>NW_026522056.1:19010000-21454166 GCF_021234435.1 Artibeus jamaicensis
AAACTCAGTTTTTTATCCCTACAGTGTCATAGTTGAGATTTGAGGATTTGTACATAACTAGATAGAGCTTAAAGTAGTAACTCTCATTGGTAATATTTAGTTTATTCTCATTATTGTACAAATTTCCTTCTTTGTAACAAGTTCATATTAGCTAAAAAAGAAAATTATTTGTATTGGGCTGATTTCATCCAAGTGCTAAAAGATTTCCACTGATTATTCCTATTAAATGTACATTTCCCAGAATTTTTTTATTGAGAAACAGTTATGATCCAAGTAACACTAGGTAATGTTATTCATATACTTAAATGTGTTTTTATTATATAGTATATATAGGTATTTCTTATGATTAATTTTATCTTAGTAATTTTAAGATTTTTTTTTATTATAAAAGCTCTGAAATAGAATTAAGTATGTTCTGATTTTTAAGTCACTTCAGGATGAGAGTAATAATACAAGTTAATAGAAATTGTTGGGGATATATTTCATCAATATTAACTTTCTGACATTTTATATTTTCCAGAAACTGGGAGTGATTTTTCCATGTTTGAAGCTTTGCGGGATACTATTTATTCTGAAGTAGCTACATTAATTTCTCAAAATGAATCTCGTCCACATTTTCTTATTGAACTCTTCCATGAGCTTCAGCTACTTAATACAGACTACTTAAGACAGAGGGCCTTATATGCTTTGCAGGTATCTGGCAGTTAATATTGTTTTTTCTTTCCTATCTAGTGTCGCTGTTCTTCATGATTATATCTGGTTGCTTTCTTAGATTAAAATGTGTCCTTGTTCCTTATGTCTTTTGATCTATTTTCTATATGCCTTTTAGCCTTGATAAAGTTTCAGTATTTTATCTTCGATGTTATTTCTTCCTCACAATTAACCCATAAGGTGAAGAGTATTGAGTTTTTTTATCTGGTTCTGCTTTTATATTTTTGATTGAAAGCTTACGTTTTACATCAATATATTATTTTCTTATTTAGGACATAGTATCCACACATATTTCTGAGAACCACGAGAAAGCAGGGGAAAATAATGTAACATCGGCGAATTCTGGTACTTGGATAGCATCAAACTCAGAACTTACTCCCAGCGAAAGCCTTGCTACTACTGACGATGTAAGCTGATTGTGATTAATGAGATCGATACCTAATTTCAGTATGCACTAAACAAAAGTTCAATAGGTTGTTATAAACTGTGAGCAGACCTAATATATTTGGTTTTCTACTTTTTTAAAAAGCTGAGTGTAATTATTTTATTTTGGGTGAGGTCTAAAACTTAATCAAATGCATTGTGTATAGGTGATCAATTATAAGGTGTAAAATGGTTGTATTGGTGGTTCCATTGCCTGTCATAGGTGTTGACTCATTGTAGGCATTTAGTAAAATTGGTCGTGTTCTTTACGACATTGGGTAAACCAGACAGCAGTCAGCTCACAGAACCCTTGAATAAATAAATAAAAGATAAAACAGGTCTTTGGGCTGGAAGAGAAGCCTTGATAAAAGAAAGTCATCCAGGACAAAAATATAGTTTAATGTATTAAAATTGACGAAAAAACTTTAAAGTAGAAAGGAAATGAAAAAGTGGTGAGGAAAATGGTATATTTTCAATAAATAGATCCTCCAAATGGCACCTGCATGGCTTCCAGGACCCGCTGTGTCAGGCAGGCGCCATTAAATGCCGAGTGGCTGGTGGCAGGGGCACCGACGGGTAACGTGCTCGGGGTCTGGAAGTCACCTGTTTGAAAGCGCAGACCCTGATTCTGTTGTAAAAAATTGTAGGGCAGCAAATTCATTCCTGTTTTAAATGCCACTTCTAGCACCTGGATATCGATAGCTAAGAGTAGTGTGATTGGTTAGCAAATACCTGATAAAGGTAAAGAGGTGAAAGCATATCACTGTGTGTCTGACCTTCGTTGACGTGTTAACATTATAACTTTTTACTGCACAGTTAGTGTTTTCTCAAAAGATTATCTTAACTCTTCACATATAGTAATTTTTTTTACGGCTGTTGAAGAGGTTTTTTTTTTTCGATTTTTGCTCTTTCGTTTATATTTATGTTTAAAACAATACTTTTTCAAGTCATTTTTTTCTGCTTAAAACCTGTCTCCACCAGGCTTCAACTCCTATACTAATATGCATGTAAACTGTGACTAAAAACTACACGTTTTAATGACTTCATAATGTCAAATACAAATTCATGTAAGGAATTGCTACTTGCGATTAGTCATTATTATGACAAATTGAAAATTCTGTACTCTTTTATGTGGGAAATGAAGTTGGCCCAGATAGATAGATATATAATTGGGGATACTAGGTTAAAGTTTATTAGGCATTGAAATAACTTGTGGAGAGCATGAATTCTAAAAAGAATTTAAAGATTTTATTTATCTATTTATTTCTCTATTTATTTATTTATTTTAGAGAGGAGGGGAGGGGAGGGAGAGAAACATGGATCGGTTGCGTTTCATATGCCCCCAAAGTGGAGACCAGGCCCTCAACCCAGGCAGCCTGTGCCCTGACCTGCAGTTGAATTGGCGACCTTTTAGTTTGTGAGACGGTGCCCAAACGACTGAGCCACACCAGTCAGGGCAGTGATTTTATATTTTTAACTCTAGTGCCTTCCTTTATATCCAAGTTTTATAGGTAGCATTACTTCCAGTTATTTTAAAAGATTCTAGCACATTAGTCTGTACCATTAATAGCACATTTTGAAAATTGAGCTACAATTTATAACAATGTTGACAAGGTTTTAAAGTTAAAGTGTAAAGGTACTTTATTGCTTAGTAAGTAGGTACTTTGGTCAGCTCGGGCTGGTAAACCAAACACTATACTGAGTGGTTTAAACAACAAAAACTATTTCTCATGGTTCTGAAAGCTGGGAAGTTCAAGAGCTTGTGCCAGCAGATTTGCTTCTTCTCAAGGGCTCTCTTCATGGCTTGCGGATGGGCACCTTCTACCTGTGTCCCTACACGGTAGTGAGGGGAAGCCCTAGTGTGGCTTCCTCTCTTTCTAAGGACGCTGTTGCCATCATGGGGGTTCCATCTTCATGACCTCATCCAAACCTGACTGATTACCTCCCAACTCCCCACCTCCTAATACTGTCACGTTTGGAGTTAGGGCCTTACCATGGGAATTTAGGGGGTGGGGGCTTGCAGAGATTCAGGCCATAATTTTAGGGACTTGGCATAAATAACTATAGTTAGTATTACTTTTAAATAAATAGGTCAGTTCTCTATTTGTTTAATCCCAAACTTAAATTTAGCATGAACCCCAACATCTTCCCTTTGTTACTGTCAGTGGATTGGCAGCGGCAGCACAGCACCTAGTGTTCGTGCCCACCCGTCCGGAGCAGTGCTGTCCAGTGGAACTTCTGCAGTGGTGGGAAAGCTGCGTCTCTGTATCGTCTGACAGAGCAGCCATGGCTACAAAGGCAGTGCCCAGTGGGACTGGGGAACTGAATTTAAATGGTACTTAATATGTTCAGGACATGACTAAAAGTTGCCATATCAGACAGAGTCTCATTCTCCATGTTTCTAGGCCAAGGTTCTTTGAGCTTCATTTATGGAGCTTTTACACACACATTTCAGAGTGTGTATAGGAGTCTTCAGACTCAGGAAAAAGAGAAGTAAAAGCAGGCATCCAAGAATTGTAAGTGGAGGATGAGGAATCCAGGGTTAGTCAGAGAGAGACTCGCTGCATCTCCTACTCCGGGCATCATAACATGGTAAAAGCATGTCCACCGGCAAGTCTCACTTGATGGAGCCACACAGTGGTTTCCTTTCGTAAAGCAGTTTTGCTGATACCTGACTTTTCTTTAATCAGGGGGACAGAGCTTTTCATTTAATAATTTAAGAGAAAATTTTAGAATATCTGTAGCTAGGAGAAAGAACTTCACTGAGAATGAGTTTCACACCCCCGCCCCACTGCTGCCCTGTTCCCCAGTCATGCTATAGACAAAAGTCAGTTTGAAAGTGCTTTGAGTCCTGAAAAAGCGAAAACTATGAAACTTATAAAAGAGAACAAGGGGATCTTTCTTATTTTCACATAAGCAAAGGTGTCAATATGTCTTAGGACAGAAAGCACTAACTATAAAAGGGAAACTGATTAAATTCTGTTTCAAAAGTTAAAATTAGGAGAAAATTATCTCGGTGTACATGTATCCGACAAGTGACTATGTAAGTGACAGATTCAGACTGTTCTATAAAGAACTACGAGTCAATCTCCTCAGTCAAGAATGGGCAAGAGATTGGAACAGGTGCTTCATGAAGGAAGACACTTAAATGGCCAGGTGCAAATCAAAACCACACGATATATACTCCACACCCACTAGAAAGGCTGAAATTAAAGGTTGACAATAAGAAGTGTTGGTATGAACAGGGAGCATTTGGAACTCTCACACTGCTGGTGGGTTTGTGAAATTGTACAACCACTTTGGAAAGCAGTATGGCAGTTTCTTACACAGGTAAACATGAACTTGGCGTGTGACCCAGCAATTTCTCTTCTAGGTACTCATGCAAGAGAACATATTCAAAAAATTCTTGTACACTAATGTTCATAGCATCGTTAGTCATGATAGCCTCAAACTGGAGCATCAGCAGATAAGTGGATAAACAAACTGGTATATCCATAGGATGGGATATTACTCAACCATTCAAATGAGTTCATTAACTTATGAAACATACAGCAACACGGATTAATGTCAGAAACACTGAGTGAAGGAAGCCTGATGGTGAAGAGTACATACCGAATGGTTCCTTTATACGAAGTCTAGAGCGAACAGAACTAATCAGCGGTGACCGAAGTCATATGAGTGGGCTGTCGTGCATATTGACTTCAAAGGGGTGGTCTGGCCTGGCAGAAATGGTCTTTATTTTTAGAGAAGGTGGCTACATGGGTGCATATATTTTTCAAAACTACTCAGACTGTGCACTTAATGGATGTATTGTTTGTAGATTCTAATTCAATAAAGTTGATGTAAAAAGCATGAATGATGCTGTCACGTTTTTCTTCTGGTATGAGACAACCGCATAGCACAGTGCATGGTGCTGGGCACCATTGGGGTTTGGAGCAGGGGAGTTTCCCTGCGGGTCTGGAAGGAATGTGCAGCACTAAGTTTTCCAAGTTAGAATTTAGTGTGTGTTGTCGTCTACAAAATGACGAGTGTCCTGCAGGTTGTCCTCTCAGACTCTGTTCACTGCTTTACACCTTTTGTTTATGTCACGGTTTTCAGTGTATAGTTTTGTGCAGATGGTTTCTATGTTAAGATTTTAATCCAACTTTTAAAAAAATATTAGTGATTTTTATTTGTTTTAAAACTATAACTTAGGAAACTTTTGAGAAGAACTTTGAGAGAGAAACACATAAAATAAGTGAGCAAAACGATGCTGATAATGCTAGTGTCCTGTCTGTATCTTCAAATTTTGAGCCTTTTGCAACAGATGATCTGGGTAAGCAGAATTTTTTATCATCTTAGAACATGACTTTACTACAGTCTTTGAATTACACTGATAAGGAAACAGAATTCTAGAAAGGCAACTTCTTGTAGAATAGGTACTCAAAAATCGATCCATCAGTAAATTCAGGATTCTTCTGCTCTTAACTCTTCGACCCTGGGCAGATCTTCTCAGATTTCTGACTCTGCATATACTGAGAAAGTGGGGCTCTGACTTACTTGCTCTTATGAAGAAAATACAGAACTTTCTAGCATGCATGATAGAAGTTCAGAAAATGTTCATCTCCTTTCCTTAAGAGAAAGGTCACCCTTTCAAGTTTTCCAGTTCGTGGGAAAAATTCACAGGCAGC
This sequence comes from Artibeus jamaicensis, assembly GCF_021234435.1. NCBI lineage: Eukaryota > Metazoa > Chordata > Mammalia > Chiroptera > Phyllostomidae > Artibeus > Artibeus jamaicensis. The sequence continues at coordinate 19,015,805 of NW_026522056.1, forward strand.
AGTGCCTTCATTCAACATATTCTCAGTAACAATGGTAATGTCTTCATTTGAGAAGAACTGAAATTTTTGTAATTCTAAGGCATGGCACGTTGCATTTCTTTTTTTTCACTAATAGAAGTTTTAAAAGGTTGAGTAACTCAAAAGGAGAGAAAAGAAACCCTGAATCCTGAATTTCAAAAGATTAGGGAAAAGGAAATGTGTGAGTACCTCTTGGTGCATTTTCCAGGCTGTAGCCTATGGAACCCAAGTATCCAGTCGTTCAGACCGCAGGCCACTGGGTCACAGGGCAATGTCCCATTCTAGTGTGGGTGTGTAGGAGGAGAACAAGACGTAGATGATTTCAATGGCATTTTTCCACTACAAAGGGCCCAACTTTGCCCTGTCTTTAGTTGTCTACCTGTGGCCAAAACAGTTGTCTTCCTTTTGCTTTAATCTGATTATCAAGGACTGGAAGGCCAGCTCCCTTTTGAGGAAATGCCTTTCAAGTACTGAATTCATAACAGAGGAATATCACTCTGATAAACCCATTCCGCATTAGTAGTTCCCACTTTCTGAGTTGCCAGCAACTGTGAGGCCTGTTTGTTTCATTTCATTTACTGTTTTCCCTCAGACATTCAGCATTAGCTTTGAAGTAGAAGATAATTGGGAAGTGTCATCTTGGGTCTTCCTTACCTCAACTGATTGCTGTAGGTTAGGTTGTTTGCATCAAAATTTGCATGACATTTTGGAATTTATTTTTGTACTATTTAAATGAAGCAACATGATATACTGAAATAAGGACTTCAGAGTCTTAAGAGACCTGCATTTAAATTCCTGCTTTAGCACTTGGCTCTGAAACCTTGTGCAGGTTACTTAAATTCTCTGAAAGTGAGGGTGCTATTCTCCCCTCGTGAGTGAAGTTGTCTTAAGGATTAAATAAATAAACGCGATAATGTTTGCCGAATACCCATCTAGTACAATATCTAGAACTTGTTAAAGCCAGTTTTCCTTCCCTGTGCTCAGACATCTTTTAGTTAATGCATTTAGAGGAATACATGAAAAAGTTTGCTTTTGTATCTTTGAGACTCATTTCTGTTCCATACGTAGGTAACACTGTGATTCACTTGGATCAGGCATTAGCCAGGATGAGGGAGTACGAACGAATGAAAACCGAGGCTGAAAGTAACACAAACGTGAGATGTACCTGCAAGATCATTGAGGATGACGGTGGTGCTGCAGCCGGGGCTGCTGTTAATGATTTAGAAGGTGCGTAGTTGAATTCATTAACAGTAAAAATCATAGTTCTGGGTGCAAAAATGTAACACTCCATCTGATGTATACTGGTGGTTTTTTAATCACTTAATTAATTATTAGGGGTGCTAGAACTATCACTGTTTTTTTGTATTATTTTAGCATAAAATAATGTTCTTTAGAATTTTATATAGATGCATACATGTAATATCAGACTTAATTTTGCTAATATGTTTTTTTTAAAAAATAGAAACTCCTATTGAAAATCATAGTTTACAGCAACCTGTAAGTGAAACCTCTGCCGTCCCATGTCCAAGAATTGATACTCAGCAGCTAGACCGGCAAATTAAAGCAATTATGAAAGAAGTCATTCCATTTTTGAAGGTAAGGGGTAATTCTTAAACTGTCTTGTTTTTTCAATTCACACCAAGTACTCCATTGTAATTCAGAAAATACATGTAATACAAAAGAAAAACTAAAAATAACTTGTAATTCTGTCACTCAGAGATAGCCCCATCAACATTTTTTTAACCTTTTTGTAATATTTTGTACATATGTGTGTTCTCTTTTTTTCATATACCATAAACATCTTTCTAGGTCACTTCTGCATACTTTTAATGGTTACAGAATGTTCATTATTTATTCAAAAATACTTACAGAAGGCTTACTTCAGGGCAGGCTTGGTGGGCAAGTCCAGGGCTTGGCCGTCATGGAACATGTGTGCAAGGGTGAGAGTATGGACCCTCCTCCAAAAATACAGTGAATATAAAGGATAAGTAAATGTGTATCAGATCATGATATGTGCCCTGCAGAGAATGAGAGTATGTTATGATAGTGTCTGTTCTAGACTGGATGGCCAGGGAAGGCTTCTGAGGAGGGAGCATTTAAGGAAAGATGTGCATAAGGAGCCAGGTTAAACCAAGATCATTCCAGACAGAGTTAAAGGGCCCAAAAGAGGAACTAGTTTGGCCTGTTGAAGAAACTAGAGGATGACCCGTGTGGTTGTAGGAAGTTGGTGAGAGCTGAAATTGGAGAGGGAGGCAGGGGCTAGTTACGTAGAACATCATAGGCCATGAGCAGGAGTTTGGATTTTGTCCAGAGTTTCAAGAGGAAACTCCAAGAGAGGGTCAAGCAAGCAAGAAACAAAATCTGTTTTGCGTGTGGTGATTGATTATAGGGGTCAGGAGCGCAGTGAGAGCAGATGGAGAATAGTTAAGGGTGTGGTACTAGAGATGGGGAGAAATAGACAATGGAAATGTATTTTGGAAATTAACAGGTCCTGTTAATGGTCGATGGAGTTACCTAAAGCAGACACTATATAAGAGAAAGGGACCTAGATCTGGGCCCAGGACAAGGTGATGTCAGCACTTGGTGATTATGCAAAACAGGAGAGCCCAAGGTGACCGCGTGGGATGGCACAGTGAGCTGGGCTGGTGGCTGCCCTGGGGGTCAGGTGTTCACAGACCACAGTTTTCTGTTATTTTAATCAGTTATTTTTGTTAAATATTTATGTCTATCCTGGATTCTTTTTCACCATTCTAAACATCACTTCAATGATTTAGCAAAATTTTTATACATCCTATTTTTATTTCCTTAGAATTGTTAGACATAAAATTCCTTGTTCTAAGGTAAAGCTTTTGAGACATTATGTTAACTTGTCTTTCAGAAAGGTTTAACAATTTACATTTCTACCAACAGTGAGAGTACGAGACTGGTAAGCAGTGTTATTGATTTTGTTGAATAACAATGAACAAGCCAGAGAAAAAGTGCCGGAAGTGGAAAGTACAGATAAGGCTTGTACCTGAGATGGCACTCTCTTACATTCTAATTTAAATGGAAATTAAAAAAATTAGAAACAAAAAGTCCTTTCATTTCGATAGGCAGACTACAGAACAAGTTGTCATTGGCTCATCTCACAGTCTACTGCACTGTCCAGCGTGTCAGGCACTGGTGACAAAGTCGTCCACGCACTTGCATTCTTTCCCGAAAGGATTGCTTTCATTGGAATATGGTGAGAGGAGAGGTCTTCGAGAAGGCAGTTGCAGGGACTGCTTTGCCTGCAGACGTTACCGAATAGCCAAAAGGAGAGAGAGGGTCCCCTATCTATGCCCAGATTACTCCGTGTGAAAACTGAAGACTAGCCTTCTCCTGGGCAATTCTAACAGCTCCGAAGGGGGCTCCCTGTGTGCTTTCTCTTCTAATCTTCAGACTTTCAGACTCCTGCTAGCCCGGTTTGTACTTACAAGGCCTTGGCCCTTCCTGGTACTTAGGCCTAGAGGGCTCTTCTTTCACATACCTGCGTGGTTTGTCCCTGGAACCCTTCAGGTCTTTGGTCAAGTGTTCCCCTTTAGGTGAGCAAATCTCTGCCTATTCCTTGCCTGCTTTTCTTTATCTCCATGGTGCTTGTCACCTTCTAACATATTTAATGTTTTCTTAATTTATTTTGTGCTATCTCTCCCTGTTAAAATGAAAGCTCTGTGAAGTCAGAGATACAAATCTGTTACGGTTGCTGGTTTATCCCCAGTGCTAAGATTAGTAGCTGCGTATAATAGGCACTCGTTAAATACATATGAAGTCAATTAATATAATAAGTGAACGGACGGATCCTTCAGACCTCAACCGTCATTTTTCAGACTAATCCAGCTCTTTTTTTAGGCTTTGAGAAGTGTAGTTAGGGATCCAGATCAGATACAGTGTAGTCCGTAAAACCTCTGGTAGCCTGGCCTCGGCCTCTTACCCATTCCTCCTCACGTGCCTTGTGTCCTGCGGGCAGCATTCAAAAAGGCACATTGCCCGTGTCATCTCCTTTGCCGTGAAGGCTCTTCCCGCCTGTCATCCAGTCTTCTCTTCAGGACACAGCCCAAATATTTTTGCACGTTCTGACAGGCAGAATTCTTCTCTTCACTGCCCCAGGATATTGGTGTATGCCTTTATTATAGCACTTAGGACAAAGTGTTGTGATTATTTGCGTGTGTCTATCTCCCTACTAGAATATCTTTCCAAATGTCTTAGTGTTTTCACCCAAGCAGAACTTCAGAGTCTGGGTAAAGGGAATCTGAGGGGATAAGACAGATACCTCAGTTTCACCAATTATTCTGTGAATCCATTTACTGCTATCTGTAAAATATGTGTTTCCCCCCAAAAGGAAATTTATATTCTGATAAGTTTATAAGAATATGCACATATTCTTCTTATAGATAGGTAGATCATTTAAGTAAGAGATTAAAACCTTTTCCCCAAGCGAATTCACTTCTTCTCTGGCATACATATCTCAAAAGTATTTCTTTCTTTTACATTTTTGTTTTTATCGTGAGTAATTCAGTAAATGGCTTTAAACATGTCTTTTTGGTTAAATTAGGCATATTTATAGTAATATTTAATTCACATATACAGCTATTTCCTAAGGGTTAAAATTCTAAATAATTTTGCTTTATGCTTAGAGAATACAACCATCCTGACTTAGGAAACTTTATTGCATTTACCATTTTTTGTCTGATTTAAGTGATATCTTTTCATAAGGATATCCTTACTGATTTTAGCATTTAAGTTTCTAAAATGAGTAGAACTAATGATTTGATTTAAACTATTTTATCATGTCTTATTTTCACTTCAAATCGTGACTTTTTTGGTAGGATTATAGAACTTCTTTGTTAATGTCAACGATACATTCACGTGAGCTAGACTTCCTCACACTGTCTTTCCCTCTGTCACCGGTGAGTCAAAAATTGATTCCCGCCCTGGCTGGTGTAGCTCAGCGGATTGAGCACGGGCCTGGGAACCAAAGGATTTCCGTTCGATTCCCAGTCAGGGTACATGCCTGGGTTGCAGGCCAGTTCCCAGCAGGGAACACATGAGAGACAACCATACATTGATATTTCTATCCCTCTCTCCTTCCCTTGCCCTCTAAAGATAAATAAATAAGTACGTCTTAAAAAAAAAAGTTGATTTCCCCCCCACCTTAAGAGCAGTCACCCTTACTTCCGTCCAGTAGCATAACCTTGACTCGTATCCTTGTCTGTTGCCTAGACTGGCCGGCATAGGCCTCAAGTTGCATGCATGTTTCCTGGGCAAACTCCTTAGCCTTGAAGCAGCTTCATCCCAGGGTCTGGCTCACTTTCCCACCTTCATCTCTCACCACTGTTCATCCAGGCCCTCACTTCAGTTACTCAGCATTTCCCATTCCTGAGCCCTTTGTGCAGGTCCTCGCTGTTGGAAATACAAAATAGCTCTTTACTGTCTGGCTGAAACATTTTTTTCTTCAGAGGTATTTGTTGTTACCTTTGACATGCTGCCACAGCTCCTTAGAGCACCTGGCATGTGCTGCTTTCATGGTACCACTCATTCAGCAGTTCACGAGTGTCTCCTGCGAGCCAGCCGCTGTGCTGGGGCATAAATACGGAGAAGGGGTCATCTACTGGACATGCGTAGCTTGTAGTGACTCACACATCTGACTCCTTAACACATGAGTCTTTTTAAAATGACCTTAAGTCCTTAGATTTAAGGGATCTTAGATATCATCTAGTTTGGCCACCTCATAAGACACGTTCATGTAGGAAAAAAAATACAAAGTTACCCAGCTAAAGGTTAGAGGACCTGCCCAAATGAATTTAGTGGCGGGAGAGGGATTAGAACTTTGAAGTTACTTGATACAGGTGTTTTATGGACTTGCCTCAGAAAGCTAACCATGATTTGGGTTATTGGGTAGTTTGAACATGTTTCTGAATGAAGGTTCAGGAGAAAAGACTTGTCCAAAGTGGCTTGTTAAGAAAGATAGGACAGTGGTTCTAACACCTAGGGGTCATTTTGACCCTGAAAACGGTTTCTGATGTCTTGCTATGTGTCTCGTTAATGGGGACGCGGATGCTGGAGGGCACTAACCGCACCTGGTGCGGAGAGACGAGTGTGCCGCCGCCGTGTCACAGCCCGAGGGACGCCCGAGACTGATTGTAAGAGGGGCTGGACTCAGCTGTGAACAGGAAGGCCGGCAGTGTGCAAACCATGGCGGGGGGGGGGGTCTCCTTCAGGAACAGAAAGAAAGTGATGAAAGGATTTGAAACAGCAGTTTCTTTTACTGGCTGCTCTGCTGTAGTGAGTCAAAATTCACAGACCTTCTGAAGTGTCTAGAGTGGGGGTTTGGAATAATAAATAATTCCAAACGTGTAGCAGAAAGTTGAGAAGCATTTATGCAAACAACCGAAACCTCATTGTGTGGGTTGATACTTTTTGAACGATGGGTGAGTCTGTATCCTAACCGCCTAGGACTTTTCTCAGGAGCACATGGACGAGGTCTGCTCTCCTCAACTTCTGACTTCGGTGAGGCGCATGGTGCTCACTCTAACCCAGCAAAACGACGAGAGCAAAGAGTTCGTGAAGTTCTTTCATAAACAGCTTGGCAGCATATTACAGGTAAGGGTTTTTACTCGTACGACAAAAATATGTACCACCCAGTGAAGATTTCCTTTTTTGCCGTTCCTGGCATTACACAGTTAATTCAAATAACTATCCATCTAGCAGCTGTTTGGGGTGATATAATACTTTTTAGGTTATTCCTTTACCTGGTTAAAAATAATGCTATTAGGACCTGTGTCTTCATTTAATTTGATCACCTCCAAGGCCTATCCCAACTCTAATAAAATCTTGTTTTGATTTTTCTGCTACTTAGTAAGAAATTTCAAGGTCAAACTGGTTAGAAAGTTTTCTCAAATAATTTTTTACCAATCTGCAAAATTTTAGAAGCCAGAATCTGCTGTTGGTTGTGGAGACTTCTTAGGCTGTGACAGTGACCTGAAGTCACGTTAAAGTGGTGATTCTCAAGGAGGCAGGGGTGCAGTTTTGGCCGAGGAGACATTAGCAGTGTCTGCATTCTGTTTGTCACGATGGGCAAGGAGGCATGGAGCACCTAGTGAGTTGTTAGTAAGTGCCAAGCTTGAGAAAACCCTGTTAAGTAAGGATACCTTACACCACATGTAAAACTCCTTACAGTTAAACTCACCTGTATATTTTCCCATTGAGGTAATCCAGTGATGTGTGTTTGTTATTCCAAACTAAAAACTGTGTTTTTTTAAATTTTCGTGCAGATTTTTCCTGTAAAATTCTTTCTTCCTATTCTTGTGTTTAAATTGGTTTTGGAGACAGTATTATCACTTTGCTAATTTTTTAAAAGCCTAGGCTTGCCCTGGCTGGTGTAGCTCAGTGGATTGAGCACGGGCCTGCGAACCAAAAGATCTCGGTTTGATTCCCACTCAGGGCACATGCCTGGGTTGCAGGCCAGTCCCCAGCAGGGGCCAGTTCCCAGCAGGGGATGCACCAGAAGCAACCATACACTGATGTTTCTCTCCTTCTTTCCTTCCCTTCTAAAGATAAATAAATTTTTAAAAAAAACCCTAGGCTTGATGCAAATTCCTATCACTGTAATTTCCCTTTTTTAAAAGACAAGTATAAATTCTATACAGTTTTTAAATCATTCTGGCTCTATTTAATTTAATAGAACTAACATAATTTATAAGGACTATAAAATATCAGTGGTTTTATGCATTGTTTAAGGGTTTTTAGGATAACTTTTAGATAAATATGTGTTTATAACTTTAGCTTATTTCTGTGGGGAAGAAACTCCATTTTAGAATCGGTCTGAAAGAGAAAGTCTGTGTAGTTCAAATACTTTTTGTTTATCAACGTCCATGCGTTTTTCCTCAGTTTTGCCTACTATAATCATAATTGTGGGCAAATCCCCAAATAATTAATTTGGATATGAGATACTTCCCTGCGTCTCAGAACATTGGATGCTTTTCTTTCTTCCATTCCTCCCTGCACCCCCACAAGGGGACCTAAGTGAACAGTAAGAGGCGTGCACATTACATTTTCCTCAGAGTATTGAAGGTTTTCATGAATTGGAGCCTCAATTACTTTCTTCTACTTTTTTCCTTACAAAACCTGTTCAGTGAATTTTTTCCCCACAAGACACCAGCATTTGTCCTTTCCATGATTGTGCTAGATACGGTAGTTTTTTGAGGGGATGGGGCACTGGACGTCATAGTTATTTGCCTATTTTCTAAATAGTGTACTCTGTATTTTTAGAAGAAAAAAAAGAAAAGCAGTTTTGTCAAAAAAAAAAGTGTCTCAAATAGAGCAGAGTTGTTCATTTGATGATGCTGTATTTCAGCTTGAATAGAACTAAAAGTTTCTTAATACTAAAAAGTAATAAAATGGTTTTTTATTAGATGAGTATTATAATTCAGATTTATATTGCCGTGTCCACAATTGATGTTTACTCTAATCTTAAAGTGATTTGGTTATTTTGAATAGGATTCATTGGCAAAATTTGCTGGCAGGAAACTGAAAGACTGTGGAGAGGATCTTCTTGTAGAGATATCGGAAGTGTTGTTTAATGAGCTGGCGTTCTTTAAGCTCATGCAAGATTTGGATAATAATAGCATGTCAGTTAAACAGAGATGCAAAAGGAAAATAGAAGCAGCTGGAGTGATACAGTCTTATGCCAAAGAGGTAAATTACATCCATTTTAATTTTAGAAGTAATTATAATTAGCATTTATTTAGTTCTTGATTATTATGAATAACTAAAATCATGACCTCAGAAAAGTAGTTTTAAAGTGATACCAGTTAATCAGATTCTAAATCAATACATATGCTCATTCCATACAGACTCTTGGTGGTAGCATCAGTGACTACAGATCAGGAATGCAGACAGGAAATGATGCACTTACTGTACATTGTCAGATACCAGTTCACGTTACTGTCACTTACTCAGGCTTGCAGAGAAGAGGCGACAGGAACGTACCTGCTTCAGCTGCTGCCTGTCCCAGTAGATTCCCCAGTTGTGTGTGTCACTCCAGCCAACAGTGTGTGTGCGCGTGTGCATGTGTGTGTGTGTGAGAGAGAGTCATGACTTGGGCCTTGCACTCCTCTGGCTTTGTATACCCTGTTAAATTAGTCTGGGTCACGTGTGAAGTTGGATGGTTTTTTTTTTTTCTCGGCTTGAGCCATACAAGGGGCCTTTTTCCCTAGATCTGCACCGTTTTCTTTACTTTTAATCATGAAAGGGAAACCAGGTCAGGACCAAAAACAAAGGGATAACCCTTCTTTTTTAAATCTAAAGCAGATAAAGGCAAGCCATCTGTTTCACACTTTTTATAATATTTTTATTTTAGACGTAAAGACTTTCAGATTGTTTCAGCCATTGATCAGAGCTTGAGAACAATAAAACAGTATAATATAGTAAGTAATCAGAAGGACTACTTTAGATGGGCAATCTCACAAGGCTTTTTAAGGGGGTGAAATATGAGCAAAGGCGTGAAAGACAAGGAGTTTACAATGATGGTGAAGGGGAAGAGCTTTCTAGGAGTAACAGATTGAGGTATGAAGACTCCAAAGCAGGACTGAGCAGTTAGTCTGGAGAACAGAGAAGGCCAGGGAGGCAGGAACACATTAACTGAATTAAAGAGTTTAGGATACGAATTCACAGAGGCGTATAAATCCAAGTTATGGGGACTTAGAGACTGTGCCAGGGAGTTTCTGTTCTAAGCATGATGGAAATCCATGGGACAGTTTGAAATAGAGGAGTGACATTATCTCATGTACACTTTGAAGTTTTTGTGTACATACCGTGACGAACGTAGAGAAAGAAGCAGAGAGGCCAGTTGTAAGGTGTTGCCGTGGTCCAGGTAAGAAACGGCGTGTTTTGGCTCTCAATGCGCAACAACTGGTACACTGAAGTGGTTGAGTCACAAGGCATTCTGATGGTTTAAATGTCGATAATACTTGCACATTTGGGTTGAATGAAGGGCCACTTACTGAGACTAGGAAGACTGAAAGAGGCTAGCCTATGGAAGGAGGGGATCAAGACTTCTGTGTTGGACTTCATGCATTTGAGTACTCTCAGGTGTCCAAGGAGATGTCATGGGGGAGTGTTGCTTTGGTTTTGTTACTTTAAAAGATTTGAATGAAAGGGTTTTATTTACATTTCTAAGACGCATTCAGCTCTTTGCATGCTGGTCAAAATGCAGCATTTATTAAAGTTGACTGAATACCTAAATGTAATGCTGAAGAGTTACCCTTAATTTTGTTTGATTGACTTGCTTGTAGGCCAGAAGGATTCTTGAAGGAGATCGTGGCTCACCTGCTGCAGAAATTGATGAGGAAGACAAAGTACACGCTTATTTATGCCTTCAAATAATGCTTTCTAAACAAGATATTAAATAACCTGAACAGCTTTTACCTTAATGTTTGAGAGCAAAGTATATTATCAAGTGTTCATTCTTCTAACAAACCTTTATTTTCTTTTAAAAACAGAACTAAACTGTCTAAAATGACTATGTTTTTATTAGATAATGACTATTACTAATTTTTATGATAGACTTACTGTGTACCTTTTTAAAATGTACTGTCTCTCTTGGTATTTGTGTCAAAGCAAAACATTCACTTAGTTTTAATATTTAATATTGTGAGATAATTTTATGAGAACTTGAGCAAATCTAAATTTGAAGTAGTGCAATATGAAAGTACTAACAAAGTTTCACTTTCTGCAACAACTTGAAAAACAAATTACTCAAATTTGTTTGTGGCCAGGACAAGGATGAGACTGAGACAGGTGAGCAGACTCAGACGCCTGCAGATGATGGTGACGGTCCCCAGAACGGGAGGTCTGACGTTTCCGATCAAGAGGAAGATGAAGAAAGTGAGGAATGCCCAGTGTCTATTAGTAAGTTTCAAGCCTTCCTGCTAGGTCATACCTTGTTCTTCGTAGGTCTGTGATTGAAACAGCCTGGTGGGTGTAACGGGTAGGGAATTGGGGGTCCCACAGCTCTGAGTCTGGACTGCAGTGTGGTCCCAACTGAAGGACTTGTCCTTTCTGCACCAGTTTCTCCTAGTGCCCACTGTTTAGAAGGTCTCTGGTGTTGTGTATGAAAGCCCTTGCACAATAGAGAAATGCAGTAACTCGTAGCTGTTAAGTACTGAAAATTTACTTACAGATTGTGTTAATCACCGTAGGTTTGTCCAAGGCTGAAACCCAAGCATTGACTAATTATGGAAGTGGAGAAGATGAAAATGAAGATGAAGAAATGGAAGAGTTTGAGGAGGGACCTGTAGATGTTCAGACTTCCCTTCAGGCTAACACTGAGACTGCAGAAGAAAACGAACATGATGACCAGGTATTCCAGTGTCGGTGACACACCTCCCACCTGTCCTGTTTCATACCACTGAAAGCAGATCCTTCTTAACTGTGTCGGAATTTACAGCTTCCCTGTTCGCATTTTCACGAATACAAATTTTTTAAATATCCTTATTGAAATCTGAAACACTGTTTTTGTATTCAGCAGTGTTTAAAGCACTGTATTTTCTGCCCTGGCTGGTGTGGCTCATCGGATTGAGCCACTGGCCTGTGAACCACAGGGTAGCTGGTTCAATTCCCAGTCAGGGCACATGCCTGGGTTGCAGGCCAGTTCCCCAACAAGAGGCGTGCTAGAGGCAACCACACATTGATGTTTCTCTCCCTCTCTTTTTCTCTCCCTTCCCCTCTGTCTAAAATAAATAAAATTTAAAAGAAAAAAAGCACTGTATTTTTTTTTGTAACAAATCCTAAAATTTATGAGATTACTTCAGAAGGTCTGGATTTCGGATTTATATTTTTTTCTAGCCATCATGGAAATAGTATGTAACAAAATAAAATTATTCCCTTTATTACCTCCGCGTCATCCTGCCTCAGAAGCAACACTTGTATGTTTTTCTGCTGTTTACCTCTGTATTTCTGAATAATACGCATCTGTGTCTATTCATTCATTTGTGTAGTAGATGTTATTTGTCAACTTTCTGTTAATATAGTAGGTAAAGATTTTTAGGTCACTTAAAACTCCTCGTGTAATTATGTCTTTTGGTTAATTCTATATATAACCAAATGTTTAGATTCAACCAAAATGTAAATATTACTGACTACTGAACTACTCATGCATTGTTTATTGCTTTGTCTTACACATTTTTTTTACCTGAGTTTAGTGATTGTCTCAGTGATTTATTTGCCTAGTTGTCTTTGAACACATGCCCAAATCTTTGCTGTGCCCTCCAGTAGGTGGATAAATCTCTCCATGGAATTTACTACAAAAACCAAGTTGTCATTTTTGTCCTTTCTGGAGCATTCCCCCTTCCTGCTCTATTCTAGGTTTGGCTCTTAGACCTGCTGAAAATAATACAAAATCGTGGAATCCGTAATATTCCAGTTCCCTGTACTATTTTGAGGTTAAGGAGAAAGGAAGCTTTTCTTAGCTCTCTGGAAATTATAACCACAGCCTCCTTGAAACGTTTCTAGAAGATACTTAAAATCCCTGTGCGTGGAGATCTCTCAGGTTGGACAGGTGCCACCCGCCCACCACTAGCCTGGGAGCCCCCTTTGTCATTCGTAGGAGATTGCTGTTTTGGAATGGGATCTTTCTCTTTCTCGATTCATTACCTCATTTTGGTGGAACACATCTTGTAGTAAGCCTCTAAGAATGAGTAAAAGATAAATATTTTGAGATTTGTCTAAAAATCTTAACTTTTCCCTGTTGAAAATTTTTTCTCTCAGATTTTTGAAGGCGCTGTTCCTGTCTTCTAGTTTTCAATAGTGTTGAGCAGGCCAGTGAACGCCTTTCTTAGTTCTCATCCTTTGTGTCTGTTTTTTTCTTTCCCATTCCAGAACTTTTGCCCCTCCTGGAGGTCTGCATTTTTTACAACGATACGCTCCATTGTTGCAGGCCTTGTTTAACTTACCATCTGGGGACTCAGTGGGTCTTTTTGATTTGTCATACCCTTCATTATCATGCTCTTCAGTTTGATAAATTTTCTTTTATTCTTCATTTCTCACCATTTTTCTTTCTGTCTGGAAGTAGTATTATCGGGTATTAGTAGCTTCCGTGGGTTGATCTTCTCATTTTCTTTTCCTTTTATGATTGTTACTTTTTACAGCACCCTCTTGCTTCTACCATCTAGAAACATTTTTCAAATGTCTACTCTACCTTTGGTGCTTATTTTACAGAGTGGTGATACACTAAAAACCCCCTGGGTTTCTTCTGGGCTTCACTGTAGGGCAGTTGGGTAGACAATTAGCCTTTTGAAATGTCAGCACCTGTTAGTCTTTTTTCTGGGGTGTATTAGTTTCTCCAAAGAGGGGTGCCCTGCTCTCCTGCCTGGGAAGAGGTGTGCCTCCTTGGCTGCTGGTGTTTCTGCAGCTAGATATGGGGTTGGGGCTGAGGGTCTCACCATTCATTCTACAGGTGTGCACTGAATCCCTCTGTTTCCCGTGGGAGACTCTGCCCTGTCCTCATTCCTGCTTTCTGTACCGCACCTCTACCCCTGCCGGCCCCCAGGCCTGAGATTTAACTAGTTTAATTTCTCTGACAATCTCCTGTTCCTGTTCAAGTTGGGGGGGGGGAACCTAGGTGTCCCCATTTTCCTTAAACAGCTTCACAGATTCACCAACGTCCACTTTGCATCACCGACTCCCACCCCACCACACTATTCCTTCCTAAAATCTGGCACTTCCAGTAGGAGGTGAGTCTCAGTTGTTTTCTCCCACTGCTGAAGGCACTCGGCTTTGTTTGTCTTTTGCCCATCCTGGTCAGTCCCTCTTTCACACTCTTAGCATCTACATGCAAACAGATGTAACTTTTATTTAAGGTAGAGTTTGATCTGAAAAAATAATAAAACATAGTGGACTCTATAATACACCAGTCCTGAGTATTATTTTGAGATTCTTTAAGATGAGGAAACCTTTTTTCCTAGCTGTCCTCAAATTGCAATCACAGGCACGGCCTCCTGGAAACACTTTCAGGGGATATTTTTAATTCATTTGTATAACGGTCTTAGGCGGGACAAAAGCCACATACTAGTCACCTCCTCCTGTCTAGTGACCGTGTATATTAGGCCTCGCTGTTGAGACATTTCTTTTTCCTTCCAGGTTCTACAACAGGAGCTTGAAAAACCAGCAGAAAGCAAAAATGTCCCATCAGAACAAGAAACCACTGCTAGTAAAGGTAAGCAATCTAAATGGATTATTCAGTTTTAATATCTCAAGTGCCTTTTACTTGCTCAAAAATTGAAAAAAATTAAATTCTTAGCTAATGTAAGTTTGAAGGTATTTTTGACCCAATGTATGTTCCCTATCTCCCCCTAAAAATGTTGTAGAAAACACAGGGCTTTGCTTTCTGCACAGAGTCATTACAGAAAAGTTTACATACTTACACACCAAGAATTCTGTAAGGTGTAGACATCTTTAGATAGAAACGTGGGTTTTTAAAAATACCTGTTTTTACTCCTCAAAATCCTTTTACAAGTCTGGTGAATGTTAGGGGTTTAATTTTTAAAACAAGCCCACATGAATCCAATTAATTAAATTTGGAAACTGTTGATAAGGAAAATGTGTAGTTGCTTTTTGGGGGGGGTTAAATAGCCTGTACACGCTTATTTTAATGTTGCCCTTACTTGGTGTCATAAAGTTTTAACGGCTGTTGCATTATACTAATGTTAAGACTTTCCTTCGATGACAGATGATCAGGACAGTGCTCCTGTGAAACCACGTTCCCTCAACATCTTGGAAAATGAGCGGCCTCTAAATAGCACTGTCCAGAAGGACTCGCCTCTGACTGCCGATTCATCTAAACAGCCCAGCACTTTGCCCTTACCCTTAACTGAGACTGAAACCCTGGTGCCCAGAGTCAAAGAAGTGAAGTCTGCTCAGGAAACTCCTGAAAGCTCCCTGGCGGGAAGTTCTGACACCGACTCCCCAGTGCTAGTGAATGACTATGTAGGTGTCATCACCTTTCTGAATATTTCTGCAAGTCATTTCTGTGCATATTGATTTTCAGGGTAACAGTTTCAGCGTGTACATACAACTCTGTGTTTAGGTCTAGAAACTGTCAGATTATTTTTATCTCTCATTCAAACTTATTTTAAACTTGAACAGAAGGGTAATAGGAAATTAAGGTGACTATCTCAAAACCTAAAAGCTATTCGTTTTATAATGTTGAGAACCAGAGTGATGAGTTTTGCCTCCACCGGCGGGGAGTGGAGGTGCCTGAGTGGGGGTGACAGATTTAGAAAACACAACACAGTTTAAAGAAAAGCAGGGGCCAGTGGGGACGTCGCCCTCTGTTAGAGACAGTGACCCTGAACACGGTCTCTGTGTTTATTTTATAGGGGTTGGTTGGCTAGAGCTCAAGGACGTTTTACAAACTTAGGGAGAAGCTGCTGGCAGATTGTTCCATTCCCTGGGTATCTAACTGACACATATGTCTTCTGCAAAAGTTACAGTCGCATTCAGCTGAAGCTTGTGGTTACCTATTCCCTTCTCAACCCCCTCGGGTTCTGGCTGTTGTCACCACTGGCTTGGATCCACCTTGCAGATGCAGGCAGTGAAGTGTGGCCTTGCTAAGCACTCAGCCTTAGCTTTGACACCAGCCTTCACCATCCTCCGGAGTTTCAGGTGGTGCCCTGGAGAAAGTCCATTTCAAATTCAGACCTAAGGGATAATGGTACTCGAATCGGATGACTCCCTCACACATGCTTTCTCAACTCTGGTATTTAGGGTGTCTCCTAAGTCTCTGATACACACGAAAGACTTTGGGATGGGAAGTAATTTGACAGCAGTAGAGTATCACTATATACTGAATGACATAAAAATGCTAGAAAATATGCTACCAAATCTGGACCTTTGTATCAATTTAATTTTATAGCAAGCAGGTTATTTTTTGGGTCCTTGGATTTATATGTATTTCATATACTTTGTCTTAGCAGCAAAAATGAACAGTGTACTCATAGGTCTAAAGATACCCGTTAGATTTATTCTTACTGTCATTTGATGAGTATGTAGAGTTGCTAAATGGAAGACTGCAATGAAATTAACTTGAAGTTGGAGTGTAGAGGGTCTTGAATTTGAATTTCAGCCAGGGCACTGCTGAATGTTTTAGCATAAGAAAGTCCAGTGTCTGTGGTCATGGTCTGTGAAGATGCATCGGGCAACTGTGTGGAATGTGTGGTCGAGGAGGCTCCATTATCACGGGAATAGAAAATACCAGCTCAATGAGAGAGGGAGGCGGGTAAGAAATATTTCAAGAAAAACCTACAGTTTACACTTGGGTAGTGGTATGATGATGATAACTGATAAAAATCAGAAAGGAGAACTAAAAGAATAAAAGAATTGAAGTTTCAGAAAAATACAGTATGAGGTGGTCACAAAAATGAGTGCTAAATTCATACCTCGTCTCTGTTCCACCCTCCACAGAGTTGATATTAAAAGTCTAAATATTTACTTAGATTCTGCTGGATATCGCCCTCATGTTTTCTGTAAACATACCAGGAAACAAGAGCTGTTCTTCTAATTATTTTAGCCCTAAACATAGCTACTTTTTCTCCCTTTAACTTGTATAAACCAGCCCTTTTTTTAATAAAATGAAAACAGCACAGAGTGTTTCCCAAACCAGCAGTTGTGTGGCCCTCTCTGTGACCTCTAGATTGCCATTCTTGTGCAGAGCTTGACTGTGTTAGGGCACCAAGTATGATAGGGTTACTGGTGTGGACTCAGAAGAGTCCACCTTTGTGTCTGGCATGGAAGACTGGTTTAAATCTGGGATTCCTTCATTCAACATCATTTGTTTATCTTGCAGGAAGCGGAATCTGGTAATATAAGTCAGAAATCTGACGAAGAAGACTTTGTGAAAGTTGAAGATTTACCACTTAAACTGACAATATACTCAGAGGTAATTTGACTCTCTTTAATTAAACTTACCTTTATATAATAAATATTGTTATGATGAAAATGATTGTTTTTTTTTTTTTCATCCTAAAGGCAGATCTAAGGAAGAAAATGGTACAAGAAGAACAGAAAAACCATTTATCTGCTGAATTGTTATGTGAAATGCAGACTGAAGAATTAGCTGGGAATTCTCAGACACTGAAAGAACCTGGTACGAGTTACCAGTTTTAACAGTATATTGAAAAATTATTCATTCTTATACCATTATTTTGTTTTTGTTTTTGTTTTTAATGCACTACTAGTACCTGGAAGATTTAAGCCATATATTGGAAAGAAAACATAATCCTGCAAAATTTTTAGTTCAGCTTCCTAATTTATAAAATGGTATTATCAGATCATTTCTTCTATTTTAGAAACCTTTGGTTTTAGCGAAGTGGTGTACACACATGGTGTAAGAAAGGGAAGTGGAGACCCCATTTCTCTTCATTGTTGGTGGTTGGCTGTTTTGGAGGAGACCCTCTATCTCAAAACCACGCCCTTCAAAATCTTCTTAATCTAAACAATTCAGATAGCAGTTTTCATCTTCTAAATGAAAAGCCAGTATTTAGACCTTCCCTTCCTTTCAGTGTTCATATTACTTTTGGTTTTCTCTGTTTGTTGCCTTTGTTATTTGTAGTACATCCTTCCCTGTACATTTGCTAGTTTCGTCAACTCTGGTTGTCACCCAACTAGTCCTTCCCTCCTACTTTGCCTTCTCTGTTCAGTTTTCTGCACATTCTTATATAATTAAGGTTATGAAAAGAAACACACATTTTGATTTGTAATATGGTAGTTAAATCTCGTCTATTTTTCTGAAGGTGGTTCTATGTAAATTCGATTCAGTACAGAGCCAAGTGATAGTCCCAGATTGCCTTCTTATGGGTCTGATAGCACAGCCCCGGGCCACTCAGAGGAGAGCATTTCCTGTGTCAAGGTCAAAAGATTTCTTGATGTTGTCTGTCAGTTCACCCACTGATTAAAGCCACGTAAGGGTTTTTTCCTGGAAATGAGGTGAAGAGAAGGCAGAGCAGATGTCAGACCTTCAGTGCGCTCGCCAGTCTTCAGCCCGGTTCCGCCTGTTAGAGTCTCAGCCGCACCACGTGCTCTGGTCCAGGCTGCAACTCACGCCGTGCCTGCCTCTCGTGCCTGCAGCGTCTGGGCGCACCGGCGTCTCCTCTCCACTCTTCTCTCAGAACCACCCTTCTTTTAGAGTGCCTTCTTTCTCCTAGTGGGTTGTTCGCTTGCTTTGTTTTGAGATGAAGGGAGACTGGAAGTACCTGGTCAGTCTGCATCTGAAACAGACCCTCACCTGTCACAGCTCTTGCTGTGACATCAGGGAGTTGTGGCAAACTGCGATGGTATTTCCTCGTAATAACTTTATACTGAAAGTGAGTGCTTTAATTAATGGAAGACACAAATACCTAAGTTCTAGTAGTATCTTAATTCAGTAAGTAATTTATAAGACATTAATTATTATTCTGTTTTTCAGAAACAGTGGGAGCCCAGAGCACATGAACATCTTCAGAGGCTCATCTAACCCTCTTTACAGAGTCAGTGCATATATGGAAATGTTCTAAATAAACATCTGTTTTGATCTGTATAAAAATGTAAATTAGTTTGACACTGCATTTTTGATAAGTGTGCGAATTTCTGCCCATGGCAGTTTAAAACAAAAGAAACTAAACTGGGGACAGATTCAAGCCTTGATACACTGTGGGGTTTTGTTTTGTTTTTCCTCCCCCGCACCCCCCCGCCCCCCGCTATTGTGGTGTTTGGTAATGTTGAATTTAAAATGCAGTTTTAAATAAAGTTTGGACTTAACTGTAAACATTTTTTTGAAATTATGTTAAATTCTATACAGCAAGTCACTGTTCTATATAATTAGGCCATTCAGAGAAGAGCAGTGGTCAAGAGTGAGAGACGTACACTATTTTTTTCTAAGTATTTTCTTGTTTGTGCTATTACAGTGGCCTCAGTTTCCCCCTTTGTTGTAGTCTGGCCATCGCCGTGTCACCGCTGTCAGCCTGGTGTGCTCTTAGATATCCCGTGTGTTACTCCTGTTCCTAAGAATAGGGCAGGCTGTGCAGGTTTCCAGGATATCTGCGAAGTTAATGACTCGAAATGCTCTGTTCAGATGGGGTAGTAAGTTTAGAACATGTCTTAGTACCCATTAGATAGTTCCCAGGATTTCACTTTCTGTCTGTGTTGCCTCCATCTAAAAATAAGTAAGTTGTATAAAATTAGAGAGTCTTTCTGCACAGACACAAGTACCATTGTGATTAATTTTAAATGAAAAACTGAGCTCTTTCAGATAGGGACTAACAGAGCTGAATGTGCGTACCAGAATGCGGAGGTTCTGTGTGCCTTCGGATAAACTCACTGAGATGGCAGCTCACAACCTAAGTGTAGCAGTTGCTTCTGCGTGGAGTGAGAGAGGTGAGGTACCGAGGAACAAGAATCTGTGTGGCTCCTTCATCCCCGAGTCAGCCAGCTTTTAAAAGATGGTTACCTTGAGTTCCCAAACCAGCCATCTACCCTGCAATGTTCATAGAACCAGTTAACAGTTATTTACCCCAGGTATCTTTTAAGTTTGCTAAAGGTTGACTGAAGAGACTTTGGTTGATATTCCTTAAAAATTCTTACCAGCCTGTTGTTACCTTATTATGAAACTGCAGTGTCCAATCAGGAAGTATTAAATGAGTGTTTTCCTCTGAGGACATTTACTGTATTGCTACTTAATTTACATTATACGAGATGTGTATCTCCAGCTTTAACAAAACATACTCAGAAAACTCTCATTGCAAAATCAGGAGTTCTTACCCAGCTGGCCTGGCATCAGGGAAACAAACAGTGAGTTACATCACGTGTAGTTCACTTCTGTATTTGTTTTCTAGATGGTTCGGGAAGAGGGGAAAACTTCATTTCCGTACTCAAGCCAAGCCTCACATGTCGTGGCTCTGTCTCTCTGCGTGCATATTAAAGATCGATACGGTGGAAAAGTTGTACCTACACCTCGGTTGTTGTAGTGCCTACGGACCTTATCAGACTTGCTCATTGGACTTATACCTGCTATAATCTAGTCTGGTGTTTTCTATTTCAGTAGGTAATTTAGTACAAATAACTCATTTCGTGTTTTTCCCAGGAGCTATTGCTAAAGGGTTAGGCGTTAAATTTTTTTGTCTGTCTTAATTTATAAGTTAAAAATTTGGTTAGAAATGGGAGGTGGACAAGGTCAGAAGGAGAGCGAACCCTACACAGGAGGAGATACAATGCCTGAATAGTGAGCTCAGTACTATTTGTATTTTGTAACATTTCACTTTGGGTAAATGCTTTTTCACTGGTAATAAATGCATATCCTGTGTATGACCCTGAATTGCATTTTCATTTAAATTACCATACTCATTTACGCTTTAGAATTTATTCCAGAATTGTGGCTTATTTGACTATTTTAGCTGTAAAAAAGAAATCAGGACATGAAAAATAATGGCATAGCAACTATCCAGAGATTTATTAAACTTGAGACCATTTTCCTTACAGCGCAGGCTTGTTCTGCTATTTCTTAGTTGTATCCACCTTATATACTATGTGGAGAACAGTCTCATATTTACTCAGAATTAGACTGGCATGTTTCTGGCTTATTGCTAAACTTTCTTTAATATAAGCAGGTCACTCTTCATCTGTCAAAGAAACAATTGGCTCTGGATTTTATTTATTTCACCGTGCAAATGTGGTTACCCAGGCACCTCGCCGGGAAGAGCCAGCATTTCCTGTTGTGCCAGCTGCACAGCTCTGATCGTCACTCCCTGTTTTCACGTGGCTGGCTCTTTCCTCACATTGGGGTTTCCAGTAAGGCACAGAGGGCAGTCCTTTACTTACAAATGAATGATTTGTATATAAAAAGAGTTTTAATCATCTTACCCATTCATTTTATCTGTCCAGTCTCAAATATCCATAACAAAAGCTTTGGGCCAGCAGTTGACAGAAAGCTGTTGCCTTGAGAACTGACCCCAACATAAAGTTTCAGTACCACAGAGTTCACTCTTATGTAATGTTCTTTCATTAAGACTTTCTACATGTGATTAATTTAAAATAAATGATAGTTGTAAACATTGTCATACTGCACGAGCTCCTCACCTTTAATGAACTGCATCTCCCACCGTATAGCAGCCCGTTGAAGGCCGGCTGGTGATCGGATGACGTCACGAAAGGGCTTTGAAAATAGAACGAGCTGCACCAGGTCACTGTAGCAGTGCTCAGTGTTTGCGTGAATCCTCTCAGTGAGACTGGACACAGACATTGCTGCTTCACCTGCTAGGCGTTCAGTATTTTCCTGGAAGGGAAGCATGGGCGTCTGTCCAGCGGAAGAGTATTCGTGTAAATGCTCTGACGGTGAGTGCTGCACATGTGTATACCACGCATCACACGTGTATCTGTGCTGGAGAAAAGAAGGGGTCTGCCAGAGCCCACGCTTGCCTCTGTATTTTTTACGTAACCAACATTCTTCTCTAACATGTCCTGGCTCTGTATGCTTTTGTAATTGTCCCCTTTTTACCGAAGGGGGAAGTCTCAAGAACACTCATTAGAGTGGATCTTAGATGTGGAGTTCTCCCCAGTTTCACTTTTACCACTTTAGTTATCATCTGTTTTATTTTCTCTCCTTTTTCATTCTTTGTGTCCCCACACACCCCCAAAATGTTTGACAGAGATAGAGTAATGGAGTTAAATTAAGCTACAAAATTCATATTTGAAACAGCTTTTTTGATTATATCATTGTTTCACTGCGGACTGTGTCACATAAGACTGCCCCTTGTCTTTATATTCCGCTCCCGCCAGTTGTCAAATTGAGGATGTATCGGTGTTCAGCAGGTTAATTTCTAATAACCCTTTTCTGTGGTCTGCCATTGAATTGTTTTATTTGAGTAACATTTCTGGTAATAGCTAGAAAAGTGAGGCATATTTCAGAATGTCAGTGTTTTCTAATGTGGTGTCAGTGGTTATCTAATGTTACCAGACTTGCACCTAGAAAATTTCTGTCCCTTCTGCTAGGTTGTCAGGACTCAAGCTCAGCCTATAAAACACTGTGGGCTGCAGCTTTTCTTTGTATAAATATTAGCATTCGTTTTAGTACATCGGAGCCCTTTAGCTTACAGTTCTTTCACAGACACTATTTGGGCAGTATTGTCATAAAGCACTGAGAGTATCATTACTCAGTTGGAGACGTGATGCCCAGGACATACTGACGCAGGCCTGGCCAGGAGGCTTGCTTGGCTGGAACATTATTCCATGCACTAAAAAGGGGGCAGATGACCCCCTGTTGGGGCGTATACAGGAGGCACCTGACAATGTTTCTCACATCAGTGTTTCTCTCTTCCCCTCCTTCCTTCCCTTTCCACCCTCCCTCCCTAAAATCAATAAAACATCCTCAGGTGAGGATTTACAGAAAAACACATAGTGATGCTATTTAACCCCTTTGGTTCCTCATTTTCCTATCTGCAAAAAGAACTGGCCTGGGTCCAAGGATGCTTTTAGTATTTACATTTTATCAAATGGTAATTAGCTGTATCTTTCAAAGGAAGATTTACAAAGAATTAAAAACGGAAATCAGTGAGTAAGCATTTATACAAATAATTATCAGTGTTTATTGAAGTCACTAAACAAGGAAGTGCTGAAAATCAAGTCTCTTTCATGACAAAATTGGATTAGGATTAAATTGTAAGGATTGGTGTGACCTCAACTTTGGTCAGTCATCTCATGATTTGCAAGGCTCTGGCCCTTCCTGTGGCCCGTGGCACAGCCTAGAAAAAAATGGGCCTTGTTACTTTTCACTAGAGGCCCTTCTGGGGCGTGTTCCTCGTCCACACCGCGTGGCATGGGAGAAGGGTGCTCTTCATAGAGGGACACTTTTATTCTGTTGTCTCTAGGCCAGTGATTTTCAACCTGTGTACCACAATTTTTAAAACGTGAAATACCTGACTAGGGTGGTATTAGTTTGTACTTTGCTTTTCCCTTGGACTGTCAGATCGAAAAATTACAACAGCCAGCACAATAGCCATTTGGTCTGAAGGCCCTGTCTTTGAACCATAAATATATAGGTCATATAATACAGCTGCATCTTATTGGTCACGGTGCATAATAAGGTTGCATCTTACTGGTTAATTTTAGGTACACAGAAATACACAAGTGTGGACACCTAATCTTTAAAAGTCACTATGGAGCAAAAAGGGTAGGTAATTACTGTTACCATATTTTAAATCAATCAAAACTGTATTTCTTTGTCAGATTTGGTGAAAAATAAATTTTTTGGTGTGCTGCAGAACTATAGCAATTAGTTGAAGTGTGCCATTAGGTGAAAAAGGTTGAAAAGCACTGCTCTAGGCTTTGTAAAACCTTCACAACAGCCCCATCCGTAGCCTTAAATGTTGTTTTAACGTAGTCTTCCAACCTTGAAATCCTAGAATATCTCTATGGTGAGATTTGAGACATTTATATGACACTATATTCATACTCTGTTCCGAGTTAAACGCTGGAATTCCTCGAGGTTTAACCTGGGGCTCAGTCGGAGGAGAAGCTGCCTTTCAGCACCTGCACTTGGGCCGCTAACTGGGCCAAGAAGTGGTAAGGATGAGTCACGAAAATTGTAGCCGTTCATACGCTGAACAACCCACTTACATAACTTTTGTCATTCAACTTGGACATGTTTGGCTTTGATTTTTCCGCGATAACGCCCACCCTCAGACAAACACGTAGGCATACACGCAGTCAGCGTACAAGACTGCTGTCAATGCTTCCAGTGACTTTATTCAGTGTTGTGCATCCAGCCGACACGGAAGGGAAGTGGATACAGCCACGCCCGGCTGGCAGGCATTTCACAGTTCATTGCGAGAGATGGGAAAGTTAACAAGTTCTGTTAGTATTTTTCATAAATGTATTTATTGATTTCTGAAAAACATTTTTAGTAACTGAACTTAAGTTTTTAAAAAATACATACTGATCAGAAGAAAAACTGAAATGGGTGATGTGTAGGAAAGTTTCAGACAAGTGGGTTTGCCTCTCATTCTCCACAAGCCTGGCCTGTTCACTGCACTCACGGAACCTGGGGTGTGGATTTGGGAGCTAACTTCCCGGGTTTTGGGGAGGTAGGGTGCTTCTGGAAAAGGAAACACGTCTGCTCTGTGTGTCAAACACTGCCCTGTGTGCTGACCGCTTCAAGGACCCCTGGGAGCGCTGCCACTCAGAGTCAGGCCCAGGGACTGCTCATTCAGAAATTACACAACTGAATGTCTCGCCTCCCTCCCGTCAAAGTGGGTGAAATGATATTGCTGTCACAGCAAAGACAATCGCATAGAAAAATTTACAAATATTAAAGTGAAAAACAATGTGGACTGTCTACTGTAACTATTATATAGCTGTACAGAATTCAGTGCCCACAGAGACTGCTTTATTCCATGGACGTGGGTCCCACAATTGATTACCCATCCCCATCCCCAAATGTCGAAATGAAACTCAACAAATTCTAAATGGTGGTTGTACCTCACGTGAGAGCAGTCGACTGTTCCTGCACAAACAGCCTGCAAAGTGTAAACATATCAAGACAGACAAGCTCGTGCCTTAGGCCCTGCCCTGGGTCTCGGCTGCTGGCCAAAGGGCGGGCGGCTGCACAGGCCGGCCACGCGAGAGCCCCCCAGCATCACAGCACGTTGTGTAGGCCAGGTGGGTGCTCACCACCCGATACAGGGGTCTGGGCAGTCCCGCAGGTAAGTTTCAAATTGACCTTTGGTGACGTCCATCAGGGTTGTGAACACCGTCAGCTGAAACAACAGTTAGTTTTACTTTAAGGGTGTTTTCAATTCCAAGATGTCCTCTAATTCATACTAACGTTTTTCGTGGAACTGCTTTATGAAGTTACCTGATACTAAATAATGTATAATAATACGTTGTGAAAACAGAATAAATGCTATATAAAAGATCCAAGTAACTAATAAGTTAATGATAAAAACAGTTGGTTTCAGTAGACTGTTATTCCCGGTTGAACATATAAATAGGCCTGGGAGAGAACCCTGAGTTCTTCCAAGTCTCACTGCAGAGCAGCACCCTGCTCCACCACCGGTGCCGTGAGACGGACTGGACCTCCCATTTGGGATTTGCAGTCACGCAAAGCTTAGCGCGAGTGGAATAGGAACAGTTTAGCTTTGGCTGTCCTCATCCTTAAAGCACATACAGTGGGGACACTACACAGGCACGCACATTAGAAGGCACACAGAATCTAACCACTGTGAGCTCCCACGAATGGGGTGTGGACAAAGCAAGTGTGGCAGGGTCAGCGGGCGTAAGGAAGGCTTCCTGCGGGAGCCAGGCTCCCATCCGAATGCTCCCAGCAGGAGGAGTGTGTTGTCAGAGGTAAGGGGGGCAGGGCATGCTGACGCTGGGGAGGGGGAGGGTTAGGGGACGGGAACCAAGGGGAAAACCTGCTGTGTGCATCCAGAATACACAGTGGGGGGGGGGGGCTATTAGCAAACTGGATGCCTAGGAAGTTTGTTGCACTTTTCTAGCTATACTGTTAGAAAAAGATAAAAGATGTATGTAATAAAGGGAAACCCTAATCCACCAAGACACAAAGCTCTGTTTTGCAGGGGGTTAAGTTTTAGGTGTTGGTAGTGTACAGCGTAAGATTCCCTGATTAGGAGAAGTTAAAACTAAATGCTATACTTAATTCAGTGCCATGTAAGTAAACTTGGAGCAATACTCTGATCAAACTGGATACCCAAGCCACAGTGGTCAGTTTGTCACATCCCAGCAGTTACTATTTTGGTCACATAAAAACATTTTAAAAAATCAGCCTTAAGCTAAACATGACCTATGATTCTAGCTCTGATTTCTCCCAAGATAACGGGGGGGCGGGGGAGGGATAAAACACAGGACAGAGTTATACATGTATATATTTTTAAGCCATGGCCAGGAGCTCAGTGGGTAGAGATTATCCCAATGTGCCAAGGTTGCAGGTTGGATCGCCGGTCAGGGCACATACAAGAATCAACCAATGAATGCGTACGTAAGTGGAGGAGCAGTTTGATGTCGATGTCTCTGTCTGTCTCCCTCCTTCCGTCCATCTGTTCCTCCCTCCCTCCCCTTCTCTCTCTCCAATCAGTCAATCCATAAAAACTCTACATACCTTGTTGAGGACAGGTTTTGTTGACAGGATATCATACATGGTTGGTAATGAGATATTCTAAAACACAAAATAGTTTGTTCAGCACGTTAAATACAGATATCAACAGCCTTATTCACACAAATGGGTCAGAAGCCAAGACGTTCTTCCATCGACCTGCCTCCAACTCCCTAAATGAATTTCCCTTGGGGTCACTGTCAGAAGCAGAAGTAATGGTTCTCATGTATCGCTTTTTCTTTCTGACTCTTCCTCCCCTTTTAATTCTTGCCTGTTTGTCATTCAACTTCACCGAGTGGTGTTCAGAATTAAAAAAAGGTAAGTACAGCAAAATTTAGCTCTTTAAAAACGAAACAAAAACTCAGTGGGACTTTCTCTTGATACTGGATAGGATGAGGTTTATCAATTCCATAGAAGCCAACGAAAAATGCCAGAACTGACGAAATCTTTAACATCACCATTTCTTGTGTTACTTACGTCTTGTGTCGTATGGTTGAGACACATCTTGGCAGCTCCTCTGCGATCATCAAGGAAGAAGGGATTTTTCCAACGGTCATAATTAGTTTCCACCACATACCACCTACCCTGCTCGGGGTCGAGTCTAAACAGAAAAAGAGAGACTCCTCTCAGGCTCACGCCTCGCACCTGTACCCACGTCAGTCCGAGCCACAGTTCCTGTTCGGCTGGAACGCAGACACTTACTCGTGCACGTCCAGAGACTTTGTCCTGTCCCGTGTGATCACACAGCCCTCCCCCGTCTCATTGCCTCCCAGGATGAAGTACGCTGGGGCCAGTATCTTCGTTTTGATCAGTATATTCCTGGCTTCTTCATAA
Source organism: Artibeus jamaicensis (assembly GCF_021234435.1). Taxonomy (NCBI): domain Eukaryota; kingdom Metazoa; phylum Chordata; class Mammalia; order Chiroptera; family Phyllostomidae; genus Artibeus; species Artibeus jamaicensis. The sequence continues at coordinate 19,042,806 of NW_026522056.1, forward strand.
CTACATAAAGACATTTTTTAAAAAGCAAAAATTTTTAGTTGACACGGCATCAAAGATTTTTCACTATGGATGCTAAGTGAAAACAAATATTTGAGGAACACGTTCTTTAAAAAAGGATGGTCTGCAATGGCTCAGGAGGGCAGCTCCAACTCGGACGTGGCAGGACACCCACCCAAAATGTCCCCTCCGGTCTGAGGGGCACAACAGCCTCAGGGGGTCTCCCACCCTTACTGTGTGTGCCTTTCACTCAACAACAGAACCAAGGGGAACAGTACTATTACCATAGAGGGGACTTAAGGCGTAGAGAGTAAACCTTAAAAATGGGGGCTATTAATAAGTGAAGTGGGTTTGCAAAAAAGTACTATTCTCATTCCCTGGAAGGCATTAAAAGTAGAACTGTCAATTTATTCTAAGTCATTTTGACGTAGTGCTGGCTACAGGCCATTTTGCTATTATAAGATTTCTGCATAGAATATAACTTCTAGGTTAACAGGCATTATGATTTAAATGAACATTGTACAATTTTTATTTTATGTATGGGCTTTTTCTTGTCATAGTGGCATTGTCTCTTACATTTTTTAAACAATTCAATTCCTTCCTATAAACACACACACCACACGTAAATGAAGAATTCCATATGAGGGTCACCTCAGAAACTGAAATAATTCTTCAATGGAAGATAACCTGGAAAATTCTTTATATTTCAATATGAGTAATTTAAAATAAAATACAACACACTCAAAGGATCATACACCATGGTCAAGTGGGATTTACCCCAGGGAGGCAGGGATGGTTCAACAACCACAAAGCAATGTGATACACCACATTAACAAAATGAAGAGGAAAAACTGTGTGACAATCTCAACAGATGCGGAGAAAGCATCTGACAATTTCCAACATGCACTGACGATTAGAAACCGCACAGTCTGGGTACAGAGGGGACGTGCCTCAACACCACGAAGGCCACGTGTCGAAGCTCACAGCTAACGTTCATGGTGAGAAGCCAAATGCTTTTCTTCTAAGATTAGGAACAAGATGGCGATGCCCACGGTTACCATTTTCATTCAGTATTCTTTTTACGGTACTAGACAAAGCGATCATGCATGAAAAACAAAAGGCATCCAAATCAGAAAGGAAGAAGTAAAACTTGCTATTCACAGATGACATAATACTATGTATAGAAAATTGGAAGACTTCACACACACACAAACTGTTAGAACTAATAGATTCGGGAAAGTTGCAGGATAAAATTAACAAAAATCAGTAGCTATGCACTAATAACGAGCTCTGAGAAGGGAATTAAAAGAACTGCATCAAAAAGAGCAAAATACCAAGGAATAAGCTTACTCCAAAAGGTGGAATACCTGCACACTGAAAAATATAAGACATTGGTGAAAGAAATGGAAGATAACAATAAATGGATTGATATTCCATGTTCATGGACTGAGGAATTAATATTGTTAAGATGTCCATACTACCCAAAGCAATCTACAAATTCAATCTACAGAATCACTTTGCAATATATACAAATAACAAAACCTTTGCAATATATACAAATAACAATACTTTAAATTAATGTTATGCATCAATTACATAAAGTAGAATAAATATTAAATTTTATGGTAAAGCAGCCAGATTACCTTGTGCTATTTTCCAGGACTGATCTAGTGATAAAGCCTATCCACATGGCGTCTTTCTTCCCCAAAATCCACTCTATGACACCTGGGAGGGAGCAGACACACACAGGGTCACAAGGCCTGGAATGGGGGAGACTCTGAACCGCAAGGCAGAGCCAGCTCTCCTCTCAAAATGCCTATGAAATCTCCATTTCATTTAACAACTATCTACTCACCCATATAACCGCCATTTGTACTGAAACGCTCATTTAGTGTAAGACTGAACAGTCCCTGAGAAAAAGAAAGGAGTGAAGTCAGAAACCGAGATCACCCCGTGCAAGGCCCTCTCGCCAAACTCTGTATGGTCGATTGAGACCTAGACTGGGACGTATGGAATGCAGTGACTAATCAAAACCATGATGATATCATGTGTTATTAACAGAACTGTTTTAGAAGTTCAAAGCACTTTCACCCATTGTGTGTGAGGTAAGTAGATGTGATGTTACTGGCCTCCCTTTTCTAACGAAGAATCTGCAGTGCAGAGAATTCATGCCTAAGGTGCCTGAGTGGCAGACCCGGGACAGATTCCAGGTGGCCATTCCCCAGTCCCGACACCCAGCCACACACTTTGCCCCCAGAATGGGCTCAGGAGCCTTCATTTCCTTTCTACTTCTCTCTACCATGTGAGCTCACTCTCGCAAAGGTGACAAGAAGTGCAAACGGGTGAGCAGGGGCTTGTATTCTTTTTAGATCCTCAGATCCACCCTTCACAGAGAGGAAAAGCAGGATGCAGAGCTACCTGTAACGTTACGTTACGGGACATTCCTTACTGGTTTGAATCCTGTTAACATGCCCACATAGCCAGCAAAGCTTGCCGCCTTGAAGACAGTTTTGTTGTTTCTCTGGAAGTCCAAGTTCACTGTTAAAGGTTTTAGCGCCTCGGTTACAACCCAGGTGTTATTATTTATATTCCACCTATAAAAGACAAATTTCAGTGACATTTCAGAACAATGATGATAATGATGAATATAATGATGATGCCCATGCTTTATACCAGGTACTTTATCTACTCCCTAATGATCAACCCTAACAAGAACTTTTCATCAGAGGAGAGGGGGCTGGGGGGAAAGGGACTGAACACAAAAACAAAAAAAACAACCACAACTCGGGTACTTTTCCCTCTGGTAATCATGGTGATTACCAGGAGGGAGACGGGATGGGGGGGGTAGAAGAGGGTATGGAGGATACATGGTGATGGGAGGAGACTTGACTTGGGGTGATGGACACACAATATAATACACAGATAATGTATTATAGAATTGCACACCTGAAACCTATGTAATTTTATTAACCAATGGCACCCCAATCAATTCAATATAAAAAAGAACTTCGCCATATACGGGTTTTGTCCTCCACGCTCCTCCATATGACGAAACTGAAGCCCGGAGAGGCTGAGTAGTTCTCCCAATAAAACAGCCTACAAACTGTAAGCCCAGATTCAAATTTAGTCCCTCACTGTAAAGCATTTTTTCCAGAAAGATTGAGACATAAAACAGAAAGCTATTCTTCCTTTTTTAGAGATTTTTAAAAGATTTTACTTATTTATGTTTAGAGAGGGAGAAAGAAAGGGAGAGAAACATCAGTGTGTGGTTGCCTTTCATGTGCCCCTCCCACTGGGGACCTGGCCTGCAAACCAGGCCTGTGCCCTTACCAGGAATCAAACTGGTGACCCTTTGCTTCGCAGGCTGGCATTCACTCCTGAGCTATACTAGCCAGAGCTATTCCTCCTTTTTAACAATAAACTGGACGTGCATCTGGGCCTTCAAGCATGTTCCAGATCTCTGTTCACTAGGTACCACTCAGGTACAAACTCACCAACAACTGAGTAAGAGTGTGCCCATCTTGTCCCAAAACTAAGGAACCCACGCCCTTCCCTTGTGGTCACACTTGGAGTATGACTTGGGACTTTTCATCAGTGTTATACAATCTACTCTTCTTAAGGACTGATACACACCACTCTCTTTACTTACCCAAGAAATATTCCAAAATCCATGTTCCGCCCGTGTATTAAATGACCTAATTGAAAGAAAGCAAAAGAAACACGTAGAAGCAGTTATGACAGTACGATGGACCTGAAAACTGGACGCTTCATTTTGGTTCACTGATATTCACAACTGTTAAATCCAACAAGAAGAATTAAGCAGCATCTTGATACTGTAAGTATTAAGATCAAACTGTTCTCCTTGTCACATTGGCCAGATCCCCCCATAATCCCCGAGAACACAGGGTTCCAGGTAAGGTTAGAATATGGGGAAAGGATCAGTGGTCATTCTTTGGTCCACTGGGACACTGTCCTGCCCGGACACAGTTACGTTATTGTCACCTAATGTGACTTGCCAAGATCCTTCAGGCATTGCTACCCATAGCCGGACACCTCAAGGGTGAGGTACGGGCAGACTTAATAACAAAGCACAGGTCAAAAATAAGAGTGACTCAGGCTAAATCATCCTGTGCTTTGTACTCTGGGGACCTGCCAGGAAAAACACAGAAGGTCGAGGGTGGTCCACCCGGGGGCTGTTGGCTGATGGATGATCTGTCCTGGGCTTCAAGGGAAGTCTGGGACCATCACAGTTACGAAGATTGTTACACATCCTGCGAGTACTTAGATCAGATCCCGAAGGTGAATATGAGTGGACCATGAGGAAGGGCAAGCATGTTAATAGTCCTGAAACACTTCTTCCAAGTCGTTTGCATGCCTGAATTGAATAGGCATCGCAGTGGCCTTAAAATAAGGACAGTTTTCAGTTTGCCTTTAAAAATGCACCGAAATCCATAAAACTGTGTGCAACACACACAAAATTCACAAAGCAAACAGAGATGTTACAAGTCCTAATTCCATCAGCACCCTTACCTTTTTTGTCCTCTGCTATTATCGAAGTACAAATGGTGAAAAACTCATAGAAAATGTTGAATGAAATAATCTCTCCTATGAGAAAAGACAATTTTTTTCGTTAATATAGAGAACCATAACATTATTAGAAACTTCTTTTTCTTTCTTTTTTTTAAAAAGATTTTATTTATTCATCTTTAGAGGGGAAGGGAAGGAGCGAGGGAAAGAAATATGAAGGTATGGTTGCCTCTACCGGGGACACACAATGTATCACGTGTTCCCTGCCAGGAACTGGCCTGCAACCCAAGCAGTGCCCTGACTGGGAATCGAATTGCGATCCTCTGGTTTTCAGGCCTGCACGCTCAGTCCACTGAGCTACACCAGCCAGGGCACAGAAACTTCTTTTTCAAGAAAGGGCTGAGCTCTCCTCCCCATGTGCGTTTCTGCTCTGGCAGGCCGGTCCGAACGTGCCTGCACGGCTGGCTGACTGACAGTCTCACCAGCCTGTGCACTGCAGATGGATGACAAGACTAGTCCCCAAAGGGGCCCCCCAAAGGGGGACCCACTGGGCAAGCTGAGCATCTGGGCATGGGGGAACTCTATTACACCATAACATCCACATTTTTTCACCCATATGCTTCCTTTTAGTTTTCTTTTGAGACTCAACTACAAAACTTTAATGCGTCTGGCTTTTGGTTGCATACTGAGAAGTATTTTGCCTAGATTTTTAGAGTGTACCAATATTCGAAGCTGAGAAAAGAAATACAGGAAGTATTAATAAGTGCAGAGCTTACGAAGAAAGTTCATTGTAAAACATTTTAATTTTTGTATATTCTTCCAAAACTGTGTAGTAACAATAATACCATTTAGCATTTCATAATTCAGTGATATACATTTTCACTGTTCCAATTTACGTTAATATATTAGGCTTAACATTTTTCTCACCCCAATTTAATGTGGGATTTTTTTCCATTTGATTTCTGTTTTGGTGAAATTCCACTCTTACTTTCTTTTATTATGAATCATTGGTCAATCTTTTTATTCTGTTTTTCTCTTGAGATATTTATGTGATATTCATTTGCTAGAGTTTTTTACATAATAAAGAAATTAAAGACTTACTTCTCATACAAATGTATATTTTCCATATGTTAATTATCTTTGTGGATCATTTTTGAGAACCTCCCTTTAAATCATTTTTTGAAGAAGCAAAACCAAAAAACAAATCTAGCCATTTTTGTTGATAAATACTATTGATTTCTAGAAATTCTCAATCATCTCTCTTGTAAAACCAGGGCATACAGGCCACTTAAAATATCTCTATTGTTCGGTGGCATAAAAAGAAAACTTTTGGGGTGGCAGAAAAAGTCTGTTTCATTCAATACTATTGGTTGGAAACAAAAATTTAAAAACAGCTTCCAAAAACATCGGTACCTAAGAACACTATGATATGAAGACTATGAGAAACACTATGGGGAAGGATATATGGATGAGTAATACGCAAGACATCCTCTCTAAAGATTAAAAATGCAGCTCAGAAAAACCCATAACCTATCAATACTGAAATTTCATACATGATGTTCACAGACTGGAAGACTCGGTATTCCAATCCCACCCAAAATGTCAGCTGGCTATTTTGTCAAAGTTGACAGGCTGAGTCTAAAATTCATATGGAAATGCAAAGGGTGTAGAATGGTGAAAAGAACTCTGATGAAAAATAAAGTTGGAAAACTTACACTACATACTTTAAGACTTACTATAAAGCTTTAGTGCCTGCAGTGGCATGGTACTGGTATAAGTAAGACAAATAGATAAATGAAACTTCACAGAAAGTCCACAACCTGAGTTAGATGTATACAATCACCTGATTGCCATCAAGAGCATGAGTGCAATCCACTGAGGGAAGGCTGGTCGTTCCAAGAAATATTGTGGACTCCACTGGAGGGACAGTCCACATGGAAAAACCTGAAACTTGGCCCTTCACTCCTGCCATACCCAAAGTTAATTCACAGTAGATTATGTAACGAGTAAATGAAAAACATGTAGAAGTGAGGATATTTTCATGACCTCGGCACATGCAAAGATTTCTTAAATGGACACAAAAAGCACTATCCCTAAAAAAAATGAGGAAATGAACTTTATTAAAATTAAGAATTTTTGTTCATCAAAAGACACCAATAAGAGAATTTAATAAGAGAATTAATAACAGAATAAAAGTTCCCACTGGGAACTGGCCTGCAACCCAGGCATGTGCCCTCACTGGGAATCGAACTGTGATCCTCTCGTTTGCAGGCCCGCGCTCAATCCACTGAGCTACACCAGCTAGGGCTGGAATACATATTTCTGACAAAAAAACTTTTATTCAGAATATATTAAAAAATTCTAAAAAGAAAAAGAATTTCTTCAAATGGATAAGATATGGAGATATCTCGTCTGCATAAGACTTTAGCACAAAGAAGGAAGGGTCGATAAATTGTTCGTTCTCATCAGCCATCAGGGAAATGCAAAGGAGACAATAATGGAATACTATAACACACTCAATAAAATGGCTCAAATAAAAAAGACTATCAAGTAGAAAAGAATCAAGTGGAGAAAATTAGAACTCGGATACTTTGCTGACGGCCAATGGACACAACCACGTTGGAAGACTGGTCGGCAGAATCTACCAGGGTAAACATGCAGCTACCCTGTCACCCAGTACATGGGGGGACCCCCCAAAACCACTGGGATTATCTTCTGGATGGCGGGTCCCTTGTAGGACAGGCTTCCCTGGCCAGGTGAGTGTTCTAGGGATCCATCTGTATCAGTGTGCCAGCTGGTGTCATTGTGAGAGGCTGTGTTCAGCTTCCAGGAGTTTTTTTCAAGACTCTTTCAACACATTTGCCCATTTCGTGATGAGTGATTTACGAGTGCACCTGCCCACAACGCACTGAGTGTTCAGCAACTTTTGACCGAAAATGGCATGACCCCCATGCCCCACTCTCCCTATTCACTTGATCTGACTATGAGCAACTTTTTATTTGTTTTCCCAGATGAAAAACACCCTCAAAGGGAAACATTTTGTCAATGTGGAAGAGGTGAAACAAAAATGGCACAAGCCCTAAAAGGCATCAAAATCGACACGTTCAAAAACTGGTTTGAGCAGCAGAAAAAATGTCTTGATTGGTCTATTACATCAAATAGAGAGTACTCTGAAGGTGACTGAAGTGTAAACATACAAGAACACAGCAATTTTTATAAATATATTGCATTTTGAGGGGTCTCCCTTGCACATCTGAGAGAAATGAATGCATAGGCCCATCAAGAGACGTATAAGAAAGTTCATACATGTTCATTCTTAACATCCAAAATCTGGGACAACGCCAATCTCCTGTTCACACAACAGGAATAAGAAAGCAGACAACAGCGCGTACAGCTCAGTTCCATCTGTAAACGTTCAAGGGGCAAAACTAATGGAGGTCAAGTCAGAACAGTGGCTACCTGGGGAGGCCGTACTGTCCACGAAGCAGTACAATGGAGCATTCTGGATGGCTGGAATTCTCTGTATGTTGATCTGAGTTGCAATTACATGCATGTAAGTATTTTAAAAATTCTATTGAGCTGTATCCTTAAGATCTGTGCACTTCACCGGATGTATAAAAATTGCAATAAAAAAATTGAAGTGCTTTATTAAACTGTTTAAAAGCTGAGAAGTGAACCTTACCTAAAGGTATGCCCGTAATATCGGCAATCCCCTTCATTTCCTCTTCATAGGGGCCAGGAAAGTTGCCGAGTAGACCAGGCTGGAAACCAAACAAATTAACAATCATTCAACCTCAAGCGCTACTTTCAGATCTGGTTCTTTTACACAGAATGTGTTCTAGAGACTGCTCCCCAATAGGCAATCTTATTTTTAAGACACTTCTACATCATGTATTTTTATTTATTTATTTATTTATTTATTTATTTATTTATTTTAAAGCTATTTTTTATTTTATTGATTAAGCCATTACATTTGTTCTATTTCCCCCCTCCGTTCCCCTCCATCCTGCACACCCCTCCCTCACCATTCCCCCCTTTTAGTTTTGGCTAATGTAATTATGTTGTGCCTTGGTGTGTTCCTTCTTGGGTCCAACTTCTTTGGGACTCTCTGAGCTTCCTGGATTTCCTGGAAGTCTATTTCCTTTGCCAGAATGGGGAAGTTCTCCTTTATTATTTGTTCAAATAAGGTTTCCACTAGTGGCTGTTCCTCTTCCCCTTCTGGTACCCCTATAATTAGGATGTTGGAGTGTTTAAAGATGTCCTGGAGGTTCCTAAGCCTCTCCTCATTTTTTTGAATTCTTGTTTCTTCATATTTTTCTTTCTTCATTTTTTCCTTTCTTCTGGTCTACTCCCTTGATTTGAGTCCCAGTTTCCTTTCCATTACTATTGGTTTCCTGTGTATTTCCCTTCATTTCAATTAGTTTAGCTTCCATATGTTCTTTTAATTTGTGACTAAAATCAACCAGTTCTGTGAGCATCCTGATCACCAGTGTTTTGAACTGTGCATCTGAAGGTTTGGCTATTTCTTCATCACTTAGATTTATCGGCTCTGGGGCTCTGAGTTGTTCTTGAGCCATGTTTTGATCTGTTTGTGCCTGTTACCTGTGAGAAGTGCCTTAGGTGTTCACCAGGGCGGGGCCACCCAGGTCGCTGGTTTGTGAAGCTGCATGTGGGGGCAGGGTCAGAGAGGGAGCAATGGCGGTCCTCTCCGCTTGCCCAGGCCTGTTTATCTGAGCACAAATGTGCAAGCCCGCCGCCCTGCACTGCACAGTCTCAATGCTCGCCTCTTCACTGGTTTATCTGCACGCAAATGCTTGACTGACTGCAGACAGCCAGCCACACCTCTTGCCCATAGCTAGCCCGCACCTGGGATCCGCGCCCTCGGCTGCCTGTGCACCGCCTAGGTCCCGCCTAGGTCCCGCCTAGGTCCCGCCTAGGTCCGGGATCTTCCCTCCCCAACCCGCTCTGCTGCTGGCTTCACCCCTCTTACCGGTTTAGCTGAGTGGTTCGTTGTTTTCGGACTCTGTATTGTCGATTTTCTGTGTGGTTTGGTTGCGTTTATTGTTGTTAAAACTTTGTTGTTTTTAGGTTTAGTTGTGGGAGATGCAAGGTGTTTCCACCTATGCCTCCATCTTGGTGGAAGTCCCCTACATCATGTATTTTTAAAAGATCTATGTAATCCTCGCTCTAACTCTTGCTTTTGTACCCTTACGCTCGTCTGTTCTCCGGCATTACGCAGAGATGTGTGCATCTCGGATCATTTCCATTTCACCCCCTCCCAGGACACTGGAGCAGTGGATGCCCTGCTGTGACCCATAACAGGAGCATCACAAGGAGCCGCCGTACCTCTCTACTCAAATCCACCCTTTAGCCAATGGCACTTCACCCTCATTACTGGTTTCCTTCCCACACACAGCAAAAACCTGTATGTAGTCATTCATGAAAACTTCTGTTTTGGTTAATATATGATCGTGGGCTAAGCTGCTATATGCATTCTGTTAGCAAATAGTAAACACATGAGCAATTTCAATGGCATTCATCATACTTCTATCCTTAACTGCAATGAGTCACTAACAGTGAGATCAAAATTTAAGCTCACATAGCCTCCTACTAAGATAATGTGTTTAAAATTTACAAGTCTCATTTCTCACCAGTTTGCTATTTGTATGGACTGTGGCCTAAGGCAGCACACATGTGGACTATTTCCTGCAATTTAACACAAAAAGGACTCACTGCGCATGCGTTCACCACCTACTACGCCCCCCACCCCAAGGCACGGCGCTGTCCCTGCAGCGTGCAGTACTCACAACCACCACACACACGGTGTGTCTCAGTAAGCTCTCCCTGAGGACAAAGCTGAGGTTTCGTGAGCTAAGAAACTTGTCCAAGGACACGCAGCTGGGATGTGGCTGACCCAACCTTAAAATCCAATGTTTAAGGAACAAACGCCCCCATGTCTGATTAGGAAGCCTGCACCCTCTGTATGCTGCCCCCTGCTGACAGGCAGAGGAGGGGACAGGCGGGGGGGGGGCACATGGGGGCCTCTTTTGCTGCTGCTCCTGGCAACACGTGCAGTTTGCGGAGGTCAGGTGAGTAGGAGCATACACATGCGAGATGGCAAGTTGGGCAGAAGCAAGTGTTATAGGAAGGACATGCAGGGGCATCCGGCCTCTGGGACAATGATCAGCAACCAGGGGGTGAGCTTTACTGCCCACCCCCTTCCCTGGGAGATGTGGTGACATCTAGAGACATTTTCGGTTGTCACAACTAAAGGGGTACTACTAGCAACCAGTGGGAAGATGCTAGGGATGCTGCTACAGATCCCTCAGTGCACAGACTGCCCCTCACAACAAAGTACTATTCAATCCCAAATGTCCTTAGCTCAAAATACCTGCCCTAGGGCCTTGGCGTGCCCTAACCACCCCAGCACCCCCTACCTCCACCCATCCTTTGCACCCTGCAGGCCAGTGAGGGCCCCAGAGCAAAAGCTGAAATAGGGTGAAATAAGGTGGTGAGGCTCTCTCAGGGGGTCCCAGGGGCCAGGTGCTAGAGTTTCCATTGGTTCCACCTAAATTTTAAAAAGGGGCTGAGAACTAGAGTCTTCCTGCAGGACTAGGAGGAAAATGAAGTGGTGTGGCGCATGTGTGCCCACGAGAAACATGTGACCCATGTGAGTTTCAAAGGTCACAGCTCCGGAGGGACTCCACAAAGCACAGGGCCGACTGAGAAAAGTCTCTCATGTCCTCGAATACTCAGTCAAGTACTTAAGAAAAACCCCACGTATCCATAACTTGTACACCCACATATACATAAGGGGAAGGAAATGCCACGCTCCCAGGTGAAGTACGTATATTTTTCCCATTGTTCTGTAAAATTGTCAAGACTTCAAAAAACATTAAAGAGCAGCAGACTGCCACAATCTGCCATCTATTTTATGTCCTGTCTCTCTGAAGGGACTAAGCCCCAGAGCTCTCAGTCCCTCTGAAGTTTTGAAAGTCATCTAGAATAAACACAATTGTGCCCAAGCACCTTAAAAGAGGCTGTAAAATTATGCCTTTAAGTAAATACCAGAGGCTTTTCTGAACTGGGTGTGTTTAAAATTTATTATAGGAAACAGTATTTCTTACCAACTTTTGATCCACGATCTGCATAATTTTTCCACTTGGAACAAAAGCATTTACTACATCCTTCAGTGAGTTCACGATAATCTTTAGCTGTAAAATTAATTAACTAATTAATAAGAAATATAAAGCAGTACTGACATTTAAGATTAATACTGGTATAATGAAAACGGATATGGACCTTTTGATTTACTCATATGTAGCGAAATAAAATAGAGTGATGTTGGAAAATATTTCCAGTTACGTATAAACACAACCCATCTTTAACATGACATGTGATCAACCACTCAGATGAAGGCAGATGAGACAGAGAGAAAGAAGCAAAGGCCAAGGCTGGTAAAAAGAGCAAGAAGCGACAGACGAGGAACAGCATCTTTTCCTCTGCTATCGTTCACTGCAAATGGCAGCAATGAATCCAAAGCTCATTCTTAAACTCCTTGGTGTGTAATTTCGTGTGTATGTGTGATTACAGTCAGTGAAGTCAGAAACAAGAGTTGAGAGTCACAGCTTACCGACGATGCCTTGTCAGTGAGCAAATCGTGCCATCTCTTGTAGGGCGGTAAGTCGAGATTTATGGTGTACCACGGGACCGGCCCCCGGTAGCTGTAATGAGAGGCGTAGCATCTTGAAATATTAAAAGCAGTTTTAATGGGTGTTAGGTAGTTATATCTACATGGACATGTTAAAGATATATTCCTTTTTTTAAATTTAATCTTTATTTTTTTCAGTTACCACTTAGTCCCCATGTATGAGATATATTCTTAGTAACAATATAGAAGTCAGTCTTCAAATGAAAACTTGCAAACGCTTGTTCTCGAGTGCTTCTGTCCTACGTTGTATATGATTGTAAGTCGTTTCAGACTGAAGCGTTAATGTGAACTGGTGATATGCAAAAAAATCAATTTTGGTTGCAGGGTTACATGTAACTGGAACATCACTGCTAGAAAATACCTGTCCCCCCTTTTTTCCCCTCCTAAATCTCTGCAAAAGTTTAGTCTAAGCTTGGGAACTTCAATAACTGGTTTCCCAGTCAGAAGTTCCTCTCAGACAGTCTGGCACTAGTGCCAGATCACTGCTGCCTTTAGTAAGGTCATCCTTGAAGACCCCAAAGTGGCACCACGGGTCAGCTTCCCACGAGCTCAGCCACCTTACTCTCCCTGCTATGTTTCCCCGTTCTCATTCTTCTGTCGGAAATCCAAGGCCAAGCACTGTGGGACCACACCCATCCCCCAGCTTCCCACTCATCAACGTACACAGAGCAATTTCTGCTGCATCTACAGCAATGTCCACGCCCTTTCGTTATTAAATGGACCTGGGCCATAGTTCTCTCTGGTGGATGAACTCTATATCTATTCTGTTGCTAAGGAAGTGCTATCTTCTGGCAATTGTTGCTACACTCAAATAGCCCCTGAGGGTGTGCCATTCAGTGATGTATCAGCTCAAAACTATGCCTAAGATACAGAGAACAGACTGACAGCTGTCAGAGGTGAGGAGTACCAGGTAAAAAAAGTGACAGAACGAAGCAAAAAACAAACCCAATACAACCCTCATAGACAGACAACAGTACAGCGATTACCAGCTGAAAAGGGGGGTGCGGGAGGTAGGAGAGGGGATAGGGAGATAACTAGAAGGAGATTAGACTTGGGGTGGTGAACACACAATACAATATGTAGATCATGTATTGTGCATCGGAAACTTAGATGATTTTATCAACCAGTGTCACCCCAGTAAGTTTTTAAAACAACGACACCAAAGCAGCCAGCATTTGCCCCGCCGTCACTCTGCTGCAGAAAAGCGCAGGCTGTGCCCCAGCACGTGCAGTGTCACGGGGCTGTCAGATTCAAGTGGGACCCACACCTGGGTCTATAGCAGAGATGGGTTTATTCCTAACAGTCATGAGCTGTGGTCCCATTTACAGTTCTATTGCCATGAATAACTATTTGTTTCTCTAAATAATGCTGCTGAGCTTGGAGCCTGGGTATATGTATGTGGCTTTATGAGACTGCTAACCAGCGGCCACCAGTGTTGTGATGCAGGTGGAAAAGAAAAGCACACTTGACTCTGGACACACGTTTAAACCGAATTGCAGTGGATAAATTCTGCGCTTTTGAAAGCATTTTCAAAATGCCACTTCCTTAATAGCTGACATCTATATTAAACACTATCCTTCTTAATTCCTAGGGGGGGAAAGCTTTGTATAAAGACAAATAAATTCCATGTCTGGCTGATCATAACTTCACGTGCAAATTTTTGCTGCACAATTCAATAATTATTTTCATCCTATTACAGGCAGGTGCTTCCAACCTGTTCCCCGCGCCCCTCGCCCGGCCCCTGGTGTGCACCGGTATCTCCGGGTCAAACAGCAAGGAGAAAGCAGAGGTCCCTGGTGCCCTGCGCACCCGTGGCTCGGTCAACAAGGCACGTGTTCTGCCTAAGAACTGCAGGCAGCTGGTCCCTGGTAACAGCCAATAAAATCCAAACCACTCCCCTACGGCTGCCCTAAACTCCTCACTTGCTTTCGGCGCAGACTCCTGGTCAGGCTCCACCATAACTGCGAAGAAGAAATGGAAAGGAAACAAACTCATTCCAGTGGAGAATTAAATGAAGTGGGGAGATGGGGGACCCCAGAAACCTCTACAACCACAGCTCCGTTAACCAGAATTCTTGGTAAGAACTGTTCAAATGATTAACAACATTATTTTAATAACTAAAGCTTAGCCATAAACCCCCATTTTACTTCTCTTTAAGTATTTTTCTAAAGTGTCTCAGTATTGAATGGCACCCGCCTTTCCTAGAGAAAACAAGAGTATCTGTTTTGGGAAGACAAGGAGGATTTCATGAACTATGCGGAGCATACTTAGCATCAGTATTCAATCAGCGGTGGGATATTTTTCTACTTCACCACAAACAACACGTGTTAAATGATCTTGGAGACAGCATCTGCTGTGCCCAGGTCATAATCAATATCAAGCATTGACTGAACCCACCTGGCGCCCCAGGTGGCTTGGCACCTAGTCCAAGCCCAATGAGCAGCGCAGGAGAAATGCTAATGGACTGCGGATGGATTCAGGGGCGCTTGGGCTGTCGGGCCTTGACCTCTAGCACTGAAATGACTGCTCAGGCAGGATAAACAGGTGCTTTCTCTCCTCCCTCACAGTTACCCACACATCTCTCCAAAATCTACGCACTGGAGTGAAAAAGATGCCCCGAAAGGGACGGGAGGATGTGTCATCCTTGAGATCTCTGCCAGATCTCAAGGTCCATGGATAGTTCAGAGGAGAGAACGATCAGAGTGGAGCTGAGGTTTTCCGTGGTGGGAACTGCCTAGCGAGGTAGGAAGGCGTCCCGCTGAAACACCAGGCCAAAACAGTCCCATTGTGCTGCTGTATACATATAAGAAAATGGTGTTTATTTGTATATGTGTGTCATACAAGTGTGCACACACACACACGCGGCAACTTGGAAGCACTTAAAAGCAGGGAAGGTTTGCGGAGCGATCAGTTCGCAGACACGTATAAGGGGTGCAGGAAACGGAGCAGAAGCAGGGCCTCGAATGTGGAACATACTCATTCAGTGTTCCATGAACTGGGGCAGTGAGACCAGCCAAGTTCAGGGCGCAGTCAGTAGGGCACGACTGCTACTGTGTTGGTTAGTGGTGACAGAAAGGGGCCGGGCGCTGGCTTTGGGAAAACACAGAAACCAATTACATCTAACTTACTTTCTGCCAAATATTGGCCTCTTTCTGCAGAAAGGTGAGTAAATCAAAAGAATTTAGTTTGCCAGTTTCTTTGTATCTGGAACAGAGGCTCTCTAGGATGCATCATTTAGACAAGTGCAGCACAAAATAGATTAGAGCGCTACAAAAACTGAAGAGACATCTTGATACCCCTGGTTCCAGTTCTTCTCTGCCTCCCCAGCTGGCTGCTTTCCTGCAGAAGGAAGAGCAGGCCAAACAAGATTCTCCTGCCTTATCCCTTCCCTCCTTTCCCACACCCTGGTACCCTCTGGGCAGGTGAGCTGTTCTCACATCTTCCTCAGAGACATGTAGCTACAAAGGATCAGAAAAGGCCATGCCTGTAACTAGACTAAAATTATCAACGTTTAATATACTAAACCACAATACCGGCCCCTCCCCATGTCCTCCAGTCCTGTTTGCCCCTTGAGAGATTCTGATTATCATACTAGATTTATTTCTTAAATGTTTCACATGTAAGATCCTATGCTTTTTTGTCCCAGTAAAATCTGGTTGTTAATACTCTGGAACCACAGAACATCACAATTAGGCTCTGAGTTTCTCAGGATGAGTAAAACGTCTAGCGGTAGACAGGAGAATTTAGTGGAGGTTGGGAATCTTTTTCCCCCCTATGATTCTGATAGGCTAGAAATGGATGTAGTAATCATGAAGTATTTTCACATTTGTCCAGCGTCTTAGTCAAATACATAATACACAAACCTGAGAAAAAATTTTTTTTGCCTTTCTTAGAGGACACGACTTAAATTTTTATTCACTCCCATTATTTTTCTGAGATCACTGCATAGGAAAATGTGAGTTTTGATCATCTGATATTTACTCACGTTGGTCCAGAAGGAGGGTAAGTTGATTTTCTGCAGTCTTCTGTCCACTAAAAAAAAAAGAAAAAAAATTTTAAGTTTCAGAAAATAACAAATCGAATAGGCAATTTGCAAACATGGTTAAAGCTTGTAAAGACAAAATCAAGAATGACTGCTCTTTTGGACCATTTCAATACCTCTTAAAAGTCTTTTCCTCCTATAAAAACTACTAAAAATCTCAAACTTAAGTGCATTTTCTGTCTCAACTGAATTTACACTAGTGCCATGTATGGCGATTTGGCTTTTATATTGCAAATGTATCAAATAAAGAGGAAGCATAAGTAGATGGAAAATTTATGTCACATAGGTTGGTTTAACACTACATTACCTGATAGGATGTAATGTTACTTGAACTTATGAGCCAGCTCTACTGCGATAGAGATCTGCATCGCGAAGCAGATTTGCAGGGCACACTGTCCAGGGCCCGTCACAGTCTGGCCCTAATTCACAGCCCCGCCCCCTGTTAAGCAGAGCCCTGCGTTAACTCATGTTAACTTTTAACAGCATGGGAGGGGTGTAAAGCAGCCTGACACTCCCCATGATTGAAACGTTCTTTGTGGTGAAAAGAACTTCACTACAGTGCAACTGAGGTTCTGGTACAAGTGCTGTTTTGCCTTGTAACGTTAGGTAGATTTCAGTAGGAAACAGTATCAGGTATCAAATGATCAAAAGCTAATTCAATCGTCAGAATTTAAATTCTATTTCCAAATTATTACAATATAAAAATAATAGCTTTTAAATGTCAATTTGATAATCCAGGATCAACTTAGCAAAAGCTGATTTTCAATGTTCAATGATAGTGGCTGAAGGAGGTTCTTGTTTAGAAACTTTTCAGTCTCAGCCCTGAGTTTAGAACTCACAGTGAAGTTTTCCTGCTGCCTACCTCCCTAACTGCCGTGGGGTAGGAAGAGTCAGCATCTATTTCTTACACAAATTCCCAGAAATGATGGTGGTTAAGGCTACAAGAGCAAAAGAAGTTCATGGTTGGCATTACTCATTCAATCACATGTAAGAGATTCAAGAATTTCCCATAAAGTGTTTGCCAATTGATAATGTAATTAATAACCACAATCTTTAGGTGCCATTTTCACAAATTCTGTACATTTGTCCAACTACGCCTTTTTCTGCTCCACACACACGAGGTCTGTCCAGAAGGTATCCAGCCATGTAATATGAAAAATAGAGATATTTACTGAAGATACAAAATACAAGAAACACTGTACACAGGACAGTGACACCTTAGTCCCCTTCAAAGTAGGCACCTTGGGACCTAACACAGTTCTCCCAAATGCCATTACCTGCTCCATCATATTTTCCTGAATCTCACTGATGGTCTAAAATCTCTTCCCTTTCAAAGGTGATTTTGGTTTTGGGAAAAGCCAGAAGTTGCAGGACGCCAAATCTGGGCTGTAGGGTGGCTGAGTCACTTGGTTGATTTGATGTTTTGCCAAAAAACTCTGCTGGGGATGTGATTAATGAGCAGGTACACTGTTGTGATGAAGCTGCCACTCACCAGATGCCCAGAGCTGAGGCCTTCTGAATCATAAATAGTTTCCATGGAGGAATGTTCAAGCTTAATGTAAAATCTGATGCAGGTTCATTGCTCTACTCACTCAGTCATTTTGAACGTGACAGGCACATGCTCACTCACGCATGTGTCCACCACCCCCACTGACTAGTACAGTGAAGTCGTCATCGTTCACACACGTGCATTCCAGTCCACTCTCCTTGGCTGCCAGGTTACATCGATGTCATGTAAACCGTTCTCATTATGTTAACAATGGTTGGACTTTTTCCAGACAGACCTCGTATTTTTTCCACTGTCAATTATTACACATCACAGCAGATTCCTCTTTAGGTCTGAACGGAATGACTAGATTCTCAGCTTCTTTGAACATGTCCTGCCTGTAGTTGTTTCAGATAGAATACTCGTAGGGAGACCCACTCTTCAGTCTGAAACTTGGCATCGATGCCCTAGTAAGTACAATATCAATAACTGATCAGTATCAGTAACTTCAAGAGCCAAGGAAAAACAGCTAGGAATCTTTTGCCTTGTTCTTCCATTAATATTGATGATGTTGCCAAAGTCCTGGACTGGTTGTGTGAATCGAATTTTCTCAGGACACATTACTTAGATTACTGCCATCACGTGTGATTTCGGTCACAATTGGTAAATGGCTTTCCTTGCTTCACTAACCGATGAGCTACCTGGAGACTTACTTTGGTTGTAGCTTCA
Organism: Artibeus jamaicensis; assembly: GCF_021234435.1. Taxonomy (NCBI): domain Eukaryota; kingdom Metazoa; phylum Chordata; class Mammalia; order Chiroptera; family Phyllostomidae; genus Artibeus; species Artibeus jamaicensis. Next base: position 19,061,298 of record NW_026522056.1, read on the forward strand.
TTACACTCTTTAAAATTTGTAAATAAATTCTGCTGTGATGAGATACTCTGCTTTGAATTTTCTTATTTTTCTGATAACTTGATTTTCCTCCTCTGACTTGGGAATATTGTGAGAACTGGTTAATCCTGTAATGTTACATACAGTGTATCTTTTATCACAACTCTAGTGTCGCTGCATAATGAACACGAGGCTTTGCCATCTCACTGAGTAATGAGATAATCCATGCTCCACTTCGCCTCAAGAGAACAATTTTTTCACTTCTTTTTTTGTGCTCAATGATACTTTGCTATGGTCATTTTTTATTTTACTACTATATTTTATTTATTTTTTAAGCCTCACCCCCCAAGAATATGTTTATTGATTTTAGAAAAAGAGAAATTGTGGGGGGAGGGGAAGAGACAGAGAGAGAAACACTCATCAGTTGCCTCATGTACGTGCCCTGACCGGGGATCAAACCAGTGACCTTTTGGTGTACAGGACGACACTTCAATCAACTGGCCCACCCGGCCAGGGCTGGCCATTGTTTTTAAAGGTTAGAATCACAGGCTACCCAGCTACAGGTGGCACTTAAAATGCTGTTGAGTTTCAGCTGCCGGGCTGTCACTTCAGTGCCCGGGCAGCAGGGAAAGGTCAGGAGCACACCACACGTGGGCTTTGCTACGGCAATAAGCCAACCAACGAGTGTGTCTGTGTCCCCAAGCAACGCTGTTTATGGAGACTGGCATGTGACGTTCAGGTCATTTTTACGTGTCACCAAGCACTCATTTCCTTTTGATCACCCCAACTTTTTAAGAATGTAGGAACCATCCTTAGCCCACAGGCCTCCCCAGAACAGCTGACAGGTGGGTCTGGCTTGCGGCTGCGATCGGCCACCTGCTCTGGGTGTCAGCACCTGCAGACACTGCCCTGGGTCCTGCCAGACCACTTACTCAGTCTCCAGAGGAAACCCCTTTGAGGTGGTGTGCACTGCATGTACCAATCGTGCCACATACAGTTCTGTCTGCGGAGGCTGGGAGTTCTGTTTACTGGCCCCTCCCCCAACTTTCCCTTCATCCTCATTTATTACACTTACCCTCCAAAATAACAGACCGTGAGGACGAAAGAAAACACCCTGGAACTACGGGGGGAATCTGTAGTACTGGGAAAGCATGGTCCAAATAAAAAGAAAACAGAGCCAGGAGGATAGGGAGTGAGGAGGTTTCGAGAAGAATGGACAGAATAAATAGCGAGAGAGTAAGTTGGAAGCAGAAACAAAACAAAACAAAACCCAGGATACAGTGATAAAGGCATACGCTTGGCTTCTTCCGCTGAGAAGAAAAAAAGAGGAAGCAATTAGAAATTCCCAGGAAAACAATCTGTATCAGAAAGTCATGATATAAATATGAAGCAAACTGGACTGTGGTATTCACGTGAGCATTCGGTAGAGAATGCATTTGAATATTCTTTCAGTGCCATTAGAGTTTTGGCTTTGGCATTCCAGGAAAGGAAATGTAAGCATAGTATACTGAGCAATGATCGATATTCACAAATCTTCCAGGTACAATCATGTTATCGATGTTTAGTAAGCAAGAATAAAGATATGTACAGTGGAAGGAAAAAAAAGGAGAAAAAAGTTAGAGGGAACTTTACCTTTTTTTACGTCCTTGTCTACTTGTACCACTTCAGATAACCCTCTGATTAGCCCCTGAATGGCTGAGGAAAGACAGACCATGCATCCAGACCAGTGGTCAGGTAGCGGATGACCCTCTCAGACCCATCCAGACTGAAGGACTGACTCTTCTGAAGAAGGTACATATCACAAGAGCTCTAACCTTCTCTGTCTTCTTTGGAAGACTCTTGGTATGTATGGCCTCGTGTTGAGGGTTTGCAAACCCTAAGACCCATGCATAAATCTTCATCATTTATTTCTACCTAAAGCCTCCAGGCTCCTCATCAGTTCATCTAACATGAGTTATGGGAAACTTTAGGCCTAGTCATGTTCTGAAGGCAAGGCTCAGCTCCATTAGAGATCAGAAGGTCATGCAGCTGGTAAGAGAAAAGAACAGGGGACCCAGCTTTCCTGCCGTCCCACAGCTGCCCACAGGTAACAATGGAACGGGCACCTCCATTTAATCCCAGATCGGCCACAACCTGTACTTGCTTCAGGGTTTGAATGACCACTTGGAATCCACTCAGGAAATAAATAAAATGTAATGATGTTCATCTCTCCTGAACGGTTATATTTGCACAACCTGGGTTCCAAAGCCAATATTAAAATCAAACTTCATGGCTTATCCCTGATGAGACCACTGTGAGGAGTTAAACGCTCTCTGTCCAGTCTCAGGACAGAATGCAGCCTGCCCCCGGGGTGAGGGAGTGTCCGGGGTCTGGGGGCAGGAAGATGTTGTACTACGATCATCCCGGCAGCAGTGAACATAAACTTGTAACACAGACATGAACTCTGCATAGAAGTTGGCTGTGAGAGTAAAAGGCAAAAAAGGCATTTTTAACAGGTGAGCCTTGGGGGTAAAGTGGAGACGGCTACATCCTTCCCTAAAAAGGAGACTTCTACCAGGAAAGGTAGCTTCAAAATCTATGTATAGACTTAAATAGAGTTACGATGAGCTCACCTATTATTTCAAGTTTCTTACTGTCTCCAAATTTAACTACACATGGATTTAATAACAGACAACCTTATCAAGGTAAGTACAAATTAAAAGAGATGGGAGGTAGAGATTATAGGTTAGGGATATTACGTAGTCTGCTTGGTATATTAGAGGAAATATACACAACCCACTTAAAATCTCAGTTTCTCTCACATACCCTTTCTCATTTTTGCTTCTTAAGGCCAGAGGAAGTACTGAAAAATCTCTGTAAGACATTTTGTGAACACTTTCTGGGTTAGTGAATTCTCTGATTATTCTGGTTATTTGTTAGGAACTGGAACCTCCTTGAAATTCAATAATCTTTATGTGCTCCCCACTCATTAAGCAAAACTAATTATAAAGCTACTGGAGATACTGCATTTAGAAAAACAATATATAAATTATAATTTTCCCATTAGTGACTTAAATGCTCCACATTAAAAGAAATGATGTAACTTGTGCAACTCCTTAAAACACTGGAGTCCTGGAGAACTAGTGAGAACCTCACTGAAAAGGCTGCACAAAAGGTACAGAAAGCCCTCATGCTCTTGTCTTATTCACATACTCAGAAAAAGACAATAAAAGGTAATTTAAGGAAATTATACAGCTCACACCAGTGTTCGTGCCATCAGAAAAGAAGTTGAACGATCCCAGAAAGGCAATTTTAATTCAATTCTTTAACTTGACAGCTATGTTCTAAGATTTTTCTTAAAATGTTCTCTGCATACAACAGCAGACACACACCTACTGAATGAGAAAAGGCATGTTTCCTGCATATATAATAAATTCAAATGAGCATGCAAAGTTTTTCACTTGCATTCTGACTTTTGATGGGATTACAATTACACTGGGGATATGACACCCAATTACACTGGGGATATTTAGGTAAAAGAAATGTGAACAAACCCTCCATGAGGGCAGGCACCTTTCCTCTCGCTCATCGACCTGCTTCCTGAGTCTCAAACAGAGGCTGGCACACAGTGGGCACTCAATATCTGCTGAGTCAGAAACAGATCACACCTGTGTGTCCCTTCCTTTGCAGGGACACAATAAACTGTCCCTACAGAGAAGGACACTTGTCCCTTCTTCCCTATGGAGAAGCAGATGCACTTACAATAAAACTGGCCAGGCCAGGTGGGGTTTACGTGATTTCTGGGAGCTTGGTGGAAATTATTGCTAAAACCTAATTCAGTAAGCTTGTGTCAAGGGTGCTACTACTCACATGAGAAGCTGATGCATGAAAATAAGTTTAACCCGGCAGTTAATTACTGAGCCGTCATGTTTCTTTTTCATGAACTTTAGGAATCCGCTCAGATTTATCAACCAGAAGAGTCATCTCCCCGACGCCGATTCCTTGCCTTCTGATAGCTCCTTATCCTGCGGCACCTGTTAGCGGCTTCCAGCCCTGCACCGGCCGAGGTGGCCAGTGACCTCCAGCTGCCAAGCACCACAGACATCTCAACGGCACTCAGCACACCTAACCCGCCCCACACTCTCTGAGCTTCCACAGCACTCGCTCTTCCATTCTGGCCGTGTCGCTCTAACTCGGTCAGTTCTTCCCCACCTGACACTTGCATGTGCAGGTCCCTTGGCCTTTGCCTCGGCCTCATCTCTCCTCTTTCTATATCCTCTCTCCACTCGATGTTCACTTGCTCCAATGGATCCAAGTAAGATGCCTGTGACCCCCCCATACCTCCCTCCTGGGCTCCAGTCCAAAAGGTCTGCTGGGTAGCTCGTTGCCACCGGGAGTTCAGTATAACCAGAATGAAAATGATCTTTCCTCCACCCCCAAACATTGGCCTGCCATGTTCCCTGATAGTGATGCCACCGTTCACCCAGCTGAGCACCTCAGCGAGGGGCCTGTCCCTCCTGCCATCCAGCCCTTCCTTCTTCTGCTCATTCTGCCCCCTCATCTTCTCTCTGGACATCCACTTCTCTCTTTCTCCACCGCCAACACCCTCCCGAGAGTCACCCGCTTCCTCCCCTGGACTAGTCTCCTCACATCCGCCCTTGCTCCGTCCCAGTCCAAAGTGTTCTTGTTAAAGTGAAAATTTTATTGCGTCATATCTTGTTTAAAACTATCCAATGACTTCCCACGGTTTTTAGGATAGATTCCAAAGTCATGAACAAGGTCTAAGAGCCCTCTCCTGATACTTCCACGTCACCCTCGGGGGCGCCTCCACTCTTAATGGGTCTCCTAATGGAATCAACAGTAAAGAATGACTCAGGAAGACCTTAAAATATGCTGTAGTCTGAAAAGCCTCAAGAACAAGAAGAAACAAAGCCCACCGACGTTCCGAGTCAAATGATTTTTTGTTTGTGACTTGAAGTGGGTCCTCATTATTCACATGCGTCAGAAGCAGTTTTGAAGTTTCTTTTGTCCCTATGTGGTTCCCAGCAGTTTATCATGTAAAATGATTCAAAGTTAAATACTGCATACTCTTATCAGAGAATGAGGTCATGACACTTCTGTGAGCTTTCAGCGGGAGGCTCCCAGAATTTTCCGATCAGTAAAAAAGAAGGAACAGGGGACTCCCCGTGTGCAGGAGAGCCCCGCACCCGGGCTCCGAATCTTTACGCTCCCAGGAGGGGATGTGGAACCAAACAAAGCCAAACCCCACACACATAACAGAAAGAACGTTTTAACAATAAAAAATTGAAGGCCGTAAAATCAGAGTAATAGCTAACATTCTGATTTAATCATTTTAACTTCATGCCCTTGTTTTTTCTCATTTCATTAGAGACTTAGGAAAGCAGCTTCCCAAACTGACCCCAGTAGCAGGACTAGATTTCACAACCACTGTGGCAGGTAAGAACAGTTAAATTCGTGAAGACTTTTGCGTCTTCTTGTTTTAGAAAGAGCCTTTGAAATACTCTTTCTTGAAATAGTAAAGTGTGTGTGTGTGGGGGGGAAGCAGCCCCTGACACCTGAAACTTGTCTGAAGTTCACAACTAGACCTCATCACAAGCTGGTCAGACACACAGGGCCAGGCTGCAGCTGTTCTCGAACTGGACAAAACCAACCTCACGGTATCCCCACCTCAGTGCAGCTTCCCCGGGGACAAGATAAAAGCAGGGCCACTCACGATTCTGTCTCAGTGCAGATGAAAACAAGAGTACTAACTATGCAACCCACAAAATACCAAACACCCCTTCTCTTGCTAAATGGCTGTTTCTTCTTTACCCAATCCTGGAATTGCCCCACTTCCTAAAAGCATTCAATGTACAGTGACCCATGATCCCTAGACCTATTTCCAAATCACACAACCAAATTGCAAATGATAAAACAGGTTTTTTTCTACTTTGTACTGAACGGTCCCACGGTTGCCTAAAGTGGGCTCTCCCTCACCACAAAGAGTAATCCTTTGTCCAACTACAGCTGTATTTCCTGGGGGGGGGGGGGCGAAGGTCATGGACAGTGTCAAAGTAACAAATCCCTTAAAAACTCATGTAATTCCAACCACTGCAAAGCAAATTAATTCCTTATTCACACTAAAGCATACTAATTTTAGTTCCCTTTATGCTCTTCCAATCCTTTTCTTTAGGTGCATTTGCCTGTGACTGAAATCACTGTACACAGTATTTTGTATTCTGCTTTTACTTAACATAATTTTTAATGGCTGAATAATATTCCATGACTTTATTCGTAAAACATTTCTCCTTAGAGAAATAAAAGAGTAAGACACACACTGTGCTCCTACCCATCAGTATCCCAGCTAAGCTATTCAAGATCACCTTCGTCTAGTCTCGGGTCAGAGGCACCTAGGTCCTCTTTATCTGATCAACTGACAGAGAAAAATGATGCTTTGAAAGAAGAGACTTATGAAGGCGCATCAGCCTGGGCGTCAAGAGGCTTGAGTTTAGCCTGCTTCAGCAGACAAAAGTGTGACCTCTGGCTAGACATTCTGTCACTCATCCACTTCCTCCTCTGTAAAATGAGAGTCAGGCCGGTGCCTCGCTGCCTCTTGCAGTCGTCTGTATTCCTGGGACTTCCTATCGGGGAAAGAGCCACGGGACGGGCGTTCACATGGCTGGGGTGTGGGTGCAGCAGCCACATGGGGCCTGCCTGGGCTGCTCCCATGTCCCCGACTGGGGGACGCCTGGGCCCTCCCCAGCGCGCTCAGGATCCAGAGCTGCAACTTCTTCAGCAGCTCGTCATCGAGCAGAGAATGCCAAAGTCATCGAGCAGTCCTTCGCTTAACCGAGTTGTGTACACAAGTCGACTGGAACTTTTCCTCTCAGCAGTTCAGAATGCATAAGCCCGGAACTGGTAGAACTAGCGCAAACCCTGAAATTTTAGGGTGTGTAAATCACAACCACCATTCTGCTGAGATCAGGAGTTCCCTAAAAGGTTCCAGCTCTGCCAAAGTAATTCCGCGTGAAGTTTACACCCCCGCCCCGCCCCCTGAGCGCAGAAAACCGAGGACACCTGTAAAGATGCTGCCCCACCAGGTGTTCCTAACGCCCCGCCCTCCATGCCACGCCCCCACCCGCGGCCCCCCAACCCTCGCCGTCTGCACGAGCTCACCCACCGGGGGCGCGTGCTGCGCCACGGCGCAGGTGACGGCCACGGTCAGAAAGACGAAGGTTAGGCTACTCCGGCCCAGCATCTTTCCGCCCGCCAAAGCCGCTCCGAAATGCTGGCTGAGGCCAAGAAAAGCACCTCCAGGGCTCGGAGTAGGCCGCGCCCCGCCTCCACGTGACCTACCACCCGGGCTGCACCACTCGAGGTGGGTAGCTGGGTAGGGAGCAGAGGAGACGGGCGGGAAGGACAGGATGGGGCTTTTCGGTGTCGCGGACAGGGCGACAAGAGCTGGGAGGCTTTCCGCGTGGAGCAGGGACCCGAGGGCATTTGCCAGCGCTCGCGCTAGGACGGTGCTCTTGGTCGGACACCCCTCCACGCGGGCAGTGGTTGGGTCGAGCCGGAGCCCCGCCCCGACCGCCGCGTCTTCCCCGGGTATTGCGCCGGGAAACTGTGCGCGGTCCTCGCAGGCTAAGGGTGGAAACAATCTGGGGTCCCCACCGCGGATGACACGAAGGAGGGAGTCCCGTTTCTCTCCGGGCCCATGCCACCAGTGCAGCGTCCCTGAATGGCCCAGGGTGAGGTCTGCACTCAGTCCACTCGGTGTTAATTGCCCACGACACGGACCCAAGTCACGAGTCTTAAAACGCTACCCGACCCGCCTCTGCCCTTTGAGGAGGGCAAGCCCGAAGTGAGTGAGGTTATTCATCCTGACCCTGGGGTCACTGGGCAGGCTCAGGTGTCAAGGGGCGGGAGGGGGTACCCCAGGGAGATCCCAGACTGAGTAACTCAGTTAGGCTTCCACAGCGGAGTGACAAGCCACCGAATTTTGGCTTCAGTTACTGAGAACCGCGAACCTTCCTGATGTATTGCGCCATGCAGCGGCTGTGCGTTCTGCGCTGTGCTAAACCCGGGAGGGGGTAGCCTGCACCTGAAAAGCGGGCGGATTTGCATGTGTATTTGTTTGGTGTCCGTGCCTTCGGTGGACGCTATCACCCTCGTAGGATGAGTTACTAATAAGCCCAACAGGAAGGCCTCTCTGGGCTCCAGTTTCTGATTGAGTCTTTGACATTTCAGCTGTCATTCTTTGTTTCTGTAAAACTCAGAATGCAATTACTAACATCTTCACATAGTTATTTTTGTCTTGCGCGTGTGAGTATGTGAAATTGCAATTTTACCCATTTGTATTACTTCCTTTTTTGTTGGAGATTTGGAAATGAGTATTTGATGTTTCAAGGGTTTTTTCTCCCTAGATGTTTGTTTTGCGGGGGTTGCTAGATGAGTGTTTCTCTTTGAGGAGGAAGTTCCTCCCTTATGATTTCGATCCGGACGAGAAATGAACAAAAGCATCATACGTAAGAAAACTTATGTTGGATGTTAGAAGGTGATACGTATCAGAAAAAGAGTAAGGGAGGTCAAGAGTGGGGAGGGTTGCCACATTAAATAAGATGGATGGCACTGGCGTTATCGCCAGTGATGTTTGAGCAGAGATTTGAAGGAGGTGAGAGAAGTAGCTTTGTGGTTGCCTAGGGAAGAGTATTCCAGGCAGATGAAGTAGCTGGTATATGAAGGTTCACATGTGAGAATGAGCCTGGTGTGTTCTGCAGGAAGTCAGTGTGGGTGCAGCAGGAGGAAGAAGGGGAAAGAAGTAGGTAAGTATGAGAGATAAGTGGGGTAGGGCAGATTGTATCTGCCACTAGGAGTCATTGTAAAGCCTCTGGCTCTGTTCTAGGCAAATGTGTAATGTGTAAATAGGTTGGATTACCTTGGACCTAGAGTACTCCCATCTTTTCGTGTATAAATGGCTATTTGGATCAAAGATCATTCACCTTAAGTACTGCTGAAGGCACTTTGAACATGTCACCAAACACATTTTTTGTTCCGTATGAGAGGATATTAATGGGTGGTTAAGTGGTGTGGCCACATCAGGTTCTTTAGGCAGAAAACATATTAATTATCATGGTATTCTTAGACACAATTTTCTTATAACTTTGCATTTAAGTTTCAAAGACCTTTTCTATGCTATTGATTCCATTTCAGGCAAACTAAGAATTGAATCTACTTCCCTAAAATTATACCATTTTATGCATGTTTTTTCTTACACGTACATCCTTTTTTTTTTTTAACCTACTCCATTCTTTAATACCAGCCATGTACAGAGAGCCAAGGCAAAGCGTGTGGCCATAGGAAACCTTGCCATGGGTTGAGGCATACTGACATATTAATAGAAAATGGCATTTAAATAGACCAATGAATGGCTGTCAGTGGAAAGGGTGGTTCAGCTCCTACCTTCATAACAAGCATCAAGTATAGGACTTGGATAACCTGTTGAGTATGTAAGAGTCAGCATCAGTAATCAAATTGTTTATCAGAATAGCTGAAGTTCTTGGCAGGCTGTGGACCTTCTCCAGTCCTACCTCGCATTCCGAGGTTCCTGAGGTGGAACCTTGATTTAAAACTATTGCAATCCAACCACCCCACCCTCAATGAACTCTACCACACATACTACTACCACATTACCCAGAACAGGTATAACTTGATTCGTAAAACTGAATATTCAAAAATTTGTATCAGATGTCCCAAAAATATGGAACTGATATTTCTGTTCCAAAAAGAAACATTTACCAGAGTCTTAACCAATGAGCTGTTTTGTTTCAAGAAAAAAGCTTTATTGTATTTAAAATGTAATCTGAGTTTCAAAGCTTAGATTTCTGTCAATCTTTTCAGGAGGATGAAAGATATTAAAAAATGGAAAATGAGAGGTCGTGCAAAACTGTTACACAATCCTTCCTCTCTAGTAGCTTTGTCACACTAAGAAAGAGTACTTGCTTTTGGCTTTACTTTTCTATAGAAAAATATGTTAATTTAAATTATTACCTTCAGCTCAAGATATTCCAGTGTACACCTACAAATTTAGTGCTTACGTTAAACCTCATTGTCTTCCCCATAGAATGTCAAAATAAAATACTTTAACTATCCTTCACTTCTAACTTATCTTTCTCTTTGTGAAATGTTTTTGAACACCTCCAACATGTTAGAGCTTCAAGAGCCTTTTATCCTTTTTCTGTTCTTTGATAGGACATGTGGTTCTGACCTGATTTGTCAATTCAGCTCACATCCAATGATCTCTAAATCTCTTTGTTGTTTTGACTTTATGTTCTTGCATACTTTGATTTTCACATAAACAATTACAGTTACCTATGTAATGCTCCAACCGGTTGCTTCTCCCAAGTTTGTGATGTATTCGTATGGTCTCTCAATCAATTCTGAGGACTTACTCTAGGTGCTGGGTAAACTAGGGCCCGCCTGGCTATCAGTCTCATGGTAGAGGCAAATGAAGATTGGGGGGAAAATGTGAATCAAAAAGTATCTGGGCAACTTCCAGTACATTTAGCCCACTATTGCATACTCTAACCTGTGGTTGGAGATCATAGATGTTTTGCCAACCTCAGTCCCTCTCCATTACAGTCAGCCACCTGATTAGGATGAGCCATATCTTCTCTTTAGTCTCATCTGCAGAGGTAGGCCCTGGTTGGCCTGACCTTTAGGCTACCCTATCCCTTTTGGCCCAGTTCTTGACTTTAGCCTTAGTCATTTGGACGCTTGAATCCAACAGGCCATGGTTTTAAGATCAGGGCTTTCATCCTATGGTTGAGGCTCTTCTAACAGGAAAGAGTGAGCTGGTCCTTCTCCTTGCTTCTGGCATTCGCACTGTAAACCTGAAGGGAACCACCACACTGTGGACAGCGCAGAGGAAAGAAACTGGGTCATCAGGACATTGCTAAGCTGCTAGATCAAACCAATCATGGAGCCTGTCCAACAACTGGACTCATCATTAATGTGAGCCACTACTCTTCTTCATTATTTCAGTGAAGTCAAGTTCGTTTGCTTGCAAGTTGAAATATTGTATCTGAGAGTATGTTGCTAGATTTGCACACTAAAATAGGTATTTCTACCTTTGCAAGAGCAGAGGAGAATTTATGTTAAAGCTCTAACACAAGCGTTAGGACTTTCCTTGCTCAGGCCTCTTCCAAGCCTTCTACCTAATCTTATACTTGCAATTCTTTCTTTTTTTTTTTTTTTTTAAGAGGATCATCCAAATTATATAAGCTTCAGGCCTGGATCTACCATCAGATGTTTTGGGGAGGAAACTTAATACGTTTCTTTTGAATCACTCAATTCCTGTCTCCTTAAGGGGGAGTGACTTACTTAATTGGTAAGTAGCTGGAAGGGTCATGTGTGGGGCCTGGTCTGTCTGGCTCTGTCATTCTGATCTGCCTGCCCACCGTGGTCAGCTCACTGCAGCAAGCAAGCCCTGGATGACAAGAGCATTGGGGGAAGTATTTGCAGCCTTTGGCCACGACTTCCAAAATCAGCACGTCTCCAACAAACTTTTAAAACCTTGTTAACAGGATGGCTACAAAGACTGAAGGAAGCATCCCAAAGGCTGGCGGGAGGAGGTGTGGAGAGAAGGTATCAAAGACCGGAGCCTTCTGGGAGGACTTTCATTTGCTGCCCACCAGTCCAGCCTCACCCAGCCCTCAGTTTATTCCCCTTGACGTTAGAAACTAGCTGTGCTCCTGGGCACCTGTTTGCACCTGTCAAGTGACTGAGTGTCTAAATTCATTCTGGAGGAGGAAGAGTTAGGTTCCCACCTTGGCCTCTATTTCAGTTTGATCAGCAGCCATAAAGCTGTGACCGATCCTCGTCTGATGCCTGTGTATACTTCTCAGTTGTTTCCCAACTCGGAATGGTAGGGACAAGAATTTCCACCCCGAATGACAACGGAAGCCAACAATAGCAATTGCAGTAAGAATATATGTTGGATAAAGTGCTATATGACCAACTAAAAGTACCAAGCAGGTAACTGCTAGGAAAGATATGCATGCAATAAAAATACAAATGTCTGATCTCAGGGAGCTCACAACTGAAAAGAAAAACAGTGTTTGAAATAAAAGCTTTTGAAGCTGACCACAATTCAGACATAATTTATGTGTTCAGTGATATTGGGTTGCACCATATGAAATTGCCTTTTTTGTGGGTTACAAGGTACTTGAATATCAACACTTGCATGGCCAACCTAATGTTACCAACATCCAAAACATCTGCAGCGATCCGACTTGACTGGGAAGCCACTGCCATCACACCGCAGACACCCGCAGACCACACCTGCGGACCTCGGGCGGCTCCTGCTGCCCCTTGCCCCTTGGAGATTTCCTCACACCCATCTTGCTGTCACTCTTCCCAATGGATTCCTGTCCACGTTCCTGATGATCAAACTGTCCACAAAGACAGTCCTTCCAATATTCTGGTTCCTTGGTTTCTTGACCTCTTCTCTTGCAATGCTCTTGCCTCTGTTATATCTCGAACACCCCATTCCATGATCGCATCTTAGATACTGGAGCACTTACTTTGTTTTCCTTTGGAAGGAAGCTCTCTTGATTCTTCTCTGCCTCACTGGCTGCCTCTTGAACGTCCTCTGTTGGTTTCTCCCCATCACTGGGGTGCCCCAGGGCTCAGTCTTCAGATGTCTTTTTTCTTTGTCTATGCTCACCCCTTATGTGATCTCACCCAGTCTAAAGACTTTAATGCCTTTTTTATATTGATAAGTCTCAAATTTATGTCACTAGCTTAGATCTGTTCCCTGAACCCAAGCTCTCATATCTAGCAATCTTCTCAACATCATCTACTTTGGATACCTAATAGGCATTTTAGTAAACTCCTCATGTCTAAAAATGAACTTTCTCTGTCTCCATCCACACTGTCCCTTTCTCAGTCTTCCCTGTCTCGGTAAATGGAGATTCCATTTTCTAGTTTGCTTAGGCCCAAGATCTTACAGTTACTTTTGACTTTTCTTTCTTACCACACCTCCAGCAAATCCTATTGGCTCTACCTTCAAAATATTATATGCAGAATCCAACCAATTTGCACCACGTTTGCCTCTGACGTGGCCCAGGTTCTCCTCTGAATAATTGCAATAAACTTGTGATGGGTTTCCCTGCCTCTCTCCATCAGCTCTCTGCTGTCCACATACGTCAGATCATGCCATTCCCTCCTCAAAATGCTCCACCGAGTGACAGCCAGTGATCTTACAGTGGCCTACAAGGCCGCTTAGGATCTGGCTGGCCTCCTGCTACCTCTGATATCACACCCTACCTGCTTCTCCTTTTCTCGTGATGAGAAACTTTGCATTTACTGCTCCCACTCTCTAGAATGTTCTTTCCCGATACATCTATGTGGAGTACACAAATGCTCAAATAGCCCCCCATTAGGGAGGCCGTCCTACAGCACTGTGTGTGGTGTAAGACTCCCCAGGTTCTCCTTGTCCCCGTCCCCTCACTTGGCCTGACTCTGGATGTCATCACTGTCATGTGTTAGGCATATGCACTTTTTTATTCAGTTAATGTCTGTCTTCTGACCAGAACATAAGCTCCGGAGGGTGGGGAATTTTGGTTTGTTTGCTGCTTATCCTCAGCCGCTAGAACAGTGTCTGGCATATAACAACAGCACTCACTGACAAACACTTGTTGAATAATTAAAGGAACTGCATTAACATCACATACCAAGTGGTGTTTACAATAATATAAGCTATCACCAAGTTACAAATGGATTGTTTTCCCAAAGTTTTTAAGTCAGATGTTTGGAAATCAACATGCATTTTCCACATGAGTATGAAGTAAGTGCTGTTATTATACCATCCATCACATGGTTGAGAAATCTGAGGCCTGGGTTAAGTAACTATGCTTAGATTTCTGATTCCAAGGCATAGCCACCTTAACACTAAATACCCAGACCAGGTCACAAAACCTCTGTAAGTCATACGGTTTTGATTTAAAACATTTTATAAAAAGGAAAGACTGCAATGAAAGATACCCCACTTATGCACAAACAGCTATATTTAGAGTCTGGATTGACCTCCTAGCTTTTTAGGTTGCTCATTCGATCACGCCCATTCCTTGATGGGCCTTCCTGCTTTCATTCATCAGCTGTCTGCTCTCTTCCCACCATCAGTCTCCCCATTTTCTCGCTATCCTCCGCTGCCCAGCTTAGATTCCGTGGTCCGTCATTTCAACCACTTGCTAGCCAAATATATTAGATGTTCTTGCTGTTTGCCTTTTCATTGTGCATTCTGTAAAATCCTAGCCCTGGATGAATACAACCTGGGCTACCGAGTTCTGCTTTGCAGATTAGGTATCATTAGAAGTCAAAACAAACATTTACGCCCCTCCACATTCTACACAGCGAATCTGTGGATCTCATGCGCTTTCTCTCTCCCCTAACAACTCTTCTCAGAACTTTGATTATCTGCTCTTTCTTCCACTACTCTCAGATGAACTTATCATCTTCATGGAGAAAATATGAACTTTAGCGGGGTAACCACCTCACCTCTCTGCTGCCAAATCTACTTATGGGTTTCTTTGTACCCTCTCCTGCCCCAATGGGGAGGTTGTCTCTCCTATTTAAGTCCAGTTTCTCCACGTGCCATCTGGGTTCCTGCCTCAACTTCCTTTTCAGGAATACCATGCCACAAATTATGCCTTCTCTGTCTTGCATTTCAACCTCCTTTTTTCAGTTGGCTCTTGACATTAGCATTTAAGCATACTCAAGTCTTCCTTAGGTTAAGGGGAAAAATTCTCCCTTGGATACTGCTGCTAACAGCACTCACCAGTCCTGAAAAGAGTCCTACGCTGGAAATTCCCCCAAACAAATCCATGGGCTGGAATCAGGTCATCAGGAGATGTCGATGCATCTCTGGTGAACTAAGAAACAGATAATGTCTGTGTCTACCCATTTAGCAAGTTTAAGATACAGATGTCAGATTAAGGTTACCACTTGTCTTCTCCTGAGGACTGTCTTTTATATGGATGTTATATCCTTCAAACTTTTTTCTTTTGAAATTTAATACTCTTTTATAAAATTATGGCACTAGGTGGTAGTCTTTTTTTTAAAGATTTTATTTATTTATTTTTAGAGAGAAGGGAAGGGAGGGACAGAGAGAGAGAAACATTGATGTGCAAGAGATACGTTGACCAGCTGCCTCTCACATGCCCAGCCCACACCCGAGGCATGTGTGTGCCCTGCCCAGGAATTGAACTGGCGACCTCTGAGTTTACAGGCCAGCACTCAAGCCACTGAGCCACACCAACCAGGGCTAGTTAGTACTTTTTAAAAAATATTTCTGCTTGGCAGAACAAAAACTTGTTCATCCTGTCTAAATAATACAAAGTCTTTTGCATTTCCTATTGTTCCTTTAAATTAAAGAGTGTGCAGCCAAGTTTATTGTATCGCTCTCCTTACTTCTCACTTACCCACCAACACTTCCTAATCTGGATATCAAACCAGCGACTCCCCTATTGAGGTACCCAGTGAGCGCTACGATGTGAACTTCATTTCACTAGTCTTTCAGTATGTTAAAAAAATTGACCCCCCTTTTCCTTAAAAAGCTACCCTTTTGTGGCTTCCGTCAAACTACACTCTACTGGTTTTCGGAAGTCTGGCTTGCGTTCCTTTCCTATGTCTTTTTTCAGCCCCTCTGTACTAGGCCTCGCTGGTATGGGAATCCCCAAATCCCTGTCGTATCTGTTCGTCTTCTGTGCATCTTCACTCTTCTGTAGGCCGAGGTGATCTCATTCCTGTGGCTCCCTGTCCTGCTCTAAGTCTGGTAGCGCCACGTGGTTGCTCTTCGGCACCTTGTGACGTCACACTGAGCTCATCAGTTTTTCCGCCTCCCCCTGAGCCTGCTGTTCCTCCACCTCAGTAAGTGGCTTTGCCCCCCCCATGCTAATGCTCAAGCAAGAAATCTAGGGCTTGCTCGTGACTCCCCTCTTTCCTTGTCTCTTACATTCAATCTTAATTATGCAGACAGTTAATTATGTTTAAGACAATTCTGCAATCTGCCATCCTCTCCACCGCACTGCCAACACCCAGACTCAGGTTCCCATAATACCTTCCTCTTGCTGCTGCAGTGTCTTCCTAAGTGGACTCAGAGTTCTCTCTCGCACCCTTATCCCAAATATTCTTTGAACTGCAGTCAGAAAGGTCTTTTGGAAATGCAAACGTAGTACTATCACTTTTTTGCTTAATACCTTATGGTGATTTTCCATTCCCCCTACAGCCAAGTCCAGACCCCATCATGGCTCTGCTTCTGCTCAGAAGATGGACCGCCTCCGACTTCCTCTCTGAGGGTTTTTGTTTTGTTTGCTTATGACTGTCCCTCAGTTCTTCCCTTGCAGCCAAGACAATTCTTCCCAAAACCGTGCTCTCTCCAGCCTCACCACTGCTCCCGCTCACTGGGTTCCGGTGCGTGGAATGTTCTCTCCCGGTCATGCCTTTGTGCATGTGTGTCCTGTTCATCTCTCACAATTCAGCCTAATGTCTGTCCTCCTTGGGGGGGCCTTCCCTGACCTGCATCTTTCCGAAGTGCAGTCAACCTATAAATCAGTTCTCAGCCTGTACTTTTCCTGGTCAGTACTTTGCACAATTACAATTATTTGATTATTTATTATTTATTTAGTCTGCCTTTCTTAATAATCCACCTATCTTAATAAGTAATCTAATAATCTATCTTAGTAGACTATCAAGACAGGGATCATGCCTCTGTTGCTTATTACTGTATCTGCAACATCCAGCTATATATTAATATCTAGGTTATATATTTAACTAGTTAATTCCTATTTTTGCTGCCACTCTAATATTTTGGTATATAAGGTTTTTGGTGAAAATTTGGATTATTTTGTAATTTTAATTTGATTTCTTCTTTGACCCACGAGTTTTAAAAAATAAATATTAAAATTTTTTTCAAATGTGTAGAATTTTAAATTTAGCTTTTAAAAATACTCCTTGTATGCTTGAACTTTCTGTCTTCTTTAGCTCTGTGTTAATTTCCGTAATATAAATTCCAAGAGGGAGTAGTCTTTGCATTTTTGATAGTTTTCTCTATATTGTATGTAGGTGTTTTATATGGTCAGTATATCAGAGAATGGTAAAGAAATTAATATTTTCTCATAAACTCCAAAAGTGGCAACCCCCTGTGGATAAGAAGCATTGCTCACAAATATAAGTTAATTTTGTAAGTTGTAACCTTTTGTTGATTTCTCAATAATTCATTGAACTTTGCAGAATCTATGATCTTCATTGCTCCTTTTTTATTTTTGGAGGCTAAGCATGGAGTCAGTTCTCGTGTATGTTCCCTATGCCCGAAAAAAATATGAATCTTCTTATGTGAAATGTACTTTACAAATCCTTTAGGTCAGAGGTCCCCACCTCCCGGCCACCTACTCTCCCGGTCCAGGCCTGTTGGGACCTGGGCCACACAGCAGGAGGGGAGTTTAAATGCAAAGCACTTTAATCACCCCCAAACCATCCCCCCACTGGGTAAAGGCTGAAAGGCACTCAGTTAGAGATGGGGATTTCCAATCTAGGAAGAAGGTGCAGCAAAAGCAACATAGAGAACCTAGCTGTTGTGTAGTTACTTACAGTAGAGTAAAAGCTTGGCTGAACAGAGGCGCCTAAAGGGGAGGTCACAGGGGTGTGGAAGCTGAGGCCAATGAAACGGAGGCTGGGAGGCTCGGTGAGAGGGCCACAGAGACCCCGTCTCAGGGGGCTCGAGGATGCTGAGGAAGAACTGTGGTGGTGCTGGGTGGGGATGATAGGACCTTGGAGGTTCAGTGGGTGGGACCTGGGGCCATGGAACATGATCCTCCAACTCTGGCCACACTAGGAGGAGAGCTGAATTCAGCTTGGAAACAATCAAAAGGGGCATTTTCCTGGGAGAGTCAAGAGCAAATTTGTTTATTGGAAATTTTCGTTGACCCTTCTGCGAACTGCTTAAGTCTTCGCCCGTTTTTCTGCACATGAAAGAGCACACAGGGGTGGAAAGAGGTTATGACAGCAAAAGGGACGTGGGGAAAGAAAAGGCGGTCGGTGATCACAGGTGCAGAGGTAAAGAAGCAGCGATGGGATATACCGAAGGCCTTCTCCAGAGGATTTCAAGACTAAAAATTAGTAATGAAGAAACACGCAAGAAGGCTTTGATTCCGTAGGCAACTGGGGAGATTATTTTCCTACACAGCAGTGGGAAGGGATCCATTTAAACAGTTCCTGCTGCCACCCTTTGACGATGGTCCAAACTCGGATGTGTGGGCTGAGGAACTGCGGAACAGCCTCGGTTGCTCCACGGTCCACTGGCCATGTCCCACACAGGTCACCGCACTGCTGCAGTCCAGGCAGCGTCGGACTGACTGAGTGCTGGTGGTTGGCTAGGCTAGTATCTTAACTCTCAGTTCTCCTGAACCTAGGTGTATCCCAGGCTTTTCCTGGTATTAGTAAAATAAAAACAAAAAGAAAAGGGAAATATGTCTTGGGGGAATATATTTAGGAGCAGGATAAGAAAATAGGGAATAATACTCAGTGATTACCTACATAAGGAAACAATAAAGAAGAGAGAAGACATTAGAAGCTTAAAGCATTGCCTATTTTCTTCCTTCCACATGATTGTAGCTTTACATTTTCTATGTATAAGGTTAGAAGTTATGACTTGACTCCTTACTCTAGTCTTACTTGAGTTTCCACCTTTCTAAAGGAATGAAGGGATGCGCTTTGTTGCCTTTGTTCTCTCCCTTATAATTCCACTTACCTCTGAGGACCAGGATTGGGTAACTTCGAGAGGGAAAAATCAACGCTGAGAAGCAAGGCCACACCCCAGGCTCTCTCCAGCAGCACTCAGCGGGGGACTGCAGCGCCTCACTAGATTTGCACAGCCCTGCAAGGGCCACGCCTGCAGCTTTGAGTCGACAAGTCCTCCTTGAAGGCTCTGGAAAGAGACCATATTCTCTAAGAAACACAAAGGCAATGTTGAAACACCAGGCTAAATGGGAGGAGTGCATCTGGTTTCTCCATCATAGAACATAAGCCTCAGTAATACATAAGCTAAGTGTTCCAGCACCATAAAATGAAACAGAAATGCATTGAGTCATGCCAGAGATGTTCCCGGGGAATAGTACACAAGAAATGTCAACAAGCAAGACCTGCCTTAACGCTGTCAAGTTCCCTTAATAGAATAGACGCTTTAAAGAAATTGTAAACTCATGGAGAGAAAAGGGGAAGTAAAGGTACAGAGTTATTCTTTTAAATTTGTTTCTAATCTTTTCATTAAATTAAATGCATTTCAGTATGTATGAGTCAGAAAAAAATTTAATGGATGTTACTTGCATTAAGCCCCTCAGGGCTAAGATTCGA
Organism: Artibeus jamaicensis; assembly: GCF_021234435.1. Classification (NCBI taxonomy): domain Eukaryota; kingdom Metazoa; phylum Chordata; class Mammalia; order Chiroptera; family Phyllostomidae; genus Artibeus; species Artibeus jamaicensis. The sequence continues at coordinate 19,080,681 of NW_026522056.1, forward strand.
ACAGTAACGTGTAAGAATAATTTCATGAAAACAAAGTCATTTGTGATTTCCCATCCCAGTTAAGAAAACTATCATGTCATAACGATTTGGCTAATACAATATGGTATTAAGTTAGTGTTGGGAACTGCCCTGCCTGGTTTCAGGAGGTGTAAACCCCCATAGATAAGGCTGAGTGAGCGACCTTTGGACTGTGAGCCACTAAGGTAACAAAGCTTATCTCCCTGGCAGAAGCACTGCTTCTGCTTCATCCACCTCTGGCCCCCAATGCTTGGTGGGTTAGTCAATGACGGCTCAGACCCCTCAGAGCAGGGGCAGCCTAAGCCAGACATGATCACTTGGGAGGTCCTCAAGGAAGGACTCGGGGGGCTGCAACAAGAGGGGGTGAGGGACCCTTGCCCCCTGGCTTTGATGAAGCCTGAGTCCTCAGTCTGTCTTCAGAAGTCTCCGAGAATTCCTTGGCTATCTGCCTCCTCTGCTTGACTTAAGCCTGAAAACAATGACAGAGGGTGGTGCAGCCCTGTGCTGGGAAGGGTGGGCTCCCAGGAGATCAGGCCCAAGAAAGGACATGTAAAATCCTGTGAAGCCTACCTTGCTAAGAATGCTCTTAGTTAAATGATAAAGGCCCAGACAGAAAATGAGTTTGTTTTCCCAAAGTTTTGGAGCCTTTTAACTGATAGACCCTGACTTAGAAGAAGCCCTAATAGTTCTTTGTATGCTATCTACTGTTTACTGCCTGACAACGATTAATAACTTGTACCTGAACTCCTGTGAGATAAAAAAACCAGTAAAAGGCTGTCTAGGCAAGGGTCGGGACACGCTCCCCCTGAGAGGGTGACCAGGCCGCTCCGAGGGGCTCCCCCCTTGGGGGAGTGGCCCTGCCATCCCTTTTCCTCCACAGGACTCAGCAGTCCATGCAAAATTTGTCTGTTTTCCATCCATAATGCCGCGGGCACTGCAGGCCAGTGCACACGTCGAGTTAGCATGTTTTATATTCTTCTGTGTCTTAAGAGCTTAGAAAACTGAGTAAACAAAATTTCCGCAGCCGTGAGCTGAAGCTGTGGGCCGGTTGGGGTCCACACTGGGTGGACCCAGGGACTCCGCAGTATGTGCGCGTGTGCCGGGTTTTCTGGTTTCATGAGGCCGTGTTAGGTGCTCAGGGCTATTTTAAGATGTGTGAATGTATTCGGATATTTTAATGACTTCTTTGTTGTTATTGTGTGTGTGTGGGGGGGGATGTTGGAGTTACAACCTGGAAAGAGAACCAGGCAGGTCCTTCATCTCAGATCTGGGCCAGTCCTGCTGGTGTGAGCCTCCTGTCCTGCATCACTGCTCTCACACGCAAACTTCAACTTGGGACAAAGTATTAAAAAATGATCTAAAGCCAATGGAGAGTGACCAAAAGCATGCAGAAACTCGAGGGGAGTTAACTCTGGTAAGAAGGGAATCGTGTTAACTCGTTTCCAGTTCGGATAGGCCCCAGGCAGTGCCCCTGGGAGTGGTGGAAACTCACAGGGAACCCACAAGTGGTGCCAGCGCAGGACTCAGAGGACAGTGTCCAGGGGAGAGGACGGTGCCCGAGGGGTGCGGAAGTGAGGCGAAGTCCGGAGCAGGAGAGCGCCGGAGGGAGGGCGGCCACACTACCCAGACCTCTCACTGGTCTCCGACCCCACCCCCCACCCGGGGCGGACTCCAGGCAGCTCAGCCTGAACAGAAGGGAGATGCACGGGCATTGCAGCTGTTGCCACTGGAGGGAGAGACAGCATTTGGAGCCTGAGATCAACCAGGTTAACTGCCTATTATACAAACAAATAAAACATGTTTCAGGGAAACAAAACAGAATCCACTGTGTCTGTAATGCATGACCCACAGTGTCCAGAATACAATCTAATTACACCAGACATGTGAAGAAACACCCTCCAAAGAAAAGGCGAGCAGCGGAGAGCGCCCCCAGGCGACCAAGGGTCAGAGTTAGCGGACAGGTGTTTCCAAGGGGGCTGCTACAACTCGGCCCCCAAACGGGAGCACGCCCACCGCAACCCGATTAGCGAAGAGAACGTTCCAACAGGGAACAGGAAACCACAACATCACGGGCATTGCGGGGATTCCAGAAGTGAAAGAGAGTGTCTGAGGCGAAACAATCACCAGAGCAGGGGACAGCCGTTCGGAGATGGTAACATAGTAACCATGTCAGTAAACGTACGGGTAGAAAAACTGAAATTCCCCAATCTGAAAAACGTGGGCAGGCAGAAATTCGTGTGGGGACCTTTTTTGTTTTGGTCAGGGCTTTTATTGTCTATAAGCTCTAAAAAAAATGAAATTGTAGCTGACATACAGTATTAGTTTCAGGTGTACAACGTGTGATTCAGCACGTTCGTGTATCACAAAATGGTCACCACGCAGTGACTCCCTGTGTTGTGTGTTGCACACCTGTGACTCACTGATACCTGAGTGTCCTCTGCATCCCCTTCACCTAATTCGCTCGCCCCCCCACCACCCGGCAACCACCACCGTTACTGTGTCTGTGAGTCTGCTTGTTTTTTTGTTAGATACCACAGATAAGTGAAACCACGTGGTATTTGTCTTTCTCTGTATAGCCTTTTAGATAAGGTGGCTGGACTGTGGGTGAGGGAAGTGCTCAGCCAGATTTCAACAGTGCTTTAAACAGTTTCTCTCCACGTCCTCCTGGGTGAGATGGAAAAATGGGGACCACATGACAGGGCCTAGATGCATTCATTCTTGACCTCTGCCCCACCCCCCCAGTGGTGCCAGCGCTACAAACGGGGGTTTGCAGGAAGTGCAGTGATGGACACTGGAAGGAACTCTTGTCTGTCCCCTGCGACTTAAAATTCACATGCTGTTCTCCTTCGCCAGCTTAGGCATGAACTCCACGAGGGCCCGTGGTGCATATATTGAACCTGAATCGTCCTGATTGGCAGGAGTTAGTTCTGTGATAGCTAATAGCTCTGGTGTCTGGGATGGGGCAGGAAATGGGAGACATGAGGGTGAGTGTCCTGACGAGGAATCCAGGGATGTACTGGGTTCAGAAATTCAGGACAGATGTGGATTCCTGGGAAATTGGTCAGTGGCGATCATCTCAGGTACCAGGCTGGTGTTGGAGACCAGGCTTCAGTTTCCAAGGGTGGTCTTTCTCAAGGTGTTGTTGAGAGCACGTGCTGCAGAATCACTGGCATGCTTATGAAAATGCTAATTTTGGAGCCCAGTGCTAAACTGGCTAAGTCTATGGGTCTAGGAAATCTACAGGTACCCTAAGTGGTTCTTATAAATTTGAACTAGTATTTAGTTTTAGGGGCTGGAGCTCCGGCAGACGTAAGGAACAGACTGTCCTGGGGCAGGTTCCACAGCCTCAGCACTTTGGCATTTTGGGTTGTCCTGTGCGTTACAGGATGTTTAACTGCATCCCCAGTCTCTAACCCCCCAGTAGCTAGTAGCACTTCCTCCCTAGTTGTGACAACCCAAGGCATCTCCAGCCATTGTGAAAGGTGCCCTGGGAGGCAGAATACGCCCTGGTGAGAGCCACTGCTGCGGAGGATCAGGGTAGTAAACAGGTTCCCAGTCTAAGGATCAGAAAAAGGTGCTTTCGGAGCTGGAACGCCCAGTTCCGGCTCTGTCCAGGGCAAGGGCTGCTTTATCGGGTTGAAAGTGGCAGCTTAGCCCCCTGCTGAAGAGGGCCCAGTACCCCTGTAGTTGCTGACGCATGAAATGTAAAGGCTGAGCACCAGGCAGGGGCTGGCAGCTCAGGCCAGGTCTCGGTCCCAGCTGTGGACGGGAAGTGGTGTGGGATGGTGCACACATGCAGATGCCTCAACCTGACTCCTCCCAAAGCCGAATTGCCAGTGAGGTCCAGGCACCCGGTCTACAACCTGGACTCAGACACACTCAGGGTTCGATGGCATCCGGAACCCTGGGTTCCGAAACCCAGGGAGGGCCAGACTGGGAATGAAGTCGGTGCACAGGGCAGACCTCGGCCAAGCTCAGTGCCTGAGCCTCCGCAGGGTGAGGAACTGCTCCCCTCCCTTCCCACCCGAGCACCAAAGCCTTGCACTGACATCCGCTGTGGCTAAAGGGTCCTCAGTAGGGGCCTTCTGGGTTTTACTTCTGTCCTCTGTTCTGCACCTTCCTGCTCTCTAGGCAAGTTTCCTGCTCCCATTCCACTGCCTGAGGGGGGTTCCTTTCTCTCGGCCCTGCCCCCTGGTGCTGGTGTCCCTTTGGCTTGAGTGTGGTTGGGGCAGTCTGGAAGAGGCAGAATCAAAGCCTGGTCGACTGTCTGGATCGGCACTTTCTAACTTCCTTTTAAAGGTACCGATGAGCACTTACTGTATCAAGTCATGTAAAGTAGACCATAAAGCAGTAAGATAGTGCCACCAGCTCTACGAGGAGGTCAGTTTCACAGAGCAGCACCTCCTGCTTTATGATCAGAAATCCCGACAAGAAAAACACCCTGTGGCCCTTCAAGTGCGCTCTCCAAGTTTCCTCTCCATGCAGAACCCTGCCGTAAACCCAAATGTGCATCCGTGGGGCAGCTGAGTTAAACCCCATTCATCTCTGTCAGACTAGCTACCAGTTTAGCAATGATTCCATAATGATCCAAGAACTCTGTAAATGCACTGGTTATTTTATTCAGAAAAAAACAAGAGAAGGCAGAGGCAAAATCTTGGTCATTTGCAGTATCTATCGGCTTTCAATTTCGCTCTCCTGTTTGCAAAGACAAACAATGAAAATTAATCTACATAAAACATTCCATATATAGTAAACTGCTACTAAACATAAACTCAGGTTTAGAAATTGTGTTCTCAGTTGTTATATCATACCACTTACAATATTTTAATTAAAATTTTACTTTTCAATTTTATGTTTCATACCAAATGGATTCTATTCTTATGAAATTCTTTTCCTAATTTTTAACAAATGTGCCTAAGGGCTTTTTCAATCCACAATACCAATTTTTAAAAGATATTTTAAAAGATTTTACTTATTTTTCAGAGAGAAGGGAAGGGGAAAGGGAGAGAAACATCAATGTGTGGTTACCTCTTGTGCGCTCCTGCTGAGGACCTGGCCTGCAAGCCAGGCATGTGCCCTGACCGGGAATTGAACCAGTGACGCTTTGTTTCGCACAGTATTAATTACCTGTGATTTTAAGCCTGCCCTGAACTTCTTTATTTAACAATGTTGTATTTTCCTATAGGACATAAACCTTATTCGATTTCTTCTGAATCCACAGCCTGATTTATTTTTATGTCCTGTTCTTGATTTCTAAGAACTAGATACTAGATGCTAATTTGCACAGCTGGAAAAAAATTCTCACATCATTTGCTGACTTCAGGCACTAACTTAACTAGTTAACAGGAGATACACTGTCTTTATCAAGTACTATAAAGAAATATCTTAAGACTAATCTTGCAATGTAGGACTTGAATAAGTGGCAGAAAATTAGCAACTTCTCTTTTAATCTGGCCCTTCTTTGATTTTAGTCATTAAGTTCAAAGTTAAACGTCACTCGTTTTTTAATGTAGTAAATTCAGGGAATTACTTAACTAAATAAGTAATAAATATTAATAATGTGCTATGATAAATATCCTGCACACTTCTGAACTCAAGTTAACAAAAGTTCTTCAATTTCACTTAATTTAATTTTCTATTTAGTAATTTTTATTTTTTTTAAGATTTATTTATTTTTAGAGAGAGGGGAAGGGAAGGAGAGAGAAAACATCTATGAGTGGTTGCTTCTCTTGCGCCCTCTACTGGGGACCTGGCCTGCAACCCAGGCATGTGCCCTGACTGGGAACTGAACTGGTGACTCTGGTTCCCAGACCTGCACTCAATTCACTGAGCTACACCAACCCGGGCTCTATTTAGTATTTTTAAAGTGCCCCATTTTGATCTTATTTTTAGGAGCTTGTGTCACTCTAACAGACCTGAATTTTGAAATTAGTCAAACGACTTCGTTCTAGCCTGTTTCTGACAGTTATAAAAAGATGTCGGTAAAGAAATTTCAGTGAAATCTGAATTTCTTACAACAAAACATGTAAGTATTTGGAACCTAGCTCTATTTACATAGTTTTTCGTGGTGATCGTTTCCCAGACTTATCATGTCCTCTTTTGGAAATATTACTATGTTTACAAATTAGAAATAATGAGAAGTATTTGAGAATGACAGTAATTCAGAAATAACAGTGGTTTTATATTTGCCACTTTTATTGAACGTGTAATCATAGCTGGAAATAAGTAAAAATACACCTACCTGTCCAGAAGTGTTTCATGCAAAAATCCATCTTTCCGGGCTTTTTTAAGAATTTTACTGTCTTCTTTACTTATTTTAAGTTTGTGGTCTTGGAAACTCTGAAATTTCTTTCTGTTAAGAAAATATTTTTCTTGAAAAATATCTCAAACTTTGATTACATGTGATTACTGATGAACTTACAAACATTTAAAAAGTTCTTCACTTATTTAAGGAAACCTAAATTGTACCTCTTTAGTAACACACAGCCTTTCCCCTGCACATGTCGTGGTGCCCACCACCCAGGTGGCAGCTGCGTGCGCAGGTGAAGGGCCTCGCCGCCACCCCGGGATTCTGGCTGGAGGCGGCGTCCTGGCTCTGGGGCGGGACCTAGGACCTGGCTGGCATTCTGAATTGACAAGTTACAGCCATTCTATTTATTAATGAGTGGGGAGGATGGACAAAGCCAAGTGACTTCAGCTTTGAAAGCTAGCAGGATAATTAGGAAAACTGAAGGACTCGGAGAAAGAAAAGCCTTCGGCTCAGGGCTCCATCCTAGTGTTTTCATTGTGCTGCCTCCTCCTGGCCTTCAGGTTTTTTCTTTTTGTGCCTGGAGAAGCACCTTACTGTCAAGTCTGTAGGTCCAAAAGGAAAAGAATACGTACACGTAATTGATTTCACACTGTTTAACATTTCCTTTGTCTTCTTCTGGAATATCATCTTTTTTCTTAGTTTCTCTTTCAGCACAGGATCTAATCTGGATATTGGAGATGAGAACCCAGTGAGTTTTACATTTATCTTTCCCCTTTCCAACTTTGCTTTAGTACATAAGAACCATAAGAACATTCTAGGTGATCTCTTATGCAAAAGAAGAAAACAGTAACTTAGCAGCTCAATTCAGAAAAAGACCTTGCAACCCTTTGTAGTGATGGGTTGATGCTCCAACTGAGCTGCCCGCAGGGGCCACGTTCTAACATTTAAGGAGACCCGGTCACATCATATGGGACATGTATTAATCTAAAGAAAACGCCATGGTTACCTTGATCATTTCTTCTTCTCCTGCTGTTTTACTCTTTGCTTCTATATCACCTGCTTCATTGCATCTGATAAAGCAGCTATTGGAGGCCAGTAAAGCCATTTTCCCCTAAACAGAATAACAAAAAACAATTATGAGAATACCTGAAAAAGAATTCTTAAGTCTCGAGATAAATTTTCCTCCACAACTCTAAAAGTAATCACACACAAAAAAGAGTATGTTTTTTTCTGGGGGGAAAAACAAATAAAAAACTAAAATCACCTATAATCTAATTATTCAAAGATAACCAAAATAAGTATTTTCAGTATATTTTATTAGTAGGATTACATTATAACTAGATGAAATAGAATTGTTTCTTTCGGTCTCAAAGATCTATTGAAGATATAACTAATTTAGTTGAGTTTGAAAAAAATAGCCTCCAAGACAATAAAAGTTATAACATAGTACACAATAATTTACTCAAATAGTTGTGTTTTAAGTAAACTTTCCTCCATAATTAGAAAAATAAAAGACTGTATCATATAAAAGCTAGCCTTCGGCCACTTTGAATTTACTGTGCAGGACTTGAAGAATCAATGTCTGAGAGACTTCTGTGTGTGGAAAGAAATGTTCATATTCTTTTTAGTTGTTCAATGCTCAATGTGTTATCTGATTCTGATGAACAGAACTCTGAAGATTTTCTTGTGTAGCTAAACCTAGATTATAAATTTGATTAATTACATTTCCTTACATATCTAAGTTTTCATCATAACTTATACATTGTTGATTCTTTTGGAAAACCGAATACCATACACATCAGACAAAATATTCCCAAGTATAATTACAAAACTGTATTAATAACCTTCTATCATATCAAGTTATCAAAGTGCTTGAGGTGCAAGGGCTGAGTTCCCTGTCACCTGGGAGACCCCCAGTGAGCTTGAAGACGGTGTGTCGTGCACCCGAAGGGGTTTAAACTGCACTGCTGGTCCTTCAGCCACTTTCTGCAATCAAGGTGTACTCGCCACATCAGGACGTTTAAGTCACTCTTTAATTTAAATTTGAATTTTAAAAACTTAATGTCTTTCTCCAAAATAAAGTGAAATGAACTTCCCTAAAGTCCTGTATTCTACTTTAACAGATATATAATGTTCTATTATAGAAGAATTACATTTTTTTCCTGCTATTATAAATAGTGCTGTTGGTATCTTTCCGGACATAAAATTGCTGATTTCTCCCTACACGAGATTCCTTCCATCAACAAGAAGCCTTTTGTAAACAATCACAGCACTCACGTCTTGAAAGACTGGCTCCCATTGTTCTCTTGGTCCAATTGCATCCGAACGCCCCACAACGAGTCCGTCTGAATTTATGCCGAGGTATTTCCCATAGCCAGACTTCAGGGCAATTCTTCAGATGAATGAAAAAGATCAGAGTTATAAACTGAGAGAAAGAAAAGTATGGAACATAAAAATAATGTGTATGTGTATGAAAATTCAGAGTACCCATAGTTCAGACATTTAAAAGCCACACATCAGTGACCACTGGCTACCATACTGTGTAGTTCTATAGATGCGATTTCATATTCTGCTTTTTATTGCAAGGACTGTATCGTATATAGCAAACATTTTCTAAATTCTTTCTTCTTCAAATATATAAAGAAGTTTGAGTTTACTGGTTATACTTTAGCTTTCATTCTTTAAAAGTCCTTCAGAGTACTTACTGGCCATTTAAAGAAAGTATGGAAATAATCATGTTAATATTGTTTTTTAAGGGACAAATATTATTTTTAAGTTTTTAGCTTACCAATCCCCTGTGATGCCAGGGGATTGACTTTATACTCGTATATAGGTCAATGATAAAATAATATAAACCATCATCATCTTCACCTAGCCAATGACCAGGATACTGAAATTTAATTTCCATATTTACTACACGAAGCATCATTCTGTACTTTTGTATCTGAGAATTAAAAAGGCCAGCTGATAAAATGATTGCAAAGACAGTGAGTAAAACATCCTGGTTTTTGCGGCTCTGTCACACTCTCCGCTGGTCCCAGCAGCTCCCCTCCCTGCGGCCCTCCAACTCAGCCTGGGTTCACGCGGGTGAGTCTGTGAGTTGCCGCACCCGCAGCAGCCAGACGGGTCACACGTCTGTGGCTCCTCACAGGGTCTCTCTAGTCTCTACCTTATTTGTTTGTGACATTATTCATTTTCTTTTTTTCAGCACAGTATTATATATTGCTAGGCATTATAACTTTAGGGCTTTATTTCCCTTTTAAAGAGAAATATTGAAAACGTAATTTATTTTTTAAATAAATGTTTTTTTATTGAGTATGCTATTACAGTTGTCCTATTTTTTTCTCCCCTTTATTCCCCTCCTGAAAATGAAATTTAATAATACCTGAATATCAACTGGATATATAAATAATGCTATATTTTGTTAAATATCACAAAACATACTTTTCAAATATATTGTTTTGCTTTATAAATAAAAATTGCTCTGTGGGTTTGAGTTAGCTATATATTGAGGTTTTTTAACAAATAATCCTAAATTAAAGAAAAAGGTTACCACTTACAGTTCAACCCAAGCAAGCTTACCTGGAATCGGACAACTTGACGGCTGTGAACTGCTCTGGAGGACTGGGGCCCTCGTCAACTACAGGGGGAGAAACATTGTGAAATCTGACCTTAGTCACAAACACGCGTGCACAGAGAGTCTTCAGTTTTAAAAGAAGTTTTTCTTTTAAAATTTAAGAATATTATTCTCATATAATTACAATTTAGTATTCATATTACCAAGATCTACTTTATGTTCTTATAACTGTGGTATTAGTTTTACATGTTTAATGAGAGGCCAGCATGATGCTTATTTAGAAAATACCACTGCCGAGATATTTTCTCTGTGTGTTTTAAATGCAGTCAGTACAGGGACAAACCGCTTTATTTTAAAAACTAAATGCTTTAATTAATTCAAGCGATGGCCATTCAGACCAGAAGACAGTGCCTTTTCTCATCTCAGTGTTTCCTGTGATTGGCTAAAAGGCGGTGGGAGACTTTAAATTGTTTACAGTGCTCGGGGTCAGGTTGGCCAAAGGTCTGAAGGACGAAGGGATTCAACACTTTGACTCAGCCAGGCGTTCTTTTTCTTTCCACATACAATTTCAATGATTCCTGTTGTTTTTGATTTCCATAGGTATATTTCTGCAACTATAGAGAATGTTTTAAAATTCTTATACTAAAAAGAGGGAGTTGCCTATAACTGGTAAAGACTGAGGCAAGAAAAAAGCGAAGACTCAAAGGCAACAGACTCATTCCTCTGGAATGCATTATGCTTGAGATGAGACACGGGCCCCAGGGACAAATACAGTAAGATGCACACCTAAGAGGCCTTCCCTGTGAGCACTTCCGGCACAAACCTTCCTTGTGTGGGGCTCCCAGGGTAAAAAGTCCGTTGTCAAGTGCGTGTATGTAGGTTCCTTTATCCATCTCAATTGCTATGGTTCCTGAAATTTCACCAAAGTTTGTTACTGTCCACCAGATTCCTAAAAAATAAAATCAGTATTTAAAGTTTGTATTTCAGAGTTGACAGAAGGTTCTTACTTGTTGCTGTTATTATAAGGTACTTTCTAAAAATGTTGCAGTTCTCAGAAACAGTAGACAGATCTGACATACCCTTGCTCGCTCTCCTCCAATGGTCACACCTCGCACAACTGCGCTATTGACGGCAGACATCGAAACCAGGATGTTAACTGAGTAACGTCTCAGACGATGAACTCAATATACAGAAATCAACTGTATATCTATATGCTAACTGCAAACAGTTTACAAATACAACTTCAAAGTCCCATTTACAGTAGTGTAATATTATGATATACCCGAGGATTTTAAAAAGACGTGGAAGACTGCTACATTAAGAACTGCAAATTACTGAGAGTATAGCGTGGTTCAGATGTCAAGTCTCTCCAGATGACGTAGAGTTAATGCAGTTCCCCAGAAAATCCAACAAGCTTTACTACAGAAAGTGGTAAATTGATTATAAAACTTATATGTAAATGCAAAGGACCTAGAATAATCAAAATAATCTTGGAAAAGGAGTAGAAAGCTGGAAGGCTCATATCACCTTACTTCAAGACTTGGTTAAGTGACAGTAACCAAGTCAAATCCATCAGTAGAATGACAGACACTGATGAACAGAGCCCAGCAAAGGACCAGTGCACACAAAGTCAACCGATTTTTGACGAAGACACAAAGCAGTGGAACAGGGAAGGAAAGTCTATTCAACAGAGATGTTAGAACAGCTGATATGAATCTGCAGGAAGAAAGAACCCTGACCCTTACCTCACACCACACCCGGGTTAATGTGAGGTGGGCCATGAATCTACCGTGAAAACCCAACCTAGGAAGCCTGTGAAAGGAAATGCAGAAGAACATCTTTGACACCTTGGGATAAGCAAGGGTTTCTTGAACTGGTGGAGTAAGGTGGCAGCCATAATAGAAAAAAAAATTAATTGGGCTTTATAAAAATTACAAAATTATACTTATCAAAAAACACTATTAATAAAATGAAAAGTCAAACCACAAACTGAGAGAAAAGACTAATAATAGAATTTTAATACTTTCTTGGTGTATTTTTGGCAGGATTTTTATGTAGTTACGTACTCACCTATCCTTTGACATAGCAAATCTACACACAGATGCATCTGCCCAAGATATTTACCCTAATTTTAGAGTTGTTGATTTGCTATTTCCAAAAAATGGGGAGATTTTTCTGGAATATTAGCTTTATAACATTTCATATAAAAGGAGCCAAAATTCATAAAGTTTCAAAATGCAACCTGCCACGTTTTAAGAGAAAGAATTGCTTTAAAGTATAGGTGTGGAAAAGGTAGAAAGATTTAACTGGAAAACAGGCTTATTAAGTATGTTTGGGCCAGTTTATTTCTGGCACTGTTAATAAGCTACCTTGATGTTTAATTAAGATTTTCATTCATTTCATTGTATACAAAGTCATTATATTTCTTTCAGGAATATACAAATCACTGGTTTAAAATGTACACATTCTCAAAGAAAATAAACCAAGTTGTCTAGTAACAGTTTTGTTCAAAGTTGTTTTGTTATAATGTTGATGGATTCCTGCCGAGGCCACTGTCTGCAGAGGCCACTGTCTGCACAGGTTTCTACCCACACCCTAAAGACCTGCGTGTGAGGCAGACAGTGTGTGAGGCAGACCATGTGTCTCCACTGTCCTGGTCTCAGTGTGGGGGGAGGGCGTCCTGTCCAGGGGTGGGGTCTGCTCTGCGTTCTGTCTGACCTTGCAGACCCACCGCCCTGAAATGGAACAAGGGGGTTGAAAAATAAGGATCTTACTTGTTCATCTTTCTTAAATGTATGGATGGCTCACATTTATCTCAGTGTTGTTTTGTGACCAGAAATACGCTCTCAGAACTTAACTGTCGTTTATATCTATCAGGCTATGGTAGAACTCATTTCATTACAGCAGATATCATTTCGCTTACATTTCAGTTTCCAAGAACCTACTGACAACTGTGTAATGTTAGGACTTACTGTAATTTGTAAAATATATTTGGCTAAATAATACTTATATCAAGCCTTCAAAACTGTATATCAGAATCTGGGCTATTAAGTAGTTTAACGGTGTCTATTAAATCAGGGAGCTGTCTCCTCTCTCCCGTGCTTTGTTCTGATAATGAAGAAAAGACACCAGTCACATCTACTGCGTCAGAAAATAAAACAAATCCGTGCCCATTAATAATACTTGAGCATTTCAAGATAAATATGAACAGGTCATAAATTCCTTCTGCTTTCTTTTTATAACTCATGTCTAACTAAAAAAATATTTTTAAAGGGAGTGTAGAAAACTCACCAACAATATCAAGTTGGGTTTCTTCATCATCCTCTCTTTTCCTCTTCTTCTCTTTGCTCTTTTTCTTCTTACTGCAGGAGATAATTTATACAGATGAGTTTAGCTATATTGATTTACATTTTATATTTTACAGGACAGAATTTTAGAAGAATCTTTTAAGCTGCACACTGATTTGTATGTCATTAATTTGCACGAACATGCCTCTTCTAACACAGACGTTGCTTCTGACCCTGCATATACTGTGTCATGGTTAAGGGCACAGACTCTGGAGCCAGCCGCCTGATTTTAAATCCTAATTCTATCACTTCTTAGCTCTGGGATTTTTGGCAAAAGAATGGACTCTTTGAGTCACTTTCCCACCTATAAAGTAAGGATAATAATTTCACCCAACTCTTAAGGTTATTTTAAGGATTAACAGTTAATATGTACTTTCATATGTTGTGGTGAGAATGTAAAATGGTGAAGCTGTTTTGGAAATTAGTTTGGGGTTCCTCAAAGAGTTAAACACAGAGTTATCATATGACCTAACAATTCTACTCCAAGGTATATACCCAGCAGAAATGAAAACATATGTCTGCATGATAACTGCATAAGGATACTTACAATGATCCTATTCACAATAGCCAGAAAGTGGAAAAACCCCCATGTCCATCAAATGCCAAATGGATAAGCAGAATGCGTTACCTACTGTTACATTCACAATTGAGTATCATTCAGCTGTAAAGAGTGTGAGTACAGATGCACGCTACAACACGGATGGACTTTGGGAATGCTTTGCTAAGTAAAAGCCAGATATAAAAGGCAGCATGCTGTACAATTACATTTATCTGAACTATTCAGAACGGGCCAATCCACAGAGACAGAAAGCAAATGAGTGGCTGCCAGGGACAGAGGGGAGAACTGGAGGAATGAAGGTTACCAGGAGAGGGGTTTCCTTCTGAGGTGATGAAAACGTTTAGCAACTACTGACAGTGGTGAACCTTGTGACTGTACTAAAAAGACCTACTGAATTGTACTTTAAAAGGTTAAGTTTCATGGTATGTAAATAATATTGCATTAAGTAACCAAAAAATAAAAAAATAACCCCAGGGATGATTTAAAAAAGTTAATATGCAGTGTTTACAACAGTTGTTAGCACATAAAAAGTGCTTTAGGTGTGTTAATTATGATCAGTAGTTATGATAATTATAAGACACATTTGTTTGCATTTTCATCATAAAGTACATTTTCAGAAGCTAACTCTCCCTTCCCTCCAGTAAATTCAGAGTAAAAGTTTCACTTATTGAAGGGCGGTAGCTTCGGCTTCCTCCTTGTCACTTTCTTTCCATTTCTCCTGAAAGTACCCAAAACTCCGTTTATCAAGGAAATGGGAACGTTTTTAAGAACAGTCAACCGGAGCAAATCAACCAGTTAAAAAAGAGGTGGAGGTGAGTGGGGAGATACCTTTTCCTAAAAGTCCTTATCACCACTACAACCTCCTCCTGGCTTTCGAGGCTCTAAACGACAGCACATTTTATTTTATTTAATCCTCATAACAACCATTTTTTGTTTGTTTTTCTTTTCATAACAATCATTTTAGAGTACAACTAATCCTTCTTAACGAGTAAAAGGAAGCTGAAAGATATTAACGAACTCGCCACAAATCACAAAATGAGGTTATAATTAGTGGGGTCCAGACTCGAGCCCATATCCCTGTCAAAATCCACATCTGCATATTGCGCTGTAAATACATCAAGGATTTTAAGGTGGAGGGAGACAATGGTGAAACTAATTCCTAATAAAGAAAGTTATGACCCACGTCGGTAGACCACAGCGGGGGTTGCGGAGCGGAAGCTGCGGGGCGGCCGGGCGCCCAAACTTAAGGATGCAGGGCTGTCGGTCGCGCACCCCCGTCTCCTCCCCTTTCGGGGCGCGTCCCCGCGGCGGGTCTTCCCAGCGCCGCACCGGCCCCGATGGGCCCAAGGCCGCGAGCCTAAGTGACAGCTGACAGCTGTGGGAGCCTCCGCGAGACGCTCCTGGGGAGCGGGGGGATCACCAGGAGAGAGAAGAAGGTCTCCATGCCAATGTCCGGCCTTACCTCTTGGCCTTGGTTCCCTTGAGCACGAGTTTGGTGGACTTCACAAAGGAGTATTCGGCCATGGTTCTGGTGACAATTTTGTAGAAAGGCAGGCGCTGGATCAGGATAAAATATCTCCAACTGCAGCAGGAACGGACGAGGGAGGCAAAACACGGACGCACTCAAAGCGCCCGCACGCAGCGGCTGGAGTGGTAAAGATCCGCTAAAACCCTGGTCTTTTTCACCCGGACGGCCGTCCCCGGTGGAGTTCTACTTCCTGTTTACTGTCCCGGACGACGGCAGCCACAGAGGGTCTAAATAAGTCACCGCTCGTTCACTCTGAGAACGCCAGAGTGTTGAGGGAACGCGCCCTCTTGTGGTCATAGCAGGTCTAACAGCCGTGGTTGGCCTCGGCCGCTGTTGGGAAAGCCTGCCAGGTCTCCGAGGATAGTCTCAAGCAGCCCTCCCGGTGCAGCTCGGAAAGCTCATTACCTGGTCTTTACCACCCATTTCCGATCCATAAATGTTTATCATACTGTTTTAACTAGGGTTACAAGAGTGATGCACGCAGGAAACAATTAGGGAATAAAATAAAAGGTAATTAACTGTCAAAACTTGGGCCGCAGACTTCACAAATTCTGCAGGAATTTGGGTGGAGGTGGGTGGGAGGCTGGCCTTGAAAACTAACACAATCAGAGAAGTCCGTCAGAGCAGCCCGGTCACTACATGGTTCTCCTGCCTGGTCTTCCACGGTGCTACCTGAGGACCTTTCTCAAGAAATAGCTGATCGTTATCCCCCCATCTGAAAGGCAGCCTGTTGTTTTCAGGAGGAAAAGTCCCAGCATCGTTTAATAAACTACAGATCATCTATCTGGCCTCCTTTCCTGCCACTTAACCCAGCTGTTCCAGTCTCGGGGCATCGTTGGAAATGTTAGCTGGCTTGCTCTGTATCGGGTTCTGCTGCTGAGAATGCAGCTCTTTCCCCTCTTACCCACCTGCTTCATTCATTCAACTTTTAAGATAAACTCAGGCATGATTTCCTCAAAAAAAAATCTTGAATGACATGACCTCGTGGATTTCCCCAAATACCTGCATTTCTTATTCTATAGGTTAATTGTGTGTGTGTGTAAGGGCAGGAACTGTAGCTTCTTCATCCTTGTCTCACCTGTGCCCCACCTATGCCTGCTTCAGAGCTGACCCTGCATAAACGTCTAGGGTATGAAGATTCTACCACCGGAAGTTAAGCTGCAGGGCGGAAGGGCGTGGACCAGTTAGAATGTGTCCGGAGGAGAGAGGAGAGGTGGCGGTAGAGGAGCAGAAGGAGGGACAGTTGGGTGGGTAAGGAAACAGCACACCATGGAGGCCCCGGGAAGTCAATTCCTTATTCATTTATCAGCCTTCTCTGCAAAGATGCTGTGCTTGGTGATAAGTGGATACAAAAGATGCTTTGGCCGAGGAAGCAGCCTTGAGTTTGGACTTTGAATGGACCGAGTATCAATTCATGGGGCAGAAGGCCCAGTGCATTTAACTGGCAACTTTAGGCATTTTTTCCACACTCTACTGAGGAAGAGTAAAATGAGATCAGCTACAGAAATAAAAGACCTTTTTAAAACTTTTTGCACATTTGTGCAGTTTATGTGAAATTTTGACATTTTTACATGTCACCCAGGTAAAGCGCCTTGTAAGCACTCCATAAACATCACCATTTGTTGTTTTATTTCTTAGCTTTATGTATCCTTATTTGTGTTTCTAGTGAACTTTCTTCCCAGTTTTCTGTGGCAATGGTGAAATATTCACGGCTTAGGTCACTTACATGCCACTTTTCCCATTAAGACCACAGATGTTCCTTTCCTACATCCTTTCCTGTACTTTTCTCCTGTGTGATTGGACTGCCTCTCTGTCCCCCGGGTCATCAGGGCTTGCCTCCCACTCTCAAGGCCCTTAATTCAGTCACACGTGTAAAGCCCCTTTTGCTGAGTGACGTAACAAATTCATAGGCTCCCAATATTGGGGCATCTTCATGGGGGAGGGGCATTATTCTGACGACCTTAAAGGTGGGGTCTTGACCTTATTCACATCAATATTCTGTGCACTTGACTTCAGAACCTGGAACACATCAGGCTCTAAATGAACGTTGAATCAGTGAATAGATATTTCAATTTACAGATTGCGGCCACACTGCAGCCCCTGCTTCTGGGAGGAACGTCTGCGCCAGAATTAAATAGCCAGAACTAAAAACATAAAATCCATACTTTCTCCAGTTGGGTTTGCACAGAATGGTATTTTAATGCGAGAGTGTACCCAGTTTATATAGTCTTCACTGCAAATAACAGAAATAAATCATGGCCAACTTAAGCAGAATAGAATTTCAGGGGGGAGATGTTACGTTACCCTCTCTGTTTTGCATTCAGGTCGATGTTGGTGACGTTGTTCCTCTCACCCGGGTGGCCCGGGACCCCTTTTCTGTTTCTTTTTATTAGCAAAGATCGCATCCGGCCAGCCTTTCCCAGATGCCACTCTCATGAAACGTGTTCTGATCCCCAGTCAAACCCAACCTCTCCCAGGAGTCTCCCTCACGACAGGTTCAGACCCGTCCTGTGGTCTCACACATTCTGTCGCCCAGTTTCTTCCTTTGCTAATGGGGTGCTGTAGTGGACCTACCGGTGTTGGGGACTCCTGAGCTCAGTGAGGGGAGGGAGGCCCCACCTTCCAGTACAAAAGCTGAAGGGTCACGCACGCTCCTTTTTCCAGCTTCCTGGCTGCACCAGCCGGGGCCAGACTGCTATCTGTTTGCTGGAATTTCTAACCTGATGGAGTGTTGCGAAAGAGGTGGGACCACCAGAGATGATTCTGAGCAGCTGTAGGGGAGACACGGGGCCCCGTCGGTGGCAGCTAGGGTCCGGGCGCAGCAGGACGCAGCTGTCAAACAGCAACAGCCCGCAGGTGGCATCCCGAGCAGCTCGTTCCTGTGGGGTGAGTGTGACCTGCCAAGTTTCCTCCCCTTCCTGCCCGCGTTCAGCAGCACTGCCGTGGTTTTGTGAACAGTCCAGTACCTTTTTTTCTGCAGACGGGATATTTGCACCCCTCCCTCCCCCAATGCAGAAGTGGAAGCCGGATCCCCACTGGGACGGTGTTAGAGGCAGGGTCGCTGGGAGGTGAGCAGTGCCCTCACCAAAGAGGCCCCGGGGAGCTTCCCCTCCCTTCCTGCCACTGGAGGACACAGTAAAATGCCACTCCGTCCTGGCCTCCCTACTGGAGAAAGGATGCATGTTATCTTTAGTTCTGGCTCAGAATGATCAGGTTAATAATAGAGTCAAAAGGCATCACTAAGGAGATGAGTAACGAGCTCTTGGTGAAACTTCTTAAGGGTGAAACAAAATCCTCTCGTGGAAACTGTTTGCAACCAATTGTCTCCATAAATGTATTAAGTAACCCAGTGAATCCTGATAATTTACCATGGTATTTGATAGACTAGTTTAGTATGTTCGGGGTAATTTTTTCCCCCTAAGATAAAGATTTGAAAAACAAAAGAAGTATCCCTGGACCTTCCTCTTCTAAGTCGTCTGTTTTCATTGCCATAAAATCTGTTTATTGAAGTTCTCTTTAATTTCAGCACTAGGCATTGGACCATCAAAGTGAAATAATTATTCTTGTTCTTGCTTCTGAAATTACTGTGGATTTGAAGATGGACTTATTGACCTCAAACCAACTGGACATGCTCCCAGGTGGCTGGCTCCCCTGTTGGGGTCCCCAGGGGCAGGTGGCGATGCCCTCGTATCTTTTCAGCAGTTCCAAGCAGTAGCTGCACCTGGCCTGGGGAGCGGGTGCAGGCTGGTATCAGCCCCCAGTTGCCCCTCCGCGAGGTTCCTCCGCCGAGGCCTACTCCTGGCGCCGGCAGTGGGCTCAGCCTCGTGCCCCAGCCTCAAGCCCAGGGAGGGGCTTCCCCTGGGAACTCGGGTCGTGGCTTAGACAAGAAGGGGACGGCGATGGTGTGCACACAGCAAGTACAAAAAGAGAAAACTAGCTGGTCTCTCCTTTGTCTCGCAAATCATTTCCAATCATTTTCAGTAGAAACGCCTGATGTTTCGGGAGTGTGAAGAAGGCGGTCACCAGCACATCTTCTGAGGACCTGTGCTGGGACGTTCTGACCACACTCCTCCAGGATTTGCCGCTTCGACACCTGCCTCGACCAACACCCGCCGCAGGTGTACCGCGTAGAGTAGCAAGGTGGAGGGAGGGCCTCCAGATGCGTGACCACGTTCTAACACCTTCTGTCCTTATTTTCTCACGTATCAGGAGGCTCAAAGAATCCTGCTTTTTTCCCCCCAGCAGACACATTTCTAAGCAGGGACCCGTTTACTTGTGCCCCTCACGCCATTCAGGAAGGCCTTTGTGAGAGGCGTGGGTCGCGATGCCCTGTGTACTGAGAACCCCCCACCTGAGGGAGGCCTGGGGTTGGTTTTGCTGCGAGGCTTTGTGAGGGGGTGGGAAACGACTGGTCAGTCCCTGTCTCTAAGAAATCAAATGGGTGGGAGCCACATCCGACAGGAGGTGCTTCTGGCATCAGGACTCCTTTACACTCTTACCAGTTACTGCGGTCCCCAAAGAGCTTTTGCTCATGGGGATTATATCTACTTATATTCACCCTATTGAAAAATAAAAACTGAGAAATTAAAGACATTATTAGAAACTAGACACATCACAAGTTAACATAAATATCTTCTTAGGATAACTATTTTTGAAACAACAAGGTTGAGCAAAGGGTGGCACCGCTTTACACCCCTGCTGTGTTTTAGCAGCGGCCCATCCAGAGCAGAGCTCAGTCCTCCTCTCTGCTTCCACGGTCTTACTTCTGACCACACAGGACAGGGGGCGTCTGGGAACCCCAGTGCACACTCACGAAACGGCAATAAGTCCTAAGGATTGTTAGGAAAAGCGTTTGAATTCCGCTGGGCCCCTGAGAGGGACTCGGGGGCGGCCCTGGAGCAGGTGGGCAGGGTCCACAGAGGGCAAGTGCAGGACGGGCAGAGGTCAGGGGCTTTGCTGGCTGGCGGGGGAGGGGTGGGGGAGAACAGAGGCCAAGGCCCTGCTCTTGTTTCCTCTTCTCTTCCTCTGTGCTCTTGTTTCAGGAATTTCCTTTTTGGATGATGATATTACCATAAATCAGGAATTGTGTAAATGGGCATCATTGATACTACCTGGTGAGAGATTCTTTTTGGCCTGTCTTCTGAGGTTTGGTCCACTCAAAGCCTTCTTTTTTCCCCACCCAAATTTGGAATTTAGAAAGAGTCCCTGTAGCTATATTTAGATGATGGGGCTCCATGAATACATTTAGGGATCATTTGTACATTTCTACATTTTGGGATCATTTATAAATCTTGATAAGCAATTCCATGCTGTTATTTAAAGAAAAACTGGGTCCTACTTCTTTTGTAGACTGAACTACACAAACCCAGCAAACAGTCTTTTTAATACAACTTGGTAACTACTTGAGCAAAACTGATCCACTTTTCTTCCTTATTTGTCCACAAGGTGCCGCTGTTTCCCTTCTAATAGTAGACGGCAGCCAACCCCAAGAACACAGGGTATTCTAATAAACAATTACCATAATTCCTGTTACATAATTATTAAGTTTTCAGGGTGCTATTATGTTTGTTCCATAGAAGAAGTGTGTAGGGTTGTTGTTGTAGGAACATTTTTAGCAATGAATTAGCTCAAAATTCGACTCTGTTACAGTCATTTCCCATCTTCCCTTATAATTTTGTTCATAAAAATTACGTTTTTAGCAATCTAACAGCTTTGTAAAAACATGATTATCTTATATAACCAATGACTGTGAGGTCATCTGCCTCGAAGCACAGCGCAATCATCAATCAGCAAACTGGGTTTAAAACGGGGCCGTTTCAAGAAAGTTATCTACACTCTAATTTGCAAGCTGGGTTTTTAAAAAAAAATTAAAACATTTCTAAAATGTACTAACTATGACTGTTAAAAAAGGAATGGTTCTTTTTATGGCAAGGAAATAAACTCAACCTCTGCCCTGGGAAGTGCAGAGAACAAATCAGCACTCTTTATATTATAAATAGACTTTACCGCTGGTTTACCAGCTACCTGATGTGCTTTGCGGAGGATGGAAAGATGAACCCAGCCTCTGTGTGCACTGTGCGCTCTGCACCTATGCTGTGTCCCTTTCCAGAGGATTAGGGTCTGTGGGGAGGTCAGGGATCCTGAAAAGGAGAATTCTAAGGGGCAAAACGAGAAAGTGAAAATAAGGCCAGCCTGGTTGTTTAGTGTCTATACGGAGGGAGTTGAAGGAAAACCCTGTGCTGGGAGCCTGCACATCATCTTCTGACCTTGACTGAGTCATCAGTGGCCCCAGCAGGCCTGGCACTCAGTGAAGGTCAAGGCCTCCGGGAAGTCAGGCTGAGTGGTGCTGGAACCGGGAGAGGGGCCACTGGCCAGAGGCTATTTGGAGCTCACAGCTAAACCAGGTGTTAACGTGCATCCTGAGGGCAAGGCCACCACCAGGATCCGAGCTTTGGGGCTGAATCTGAGGCCTCAGTTGGCTGGGCAGGATTAAGTAGTCCATGAGGCCGGACAGAACCCCCAGAGGGGCGCTCGGCAGGTGTTGGCTGGCGCAGGGTGGAGATGTTTGATTCCCTTTAGCAAACGCTCTTTCGTGGTCTCATTGAGAAGCAGCCCTTGTGCTGGAGCTTGGGCTGCGTGGTAGACCCGGAGCTCAGGCGCCGAGGGGGGAGGGAGAGAAGCAGCCACCTCTGGCTGGTAGGTGATGGCACCTAAGCTGGATTTCTAAAATAAGGAAATCCTTGTGTCGTAGTCTGCTTGGACTGCTATAACACATGATCATAGACTGGGTGCCTTAAACAAGAAACTCTTGTTTCTCGAGGTTCTGGAGGCTGGGAGGTTCAAGGTCAAGGCAGATCTGGGGTCTGGTGAGGATCTGTTTCCTGCATAGACAATGGCTTTCTCATGTCCTCGCATGGCTGAGTGAGCTCTAGTCTCTTTCTCTTATGAGAACACTGGTCCCATTAGAGATGCCTCACCCTCATGACCTCACCTAAGCCTGTTTACTGGCTGGAAAGTCCCACGTCCTGGCATTGCGGTTCTATTGCAGGTTAGGGCTTCCAGATGGATTTCGGGAGGACAGAAACATGCAGTCCAGAGCTCTTTATCTAATAAGGGTCCTTTGGGTTAAAAAAACAAACAAACAAGCCCTGATAAAAACAAATTTAAAATCTGACTTGATTTTTACCCAAATGTCTGTTGGGCTTGTTAAAAACAAGACATTATGATTTCCTCTAAAGATGTATTCGTTGCTACCCTATTATATTTACAGAATTTTAACAGAATTACACAATAAGACACCTAATAACTTAATCTATTATTGAAGCCTTTATAACATTCTAGGTAAAAGCATGTGCTTTGAAATCGTATAGTGGAATTTATGAACAAATGTCAATGCTAAGCACTTTATATACATTATTTAATGTAGGAGACCGTTCTGCGTGGCATGGGCCCAGCTCCCACTCGGAGATGCATGGGACCCACGCCCAAGAATAGTCTCTCCCGTGGGGAATCAGGCCTGCAATGTGCCTAGGCTGCTTTGAGTCTTGCTTTTTGCTAAAACTCCCTCCCCCTGAACTGAGACAACAAGTGCTTACTGTAACTTGCTAAAATCCATGCTAAAACTCCCCAGTACAGAGTGTAACTGGGGTTCAACTACTTTTCCCTTTTCATTTGCAAATATCCCTCTCTGTGATGTGATTAGCAGCACTGGCCCCTTTGTTTTCTGTAAAAGGTAACCACTTAAAGCAACCTGTGCATAGTAAATGAGGACCATCATGGAATGTGTTGAGAAACCCAAAAAAGGCCAGTCACAGCAAGGGCTGCGGCTTTTGCTCCCCTTGAGAGAGAAGCCATGCTGTTCCCTTTCCTCCACAGGACTCAGTAGTCTGTGTGAATGCCTCTTCTTTCTGGATTAACAGCTTTATTAATCTTTGGATAGGGCACCGTGATGCAGACACAAAATTCTTTGAAGTCTTTAACATTTGTGATGAGACAAGGACCAGCTCTGTGGTGGTGTCACTGGGCGAGTGTCATTTGAAGAGGCGGGGGACACACCTGTTTGTCTCTGCAGACAGAGAGCCCCTAGCTTCTATCCATCCCTTCCCTTTCTTTCATCTCCTAGGGGATGGACTGCTCTGGTTGGTCAAGTTTAATGTTCTTTTATGAACCACAGCTAGAGGTAGAACTTTCCTTACTCAAGGTAAATATTTATGGGCCAGCTAGAGAGTCAAGGTAGCCTGGAGCTAGTCCTTTAGAGAGAAAGCCTAACCATTTCTTTTTTTGGAATCCCTTGCTCGCCCAAACGCCGGATAGGAGATGTCTGCCTTCTGACCCTGTGGCAGCCGGGACTGTCCACTCTCCACCAGCTCCAGGGCGTCAGAGGCCACTGTCTGCTTGCTCTTCTCTCTTCCTCTCCCACAAGAGAGGGCCTCCGGGCCTTTCTCGGGCTGCAGCGGCCGGGACTCAGACCTGGGTTTGGGTGTGCAGACAGGTAGGCGGAAGGGCTCTCTGGCCTGCTTTGCTGGTAGATCAAGTTTGTAACAGAGGCTTTCCAGCTCTAAGCTCAGTCTCTCTCTCTCTCTCTCTCTGTGTGTGTCTGGGGAAATCTCTGGGTAGTAAAAATTGTTTTTCTATCCTTTGTTTTCTGTACGTAGCCATCTTTCTAAGGGACATCATGGAGAGATTGGTTCCCCGGCCAGACACCGTCCTCATCACTTTTGTTACAAGTTTTATTCCTTTGTGGAGTTGAAATCTAAAGGGAAGTTCTGGACACGGGTGTGGTAAGAGGATTATGTCATGAGGTAAACCCTTTAGCATCTTCGTAGGGACTCTGATGGTTTCTCGCTCCTCACCAAGATCTAGGCTTGCACGAAAGTGAAGCTTGGGTCCGAAGCAAGCTTTCTGACTGTTTGGCAGTAAGTCAGACGGTTACCTGTAGAACCGCTGGGCACCATTTCTCCTTCAGCCAGAAACCCCACCACTGGGAGATGTGACCCAGGAGGGCTATTAATATTCACTGAGTACCTGCTTTGTGCCCAACACGATATTAAGTACTGGACCTATTAGGGTTCAAGTGCACCATTCTATAATGCATCCTCTGTATGCTGTATCCATCACTATTTGTTCCCCCTCTGCCCAGTTCTACTTCACCCCCTCCCTTTCCCTCTGGCAATCCCCATACTCTTGTGTCTGTGAGGTTCTTTTTTCTTAATCCTTTTGTCCTTTTCACCCAGCCCCCAGCCCCCCTCCCCTCTGACAGCTGTCAGTCTGTTCTTTGTATCTATGAGTTTGTTTATTTTGTACACGTTTGAAATGTCCCATTTAAAAAGTCAAGGAAAAAAAGCACTGGGTATAGTAAATAATTTGTAATAAGTTCACGTTCAACCGTCACAACAATAATCTGATGTACATACTGTTGGTCCCATTTTAAAGAAGGTAAAACCGAGGATCAGAGACACCGAGAATCACACAGCACCACATGCGCTCTGGCTCTTCACCAGGGAATTCTTTCTTTGATTCTTCAAAGTCGTTGGTCCTCAGCAATTACTCCTCAACTGTCGGTTTCACGGAGAGGAGCGGCCACCAAAGCTCTGTGGCTAAGAGTGGCTGTTCGCAGAGCTTGGGGACAAGAATGGGGAAGGGAGAGTTTTGTTGATAAACTTCATGTCACTTTGGGGCCCTGAAAGGCTGTCTCCCAATTCTCTGTCCTGTTGGCTTTTCTATATTCAAATGACAGATGAGTCTCCATTTTGGTTAAACTGGGGAAAATTTCTTTGGAGAATTGGAAACAAAGGGCTGAAGTGGAGACATGGAGAACCTCCTCAGACCCGGTCCTCAAGTTCCAGCCGTTCAGCCTCCACAGACCTTGACTCAGAGGCAGCAGAACGCAGCTCGGTCTTCAGCAAGCCCGTCTGTGTGCCGTGTTTCACTGGATGGGTTTGCCAAATTAGCTTATGTAGTCCCAACTGCTCAGATTGGACAGGGACAAAAGACAAGTCTGGGGACAGTGAGCCCGGGCAGGGCAGGCCACCGTGAATCCTGGAGCGGGTACGTGGGTGTGAGGACTCCAGGGAACTGGCCGGCGTTGGGTTGGCGGAAGAGCACAGAAACCCACTCAGTTCCCTCCCGCGCTGCCCACACCTGGTGGCGGTAAACAGAACTCGGAGAAGGATGGTCCCACGGCCTCCACGTGGGTCCCCAGCTGCCTTCCCTCATCAATATCTTGGCTGGTGGCCATGCACTCGGGCAGTTTGCCTAGCTTTCTTGATCCGCGCCAGAATGCTTGCTTTTGAAGTGGTTTGGAAAGCTCCAAAAGAGATATGCCTTACGGTGTTGGTATTGCTGCCAGGGAGAAGAGGTTCTGCTTTTCATCAGCTGTTCCCTTCAGCAATCCGCGCCTCCCCAGCCCCTTTGCCCACAGCCCTGGTCATGCCGACACAGTGACCGCGCGGCTGGAGCACGGACTTAGGGACGTTGCCACGCTCCAACTCAGGCAAGTCGGGGTCTGTGGCAACTCCTCCACCACGAAGCTGGGTATTCTTTACACTTTCCCCAGACACGGGAATTGGCAGGGCTTGAAACAGAATCGCTGGCAGGAAGTTCGTTTTTGCTACCTCCCCAGCCATAAAACTAGAAGCTTTTTACCTGGATCATGCTTCCTGGGACTGGGAGATCATTTCCTTCAGAGTTTGGTCCCAGCCAAGGTTCAGTCCTAGGGATCTCAGAGTTCTCACAGGCCCTTTGCACTTGATGTTGTTCACATCTGCCCCGCCCCCTGACCAAGGCCTCTGTTTCCTTGTCAAATTTTTCTCCCCTCCTCCCACCAAATCTCAGATTCCGGTGCAATCCTTTCATTTTGAATGTCATCATCTTCCACTTAAATTAGAACGCCCTTCACCGGTGGTGCTAGTTTTCATTTCATCACTTCAAGACGACTTTCGGAAATTTGAGTTTCCTCTCACTCCTTGACCCAGAGTTATTTAATTCCTGTAAATAAACAGACAAGGAATTTGTGCTTGTGTCTGGGGATATGTGTAACAAAATATGTTGGGGTGCTCACCTCCTGATTTGTACTTTGTAAATGAATAAAGATCCTACCGAGAAATTTCTAGTTATTAAGATTTAAACGTAAGAACTGACATGGCATTAGACTCAGCCTCATTTCCGGTGTGAAATCATGTCTGGGGCCCGGTGGTCTGAAGCTGATTGTGTGACCTCAGGGAGACCGCTTCATCTCTCCGATTCTTCTCTCTTCATGTGTACAATGTAGGTGCCCTTGTCTGCCCCGTGGAATGCACAGGGTGACTGAAGTGGCCCAGGGACCATATTACCTGTTGGTTATAAGCTCCCTCAATCCTGGGGCATTGGAGGAAGTGCCCCTCTTCTGGTAAAAGATCCCTCAGTGGGATTTCGACGGGCCCTGTGGGTCCCTCCTTCTCCTGCCTTCTCAGGGCTTCTGTTCATCTCTTTTCCATTTCTCATCTGTGTATTCAGCCTCTCTCCTTCTTGATGTTTCTGTCAGCATTTAAATATATAAGTCTTTCATTGAAGAAGTCTTATCCTTCCTCTTGGAGAGACACTACCCTCAATTCTGCGTGCCTTTCTAGCTACCAAGCCATCTGCCCATCATGGCCAAGTTTTCCTCAAGGATATCCCATGTTCACAGTCCCCTCTTCCCCATTTTTTTTCACTCTTTATCCAGGCCAACGTGGCTTTCACTCTCACCAAGTTCATTAAACTACTTTCCCTAGGTCATGGTAGAAGTTTGCTAGGGCTGTCCTAACAAAATACCATACACTCAGAAATTTTATTACAGTTCTAGAGAAGTCCGAGAGGTCCAAGATCAAGGTGTCCGCAGGTTTGGTTACTTCTGAGGCCTCTGTCCTTGGTACAGCCGGCCACCTTCTCACTGTGTCCTCACCTGGTGGTCCCTCTGTCTCCTAATCTCTTCTTCTTACAAGGACACCAGCCGTGTTGATTACGGTGTACCTACAGGACCTTGTTTAACCTTAATTACCTCTTTAAAGGCCTGGTCTCTGTTCACAGTCACGTTCTGAGGTCCTGAGGTGGGGGCTTCAACACATAAATTCGGGGGCGACACAGTGGAGTCCATGGCAATCACCATCATCCTTCCTGTGTCTCAGTTCGGCGGTATTTCGAGAGCATTCCGTAGAGTAGACCTCTTCCTCTGGCTTGAATTTCTCTCTTTTGCAAGGCTTCTTTGGCTGATTTCTCCTTTAAAGATTTCAATGAGATCATGTCTCCCGCTGATGAGGTGGCTCTGCTGGACTGCAAGTTTTTGAGGGGGCGGGAACTTGGGTTGCCTTACTTGTTTCCGCTCACCCAGAGCCCAGCCCAGGACCTTCTATCAAGGGGGCGCCGAACACACCGACCTAACTCTGGGCTGCTTTTTCAGCTTCATCTCTACACAAGGATTTCTGTGTCTCATTGCTCTTTTCTCAGACCTGTGGGCGGCGGGCCTGGGCTGTCTGGGCCCCGACGCACTCCTCTTCCTTGGTGGGCTAGCATTCACTTGTGCTCGTGCTGCGCTACGTGGTGGCGGAGGTCAGCAGCATGGGTGTCCCTGGGAGCTGGTTAGGGCTCAGGCCCCTAAGGAATCAGAGCCCCCACTTTAACCAAGTGCCCAGGGGATTCATGTGCATGTTCAAGTGGGAGAGGCTCTGTGCTGGGTCTCAAGCCCAAGCGTCAGTTCTGTAGAGGGACCTTCCCCACCCGGCCCATACCCATCAGGCCACCTGACAGATTCCCCCCCAGCACCTGTGACACCAGAGGGGCAAGGAAGTGACATACAGGGCAGGATGGCAGGGGAGGCGAAGCCTGCCACTCGAACTCATTGACTTGAGAAGTTTACCCAAAGCTGATCTTTCAGAAGTTTTGAATTGCATAGAGGAGCCTGTGAACTTGGAGAATAGTTTGATCTGAGCAAGTAGATAGTAATTGCAAGCAGTTTTTTTTTGCTTTAACACCTTTCTTTGAGTTCATGCTGAAAATCACTTTACACGGTTGTCTTGTTTTGGTTTGCTACATTACGACACCGGAGGGTAAGTGCTCAGCAGCCAGCCACAACCGCTCTGGGTCTATTTCATCGACCCCCGGGTGTAGGGTGCACAGCTAGAGCTCCTGTTCTTCAACGCAACGTCGTTTGATTCCAGGTTTGCTGCAAATCAGTCGTTCAGTGTTTTGTTGCAAACGCTTTAGACGTTGCTTAGTTGGCTTGATTGGTCTGTGGCTGGCTCCTGGGGCCTTCTGTGGGCTTTGTCAGAAGCCCAGTAGTAACATTATTACCGAGCTGCAACATTTTATAAAGAACGGGCAATGAATGTTCAACAAATAAACTGAGCCGTGGTTTGCGGCTGAGAGATGAAAGAAAACACGTTAATTAAAAATAAAAGCCTTTGTCAATTATCTCTGAAAGCATTTCTAAGTTGTCACACATGTATGCTTTACTTTAAAATACTTGGTTGCCTCTATTGCCAAGTATTTTGGGACACCACGGCACCAAAGTACTCTATTTAATTCAACTGGACAACTTGTTGGAGTTATCCAACCAGCTGAAAGTGTTGGCAGAGCTATCATTTTAAAGTATAATCTCACTTGTTTCTTGAGCATGACAGCTGCTCCCTGTCTGTTTAATAACAGAGCCGATGAGTAAGCACTTCATTAGGGAGGAAATCTACGTGCAGGTTCAGTGCTGTTTAGGTGTGATGGAGGGCACACTCCATCGGAGGCAGGATCTGTAAGTAAAGCAAAAACAGAAGTCAAAGTAAACCTCATGTCAAACCTACACAGTTTAAAACCTCATGGTTTTTCTAGGCGGGAGGAAAGTAAGGGGACGAGAGAGGGACCGACAGGGGCTGACTGCCCCCTATGGCAGTCTCGCTGTGACAGCAGCTCATCAAGATAGGTTTTGTCTGTTCCTTTCACCCACATAAAATACCCGAGCCTCGGACCCATGTTCTGCCCCCCCCCCCCCCGTCACACATTAGAATCACAGGAGCGGCGTTAGAAAGACTCATGCACACTCATTAGGAGATGGCCGTTATTAATAAAAGATAAGTGTAGGGAAGATGTGGAAAAATTGCAACCCTCATGCGTGGCCGGTGGGAATGGAAGGCGGGGCAGCCGCTGTGGCAACCAGGGTGGCAGTTCCCAGAAAGCTGACCAGAGCATCACCATAGCCCCGGGGAACTCATTCACGGGCAGGTGCAGATTCAGGGGAACTTAAAGCAGGAATTCCGAAGGTACACTTGTTAACAGCACTATTATTCACAAAAGCCAAAAGATGGAAATAACCCAAAAGCCCACTGATGGGTAAATGAACGAACGAAAGGTAGCAGTAACACGCACAAAGGAATGTTATTCAGCCATAAAAAAAGAAATGAAATTTGGATCTTTGCAACAATGCGAACGAACCTTGAAAACATATGCTGAGTGGAGTAAGCGAGGCATAAAAAGACGAATATTATATGATATCCCACTTACCTGAAACGGTAAATCCACAGAGGCAGAAAGTGGACTAAGGTTACTGGGCCCTGGGGGCGGGGCGTGGGAGTGGGGAGTTTCTGTTTGATGGGGGTGGAGCTTCTGCCCTGATGGTGGGGGAGTTCTGGGGGTGGAAGGTGGGTTGCACAGCCATGTGAATGCCTTCCATTCCGTGACACTGAACGACGCATTCACAAATGGTTACAATGGTAAACTGTATGGCCTATGAACCACCATAAATTTAACCTCATTGCTGGGGTGCTGTATCAGACATGCCGATGTGGTTGGTTTGGACAGGGGCAGGACATCGGGCCCCCATTCTGCCTCCAGACATTCCTTTCTCGAGGGGTCCCCAGTCCATGTTGGCTTTCAGTGCAGGCTGATTACTTCTAAAGAGCTTCAACCCGGTTCTCATGTCACCCTCTACTTTCAGCCTCAGCTGGGCTTTAGGAGAAAGCCACAGTGACTGAACGTTTGCTGTAGGTGACCGAAACATCTCGGGTTACTGGTGGTTAACACACCTGACCGGCAAGAGAGTGGATTTCCGACTGGGTGATGGATTCCTAAAATCTCACCACCCAGTCGGGCATTTATGGGTCAATAATGTCTGTACTTTGCTGATACTAGGGATGGAAAAAGAGTTGGGAACAGAGCCAGAAGCCATTCAGGGAGGTGCAGCAGCCTTCAGGGCTCCTCGGCCCCAGGCCCAGGCTCAGTGAAGGAGGTGGGCAGCCCCCTGCCGCTGCCCCTGGGGCACCGGGTCCTGGGCCAGCCTCCCTTCTAACCATTACCCACCCCCCCACCACGGCCCAGTGAAGGGATGTGATTTAAAGGAAAGTGCCAAGCTGCACTAAGTGACATTAATTCAGGAATCATGACCTATTTCTCACCGTTCTGGAGCTTGGAAGTTCAGGATTATGGTTCGGGCAGGTTTGGTGTCTGGCGAAGGCATGTTCTCCTCGTGGACACCCATGTTGTCACTGCAGCCTCACCGGTTGGTGGGGGACAGAGCGGGGAAGGGCAGAGTGAGCGGTCTGGCTGCTGGTAGAAGGGCACCACTTCCTCCCCCCCCCCCCCAGGGACTGAACACTTCCCAAAGGTCCCGCCTCAAAGTATCATTATGTTACAGATTAAAAAAAATAAGTATGGTCTTCATTTTTAAAATTCGGTTTATTTTATTTAAAAACTTTTTATAATTGAATTTATTGGGGTGACACTGGTTCGCAAAGTCATGCCGGTTTCAAGCGTACAACTCAACGAAACACCATCCTCACCGTGTGCCCACCGCCTCAGGCAAGCGTTTTCTGTCCCCATTTCCCTCCGCCTCTGCCCACCTGCGCCTAGTCCCGGCCCTCCTTCCCTGCGGCTGTCACCACACTGTCATTTGTGCCTATGTGCTACGTATACGTGGTTCATAGCTAATCCTTTCACCTTCCTTCAATATCTGAGTTCTGGGGGGCAGGCGGATACAAACATTCAGACCATAACCATCCTATTTTACGGTCGTGGGGGAAATGGGATCCTTATAAGAATTCTCAGCTCCGAGTTGAGAGTATGTGTCATGCTTTGATGTTTGTCCTGCTGTGGTCTCAGACTTGAACTCATGGATGAGGAGCGGTCTTCCTTCGGTCCACCTGCAGGTTAGAGAACACACACGAGCATCAACTCAAAAGCCTCTGGGACGCTCTGGGAGTTACACACACTCACTCCAGAGCCAACTTGATACACGATAAGAAGTGCAATGTTTTCTGTCCTTGTCTTGGGCATTAGGACAAGCACCTCCCTTTGTCCTAATAGAGAGCAGAAGTGCGCTGCGAAGACCCTGGATGCTATAACGTCCTTTGCCTTTGGGGCATCGTGAACCATCTGAATCCACCCAGGCACCTTCTCAAGCAAACAGTGAAATGAAAACCATTTATCTGCAGCAGCAGGTTGGGAACTTCATCGCTATACTTTGACGGCACCTCGCTGACCCTGCCAGGGAGGAAATACTTGGCCTCAGCAGAGCAGGACATGAATTTTTCATTGCCCCCATAATCAAGGTCTGTAGGGTTTCACGGCGTTTTCTCTCTAATGCAGCTAATACGTTCAACATTGTTGGCATTCTGCTTTTGATTGCCAAGGCTAAAATAAAAAACTTGCTTTGAGTGATATTATAAAAACACTGAAGGAAGCAACCGTGCTGTAGGAACTAAAGTTGAATTATGTGCTCTCTCCAAAATCCCTTGAGGTGGGAGGGGACAACCTTTCGAGTTGATTTTAGACTACAGATCTAGACATCGTTATTGGATTTGCCTGGAAAAAAGGAATGAAAGTTCCAACATCTGTTCGGGTCTCTGAGTGCGAGGCTCAGCCCGGTCCCACCTCATGTCCCCCACTCCACCCCCGTCTCCTTGGTTCCTTTTCTTCACTCCGACTCCATGGACAGAGAAGAAACTCAAGTGAGTATCAATTAGTCATCCTGGGAATTTACAAACTTACTCCCGTAACACCACTGTTGCCTTGAAGATTCTTCTGCTGCAGCAATTTTCAACCCTTTCTGTCTCACGGCACACCCAAACGAATGCCTGAAATTCTGCAGCACACCAAAAATATATATATATTTTTGCCAATCTGACAAATAGGCATAATTTTGATTCATTCACACCGGATGGCTATTGTTGTGTTGTAATTTTTTTATTTGACAATCCAAGGGGAAAGGGGTTAGTGCACGTGACTAAAACATCAGGGGTTGCATGTTTTAAAACTTCTTGGGGCACACCAGTTAAAAAGTCGCTGTTCTATTGGACTGGTCTTCAGAGCAAGTGATATGCCCAATGCTGAAGTCGGTCTTACTGGCTTAACCTGTCTTTTCAGAGGGTCAGGTACAATGGAACTACCGTGGACTCCGGAGTCTCATAACTGTTCAGGATTCAGGTTCTCTATAAAGGTGCGAGCTTTCATATAAACTGTTTAAGCTCTTTGAGCCCCTGTTTTCTGGGTACAATAAATACCACATGCCTTAAAGGGATGTTGTGTGGATTAAATGCAGTCATGGGTATAAATCCAGGTAGTGTCTTTTTTCCCTCCTTCTTTCATCCCTGCCCCTGATTTCCCATCAAGGCTTACTCTCAGGTCTGACTCCTGAGAGCTGAGATACACACTTGAGCTGGACACTTGCTAGGAAACAGGAGCTAGGCTTGGGTGTTCGGGAGGCAGAAAATGCTACCATGAAGCCGGAGGCCACTGTGGAGGAAAGTGAGGCAGTTCGGGAGAGTGGGGAGTGATGCTCTTGAAAGCCAATTGGCCAGAGTCACTGGGGTCACTGGTCAAGGTGTTCTTACTGCTGGGTTATTTGGAGCCTGATGTCACAGCAGATAAGAGCGATGGACGGCAGTTATTGCCTTGCCATGGGCCCAGTAACCTCTGTTTCTTGTTACAACCAGTTTAATCCCTTCGTTCCCAGTCAAAGTCATGAGACATTGAAGTTCCTCCTTCATGTTGGAGCAGGTCTTGGCACCACCATCTGTCATCTGCAAGGCATCTTATTTGTATAAATGGGAAAGTCTTAGTGTGTCTAGGATGAGTAGGGACCTGGTCACCTTTCTTTTCATTGTCAGAGCTGAGGGCGGCCAAGGTCAGGACAGAGCCTGGTTATAGCAGCTTGACCATCGTATCCCTCGTTTCTGAATGCCAGTCTGATCTCCATTTACTTCACTTATTCACTTGTTCATTCATTCAACACATTCACTTGTGCAACAGTTGGGCCTGGAAACAGAAGGGACCATCCTGTAGTGTCAAGGGGGAGAGAAGAGACAATGGACAGAAATACAGGCTTGGTTTTTGTATGACTTTTGTCAGTTTCTAAAATAAAATATGGTCTCACCTAGAACGTCAAGACCTGCTATTCCTGG
The DNA here is from genome assembly GCF_021234435.1 of Artibeus jamaicensis. Lineage (NCBI taxonomy): Eukaryota > Metazoa > Chordata > Mammalia > Chiroptera > Phyllostomidae > Artibeus > Artibeus jamaicensis. Next base: position 19,114,355 of record NW_026522056.1, read on the forward strand.
ACATATTTTTTTAAAAAATCTAAAAAATTTATAAAATTAGTTCCAAAAGAACTTCCAAAATGTTTTAAGAAATGATTAGCCATATTGAAATGACCATGCAGCATTCCAAGGCTTCAGAGCGTTCACCTAACACTTATTTATTAGTGTCTCCCGGGGGCCTGGTGCAGGGAGACCGTGGTGGGGGGTCTCGAAGTGGACTGGAAAGCCCCTGGCCGTAGGCACTCAGTTACTGTGTAGGTACCTAGTAGACTGCAACCACAGGTCCTGGGAAAGAGGGTGTGGCCAGCAAGTGTACCCGGAGGGTGGAACAGGAAAGGTGCGGTGGAGGAGTTAGTCCCAAAGTCTGAGTTCGTCCCACAGTCTGAGTTCATCCTGAAGAATGAGTAGGATTCCATGAGGCATTTTGTTAGGAATTTCTATTTCATTTGCTCTTTGGAGATCAGTTCTTGGGAAACTCATATTTTCTGTCTCAGGAAGGGAAGAAAGGAACAATTAAAATTTAAAGAAGTATATATGTTTATTGATTTTAGAGAGAGAGGAAGATAGAGGGAAGGAATCGTCAATCAGTTGGCTCCCATGTACGCCCTGCAAGGGATTGAACCCACACCCCAGGTATGTGCCCTGACCAGAATCCAGCCCCCAACCTTTGGGTGTATGGGATGATGCTGTAACCTGACCAGGGCAGAAGAAACTTTTTTGTGCAGGACTTTTTCCATAGAATTTCTTTGTGTTGCCAGGCTTACTGGAAGAGCTGAAGCTTGTCAGAATTCTCCTAGTGGATGCGTGATTTAACTAAATTACAACCCTTTGCCTCTGGCATTGGGCCTTCCCCTACCCCAATGTGTCCAGGGCGGACATCTGCCTTTTGTGATGTATTTACAGACCAGATGATAACAAATAACAATTCCCCAGCTTAACCCTAGAGCAGGGGTCAGAAATAGTTTAAACTTAGTGATTCTCTCAAACAAATGCAGTCTGCCAAAACTATTGCTTTTATTTTCCAAAACTATCTTTTCTGATATGCATGAATGTGTTGAATCAGTTGCAAACTTCTCTTAATGTAATAAGGCAATGAAAGTGTTTTATAAATTGGTGAGTTCTAATCTTGTTATTAGTACAGATTATACTTCATTAAATATTGAATGATGATTTTGGAAAATATAGGGGGTTTTAATTGTGAGATTATTCTAAAGCACACAGAATTTGAGAATAACTGTTCCCTTCAGAGCACCATGATTGGTTTTTAAATTCCCTTGATTTATACTTTTAGTGAACCGCAAGTTAGCAACTGCATGTACTAGGGACTTTTACAATGTAGTAAGATTTTGTATACATTTTTTTGTCTGTCAAGGAGAGGCTAGCTAAATAAATAGGATCACAGTTCACCTTCTCCAGAGGCAAATGCTTTACTTGTGTTTTTAAATCCAAATTCATCCTGCCTACCTTTGAGTAATTAAAACAATAGGTCATCACAAATGTTAATAGAAAAATTATACTTCCTTTTCTTCTTTTCCTCCTTATTCCCTCTCCGCCCCTCCCCCTTGTTCTTCCTCTTCTTTCTCCTCCTCCTTTTCCTCCCAGAAAAGAATGTGAAGTGCTTTGCTTTTTGGGGCCTGCTTTTGATACCTCAGCATTATAAAAAATTCTTGTCCTTCTGTAATGTTCAGCTTCAATTTTTCTAACTTGAATAAGCTAAATGAAATAACTGAATTTTCCCCTCCTTCTGTTCAAAATGGAACCCAGTTTGTCCTCCTCTTCCCACCTTGGGAGTGCTTCTTTTATTTGCATGGTCCCAATTATTTCCACTCCATGCTCAGCTCAGAAAGCTGTGAGTCTCCTACCCTCCCTCCCATAATCCTCTTCCTTTCTAGTTTCTGTTGATTCTGTCTTTTAAAAATCTCATAAGTCTACTTTCCATTTCCATGGCTACTGTGTATGTTATCATTTATCATAAGAGATTCTCCTTAACTCTGCCTCTCCCCAAGTTATATTCTTTGTAAAATGTAATGTGAGATGAGGACTCCCCTCTTTTGCTAATAAATCTTGAATAGGTCCCCAACACATACAGAATCATGTGCTGACTGTTTAATATTTGGTGTTACTAACTGTTTAATATTTGGTGCGCCCAATCTTTTGGCATCTCTGGGCTACACTAGAAGAATAAGAGTTGGCTTGGGCCACACATCAAATACACTGTGACACAAAAGCACACAAAAAAATCTCATAACATTTTAAGTAAATTTACGAGTTTATGTTGGACCGTATTCATAGCCATCCTGAGCCACCTGCAGCCTGCGGGCTTCAGGTTGGACACCTCTGGATCCTGGTCCTCAACCTTCTGGCTCCTAATTATTTCCTCAGCCTCAAAAAGCACCTCGCTCTCCAAACTAATCAAGTAAGTTGTATTCTCCTGCCTCTGGTTGCTCATCTCCATGCCTTGCCCTTGGTTCCTTGGCTACTTCCTCCCTTGTTCAAGTTCCCTTTGATTGATTATTCATTGAACTTTGAGCCTCCCACCTGTTGCATTTTCTGGTATTTGCACATTCCTCTGTTTTTTGCCTTTCTACCTGGCTTGATCTGCCACTTGTACTGTCTTTGGCTTATCTGCCTGATTCTGGTTGATGGTGTTAATTGCAAGCTTTGTGTCTACTTGTTCTCTTATTTGTCGGTCACCCCAGACCAGGCTCCTTGCCCTGTATCTACAAACTGCTGTTGGCTTCAGAGGGACAGTGTATCTCTGGTCAAACTATTTGGTCCTTGACAAGGGTACAGTCCACAAAATGAATCTTCCTTTGAGTGTATTGCAACATTACCTTGTGATCCATGGACATTTTCTTTATTATTGTTGTTGTTATTTCCTAATGGGAGGGTCAAGGGAGGCAGTCTTGGCCACCAGTCTGAGTATAGGCTTTAGTCTTTCTTAGAATATTTGTAATCTCTGCAGAAATTCCGAACTTTCAATATCATCCAGTGACCTGACACAATAGGAATTTTGTTTTACTGTGCATGGAGCAGATTTTCAGCACTTGACTACTGTATCACCATTTCTATAGGTTTAAAATGTGAACCACACATTCATATTATAATGTGAGTATCCCAAGTCTCAGTCCTCCACTCTCTTGCTATGTACACTCATCCCCATGTGATCTTGTGAAGCACGAGGGCATTAAGTGTCATCTATATGTGAAGGCTCACCAATGTATGTCTCCAGCTCACCCGCTCCCTAAAGCCCAGGCTCCTATCTCTCACTGTCTGCTAGTTATCGCCACCTGGAAGACCCGTACATGGCTCAAACACTACACACCCACGAGACAATTCTTGGTCCCCAGCTCCCAACCCCAGGGCCCTGTGCACGGGCTTGTGCCCGCAGTCTTCCCCATCTCTGTACATGGCAGCTCCATCGTACCAATTGCCAGCCCAGAAAACCCACCCCAACTCCTATTTATTTCTTACACTCCACTCAGCAAACACTATCGCACAACATTCAGAGTCTTACCTCTTCTTTCCACACCCATTTTGTTTACTCCACTTTACGTTATCATTTTCCTGGATTGTTGGAACACTTCTAAACTATTTTGCATTTATTCACCCTTGCCCCCGGCATTTTATACTTCTCGGAGAAGCTGGAGTAAGCCTTTTAAAACCTAAGATAGGTAACATCTTTCATCTCCTTAAAATCTGCCAGTGGTTTTTCCAGTTCAAGGGAAAAGCCACAGCCTTGCTGCGACCAGCAAGGTTGTCAGTCATCTCGTGTCCTGTCACTTCCCTGCACTCCAGCCCAGTCACGCTCCTGTCTGCCCCTGCAGTCCTCCAAGGTGCCAGGCAGCTGTGCTTCTGCCGAGGGGCCTTGGCACTGACGGTGCCCTTGGCCTGGAATGCCCTTCCACCAGGGGTCACCGTGGCTCTTCCTTGTTTTATACGCATATTTTAAAATGTCTTTACTGGCGGTGTCATCTTTCCTTGGGTAAACTTCACGAGAGCAAGGACATCATTATGCTCATTGCCGTATCTCCTGTATTTACAGTAATACTTGGCACATAGTAGGCTTGCAGATAAGCATTGCATACATGAATAAGTATACTCAAGAGTACAGTTATTTTGGAGGCTGTTTCAGTGGGCTAGTGCAGAACGCTCATTTGTGAAAACAGAAAAACAGATAACAGAGAGCCCAAATTCTTCCTGAGAGTTTTCTCTCCATCTCTGGGCTAGCTTGGTATCCCCCGAATCTCTTGGTTTCTTGACTTTTAATGAGTCGGTTACTGTGTGTCCATCTCATTTACTAGATAATTCTGTGCTACGTTGTAGTGATCACCACTTTTTATGTGCACACCCGTCCCTTCTGCAGAGACGCAGATTTCCTGAGGGTAGGACTGGCTCCTCTGCTTGCAGCAGGAGCACAAGTGAGATTTGAACATCCAGATGAGGCTTTTATTAGAATTTATTCTAGTTACATCTTTAGTGCATACGAGGGGTTAAAGATTAGGGCCAGTTTGCACATTGTGTGGCTTTAGGTCAAAATTTAGGGTAAAAGTGGAATTTAAAGAAGCAGCCTGGGAAACAGCGCCTGCACCTCTTGCTGCCCTGGTCTGGGCTTTCTCTGGTCTCTGCGGTACGTTCTGCACACGACTGAGGAGACGTCCTGCTTGTTGGAAGTTGGATGAAATAACACCACCAACCTTGGTATCAACATCTGAGTAGGTCCCAGCTGACAACTATTTGAGCAGGAGAGTGAGTGGGGCATGAAATACTTCCACACATCTCCAACACAGGGTGGGTAACAGAGGTGATCGGGACAAGGTCGAAGGGTGGGGAAGTGTACCCTTTATTTATTTGTGAAAAAAAAGAAGACTTCGTAATGTTATTTTGTAGCATAAAATGCCCCCAAATTACATGTCATGTAAGACTTCAGATTTAGCCCATGGCGTAGTTTTCTTGGTGTCTGTGGAGAGACTGTAACCAAACTCAAGTAAAGACATTATATTTTTTCCCTCAATTTCTCTGTCTTTCTCTGTCTCTCTCTCTATATATATATATACATATATACACTATATATATATACATATACACTCACACACATGTGTATCATTTTAAGTAATTCGGTTTTTTTAATATTTATACTCTACAGATATCTGTAGATAGAATCTCTGTAAAGTCATTATTTAGGCAAACCACACAGCTCTGCACTCTCACATATTTCCATATAAATTCTTCCTTGAGTTTTAAAATGTTCATCATTTTCTCCTCCTGAATATGGTTTAGTTTTCTGTATTTTTCTTACCCACGGTCCTGAGGACCACGCACGACACCGCGACGCCAGTCGCTGGCTCCTTTCGGAGGCGGCCGTACTCGCTTCCGAGTGGGACTGGGCGCCTGTGCTTGTGCCGCCCACACCTCAGCCCCTTTTTGTCAGCTGTCATCACTCGCAGTAAATCCCATCTTAGTTTCTCATAACAGTTCTCTGTCTCTTCCACTGCTTTACCTTTACAAGGGCCCTACTGCCATTACAGAAAGGTGTTTTATTACGTTCCCAACAGAGAGATTAGCTTACGAGGCTGGGTCATATTTTTAGTGCCTGCCTCCATTTCTAATCTGACTGTACGACTTGGTTTCATTTCTCGGTTCTGCATGTTAACAACACTGCGCAGACGGATGTTGCAATTTGCCTGCAGAGGTTATTAGGATGTGATTGGTTTCTCCTCCCCAAAGTCATTAATAAAGAAGGGGGACCCCAGTTCAAAGTAATCCCCGTGTTACAGCACAGGAAACTCTCCTCTGCCCCCAATACACCATTGCTTAGCCTTTGCCTTCGTTTTCTTTCATCTGAATCCCTTTCACTATATTAAGGCAAAAAGTAAGGCGGCCCAATTCCGTGAGTTGGAGGAGATGAGTCCCTCATCTTCGGTCAGGATTTAGGACACTTAGAGAAAATGAATTAGTATTAACTGCATCAAAAGAGCTTAATGAGATTCACCTGGCATGATCTGTAAGGTTATTATTCTTTAGAATTTATTGAAAAAGCGAAGCCCTTTGATTTGTTATGCTTTCAAGGAGAAGAAAACGGCAGCTGGAAAAATATTGAGAACGGTTGAAGTGTGTTGAGGCGTGATCGAGCTCCTTTGCAGCAGGTCGGTGGGGGAGAATTTTGTGTTCAATAATCCTGGGGTCAGTAGTCTGAAGCTGGTAACACACAGAAAGAGCAAATGGGGCTTATGACCCTTCATCTCGCCACCGTAAATCCGCCGCGGGCAGCGGGATGGCAGTGATGGACGAGACAGATGCATCCCAGACTCAGCAGCTTGGTTACGTGGGGGTGTAGCAGGCAAGGGGAAAGACAGCCTTTAGTACAAGATAATCACAGCTCTTACCTAGGACGTTCAAGGTGCTCTAGGAGCCCACTGGGGGAGCACCTGCCCTCTTTAGAAATTATTGATGATGGACTCCTATGTTTGGAACTTAGCAATTCCAATGGAACTGGAGTGGAGCGAAAGCGTTGGGTGCATCAATTTGGAATACTGATTTACTGTGGTTGGTTAGCATAGACTAATAATTTAGTTGTATAAGCTAGCAAAAAAAATTGTAAGAAAAAGAAGGAAGAGACATGGGAAGTTTTTAGCACCACTAAAGGATTCTCATAAAAATGCTACAAGAACATGTATAAATGCAATGCAATATGAAGCTGAGAAAGGGATACTATGGGATATTATTCACTGTTTACTCTTCACTACATGACTACAGGTGGTTGGTGGACATTCATGTAGTTGGTGAATAGAACTAGAGGATGCACAGGAGTATAATTAGTGGAAATTGCAGACAAGCAATGAACACTACGTCAGAGGGCAAACTTCCTCTGATATGGAGGAAGTTTTATTAGAAATAAACCTCCGGGTTATTTCTAATGCCTGCGAGGGGGAAGCTGTCCCAGAATTGCATCCCATTACATCTCTGCCCAAGTCAGAGAATCTGGGGTGGGGTCATCCAGGTCTTTGCAGGTATGTGGGACCCTGGATCCTCGTGGGCGAGAGCTGCTTAGTGGGAGGAAGCCCTGATGCCACTGAGCAGAAGGCATCATCCCCCCAAGTCCTAGGATGAGTTGATAAAGAACGTGGGAGCGCCCTGGCTCTGGACATTCCAGGGAGGGTTCTTCCTTCACAGTTCGAGGTGAGAAGTACCTCTCAAGTCCTCTAACGCAGGAAGGCTGTGCTCTTCTCCCATTGGTCCTCTGAGGGTGCCCAAACAAATTCTGTGCTCCCTAGAGCTCAGTTACTGCTCTGTGCCCAGGTCCAGAAATCAGGGAGTTCTCTAGGGTTTGATGTGTCATTTGAGAATGAACCTCTAGACTCTGAGTTATCAGAAATGACATCTCAGTTATTGGGGGACCCGTGAATGACTCAGAGGCTCTATCAGGACCCACAGATTGTGGGTTAGGAACAAGTTACTGAATATCTATGCTGCTTCCCCAATCAGCCTTGTTTTTCGAATGTTGGTATCTTTGATTAAAGTTGCGAAGGGATTTTAATCTTCTTGCTTTATGTGTTGAAGAAGGACTTCTTGCTATCTCAAGTTAGTCATCTAAAATTTTGATTTAATGACCTGTTCAGGTCTACAGACTACAAAAAACATTATGTCAACACAAAACATTGCATGTGAGGAAAAAATTTCTAATAGAAATATTTGGACTATTGTTAGTATAAAGGGAAGGCTCACTTTTAGAGAGAAAATAAAATACATTGTATAGGTAGCTAGATGTATTAAAAAAAGAAGAGAGTGAAAAAAGGAAAATTGGAACAAATTGTAATTCTTAGTTTTCATGGATCTTTCTCTCTAGATTTTTGGGGGATTCAGCTCCATGATAAAATTTTCTCCATTGTTATTCTCCGGGCCGTGTGATTAGGAAAAACACTCAAAACTGATTCCCCCTTGCTATTTCTGGTTAAGTTCATTTGGTGAAAATGAACTTAAGGCTTATATTCAAATCAAACTTATAAAAATAAAATTTTCTTTCTTTCCAATTTGCCTCTGTGGTTTCAGCCCTTATCAGATGTCCAGGTTAATTCAGTCACAGCGCGCACGAGGCTTATTCTTTACACGAGAAAGAAAGCACTGTTTTCTACGAATGAGTAGAAACTGCTGAAAGACGAGGCCCTAGCCTCTAGCTTTTATCCTGAGTTCCTGGGAGAGTCAAGGTGCTAAGAGATACTACCCATCCCCCCCCCCAGATATTTTTAAAGATCCTGAGGCCTCCCATGTGCTGGGAGGTGAGAGAGGATTTAAAGTCTTTCTGAGAACAATTCCTCACATTTCTGTGGTTTTCTATTACAATACAATACTTACTTTCCTAACATCTGTGACAGTTTTTTTTCTTTCTCTAAGGTAATGAACACGGGTAACTCCTTTTAAGAAACAGTTAAGTGTAAGATAAATATCAGATTGTTTACGCTTAGCTCCAAGCAGTTCAGATTATCCACCTTCTGATTACTTGTTTTTCTAAGAAAAGTTCTGCTATACGTTTACTAAGACTTGAAGAAATTCAGCTTTGGGGAGGGAGTGGACATTTCAGCAGTTATAACCTTTGTTGTTAGCTATTGTTTATAACCAGGAGCCCTAACTTCCTGTCTCAGGCCCTACCTTTAGTAAAGGGGGAGTCAATATCTCCAGATGCTACGGAAGAAGGAATGAAAGCCCCTACTCTCTTTGGCAGTAGGGGCTTTATAAAATGTGGAATGTGGGCTCCCTGAGGAGAGAGATTTCTGTCCTTTTTTTTTGTTTGGTATTTTATTCCAACACCTAGAATACTGTTTGGTACCCAGTAAACCCTCAGAAAATATTTGTGGAATGAAAGAATGAGAAAATGTATAGAACGTGAGTTTGTTGGAGTTTGACCTCCAAGGACCTCTTCTTGGGGAGAAAAGGTTCTCAGTGAATTGCACTGATGTCTTTCAATTCCTTCATCCTGTGATGAGCTGCCCTCACCTGCTTCCAGCCTCAGCACTGAAGGGAGCAGAAAGAACTCTGTGTCCTAGGTTGCCAGACTCCACAGTTCTTGAAGAAGCCACAGCCAAGGGTTGGGAAGGCTTGGATGTAGCAGTACTGACCCTCCTGAGAAACACCAATTGGCAGAGGTGCCATCTGCGGTGCCACCTCGGGTGACAGCCAGCCAGGGCTGGAAGCCTTTCTCAGACTTGTCACGTGTGTGCCAACCTAATTTGAGGTTTGAATGCCATAGGCCTGGTAGAAGACCTATGCTTATATTGGAGAGTTCTTATTTCATCACAAAAGACTCCAAATATGTGAAGATAGGTTGGAATGTGTAAAGAAAAGCTAAGAAAGCAGATTTCTGATAAGACCAGCATGTGACTCAAATAACAGCTCTGAGTCACAGTCTGAAGGATGGGACGTTGACAGCTTCTCCTTTCTTACTTGTGACGGCTAGGATTTTATTTCCCCCTGTAATGGGTCGTTTTCGAGCCAATCTTAAGATGAGAAAATACTTGGAAGAATTATGCATGACGTGGAGTGGATCTCCCTTGTTATCAGTGGGAGCTCCGCTGCTCGCAGGGGGTGGAGATGATGCTCTGTCTTTGGACATAATCGCTTTCGACAGACAGACCACAATAATTCCTTTTGCACCATGCAGTTGTCTGAAAATCTGCCTAGCTGGTCATCCAAAGTGATGACATTTAAGATATAGTTGGTACACTGTTTATCTTAAAGAGACATTTTAAAATTAATTCCTCAGACCTGTGCAGTATTTTATCTTTTCAGTTTAATAATACCCAAATGTGCTTTGGTCGCTTTCTATGAAGCAAAAAACACATGTGTGTTGCTTCATAAATCAGTCATTTAGCTTTGAAAATAAAGTACGTTGCAAGTATATAGCAAAAGCCCTCAAGACACAATCATTAAAGCAACATGAAGAGTGGAGTTCGCTTCAGTTTGGGGCTTTTAATAGACATCACTGGTGTGTAGTGAGGACAGAAATATGCTGTGGCAATCTCTGGTTAAGAGCCAAGAGTTTTTCTCTTGGATTAGTTTAGATCCTTTTGTTTCAATTGGATGCTCAGCATGGAATATATGCATTCATATTGTTGAATAAAGTTGTTAGAAAATATAATCCCATAAACCTACCCCTTTGAGTTCAGGTGAACAATGCTGCCACAGGAACTCAAAACTTCAAATGATGCCTTTTTAGTAAATGTCCATGTACTTCTTGTTTTAAAAAAGATTTTTATCTATTTAGAGAGAGGGCAAGGAAAGGAGAAAGAGAGGGAGAGAAACATCAATGTGTCGTTGCCTCTTGCGTGCCCCCTACTGGGGACCTGGCCCACAACCCAGGCACGTGCTCTGACTGGGAATCAAACCGGTGACCCTTTGGTTTGCAGCCTGTTCTCAATCCACTATGAGCTACTATAACATGTGTGTTCTTGAAAGCACACACACACACACACACACACACATTCAAAGACAACAAAGGACAGCTAGCCAACTAGTTAGAGAGACAGGCAAAACATAAAATTTTACAAATTCAGGTCAAACCATACATAGTGTTCTTTTAAAGAATTAAAATGCACATTACTTTAATAATGTGTATTCTCTGCCTAAAATAAAAACTTCTTAAAAATGCAAGGCATTGGCCACTGAAATGGACAATCACTGATTGTGGCTTTTCATATCATGGATTTTGATGTGTGCCGTGTTGAGCTGATGTGTGCCGTGTTGAGCTATTCCTGTTCTTCCCCCTCCCCCTTTGTTCCTGCCACCCCGTTATAGGTATTTATGTAGATCTTATGCACTTTTAGGTAACAGGCTAGTGCTTTAATGACACTATGGGAAAAGGGGATGCAGAGTATCCTTTCTACCTTGGTGATGAGTTCTCTGTAGAAACCCATCGGCTGCTTTCTTCTCAATTTTCCTGGAAAATGTTTACATTCAGTCACCAGCCAGTGAGCTACACCATTTCTTACCAAACGCCTTGAACTCCTTATGTAAAGACCAGACAAAAATAAGTGGAGAATCAACAAAAGAATTTACAGTTTAAAGATTTCTGGATTCCTTCATCTGTGAGTTTATAGCCCCAGAGAATCTGGACACAATAGGCTGAGAACCAGTTACAAACTAGTAGAGATTCCCTTTCCTTTCTTTTCACTTGTTTTTAAAAATTTTTTTAAATGTATATTTTTAAACTTTTTTTTTATTGTTACTTGATTTGCACGGGACTTGCCCAGGGCCACCTTCCCCACCTGAAAGATGAGAATGCTTTTGTGTCATGTGGCGCTGTCCTGATGTCCCCCAGAGCCAGGTCTTTGCTAACAGAGCCTGGTTTGAAAGCTCTTGTTGTGCAAGCCAGTATCAAATGTGACCCTGAGGGCATCACTTACCCTCACACTGCACCCTGGGTCCCCTCCTGTAGTGAGGGCAGTGGAATCTAACCCCGAGACATGATTTACGTGAGAATCTATGTTACAGTAGGCACTTGGCAGACTCGCCCCCTTTCCTACATTTTATCACCTAATTTAGTGTTTTGGGGGAGAGAGGAAAGGGGATTGTTTGTTTCAAATATGTCTCTTGCAAATAACTTACAGCTGAATTAAAAATCCAGTAGAAAGTTTTAGTTTTATATTCATGATTTTAATCCTTATATTTTATATGATTTATAGTAAAATTTATTTTCATCATGTGATTTTGTTTCATATTTTTTCTAGTTTTTCTATGTTTCTTTTCCCTCCTTTTTTTCTTTTTTGACTAAATTTTGAGTTTAAAAATTCCTCTTTTCCTCTATACTGCTTTGAAATTATAAACCCTTTTTCTATTCATTGCACAGATGCTTTTAAGTATAAAATCCAAAGTTAATCTCTGTTCTCTTCCCTAGCAATGCTCCATCCTAATTCTGATCAGTCTCCTCCTTGTCTTACATAGTATTTTATACATTATTCGGACTCCATCTTTTTTCCTCATGTACTTACATCATCATTTTATATATGCAATGTTTGTTTATATTCACCCATTTCTTTATTCACCATCCCTTCCTCCATCCCAGACTTTTTTCCTAGAATTTTGCTTCTCACTGCTGTGTCTTCTTTAGCAATTCCTTTAGCGAGGGTCTGATTGTATTCAACAGTGGTCTGTTCGCTCAAAATGCATTTATTTTGTCCTGATCACTAAATGATGGTTTGGCCGGGAAAACCACTTGAGATGGGTAGTGTTTTCTTTCAGCAGTTTGAGGATAGTGTTTTATTGAGCTCTGGATGTGCTGTTGCTCTTGAAAGACAGGTTTTCCGTGTACCTGATATTCTGTTGCGGGTAAACTTTTTTCGCTGGCTACTGTGAAGATCTCTCCTTTTTTTTTTTTTTTTTTTGCTGTTCTGCATTTTCCCTATGTGCCTAGATGTGGATTTCTTTATTATTATTATTTTTAAACCTATTCTGCTTGAGACTGTTTGGCTTACTTTATCTCATCTATTTTCCCTTCTGGATCATAACTCAGACATTTGTTAAACCTTAGCATGTTGTTCTTCATGTAACTTCGCCTCTCATGTTTCATTGTGTCTCTGAGCTTCATTCTGGATAAGCTCTTTAGAAGTCTTTTCCTTATTTCCATGTAAATGTTTATATCTGACCACTAAATTTCTAACTTTAGTGATTACGTTTGTCATTGGAGAGGTTTTATTTGGGTCTTTTCCAAATTATCTTCATTTTTAAAATCTGCTTGCCCCTGGCGAGGAAAGGGTGGAGCGACCGAAAAACACCAAACCAATCCCATCTCGGCACAGACCGGCGCCGGGTGGGTCCGCGCCCCCCCCAACCCCCCCCAAAGGCAAAAAACCCCAAAAAAAAAAAAAAAAAAAAAAAAAAAAAATAAATGCAGTTTAAAAATTGTACTTCATCCCATGACTCAATTTTCTTTCTTGAATAATTAAAAATATTTATTGTATAGTCCATATTTCTAACACCGAAAGTCCTTGGCAGTTTAATTTTGTTGACTGTTTCTGCTAACTTTTAAATGTAGTTTTTTAATATTTTAGATTGAGCCCATGCTTAAACGCCTGGGCTTTAGGTGCATGAATCCTGCAGCATTTATGTTAAGGGTTCACCCTTCTGCAGAGAATATGTGTTTGTGTTTGTTGGGCATTGCAAGGTTGAACCACCTCAGGGCCATTTAAAATAGTTTCCTGTTGAGCTTCCTTGCATCCAGTATATGGTAGCATTTAAAACTCAAACTTTGGAGCATGCCAGTCCTGTGGTAATCGTCACGGGAAACACCATTTATTTTTTTCACTCCGAGTCCATGCCTAGAATGACATTTCTGTCATCTCTCTTTGTCAGTGGATGGGCATGTTGGTAAAATTAACTTTGTGGACCCTGCCTTTAATTGTTTCTTCATTTTAACGCCTTCTCTGGGTTGGCATCAGGCACTGCTAGGCCCAGAGGTTGACACAAATGCCCGATCACAGATGCCCACAGTGATTTAAAAGTTAATTATGTTATTTTTTCTAGCTCAGTCAGATAGTAAAATAATTTTAAATATATGTTTTTTAGTATTTCTGTAGGTTTCAAATGATGAGACTTTTTCAGAGCACTTATTTTACTGCATTATAGAAACCGAAACACACAATATTCTCTTAGTTAACACTCCCTCCCCTGGAGCCTCTTTCCAATCCATTCTCCACTCGAGAGGCAACGTGATGTTAAAACACAAGTGTAATCATAACACTTCCCTGGTAAAAATCCTGCAATAGCTTCCTGTTGTGGGTTGAATTGCATCCTTCCTGGTACCCGCGACTCTGGTGTTATCTGGAAAAAGGGTCTTTGCAGATGTGATCGAGGTAAAATGAGACCATCCTGGAAGAGGGAGGGAGAAGACACGTAGGGAGAAGCCAGAGGATGGTTGGGGTTAGGCCGCCAGATGCCGAAGAACGCCAAGAATGTAACAACCACTGCAGATTCTTTTCTTGAGTGCCCACGAATGAACCAATCATGCTGCTCATCTGATTTCAGGTTCTTGGTCTCCAGCACAGAGAGACAACAAATTTCTGTTGTTTTAAGCTGCCCAGTTTATGGGGCTTCGTTATGATCAACCTAGGAAACGACTACACAGGTGAATGGAGGGACTTGTGAACACTAGTCCAGCAGAACAGAGAGAATGGAAAATGAGGGTTTTCCGAGTCACCTGAGGCTTGAAACAAGCTGCCCACCATTGCAGAGCAAGCACTCTTCCTCCTACAGTCGGCATAAAACAAAAGATCCTCACCATGGCCAGTTATGCCTTCTTGATCTTTCCCACCTTGCTTTCCCGGCTTTGCTTGGCTTCTGCTTTCACTGGCCTCATTACGGCTCCTTGAGCAAGCCAAGCCCCTGTCTGACTCAGGGATTTTGTGTAAACTGATCTTTCTGCCGGGAAAACTCTTTCGCTCATGTTTTGCTTGGATAGCTACTATTCATCCTTCACGTCTGGTAAAATGCCACTCCTTGAGGACCTCGTCCATAATACTTTCCCCCATCAGCCATCTGAATTAGGTCTCTTGGTTATATTTCCTAATGCAATTTCCCCCCTTAGCATTTATCATAAATTGTGACTATCATAGGTAGGTTATTTGTGTCATTTTTTAAATGTCCATTTTGCCCATTAGACTCCGTCAGGCAGTAACCATATCCATTTTACTCTTCTTGATTTTTTTCTAGCTACCAGCACAGTGATGGGTATGCTGTAAATATTATTGAATGAACAAAAGCACATTTTGAAATATATTTAAAATGCCATGTATTAGTGCAGTCAGTATTTTTCACTAGTTGCTTATATTAGGTACTATCTAGTTGTTTAAACTAAATTGATTCAATGTTCAAACTCAGTTCTCTGTTTATATCAAGATAGCAGAAACACTGGAGATATTATAAAATATGCCTTTTCTTAAACAAATTAATATAAACTTGTCATTTTTATGCTTAATTACAAGTAGTATATAAGACCACCCAGGATTTTCTGGATGACAGTTCTTAAAATTCTCTTGAGAATGTGGGTGTGAGGTCCACATGGCTGAATTCTCCACCGGCCTGGCTTTGGCAGAAGGTCAGCTTACTGATCCTCAGAGCAGGCTGTGAATTAACCTTTTAAATGTGTGTAGTTCCTGTGCATCTTCTTTGTACTTGTGTCCTGAGACAGTCACATTATGGAGGGCACAGTTCCGTATGTCAAAATACATCACAAATAAGGGTGGTCCCAAGACCCAAGGGATTCTGAGAGGATGGGACTGAGGAGCAACTTCTCTGTTCAGCCCCAGGGGCTCCATTTAGGGACAAGCCCCTCCAGCCAGGCTTAGGCGGGAAGTAAACTGGGAACAGCGTTGGAGAAGTGAAGCAAATACATGGGATCACCATATTTGAAAATTTTGCTTTGCTATACCCCCTTGATTGAGTCCTTAATGAATATCATATATGGACTTAAACTTGGGGGTATGTAGGCTTAACTGTGTTACCTGTTTTCCAAATTCCAGGAATGTTATTAAGGTGTGAACTTGAATCGTGCACAACTGATGGTTGCTTTTATTGTAGAAATGATGACAATGGTTTGTGTTGTACCATGAAAATGTGCTATTGAAAGATTTAAAAAAGGCATCGATCTACCTTTAGCTGGTTTGTGTCCACAGTTTACTAATAGATGTGGCCCCTGTGTGTATGGTAGTGGGAAGCACTCATTTGAAGAACCCCTTCCAGGCAGGCAGGTGTGATCACGTTGTGTCTTGTTCTCTAGAGATGGCCTTTCTGCTGCAGGGGTCAGGTCAGATTCAGGAATGTGGAGTCCACGGTGGAGAGCCCAGGAGTGACCTTCTCACGCCTGGGTCCCTCCTGTGCCCTCTGTTCCTGCAAGTCACGTGTTCCTCACTGCAGGGCCGCAGGCCACTGTTCACTTTGCTTTCAGCTGCGGCCTGGAGTTCAGGGGTGCAAACCCTCCCACAGCCATTGCGATGCCACTGCACAAAGGGTCAGGGGACGGATGTGTGATTGCAGGGCAGGTCTCCGAGTCCTGTTGCTGACCCGCCATTTAAAGTTACATAAAAAAAATCGAGGAAATTGCAGCATACTCAGGGAAATTTCAAAATCATCTCCTAATTATTGCTTTTTTTTACATCCAAGAGAACAGTGCCCAAGAAGTTCAATGTGTGTGTCCCTTCTATTATCAATCAAAATAGTCTGTTAAGAAAATTAGCTTGCTAAGAGGATTTTCCAGGATCATAAGACATTACATTTATGAACTAGTTGTACTAAAAGTTTATTTCAAAATTAAATTTTCAATAATTTTCTCCCAGAGGTAGGTTTTTTAAAGTGTACTTTTAGAAATTGTAAAAGGTTTATTGAAAACTTAAATATGCCACTTTTTATTTCCTTAGGCCTGGGAATAGAGAGGGCACTATCATTTTCAGCCAGAACAGGTGGGAGCCACAGCACAGAGCCGTAGTTCAAGTGATTTGAAGTTACCTGATTTTAAACTCATGGAATAGGGCGAGACTTGGAGGTCAAGAACATATGAGGATATATTAACCTTTTCTCGGAGGCTGTATGGTTGATGAGAAGAGCTCTAGAAAGATTTCAGGCTCTAATGCAGTGTATTCAGACAAATACCGTCTCCCAAGAAGGCATCTGAATAAATAGATTGGCCAGGAAATTAAGGTTGAAAATGAACAGTGTGGAAATGATGAGTTTGGAAAATGAATGTGTTCTCACTGAGATGTGAAGTGGAAGAAAACGGAAAAGGTAGTAGGATTTATGAAGATTTTGTGAGCTGGTGCTAAACCAGGTTGACTAGTAACACTGATTCAACCTTGAGACAGAGACCGTTGCGTGATGATTTACGGACAGGGGCCTAGGATTGGATAGCTGGTGCCATTTATATTGACTGTAGACTTGTATTTCACCATAATTTAGATCTTCAAAATAAACAAAGGCACCTGATATCATTTGTATAGTAAATTGCTATGCATCGATTACAAGTGATAAAATAAAAAGATGTCGAAAATGAACTCATCGGAAAGATTAAAAAACTATAATTGCATGTGAAAGTAAAACTGGTTTATACAGCTCCGGCTCTGGGTTCTATTTTCTTATGGTTTGACAGGCAATTTAAACCACAAAATTGGAGGATAATTTTGGATATAGCTCTAAAAAGAAGTGAATTTAAAGAGCTGCAACTTTATTTTTAATCTCAGAAGAAATCCAAACTTTTTATACTCCATTATTCCAATATTCCTTTTATTTAGCTAAAGCTTTTGTTGGCAGGAGCCGATAGCGAACGACCATCGTGGACTTACTGTAAGAATTTAGCACTGAAGAACATCTCCGATGACTACCGGGAGGTGTTATTTTCGACCTCGGTTCTACCATCACAAACTTGTACAAGTTTGAAAAACCTACACTGGGAATTTTTTTTTTGGTATTAGTGCATTTCATTTGCATTTTTGGATAAGTATTAGCTATTTTTCTTGCCAGCACCCCCTCTCCCAGACACAAACAACAGATGGGTTTCCATCACTTTTTCTCAATAATTACCTGCGGAAGTTCCTAGATGTAAGGGGCAGGAACGTGGTTCTGCCCCAGACCTGATCGTCAGGGTGACTTTGCAGACATGTGACGTGCACGCTTGCACAGGACCCCATGTGTAGGAGGGCCCTGCACTTGACTTAAAGGCTTGCTGTGGAGGTCTTGAAAATCTTGATCGTTTTTGAACAAGGAGCCCTGCATTATCATTTTGCACCAGATCTAATTATACCGCCCGTCTTGCTGATAGGAATATAAAATAGCTGACATTTGTTGCATTCTTCCTATGTTCCAGGCATTGTTTTAAATTTCGTACACACACACACACACACACACACACACACACACACACACACACACACACACACCCCAGCTCATTTAATACTGTTTGTAACAACCCTCTGAGTGAGGTGTTCTTCTCACTTCACAGAGCAGAAAGTGAGCACAAAGAGGTTAGACAGGCCAAAGCAGTGAGCAGGGAGCAGAGGTCCAGGCCCGAACTGCCTGCTTCTAGCCAGGGCGGGTGCCTGGCCTGCTAACCTACTTACTTCCTCTGCCCGCATCACTTTCTCTCCTCATCCTCACAGGAAGTTGTCCTTGCCCACGGTGCGCTCAACTGGGCCACACCTGTGCAACCCTGTGTAAGGTGTGCTTGCCAAGAATGTACACGGCAAATGCAAACATGGGAACTGAAGGTGAAGCCTAATTCCTTAATCTCACCTCATTTAACTACCTGTTACCTTGCTCAGGTTTCTGAGAGATTGAAAGGAAGAACGGAAATGAGTGAGGAAAAGAGGTTTAAAAAAAAAGGTGAGAGCTTGGGCTGCAGACCTGCAGAACCAGGGCAGCGGCGTGGGGGGAGTGAGGAGGAGGAGCCGGGCAGGCTGGTGGATAAGGGGAAACATAAGGAAGCACAATCCATGTTGCCTGTTTAGCGATTTGATTGTGGCTGATGTTGGAGACAGATGCATATGGTTTTGAACTGGTTGAGGGGGGCTGAGTGAGAACAACGTTTTTCTGATTTGCAGGTGGCAGGGTATGTGAGTGCTGGGGGGTGAGTGACTGGAGGCAGCTAATGGAGGCCAAATGTTGGGAAAGCCCGAGAGACACCTTTGTGCAGCGGGGGCGGGGCACTGGGTTTGCAAGCTAAGAGGTTTCAGGCTTTTCAGGGAGGCCTTCCTGCTGTCTGCAGAGCGCAGCATCTATGATGCGGTTACCTAGTCAGCACTCAGTAATACGTGAACAACGAATGGATGCACCCAGCAACTGCTCATTGTTTAATCAGGGGTTTAATCAGGCTCCATACTGAGCCGCTGTATTTCTGGCCCACCGCTTGCTTGGATCTATCCGTTTGTCATACTTTGCCATTCCGGCTCTTACCGTAACTCGTGCACCTGGCAGGGCAGGGATCTTGAGCACTTGGGCATTGTTGGGGATTGTTTCTGGAGCCCAGAACAGTGACCAGAACATGCTAGGGGGTTGAGTATCCTCTGAACAAATGATCGAATGTTGTTAATGTGGACCAAAACCAAAAGTCAATGTGTTAATTCTCAGGTTCCATATTTTAGGAATATTTAGCCTCCTGGGCTAACTATGGGGACCCAGCTCACTGCGTTTTGATCTGCTGGTGCAGCGTGGTCATCACTGAGATTCAGACCCTTGCTTTGAGGGTCTCCTTGCTTTGAGTCATCTGCAGTGCTGAAGGCTGGGAAACGGCATGGACCAATTTGCTTTGCGAGGGAGGCAGCTAGGAGGAGGTTCTGAAGCATCTATCTTCCAGATAACGTCCTCCTTGGAGGAGTATATATGTTTTTCTTTAACACCATCAAATGCAGGACCCAAAAAACGGGCTGTCGTGTGATCGCAGTCAGCTATGTTAGATGTCTGTGCCATGCCTACGGTTTACAGCTTTGAGCTGGCTCATAAAGCCCCTTGAAGCAATCCTAAGTCTATATTTTAACAAGTCTGTTGTAGATGGGTGCCTTCTTCCTGGAGATTTTACCATCTTTTACTTCTTTTTCCCAGGCCTGTATTTCTGAGCAGAGGGATTAAGGACTGTTGCTCATGTCATCTCTGCTTGCTTTCATAGCTGATTTCAGGGGCAGTCTGTGACTAGGAGGCCTAGTGATAGAATATTTGGTGAGCCACCTTAAAAACTCTATCATTTAGGATGGTGTGCTACTCATCCCTGGTGAAGAGTGTTCTTTTAAATTTCTGGTATTGATCCAAAAGGCATGATACACTAAATACAAGGAAGTAACAAAAATATTCTGAAATGATGAGCGTTTTTGAATCCATTTGCATAAAAATCAAACTGCATGTAGTTTTATTTGTTTGTGCAGTTTGTGGACGGTCTGAACACAGACATATCAACTCCATGCCCCGTGGGAACAGGACCTCCGATCCCTTGTTCAGAGCACAGGACTCCTGCCCAGCGCCCGGCCTGGCCAGTACTAGGAGCTCAGCATGTGACTGCTGATGGCCCGGCATTCTGAAATCGTTTTTGTACTGGAAAACTTTGCTCTCAAAATTTGAAGATAACGAAATTTGAAATTGACCATTAAAACACTGGTAGAATTATTAGTATCCACTTCCTTCTGTATGTACTTGAAGGAGTGGTGTGTTCGTCTCCCGGACAGGAGCTGGGCTGCCGGACACAATGAGGAAAACAAGAGGACAGAAGTGAGGGGAAAAGAATTGCTATCATCCTTAGTTCTTCCCGCTTCCCTGTTGAGGGGGCACGTTCAAGGGGTATGACTTAGGTGACTCCTCCACTATGCTGTGACTTATCTTCTTCTCTGCCTGAGCACCAGGGGAAAGCCGGTTGTCTGAAAGAGCATCTCAGGAATGTAACGTACACCAAGGATGCCCATCTGGTCCATGACGGGTGTTCTCTGGGAATTCATCTGGCAGATGGGAACGCTTTTGAAAAAAACAGAATACTCAGTTCTAGGAAATCAATTTTCTCTTTCTGTAAGAACTCTCAAGAGACTGTATACTTATCTGCCTGTTATTCAGTGGTGTAATTCTTAATGTTTACCAAAGGTTTAAAAGTGATCAAGTACAAAATAGCGCCGTGGTGTCTGGGTGTCTGGGAGCAAACACCCACAGCCTGTGTCCTCACTGGCCGAGCTAGCATCTGCCGTTCTGTAGGGAGCAGAGACTTTGACAAGAAGTCCTTTGCTTCCTTAAGCAGGCTAGAGAGGCAGACATTCTTAAGAGGGTCCACAATTAGGGCGAGTTTGAAATTGTGTTAAAAGTTGTTTCTCTAACTCCTTGTTGCCCGTAAGCCACAGGCTTTGAAATGAAACCCATCTCGCAAATCGGGCTTTCCCATCATTTCTTTCAGGGAAGCAGCTGTCCTATTTCCTCTAACGAGGCAATCAGCCTGCAAATGCAACGCAAGCTCTCGGGTGTATGATTAGTGAGGCCACCGCAGAAACTGCCTGGGAGCAATACCATGATCCTCCTTCCAATCACACAGCCCCTTTGCCGTGCTGGAGAGGGGGTTGGGCCAACTCTGCTGTTCTATTTATGTGGAAGAAAAGAAACAGATAGATTGGGCATGAGGAATGTTGACTCTCAACATCAGAGCTAGATGGCAGGGAACCATTTTAGAATCTGCAGGGATGTTGTATAGAAGTACTTATTTCTGATACCCAGAGCAAATTCTAGAATGAAATTACAGGAAGAGAGCTGTACCTGGAAACCAGACAGATTCATTGCTTCTGTCCCTGGGAGCGGGGGAGGACTTCAGACCAGATTGCTTCTGAAAGGATAGGAAGCACAGGAAGGAGACACGGCTCCGGGACGAACTTGACTTTCCTTGGGCTCTGGGCTTTCTTCAGATTCAGAGGTCATGCAGAGCCAGAAATTCTGCAGATAACACGTGGCAGCTGGCTCTTCCCACCTGTGCAAACCCCGTTCACAGATAACCCAGGGCAGGAGGTCTCTTGTGGCTGTTATTTCCCGGGAGCTCTCTCTTTGGTCAGTGGGGACAGCACAAACAAGTCGCACACTATCGGAATCATAACGTTCAGTTAGCAAGGGCTTGCTGTGTGTCAGGCACTGTTTAAGTGCTGCAAAAAGAGGACATGCCTCTTTGCCACATGGGGTAGGTGTCGTCACTTTCGTTTTATGTATGAAGAAGAGGAAGCTTAGGGAGGTTAAGTGTCTGGTCTAGGATCAATCAGCTAGTAAGTGGCAGAGCCGGGGTTCAAACTTAGGTCAGGCTTAGTCCAGAGCTTTTGCTTATGACCATGGCCTCTAAGATGAAAATAAAACTGGGGAAGTACCACATAATATGTGTCCCGTGGTTTCAAACCACTCCTTGATGGGGATAATTCTTCCTCCTGGCCTGCCACGACCCATTGAGAAATACGGGTATTACACTTTACAAGGTTACAAAGGGCTTTCATTCTGTGAAGGTGCGTTTCTCTCATTCACAGATTGGGACCTTGGTGGCTTTTCTCTCCCTCACAGCTGTCTTATTCCCTTTAATGAGGGATTCTGTTCCTAAAATACAATGTAGCTCTCAGGGGAGTAGAACTAGAATAAGGTTGCCAGATGAAAAAAAAGGGCAACTAGTTAAATCTGAATTTCAGGTAAACAACAAATAATTTTTAAATTATAAGTATGTGCCAAATATGGCATAAGACATATCTATACTAAAATGTTATCCCTTGGTTTTGGAAACTCAAATTTATCTAGGCTTCCCATATCTTTATTTGCTCTATTTGGCAGCCCTAAATTAAATCAGAGGGGCTGCGTATAAGAATGAGACTTGGGTGTGATGTTTCATGTCTCAGCAGCCAAGGGAAAACTCCGGTGGGTTGAGCCAAAAAGAAATCTTGGGGCAAATAATACTGAGTGCATGAGTCTATCCACCTCGTACAGTTAGTCTTTTCATCAACTCTTGCTGATCTCAATGTTTTCAGTCATTGACATTTTGGGTAGCATGAAAATGGTTAGAAACTTTATAAGGGTGTTTTTACCTTTATTGGTGGTTCAGTCAAAGCTCTACTGAAGCCAGATCATCAGTGTGAGCCTCGTTTTACTTTTTATCCAAATGTACTGCAGGCCTTTTGAGGTCTTCTGGAAAAAAGTCTTTTCATCAGTGGGAACATAAACTTGTTCAAATGAGATCAGCATTTCCAGTTTTGAAAGCTGTCACGTGGAGAGTTAAGGTTGCTTTAATCTACCGATCCCAGAGGTTGATTGGATGAGGAAAACTCTCTAGTTAATATCTTAATAGCACTGACTCTGATTCAGAAAGGCTTGAAACAGTAATACTCCAGCAATGCCTGGTTTTCTGCACAAAGGAAGCTTCTTCGGTAACATCATAGCAGGAATTGAGGAGGTGGTGGTGTGTGTCTGGAGGGGTGGGGGGAATGAGGAGTATGTTTCCTTTGTAGAGTGACTTTGACCAAAATGATACGTGGCCCTGGAAATTTACACGAAGAATATTTTAGAAATATTATCTGTTGACTACTGCATATTTTAAGCAACAAATCAACCTGTAAAACTGCATTGCAGCCACATTTATTAAAAAATAGTTGCACGCAGTAGAGGAGCAAAACATTAGTGAGATTTTGGAAATGAAAGAAATAAAGCTTTATAGTCTGACAGTATTTATACATTTTTAAGGCCCTGATTGCCATTACTTTCTGAGTTGCTGTCTCTCTGATTGATGACGTGTCCCAGATTTGGTTACTTTCCCCCACATGTTAATTTCAGATGTTTCTCACTGGGTGAATATGGATTGATAATATACAGGAAAGTAAAAACACACAGGAGAATTTTAATATATAATGGAAAGGGGTTCCCGTATCAGTGATCTGAGAGCCTAGTTCTTTTACCCAGCTCTCTCTGTTTTATTTAACAACCCCAAGTATATTAAGACTTTGCTTCACTCAACGATTTCATGTTAATCATCTTTTGTTTTATAGCCCCTTATTTTCCTGCTGGAATCAATATCCCATCAACTTCTCCGACCATCTACTCTGTGATGTATGAGACAGAGCTGGTACAGGCCTGGATTTATACCAGAGCAATTTGCTTTAATTGTTTCCAGCATTGTATCCAAAACATTTCTTCCAGTTTATTCTCAGAGTTTTACTACTTGTTGCAAAGTTACTTCTCTGCTTCTAGAGGAACAAGTAAAATGTAAAGGGCACAGACAGTCGAAGATGTTAAAATAGGTGAGGGTCAAAACGAGGAGTCAGATGGATTTAACAAAGACATTCTAGATAATATACATAATGATGGTGCTGCCAGTATAGTAAATGAAGAGGAGGAGTTAAAAATAGAGAAAGTTCAACTGGACCAGTCCTTTTAAAATTAAAATGGTACAGCAGTAACTTGATGCTTCATCCAGAAATGTTGGATAGGCTTCAACCAAGAGAAAATTAACTTGGTATCCTGAGAGTCTAAGATTACTATGTATTCTGTATACTTTGAGTAAACCCTTATGTAGTAAAAAAAATAAAATAAAAATAAAATGCCTATGCAGAGGATGTGGAAGTTGGGCTTGAAAACACAAAAAAGGGAAGTTTGTGAAAAGCAGGTAGATGAACGCAAGGAGTGTTGGCTGTTTTCACCCTGTGTGGCTGCAGCAGCACGAACTGGATGAATTCACTTCCACCTTGACGGCCAGAGAGGGTGTTTTCAGGGAGGACATGTTTTTAAGCAGCTCTGGATCCTGCTGGTGTATTCAGATGGCCTTGATTTTGGCAAGATTAACAATCAATCTGGCACCGTGATGACGATCTCAGACCCCTTTCCTCCTCCCTGCCTGACTTTGTCCTGCTGGGTGGCAGCTGTCCTAGCCCATTTGTGTAAATGCAAGTTGCACACCCCAGGGGCTCTGGGTCTTGGTAGAGATTAATTTAGAAATGAAAAGCACGTTATCCGCCTCTAAAAACATTTTATCCAGATTGCGACACCAGGATTTTTAATACAATAAGTGATTGTTACTCCACTTAATCCCACCACTAAATGGAACTGTGGGTATCACTGCAAAGTGGGCAGCGAGTTCTTCCTTGTTGCCTGGTAAGACATTTGATCTCACAAAAGGGTTTTAATGGCAGTGACGACACCTTGTACTTTTCAGACATTATTATATTTATGTTAAAATATACTGTTCTTTTTATTTATTTTATTTTTAAAGATTTTATTTATTTATTTTTAGAGAGAGGGGAAGGGAAGGAGAAAGAGAGGGAGTGAAACATCAATATGTGGTTGCCTCCTGCACGCCCCCTACTGGGGACCGGGCCCACAACCCAGGCATGTGCCCTGACTGGGAATTGAACCAGCGACCCTTTGGTTTGCAGTCCTGTGCTCAGTCTACAGAGCCACACCAGCCAGAGCAACTTTCTCTTTAAATGGAATACTGTTCTTTCAACATAGTAGGTAGTCTAATTTCCATTGTCCACGTGAGGCAAACCTGTTTAATTTGTTCCAGTATATCTTTTGCATTCTGTTTTGAGTATGTAAGAACACATAGTGAAAAAGCAACCTCAGCATGTGTGTAAATTCATTCTTTCACTGAAATTGCTTACGTTTGGTCATTTAAGGGAAGGTTCCAACATCAACTCATTTTAGAGACCTGATCCTAAGAGACTTTTGCTTTTGACTTTCTCCTTCGTAAAATGGGAGGAATCTCTGTCCTGATGTCCTCTCAGGGCTGCGTGAGTAAAATGTAAAGATGCTTTAAAAATAAAAGTAGTACACAAAATCAGACTTCTTCCAAAGAGAGTGGAACATATGAGGATTAAGCAAGACAGAGTACATAGCAACATACATAATGTCCAGTTATGTGGTTGGAAATCATTATAGGAATATGTTAATGATACTTTTACAGATGTCTTCTAACTTCAAGCATATATAGATATATATTTCTTCTTTTCTTTTTCCTGTAACTCTTTTACAGTTGTTCTCTGTGTAAGAAAATCTCTTTGTAGTTTTTATCACCCCTCCACTCCGGAATTTTGAAATCATCTTTTACATCTTGTAGAGTCTGCTGGTGAAAAGCAGATGTTGCTTCAAGTAGCAGCGGGGACATCAAATTTCTCTCTGCGTATCCAAGCGCTCTTGGTGGTCGCCATGACTGTGGTGAGGGCTGGTTTTCCTCCAGTGGAAGAGAAGGTTGCTCCATCCAAGGGGTCCCTGCCCCACTAATGCAATTCCGACCTTGCTCCGAGCTGTGTCCTCGCGGATTCATGCTGAGAGTGGCTACCGTCTGAGTCTGTTTGCTGAGGGTTTTGTCCCTCAGTAGTAAGAAATGCAGGAAGGTAGTGCTATTTATGAGGCAACCGTTACTCAAAGGCGGTGCCATGCATTTACAGGAAAACTCTTGTAAATATGAAAAAGTGATTCACTCCCAGTGGGAATAGGTTGAACACAGATCAGAAACATCTTTTCCTCCTTTTCTGCCTCCCTGTTGGTATGTTTATAAAAAGTTAAGCCCAGCTCTAAAGTGTTACTAGTGAGGTTTTTTTTTTTAAACTGGCAAAAAGTAGTTTCTATGTCATGAAATTGTACTATTTACTAGTGATGCCTGCCTTTGAAGTATAACTTTGTAATTGAAGGCGGGATTTATGTGATGGTCATGAACTTGTGCCGTCTAGTTTTTGACAGGCTAATTTATAAGGACCAGCGGATGAGAGGAGCTTAGCGGAAAGTGAAGAATGGCGCTCAGACAATCATAATGTCTAAAGGTGGTCAATTCAGAGACCAGTTCTCAGGAAGGAATTTAAAAGAAATATATGTATTTAAGTGTGAGTAAGTAGACCATAACTCCTTTTTGGGGCTTGGGGAAGCAGCATCTCAGGATCGTCAGGAAAATGAGGTGATAGGACAATTTGGACCAGACCTGATTCCACAGGGAACTCACGAGAGAACCCCAGGAACTGGTGTGGGTGGACCATGAAGTCCCAGCTGTGCTGTGTGGTGGCCGTCCCCTGAGACGGTCCCCAGTGCCCCTCCTTTCTCTGCACGTGCTTGCTGCTCTCACATCCAGAGGCAGAACACAGACCCCCTCCCCTGACCCCACACTGCCCCTGTGACAGCTTTGACCCATTGGCTGCGGTAAAAACATCCTCCTGGGACTTCTAAGTCCAGGCCTCAAGAGGCCTCTGCTTTCTTCCTCTTACAATGTTTGCTCTCGAGACCGTCACTCTTGGAAATATTGTGAAAAGCCCAAGTTGCATGGAGACATCAGGTGGAAAATAATCTAAATGCTCTGCCAGATGCCCCCAGTGAGCTCACAGCCAGTAGCCGGCACCCGTCCGCCCGTTTGGGTGAGCCACTTTGGACGTTCCAGCCCTGACTCCTGGGAACTGGTATCTTGCAGAGCTGGAAAACCACCCAGCTGAGCCCAGCAACAGACAGGACCCTGAAGGGTGCTGCAGGATTGCTCCTGCCCCAAGGGTGTCTTCTTCTAGTCCCAGAAGGGCCCTTGCAGGCTGGGGGTGGCCCTGAGTGTTAGAATACATCAAGTTGGATGCTATCTCACTAGGTAAGGATTCTGTCTCTCCGCCGTTCACAGGCTTGCAGGGAGCTGAATCTGCAGAGCGATTGAAGTGGGCTGGGATGGTGCCAGAGGGCTCTCGGGGGTCCTGCTGTAAGCGAGAAGATTGCTGCTCCGAGAGAGGTGCTTTGTCAGCCCTTGGAGGAGGACTTTGGTTGTGAAAGAGACACGGGGTGAATGCTGACTGTTACCTGAAAAAGTCTCGTGAGATTTTTGTCACAGACTTTTAAGGGGACCTCGATCATTTAAGCAAGAATATAGTGCTTTCATGTTCTAATCCACATGGCAAAGAAATGCAGGCCTTGCCCAAGAGCTGTTTATACATTTATGCTTTGTGTTAATTCTGCATCTGTATATTTTATCTTCTTCTGATATTATGTTTCAGCTTTACTTTTCTGATCAGATCAGGGTTCCTGGTTTTAGATGTAAATCTGTGATTTTTCTCAAATGCTGGAGTCCCCCTTTAACTTTCTTGCCTTTTTGGAGGTATAGAGGGGGAAATGGCAATGAAAAAAATACAATAAAAATGAACTATTAAAAATTTATTTAAAAACATTGTGAAGTTTATTTACTTATTCATAGCCCAGTGTGATTTTTTCATAAAGTGTAGGTCATAATAAAGCTGCCAAGGTATATAATACACATAAGGAAACGAGAAGAGTTTTAAAAACATTTTATTTGAACATAGTTTTACAGAAATGTTATGAGAAATGAGAACAGTGCACGGGGCCCTTGTATTCCCTTTACCCAGATTAACCATTGTTAATATTTTGTTCTATTACCTTTATTGTTTGATCTCTTTTTTCTTTCCTTTTCTCTGCGTGTATATGTAATTTAATCATATTTTTGTTCTACACTACTTGAGAATAAATTGCATTCATCATGGCCTTAAAATCTTCAGTTTGTATTTCCACAGCATGAGGATGTTCTCTTCTTTTCTATTTTCTATACCGTTCGCCTGTAAATAACACTGGGGTTGGGGGGGCAACCTTTTCTGCAGTAGAAAATTTGCATATTACTTTTGTCTCCCATATTCTCTTAAATATGACGCAGTTATCAACTTTACTATAGTAAATGTTGCTACAATAATTTTATCTCATCCACTGTCCAAATTTTAATATTTTCAACGGACCCCATAATGTCTTTCATAGTCCTTTCTCTGCTTGTAGTACGTGATCTAATTTAGGGGACAGGTGGTCATGTCTCTTTCGTCTCCTTTAATCTGGGACATTCCCACAGCTATGTTTGCCTGTTATCACACCGACAGTTTGAAGAATAGCCTCTTTTACAAAAAGATCATGTTTCTTGTGTGGGTTTGTCTGATGGCTTCTCATGGCTCCATTTAGGTGATGCACTTCAGGCCAGAAGTGGTTCGTGTTCTCTGCAAGTTCACGTGCCATCTGCCCTTCAGTCGGTATTAATTGTGGTCACCTGGTCAAGGCATTTTTCAGTTTATTCCCTATACTGCTTTTCTCCCCTTTGCAACTTAGAAGCTGTCTGGAGAAACCACACCAATGTACTCCTGATCATGGAAACTTTTCCTGAGATTTGGTATTTATGGATGAGTTCCCGTCTGGACTAAAACTTACTATGATGGCTGCAAAATGATGGTTTTCTAGGTTCACTGCTCCCCTCCTGTTTACCAACCACCATTCAGCATTCCTCTAGAAGCAAGAGCCCTCTTTCCTTCCCACTGATCTGTTTATCCGTTATTATTCCTTTAGAGGCACGTGGTGTCAATGGCCTGCCATTCGTTAACTGCCCTTACTTACTTTGATGTTGAAATTATCCCGGATGTGGACCACAGGGACCTCCTGTGTCCTTGTGCTGCCCCAGCATTTTAAAAAGCACTTTCTTTTTTGGCACAACAAGATGTCCCAGGTCCATCCTGTATCCACCTCGCTCCAGCCCTGAAATCAGCCATTTCTTCAAGGAACCCTGGTATCCCCAACAAAGATCTGGGCGGGCCATCTGCTAGGAGGGCAATTTTGGGTGGGGTAAAACTGGATTTAGAATGCCTTTCACTCCAAATTTTATTTAAGGTGGACAAGGTTTGAGAGAAAGAAAATGAGGATCTACATTTTCTTCCCTTGAGTGGGGATGTGTATGACTTTTGACTCCATTACACACTTGTTGGCAGAGGGACGTCAAAGATCATTTCGGAGCCCTGGCAGGCGGTCCTTCTCACTGGACAACCCCCCCCCCCCACATGGCTGCTCCCACTAATGTTGCAAGCCCAGAGATTGGACTGCTATGCTTGCTGCTCACGCTGTGTTCTGAGGTCCCACAGAGAGGCTCTGCAAAGAAGCTCACGTATATATTTTGAGTTTTCCTGGGTAAGTTGTCTGGAGTATTCAGTTATGTGTGAAATAGATTTGGTCCCAAACCATTTGAATGCAGGGGAATTGACTATAATTGGTTCTGGGAGGTATAATATGTTTCTCTAGGAGTTAATGATTTTGCAAAGGTAGTTTTTCTTCTGGGTCAGATAGACATGCATCATCAAATAGGCGCACGGAGCTGTATCCTTGTTTCTGACCATAGAATCCAGATACGGGCTCTGGCTGGTGGTTCCAGCTTTCTGGTTGGTCTCACTGGATTAATAGTAATTACTAACATTTGGCTAGAGCCTTAATGTTTTCAGAGCACTTTCACGTGCATTAATTGCATTAGATGGTGTTGCTGGTGGTAAATGACTTGTGTCTTCACTTACTGACCCACACAGCCTGGCATGGGGTTCTGTCGCTTTATAAGAATTTCTTCATGACATTGATTCAGTTACTCAAAGCTGTTTTAGAATAAGACAAGAATGAATGAACAGACCTGTGTCCTTTCCTGCAATAGAAGACCCAAGTTCACTGTTTGTGGTTGTAGAAGGCAGACTTCAGTAGGTATTGGGAGGTGTTCTTGCTCTAACTTCACTCTCTAACTGCTCTTTTTTGTGTGATATGAAAATGAAGGCAGCCCTGGCTGGTGTGGCTCAGTGGATTGAGTGCTGGCTTGTGAACCAAAATGTTCCCAATTCAATCGCCAGTCAGGTCACATGCCTGGGTTGTGGGCCAGGTCCCCAGTTGGGGATGTGTAAGAAGCAACCGTGTATCTTTCACACATGAGTATTCTTTCCCTCTCTTTCTCTCTCCTTTCCCCTCTCTCTAAAAAAAAGTAAAAACATTAAGTTCTTTAAAAATAAGTTTAAAAAGAAAATGAAGGCAAATATTATTGTCCTGATAAAAGATATAAATATCCACAAGCAAAGAAGAGGTTAAATGACATATTTGATGTCACTTTGCAAGAGCAAGCAGTTAAGATTCTGGGTTCAGCTCACTTTCAGATTTGCCGATACGAATTTCTTTGAATCCATAGACATTCTGAAAGAGTTAAATCTTACATGCTGGCATATACTTCCATAGGTCAGAATTGGACGGAGCTGCAGTGATCAAATCTGGTTTTAGAAGTACATTAGCACATGGTTTCCAAACTCGCATTTCATTCCTGTGAAAACCAGTGGGCGCTGTCATAAAAATGCTGTCGAGATTTATTGCTTCTTCTTGGGACCCAGGACTGAGCCACAGGGACACCCAGCACCCAAAACCTGCTCCGAGCTGCTGCCTCTGAAACTCTACCCTGTAATTTGGTAAGTGTTTTTAAAAATGCACCTAAATGGCTACCACATGCTGGAAAATTAGCAATCTGAGACTGCAACTTTGGCATGTTGTTAAACTCACATATGGAAAAAATTAAATAGCATCCTCGGTGCCCTCCATGTGTTCAGCTGTATTAACTGAAATGCTTATAAAGTGTGACATTATTTAACTTTTATAAGGTCTGTCACGTCTAGTAAAACTTATGGCTGTTCTTTTGGAAGGCTTCACATACAGGTGCCTTCTGAGCTCACATCAGTCTGGATGTCCTGTTATAGGCCTATGATTTGTTACTGGATAGAGCGCTAGGTAATCCACAGGAGGAATCTGAGCAGGGGACTCACTACAGCAGAGAGCACAGGAACTGGCGAGGGGCAGGGCTGTCGTGGGCGGGTCCATCACAAGCCCCTTCTCCATAGAAAGGGTTTCATAGAACATACAGCAGGAAGTATGTGCCATCTACTGTTTTGACCAAATTTGACTCTGTAGAATCGACAGCTTCAAGTACCTTATGTCTCCTGAAATTTAAATGGCGGTGCCACGGGACTTGCCTATTCTGCATCTGTGAATGTGTTGAGGCTGCTGAATAAATGTCAGGCTCATACTGATGCCATGGATACTAAGGATCCTTAGGAAATTTGTCACCTTAACTCAGTTTACTCTGGTGTAGGAACATATCTCCTGAGGTTAAGAGCTAGTTGGTCCTTTTTATGGAGACCGACTAGTATGTTAGGTGGGCAGACCTCAGTCTTTCTGAGGTGTTCCTGGGCACCTGGGACATCATCTCTCTCTTCCGACAGGCATGTTTTACAGCCCATGGGGGTCAGCATCTCATGGAGGATTTGTTGAACATGAGGGGCCTGGGCTTCATTCTAGAGCTAGTGCACTTGCATGCATACCAGACTCTCCCAGCGATTCTCACCCGTTCTAAAGTTGAAGACTGACAGGCCAAAGCCTTTTGATTAGAGAAAGTCAAGGCCGACAAGTTTATCAACTGTTTCAACTCTATACAGCTAATATATGCTGCTCATGACAATGTGTTGTCATCAGGGATCCCTGGGGTTTTCAAATGTACACACGTGACCCCCATAGAACTGGCTCCCTGGTAGGAGGCGAACTGTTAGGGTGTATTGACCAACCTACCATAACGACAGTCCATGTGAGAATAAGTGCACTCAACTCTGAATCTCAGCCTGGCGGGCAGTGAACAGGGGGAACCGTTTTGCTGAGAGTCCATACCCAGGTGTTTCAAAATCTCTCCACAGTTGACTTGGTCTCCTTACACTTCTTGCACTTAGGTCCCACTCCTAAAGTCATTTTGTTTTAAACTGTGGGCCCAAATAGTTCAA
Organism: Artibeus jamaicensis; assembly: GCF_021234435.1. Classification (NCBI taxonomy): domain Eukaryota; kingdom Metazoa; phylum Chordata; class Mammalia; order Chiroptera; family Phyllostomidae; genus Artibeus; species Artibeus jamaicensis. The sequence continues at coordinate 19,146,397 of NW_026522056.1, forward strand.
CCTGCACATATTTTTAACAGACCAAACTCCCCGATGGTTTGAAAAGTGGACACGGTTTTATACAGAGCATAGCAAGATGTACAGAAGCCAGTTCTTCCCCGTGAAGAACACGACAGGGCCCATCTGATTGCTTCCCACTGGCTGGGCGAAGGCCCCACGATGCTGTTAAATGATCTTGCATCACAAAAAATTCTGGGGCTCCAGTCACACCTGAGACAAGCCAGAAAGAGTCAACGGCTGGGTCTAGTGAAAAACAAGGGAGGCATCTTTAAGAAGAATTTGGAGTTTCTCAGGCACGATTATCCCCACCCCCCACATCCCGCTGCTCTTAGGGATAACGTCATCATGGCTCTGTGACCGTATCTTTGGCTCTCTGGGTCTGGATATTCCCGTGGAGCAGCAAACTGCTTGAGGCAGCTGCCCTGAGAACAAATGTTCCAAGAACTGCTAAAAATGGAATGATCTCTAAGTGTCAACGTTTTTCAAATAAGTGCATTTTCTTTCAGCTTCAAATTTTGGACTGTACATTTGTGTCACTCGGGAGCTGGCGTGATGGTGTGTGATGGGAGCCCTCCTGCTGTTACTCGTCCTACATTTCTATAGGGCTTCTTCCCAAAGCAGTGGAAAGAGCCCATGAATGGTATACTTTCACCCCATAAATACTTATTTTGTGTTACTGTCCGAAATAGTTGTTTTTCTCGGGTCATCTATGAGGAGAGATGGCTAAGTGTGCACGTGTAACTGGCTGCCTCGGAAGCCCTAACAGATTCATCGGCACTGGGAGGCAACCCTTTTCTCCCAACAACAGTTCGGGCTGAGTGTTTGAGGACAACAATATGGTTTGCCATGTTTTGCCACTGTTGACCAAAAAAAACGAGCCGTTGCCCACCAGCAGCCAGCAGTCAACAGTTCTCAAAGAGATTAGTAAAATGCATGATCCTTTTGTTTATTGATATTTCTGGTTGAGAGTGCAGATGGCTAGCCCTTGGATTTTGGAGTCCACTGCACTTTGCAATGAAAACGTGGTTCCAGTTGCCAGGAATAATAGAGCCAGCCACCCACTCTTAAGTGTTACAGTCTGTCCTTGATTGCTTTGAGTCAGTAAAGGGGAGATGCTGGGTGTTTGGCCCAGTTGGAGCAGGCTGTGGCTTCCTTCCCTGCAGCAGGCATCTGAGGGGCCTGCATTTCCATTCGCCGGGGCAGTTGTATACGTGAGGAGTGGAGAGGAGCTGTTGTACTGGACATTAGGGCTGCCTTGGCCTGGGTAAGGACCCACGGTGGGGTCTCCTGCCCTCTGGCTCCAGGAGGGGCTAACGAGGGGTGCTCTTCTGCTTCTGGAAGCCCTCAGTTCACAGCCCAGATCTGCATGGACCATTAACAGTGTGTAACACTTGAATGGAAGGAAAGTCAGAAAACAGAGACTGGCTCCTCCACCAGTTTGAAGAATACTAATGGGGAGAATAATAAAGTATTTCAGAAGTTATCTTACCTGCCAAGATTAGGATTGATCATGTGTTGACTAACCAGTACAGTCAAAGTCATTAGCATGTAAAGTGTATGTGGTTGTACCTATTTACATGTAACATTTGTGCATGTAAATACATGCTATGGACACATATCTGAACTAAGGAAGCACACATATGTTTGCTTGCCAAACTGTTGATATAGGTTCAAAGTCTTTTCTTTAATTGTTGGTTGCCTGATTGGAATCTTGATTATTTTTCTTCCAGATAGCACTCCCATAAGGCAGTTTTCAGTTCTTTCAAATGGAGTAGGAACTTAAAGATACTTGCAGAGAAATCTGAAGGCAGAATCCAATGGGTTTTTTTTTCTATTTTGATAACTTTTAGAAAGGTGACTGACTCATTCCTACTGAGCTATTCCATGAAAGTCACCTCAGTTTTTTTAAAAATTTTTTTACAGAGACAACTATTCTCTCTTTGTACTCTTTATCAGTTTCAACAGTAATTTCTTAGTTTAGGTGGTTAGAATTGCACCTAGCATAAAGGGTTTGGTACAAACTCCACTGAGCCATGGTGACTGAGCCGCCCCTGGGACACAAAGGAGAGGGAGCAGGCAGGGCAGTGCATCCTGTGGCCCCAAGTGGCTTTGCTCAGTGTGTCTTGCAGAGGGAACGGAGGGCACTGGTCCATCGAGAAAGCTGGATCGAGACCACGAGGTCCCACGGCATGTGTTTGAGAGAAGGAGGCTGGTGCCTCTCCCCGCATCTCTGCGACCCGAGCCACAGCTTAGAAAAGCGGTAGGCCGAGAAGAGGTAGAGTGAATCCCTGGGCTGTGATTTGGGGCTTTTCTGTGACTTCTGTGTCTTCAAGGGCCCCTGTTAGGAATACATAGAAGTTGTTCTAATTATCACTTACTCGGAACCGAAGGCCCTGAATGTATACAAGCTGCTGCAACTTCCCTGACAGGCAGACGCTTGGCCAGGTCGGTGAGCACGAGAATGGGCCAGGCTGCCATCTGAACCCCTCCTGGCCCTGGTCTTACTGGGGTGTCTTCCAGTTTGCCGTTGTCTCTCTGTATATGACAACTCTGGAGACTTGACAGCCACATTAAAAAAGAATGTTAGTTGAAAAAGAGCCCAAGCACATCTGGGTTGGGTAAAGTCTGGCCTTTGCGCCCAATTTGACAACTAAGCTGACTGAAGCACCACAAGGTCATGACTTGTCTAGGGTCAGCTCATCAGTCAATAGCTCAGGTGCTATATGATCCCCAAACTCTAGTAACTTTTCAGCCCTATATTCCAACTATTAAGCCACGTGGCCTGCTGTGGAATAGGCCCCCGAACCGCCAGGCGTGCATGGAGAGAAATCCTTCCGTGACCCAGCTGACACCGAGTCAGCCACCCAGGACTTTCCGACAATGCAACGGTCCTGGAGACTCCTCCGCGGTGTAAGCGCATTAACCCGAGCGTTGAGAGGATTTCCCCACCTGGCCGAGTTCTGAGACTTTCTTATGAGGTCACTTCCTAGGAAGGCAGGGATTTAAAAGCTGCCACACAGGCAGTGAAGCAAGCGACATGTGGCTTTGCTTCCCGTCTGTCATTTTAAGCCATGAAGAATTTATACGGGCAGGTTTTCTGGCGCAGCTGATGTGGCTCTTTTTGTTTGTTTATAGACTTTGGTTTCACCGGGAAACATCCCCTCCGGACACCAGAGTGTGCTTCACCCCAAACGGTTAGCTAGACCCTTAACAACTCCTGCTTCTGGTCATGAGGATTTCAAAACCAATCACCTACACCGAGGGGCTTTTCACATTTAAGGCTGCGTTCGGAAGGCCAATTTTTTCCTCTTTTTATGGGACCTTCATCCCATTAACTACTATCAGCTTGGATAGAAACCATGCCTTCTCTGTAAAGCTTTTTGGCTCCTTGAGAAAGTATTCAGATCACTTAGGCAAACCACACTGAGACAGAATATGTGGACTCTTGCTGTACATTTTCCCCAGAGCATTAGTCAAACCAGTGTCTTAGCTCCATCCAGGTTGGCTGCTGGCTCTTGGCCTGGCCTCCATGGTGACACTCAATACAGGGCATCTTCAGAAATGCCATGGAACTCTTAGAGACACTCTGTTGGCATTTAAGAGACCCAGGTAATTTGTTAATTTTTTCAGCAACAAAGTCACAGGTAATTTGTTAATTTTTTCAACGACATTTACTGAAGCTTTTAGAAGAGCAGACTCACTTCTGCATGCCTCCCAACTCTGAACACCATCATCCGAAACAAATTAGACTGAGTGAATTTAATAAAAGGCTGCCTACACCAAACACTTGCCCTGTGTTTTTGTTATGCACATGTGTTTGCTAAATCTGTGTAATTCGGTCCTTTGTATCTGCAGAACACACTGCCAGGCATGTGTGGCCAGGAATCAGCAGCCCTGGCTTGCGCAGGCACCGAGGCCAGGGCTCTGCGGAGAGCGCCGGAGGCCAGGCTGCCGCGGTTGGGGCCGGGGCGTCCACCCTGACCCCAGACCTCAGGACAGCAGCTCAGCCAGGTCCTTGCTCGCGTGCTGTGCTTTTCCTAAGGTGATTCGGAGGAAAGTCGGGATGTCGCAGATGGTCCCCGCTTCCCAGGCTAACACAGGATTCCTCGCAGAGGCTGTGGGAGGCCGAGGTTGTCCCCTTCCTTTGTCACTGCGTCACTCTGAGGCTTTGGAAATCCACTTCAGTTTCTCTTTCTGTCTTTTTTGCCGGGTTATTCTGGGAAAATATGGCATAGGCTGAAATGATAAAAGTCAAATCTAAGTTTTCCATACAAACAGTATAAGAGAGCATTATACCCATTGTAGTAAGAAATACACATTTACTTCTTCCTTCCTCCCTTCCATGCCTCAGTCTTTCCTTAAGAAACATGGAGTGTCTTTTATGTGCAAACATAGACATCAGGAAATAAGACGTTAAGTGTCTTATTTTATGTTGCACAGTATAAATCTTTCAACCTTGTATATAAATTGAACAGAGCAACTCAGTCATTAGCAGTAACTGTATTTAATTAAGTACTGAATCAAATTATATAATAAAGAGTGTTTTGAATTTCTATCAGTCATAGATTATTTTAATTACAATGAATAAGGTGGTAAAAGAACATTTGCAAAATCAGTCCAACTTCATCTTGAAAATGTATTTATTGAATTGGAAGATGATTATGGGATTCAGAAGAACTTACTTGGAGAGTTTAAAGGGGAAAACACCACTTAGGAGTTTCCTGATAGCAGGGCATTATTTGTTTATCATAGAAAAATGAGGAAGCAAATGAAAAGCATGCGTAATTTCATTGCCCAGAGACAGCTTAACACCTGGATATTTTGATACATTTCTTCTGGCCTTTGTGTTTGTATGTATGTGCATATACACAAAGAAAAAGAAATATTAGATATATTTATATAAAACAGAGTTGAGATCACTGTTTTATTGATTTTAAACTTGCTTTTAAAATGTAATATATCACAGGTATTACCCTTAGTTAGTAAAGTGTTTTATAAAATGTTATTTTTACTCTGGCTGGTCGGCTCAGTGGATTGAGCACTGGCCTGTGAACCAAAGGGTTGCTGGTTCAATTCCCAGTCAGGGCACATGCCTGGGTTGTGGGCCAGGTCCCCAGTAGGCGGTGCATGAGAGGCAACCACACAATGATGTTTCTCTCCCTCTCTTTCTGCCTCTCTTCCCTTCTCTCTAAAAATAAATAAATAAAATCTTTAAGATAAAAAATAAAAAGAACCTAAAAAATATTATCTTTAAAGGACTGCAGAATATCGTACTATAGGAATACGCACAAATTGGACATAAAGGTTATTTAACAATTTAAGCCAGTATAAGTAATGCCTGATTGAGTTTTACATAACCTTTGTGAATATCTTTGATCATATCCAGGATAAATTCCTAGAAGAAAAATTAATTTCCGGAGTTACTGAGCCAAAAGGGATGATTATTATTTAAGGCTCCTGATTCCCCTTTGCTATGTTTCACTGAACAATGGATAAGAATAATTGCATCCTACACGTTTTTAAACTTTTGCATCAAATTTTAAAATTATTGTTTTTGTGGTCATAAACAGAAACTGTATTCGGATTGTGGAAACGTCAATACCTATGTTCCGAGAGGACACACCTTGGAATATTTCCAGTTAAGTTCATGTAAGTGTTGTTCACTTTATTGGTTGCGGTGCATGGTTACTCGGACTGATCAAACCAGCTTTGGTCACAGAGGTGGACTCAGAGAGCCTCAAAGGTTACATGAGCCCATCTTCTGCCAGAATGGGCCTCTCTCCCACGATGCTTCTTAGACAGGGCTATTCCGTTTCTGCTCAGACACTTACAGGGACTGCAAGTTCACAGTTTCACCACCTAGCCCTCGAACTTAGCCTTCACGTATGTAGCTCAGGCTTGTGTGTGCTCATCTGCCTTGAGGTCCTCGCAGGAGATCCAAACAGACTTCATGGCCAATGCAGCATGACCGCTGATTTGCACTTAGTGTTAATTGGGTGTGATGCATATCATCATTCCATAGTTTAAAATGTACAATTAACTAGGGACAATCCTGAAAGAACCCTGCAGAATAATGGCCCTGGAGATAGGCCATTTTCAAGTCACCTAATTGTGGTGTTACACGTGGCTGTGTTGAACTCTGCGCCTCCACCTCCGAGAAGGACGAATTTGCTACGAAGCAGAGTGTCTTCCTGGACCATGTGCCTCCCCTACAATATAATCCTGCAGTGTGGCCACCAGGGACTGAATCACGAGAAGCCTCCTGTTGTCTTCTTCTTGGAAGAAAGAGTGTATCTGTGGGGCTAGCAAACGTAACAACATCTTGTTTATTATTTAGTGTTACCATGATAATAGGAACATTTATATACTTTTTTTTTTTACAAATTACTGTAGACACATTATTATCTTTTTTGAATTCCCAAGTAATCCTGTGTGGTAAGTTTTTTGTTGCTATTATTATTATTGGGTATAACTACATTTTCTCCATTTTGTAGATGAAGATGTCCAATGTCTTGCCAAAACTCACACAGCTAGTTCCCTTGAACTGAAATCAGTACTGAAGTTCAAGAGCAGGACATCTGATTCTACATCTTGTGCTCTATCCACCTTCTACTTTAATGTACCTAGATGGTCATTGTTTCTTAATACTTACTGATTTTGCATGATTTTACTCTGATGTAAATACCCACAAGTCCTATATGGGTCTTAGGATTTCTTTAGTTCAAGACTTGTGTTCAAAATACCTTGTGAACTTGAGTCAGTCTTTTTTTTTTTTTAAGATAAGAAGTCTGCATTTGTGTACCATGTCCCCATGGGCCAAACCAATTTTTCAGGTTTGTACAAATTTTATCAGCAGGAGAGAATAAAGGTCAAATGCATTCCTTGCCGAGTTCAGTTGCCTGTCACATTTATCAGAGAGGAAGTCTAAAAACTCGGGAGACCTGTGGCTGGCAAGTGTCAAGTGTCAAGTGTGCGCCTTCATAACTGGGCACCTTCACTGCTGTGGAAGAAAGAGGGGGTCATGGCAGAGGCCAAGATGGTGTCTTCTATGTCTAATTCATAGTTATTTATATACATCTGCTTCGCACCGATAAACATTGGCATCTAGAGGTGGGAAGAAAGCGGAAACATAGACTGCCTGAGCCCTTCAGCGAGGGAGCCGGAGTGCAGCTGAAGGCCAGGTTGGAGGTCAGGATCAAGGCTTCTGTTAGTCCATGAGTCAGAATTTTATTTCAACCGGACTCTTCATGCCAACGCCCTAGGGTGCAGTAAAGGAGAGTTCTAGTCAAAAAGCACAGTGAGATATCATCTAAAAAGGAACAGGTTTGTAGGTTAGCCTTCAAAACAGACAGGTGTTTGGTTATTTAAGAATAAAATTCTCCAACTGACAAGCTTTTTCCCACAGAACTTCAAGCAGGCCCATAGTAAGGCACTTAAAGTTCACAAAAATAGCAGGAAAATAGAGGTTCAAAATGTATCAAGTTAGAAGCAGCGCAGGGCGGAGATCAGGCTGCCTCTCCGAGACACCAGTCTCACACTCTTTTCTGTGTGGGTGAACCGAGGCAACTCAATATCTCCATTCAAATAACCTGTAAATATTTGAGGGCTGACTGTGTCAAGAACACTATTACCACTTGTACCTTACCTCGTCTTTTACCATCACCACGGGAAAGAAGAGTTAGAAGGGAAAGGGAAATTGTGAACTGAAACAGAACTATAACCAACCAGTGATTGCGTTCAGCTATTGGCACAGGGCTGGTTTTCTCCGGCCCACTGACTCCCAGAGAAATGTTCAGCTTGGTTTTCATTGTGGAAATTGAAGTCCCTAATTCAAGGAATAAAAAAACATTAGAGATTCATTTGTTTACTTAATTATTAGCTTATAAGCAACAACATTGATTTCTCAGGGTTCTGGAGGCTGGAAGTTCAAGACCGTAGTGCCAGACGGTCTGCTTCCTGTGCGTAGCTGGTGCCTTCTCACTGCGTCCTCACGAGGTGGGAGGTAGGAAGAAATTAGGGCCTATCTTTCCTTAGCTGAGCCCGTGGTGCCGTTAGTTCCTGAAGGCGGAGAACTAGGAGCAGCTGGAGTCACGTGGGTCAGTGGAAATTGCCTATGAAGCGGGTGTTTTTATTTTTTGAAGGTTGACAGTCCCTGCAGTAGAGTAAAGAGAGGAGACATGAAGGGTCTGGTCTCCCTGTCCTCCGTCGTGAGGAAGGCTGCGGCAGGAGGTCACATTCAAGCTGGCAGAGGACCCTGTGGGCTAAGGAGCCATAAGGATAAAAGCACAGAGGCCTGAAAGTGCGTGACATCTTTGGGGGGGGGGTAATAGATGGCTCAGGTATTTGGGATCTGGAAAAAAATGCAAGAATATGAGGCCCGAATACGGGTATATATTAGGATAACATCAGGTGAAAGAAAAACTGGGGCAAGATTAGAAAGAAGGACTTGGAACACCCTGTTAAAGTTTAAACTTCGCACACGAGATGAGATTTGTGTTTCAGAAAGATGACTTTGGCCGTAGCGTGGAGAAGAAGCCGAAATTCCGTGACAGACCAGTTTAAGAAGATATTGTCCACCCTTTCTTCCAAACTAAGCAAGTGATCCATGCAATGTGGGTATTTCAGGATGCTATGCACTTGCCTGAACTAGCTCAGATGAAGCCTGTCATGTGACAGATGTGCAAAAATGTTATTTGAACAAATATAAATGATAAACCTCTCTCGCATCACTTACTTTTTCTGAAATGAGTGTTTCATAAGATTATATTTCTGTCCTGCTGTTTTGAGTATTTCAGAATGAAGATGATCTTTGACTAGTGCATTATATATTTTCCCAAACAATTTGAGATACACCGGAAAGTTTTTCATTTCTGAAACGTTGTGCTAAATCTTTTGATCCTGGACCATAAAGCTCTTCTGTATCGGTAGATTTAATTACTTCAATTATTCATTTACGACAGTGCTTCTCTCTTGACCTATTGCGCTATGAATCACTTTCGACGCAGGCCTGGCTGCGGCTCCTGCGCGGCCGAACGAACGTCTGCGGTCCAGGGGTCGGCCTGCAGCGCTGGGCAGAGTCGTGTGTCCTGGCCAAAGCACGGTCTCTGGGATCTGTCTTTACCTTCCTCCGAGCTTATATATATATAAAAAAGCTGCTTTTTGGGAGAAGTCAGGAATGCATTGTTCCGTCTCTGTGATGAGAGGCAGATCTCTCACTAAAAGAGAAACTCTGCCTTTTCAAAGGCTGAACAGGTTGGCACGAGAAAGGGAATTCCAGCCGGTTAATTTAGGGCGCTGAGAAAAAGACCCAGCCTGACATCGCTGTCTGGCAGCGGGCCCACAACATTTTCAGCTGATTGTGAACTGGAAGGCTTTTCATCACGTTAAGGACTTTGCTTTTTCTGTATCGTGTCCTGACTCGGGGAAGCAGGTGAGGGTGCACGGGGTGCCCTGGAGTGGCTGCCCTCGTGAGCCTGGGTCCCGGCTGGTTGTGCCAGAAGCAAAGATGTCCTCCTGCTTGCTGAGAAATTCCAGTATGAAACTGAACAGGAATTTAAAAATACTTTTCCTCATGTTTTTTAAATATACTCGCTTCTAATTTTCCTTTGTATCTAGACAATACATTCTGAAGATATGGAGAGATCTTTAGGTAAAAGAGAACTTTAGAGGGTTGTTAATGTCCTGTGTTACTTTTTTTCTCCAATGGCTTGACACCCCCAAAATTGATAGGAATCCTCTCTGGGACTGGGCAACTTTCCAGGGCCACTGTCGACCATGTGATCTTGGAGGAGACCACCCTGTTCTTGGACAAAGTGAAGGAAAATCTGAAGGGTTGTCTGCAGAGGTGTTCACAGCTGCCCCTGCAGGTGACACATAGCCCTTCTACTTCCTTGGCTGTAAGTTTTTGCGTGGCTCTGCGTAACTGTTGTATTGATTTCTCTTTTATTTCTGAAATGGAGTATTGGGTTGAGAGTTGCTTTTTCTTTTTCCACATTCAGGATATCACCTTGCTGTATTCCGTGTTTTGTGTTTTCTGACGAGAAGTCTCCTGCACTCTTTCCTTACTGTAGAGAACTACAAAGGGTCTTCTGGGATATTAGTCAACAGGCCAGAGGCTCCCGGGTGAGAAACAAAGAACTTTATTAGTTACAGCCCAGAAGTCACAAGCACCAGCATATCCACGCATGTTTCCCTTGCCCCCCAGGTCCCGCCAGGTGGATGCAAATGGTCCCAGATGGACTGCGTTACAGAAGAGGAGCCCTGAACTTCAGGGACCCAAGTGGGCAGTAAGCACACCTGCCGTTTGTTCTGGAGAGAGACACTGTGTCTTACAAACCTATTTGCTTTGGAAAGAATATCATTTCTATTTTATAGGGCAGTTTTATACACAAACATCCTTGTCTAGGTGGTCTGGAATTATTCAATCGGCCTCACTTTGCGAGATGTTCAGAAATATGAGAGAACTACGTACACTTGTGTCCCAGTAGAACGATATTGCTCCCTCTCTTCTTCTGGGTTTCTGTAGGATTTCCTGTTTGTGTTGTGTGTTCAGCCGGGTACGAGTTTCTTAGGTTTGCATGTGTTCATGCATGTTTGTGCGTGTGTGTGTACATGTGTATTGTTATTTTTCCCCGCTTGTGTTCTCTGAGCCACTTGGATCTGAGGTCTGGTGGTCTGTCATGGATTTTGTAAGACTCCTGGTTATATTTCTGTGACTATTTCTTTCATTCTTTTCTCTTTCTCTTTTTGTTCTGGGATTCCCATGATACATATATTACATCATTTGAGATTATCTCGCTGTTTCCCTGTGGTTGGCTTTCTAGGTTCCACAGATAAGTGACATTATTCAGTGTTTATCTTTCTCTGGATGTGTAACCTCACTTAGCACAAGACCCTCAAGGTGCATTGATGTTTCACAACACAACACACACACACACACACGAAATGGAATTTGGTCCCACAGCATCAATAGCAATTTCTTTCACTGCCAGAGATACAGTATGTAAATGCCTTTCACATGTAAACTGCCTTTGGGCCTGTCCTAGGTAGAATTATGTCACTCCCAATAGTTCATCTGCTAACATCTTAACCTCAAGCACCTCCGAATGTGACCGTATTTGAAGACAGGGTCTTTGAAGAGGTAACCAAGTCGAAATGAGGTCATGAGAGTGTGCTCTCGTCCAGTGGGACTGGTGTCCTTGTGTAAAGGGACAATTTGTGTGTACACAGGGAATGGTGGGCAAACAGTCTGAAGACACAGGGAGGGGACAGTCATCTGGAAGCCAAGGAGGAAGGCCTGAAACCAGAACCTTCCTTCCTACACTCAGAAGGAATTGACCTTGCTGATACCTTGATCTTGGACTTCTAAGCCTCTAGAACTGTGAGACAATAAACCTCTGTTGTTTGAACTGCCCAGTTTGTGGTCCTTTGTTACAGCAGCCATAGCAAACTGATACAGGGCCCATGGCATGAACTTCTTCTGGTTACTAGCCCTGTGGGACAGATTACCCCCAAACTTTGGGGCATAAAAATAACGACTGATTTATGTTCATTGATTCCTGGGGTCAAGCCCACGCTATCTGGGTCTTCAGCTAGAAAGACTGAGAAGACAGGGGGTGTGACCCCCTGCAGACTCGTTCACTCCCATGTCTGGTGCCTGGGCCAACTACTGACTGAGCACCTACACATGACCTTTCCGTGCGGCTTGGCTTCCTCACAGCTTGATGGCTTTAAGACAGTTGTCCTTCTTACATGGTGACTCAGGACACCAAGCATGGATGTTCTAATGTACACACAGAAGTTGCCTCCCCTTTCATGGCTCTCCTTGGGAGTCACTTGGAGTAACTTCCGTCATACTTCCTGAGTCTTAGCCATCATGAGCTTGTCCAGATTCAAGGCTGGGCAGGGGGACTGTGTCAGCCATGTTTAAAACCTTCACTGCTTCTCCAAATTTGTTTCTTGAGAGGACAGGCATGTTTAATCCCAAACATGTCCCTGCTTAGTCAAAGTCTTTGGACGCCTTCGTCCTCATGAGGTTAAAGGGTAAGGTCAGATTAAATAAGGCCCAGAAGCCACACGGGGAAAGTTAGATATGTTTAGGTAAGAACATGAGGATCGGCTTAGGTTTTTAGAGATGGGATGTGAATGGAACATTTTACCTCCTTTTTAAGAAGATGACAAACATGAGTCAGAGTGATCCTTTGAGAGTGTTTGTGTGAGGAGGGCTTTCAGATCAACGTGGTCCTCAAAGCCTCACTCTTTCTCATCTGAGTGAGTTTGCCCGAGCCAGAAGCCCACTCGACAGAATCAGAAATATTGAAACTCAGATGTTAAAAACATGGCTACAGCTTGCAGTTTTATATAAAAGCTCCAGACAGATGTTGAGTCCTCTCCCTGAAGAGAAGGAATCTGTGATGTACACAGGGGGACACGAGACTTCTGGGTGGCTGTAAACCGACTCAACCCCTAGGCCAGGTGCTGTGCTAGGTGTTATGGGAGGTAATAAGATGTGTTAGGGCATGGGCCCTTCTTTCATGGAAGTTGGAACTTAATCAGAACAACCCCCATAATAAGCTGCAATAACTAAAGCACAGGAAGGTTAAGTATCTTGGAGAATAAAGGCTAGAACTAGCTTGAGATCATTCTGTTTATTCTAAGCAAGAGCCTTTTCTATTCCCATCATTGCCTCTTTAATTAGAAATCAAATGTAACTTTCTATTTTTGTCTGAAAAACACGAATCTGATTATTGGCTTTCAATCTGAAGCCAGGAAGCTGGTAGAGGAGGAAGAGTGCTCGTGGCAGGCGGGAGCACAGTGAGCCTGACAAGGAGTTCAGGACAGTGGGAGAGTTTCTGACCTTCAGGAAAAGGACGCCAGGTGTGCCAGGGACACTTAATGCTTTCTGAGTGGCCCTGTGCTCACTCACAAGTCCCGGCTTCTGTGCTAGCTGGGTTGGAGCTCTGTCACTTGGACTGGCGAAGGCTGAAAGAACAAGCCTTCTGTGTGAGTTCTGTGTTCACAGGCACAGGCTGAGTTCCTCGTGTTCTCTCCTCCTGCCTTGGCAGTGGGGCCATGCGTCCAGCCGTGAGAGTGCCCATCGCTTGGGTTCTTGAGTACCTAGGTGGGGCTGAGCCCTCACGGACCTAATTTGGACTTGGGTGAGAAACATCTCTTCACTGTGCTAAGCCCCTGAGGTTTTGGAGGCTAATTTCTATCACAGGAAAACATAGCTGATCATGGCTAAACGTACCAAAGAATTCTGTGAAAGGTCTGAGCAGAAGCCTAGGGCTGAGAATAAGTGGAGACCAATGACTGTGCATATCCATCTCTAAATAAAATATTTCAAATGATAATGTCATTTGTTATAAGATATGTACAATTATAAGCAGTTCACAGCTAACCCATGGTATGTATGTATATATATATCTCAGTATTTCAAATGAAGAATTTGGGTTTTAGAGACAGACCTCAGGGAGACGTCTGGTTCTCAGGCCTCTGCCCAAATTTTCTCTTTCCCATGAGGCAGAGATCTTCGGGGATCTGTTTGTGCAACCCAGGGCACAGTCACCGTCTGGTGCGGGCCCCCTGAACGGCAGGACCTCAGAGAGGAGAGCCGAGCCAGTCCCAAGGAACATGCCTTGTTAATTCGACCTAGTTTTTAGGGAGAGAAAAGTCACAATTTCAGAAAAATGTTGTAAGATGATTCGGGCAGTCCTGCTTCTTAGGAACTTATGGGAACTTACTTCTGAGACAAATTCCATATTCCTACCACAAATAAAAGTTTAGTGGCTCTAGAATAAGTGAAGGGAAAAAGATAGCTTTCCTTCCAGCTGAAGGCTGGTCAGAAGTGTATCTCCCTGCCTTTCTATTTTACCAATTTTGCAAAGTTGCTATGCAGTGAAATTTGATGTTTGAAAGGTCTTCCCAGGCACCCCACTCGAAGGGTTGAGTACCTGTTTTATCGAAAGGGGCTCTTCTCTAAAGTGGTCTGCTGAGTGGACCTTGAGAACAGTGGTGCACGGTGAGCCTCTTTTTATAAAAGTCCTGCCACGCCTATAGTTTCCTTTTTCTAGGTATTAATAGAAGCTGGAACACAAGTCTTTGTCTACTGATTAATGCAGGTGAATATACAAATACATAAGCCATTCAGTTTTAGGTCATGCAGCAGTGTTACCGGGCAGTTTGTGCACTTCAGCAGCAGGACTGACTTCCGGTTTTACAATTTAAGGGGAGCTACGCCTAATACATATGTTAACTCAGGTAGTTTAAATTGGTGTTATGTATTGTTCTGAGTGGTAGAAAATTTCTTTGTATCCTATGTTAGGTTAGTACTTGAAAATGCTAACCACTTCTGCACGGTGGTGTATCAGTAAGTCGATGCTCCTAAAAAAATCAGACATTATATTACCATTTGCTCAAAAAGCACATGGATTCAAGCTGCTACCAAAAAGTACTGTCAGTGTTTGAAAGGCAATTTATCTTTCTTCCTAATTGTATGGATGACAGCAAAGACGAGATGGTGGGAATTTCTGTTTTCTCCTGTGAGTGTCTGGTGCCTCGGCAGGTGAGGGAACCAGCGTGAGCAAACCCACAGTCCTTCTCCAGGCCGGATTCCACTACACTAATCACCGGAGAAAGTACAAGCCCTCCACAAAGGAGGAACTCTGTGACATCTGGGGACGTGGAGGGGTGTGCTGCTGGGAAACAGGGAAGGGAAGAGAAGTGACACGTGCTGAGTCACCCTTCATTAAACCGGGGAGACAGATCAGAGGTCCCCTGCAGCCTGATTAGATCAAACAAGGTGCTATTTGTATTCATTCCTGAACAGCAACGAAGCTCATAGTGAAATACCTTTGCAGTACATTCTGAGAGACAGCAGGCTGAGGATGCTGGATGTGGGCAGGGACTAAATTGCGGTACTATTGCATTATAGATCTTAGGCAGGGCTTTTTAGTGCTATAATGAATTCAGGGAAGAATAAAATGAGGTAGAAGACAATTTATGACATGACTGGATGAACACTACTTCGACATTCCAGAGACACGGGGCGCGGAGCCCAGGATGTGCCCAGAGATGGGCCTGCGGTTGAACACCGTCCCTCTCACAGTTGTGCCAAAGGCAATTCTTCTCTCTCCTTCAGGCCTGGCGGTTTTATTTATTTAGTTAGTTTTACATTAATGTGCTCAGCAGCAGCTTAGGGTAATATATTCACACTCCCAACACAAAACATAAATCTTACAGATTATAAAAAAATGTATTGAAGACCATAGGCTTGTTTCTACCCTCATAAAACTCTCCGTTACGATGTTCGTTTGCAGGAGTCTCCTCAGCAGCGATGCCTCTGGTTTGCATCCTGCCTTTTGGGATGAACCGCCGAGGGCATGTTATAACTCAGCCCGTCCGGCCGGGCTGCATCAGGAAGCTCTGGCTGTAGTTGGGTGAGAACACCGCCGTTATGTCTGCTGGAGCCAGTGGGCTCCTTTTCTCGGCTTTTTCTTGGGGTGAGTGCCCTGGGCCAAGGTTTGTTATGTGAAGGGAACTGAACGAGGTCTCTTTGAGCTTCTTTGAGCTTCTGTAGTCACACGGGATCATAGTAGCTGCCTCTTCCTTATCTTCCTCTATTTCCTAGCACTTAGAACAAATTTGCTTAATAGATGATTGCATTTTTAGGAAGGTTTTATTTACTTTTAGAGAGAGGGGAAGTGAGGGGGAGAGAGAGAGAGAGAAAGAGAAACATCAAGAGGGCATACACCTCTTGTGCGCCCCAACTGGGAACCAGGACCACCAACCCAGGTATGTGCCCTAACTGGGAATCGAACCAGGAATCTTTTGGTTTGCAGAAGGGTGCACAATCCACTGAGCCACACTAGACAGGGTACTTAATAGGTAGTTTTACAAGTACCGCTGGGAAGGGATCTTGAGTGGAATCCCTTTAAATCCACCCTTTCTGCAGGTGGATTTAAACTCTTCAGGTAGATGAAGAACTGATCACATCTGAAGGCAATTGGGGAGGTGGCGATGAGCGAACAGGTGTAGCTCATCACCATGGTTTAGGTTAACCTGACCCTCAGAGCAGCCCTGGAGGCGGTTGTCACTGTTGTGCTCCACAGAGGCAGTGGGGACCTTGAGCTCAGGGTCACACAGGGCTGCCAGTGGTCAGAGGCAGAGCCTGGGTCTGCACCAGCTCCATCCCCTTCCAGACACAGTGTGCTTTGCCTTAAACAGCCCATTGAAAGAATGAATACTCATCGAGATCATTCTTAACGCCAAACACCTGCTAGTAAGAGCCATTCATTTGGGTGGTGATGAAGCGAGGAAGGGGTGGGGCTAATACCCTCTGAATTGTGTAGGTGCAGATTCGGAGGCTTGGAACCGTTGTGATTTGGCCTAGGACATGGGCACATCACCTAGACGTTGTCCCCTCAGCTTTCCTTTCTCCCCCTACTGTAGAAATTCGTTCTGAGAGAGAGTCCACGGTGCAGGTGGGATCCAGGCGAATGCCCTCGGTACCTGTGCTGTGAGACCGTCCTTTCAGCTGTTAGATGTGCCGGACAATGTGCTCCCCCGCCCCCCGCACCCCCACAGTGCTGTTCTCAGTTACCGGGCTAATACGTGGGTGGAGAAGGGCTCCGGAAGTGCCTTTTCGCGCATCTTCCAAATGTACTGGGTTTGGGAAAAGCAGACATCAACGGCTTGTATTTATACGGATGCGATTATGACCAGATATTGGATATGCTGGTTTTTCAATGTTCTGAACATAGAAGGTCTCACGGGCTGCATCTCTGGCCTCCAGAAGGCTGCCATTTTATAGGCGTGATCACACACACAAAAAGGTTCAGGATCATTGAACACCCTTGAAACATATGCATAAAGATTTCATTTAAATACAGTATTATCCAAAAGCAAAACCACAACCTACAAACAACCAACAAACTGTGTCCTGGATGGATCTGTGAAATAGAGGCACCAGCTCTTCCCATGTTAGTGCTGGCGTCGCCTTCTCTTTTGACATATGGTGGCGCTAATTATTTAATTTCAGAAACAAATGTCAGTAGGCATCTTTCACATTGACAAAATTTTCCCTCTTAAATCTGTAAGAACTGCTTAACAGGAACAATGGTATTTAAAAAATTCCTCCTTGATTTTAATGATAATTTCAGTTCGATTTCGCTGAATGCAGACTGGATTATTTAGTGTCACAAGGGTCGCATATACGTGGCTCGGATTAAGCACTGTGTGCTACAGATCGCTCGTTTTAAGGAAGGTGCCTATGGCCACGGCGGCTGTTCACAGTACTTCCCCCAAATCCTTCCAAGAGAACGCAGGAAGAGAACTTAGCCTGAATGTCCAGCAGAGGGCAGTAAAGCCCTAGCTTTCTTTTCTGACTGGTTTTCTTTCAAGTGACTGCAGCTGTGCAGTGAGTGTTCCGAAGCTCTAGGGAGGCTGATACATAGTTGCAGGACATGGAACATCTCTGAGAAGTATAAAATGTATTGTGAGGTCAATGAAATTCTTTGTCAAGACTTCTCTGCAGGTCTGGCCGACCCCTTGGCATGACAGTGCAGAGGCGGCAGATGTGCCCCGGGGTCACCAACTTGCACCTCCAAGCAGGCACTGCAGTTCCTGGGCCAGACTTGTTGTGTTGTTTACACAACAGCAGGGTTCTCTGAGACTGTAGTAGGATATGATCTTACCTGGCTTGCCCATAAATTAATCACGTACATAATTTTCATGTTTTGCCTAATTGTTTTTGAGCTTCCACGTTCTCTCGAGCAACAGAGTATTGCGATTTTTGTTAGACAGGAGGCTGTGTATGTTCTTTCTCCCCAGCCCTCCAATCCCTTCCTATTTCCAAATGTTTCTTGGGAGTTGCCTGGCAGTTTGGCTTCAGTGGAAAACAAGGGTTGTTTTCTTTAGTCTGAGAGAAATGAATCCTTGAAGGGCAGAAAGGAAAACAAAGAATCTTGGGGGGCGAGTCCTTCCATGGGTTCTCCGGGTGTTTTGCTGCCCCTCCTTGATCGGGGGGGGGGAGTAACCCTATGCGTTGCTCAGCCCTTTGCTGCCTCATGTGGGGGCCACGGTAAGCTCTGTATATGGTCACTGGAACAGAATTCTACGGGCATAAGTTGTTCATCACTCCTAGCCATGAAGAGTGTTGAGCCACAGTCACAGGGTGTGGTAAACCGAGTTTTCATGGTGCTCTCTGTGGGCCTGACAGTGTGTGGTCCATGCTGGCGCTGACCCACATTGCAGAGCATATCAAGGACTTAAATTAAAGGAAGGAGAAAAAATACTACAAAGGACAAAATATGTATTCTTAGGTCAGAAATTCCTAAAAGAACCTCTTGTGCATTATGGCTCCCACTCAGTGGTGCAGTGACCCGTGATGCTGGGGAACCTGTGAAGGCCAAAATTCGGGATCTTGTCCCTCTGAGAGAGTTCTTGGCACTGAGGGTCTTCAGAGTGGGCCAGTGTGCTAACTTGAAGAAGGAAATACCAGCATTTTGAACATCGTGTGTCCTCAGTACACAGCTGTTTAATAAATGAATAAAGTGGGTGATTAATCTTAAAAATTCAGGACCAAATCAATTGAAGATTCTTTTTTTAAAAGATTTTATTTATTTTATTTTTAGACAAAGGAAGGGAGAGAGAAGGAGAGGGAGAGAAACATCAATGTGTGGTTGCCTCTTATGTGCCCCCTACTGGGGAACTAGCCCACAACCCAGGCATGTGCCCTGACTGGGAATCGAACCTATGACCCTTTGGTTCTCAGGCCGATGCTCAATCCACTGAGCCACACCAGCCAAGGCAGATTCTATTTAATTAGACATATGTGATCTATATGTTCCCATTACAAACTGAAAAACTTTTGTATGAAAAATCTTCAGTCCATTTACTAAATTTTTCTCTTCCTCCTTTCGAAGTGATTAAAACATAATCTTCATGATCCGGCACATCACACTACAAGCTTGGGTGAAATGCCAACGTCTTTAATAATTACCCACCACACTACAGTGGACGACATGATTGGGGGGAGGAGGCCCACCCAGGGGAAAGCACTAAGAATAGTCCAACAAGCCTCTCACCCACAGATTTCTTTACTGCTGATTAGGAGTATAACATAAATTAGGAGATAAGGTCTGGGCAAGCTTCACGGATGAGGTGGCATCTGAACCAGTTGTTGAAAAGCGAACATCATGAGGCAGAGAAGGGAAAGGGCATTCGAGACCTGAGCTCCCCTCGGACCCCGAAACGGCTCTGCCGACGGCCTTGACAGGGCAGCTGTCACACCCTGCTAATGACTGATGTCCCCAGATGTCCCCCTCTCCTCTGAGGGGCATGAGCTATGGATGGGTGGGGTCCCTGTCTGAAATATCTGGGAGTCCCCCACTTTGCCTGGCCTGTAGTCGAAAATTAACAACTTCAGATTGAATAAAGGAGAGAGGCCGAGAGGTGAAAATGAGGGTCGTGTGTGTGTGTGCAGGTGTGTCTAGGTGTGTCTAGGTGTGTGCAGGTGAGGACAAGATGGGCTCAGTAAGGGAACCCTCGCGCTGGGAGCAGAGACTGTGTACGGAGAGCATTTAGCAGCAGCAAGCGCAAGGCAGCTGATGGGCATTATTACCGAGGTAATGAAGGAGGAATTTCAATGAGAGAGGGTGGTGGCAGGGAACCACTTAAGCAGGAATGTGACGGAAAGGTCGTGTTACAGGGAATTAATCTGGCTGCGACCCACACAAACTATCAACAGTGTAAAGCGGTAGAATCTGACAATGCGGGGGCTTCTCAATCAGCCCTTCCCTCTCCCTTCCCTGAAGTGATGGACGTGTATGAGTTTGTTATTGGTCGGCACGGTTTCATGGAGACGACCCATTTTCCTATAAAAGAGGTGAAAAATGATGTCTTAAATTGCACCGTAAAACCAGAAGGGGCTTTCAACAGTGCGGAACCTAGTTCTTTAACGTGTTCCAAAGTCGTGTGGTCACGACTTTGCTCTTCCTATTTGCGGTGACAAACAAGGGGTTATAAACGACAGCTATCGACACGTAATAAAGAGACCCAGGTGGAAAAAAGGGGGAACTCCCATTAGAAGCGAGGGACGGTTAGTCAGAGAGGGAGATGTTGAAAGCTCAGAGGAAAAGCCCATCCCATGAAAAGCACTCTGGAAAACAGCATTTTTCTGGAGAGATGCTCTGTAAACAGGAAATGACAGAAAATGACAAGAGCAAACTGACGTTTGACTTGTGACTCGTGTCCAGGAGGTTGCTCCAAATGGGCGAAACGGCCACGACCACCAAATCAGGGCAGAAAGAGGTCTGTTGCCCGGCTGCCCTTGACCGCCACCATCGCGGACTCCCGGTGGAAAAGCACGTGCCTGGTCGGCAAGGGTTCCTCAGTTTATACTTTCCCCTCATTTGTAAACGTGGGAAAGAAATTGTCGCCCAAATCATTCTTGAGGCCCATTCATTCTTTGCAGGCAATTCGAACAGCCCATCCCCGCTGTGGCTGGTTCCCTGCGTCCTCCACGCGCCCCGCTGTGCGCAGGGGCGCATCCGACACCCGTCTTATTTGTATTAATACTGCTCACACTTTAACGACTTTTTTATAGGCCCCTCTCCTCCCACTGGAGTCCGGCTTTCTTGAGAGGGGAATTCACATTTTAGTACCCTTCGTTTTGTCCCCAGAGGACAATGCTTTGCAAGGGAGTCAGAGTCCACCCTGCCGAAGACAGAGAGGGGCGCTGGCCAGAATGCGAGCTTCACACTCAGGTCCATGGGCGAAGGTCGGACTAGACAGACGGGAGCCGAGAACGTAGGCAAATTATGGAACACTCCCGGGCCTTGTTTTTCTTCTCTGAGACAGGAGGCTGGGAAGGGGTCGGCAGAGGGAATGTGTACCGCTGCGAAGACCTGGGCTCGCCCGGAAACCCTCTCCTTCCTTAGACGCGGCTCTTTCTCCTGCACCGCAGCAGGCCTCCGTGGGCCCCCCGTGCTCACAGGCAGGCGGCGTGTGCGCACCTGAGACTCATGTCTAGAGAGGAGGTCACGATCCTCCCCTTCCTCTGCCTCTCGGTCCCCATCTCAGTGAGGAGACCTCCTTCCACTCCCTGGGCCGATCTGTGGACTTGAGGTTTGTTCCTGACTTCTTTCTCCTTCCTGTGGTCCACACCTGACTAACCACTGAGCTGCCCCTCCGTCCACTCCCCACCCTGCATCCACTGCCCTAGCCACACAGTCAACAGATCTTGCCTTGCTCTCCGTAAAATTCTGCAAGTGACCATCCTGTCTCCACAGCTGTGCCCAGCCTCCCCCCACTAGTCAATTCCTGTTTCTAACACACGAGTGTGAGGGTTCCCAGACCGTCTTGGCGTGGGCTGTGTGCGTCTGTGTGAGCTCGTGTTTTCTGGTCACAGGACTCACCACTGCACACGAGGACTGGTGTGTGCGCTCCGCCATGTCTGCCTCCCTAGCGCTGCTCCCCGGGCAGTAGACGGTGGGCCTGCTGTGAACAGCCACGGGAAGGAGCAAAGCTGCTGGCAGGACTGGCCGACGCAGTCAGTCCTCTTCCTTCCTCGCTCTTCTCATTTCCTCCTGTTCCTTTTTTTCTCACTCCACCTTTTACGTTTCCTTTCCAACGTATATTATCGATTGGCATTGCCATCGTTGTCATCACCGTCGTCATCATCATCTCACCACTGTTACAGTCATCATCAATCACCAACTGTGATCACCTCTGCAATGGCGAAGGCCCATTAGCAACACGTAGACTCTCGTGGGACCCCCCCAGAAAAGGCTGCAGGGCACTGGGGGAAGCTATTCTGAAGACTTTTGGGGGAAGGGGGCCTCCAGGGCCCCCTGAGTTGGCTCATGTTTTTTTGGAAGTTTCTTTGGGAGGAGAGGCGCACGGAATCTTCTCAGACTGATCTGCCTGGGGTGTCGGCCTGGCTGTCCCCGGTGCAAACAGACACACTGACTCCATCTCTGGTGGCCTAGGGACGGGGCTCTGGGGATGCTCAGAAGGCCATGGCTTTGGATGAGTTAGAGGAACTCCATTCTTCGCTTCTTTTACTTTGATTCTCGTGCCTGGAAGGCTTTACATCTACCTCCTGTATTGTGCAGAGATTAAACGAAAAGAATGTTCGACAACTTGCTGGAAGCCACACACAACTAGTCATTCACAAAACAGGGAACAGAAATCGGGTTTCTGAATTTCAGGCTAGAGTCTTTGCTACCATACTGATTCGCCCATTGAGGGGACACTGTCTGAAAGGCACCAATGAATTTGGCCTGGGTCCCTGTGAGGTCGTGTGTGTGAGTGGGAGTGTGTGTGTGTTTGGAGGTGAGCAAGTGCCTCCTGTTGCCTTCTCCCTCCTGGCTGCTCTCTGCCTGTTGGATGGAGGGAAGTTCCCAAGCCCACACTCCCCTCCTCTTCCACTGTCCTCCTGTCTTGCCCCTTCCATTTGTCCATCCTCTGCCTGTGTTTCTCCCTCCCCATCAACTGCCCTTCGCTCCCAGATCTGTACCCCCTTCATCTCTTGCCTTCTTATTTCTCCTTCCTCTGACTCAGCTCTGAAGTTTCAATGGGCCTCTCAAAAATACAGAATGCTGGCTTTTTAGGGAATGTTAAAGATAGGTAATTTTGATTAATTTACACTATAGCTAGTTTTATAAGGACGATTTGCTAGCCAATGAGCCTTTGAAAAGTCTTTAAAATATTCTTTCCTGCAGTAGTCACATTGCATTTTTTTTTTTTTTTTTTAGTAAAACTAACTCGAACACTTGAAGACCACATTTTTGTTAGGAACTTTATTTCTTTGCTCATCTTATCTTCGCAGACATGCTTATCTTCGCAGTTATGGAAGCTGCGTGAAATGAACCCTCTGAGAATGGCGGAGCGGGAGGAAGTGCTGCGGTGTACACCTGTATCCTGTCCTTGAGGGGCCGTGGAAGGCCTGGGAGGGCAAAGTTTGGGCACAGATTGAATTCAGTGGATTGTCGTCCGATGGGGTCTGGCACAGGCAGGACTTAGTTACGAATAATCTGCAAAGGCGAGCTTGCTGGATGGAGGGAAGCCCGAGGCATGGCCCCAGGGCCTGGTGACCCAGGAGTGGAGATCGAGGCTGGTGCGGCCCGGGGGCAGGCTCCGGTGCTGAGGTCGGAGGTCAGCTTCTCTCTCTGCCTGGTGTGCTGGGGCTCTCACTGACCTGCTGATGCGGACAGTCACGTCGTCCTCCTACCCTCATTCTCTGAGGTAAAGCCTCCTAAGGGGCTGGGCTTCTAAAGGCAGGACTTGCCTACCAGTGAAAGTGTCCGAGTCCTTCTTCACGGTGGCTCTGTGTTGTCTCTGGTGAGCGCCACCCCTCAGGGGAAAATGATGCTTTGGACCTCCTGTTCTGTCTCAGTAACCCACTCACCCTGATCACCCAGGTCTGGGTGCGGCCTTTTGGAAATCCGTCTTACTCTGTGGTCCACCCCTCTCTGGGGGCCAGGCGAGGACAGTGACTGGAGGCTCTTACTTCTCCCTCTTGCTAGGTGCCCTCTGGCGGGGAGGTTGAGGGCTGAGCAAAGTTTCGGAACATCTGAATCAGATGACACCCGTCGTGGGTAAACCTCCTGGGTCCGGCTTGTGCTCCTCCAGGTCCAGACAGTCTGGGCTGCAAGGTTTTCTGCAGATTTCATTTGTATAGCTTAGAGCTCACCATCAGGTCAGGGGGCCACTGTGTGACCTTGGGCACGTCATTTGACCTGGTTTTTAGTTTCCTCGACTTCAAACTGGGGGTAGTGGGTATATATATACTGTTCCTGCACCTTCCTCTGAGTCAGAGGGTGCGTTTTTCAGATATCTTTCTGCTTGGGTTCTAGGTGCAAGCTACCTCACCAAATAGGTCTCTTGAGTGAGGTTTAGCAGTCATGGCCCACAGGCCCGGGGTGGGGAGAGACGGGTTTTTGTCACAGGGTGTGAGTCTGGCCACTAGCTTTTTTTTTTTTTTAAATCCTTACCTGAGGACATTTCTTTTTCATTGCTTTTAGAGAGGAAGGAAGGGAGAGAAAAAAGGAAAGAGAAAGAGACAGAGAGAGAGAGACAATAATTGATTCTCTCTCATATGTGCCCTGACTAGGGATTGAACCTGCAACCTGGGTACATGCTCTGACTGGGAATTGAACCTTTAGCCTTTCAGTTTACTGGGCAATGCTCCAAGTAACTGAGCCACGCAGTCCAGGGCCCTGTCACTATCTCTGATGGCTGTCCAATGGCAGTTGGTCCCTCGTTCCCCGCCTTCCTGCCTGGGCTGCCACATTGGATGGCCCGCTCTGCGGGGCGCTGGTCCGCTCTGGGAATGTCTCCTGCAGACCCAGCCCAGCACTCACGCCTCCTTCCCGTTAGCACCCAGTTTCCTGGCTTCTGGTTTCTACAACCGCTCCTTGATTTCACCGTCTCAGACATGATCGTTTTATGTCTAGAGAAGGTTAATGTAAGGGCAATCTTGTCTGATTTTCCAAGGCTGCAAGAGCACATCTCTTTATGGTACATCCTCATTTGAATTGACACCAAGTACTTTCCTAGGATTCCTCATTAGTCAGCTTGGCTAAAGACGACCTTCTTCACCCTTGTAATTTCCTTGGCTTGGGGATTTCCCTGCACTTCCTCAATGCATTTTTCTCTAGGTGGCTCCAAGCAGGAGACCTGCCTGTCAATCACGGTGCTGCTAAGACCCGAAATTATGTGATGAGACGTGGGTGCTACCTAAGAAGTCACCTGAACGATGGGCGGGCCGAGGTCCCCTTGTTCTGCTGATACGACACCTAGCCTCCTGTCTCGTATGTAGCGTTGCTGTGTTCGGTGGGTTGCATGACTTTGTAGTGTGGGTTAGAAAGGAATTATTTAGGTTGGGTCCACCGGTTTTTGTCTTCCTGTTTTCATCAGATGTCAGGTTAGGTCTTGAAAGGAGTGAGGAGGGATTCTGCCAGGAGGGTTAAATGAATTGATGAGTTGAAAACCTGACTGAGGATGAGCATACCAGATGGAATTGGAAAGTCCCCCCGCGTGGGGTTCCCATGTAATACGCCAAGGTGGGCACAGACGGCGGTGCTAATTCTTTGTGGGGGTGAGAGTGGGGGGCATCATCCACACTGCCCCTGAGCAGGGCTCTTTTTCTCCACTGTATGTCGAGGGTAGCTTGGAGTAGTTCAGGAACACAAGTAAGTAAGTAAGTAAGTAACATATATTTTTATTTCCTCAAATCAAGGCTCGGGGAAAGGGCTTACATAGAGAAAGGCCTCCTGAAATGTTGAAAGGAACCACTTGCCTAAGAGGCAGAGGACCTCGGTACGAAATTTAGGAAATCTTCACCAGTGCACCGGTGCTGCAATGCTGCGGGTCTCCCTGGTGTAGGGACCCCGAGTATCTACCAATGAGGGGAAGGAGTAGGTGCCCGACCATCTTAGTCTTACCAACAGATTGGGTGGAGTGTTGCCCGGATCCCTCTTAGCTGAGACATTTGTTTGGTCGGGGGGGCGGGGCAGACTTTTGAAACACTGTAGCTATAGGTGCATTTGATCAGCCAGAGGGTTTCAGTAGGATGAGGCCGGTGGGGAAGAGAGGGGCAGGGCCGGCGGGGGAAGGGCCGGCTGCCCGCAGGCAGTTACCCCGACAGCAGACACCGAGGCGGCTCCAGGCGGGTTTCTGCCGACTGTACCCTGCCTTGTTTCCTTGAGCCAATTTGATTTTTTAAAACCAAATCTCTCTCCTTCCCTCCCTCCCTTCTCTTCTTACTGCCTCTGTTCCTGTCTTCCTCTAGTTTTTATTTATTTTTATTTTTTGTTACAGTTTGGTGCAGTTTGAAGAGTCAAACTCCCAAACAGTCTGTTACGAAAAATGATTTGCTGGCCCTCTCCTGCTATTACTTTCTTCCCAGAGGCAAGAGCTTTTAACTTTTACTGCCTCTTCCCCTTATTTTGATAGGCCACTATGCTTAAAAATAGCATGCTTTTATTGCTACTTCTCAAATTTTCAGCTCTAGGCATTATTCATGGGAGTTCAGGATTTTTCTCTCTTTTTTACTCCCCTCCCCACCCTCTCGCAAACATCCCTCCCCTTAGGTTACACTTTTGGTCAAATCACTATTCATTGTTTTGAGATGCGGACCAAGTAACTGCCACTCAGTGCGGAGCCCGTGCAAAATTATGGTTGCTTTTCTTTTCCCATGTGACTTCTTGTCTTTTCTGGATTAACCACTTCTTTTTTGTTTGTTTGTTTGTTTGTTTACCTCGCCATGTTTCATTACCAATTCAACCCAAACTCTCTGCTAATTGTCCAATTTTTTTTCTCCCAAAGTTCTCATGCATTAAGAGTCCTGAGACTTCCATCTCTTTCTTGGGCAGTCTTTTCTGGAAGCTTCGGGCCTGATCCAGCTGGAGCTCTGTGTTCGCCCCCAGGCTCGGCGGTGATAAATATCCTGGGTTCTCCCTGCACCATCACTGTGGGCGCTCTCTTTGCTACTTTGCTTCTCTGTTTGCTCTCTCTTATTTCTACTCCTTCCTCCTTTGGTGACCTGAGACCTCAGGCGCTTCCGACGCGTTTCAGTCGGGAGTCTGAGGGCAAACCATAATGACGGATGGCCAGGACTGTTTCCTAGAGTCCTGAGGGCTGGCAGCTGGGTCTGAGGGGCGAGGGGAGGAAGCTGGTACCGAGACCTGAAGACAGAAAAGCCCCTACGTGTGAGGGACGCCTCCAGCCCACGCTGGCCTTGGAGGGATTTTCTCCTTTTCCTCTTCCTGCAGCGCCACCCCTGGTCGTCCTGGACGGGTCTTTATTTTGTAGCTTTTAGACACTGAAGCAGTTCAGGACATGGCACCGCGCATAGACCACTTTGATACATTGATTGTTTTAGCGGCAGGCATTTGAGTGGCTTTCCCTTGTCTGCTCAAAGACCATCCTCCTGTGAAACTCGCGGATGCGTCACAGAAGAGGCTGGGCGTAGCCGCCACACTCAGACAAGCCTTGTCACAAACTGCCGTGCGTCCCTCTTCTTCTACTGACCTGTCATCCTTCCCAAAAGGGATTTTCTCTCCCCTAACAGGCCCACATCTTCCCTCCTTTTTCCACGTTAAGATGTATTTAAGCTTGAATTCTAAACTGCTGTAAGGAGTTACTAACTTTTCCACGGGCATCTTTTATGTATCTATAAAGAATACACGTTAGTAAACTCCTGTGTGTGTGTGTGTGTGTGGTTTTTTTTTTTTTGCTAACCCATTTTTATTACAAAAACTCAGAAGGGTAAAGGGGGAAATGATTTTTCCGACCCTACTCTAGCATATTGCTGGCACCCCGAAAATTCACACTGGATCTCAGTGTCCGTGTTCCCACTCGGGTGGTGATCTGGACACTTAACGCACTTTTAAACTGGCTTCCAAACTTTTGTCCACCCTCACCCTGTGTCCAGAGGTATATGGCTCCCAGAACCTTCAGGGAGCTTGTGGTTTCAATCAAATTAATTATGGGCTTTCCTTACCGCTGGCGAGGAGCCATCGTCCTTTGGTCCACCGATCAGTTGCCACCTGCCCTTCTGCCTTCCATCTCCGGTCTCTTCCGTCCTGCCCATCCTCATTGCTGTGGGCCCTGGTCGGCTCCCTCATGGCGGTTTACTGGCATTTCTCGAGGGAGTGGAAGTGGGCGTGTGGGACTCTGCATCCGCTTCCCAAGGCAGCTAGCTCTCCGGTCCTGAAAGGAGGGGGCTGCGTCCTCCGGGCTCACAAAGGCTGCTCTCTCTCCGGAAGGGCGTGGGGTGCCTCTGGCTCTGTGTTCACCTGCGGGCTCATAAAGAGTCAGGCTTTTGTTCACAGTCGTGTCGTCCTCTGAGGTCCAGTGTACCTTCCAGGGACGAGACACAGGACTCAGCAGGAGGCCCTGCCCTGAACCTTGTCACCGTCTTCTCTCTCTGTCTCTGTCTCTCTCTCTTAGTATTCCACCTCCGTTTCTGCTGGTGGAATAGTAAGAGAAACCCCAGCTGGTGCCCTGTGTCACATGACCTGCCTCACCTAGTGTCCGGAGCTCCTGTTCTGCAGGCCCCCTGGGGCTGGGACCCCTGGGACTTCCCTGATGACTGCCCCTCCAGACTGTGGGCTAGGGGTTTGTCAGGACTAACGATGGATCCATGCGTCCTGAAATCCCTTTTGCTTTAAAGCAGCAACTCTCTTACGTCTGGAGCTCAAGGTGTGATAGAGGTGAAGTATTCAGGCCATATTTTTGATTGAGAGGTTTTCCTTCAGCACTTGTTTGTGTAAAGCCCTCCCCCCATGGCCCCCGCCCCCACCCCAGGGACAACATTTTGGGACTTTGTTCTCATTTGGGAGCTAAACTAGCTACGTTTATTAGGAGTGAAGCAAAGTAAGCCTCAGGAATGCAGGCTTTTTTGTGTGTGTTGCAAAGAAAAGATGCTGTTCTGAAAATTGGTTGCTACAGAGTTTTGATATACTGATATTCCAATCTTACAAAAACCAGACTGGATTTCACAGAATTTGAAGTCAATCGAAAGACAGACTGTTGGGATCATTTCATGAATTCAAAGTCTTCAGAGGAAAAGTGTTTGCTCAGCTATGGGGATGGAGAGACCGAAGGCGGCTGGAGTGATGTGTCGTGCTGGGTTAGGGGCTGCTGTCAGCCAGTTGGGAGTAGAAGCCGAACTTCATGGTCGAAAGCCACCGTGGAAAGTGGAAACATCGATTGTGCGGTGCTGAGTGGTGGGGTGTTACCAGCTTATCCAGAAACAGAAGCATCCTTGCTTCAGTGGGCTGTGGAGAGAGCATCAATCCTCACTATTACAAAAGAGCCTCGTCACCTCCTTCTCATCCCTCCCTTCCTCCTCCTTCTTTAATTTTGAAAGAGTAAATATTTAAATAGGTGATATGGAAAAGCTATCACCAGTTTTCCACTGTAGGCCATGGTTGTGAGTTAAAAAGAGTCAGGCAGCCGAATTCACATGCGGAAAAAAAATTACAGAAATTGCATGTAATCTTTTTAAAGCAAGGGCATTGGAATTGATTTGCAATTGACCAAATTGAGCAAACGTTTCTCTGAAAAGCCATTTTAACAGGAAAAAAAATTATGAATTTTCTTAAGCCCTGTGATTAGCGTGTAATATGTATTTACGGTCCCCCCAGGCTGCACACGATAAAAACGGTCAAAACCTTTAGTTCTCTTAGTAGTTTGCAGTTTTATTGCCGAAGTTACTTTGTAGATTTTACGCTTAAAGCAAGGTCAGTGTATTGCACTGTATAAATTATTCTAAGTAATTGCTCAGTTATTTTATAGCTTAGTCACAGGATTTTTTCATTATTAAATGTAGCCTTTCCTTTAAAGTTAGGACCAGGAGGGCAACATAAATCACAGGGCGCTTTGCCATCGGGGGTTTCAGCTTTACCTGCGATAAGGGTTTAATAACAATCTGGCCCAGACGCCTGTTCCCTCTCAATTACCTTTCCACATGGGCATTCGTTCACACTGTTTATTAAAAACTCCCCTTGTAGTTTTTAAATGGAGTGTTTCAGATTAATGGCCCCCGTGGAGTTGAACTTCATTTCACTTCATTAAAGCGAGATTGTGCAAAAGGTTACCTCAATTAAATCCAGAACACGACCTTAAATCTGTATAGATTCTTTTTTTTTTTTAAAGAAAATGTGATAAAATTGCTCTGCCAACCCTTTGCGATGAACAAGGCCACACCCTTTCAGTCACCAGAGTGCAAGGCTTGTGAGCCTGTTTCAAATTTTCCTAGGGTTATATATTTGGATTTTACAAAATTAGAAGCCAATCCATGTAAAGAGCCTGGAGTTATAAGTGGATTGAGTTACTGGAGAACAGACCCACCACAGAAGACTGGAGAGTTTGTGAAACCTTTTGTTACACTTGAGTGGATGTTGTAGGTTTGGTGCTCTAGACAAAAGGACTTTTGTTTGCCATGTAACAAAAGTATTTTTCTAAATAGCCTGGTTTGTTTGTGTCTTCCCACACAGAGAGTGATATAAAATTTTCTGGGAGGTTTTCTCTCTTGGCTACTCCAATCTATAAAGCATAGCTTGTGGCCATTCCTAACTATTGTTTCCTCTGAGAACTCCTGGTAATTGGAAGCATTAATTCCTGCACCGTGAGAATGTGGCCTCATTACCTTGAGGCCTTGTGTGAACTGATGCTCATTAACGCAGCCACTCCAGTTGCTCAGGTTTATCTTTGTGTAGGTTTCAAATGCCTTAGTCAAATTAGCCTAGGTCCATTTTTCTCCTCTTTTTGGATGGATGACATGTCAAAATTGTATGTTCTCATAACAAATATTTGTATCTTATTTGAAGTCCTCTTTCACCGTAAATAACTTTAAAATGCTATTGAGTGTTATTCTTAAAAGAAGTTAAACTGAAAGTGTGTTTAGGGAACTGACTCTGCCGTAACTGTCCGTGAAGGTCAGAGGTGTAGTGTGCCTTCCAACATCAGCGTCTGTGGTTTTTTTGTTACTCTGCTTTCTGCTGGTATCTTTTGCTCTGTACCTAGGTTTTCACCTCCTTTATATGATTGAAAATGGCAGGTCCTCAGGGACGTGGAAAGATCTAAACATTTATTCAGATATCTCACATATACTCCTGATGGCATTCACCGTGCACAAGTCAGGCCCGGGCAAAGAGAGAGATGATGTCATCAGAGCAAAGCGACATAAACGTCCTCCCATAGACTGCACTCGCATATAAGCAATTTATTTGGGTGGAGGCATCAAAGGGTTGAGTTTAAATTCATTCATTCATTTAATTACTTATTTTTAGAGTGAGGAGAAAGGAGGGAGAAAGAGAGGGGGAGAGAAACATCAATGTGAGAGAGAAACATTGATCAATTGCTTCTCGCACAACCCAACTGGGGACCTGGCTTGAAACCCAGGCATGTGCCCTGAGTGGGAAGTGAACCACTGACCTTTCAGTCCACGGGATGACACCCAGCCCACTGAGCCACACCAGGTCAGGTAAGGACTTGGGTTTAAACAGGAGAGCGAATGAAGGAGGGCTCAGCCATAATTACCAATTAACAACTTAGTTCACTAAATCAGCGTGTCACCTGTCCGCATCCCCAGGGAACAATCAGAGGATGGGTATCTTTTGATTTACAGAAATTGGCACATTGAGAACACATGACCCCATGGAAAAAGCAGTCCCAGCTTGGTGTCACGGGGGGACAAGGATTTCTGGGCAACCGAAAAGTAGGATGAGGAGGCTGGTTAGCCAGGGTTCGAATGCCAGAGGGATGCAGAGGAACTAGGGGTGAGCTGAAAGCAAAGCTTCTCTACTTTGGAATTTGGGTGTGTGGTGCCCACATGTGTTGCAGGTCAGTTGTCCTCAAAGCACGGGCTAGAGAAATGTGTAAGTTACCCAGACCATTTCATTGGACCCAAGAAGTCAAAAAACTGTTTCCTATTACAGTCCAGACACCACTTGCCTTTTTCACTCTTACTCTCCTCCGAGCACACAGAGGAACAGGACGATGTAACAGATTAAACAGACAGCAGGGCCCAGATGTCTTTTACTGAGTAGGATATTAAAGAAATGTGACAAATGTGAAAATAACGGGTTCCTCTGGCTACATTCTTTTGTCTTGCAAAATAGATGGTTTTTGGAAACGTGTTTTAAGGTTAGTACATAATAGATCTATTACTGTTATAAACTAAATTAGTACATATAAAAATTATGATTTTTAACTTAAAATTTAGTATGGTAAATATCAATAAGCGTAAATCAAATAAAAAAGCTCTTTGAGGAACTTAGTGATTTTATAGTGCAAAAGGGTTCTGAGGCCAAAACAGCAGGGAGTCACCTCTGTAGGTGACGAATGGAGCCCTGCACACTAGGATCTGCCCTAAGTTCAAGGACTTCCTGTCAGGAATCCTGGCACTTGGAACATCAAAGTCCTGGGAATACCTCTGTGCATGTACTTCTCCAGATGGAGAGAAAAACTTCACCAGACAGCACATCTTAAGAAAGACATTTGTGACTGGAAATATGGAAAGGAAAAACTAAGAAATGTGAGAACGAGAAGGAAGGATTGGAGGTGTTGAAACCAGGCTCGCTCACCACATTGGTGTAATACTGATCAAAATATTTAGCCACTGGCAGTATTTTGGAATGAAGTATGAATTTGTATCAGGCTTTAACAGAGAAAAAGAAGAAGTATCTCTAATGGGCACAGGCGAGCCATCACCAGTTGTGAGCTGCTACTTGGGAAGTGGAAATAACTGGGATTTCCTGCATTGGGATGAGGCAGGGAGGCAGCAGCTATACAGTGAGGGGGTCTGTACAGCTGTACAGTGAGGGGCAGCCATGAACGAATGGAGCAAAACCAGCTCAAACAACGTGCGACCCAAATTAGTGACACCATTGAGAAGAGTTTCTCTTTCCATTCATCTGCTCAATTCCAACATGACTAGCAGGTGATTAGCTTACCTCTCAGGCAGGAACTGATTGAAACATCCCACCGAAGGACTTGGATTGCCTTGATTGGAATCGTAGCCCAATCCTTGACCAATGAGCAGAAGCCAGGGAGGCAGACGCCAGAGAGGTACCCTGGTATCAACTTTTACCAGAGCTACAAGTCGGAGAGGGAGGAGAAGTATTTCTCCAAGAGAAGGGATGCATTCATCCCAGACAAACAGGGAAGCACTGGACAGAAAAACAAAAAAACCAAAACCCCCCAAACAACCTGAGTCCTTCAACCTTCTCCAAATCCTGAATACCTTTGCAACTGAATTCTTACAAGAACTTTCTCAGTGGTCTTTTGCCCTTTAGTTATTCCCACCATTGACAGATTAATAATCTCTCTAAACCCAATATTCTGTTACTTTTATTACCCACAACATGAACTCTAAGCTCCTTCCCCCTGTGTTTACAGGCTTCTCGAACTTGGCCTTACCCTGCCTATCTGGTTCCATAGCTCAACTCCCCATATAAGCCAAGCTCCTCCAATCTTTGTGTTTTGAATTTGGTGAGCACATTCTCATTTCCATTTACCTGACCATGACACACCTTTTCCCTTGCCATAGTTCCTTCACTTAAATTTTAACTATTCTGAAGAGTCAGTCGAGCTCAGGTAAAGTGGAAAAGTTGTCCCGTGAGGAATTAGTAGATCCTGAGATTTTGGATCCAAAGCGTTGGCTGCCTTTTCTGAATCTTTCCAGAATACTATCACTTTGGGGAATTGAGAGTTTGGCCCTCAGGCTGGTTATCTCAGAAATTAGATTCTGTCAGCAAATGATCCCCAGTAGTGGGTGTACAGAAGCCAAGCTCACAAGACCTTTCCAAAGTGAACTATGAGTGTTGCAATGACAAGAATGCTCATTTGGATGTCACCGTGGAGACAGACCTGTCTCACAAATCAAAATGTGTCTGGATGGTCACTTGGCAGAGGTGAGGCTGAGGAAGAAACTAAGTCTAGTATTTTTATCTCTGCCGTGCAGATGGTCTTGCTAAGAACGGTCTCTCAACCACCATCCCGAGGTCCCTCCTGTAAGGTTCCCTGGCACTGTTCCTGATGTTCCCATCTCTGACTGCTTCAGCTGCTTTCGACCCACTGTCTACTTTACTGTTGCCAAATTCTATGGGTATGTCTTTTAATGTGGTTAATTGGGCTAGTGTTCCTTTTGGCCCACTGGCAATTCATTCTGTCTTCTGAAGCTGGTTGTCATCTTCCTGGTTTTTGATTCTTGGCATCTTGATTTTATCATTTAATTCATGGAAACTACATTTTACTTTTCAAATGTATTTTTATTAAAATAGACTACTGAGATGTAATTGGAGTATATTCTTGTGCAAGTTTAAGGTGAACGACATGTTGATTCGGTACATTTATGTATTGAAATATAATTACCACTGTAGTGTTAGCTAACACCTCTATTTCTTTGTATAGTTATCATTTATTTTTATGGTGGGAGCAATTAAGAGCCAGTCCCTTAGCAACCTGGAAGTTTATAATACAGTATTGTCATCTATAATTGCTATGCTGTGTATTACATCTCCAGGACTTACTTATAACTACTGGTTGCACCTTTGTATGCTCAAACAACATTTCTCCAGCTCCCCCAACCCTCTGCCCCAGTAACCACCATTCTACCCTCTGTTTTTACGAGTTCAACTTTGTTTTATTTCACTTAAGAGTGATATAATACTCTTGGAGAGTGATCTCAATTTTCTCATTTCAAAGTGCCTGGAGAGACATTTTCATTATTTTGCTGGGAACAGTTACTATTCGAGCTTCACAACCACCCTGTTAGGCAGTCAAGGGCAGATGAGCATCACCCCTGATAGATAATGAAAATGAAGCTTAAAGTGATACTGCATTTGTCTGAATTCACCCAGATGAACAGCAATGAAATTGAGATGTTCTCACTCTGGGCCCACCTAGAGGAAGACCGTTGCTTATTGTCAACTAGAACAGCTAGCAACATGCTGGGACCATTGCAGGAGATTACAACGTATTTATTTAAACAGTGAATAAGAAGCTCTCTATCAAAACAAGTGAAACACATTATTGGCACCACGAGGCAACATTCGCTGTCAAGGTCTAGGATACAGACTCTGCTTCTCACTGATAACGCTGTCCAGCTACTAAACCAATTTCTGTTTTACGATTTGGAAAATGAGCAACATAATTCTTTTTGATGTGAAAGAGAGCATGATTGGACCATGAAGATTCAAGACAGGTTATGGGAAGGGTCATGAGTCACAGTCACATAGATTGGGTCAGGAAGGTAAAAAGCAGGACATTGAGGGTCACCTCCAAGGCCTTCAAGGGCATTGAGTCACCATGGAGGTTAGGACCCTGGACCTGTCCCTGGTTGATAGCAACTGAAATTGTGAGAAAATTTTCTTTCAGATTATCATTTTCTTCTTCTTCTTCTTCCTCTTCTTCTTCTTCTTCTTCTTCTTCTTCTTCTTCTTCTTCTTCTTCTTCTTCTTCTTCTTTTCTTTTTTTTTAACATTTCAGCTTTCCTGGGTGACCTCTCCTCCAGACAGAATTTTCTGGTGTGGGCATTAAAGATTTTGGAGTTTGGAAAAGATCCTATGAATGAGGTGCTCAGGTGCAAGCCTCAGGAATTAGTCTGGCGAACTGAAGTAGAAATTTATTGGAAGTAACAGTCATCAGAAGTGCATTTGGAGGAGTCAACCAAAAGTCTGGAGAAACAATGTCAAAAAAACATGTGAAAACTGAGTAAAAGTAGGTCCCCCAAGAGCACAGCCATTGGCACTGGGGACAGCTGCCACCCAGTTGCTGCTGGGCTCCTAACTCAAGGTGACAATGACTTTGTGGAATCTCTGCCACCTTCAGAGCTCATGTCCCTTTCTCAAGATCCTATAATCAACCAGTTCTGTGAGCATCCTGATCACCAGTGTTTTGAACTGTGCATCTGATAGGTTGGCAATTTCTTGTTCGCTTAGATTTATCGGCTCTGGGACTCTGAGTTGCTCTTGAGCCATGTTTTGATCTGTTCATGCCTGTTACGTGGGAGGAGGTATTCACCAGGGCGGGGGGAGAAGGTACAGGAAATAAATAGCATAGACGGTAGGTAGAAAATAGATAGGGGGGAGAGCAAAAACAGTATGGAAAATACAGAATCTAAAGAACTTGAAACACGTGGACATAAACTAAAGGGGGGGAGTGGTGGGGGAGGGGTGTGCAGGGTGGAGGGGAATGAAGGGGGGAAATAGAACTGTAATGGGATGATCAATAAAATAGATTTTTAAATAAATAAATAAATTACAAAAAAAAAAAAGATCCTAGACCGGGGCGGCAGCTGTGACCGGCCAAGCCACGTGCCGCTTCTTCCCCAGCTTCCTGGGAGCAGGGGTTGGGTATCTGTGTGTCCACTCACTTCTGTAGTGGGGAGTGTCCCTAACGGAAAGTGTGCGGCACTGTTTTTAACTTTATTTTATTTGGATCAGTATTTTCTCTGAACTTTAGGATTCCCACCCTTTGAAAAGCTGGATGGGCTTTGGGGGCCGGTCCGGGTCCTGGTCCCTCTCTTTCCGTCCACCCGCCAGGTGGGCGGAAAATTGTAGTGCAATGTCCTCGCACTACAGTAAAAATTGTAGTGCAAGGTCATTGAGTTGGGCAGAGGCCGAGTGGTCACGACGTGGTGGTAATGCTCTGCTTACCTTTCTAGGGTAACTTAGATTTATAATTCTCAGTATTTCTTACTTTCTTGCCTGCTCATCAATGTTGTTTTTAAATGACTTAAAAATACTGTGTTTATTATTTTTCTAATTCCCAGCGTGTCTATCTGGTATATCAATAATCATCCATGCAGAACTAGGAAGTTATGGCTAATTCTTTGTAACTACCCCACTAAAATGAAGAAAAGTGTGCACTGGGGAATAGTGAAGAAAATGGCCCCTGGAGGTGGGAGAAGGAGGAGGGAATACATGTAAATAAATATGCTCATTGGTGAATCAATAGGACCCAAGGGTTATTAATTAACACTCAGAAGACAGAGCCAACTATCAACATCATGACATAGTTTTTTTGATTATTTATGATGAGACTTTTCTTTAATTGAAGTACTTCCTTCTACAATAATATCTCAAGCATACAGACTGGTGAAGTAACAGAGCCAGCCTATCAAAATCTGGACATAACAAGGGTATGAAACCCATAGTAGGCGTGGGAGTTCGGTGCCAATCCCGGACCTGGGTCTGGCCGGCTGGGCTCTCCGTGCGTGTTGGGCTCTGCACCCCTGCAGGTGGTCTGCAGGTGAGATCCCTGCCGAGGTCACAATGCTGGTGCTGCAGTGAACTTCCCTTCGTGACAAGTAGACGAACAACCGGAAGAGATTGTTTCTGCTCCTACAAGTGTTAGGATCAAATCTCGTTGCTCTTCACTCAATTTAGAAAACCCAGATAACGGAGTGGACTGATGAGGGAGAATGTGATACGGCGCGCGGTCAGCTGGTCCTGCGTGCGCCTGCCACAGGCGCCACGCAGGGACCCTGGACTGAGGTCCCACCGCTGGAGGTCTCCTGTCGCACCCGTGCCTGCAGGCATGCGCTCTGTGAACCCGGACCGGCTGCGCATACTTCCCACGGCTCTGTGTGGAGCCTGGTCGTAAAGCTATTAAAAATATTTATCAAACTTTTAGCTATTGTGCATAATACACTGATGCTAATTGATATAATGCATTGATACTCATGTAAGATAGATTCTTCATAATTTGTCATTTTTAACTCCACGATCAGCTTGAGCAGTATGGAAAATTCCATATTAGGCTGCCCTATTGAAACTGCCAAATGTCAAATAAATACCTTTTCACTGTAATATATGCAATGCTGTTTCATTTAACCAGCAATAAAGGAACTAGGTATTTCATATAAATAACCTTTTTAGATAAGTGAAGGTTACATCTTAAAGAACTTTATCTTTTAAAACTTTTAAGTTGCTTGAATGGAAAGCATTAAAAAGTGAATTGCCTACCTCCTGAATTTAGAAATAAAAGCACAGAAAAGTATGAAGACTAATCAAATTCATGTTTCCATCACAGATTTCCCTTCTCTATGAATAGGGGAATATGAGAGTAATTGGGTATTTCTACAACAACCTTGGGTTATTATCACAAACATTATCGTCACACCATGCTGTGTGATGAAATATACTCAGAACCGTGTGAAGTATATGGATGGCTGGACATTTTATTTACACACTTATAGGAAATATGAAAGCATAAAGAAAAAAGCAAAAATAACTATAAGCTCAACAGGCAGAGATAATTATTGTTAATGGTATTTTGGTATACCATTTCTTAATAAAGTTACTATGTTACTGTATATACCCTTTTCTCTTTAAAATATATTTTATTGATTATGCTATTGCAATTTTTCCATTTTCCCCTCCTCTTTATTCCCCTCCACCCTGTACCTGCCTTCCACCATTATTCCCTAACTTTAGTCTATATCCATGGGTTGTACATATAAATTCTTTGACTTCTCCATTTCCCACACTATTTTAACCTCCCCTGTCTATTTTGTACCTCCCATTTATGCTTCTTATTCTCTGTACCTTCCCCCCCATTCCCCTCCTTCCTCCTCCCTGCTGACAATTCTCCATCCCCTTTTCTAACTTTTTAATATATTGTGACTGTTTCCGCATAGCCTTAAATATTATATACTTATTTTCTAATGGCTACGTGATATTCCATTGCATGGTGGCACCATTTTCTTAACCAGTGTCCCATCGGTGGATATTTATATTTTTCCAATATTTAGCTATTGTAAGATGTGCTGCAGTGAACACATTTGTACATAAATCTTGGTGGACATCTTAATTAACATATTCAACAAGAGTTGATAGAGTGTTTACAATTTGCTGGGTAATATTCTCAGTGCTTGGGCTGTAAAAGTGAGTAATCCTTGCCCTTGTAGAATTTATATTCTAGTCAGTGAAGATTGAGAATAAACACAAATAAGTAAATTATATAGTATGTTATAAAGCAATAAGTGCTATGGAATCTAAGGGTCTTCCCCTAGAATAAGCTCCTGGAGGACCCTGATACATGGTTCTATGGCACCTTTCAGGAAGCTTGTACTGATTCATGCTTGTCTCGGGATTTTTGAACACCTCTTTTCCTGATCTTGAAAAAAGAAATTTTTCTCAAGAAAAAAAATGCTGTTTTTAAAAATAAAATCTATCTTAATGTTAAAATTTGCATTTCCTGAAAACTGGTGATTTTTGAACACATTTTCATATGTTTATTGATTATTTGCATAATATTTTAAAAACACTTGCTCATATCTTTTGAATGGTATTTGAGGTCTGGAATGGTATTTGGGTGTCTGGACAGTTTCCTAGGGCTGTCGTAACGGGGTAAACCAGCAGAAACTTGGGTGGCTCCGAAAATCATGAACGCGTGGGCTCATGGTTCTAGGCGTCCCAAATTGGGGTGTGAGGAGGGCTGCATGCCCCCTGAAGCCTGCAGGGGACTCATCCCTGCCTCTTCTACATTCTGGTGATTCCTGGCAGATTCTGGTGATTCCTGGCAGATTCTGGTGATTCCCGGCAGTCTCTGATGCTCCTTGGCTTTGGACGCATCACCCGAATCTTCACCTTCCCACGGTGTCCTCTTTCTGGGTGCCTCTGTCTCTGTGTCTGAATTTTCCATTTTATCAGGACACAGTCACACTGGGGAAGGTTCACTCTAACTGATACCCCGTCTAAACTTGGTCATCTATCTGCATAGACCTTATTTCCAAATAAGATTATATTTCCCTGGACTGGGGGTGGGGGTAGGACTTCAATCCATCGCAGTGCTGAAATCTCACTTCTTATTCCTTTTACCTCTGGGTCTTAAGAACAATCAGTGACACATGGGAAATAGAAATTGTTTTCTCAATCTGTGTACACACTCTGTGATTCCTGGACACTAAAGTGGGGCTTGGGACTTTACCCCCCAGCCCAGGTAGGTCCACGCTCCAGCCCATCCGTATGGTCAGGTCAGAGCCTGCCATGAGGGCTGACAATCCATACTCAGACTCAAGGGCACGGCCAAGGACGATGGGGACTGCTTCCCCATTCTCTCTGGTAGGGGAAAGAGAGAAAGGCTGGTAGAAGTGGACTCCGGGTTCTCTCTGATGAACTTTCTATGAGGTGACAGAAAGGACAGGGTACTCATGATGGCTCCTGGGGAGATAAAGACATTGGCAAGGGAAACTGCTCCATCCGAAGGTTGAAGTGAAGCAACTTGACGGCCTGGTTCTTGATTCTGAGGCCCAGTGATGGAATCAACTAATGGTGTGGGTGTGACTCGTCTGAGCCAACACTGCACCTTTGGAGAGGAGTGAATAAAAGAACAGAAGGAAAAAAAAGCAGTTTTCTGACATTTTCTCTCTTCTCCATGAATAGAGCAAGAGTTGCAGTAGAAGTTCCCTCTTCTGTGCAGATAGATGTGAAGAAATTGGGTAAGACTCACTTTTATAGCTCTTCTATTTCCTGCTTAAAATTCTTTTCTTTCTGCTGTACTATCAGGCTATTTGCTAGTACTTATTTCTGATGATGTCTGCTTCAAGAAATCTATTTTTTGTTCTCCTGTGCAAAAGCCAAATAATCAAACTTGAAAATTTTACTCTGGGGGATGCTTAGAGGTAGCAATATGACTCAGTGTTAAAGTTTTGGAGCACTCTTTTCCAATAACTGTGATTGTTTTTTGGTCTGATTCTGCATCCATAACTCGATTTACAATAGGGTGAGGTTACTGAAGAGCCCACTGCTGGGTAAAGTAGAATTTTCTCACTTTTTTTCATATATAGTAAATATTATAGAGCAATAACCTACTGGGGAAACGAAATATAAATAGAAGACAATTTCCTCCTAGAACAAAAGGGCAGCAACTGTTAAAAATAAAAGAAACAAGAACACAAAACAAGTTACGAAGAGAAACTTTAGAATAAATGCTATTCAAACACTAAACTTGGAAATGACCGCAGGGAGTTCCAGTTGGAAGAAGCCATAAGGGAAATGGGAGTTTTCACGCGGCATAATATGACGACAATAACTACTGACCTTAGTGGACAAATGGACCAAGTTTGCCCTTGAATTATCCCGGCCAGGACGGAGACTCCCCTCTCTTGGTTCTCCTCCTGCACTCGTTAATGTTGGTGGCTCTCGAGGTAAGAATGAGCTGGTTATTGAAATTCCCTGTGACCCACTTTCTTTTGTCAAAGGACTGATGTTTTCACAGGAATGGTTTAACAAGGCATTCTAGAAACCTTGCTCTTCTGTTGTTGTTATTCTTACCTGTCTCACCAATTCGAATACTCATGGGGGGTGTTTTTATTCCCTCTTTGGCTCTGTCCTCATTTGTCCTGTCTGCATCTGCAGTAATAAGATCCCCCCCAAAAAAAGCAGATAATGAACCGAGTTCTCCAACAAGTATAAATCTTTTTTGGAAATCTAAAGATTTTTTTTTCAAGAGAACGTATTATCTACCTGGGCAAGAGCAGGAGAGCATTCTGTATCTATACTCTGTACGATCCTGTAACTGGAGACTTTTATTTGGGGGTCTCACTCTGAGGTGAGAGTAGGAAGGAGAAAGGGAGCCGTGTGTGTTCTCAGGAATTCTCTCAGTCACATGACTGCCATTCTTCAGTGTACTTTTTATTTTGATATTTAAAAGTTTCAATAGTTTAGAAATATTATCAGAATCAGTGAACAGACAGCTTGTCAAAAGGGAGAGCCACACTTTTGTTAAACAGGAGCTGGATTTCAGCAACATACTAGGATTTCAGAAGGATATGCCGTTGGTTTTGCTCATCTATTCAGTCACCCAGTGTGCAGATTTCATCTCCGGTCCCCAACCCAAAAAGAAGGACGACCTCCTTGGTCCATCCTCTGGGACCTGCTTCCATAGAAGAGCCCCTCATCCCATCTCTCCTGGACCACAGCTAACAGCTCCAATGGATCTTCTGGGCTTCAGACTTGTAGCCTCCATTCACTGACACAACCCCATGCTTCTCTCCCTAAAATACAAATCTGATCATAGCATCTCTTTGTTCAAATACTTCAGTGACTGCTGTTGTTTTCAGGGTAAAGTCAAAGCCCCAGGCAAGTACCCAAAGCTTCCCATGACCTGGCTCCTGACAACACACCAAGCCTCATCTTTCTGCCGCAGGCAAACACTCACTCCGCTGTGTGCAGTGAGTGACACTGGCCAATGCCGAGAGGTCCATGTGCCCGCGGGCAGGCCCGGGCCCTTAGTGTCCAGCTGGGATCCACTGTAGCTTCTCCCGAGTGACAGTGACATCTTCCGGATGCAGGAGTTCACACACATCTTGTTCTCAGAATCCCTTTACCCACTTAAAAATGACTGAGAACCTCTAAGAGCTTTTGTTTTTACAGGTTTTATCTACTGATGTGTATTATGTTAGAAATTAAACAGAGAAGTTTCAAAAATATGTGAAACTCACTGAAAATTCTAAGCTTGGTGCGTTTTCATACAACTAGCACATTTTTACAAAAATGGCTATATTTTCCTAACCCAAAAAATAATTCGTAACATCATCAACATTGTTTTTAAACATAATTGTAGACATTCTTCTGTGATAAGTCACTGAAACTTGATGAGGCATTGTTTCTGAAAGTTATAATGTAGAATCTGAATATATATCAGTAAAGGTTTATACTATTCCATTAAAATCCACCATTCTAATCTGAACCAGGAATGGATCTGTTATACATGCATGGTTTCCCAACATTATACATTGCTAGAAAATATTGGTTTACGACTTACATAGATCTTCCAGACATTGACCCATTTAAAAATACACTTTCAAATCACTTTCATTTCTATCATCAACAATCTCATTAGGAAAGTCTTGAAGTACCAGCAAGCTTTCAAGCTGGAAATTTATCATTAGCAATAAATGCTT
Source organism: Artibeus jamaicensis (assembly GCF_021234435.1). NCBI lineage: Eukaryota > Metazoa > Chordata > Mammalia > Chiroptera > Phyllostomidae > Artibeus > Artibeus jamaicensis. The sequence goes on from NW_026522056.1 coordinate 19,188,824, forward strand.
TTTTCCGGAAGTGACAGACTCCATTCAATTTTGGGGGACAGTATCTGCCAAACACCCACGTCTGAGCAGCCGTAGTTTGTCATTCTTCAACTAAAAAAGTCAAGTTTCCTTGGAAATATTGGCTAGTCCAGCCCACAACTCAAACAATTATCCAGTGTTTTTATTTTTTAAGGCAACTATCTCAATTCAATATGCAACAGAATGGCTTGTGCATACTTCAGTTTCATCACACAGAATATTAAAAAAACTTGTACCTAAGGATTGAATCTGATCAAACTAGTAACATATGTTACTTCTTCAAGGGGATCCCTATGTCTAATGGGTGTATTTTCTTCTTATGACTACTTGGAGGCAAAGGATAAATGTGCTGACGGCTGGTAGACTTTGCTGCCTTGGTTGGTGCTGAGTTACCCAGCAGCTTACCTGCCATGGCTGTTGCACCATCAGGGTAAATGCCAATTCAGTAGAACAGGCAGAATAACTTTGACCTTGCTTACCCTGCAAGAGTCCTGGGGACCCCCAGGGGTTGGCGGACCCACACTGAACATGGCCGTCTTAGAGAGCAGCCATATAGCATCTCTCTCCTCAAGGAAGGTTTTTTTTTAAGCTTAAGAGAAGTGATATTCAAGCATTTGATTTGACTTTTGTAACTCTAACAGTGAAAAGTGTTTTTGATAATTATCTCTCTTAGAGGTAAAAAGACAAAAGCAAAAAAATGCAACAATGACTGCCTAAAAAAGGGTAGCGATGACATAATGTATTGATGCTTATATACCGACACTGCTGTTGAACTTCACACACACTTCACTTAATACACACACCAACCTTAAGAGGTAGGTCCTATTTTGTTTCCATTTTAAGGAATTTAAACTGGCATTAAATAATTTGCCCAAGATTCCCATGGCTAGTAAGTGGCAAATGTGTCTAGCTCTGTTCTTTTTAACTCAGAGTCCCTCACTATTAATGACTACCTAAGTTACTAATAAAATATTTTCTATCCTAATTACCTAAATGAAAAATTTGTGTCTTCCTGGCATATATCTCAGTGTATCATGGACTTCTGTATAACTATAATCATTCAAGTGTTAGCTCCTCTAGAAAATGTTATTGGCTCCTGTCCTGATTGAAATTTCTCACTTTAACACTTTCATAGTTTCTGCTACTTCATGTGTCAGTCTTTCATAATTTCTGTTTTTCTTATTTCTCCCTTTTGCCCACTCACTATAGGCTCCTTTAGGTCATGTGTGCATCTCATTCACGTGTGGTGGTATGTATCCCCCACTAAGTACTGCTGGGACGCTCCCTGAGTTTCAGCTCAGCTGTGTGGTGGACTGCAAACTGCCACAGTCCCATTGCACTTCCTGCCATCAAGAGGTAGAGCATCTTTTGTTCCTCCTTAGAGGAACAAAAGGATTGACCTTGCATTTGCTTTGGGCAACACAATGCCTCAGAAGGTATCTGGTGCAAATTCTGAGCAGAAGCCCCCGGAGGCTTTGCCTACTGCCCTTCATTCTCCTGGAAGGCTGCCCAGCCACCCTGTGAATAAGCTGCAGGAGGAGAGGCCAAGTGGAAGAGAGATGAGTCATCCCAGTTAAGCCATCCTAACCCAGCCCGCCCCCAGCTTGCGGAGTAGCTGACCTCAGATGCGTGATACTCAGATGCGTGAGCGATTAGCCCAGACCTGCTGTGTCTGGCCCAGATGATCAGAGCCATTCTGATGAAGGCAGCTCAAACTGCCAGCTCACAAACTGTGAGGTAAATAAAGGTTGTTTCATAAGCTATTGTATTGGACAGACAGACAGAACCAATAGGATTTGTATATTTATATATGTGTGTATTTATATACGTATATATATCTGTGTGTATGTAATATATGACCTGTGTGTGTGTATGTGAGAGAGAGAGAGAAACAGGTTGACATATTTATTTTAAGGAATTTACTCATGTGAATGTGGGCTGGCAGTTTGGAATCTGCAGAGCAGGTGGGCAGCGTGGAGCCCCAGGAAGAGCCGTGCTGCAGCAGCTTGAGTACACGGGCAGCCCAGACGCAGGATTCCCTCCTCCTCAAACCTCAGTCTCCATCAGCCTTCGGCTTGTCCGTGTTGCCCACCCACTTTATGGAGGGTAGTCTGCTTTACGCAGTGTCTGCTGATTTAATGTGCCTGTTAATGTTGATCTCATTAAAAAAATACCTTCACAGTGAAAATTAGACGGGTGTTTGACCTCATCTATGGGTTCATGACCTAGCCGAGTTGACACATAAAATTATCATCACCACCACCTGGTTTAGGATAGTTTGTTAAGGGAATAAAAACTATCCGACTTACTTTGTAACCAGTGTGTCTTCTACCTTCTCAATTTAGCCACCCTAAGAATTGTTTAGCGAACAGTGGCAAAGTTTACTAATTCCCAAAGGTAACATCATCTTTTTTCCTCCGTGAAATTTTAAGCTTTTAAGTATTTATTAACATGGCAAATAATTAAAAATGTTCGCAATAATGTTCTATAAACAAAGTTCTTTGCGAATATAGCTGGATGGTACATTATTCAAGAGCAAATGAAGACAAATAGTTCTCTCCTATAAAAAGGATGTCGTTGTCATGTAGAAAATTCTTTAGGTCTTCTTCTGTTGCTCATCTAGTCAACGGTGATTGACCTCCTCACCCACTGAACGCTGGACCCTATGCTAGACGGTCCTTCCCATCGTTAGTCTCTATTCTCTCGGAGCAAAGCTCAACTACAGCATCTTTTCCCCACAGGAGTCCATTCTTTTCTGAAAGCCGTGCGCCGTGTTTTATGTTCTGTCTTTATTCTCTGTGTTTAAGTACTTGCACTAGAATAATATGCATTGGCTGTCCTCATGGAAGAAATGACTTATCCCCATCGCTCCAAACACAGCGGAGTATGGAGCTGGTTCAGCACAGTCCTCCTTGCCAGCCCTTTGTTTCTTCATTGTATTCACAGATCTCCAGAGGCAAGGATTAGAGGCAGTGCATTGTTTGTGTTTTCTGGTTTTCTGGCAGCAAAAAAGAGTTTTAATGCTCCAATAAGGGCATTTGCCATGCCCTGAAATAAAAGAACTACTGGATGGAAGGGCTACCCACCCACTTGAGATCTGTGCACGTTTACAATGACAACCAAATCTTGGCTTTTGACTCGACTCTTCACTCCTTCCCACTCATAAATTGTTCATCTGACTGTAAACATTCTAAATGCATTCCAGTGTTTCTGAGGACAAAATTTGTGTTTAGCAAATACCATTTATAGGAGCTTGAATCTGTGGATATTCTAAATGCATTCCAGTGTTTCTGAGGACGAAATTTGTGTTTAGCAAACACCATTTATAGGAGCTTGAATCTGTGGTTACACAGGTTAAACACTTTGCAAACATCATCTAATTTAACGCTTGTGGGAATCGGGTGTGTCAGATGCTAGATTCTGGAATGGAGGCAAAGAGACGGACTTAATAGAGCCATTGATCTAAGGATATCCAGCTGGTAAGTGGCACAGTGGGAAGGAACACTAAAGTCTGTGTGACAGCAAAGCTGATGGTGGCAATCACTGCATCAGGTCACCCCCACACAATCAACAAACCAGAGCACCGCTTCCAAGTGATGATATGGTTCTAGCTCAGAGTTGCAGGGTGCGGGCCCCAGGCACTGATGGCCTTGCATTCATTCTTTGCTTCTTTACTTATTAGCTAATTATTTAATTGTTCTGGGTCTCAGTTTCTTCCTCTTTAAAATGAGGATAATTATATTGCCTCCTTATGGGGTCATTATGGGGACTAAATGAATTAATATCTTTGAAGTACTTTGAACACCAATTGACACATACCAAATGCTCTCTGAAGGTTACTTATTCTTATAAAAATGTATGAGGTTTTTTTTTTATCAGGATGTCAAGATTTAAATTTCCTGTTCAGCTAAATCAATAATCTTACATTCATTTGCTAATGACTTTTAGATTGAGGGTGAGATTTCTACGTGATGCCAAAGGACAAAGAAAAAAAGTCAATTTGGAAACAAGTCAAGCCAATTGCTAATTCAATGAAAATATTAGTTAGACTCATTACTTGATGTCCTGAGGAACAAAAGCATCCACTGTTTTGGTAACAGTTTTAAAAAAGGCGTTTGATTGGTTGCATAATCATGTCGAAGGCAAACTTCGATTAATTAAGAAAAAGAGAGGAACACTGGGTGGGAAACGAAGACTTGGCCAGTGAGGTTCCCTCCATACCATGCTCTTCCTCAGGGTAACGTAGAAATCTCAGAGCAAAATGTGGAGTGGGCAAATGGCGTCAGTCAAGGGTAGTCTCTTCCCAAGGGTGTCCAAGGGTATGTGGGCATCTCAGTCAAACCATTGGTTATTGTCTACTGTGGTTTTTTCTCTTCTAATTAGGGAACCAAAGTTTCTTACTTCATTCCTGCCCAAGTAGATCTCAGAACACTGGCTGGGTGAGGAGCTACCTTCTGAGTGGCTCTGATATACAACATACAGACACCGCGCCAAAGGGAGCGTTCATCTTTCTTTAGAAAGGTCCATATAATTACAGATGGTTCACATTATTTGGCGTCCATACTTTCAAAAGGTTGTTACCATTTTAACAACAGGTTTTCTTAATATTTTGGCATACTGGGAACATATAGAAAAACATAAAGAATACAATAAAATCATATGCAACCCCACCACAATTTATTGGCACATTTATCTTCAGTAAAATGTTGCTGTTCTGAAGTGTTCGTATGGTCTAGTGGTGTCTGAAGGCGTAGGGTAAAACGAAAGTTTGATATTTCATGTCAGCCCCGAGAATGACATTATCTGGTACTTGATACAACTTATTTTATCCTAGTTTTAAAAACTATTTTAGTTCGAGCTGAAATAAAGCTGAGATTTATTAACCTGAAAGAATACCTCTGAGAGTTGTAAGTCAAAACAGGGCTGTATTGTCAGACAATTTAAATGGCGATAATGTGATGATGAATTTCAGTGGTGCATAAAGATCACCACTGTGCTACCTTTTGTCAGGCAGTTTTCTGCTTGAGGTGGGGCTTCCAGAGCTGGTGAGTCGGAAGGACCACCAGCCTTGTGAAGAAGCAAGGGTCTGAAGCGTGAATGTGCGTTAGGCGTTTCAGTGCCCTTGGAGCACAACCTCACAGCCCCTGGGCAAATGTCAGAACACCCTGTGGTGGAAATATACTTTATATTTTACCTAACCTATAGGATGTGCTTCCCACTAATGCAGGGGTGTCTAACTGTTTGGCATCTCTGGGCTAAACTGGAAGAAGAAGAGTTGTTTGGGGCCATATCTTAAATATGCTGAGACACACAATCACAAAAAATCTCCTAGTGTTTTAAGTATATTTGCAGGCTGCATTCATAGCTGCCCTGGGCTGCGTGCTGCCTGCCGGCCACTGGGTGGACACCTCTGCACTAATGGGTGGAAATGTTGGAATTGGCTGCCCAAGTGGAAATAGCAGTGAAGTCATAAGTTACCATCCGGTTCCACACCTTCCCTGGTACCTAGTTAATGTTCAATGAAACGGACTCTTCTCTTGGGCTAAACAGATAAGCACAATTGTGCTTAAGGTTAAATTTCTGAAAAAGAATTCATGTATTTTCCCACTGGAGCTAAAACTCTCCTGGGACTCCTTGGAGAAGCTTAACAATTTAGATTCAGAACAAGGCAAGACAGTACCAAACAACCCCTTGGGGTCAGTCTGAGATGAAGCCATTAGGGCAGCTGGCAGGTGCGCCGTGTGCCTGCCTTCCAGAGTGAGCCAGAACCTTTATTTACCGCAACCACAACAGACCAGCCTCTCCATTGTGCTTCAAGGCTGCCCTGGGAGTTCAGGGCCAATGTGTTTCTTGCAAACACTTCATGTTCATGGTTTGGGATGAATGAGAGACTCTCATAGGCCAATAAATTACAGTGTCAGGTTAATGGCCTGTACCTGAGGAGAATGGGCAGCATGGCCCGGGCAACGGGTGTGGGCTATCATTGGATTCCATGGGTTATGCTTCCTTGCACAGTGCCTTGAAATGGGAACATAAATTTCTATATTCTAGATGTGATAAAAGATAACTTACAGCTTTTTGTTTGTTGAAGGTGAGGAGCAACAGACCATGAACACAGTTTTTTTTCCTACAAGTGCCTGTAATTCTTCTAGTTATCCTGACACATGGAAAGGAGAGAGGGAGGTAGAAAGAGAGACAGCCAGCAAAGGGAACAGGGTCCTCTGTCCTGGATGGCTGCTCAGCTTCAGTGTCCTTAACCTACTTTTCCACTCACCGGATGAGCTGCCGAGTCCTAGGAACTACTGTACTGGTAGCAAGTTCAAAGTAGAGAATATCAACTCTGTGAGGCACCTAAGATAACACCTGGTTTGCCACCCAGTTGACCAATGAAGGGGCAGGTGACGCCAGGAGCAACTAGCGACTGGCTGAAGGACTGGCCTACCAACCTCCAGACCACTGGGCTCTTTCCACTGGGTCTCTTATCTCCCCAGGATTCTGAGCAGGAACAGTTTTATTTTTCAGTTCAGTTATTGTATTCTCCAGCACGGAGACTTCTACTTGGGACTTTCTTACGTTTCCCGTCTTTTTATTGAAGTTCTCCGTGTATTCATCCACGCTTCTCCTGAGTTCCGTGAGCATCTTTATGACCATGACTCTGAAGGCTTTAGCAGGTAAATCTACTTACCTCTGTTTTCTGTTTTTTTTTCCCCCCTGGGAGGTTTTTATCTCATTTTTCCATTTGGTTCATATTTTGTTTGAGTCTCTGTGCATAAGATAAAACAGTCACCTTTCCCAGTCTTCAGGGCTGGGCCAACCCTCATTTCCAACCCTGCCCTAGCTCTTCCTGGTTGTTTCTCCAACCTCTGCGGTGGTCCGAGCAGCCTGTTCTATTTGTTTAGCTCCCAGTGGTTCAGGGTGGGCTGGCGCCTGTGTGTGTCCCAAAGCAGAGGACGTCAGTCAGCACCTGGAGTCACACTGCTTGGAAGCTAGACTCTCAGGCCACAGCTTTTAGAGCGTGAAAATATATACAGTCCTGTGGGACCGCAAGTGTGAGCCCCACTGGCCCTTCCAGCCAGACCATCTGGAGGTGTCCCCTGGGTGGCAGCCCCAACCACCAGGGTTCCAGGTGACTGCGTAAGCTCCTTTCTGGGAGGTACCGGCAGGCCGTCCACCCACGGACATGAGCTTCTGGTTGTGTGCCAAGTGGGAAGCCAGCCCCTCAGGCTGAAGTTCTCTCACAAGAAAATAGGTCACTTTCACAGAAAGACTGGGGGTGTGTGTCAGTCTGCTGTGTGTTCGGTGCCCTGGGGGCGGGGTGCTCTGCCAAGAACTGTCTGTCTGGTTGTTATGATCCCTCAGAACCCAAGCTGCCCTGGCCTCCGGAACTGGGTGACTAAAGAGCGTCCCCTGGGGGTCAGCTGCCAAACCGCAGGCACCAGACATGAAAACGGGCAGCAGGTGAATGGGGAAGCACTGGGTGGGGGGAGATGCTGGGAACGTGGGCAGGGCAGTGAGTGAAGATGGAGTGTGCTGCTTGGAATAAGCAGAGGGCGGTGGTGGCTGCTGGAAGAAGAAAAGAAAGAAGGAGAAGGCGTCTGCCAGCTGGACCAAGGCAAGGGGGTGCCTGTGGATGGCGTGGGCAGGAAAAACGAGAAAAGATGAAAAGGGAAGATGGGGCCTCCCTCTCCCCGAGGCCAGCAGGCCCCTAGGTATGTGCTCAGTGAGGTGCCCAGCCGCCCTCTGGTGCTTTCGCATTGGCAAAGGAGCCACTTTCCCAGGAAGTCTGGGGGCCACCTGGGTCTCAGGGGTGTGAGCATTGTTGGTTTGAAAGCCTGATGTTTTGGGGCCCATCTTCAAGGTGCAGCTTTTAGAAGTTGGGCCGCCAAATGTGGGTTTTACCCTTCAGCTGCTCAGGGAGCAGCTCCCGGTTTTGAGCTCTCTTCTGACTGTGGGGCACCAGGTGGGGCGGGTCTGCGGTGGATGTGTCTCGGCCTCTCCTATCTGCTTCCCTGTGGGCCTCTCCTCCCTGGCCAGGTGTGCGGGGGTGGCCCAGACAGCTCCTAGGCCTTGTCCGGGGGAAGCTGTTCCATATGCAGCTGCAGACTCAGCGCGTCTGTGGGAGGAGGTGCCCCCGGGACGCTCCTGTCACCACCTGGAAGGGGTGGGTTTGTAGCCAGCGCGAATTATTTCCTATTCACCTGCACGGAACGTGCTCTCTGTTTCTAGTGAGCATGCCTTGAAACTTAAAAGGAATCCACTGTTCAAGAGCTTGTTCACAACACAGTGAAGGGAACTAGATTGGAAAGTTTAAGGATTATGAAAGCATTTACATAGGTATTTTATTGGGAGAATCATTTTGTAATGAGTTAAAGGAATCTAGGATGTTTTGGTGTCTCTCGCTAACTCTTGATGATTTGTAGAGTTGGTTATATTTTATCACTTTGAGAACCATTCTCAGCGGGAGAAGATTGGAAGTGGAGAGGGAAAATTTGGGCCTCGTTTTGCTTGCTTTTAATTACTATTGTCACGGCACTGAAGCTTGTGTTCACAAAGGACATTCACACGGACATCTTTGTGGAGAACAGATCTCTGTATTGCCCTGAACATTTATTCCATACAGCAAATAAAAACAATACCAGTTTTCTGAAAGGTTTCCTAAATCAACCAGTTTGTGTTCTGTAGAGCAATACTTTACTGTCAGAGATGTCTGCAAACTACTGGGGTCTTGAGGACATATGTTTTGAATGTCAACAAGAAGAAAGAGAACAAAAAGAGAAAAAACCAGCTACTAATCTCTTGAGCAGTTTGCTTTCCGGGGAAAGTTAACAGCTGCGTAAGTTTTATGGTCCTGAAGTCTGCACGCCCGGGGGCCTGACATTCCGGGTCAAGTTCACCTGCATTTGCATGCCCGCGGTTGCTCTGAGCTCTGTGATCTTATCGTTCACAGCAAACATGGACCTCCTGGCGAAATGGTTTTGGTATTTAGATTCATAAGGTATACAGACAATAATTTTTGAAAAGGAGGCCTATGTAACGTGTTGATTGGGGAACTGAAAGGCAGAGCCGGCTAGGAAACGCTCACGCGCAGAGTTCCGGGAGGCACCGAGTGTCGGCTCAGTCTCCTGGTGGGTCCTTCCACTCCCTTCCCGACAGCACACGGTGGGTTTGCTTTCTCCTTGTTAGGAATTTGGTGCCGAACGTGGAGAACAATTATCAGGGCCAGGGACAGCCCATATATGCGGAATGTGAGGACTTTAGCAGATTTTATGGATCTGGTGCAGTTCCACAGCAAACTATAAAATTATTATTGCAGCCCAGAAGGTTGTAAAAGTTAAAACACAAATATCAGAATTATGGTGCCCAGCATGGCGTGCAGGCAGCAGTTAAATCAGCACGTACATCAGCATCACTTGGCATCGCAGTGGTTCGTGGGGTAAATATTTTTATCAGCTCTTTGCAATAATAATTCCTTGAAATAGACCGATAATTTTATTTTATGAAAGAGGAAGAGATCTGTACTTTTAAGATAAAGAACCTGGCATATTCTATGAGTTCTGCCTCATCAGTTATATTACTTTTTTTTTGGTTCCTTGATTTATTTTTGAACTTGGGATCTAAATATATTGGGTTAGAAAACAATTTCTGCCATGTGTCTGTATGCTTTCGTTCTATACATTTTATGGCTCTTTTAGTTGGTATATTAAAATTTATAAATGTTGTATCTTTATTAGCTTACCGATGTAACAAAATACAATGCTCTTTTAACTTAAAAGGCTTTATATACTATGCTGCCTAAAGTAATATTGCCATCTCGGCTTCCCTCTTGTGTGAGTTTGATCAGTTAAAATGTATTTGCCTTAATAAATTGCCTTCTATTTCTGCTTTCTCTGTTTCTAGTGAGCAGCATATTGTTGGGTTGTGCTGTTGCTGTTTTTTTTTCTCAGCAAAGAAGGGGTTTAGTTTTAAGATATGGTCTACCGCCAGAGACAGGTGAGCTAGTGCATAAGGCCTGGCTACTCTTTGGCTTTCAGGCGATAGGCTATATAGGAAAGAAAAAATTTGTTTTAATTCAACTTAAGATGCTGTGAACGCAGATAGAAAAAGTCGGCCTTTACTTCCCACTGCCAATTTATTAAGCTATTCAAACTCATGGCCCTCTATTGTGTCTCCTCCAGCGTGGCATTATGGGTAGAGACCTGGGCGCAGCGCTAAGAGCTTTAGGAGTGGACCGGGCTGTTTCTGGGCTCCACAGAAAAAGCCTTATTGGTGATTAGAAGAGGCCAGGTCCTTCCTTGCTTTGTCTGCAAGATTATCGCATGCACTCCAAGTTCCTGAATGCTCGCAGCCTTGCATTTTTATACTCTTTTCATACACTCACATCTCACACGCTCTCACGTATTTAATATTTTATGGTTCCACAGCACTGGAGATGCATCTCCGGATTCGGAGAGAAGTGGGAGCGACATTGGAGCTGATGTCTTGGTGAGCGTCCTGCATATCTGGGTCGTCAACCTTTCAGTACAGGGGTTGAGGTACTGACGAGCCCACGGCAAGATGTGCGCTCACTTTGTTCCTCATTATAGCACCAGTAAACAGGGCTTTATCTTTACCACCCGTTCCGTGGATACAACGTTTTATTTCTGTGTTATAAACCCAATTCTGGACATGTGAGTTTACACATTTAAAAAATAATACTCGTAAGTCTCAAGGAGGTACCTGCTCATCTCTAGTCCTGAAAACAATTTCAGCAACAATGTTAGGAGCCGTCTAATGAGCTAACCCTAACCATGCATCGAGGGTACATTATCAGTAGTTCTTGCAGTCTAGTACAGACTTTATTTCTAGTTGATGATGAGGAAACTGAGGCCCGGATCGCCAGTGAGCATCAGGGCACATATTTGGCTTAGTGTTTGGCTCTGAGGTCCTCGGTTGTTCAAAGAGGGTCCCGCTGAGTCAGCAGCAGGAGGTTAGGGCACAGCACGGGCCAGGGGATCTTCCTTACTGGGGAAGGCAGACACTCATGGGGCCAGAGAGGAGAAACAGCAAGGGTCTCCCACGCTCGCATTTTCCCATGGAGACAATACTAGGCTCCAGCGGCTTGGCTGACCAGTAGTGTGGATTTGCGTTCTCTGGGGACCCTCGGCCTTGCTAATGGGGCGAGCCTGAGAGCAACGGTGTAGCGGGGCAGTCATCAGACGCTCTGAGCGCGAGGCAGTCTGGCTGTGGGTGTCTGCTGTTTATGAGAGTTGCCAGGGAACAGTACGCGCCCTCTTGCGGTGAATGGGATGCTGCTTTGTGGAAGGAGGGACTAGGTCGTTGTGGGAGGGGCGGGGGAGATGCAGAGAGGAGAGCAGTCTCAGCCGTCGCTGGTCTAGGTGAGTCAGAGCAGACGTCTGGGGCCACTCTGGGACGTTTCGTTAGTGCTTCATCCTCTTTTTACAATACCGCACTGTTTTCATGTTGTTCCGCACGTTTACTTTTAAATATTTCAGGAGGAGAATGTGCATTTTGTGGAAGAAATGACCAACCCATATAAAGCCCTCCGTTTGTAATAACATCCTCGCCAGATTGGAGTTAATAGGCCTCCAAGGAAAGGTTATTTAGAATAAAACCAGACAAAGTGCTAAATAATGTACTGTCCAGCCTAATCTACCACCCTCAAGGGAGAGAGCCGAATGACTCAATATGGGTTTTGCATCTTCAGGTTTAATAACCCGATGTCAAGATCAAACCACAGAGAGCAGGTGCAAGGCCTCCAGACGCTCTGTGCAGCTGAGGGTCCTTTCGCCCGTGGCCCCTTTTGCTCCTGTGATGCCATCGCAAGGCGCTTAAAGAGTACAGTATTGTGAAAGGGGAGGAGGAGGGCCGGTCCCACACAGCGCAGTCAGATTTGAGCCACGGAGGGGTCAGTGATTAGCACCACAGCCTGAGCTTTGGTTGTCTAAGTCGGATCTTTATACTTCTGGTAGGTCATTCAGGGTATCAGTGCGGCTCTCCGTGGGCTGGGGAGAAGGAATAGCGAAATGAGTTTTCAGTTCAACATCCTAGGTAGTTCCAAGATTTCCTACATGATGAAGGTCTTCTTGGTCCTTCTCTGTTTTCTGGAAGAGGTTCACTTTGAAGTGCACCAAGACGTTCAAAATCAGGATGAAAACAGCATCTCCAGTGACTTCCTAGGAGGGAAAAACTGGTACCTATTGGAGGGGGGATTTCTGTGGGTCAGGAAGTTATGTTCTGAGGACGAACCTGGGAGGAAGTATATTATCTCGCAGGTACTGAATATAAAACCAAACTGATCTTTGGTCTAAGTGAACAACTACTTTTCTCTATCTCTATCTCAATCGATATCTATCTGTAAGTCTGATGCTTGTATGAGTAGTTTGGGGCAGAGACAGAGAGAAAGACGGTAGCTAATTTTCCAGCAACTGGCCCTCACCAGCCTCACTCTGTCAAGTTTCATAATGTACACCTTTTATTCTTTTTACCTGCTCTTTCAAGCAAATACTTGAATGTGTATTTTGAAACATCTGGTAGATTTCCAGATGCTGGACTTTGTTCGGGGGGTGTTCAGAAGCACATTGACTCCATCAGGGCTCCCATGTTCGGGGGGAAAGGTCACAGAATGAGCTCCATTCACGCCAGAAGGTCCTTGCCACCCTCACGCAGCGATGTCACTGAAGGTCCTTTGCCCTGTGCCCTTTATTAGGGAAGTGGGAAGTAAACATCAGGCTCCTTTTCCATGTGAAAGGAAAGATTTTTTTCCTGCTGATTCCATTTTGGCCATCTGTGAGGCCCATTTTCATATGTACTCTGATATGTACTTAAACACTGACACCTTGCTACGAGCCTTTATAAATGGCTGCTGAATGAATGATAGTTCCTGCTGCCCCAGGGGAGACTGCTGAGCAAATTTAAAAATTAATCTTCTGGTTTCATCTTCAGTTAGTAAAACCAAATGCTTGTGAAGAAGTGCAGTTACAGTGTAATCTATTTCTGCCTTCTCTAATGATGTTTTACATTGATTATCTTTTAGAACAGTTTTATATTTTATATTTACAGGGACATTGCAAACTTAGATTACCAAGTTCACATATACTCCTCACTAGGTTCCCATATCAATAACATCATACATTTATCACATTAATTATTATGATGTAAGTATTATAGTTAATGAACTGAATCGATGCATTATTATGAACTAAAGTTCATCTTTTATTTAAATTTACTCAGTCTTCACTGAATGTCATTTTCTGTTCTAGGATCTCATTCAGATGGTAGATTGCATGTAATGGTCATGTCTTCTTAGGCTCCTTCTGACTGTGACAGTTTCTCAGACTTTCTTTGCTATGGAGGACCTTAACCTTGACTGTTTTGAGGAGTACCAACCAGGTGTCCTATAGGAAGCCCCTATCCTGGAATTTTTCTGTTGTTTTTCTCATGATTGGACTGGAGATATAGGCTCTGGGAAGGAGAATCACAGAGGTAAAACGACATTGATGTTTTGATGTGATCAGATCACATCAAGAGTGCAGTGCAGATTATCAACATGACTTATCACTGTTGATGTTGACCTTGATCATCTTGCTAAGGTAGCATTTGTCAGGTAAACTTTGTTCTTTTCCACAGACTACTCTTTGGAAGAAAGTCTCTTTGCACAGCCCAAACTTAAGGGGTAAGGGACTCTGGTCTACCTCCTTGAGGGTAGAGTATCCACATAAATTATTGGGAATTTTTCTGCACAGGGAATTTGTCTCATTCTCTATCTAATTATTTATTAAATCATTTATTATTAGCCTGGACTCATTATTGGATTATTTCTTTGCATTATAATCCAATATTCATTTTATTTATTTTTTTGGTCAAGTTGCCCAGCATTTGATCACTGGGCCTTCTTATGTCCCTTTGTCACACCCGTGTCAATTTTTATCTGAGCATTGCCTTCATCTCTTCTACTATAAGATGATCATGGATCATGCCCCAGCTCTACACTCAACCACTTCTCCACGGAGCCCTGGTTCCTTTTTTTTTTTTTTAAGATTTTATTTATTTATCTTTAGAGGGGAAAGGAAGGAGAGAGGGAGAGAACTGGCCCACCCAGGCATCCCCGACCCGCATCCACTAGCTACACCAGCCAGGGCAGCCCTGGTTCCTTTTATTGAAGAGTGTTATTAGAGAGCTGCATGATGAGTATACTTAGGGCTATTGTGTTATCATTGCTTCTAGGTGCTCTCAGCTGAGAGAGCAAGGGAATGTATGTGTGTATAGAGAACCATGTATACTCACACATCTGTAAATATTTCTACATATGATCATATGTGTCTATATTAAGCTGAACATGAGTTCATACTGATGTATCCAACTCTAACAATAAATATGAATTATTCTTGCCTCTTCCCCATGCTTATCTATTAATTCCCACTCCAATAGTGAGAAACCCTGGTTTTCCCCACCCATGATTTATTTATTTAGTTGCTCAATTGCGCAGTATAATTAAAATCGTTGACCAGTCCCCCTGTGGGACACAACATCATTGACTAGAGTATGATGCTAATGTGCAGTTCCTCCTGCCTTTATTCTTGCAGACTCTACTCATGCCCCAAAATACTTAGGCCTGCACCATTCCCTGCCCCCATCCTTTTTGGTAAGGCTGTTGCATACATACATCTGTCACACACTGAGATTCTTTCGTCCCAGTCTGCCCTCTGCTAAGGGCTTCCTCAACCTCCTTCATCGTTTGAAATGTTTGCATGTATTAACGTTTGCTCTTTGTTCTGTAAAGTCTTATGGGCTTTGACAAGTGCAAAATATCATGTATCTACCACTTCAGTATCATACAGAATAGTTTCACTGAGCTAAAAGACTCTCTGTGATTCATGTGTTCAGTGCTCCAACCCCTTGGTAACCATTGATATTTTTCTTATTGCTATAGTTCTACTTTATCCATAGCTGAAAAAAAATCTAAAATATACAATGTCATATAATTGAAATTATATAGTATGTAGCCTTTTTCAGATTGGCTTTTTCCACTTAGCAATGTATAGTTAGTGTTCATACACATCTTTGATGGTGTTAACAGCTCATTTCCTTTTATTACGGAATAACATTTCCTTATATTGTTATACTGTGTATAGATGCTTGTTTATTAATTCACCTATTGAAGGGTACCTTCCTTTCTTCCAGTTTTTGGAAATGATGAGTAAAGCTATATTAACATTTGCATGCAGATTTTTTTGTGAGGACTTCAGTTTGCAAATCAGCTGGGTCAGTATCTGGGAGGGTGATAGCTGGATCACGTGGAGTGACTACAGGCGACTTTGTCAGCAACCGCCAGAGCCATCTCCCAGAGTGGCGGTGCCACTTTGCACTTTGCCAGCAATGGGTGAGAGTACTTGCTGCTGTGTGTTCTTGCCAGCAACTGATATGGTACATTTTTCAAAAATCTTTACCCGTTGTGATAGGTAGGTGGTGATATTTTATTGCTGTTTTAATTTGCAACTCTTCAATGACAAGTTATGTTGACCATCTTTTCAAATTCATATTTGACATTTGCCCATTTTTAGGGGGGAGAAGTGTCTGTTTGGGTCTTTTCACATTTTTAAATTGGATTGTTTATTTTCTTATTGAATTTTAAGAGGTCTTCATATATTTTAGATATGTCCTTTTCCAAATATGTTTTGAAAATATTTTCTCGCAGTTTGTGGCTTGTCCATAATACTTTTTTTTCAATGTATTTTCACACTCTACTAGGGCCCTTGGGGAGGAAAATAAATTAGCTATAAGAACTTAATAATGTCTCGTCATGGGGATGCTCAACATTCTTTCTCTAGGAACTTTTTTCATCAGTTTTCCAAGGGCATTGTTTTGTCCCCCACAGTGTGAGAAAGATATTATGAGAAACTCTCAGTACCCAAGTAAGTAAAGAGAAAGTGCATTTTAAAAAGTTTGATTCTCACAGTGACCCTCTGATATGGATAAGGCAGGCTTTAGCACTCACGTTTCGTTACCCACTTTGATAGGAAAGTTTCCAGTAGAGGCAATGGGGGCCCAGGAAAGCGACCTGACTGGCCCAGGGTCCCACGGTCAGCAGGCAATGAGGGTCTGACTAGACTCCTGGTTTCTGTCTCCTGGCCCCAGATGCTCATATCTGCTTCACACTGAGCTCATGTCTTGCTAGCCAGGAGGCCATTAATGTTTTTGTTTGAAGTTCAAACTCAGTGATCATCCATTTATTTCACGGTTTATTTGATGTATTTGAGCCCTGCATCTGTCCAATAAATAACAGAAAATGAGATGAGTTGCAGCATGAGCTCTTAATTCCGCCTTTGCTTCCTTAGTGTTTTGTAGCTACAGCGGATCCTTCATAGTCTATCACCTGATTCGTCTAGAAGATTCTTTATTTTTAAAAAAAGATTTTATTTATTTATTTATAGAGAGGGGAAGGGGGAAAGGAAGAGAGTATGAAAAACATCAATGCAAGAGAGAAACATCCTTCGGTTACTTCTCATATGTGCCCCAACCAGGGACTGAACCTGCAGCCCAGGCACGTGCCCTGACTGGGGATAGAACCCGTGAGTTTTTCCTTTGCAGGATGACACCCAACTGAGTCACATCAGTCAGGGCTGGAAGATCCTTTATTGAACTCAACATTTTAGTGGGGATGGTCCTTGGTATTTGCTAATAATTTCTTTAAGAGTTTTGGAGGAAAGTATCTGTTGCTGAACCAGTTGGAAAATTGAAAGGTCCTTTGGTGTAGGGTTTCTGAGGCTTGGCATTGTTGAATTTGGTTCCAGTATGTCATTGTTGTGGAGGCTGTCCTGTCTGCTGTAGCATGTTGAACAGCATCCCAGGACTCTGCCCACTAGATGCCAGCAGCGTCCTTCCCAGCTGTCACAAAGAAAAAGGTCTCTACATGTTGCCAACTGTCCCCTGGGGGAAGGGAACCCTTCTGTCAGGAACCCCTGCTCTCCTGTTTAAATTGTTTGATGACTAATGATTTAAGCAGCGGATCATACTAGGTTAATGTCAAGTTAATAGAAACTGCAAAAGTAAATAGAATTTGTTTTTCTATAATTTCATCACCTTATTTGTATAGTCATTTGATACAGTGAAAGCTATTTAATATTTTATTTCAAGGTTGACAATAAAATAAAAAAATAAGGCTGAACTATGGGAGGGCTAAAAGAGATGAAATAGAGGTCAACTACAGGTTAACTGTATTTTTGGAAAAATGAGACAACTCTTTGATTCAGGACAAAGTTCCTCATGGGAACATCATTTTTCCTTTGTGTTTTCATTGTAGAATCATGAAATGTGGTGGTCTCAGAGCCCATATAGATTATGGGGGTAAGTGCTGGGAGAGAAAGAAGGGTGAGGAGTTACTGATGGATGCATGTTGCCTTTACCATGGTCTATTAGCCTGAACACTATACTATATATGACTAATTATAGAAAATCTATAGTTAATTATAGCATTAATTATAGCATGGAAACAATCTAGGACTTACACATAATAACACATGAAAACTGACTTTAAAAATTATCCCTCTGAACTAGGGACATGAGTGATTCTAGGGCCAGGGCAAGGAAAACTCATGATGAGTCAGGAGCATTTTTGTGGTCCCAGAAAGTGAGCAGGGGTAGGGGCCATGAGGAATGGGACATGTTAAAAGAACACAGGAGCCTTCATGATAGAGCTTCCAATGGCCAAAGCTGAACCAACGAAAGCAATAAAAGAAATACTGAATACCACTGCATTACAATCCCCTAAAATAAAATAAATTCCCATGAGCTCATATCGATATAAAAAATGGTTGACTGAATGAATGAGTAAGGAGTGGAGAAGTGGTATATCGTCCTCACAGAATTCCGAATGGTAAGTGTGGAAGGAAGGATGGCATTGGGGAAAGACCATGAGAATACTCCAGTTACAACTGCTGCAGGTGAGATTCATGGGTGAATGCTTAAATCAGTCGCTGAAATAGTAAGGAGCAACAGGATATTTGCTCAAATACCCCCCCCAATATTTATTAATTACCATGGTGAACTGAACATGTATCTATAAATTCCCTGCCTGTGAGGTGGGCTAGGTTTAGTGACTTGCCCATGGTGACCAGCATACGGGAAAGGGAAAAATGGTAACTCTGAGTGAAAAGTCTGGTGTAGAGAAACTAACCAGGTGACGAGGTTGGCAACCTCATGTGCCCCCTGAAATGATGCAATGACAAGGGTAATTCACCTCTGAGGTGTAATCCCCCCAGTCCCTTATGAGAAAACAGCAAATTCAGACTGACGAACATTCTACAAAATATCTGACTACTACTCTTCCCAAGAGTCAAGGTTATGAGTAACAAGGAAAGAGAGAGAACAGTCACAGACTGGAAGAGACTAAGGAGACGTGCCAACTAAATGCGACGCGGTATTCTGTACTGGATCTCAAGCAGGAAAAGGGCCTTAGTAGAAAAGCTAGTGAAACCCAAATGTAGCTAATAGCATTGCACCAATGCTAATAATGTCTCTGTTTTGATACATGTCCCATGATTACACAAAATGCTAACATTAGAGAACTCTATGCTATCTTTACAACTTTCTGTGAATCTATTATTTCAAAGTTAAATAGAAATTTTAAAATCTATTCTTTCTCCAAGTACTTATTGGATGCTCATTCTGTGTTCAGAGAGCTGATGAATTTAACTCACTTTGCTGAACAGGAAACATTAACCAGCAAAACTGAGCAGGTACATTCCTATAACCCAGCAATTTCACCTTTTAGATACTTAAAAAAAAACACCCAAACTCTTATACGTGTTCACAGGAATACACACAAGAATGTTCATAGCTACACTGTTTGTAATAGCAAAATCCTAGGGAAAAAAATCTATGTGTTCCTTAACGATGTAATCAATAAATTGTATTTTTACACAATCAATTAATACAATGTAAAAGTATAAAGTGATGAGTTACAGCTGTAAATACAAATAAATATGGATCTCAAATACTGAATGTAGATTATAAAATATAAACAGAAAAATACTTAGAGTTTGATTCAATTAATATAAACATCCAGACCAAGCTAAACTGAATAATACATTGTATGAAAAATAAAAAAATTAGAAAAATTATTTTCTCTGGGTGGGAAGAGGGGCATACAAATTTTTCTAATTATGGGGTGGGTAGAAAGAGGTTTGTTTGAATGTTATTCTTTAATAAAACATATACCTATGTGTCAATATATACTTTAAATATATGAAATATTGAGTACTCGTAGAGGAACATTTACTTAAATGTATTCTATGACCCAGTGACCTCTTCTCTCCGTGACCTCCTCCTCTACTGTTAATCTCCCCTTCACTCAGGCTGTGATAGCCACACTGGCTGCCTTGCCCATCGATGAACCTAAAAGCTTTATCCTTTTCTGTGGCCTTTGCTTTAGTCCTTCCACTGGGATTCAAGTCTTTGCTTCTCCTGAGCATCCTAGTTAATACCACATACCACTCTGCCCGTTCTCATCTTTGCCTCCTCTAGAACACAAACTTCACGGGGCAAGGGTTTTTGTCTCACGTTCTTTAGCGTATCCTCAATACCAGATGCATTCCTGACACATGTAATAGATTACTAATACATATTGACTGAATAAATGAATGAGCAAGAGGGATATAGTTTAATAGGGAAACATGGTCTTTGCGGTCACACAGACCTGAGTTTACGTCCTATTTCTGGTTCTCAATAGCATGTGAGTTTGGCAGGTTATTTTCTCTCTGAGCCTAAGTTTTCTCTTCTGGAATGTCAAGACATTGTGGGATGATTAAATGAGACTTTATGGAAAGCACTTAGCATAATACCTCACATACAGTGGGCACTAAATGACTGTAAATTCTTGTCCTTATGACCAAAGTATTGATCTATTAGGCTACAAAAAATGAATCAGACATAAACTCTGGCCTTGTTGAGCTTTCAGAGTGGAAAAGGAATAAAAATAAACTGCATAAATAACAATAATACAAGATAAAAAACAGGCATTGTAAAAAAGCGCTCTGGTGTTTTGGGGGAAGGGAATGAAATTAAGGGATGGAATTATGGAGACTTTAAAAATAAATTATATTCATAAGAAAAAAAGTGACCCCAAAGCTGGCAGAAGGAAGGAAAGAAGAAAGATCAAAGCAGAGATAAATAAAAGAGAACAGAAAAATCATTGGAGAAAAATAAATGAAACCAAAAGTTGGTTTTTCAGAAAGATTAACAAAAATCAATAAACCTGTAGCTAGATCAATTAAGAAAAACAGTGAGAAGACTCAAATTATTAAAATCAAAAATGAAAGTTGGGACATTACTATCTATTCTACAGAATAAAAATGATAATAGAAGAGTATTATACACAATTATAGACCAACAGATTGATAACTTAGATAAAACTGAGAAATTTCTAGATACTCAAAACCTGTACATATGAGTCACAAAGAAATAGAAAACTTGAATAGACCTAAAACTATTAAGGGTTGGAGTCAATAATCCAAAACCTCCTGACAAAGAAAAGTCCTGGATCTGGTGTCTTCTTTGAAGAGTTCTACAAAACATTTAAAGAAGAATTAAAACTAATGTTTTTCAAATGCCTCTAAAACACTGAAGCGGGAAGAACACTTTCAAACTCATTCTATGAGACCGGCATTACCGGATACCACAGCCAGACAAAGACAATAAAAATACAGACCAATATTCCTGATGGATATTGATGCACACAAGTCCTTAACAAAAGACCAGCAAGTGGAATTCTGAAGCATGTTAGAAGGATTGTATATGTATACAATGGCCAAGTGTGATTTATTTCTGGAATGCAAGGATAGCTCCATACACAAAATTGGCCAATGTCATAACCACATTCACAGAATGATGGGGAAAATCAAATGATTATTGCAACTGACGAGGAAAAAGTATTTGGCAAAATTTAACACTTCTTCATAATAAAAGCAGTTAAGAAACCTGGAGTGTTTCTTAACTGCTTTTCCAAGAGAAAAATGGGTCAATATAGTAAAAGCCATATATAACCCTCCCCCCTCTGCAGCTAACGTCATAGTCGAACGTGAAAGACTAAAAGCCTTTCCTCTAAGATCGAGAATAAGAGAAGAAGGCCCACTTTCATCGCTAACATTCAACATTTATTGGAAGCTCTAGTCAGAGCAATGAGGCAAGAAAAAGAAATAAAAGTTATCCAATTGAAAAAGGAAGTAAAAGTATCTCTGTTTATGGACGATATGACCTTATATAAAGAAAAGCCTAACAAGTGCACAAAAAACTGTTGAATTAACAAACAAATCAACAAAGTAGTAAGATACAAAATAAACATGCAAAAATCAGTTGTATTTCTGAACCTTAACAATAAACTATTTGAAAAGTAAATCATGAAAATAATTCCATTTACAATAGCATTAAA
Source organism: Artibeus jamaicensis (assembly GCF_021234435.1). Classification (NCBI taxonomy): domain Eukaryota; kingdom Metazoa; phylum Chordata; class Mammalia; order Chiroptera; family Phyllostomidae; genus Artibeus; species Artibeus jamaicensis. Next base: position 19,210,266 of record NW_026522056.1, read on the forward strand.
AAGAAGAAAATGCTTAGGAATTAACTCAATCAAAGAAGTAAAAGACTTGTACACTGAAAACTATAAAACATTGTTGAAAGAAATCAAAGAAGACACAAATGAAATGGAAAGACATCCTGTGTTCCCCTGTTGGAAGACTTAGTATCGTTAAGTTGTATTACCCATAGTGACCTGCAAATTCACTGCCATCTGCAACAAGATCCCAATGAGCTTTTGCAGACATAGAAATATCTGATACGAAATTAGTATCTAGAAGATACGGAGAGCTCCTAAAACTTAACAATAACAACAACAACAAAACCCAAACAACTCAATTCAAACATGGGTGAAAGACTTGAAGAGATATTTCTCCAAAGAAGATGAGCAAATAGCTGTAAATACATGAAAAGATGCTTAACATCACTGATTATTAGGGGAATGAAAATCAAAACCACAATGAGATACAACTCCACACTGGTTAAAATGCCCACTACCCGAGAATAATTGTTGGTGGTAATCTGGAGAACTGGAACTCACGTGCACTGTTAGCGGGCACGGGAAATGGTGCAGCTGCTGTGGAAAACAGCACGGAGGTGCTTCAGAAAATCGATGACAGAGTTACTGTGTCATCCCGCAGTTTCGCTCCTGGGTGTGTTGACAGTAGGTACTCAAAGAGATCTGTGCTCACCCGTGTCCACAGCAGCTAAAATGCGGAAACAACAGAATGTGTACAGATGGATGGACGCATAAACACAATGTGATGTACGCCTACAATGAAATGACATTCAGCCTTTTGAAAAGGGAGTAAAATTTGGATACGTGCTACAGCCACGGTGAAGCTTGGAGACACACTAAGTGAGGGAAGCCAATCACAAAAGGACACAAGTAAGGGCAGGAGGCGATCATGGATCATAACATTGTGAAGCCAGTGGATTTATGGTGTCCGGTGTCGGAAAGTCATTGGAGTAGGTATCTGAGAGTAAGTGTGCTGGGAAGGGGAGGTTGCGATGTTCAACTTAATATCTTAGTATTGCATTAATTGTAGTGTGGCCAGGTCTGAGGCACACCCTGAAAGCAGGAAGGAGGGTGCGGCAGAGGAAACAGTTTGGAGTGAGGGGGTGAGGACTTGAGAGTTCACTGCTGGGGCGCGGATTTCCGTATGGAAACTGCTAACAAGAGTTGCGGGGCGGGAAAAACAGATCTAGGTGCTCAATTTTCTGGTGGGTGAAGGAAGGAACATGGGAGGTCTCAGGATGATGACAAGTGATAGAGCAGATGGCCATGCTTCATAGGAGCTGGGGCTTCTGAAGGACGAAGAGGAGAAGCAGTTTGGGAGCATTCGAGTAGGGAAAGTAGCTAGAGGGGTAGCTATTCCACCTGTGGGCTGTTACGTATTTGGTGTGTGGGAGGGAAACACCTGTTTCCACTGAAGGGGAAGCTGGGAAAGTGGTCTCCACCCATGGCAAAGAGGATTTACGGAGGTGAGAAAGAGCAGTATGGGGATGGGTTAAAAAACTTGCCAGTAGTTTTGAAAATCCAACTATTCGAAAGTATACAGACTACTGCATAGAGATGCACAGAAGTGCTTTGTTAAGTGAGTCTGGTTGCACTCACACCCCAGTACCTGTCGCCAGCCTGCTTTAAACTCAGGACGCCCACCCTTCTGAGTTTGGATGGGGCAGCCGGCTGCCCAGTGGGAGACTGCACGTCCCAGCCGCCCGTACAAACCGGAGACTGTGTTTCTAAGGCCCCAGCAAAGTAATGCCCCTGAAAGGAGATGTTTTGTGTTCATGTTTTCCTCATCCCACAGGATGGAACGTGGACGTTGGGAGACAATTTTGACTGAGAATTCCAGAAGGGGCATCGGAGCCCCTGGTGATGTCACAGAGCAGAGACACTTGCCCACCTCTGGGAAGTGACGTGAAAGAGAAGTAAGTTTTCCCTCTCCCGGTCCTGACTACTGTGCGGTGGGTCTGAGTCCTGGTTCTGAACGCACGCCATTTGTGTGCCAGTCTTATTATGCTGCTTTCATAGGATCACGTAAATCACCATTGGAAACCTAAAGTGTCCCTGGCCCCAGTTAAGACACATTTTCAATATGTGCCTCTGGACAAGGCTGTATAACTAAGTTCAGTTTTTTTGTGACATTGTTACTGCCCGAGAGATTAGTCAACAACAAAGTTTAGTAATGAATCTACATCTGAATAATAATAATAAAGGACTGGAAAGTACCATATCATTCTCTTCACCTTTTTGAGTCACATGTCAGGTGCCATGTGGGCCAGGTCGCTTTCTGCCTCTGGTTGGGAGAAGGGCATTTCACCATTTCCCAATTTGGAGGTGAATCCTGCAGTTTTCATTCTGGGGTGAGCACATGGAGCGAACGGGCCCCTCTCCCATCACTGTTTCCTTTCTGTGGCAGGAGCTTGGATTCCCTTCACTCACCCGCAGGCTGAACAGGTCACCCTTCCCATCCTTCTGCCGCTTACACGAGTCACAGGTCAAATGTTTGGTCCCCCTGTGGTGGACTAGCAGTCTCTCTTTACCGAGTTGTGTGAACACTGTGGACTTGGGACTGCCGAAAGCAATAACACAAAAGTGTCTCAGTTCTTTAAAAGTGTCTCAGTTCTTTAATGGAATGGCATTCGTCATATTTCTGGCTTTTAAAATGCTGTTGCGGTTGAAACATTTTACCTTGTTTCAAATACAACAAATTTTCTGCAATTCAATTAGCAACACCTCTTCTGCAATTCCCATTTTTATAAATATGTCCACTTGCTTTGTTGCTTTGATGCTTTGAGAAGTTGCATTATATTTGTCTAGCAACGTCTGCGGTTCTTAGCAACAATGTTAATTATATAGCTTTGCTAACAAGTTAATGGTCGGTGCATTCTGTGAGTATTTTTCCCTCTCCCTGCTGTGCAGTTTTTTTCCTTAACTATTTTTGTGCAGGAGGGGTTCGGGTTTCAGTGCAGTTGCCTGCATGCATATTTTGTGTAGGGGAGCAGTGGGCAGCGCTAGGGGCAAGCCAAACCCAGCCTTTCACCTGGTGAGGATTCTGCTTCCGTGCCATGGGCGCGTTGAAAAGCCTGGGCTGGATCTGAGAGGATGTGGAGTGTCCACTAATGGGAGAGAGCAAATCTGTCCTTTTCACAGCTTTGTCCAGTGCAGGTGCCACCCCCTCTGCCTGGAATTCTCTTTCCTCTCTACCAGTATTACTTTAAAAAAAAAAAAGTGTTTCCCCCTTCCGTTTTTCTGTAAACACAGCTTATGGAAATATAATTTTACATACTGTACAACTCATCCATTTGACCTGTATGCCCCAACAGATTTTAATGGTTTTACAGATATGTACAACCATCCCCCAATCTACTTTAGAACATGCTAATTACCTTGCAAAGAAACATTGTACCCTACAGCTGTCACCCCTTTCCTCGCCCAGCCCCTTGACCCCGGAGCTGAGCATCCACAGATCTGCTGTCTTTATTTTTTATTTAAGTATACTTTTTTGACTATGTTATTACAGTTGTCTCTTTTTTTCTCTCCTTTATCCCCCTCCACCCTGCAACCCCTTTTCCTCCAGCAGGACCCTCCTTAGTTCATCTCCATGGGCTGTACATATAAGTTCTTTGGCTTTTCCATTTCCAATAGTATTCTTCATCTACCCTACTTTCTACCTACCATTTACGCTTCTTATTCCCTGAACTTTTTCTCCCATTCTCCCCTCTTTCCCCTCCCTGCTGATAACCCTCCATGTGATCTCCATTTCTGTGATTCTGTTCCTGCTCTAGTTGTTTGCTTACTTTGTTTTTTTTAGGTTCAATTGTTGATAGTTGTGAATTTATTGTCATTTTACTATTCAGATTTTTGATCATCTTCTTTTCATAGATAAGTCCCTTTAACATTTCATATAATAAGGGCTTGGTGATAATGAACTCTTTTAACTTGACCTTATCTGGGAAGCACTTTATCTGCCTTTGAATTCTAAATGGTTGCTTTGCTGGACAGAGTAATCTTGGATGTAGGTCCTTGCCTTTCATGACTTTGAATACTTTTTTCCAGCTCCTTCTTGCCTGTAAAGTCTCTTTTTAGAAATCAGCTGATAGTCTTATGGGAACTGCTTTGTAGGTAACTATCTCCTTTTCTCTTGTTGTTTTAGGATTCTCTCCTTATCTTGGGTAATGTAATTCTGATGTGCCTCGGTGTATGCTTCCTTGGGTCTAAGTTTCTGGTGACTTTCTGAGCTTCCTGAACTTCCTGGAAGTCTGTTTCCTTCACCAGATTGGGGAAGTTCTCCATTATTTTTTTTCAAATAAGTTTTCAATTTCTTTCTCTTTCTCTTCTCCTCCTGTCACCCCTATGATTTGCATGTTGGAACATTTAAAGTTGTCCTGGAGGTTCCTAAGCCTCTCCTCAGTTTTTTGAATTCTTGTTTCTTCATCCTGTTCTGGTTGAATATTTATTTTTCCTTCTGCTCCACATCTTTGATTTGAGTCCCAGTCTCCTTGCCTCCACTGTTGGTTCCCTGTATATTTCTCTTTATTTCACTTTTTATAGCCTTCACTTTTTTGCTTAATTTGTATCCATACTCAGTCACTCCTGTGAGCTTCTCATACATCCAGCACGTTTCAGTTAGAACCGTTCCTGGTGGTCAGTGTTCGTTACTGGTAGGTGGCTGTTGCGTTGGATGGCACAGGTCTAATCACGGAGGTGCCTGGGGTTCAGGAAGAACTGACTGTATCATGACAGCTGCTTCTGATCTCCAGATTGTTCTTTCTTTCTTTCCCTCGTATCTTTGAGAAACACACACATAGATACGCACACGCACAGCAAAACCTCCGAACTCTGGATCTGACTTGGTCTGTAAGAAGGGTTGTATGGTCTGGTGCTTGATATTGTGAACCAAGTTCAACTTGGTCTTTCTCCTAAGAAACTTTTGAATCTGAAATACAAAATGTGATCCAGTGAAATGCCTTGGCATGCATATAGTCAGTCACTTTGAAAACCATGACAGTGTATGATCGACATTTTGCTATTGTAACTTTGTTGGCTCTTGTGACTGTTTGATTTATAGCTGGTGGCAGTGCCTTTTGTAGGAGGGTTCCATCCATATGGGTGGGGGTTGATGTGAGAGGGTTATCATGACAATTCCAGCACATGTTTTTATGTGGCATTTTGTGCATTTTGAGTAAATGCCTGAAAGCATACGACATTGGGGATATATAAGAAGAAAAGAGAGCTTTTAAGACAATTATCACAATGTGATAGTTATGAATATAATGTTGTTCCTCTTCCTTTGAATTATTTATTCAAACACATAGTTAAGGGAGGATGTGGCCCTAATTGATGCTTTGATCTATACCCATTCTGTGTATATATCTTGAAATGCATCTTGTGCTAAGTGAAGTCTTTTAGAGACAGTCTTCTAGAACAACAGAGAATGGTGAAACTCCTGGCTTTGCTACCAGCTCGGGCAAGTTTATTCAGACTCTCTGGGTCTCCACATTTTCCTTTGCAACAAAAAGGGTTGGAATGGGGTGAAATGTCTGTGAAAGCATCTAGCACAGTGGTAGACACTCAGCAGGCTGTTTGTTTTTTCCCAGAAGCCAAAGTGCCAGGGCACAGTCTCATCTATCTCTGCTTAGAGGTGGAGGTATGGGGTCACAATGAGGATTTTTGGTACAGCGAGGAAAGTGTTGTGGACATAAAGACATCTTTGCATCTTTCATAGACCGCTGGGGTCCGACTGGGTTTAAAATTTACTGGGCAGAGTTTTGTGAACTGTCCTAATCATGTTAACATCACTCAAGCATTCCTTGAGAACCCTTGTGCTCCTGACATGGGGTTGCTCAGGCCTTGGGCACTGGGACACCCCAGCTCACAGTCGTGTGCCTGTGTCCTTGCAGGCTGCTGTGACCCATCACTGCCTCTCGGCTCCCAGTGAAGCCATTTTCAGGGACACCAGGATGGGACAGGATGGCTTGGATTCTGAATCACTGCAGAAACAACTTTTATGTGTTGAGCTGCACCGAAATTTTATTTGATGGTTGAAAAATGAAAATAACAAGGCAATTTAGCAGCAAAAAGAGACATATGAAAATGATAATTTAGCTGTGTATCTCTCTGACCTAACATAACAGCATTTCAGTTTCTGAAGCCTAATTATTTCTCAGAGAAACTCTACTTTGCTCACACAACTCAGTTAAGAAGAATTAAAGCAGCCCCTTGGGTATCGCCAAGACAGAGCAACATTATTAGCCATTGTTTGTCAACGGCGTTTTAGGTTAAGATAAGTGGTAAAGAAAATTTGAATTTTTTAATAGTCATTAAAATAGAACAGATTTTAACATTCACATACTAATTTGCCTTTTTAAGTTATGGGATTGTTTTGTATATTAGGTAAGATGTCTGGAGGTTTTAAAACATCTTTAAACAGAAGTTTTATTTTAAGTTTATTTTTCAAAGCAGCTTTGCTGGCTAGTGAGAAATAAAGTTCATTTACTTGGGGGTATGTATGAATATTGAAAGTTGAATGTTTATTTTGGAAAGATAAAAATCGCATAATGCATGAACTGCTTGCTATTCAGTTCAATATTTTAAACATGTTAAAACAAGTTATTCAAACATACTGTGATTTTCAAAGTTATAACAAAATTATCTCATGTTCCTATAACTCTCCTTATAAAATATTGATATACAGATTGTATATACTAGAAAGTACTATATATATGATGCAGTACTTTATGTAACCACACACAAAATTTTACAGGAACTGCTTTTCCAATCAGAATGCCATGTTTTGTTGAGATTTTATATAAACTCTACCTTTGACGAACATTTACCTTTAAGAAATGGTACAATCCTTTGGACAAACAAATGTGGACAAGATTTTCCCTTTTGTTTTCCATTGAGCTGGGCTTGTTGAAAACATTTAGTTTTCTAAAGCAACATAGATATTTTAGCATGAATTTTATTTCTATTCAGACCAAGTTTGGGTTTTGTCTGTTCTTTACTTTGGAGTTGGGATTAAGCCTCAGGAATGGACTTGTCTAACTGGAAAAGTTGTCAGCAGCAAATGTGTCAGGAAGAATTTAAAAAAAAAACAGAGAGAATTTGGGGAGAATGCTTAATCATCTGTGCCTTGCAATCCTGGGAACATTTGAATAGTGTAACCATGGTAGACAGGAGCCTGGATCACATCTAGCAACACCCGATGATGAGTCTACAATCACAGTCAGAAAGAAAGAAAGAGAGAGAGAGAGAGAGAGGAAGGAAGGAAGGAAGGAAGGAAGGAAGGAAGGAAGGAAGGAAGGAAGGAAGGAAGGAAGGACCAAGTACATTAGAGAGTCATGCATAATGTCTGTGCACCTACCTGGTTGGATGTGTTAACATTTCAGTCACTGCAGTTACAGGTAAAGAGCATAAGGAGATATTGTCCCTGCCTCTGTCCTTCCTGCTTTAAAGGGTTGGAGCTGACTGCCCACTCACTCTCTTGCAGTGACCTTGTAGGAGCCCCTTGGGCACTTGGCTGTGTCTTTGACATCTTCCCCAGACTGCCCTCCCACTTGGCTTCATGGTCCAATGTTTCCCTTCCCTGGACCATCTATCACCTGGATAATAGTGTAGAGTTAAGAATACAGATTTTAGGTCATAGCTCCCACTTGGGTAAGTTCCTTAGCCTTTCTCTGCCTCAGCTCCTTAATCTTTGAAATAGTTTAATTCATTAAAACTCCAAGCCTTGATAGGAAAGCCTAGTTAGAGGACTTGCTTAGATGGCAATGATGTTGTTTAATTTGAAATAATTTATCACATTCATGGATTTTACAAACTTTTAATATTTAGCATCTGCTATTTACCAGGCACTGCACTGGGCTCTGGTTATATAAAAATACCCAGGTCCCAGGGCTCCTGTTTTCACGGGGATGGGAGGCACGAGACAAATGCACAACTAGGTATAAACTAAAATTGTTATGAATTGTGTATCAGGCAAGGAGGAGGCAGCCAGAGAAGCACAGCATTCTTTCTATGTGCGACATGGCACGTTGTTGTGAGGAGATATTTGAAAGCTGGGTTAGTATTCATTACGTGGGTCAGTGGAACGAACTCCTGTGCAGGGTCAGTGGCCTGTGCAGAACTGAGAGGCTAGGGAGCACCCGGCCTCTTTGTGAATCAACAAGCGTCTTGGTTGGAAGCCACGAGTGGAGACCCTTTGTCCATCACTGGTGGACAAGCAGACAAGGGCTGTGGGTGTCGGGCCAAGGTATCCAGGTTTTACCTTGCAGGTACCAGTGATGATGCTGGTGATGTGATGTGATGAGGTCCTTAAACACCCACAAACTGCGCAATCTTGAAAAGTGACCTTTGTTGAAAAGCAAAGCAAAGGAGGGAGAGGCTGAAGTCTCTATCACATTTTCTGCCTGAGAATTGCATGTAATTTTTTTCAAGAGCAGTGTGAGTGGAGCAGAGAAGGCAAATGCAAATCCTTGTGGGTTTAGCAGTGGGTTGGAAGGGGGGTATAGAAACCATTACATGTTGGCAAAATGGCCAGAAGTGTAGCTGGGAAGTTGAGTGAGTGATGTCTGAAGCAAGCTTTCTCAGGCCCAGCATTATCGGCATAATGGGCCATATAATTCTTGGCCATATAAGGGCCATATAAGGCTGTCCTGTGCCTTGTGGCATGTTTAGCAGCGTCCCTGGCACCCACTAGATGCCAGCTACAAGTAATCACCTCGTTATGTCTCCAGATATTGCAAGGGTTACAAAATCACCCTGTTCGAGAACCACTAGCAAACAGGGAGACACAGGGCAGAGAAAGGGTAATTTCCTTTTTGTAGTTTGGAGACATAGAATCATCCTTGAGAGCTAAAAAGAAGGGATGGTGGGGTAGGATGAGAATAAAGGGAAGAGGTGGAGAATGACGTATGTGGGGGTAGAGGCGAGGGAGGCTTGCATCTAGTGAAGGTCATGGGTCATGATCCAATTCCGTGGCTCTGCTTCACCCTCTGTGCACTGGGTATAGGTAGGTGCTAACTCTGTGTGGTCAGAAGTCTCACTTTCAAAGTGTTTCAAGTCCGGCCAGGCCACCTGTGGTTATGGCTATGTCTGGAACCCTGCAGCTCATTTGCAAACTCCTGCTTTATCTGCTCAGGAAGGGTGACAGCTGTACTAGACTGGGAATGGTGGCAGCCAGGAAAGGCTCCTGTGAGGACAGAGGCAAGGGAAGGGGATGAAGAGACCAAGTGGGGAATAGCACTGTACAAAGTGGGAAAATGCTGAGAGGAGACTTGCCTCTGGCAGCATATTGTGTTATACTGGTTTGGGCTGCAATAATTCACTCTCCAGTGAATGAATATCTGTCCATTGCTTCCTAATACCTTGTTCTGTGCTAGCTGCTGGCAGAAACATCCTAACACCTGTAGCCTGAGAACAGCTCTTAGAATCAAACTATAAAGTCCTCTGTTATCCTTGTGGCTAGCAAAGTTTTTGCTTATATTTTTGTTTGTGCTTGAAACGATGAGAAAGATGAAGGGTTTCAGTGTGCTCTTGAGAAAGGACAGGACAGGGAGGGTTAATTTTTCCCATCCAATATTTATATTCTCTTCCTATATAGAGTAAGCTAAAGTTTTTACTCGGACACTAATCTTGCTTAATTCCTACAGCATTTCTTTTTGGTTAAGCTGGCTAGATTTATCTGTAATCATTACTTTGAAGCATCCATTTTAAAATAACTTGTTTTCTCTGTGAGTGACCTAAAATAGTTTTTATTAATATTTTATAACATGTAGAATTATTACTAGAGGGCTTGTTAAAAGGTTTATTTGGCTAAGGAAATGCTTTAATTTTTCCCTTTAGTGTTTAAATGATGATTGTGTATCTAAGTTGCTCAAGTTCCCACTGAGTATTGGCTGGGTGTGGAGACCACAATAACATTGCCATTCTAAGGGTTGATACAATTATTAAATACCTTGCCTTTGGGAAATATCAATTTAACAGATAAATGCTTATTGACTTTCCTGCTGGACATGGTAAGTTTCTATGCCACAGAATGAAAACTGATGAGCAAATCGGGCCCCAGGGAACACAACTGGTGCACGCTAATAGCAGCCTCAATAAAACGTGGAGGTTACAAGTGGAGAGCAGGGTTCCTTCGATGAACTGGGACCTGGTGACAAGGGAGTGGAGGGCATCTGCCATGTCAAGAGCAAATCCAAATAGCAAGAACTGAGGGCAAAAAACATTTTACATATGAAAAATCTAACCAGCCAAACAATCAAAGAACATGTAAAATGTCTACAGAGAGATTTCCACAGTAGGAGACCAATGCAAAAAGTACTTTTTTTAAATACAATTTTATTTGAGCAGAAAGATCATTCATGAATTTTCTAACCCTCCTTATCTCTTTTAAGCACTCTACTGTGAATCAAAGTGGTACAAATAGAAAAGCCAGAATCCTATAGATTTCCATCCTACCAATGTCTTTTGATTAAATATAAAATAACTCAATTTTTTTACTTTCTTTCACTTAGTCTTTTTTAAATATATTTTTATTTTATTGATTATTCCATTACAGTTGTTCTATTCCCCCCTCCATTCCCCTCCACCTTGCAAACCCCTCCCCCACCGTCCCCCCTTTAGTTCATGAACACGTGACTCAAGTTCTTTAGATTCTATATTTCCACTACTATTCTTACCCTCCCCCTATCTATTTTCTATCTACTGTCTATGCTACTTATTTTCTGTACCTTCTCCCCCCTTCTCCTTCTCCCACTCCCCTGTTGCTATCCAGCAAAGTTTTCATTTAGAATGGAAGGACAGATAAAGTGCTTTTCAGATAAGATCAAATTCAAGGAGTTCCTCATCACCAAGCCCTTATTATATGAAATGTTAAAGGGACTTATCTAAGAAAAAGAAGATAAAAAAGATGAACAGTGAAAGGACAGCAAACTCACAGTTATTAACAACCACACCTAAAACAAAAGCAAACTAAGAGGACAGCTAGATCAGGAGTGAACCATAGAAATGAAGATCACATGGAGGGTTAAAATAACTCAATTTTTTAACTTCAGTCTGCTTTCTAAGTCATACTCCACTCCCTATTTCTTTACTGATCTTTTACTTCATTAATATTTGCCAACTTTTCTGAATTTAGGTACCTAAATTTGTGTTTCTATGTATGTAGCTGAATTTCCTTCGGATCCTATTTTCCCTTAGTTCTCATGTAAAATATATAAACTATAACTTTTCTGTTTTTTTCCGAGGGCTAACATGTGCCTAAGCAGAAATGAGGTGGTTGCTGGTGATCATTCCTTTTTCACTTGGCATTTTGATCAGAAATAGTCACATGAAATTAGTTTCCAGGCCCTTATGTTCATCCCTCCCCTTCCCTTTTCTCTCTCTTTCCCACTCTCTTTCCTTTCACAAACATTTATTGAGCACCTACTGCACACTCGATTCAGAGTGTCCAGTTCTGATAAAGGGAGCTCTGACCCCATTTTTGTGGAGCTTGAAGCTTTCTGTTTAGTGGGGAAGGTAAGTGTCAGTAGGACCCCATAACACACGGCTAGTGTTTCACGTAACGCTCTTCTGGTTCAAACATTTGCAAATAGCACTAAAGGGAAGGGTACTGTGTTGGAAAGATTGGTGGTAGTGATGGGAGTGAAGCTCAAAGAGTCAACTGGAGGCTGGGACGCCAGCCTTGGAGATACAGAGAATCAAAGGACCTCAGGAAGCAGGAATGCCTGCATTTGCCTCTGAGCAGGAGGAGTCAGGCCAGCACCCTGTTACTACGATTAATATTAACATCCCGTGAGGCGGTCAGTCTCGTATCAGTGAGTGGGGAGTCCAAGCTGTGAGGGAGAGGACTCACCCGCCTCGGTGGGGTCACGGTGCCTGCTGCCTGCCAGGGCTGGGAGAGAAGCCTGCTGGGGTTCCAGCGTGAGGCAGGAGGCGTCTGGATTTGCCTTCCGAGGAGCCAATCCAACAGACGAGGGAACTGAAGTCAGGGCTCTGTCAGGGCGAACGACAGGGACTGCCCTCTCCCACTCCAAACAAAAACAATAAAGGGGCAGATATTTGCTATGATTGATAAGAGTTTGCAAGGGAAATAAGTGAATATCTGATAATGATCCCAAATTATATCTTTATTTCAACTATGTCCGCCTCAGAAAGGATTTCAGAAGCTTAAAACAGGAGATAGAAATAAAGTAAAACCATTAAAATGGTAAACAAAAAAAATCAAATGCTAGTTTTGCAGCATTCTAAGAGTTTTGTCTGTCATGTCAACAGCTGTGGCAGCAGCTCCTAGAAATTGGCCTGACCTAGTAGATGCTCAATAAATATTTACTGAGTGAATGTGGGCTAGAAAATGGGGAATGGTGATTCCTTTACATTCTTTTCTTCCATTTTGCTTGGCTGCCTGGGAAGGCACCAGGTAAAGTGGACAAAAAGGGAAACCCAGCGATAGGGACTGACATAAAGAATTAGGGGAAGTTACAGGGGTAGGTTGGGCAGCACTGATGGTATTGATTTTGATTGTCTCTGAATCCTGGAGGGAGTTTCAGACCAAGGTTCTGAACAGGGAAGACCTGGTGGGTAGTCCCTAACTTGCAAGTTAAAGGAACTTCAGCAAGTTATTAACCTCTTTCTATCTCATTATTAAAATTGGGATACACTTAGCTCACAATATGATTATTAAAGTCAAATAAGATAATGAAGGCACCTTGAACATGTCAAGGTAAAAATATTGTTATTCATAAAATCACCCAAAAGGAAACATCTTTATTTGCTTTAGAAGAATAATTTTGAACCTGCACCCCAATCATAAAACTAAGAGCTGCCCTTTTTATAGAAGAAAAAAAAGCTTTGTATTTTGTTTGAATCAGAATTACCTCCAGGCAACCTTTCTTTTAAGCAGCTCTTCAGGGATAAAATTGGACAAAAAAAATTTCTTATGAAAACAGATCGGTTGAATTAATTAGCACACATTTGGTGAGTTTGTTGACAGTGTGGGTTAGTCACAGCAAAGCTGATACATTGATTCACAGCCCAAGTGAAAATATTCAATTTCTTATTAAAAAAGTACAGGGGTACCCAAAAGTCAGTTTACAGTTGTATGTATGTATGTATTATTTATGAATTCTTGTATTTTCCATACGAACAGCTGCAAACTCACTTTTACCTGCCCTTGCATTCTATAGACCAATGAACAAATCCCATTTCCTATGACAAACACCTTTTCTAAACTTCATGGTGGTCATGGAGCCGTAGTGTACAGGCCAAGCTTCAGGCTTATTTGACTTTAACTTTTATTCAAATAAAGGTTATTTGACTGTTTTCCTGGAAGATGAAAACAGGAAGAAAAAGAAAAGGAAAAGAAAAAGAAACAAAACAATGAGAACAACAATTAAACAAGCCACATGTTCCTTCTTCTTGAATGAGTGTAAACATGGAGAAGAGCTGTCGTTGTAAGACACGACGGACCTTGTGCGGTTTTAAACCTAAAGTAGTTCTTCCCTGGTTGATTGCTAGCAGTTCATTGTCTTAAATCACTGGAATAGAGTTTACAACTTTCTCTTGTTTACCTTGGGGAGAAGGACTATGACCCACACGCTGCTGGAATTTTTTAAGTAGTTATGGTCCATACATACGGAATATAAGGATTTTCTTGGTGTTCCCAGCAAGTAGCATTGCTACATATGGTCTTCTTTTCATTTAACCCCAAAGCTATTCAAAGGATTGAGGCTTCTAATCCCAACGGCCTGTGTTAGGTCTCTTCCACCTTTCACAGTGAAAGGCCTGTCCATACAGTGAACATGTCTCCACACTCAGAATCCAACATTGTTCAGTGAATCTGTTCAGTGCAATGTGTAGTTAAATGGTGAAAGAAGAAAACCTGGTGGACTTGTTCCTCTCACTTCTTCTAGAGATGAACTTGCTGAGACTTTGGAGTCTCTACTTTCCATCTCACTTAATTTAATAATATTAAAGCCCCTCTGAATATTAATATTTGAATATTAATATCTGAAGTGGTAATGTTATTAATATTAAATATTATCATGCTTTCTCAGCATGATAGAGAACAATAAATGTGTTGGAGACCCAGCTCTGTATTCCAGTAACTTTCAGACTACTCAGAGAAAAGTTTTATATTTGAAATAAGGGCTGGGCTTGATGTAGACCATAAATTTATACAAACTCATTGTAGGGAGGACATTCAAAATCCTTGACAATGACCTTTGCCAAACTTGTTGACCCCTTGCCAGTATTTTGTAAAGATCATCTTAATTAAAGAGCTATATCAGATCAATGATCAATTTTTCCTTAGTAGATTGATACATAAAGGACATTTAAAGTAAAACAGCCCTGGGTAGAATTTTTCAGATGGAAAGATTCTTCGAGACCGCATAGTCTAATGCTTTCATTTGAAGATAAAAATGAAGGCCGAGACAAGATTCATAACTTCAAGATTCATACCCCAAGGTCACACAGCACATCAGATGCACTGAAGCAAAGCTCTTTAGTTTCCCCTTTGTGTTCAGAAAGATGTTGATTCCTGGTCAGGGCGCATGCCTGGGTAGTGGGCCAAGTCCCTGGCTGGGGGCAAGTGACCTGCACCTGATCGATGTTTCTCTCCCTCTCTTTCTCTCTCCCTCCCCCTCCCTCTAAAAATAAATAAATAAATAAAATCGTAAAGAAAAAGAAAGATGTTAGTGGTTTTTCTCTAGAAGTAAGTGAGAAGGGGTGTTGGTGCAACACGCTCCCTCTCCAAGGTGATAGGAAAGTCCCCCAGCCTTTGTGGAGTTTAACTCTGGTGATACTGTGTTAAAATTTCCCCATCAGATATCATTTGTAACCTGTAGTTTCTTTTTATTTAATCCAAAGCATGTTGAAAATATTGAGATACCATGGGGATTACGGAGTATATGTTATGGGATAGTGCCTATAATGTAATAACAGAAATGTGTGATGTTGGGCAGGTGGCCAGATGTAGAGACTCCTCCTGTGATGTAAGTCACTTCTCCCTGCTTCTAAGTCACATCACCAGTGTCCTTGAGAATGCTTCAGCTCAGTGGAACAAACATTAATGGAATGTCAACCATGTGCAATGCATGTGACTAATCAGAGCCTCAGGGTGGCCAAGGACAGCTAAGGATTGTTCTGGGCTCTTCACATTTGTTTTTTTTAGGAGCAATGCATGTATCTTACTTTCTCAATCCAACAGTCTGTTGCATTTGTAAGTATAAGTGGGTCGATAGCCACAAATGGGGAGTGCGCCAGGCATCTTTGACTCTTTCTCTTCTTCTCCCACCATTGGCAGGTGTCTTCTGCACGCACCCCACCTCAGCCACACCGGGGCAGCCTCTCCTGCATGCCCTGGGTTTCTCTGATGCTAGGCTCCTGGGTGCACCTTCCTGGCACATGCACATCCACGCAACTGGACGTGCAGGGGCATGCTCCATCTTTTAGAGCAGTGGTTCTCAGCAATGACTGACATCGAATCACTTGGGGATGATGGAAAAATACAGATTCCTGGGTCCCCCGTGAAGATACTCCGACTTGGTTGCTCTGCTCTGTAGCTTGAGTCTGAAGGTTAAACAGAACTCCATGTGTTTCTGGTACGGAGCCAAGGTGGAGAAGCATTGCATAGTTAGGGCTACTTGACCAACAGCGAGTAGAACTGGGAGATAAATACATCTCCAGGTGGAAAAGTCTCAGCACGTTTTACACAACAGGACTTCCAGGACAGAACCCCTGCAGTGTCCTAGTGGGACTGAGCATTAATGACACACAGCAGTAATCAGTTAGTGTGTACACCTTTGCAGTGATTTTTCCTCACTCCCTATTTCCCTTTCCAAGACCCTAACTCCTATTGCCAGGGATT
Organism: Artibeus jamaicensis; assembly: GCF_021234435.1. Taxonomy (NCBI): domain Eukaryota; kingdom Metazoa; phylum Chordata; class Mammalia; order Chiroptera; family Phyllostomidae; genus Artibeus; species Artibeus jamaicensis. The sequence continues at coordinate 19,226,125 of NW_026522056.1, forward strand.
AATTGAAACGACAAACTTTCACCCTGGCTGGGTGGCTCAGCTGGTGGAGCATCGTCCCATACACTCAAAGCTTGTGGGTTCAATCCTGGTCAGAGCACATACCTAGGATGTGGGTTCGGTTTCCAGTCGGAGTGCGTCCGGGAGGCAACCAATCTATGTTTCCGTCTCACATCCATGATTCTCTCTCTCTCTTTCACCCTTCTTCTCTCTCTAAAATCAATAAATATATCTGGAGATGGGGATTAAAAATTATAATAAAAATGAATAAGTAAAGTTCCTGCACCCAGACCCTCATCTCAGGCTTTAGTTTTGAGAAGGAGCCCAAGGTAGTATAGGCAGAAAAGCACAAAGCTTGCATCTGGCCCCCACTTCCTGGCCCCCGTGGAAGCCCCTGGAAGAAGCAGGGGTTTCTTCTCTGTGGTAGTAGATGCGAAGAGCTCTCCCTGCCTCACCGCGTTTTCTAACCTAGGTTTAAACTCCTCCAAGGCAGGTATTCTGAGGCAATCAATTAGTGATGCCATCCCCTCAATTTATTTTTGGTTGTTTAGAGGCTTAGTCCTTTTGTGTAATCTGCAGTGCTGTCTCCTAAGTACTTTCTTAATTGATGAGCACTTTTCAGTGTGTCTGTAGGCCGTAATGGGGATTGAAGAATACATTCCTATTAGTTTCCCCCTGTTTTAAATGTCCCAATTCACACCCCTTCTTTGACTCTGTCATCCCCACTTACACCATCCTGCAGGCTTTCCTCCTCTTTTTTGGTCTGTGAATTACTGGAGTGACTGCCAGGTCTCCTACCCGTGGGGGCAGAACAGGGGGCTCCATCTGGGTTCTCTTGAATACCGTGGGAAGAGCCCCGCCTGTCCCCTTGGGGATATCATGGGTCCTTCTCCTCATCTAGCCTAGGAGGTATACGATGAGAATGTAAAAATTATCTACATTTCAATATGACTAATACATTTGTAGTCTTAATTTAAAAATAAGAGTAGAATTTCTACAGAGGGTGGTGTGGAACCAGTATTTAGAGGACCTAAGAACATGAGTTTACAAAGTTGTGTAGAATGCTGAAGACGCACAGGCTTAGTTTTAAGTGCTTTGTTATGGCAACTTTACTGAGGCACAGTTTACATCTATTGAAATACGCCCATTCTAAAGGTATAGCTCAATGAGTTTTGACAAATGCACGTACCTGGTAACCAGCACCACAATCAACATATAGAACATTTCCTGTCCCTCCAGAAGTTTCACATGTTCCTTTGCAATTAATCTCCTCATTCCCAGCCCTGGGCAACCACAGACTTGTTTTATGTCAGTATCAAGTGGTTTTGCCTATTCCAGAATTTAATATATTTGGACTTGTACACTTTGGCTCTTTTATGTTCGGCTTCTTTTGCTTACCATAAGGGTTTGAGATTCATCCAAGTCATTTGGTTTGATTGTTTCTTTTGTTGCTGAATAGCAGATGTACCGCTCATCTGTTGATGTACATTTGGGTTGTCTCCAGTTACTGGCTATTAGGGATATAGTTGATCTGAACATGCTTGTATTGGTCTTTGTGTAGAGGTGTTTTTATATTCCTGTGTTAATAACTAGGAAATAGAGCTGCTGGGTCGGATGGTATTTTTAACTTCACAAGGAACTATCAACCTTTTTCAAAGTACAATAGACCTACCATTTTGCTGTCAGTTCCTCCACATCCACACCAAACTTGATATTTTTAGTCTTTATTATTTCAATTATTCTTGTGAGTGTGAAGTTGAATCTCATCGTGGTTTAAATATAAATTTCCCTGATGATTAATGATATAGAAAATCATTTATATGGTGACTGGCTTGTTTGGATATCTCTTTTGGTGTAGTGTCTGTTTGCATCTTTCGTCCATGTTTTATTTATGTTCTTTTAAGGAATTTGTATCATCCAAGTTGTTGAATGTATTGTTATAAAGTTGTTCATACTGTTCCCGTACTAACTCTTTAAAGTCCGTAGCATCAGTGACTATGTCCTGTGTTTTATTCCTGATTTGATAACTTGTGCCCTGTTTCTCTTTTTTTTCCCTTGATTGAGCTGAATAATGGTTTGCAATTTTATTTATCTTTTAAAAGAACTAGCTTTTGGTTTCATTGATTTTTCTCTATTGTTTTGTTTTCTATATCAGTATTTTGTCCCATTATCTTTATTTTCCTTTCTTCTATTTACTTTGGGTTTAGTTTGTTCCTTTTGTTTTTAGTTTTCTTTTTAAAGATGATAGCTTAGATGGTTGATTTTAGACCTTTCTTTTATAAGTATGTAAAAATATACGTATCACATTAAGCATTGTTTTGCTGCATTCCCCCAAATTTGGTATGTTGTAGTTTCATTATCAGTAGGTTAAAAATATTTTGTAGCTTTCTTATAATCTTTTTCCTGCCTCATGGGCTATTTAGAAATGTGTTGCTTCTTTTCCAAGTATTTAGAAAAATTTAAATAATTTTTAAAATTTAATTTCAGTCAGAGAGTTAACTACAATGTACCAATTCTTCTATTTATTGATATTTAGGTGCCAGCATATGGCTCATCTTGGTGACTCTACCATTTGTGACAAAAAAAAAATGTGTACTGTGCTGACAATTGATGAAGTTATTTTGGAGCATTATGAGTTTTCATTGTCATTACTGATTTTCAGTCTACTTCTATGAAAATAGTGTCAGAGTCTCTATTTTTCCTTTCAATGCTATTAGTTTTTCCTTTAGGTGTTTTGAAGTTGTATTATTACATACATATTCAGGACTGTTAAGTGTTCTTGATGAATTGACCTTTGTCATGAAATTTCCTTTTTTTGCCACTGATATTTCTTATCCTAAAAATCAATATAATGTAATAATATAATTCCCATTTCTATTGTTAGTGTTTACATTTGTTTATTATATCTCATATTTAAAGTGAATTTTTTTGCAGAGATTATATTATAGGATCTTGAATTTTTATCTAATCTAATCATCTCTATTTTTAATTGGAGTGTTTAGCTCATTTACTTTTAATATAATTATCAACAAAGTTGGCTTTAAAATCTACTATTTGCTATTTGTTTTCTATTTTTTCATCTATTCTTGGTTGCTTTATTTCTCTTTTCTTTTTGAATTCTTTGGTATTACATTTTGTAGCAACTTTTGGCTTATTAGTCATAACTCTTTTTTGAGTGATTGCTCAAGGTTTACAATATGTATCTTCAACCTTTCATAGCTTGTTATACCACTTCACCAGTTATGTAAAGTAATATCATACTGCTTCACAAATTATGTAAAATCCCGAGGGCAGCATATAGGCAGTCCTTAATTTTTATGGTCCTGATAGGCATGAATTTCAGTTGCCATGGTTTAGTCAAATAACACCATTTCCCCAGCAACACAGCTTGAATTTCAGTTATCACAGTTCAGTAATGCTGAGTAATTGTATAAAATACAAGTTTTGATGTTAATCTTTAGAATGCAAATCAGTACATAATTAACAGATGGGCATCATGACTTTTTAGATGTGTACACTGTGTCTTCAGTCTGTCAGTGGTTAGTCACGGTGCATCTGCTATTTCTTGTGTACATAAACAGCCAGGGTGTAGCTGTGTCCAGTCCTCATCTCTCAGCGATAAACCCATACAACTTAAATTTGAAAGTAAATCTGCTGTTGACTGATGGTTCAGATCATCTGTACTCATTTGGAGACTTGCAAAAAAATGTGATGATTTGCTTTTTACTAACATACTCATAATCTTTAATCCACCCAATAGACCGAGGAATCATTTAACTTTTAAAGCTTATCTTAGCCCTCAGTGAATTGAGTGCCCACCTGTGAACCAAAGGCTCACCAGTACGATTTCCATTCAGGGCACATGCCTGGATTGTGGGCCAGGTCCTAGTAGTGGATGCGTGAGAGGCAACTACACATTGATGTTTCTCTCCCTCTTTTTCTCTCTCCCTTCCCCTCTCTCTAAAAATAAATAAATAAATAAATAAATAAATAAACAAACAAATAAATAAAATCTTTTAGAAAATAAAAATAAAGCCCACTATCTTAGCTTGACTTTTCACAGGCTATGGATGCTACAACTGAAGACCATACCATTTCTTTAGTTGGATACAGAAGAAATATCACTTAAACAATACAATGGAAAACAATCAGATGTTGTGGCAAGAGGAACAATAACTAATAAGTATGTAACATGGCAGAAACTTTTATTGAACTGTGAAAATAACATATAGAATTCAAATAGGATCTAAATGGGGTTGTTGGAGCAATAACTGACCGTGGAAATGTTGACCATCATCATTTGGGAGAAAGTTAGTGAAAATGGATTTATTGCCATAAATGAGGAAAGAGGTTGCTGCAAAAAGAATAAAGATGTGTCTAAAGATGTGATGTCAGCTACAACTTTTCATTAGAGAAAATCTTGAAGGTATTTCACAATATTAAAAGCATAAAAGTTGAAATGTTGGAAGCTGATGGATGCTGCTTCATGTTGTAAGTTATACTTCGAGAAGAAGATCTCAAGCACTGTGCAAAGTACTCTTGATATCTTTTCTTTATAAAGAAATGAAACACTTCGATTCTTAATTTTTCTACTGTTTTAAATTATACTGGACTAAATAAATATTAGTTTTACTGGTTGTTCATTTTTCTATACATTCATATGAGATCTGTCCAGAAGGTATCCAGACATGTAATATGAAAAATAGAGACATTTATGGAAGAACATACAAAATACAAGAAACATCATACATAGGACAATGACACCTCAGTTCCCTTCAAAGTAGGCACCTTGGGAGCTCCTCACACAGTTCTCCCAATTGCCAATAGCTGCCCTGGTCATATTTTCCTGAATCTTTTTGATGGTCTGAAATCTCTTCCCTTTCAAAGGTGATTTTGGTTTTGGGAAAAGCCAGAGTTGCAGGGTGCCAAATCTGGGCTATAGGGGGGGTCGAGTCACCTGGGAGATTTGATGTTTCACAAAAAAAAAAACTGCATGAGACATGAGCAGGTGAGTTGTCAAGATGAAGCTGCCAATCACCTGTTGCCCATACATAGCTGCAGCCTTCTGAGTCATCCAAATAGTTTCCATGGAGTAATGTTCAAGCTTAAGGCAAAATTTGATGCAGATTTGTTTCTCTACTTGCTCAATCATTTTGAATATGACAACCATAGAGTACACACACTCAGTGGTGTTTACCACCCCCACTGATGAGTAAGTGAAGTTGCAATTGATCACACATGCACATTCCAGTTCACTTTCCTTGGCTGTCAGGTTATATTGATGTCGCATGAGCCATTCTTGTTATATTAACAATGGTTTGATGTTTTCCATACAGACATTGTATAACTGACATTATGAGAGTTTTAAATGTTTTGTTGACAATTTTTAAAAGGTCATACAGCATTTGTAATCTTTCTCATTGATTGAAAGATCACTTCTCGTGTTTTAGCTTTCACGGTCATTTTAATAGTCTTGCATGACCATACAAAGTGAGGACTTCTATATTTCCATTCTTTTTGTGCTTGTCTTTGCCTATTTGAACTGCTGTAACAAAATACAGATAGTTTACAAATAGCAGAAATCTATTGCTAACAGTTCTGGTGTCCAAGGTTAGGGTAACACCTTTCTTGGATGAGGTCCTATTCTGGGTTGCAGACTTCTCAGTGTGTCCTCATAGGGTGGAGGGGACTAGAGAACAATGTGGGTCCCTTACTGGAAGAGTAAGCCCATTTATGAGGGCTGAACCCTCGTGACCCAAATACTTCCCAGCAGCCCACTTCCCAATACCATCGTTTTTGAGTTCGGATTTCAACACAGAATTTTGGGAGAACACAGACATTTAGACCACAGCAGTGCTATTGTCCCAACATTCTACATCAATATTTTGTTTTTATAATAACTGTTATTACATCTTCCTAAAAAAGCCAATTACCTTTTGAAGAAATTTTAAAATGTGAGAAAGTAGTCTCATAATTATCTACGTGCTTGCCATTTCTGAGGTTCTTTATTGTCTAGCACAGATTCAAGTTTCCATCTGGTGTTATTTTCTTTCAACCTGAAGACATTCTTTAACATTTCTTACAATGTGTGTCTGTTAGTGATGAATTCTCTCAGTTTTTTTATTATCTGGAAAAAACTTTATTGAACTTTCATTTTGGATGCAAATTTTACTGTTTATAAAGTTCTAATTTGACAGTTTTCTTAGTACAATGTTTTCCTCTAAATATGTTGTTTTATTGTCTTGTCTTTTACTGCTTCTGATGAGACATGGCAGATCTTGGCCAGCAGGATCCATGTATGTTATAGCTGCTAGAGAACAAATATACATGCCCTGCCAAAGTCCTGTGGAGAAAAAGGGATGGCGTGGACGCTCTCTGAGAGAGTGAGAGGAGGAGAGGGCCAGAGAGCTCAGTCCCTGCCTGGGCAGGCTTTTATTGCTTCTCTGAGTGCATTACTTGGAGGGTAGTCCTTATTTACTAGGCACAGGTTCATTGCAGGGGATTGGCTTTTACAGATAACAAAGGAAAGTATGTTGCTAATTACTTCAAAGAAAAGGATATTTCAGACCAAGGGGAAAAGTGGTTGAACTGGTCACACTCCATTCTTGGGAGTGTTTAGCAAAGACTTTAGGAAGTTGCAGTAAACCCTTTCTACCTCAATTCAGGGTGAGGGAGTTTTAGCAAAAGCAAGTCTCATAGCAGTCTAGGTACAATGCAGGCCTGATTCCCCAAAGGAAAACCACTCTGTGAGCATGGTCCTGCATGCCACTCACTGCCCACTGGTTTTCCACATGGAGGCTGAGCTGCATTTCCACAACACAGAAGCGGTTCCCTACAATGAGGTGTCTGCAGACCTATGTGTCTGTCTCTCTCTTTACCTAATCACCCCGAAGAAACTACCATCTTTGTTTCACACACCATTGATTAGCTCTGCCCGATTTTAAGTTTTACAAACCTGAAATTATTTGTACATGTTACTTGTGGCTAGATTATTTTGCTCTATATTACTTTTGTGAGATTTACTACATGTTGCTGAATGCAAAAACATTTTTTATATTTATTACTGTTGTACAAATATCCTCACACCTATTTTTCATTATATTGTTGATGAGTTTTTCAGTTGCTTCTATTTTTCACTCACTTCCAATAATGTGGCTATTAATATTCATATACATGACTTTGGGTACACATATATTAATTTCTGTTGTGTATACTCTTAGAATGGAAATTGCTCAACCGAAAGGTATGAAAAGGTTCAGTTTTAGTATCAACAAAAATACTTCAAAATGGTTGCACCAATTTGATTTTCACTAGCATTATACAAATGTTCCAGTTATTCCACTTCCTTGAGAATACCTGGTAATTTATAAGCGTTTGTTATTTTGGTGGATGTATGGAGTTATACTAGTGGGTTTTTTGTATTTTGTTTTTGTATTTCTCTCAAGGCCAATAATGTTGAATCTCACGCTAGTCTTATGAATGCAACATTTTCTTAACTTTGAAGTCTTAGTTTCCCTAAACCATACCTGGTCTCATTTTAGTAACCTTGGGTCACTCGGGTAATATTTAAGAAGTTTAAACCAGATATTAATGTCTCAATCACTGTTCATAGTACTAAACTTTTTCTCTCTTCTTCCTTTCTGTTTCTGGAAGATTGTTTCTAAATTCCTATATGACTTTATATCTTTTCACATCCAGGAAGAGCAGGCAGCAGGGAAAGGGGGCGGTTGGCGAATATGGGTGAGACAGCCTGGCACATGGGGGGCAGCTGCTTTATTTTCCTGTCACCAGTGACTTCGGTCTGTTGTCCACACAGGTCCTGGTCCCCAGAAATGCAGGAGGGCAGCTCAGTGGTCTCTGGTGGTCAGCCTTCAGAGATTTAAGAAGGGTAGAGCTCCATGCCCCATCTTTCTCCCCAGTAATAGGCAGTTCCATCTATGTACCCTCTGTGGACGTCCAGTGACCCTCACCTGAAGCCCTTTGATGAGGGAGACTAGTTGGCCACTTGGGTCTTAGATGTCATCTCTGACTGGTCTAGGCCTACCAGTGTTCTGAGAATCTCTGACCCACCAACCTTTACTCTTCAGGATCCAAATTTCCTAGATTTTTTGAGGTTGCTGGCTTTACCCTCTCTACCTCTCACACAATCACACAAATGAAATAGAAGGTAAGAGGGCTGTCCCCTGGCTTTCTGAATGCTCCCTTTCAAACTCTCTTTGTCCCTAATTACATCTTTTGTGGTGGGTGAAAGTCTAAACCAATTCAATCTGGCCCTGATGCAGTGTGGGCGAGTCTGGCACTAGAAATATAGCTCTCTTTGGACCTAGCAGTTAAAAGATGATCTCTTTGATCTGATCTATAAATCACCTCCCCGATATCACGGCACTCTAGCTCAGCCCTGAGACTGGGAGCGGGGGAGGACCGGAAGCTGCTCTGCACCACTTCGGGGTGAACTTTGGCTCGCTTTTGGTCCTTCAAAGCCTCTTTCCATCTCAGAATTTTTCCACTTCGACTTCTATTGCCAGGTGCCTGATTCCATATATTCCCAATTAATATTGCCCAGGAAGAGAATCCCATGCATTCATTTTGTCTCTGTGCAGAACTTTCAAGGTGAGCTCACCTTTCAGGCTGCTGGCGACTCTGTGGATTGGCCTGTGTTCTATTCTCTTGTGCCTTAGGTGTGGCGGGGAGGCAACTGGTAGCCCAGGAAGAAATGAGAACAACTGAGTCCAGCTGCATTTTTGATGCCTCAGAATCCTGCTGTTGCTCTGACCTGCCATCTATAATACGTGTCTCTTGTGTCGTACTTCCAGTCAAAGGGATGGATTTGCATCTCATAACCAATAGCATGAGGATGCAGAATCCTGGGCCGAGGCACGCGGTACATGAGACCGTGACTGGGTGTTTCTCTGTGTGACACTAAGAAAAAGATGGCCAAGGAGACTGCACGTTAGTGCTTTCATTTTGTTTCAGTATAAGTCTGCCCAGGTGATCAGAACAGGTGGGAAAGTGGCATGGTGGGTGGGGAGGGTACGGTGAGGGGGGTATATTTCTGCTCCTTGGCATCCTGGAGGTTGAAGCCTTATATTGAGAGAGCTATCATCTCACGACCCCTTCTCCCTGTTCACTCTCATGGGGAGGTCACGTAGAGTTTACCAGACAGGTGCATGGGTATAATACCTATATTCTTGAATAAGGTTATATCCTGGTTGCAGGCAAATTATGACTTTCAAATGTAGCATCTGTTGAAGAATTTTTAATGAACTTGATGAAGGTAAACTTTTCATAGCACTGTCAGAAGTCTCTCGTGCTGCTTTTTATCTTTTGATTATCAGTGGACAGCCTAGATATTTTTCCTGGATTTTTTGATAAGAATTTTTAAAGTTGACATTGTAGTGATCACAAGTATAAATGGGTATATAAAGAAGTTGCCTTGAATTATTGCAAGGCTGCTATTGTTCATGATGTGTACTCAAATGAGGATGCAATTAATACTTGCATAAAGAAGTGGAATAATGTCAGCCCAGAATCTACAAATTTTAGGAAGGTGTTTGGAGCAGTGATTTTCATGAGTGAAATGGTTAATCATTTTCATCCATCTTGGGGGGAAAACTAGGCTAGTTTTCAGCATGGTCCACTTCCTAGCATTATCCTCTGAAGGTCTTTGGAATAAGTCAGCAGTGACAGCTGCTAATAGGTCTGCTATCTACTAAGTTGTTAGCATTTTATCTTGACACACTGGTAGAATAAACTTCAAGAATACTTCACAGAGTGTGATCGCCTTCAGCTGCCAAATGCTAGATTTAACTATTTATTAGGACCAAAAGGAGTGTTTAGACTTTGCAGTACAGCACAGAAGCATATTAAAATTGAAATTAGGGATCCAATCAGACTCCATACAGGGTTGATGAATGCCAGTATTTGGGGACCTTGGACGTGGTGTACTTCATTCAGTTTTGTAAAAAAGAAATGAGACTCGGGAAAGGGAAGGGGTTAGCTAAGATTATTCAGAAGGTTTGAGGCAGAAACACAATATAATTTCAGTTCTCCTGCTTCTTGGTCACAGCATTTTCCCCACAATACTGGGCTATTTTGTTGCCAATTCCTTTATTATGCTTTCCATCCTACCTATTTTGCCATTGCAGCCTTATTAAGATTCTGTCCTTTACCCAAAATGCTTAAATTTCCTACCAGTATTGTCTCCATAAAGAAATAAATGCCGATTGTTATTGGGAAAAACAGGACACTGCTCCTCCTGGGTGTCTCCTTTGTTCTCACATTACTTTCACACCCACGACAATTCTGACACCAAACGTGTGGGTTTCTTTTCCTCCCACACCAAGCAATTCTGTGACGCCAGCTGCGTGTCCTCCAGTTTAACTCAATTCCAACGCTGTCTACCTGGACATGGCGTCAGGTCCCACAGATTAAGGTCTCAGTCCCACAAATCTGCCCAACCCCCACCCTTTTAGATGACAATTGTGAGTCTGAATTGTTACCTGTGCTTCTGACCAATGAGCCGCAAATGAAAGTCTCCTCAGATTCCATTACTTGCTAGAACAGCTCATAGAACTCAGGGAAACACTTCCATTACCAGTTTATTGTATAATACAGGGTACGATAAAGAAGATGAACAGCTAGATGGAGAGAGACGTGGGACGAGGTCTGGGAGCATCCTGAGCACAGGAGCATCTGTCCCCATGGAGTTGGGGGTGTGTCACTTCTGGGTGTGTGAATGTGTTCACTAACCTAAAAGCTCTCCAAACCCCAAACTATTGGGATTTTTATAGAAGCTTCATCGCATAGGAATGGTCAACTATTAACTCCATGTCCAGCGCCTCTGCCCTCTCAAGAGAATGGTGGAGTGGGTGGTGGGGATGAAAATTCTAGTCTCCTCTCTAACCGTGGTTTGGTCTTTCTGGTCACCAGTCCCCATCCAGGAGGCCACCAAGAGTCACTTCATTAGAACAAAAGGCACTGGTCTCACCCAGGAAATTCTGAGAGGTTTGGGAGCCCTGTGTCAGGGTTGGGGTCAAAGACCCCACGTCAGAACAAAAGCTGCTGCCTGTGCCCTTACCACTGAGGAAATAATGGGGCTGTTAGGAGCTCTGCCAGGAACTGGGGGCAGAGGTTTACTTATTTTTATGACTCCACATTTATTATAAACACTTATTCTATCATTTTGCATTGCTTTTTCAGTTAGTATGAAGTTAGTGACAAAAGTTATAGGCCTTTGGAGCATAGCAGTTGCTCAAGACTTCAGGGCACACCAGAGGAGGCTAAATGACAGCCATCCATCCAGCGAGCAAGCAGAAATGCCTCTACTGTGTGTCTGATGGTATTGCACAGACCCATCAATCTTCTTTATTTTTCTTTTTGGAAGTGATGCACTCTAGGTCTTACTATACTTATATTTTAAACTATATTTTGAAATAATTACAGATTCAGAAAAACTTGCAATGAAAAAATGTGCAGGGATGTCTTGTGTCTTCCTGTCTTATTTCCTCTTAGTGGTGACATCGTCTATAATCACAACACAATATCAAAACCCAGAAAATGACACTGGTACAAGTCACAGAACTTATACAGATCTCAGAAATTTTAAATGCTCTCATTTGCATGTGTGTATGTGTGTGTGTGTGTGTAGTATAGTTCTATACAATTTTATCACATGTGTAGATTTGTCCTAATAAAAGTCAAGAACTGTAGTCACACCTACTCCCCTCCCCTGTAGCTCTTGCCCTTGACCATCTCTATCTGTTCTCTCTGTTTCTCAAATTCTATTTCAAGAATTTATATAATTGTATTTTATGTTCTTTAAATGGAAGGAACAAGTCACAGAGATTTCTGTTAGCTCTGTGAAACATTTTTAATAATCATTTGTTTTAAGTCCTGTCTTGAAACATGTACTTTGTTTTTTCCCCCATATTTTCTGGTATCAGGGTAGAAGATCAGTAAGATAAAAAAATCCTATTTTTTCCTCTTGAAACATTTGTTGTTCCATTTTTCTCTTCCTATCCATTTTTCATTACACAGAAAGTATCTTCATGCTTTTTCCATCCTCTAAGAAAACTTAGTAATATAATCTTTAATAAAAGCCCAGATCAACTTTTAAAAAATAATTTTATGTTATATGTGTTCCTTTCTGGGCTTTATAATGGTTCATCAAAATGGAACTTGATAGTTACAAAACAAAAAACAAAATGAGCTTACTCCACCAATGCATCATTCCTGAGAAAGCACCCCTCTTTCCAAGAGTCTGCAAATATTCATTATATTAACTACCTTTTTATTAAAATTCTGCATTTTTTTTACAAGTTTCTGTAAGAAGGGTAATGAAATGTGACACCAAGTGGTCATTCGCTGATTGCAATCGACATTAATGATGGCCACTGGGAAGTCACCTAGATGGCCACTGGGCTGTATTTAGGGTCCCAAAAGCTTTGCTGAGTTACAAAGGATTGCCTGAGTACTAAATGTAAATTTACTGATGCACATAGGAAGCCATTTGTATTAATATAATTAAGAGACCCTACATAACCTTGATAAAAAATTACTTGAAAGTAACAGAAGACACAGTCCTTATTTTTAAAGTAAACGAACTATTGGGAGTAATTACCATCACTCCCACCATAATTAGATTTAATGAGACTGAATAGAAATCAATTAGACATAATTGGAAGTTAAGCAAAAGTCAATTAAATTTTTATAATTTTAACTTTATAAAAGTTATTGAAGTAAATTACCAGGATTAATTAGCAAAGGAAATAAAGCCATGAAGTATTTCCAGGAAATTGTTTTTTTTTTTTTTTTTGAGGAGAAAGGTATTGTTTCACTTAAAGATTAGAGTTCAGTGAAAATCGTTTTCATCAATTTTGAAGCCTCAGTAGTTTGACAATTTCAAGTGAAGTAATTATGCAAATTTATAGTTTTATCTACAAAGCGCTGCTGAAGTTGTTTGAAGAACGAAGCGGAATTTGTTTGGTAGAATAAAATAGCATATTCACAAATCTCAGTGAAGTCAGAGACCTTGGAATGAAGATACGGTAGCTCCGATGTGATGTTCTCTTCAGGGCCGGTTTTGCTGTAGGAGAATCACAGCCGACCTGCAGTAGAAATGGTGGGACTGAAAGTACAATCACCACTGCGCTCTTCACAGACTCACGCTGAGAATCGGTCCTCATTCCTACAGCACTACTGTCACCTCCAACCCCCAGAGGCCTCGAGTCAATGTAAAAAAAGAAAATATTTTATTTATTCATTTTTAGAGAGAGGGGAAGGGAGGGAGAATTAGAGGGAGAGAAACATCAATGTGTGGTTGCCTCTCATGAGCTGCCAACAGGGGACCCAGCTTGCAGCCCAGGCATGTGCCCTGACTGGGAATTGAACCAGCGATCTTTGGTTTGCAGGCTCCCACTCGATCCACTGAGCCACACCAGCTGGGGCCTGAGTCAGTTTTTATTCAGTAACGTAGGTATAGTTCATGCAACTGGTCACTTAGGAACTCAGTGCTAATAAACTGGTTACCAAAACAATCTCCTCACAATATTGCCAAGGTCAGTCAAGAGTGTTGTGATTTCTGCTTCCTCCGTGATGCCTCAGTGACCTTCAAAGGGCCTCTGAGCACATGCCGACTTCCAAATGTGATGGAACGAGCTTGGAGTTTTGATACAGTGCTAAATTGTAATCTCTCACGATGACAAAAATGCTAATTCCGCAATGACAGCAACAAAGAAAAAACCATAGTAACACAATGGGTGAAGAACTAAATCTGTATTAGATACAGAGATACATCATAGCTTCATGCACAGGATCCTTTAAATACATTGTGTCTAAAATAGAACCAGTTCCATACACATTGCAGGCATTGTGAATTCTTTGCTGAAGCCTATTTTCTCCAGTTTTTCTTGACAAGTGTTTATTTCTTTAATCAGGTTGAAGTCAATGGAATTGTGACATTATCAGTGCAGTGGATAACTTCACTCATGATGCCATGAGATTTTTGTGTGAAGAAATGAACTGAGAGGTGTGAACCCAGACTTTGGAGAGTTAAAGAACATACATTTGTAAATAAGAACTACCTCTTGCTTTCATCCTGTATGTACTCTAACAAACCCAACTGCACCCAGCCACGGATCTGACATAACCTGTTGTCCTTCCTGACTAAGCAGGCTCACAGATCTTTGGCATCTCAGGAAAAAGAGAGGGGTCCCTAAGATTCCTGACAAGAGCTGCCACAGCTTTGTGCCGGGGTGTGGATAAATTTTCCTGTGTGTTTATAGGTGCTAGGCTGGAGGCGATGAATTTTTTCAAGAATGGGTTCAAAGTCAAATGATTCAAATATCTATCACTGATGTCCAGGCTTTTCAGGACTTCCTTTAGCCCTTGCTATTAGGGGATGTTTAAAGTTGGAGCCTTCATGAGATAATGTATCTAGGATTCTAAAGTAACTTTACATTCTGTAGGCAACTTCTGCATGACCTGAGGTGACCATGCTCTGCAGAGCAGAGGAAGAAAAATGTTCTTATGGGTGGTTTATTTGATTCATTACTTCTCCCTATTTCTGTAGTTCAGTCTGTTCCTTCTTTTGCAGAAAACACTTCTCTTCCCTCTGTCCAATTATGAATCTTTGGTCATTACTTTAAGAGTCAGGTGGCAAACACAAGGCCTGCAGCCTGAATCCAGCCCCTCCACCTCATTTTATCTGGCCTGGCACCTTGTTTCTCCCAAGTGGCAGCACCGAGCTCTGGCTTAACTGTTAAGGAGTGGTTACAATTATACACTCCTAACATTACATTTGGCCCTTTGAAGGCAACCGTGAAGCTGATGTGGCCCCTGGTGGAAATGAGTTTGACACCCCTGCTTTAAGGGCAGGCACACAAGCTGACCTTGGCGAAGACCAATCGCCACACCCTGGGCTACTGGGTATGTCTGAGAGTGAGTAGGTGACTCGGACCAAACACAAGAAGAAGCAAGTGAAGAGAACAGTTTCCTCTAAGTTTGGAAAGATGCTGGTAGAGAGCTTCTGGACTTATGTTTCCTGCTAGGCAGGAAAGGCTGATTTCAGGTTGTGGAGGTTATAGTCAACCCACAGAGAAACTGGGAACAAAAGACCTAGCAATACGAAGTCCTAGCCCCCTTTCATGCGCGGGCCCTCGCTCGAGGTCCAGCTTTGCCCACCATCTTCCTGAGGTTTGGTCAGGGGAGCTGCCAATTCCTTTTCTGAGGTGGCTGCTTTGACTTGGGTTTCTGCTTCCTCCCATCAAGAGTACCGATGCTTTATCGTCTTCATCAAAAAAGTATTTTCTAAGTACGTCATCACTCATTGACATGGTTTTAGTGCCAAAGTTTGGTATTTTAGTGGTTTACATTTGAAGAGTTTTGAGTCTGACAAGACTGTGGAACTGCTTAGCAGTTCTATAGAACTGCTAAACTCATTAGATCTTTAATACCTCACTTTTTAAGTATATAGTTAAAAATTCAATTAATAAATGAAAGCCATCTATCCTCCCAGGAGGTTCAGAGCTACTCCAGTTGAGTGCTAGGCATTCGTGTGCACAGATCTCTTGGTGTCAAGGTTAAATCGTTCCCTCCTCTGACACACAGGAAAATGGACGCATGAAAACTTCCGATGTAATAGTTATCCTTCCAGGCTCCTGGACATTAACGAACTGCTCATCTTTTCACTCAGCTGACAGTGGGCCCACTGTTCACACTAGATAATCTGGCTTTGTTCAAGCACAGTGCTGTTTGTGTTTTTAATTCCAAATCTTACCTCATCATGAAAAACTTTCCACCCTTTCCTCTGGGAAAATGCTAATGCCTCTTGTTTATATAGAAAGTAAAGTTAAGGAGTCAGTGTGGACATTTTGGCTTGCTTTCACAGGGAAAAAAAAGAGTAATATAGTTCTATATTCAGTACCTTTAGTACTATAGGTTGACGTTTCTTGTATACTCTTCTCCTCCTAATGTTGGATTGTGCCATTAGCAATAAGCTGATATTTCATCCAGGTTGCTTCACGCCTTCACTGTCAACTACTGACAGTAATGTCTTTAACGAATGTTTTGTTTCAATTATTTTGTGTCTACTTCCCCTGTTTTAAAGCCCAGTCAGTAGTGAGCAGACATATTTTAAGTGAATATTTGGAATAACAATGAAGTTTCCCACTATGATGTTTCCTTGGCTTAAATCAAGACTTATCTGAAGTGTTAAGGAATCTGGATAGACTGGTGGGATTTTGGCAGGGCCTCTCAAGCACCCGTGTGCGATTGCAGGGGCTAAGTAGACTCACACTGTCCACTGAGAACTGACCAAGTGGCTACCTGACACCGTCACAGGCACTGCCATCAGGCCACCAGGAGCCGCCACACATGGTTACCTGCTATTGTGAGTGACTGTGTTTCAACGAGCTGGAACTATTTCTTTTCTCCATCGATTTTTTTCCCATTGAGTCATGCTGTTGACTTAAGTCATAGAATTTTATAGAAATAATCCAGTGAAATGTGCCTTTTTCTTTCTTGCAAAGTTTTTGAGGATGCTTTTTTACATTCCACAGTGACTTTTTGATGAGGAACTAAGGAAAAATTGCTTTTTGGACTGACTACAGTACATAAAGCCATATTTTTATTCATGTCCAGTGACAATAAGTTAGGGCAAAAGTAGATTGATAGTTGTGAGTACCCAGACACAGAGTTTATTCTTGTATTATTATTTTTTAATTATTGTATTGTTTCCGTATGAACAATTGTAAACCTACTTTTGTCCCACCCTGTAGAGTAGATTGGTTGGCATGCATTGTGTGAAGAATCTTAAACTTGACTCTGTCTTTTCTTTCCCTCTACCTTATACTTCCTCATTTTTCTTTGCTTAAGAAATACTGTTATTTTGTGATTTGATATGAATTTGAATAAAACTTCTTTTTACAAAAAAAGAAAGGTATAGGCAAACTAGAATAGCAGTTTCTTACAAAGCGATGCCAAATCCAACCCAAAGGCGTGTGTTGGCACATTCCCGTGTTAGATGGAGTCAGAGCAGCAGGTGCGAAGTCCCGTAGGCAGCCGTAGCTGATGTCTCTAAGTGCCTACGTTACTATCTCAGGCCATGGCTTCGAGATTCCCTGAGTTCTTATTTCAAACCCTAATCTTAGGTTCCATACTATTTAAAGAAGCTTTAGTATATGATTTCTAAGATGATAGGAGATATGTAATTGAGAAAATTAAAAACGGAGAAATCCTACTGCAGAGAGGCACTAACAGCAGTGAAGGGGAGAGAAAAATGTAAAACAGGTAAAAAAGCGAAGCAATGCAAATGACCAAACACTCACGCAGGCCTTTTCATATCTATTGCATGTGTATTTATATACTCATAATATCTATTATATTTAATCTAATATTCAGGATGATGACTGACTCGGCTATCTAGAATTTTTGGCTGTGCAGAACCCTCATGTTCCAAAGACTTTAGGTAATTGAGTTTTATATTATATAAGTTATTACACTGCCTTTAAACCTCTAAGTCGTGTGAATTGTGAATCAAATCAAAGAGCCACACATGGAAATATTCAATGTCTGAACCTCTCATGGCAAAATTGATCAAACAGATTAGAAAATCCATGACTGTAGGCTTAATACCTCCTAGTTTCACTGGAAAAGTACCATATAATGATATACAAGTAATTGAATAGACGTGTCTCCAGGGCCTGCATAGCTCATGTCTACCCCAGCATGCAAAAGCACTTCATTTAAAATTTAAGCTGTAACAGTGTGTATTGTATTATCTATAATTGCATTTCTACTTGGGTTAACATTAGATTTTTTCAAGTTGTAAGAAATGTATGCACATTGTAAAGTCAATTCAGGTAGGTTATGTATGCATAAATATTTATTGACAGAAAACATTAAACCCATTTTTTCCATGGGTTTAATAACTGGTAAACTCCTGAACTTACTCCTGGAAAACGTCCAGTTAGCTTCTCAGGAGAGCACAGGGCTCTTCTCTCCTCTCTGGTCTCTGAGTGTTGATCAAGGACAATAATGTCCATTTCCCCTGAACAAGCCCTACTGTTCCAGTTTTGTGATGTGCCTGCGCCCTCCTCTGGCTGCCTGGAGGCCTGGCTCTCAGCTACTGCTGGACTAGGGAAGGCCTGGGTTTGGAGAAAAAGTAGTCCGTTCTCTCTGTGCTTCCTCATTCTCTTTCTGTGGCGCCGGTGGGCGTGTTAACTCTGAGATTCGGATTTGCAGTCAAGAGGACGGAATCCATTTAGGTCTCTCCACAAGGCTGAACGTTATCCCGGTGGTTCTGCCTCTGGGGTTTGGGGCCAAAATCTCACTCGGCTAGTAATAAATGTTGTTTATCTTATCTTATTTTATTTTTGTAGTCATTCCCTGTAGGTATTTTTTCTAGAGAGCTTCAGAGAGGATGGAGACTGGGCCAGAGAGATTATTTATTTGACCCATATAATCATTATCTTTTTATTTTAAAATCTGATTTATTTTTAGAAGAAAATTAGTGCACATGGCTTAATATTTAAAAAAATTAACTAGTAAACACTGAAAACTTTTCCTCCTAATCTCACATTGTCCCCCATCCACTTTCTCTGGCTTACACCATTAGGCTATTTTCATTAGCTCCTTGTGCGGTCTTCCCCAATTTGTGTATATCCTTAAGTTCTCACTTTTTATGTGAAAGGGGGTATATTAAATGTGCTGTTTTAAACCTTGCTTTTTCTATTCTAAGTCAATCGGTACATAGAGTTAATGAAATTTTTTCGTGACTATAACATTCTATTGAACTGATATGACTGACTGACTCAGTCTTCCACTAAAACATAGTAAGGCGAATTTCCAATCCTTTGCTAATAATGCTTCAATGAATACAATTATACATACGTTGTTTTGTACACATTTGAGTAATTATATCTGTTGTGTAAAGCTAAAAGTGAAATTGCTTTTTCAAAGGTTATATGGATTTGTAACTTGATAGGTGCTCTTTGCCCTCCATAAGACAGTAAAATTTTACCTTTCGCAGCTCCTTGATGGCATATGTTATAAAACTTTGAGTTTTTCCCCGTTTAAAAGGTGAAAAATGGTATTTCAGGGTAATTTAACGTGCATTTCTCATTTCATAACTGAAGTTGACATCTGTCAGAGAGTCATTTGAATTTTTCTGAGAACCATCTATTTATACTTTTGGACCTTTTGTTTATTGGTGTTAATTTTTCCCTTATTGATTTCTAAGAACTTCCTATATAACAGAGAGATTAACCCTTAACCTGCCATATAGCTACCAATGTGTTCCCCCAATGTCTCATATATCTTTTAATTTTGTTTATCATTTTTTGTCATATAGATTTTTTTATCTTTTTGTAGCAAGTTGTTTATATGTCATGGATTCTGGGTTTTCAGAAATCTTTAACAGGACTTTATGCTTCTAAGTTTTAAAGATATCCCTCCACATTATTTTATGCTACGTTTATGGTTTTATTTTTATTTATATTTATTTTTTTCTCATTTGGAATTTTTTCTGGTATGTAGTGTGAACAATGAGTCTCACCTAATTTTTTAATATGTTACCCTAGTTGTCAACCCCCCATTTATTGACATCTCCCGTCTTTTCCCCATGATCTGAGATGCCATGTTGATCTCCTTAACCTGGAGGGCTGGTGGCGGGGATGGTAGATGCTGGTGACCTCCACTGGGCTGAAGTTCAAGCTCCCATTTCCTTGGCCTCCACTGCGTGTATGAGCAGACGTTCTGTGATATCTGAGGAAAGAATGGGAGAAGGTTCTGGCTCAAATCTCACAGGCTCCCACTGTTCTTTTAGACATTTAGGAGGTTTTCTTGAATAAATGCTTCTTGATTTGCTTTATGCCCTTAGGTCAATTTCCAGAGACTTTAAATGTTTGAGGTTTGTAATATCTACTAGTTAAATGGTTGTTGCACTGGGAAGGGAAGGGGAGGGGAGGGGAGGGGAGGGGAGGGGAGGGGAGGGGAGGGAATCACACTCCACACACAGCTTTACTGCCTGGCAGACTGATCCTATTCTCTCTTGTGTTCTTCAGCCAGGGTTGAGTGATTTGTTTATATATACACTGTACATATAACATTTGTTATATCACATTCACATTCATTGATATAATAGTTCTGCTTGGTCTTTCATCTGTCTCATGTTAGATTTTGTGTGTTTATACATTTTTAGAAGTTTTTCACTATGGTCCAATTTATTTGTGAACAATTTTTCTAGTAGCTGTGTTTGGACAATTGCTCAAAATTTACCTTTTAAATGATAACTTCATATAATATTTGAAGATTATCCATTAGTTTACACAGTCTTTTACTACTTGCCTATTTTGCTCAGTGTTAACATTAACCTTTTTGTTTGTTTTTTGCCCTTGCTTCTTCTTTTTATCTTTCTTACCACTGGAATTTAAGCAATAACATCAATGTTTTAGTGCTTAGTGTTTGCCATTTTATTGTGAATGCTTATATTTCTAAAATTTGATGTATGGCTTTGAATGATACAGTTTGACTACAACCTATCACAAATCAGTTGAATGAGGCAGGTTTCGTCAGGACTGCTGCCTCTGTTTGAGCACAGTGTGTCTGCACAGCACTGGGGGCGGCTGCTCATGCCAGAGTCAAGGCCACGGATGCTCTCACAACAGTGAACTGTGTCAGCCACATGGCTCTATGGTCTTCACTGACTTTATGTGCCACGTCCTTCCGGTTTTTGTGAGCTGTAATATTTGTATGTTCCCAGGGCACAGGACACTTCCATTCATTTTATGATGCTGATTCCTGTGTTTATTTTTGTTTCGTCACAGCTCTCTTTCCTACTTAGCATTGCTGTATTTATCTCTTGGCTGTCCTAGTAGTTTTCCCAAGTGGGAAAATATTCCTTGAATTATTATATATTTTAAACAGTCTGAAGTCTATATATGAAGGCCAAGTTGGCTGGATATAAAAACTTCGGTTCTTAGTTTCTTTTTTAGAATATCTTACAATAGTTGTTGACAGTATGTTGGCATTGAATGTTGCTGTGGAAAAAATATGAGGTCAGCAAATTACAGTCTCTTTTTTATGAGAGACTTGATCCTCTTTCCTGGTAGACTAAAGGATTTTTGTTTTAATATTCCTTTAAAACTTTCTAGGATATTCTTAGGGTTTCCCTTTCGGGGAATCCAATTTTATTTTATTTTTTAAATATATTTGATTGATTATGCTATTATAGTTGTCTCATTTTCCCCTTCATTCCCCTCCACCCTGCATACCCTCTCGCACCCTCATTCCCCCCTCTAGTTCATGTCCATGTGTCATACTTACAAGTTCTTTAGCTTCTACATTTCCCACACTACTCTTGCCCTCCCCTGTCTATTTTCCACCTGCCATCTATGCTACTTATTCTCTGTACCTTTTCCTCCTCTCTCCTCCTCCCACTCCCCTGTTGCTAACCCTCCATGTGATCTCCATTTCCATGGTTCTGTTCCTGTTCTAGTTGTTTGCTTAGTTTGTTTTTGTTTTTGTTTTAGGTGTGGCCTCACACGAGAGTTCATTGGAGAGACCCACAGGGTCCTAGAACATACATAAGCCCACCCACATGGAAATCAGCATCAGAAGAGCCCAGTTTGCTGGGGGAAGTGGCAGAAGGGAAAAAAATGAAGGCTACACTAATTTTATTTTTGAAAAGTTTTCTTGAATTAGTTCTTAAAGTGATCATGCTCTTTCCATGTTTTAATTTTCTTCTTTCAATACTCCTTTATGGGGGTAATATTTTAGATTGTTAATGGGAAAAAAATCAAATGGGATAAACATTGTAGAGAGAGGCACAATAAAGTGGGAAGCTCGTAGGGAAGTACGGCCTCTGCACATCTTGTGCCTCAGTTTCCAGAGATGCTATTAAGGAACTATACCTGTTGCTCACCTCAGCTCAAGGCCAAACCATAAACATGCTGGAGCAACTGCTACATGGACACATATGAACTTGACCTTCTGCTTGTATTGACGATTCTCTCCCTCTTGTTTGCATACTGGAACTAACCAGTCCCTGCTAACCTAGCCAGCACTACTTTACTTGTATGAAGAATTACATTTTGCCAATTTTGCCTTTGTGAACTCAGAGCACGGTCTGGGCTGCGACCTGCATCGGTGTCTCTTGGGTGGCGATCATTTTGCTCAAGTCAATGCACTTGGTTATTTATTACAGCCTAAACCTCTTGTGAACAAGATTATCTTTGCTTATCACCTTTGTTCATCTTTGCTTTTCTCTATAATCCTTTTTTATTCTTCCTTTATTTCAATTTTATTTGACTTTTTAAATTTCTATCTTCTGTGTTTCTTCATGTGTTTCGCATCTCTGTATTTCTTCCATTTTCCTTCATTTCTACAGTGATTTTGGTTTTTGTTCTTTCCAGGTTTTTGCTAGCACATGTTTTATCTCCTTTTTCCCTTCAGCACTTTTCCTCTGAGTTCTTGTGTTTCTGCTTCATGGTCTACTATTTCTAATGTGGCAACTTTACGAAGTTTTTTATGTCATGGCAAAATACTTGCATAAAAAATTCATCTTGTCTTTGACAGTGATTTTTGTTATGAACTTTTTAATCTCTGGATAAGTTTTGCTTTTTTTAGAATAGTTTTTCCTTCTAATGTTTTTATGTAAACCAGTAATTACTTATTAGTTGAATTTTTGGAACCAGCAATTTGTGGGAAGATCCTGTGGAGGACAGGGGAGGGGCTAAAGTTGTTTTGTAGGCTTAGCAGCCCAAAGCTTCTCTTCTCTGCTACTGTAGAAAGAGACCAGTGCTGCAATTACAGATAAGTGCTGTGATTTTGTGTATAGCCCCTCATTCTCTGAATCAAACTGAGTTCAGGAGACTTGGTGACATTCTGTTCATCTCAGTTCCTAAAGCCATCATTGTAAACAAGAGACGATTTTTGTATTTCAAAAATGAGTCTTTGGCCCTCAGGAAGTGTAATTTTTATGAGTACTTTCTGAAATCATCCACCATTGTGCATAGCTACCATTCTTTTTTTGCCTTTCCTTTCACATGAGTTTCCTTCTAGCTGTTTTGAGTGTTTACATAGATTTTTGGAGTCTAGAGTTCATCTCTGTTTTCTCCTAGTTTTGCTTAGAATGGCGTTTATACTTTAAAAGTTTTTTTGTGTGCCTTTTGTGTTATTTCCAGAAAGAATTGTAAGAGGTGCTGTTTATGAAGCTATGGCCATGTTATTGGCATGGCACTTAATAGTACACTAGTCACTCATCTCTAACAGAACTCTTAGACTTTTCTACGGCTTGGGAGTAATTTAATATGTTTGCCAAAGCTCACTACATTTTCTGTTTTTACATCTGTTTGATTTATGGTGTTTCAGTGGGAGATTCCAGTGTTTTGGAGAAGACTAGCCATCCCTTCAAATGTATAATGTTTCTATTCCCCTGCCTCCAGTTGTGACAGATACTTGTCCTACCGGAGTGATGAATTCTGTTCAGAACCCTGTAGTCAGTGCCGGTTAGTAGACGGTAATGGGTCAGGGTTAGTGCCTAGGTGGAGTCTGGGAACAGAGTTGTCAACAGACACTATTTATACTCTCAAATGACACTTGGGAAAAATCAGAAGAACTATTAGAATCACCAGATTCGTGGATGACCTGGGATTTCCCTATGATCCGTCTGCAGGAAAGTGTAAAGAGTACTAGGCCCCTCTCATATTGAAAGTGGAGGTAATTTTGAGAAAAACTGGCATCAGATTATTTATTTATTTGATCTTTAATATCATGTGCCATAGCCATGGACTGATATAAAAGAGAATACCAGAATAAAAAGCAGTAAATGTCATGAGGAGGACAAAATTACTTCCTTGGGGAGGATATCAGGAAAGGTTCCCCGGAAGAGGTAGCATTTGAAGGTTGGGTAGTATGTGTTGATTTCAGGGGAGTCAATGAATTTTTCTTAAAGAAAGTTTATTTAAAGAGAGAACATGTTCCTGGACCTTCATTGCCAAGTTCTTAGTCTCAATGTCAAAGAAATGAGCCTTGGACTCAGGACAATAGCAAGCAGATTGATTGAAAAGGGCTTGTGCACAAGGGAGTTGATTAGAAAAGAAAATCGAGGTCCCGGAGGGGTCCTCGTCCATGGCTGATGCAGGGCCTTGGGGTGGGGGTAGGGCTTGGGAATGCGGATGGGGTCAGCTGTCCCACGAGTCAAGTGGTGGCGGTTGATCCTGGCATAGTCACAAGATGTTTTCCATGGTCAGTAGGCCTGTAAGATAATACTTGTACAAACATTATGGTTGCCATGTAATTGACAAAAAAAGCTATTTGCAGAACATGATGTTAAGAAAGATGTTATCATACATTCCTTCCTTTAAGGATGTGGTTAGGTTAATTTTAACTACAGGATTTTACTGGAAGCAAGGAGTCCCAGTCAGGCCCTTTTCATCAGGATGGGGTGCAGCTGTTACCCCAAAACTGTCTCCAACAGCCCTGGGACAATAGGCTGGACAGGCAAGGTGCAGTCAGTTACCCTGTGGAGCATCCCCTTCTGAGCAGGGTGAGAAAGCAGCAATCAACATTCTAGCCTTAGCTTTTCTGTTCAGTAGAAAATTATCAGAGTAGTATTTTTACTGGTTATCAACATCTTAAGGAAAATATTTATGCATATGACACCTTTTAGATACTGGAATAAAACACAGATTTAGCGATTGCCATTCAACCAGAATGCCAGAGTCAGGAAAAAGATGGAAATGGATGAAGAGTTTCCAAGAAAAGGCTTCAGAAGGGTAGCACCTGGTCACACTTTCAGATGACAGACACACACAACAAGGATATTTCAGTCGAGCAGGCTTGTGAAGGACCCTTTATTTAGAGTCAATGAAGTGAATCTGGACTAATAATTTGTGTGGTGATCACTCTGTTTGTGGTGGGAGCCAATTAGAAGGTTCTACTGGCATTTTCCTTGTGCCAGCCAGCATTGTAGTACAGGACAGGTAGCAAGAGAACTGAAAGGTCACACCTTTATGTTATGAAAGCTTGAGTGGTTACAGAGTGCACAGGCCTCGTGATGCATAAAGATTGTTAATTGCCACGTCCTTATTTTTGAAATTCTTAATCAGGTTATCAGCAATAAGAATGCTCTCCCCTCTGGTTACCAAACAGTGAGGTGCTTAAGTCACCTGAGAATAGCATCAGTCAACATTAATAAAGTGAAAGTCGCATTGAGATACGGGGAGAGTGGACAGGACTTCTGCTTTGTTTATCCTGTGTTATTTTTTCCCCTCCTTCTTCCACATTCATTTCTAGACGGTCTCTCTTTATCGCTTGTGTGCTCATCTGTATAGGTTTAAAATGCCTGAGCGGTGGCAGAAAATAATTAGCCCGGAAACTCAACTTTTGAACATTATTAATGAGCTGAGTTGAGTTCCCCTTTCTTTTTTAACTGACCCCAAGAGCATTAATGAAAAGCATCTAAATATAAATACAGGTGTAGTAATAAAGGAGAATTATCAGTCACCCTCACTTTAATTGGTGTCACCTTATCTTTTAAGGTAATAGGATGGTACTGCCACCTGCCATCATTCAAGACAACTCTGCTCACTAATTACCTCACTAAAAAAAAATTAAATGACCTTTCAAAAGTGAGTGAAACAGAATCTGGAAAGAACCATTCAAATATATATTTGTGAAATAACATTGGCAGAATATTTCATCATAGAATTTCAGAGTTTCGAGGGACTTGAGTGGTTTGTTTAGGCAGCCTCAGCCCAGGAATTTTTTGAAACACTCTGTTGGTACAGACTTTTCTGAGACTCTAGCAACAGGAGGTATTATTTCATTTTGTCTGACATCCCAAGGTCTTCCATCTAGTGTTACTGATTCTTAAATTCTCCATATGCAAAATACCCTGTGAAGCTAGAATTATGCTTGGAAGGGTACTTCACTCTTTTAGATAAAGGTGAAGTTTATTCAATCAACATTTGTTGTCCATACACTGAACTCTATTATGATACTTCTGTCGTGCAGAGGAGTATAAAACGTGATTTTGCTGCCCCTGAAGACTTTGTATTCTGGGATTTAGGGAAAGACATGCAAAGAACAACTTCATAAAAAAGTTAACTCTTACATCACACGTAAACACATTTGCTGAGAATTACCAGTGACCGTGCCCAATCAACAAAGGTAGATGAAACTTCAAATCAAGCCAGCGGGTTTCCTTCATTCCTTAAGAAAACTTCCCACATTAAAGAAGCCTTCAAAATGAGTATTACTCTGGAGGAGACATGCAGATCATTTTTATTTAGGAGATATTCAGAGCAGTTCACTGCCTTTATTGTGTAGGTTCATGGAAACGCTTTAACAATGCTTGTGGTTTGCATAGTTACTTGTCATATCAGAAATAGGTCCAAGCTCACATTGTTGGCTTTTCACTTTAATGAGCAGGAAGCAAAGTTTACTGTTATTGGTGCTTCCCCCAAGCAGTAATCCAAAGCATGTTTCCCCATAAAGAAGGTAGCTCCTTCTCCTCTCCCAGAGCGTACATCTCCAGATGAGGGGAGAGCCTGGCAAAGGGCCATGAAGGTGAGCTAATGGTGGGCGCGGTTCAGTTTTCCTGGGACAGCTCGACTTCTGAGCATTTTTCTAACATAACCATAACCATTTCACCAGAACTGATGGTACACATTTTAAGTGATATTTCCACGATTGAATCAGACCACTCACTACTCACATCCTCCTGTTTCTCTATGTAAACTGTCTGCGATAGCAACTAATAATAATTATTATTATAATTGCTTATATTAGTTTATCTCTCACTTGTTAAGAAGCGTGCTAAGAACTTTATATACATTTACTTCACTTTATCTTTGCCACAGCACTACACATTCTACTCTTATGCCCATTGTACAGAACTGATTGAGGCCGAGAGGTACATTTCCTGACAGAAGACAGCAGTGTGGTTCCAACTCTGATCTGTTGGACTCCAGAGCCATAAAGAGCAGTAGCATTTGCTCACCTGGAACACACCTAGTAAGTTCCCATTTCTATAGCTGCTTACATAGGTTCTTCCATACCGAATATGCCATACTGCCCCTTGAATTTCAGATCCTCAGATGCTGATTCACGCACCTATCCTATTTTGGTGAGATCGGTAGGAGCTATCCCAGAGTTACAGAAACGGACCTGTGCTAGGAAGTATTAACAAATGTCCAAGTCCAATCCCCTCTTTTTCATATATAACATAATCTTAAAACTTAACATTTTGTGTTGAAAGGGCAAAGAATTATTCAGATGCTCTTTCCTTTCTGTTTGATGAGCTTAATTCCTTTGGGTGGCACCTTGGGACTCCTCAAATGAACAACAGCATCAAAAGATACATGTATTGGGATTTGGAGCCTATAGATTTAAGTTGTTATCAAAAGTAATTCACGGACAGTGGCTAGGGAATAAGCACACATTTTTTTTACATTGAATAACTTTCTAGTTATAATTTGCTTCTGTAGGATCAATGCAGAAAAGAGTACTGAGATCTATATTTACTTTAATCTAGAGTGTTTTTGATCTGAAATGTAATGAGTGTGTATATCAATATGGGAACAATCTTTCATATTCCACTTGCATCTCTGATGGAGACGCAACGCTTTAAAGAAAGTATTGCGGGCTGTTTTGTTTGTATTGATGCAGACTGGGTCAAGGAAGAAGGCCATGTCTCCTGCGTGACATCGTAGGGAGCGTCTGGCAGCAAATCCATGACTGATTGACTTTATTGAAGTGCTGAATTGGACTGGAAACCTGGAGACCTGCTTAAGGTCTTTCTATGTTACCCATTATTTGAAGACCTCAGGGAGAGTGGTAGCCACCTTACTTTCCTCACCTGTAAAAATAGCGACTTGGGCGTGATGGTGTGTAAGCCATTTTCCAGTAATTAAATTTTAGAATTGCACGAGATCTCTTGTTCTTCTGTCCACTAGATTATTTCTCTTTATAAACTGGATGTGGATGGCCTTTCTCATTTCCCATTTACATGAAGGGGGTTAGAATATACCACTTTGCCCTGACTGGTGTGGTCCAGTTGGTTGTGTATTGCCGCTCAAAGCAAAAGATTGCAGGTTCGATTCCTGGTCAGGGCATATGCCTAAATTGCAGGTTTGGTTTCTGGTCATGGAGTATGCAAAAGGCAACTGAAACAATGTTTCCCTTTTACACTGACATTTCTCTCCCTCTCTTTCTTCATCCCTTCCCTTTCTTCAAAAAATATATTTATAAAAAAAAGAATATGCTACTCTAAAATATGTCACTTTGGTGTAGGGATTATTTGGATCTAAAGGTAATTAAGGATTAGCCAATGTAGAGAGGAACCTACCCGGAGCTTCCCTTATCTGGTTAAATGCAAAAATTTCTGAGAAATAATGACTGTCATAAATTTCTTTTCTCGTGGCATGAAGGTGGCTATTTTATGCCTGGGAAGAAAATGCAAAATTGGTAGTAAGAGTATGCACAAATAAACCTTACTAAAATAACCTTATTTTCACCTTGGCTGGTGTGGCTCAGTGGGTTGAATGCTGGCCCATGAACCAAAGGGCTGCTGGTTTGATTCCTAGTCAGGGCACACACCTGGGTTGCAGGCCAGGTCCCCGATGGGGGGCCCACATGAGGAAGACACACATTGATGTTTCTCTCCCTCTCTTCTTCCCTTCCCCTCTCTCTAAAAATAAATAAATAAAATCTTTTTAAAAAGGATAAAATAGCCCTGTTTTCTATTAGTTTTCCCATATATTTTTCTTCCCACAATTAACTGCCACTAGAAGCTTTACCCCCCTTTTCCTTTGTCTCTTCACTTCTCCATAATTTCTCATCCCCTGTTAAAATAATATAGAAGCTTCCAAGTCTAACCACTTCTTTAGATTTTTACTTCTTTTCTGTGTAGTCTCTGTGCACATAAAATTAAAAACATCAGTTAAACCCGTATGCCTTTTTCTTCTCTAAACTTGTCTTGTGTCAGTTTAATTCACAGGCACAGACAAAGAATAGAAGAAAGTAGAGAAACATTTTTCCTACCCTGCAGAATGCTGAGGGTGAAAATATTTCTGTTCGACCTACAATACTGTTGATTTTGGCCCTTTTCCTTCTTCCTTCCCCACTCCTACAATAGGAGCGTCCTGTAGTTTAAAGAACTCCCAAGCTCGTAAGCATCCTAACACATCCAGCCTTGGAATGCAGCCAGCCCTTTAGGACGTGGATTCTTACACACCATTCATGCTGTCATAAAGTGGGTAGGGTGGCAGTTATATTGTCTCCTGGCATGGACGTATAGACAGCGCGACATGGCGTGTTGCCAGTTTCACATCACATCTCTCTTCTGGTTTGATGTTTTGCACACCAGGTCACAGTCAATTCTAGGCACATTAGAACCCAGTCTGTATCTGTATTACTAAATGATTCATAAGGAGCCAGCTTCTTTGAAGGCACTCTGGGGTGCTACTGAGAACCCATGATTATTACTCTCACAGGGGAGAAACGTTTGGCTCCGAATCAGAACATTTACATTTTAATTCAAGCTCCAGTACTAATTTGCAGTGTGACTTTAAGAGAATCAGTTAATATCTCTGAACCCCGATTTCCTGAGCTCTAAAACCACAACTTGGAAGTAGGTGTTTTCTTAGAACTACCCTGAATATATAGAGTTTGCTCTGTGCTCTCAGGCTATGGTTTTTAGTTCATTACTCTGGTACTAACATACTTTCAGGCAGTAACTTGGAATAAAATTCAATTTTTAATAAAATCTTCGGTTAACTGGAGGAGAGAATTTTATTTCAGCATTGTTGTTCTTCACGTTGAAATATGTCTCAGATCACATCATAAATCTTGTAGCATTATAAAATATAACAGACCCAAAGTAACATAATTAGCCAATAATAGAGACACTAGTCCTGTCTCAGAATAGATTAGATATCTATTTCCAGCACCAAGTAGATATTTGCAAGCATTTCTGCCTTTGGGCCAAGATACCTGTGAAGGTAGAAGTATAGTGTGTGTAAAAGGTATTCACTTCTGTCTACAAATGTAGATACATATGAATTTGAGTCCATTTTTGCATTTATGTTTAGTTTTCTTTTTAATTTTTTTACTGTTGTTCAATTACAGTTGTCCCCATTTTTTCCCCATCACTCTCCCCTGCCACCCCCTACCTCCCACACTCAATCCTCCTCCACTGTTTTCTTTGTCCATGGATCCTTTATGCGTGATCTTTGCTGACCCTTCCCCTTTGTTCCCCAGTTGTCCCCCTCCCCTCCCCCTCTGAATTTTAGTCCATTTTTCAGCGTGTAAAATGCTCTGGGCTTACTCATCCCTCCCTCTAGATTTAGAAAGAAGAGAAGCCTATATTTACTCAGGATGAAGGAGCCTCAGGGAAGTCACATCTGATCTGTCAGATTCCTGAGAGCTTTGTAATGCAAATCAAACTACTACTTTCTTCCTACCAACAACTTAATTTGAACCAGGATTGATTGACTAGAATGGTTGCTAATCAGTCTGAAACAAAGCTAGGCTGGGGGCCAATGGAAGTTTGCCAGAACCTCCCTTCCAAAGACAAGGTCGACAGCTGGTCTCATTTGGGAAATGCTTTTGCCTATTATCTTATCATTTGGTCCATTTTATATGGTGCATGTCTCAAATTGCAATAGTTATTTTGAAGTCATTCCAGAGAAAAGAAAAAAAAGACACTACACAAAACTTTGAGATACTGATTTAACAATACTTTGAAAATTAGGTTACCTTGTTGTAAACTTAATCCCTTCCCACTCACCCCCTTCCCCTTCTTTTTATGAGTTGCTAGGTATATTGACAGTTATGAATTACTGCCAAGCTCTGATTTTTGGATGCAGCTAATGTGACATTTGCTAGTGAAGTAGGTAAAACAGCTTTGATTAGGCCATCAGAACATGTGGACTCTTTGTGTTACTCTTCAAAGTCTTCTTTGTGCCCTTCTTCAAAATTTAAAAACTGAGTTAAATAAATGTGCCCAAACCAAGATGTTATGAAGTCATCCAGGTGGCAAAATCATAGGATATATTCATTGCAGAGGCTGAAATTTCAAAACATAAAGGGACTAGGAGAATCATATAAATGTGCGCATTAGACAAAGATATAGGACAATAGGGAATGGTGGAGATTGTGGAAAACTAAAAGTATATCCTTCTCCTAAAGTTATCAAGTGTAGGTATAGAAAACAAATACAAGTCCCATAAAACACTTATAATAAGAGCCCTGGTAAAAACGATTAGCTTTGAATAAATTAGAGTTTAAAGAACTATATTAATTCTTGTTTCAGAGGTATGTCTGTAATTCAATCTTGTTGGTTTTTTTCCCTCCAAGACAGGCAATAAGAACTGGAGGAGGGAGCACTGACATTTATTGAGTGTCTAATAATGATCAAGCATGTATCGGGCATTTGAGCATATATGATTGCAATGACCATTTATATAGCAGGCACTATTAATCCCATTTCATTGATGACAGATTTCAATTTCAGAGAGTTTAGGTAACTTACAAAAGTTAAATGGAAAAGAAAGGATTTGATTACAAACCCCATGTTCCTTTTTTTGTTCTAACTGTATAAACTTGAATAAGCTATTTAACTTTCCTCTGAGTTGTGTTTAATAGGGGCATGCTTTCTTTAGAGGAATAATTTAAGAATTTCCAAAGTTAATAGTTGTGAAAATGTCTCACAGAGTCACAACTTTTTAATGTATTTGTGGAACGTGCAAGGCTGACAACGACTCTACCAAGCAGCCAGCAGCACAGCGGCTGTTTGAATGGTCTCTGCTGTGCAGGTTTGAACAGGGCTCCTACGCCCCTTTCCCTGGGGGCATCGAGGGTTCTGTCCAATCAAGCTGGCTAGAGTGGGGGGATGGAGCCTGTGGCTGCCCACTGACTGAGGGATGCCCACACATTACAATTACTGCCACAATGAGAATAATGACTGTGAACTAAGGAATAACAGGGTATTATTCGGAGTTCTCTAGTAAAGCAGAACCAATTGTTTGCGTGTGTGTGTTTGTTCTAGGACATTGGCTCACCTGACTGTGGAGGCCGACAAGTCCCAAGGTATGCAGTCAGCAAGGTGAAAGTTCAAGAGAGTCCATGGTGGTGTCCGTAGTGACAGTCTGAGCCTGAGTACTTGAGATTTAGAGGAGCTGATGGTGCCAGCTGTAGTCCAAAAGCTGGCAGGCCTGAGACCCAAGAGGAGCCTATGTTTTAGTTCAAGTCCTAATAAAAGAAAGACTGATATTCTAGCTCAAGTAGTCAAGCAGGAGGGCTTTGCTGCCGCTTGCAAGAGGGTGGGCCTTTTTTGTTCTATTCAGGCCTTCAGCCGATTGGAAGAGGCTCACCCAGATCAGGAAGTGCTTTGGTTCAAATGTTTCTCCCACCAAAACCACTCTCACAGACGCAGTCAGAAGAACTTCTAACCGAATGTTTGGGTCGACTAACTTCATGACCCAGTCAGGTTGACACATGCTATTACCCATCACACAGGAACTGGGGTAACTATTACTGAATTAGGGAGTGATCTGACATAAAGAAAGCAAATATGTTGAATGAGTGTGTGAGCTTTTAAAGGGGTAAACATGTACATGGTAAAGAGTAGTGAAAGCTGGAGAAAGATTCCAGTAATATGTCCATCCACAGTCACTTTCCCACAGCAAACTTTGGGACCTACTCAGGTGTTGGACCCTCTGAGAGCCATCCGCCAATGACTAATGGGTCATCTGGTGTAACCAGCATTGGTAGATAAAACTTACAGGTACTTCTATCAAGAAAACTAGTGAGCTAGCTCCTACACTGCTGGGTACATGCCATGGGCCTTCTCTCCGGCATCACATGGCACAGTAGGTACTGATGTCCTCCTCCCTTGGTGCTCAGTGGGAGCAAGTTGGAGCCTGTTCACTACCCACTGACCTTTGAATCATCAGTTTCATATATTCTCACAAACCTCATGCTTCCTACCTCACTCAGCCTCAGCCCTCACCGTCCCAGCTCCCCACAGAGCTGAATGTGGCTGGAAGAAGCCTGCAACCAATCCGAGTGTGCTCTCTCTTTGAATTCACGGTCACTCAGCAGGGCTGGCTGTGCAGTTTGCAGGGCCCAGAGAAAAATAAAATTGTGGCATCGTTGTTCCAAGGCAGTAAAAGTGTCATTTACGTGCCCTAAAATAGAAAGCATTTTCACTTCAAAAATGTGTTATTCGTTATAAATCATAATACAGGGTAAGAGTGATACATAAGAACACAAATTTACAAAATGCAAAAAGTTAATATTTTTGTATCACAATTTAATGTAATACATTAAATAATATTTTATTACTATGATATCTTGACTGATCATAAGATTTTTTTCTGGCTCACCTTTCTGCAAGTTCACTTATATTAGATCATTGAAATTTATTCCTTTATATACTTCATTTTCAATCCAAATAATTAAAAGCAACTTCAGGAAAATGCAAGATTGTAAAACATTTTTGATGAATTTTAATTTTGAGGAGGATCTTGTGGTTGGTACAAATGTTACTGAACTTTTGAGTTTTTATAATAGAGGCTGTGACAAGATTAGCATACTTTTTTCCAACCTGCTATGTTTTTCTTTTTGTCGACATCATTATTAATAGTGAAAAGGTGAACCATGACCTTTTGAGAACTCCTTCTCATGTAACAAGAAGGGATTTCCCAGGAACATTTTTTGAGAAATTTATCATATGGCTTGCAATTGTCTTGAACAATCAAAACACTATCTACTATTAGAAATAAACAATATGCCATAGACGCAGATACAAATGAAGAAGCAGAGAACTGACGGTTTCTAGGAAGGGTTTCTAGAGCCAGCTGTCCTCGGTCACTGTCTGTGACCCCATTTGTGGTGGGGTCCCTGACATGGTCCCAGGGACCCCTGCTTCCTCATGCTCCTAGCCTTGTATGATGAGTATATTATGTTACCGATACATTATTTTTAAATATAACTTCTCATACTTCTAGAGCTGGTGATTCTTGCAGTACAACTCTTCTAAAAAGATTTAACTCTTTGTAAAATCATTTCCAGGCAAGCCCGAATTTTATTTAGGTGTAAATTTAGAGAATGGCATTCTAATATTTCCTCTGATACTTCCTGTAGCTTGTGGAGATTTTACAAGAAACTGAAAGTGGTATCACATCCCAATTTTTATATAATTCAAAATGCTTATTTGTGCATTGGCTGACTATATCCTCAATTACAAGAAAAACTTTATCCTCTTTAGTAATAATCAGTTCATCTGAAGCATCCTATGAAAATAGTGTTCTTTTCTGCTGAGTGTGATGATTTTTAATTTCATTTCTATTTTTAAGCCTGGGGCTATTTGCTTTGCAATGTTGCAGCAGCTTTTAAAACCGGAGGGTCTGAACTTTTTAAAGAATTGTTAAGAACCCCCTACTAAGGTTTGGGCAATATCCACGTGCATGGTTTTATATTATAACAATTTCTTGTCAGAGTTGGCCACCCGAGGGCTGCAGATCCCATGCCAGGGATCAGGTCAGACAATACAGGGCAGACTTGGGGATGGAGCTGCAGACAGCTTCCCACTGTGGATGGAGGACGTATTGCAGATTGGCCTCTGCAGCTGCGATGGCCTGTCTGGTTGTCTGCCCAGGAGGGTGGTGCCCCTGACTGCCTGGAGTGTGTGGCTGGCCAGCTGCTGTGTGGCTGTGCTGCCTCCTCTGTCCCCGACTCTGTTCTATGCACAGGAAGGTTACCTCCGGAACAAAACATCTCTGTGAACAGCTACCTGATGCATCTCCTTTACCTGTGAAAGTGCCTCATTGTCCCACCAGACTTTACTTAGAACACAGGATTTCAAAGATGAGATTGTTAAGAATTTCAAGATGGAGCTAGCAATGCATTAAGATAATCATGGGGACTGTCCGAGGACAGGGCACTGTGTGACGGTACAGGCCACCTGTCAGTGAAGGTGGCCTGTCACTCACCCCTAGCGAGCTCCCAGTGTGCCTGACACCTGGCTGCATTTCCTCGCTCATTCGTGCCTGTCCAAGCTGCTTCACATTCTCTACCTTCTTGAGCCTCCAACATTTCCTCTCCCATTCTCCCTCTCAGTAGATGACCTTGGGCCCTATTTCACTAGCCAACAAAAACAAAAACAACAGTAATGAAGTGACAGCTTGCATACACTGCTAATTCCTCACCACTTCACCTATCATCACCTCACCCAAATACTTGTCCACGTATTTGGCTCTCTCTCCCGTTAGCCCACGTGGAGCACATGGGCACTAAATCCCAGCATCCCGTTCATTCCAGCCATGCTCCCGCCTGCCCTCTGCAACATCGATTTTTACCTCTCCGCTACAGAGTTG
This sequence comes from Artibeus jamaicensis, assembly GCF_021234435.1. Classification (NCBI taxonomy): domain Eukaryota; kingdom Metazoa; phylum Chordata; class Mammalia; order Chiroptera; family Phyllostomidae; genus Artibeus; species Artibeus jamaicensis. Next base: position 19,261,503 of record NW_026522056.1, read on the forward strand.
CTACCAACACACACCTTGGCTTTCCTCCCAGGTATGCATAACCTTTACTGGTCGTATATTACCTTCCAGCTCGTGCTGCATGCTTGTTCTTCAGAGCAACATTTTTTATGAAAGAGTTTTTACATTTACTGTCTCTACTTTCTTTGCTTTCCCTCTCATACCCACATTTTACCTCCATCACTTCAAAGAAATCACTCATCTTAAGGATACTAGTAACTTCCGTGTTGTTAAAGCCAATGGTCAATTCTTAGTTCTCCGACCTAACTGTTGTAAGCATTTACACAACTGGTTGTTCTCTCTTCCTCAAAACACTTTCTCACTTGGTTTTCACTTCACTCCTTCCTCAGTGGCTGTGCTTCCTGTCTCCGCTTTGCTGGTCTCCCCTTTGTCCTGCCTCTGCTCACTGCGACACCTTCCAGTCCACTCCCCTGCCATCTTCCCCGCCTGCACTCACCCACTTATGGCCACCACCGTCTTGTAGCTCTAAGCCTCCTTTATATGCTAACAACTCCCAGATCCAAATTTTTAGTCCAGGCACCGTCCTGGCAACTCAGACTTGTATGTCCACCTATGTAGGAGCCAGTCCTTGCACTCCTCTTTCCCCCATACTGTATGGTCACCCTGTCAGAGAATTCTGGGGTGCTGGCTTCCAAACTGGTCCCTATCCTGACCACTTGTCACTGTCGGCATAGGGCACCCGGGGAGGCCAAGGCAGGCCCCAGACTGATTGCAGGGCCCAGGTCCTTGTCACCACAGAAAACAGCTCTGAGGTTGAGACAGAAGGATTCAGTAAAGCACAGTGATCTTACTGAAGCTGAAGTGCACCCTGGGGACGACAGTGATGCAAACCCGAGAACAAGACACCCCAGTGGAGTCTGGGTAAAAGGCTTTCCTTAAACACAGGCAAGGGGAGGGTGTGGGGTGGTCCTCAGCTTCTGACGCAGGTGAGGTGACTGCCGACACGCTGGTTCTTGTTCCTCCTCTCAGGATAGCGAGTCGTTTTTGGTTCTCCTGGAACTGTGTGGTGACTTGCGGCAGGGCACAGTGATTCCAAAACTGCATGCAGGTTTATGGTAATAATATTAAAATGAATCTTGTGGTTACTTGTAGGCCAATATGGCTGTCAAATCTGGTTGAGATGGGTTTTTGTTGGTCTCAACTACAGGAAGTTGGGGGTGGGGAGCAGAGGAAGAGGTGGTCAGTGAAAGTCGTGTCTGCTGTGACCCAGCCAGGGCAGAAAAGGGGTGGGGTGGAGTTTGAGGCCTTTGTTCCCTGTTCTACCTTTCCTCTCCCCTCATCTCCCACCCTGCTCCTCCTTGTTGGTGCAAGTCATCGTCATCTTGCGCCTGGACTCTTAACAATAGTCTCTTAACTGGTCTCCTGTGGTACTTCTCGGCAGCCCTTTCTTCATACCGGGGTCCTGGTAAAAGGCAGCTCTGGTAGTATCAGTCCTTTGCACAAAACCTTCGATGGCTTCCCAGCACAGGCAGTAAAAACCGAAAACCCTACCACGGCATTTAAGGCCCACGGCATCTCCTGACCCGCTCACCCCCTTTCTTCTGCTTCACCTCCTGTATTCTCCCCTTGCTCACCTCTCCACACTCCTTGTTTCTCTTCACACTTGTTAGGCTATGCGCCTTGCTCTGGGCCTCTCCTGGGGATTGCTCCCTCACTTATTTGGATCTTGCTCAGATGGCTTCTTCCAACTGAGACTTTCCATGACCATCGTGTTTAAAATAACGAACGAGCACTTTCTGTCTCTGCAGGGCTTTATTTTTCTTCATCAAGTCAGGCATTTTTGTTTATTTACTGCTTTATGCTTAGAACCTTGAAGTGCTCAGCACACACTAGGTGTTCAGTACGGGTTTCTTAATTGAGTGAATAAATAGCCCTTGTGAATCAAAATGAAACAAAATGTATTATCTCGAGGACTTGGTGATCAACAAATCCTGTTAAAAAACATCAAAATTGTGTGGTTCTTGGTAACTTGTTTCAATACCTTTCAAGGAGATCTCGTGTTGTAAAAGGTACCCATTCAACCTTACATGCTGGGTGGTGTGTCATGATATAACCGAATGGGATGGAAGAACAGGGATGGCTGTCACTGTGACTGCAATTGTCAGGGTCTATGCAGGATATGACTGCAGGGACCAGCAGGCCCCTGAGCCCACAGAAGGCATACAGGCCATGAACAGAGCCTTTCTGCAGGAAACTAGATATGACATCTCATGTAACTGAGGTGCTGTTGTGGTAAAGAAATAGCTTACATGCTCCACGGGATGCCTGAAGGGGCAACGAGGGCTTTCGGGTAGAAAACGATCCACTTCTTTTCAGCAGAGCATGAAATCACCCTATTACTTTTCACCAGGTTACTTGCATAAAGAGGTTATGGCTATTAATAAAAGTCATGCATCCTTACTACTCCAAGGGAAAAGCCGTGTCATTTTCCTGTTTCCGCCCACTTCTGTGGGGTCACTTCCTGTGGAGCGGCCTTGAGTTCAGCACGGGTTGGCCACGAGGGTGAGATTGTTTGTCTGGGTGACTTTTAAGGGGGTATTCTTACACCGAGGCTTTCTTCTCAGTGTGTGTCATAGTCTTTGTTCTCTGGCTAAGCTACGTCTCACTTGGAGAGAAGGGAATGAGAATATTGTCATACACGTCAGATTCATCCTGTGTTCATTTTGCAGAGCGGTGTCAGACATTGTTTTCCTTGCTTTCCTGGGATAGGATTTGTTTTGTTGATGTTTCATTTTTCTATCAGGCTCTGCTTGTCTCCTGGCTGAGTTACACCCACTCAGTGATTTTATTCTAATTTTTGCCCTTCTGCTCCATCAGCGAAAGCTTTCTGACACCAGAAAATTTGAATGTCCACTTAATGTCCGACACTCAATTTAAACTGAGAATTTTGCCCAGGACTTCTAAAAAGCTGCTCGTGTAGACATTAATTGCAATAAAAAAATAGTGGTCAGCTAGGAAGGTGGCCTGGATGTAACAAATGAAAGTGCCCTAGTGGATAAACAAAAATCCTAAAAGTATCACAGGAATTAAAAAATTAGAATACCATCCCATGAAGATTAGTGTTACCCAAACATTTGGGCCAAAATCCATATTTTTGATATTTCTATACAGTGAAACATAGACAACCCTCATATATTTAAAGTGTTCTACTTAAAAGTAATTTTAGAAATTCAAACTTCAGTTAAATAAGTATTTTCAGTTTCTAACTCAGAACATAAGATGTTCATCACTATTGGTTGTAATAGGAAATGATGAACTTAAATATTTAACAAAGAAAATAGTGAAGTAAAGTATGATACATTCATACAATGAAATATTATACAGTGTGTAACACTATGTTTAAAAGGGTTTTTATTAACATGTCAAGTACTTTATTGCAAAATAATTACCCCTGTGGCTACTAACATCCAATTGGGACTTATTGATCTAAGAAATGCAAAGAGTTACAACTACTAATAAAAAGCCAATCTAAATAAAACTCACTAATTTCTTTGAAAAAGATAATTATGCAGGAAGCTCTTCATTAATTTGTCTTCATCTTATTAAAAATTCTTGCCCTGTGTCAGAAGAATTCTAAAGATTATCTTGAAGGAGAGGTCCCGGTGTCAGAGGTGAGTCAGGTGAGGCAGGGAACAGAGGTGAATGGAGCAGGTCAGAGGTAAGTCTCTGGAGCAAGTTGGCCCGTGAAAGGCAGTGAGCGAGGGCCCCATGGGACCGGATGAGACTCCTCGGCACCAGCTGACTGTCGCATTGCAGGTCTTTGGTTACTAGTCTTACCAGTTATTTTCAAATTTCGAGACAAACTGGAAATCCAGATTTTTACATAAAACTTTCTAAATTTAACTGTTGGTTGTTAATTCTTTTTTCCCTCCTCTTCCTCCTCCTTCTCCTTTTCTTTGGAAAGGAATGGGTAGGCCAAACAAGATATGTTTTAAGGGAAGACATATTTACAGTATGTTCAGTAAACAAACACAGGCCAACTTTATATGACAAATATCCCAGGCTGTAGTCCATGTATTTGAAAATTTAATAAGTGCAGCTGAGTGTTGACCATGAGCATGGTAGACAGTGAGTAAACAGTTACAGTGCCCATCCCTACCCACATCTCCTCCTCCACCTCCTTCATCCGTTCTCTCCTTTTTAACTTGCTCCTTGTTGCTTTTCCCTCTCTCTTTTCCTTACTGGCCTCTTCAAGAATGGGCTTCGGTCTGAATGAGTGCTATGTAACTCCAAGATCCCCCAGGAACATTCAACTTGACCTGCACAGGACTGTCAGGGTCAGGGCAAGGATGCCTAGTTCAGTGGGTCTTAAACTCTTGGTTTTAGAACTTTTTTACATGCTTTAAAAATTACTGAGGGCTCCCAAGAGCTTTTGTTTACAAAGAGTGTAAGTTTTAAAAGATGTATAAGGAAGAAATACATACATAAATTTAGTTATAAAGAAGTAGATAAAGATATATTTCTGTTATCATTTAAAATGAAGACTTTTAGAAATCTTAATTTGAAATAACATAACCAATGTATGAAAAGAAATGCTTTTATTAAAATTTATTTTAATTAAAATATATTTATTCACTCTTAAATTTTTATTTTATTTAGACACTTCATTAAGCATATTTTTACTCTCAAATGAAGAAAATGAGAAAAGCATTGTCTTACATTTTTGCAAATCTCCTTAATGCGTGCCTCTTGTCTGGAGTGTCCTGTGACCGCCTTCACTCCGTCGTGATTCTCCTTGCCATTGAGCCTCTGGAAAACTCCACTGCTTGGGAGAGAACAAGAGTTAAAATGGCAAATGGCTTCTTAGTATTATTACAGAAGTAGTTTTGCCCTCCCGTAGCCCCGTGTCAGGTGCTCAGGGTCCCCAGGGCTCCCGGCCCACGGTTGAAGAACTGACAGTCTAGTCCTCTCTGAGCTAATTTTATAAACTAGCCCAGTGAGCAGCATGCACTTGACCATCTGCCCCTCCCCAAACCCTCGTCTCTTCCATTAGTCTGCCCCAAACAATTTATTCTTTTGAGTTAAGGCATTATTTTCTATCAAAGTACAAATACTAGTGGGAGAGATCACACATTCAGCTGTTAACAGCCATCCGTTCCTTAGTTGGAACAAATTTAATTCATTTCAGCTTGAGAACAGAATGAAAAAGGCAAAGGCCCAGCAACAGGGTATGCGAAGACCCCTCTCCTCCACGGAGCTTCAGCTTTTCCTGTTGCCCGGCAGGGCCTGGCCTGGGAGCAGCCTGGTGTCTGGATGTCTCCCAGCTCCCAGCTCTGAAAAGCAGCCATTTCCTAAACTGTTTTAATGGCTTATCCTCAAATGCTACCTGAGTTACAGTACCCCCGTGGCTGCTAACGTCCAGTGTGGGACTTACTCATCTAAGAAATGCAAAGAGTTACAACTACTAATAAAAAGCCAATCTAAACAAAACTCACTAATTTCTTTGAAAAAGATAATCATGAGGGAAGCTCTTTATTATTCTGTCTTCACCTTATTTTATCTTTCAACTGCCTTTAAATCTAGAAATGCCTTATATTGTCTGAACTCCTTGTAGTTTTTTAAATAAGTTTTTGCTGTCATTAAGATTTGCTTATTTTTAGGCACATGCACAGTCATTTCTTCATTCCTAAGAAAGTAACCATTCCATCTGAGAATCTGGGTGGAGGCATCCTTGGAAATTAAATTCGAGTACTGGTTGTTTTTGGGGATGGAATTACACACACTTGTATATACTTAATTGGTGGAGAAACCCCCCAATAATTTTTAGCAACTGAATATTTGTGTCTTTGCATTGTAAGTGTTGATTTCTTCCCACGAAGGGGGAAGAGGCGATGCTTCTTTGCGGGATGTGTCTGAGGGGAGTGCTGGGTCTCTGGACTGAGAGAGGTCAGCTGAGATGAGGTCAGTCATGCGGGGATTGGGCCACTCTAAGAGTGAAGTGAATTTTTAGTTTTGGTGACATACCTGAGTTTAATCAGGAGAAGTGATTCATGCCAGGGGTGGTGGGGAGGGGAGGGGCAATGCAAGAGGTCTAGAATAGGCTGAGAAATTAGGAGCAGGGAGGTTGGAGGCAAAATTGCTTAGGGTGCAGGTTATGAATAAAGGTGAGAGTGATGGTCAAGTGCAGACTAGTGAGGCCTGCTTGTAGAAAAGGTCTGGACTGGAGGTAACCAGGGAAGTTGCGTTGCAAACAAACGTGGCAGCCTTTTGCGCTGGGGAGAACCAGCTGTGGTGGGTGGTGAATTTGTTCCGAGTCGACTGTGCAAAATCCTTTCTGGGTTACCTTGTTCACACAGATGTTTATTTGCCCATGACTGTCATACAGACAATATCACTGGGCTATTCCATTTTTATTTTTCAGCCACAGAATAAAAACTTTGTAAAAATGCCTCTGAGCAAGGATTATAAGCCAAAGACACATGGCATGTCAGGAAAAATAATACCAATAAAGTTACGTGACTGGTGTTTGTGTATGATTTTTAAGAAAAACCTACCAATGCTTTGTCAATCACTGACACTCATTTATTGGTTAATCACTTGTGTTTGTAGGTGTACCACCGGCATAATCGGCCAGGCATTTCCTCCCAGCATCGTTTTCAGAAACGCTGATGTGCTTTATCAGCTTCCCCCTTCCACGTGCTGGGGGAGCCCCGACCTTGGGGGTCCAGAGCAGCTGTTGCCGGGCAGACCTGGGTCTGGGCAACCCACTGCTAAGGATGTATCAGGTCTGATGGAGACTTTATCTCTCATGTAATGAGTTGAACGATCTTGTTAACAAGAGAGTTTGTCAAGAAAATGCACAGCTGCCAAAACATTTTGGAACAAGCACTAATGAATTTGCTCTTTGCAAAACTCTCTGTAGACCACTTCCTGTTAATAGAAAGTGAGTCCTTTTCTATGACGTGGCACCGGCCTTTCGTGAGCGTGTATTTCTCTCTTCATCTTCACCCTCCAGCCACATTCGTCCTCTTTTGACAAGACCTGTCACATCCTGCCAGAGGAGAGGGGAGGCCTATACTGTCCCCTCTGCCAGAAATGTCTACGCATTTGCTCATTCTGGACCTCTCGCACATGCCTCCTTTCCTCTAGAATCCTTCCCTGACCCTGTAAACTGCTAAGTCCTCTGTTCTTTCCCGACACAACACAGGGGCCACGTTGCTTGACTTAGTTATGGTGACTGCTTGTGAACTGTGTCCAGCCGACTAGCCCGCGAGCAGGGTCTGTTTTTGCTCAGCGCTCCTGCTGCAGGGCCCGCTGTGGTGTCTGACGCAGGGTGGTCAATACACACTAATGTATCAGCCATCAAATGAGCAAACCAGCCCTTACCGAGTGCCTATCATGTTCTGGACCAGCAGTTTTAACCTTTTTATCTCATGGCACACACAGACTAATCATTGAAATTCTGTGGCACCCCCCCAAAATATATATTTTTTGCCAATCTGACAAAAGTAGGTGTAATTTTGATTGGTTTACAAAAAATAATAATAGTAACTATCTACCCTTTTTGCCCCAAAGTGACTTTCTAAAAATATGCTCATATATAAGGATTTCTGATACCAAACATTAATGAATCAGATTCAACCTTACTATGCAACATGACCAATAAGTTGCAATTTTATTATATGACCTTATATTTATGATTCAAGACAGGGCATTCACCCCTGGTGGCTACTGTTGTGTTGGCTGTTGCTGTTTTTTATTTGTCAGCCTAAGGGAAAAGAAGTCAGTATCCCAGACTATATAGTCAGCCACTGCATGTTTTAAAATTCTCGTGGCATGTCGGGTGAAAAGCACTGTACTAGACACCAAGTGATGAGAATACACCAATAAGATGTTTCCTACCTTCAAGGAGCTGGAGCTCATAGGTAAGAAGATAAACTACCACAAAGCGTGCACGGTCAGAGCTGCTACAGAGAAGTAAAAACTAAGAAAATGAAGAAAACAACGAACACCACTGCTGAACAGTCGCATGGAAACAGCGTGGGAGCCTTGAGTGGGGAGCACCAGTCAGTGGTGTCAGGGGTTGTGGGCAGAGGCAGGGCCAGAAGAGCCAAGCCTCGGTCAGGCAGATCTGAGCTTGAACTCTCATGCTGGTACTTACCGAGACTCTCTGATTCTGTTCCCCTTCTCTGAAATAGCAGCAATAATTCTAATACTTACTGCGCAGGGAATTATGAGACTTACCTAAAAGAAACCTAACATTGTTGCCAGGTGGGGTCACTCCGCCCTTAAGGCCTGGCGAAGGTGTGTGTCTTTCTCTGTTCTCTGCTGGTGCAAAGTCCAAAGTCCTTCTGCAAATACGTACCAATCTGCAGGGGCTTGTGCTGTCATGGCCATGGTCATCTCCAGCTCTGGCTCCTTCCTCCACTGGGTTCCTGCTCTGCTGGCTCTTTGCTCCGTTCTGTCAGGGCTGATCTTCGCTCTGCTTTAGTCTCCACTCTGATTTGGAAATCACACCTCTCCTGGAATTCCACTCAAAGGCCTTCAGCTGGGCAGCAAACCTTGCCAGAGTTTTAATAAAGGAGAGGAGTTAAATAGTGGAGCAACTCGAAGAAATTGTGGTGGCTTGTTAGATATTCTAATCTTAAATCTTACTATACATTCTGTGATATGGTGGCCATATCACTTCTCGCATTTCTTGGCTCTGTCCCTTTAGGAGTAAAAAAAACCAATGAATAAATACCTAACAGCGCCAACAATAAAAACCTTTTCTCATCTTTCTACCTCTTCCCTATCTGTCATTTACTCGTAATTGATTGAATGTGGAACAAGAGATGATGAGTGACTGAGAGGTTAGATCAAGAAAGGCACTGCAGCCTCTGTTTCCCTTGCTGAGCGCTCTCTTTTGAAACTGTTATAAGTTGAGAGCCACCATGTAAAAAGCCTGAACACCCTGAGACCCCCATGCTCTGAGGAAGCATGAGGACTCTCAGCTCAAAAGCCCCTGCTGAGATTCCAGCCAATAGCCAGCCTCAACCTCTAGACATGTGCATAACGATATTTCCACTTTCTCAGCCATTGAGTCACTTCTGGCCTTGAGCATTTGTATCTGAAGCCCCAGAATGATGAGCAGAATCAAGCCATTCCTGCTCTTTCCTGTCTGAGTTCTTGACCAGTGAAATCTGTGGCAGATTTAAGCTTTGGAGTTTGGGGGTTGTTTGTTACACAGCCATAGTAACTGTAACAGTGATATACAACGTTTGACCTAGATCATGAGAGATTAATAGAGTTTTTTTGCCAGGCAAAACTGTTTGGAAAAGGCTTGGCTTTATAGGAGAAGACTAAGGAGTTCAGTGTGGCCAAAAAAATTTTAAAAAAAATTTGGTTGTGGAAGAGAATCAGAAAATGAGAAATGATGCAGTGAGAAAATGTGCTATATGGTTTCAGTGAAACTCATGATGTATTTGTTTATTAATATGGGTAATTTTCTTCCAGACTGTTGGCTTAGAAAATATATATTTTTAAATTGAAGAGCCTAATGCCATAGAATTTCTGGAGGCTTTATGAAATTTCACTGGGACATAAAACATGACTTTTGAATGTTTTAAATTTCTTGCAATTCTTCATGAGTTAGCATAAGTCTCCAAACCCAACCGAAATTGTACTTGTCATAAATAACAAGCTATGGTTTAACTGATGAGTAATTTTCATTTGACCTCTGGTTAAAAAAACACTGTAATTCCTCATGAGTACACACATCCAGTTTTAGCATGATATTTTTTGGTGGGGGAGGGTGTGGAGAGAATAAAGTTGAGAAGTATTCTTATCAGAGCATCCCGGATACTAAAAAAACATTCTGTATATAATTTTCCACAGAGATACTGATTTAATCAGCTTTTAAGCTGTAGCACTGCATTTGTCAAAGCAAAAGACCTAAATATGCAATTTTTTTGTTAGTGAAAAGCTGTCCATTGTGAATGAGGCAAAATATATCAGTTGTCTGTTAACCTAGACATGCAAGAAAGCAGTAGGTCCTTAGCTTGGCTGGTGATAAACAAGTGGTTATCTGACCCCTGTAGGGGGAGCTGCATTGTGGGGATGAGTGGCCTGTGAGGATGGCATTTGGTGAGAAATGCCAGGCTGAATGTGCAGCGTGATATTAAATGAGTGCATATGATGCATAATTATACCACGATGGCAGAAAAACATCACCATTTTGTCAAATGGTGTTCTGTGTGCATCAGAATTCACAGTATCATCTATCTCGGGGCTGCTGTGTGAGTTTTATAATTCTGGAAGGGTTGCAAGTCAAGTTTTGATTAATTTTCGGTGGTTTTATTTGGTTATTGAAGTGTAGCTGGATTGTGTGCGTGGTTTTTTTCCCCCTTTTTCTTTTAAGCTCTGACAATCTTGATTAAATTTCCCCTTGAGGAATGGGAAGAAAACAGCAAAATAACTGTCACAACTTCTTTGAGATGAATGGCTTTCAGGAGTTTGCACACATCGGCCCTGGTAGCCTCGCTGGAGGATTAGAGGGAGGCAACAACACTGGGAGGATTGTGGTCCCTGCTAGCTGTAGATTTGGGAAAAAATTGATTGTAAGAGCTTCCTCCTAAGGCTCAGGTGCAGGGTTTACTCCGTCTCTCTCACACGCCTTCTTATCTCACGATAACACAACTGTCAGGCCGCCAACATAGTTGGGTTCCGTGTTCAGTATTTAAATTGTGTCGGGGAGGGATTCACTTTTCTGATGCGGCTCTAAATTTCTTCTGTAAGAAACTTAAACCAATTCTGAGTTAGATGAGGCTTTATGCTGAGCAAGCGTGGCAAAAAGAGCTACTTATGGCTAATACCCCTGTGGCCCGTGAGGAACGGATTCCCACTACTATGGATTGTGCACATGTTGTGGAATATGGTAAATACAGTTTCACTCACAGTTGCCAAAGGGAAGTCTACATGGCCTTCAAATGCCTGATTTGCCCACATCTTTTGCAAATTATTTATAATTCTATATGTTTACATTTGTGCTCTTTCTAATGATAAAGTCCAGCCTGGAGGTAGCCCTTAGGGGATGTTTTAAGGGAGAGGCACATGATTTATTTCATAATTTCCAGGATTTATTTCATAAGTACTTGTTGAGCACCAATTTTGTCCCAGGACTAATGCCACCATGCTGGACTCAAGGAAGCATGAGACTTGCTCCCCAGAGTGTCACAATCTAGCGCTGCAGAAACATGACAATCTGGGATTCCAGGGAGGGAACAGCAAGGTCCCGGGGATGACTCGGGCCATGACACCCTCATAGCTGAGAGCATGCTTCCTTCAACATATACATGTGTGGAAGTTCTTAATGGAACAGGACAGTCTTCAGAATTGAAAGACATTTTTGTTTTAGCATATTCGCCATCTATTTTCTCTGTGCTTACAAACACGACTGTCTGTGGAATGTCAGTGGAAAAATACAGAAACAAATACAGAAAAGCGTCCTTGCTCCATTACTTTAAAATGACCAAGTGACACATACAAGATACAAGGTAAAGTTTCATTTTTAGATTATATTTAAAATTTAAATGGCAGAATTTCTATTAAACTAAGGAGTAGAAAGACCTTTTCTAGGAGAATATTTTCTATCATTAGGTCAGAGAGCAAGAATGTGAGGAGGGAAAGTTAAATTACACTGAATTGCACGACCGTGTACTCCTAGTCTGACGGATACACACCACACAAATGAATACACTCACATGCGTGTGTATGTATGCACACAGGCACACATAGCGTTTCCTGTGGCTGCAGTAACAAAGTACCGTAAACCCGATGGCTTACAACAACAGAAATTTATTCCCTTACAGTTCTTAAAGCTACGAGTCTGCAATGCAGGTGTTACTGGGTTCCTGCTCGGTATGAAATCTCTAGGGATGAATCCTTCCTTGTCTCTTCCAGCTTCTGGTGGCTCAGACATTCCCAGGTTTGTGGCTACATGGCTCCAATTTCTGCTTCTGTCTAGCTTTTGGTTTTGCAATGATGTTTCTAGCAATCTAGATAATTAGATGTGGATAAATAATCACAACATTTAATTAACTGTATTAATTTTTTGTATTATATAACATACACAATATAGTATACTCAATTATTTTAATTAATATATTAATTACTCTATTAATTATAATGATGAAAGGACACATTACACAAGCAAATATTATAGCCCTTCCAAATTATGTTTTGGAAGAATATTTGATGGCATTAAAGATGTTCATCATGTAACCATTAATTTGAAATAAAAATACAAAACAGGATGTGCAGTATAATCTCAGTTTTGTAAAACGAATCTGTATCTATTTAAATATATACACATTCCAAGACTAGAAACAAGCCATCAGAATATTATCAAAAATAATCTCAAGTAGTAAAAATTATAGGTGATTTAAGTTTTCTTTATTATTTATTGAACCTTCCAAATTATTTTTATAATAAATAAGTTCTTAAAGAGAAAGTGATTATTTGGTGGTTTGATCCTGTGGTGGGAAATATGAACAGCCGCCTGGGACTCTCTCGTATTAGAGCAAGTCACCTCCCTGAAGAATACCCTGCATTAGATGCAGTTGTGAGGGGGATGTGTCTGAGCCATTTAAGTATTAGGATCGTGGGCTTTTGCAGCTGGGTAAGAACACTGAAAGCCTTTGGTCCGACTTCATTTACGGATGAGGGAAATGATCCAAAAAGGCACTGCCTTTCTCAACCAAAACCAAAAAATCACAGCTCTCAAGAGGCATCTGTGCTGGAGCTCATGAAAAACTGACTGTATTTGTCATCTCTTCTTGTGTAACAATGACGACAACTTAGGTGCTTAAAACAACACACCCTTGTCATCTCATGGTTTCCGTGGTCGGGAATCTGGCCACAGCCTGCCTGGGTCCCCTGCTGCAGTCTCTCATGAGGCTGCAGTCAGCGTGCTGACCGGGGCTGAGGTCTTACCTGAAGACCTTTCTGGGGAAAGGTCTGCTGCCGATCTCATATGGTTTTTGGCTGCGCCCAGTTGCTTCTGGGCTGTGGGACCGAGGGCCTCACTTCCTAGCTGACTATGGGCTGGAGTCTGCTTCTAGTCCCTTACCATACGGGCTTCTCTAGCGTGGCTGTTTGCTTCCTCAAAGCCAGAAAGAGGAGATGTCGACCGGCAAGATGGAAGCCACAGCCCTATGTAGCCTAACTGCTGAAGTGACACCTCACCACTCTGACATATTATGTCAGAGAGACACAAGTCACTACGCCAGCCTACAGTCAAGGGAAGGGATCTCACGAGGGTGTGGATACCAGGAAATAGATGGGGAACATCAGGGGCACCTTAAAGTCTGACGACTGCACTGTCTCTCTAACAATCTTATAAAGTTACGGGCCGCCCTGGCCAGGTGGCTCATTTGGTCAGAGTGTCCCCGTACCCCCAAAGTTGTGAGTTCGATCTCTGGTCGGAGCATGTATGAGAGGCAACTGACCGGTGTTTCTCTCTCTCTTTCTCTCTTCCTCACTCTCATCAATAAACATATCTTTGGGTAAAGTAAAAAAAGCCCTAAAATTATGGCCAGATGCCATGGTTGTTAGTAACACATGTATTATGAAATGAAAGCATGTCAGCCAGAATCTTACATTGGTATCTATGTATACTCTGAGCTTAGTACATAGCATGTAATACCTCAAAAAATGCTTGCTTGCTCAATTTTTCATTCACTTAATCCATATTTAGCTTGTGCTAACTAGGTGTCAGCGACCTTTCTAGGTGTGGAGATATATCAATTAGCAAACAGTTCTTCCCTTTGTGGAGGGAGACAGTGTGCTACATCAATGTGTAAACATATAGTCTGTCTGATATGGAGGATGAGCAGAGAGAGGTGAACCAGAGGTGGGATAAGGTGAAGGGCAGGAGGTTACTATTTAGATGGGGTGGTTAGTGAAGACCCGGTTAAGGGGGAATCTGAGCAGAAACTGAAAGGAGAGCAGGAAGCAGTCATGACAACGTCTGGAGACAGTCAGACAGAGCTCGTGAGGTCCACGACAGTGGGCGTCTCACGGCTTCGATGGCCTGTTGGGTGCAGATGACTGATAGCCATCTGCTTCTCCAGACTTACAGTGTCCCAGGCAGAGGTCACAGACGTGTAGGGGACTGGAGGAGGTTGGCATTTTCGAGGAATGTCAAGGAGGTCAGTGGCTTTCTTGAAGTGAGGAAGGGAAAGACTGCTAGGGGATGGGCTCAGAAATGCATGAGAAGTCCTCGTAGAAGTAGTTGGCTTGGTTAATATAAAGTCATTTTAACAATGACATGCATGTCCATTATAGAGTATAAGGGAAGAACATTAGGAACCCAGCATCTGATAATCTTCTCATTAGCAGCATTTAGCATCTGTCTGGGTAGTAAATGTAAGTGGCCAAGTTCTGCGCCATTAAAATTTTGATGTAAACCATTAAGTCAACTTATGGGCCTTAGTTCAAAGGGGTTTGCCATTGTGTCTGTGAGAGTAGCAGCAGTAGAGTGTATTTATGCAAATCTAATAGATTTGTAATGAATAATCCTGCTTAATAAGCTAGTTAGATCCTTTGATCATTTACTTGAGAGCGATCATAAATGCCTTTTTCAAAAACTGTTTCAGAGTGTTCAGCACTGAACTGTAGTAGCACTTAACGTAAGCACACAGCAAGTACTGAGTTTATTTTGTCAATGATGATGAGGATGAAGAACATGGTTCTTAAAAGGAAACAGTCAGCCCTGGTCAGTGTGGCTCTGTTGGTTGGGCATCGTTGGGCAAACCAAGGGGTCATGGTTTTGATTCCTGGTCAGGGCACATGCCTAGGTTGCAGGTTCGGTCCCTGGTTGGGGTGCCTACGAAAGGCAACCAATCAATGTTTCCCTCTCACATCAATGTATCTCTTCTTCTCTTTCTCCCTCTCTTCCCCTCTCCCTGAAATCAATGGGCATATCTCTGGACTGAAAAAAAAGTGCCAGTGAGCTGCTGACAGGAATTGCCAAATGACACTGAATGATGCAGATGAAAAAAGACTGGAAAATTTCTTTTCGGTGGTTTGAGACTTACTCCCTGTTTCTTGAGACTATAAACTTGACCTACCCTGGACTTCACAGCACTTTCCATGGGGCACTTATACATTATTACCTCCTGTCTTTTACCTCCATAGCCCATGACAGGTCCTCTGCTTAGCTTATGAGAAGCAAAAGATCGGAAAATCCTTTCGAACTTCACTAACAAAGCAATGCTCAGTCAGGCAATAAAAGCTGAGGAAATTAGTCTTGAATAGTATCACTGCGCATCAACTGAAGTCAGATGAAGCTCTACATTAGTCCAGATTTCTCTTTTATGCTAATTAGATACTCTTCCAAGGTGTAATTACCGTTTACAAATTACTTTCCAGTGCAAGATGGACAATAGATGTTTAGTGTATTTTAATGTCTTTCTGTGTTTCTCAAATTTCATTGGCATTTTCCTGTTTCACCAATGAATCACAGGACTTTCAAGGACTTCCACTCCCCACCCCGACACGTTAAAATTCTAAACAGAAACTCAGTGCACACGAAAAGCTAGATTCAATTACCAGGAAGTCTGTAATAATTAAACACTTGATTGCATGGATGGCGAGTCTGGCCCACGCTCCTCCCTCCCCTGCCGCCTTCAGCCGAGAGCTACTTCTGGCCCCCGGGGAGACAGGATATGAAGCTTGGCAATGCGCTTAGTGGCATTGCTCAGATCCAGATGACAGCTGACCCCTGAACAACACGTTTGGAACGCACAGGTGCACTTAGACATGGATTTTTTCCATAAATACTGTCAGTGTATTTTCTGTTATGATTTCTTAACCTCATTTTCTTTTCTCTAGCTTCCTTCATTCTGAGCGTGCAGTATGTAATACATATCACACAAAATATGTGTTAATTGACTGTTTCGGTTGTCTCTAAGGCTTCCAGTCAAGGGCAGGCTATTAGTATAGTTAAGTTTTGGTGCCATCAAAGAGTTACATGAACATTTTCCACTTTGAGGGGGTTGGTGCTTCTGACCCCAGCAAAGGTCAGGGGTCAACTCTATGTCAGTCTAAGAAACCCAACATGCTTGCCCTGCTCCAAGCCATGTTTCTCGACTCTGTACCATTTCAGAAGGATAAGGATGACATGGAAAAGACTTCAAGTTTGTGAGCCTGGCGTGTGGACATTTTAGGGAAGGGTATAAGTTTTGTGGCCAAAGTAAGAAGCCTGTCTGCTTCTCCACAGTAAGAATAAGCTGCCCAGAAAGCAGTGAAATTCTTTCTTGAGTAGTTAGCATGTTCTAGATCTTCTGCCTGGAATACTGGTTCTTCCTCTTTATCTTAGTGACTCTAGTTCCTCCTTTAGATTGCATCCAGTGCACTCCTCCCCAGGAAAGCCCTCCCTTCCCTCCACCTGGCCCAGGTCTGCGAGCCGGCCCAGGCCCTGCCAGTGGCCTCTCCCTCCCTGGTGCATCAAGGTCAGGTGTTCCCTCCAGTTCATGTGTTTGACTAAACTCTGCCCCCCACCCCATCTTTCACTACAGTTTACACTTACAATTGTTACAGCAATTATAACGATTACTGGGTTTGCTCACCAGTACGCCTTCAGAAATAAATTATATATATACGATAGCACAGTGCCTGCCACAGAGGAGGGCAGAAGTACTTGAGGAGGACCTGCTGCCATGGGTATTGCCAGAGGAAATGTTTCAGAAGCACTGCCCCGGCCCTTGCTGCTCAGGAGGCTGGTCTCGGGTGCAGTCTGATGTTCCCCAGGGTTCTGCTTGTCCACCTCTAAATGACTCAACACTCGGCTCCATGATGCTCTGAAAATCATCCTTTCCAAAGGGTCAGGTGACCTGTAATCCTTTCTTAGTTTTTTTGTTACTGAGCTTTCCAACTTTAGGCAACATATTTAATGTCTTTATGTCTCCACCTTTGTAAAGTGGGGTTGTCAAAACCTGCTCCATTCACCTTACCAAAGTATCCTTTTATACAAAGAATGTACAGGTCCCAGTCATACTAGTGTGGTCCAGATATTATCAGGTAGAAAGGGGTGGGTTGTAGGAAGTTCCTGACTCCCATACACAGTGGATTCCTGGAAATATATGTGAAGGTTGAAAAATAGACAGTGGTAAGGGTTACTTTTCCAGAGAACTAAAAATACTATTTTAACATTGCAACTACTGGTTCAGTACATGCTGTCTCTCTTCGATTCAGATATCCTGTGAAGTAAGTGAGACCTGCACATGTGTCCGGCCCAGAAGGTCCCCGCCCCTCCTGCCCCTTTGTCACAGCAAACAAGGCATTTACTGATCTTCAGGAATTTCTGGGTAGCTGGGAACAGGTGCAGGAAAAAAGGGGATCTGTTTTTTCATCTGTGGAAGATTGCAAGAATGACTTTAATTCTTTACTCATCCTTATAGTTGTAAAAGTTCCCATGTCACTTTATAGAGCTCTCCCAGTTTGACTTTAGGGTTAGCCAAGGTCAAGGTTTTCCAGAGAAATATATAAGGTGGGTGGAGAGAGAGAGTGGGGAGAGGATTTAGATTATAAGGAGTTGGATCACACGGTTATAAAGGCAGAGGAGCCCCAAGGCCTGTAGTCAGCAAGCTGGAGACACTAGGAGCTGGCGGTGTGGTTCCAGCCTGAATACCAACAGGTCTGACGTCGGGAAGAGCTGGAGTCTCAGTTCCAGTCTGGAAGGCAGAGGAAGAAAAAAACAACGTCCCAGCTGGAGGGCAGCCAGGCAGCAGGAGCTCCCCTCACTCATGGGAGGGCCAGCGATTTTATTTTACTTTAGTTTTAGTTTTTATTGTTGACACAGTTATAGATGTCTTCCACTGCCCCTCTGTCCTTCTCCCCCCTCCTGCTCCCCCAGCCCCCTCATCCTTCACCACAGTGTTGTCTGTGTCTATCGAATCCATTCTAGTCCTCCAGGATTTTTGTTTAGTTCAGGCCTTCAACTGATTGGATGAAGCCCATCCATATTAGGGAGAGTCATCTGCTTTACCATCTTCTACTTTAAATGTTAATCTCATCCAGAACACCTTCACAACCACACCCAGAATAATTTTGACCAAATGTCTGAGTACCCTGCTGTTCAATCAGGTTGACATGTAAAACCAACCATCAGAACATGTGATTTGCTTTGAGCATTGGGTTGTTAGCGAACATGATGCAAACAGAGCCTTAGAAGACCCTCAGCATAGTGGGCTAGTTTGCCTTGTGAGCCTTTCCCTCCCTGTGAGAACGTCCCCGGGCTAGTAGTGGGCTAGCTGGTGAGAAGCACAGAGAGTGGAGCTGAGCCATTCTGATCTGAGGCCACGCTAGGTGAGCAGGCAGCCAGCGGACCCCCGGCCCACCAGGGTGAGTAGAGCCTCTTAACACAGCCCCCTCCTACCTCAGCAAGGAAACGTCACCGTGACATGCCACTGAGGTTCTGTGCTTGTTTGTTGCAGAGCAACTTTGGCAATCAATAAGTAATACATGTAAAAGCCCACCTAAGTGTGACCCTGATGTGCACACGTGGTCTTGACCAAACTCTCCAACTGATTGCCTGTTCAGTGTACCATGTGATTACAAACTCCAGCGTCTGTGTTTAGCTTCCTACTCGAGAGGGGTGTCCCCACCTAACAGCTTGCCTCCACTGTAGTCATCAAGGCTGCTGTCCGTGTTTCCCTCACTTCTGACTGACCACGTGGCCCTTCAGGCCATGGCAGGGCCCCCTTTCTTGGAAACCATAGGTGGGCAACCCACTCTTTTTTTCAGAGACAGCTGGCTCTGCACCTGTCATCTTACCAGACCCAATTGAAACGAATCCCAGGGACGAATCTTGAAACATGGGGAATGCACCCTTATCACATGGCTGGAAGAAGTGGGATGCTTGTGGCCCACCCTACTGGCTAACACCTGTGGTTAGCACTCGACTCTGGGCACACTGCCTGATCTTGCGGCACGTTTGCCCCAACCTGTGACTTCATTTTGCCACACCTGGCGGGAGAGGGCTGATTGTTCCGTTGGGAGAAGTGGCCCCTTTGGCCACATTGCTTTCTTGACTTTTTCTTGTAAATTGAAAGCACTGTTTATTAGCTTTTGGTTCTGTGAAGCATTTGGTTTGGCTGTCTAATACTACGTAGGTTTTAAGACCCAGATCTCATACTGGCATCTTCATAAAACCCCGGTGTCAAGAACATAACAGTTCTTTTTAATACGAAAGAAGAAATATTCAGATTCCCAGTGTCTAATGACCAGGAGTCCAAGGTTTTTCCATATCAGTTGAGAGAACACCGGCAAATACTGAATACTAATAAAACAGAAATTCATGATGCAAGACAATGACATTTCTCTAAGCTTTAAGCCAGACGGAGAAATCTGCACGGCTGATTTTGAGTCTGGGGGGACATGGAGGAGAAAATGTCCACAGGCTCATTCCAGAACCCCCACAGCAACGCAGTAGAGATCTCAGAACCCTTCAGGGCACACATTCCCTAAAGCAGAGCAATGAGCAAACCAGCTGTCTGTCCACAGAAGAGAGCGCTCTCAAATGCTTGGCAACACTCCCTGTCTGTGCAGGAACCTCTTTCAGCCTGGGTGGTTTTGCACGGTGCATGGTACCCATGCATCCTCATGTCAAAGACACTGCTCGGGGAGAGTGGGCGATGCAGAGCTTTCCCTTTCCAGCTCCTGCAGGCTGCTCCAGGGTCCCCCACAGCCCCAGCATCTGGTTTCCTTCTGCGAGGCATCTGCCCTGCTGGAGGACTAGGAGGCTGGGGAAAGCAGAGAGAGAACTGGATCCAGAGGGACCTAATTCTTAGGGGAAAAGCAACATGACCTTGGCCTGGTGGATCTGTTCAAGAGAGGCTGAAGTAGAGACCCCGTTGCTTTCTATAAGAAGTTTGGACAAACGGTGGTGATGCTGTTGGAAGAAAAGCTTCCGAACACTGTGAAAATCCTTATTGTAAACAAAAGAAGCCTTTTGTGTGCTTTGAATGCCCCCTATCAAGTGTATTCAACAGAAAACTCCATGCTGCTCTGCTCACCCAAAAATGAAATGACTGGAATTTTTAATAGTGTCTCTGAGAGTTCCTGTGAGAGTTGATGTACACTTTCTCCTACATTCAAAGCCATTTTCCTCTAATTGTTTTTAATTTTTTTCCTGTTGTTAGTATCTTTCAGACACGCGTTGGCAGATAGCTTTCCCAAGAGGGAATAGGAAAGAATAAAATTTCACAATTTAATCTGTAAAAAAATAAGGAGAAAACTCAAAACATCTTAATTCAGTGGCTGCTTTTTCTAGTTCATACATGTTGAATTAATACCTGATCAGTGTCCAGAGGTATGCTATCTGATGTTT
This sequence comes from Artibeus jamaicensis, assembly GCF_021234435.1. NCBI lineage: Eukaryota > Metazoa > Chordata > Mammalia > Chiroptera > Phyllostomidae > Artibeus > Artibeus jamaicensis. The sequence goes on from NW_026522056.1 coordinate 19,281,832, forward strand.
ACAAAGCTGGATTACAAATAAAAAGCATTAAACATCCTTGTTATTGATACTCTTAGAATCACTGGATGGGAAATTTCTGGTCTTGTGTAGAGCAGAGTTTCCAAGTTACCCAAGAAACCAAAAATAGGGCAGAGCATGACTGATGAGGAACATGAAGGATTCGTGTGTGTGTCAGAAGCACTTACCATTCATTGAATGACTTTAGGTTGGACTGAATGGCTTTCCTCCTTCCCCAAACTCCTACATCGAAGCCTGTCCCCCACTGTGATGGCATGTCAATATGGGGGCTTTGGGAGGTAACTGAATCAAGGTGAAGCCTTGAGGCTGGTGCCCTCCTACTGGGCTTAGTGACTTTATGAGAAGAGAAAGAGACAGGAGAGGTCCCTCCCTCTGCACACATGCACAAAGTCAATTGTGGGAGCATATGGGGAGATGGCAGCTGTCCGTAGGCTGGGAAGAGATGCCTCAGCAAGAACCAAATCTGCCGACACTTTGATCTTGGACTTCCCAGCCTCCAGGATGGGGAGCAATGCAAGTCTGTGGCTGAAGCCCCCAGTTCATGGTGTTCTGTTATGGCAGCTCAAGCCACCTGAGAAAGGTCCTCACCTGGAGACAGTTCCCCTGACTTCATCATAACCCTTCTTCTGCTAGGAAGCGACAGCTTAGCCTCAACCCTGTAGGGAAGGTCTAGGGGGATCTGAAAACCTGGCATCTCTTCTCTCAAAGTCCTAATATTTCCAGAAGCAGTCATCTAATCCCTGGGCCCTTATTAGATATTTGTTCTTTCTGATGTATATTTGAAAATTGATTTTTAGATCACTTTTGATGTCATGGATTTAAAACAGGATACTTAGAGGAATAAAGTGAAAGGAACAGTTCTTTATACAGATACTTTTCTCTGATGCCTCAAAAATTACAGGCTAATTAGGTGGATTATGTTTTGCTCTGCTTTTCTACAAGTATTCTCAGGCTTGAAAGTAAGTTGGTTTCTAGAAAGACCTCATTTAAACTTAACAATAGAACCTCACAGGGAATGCACTGCATCCGAAGGGCTGAGGGGACCCCTAATTACAGCTGTCACATCCTCAGCACTCAGTACTCAGCTGTGCTATTGGCCACATTTGTCTGTGTATGTATGAGAACTGTGCACCTTCCTAAGCAAAGTTTGCTTTTTTGAGTTAGGTTTAAGATAACAGGCACGGGTCAAATCTTGTGGTTTTCCTTCTACCACTAGGTAGCCAGGGTCCTGTTATTTTTTTGGTCCTCACTCAAAGCTTTCTTCGTTTCCAGTGTCCTTTCCAGCATCTTGTCCTCCTCCAGAAAAAAATTACTGCTTCTAAATTTGTCTGGCTTCATCAGGGGGTTAGGGTAGTCTCTCGATGCTTTTTCTGAATCAAGACCTCAGTCCTGGTGTGTCAGGTGGCCTTGTTCCCTTCGTCCCCCTGGTCTTCAAATCATGACCCATTCCTTTGGTTTCTTTGTTTAAAATCCCGTAGCATGTGACGACGGTGGAACGTGCATTGGCGTGGGAATCAGGACAATTGGTTTCTGGTCTCAACTTGGGAACACACCAGGGTGTGTGTGTGGCATTGGGAAAGTGACTGAAGCTCTTTGGGTTAGAGGCAATTTCTAGGAATTATCACGAAGAGGTTTCAGGTCAATCAGCAAAAGGCATTGATTCTGAAGGTGAACATGAAGTGGGAACTGGGATCGCAGAGTCGCAAAGCTTACCTCTGCCAGGGAACTTTAGCGCCCCCTAGGGAGGAAGGGAGTATTAGAGTCACACACAGTCTGATCTGGCTGCTGGTGGCCGTGGTTACTGATGGTTGCCACGTGGATTCTCTATATGCGATCCAGATACAAACCCGGATTCCCTTGTTCATGTGATCTACATTAGAGAGGCGTAACAGCACCCCATTTCTTGTAGATGTTTAGTTTATGGCTTGTCTCCCTTTCTTATGTGTGTTAATGTCACAGAGTGGTCAGGCCAAATGGCTGGAGAAGGCAGGGGGCGGGGAGAACCCCCCCACCCCCGCAGACGTGCCAAACCTGTGAAGGGAGGAGCCGCCAGAGGAGAGAGACATTGCCCCAGGCAGACACGCAGCTTGTGACTCAGCAGAAGGGAGCTTGTACAGAGCATGCGTGATGGGGGAGGGGAGGAGGCTGGACACCCTGCCCGCAGGCAGGTGACTGGAGATTTTGGGCACTTACACGACTGTGTGTGGTGGAAAGAGGGGCAAAGTCAAGCAAGGCCAACATGGCCATCATCGGTTACAAAGGTGCATGTTCCCACTGACTTCCAGCACATGTGGGACTTTGGGAGAGGACTTTTAAACCGAAGGTGGACAGCAGCCTTTCTCTTGCTTTGCCCTCCCTGCACGGGCAGAGGTGGCAGCCACCAGGACTGTTTGAAGCTTAGGCCCTGCACGGTTGGAAGCCGGCTCCTGGTGGCCAGGCCCCGCACTGGGATGCCAGCCCTTGGGATGCTACGGTCCAGGGCCGCGTGGCACGTGGGTCCGGGACTGCTTCCGCTCTCTCCCCGAAGAGCAGTTCCCGGAGGCGTGAGCTGGGAAGTTCCTTGAGGATAGAGTTTGCCGGCATGACCGACCATCTGGAGTGATCCGGCAACCCAGACGGCGAGAGAAGGAGAGAGAGAGAGAGAGCTGCTCCGAGGCGATGGTGACTACGGTACCCAAGAGACAGAGAGCCTGGAGCTGGGGAGACAAGGCCCCTTTGAGTAACCACCTTGGGCTGCTGGTAAGCAATAACGGGGGACTTCTGGATGTGGATTTGGACTTTAATCTTCCTGGGGTGGCTGGTTTTCTGTGCTTTGACGGAGAAGTTGGCTCTGTCAGCTTAGAGCAGGAATGCTTCCAGTCCCCTTGAATTGGCAATTCTGCTCATAAAAACCTATCCCCCCCCTCACAAATTTTTGTGTTATGTATATACATGGCCACAAGTGGCCAGACCCCGTGCTGCCTGGTTGCACTAACTCTGTTCCGCATGGCGTCAACCCAGATATAAAATTCCACCTCTTCTTTGATTTCCACATAAAACCACACTCATCCCAGGCCAGATGCATGGAGATTTGAAGGAGACAGAAGAAGTGATCACACTGCAGAAATGCAAACAACTTCTAGGTGAATACTAGATGCTGGAGTCTTGAATGTTCCCTCGCACCCAACCCCTCCCTCCTGCCCCAGGCTCTATTACACGTTCCATGTCTCTGAGACAGTACCAGATGAAGGGGCTATTTTCTCCACAAATGGAACTCATAAAATGGGGTTTTTGAGATCTTTTAAAATATGACTTGAGAACCATTTATTTTAGAAAACTAATTGGCTCATTCATTTCTTCATCCATTCACTTAGGTTTCTTTAGCTTGGTGCCTACAGAAGGAATTGTGAAAACAATTAAGTGTTGCTGCCTTCTGCCCACCCCCACCAAACACACAAATGAAGGCATCCCCCCCAGTAACTGTGTAGGGTCCTACTAAACCCAGCATAATCTTCTGGAGATGGAGAGCAGTTGGTCAGTGAGGAAGAGCCAAACCACACAGAACGAGTCCTATAGCTTACGAGAATTCCAACATTCTTGTAAAACATTGGGTTTTCCAAGGTTTTTTCCAGTAAACATGGTTGAAAACAATAAACAGAAGAAAGCGACATACAAAGGAGCCTCTAAAACCTGGTGAGAAAAACCTCTGCCTCCAGTGAGGCATTTTCAGTTAGAATCCGGCACCTGGAATATTGCTGCCAAATGTGATTTTTGGAACAGCCTAGAGCAGTTAGTGACTAGAATATAAATTAGGATACACACACAAATAACTGACTCCTCTTATCCATTTACCTGTTTGTCTACTTATTTAACAAACCCTTTACAGTTCTGGATACCACTTCTGGTGTGGTTGGTTCCCCCCCCACCCACCCCCCCATACACATACACACTCATCCAAGCAATGCTCAGTTCTAGCCGGGTATCCTCCAATTCAACTCAGTTCTGACCCTGTCTACTCTGGAACAGCATCAGATCCCACGGGTCACCTGTCCTTCTAACTTTCACTGGTCTTCTCGGCCTGCGAAGGGCCCAGCCTCCCTTCTGTTGTGGCTGCCTTTTGTCTAGCTCTGTTTTCTTATCTCCCACTCCGCTCTCCTGGAATTTCAGTGAAGAATTCCTCACTCTTCAGCCCTGCGAGGCCTTCCCCTGGGCTCCCTGCTGCTCTCTGTGAATCCTCCTTTTGTTTTCTATACAACATTTTTGGACCAATTTTTATATATTATTGGTCTATCCAATGCTATAAGAAATGAGAGGGCAGGGCTGATTTTGGTTTATTTACTAATGTATCTCCAACATCCTGTCTGGTAGGTAGGTGATCAAAGAATATGAATAAAAATATTAAATGCTATGGATTACACAACCCTTAGTTGTTTCTTTATGTAGTTGTATACTTTTATCACAGAATCGGCACGGGTTGTGTGGGTGTGTGGTGTGTGTAGGGTATCTTTGTACCCTTTGCATAGCATTATCCATGCGATGAGTAATGTGGTCTGTGTATTGCTCAGACTTCCCCTGAGAAATGGAACCACTAGGATGTTTTGAGGGATTCTAGTAGTTAAAGTGATGGGGAGTGAGGACAGGCTGGTCACAGAGCTGCAGATAATGTTTGCAATATGCCTGCCCTGGTCCTGTACCTTCGTGCCCTCTGAAAAATGAAGGCCAGCAGAAGCAGTAACAGCAGTGTTCTCAGCCACCGCTCAGGGCCTCTTCACTTGCTTTCCAGCCTGCCCCGGTTATGCTCCAGTTTCTGCTGAAGCGCAGCCTTGGATTCACCTGCATTTGCAGTAATATCCCTGCCTTTGGACTTGGTGCCGGTCTTTGATTTATTCCTTTGGCTTTGATGCAACCTTAGCTAACCAGCCATGACTTGGATCCAGCTACCCTGGCTTTGTCTACCCCCCACCGCCATGAATAGTACTGCCTGCCCTAGTTCTAGCTCTAGGCTGGACATGCTCAGCATCCTCCACGAGTCAGTCTGAGACAGCTCCTTCTTGGGGTATATGCCAGGGTGTGTGTCTCTATCAAACACTGCACACGGAGGAAGCTCAAAGGGAGGCTGAGTGAGCCTCTCATCAGAATACGTGCTTTTCTAGGGCGAGCTGTTCTTTTTCTGGGTTGAGCTTCACATGGAGAAGGGAGGTGCCTGCATTGTGCCAGTCACTGTGCTAAGTGCTTTCTCCAGATCCCCGGAGCTGTTTTCCTTTTTCTGAGAGTAATAGTTGGTTTTCATACCTACAAAGCCATTTCACAGTATGATACTAAGCACCCACAGAGGCAATGTTTGGAGTCAGTGAGAAGTTTTGCAAATGTCTTAGGAGATAAATTAGCTACAGGGTGAGAGATCAATTTGCCTGTGCTTCACTCATGTTCATGTTGCAGGCTTTCACTAACTCGATTTCATCAAGGCATTGAGTTAAGGAAATAAGCCTAAGGCACAAATTGCTGTTGAAAGGTTTTGTTTCACTTAGCATAATATTCTCAAGGTCTGTAAAGGGTAAAGGGGGCCAAATATATGGTAATAAAAGATAATTTGACTTCAGCTGGTGGGCACACAGTGCAATATACAGATCATGTATCGTAGATACTTGAAACCTATATGATCCTATTACCCAATGTCACCCCAATGAATTTAATAAAAAATGTTTGTTCTGTTGAGTGTTTTGGAATTCGGATGCTAATAAGGGTTTATAAAATTGTGTGAAAAAATGTTTTTAATTTTGTTTACCTTGCCTAGTTTTTTCCTTTTTCATTTGGTTTTATTTTCAACCCTGAATTTCAGACCAGACCACCTAGCTCTGTCCTTCACTGGAATTTCCAGGAACCAATGACTCCATGATAGAGATTTGTCTGTCCTGCCCTGGAGACCCCACTGTGCATAATGACACTCCTTCCATGACCACAATCCCCCCTAGCCCAGCCCTGGACCTTGTTAAGAATAAAAGAATAAAGCAGACAGCCAGGGAGAGTGGAGAAATTGCAGAACTGGACCCGCCCACACGGGAAACCATCCAAGGAAGGCGGGCGGCATGGGGAGGGGATGGGAAGGAAGAATCTGAGAGAGTCCCTGGGAATGCACAGAGCTCCCAGGACCGGAATGAGACCGGGCCCTGACCCTGTGAGCTAATTACGTAAACACAAATGTTTCCTCACTGGAGGAAACAGAAATGTTTCGCTGGAGGAAAGGCCTGAGGGCCAGTTTGGTTTTCTGCTTGTCAAGTCCATTTGGACCATTGCCGTTCCTTTCTATTGTAAACAGTTTTATGTTTTTCTTTAAGTGCTGATGTTCACTTAGATTTTTAATTCTTGTGTATATTTAGGAAAGAAGGGGATAAATAAATCCACTTACTGAAAATTCTACAGGGATTGCAGGGTTTATTTCACTTATGTTTCAACTCTTTTTTAAATGTGAATTGATTGTAAACTGAATTTCAGTGACAGCCACATCTTGAACTGTCTGTTCCTCTCCACAGGACATACAGTTTCTTGCCTTCAGTTCATACTGATTTGCCCAAAAATTTACTCTTTGTTTCCCCATTAAATGCCTTTCCCACATCTAACTTCTTTCAGTGATACCACTCTTCTCTATTACCTAGATGAAAAAACTTAAGCTACTTTTGATTCTTTTCCTCTCTAAGTTTACCATGTCTCTGTGTTAACAAATCTTGTTCCTTTATCCGTATGTCCCGCCTGTGGTTTGAGTGTCCACAGCAACACTAGACACCTCCTTTCTGCTTGACTGTTGCCCACCCCCTGCCAGGACTGCACATGCATTAGTGTTCTCACGGGTTTTAGAAATTGATCCACACAGCTTTCTTACCCAATAAACAGTATTTCCCTCACTTTACAGATGAGTAAACTGAGACACGAGGGATTTAATGGACTTGTTCACATTCACACAGATGGTCAGGACTGAAACTGGGACTAGTATCCTGTGTTAAAAGCTAACTGAGGCGTATGAAATTTCTTAGGAGTTTGTTTTAGCAAAACCAATTTGAGTCGTGTGGTATTCAATCCAGCAGATAGGAAGGAGCTCCGAGGGGCTGCATAAGATGAAGGACTTGGTGGGCAGAAGGGAGTGGGAACAGGAAGTTACACTGGGTCAAAAAGCTGTTACTGCAAAGTTGCTTTCTTTGAGGGTATGGTAGGGTCTGTCACACAGATGACCTAACTCGTGTTGATCTGGTGATTGCTTTTCATTGAGTTTATTGGGATGACATTGGTTAATCAAATTACATAGGCTTCAGGGGTACAATTCTATAATGCATCATCTGTATATTATATTGTATGTTCACCACTCCAAGTCAAGTTTCTGTCCATCAGCATTTATCCCCCCTTTATCCTCTACTACCTCCCATTTGTCACTCTTTGGCTTATTTCACTTAGCATAATACTCTCCAAGTCCATCCCTGCTGTCACAAAAGGTAAGGTTTCCTTCTTTTTTATGACTGACTAGTATTCCATTGAGCGAATGTACCACAGCTTTTTTTAATCCACTCATCTGCTGATGGGCACTTGGGCTGCTTCCAAATCTTGGACATTGTAAATAACACTGCAATAAACACAAGGATGCATATATTCTTTCAAATTAGTATTTCAGGTTCCTTTGGATATATTTCCAGAAGTGGAACTGGTAGGTTATAAGGCGGATCCACATTTAATTTTTTGAGGTGACTCCATGTTGCTTTTCATAGTGACTGCTCCAATTTGCATTACTGCCAACAGGGCTCAAGGGTTCCCTTTTCTCTGTATCCTTGCTAGCCCTGGTGGTTTGTGGATTTATTGATGATAGGTAATTTCTGATCGACTGGTTTAAGATTACATTTACAGGGCAGCTGGAACTCGAAGTCTTGGTTTGGTGATGTGGGTCTTAGCACAAGTGATTCCATTTGGGTCTGTTGTTTTGGTTTTAATACCTATTCCTGTGAAAGTGGCCTGCTGGTTACTTTTCATACTCTTCCTAGCCTTCTCTGTTCATAGCTCCTGGCTATGAACAGATGTTTACATCTTAAAGGGAAAAGTTGAAGCACCTTAGTTGGTATTAAATAACCTTTTCAATCTTTATAATGTACTTACACGTTCTTCTTTGTTCTTTTCAGTACTCGAAACTCTGTTTCAGCCAGGCCAGTCTCATCCTTTGTGTTTAAGTACCGTCCACACACATCTCTGGTAAACTTCTGATTATACGCTTCCTTCTGCCTGAAATGCCCTTCTCCCTCCTGCCCGATCCCATCTTTCTCATGCTGCTTCCCTGTCTGCTCATTTGGATCATATGCTGCTTTGTAACACGTTCAGCAGAACGTCACTAGATGCTCTCCAGTTTGTTTCTTCTTCTTAGAAACATGCAAAGACTATGTTTTTTAGTGTCCTGATGGTTATGTAGGGAACACGTGACTGTGTTCTGGCCAGTGGTAGGTAAGTGGAATTGATATATTCCACCTCCAGGGCTGACCATAAAATACCACTCTCTTTTCCCTCTGTGGTGACCTAGGAAGTCATGCGTTCCAGATGACATAGTTATAACAGTTCCAGAAAGCATAGTTGTAATGTGTTAGCAGCCTAGAAGCTGCTAACTACTACTTCTACTACTTGGAAGAGAGCCACTGAAGAGACCATGACTTTGCAAAAAAAGACATGTACTTTTATTGTGTTAAGTCACTGAGATTTGGGGATTGTTTGTTACAGCAGCTTATGAGCATTGCTCTGACTTGCTATCGTACTTTGTTTTTGACACTCACAATATATCACTGCATTGGTCCCTTATTATTTAGCACCTACTTCCCTGCTCTTGTTTTTCTACATGCCAGCTTTGATTGACATATGTATATCTTGCTATCCCCATCCAGATTTAGAGTTGGGGACAGGGATGCCATTTTCCCTCCCCTTTCTGCACTTGCCATTTATTCTCTTCTTCCTGCCCCACCCAGCTCATTTTAATCTTAATTGAGATTCTACTAGGAGGTAGATTTTAGTGATTACAGAAATTTAATAAAATCTGATTTGGGGCATCAAGAAAGTAACTGATTAGGAAGGCTCTTGTAGTCTAGTAGTTGCTTAAAATGTAAGCCTTTTACTTCCCAATGAAACTTAACTCAGTTTTCTAGGCATAACAGATTCTTAGTGACAAGTCAGTCACTGAATGTAACAACTTCACAGTTTCTCAAGGCTGGTGTTGAGTGACATGGTAGGGAAGCTGAGTCAGGGACAAAATTTACTTTATGCTCAAATAGCCCCAGATGGTTATTGGTTGGGCAAAGTGGTTAAACTTCTACAGCCCTACAGACTACAACACACAGAAATGACAGATCATCCTGATTAAAGAGTGAACATAAGGAGGATTGCACATTATTTGCATAGCAAAGGACCATTCTGGGCTTCCTGGCTTTGTGATCTGTGAACTCCTAGTTCTCTGGCTATCAGATGGTGTATATTCCCCTGTTTTTATCAATTGCCCGTTGTATTTTTCCATAGCAACATGTGATTCTGCATTTGGCCACTATTTTAGTTTGCAGACTTTAGCTCTGGGCTGATTTTTTATCATTATGATGTCAGCCTCTATTTCTACACTGATGATGCAGTTATACCTGCCTTTGATTTGGGGCATCTTTTGTCTTTCTTGGTCTGGCAGGCATTAAATCATTAATGTTTCAAAATCACATACAGCTGGAATTTTGTAAAACAGAATTGTTAGTGACGAGCTCCTTAAAATTACAGACACAGTCCATTTCCCTCTCTCTCTCTTTCCCTCTTTTTTGGCCTTTGCTGACCCCCCTTTTCACTTCAAACAGGTATCGAGATGGTTACCTTTGATTGATAATTGTTTTTCCTGATCTCATACGTATGGGAACTTGTCTTTTATCACGGAAAACTTGCTAGAATGCAGGTATTTCTCTGCCTTACTGACACAGGAAGCTTTTCAGTCATGATTTATATCTTTCAGATTAAATTACTGGGGAACATGGCCCTTTCTGAAAGCTGGCTATCTCCACAGCAAAAATAGTCCTGACTCCGCTACTTTGTTTTTGACACTCACCATACATCATTGCACGGCTGGCTTGCTAATTAGCAGCTGCTTCTCAGCTCCTGTTCCACGGTGGGACTTTCGCACAACTTTCTTCAAGTCAAGCTCCCATCTTACCTTATCAGTCATCCTCACTGTTGAAAGTGGTCTGTCTGTCACTGAGGAGACTGCTGAAACACCACAGCCATATCGGAGTGGCTCCTTTATTGCATTTAGGAGAGTCTACCCCCCCCAAAATATGGGAAAGAAGCTAACCATTATGATTTTCACATATACTAGCCGACAGGTACAGTGTTGTCCTTTGGTTATCTCATTTAATTCTTACTACAACTGTGAGCTAAAGTCAGACTGTTGCCAGTAAAAATGGGTTCTTGCAGTATCCTGAGAAAGGAATTTCAAAGGGCATATTCGTGGGAGAAGTTTAATCTTACTGGCAAGATTTATTGGGGTGAAGGGAAACAATATGCTCTCAGGGACCTCAGGAGGCAGACACTGTCTAGGAGGAATTGCCCTGAGATTCTTGATTAACCTCCATGTATTTTCTTGCTTTTTTGAAGGAGTAGGGTTCCTTTAGAACTACCCAACCTACTTCCTGGGTTTTCCCCCAGCCTCTGGGGGGCGCTCCCCCTAGCCAATCCCTTTGCTGAATCTTTCAGGGTTCCTATCCTTATCCAATTGGGTTATTTTCCCAGGGTAGACTCCACCCCTCTTGTGTTACCATTTTAGCTCCTACTGCGCATGCCCCAAAGTTTTGCTGGACCCTCTGGTTTTGACTGTGCATGCCTCAAAGTAGAAAGAAGTCTCCTTTTACCTGTTCTTCCTATCCTGGCCCCACCCCCCTTATCTGCAGGAATGGACAGGTTGTTCCCTCGGGATCTGGCCACTGGGGGATTAAGTCCCTTCCTTGAAGGATGCCGTGGTGACTTGAGGATACTGTAAATTCTATAGCGTTGTAGTAAATCAAGCTGAATGATTCAGCCCCCTAGTTTATTAAGCTTAATGTTTGATTCCATTTGCTCCCTTTCTTAACCAACTAGCTACCTCCGCTAACGAGTGTAGAGAAAACTGATTAATAAGTAACAAACTAAGTAACTTGTTCAAATTCACACAGCAAATCAGGATATAGACTCGTCTGCCTCAGAAATGCTGGCTTTGGTCACTACAATAATATTTTAATGGGAATACCGACATGAATTCTAATAATAACACAAATAGTCATTGAAATGGTAGAAAGAACATTGGAAACAACTTATAACAAGGAAAATGCAGATGTAATTTATGATGTGATATCTAAGATTTGGGAAGCTGTTCCTGATAATATTTATGTTGGCTATAAGATTTGCATGAATATAAGCATATTGTTACATTATTTATTGTCATACAGAGCATAATACATAATGCATAATGCAGTGGCCTTGGTTCTAATACATCTGTGAAGCTGTGCCAAGTCTGTGATTGGTGCTGGGTAGTCAGCAGTGTGAAGACAGTGCTAAAAAGAAAAAGAATGAGGGAGGGAGAGAGAGAGGGAGGCAGGGAAGAAGGGAGGAGGAGGGAGAAGGAGGGAGGAGGGGGAAGAGAAGTGGCTATCTCTTTTTTTTCCCTTTTACCTTGCTGGAGAATAGGGAAGTGGAAATGTCTTCAAGGGAACACCAAGGGTGGAAAAACAAGGCCCCTGCTGATAATGGGTTTAAAAAGCATCTGTGTGCTAAAAGGTTGCTGGTTTGATTCCAGGTCAGGGCACAAGCCTAGATTGCAGGTTTGGTCCCTGGTTGGGCCTTGTGGTGAGTATAGGAGGCAACCAAAAGACGTTTCTCTCTCATACCAATCAATGCCTCTCTCTGTTTTTCTCTCTTAAAAAGAAGTACATAGCCGTTCTGTATGGGAAATAACACTTCGGAATGACTTTCCCTTAATGTTATCTACCATTTAAAATCATTGGTGTCAGAATAATTGACACTGTCCTTCCTAATAGCCACACTTGCCAACATCCCAGATCAAATGCCTGTTGGGAGACCTTGGTTAAGTCATTTAAAGTCTTTGTGTTTCTGCCTTTCTCCTGTTTTATTGCAATACTACGTGAAGTATGATATATGTAAGGCAATTATACTGAGACACATAAAATGTACAGTATTAAATATAAAAAGCACCTTGACTCCATAAATGAACAACACTTTACTAAAATATGCAATTTCTCATTTACAGAGTTTGGGTGCCTGTAATGTAGGGTGAACATATCTTTTGGATTGCATCTTAAATCTCATACTGATGCTTTTTCTTTCAACTATTTTTGATTGACATTTTAAAAACAATACATACTTTTCCATTGTAGTAAACAGGGTAACTTAAACTTTTCTTGATATTTCAGGTCTATAGTTTTCATCCATTCTCCTGTACTTTAGATGTGGAATTTTGGCTGTGTCTGCCATAACATGCTCCTTTAAATAACTATGGATTGATTTCATTTACTTCCTTCTCTTAAAAGTGGAATTTAGAATGAGCACTTGCATGGTGGTTTGGGGGGTATTTCAATACCCAATTGCAATGAAATTGAAAAGTCCCATTTCAATGGGACTTTTTTAGCCACCAAAATAACCATGGACTGAAAGGGTGAAGTAGTCTTTTAATTCGCCTCCTTGTGCTGAATTCTCTAGAGTTTTTCTCTTTGTTAGTGTCCACTGTATCTGCACCGCCTTCACCACATCCTCTCATTTCAGCGTTAGGGTCACCACAGTGCTGTGTCTCTTGCCTCATTTCCCTCTGAGTTCTCCCTTGGCTAATTTTTTCTTCTCTCTGTATTATTTAAACACATTTTTTGTTCCTCATTTTGTTTCTTGCTTTGCCCTCAGGACTTCTCTCTTGAGCCCATATACATGCTTTTACTTTCGTACTTTTATTTCTGTTTAGCCTTTGATAGAGAATTTCTTCTAGAGCAGTAATCAATATCACTGTCTTGCATAGTGCATTCTCTTTCTTCATCTGAGGGTGAGAGGCTCACCCACTGGAGTTCCTGGCAGATCACTGTCTGCCTGCAGGATGTGGCTGTCTGGCAGCCGGCTTTGAGATGGGAGGCAGAGGGTTTTTTTGATCATCCTGTGTTCTCACTGTCTTTACACAATAGAGAAGAATTTTCTTGGCCAGGGGTTTAAGAGAACTAACTCTCTCTCTCTCCCTCTCTCTGTCCTCCTCCACACACATGCGCACAGACATTTTACACACACACACACACACACACACACACACACACACACACACACATATAATATATATGTATTTTTTCACTTCCAGTCCCTTCACACTGTTCCAGGTTCACTCTGGCTACAGCGCCCTTTCATCATTGGTCTGAACTGATATAAACTGTGTTCATGGCTATATGAGGACATTGCCCCAGACATTTCCATTATAGGAGCTTGTGAAGTATCTATTTCTAAGAGGCAAAGACAGACCACTTGCTATTAGGGGAGCCTTTACAATTTAAATGTTAAATTGCTGTGCTCCGTTGGGGAGTAGTCAATTTAACCATTAATAGAGGCCTATGAATCTCACACTACAGTTTATCTGTGACATCTTTTAGAATCTGGACTAGATTATAAGGCTTTTGACAACTCCATTGTGTCCCATATAGAGATGCTCAAGAATGTTTCCGAGGCTGTGACACCTATAATCTATTCATAGCCTCCTTGCGAATGGCCTTGAGAAAGCCCTTCTGCGACTTCGTTCTTGAAGATGCTGACCGCGAAGCGTACTTTTTCTGCAGAGCAGTTCACTGCAGTGAGTCCTTGCGGGGCCGCCCACGAGTCTGGGGAGAGCCCTCTCTTTTCCTGCTGTTTTTATGCTGATATTTTACAGAAGAAGCAGGTAGAGCCTTCCACTCCATTTTTGAAGTGATGGTGAAAGAATGGGCCGTCACACCCTGGTGTCGCTTCCTTTCACCCTGTTCTTTACTGAGTGTGTCCGTGCACCAAGGATTAAGGGCTCCGAGGCAGGCTCTGAGACGAGCCGCTCACCATGCTCGCGAGACTCTCATCGTTTTCTTGTGTCCTCTTTGCTTTGGGAAGCATCTCTCAGGTGCCAGGTCTGTCTCTACCACCTGGCTTCCTCTGGAGTAATGCATATTGTTAGTGTAGAGATCACGTATTTCAAACCTTCACTCTTATTGCTAAGTCCTTAAAAGTGTGTGTGTGTGTGTGTGTGTGTGTGTGTTGGGCGGGGCAGAGGATAGGGAGGAGAAGGGAGCCCAGACACAGAGACGCATAGCTGGCTTTTAATTGAGGACTCAAAGAATGTTTGGGGTAAGAAGATCTTTTTGGTTCCCCAAAGCAAATATGTGATTGCAGTTTCTGTGAAGTACCCTATTTTCTTGATTAACCACCAAGTCAAGTTTTGGCAGTTCTATTCAGCAAGAGAACAAGAATCCAATCAGCACGTCTTATGGCCACAGCTAGAGCTTTGAGGAAGAAAAAATAAAAAACAAGTTATGAAAGAAGTTAACTGGAATGTGCTTCTAATTTGTCAATACTTAAAGTAAATATCAGATTAACAAATTAACAGTGTTGAAGATATTTTAATATGTCACAACAGTGATGGTGGCTAAAGGTACTGGTGGTATCTTGTGTCAATCAGCTCTTTATGTGATCGGTCAGACAGAGAACTGATTTTCAGTGGCCTTATGGCACTAAAACCATTGCTCTGAGGTGAGAAGGTGCAGTAAAGAGAACATTCCTATGCAGGACTGAGTCACGTCGTCTGGTTGGTACAACAGACCACTTTCTGAGTGGTAACATGTTCAGCACTTGAGGTTTCTGAGGCAATTATTGAGGCTGATTATTTCCTTTGTCGTTTTGCTAATTTGCTCCAGAAGAGGTAGTGGTTCCCTGGTTCTTATTTGGTTCAGATATGAAGGCGTATTCTCTTAAGATTTAAGTTTTAATCTTTTTACCTATTAAGCACAGATATCCTTTTCATATTTAAAATCAGAACTGAAAATGTGATTTAACAAATTCTGTGAACAGGATAACCTCAATTGGTAATTAAAATCCTTCAAGTTTCGTAATTTCAGAACTAAAAGGAAACTTGAAGAGCTTATCTAAGCTGCTTAATTTAAAGCTAAAAATAATATAGTTAACATACAGCACTAAATATTTTGCATTAAGTGTTTATGGAAGTCTCACCATATTTGATTCCTACTTCAACAAGCATCTTGTACACAGGTTTCATTGGAAAAAACTCTGTGGTAACTCTGCCAGTCTTTCTGGCTTTTGTTAGCAACAGAATAACAGAGATAAGCTCTATATTTCTGTTTTGAAAGGGCAGGAGGAAAAGAATCACGAGGTCCAAGTTCAGTGGGCTTTGTGGGCCTCTGTGGATGCTTTTCCAGTCGGAGGGGGGCTTCCTTCCCCTGAATTTCCTAAATTGGAGAAACAATGTGCATCCCAGGAGCAGCTGCCCTTCACGCTTCTTACAAGTAATTCACATAAAATTACTTTAAAATTCTTCAATTGCCAGCTCTTTTGCAGCTTGTGTTACAGGTTATTTTTTCAGAGATCCAATATTCCTCCAGAACTTTAATTTTAAAGAAGACCTTCACCTTTATTTTGGATTATTAAATTAATGCCTATTGAATTATAAAGGAGCTGGAAAATATAAAACGCAAGGGAAAAACTGCATTACTGCCTTTAACATTTTGGCCTGTTTCCTCTAAAATGTTTTGTTTTGCATGGTTTAAAACAGAATCGGAATCATAATACATGTACAACTTGTATTTTTTTTTACCTTAACACTCTGTTGTGAAAACGTTCCATGTTATTAAATAATTATTCATCAAACCCAGCATTTTAAAAGGCCACACAGTATTTCAGCATTGGCTGGGCTCCAATTGATAAAATCAATCTCCATTTTTCTTGAGCATCGATTGGTTCATGTTGTTTCCAATTTTTGCTATTATGAAAACTGTGTCTTGACCTGTTTGTTTAGACTAGATTTCTAAAAGGAAGACTATTTGAGTCTCAGTTATACAGATTTTCAGTCTTGAAATTTATTACCAAGGCTTTTCACGGTGTGATTTCACCAAGGTACAGGGCTCCCAGCAGAGTGTGTGAGTGAGTAATTCTGCCCAATAGGCGGCAGGGAGGAACTTGTTCGAAGACCCTCCCAGGGCTGCCAATCACCCCAGGGTGGTTTTCCATTGTCTCCTTTTGTTCTTTATGCTGCTGTTATTGTCATCTTTGAAAACTTGTACTTGGTGTACAAAAAAGATGACAGGACATGAAGCTCATGACCTGTGGGGAAGAGAAAATTATTTGCAGGTCACATGTAAATATCTGTCTTTGAGTTTATATCTGTATACAGGGTTTGACACAAGTAATGCTCCTTTTTATTACAAAATCTTTTATTAAATAATCATAAACATGTGTTTTTGTAACATAACAGTATCAGACTCAATCACACCATATGACATTTTAGGTAAAGTGTTCAAATTGCTGTCCATCTCGTGCGAGACATTTATGTACCTTACCAACCACACTCAAGCAGGCGTTACTTCTGCTGGACCCTGTATATACAATTATATGTATGTAATACACATTTATAAATGTATAAAAACATAGACAGCTATCATACATAATATAAATATGTATTCAGCAATCTCAGTATATTGATTTTAATATAGAAATATTGTCTACTATATGACATGTGTCCTGTTATATTAAATATAAATAATCAATATGTAATAAAATGATAAAATATTGATAAATTTAAAAACTATTAATAGCAATAATGCTTGCATATATACATATATAAATGCATACATAGTTTATATAATACAAATTTAATTTATATTAATTTAAATGTAGTAATTTCCATATTCCTTCATATATTGTGGTACACATACACATGCATGCACATACATGACAGGCCATGACACATGCTACATTTCAAATGAAATAGTACAAACAAGTGCCACAGTTCAGGCGAATACATTGAGGGCTGTGGAGGATGAATCATTTTAACCAAGCACATGGAGCTTAACCTTGACAGCGAGGAATGAGAATTTCCCAATAATGAAAGAGTCCTGAGGGATAGTCCTCAAATAGTTCAGCAAAGAGGTTAGGAGTATATTTTTTTCTCAGCAAAAGTCTTTTCCTCAAGGGTCATGTGGAGCAATGAACACAGCATATTCTAGAGAGAATAGGCCAGTTTGGAATAGAGGGCTAATTTAGGTGAACAGCCGCAAATTTTTGGAAATATTTGCTTGTGATATTTGAAGGGCTGTAAGTTTTGACTGGTTAAATAAGTTTTGATCTTTGACAGTAGGGAGCCATCGAAAGCTTTTCTGTGGGAAACTGGCTTGCACAAATTATTTGCACCAATGAGTATTGCACTAGAAATAGCCAGCTGAGTGAGAGAGGCGAGAGGTGGGGAAGCCGAGTGTGTGGCTGCAGCCTCGGTCGGGCCCAAGCAGGATGGAGGTGTACGGGGCGGTAATGTGAAGCATTCTGCAGGTTTGGGTAGCTGATCGGGCATTGGGATTGGGGTCTGGAGTCAGAGATTCAACTACTTTAGGTAACTGTATCATTGGTAGAAATAAGACAGTTGAGAAGGAAAGCAGGTTTTGAGGAAATGAATGATCTATGTTGTGTGAGAAAAGGAACGAAGCAGATGAAAAACATCACCATGTTTTACCTTGCTCAAAACTCTTATAAAACCTGTCAGGGACAAGGATTTGAAATGGTAAGGCATCGTTATTTCTGGGTTTCAGGTCTCTGTGTTCCTCCTTTCCCTATGAATTCTGAACGAGAGAAAGTCTAGGAGTGTGAATTCTCTCAGGCCATTAGGTAGAATCTGCAGCACTATTTCTGCACTTGGAGCAAAACAGTCTCTCCCTGCTCTGTCTTTTCTTTGCTTTCTTCCTTCTTCTTAAAAATGAGTT
The DNA here is from genome assembly GCF_021234435.1 of Artibeus jamaicensis. Lineage (NCBI taxonomy): Eukaryota > Metazoa > Chordata > Mammalia > Chiroptera > Phyllostomidae > Artibeus > Artibeus jamaicensis. The sequence goes on from NW_026522056.1 coordinate 19,299,831, forward strand.
CTGATTAGCACAGTACTGGTCAGAAAATACCTAAAATATTCCATTTAGAATTCTGTTAATATCTGAATATTGAAATCAGAATGTACTTTAAGGGAGTATACATTATTTTCTAGTTTCAAGGTGCTAAAGGTTAATAATATTTGAACATTAACCCCTTTAGCCAGAATAAAAGAGTTTGGTCCATTTAAGTTTCTAACACAGTTTTCCTTTTGATTTGTGTTGGCAACATGGATTGAGAAGTTCTGGTAGTTCTAGATGAGCAATCTTTAACCACCGTGTTGCAAGAATTTTTAAAGCATGCGATGCTGATTTAGTCAGGGGCACTGACCTCTTTTCCCTTAGACTGTTAAATAAGAAAATGACAGCAGCCACACAATGATAGCCATCTGGTGCAAATGAATCAAACAAAATTATACCTATTTTTTTTTGTCAGAGTGGCAAAAATATATTTTTTGGTATGCTGCAGAATTTTAGTAATTGGGTTTGTGTGCCATGATATGAAAAAGGTTGAAAACTGCTGTTCTTGATTAATATAACAGCTGCTTATAATTGGGAGGAGAAGCCCCATGGAATTTGTGTCAAAGTAAACATGTTGCTTCTGGAGGAGGGTAATGCTTTCTGGAGTTCTGTGTAATGTTAGATAGACTCTGGCCAAGACCACTATGCAGTCACGGTGGGTTAAAGACTTTCTTTAGTTACTCCTGCTTGTGGCTCAATGGAGCTGGTTTAAATAACCATAGCCATGAACCTGGTCTCATAGTTGATTATGAAGTCGTGTCTAAAGATAGGATATTTTGGTTCTATTTACTGGCATAAAACCTCCAGTGACAGAAATGTGAAAGAGATTTACTTTAATTGCTATAACCCTCTTAATAAAACAAGGAAATGATAAAGTAAAAAGAACAGTTTAATTGCAAATTTCAGGTTATTGCTGTACAAAGTTGGAAATCTGTACTACTGGAAATGTCCATGCCCCAAAAAACATACAGCAATGGCAGAAAAAAATCAACATTTGGGACAATATTTTGGTTTAAATGTTTTCCAACTTAAATGCAGGATTAAACAGCACATTATAGTTTTTTACAGTCAGAGCTTATTGAGATATAATTTGTGTATGGTAAAAGTCACATTTTTGAAATGAATAGGTTGATGAGTTTTGCTAGCTATGTAATACTTCGCCACCACTACTACCATATATAGAACATTTTCATCAACCCCAAATTTTCCTTGTGCCTCTTGGCAGTCAGTCCACTTCCTTAATACACATTCCAGGGCAACCACTGATCTGCCTTCTGTTCGTAGGTTTTGTCTTTCTCTGATGGCGTGTAAATGGAATCATTCCGTGTATAGACCTCTGTGCTGTTTTCTTTCACTTAGCGAAATATCTTTGATACTCATTTGTGTTGTTGGTTGTATCAGTAGATCACTCCCTTTTACGCTGACTAGAGTTCAGTTGCATGAAGGTACCACAATTTACTCACCAGTTGATGGAAATTTTTATTTTCCTTCCAAGTTCTTGGCTATTTTAAATGAAGCTGCTATAATATTTGTATGCAAGTGTTTCTGTGTACATACGTTTTCATTTCTCTTGGATAAATACCATGAGTATGATTGTTGGGTCTTATGGTAACTATGCTAAACCTTATAAGAAACTGAAAAACTGTTTTCCAGAGTGGTCATACTATTTTGGTATCTCTTACCAGTGACTTAGGAGAGTTCTAGTTGCCCCTGATCCTGTAGTTATAGAACATGCCTCTGTTTACATGTTTTTATATTGAAATCTTTATGTTTGTCTGAGATCTTCTTGGCCTGGGGCTGAATCACATTTATATTTTTATACTTAACATGTAGTAACATACATTTTTAAGTCTTCACCTACATTTAACATACATTTAACATACATTTTTAAGTCTTCACCTTAAAAATGTATGTTAAATGAAGGAACAAATGTACCCATTTACCCATCTCTAAAGCAGAACTGATAATTTATTATTTATAGAACCACAGATTAAAGTAATTTAAATGCTTTGAAGGCCTTTGATACATAGAGACAAAGTTTACGTGACCATAGCAAAGCAAAAGTTTAAGATGTTTGTTCAGATAATTTCCATGTGAACCATTTAAATTTTCCACTTTAGTTAGATGAGAAAACTAATTGAAAAGAAAGACAATGTTCATCAGGGACAATATTAAAAAAATAAAATTAGAGAGAGTCATGGGTATTTTTCTACAACACTCAACAGGTTGTAATTTGAAGGCAAATCTCTTGGATCTATGGACACTCTGGAAGCTGTGTTCTCCACATAACTATTTAAATACTTATGTTTATGTATAATAGCCAGAAAGAAATATTCACCAGAATTATTGGCCAATGTGTATTAGTCTGTGATAATATAACAATTCTACTTCATGTGATGCTGTGTAATTGACGGAGTTCCCCTAATGCACTGGGTATGTTTATCACAGGCCAAGCTCCTTCCTGATGTACTTTTGAATAGGATGCAGCATGAGTATTTACTAGGGCATTTTATCCACCTCCCTTTATTTTCTGGCAATATGTGCTTTCAGATTGCCAAAGGCTTGTCAGGAATTATTTTCAGATTTCTTAAACTTTAAGAGCCTTTGTTTAGATGATTTATTTGCTTACCTGTGCTCTCATTGCACTGTGGTTCCTAATTATTAAGAACTTAAATGGATTTTCAGGGATTTCTTTTTCAAGCCCACTGACAATTAATTACCTCGGTGGTTTTTCTCTCTTCTCTTCCTTAAGTTTAGATAACATTTCCCCTTAGTGTTGGCTTATTTTGTATTCAATCATCCTACAGAGAAAAACATTTGTTTTCCAAGTTAAATGTTTTCATTTTTCATTGATATGATGCTTTGTTTGCACTGCTTCAATTGAGAGTTGAAATTCAGGAAAGAAACTAAATTATCCCAGTTTAATGGGCAGAGTGATGGTTTGCAACTACACATATGAGGCCACAGTCAAGAGACCGAGGGAAACATTTGAAGCATTCAAACTTAGACAACTGTAACGCTTTATCACTTATGATATTTCACTTGGTATTTACATGCTGTACCCAATGCACTGCTCATCTGTTTTGCCATATGGAAAGTTTATAAATGTTAGCGTGCTGAGCAAGAGCCACACGGGAACAAGAAATAACTCGAGGGTGGTCCAGGTCCTCAAGAGCAGCGGCCCCTTCTTCTGTTGAGAAAAGCAGCTGTTGCTTTAGGGGAAGGTAAGCACAACTTATTTTTCTTCTGGATCCTTTGTGATCTGGTAAAAATCTGAGAGAAGATACACCCCTAGCATCCATTTTATTTTTTGTCATTTTCTGAAGGTGACACTGTGCCATGATAAAGAGTTAACTGACAGAACCAATTATGTCAAAGCATCTGAGTGGATGATTTTCGTTTATTTCTTTGTTTAAAAAGAAAGGAAGAAGAAACTCAGGTATTCAAAACCCATTTGAGAACCCAAGGTTACATTTTTCCTCTATGCAATGAAGCTGACATTGCACTAAAAACTAGTTTAAAAGAAAATAAATGGAAGATGAAAATACATTTCTGAAACACAGACCAGGGAATTTATCTTAAAAACTTAGAAAACTAAGTATCCAATACAAATCCATCTAAAATGAATTAAAGTTAAACGTGGGAAAAATATTTTATTTGCAATTTAAGGATGTTGAGATCAGATCAGTGAACAGCAACACGGACAGAGCTTTCTTGGAAAGGACAAAAGTTTGAATGTAATGTTGTGTGTTTCACAGGAAAATACTTCCCTCTCTTAAGAGAGGTGACTTTCCAAATTTTCTGGGTTTTTAAAAAAAATATGAAATATATAAAGTGTTTGTGATCACTGAAATAAAATGAAACATTATACTTAGCATTTAGAAAGACTGACTTTTTTCTATCCACAGTGATTCTAGTTTCTTTAATAGGTTTGCTTTTAACCAATTCTACCCATTTTCATATATTTATCATTTTTTCAGAGTCTGGCCCTGAGCCTTTCTCACCTCTGTTTACCAATGTTTATTTCACACATACTATTGACCCCTATGCCAAGCATGTGTTTGGGGGTTCCTGCTGGAGAAATCTTGGTCACTGTGGGACGGGGGTCTGTTGGGAGGATGAGAAGGGAGCACAGTTGCAGTCCCACTGTGGTGGGCACGGTGAGGAATCTTAGGTAGAGACCCACCTTGATCCCATTTTTTCCCAGAGATACAAAATATTTATTTAGAACAAACAAAAACTCAAACCTCTATCCTAACCCAGAAAGACAAAGTCATTCACGTCATGGACAAAATTAAGCTCAGCGAGAAAATGCTGTTGATGACTTTTATTTTTTATTTTATTTTATTTGCAGCAGTTTTAGGTTCACGATAAAGTTGAAATGAAAGTATAGTGATTTTCCATGTATCCCCTGGCCCCATCCTCGAATATCCTGCCCCGTTAAGCAACATCGAGCACCAGAACAGTACATGGTTTTGTTGTTGTTGTTTGTTTTTACTAAGGGTGAATCAACATCGACACATCAGCATCACCCAGGGTCTGTAGTTTGCCTCAGGGCTCACTTTTGGTGTCGTTCGTCATATAAATGTAGACAAATGAATAATGACACATACTCATCCTGATATACAGCATAGACTTAACTGCTGTGGAACTCCCCGGTGCTCTCTGTTCTTCTCTTTTCCCTCCCACCCCCCAGCAACTATTTTCTCCCTAGTTTGCCTTTTCTAAAATGTTATATAGTTGGAATCATACAGTATGTACTTTTCTATATTGGCTTCTTTTATTTTATTTATTTATTTATTTATTTATTTATTTATTTATTTATTTATTTTTAGAGAGAGGGGATGGGAAGGAGAAAGAGAGGGAGAGAAACATCAATGTGTGGTTGCCTGTCATGTGTCCCCTGCTGGGGACCTGGCCTGCAACCCAGGCATGTGCCCTGACTGGGAATCGAACCGGCAACCCTTTGCTTCACAAGCCCGTGCTCAGTCCACTGAGCTACACCAGCCAGGGTCTATATGGGCTTCTTTCACTTCATAATAAATACCGGTATTCATTTAGGGTTCCACCATGCCTTTTCATGGCTTGACGGCTTGTTTCTTTTCAGTACAGAATAATGTTCTATTGTCTGAAAGGACTACAGTTTACTTATCCATTTGTCTACTGAAGGGGGTACTGGTTGCTTCCAAGCTTTGTCATTTTCATTTATTTATTTATTTATTTGTTTGTTTGTTTGTTTATTTATTTTTATTTAATTATTTTTTAAGTACAGTTTTCTGCCTATTTCTCCCATCCCAGCCCACCACCCCCTTGTACTCCCCCCTTCCCTCCCATTTCCACCCCCCTTAGTTCTCGTCCTTGTGTCCTTTATACTTGTTCCTCTAAATCCTTCCCCCTTTTTCTCCTTAAATTCCCTTCCCTTTCCCCTCTGGTCACTGTCCCCTTGTTCTCTATTTCAGTGTCTTTGTTTTTATTTTGCTTGTTTGTTTTGTTGTTTAGCTTCCTGTTAAAGGTGAAATCATATGGTATTTGTCTTTCAACACCTAGCTTATTTCACTCAGCATAATGCTTTCCAGTTTCATCCATGCTGTTGCAAAGGGTAGTAGCTCCTTCTTTCTCTTTGCTGCATAGAATTCCATTGTGTATATGTACCACAATTTTTTAATCCATTCATTTACTGACAGGCACCTAGGTTGCTTCCAACTCTTGGCTATTGTAAATTGTGCTGCTATGAACATTGTGATGCATAGGTTCTTTGAGGTTGGTATTTTAGGGTTCTTAGGATATAATCCTAGCAGTGGAATTGCTGGGTCAAAAGGCAGGTCCATTTTTAGTTTTCTGAGAAAATTCCATACTGTTTTCTATAACTGCAGATAGATCCACATGCAGATAGATGTTTGTGTGGACATAAGTTTTCAATGCCTTTGGGTAAATGCCAAAGAGGGCAGTTCCTGGACTGCATAGTAAGAGTGTGTCTAGTTTTGTAAGAAACTCTTAAACTGTCTCCTGAAGTGCCCATACCATTTGGCATTCCCATGGCAATGGATGGGTGTTCATTTTGCTCCACATCCTCACCAGCATTTGGTTTTGCCAGTGTTTTGTTGGGTTTTGGCCATTCTAATGGGTGTTTAGTGGTATCTTGTTTTAACTTGCTTTTCCCAATGATGTTGATGTGAAGCATCTTTTATATGCTTGTTGACCATCTGTTTATCTTCTCTGATGAGGTGTTTGTTGAGGTCTTTGGCCCAGTTTTTAACGGGTTGTAGTTTCCTTATTGTTGAGTTTTAAGTATTCTTTGTATATTTTGGAGAACAGTCATTTATTGGATTACTTTTTGGGTTTATTTATCACAGAAAATGCGATCTGAATAATACCTTTTCTCATATATCTTTTTCTGACCTAATATTTTGTCTCCTGCTTCTTGAGACTTTAAGAGCTGATTATAATGTTGAAACTTTTGGTAGGGTAACTTAGATTCCTACAAGAGTTATGGAAAAATTTTTCTCTGAACCTGTTTAAGGGCAAACACCTATGCTCTGTGGATGCCAAGGACCTCATGATGCAGTTTTCAAAGAGATTTACAAAAGGCTCACATTCCTCCATAAATAAACTAATTTAGAACCTCAAATGCAAATGAATATCTATTGCTTTTGCTTGGTCAGTCAATAAAAATACTTTTAATGTGGAAATACATTTATTTTTGAGCATGGGAGAAGGTGTTCTTCTCTTACTGCATTTATGTCAGTGAAAGACATGCGTGCATGTGTGTGCATGCTTGCACACTTCTGCTGCTGACTAGAACCAAATTCTTACTGTTTTGTTTTTTCTTTGGCCCCTATTTACTTTTGATGGTTTTTGTTGAGATGAGTGTTTGGATGATAGTGTAATAAAATCTAGAGAAGATTTTTAATTGTGTAACCCTCTAAACCACTGGGAACTTCACAGGGAAAAAGAAAAATGAGAAGAGATTAAGTGCTATTTGATTTTTAACTATAAGTCAGTTGTATGGAACTATTTATTTTTTAAATTGTCATTTAAAATATGGCTCTAATTCTTAGTATACTTTTTCAGCATAGTTATACTTGTATTAATAGAGAATGCCTACTGTTTGCCTTTGGTAGTTCATGCAAGTTCATGTAATATTCATTTTCTCAATGAATGCTGGTAGAACGTTCAGAAAGTGATTGGTATATTAGAGACCACCTTTAAGAGTCTATCTACCACTAAGCCCTTCCGGCATTTTTCTTTACTAAAGTGGAGGGAATAGCCCTCAGAAAGGATACAGCAAACACAAAAGTTTTATTACAAATCTGCCAGCATTTGACCTTGGGTCAGGTCCAATTGACAAAGGAGCTGCAGGATATGAAACATTCTTATTACAATGTCATGGCAACATTACTGAAATTATTAACTATCCAAGTAGGATGATGGATGTTACAAGGTGGTGATGTCCTTGGCAGAACATATTGCCTAATTATCTTCTTTTAGTACGAGCATCTAGTCACGTCCCTGTGATCAAGTACTATTCCAAATGAATATGAAATGAATTCTTAAGGCGAGAATATTTAAAGATCTTATCCAATAAAAGAGCCGATTAAATGCCAGATCTTCATTACAGGTTCTTTAATCAGAGTTCTTTTTGTGGTTTTATGACAGATTATTTCATTTTGGCACTTGAAATGAAGACCCCTAGGTCTTAAAGGAACTGTTCTGTCACTTGAGCTAAAGGGTAATTTAATGATTTTTAGAAGTAGAATTTACGGTCTGGTGGGGAGGACTCATGAGTGGAATCTGAAAAGCCTTTAATTTTCATGCTGGAATGAATGTCTCATTTTTAAATCCCTGTGACTTAGTTACCCCATATGTTAAAAACAGAATACCATAAAATAGTATGAATACTTATAGTACTATAGAAAGTAGCATGTATTAAGTACCATCAAGATTTCTCACAGTGTGTGGTAGACTTAATTCCAAAAAAATACAGTGCCTTTAAGCAAGTTACTTAATGTCATTGTTGCAATCAGTTAATATTTGAGACATTTCTAAGATGGAAGGGATGGTACAATATAATTTTATGCAGGCATTCAGCAAAACAGACTTCGGTGGCGGCATTCTGTTTTTCCCGATGGCAAGTATGGTACAGAGTGCGGGAGGCTTCAACGACAGGGAGCTTCCGTGGAATCTTCAAGTATCAGGTTTAAATGTAGCACAGCTTTACCCCAGAGCCAGCTGAGTTAGTAAAAGAATGCAACTAACCTCTTTTTGGTGGTATCAAAATTAAAAAGAATTTATTTTCTATTTGTTTTCTAAAACTGGTCTTGGGGTGCAGGCCTGAAGCTGGTTAATCAGACGAGTTGGTTTTCAGCAACCAAATCATGTGTCAGTCAGCTCCATCCTTTGGAAAATTATATGATTGCAAAATTAAAGTCAAGTCTTTGACTTCCCTGAGAAGTATTTGCGTGTGAGAGATTATAGCATTAACACCATTGTACTGGCTTCAAATATGGGAGAAGTAGTCTCAGAGAAAATTCCTTTTTTTGTCTGTTGATCTGCATTGTTAAAAAATGGTTAAAGACAATTTAGGTGCTACAACAAACTTTATTTAACACTTCATGAAATACACAGTCTTTATTCAGATAACTGAAAAGTGGGGTGGAAGGTGAAAGCTTTTTCAGAATAAAGAATAAAGAACAGGAAGAGAAAAATAAAAACTATGATTGCAAGGGCCACGTAGACAGCCTTGTTTGGGGTGTGGAGACTGAGAGTTGTCTTGGTGTTTGGGGGTCCTGACTATACGGTATTTCTGGCCTTGGGGAGCATTTACAGGGATGTGAACAGTTTTTAAGTTTCAGTTAGCTGCTGTGACACCCTGGACAGGAGTGGCTTCATCATGGGCTGAGAAATTTATTTCAACAATATCAATGAGAACTCTTTGCAGATGGCATACCTATTGTGTGGTTATCAGTGTCGTTATTTAGACTTAAGACAGGCGATATTCAAACAATTACTTAAGACAGTGTAATCAAATTTTAGATCATCAAGGCCATGATGTATGCTCAAACGAGTATGTCAATTAAATTTTATTTCTTCTGAAACCAGTAATCCATACATGATAAATATTTATTAAGTGGGAATTTTTGATTAATGAAGACATCCCGATTTTGGAAACTCAGTACACAGATTTTGGTGCTTTTGAAGGTCAGCTGAAGTCAAATAAATTGTTAATCCTGAAGAGATTATAAAATATAAAAATTTTATAAAACAAATGTTAACAATATAATGTCGTGATCCACTGGATCTCATCTGAGTGTGCATTCATCATTAAACCATCTTTAATGGGGTACTACTCCCACAGGTTAAATGTGGAAAATACTGCATTTGGGAATGTTTCATACACTTTCCTTGTGAACTAGGTACAGAAACATGGGCCAGCAAGATGATACCTTTTTAGGAGCTCTGGTCCATTTGAACAGCTGCGCTCAGGATGTGTTGATGAATCAGTATTGGCCTTAAGGAGGTGCCCAGTAGTATGACAAAGAAATAAATCACTGGCCATGTTCCAGTGCATCTATGCATTTTTAGCAATGGTTTGTCTGTTGAAGATACTCAATACATATGTGTTGAATATATAATTCATGAATAATCCATGATTTATATAAAATACAGAGGATATGTTTTTAGATAATAAGAGTAAAAGAAGTAGATAATAGAATTCAGAATAATATTTTCAGGTTAGAATAAGGTGAAGTGAACCTAGTAAAATTTTATAGGGACAGAAGCAAAGTAGTGACTGTGGTTTAAAAACATAATGTAAATAGCGGGTAGTTCCTGTGAGTCAGACCTAGAGGACGGAGGCTATATAAAACTCAGGTCCTGAAATGATTCACTTACAGGGACCAGGATTTACTTGTATTTTAATCATTAGACACTAACCCAGTACCTAGGACATAAATGACACCCATCAAAGCTCCCCGAGCCCTGGCTGGTGTGGCTTGTCTGTTGTCCTGCAAAGTAAAAAGTTGCTGGTTTGATTCCTGGTCAGGGCACTTGCCTAGGTTGCACGTTTGGTCCCAGAGAGGCAACTGATGGATGTTTCTTTCTCATATCAATGTTTCTCTCCCTTTCTTCCTCTCTCCCTTCCTTTCTATAAAGTAAAATAAATAAGATAAAATAAGATAATACATTTTTTTCAAAAGTTAATTAAATGTGGCAGACTATTTTCCAAGGATGATCACAGCAGTAACTTCCGTCCCATGTGCTCTTCTGAAATGTGACTCCATCACCCCATCAAGAATGGAGTCTCTCTCTCTATCCCCTTCAATATGGACAAGTTTGATGACTAATAAAATAAATATGGCCCATAAAATAAATATGGCCAAATGGAACTGTGCCAGCTCTAGGCTTATCCCTTAGATGCCTTCACAGCTTTTGCTTCCTACTTCTTAGAAATTGGCTGCCCTGTTAGAAGTGTGGCTGCCTGGGGACCACCAAGAGAGGAAGATGCCATGCTAAGTGGTAATCCCCATAGAGACTGAGAAGGCAGGTGGAGGGAGAGAGGGGGGCCAAGAATCAGTGAGGTGAGTCAAGGAACCACATTGGATGTACGTCCACGTCAGCCTTCGGATGCCCATAGCCACAGCTGCTGTCTGACTTGCAACCACTTGGGACCTTGATCAAGAACTATAAATAAAGGCAGGTCAAACCTCAGGCCTTTATGTGAAAAATAAACTGTTGCTGTAACTCACTATTGTTTGTGGTTGTTTTTTATGTAGAAGTAGGTAACTGGAACGCTGAATTATTGAAAAAATGTGTAATTAGATTCTAGATGGGAATTGATGCAGCCAACTATGGAAACATTTTTATTGTAGTTCTCCATTACTATTTAGTCCCTTTATGCCCCCATCCCTCCCTGCAATTAGCACACTATTGTCTGTGTCCGTGAGTCCTCTTTCCTCAGTCCCTCCACTCACTCACACCCCACCCCCGACCCTCAGCTGTCAGCCTGCTCTGCATCTATAAGTCGGTCTCTATCTTGCTTTGTAAGTTCAGTTTGTTCACTAAGGCCAAACTGTCCTGAACATGCCCATCTTGTTGGCTACAGCCAACTTTAATCTCTTTCTAGGAAAAGGGAAGAAAAATGAGCAAGTATGTTAATTGCAATAAACTGTAAAAGGCCCTCAGTGGGAGACTGCATGGATTTAGATGGCTTTTTACTCAGGGCAGAACTGAGAGCATGAGTGACACATGGTGAGAGGTGTGGTGACTAAAGCCATCACTAATGAAACCAGCTGCTCTGCCAGGCTGTGAGTTACCTGCCCAAAGGTTTTTATCTAACAAAGACTTACGGGGTGAACCCCCTTTAAGATGCAGAAGAAGGGAATAGTGTATTGGGAGCTGGCAGGCGCTGGTGTGGGAAAATTGAACCAAGACATAAAGTTAATTCTAGAAAGAGTGTGTTCCCATGTGAGTTTCTAAGAACACTGATGACCTCACTTCACATGGTGCTGGAATTTTGTCATTTAGACGTGGCATGATCTATTACAAATATAGTTCAACTATGAGGAAATGATACGAGCATTTATGGAAACCATATTTCCTACCCATTTATTTGTTTACGTGAAGCCCAAACATTATATTATTTTCTGAAGTGAAGAATTAAGGCAATTACCTGCAAAAATTCAGACTTAAGTGCACTTGTGTTTTACTACAGGAAATGTACTGTGGTGCCATTGTTTTCAAACTTTGTTGCACCTGGCATTACCCAAGGGGCTTTTCAAAAAATCTCAATGCCCAGGTAGTGGGCAAAAATCTCAATGCTCAATACCTCATGTTAATTAAATCAAGAGATCTTACATAGTAAGAAATAAAGGGCAAGAAAGAATATCGTTAAAATAATCCACAAAGCTTATAAAGCAAGGTCTTGAAGGAAGCAGCCATGACCACACAAGAGATATGAATTCAGGAAAACGAAGACCCTCTGCTGTTTTAACTCTTTGGAAATTTCTCTGTTCCGAAGGATTATGTCATTGAAAGAGTCTTGATTTCTTTGTAACAAGGAACAAGTGGAGGCCAGGGCTGCAAAGAAAAGCATTTAGACTAAATGCCTACATTTTTTTTTAAGAGAGAGAGGAAGGGAGGGAGAAAAAGAGGGACACAGTTGTAATTAGTTGCCTCTCACAATGCCTCTGACATTGGTCAGTTGCCAACTGGGGACCTGGCCCACAACCCAGGTGTGTGCCCTGACTGGAAATTGAACCAATGACCTTTCAGTTTGCAGGCAGACGCTCAATCCGCTGAACCACAATGGCTAGGGCTAAATGCCTAGGTTTTTGTCTATTTTGCCTGTATATTCTATTTTTCGTATCTGCAAATGCAAGCTATTGCTGTCACCACTGTGATAATAGGAGTATCAATATTTTAAAACCTTTAGCTTCTTCGGACCACTTACTGAAGATACTGGAACAGGTAGGAACCCATGCTCCATTAAGCAAGGTGGAGAGCCCAGACTACTGAACTTTTTTAGGAGTTGCTGTTAGTGATACTTTAAAACAATGGCTTCTAATGATTTTAGCATGAGCTATGTTATTCAATGCTTTGTTTTTATTCTCTGGCACTAGAGGGGTCATTCAAAGATTGCTTTGTTTTGCATTTAAAAGCTTGGTTACATAAGTTGTTAACCAAATATTTTTGTAAGTGACTCTTGCTTTTTTTGTTGTTGAAATAATCATTATCACACATGCATAAACTGGCTTCTTTAGCTGATAGCATTCCTTGTAACTTGTGCGTAACTTTAGGATCGACACATACTTTTATAGGTACATATTAGCATGCTCGAGGAATTATTTGAGACAATTTTTATAGCTAAGGTATAAAAGGGTAATGTTTGCTTTGGCATTGACTTTTTGTTCAATATACTAAAGATTAAAAATGATAACTTATTTGCAAATTAAGAAAAACTAAACAAATTTATGTAACAATGTAATTTAAAATGACTTATTTCAGTCATAAAACCAGTTTAATCTAGACTTTCTCTTCTAGAATCTCTCTTCTACTTAGAACTCATCTTCTCTGCGTTCCAGCCACACCAACTGGATGAACCACTGATGAAGGAACTGGAAAAGGTCTTTTGAAATTCACCTGTGATTTTTTTCCCAGTTTTATGTCAGGAGTCAACTTCCATTCCCTCCCAATAATTATATTCCAGTTCGAAGGTCAGAACTATAGTTTCTTCTGTGAAAGGAGGACATATCTCAAGAATGGCTTTTGACTTCAATGTTTAAATGGTTCTCACCCCATCTGCATGCCTCTGTTAGCTTAAATAGTGTTTGTTGAGCATGAATAGATTCAAGTGACTCTCCTATCAATAAGATATAGAATGTAATAATAGATATTAGTCCAAATAGTGTCAGAAAAATGGATCATTTTCTAAGAGATGAAAGATAAAAAGTCTGCCATGCTTCTCGAAGGGTCAAGTGTACTATGGATGTATGTCCAGGTAGATTTGAAAACTGTAGACCTTTAGTAGGTTGCCAAGTTAACACACCAAGAAAACTTGGTGTTATATCAGTATCCATGAATGTTATTAATATGCTTCCCTAGAATAACATGATTCATGATTTTTCCAGTGTTTTAGTATACAGAGGACTAATATTAAACATAATTCTTAAAAATAGTATAAAATCCAAATGGTCAATTTTGTAAACTTTCACATTTTCGGACGAGAGTAGCATAAACTGAAACAGGTTCTCCATTCTTCATTTAGTGCCAACCACCTAATATACACCTTATCTTTTAATTTTTTTGGCCACCTTATTGCATTTACCTGCTAGAATGTTGTGTCCCTGGCTCCTGGCATAGTGCCTGTCCATCCGGCCACGTAGATGGATAACATTTGTATGTGGAATGAATGACAAAAATAATTCACTGGCTCTGCAATCCCATTAGAATATCGACAATATATCTGAATTGAAGCAAGGGATTTTTTAAAAACTATAGGGCCTACATGTGGTTTAACAAGTAGAAAACTAGTGAATTTTTGTTTTAAATAAGCCCTTAGTCATCGCAAACATTATATATTATAAAGGTGAAAATAAACATGATGAGAAGATGGCAAAGAGCTTGCAGGAGAATTGAAAGCCTCTTGCTGTGAGCCTGTGATGAAGTTCAAAGACTGTGTTTTGTTCCCGTCTTCCGGAGTGATATTAGAAGCACAGATATAGAGCATTTCTGGCCAAAGAACCATGACATACTCTCTAGGTTTGGAATGAATGCTATTAAGATAGTATGTCTTTCATTCTCAAGGGGCAGCTGACCATGTGTATCATCTCTTCCACTTTATCATTGAGAGTGACTGGGTGTGATGGGACCAACAATGCGGATGGGCATTGATCTGTTTCAGCAATGAATTAACTCAGAGTTTCAAGGGCTGACTTCAGGCTTTCCCCTTTAAAAAGATATCTCATTTTCTCAGTTCAGAGATGCGGAAAAAAAGTGGGAATTGAGAGGAGCAAGGTACAAACTCAAATAATTTGGATGAAGTCTGAAGGAGAATTTTTGTTTTCTTATCTTTCTCACTTAACAGAGGATGACCCTGCAATGAAAGTTTATGTTATCCAACTAGTGAGAGTTAAGACAAGAATATGGTTTGTTAATTTGGAACATGACTAGAAAATTGTCATAATATTTTCCCATTTGCCTCCCCTACCCACCCAATAGAACTAAGGAAAATACTGCTTTCATAGAACACTATAGTGAACACAGCCCTGGAATTCTAGTCTTGTAACTACTTTCAGGTGGAGGTATAAAAATGATATTTCAAAATGTTAAAAATAATCAATGTGAGAAAAAGTTGGACTTTGACTATTTGACTGCAGTGTTATTACTTCCTCTCAGTGGAGTGTTTCCAATTTTAGGAGCTGGGGGGGTGGGAAGACAGACTGCTGGTGCACGTGATCTTCCAATATGGACTCCATTTGTTTAGAAGATTGCATGGTTTTATTTTCAGGCTTAATGCTCTTGAGATTCCTTAATAATTTCAAATTCCATCAGAAATGCCCCTGCCTACCTTCAAATCCATGTCTAATGGGTTCATTTGTTTTGATTTGTAGAGTGGCGGAGGAAATAAAGTTAATATTTATCACAAATATTGCAAAACACCATTAAGCCAATTACTAAGAATGGTTTTAATGGGTAGTGTTTGGGCCGTCACGGGGTCTGTCTGTCTGCCCTATGGTGCTGTTAGAACTAGGGTGGCTGATTGTAGAAAGGCTTAGTTATGGCTCTGTTTTAGCAAACCTTTTTGTTTATCGTGGAGCTATGGGTACAGAGAAGGATGATGAATGATCACAGTAGATTACCAAAAGGATGCTTAAACCTTAAAGACATGGGGCAATTATCATAAACACTGAAAGCTACTGAAAGCACTATATAATAAAAAAATGTTCTGGAGATGGAGAAAAACACATATAAAGGCAAATGAAGAGAACCAAAGTGACACAATAGTGAGCAAGCTAGCAAAACTTAAAACTTAGGCATGCTTGTGTGTCAATAAATCTCTTCTCCATTTTAAAAAACAACTTAATATATATGTGCATCACATATTAGATTAAAAGTTCTTATAGTTTAGGGACAAGTTTATTTTTAAAGCTATATATGCTGATATTTTAGCATTCACTGACATTGCAGATCTATTGTATTGATTATATCATGTTAAGCACCCATGTCTCATGAACATTAATTATCATAGATCTAACTAAACTCTTCAATAAAATATCATCTAATAAAAGTGTTGGATTTTTTCCTTTTGAATTTCATTCAGGAAGAAAATATCAATAAGCTTGCTGAATAGACCAGCTTCTTAGAAGACCAAGACTTTCCTTGAAATAGTTACAATTTTCCTTTTATAAGTTCCTTGCGTGAAGATCACTGGGTGTCTCTCTTCCTTCATTATCAGAGATAGCAGGGCCTCAAGTTCAATGTCAGAGGCATCTCTTTGAACCAGGGACACTTTATCAGACTCAGAAGGGCATAAGCCTGGATTTTCACTGAGTGCATTTGTTAAGTTTTTTTCCCCTCTGAATTCCTTTATCTTTCGCACCCAGGCTCCCAGTGCCTTACCCTCTGACAGCTGTCAGTCCTTTCTGTGTGTGAGCCTGTTTCTTTTTCTGTTTTTTGTACTTGTTAGGTTCTTGAATGTTATTGGGGTGGCTAAAAAGTTTGTTTAGTTTTTTCCATACAGTAGAAGATACACTTTTCATTTTCACCAATAACTATATTGATTTGGATTATTTTGAGTATGTTGACTATCTCCTGCATGGTGTCACATTGATTGTTCTCAGTTAATGTCTCAATTTGATCGCTATCAACTTCAACTGGTCTACCCAACCGTGGAGCATTGTCCTGTAAAAAATCTCAAGTGGGAAACTTCGCAAACCACTTTTGACAAGTTTGATCAGTCACAGCACCTTCTCCACACACTGCACAAATCTCTTTTGTGTGTTCCAGTAGTGTTTTTACCTTTCTTGAAATAATAAAGCACAATATGCCAAAAAGGTTGTGTATTTTCTTTCATCTTCAATATTAAAATGGTTACACCAAAATTCACCAATTTTGATAAGTTATTTTTAAAATGCAAGCTGATACGACAGCTGTCAGAATACAATCTAACAGAACTGTTTCAAATGAAGTTAAAGACAACTAAGCGTTACCACAGCCATCTTATGGAAAAAAACCAAACGAACTTTTTGGCCTACCCAGCCCAATCAATGATGAGCTGAATCATTGTCTAATTTCTTTCTTCTTCCTTTTCTTTTTTTTCTGTGCAAGTCAGGAAATGGCTCTACAGAGATAAGTTCTGAGTTATCCATTAATGGGTGGCTGAAACCTGTTTCCTTTTACCTTTCGAAATGAAGTTCATCTCCATTAATGTGCTTTTTCTATGAGGTACATGAAATCATCAAAATGTTACAAGGGGATATATGCCCCTGGTGACCCATCAAGCAGCATCAGTATGTAGCAGCAGCATTACCCCCAAAACAAATGTAATGACTACATCATGATACCAGGGGAGAGCGCATCTAATTTGTGCACTCCTGGGCCATTCAGAGATCTGCGGCTTCCTATACCTAAGTAAGTTGTTCAAATAGACAATAAACATACATTTGCTTTTCCACAGATACTTCAGCAACTCTTTTCCCAGATACAGTTGAAAAGGTTAGGCTGTATTTTGATGTCACAGCACTTTAAACTTTATGACCTTCTTTAGCATGCTGACTTTCCTTTGGGTGTAGGCTGACTGATTTCTCAATGATTCTCTGCCTCAAACTGCAGGTTGCCAAATTGGATGCACTTTATGTGGTTTGCAGTATTATCCACAGGAATCCACCAGGGATGCTTAGAGGTGTCATTTGAGCAGAGGGAAGGTGGTATATTGTCATTTACTCCCCATAGAAACATCTTAGGAGAGAAGTTGTTTGTATTTTTGAAATATTGCTTGCATCTTAGTGCATGCCTTTTAACATATCTCTCCCACCCAAAACTGCTCCCCCCAGAAAACAGTAGAGTAAAAACGGAGAAATCTGTAGCTTCCATCATGAAGCTACAATCAATTTCAATTAACCCTTTGTCCCTGCAGTTAAAAAAAAAGACCAGTGGTCTCATTACAGTAGACACAGTTAACTATTCATAGGAGGCTAGAGATGAAAGTTAGAGGGCTCTGAGCCAAGCAGTGCTCTCCCAGAGTGACTGGGCTCCAGTATTAAGAGCAGGGTAGCTTTCTTGATTATGCTTTGTCCAAAGTGCGTGCTGGAAAAGTCAGACCATGTACAGCTCATCCTAGGCTGCACTGTCTTGAGATGCTCACCCTTTCAAAGCCCCTGTTCAGCACTGACTGTTTGCCCTCACCTCTTCCCTAGGGGATGTTTTTAGTCTTGGTAACTTACCGTAACTTTTTCCAAATACAGAATCAACTGTGGCTCCCCAGAGTGACCCAAATTGCTTCTCAGATATCTTCAGAAATAACCAGCCTCTTCCTGGGTCTGGAGTAGACTGGCATGATGCCAGGAGGTGGTTTACAACGTGCTCAGTTACAGATGCAACAAGGGAGGTCCCTATGGTTTTTTTTAGTGCATGTAGAGGCACCTACAGCATTTGAAATTTTTTCAGATCCAGAGCCTACAGGAACCTGAGTTATTTGGAAGTTGGTAATAAATAGCAAAAAGCAATTGTGAGCCAGTCATTGAACATTCAGAAATGCTGAGTTTCTGGAGTGAAGGAGGATGGTGAGTGAGTTTTGTCAGGAACAGAGTTAGCTCTGATCCCTGAAGATGTCCATTCTGTAGTATAAGAACAATCCTCTGATGAGGAAGAATCAGCATCTTTTAGAGGAGAAGGTGGCAGGATGTCCTGATCCAGCAAAGCCCACTTCTTATGTCCTTGGCTTGCTTTAGTTGATGGAGCCTTCATTGTGTTCAGCCCTAGCAGTGACCTATGCCCTCGGCTGCCTTCTCATTGAATGGCTCCTCCTTTTTGGAGGTTGGGGTTCTAAACTGCTACACTCATTCTTCCATACTAGCTTTTTATTCCTTAGCTTGGAGTGAAGTTTGTCATTTGCCATTAGACTCCTGGCAGGAGCAGTTCAGTTGGGGTCCACGCACCACTGATAGGTCATGGATAAGACTGTACTTTCAGGTAGTTGGTTCTCATCTTAATTCTATGTATTTTATTTAACACATCTATAAACCTGGTTGTAAGAAGAGTCGATGAGCTCCACTTGACCACCAAAGGTGTTCGTGGTCCAGAAAAGACCGGTTCCCCTTCCTCACCCACCATGAGATGCTGCCCCATGCTTCAACAACTCTGTGTCCACCTGTCTAACAACCAGTTTTCATTCCTCAGTGTCCTTTTAACATAGGTCTGTAGCCTAAGCAACATTTCCATTCTCCAGCATATAGCTCAAATGCCACCAACATGCCTATTCTTTGATTTTTGTTTTTTCCAGTGCTTCTATTCCTATTTTCAGCAATATCAAGTCCTTGTAGCCAGGATTACATCTAATTCACCTTTATGTTCTGGTTACTGCCTGGCAGGGACTGAGTGCTCAGTCAAAACCTGATGGACACATGAGTCCATCAGGACTAAAACTTGATGGACAAGATTTATCATCTTGTGGGACTACAAGAACCTGCTTGTCCTTTCTTCCTTCAGCCTTGTTGCTGCTGGCCCCACCGTGTGTCAAGTTGTGCTTCTGGGCACCCCTGGGGTTGCTGGAGAGCCTAAGCCAGACTGACGAGATAGGGGAAATGGCATAGGAGACGGAAAACAAAATTAAAAGAGAAATAGGAAAGAGAAGAGAAACAAAAAATAAAGAGGGAATTTTTAGGGTGGAGGAGTCCCTGTTCCCTGCCTTGGAGACATCGACAAATTGCCTGTGTAGTTCACACAGAGGTGGCTCTGATTTTAGATATCTCTCCTCATTGTTTATACTTGTGTTTCAAAGTCATATATTCTTTAGGAGCCTTAAAAAAAAGCAAAACAAAACCCTATGAGCCTCTAAGGATCTCTATAGAATTCCAGATAAAAAGATGAGATGTATACTTTCTTGTATTTAGAAAGCCTGCAACTTAAATGTTGTTAACAGTAAGGTATGGTTTGCACCATTGTATCCCTCTCTTTGATGCCTCTATGTGCCAGTGTAGAGGGAGTGTGAAATCCATTGTCAAGTGCATTTGGGATTGGTCTTACCTAGAGGCTGGACACCTATGGCATAAGCTGGACATTGACAAAAAGTTGTTTTTTCCCCCTTAATACTGGTAGTCTTCACACCATTCTGATATTATGCCATAGTGTATTATGATTGGTGATTCATTTAGGTCCCTAAGAGTCACCTGCAAAATATGTAAATACAGGTGCAAGATTTGAATAGCTTCCATCAGCTGCTCTCAGTGCACTCTCTAATAGCTGATACTCCTTAGACATGTCCTATAGAGTATTTAGCTTCTGTGAGAGGCAGGGCAGTGGTGGTGAGGAGGAGTGCCAGAGCATAGGAGTCACGGTGGTGGGAGCAACTCCACACCTTATGTTGAACAGCTCTCAGAAACCAAGTACTACTCTATTGTCATGGGAAGAGATAAGGGATAAGACATTGGAAAAGGTGAGAAAGCACTGAAGGAGCATTTCCCTGACTTTCTGCACAAAATATGGGTAATGCTGAGCTGTATGGCTTTGAAAACCATACACATCTCTCCTTAAGTTAAATTAAAAGGGACATAGAAGGCAGTTTGTTTTACGTGAAGATAGGGGGTCATGGAATTTGCAGGGCCTTCTGATTTTTAAAAGGAATTTTAATCTGGACAAAGTTTAACTATAAACTCTGAACATGAAAAACATAGGTGTGAATTTGAACTTAGCCCAGTGTGTCCATGTACACAACAGGCTGGTGAATGTAAGTGTTAGAAAAAGGAGGTGGCATTTCTACAACCCTATTCCTTTGATTTGTAGAAATCCCATTATCACCGGGAGTACTTTTCCACATGCTCAGGTCTTCCTGCTCCACAAACCTCAACAAAAGATGATGAATTATCCCTAAAGATTGTTCTGTGTGGTCGCTTATCAATGTTTTCCAATCCTGGGTTAGTGTTTTCCTTCTATTTCTCTATTCCAGGGTTCCTTAACTTTGGCCCTATTGACATTTCTGAACTGGAATGGTTGTGGGGACTTGCCTGTGTACTGTAAGATTTTAACAACCCCCTGACCTGGACCTACTAGATGAAAGCAGCATCCTCTCCACCTGTGACAACCAAAAATATCTCCAGACTTTTGCAAAAACCCCATGCTGTGGGTGGTGGAGGGGGGCACAGAACCATTCTCAGCAATACCCACTGCTTTACTGCTTTCATAGCAGCTTCATTTGGGAAAGTCAATCTTCTTCTGTGTTTGTTGATAAGGTACTTACTAGCTGTTCCTTTATGCATTTAAAATATATCCATCGCATGGCTATCTTACACATACAAGTCAACAAATGCTAGTCCACTTGTACATTAGACTCCGTAAAATATCCCATGATCTTTCTAGTTTTAGTAGGCAGTTCTCTCCATAACAAAATTCTGGAAGAGTTCACATTGCTTAGTTGTTCTGAAATTTGATCGATTAGAAGAGCCATTAAAATAAGTGTAGATACTGGTTAGGACCCTGGTTAGGGCCTGGGGTTTTCGGAGTCAGGGAAAGTATATGCAAATCCATTGCATGGTGAGCCTCTGTGTCTGGATTTCAAGAGATGGGAATCAAGACTCAAAAAACCACCGAGCTGCTTGGAGATTAGCAAAGTGATATTGCTTTTTGCTGGCACTTCGGATCCTGGTATTCTGAGTCCATATGCAAAATTATTATGAATTTTTGTAATGAGCTAAGCCAGCTGAGGCTGGGTGGATGGATTGTTCAGGAATGTGCCTGGCTCCATTATTGGGGTGTTTCAATAGATGAGGCCCTAGGACATGACATTTAAAACCAGCAGGCCCAGCAAGCAAACCACACCTCTTCAACTGAAACCTGTGGTGTGAAAATAACAATGAGAATGAATTAGTCTTTTGGGGTCTAATTGCCAAGTTGAAATACATAGAAATTAGAGCAAGTTTCAACTTTCCAAATTATTTTCTTATGCTTCATGCCGTGCTTTAGTCTGTATTGTCAGTGCTTCCTCCTATTAATTTCATTCTGTCTCCTGCTATTTCTAATACCTCTCCAATGATGTATTTTCAACAAGAATTCCATTACCTGGAGAGGCAGATATGCTAAATGGCAATTTAAGAATTATTATTTTTTTTCTGAAGTTGATTTCAAAGCTAACTCATGATTCTAGTAGCTCAGGTACTGTCAGGAGAGAATCACTGTCAACAAGCTGTTAAAAATGAACCCTGATAATGAAGAAGAATAGATAAAACGTTGGCAAATCCCCTTGTTCCTACTGATTGCCTCATTTAATTGGCACTGTTTTATTGAATTTTTAATAGAATGAAATGAGATGATAATGTAATTTCATTGAATTCAGACCTCATTCAATGTATTAATTTATTATGAATCTTTCCTCATTAATTCATTTTGTATGAAGTTAGGCAGAGAAGTTTTCCAAATTTCCACTTATTTGTAAACTTTAAAAATTCCTTTCTAAGGAGTTTTTAAAAATTTATAATAATGCACAAAACCAAATAAAAATCATTTAATAGTATTTTGTTTATAGTTGCCCCAATTGAGGTATTGTGAACTGTAAGACAGTGTCTATTTATATTTGCTAAATTTTCATAAGCTTGGAGATTGAGCTTTAATTATATTAACCTTTAGACTGATAGAACAATGGCAGTAACCACAGAGTCCTGTGATGTACCTAACAGTCGAAAAGGTGAGTGACAGGTTTTATTTAATGGGGCTATCAGAATAGGGTCTTATTAGAGATCAGGTACTTAATTTGAGTCATATAGCATCACATTTTTTAAGGAGAAACTATAGGCTTTCCTGAAAAAGTATGCTGAGGATGCTTTTTCTATTAACCGTTTTCTGATTATTTGATTCCAGTGTATTTAGGGAATTGTTATCAGACTTCTCAAATAGGGCACTTAATTAACTTTGACTGTGTAAGGTCCCCACTATTTTAACAAGAGGGTAATCAAACCAGGAAGATATTTTGAGTTGTCCATAAAACAAGTTACAAAAAAAATCAACTAATTTATCGACATCCATGAATACAAGAGCTTTTGGTAAAACTCAGGATGTGTCATGTGTCTAATTTTCTAAAAGGTTTATCTTTGAATACCTTTAAAATTATATAAATAATATATATTTATTACTAAAATATTATAAGCATAAAGAAATAAATAAAAATCACTTATAATTTTAAACCCAGAGGATCACTGTTGATATTCTATCATATAATAATACAGATATTTCTGCTTGTGTGTTTCATAGTAGATGGGGAAAATCTGATCATAATATTTTGTAGTGATTACTTATTCAACAATATATTACTTGTCAACAATAGTAGAGCTAGAAACATCCTTCTTTGGTGGCTGCATAGAATCTTTTTGTGCAGTTTTGCTAAAAAGTATTTAATCAATCCTTGGTGATAGTGATTTAGTTTATTTTATATTGCTTTGCTACTATTAATAATACTGTGATGAACACTCGGCACATAAAATTTTGTGTACTTCTTCACTCTGATCTTATGATAAATTTCTAGAGTGAAAGTGAATTTATATTTCTGAAAAATGACTGAGAGAACTTCAGAATCTCACAGATACCTCATTTCAACTCTTCCTGCTGTGGTTCAGTCCATGAAAAAGTATTTCAATAGGTATTTATAGGATGGATGGCTGAAGGAGAAGAATAAGAAAAAGAAGAAGAAGAAGAAGAAGAGAGTTATTCTTTTCTTCCTGAATCCAGAACAGAAGGCTCTCATTGGTCTCCATTTCTCCTAGAGTGAATATTACTTATGGGGATCTGGTACCACTGGTTGTCTTGAACCATGGCTAAGCTGCGTTGTCTTTGTTATCCCTCTTCATGGAAGAGAAAGAAAATACTATTGGGTCTCAGCACCTCATGCTAGCACTGTGGCCTTTGTACTCAGGTTACTTACAGGGCTTATGCTGATGCTATATTAATTTCTTGTGTGACACATGTTACCACCAACTTGATAGCTTAAAACAATGCAAATTATTCTCTCACAGTTCTGGAGGCCAGAAGTCAAAGTGTTGGCAGGACCGTACCTCCTCTCAGGTTCCAGAAGAGAATTCATCCTCACCTCTTCCAGCTTCTGGAAGCTCCAGGCTTCCTTGGTGTCCTTGGTTTGTGGCTGCATCCCTCTCAGTGCCTGCCACCTCTGTGGTCAGTTCACTTCCTCCTCTTCTCTGTGTGTCTTATGAGGACACAGCGATTGGATTTAGAGCTGCCCACCTAAACCAGAATGATCTCATCTCAAGATCCTTACTTACATCTGCAAAGACTTTTTCCCCCCTCAAATAAGGTCACATTCACTGGCTTTGAGGATCAGACATGGACATTTTTGGGGGGATACCATGGTGTTGATTCCTCTCATGCTATGATAGTCCTAGATGACATCTTCATCCAATCTCAGGCTGTTTTATTTACACTGAGATTCTGTTGTTTGTGTAACCCCTTCATTAATGATCCTAACTGGACCTTCTGGAGAACTGGCTGCGGCTTCTCCCTCAGCAGTTGGTGCTCCTCCTTACACTGTGTTGTTATGGAGACGACTTCTGTCCTTAAACCCCATGAACCAACCTCTGCCAGCTTCAGACTTCCCTTCCTCAGCTTCCTCACCTCTCAGCCTTCATAGACTTGAGGAGAGTTAGGGCCTGACTCTGGGTTAAGGGAATGTTGTGGCTGCTTTGATCTGCTATCCAGACCACTAACACTTTCTCCGTATCCACAATAAGGCTGTTTTATTCTTATTATTTGTGTGTTCACTGGAGTAGCACTTTTAATTTCCATCAAGAACTTTTCCTTGGAATGCGCAACTTGACTAACTGGTGCCAGAGGCCAGGCTTTCAGGCTGTTTGGGCTTTTGACCTGCCATCCTCACTAGACTTAATCATTTCTAAGTTTTCACTGAAGGTGAGCCATATGTGAATCTTCTTTCACTTGAGCATTCAGGGGCCATTGTAAAGTGATTAATTGGCCTAATTTCAATAGCGCTGTGTCTCAGAGAATAGGGAGGCCTGGGGAGATGAAAAGAGAGAGATGGAGGGATGGCTGGTCTGTGGGGCGGTCAGAACACCTTGACCGATTAAGTTTGCCGTGTTATATGTGCCTCCCCAAGTTACAGTAGTAACATCAAAGATCACTGACCACAGATCACCAGGACAAATATAATAGTAATGTGAATGTTTAAAATATTGTGAGAATTTCCAAAATGTAATGCAGAGACAGGGAGTGAGCAAATGCTATTGGAAAAATGGTGCCAGTGGGCTATTTTGACTCAGGGTTGCCACAAACTTCAGTTTGTAACACATGCTACACCTGCAAAGTACAATAAAGCAAAGGACCATAGAAGGAAGCATGCAGTTATATCACATTCTATGACCTCTTTAGAGTCACTCAATCGAAGAGCATTGGATGTAATAGGGAAGTGTAGCAGGCTTCTCAAGCAGACTCATCTTCTCTTCAGAGACCCCACACACAAAGTTTGCCTCTGGCCCCAGTTCATATTGTGGGTTTGCATAATGGAAGTTTGCTAATTTTCTATTTTAGGTTTTACCTTTATCCCTCACTTATATTCAGAAGAAATCTATACTTTCAAATAACAGTAAAAAGCTTGAAAAATTCAGCAATGTAGTGCTAACATGCAATCGAGTGCGTGCCTTTCTTAATAGCAAGAGAATGTTGTGAGTGTATTTGAGAAGTTGTGGCAGCATTTGACTTCACAAAATAGAAATCCCGCTGAGAGGAGCGCCAAACAGTGGAAATGTATGAGCCGCAAACCGAGAAAACAGAAGCAGGCAGCTCCTGGGGTGGCTGAGTCAGTGGCTCCTCTGGCCCCAGGCTTGTTCTGCTCTTTGACTCTGACAGCCCGAGTCCTCCAGCTCATCCCCTCACCCCTGCGAGATGGCTGTGGCTGCGTTAAGCATCCCACCTTCACTCGACATCTTCCAAATAACTAAGGAGGAGGGCATATTCCTTTCGAGAGTGAACACAGCTTTGTAGAGACTGCCCAGCTACCTGTCCTCGGGTAGAAGGAGCTGCGTCAGGAGCTCCCGCCCCAGCCTGGTCAGGCACAGCACTCTTTCCGGGGGAAGGTAGAAGGCTTCCCTTCAGACTCAGGTCTGCTGATTATTGCACCGCACCTTGGAGAAACTAATGTGCCTGGTGTGCAGTCGCGTGCTGGGTTTGTGTGTGTTCTGTGTGTGCGTTTATGTGATGTGGGGCCATTATGCAGTCAGTACTGTTCTGTGGGCAGGTCACCTTGCACACTGAGTGGAGACACAGAGTAGCCCTGATGGGGTAACATGCCATTGTCATCCTGTGTCATCAGTGGCACTTGGCTTATGACTGTTTCTTTCACCCGAGAAGAGATCACGAGTAGACCAGAAATTGAGTCCACTAGGCTACATTACTCCTATTGGGAAGGGCTGCACCCAGGAATTCACTGAAAAATGTTGAACAATGAGCTCTCTGGAAGTAAAGCTTCTCCTTTTTAATGTTTGCCAATTTTTGTCATGTACATACCCCAATCATGACCCATTTCAAGTTGTCAACACCGTGTCCTTGGAGATGGAGCCGGGAAGGTGCAGACACAGTGGGCTCCCACGAGCTGGTCCGAGCCAGCAGGATGCACCACTGCTGCACCTGACGTGGTGAAGACGACCGGTTTTTCCTGAGGACGTGGCTGAGCACACCCTCAGCACCGTTAACATTTTGGAAACTGCTGTCTGCATTGTAAGATGTTTAGCAGCATCCCTGGCCTGTACCCACTAGGTGCTGGTAGTATGTCGTGACAGCTAAAATACCTTCAGACATTACCAAATGTCCCCGGTAGTCAAAATTGCCCCCAGGTGAGAGCCTCTGGCCTAGAGGGAGGGGCAGGTGGCCCAGTGGGAAAGCTCTGCAGCTGTTTTGGAGGCCTTGCTAGCACTTGAGGGCAAAGAAAAGGTCTGATGTTTGCTGTGAGTTTGATGAATGTCGGTCAAGCAATGGTTGATGCGTTGCCACAGATTTCACACTTTTCTGAATGTGGGTTTACGCTTCTATTCTGGTTGATATGTGACAGGTGGTGTTTCTACATTCTGTTGACTCTCCAAGGCAGTATTTTAAATGGTAGTTGAAACATTTTAAACTATGGATTTTCCATAACTGGGTTTGCTCTGCTAGAAACTATGCATTGATTCATTTTTTCCAGGTATGTAAAAACAATTGGCTGATTTAATTTACAAATACAGTAAACCCTTATGTTATTTTCTGGGTGAGAATTAAACACTGAAATTAGAGAAAGTTTAGAAAGAAACTATTTTATAGGTCTTGGTTAGGGGCTTCGAGTGTTGATTAAGATAGGACCAGGGTGAATGCTTTGCTGATTTTGTTATTTTTATGGCTTGGTGGAATTGTGTGGAAATGGTATGATGGGGAAAGAAAATACACACACACACACACACACACACACACTTTGTGGGCGTATGGTCCCAGCTGGGACAGTGATTTCTCCACACAAATTTGCTGTGACCAGTCACGCCACGGACACTTGACTATCTTTACATTTGTGCCTCTTGGGCCACCTTTCGGGGGTCCTGTGTGGATGTGTATGCCCTGGACAAAGCACTGGGTGTGTCCTGCCTGTACCCTGTGGCCCCGCCCCTCTCAGCCATACATCTTTGGGCTGGACCGTGCTATGTGAAAAGTGGTCTGGGGACTGTTACCAGGTAGGAAGTCCAGAAATTAAACATTTAGGAACTTCTGAAGGAGGTGGGGTGGGGATGGGGGGGTACAAGGGGACTAAATGGTAATGGAAAAAAAAAGAAATAAGAAACTTAAAAAAAAAGAGAAACTGGTAAAGGAATCTGATGTTGCAGTGGAATATTACTGAAACGTGGTCTGTTTCAGTAATTCATTTTTATTGTACTTTATAAAGTGTTGGTCTACCAGTGGTCAGGAAAACAAAACCAACACCAGCCAGTGGCCTCCGAAATCTGGTTTTTCCACAGGACGATTTGAGAAGTTCAAGACTAGATTGCTTATCCTAAATATGGCCTATTTCCATATGTAGACTATACTCTATTTTCAATATGTAAAATATATTTTTGTGTTTCTGGCTCATGTCACATGGAAGCTTCAGTGAGGGATGTTAGATATCATGGTCCCTTTTTAAAAAAATTCTCACCAGAGGATATGTTTGTTGATTTGAGAGAGAGAAACGAAGAGGGGAGAGAAACGAAGAGGGGAGAGAAACGAAATATCATGTGAAAGAGGAACATGGATTGGTTGCCTCCTATGTCACCAGGGATTGAACGTGCAGCCTTTTGGTGTGTGGGACTAGCTCTCCAACCAACCAAAACACCCAGCCAGGGCAAATTTTGTGGGTCTTTTGAGGGGGGTGATCAAAATCAGAAGGCTGAGTGGCCGGCAGGAGTGACGTGAGGCTGCACACCAAATCTCTACAGGAAGGCCAGGGAAGCCTTCTGCCCAGCTGGACAGCTGAACACTCGGGTTTCTTGTGTCCATCCTGGACCACTTGTGCTTTCCACCAGGACTAGTGCATAACACGCTCACCTGTGCACCTCGAAACTACTATGACTTTTAGCATCCTCTTGTGGACCTTAAATCTCTGAGAACTGTCCTACTGTAACCTCTAGCATAAGTGCTAAAAGATGTACTAAATACATTTCCATGTTTTTTGCTCTATTTGCCAGGGTCCGAGGCTCTACTTACAGTTCATAATTGTAAAGAAGTAGAAAAAGAAGGCATTTGTTCTGTTTAATGTAAACAACAACAAAAAAAACAAATTGAAATATTCCCACATGTCCCGTGCAGAGGTGACATTGTCGTGAGCACCGTTTTTTCTCAGTCTCGTGGGACAAAGTTCCTTCTGTGACTAGCTTCTCTTGTTATGGACTCAATGTTCGTGTCTGCCCCCAGTTCCTGTTTAAACCTAACATCCATTGTGATGGTGTTTGGTGGTGGTTAGTCCTTGGGATGTGGGGGATTTGGAGAGATGAGTGGGATTAGTGCCCTTATAAAAGGAAGCCCACAGGGCTCCCTTGTCCCTTCTGTCATGTAAAGACACAGCGAGGAGATGGCTATCTGTGAATTGGGAACTGGACCTTCATCAGACACCAACTCTGCCAGCACCCTGGTCTTGAACTTCCCAGTCTCCAGAAGCGTCAGAAAGAAATTTCTGTTGTTTATAAGCTATTCACTCTCTGATATTCTGTTATAGCAGCATGAATAGACTTGGGCAAATGCCAACCCAATATCCAGGACTGTATAGGTGAAGGGCAAGTGTGTTAGCGGCTTTGCTCTGCTGGGTAGTGAATGCAAAACTTGTTTCCCTGGTCTAGTAATTTGTGATTGTCATAGAGAGGTCAGAATGAGTGTTAGGTTGGTTATGGCCAATTTCCCATTTAACTTCCTCTTAATATCGTTTCAGACATTTTCAATGTGTAGTAGGTGGAATGATACCATTTTTGACTAGTTCTGTTTCACTGGTTTCCTTTTCATTAATATAAATAGTTTATATTTACATTTATAATTTTCTCCAAATACACATCTAACTGGAACTTTCTAGTCACTAATTGTAGAGAGGAAAAACACTATCAATAACCCTAAAGTTTGTGTTATTCCAAGTGATAATTTTTATATATTTATTTAAACCATTAAACATGTTTGTGTAATCTTATTTCATTAGCAACAGAATAGATTCCTCGATCTTTTTTTCAAGTCTGGCCTCTCACTTTTTATTTTTACTTATTTTTTTTACCTCCAATCCCTCCTTTCTAACAGGCGTCTTCACTCAGTTATCGCCGAAGGAGGGCTTAGTTCCCACAGTGTCCTTCCTCCCGGCCTTTTCAGGCTGACTGATAGTGACACAAAATGCGAAGTTTGGCCATTTTTATCTTATTTCTCCACTTTGTCACTGAACTTTGTCATCAAGTTCTATTGTTTCTTTCTTCTTGTTTTCAGATACATTTCTTTCTATTGATTCCCTATCGGAGGATGCTGGAAATGGGGCAATAACTGGAGTTCTGGCTCCCCTTCCTCGGTCTGTTCTTCACGTAGCAGTGGGATCATTTCCTTCAGTTCTTTGCCTGTGCTCTTGTCCACCACAAAACATCAGTTCCCGTTTGGGTCAAATTAACCATGCCTTACGGACTGCAAGGCCCACTATGATAATTTCCTCTTGTCTCATTAGAGAGTGTCTAAATCAAGTAGTTTTCAGTGAATAAACAAAAACATCTGAGACTCACTTTTTGTTATAAATACTATTTTGATTTAGATTCTACAGCTTCTATTCATGTGAATATCTTCTAATCAGCGTGACCAACTTGGGTGCAGTCATAGCGCGCTTGTCGATGGGTCGTTGCTGTTTGCTGTGGGTTCTGCAACTGCGCAGTAGACCCCTAGAGACTGTGCTGATGATCTGGTCTCACAAGAGGTGGAGTCAGAATGGTTACCTTTGGCAAGTGGCTGATGCTGACCTCTGAGCCAGGTGGAGGATTTGGGCATGGAGGTCAAGTGCAGGAGTCGAGTTAGAGTCACATCTTCAGAGTGGAAATGAGGGATAGCTAACAATAAGTGGCTAAAGGTGGACAAGGGGTCAGGATCAAAGAAAAAGATAAAAATCAAGCATCATTATCTAAGAGGCCAGGCACTGAACAGAACACTAATTTGAAGTGATAAGAGTGTAATAAAGATAACGGGGCAGGGCGGACAGGGCTGAGAGGGAAACAAAATGAAAACTGGAGATGTCCTGGCATGCTAGATCAGGTGCTAAGCAGGGGCCTGTTTCCAGTGTACCTGGGCCCTGACAGTGGGCAGGCAGAGAAAGGGCACCACGCCGGTTCAGAGGAGTGATGACTGTGACTCTCAGGATTTTGTGCTGAAATTATTAGCTGACTTTTAATGAACATATATGTGCCAGGCCCTGAGCAGATGTTCATTAAAGGCCTTACTGATGCTGGGAAACATAATTAAGAAACCACTGACTTCTTTAATATAAATTTAATGGGTTTTTAGTAGTAATTACAAAGCTAACAGAAGTGTTAATATTTATTTAGCTTTCACTTTGGGCTAGCATATTCAGACTCTCATCCATTGCAATAGACAATTTGTCTCCTTTCCTACCAAGATGTGTAATCTATTTTCCCACCCCTTGGCTAACAGAATGTGGTAGAAGTGCTCAAGGTCCAAGAGGCCTTGCAGATTGCCTTCTCTTCCTGGGAACATGGCTACCTCCCTGTGAGGACACCAGTCTGTCCTGTTTGAGGAAGGAAGGACCACATGGAGAGATAGGTGGCGCGGTCCCAGTGGAACACAGCCCTGGTCAAGCCTCTAGCTCAATTCCAACACAGCGTGAGCCTACACACAAGGCCTATTAAAGCCCTGGCTGCTGTGGCCCAGTGGGTTGAGCACTGGGCTGTGAATCAAAAGGTTGCTGGTTCAATTCCTGGTCAGAGCACATGCCCGGCTTGTGAGCCGGGTCCCCAGTTTAATTGAGAGGAATATAAGTCAGTAAGTTTGGAGTGTTCTGATAGGCAGTATTAGATACTTGTTCAACCTACAATTTGGATAAGCTTGCCTTCTGGCACGTGCACTCACCCAACTCATTGATACAAATGATAAACAATTTGAAGTCTAGGCCAGTATTAAGTGGTAGGTCATTAGACACTTGCCTCTAGGTCATTTAAGAATTTTTCAGTAATGTAACTAGACGAAATTGTGCTGCTGAAACACAAAAATGGACTGCTAGTTTTATTGAACTTTAATATCATCAAAATACATAGATTCAATAAGAAGGGGGGAGTGTGGATATGGGAGGGAGGTGGGAAGAACTGGGGGCAGTGGGCTGGGATGGGGGTAAAGGGCAGAAAACTGTACTTGAACAACAATTTTTTAAAAAAGTACATAGGTTCTACCCAGACATTAAGTCTCACATTCAATACACGGCTGCTTTAGAAGGAATTAGGGCACAGTGTTTTTCCAACTGCTGTTCCCTGGTCATGTGCATCAAAAGCAAATGAAGTTCATGTTTAAAATGTGAGTATCTAGACTAACCATAAACAGTAATCAATATTATTTGTCTTAGTTTTTAGAGTATGTTTTCTTGATAATCTTCTTTTCAAACTTAGTATTTATGACACCCACTAGAATGGCTAAAATGGACAGACTCAGCACTAAGTGTCAGCAAGAATGTAGAACAGTTCACACGTGCATTGCTGCTCCTGAAGGGGGTGTGCGGGTGCCCTGTTCCGTAGTGTCTACTGAGACTGGGCCCATCGGTGGCCCAGGAATCCCAATCCCAGGCATGTTGCCAATAGAAATGTGCACATGTGTTCACTAAAAGACATCATTAACATGTGTATAACATCCCTATCTGTGATAGCTCAGCTCCCAACTAGAAATTACTCCGTGTCTATCAACAATAGAATGAATGGAAAAAAAAATTGGAATACAATACACCAGTAAGAATCAAGGAAGTACAACTGTAAGCTACAACATGGATGAATTTTGCAAATATAATGTTAAATACAAGAAGTAACTGTAAGAGTACGTGCTATATGATTGCATTTTTTGGTTATAAAAATGTCAAAACTAACCTATGATTTTTGAGAGTCAGGATCGTAATCACCCCTGGTGGGAATAGTGACTGTGGGGGGTCTCAGAGTACCTTCTCAGGTTCTCTTTTTTTTGATCAACACGCTGGTTAGATGGATATGTTTGCCTCATCTAAATTCATCAAGCTGTATGGCTTGCAATTTGTATACTTCTCTAGATGACTGTTACAATCTACAACAAGTTTACATTTACAAAAGAAATTCTGGGACATGAAAGATAAATTCCTGTAAACTTTCTTTATGTTTATAATGCCTCCCTATATTTCTCTCTAAGTCCTGCAACATGAACACTGGAGAGCTAAGAGAAATAAATACAGGCACACCTTGTTTTATTGTGCTTCCCTTCATTGAGACTTGCAGATATTACTTAAAAAAAAAAAAAGGAAAGTTTGTGGCAACCCTGTATGGAGCAAGGATATAGGCATCGTTTTTTCAACAGGCTCAGATGATGGTTGGTAATTTTTAGCATGAATATTTTTTAATAAAAGTATGTACATTGTATTTTAGACATAATGCTATTACACATTTACTAGACTATAGTAAAGTGTAAACATAACTTTTATACCCACTGGGAACCAAAAAATTATGACTCAGTTGATTGCAGTATTTGGTTCATTGTGGAGCTCTGGAACTGAACCCACAATTTCTCCAAGGTGTGCATAGAGTGCCTTAGTAAAAGATACATATGCATCAGAAGAGGCAGCACAATATTGAAGGAAAGAACAAAGTTGGATGATAGACACTCTGTAGAATGTCTTTAGGTTGTAACCTAAAGATTCACTATGAAGCTACAGTGATCAAGACAGTATGTTATTGGTGAAAGAATAGACAAACAGATCAATGAAACGGAATGGAGGACCCAAAAATAGACTCATATAAACACAGTCAATTGATCTTTGGCAAAGGAGCAAAGGCAAAGATAGTCTTTTCACCAAATAGTGCTGGAACAAGTGGACATCCACACGAAAAAAACCGAATCTAGGCACAGACTGTATACCTTTCACAAAAATTAACTCAAAATGGAACATAGACCTAAACATAAAATGCAAAAATAGAAAACTTTTTGAACATAAATGAGAAAACCTAGATGATCTTGGGTGTGATGGTGAATTTTAGATACAATAACAAAGACATGATTTGTGAAAAACATAATTGATAAGCTAGATGTCATTAAAATTAAATGTTTCTGCCCTATAAAAGATAATCTCAAGAGAATGAGAAGACAAGCCACAGGCTGGGAAAAAATATTTGCAAAAGACACATTTAATAAAAAGGACATATATCTAAAATATACAAAGAACTCTTAAAACTCAAAAATTAGAAGAAAAACCCACAACAGAATTTTTAAAATGTGCCAAAGGCTTTAACAGACAAGTCACCAGAGAAGATATCCAGATGGCAAACGAGCATACGAGAAGATGCTCCACATCTTACGTCACCAGGAAATGCAAATTAAAACAACAATGAGATACCATTAAACACCCATTAAAATGGCCACAATTCGAACACTGACAACACCAAATGCTGGCGAGGAGACGGAGGGAGGGGAACTCTCATTCATTGCTGGTAGGAATGCAAAATCGTACAGTCACTTTGGAAGACAGTTTGATGACTGCTTGCTTACAAAACTAAATATATTCATACCATGCGGTCCAGGCATTGTGTTCCTTGATATTTACCCAAGGGATTTGAAAACATGTTCGCACAAAAACCTGTAAGTTGTTTATAGCAGCTTTCCTCCTAATTCTCAAAACGTGGAAGTGGCCAAGATCTCCTTCAGGAGGTGAATGAATAAACTGTGGCCCATCCACACAATGGGATACTGTCTAGCACTAAAAGGAAATGACCTCTCAAGGAATAAAAAGATATGGTGGAACCTTAAATGCCTGTTTCTAAGTGAAAGAAGCCAGCCTGGAAGGCTACATACTCTTTGATTCCCACTACATGGTATTCTAGAAGAGGCAAAACTATGAAGGCAGTGAAAAGATCAGGAGTTCCTAGAGGAGGTGGGAGAGAGGGGTCAATACATGGAGCACAGGGGATTTTTAGGTAAGTCAAAATACTCCTTACGAAATAATGGTGAGTATATATCATTACACATTTGTCCAAATCCATAGAATGCAATGCACCATGAGTAAACCGTAATGCTAACTATGGACTTCAGGGGACTCTGATGTGCCAGTATCGGCTCAATAATTGTAGCAGATGTCCCATTCTGGTGGGGGTGTTGAAAATGGGGGAGGCTGTGCTGGGATGTGTAGGATATCTCTGTACCGTCTTCTCAGTTTTGTTGTGGGCCTAGAACAGATCCAAAAATCAAACTAATAAAAATATGTATTGTGCAATTTGCACAATACATACTTTTATCTTGACTCACCATCATCTACAAAGCAGCTTGAACTATCTTTCTAAATGGGGGTGGCTGGTGGGGGAATGGAAATAATATGAAATCCAGAATGTATTTGGTCCAGAACATATTATATGTGAGCAGTGCAGTGATGAACCAATGTGTTTTCTGGGGAGTCTTCTCCCTGAGGCTGGCAGACCTTATTCAGTCTGCCTTTTCCATAAATAATGTTCTAAGACTATCTCTTTTCTGTTCAGGGATCTTTTTTTTTTGTGTAGTCTCAGAGGTTGTATTTCTATGTTATTTTAAAAAATTATTGATGTGATATGACCACCCAACTTTAATCTGTTTCTGTGCAGTACAACCTTTATCCATAATTGTTTCTCCATTCACCATTCCTTAAAGGCATTATTTATGACCTGAATTGTCTGTGAATAATTAATCTCATTTGTATGCTGAATTTGGTGTCGAGGTAGGCCTTCAACTCCAGTCTATGCATTTCCCATATGCCCATTTACAGCAATTTGAAAATGAGTGTTAAACTGTAGAATCTTCTAGGTAACTTAAATTTACTAGCACCTGCCTTCACTCTATCAAGTCACAGTGTGTATGTATTTTCCTTTTTCTCACAAAACCAGAAACATTTGCCTGACCTGGGGTGGGTATGTAGTGGTGAAGGGAGTCAAGACTTGTTGAAAGTCTTTCATATGTGTTTCCATAAACTTTATATAAGTTATTTTATGTAATTCTCTCAGTGTCATGCAAGGAAGATATAAGTAGCCTGATTATACAGATGAAAAGAAGTAATTTACCCCCAAGTTACATTCTAGAACCAGATTGTGCTAATGGTTGCCCAATACTGTGAATGTACTTGATACTATGGAATTGTACACTTACTTAATGGCTAATATTAGGTTATATATATTTTACCATAATAGTAATAGGTTAAAATTTTTGGTACTAGTATAATTTCATTTGTTACATTTTCATCTCTGACATGTGTGGATTTTATTATTGTATATGGTATGAGGAGCTGATCTACTTATATCCTTTTCTAAATGACTGTCTGATTGACCCAATGCCATTTAGTAAAAAGACCATCTTTGCTCAAGTGATTTGAGTACCACTGTTATAGAATATGAGGTTTTCTTAGTAGTTGGGTCTATTTTGTGACTCTATTCATTCCATTGGTTTTCTCATACACCAGTTTCACACTAAATTTAGAAGATTTATAGAATATTTTGGTATTTGCTTGATCAATTTTCCATCCTGATGCCTCCTATTTTTGTTCTGAGTTTAACCAACAAAATTAAACACAAATATATAGAATCTATTCATTCTTTGGTTCTTTTCTGTTCTTGGTGTTGTATTGCAATTGTTTTCTTTTAAATCCCCAAATGCTAGTTTGAGGATATTTAATTCACTTTAGAGTTTTCTATTAGTTTTATTTAGTTTTGTATATGTGTGTTTTCGAAGGGAAGACAGCAGAAATGCTTTAATTTACCCTTTGTATTTTTTACAGTAGTGTTACATGGATGTGGCTGTTTTCTTTCCATTTCCATAAATTTTTTTTGCATATAGGAGTTTTACTTTGATTTGTTCTTTTAGGTCACTTTTACCCTCCCTGTGCAGTGTTCTTAATGAACAATTGTGAAGGGATAGAGGGAGGGGCTTGTGTTTCTTCCTCCTCTTTTGTTGCTGCAGGATACCGTTTTCCTTTCCATTCTTCCTTCCTTCCACTGCGTTATTTCTGAAGTGCGCCACCTCTTCTCCGTGCATCTGATCTTCCTCCTCGATGCCACGCTACACTGCTATTTTTGGTCCTGCAAATTTGCAACCTCCTCTTCTGTCGCTAATGCTGGGACATATCTGTATTTTTGGCATTTTATATTGGACTTCCTCCTTCTGAGGGTGACATTGTCTGTGCTTTGTCTAAGCCCAGCGCTTTGTTCTGTTCTTTTGTTATGAGAGTGGGAGCATTGGGCGGGCCCTGGGGCCTTGGCTGGAATTAGGTCACAGTGATTGGTGTGTTAGGTCAAAGGCATGAGTTATGTATGGTTGTATTTGCTCTCTTTGTGGATTTTATGATATTTTTTATGAGGGATGGAGGGGACGGTTGTGTAGGAGATTGGTAATCAGGAAGCTGCCATTAAAAAAATAAATCCAGACATTCAATTTCCATCTATTTTTGATCTTGAGGTGACTTTATGATAATGACAAAGCATTGTGGAATGGGTATTGGAGGAAGATAAGGGAGAGTTTGTGGGTTATTACTGGGAAAATAATTCTTCTCTAACCTCTTCCTCCTGCAGACTATGAATCTCTACTCTCCAAGGCTTGCTTACATCCAATACTGAAGTTCCAAGCATGTACAGGTGTCTTAGTGCTCAGAACCTACTGCATCCGTGTCCATAGTACTGTGTGAGGATCCCATTCTCCTGACATGCTTTCTAAGTTCTTTCCAAGAAAGAACGATAGAAATATGTTATTGATATTTTTTGTTTGTTTACGACACTGGAGAAAATCAGTTAAGCTTCAACAGAAGGTCTACTGCTTATGTATGTATTCAAAGCAATGTTTTAAAGTCTCAAGTCTTTTTTAGTAGGCTAATTCCAGAGGGACTTTTTTCAGATCTGCTCTGCAAATGTTGTACAGGTTTTTTGATTCTACAATTTTCCATACCTCTAACTTAATTAAGGCCTTTCTTTGTATTCTCCTCGGTCACCGTGAGCATTTTCTGTTCTGTGGTGACTAAATTGGCATTTGAAGTCCTGTTAGGCGGAAGGTGGTTTCATGTTTGGGTCCAAGATGAAAATGGCTCTGTCTATAGAGCAGAATGGTATTTCCTGCGCTTAACAACTAAAGACCAGAATCTATTTCCTGGTCAATATTTTGGGGCCACACAAGTAGTACATGAAAATGCACATGCAAAACAAAACAAAAAAGTGTAACATAATTGATTTTAATGACTGCCGCTGGAGCCAGACTAATTGATCTCCAATTATAGCTTCGGCAGTAACTACCCCTGTGACCTTGGACAACTTATTTAACCTCTTTGTGTCTCCACTGCTTCAGTGTAAGTGAAGATCAGTGTTACAACCATCTGATAAATTGTTAGAATTAGGTGAGTTAGTGTTGGTAAAGTGCTTAAAATGGTGCCTGGCACATGACAGCTCCGTGTGAGTGCTAGTTAAAAATATAGTATAATGAAACAATGAGGTGAAATGAGATAAAATTAAAGGTGTATAACCTGTTGGGCGGATGATAATGGGAGAGTGAAGGCAGCGGGGAATGGTCAGCACCTTCTTCCATCTGCAGAGCAGTTTAGTGACATGACCTGCCAGCATTTTGGGTTGACTAACATATTTAAAGTTCTCACACTGGAGAAAAATATACAAAAAGAAATCTGTTTCTACTCAAATGTTGCTGAAAGAGAACCATGATGAGGAGACATTACTACCTATATCTTGGCTCATTAAAATATCACATTTTTATAATAAATTTTTAAAATATGGACATCGAGTGGCTAATTTCTGAACATTTTACCAGTATAGAGACATTATGAAAACATGATTTAAGCCTTTATAGGTAAACTTAAATACCCAAATAAGTATGGAGTTTAATGATGGGCCCCTCCAGGAAGATACTGAGTCTGTTTGCATTTGAAAGTGACACCGACCTTTCTGCCACTGGGTGACCAGAGGGATGTTCCTCTGGGTCGCAGATGATTTCCAGGGTCATGGACCATCGGGAATGTCTGTGTGCAGGTGCACTTTTGGGGGAAAAGATCCAGCAGATGATTGAGGGAGATCATGTCCCAGCAAAGGTTAAGAATCACCTGTAGAGAAACTGGTCATCTGATCCTCCTCTGCAATTACTTAGCACAGTTACAATTATGTGCAAGTATTTATTTTAACAGAGATAATCTGGTCACCATTTTAAGATGAACTAATCTAAAAATTACCCATTTTATCTGAAAAAGGAACAGAATCAGGAAAATGAAGTATATACTAATTATCCCTAAAATGCTGTTTACTCTTTATTTGCTCTCATTTAGTTTCTGTGTTACTAATATGGCATTACATTATTATTATTATTTTTTTAAATTTGGAAAACACCTATGTTCACTGCCATACTACCAATACTTGACTGTTAATTAATTTAAAGGGTGATACATTTAAACATTTTTAATAAATTATGTGGTAAGGTAGATCATATGATTGAGGGATTTCATTTCAAGGTAACAAATGGAGCATGAGATTTTAAAAAAGGGAGTCTCATCCCAAGTGGATAGGGAGCCATTCTGCTGCACTGCATGCAGGACGTTTTAATTGGGTAAAAGCTAATACTTTGCAAACTCTCCCCAGAGACCTTACTGATTTTAGGGCAGAAAAAACAGTTCCGTATAGACTCCATGTTTGGGGGAGGAGTTCAGTTCAGTTTAGAGAAAGAAAAATCAAAGTTCTGTAATAAGGGAGAAAAAAGTAGAATCTTGGTCTCATGTTCTCTCAACCTCTATCTCCGTGTCTCTCATCTTTCTCTCTCCGTCTTTCTCCACGCGTGTTCTTGTCTTTCTTTATATCTTCTACAGAGCGATGCTTGGACGGAGCAGGCATATGGTAAATTTGTTAATTGATTCACATTCTGCACAATCACCGATTCTCTTGTCCTGTCCCACCGATAACAGAGTTCAATAGGACTAACAATAGCAAGGATAATAAGCGAATCTAAGTTTAATCCCCCTTTGTTTAAACTTATCTCTGTATTTAATTAAGTGTCATTCATTCCATTATTGCTAATGGAATCAGGAGACTGTTCCCTGCATCTGTGCAGGAAACCCTCTATTAAAGCATCAACTGCAATTCAGAGGGGAGAGCAGAGTCCAGCTTCCCATTGTTCCCTTGGTGATGCTTTGCCTAATGAGAAGGATGTCGGACATACAAAGACTGAATGAAGCCTTCTCTCTTCTGGGCATACCTGTTAACTCTGGATTGCTTCCTAGCTTTCTTCACATCTTATTTGTGTTTTTTGCAATTTCTTTAAAAATTATTTTTATTTTTTAAATTTTATTGTATTTTTTCCATTACCATTTATCCCCCACACCCTCTTCCACCTTCATCACCCCTCCTCCCCACAGTCTCCTCACTGTTGTCCATGTCCATGAGTTCTTTTTTCTTTTTTGCTAGATCCTTTCACCCCCCCACCAGCACCCCCCAACCTCGAGCAATCATGCTGTTCTCTATCTATAAGTCTGTCTCTATTTTGCTGTTAGTTCAGTTTGTTCCTTACATTCCACATATGAGTGAGATCATAGGGTATTTGTCTTTCTCTGATTGGCTTCTTTCACTTAGCATAATGTCCTCCAGGTCCATCCACGCTGTTGCAAATGGTAAAAGTTTCTTCTTTTTTTATGGTCAAGTAGTAGTCCATGGTCCAGTGTACCATAGCTATTTTATCCACTCCTCTACTGGTAATCCAAATGTGTTAGGGGTTACATACCTTAGAATAGTGGGTCACATAGAGGCACAGGAGGGGCGATGCCTGGGGAGAGGAGGCAGGGGAGAGGGTAAAGTCACGAGGAAAGCTTTCAAAAAGCGTTCCTGTGTCAGCCCTCCCGAGCACCCATCCACACTTTCTCGAGATCTGGGTCAGTAAGACAGACTGGGTCTGAGAGTGTGCACTTTGAGAAGCCCCTCTGGGGGGGCTTCTGTGCTGCTGTGGACCTCCAACCCAACACATGCACACGCACACCCTGCACACACAGTGAGGACTTCTGCAGGAGCAACTTACACACCAGTACAAGTATGCTTTTTCTTGATAGGACGTTGCTTTTTTTTTTTTTTTAAGGTAACTTCATTTCTTTGAATTGTTTGGAACTTCACCATTTAAAACTACTTTAAGTAAACAGAGAGCTTTGGGGTCATTATGCAAATATTAATTGTTAGTGTTTCATGTAGTGAATGAAACCTTCTGTGGGCCAGGAACCATGCGGGGTGGCCGAGGTGGAGAACAGCCTCCTGTCTTGCTGACACTCTGGGCCCAGGGGCACAGAGACACCTGTATATCGCAGAACCCAGTCACTGAATGTTGAATTAAACAGAAGTCTTGGCATGTGTTTGTCTCATGTGTTGCTTAACTGAGACTTCCAAGTGGCATTTTTAGTTCCCTCCAGAAGAATCTACATATATTTCATGAAAACACTTCAATCAAGTCATACACCCTAAAGCATAGTGTCAGTGCCGAGAGTAGAGTAAGCTCTCGGGAGGTTAGTTCTGTCCCCTTTGCTCCAGGCGTCCCTGTAGATATGAACGTGTAGTCATACTACTGATAAGAGTGCCTTTCTGGAGATATATACTGGTAGACTCCAAATGCAACACTTCTTTCCCCCAGAGCTCAGAGTCATTAAAATACAGGGTAAAAATCACAGAGATGATGTTTTGTGATTATATGTGTTCTGAATAAAATGGTTGCTTATTTGGGTCCATTGTGATTGTTAATATATATTTTCAATTTAGAAACACTAAGTGCTTACT
This sequence comes from Artibeus jamaicensis, assembly GCF_021234435.1. Classification (NCBI taxonomy): domain Eukaryota; kingdom Metazoa; phylum Chordata; class Mammalia; order Chiroptera; family Phyllostomidae; genus Artibeus; species Artibeus jamaicensis. The sequence goes on from NW_026522056.1 coordinate 19,341,053, forward strand.
TTTTTCTGTAGTTGGTGGACTAATTAAACCATAAAGTCAGGTAAAACAATGACTAGGAAGGCTTTTAAGAGGAAATCGCCTGCAAAAGATTACTCAGAGATGAAAATCTAAAAAAGGACATTTTTGAAAGACAGTTTTTCAATTCATCTTAATTATTTGTTTTGTTAGAAACAAACATGATATACATGGAAAATCTGTGCAAAGAATTAAAGATGAAGAGCCATTGAGACAAACACTATAGGTAATACGGTAGCATCCCTGAGGACCACCATGGCTACTATTTCGGGGCAGTTTGACTCAACAAAAGTGGACTACAGGGGTGGCGAGAGGGCTGGCATCGGACTGCCACATGTGGTGATATGAAGGTGAGATGGCATGCGGCAGTGGTCCCCCCACCCCTTCTGTGTCTTCATGGGCCCTGGTGTTTTTTTCCTGCCAAAGCATTTACTATAATTAAACAAGGACCCTTTTTATAACACCATCTCCCACCACAGCTTCCTGAGGGTTGGGCCATGTCTCATTTGATGGTGCACTGATGTTTGCTATTGTGCCAACAAGCATGCATAAGACACACACTATTGGTCACATGGATTAATCGTCAGTACCTCTGGAGGAAGATTTAGGCAGAAAAGGTGTTTGTGGGGTAAGTCAGGAATCCGCAGGAGGGAGGTGCTGTAGGTCAGCGCTGGCAAACCTGCGAAGGCCCACGAGCTGCGACCGTGGCCGACTGGACATGCACCCCTCTTATGATGGGCTTTCATCTGGAATGTTGCCTATTTCCCTGTGTCGGAGTTTGAGGGGTTTCAGTGCATAATTTCAAATAAAAATACTTTGCATGCTATTTTTTCTTGGCTTAATGGTTTAAAACCACTTTGACTATGTTAATAACCACAAGCATCATGAAGGAAGGCCAGAATGTGCCTGTGAAAAAGGCCTTGGCATTTGAACCCTCCCTCAGCCAGGGGGGTCTGCTTTGCACCACCACGCCCGGGGAGGCCAGTGTTCAGAGAGTGGCAGAGTCGGACCGCAGTTTGAGCTTCTGCTATGGAGGGAACCAAACAGGCCGTGTAGTTCAGCAGTCACAGGGTCCTGGACCAAAATATCAGCTGGATAAAACACAGTCACACCTGTTCCACTGGCTGGGTCTGGGTCCGGTAGCTCTGTACAGTGCACACCCGAAGTGTCATTTTGACAGACAACGTAGCATACATTTGGAGTAAGTTGCCCTCCTCTCAATCTGCCATTGATTTCCTCAGTGACTTGGGAAAGTTACTTCTCTCTGGCTATCAGTTTCAACTCCCCTGCAACGGGGATGTTAGGGAATCTTAGGGGATGCAGATGTGCTCTGTACCTAAACAAGTGATGTGTGGAAACCAGCAGCGCCATCTTTTAATGCACTTACTATAAATACGCAAAGTTCTTCCCACTCTAGGGTCTTGGATTTTCTCTAGGGCCCGGCATTCTCTCTCCTCACCCCCAGGCTACCCAGCTGTACACCCGGTTGATTCTTTCATTCAACTCTCGCCTCAGGTGTCTTCTGGTAAGAGAGGGTTTCCCAGACACCCCTGCTAAGCTGGCAGCCACTCTATCACATTACCTTTTGTATTTTCTCCTTCCACCACCTGAAATCATCATGCTTATGTATTTGCTTACTGTTTATTGTCTCTCTTCTCCTAGCAACATATACAGTGCTTGATAAAAACAGGGATCTTGTCTGTTCTTCTCAGCACCATGTGCGGGATCCCTGGACAAGTATTAGGGCACAGAAGGCACTCTATAAATATTTTTGGAATGAATGAATAAGTGAACCTAATTGAGATTTTTATTTTAATAACCATTTTGAATTTTTTACATATTTCAAGTTACAGTATTATTCTTTACTTTCTCTCCAGTTTTGGAAAAAATGCTACAGATAATATGCCCAATTTGAAATGCTTTGGACAAGAATAGAAAACATGCCTCATCTCTGTCTGTGGATGTTCCCTCAATTTCAACAGAGAAGATACAGCCAAGAAGATAAAGGAGAAGAAACGAAAGAAAAAAATCCATGTGTACTTAATATTTACCAGTGTGGTAAATGTTTCCAACAGAAAAGAAAAGGCAAAGTTAGTTTAATTGGATCCATCTCTTTGAGTTCCCTTTCCCTATTTTTCTCTGAAGAAAAAAGTGGGAGAGGGGACCCAGCCAAATGATGATTTAAATTTAGTCAAATATTTTTGAGGGTGCCAAGCCAAGAGGTCGCTGAAGTTTATTTCTCTTTCTTCACCGAGGTGAATTTCCAGCTCAGACACATGAACTGGAATGGTAGAGCAATCAGTTCTAAAGAAAAAAAAAATACATTTGGTGTCTGCCTCTGTTAGCTGGAAAAATAATTGAAAGCATGAGAGTTTTGTAGTTTCTTTACAACTTCAAAAGTGTACATAATCACGGAAAGGAGAATGCCGTCTGTTTGCTGTTAGGTTCATGTTCTATTTTCCTGCACATACTCTCCATATAGTCAGTGAACTTAGCCTTTGATAAAAAAATTAATGATTATTTATGCTAGGTTTAGATTAGTGACAGATTTATTCACTTCTCCCTTTTCCATTAGGAGTGGCAGCGTGGCGTTAGATAATAGATTAAAACCATTTGGCAATTAATCACAGTCACTCACCCTTAGAAATTGCTCATTGGCCAAAATAATGAGTAGAAACACTACTCAGAAAGGAGAGAATCCATCTTCTGTATATCTAATAACATGCTGGCAGGTGCATGATGTTTGGTAACAATTACTTTTGTTCTACAGTGGATAAGGGGTGCATTGTCAAAGGGAATTGATAGGCCATTTGCAATCAGCACCCTCTGCCTTAGCATCAGTGGAAGCCCTGATGCTCAGTGGGAGAGGCATAGAGTGGACAACACAGAACATCAGAACTTGAACCTCAGACCCTGGAAGTGCAGAGATTTGCCCACAGTAACACAGTCACTTTGTGACAGACTTGGGCCCAGAGCCCAGTTTTCCTGACTGGTGGACAGCACCCTGGGTGGTCAGTATCATTCTTTGCTAGAATAGATGCAGCTCCTATTAACCCATCTGTAGCTTCACATGCAAATTCCACAATCATGTATTTAGGGCAGACTATGTTCTAGGCCAGGGAACTCATTTTCACCAGGGGCCTCATCAGCCTTGCGGTTGCCTTTAAAGGGCTGAATGTAATTTCAACTCTGTAACAGTGAAGGACTAGTTTCATTTATGCAGTCCTGAAACTATTTCTATGCCGAGGGGATTTGTTTGCCCCTTCTCCAAGAACTGTAAGCCCAGGGAGGGCAAGGCTCACATCTGTCGTGTTTACTGCTGTCTTCCTGGTGTCCAGGACAAGGCTCAGGGCTCATGTAGGGACTCTGTACTCAGTGAATGAATGAAAAGATGGTTTGTATCAAAGAGTGAAGTACATTCAGAGGTCTGGGAGGCAGTCTCACCATTGGTGACAACTACCTCCCAGTAAGTAGGGCTTGAACTTGGTCCTGAAAGAAACAGCAGAAGACAAGGGGTGACAAAATATAGTGGTAAAAGTTGGAACAGTGTTTGAATTGACCAAGAGATGAACAGGCAAAGATGCAGTTGGTGGGTGGAGGAGAGGCCAGAGAGCATGGCTCATGGAAAGTCTAGGTCTAGTGCAAGTGGTGGTTGCCTGAAATGGCAGGCATCAGGCAAGAACAGAGAACGCTTGGCCTTGCATCGCAGGGTGAAGGGGGAGCCCACTGGAGGGGTTGGAGTGGGGGCGTGTGGCATTAGACAGGGCTGTATGTCTGAAACTTCAGTCATTAGTTCAGTGCAAAAAAATGCATTGAAGTCTTAGTGTCTAGTAGCTCAGAATGTGACCTTATTTGGAAATAGGGTCCTTACAGATGTAATCAGGTTAAGGTAAGGTCAATAGGAGGAGGCCCTTAATATGACTGGTGTCCTTATAGGAAGGGGAATTTGGGTACAGAGGCACACATGCCCCAAGGGAAGATGATGGGAAGACACCGGGAGAAGATGCTCATCTAAGGGCCAAGGAATGCCTTTGGCTACCAGAGGCTGGGAAGGAGGGCTGGACAGATCTTTCTCCAGCATCTTTCAGACGGATCATGGCTCTGCCAACACCTCATTTCAGACCTCTGGTCTCCAGAACTGGGAGACTGTAAAGTCTTGGGGTTAAGCTCCCCAGTTTGTGATTCTTTATTACAGCTGCCCTAGGAAACAGGCACAACCTATGTGTGTGCTTAATGTAAATTTGGGAGCTCCACCTAAGACCTGATAAACAAGAATATTTATGTATGGGGACCTGGAGCATGCTTTATAATTAAATGTGTCATAGGTGCCACAGTTGGTTCTAAGCCCACAGTCACTTTGGAAACAACCTGCCTTCATGGTAGAGCAGAGTCGGGGAAGGTTGGGCTCAGGGAAGCAGCTACAGGCAACAGGATTGGATTAAGATTTGACAGAATAGAGAGGAAGCGGCCTTGGTATGACCCTAAGAGAGAGTAAATGTTTGGAGAATTGGGATTAGAGGTGAAACAGGAGCATATATTCATCCCAGAGGAAATTCATTGTGGGCGATGACGCACAGACATGAGGTCTGGCTTAGGGACAGATGTTCTGAGATTATGCTCAGGTTTAACATGAATTCAGTGAGTGCTCAAAGGGAAAAAGGACAGAGAGATGGCCAAGAGTGTGGCTTCTTGCCATAGCTGGATGGCGAACGGAGGAGACAGAGCTGGTGAAGCAGACGGCGCAGGGATGGCCTTGTAGGAGGGATGTGAAATCATTACTAGAGCAAAGTTTTACAAATGAATGTACAATTCATGTCAATCTTAAAGAGAGGTCGAAGGAGGGGGATAGAAGGAAGCACCTAGATTTGGGATTCATGACTCCTTGTCAGCTTTGAGAAGCTACTTTTAGAGCATGTGGGTCAAAGTCAGATTTGCAAACAGTAGGAGTTTTCTTGTAAAAGGAAAAGGGAAATATAAGGAAGAATATCATCAAATAAACATTTTTTTCTAACATGGGAGATCTGTGCCTGTTTAAAGGTACAGAGGAAGAAACAAAAGATACTAAGATACTGACCCGACTAAGCACCTTCAGAGAGTGCAGTTCTGTCCATGCACTGGTCAGAAGTGGGGTGCCCTTCCCCTGGGAGGGGTGCTGTGGTTCTCAGTGTTCTTCCTCTGTTCCCAGTTTGTTTTCTCTTGTAGATTAGCAGCCCTTTCTCCCTCCCTTCCTCCCTCCCTCCTACTCTGTACTTCCTTCCTTCCTTCCCTCAGTAAGGTCTGTTTATTAAAAAATAAATACTGTTCTAATAGTTGAGAGTCTGTCATTTCTTTAGAAAATCTTCTAATTTTTACTTTTATAGTCAAGGTCATAATAAGACAGGTTTGCACTTGTCTGAAAACATCTTCTAAAGGCTCTGATATACTTATAAATTATAATTTAGTGAAAATATTATTCATATTGGTTGATCTATGCCCTATCAGTTTATCTTTCTATATACCCATCTAATACATATTTCATGTATTTCTAAAAAACAATTTGAGGTGGTTGTTCTATAATGATTGCAAATTGTGAGTAAATAGTTATGAACAATTATATATGACTCAGTAGTCTAGAGACCAGAAGTAGAGAATGGCAAATTAATGACTTTGGTCATGAAAATGCACAGCAAGAGATTCCAGTATAAAACTCATTTTCAACCAATGGGACACTGCCTCGAAGACTTTGCTCTGGGCTGAGTGGACAAGGGCACCTAGTTTTACCAGCTAAGGAGGATAGAGCCAGCTGAAGCTTAGACCAGAAGAGATGAGGTGTACAGTGCAAGCCCATGTGCTTGATCCTGACCTTGATGACTGGATCCAGGCTAAGAATACATGGCCATGGAAGGAAAAGGTCTGTGGCTAACTTTGTCAGCATCTATTCTAATTATTGATACAGAACAAAGATGGCAGAGGATACAAAGAGCTTGAACACTAAGAGTTCACCAGTGGCCTGCAGGGGAACATGTGGAATTTAATGCCACTTGGGGGCAATAAAAATGATATGTCCTACTGTCTGAAAGGTTGGGGACTTCTAATATATATAGTATAAGCTTTTGATTAATGAAACAGCACGTACTCTGAAGAACAAGGGATCATAAAAAGCTGGTTTTTAACAGCCTAAGTACCTTTTGTAGCTTGAAGTCTTTTATCACCATGTAAATCACCCCTGGGGAGAAATAACCAAAGTGAGACAAGGCAGATTTCCATTACCAGCCTGTCCATCTTGGGGCCTTGGCTCTAGTTCCTCACATTATCTTTGCTAACACTCAGTGGTACCTTGCCTTTATTATGGGAAAGGGAGGGTGGGGTCATTATGGTGTCCTGCTTTTAGTAAATGTCTGAGACCTGAGATGCCTCAGGAGGCACCCTCCTTTCCCTTGATGTCTCTATTCTGCTGTCAAACACACCCACATTGGTAGAAATAAACAACCATGGGTATCAGCCAGCTAGGCCCCCCAAATCTATTGGCTTGTAATGACAAACGTTAATTTCTCCCAGGTTGGTGTGTGACTTGGCTGCAGAGGACTTCAGCTTTGTTCCACATGCCTTTTTTATTTCCGGGGCCCAGATGGAAGATCAGTGCAAAGGAGAGGAGCACAGGACGGTGAGTCTAACCACTCACACATTTGGAGGCTCTGGGTAGGTGTGGTGTGCTTTAAATCTGCTCATGTGCCATTGGCCAGAGCAAGTCACATGGCTAAGCTCTGAGTCAGTGGAGGGAGGAGGTGTGTTTACACACAGCAAATCCTGGCCAGGATGAAGAGGGGAGGATGAACTGGGATTGAATCAGCCCATTGATTATACTGTGGATTATTCAGGTAAATCAGTCACACCAGCACCTAACTCCAGAGCTTGAATCCTAATTGATGATCTCCGAGATCGAGGTGGGTGTTCTGAGGAGGCAGATGCTCTGTACATGGACATTGCAGTAAAGTGTCAGGAAATGACCCCACCTTTTAGAACTTTGACTCAGGTTAACAACTTTGGCCTCAGCAAATCCTTGCAAAATAGTGACTGACACTAGGAACTGCGCTAAGTGGGTTATTCACATGATTTCATGTAGTTCTCTCAACAGTCATGCAAAGTGCTTGTTATTATCTCTGTTTTCATTGTGAGGGGCTGAAGCTTAGAGGACAAGTTGCACAGAAGGCCATCATGCTGGGGAATGCAGAGCTGGGATTTGAACCAGTGTGCAACTGACTGCCAATTCCCATGCCATGTTGGGAGAAGGTCTCAGGCCTAAGCATAGTGAGAAAGTAAAACTCAAAATAAACTAGTACATTTTGTCTCATGTTCCTATCTTTTGTTTGAGCAATTCCACTTCAAGGGATTTATCTTAAGGAAGATACATTCAATATAGAAAATAGTCAAAGAGTGAACCGTGATGTAAACTATGAACTCTGAGTGGTAACAGTACCTGAGTGCAGGTTCATGGACCAGAGTGAATGTACCACCGCGGGCCGGTGACAGCAGGGGGGTTGTGCACGCACGAGGTCTGGGGGCAGCAGGGACTCTGTGCTTACCACTCAGTTTTGCTGTGGACCAAAAGGTGCTAAAAAACATAGTGTTTATTAATTTAAAAAAGTGCCATTGTCCACAGAAGAAAAAGATATTTGCGTAAGGATGCTCCTGGAAATACTATTTGTAATGGAGAAATATTGGAAATAATCTAAAGAATTAAGCATAAGGTATTTTTTAAGTCATTTATACTTATGTAGGGAGCCATACAATCACTATTTAGAAGAATATTTAATGACACTGAAAGTGTCACAGTGAGAGGAGAAGACTACAAAACCATGTGCATAGTATGACCTCAAATTTGTAGAAAGAATACTCAATAGGAATAGTGAATAATTTTTAGTAATATGGCTTTAGGTGATTCATCTTCACACACCCACCAGATTTGTCAAATGAACTTTTTTTTTGTAGGGACTGTTCCCTCTCACCAGTCCACACTCCCCCCAAGCGGCCTTGCAGCCAGACACAAGCCGAGAAGACTCACTTTTCCAGATAATGTCCCTGTGGGTGCCACAAGGTCTTCAGTACTGCTGCCTTCTCTAGGACCTGGTTCGGGGTCCAGAGGTAATAAGGGAGGAAGAGGCAAATGGTCTTTCTGGAACTATCCTTGTGCTAGAATGGTGATTACACTGTGCTTCCTTCATGGATTAGACACACCTTATTATTGTCCTTTTTTTAACCGAAGTAAAACACGCACAACATAAATTTGCTCTCTTCACCATTTCTAAGTGTGCACTTCAATGGTATTAAGTTTATCTATTCACACTCTTGTGCAGCCATCACCGGACACACTTTATTTTAATGCTCATTGTTTATGCTGCTTATAGAAGTGATGCACATTCCTTGTAGCAAATTTAAAAAACAAATTTTTAATGATAAAAAAATTGATAGTCCCATCTCTTAGACATATAATCTTAAAATTTGAATATATGTCCTGTGACATAGATCTGTGCATAGACATAGCTATACACACACATACACATCTGTACGCACATGCACACACGTGATGTTGTGCAGAGATTGATGATAGTGGATGGTGCTTGTGCAGCTTATTCCACTCCCTTGCCCCCTGTTTTGGATGAAAACCTAGCCAAGCCAACAGAAACGTAATTATACATTAGTACCTAGTATACATCAGGATACTAGGGTACTCAGCATAACACTTACAGTTGCTTTTGGTTTTAAATGGAACAGCACTGGTTTTGGGATTAGGTAGGTAGTATATTTAAAAAATGATAACAAAAAATAAAAATGAAACAAAACAACAAGCACAAACATGAAATCCAGAACACTACACCTCATTTATGTTTGTGGGAAAAGGGAATATCTTTCTCAGAAGTGAGTTCTTCTTGAGGCAGAATGGACAGGAATAAAGACTATGACTGTTGACTGTCAATGTTAAACATTTCTCCAGCAAAAAAACAGAGCCTCGGGCTCTGTGACAATAATTGTACTCATCAGAGTTAACATTTATTGAGTGTATACTATGTATATCAAACATTCTCCTGCTCAAAGCATGTTTTGGGGCCATTTTACAAAACCAACTTCTGCATTTTTGGATCTATTATATTCAAGTTGCTTGGAAATATTAGATTGTTCTACATCTGGTTTTCCTTTTTCTATTAAAATAAGATTTTATAGCTTAATCTATTGGGCTTATTTTTAAAAACCCATGACCTATTGGATGATTGTAAAGTCATCTACTCTTTATTATTATAATTTTTTCTTATGTACAACAGTAATGCTGAGTTTATTTTTACCTTGGGATTCAAATTACTTTCCACGAGCAATTTAGGGCACCATTAGAGGGAAACAAGAATATAACTTAGAGGAAGTAGATAATAACTGATCTCCAGAATGCTTGCTAATAGCTATTAACTTTTTAATGCAATGCTTAAAGCTTCACGAAACTAATAAGCCACTGAATTTATGTAAATATTCTAGGGACTGATCCATTACAAGTCTTGAAGATACAAAACTATCATTTTATTTAAACCTTTAAAGTTTTGGGAAAATGTTGTCCTATTATTCACATAGTATAATTCTATACTCATAAAGTACACATAGAAGAGAATAAATGAATCTGACAGAGATTCTAGAATGGGATTCTGACAGACACATTTTATATTAGTCAAAGTAGGAGCCATCAGGTCCAAACAGAAAATGCAATTCTGTTAGCTCTTTGCAAAAACAGTGAATAAAGATCAGAAAATTACCACTTAAGGAATCACAAAAATTGAGAACAAGAATTGTCCTCAATTTACAGAGGAGGCACTGGAGGCTCAGAGAGATGACGTGCTTCGCTGAAAGTCACACAGTGGACATTGTTCCACTGACCTTTCACACCTTAACACATTACCTTCCGATATCCACTAAGAAGTCATTTGAAGGAGAAGTTCTAAACTTCTGTGGAAGCTCACTCCTTTCCAATACCCACCACTACTGACAAAGGCCTTTATATGGAGCATCTACATTACCTTTCATGGAAATGGAACTGGGGATCTTTACTGTTTCGTTAAGGGGTTAACTGCATCATGTGCTCACCTTGCATAGGTAAGCCCTTTAAAGTAAATGAGGGGGTTGGGGGTGGACAAAGTATTAAGAACAAGCATTATTCTCAAGGGAAAGTGAGAGGATCTGTTGCTGTAATCTAAAGCAAAATGGATAGTAGCTGTATTCACATCATGAAGAATGTCATAGAAAGAAAATAGCTTCATTGGCTGATGGATACTGGCTCTTTCCTAATCCATATGGTCCTGATTCTAACTGATCGTGGACCACATAATCAATGTGCGATATCATTAGCCACCTCGCTTTTTAAACTTAGAAGGAAAGTGAAAGTCATGACTTCAGCTCTCATCACATTTTTCCTCATTCTTCTTGTCTTCGATGATGAAAAAGTGTGCGGCTTCAGAAAAAGAAACGTCCAAAACCAGGAGCTGAAAATCACTGACTATTTTTCAACTATCGGGTGTCATCTTCCCAACAGAGAATTCGTGAGTGATACGGACGTGGCTCATACATAATGCCCTCTTTTTTCCTGTTACGTAAACATTCCAAAAAGGGAAACAACAATAAAACTGGAACCCAGCGAAGATATATCATTATGAGTTATGATTTGGCAGTGAAGTTGGTGCAGGAGAAAGTGAACCTGTCTCTTTTACCTTGATGGCACTCGCGATAGAACACGGGAGGATGTGGCACCACTCTCCTTGATAAATTGAGCACTAGAAAAGCCATGAATGTGAAATTATCTAGCACATGATAAATCTGCTGTAATAAATAAAAACCCAACAGTCGGAAGCAGTTAGGAACTGCACAAAGGAAACTTTGCTTCAAACCCTGCCTGTTCAACTTGGGGCAGGGTTGGGGCCGAGGACTGCGCGATTAGGTTCTTGAGTTCATGATCAGCACCACAAAACCCTTGCCTGGAAATGAAAAGTCAAGGACCATGCACATTTCACCTTTAAAAATATGTCCAAAGGCTTCGTTCAGATAAATGGAGAGTTGGTTGGAAATTTGTTGTTACTTTCAAATTGACAGGGAGGTCCAGTGTTCCAACTGACATTCTGAGAGGCTGTTGTGCATAGTAGGCACAAGGTGAGTCTTTTAGACATACTTTCGATATGTTTCTGCAAAGTCCCTGTTGACCTCCAGATAAAAAATGAATATCATGTTTTAAAATAATTGGCACCATTCTAGATATCATCAGAAAACCCTAATACCCTCCTTCACAAATGATCTTACTGGCATATATATATATATTAAACCACCCCAAGATTAGCCATTTAATATTTTTTATGACAACAAATGGAGAATTTAAATTCATTTTTACTAATTTCGGGACAAGCTCTAGGACTCAGAAGTCTATTCATAATATGTTCTCATAGTTGAAAATGGAACTCTCTTGGAGATTGAGTCGAGTAGCAGTTAATTCAGGTGATCCTCCACTTGTTAAAAAATGACCTCCAGTGCTCAGGGGGTTGTCCAATGGACAGTTCTGTACCAATTTGCCTCACGCTTACCTGTGGCTTCCTGGAGGTCAAGTCAGTGCGAGTGGCTAAGTCTGCAGGTAAAGCATACCAGATGTGAGAAAAGGGTCATAAGAGTTCAGCAAGCAAGGGGAAGAAATAAAGCACTGGTCCAATTTTAAAGAAAAACTTTATATTCACTTAAAATCTATGGATCATTAGAGACAATATAGTTACAAAAAGGGAAGTGCTTGTTTTTTTGCATAGCTTGATAAATTTCAAATGCCCTTCTTAGGAGTCTCTTTTATTCCCTCCTCATTCTCCATTGCCTTCATCTTTGGTGATAAAGTACAGCAGGAGTGAACATACTTGGTCGTGTTCACTTGGCCATCCCTTCTTCTCCTCACCCCTGCTGAATATGAGTTTGTGGATAAGACAGAAACACATAAGGAAGTTTGTCTTTTTTGGTTTTATTTCTGAATATCTGTTGGGTTATGGAACCAGGGAGAACTCCAGGAAGCAAAGAGAAAAAGGGGATTCCTTCTGCCTCATCACCAAGACTAGGAAATTCTCATTGGATTCGTTAGAGTGGGCTACCACTGGAACGAGAGAGGAGGCTTGTATTTTGTCTCCCCTCATAGCTCTGGGCTCTCTGCAAAACCTAAGAAAGCTCTGTGGGATCAAAGAGCAGAGATGACCTACACATGGGGGGACCCTTGAAGAGGTGGTAGAAAGGGTGTGACTGCAGAGAGTCTGGGCAGAGAGAGCCACTAATAGATTCAGAAAGTTCCCTGTGATATTGGTGGCGCAGAAATGTAAGAGCAGATCCTGTGTCTGTACCTATGGCACAGAAGTAGTCAAGAAACCCATCAACCAGCAGGAGAAATGTGGGCAGAAATGTGTGACCCGCGGTGACCAGCACATGGGGGTCGGGATGGAGTTCTCCAACGTGACGCCGCGCGTCTCATCTGCTGCTGGGCTGGACAGATGATATCTAGGACCACATGCCTCCTCCATACTGTGGCTCCCTGGAACTCAGATGTCATTTCTAGGAAAGCAAGGGAGGTAAATGACCAAGTTTTCCCTAATCCAGTGGAATTAGAAACTCAAAAAAAGTTTAAAAATGAAAAAGAATTCCATATTAGTTTGTAGGCTGAGTGTATGTCTACTACATTTTTCTGACTTTAAATAAAAAGCTTAACTCCTTAACAGTCTGTCAGGACACAAATCCGATTCCTTGTATAGGAGGCTGCACGGAACATTGGAAAGAGGTCAGATATCGGAGGCAGAAAAGAATATCTAGTCCCTCTTATGTGGCTTTACTCTTGGCCTCGGTTTTCTTATGTGCAAAATTAGGGACTTGGGTGGGATGATCTCCAAGGACCCTTCCAGCTATGATGATGTGGTTCTATGTGTCTAGACCTTCCTATTAGCCCCATTGTTGGTTAGTGCTACCAGATTCGATGTTGCATATGAAACACTTGTCTCAGAGCTGGATGTTTACATCATCAGTGAATATTATATCGTGTCACTTCCCCTGCTCCACGTCATTTTCTAACAATTGCTCTCAAGTTCAGAGGTATGATCCCTAAGATCTACTTCACATGAAGGTCCACTATTTTCTCTAAGTTCCAAGTGCAGTTCCTGTTCTGGAAGAGCCACACGAAGGGCTGATTTGTCAGCAGATTTGTTTCCAGGACTCCTCTTCTGCAGTTCTTCTCTCTGCTCTGAACAGGAGTGTTGGGCAAGGGCTTGGCTGGTGGCTGGGCAGGCCTGCATTCTCACTGGTGGTACATGAAGAGAAGATTAACGATGGTCTCAGTGTGCTACTTGGGAAAATTCCTGGCCAGGGTGAGACAGCAATCCCTTTGAGACAAACCCAGCTCTTCTTCTGTTGCTGGGCTCCTTATTCTGGTACCCTGGCCAGTGGATCAGTAGTGTACCATGTCAACAGGAGCTATGAAATAGCTGAAACCCTATCTATCTCCTGTGAGTTCACAGAGACAAAGGGAAATGCAGAGTCATCCTAGAATATGAGCATCTCTGTAAACCTGTTTGCAGGTGCTGTTGCATAGATAGTATATCAACAAGGGTTGCACGAGTTGCTCTTTGGCTTTGAATCCAGCTATTTTCCCTCAGGCTGCCTCTGTCTGTGCATCTGAACTTTCCCTGTTCTAAGGCTTCCACTGACTACTCCCCAAGCAGACACTGCTTTAAATAGGCTGTACCTTTATATAGCTAGCTGACTGGGGAGCAGTTTTTTTAAACGCCTGTCCCACTATCTAATCACTTCTTGTCTCACCATTCTCCTTGTGCCTACATCTTCCCCCTTGGTTCTGAAGGAAAAGGACTTCTCATTAGCCTCTTTACCTGTTCAGAACTTAGTTTTGGTCTTTTATCCATGTGCAGGGTTCTGTCCCTATGCCTGAATTAGAGTGGATAGTAGCTCTCAGAGATGAGGTTTTGGTTTAGCTCTTCTTTTACTCAAAATTCCTCAGCTAATTTTTCTCCAGGTGTGGTCTACAGATCACCTGCATTGTAATAATCCTCCAGTGGCTGCTCCCTGCAAATTTGGAGGATCCCACTCCAGATTTTGTGATTCAGAATCTCTAGCGGGAGTCCCTAGAACCTTTGTTTGCACTTTTAACACACACCCTGATGCTTCTTTTGCACATTAAAGTTTAAGAGATACCACCTACTCATCCCTTCCTACTCTGCAGTTTCCCTGCTGGGCACCGCCTTGGTTTACTCCTGCTTCTCTTTGCAGGAGAGTCTTTTATTTTTTGTATGCCTCACTTCAGTAGGCACGCATCAGCAAGGAAGCATGGAAGCACGTAGTTGTAATTCTATCTTAGGCACCCAACCATGACCGTGAACTTGACATGTGAGAGCATTTAGTTTCTTCCAATTCTCATCAAAGCCCAGGCATATGCTTCCATCTGAGAGTACCCCATGCAACCATAACCTTCCCTGTGTCTTTTCTCTTGTTGCTTGCTAACAACTAACAGCCCACATGAGGAAATGATTGTCAACAAGCATAAGGGAGTACCACACACTTGAACCCTTCTTGGGCGGGGTGGGCTGATTAGTAATCTGGGGCAGTTTGCCTGCTGAATGTTACTTACTGATAAGTTCTGGGTCACTACATCTTATTCTGTTCTGTCTTAGCATTTCCTGGTCACACCATGAGACCTGAGTTGCACTCAATAAATTCCAGTGCTCTTGTTTGTAGTTGCCACCTCAACTCTTCATACGGTAATTACCTCAGTTTCCTGCTATTGTTCGTCCTTCATTCATGTCCCAGCCAGTGAGGCATCTCTGGTTCTGAGCCAGCTGACTTAGCATTCTACAACATTGGGAATAGCCCTTAGATACCACCAAGCTCAGGGCATATGGTATAGGCAGCCAGGTAAATCCCTGTCTCAGAACATTTTAAAAAGCACACAGTAACATATGTATGATTATAAAAGAAGTGAAGTGTGTTCAATATAATTATCCTAACACTTTTAAGAATGTTGTCATAGTGATGTGTGCATGCCTTTCCTAAGGTATTAAATAATGAAATAGCTGAGAGTTTGATGGTTGCTGCAGATTTGAAGAGCTGGTGATCACAAATGTTTTGTGGTATCTGTAATAACAGTACCATAATGTGAAAATATCTATAATCTATATCAGAACAAAATCCTAAGTGTTGCTAATACTACTGTTGTTTACCATGTATGCTCATCATTGGAGGAAGTGCTATAAATTTTAGTGATTTTAGAGAAAATAAAGATGCATTTCCCCATTTATATTCATGGTCTCCCAAATGAATTTTAAGAACCCCTGATCTATGTCAATGTCCCAAGTTTCCTAGGTAATAACGATCCTGAGATGGAAAATGAACTAGCAAGATCACACAATTCAAGGTTGGCCGTATGGGATTCAATCTTGGATCCCCTAAATTCATTTCTCTTTTTTCTGTCCTCCAGTGCTTCTGTTTGCTGAACTGCAGGATGGCCTTTATTGGTGATTCCGTTTTATGGTACTCCGACAGTTCTGTTTTCTTTGTGTTATATTTGATTCCAGCAATTTCACACAATTCTCCTTCTCAGAGGTGCTTTAATTTTGTCTGAATATCAGTGCTGTGTGAATGCCATGCTGAGAAATTTCCTTCCCGAGGATATAATGGCAAATGGCCTAATATTTTTCATTGTTATTAATCAAAGCACATTTTCTTATTTATGTAAAGGGAGTTAGGCAGAATTGTAACCAGTTGTTGGTGTAGAGAGTATTTTTCTTTTGAACAATGTGGATTCAGGGTTTACTAGATTGTACCTTACAGTCTGAACAAAAAGGGACACTTAGAGACCAGAAGAGATTAGCCAGATTAATAAAGCCTTCTGAGAAAAGGACTTGTTTTGTCTTGTCTGAGACTGGATGAGAAGTAGAATATAATTTGCTTGATGGAAATGCACACTTGAGAGACGTAGGGGCTGATATTTGAATGTGGCGAATAAGGATGAATTGTGAGTGGGCAATGTTTATCATTGTTTCTTGGGCCAGAGTTTCTTTTCTTTGATCTGCGGGACTTAAAATACTGACCAACAGCCCACTACCTGCCTGAAAGGCTGCAGAGCACTAACTGGGTTTGCTGAGGGAAGGAGTGAAGCTGGCACCATATCATTGGATGTATTATAGCAATATGATTCATTAATTACTTGGTGATTGATTAATATGATGTTGACTCTTGAGAAGAAATAAGCAAATGCCTTGACACATGCAATGACAACTACAATACTAGAGCTATCCTCCTGGCATGCTTTAAGTTTTCACATTCATTTTGTTAACTGATAATGGTCTTGTCTTGGATTTTTCCAGTTTCAGTATACTTGATGGAGTTGGGGGGATAAACTAACTGTATTTCATGCATTCTAAGTGACACAATTTTTTTCATGTTGTGGTTTTTCTGAAATTAGGATACACCTTGCAACTGATTATAGCTCAATATTAATTGCAGTGTTTTCTTCTTAATTTTCCTCTATGTTGCCTAAAATAATGATGCATCTGACTTTATTTGGTGTACCAGATTAGATAAAGTGCAATTATACTGGACTCTTATGATATGGCACGCGTTATGCCAAAGTCTGTGCCAGGCATGAGGTAGATAACTAATTTTATCTTCACTATAAGCCCATTATACAGATGGAAAGAATGGAGGTGGAGAGAAGTGAAATAACTCGCCTATTTACATACATTTAGAAAACTGCGGGATCCAGTTCTCTGATGGCAGACAATGCATGTTAAATGTTTTCGGATGTCTGTGCTCTCCTGCCTGCCTGTGTTTGAACCAGATTCTCTTTATGCCGCAAACATGTTTCCACCCTCCTTCTCCACCTCCTAGTCCCCTTTGAAATTTGGATAGATGCCACCTTCTTCAGGAGCCCATGGGTGCCCATGCTAAATGTTCCCATTGCACCCTGGTCTTATCTCTACATTGCATTTCAATTTTTAATATCTTTTCTACCCACTACAACTTGGACACTCCTGCATGTTTTAACGATGGGCAAAGGGTTCGGCATGGATTAGACCTTCTATATGTATTTGTTGACTGACTTAAGGATTTAACAGTAGTTGGCTGTTGTGGTTCACCCGTCCCCCCACTTTTTTCCACTTTTTACCACTTTGGTTGAGTTTCTAAGTATTTCATTCTCTCCTTCTCTGAAGCCACTTTTTTGTTCAAGTCCCCATCACATATCATGATCGCCATTGGACATTGCTCCTCTGTTCTCTGGCAATTTCCATGTAAAGGCCATGGATATTTCCTCATTTTCACGAAAACATCCCTTTATGGCTACATGATACACAACTCCATTTTTCAGAAACTTTAACGGATTTTTAAGGTAATTAAAGAATACTTGATTGAGTCAAGTCATGTTTAACTACTTGGCATCGTATCTTTTTTTTTCCTTTATATTCATTAGCAGCTTCTCAGCAGAAAAGCAAAGCGTTCTTTCAGGCTATTACCAAAAGAGGTCATTCAAAAGTGAACTTACATTTCCAAAAGAAATATTTAAAAATGTCATATTTGTTAATTAGGAAAATGATGGAAATATAGCCAAAGATAAGAATTGATTTTTTTGAAAATAGTAGGTTACATCAGAGAGATGGAAGAAGCCATGGGTCAACAGACCAGGAACAGAAAACAGTTGATGATGTCAGTGAAGACCAGTTGAGTCTTGGTTCTCGAGGGCCTTGAATAAAACAGCTTCTGATTTGTGGGTCCCAATATAAGGCTCATGGATTTAAGACATAGAGCCATTGTGGAAAGTGGCTTAATTTTTGAGGAGTAAACATTTTCACTTGTTCTGATTTTAAGAGTGGAACTCTGAAATATAATTCAACAAATATCAGCTAGACTTGAATTTTGTATCATATATAGGTGATGAAAAGAATGAAGGAAAAGAAGAGAAGTGAAAAGAGCCAAAGAAATGGGAATAAAAAGAAAAAGGGGAAGAAAAGAAAAGAAGGAAAAGAAGTGAGGACAGATGAACAGAGAGAGATACAAAGGCAGAAGAAGAGAGAAAGAAAGGTGCAGGAAGAATGATGAGAAACCAGTGAAAAAATTGTTGGAGTGGTCCATGTGTTAGAGAATGGCCTCAGATGCTGACTTGGGCCCTCGCTTTCATTCCGTTACAGACCTTCCCATTCTGCTTTAAAGTGATTAATTCTTTGGCCTGTATTCACAGATAATTCACTGCTCTTTATTTTTTAATGTTAAGAGATGCTGCACAGAATGGGATGTCATGAAAATCCCACAAAGTATGACTTACTCATGGACAGCAGCAGTGATGGTGATGAGAACGATATTAATTTGAGGTCCAACAGAAATCAAAGAGGGGGTTAGGTCTATCCATGTACTAAAGGTTTCTTATTCTGACTCTAGTTTTGGAGTTCATCGATCATTTGGAAAAGAAGCCATCTATAAATTCAGGACCAATCTGAAAAAGCATAAATGAAATAGCATCCCTACAGATTGCTACCAGTAAAATGCTGAATTAACACTGAGAGAATTAACGTTCCTTCAAAAGTGTGCAGCTCACACTCCTTGGTCTCCAGGATCAGACCCAAATCAGTTATTTCAGCTGTGTCACCGATGCTCAGTTACTTGAGTTACAGCTCACTGCTAAGTCACCGTCTCCGCAGGGTATCAGCACAGCACATTTTGGAGTGGCAGGCTGACTGTAAGCCCATTATCTTGCTCTTGGGCCCAATTTTCCCTTCTGATTTTTTTGGTTTAAGGAAACTGTGTGGCACTTGCTGTCTCTGGGAGATGACTAGAGGTGACTAATCAATCTAGTTATCCCTGAGATCTGAGGATCTGCCATTTACGTGTCTGAAGTTTTGTATTTTCCTGACTTCGCGATTTGGTGGAGTAAGAATAAGGAACATGAATCAGATGTGCCGTGGTCAATTTTTGTGCTGTGGTGCTTATTTTATGAGCATTACATAAGTAAATTCTAAATATATATACAGATCTATATCCTAAACACATACGTTTATATTGTTCTAAACATATATTTACATATATTCTTAATATATATACTTTACATATGTATGTTCTCATGTAATTTGGATGCTCTATTCTATACTCAGCTTCCAAGGGCAGGTAATGTAGAGGCAGGCTTTTGGAATTTCCTGGATAAAGAATGTGAGGCAAGTGATCTGTTCTCTAGGAAGCAGAGAACTGCAATTCTAACTGGCAGTGTCTGGATTCAAAGCTTGATATTCAAAAGCACTTTATCATCGCACCACTTATATACTTTGGAAGTCGGTACTGGAGGTTCTGCAGTCTATGGAAAAGATTAGAATAACATATGTGAAGGATTTAGAATAATGACTGGTACACAGGGGCACTCAATATGAAGTAGTTCCCCTTACAATAATTGATACCTTATTTTTTCCCAGAATGTAGCCGGGGGAAAAAAGCTTCGGAATGATTGAGTATATCACACATAATTGATGGCTGAAAGCTTATGAGGCTTATTTAGCCTCATTTACTCACGAGTCTAATAAATTTTCTTATCTAGTTTCTAGGTCCACTGATGAGAAATAACAAATGAGGACAGAAAAGAGAATGTTACAGAAAAGGCTAGTGATAAATAAATGCAGGAAATGGTAAGTGAAAGGGTGACAATAGTAAATTTGTAAAATTAGGCACCTAACCTAAGGAAGGACGGCATAATAAAACAAAAACAAAATCAGCCTACTGAGGCCGTTCAGTTTAAGGGTTAAGTAGGATTATTATTAATTCGATGGCCTTGAGGACCGTGCTGTCATGACAATGTACGTTGATCAGTCACTGACAACTTTTCTTGTAGTGTTGCTGTGCTGCTAATAAATTATTTCTGCTTTTGTCTGTGTGCAAAACTGAATTTGACCTGCATTTCTGAGAGAGATTTTCACTGGATAGAGAATCTTAGGTCGATTTTTTTTTTTTCTTTCAGCACTTCAGTGATTTTACTCGGCTGTCTTCTAACTTGCAGTTTCCCACGAGAGGCCGCAGTCACTTTTACCTTTGTTTCTCTGTGCCTTGTAGGTAGGTTTTATTGCCCCATTTTCAAGTTTAGTAATGTTTTTTGCAATATCTAATTTTTTTATGTTAGGAACTTGCAGTTTTCATTTCTAGAAGTTCATTTTGGGCTTTTAATATCTCAACTTTTAAACATGTGGAAATCAGCGATACTAATTATGTTAATGTTCTTTTCTGGTGATTCTAGCATCTGTATGACTTCTGGGCTGGTTTCAGCTGATTGACTCCTCTGTGCATTGTGAGATGTATTTTCCACTGCTTTTCATGCTGGTGAATTTTGATTGAATGGCAGACATTATAATTTTACCTTTGAGGGTCCTGAATATTTTTGTATTTTTATACTCTTGAGCTTTGTCTTAGGACATAGTTACATTATTTGGAAACAGTTATTACTTTCAGTTCTTGCTTTCAAGATGCATTGGGTGATAGCAGAACAGTATTTAGCCTAAGGCTAATTGACTCCTAATAATGAGGCAGGAGCTTTCTGAGTCCTTTATCTAGTAATTTATAAATGAAGACTTTCCTATCCTGACTGGTAGGAAAAGACGATGTCCTTATCCCTGTGTGATTTGGGGGTATTGTTCCTCTAATTCTTTTGGTTATTTTCTTACATGAATGCTTGAATCAGTATTCCGCTAAATACTCTGGGGAGATGTGATTGCTAATTTTATGAATCACTTTGGCTGGAAAAAGGGTGCCCAGACATTTGGATAAACCTTATTCTGGGTTCATCTGTGGGATGTATCCGGATGAGATTACCATTTGACTCAGTAGATTGAGTAAAGCAGATGGCCCATATTGTGGTGGGCCTTACCCAATCAGTTAAAGGCCTAAATAGAACAAAAAGGCTGACCCTCCCTGGAGTAAGAGAGAATTCTTACCACCATCAGCTTTTCCTGGCTCCTGAGCCTCCCAGCACTGGGATGGGAATTATTGGTTTTTCTGGTTCTCAGTCCTTTGACTTGCCTCAGAACTATAGTATTGGCTCTCCTGGGTTTTGAGCTTGATCAGGGGAGACGTTGGAACATTCCAGCCTCTATAATCATGTGAGCCAGTTTTTTATAGTAAATCTATGTAGGTCGTATGTATGTATCTCCTACTATTTCTGTTCCTCTGGAGAACACTGGCTGATACAGGGGACTTCTCGCCCTTTGACTCTCTCTCTGCCAGTACTTTGGACACCTGGTTCTCCCTATACTCTCCAATCCAGGCCCTCGACTCAGGCAGTCTGCTGAGTTCCGTGTGCGTTCACCTCCTGCATCGCCCCCTGGGAACTGTCTTCCGTCAGGAAGATGAGCAGCTGTAGGGCTTGTCTTGCTTGTTTCTCATCCCTCCAAGATTTTTATACTTTGTGAGCCAATTCAGTGCCCTGAAAATGGTTGTGTTATGTGTTTCTTCTGTGTTTTGATTGTTTCAGGCTCAAAGGTAAATCTACTTTAACGTACCTAAGAGCAGAAATCTTTTAGGGGTCATCAACAAGACTAACATACTTTCTATCAAAGACAGTATGGAACATAAATATAGAATGGTAGAATGCAATTTACAGAAGATTTTCATCCTTGAAGTCTTAGCACATAAAATGATGAAATCTCAAATATCTGGAAATCTTTACTCTAGGGAATAACTTACTCTGAAAGAGTTTCGGAGGCAGAGGCTGACTATGACGAAAAACACAATTATCGCATTTGGGAAGCTAGTCTGTCGCCATCTCTTGGGGAAGTGCTTTCTGCTGAAAAACACAGGATTCAGTGGCAAGGCTAAAGGCAAGGAAGTGTGGCTGTATGTCCTGGGTGGGCCCAGCCGGTTCAATATGTGCGTACTGTCCTTCAGCTCTTACCTCCTCAGGCAGAAAACTCTTAGGAGATTCACTTAGGGGTTGTTGCTTCTTGCAGTATATACAGAGCTATAATGTAGTTGGGTACTTTTTATTTTTTTATGTTTCAGATGAAGCTTCAAGCACACACAGCTGCTGTTGACTTGCACTCCGTGACGGTCACGGATTCTAGAATGGTTTCATCTGTGCCCTTCGTCCCAGAGCTTGTATGAAGATTGTTAGCACATGTGTTATGTGTAGCTAAAGTCAGACAACAGTCTTGTTAGTTCTTGAATGCGGTCAATGGAGAGACCAGTATCCATAATCAGGTGGAAGAAGAGAAAGTGATTTATAACTCTAAGAGTCCGCTTCAGGTGTTATTGAGGGAAACTTCCAGGGTGTGTTGGCCACGCTGAGCCACACCAGTTGTGTCTACCTGACTTCACCCCGGTCAACTAAATAGTGAACAATTCTGTGGTTTCTCACAATGTGAAGTACCTGGTATTACCTGATTTTGAGACATAGTCCCAATCCTTTTGTTTCTGGAATAACAGGTACAATGTTTCTGCTATTATAAAAATTAATATGAAATTATGATTATATATCCAGGAAGACTACTCATGAGGGATAGTTTATGCGTTTAACATAGAGGTAATTAGTTTTTTCCAATGGATTTGGAATTTTGTGTGGACAGGGATTGAATCTTTGTTCTTTTCTGTAATCCAATGATTGAAAATAAATATATTTTATTACAGTAGTTCCCTCCTTGTCTATGGGGGTTACATTCCAAGACTTCCAGCAGATGCCTGAAGCCATGAATACACCCAAACCCTATATATATACTATGTTTTTCCCTATACATACCTACCTGTGATAAAGTATAAATTGGGCATAGTGCAAGATTAACAACAAATGATAAACTAGAACAATTATAACAATATACCATAGGAAAAGTTATGTGAAGGTGATGTTTTTCCTCCTCTCTCCCTCTCTCAACATACCTGATAATGGGTCTGATAACCCAGGTGGCCACTGGGTGACTCAGTGGCAGGTAGTGTGTATGGTGTGGATACTGTGGACAAAAGGATGATTCACGTCCCGGGTGGGATGGAGCTGGATGCTGTGAGGTTTTCATCATGGTATTAAAAATCACTTGCATTTTAAAACTTATGCATTGTTTATTTCTAGAATTTTCCATTTAACGTTTTTTGACTTCGGTTGACTGGGGGTCACTGAAACTGTGAAGGTGAAGCCTGTCCTGAGGGAGAACCGCTGTGCAGTGAACAACTATGTTAACGGATTATAGGCAGGCACATCAGTGCTTGTGATGCGTGTTGGAAGAAAGTCACACCTGATAATTATTAGGGAGCAGAGCTTAGGCACATCATCTGCAGGGCCCAGTGAAACCTGAAAATGTAAGTCATTTTGTTCAAAAATTATTAAGCATTTCAAGACAGTGGCAGTCAAGCATTAAACCAAATGCTGAGCTCTGCACGACTCTGCCTATTGCAGCCCAAGAAGCCAGCCCTGTTAAGGACAAGAGGAAATAAAAGCTGATTTCAAGTGCAAAGAACAAAAACAAAACAAACAATACCACATAGGTTCGTAAGTTGTCCAGAAATGGAGAATCCAGTATTTCTTCCCCCAAAAATGTTGATTTGAAAAGAGTGATTACCATATGTGATCACTCATTTCATTGGTCTGATTAAATTTTCTGTACTCAATTCTGTCACTATGAAAAGTTAGTAGTTGAAGTCTTAGACTTCTAAAGTCAAAAAATAAATGTGGTTATGGTTGTGGCATGTATTGAGCTCTATATTTGGAAAAATGTTGAGGTAATGTTTTACTGCTGATTAAATATGCCATGGATATTTGAGCATCTTGGTCGCATTACTTCTATATTTCCATTTTGTGTACTATCAAAGTGAATGCAAAACATAAAACCTTAAGCTTAAATTAAGTACTGAGGCTAAGACTACTAACTTGAACATATAAAAACTAAGCTCCTTGAAATAGTCCCTATGAAAGATACTTATGTTGGGGGAGCTGAATAATTTTCTGGGAACACACCTTTTCTTGGTTGGATCTGTGTGGTTCGAACAGAGCGCTCATATTATAGATCATTGTGCTGTAAAATAAAATATATGACAACCAGAGTAAGAGTATCTACAAAGTTGTCAAGATGTGTTTTGGGCTGACCTCCTTCCATTGTTCTTCTTTCTCCAAAGATTTTAAGTGGGATTATAAAAATCACATTCAGATTGAATGAACGCAGGATAAGTTTCACGTGGGGTGCTGGTTAGAAAGTATACTTTCTGAGGTTTCATTCCAGATCTGATTCTTGAGACGCTGCAGGTGGGGACCTAGAATCTGCATTTTATACTTTCCAGATGTTTCTTAGGCACTAGAGTTTGAAAACCACAGCCTTTGAGTTTCAACCATCATTTAGAGGAACTTTGAATAGAGACAGCCATGATACCATAATATTATTGATTAACAGAATCTGCTTTTAATACCTTACTGCTATAATACAGAGCTATGTGGACTGAGATAAGCAGATGAGTTACCTTGCCAACAAGAGCAGGGAAGTCAGACCTCTCACTGAGTCATGTTTGAAGTTCACCTGGGAAATGTGATGACTTTTAGCTGAGTCTAAATGCCAGGCAAAATGTGCATCTGTTCCCATCCCCTCCCAGCTGACACCATCTCACTGGATTGAGGCTAATCTTTATGCAGCACAGCTTATCTCGCCCCCGCACCCCGAATATCTGTAGAAAGACATGGGTTGCACAGTCCGGAGCTGCAGACTTCTCCAGGCTTCTCATCTAAACCGCCCGTGACTCAGAGCTGCAGCAGGCAGCGATTGCCACTGATTTAATTTGATCTTTCCAGAGAGGATTAAAAATACTGTTCTCGCCCCAGCTGGAATGTGGCTGCTAAGTTTCAATATGTCAGAGGGCCCTTTTCCATTTTCTCAGTGCCAGCCCGGGCGAGGGTGGTAAGTGACAACGCTGCAGGATTTGCATTATCTTCCCCAGCTTGCACGTTTGTCAACCACGTCGGAAAAGAAGAGGTGATTTGAAGGAGAGTTTTCAGAGCATGTAAGAAGGGTGCCTGCCTGATGGATTAAGAATGAGCTGAAAACACCCAAAGGCACGTGCAAAGCCCATGGCATGCCTGCACCTCTGCTCGGTTTGTGATTTCGGTGTACTACGGGGAGATGCCACCACTCTGCCTGGAAATAGGAGGCTCCAGTTCTGAATTTTATAAGTACCCAAACATAGGGCTTCACCTGGCAGTCAGTGTTTGCCTCACTTAAAGATGATTTAATGCTGATCATATCAAGCCAGTAAAACTACTCTGGACTTCTCAAAGTGTTTGCAGACACTTTTATTTTGGCAAGAATTAAGTTGTTTTATTTGATTCTTGCCAAAAATCCCATTAAGTATGCAAACAGATACTATTATCTCTCCTTTATGGATGAGGAAATAAGCTAATAATAAGCCAGCATTGAGTTCCACATTTTTTGAACTTTAAGATAAAAAGAAACTTTCTTTCTGGAAAGAAAGTAGTCGTACATTATACAGTATGTCTGATTTTTAAAAAAGCGTGGTCTTTTTATGTTGCCTTAGGATCACTCCGCGTGCTGTTAGCCGAATGCAGCTCTGAGGAGTGACTCGGCATCAGCCCGGTCCAGGGGCCATGGGGTGCTGTTCTTCCAGAAGTTACAGTGTGTTTGGGTTATGAGTGTGTGCGGGGATCCGACATTCACTGTGCTCATTTGTTACAGAATACAGGATCAGAATTCAAATAGCCCTTTGTGCTCTAAGAGGCAAAACGATATGCTCTTCGATTTTAGAAAATCCAATCTGCCAATGTGATTGGCTAGTGTTCCAGCCCTTCTCTGCTGGCTGCTTGGTGACCAGAGGGCTTTGAGAACAGACCTGAGTGCTTCCCCTGTCCGGAGTGGACAAGAACGACAGCGCAGGATTCTGTGGTCAGACTAATTCGGCATTGCAATTCTAATACTTCATGCTTGTGGCTACGACGATAATAGGAGCTGAAAATGCTGCATTGTGAATCTATTATGACAAAGACGGTAATGAGAATGGGAAAAACTGCAGAATGAACTCATTCCCATTAGGTTCTGAAGCTAAATTTTCTGCCTTCAGCACGAATGGTGTTACAGCCTGGCCTCTTTAATCAAGACTGTGTCATTTGGAGGAATATTGTAACTAGCAGAAAACAAAAATTCCCCTTCTGACAAACCGTTTGCTCATTCAGATAACCAAATTGGAATAAAAAACACCATTTTAGAAGGTTCATTATAAAAGATGTGTGTGTGTGCAGTGATTGTGGCTAATAGCATAAACAATAAAATAAAAAAAATGATGTAGAAGATTTGGAGCAAAGAAAAAAATGCTCACGTTGTCTCCCCCTCAGAGCAGG
This sequence comes from Artibeus jamaicensis, assembly GCF_021234435.1. Taxonomy (NCBI): domain Eukaryota; kingdom Metazoa; phylum Chordata; class Mammalia; order Chiroptera; family Phyllostomidae; genus Artibeus; species Artibeus jamaicensis. The sequence continues at coordinate 19,367,430 of NW_026522056.1, forward strand.
GTTTTCAAAGGGCCTGGACCACATGCTCTTTGTCCAGATTGTATTGCTGTCTGGTCCTAATGCTCCCAGTTATGATTAGGGTGAAAGAGTTTAGTAAGTGTTGAAACAAAAATATTTTGTTAGGACTGCCCTAGGTATTTTAGGGGTCTTTTTTGTTCCTTCCTGAGGAGATTCTACCACTATTAATAATGCTCCCAGCAATAGGAAACCATATTTACCTTATTCATTTTACTCTCATTGTTATTGGAGAAAGTGGACTGGCCCACTGTGCTTGGAAGTTAGCTGGTGTCCTTTGGAAGCTTACCTGCATGGCTACGTTTTTCCATTTTGCGTGGGGTAAACTGTGATAAAGCCACTGATGAAACCCAACCTGTGATGCCAGACCAAAGCTAATTCTGTGTGTCCCATAACCTCAGCAGCTGGCTCTTTGCAAGGGTTTTCTGAGCAGATAATGCAGTTCAGCAGTTCAGAGCTGAGCCTTGGGGAGACATGGTGCTTGAGCAAGCCTCTTCTCATGGTGGGGTTTAGTGAGTTTTCCTAATTATTGATCGCCAGGGTTCTAAAAGCCAAAAGAGACAGAGGGGTCTCCATGGAATCAGTGCTTCTATTATGGATAAAATCTCAGAAAGAGGCCCTACGTAGATTAATCTGTGTACAGCCTAACCTGGGTTTAAGAATCTCCTGAAGGTAATAAATACTCGGATTATGTTTCAAGCTTAATTTTAAGGTTCTTTCTTTATTCCACTTGGCTTTCTATTTACTCTCTCCTATTTTATCCCTTCTTGAAATGAGATTGGACAACAGTAAGTTATAAATATAGAATCAAGATATATTAAGAAATCTTACTCTTTTCAACTCCTGTAATTTAGAGTGAAATTAGACCACTACCTGATTATTTTGTCAATTCCTGACAAAAGTTGTTTTAGAACTTCCAAATCCTGTAAATCATGATCAGATCCGCACCCTCATTATTAATTATTGTCAATCCATCCCATATCCATTGAATCCTATGAATAGCTCATTTTTATTCAATGAGGGGAACAGCGATTATTGCAATAAATTCACACCTTTTCACTGTATATGTCACCTGAATTAGTAGAGGACTAGGAGTATACTAATGTGGCTGCAATAACGTAGCATCTTGCACTTTAATCCAAACTTACATTACACTTGCTTTCCTACTGTCACTAATTTAAACTAGTTTGAGGTAGAGTGGCTTGAGCTCAGCAACTTTCTGTGGTTTTTAAATCGTGGGAGCTCTTATTCTGATTTGCTATAACAGCCTTAATTCATCTTGGGTGTTCTTACTCAACCAGTGGAAAAACAAGTACTCATCTGGAAAGCTTAGAAAAGATAGAATTTGAAATATGCCTAGGCTTTTTTTTTAATGGAAAAATTAGACAAGTTATTGCCTACATTAATAAATTGATATTTAGTTCATATAAATTAGTAATTCATATAAATTAGTATTTCATATAATTTCTATTCCCTATAAATAAATGGAACAGTTTCGCCTAGCAGGGTTAAAAAACCTTGCTCCTCTCTTCAGATTTCAGTCCCAGTTTGAAAGCAGACAAAAGGCATTTCTTCCCCCCATTTTAATATTTGGCTATAGTGACTTTCAAGGTCCTCAGTTTATTGGCATAATTTAATGGAAAAATTTATGCTTCAAAGCATTCATTTTTCTTCCCAGGCATTGTGGTTTTCAATTTCTCATCTGCTGGGTGGCTTTTAGTTTACATGCAGAACAGAGTCTTCTCAACTTTTGGATTCCCTTAATACAATATTCGATGGAAAATGAGGTCAAAGTTTGAGTGAACCAGGGATATGATCTCATCTTGTCCTTCTGGTTGTTGGAAAACAGCTGTTTTTATAAGTATCTAAGTAATAAGCTGAACCGTCCATTTTTTTGTTACTAACTTGTTTCAAAAGTGATCGAGCCCGAGTACAAATAAAATGATATTTCAAACAATAAAGATTCCTGAACACCTTTAAATGTCGTTGTGATGTCTCAAAACTGGATTACGTACTTTCTCTCCCAACTCCTTCCCACCCCTCCACTCGCCATCCTGGAAAAGAAGTCTGGGCAAAGAGATGCTGGCTGAAATGTTGTTAGCACATATCACAAAACAGGTATTTCTGAATTGACATGGATTATTAATGGATTTCAATGCAAAACTCTATATTCTTTTGGTGTGAAAATTGGTGAACTGAGTATGGGATTGTAGAGCAATTTTAGCCTTAACCTCAAGGGACTGAACTAGGCCCCGGTTTGCGGTTTGGTTCCTGGAGGTTGTCCCCACAGAACATCTGTTCCGAGCTCCAGGTGAGAACCCAACAGCTCCGGGCACTCCCTGGAGAGCTGGGGGGCCCAGGATCAACCAGCGCTCTAAGTGCCTTTCTCTTCTGTGAACATCCGAAGCAGGACTGTTTAGATCTGGCTGCATCAGAGCCACCCCTCGAACAAGTGATAATTTTTAAGAGCCCTAGAAGTTTCTTATTAATCAAGTAGTCATGGCGCTGGACTAGACGTTCAGTATTCAGTATGAAAATCAACCTAAAACTATTTTGTAGCCAGTGACACAGCGTGTTGTGTGCATTGGCATTTACGACAGATGAATTTCAGAGAGAATAGGAGTTTGAGCAGGAGTCTGGTTGATGCGCTGCCTCTCTGTTGCATGACATGATCTGCTTAAATTGTCAGACTTCCTCTTAAAAATGAGAACGTCGAGGCCCAGGAACATTAGGTGGCTCGCACAGTCCTTTCATGGCAGAATCACTATTAAAACCCAATTCAAGTTATCAGATGTCCAGCATCAGATCAAAAGTTTTTTTGATAACTCAAACATGATGAAGACTCTAGTTGAGATGAAAATTAGGTTTCTACTTTGAAACCTGGACCACTCTAGCTGGGGATACTCTAACAGAGTTTTCTATGCCATCCTCTGCCGGTCAGCGTCACCTTGGATTTAAGTGGATTGTGTTAAAAAATAGCTACATTTCTCCCAGAGGCCAATTTTGTTTGAAGCATAACATAGGCCATGGTTCCATCCAGTCTGAGGCATGCTGATTGTAAGTAGCTACATTTATGATAACAGTTGAAAGGAGAATGCCATTAAAATAAAAGCATCCCACAAGTAGAACACTATTTTAATCAATTTACAATTGTGGAAGCTGAAAACAAAAATAACTAAAAGCTTCCTCTAACATTTCTTTTAAAAAGTCTTAGAAAATTAAAAAAAAATTTTTTTCAGTGATTTCTAAGTAATAACTCTGCATATGGATGCAATTTTGGAACATCTATAACTATCTCAACAGTAACATCCTTTTTGGCCCAGCTTCAATCACATCCGAGTTCTTTTACTCCCTGTGCTTTCCCCACGAAAGTAAATGAAGAGAAGGATCTGTACCTGTTCCATGCTTGTACTGAGACACATGTACCTTTCAATTTTCTTTTTCCGAGACAGTATGTTGTTATCTAGGAGCATGCGGCAAGCAGAAAGAAAAAAAAATCCACCTTTGTTTATTTGTTGCTGCTTCTGACTCTAGCAAGATGTGAAGTCACTCTCAAATTCTCCTGTTCAGAAGAATTGGTGGGTGCTTGTTAAGAGCACATGCCTTTGTCTGGTTCTCAGAGATTTGTTTCCTCTGGAGATGCCCTGGGTGGTCATGGCCAAGGTCCTGGGCAGGGCGGAGAGCTCTGAGAGTGTGAGTACACCCAAAGGGGTGGCCTGCTGCTGGAGGAGGTGTCGCAATGGCCACTCCCCTCATTGGTGTGCTCTCAGGGACTGGGGATGTCATATTTCTCCATTTTTTTTTCTAGTGTTGAATCCTTGTTGTTGAATCTTTGAAAGCTGACTGGAAAAATGCAAATATACTGAGCATTCACATGTCAAAGGAGAAGATTCCTTGGCAACCAAGGAGGAGATCCAGAATTCCAGTTTTTGTATCCTGTTCTGGAAACCATTGAGGGTGCATAGCCGCTGCTAATGATGCTGCAGGAGCAGAATACACTTGTTCTCCCTTCCTTCTGCTCTTTGATCTCTTGTCTGAACCCAGTCAGAAGCCAGAAGTTTCTGAGCCAGCTGAACTTGCAGGTGTCCCCCTCTGGGATACAGAGCAGAGTGAGGGAAGAAAGAGGAACAAATGGAATCTGAGCAAATGGACTTGGGGTCATCTTGGCCTGATAGAGAATCAGATTGAGCAAGTGAGCAGATTGTCCAGGGTGAGTGTTGGGGCAGGAAATTGAACCCCAAGGGATCTGAAGGTTGATGTCCATGCAGAGTATAGAGTCGGGCACTGTTCTGAGAATCAGAGCTGAGGCACCCCCGGGCTGCTTTCTGTTGAGGGGATGTAGGTTCATCAGAAGGAAGGGACCTTTTTTTCACGGGGTAGCCTTCTCATTTCACCTGAACAGCCACACTGGCATTTTTAGTGGAAATACCTCAGCTCACGCATCAGAGAGTCAGCACTGGGGCACCGCACAGCCCCTCCCCTCTGCCCCCAGTTTCTGTCTGGGGTCTGTGCAGAACGTCTGCTCTCACTCACAGCCAAGGTGATCAGGATGCAGCAGGAAGCCGTGACTGGATCCTGTGGGCAAGTTAAAAAAATAAGCAGCCGACAATTATATTAACTGTGCAAGAATAAAAAATTAGAGCAGATGTTCCTTGGCAAATGTTTATTTTCTGTAGAGAAATAATCTCAGTTCATATTTTCAGACTGCCCTCTGGACAATAAGATAGTGAATTTGGAGTCAGGTAATGACTAAGAAACTTGTATTATTTATTTCAAAGTACAAAACTCTTTAAGGGCCAGAATGTAATGAAATTTGTAATGTGTGCATAAAACAAGCTACCGTATTTTGCTGTGTATAAGGTGCTTCTGGGTACAATACATACTCACGTTTTTGGCCCAAACTTTCAGGAAAAAACTCTTGTTTTAAATTTTAAATTTTTATTTATGTTTAGATACATTTTTTGTATTGTGAAGGAATTTTAGCGTTTATTTTTGAACATACAGATATTACTGCTTTCTAGAGTTACACTTTTAATGCATAAGCATAAATAAAATAATAAAAAATATTTATACAAATACGGAATTAGTACTACTCATGTATATATAATGCACACCCTATTTTTCCTTCAAAAATTTGGGGAGAAAAATGCGCATTATACGTGGCAAAGTATAGATTCTAAAAGTCATCGTTTGCATGAGACTCCATAAATTCACACCATGGAGTGTTGTCTAAACAGTTTCTGTCTGTTTAGACAACAGTTTCTGTCTAAAGAACTTTGTGCAGTGCCTTCAACTTGGACTTCAGGCTCCTCACCTGGTCTCCACTCAGCAGCCAATCCCGTGGCCCCAGCCAGAGGTGCCACAGACACCTGGCCACCCACCTTTCTGGAAACACAGGGGACTTTTGAGTTGGTAATGAAAAACTGGCCTTCATAACATTTTCTCACAGTGAGCCTGGTTTTAAGTCCATTTCTTGCTTAACAAGTTCTTGTTTTTCAGACAGAGGTAATGTTTTCCTTTCGCCTCCTGACCGAGGACACCATGAGGTGTTCCAGCTAACTTTCAGAGACCCATCACTGGTATTTTCACCAGCCTTGTTCTTAAAAGTCTACAGTTGCCTTCTCCATTCACTCCATCATTTTACACTTGAAAAGGTCATGGTTCCCTCATCAGGAAACTTTGGAGAAATCCCTGGCTATGATTTATCTTATGTTACATGCCCTGATAGAGATTCTCAGGAAGCAGGGCCCATTAGTTCCTTGTAAGGTCATTTCCCCGATGACTAGTGCAAAATGAGTAGCAATTGTACATGCTTGAGTTTGCAGCGTTTTCTGGGTTGATTCAAAGGGAGTCAAGGGAATGATTGGTTTCTGTGCCGTGAGTCCCGTGGGTTCGACAGGTGATGTATGGGAGAGTCTTTGTAGGTGCCAGGACATCAGTGAGAGCACTTGAGTTCACATCTGCTCCTCCAATATTTGGTATAAAGATACCCATGAGCCCAAATATTGAACATTTTATTATCTTACTATATTTGTGATCTGTGGTTCTTTAAAAACCCATTGGTGTGTTATAATGGTTTTCTTTTCAAACTCGGGGATATTAATTATTACTGACATAAAGAAATTAAAGGAAGCCTAGATACTTTTTTAAGTCACAAATTTTGAAAATAGTATTCAGTGAATTTCATAGCAGTTTTATCTACAATCTTCAATACTGGATTATATTTAGTAGATAGCCAGGGAGTTTGCAGGGGAAAGCAGTAGTATAAAATCAAATAATTCATTTTCATATCTGGGAAGATATTTTGAGGGGGACCAGTTTTGATTTGATTTCTCTGTAAAAAAGACAAAGTTAGATATTATGCAAGAAGCATTTATGAGACCCATTCAACTGTAAAATTTTATTTTCCCGTTTATAATCTCAGCTACTTAAAATAAGTCAAATATATACTTTTCTCTCTAAATTTATTCTCACTTTAAATATTAATTTCAACCAGGATCATTTGTTCAAGACAAGCATATTATATTTTTTCTATGTATGAGGTCCTATGTGGATTGCTGGGAATACAACTCTGAACAAAACAGAAAGTCCTACCCTCAGGGTTCCCAAGTGTAGTGAGTCTCCTGGCATTAAGTTCTGCCAACAGGATGGAAACACTTAGCTCACTGTAGAGGAGAAGCTTGCTGAAGGGTAGAAGGTAATTGCGTAAAATCAAGTTCAGGTATCTGTGGTAGACCTGAGACCTCTCCTGTTCTGGCCTTGTGTCCTGAGTGGTTTCCCAGTGGCACAGGTAGATTTGTTCTGATTCCCACACAGTCTCTCCCTGAGGCCCGCTTGGAGCCAGGTGTGAGGTTGTGAGTCTGTTTAGCCCCTGACTCTGTCTCAAGTCTACCACAAGGACACCAATACAAGGACTGAAACTAGAACCTGGGCACTACTCTCGGGGCTCATACGGTCAGTGTTACTAAGCCATGTGGATGACACTGAAGGAGCAGGGAAAGAAATGGAAGGAAATCAGATTACCACTCTGCCTGATAAGGGCTAATGTCCTCATGTGGCCCATGTCTTTGGGATGCTCATGGGGTCCTCATTCATGCTTAGGAACAAGGTTGTGCCTGTTTGCTATGGAAAATAAGCCATTAGTTATTATCGTTTGTATTTACAGTATCTGCCATATTTAGTGTTGCTGTCTTCGCCATGACAATGATTGAAGGGAATATCAGAACCTATTAATAAATGATGCTTGGAGGTCACATTTTCAAAGTATTAAAAAAAACTAACTAATAATAAGGACATTTTGCTACAAAGTTTACAGATTCAGCTTCACTTTAGAAGTATGATTTGGCTTATTAATTGTAGCAGAGAAATTTATTCTTAATTGTTCCCAAATAATTAAAGGTATGTTATTTATGCTTGATGAACTAAATATGAAGAAAGAAGTTTCATGTTATCTAATAATTGAAATAATTTGAATTAGATTTTGAAATAGCCTTGGTACTATTGCATTTGTTAGTTCATTGATAATATTCTCCAAGGCTATTCATTCTGATTACCCTCCTCTGAAAAAAAGAATTTGGCTTTTCCCACCACCCTCATTTCCCCTCTCCCTGGAAAGTAAAATGGTGTAGGGGAAGCAGGATGGAACTAATGTTTGGAAGCTTAAATTTTAGTCTGGCTGCCACTATTTCCTCAGAGAAAATCTCCAAAGCTCTTTGATTTAAATGTCCCCATTGGTAAGATGGAGCTAATAATACAACCTCATACAACCCAGAGTCTCAGTGGGGAGAATTGACATAAATAGATTTTTAGAACTGCAAAGTAAGTGTAAGGTATGATGTAAGTGTAAGGTATGATGATTTTTAGTTTCCGACCTAATACAAGGTCATACATGCATGTGGAAAGATGTCCATATGGTGCAAGAAGGTGCACCAGGTAAATCTCCTCTGCCTGCTGTTTCCCACTTCTTCAGTTTTCTCTCGTTACTTCCCAGAGGCAGCTGCTGTTCCTGGTGGGTGTTAGACACCTTCTGGGGACACTGACATAGCAAGAGAGTTTACTAAGCATGTTTATAGGACCAAGGTCCTCCTTCCTAGGAGAACACTTGCTTATTTTTAGTGGGACATGATTCTCTGTATGAAATAGCTCAAGATCTAAGGAATACAGCTTCATCATCTTTCTTGATTCAAATAGGAAAAGAGTAGAAATCTACATGCTATTAGCTTGCTGAACCAGAGTTTTTTTGGGTAGAAGTTCAAGTTCATGAAGCACCACCTGAAGGGATAAAAATAATGCTCCATGAGAATGTGGTCTTCCAACAACAGACACAATTTCACATCACACGGTATTGCTTGTGAAAGGTTTTGCTCCCCCTTCTCCTCTCTGCATCCCTGGGTGACAGATCTGGCAGTAACAGATCGCAGGTGGGATGACATGTATTTGTGGATTTGAGCTTGTAGTTTGGCTTTAACATATTGTCATGTCTCTTTTTCCAGACTTGCCTTTCGTTCATAGCCCCAACACCTCTGCTTAACATAATAATGAGATTCAAGACCTGCAGTGCAGCCAAGATGTAGGCGCAGGTCAGCATAGTCCTATTATCAGAGCTGGGCTGTGATCCCAGATCACTGGTTCCAGAACAGCAAATGTGTTCGTCTCGGCCATGCCATCCTGGGCAATGTCAAACACTCCTCACATTCTTTTCCAAGGAGCTGGTCTCTTACATTTCTTTTCTTTTCTTTGTTTTATTAGTCCAGGGCTCATGAGGGAGGTATCATATGTCTTCCAGATCTCTTACCCTCTAGTTTGTCTACATTTGCCTTTGAGGTCAGTTCTAACTGGTATGATGTTAACAGCTTAAAAATAGTCTCATATGAAGCAGCCAGGATGAGGGGCAGGGAAAGGGAAAGTCTGAAAAGGCAACTTAACCAGCCCGTTCTCACCTGCCCTTCACTAAAAGTTGATCATATTCATTATTACTACTCATTAAATTCTTCTTTGCAAAATGAACAAGCATCTCTTTAAAATGTTCATGTCTCCTAAGGTCTACAGACATACTTGGTAAGGAATTTGCCCATTATAAGATAGTTCAATCTAGGGGAAAACATTAAGTTTTACTGATTGGTAGTCAAAAAGAATGAGAATCAGGTCCATTCTCTCAATACAAATGATGAGGAATTACAGATGCTGCAGACCCCCACGTGGACTTAAAAGTCTTAGGGTTGCAGATACAGACTCAAGATAATGTTTTGACAAAGTATTATGTCCCCTTTCTTGAGGGTTGCTCTGAAATAATTGTATAATAAGACAATTCCCAGCAGAGGAACTTATATCGTGAGCACAAAATAGCATTGAAAGACTAAAGCCTTAAGTGAAGCAAATAATTTTTCTGTTTATAAAAATCAACAAAAGAGCACCCTCTTTTGCAAAACCATATGATATATCTTAATTTAATGGGTACAGTATGGTTGGCATCCAGTTATTACCCAACAATCACCAGAAAATTTTTAGACTCTGCAGTTTCAAAAATGTGACGAATTAATTTTGCTTGCATACAGACATTATGTTCAGAGACCATTTTTCTCCTCTCTAGTCAGATAGTCACATGATCACCACCATAGTGATTTTATAGCTATGAGATGATGACTCTTCTCCACTTGTCTGGTACCATCCTGGTATCAGGAACAGAACAACTCAGACCCTCGAGATGCATAACCTTGCTTGGGTGGAGTAGCTATTTCTTAACCCACTTCTCTAATCAATGAGGTTGCATTGCTTTTGTCCTTCACCATGGCTTCAGACCCTCCTGCACACAGACACTGGTATGCAGTTTTGGGGAAGAGGATTATTGTCTGTAAACATTTCCCCCCCTTTATCAAAGCTGTATTCCAGATACCTTTATTCTTGCTCATCCTTATCTATTCAATGATACCTCCTTTTTTTCTTCCCAGCTTCCAGTGGGTTTCATTGTCTTCAGATGATCTCAATCAGAGAAACTGAAATTGTGCCTATACTTCACTGTTGCAGATGCATGAAATATTTAGAAAAACATATTCAAGCTCATTAGAGAATTGTGGATGGCAAATGAAAATATTGATGATGATAAAATAGAACTTTTATTTAGGATGTACCCTCTGCCATCCACACAGTATTCTCTTTAATTATTTTTCCAGCCACCTCTTTGGCAGGTGACATATTCATCTTGGTTTTAAAGAGGGACCAGGTAACTCATCGGGGTTGCACAGGTAATAAGTGGGCAGCTAGGACCGAAGAACACATACTTTAGCAACGATGCTATCTTGTACTTACAGACTTGTATATTGAGGGACATCAAATTGTGGGGGATAAAAAGATGGAGATTTTACCTGTAAATAACTTCTCCCAACTGTGCTAGATTGAATGTCCTTGCATTTAATAGTTCAGTAAGATTACATAATGTTTTAATTTATTTAAAATTATCTTGTTTTGTTATTTGAAGCTCAATTCTGATAATTTTCTTACCGAGGTATGATATACACACAGACAAGTGCATAAAATGGCAGCTTATAGATTTTTACCTATAGGCAAAGTAAGTAACCACAATCTAGATTAAGATATAGAACTGTTAGGTTGCTTCCCAGTCAATAGCTCTCCCTCCAAGGTAATTACTATTCTGAATCCAATAATCGTCAGTTAGTTTTGCCAGATCTTGAACATCATGTAAACAGAATCATACAGTGTACGTTCTGTAATGCCTGGCTTCTTTTGTGCTGCAACAATCCTGTGAATCATCTGTGTTGTGTGAAACAGTAGTTAATTCTTTTATTTGCTATCTTTTGAGGATACAATTACTGATTTATTCATTCTCCTGTCAACAGACATTTGTGTTGACTTGGTTTTGGCTATTATGAATAAAGCTGCTAGAAGCATTTTTGTACATGTTTTCTGGTGCACATAACATTCATTTTTATGGGCATGTATTCAGGAAAAGAATTCCTGTGGGTTATCATGCAGTATATGTTAGCTTAGTCTATATTACCAACAGTTTTCCAAAAGGGTCAAACCAAGTATATACCCATCAGGAACTGATTAGATTCTCTATTGGTCCACATTTGTAGCTATACTTTGCATTAAGAGTCCTTTTCATTTTAGGTACACTGCTAGGTGTATAGTGATATCTCACTGGAGCTTTAATTTGCATTTCCCTCACGAGTAATGAAGTTGCCTTCTTTCTGTATACTTATTTGTTATTTCAGTATCTGATTTGTTCAAGTAGATATTACATACTTAAGTTTTCTGCACATTTAAAATTGATTTGTTTGTCTTTCTTATTTGTAAGTGTTTTTTTATATGTTCTAAGTGTGAGTTCTTTCCCAGGGATACATATTGGAAATATCTTTTTAAGCCCATGACTGGCCTTTTTCTTCTTGCAGTGTCTTATGTGAATAGAAGTTCCTAATTTTAATGCAGTTCATTTTATTAATTTTTTATGTGCAGTGTTTTTTGTTCCTGTTTAGAAATTTCTGGCCTACTTAAGGTCACAAATGTTATTCCCCCTATTATTTCCTCTAAAACATAGATTTCTAAACTTTCTTAGCTTCTGAAGCCTTTAAAATGTTAGCTTTTTACCCCCAGAGAGCTGCTAAGCCAAAAGAAAGACATAGCAATTCTGTTTATTAAATATGTAGGTCCAAACAACTTAATTTTTTATGAATACTACTAGAAAGCAAATGTTAGGTGTGTATTTATCTGAAAAAGCTGCTCAAAGAGGTGACTATTGATGCAGCATTTTTCTTTATTATACAAAAAAAGCATATTAAACCTTGAAAGTTTGAGATGATTGAATTTCAACCCAAAGTGACTTTTCACTGGATGTTGTTGAGGCTGCCTAAATAAAGATTGCCATTGTGCGGTCAGCAGTAGACCAGTAATTCATTTTTATGTCCCTGGAGTTACTTACTGTTTCTTTGATCTAGAGAAACAATTAGAGGGAGCATTAGAGATAAATGAGGGGGGGAGACAAAACAGAGACAGATTTACTTTATTAAGTTTACTTCATTTAGCTTGTTGACTTCCAAAGTCAGGAGAAATTTCCGAATAAATGAATATTTCTTTTGATTTGAATGTATAAAAAACTGCTGGGGGAATCTGGCGATACACAAAAATTTCAGAGTCAAAGAAGCAAAATCATAATCTCTTTAGATGTACAGAAAACTGCAAAGCAATTTCTGCTTTCAAATGAAGTTCTTTTTCTTCTTTCCTTTATTTTTTAATTTTCCTCCCTCCCTCCCTCCTTCCTCCCTCCCTCCCTCCCTCCCTCCCTCCCTCCTTTCCTTCCTTCCTTCCTTCCTTCCTTCCTTCCTTCCTTCCTTCCTTCCTTCCTTCCTTCCTTCCTTCCTCCCTTCCTTCCTTCCTTCCTTTCTCTCTCTCTCTTTCTGTAACACCCACCATTTTTATTAGATGTACCAGTGATTCTTTCCAGATTGTTTGGTCCTTTTAAAATATTTTGATTATTTATTTATAGATAGCCAATTTTAACAGTGATTATGGCACAATAAGGTTGACATATACTTTAATCTATTGGAGAAACTTATTACAATTTCTACTCTTTTGTTTTAATCATATACATTATAAAAAGCTGTAGTCAACCTAACCAGATATGGTTTAAACTGTAATCAGTTGAAGGCTACATTTTATTCATTAAAATGTTGGAAAGTTTAAATTTATCTTTATCTCAATGTATAATTAGTTGGTTTTTGCTGTTTGATGCAAATATAAGCTGTGTTTTTAGTCATATGATAAAGTCCTAGAAATAAATTGACACATTGATTTTACCACATGGCGCAAGATGGGCCATATCAAAATTTACAAGGTAAGTCAAGACGTTTTTTCAGATACTAAACTAAACTTTCATAAACTAAAGTTTATGAACAATTTTTGTCCTGGAATCAGAGAAAAGTACAAGTTACAATCAATAAAATTTTCTTTAATTTGATGATTTAGAGATAATGTTAACCTATACAGACTTTAGACTTTTCTGTTTTCCTAAATCAATCCCCTTAACTACATTTTAAGCAAAATATAATGTTTATCAGTCTGTACTGCAGATTATTTGGGCCAGCATGGTACACAGCCACGACAATGAGAACAGGTGTGTTTGAAGGCTTTCGAATGGGTGACCTTGCTTCACCTTTTCGGTTAGAAAAGCATTTCACGTATGGGAGGCCTGTAGCACTTTTATGGAAGATGTTTTAACTCCAAAGGACTAATTTAAATGATTTAAGAAGTTATGTGTGGAGAAAAACAATTACTTTTAATGACTTCACATAAGGAATTCAATCAAATAACTATTGAAAGTAGTAATTAGAAGTTCAAATGCAAAATTGTCCTATAAAACTGATTTCACTTCCAAAATGAAAGACAAAGCTTCATCCTATGCACAAATGTGGGTCCCGATGTGTTACTGGAATTATTTATTCTTTTCCACTTAGTCCCATGACTGTAATTAAAACAATTTTTTTCAGCATCACTGAGATACAAAGTTTAAAGTGTACAATGTGATTATTTCATATAGTATCTATTGTGAAGTGGTTACTACAATATGATTAATACATCAACCACCTGAAATAATTACCATTTTGGGGTTACAACTTAAAATGTGCTCATTTTGCAACTTTCAAATGCACAATATAGTATAATTATTATATAGTTAACTGTAGTCAGGCTGTGTATTAGGTACCCAGAAGTTAGTCATCTTATACCTGGAAATTTATACCTCTTGACCAACTACACCTGTATCTGCCATCCCGTCCCTGGCAACCAATAATCCACTGTGTTTTTCTATGAGTTTAATGCTTTTAGATTCCACATATAAGTGAGATTTTGGGAGGTACTTGTCTTCCTATTTCTGACTTGTTTCACTTAGCGTAATGGCCTCAAGTTTTATTCATGTTGTAGCTAATGGCAGGATTGCCTTTATTTTTATGACTGAATAATATTTCTTTCAAAATACATAGCACCTCTTCTTTATCCATTTATCTGCTGATAGACACTTGCGTTGTTTTCATGTCTTGGCTATTGTAAATAATGATGCCATATACATGGTCTGCAAATACCTCTTTATATAGCACTTTTATTTCAGATACATACTCAGTAGCAGAGTTGCTAGATCACATGGAAGGTCTATTCTTAATTTTTTGAAAAACCTTCCTACGGTTTTCCGTAGTAGCTGTACCGATTTGCATTCCCACCAACAGTATACAAGAGTTTCCCTTTCTCCACATCCTTGCTAGCATATGTAATCTCTTGTCTTTTTGATAATGGCTATTTTAACAGGTGTGATGTGTATATTTCTTATAATTGGTGATGTTGAGCACCTTTTATGTACCTGTTAGCCATTTTTATATCTTTTAAAAATATTTAGGTCCTTTGCCCACTTTTTAATTGATTATTTTGAGTTTATTAGTTCCTTGTATATTTTGAATATTAACTCCTTGTCATATATATGGTTTGTAAATATTTTCTCCCCTTTAGTAGGTTGACTTTTCATTTTGTTCATTGTTTCTTTTGCTATGCAGAAAAATTTTAGTTTGATTAGGTCCCACTTGTTTCTTTTTTATTTTTTTGAATTTGCTATCATTTATGACCAAAAAAATTATTGTGAAAACTAATCTCAGGATGCTTTTTCTCTGTTTTCTTCTAGGATTTTTATGGTTTCAGAACTTACATTTAAGCCTCCAATTCATTTTGAGTTATCTTTTTTAGTGGTGTAAGACAGGATTCCAGTTTCATTCTTTGCATGTGAATATGCAGTTTTCCTAATACAATCTATTGAATAGACTATCTTTTTCCCACTGGATAGTCTTGACTCTCTTGTCAAATGTTAGTTAAATATATACATACATATATAGGTTTATTTCTGGGCTCTTGATTGTTCTGTTTTCTTATTTTTTAAGCTGGTACCATGCTGTTTTGCTTACTGTTGTTTTGTAATATAGTTTGAAAATGAAAGTATGATGCCTCTAGCTTTCTTCTTTCTTAAATTCGCTTTGATTATTTGGGGTCTTTTATCATTTCATATAAATTTTAGGATTGTTTGTTCTAGTTCTGTGAAAAGTGCCATGGGAACCTTGATAGAGATTGCATTGAATCCATAGACGGCTTTGTTTGTTTGGACATTTTAACAACAGTAATTGTTTTGATTCATGAACACAGGATATCATTCCATTTAGCTGTATCTTCTTCAGTTATTTTCATCAGTATTTTATAGTTTTCAGTGAATATATCCTTCACTTTGGTTAAACTTATTATAAAATATTTAATTGCTTCTGATGATATTGTATATGGGATTGGTTTTTGAATTTTCTTTTCAGACATTTCTTTGGTAGTGTATATAAACACAATTGATTTTTGTATGTTGATTTCGTGTTCTGCAACTTTATAGAATTTATTTGTTAGTTCTGTTTTGAGGAGGCTCTTTAAGGTTTTTCTCTATATAAGATTATGTCATCTGGAAACAAGGACAATTTTATTTTTTCTTTCTGATTTGGATGACTTTTATTTTGTTTTCTTGCCTGATTGTTGTGGCTAGGACTTCCAGTGCTATGGTGCACAGAAGTGGTGAAGAGTGGTTACTCTTGTCTTGTTTCTGATCTTAGAGAAAAAGC
The DNA here is from genome assembly GCF_021234435.1 of Artibeus jamaicensis. NCBI lineage: Eukaryota > Metazoa > Chordata > Mammalia > Chiroptera > Phyllostomidae > Artibeus > Artibeus jamaicensis. The sequence continues at coordinate 19,383,086 of NW_026522056.1, forward strand.
TCTCAACCTCTTACCATTGAGTATAATATTAACTATGGGCTTGTGGAATATTGCCTTTATTTTGTTGAGATATGTTTATTCTATATCCAGGTTGTTTAGAGTTTTTATTATGAAAGGCTGGAAAATTTTGTCAAATGCTTTTTCTGTATCTATTGAAACAATCACATAATTTTTTCATTCTATTAATGTGATATATTAAATGATTGATTTTCATATATTGAACCATCCTTGCATCCAAGGGACAAATGCCACTTGGTCATGATAGATGATCTTTTTAATGTAATGTTGAATTCAGTTATTTAGTATTTTTGCTGAGAATTTTTTCACCAATATTCATCAGGGAATATAGTCTATATTTTCTTACAGTGTCTTTGTTTGGCTTTGGTATCAGCATAATGTTGGCAATATAAAATGACTTCGATTGTGTTCCTCACTCTTCACCATTTTTGAAGAGTTTGAGAAGGATTGATTATTCATTAATTAAAAAAAAATATTTGGTAGAATCCACCAGTGAAACAATCTGATACTGGCTTTTCTTTGTGGAGAGGTTTTTGATTACTAATTCAATCTCCTTACTCATCATTTGTTCACATTTTCTATGTTTTCATGATTAGGTCTTGTTAGGTTCTATGGTTCTAGGAATTTAACCATTTCTTGTAGGTCATCCAGGTTGTTAGCATATATAATTATTTGTAGTAGTCTAATGTGATTCATTGTATTTCTGTGATATCACTTGTGATATCTCCTCAGTCATTTATGATATTACTTTTGAGTCTTCTCTGTTTTTTTTTCTTTCTTAGTTTACCTAAGGATTTGTTAAGTTTATCTTTTCAAAGAAACAACTCTTAGTTTTGTTAATCTTTTTTGTTTTCCTGTACTTTATTTAATTTGGTCCTAATCTTTATTATTCCTTTCAATGACTAATTTTGGACTTAGCTTCTTCTTCCTTTCTTAGTACCTTGAAGTGTAATATTAGATCGTTTTTTGAGATCTTTTATTTTATATGTATATACATATATCTGCATAGCTATAAACTTTCCTCATAGAACTGCTTTTGCCACATTTCATGTTTTTGTATATTGTGTTTTTATTTTCACTTGTCCCAATAGTTTTTTTTATTTCCCTTTTGATTTCTTCTTGGATTCATTACTTGTTCATGAGTGTGTTAATTTCTACATATTACAATTTTTCCATATTTCTTCCTGTTACTGATTTCTAATTTTATACCATGTTGTCCAAGAATGTACTTCATTAGGCTTAACTATTTCCAACTTTTGATTTAAAATGAGAAACATGGTACTCTTTCTTTCGCTTGAACACTTAGAGGCCATTGTGACATTGTTCACTGACCTAATTTCAATATTGTTGTGTCCCAGGTAATAGGGAGGCTGGAGGAAGGGGAGAGAGATGGGGAACGGCTGGTCAGTGGAGCAGTTGGGACACACACAACATCGATCAATTAAGTCTGTGTCTTTACAGGCATGGTTAATAGTGTCCCAAACAATTACAGTAGTGACACCAAAAATCACTGGTCACAGATCACCACAGCAAACATAATGATAACAAAAAACATGAAATATTGAAGAATTGCCAAAATGTGAGTCAGAGACAGGAAGCGGGCAAGTGCTGTTGGAAAAATGGCGCCGGTCCTGATTTGCTCAGTGCACTGTTGCCCCAAACCTCCAATGTGAAGGTAACACAGGCTGCATTTGAGCTGGGCAGGAACGTGAAGTGCAATTCAATGAGGTGTTACTACAAACCCCCGACATTTAAATGAGAACTGGATGCTTCTCTTTATCCTCGCATTTGTAAACTCACAACTATACTAGCTTTCAAAGATCATTCAGTAATTCTACTTGATTGGTAAAATTTTCCAAACTGCATATATGGCTTTCTAAAAATTTTTTTAATGTTAGGCTTTGAGAACAAAGATGTCCACATGTGATTTATAGATTCCCTTGGAAAGCAAAGCAAAAAGGAAGGAACCAGGAAAAAGTCAAAGTAAATGAAAATTTGCCCTGCTCTGAGCTTGACATTAATTATTTCTGCACTTTAAAACTTGGCATTTTGGTTTTCCTAGGTATTAAATATTAGGGTGCATACTTACACTAGAGATCATCTGGACTTACACCTTTAGAAAATAAATAAATTGGGAACTAGGTGGAAAGGTAAGAACCAGTTGACTGAAGTTAACTGGCACCTGCCGGGAAGAGCTGTCACTGAATGATCACTCCATGCCATTTGCTATATTACAAGAAGTTGTAGTTTAAAAGAAATTTCCATTGCAACATGACCATTCTGCTTTCCATTCTCTTCCTCTTGTCCAGGTGATAGACACTCAGGGCAATGGGTCGGCAGAACTGGTTTGCTGGAACTCAAATTGCTGAGAGACAACATGTCTTTTAGGGTTGCGAGAAATTGTCCAATGAAATAATGGTGGAGTTAGAAAGAACCTTGGAGTTCACTTTTTCCAACCCTGCAATTTTAGATTAAAAGTCAACACCATTAACAACAATAACTAATGTCCAGAAATTTTAATTGGTTGATTAAAATCCCATAACAAAATATTCTGGACATATCACCCTCTCACATTCTCAGATTGCTCATTTGTTAAAAAGATACATAGGGCGATTGGAAAACATGTATTTTGAAATATCTAGTGTAATGTTTGACATATACGAAGCTCCTAATGAATGCGGGCTTGCGTTAGTCTTGTTGCAGTTGTGGTTTGGGTTTTAATCTCACTAATAATAACCATGTTTATCATTGGTCCAGCTGAAAGCAGAACCCTGGTCTTCTAACTCTGGGCTCCGTTTTTTCCTACCCCTTTGCACTTCCCTAACACCCTGCAGTCTGCTTTGAGGTGTTGGTGTATGTTTGAAAGTGGGATTGTCTGTGGCTGGATGGCGCAATCCAGAGGGAAAGGGGAGTGTCGCTGCTACCAACCTGAACGCTAATCGGAGCTTCAGAAATCCTGGAGCCAGAGCCTTGCCAGACCTGTGCGATCCAGGCCCATTTAAGTTATGATCAAAGCTCTGCCTGGTTCATGCTGAGAGGTAGTTTCGTTTTTTTTTTTTCTCCTCCTCCCATGTGCCCAATTGCTTTCGTTTTGCTCAGCTTTAAAACATTTGTTCTATTTGCATGAATGTATTCAACAGGCAGATTGTTCCTGGCCAGAGAATTCTTCCCATGAATGCAAATAACACTTCCTAATCTCTCACAGCTGGTTTAAGAGGTATGCCTGATGAATCACCTAGAAGAGATTAAAAAAAAGGATAAAGAGAAGAAAAACAAATGCAGAACATCGTACAAACCCTGAACAGCCCATTATGCAAAACAGTCCCTAATTATGCAAAATAGGGACCGCAGGAAGGACTATTTGAGACAGAAGCCACAGGGCTCTCTGTCTTGGGCAATGGAAAGACAAGTCAGAGCTTAGATGCTTTAACAATGCACAAAAGTTAGGATCTGTTTAGAGTTCCATGCCAATCTTGTGAAACAAACTTGGGTCAAAAAAGAATCTTATTAAAACCCTAACTGCTCTGGATAAATTCCTACCCTCCCCCTGCTGGAGAGGGCAGGTATTTTTTTTCAAGATATAAGGACTTAAGTTCCTTTCTTTCCGTCCTCCCCAATTCTTCTCATGGAAATTCGGTACTTATAAAGACCACCGCTGGCACGCCCCTATTTTATTTACCAACAAAAACAGCTACTTGGAGTAGGTTTGTTGCTCTTTCGCTGGGAGAGCTGCGAGGAAATCGCCAGAGACTGCAAGCAAGGGTGAGCGGCCACGGAAGGGCAGATTTGACACTTCGGCTGGGTCTTCAGAGCTGGGTAACGAATATATTTGCACACAGAACTGAAGTAGAGAAGATGCACATCTGTTCCCAGAGGATTTTCCCTCCAGGAGATAACTACTCGGCTAGGGAGGAGACCAGCCTCAGGGAGGAAGCAAAAGGCAAATTTGATAGCTTTTCTATCGAATGCAGAAGTTATCAAGCAGTTCTGTGTGTCTCCATATCTTTCAAAGGGTAACTGTGTTGGCATATGGTTCTCCTCTCCCAACGAGGTCTGCATGTGGAAAGAAGTGAGTTTTACGGGAGAGAAAAGGCTTGGCTTCATACTACCTAAGTGATGATGAAGACAGCAATACTGAGGAGAGGGAGTGGGAAACAGGATGCGGGGGGCACAGACTGTGTCTGAAGCTGTGGGTTTGGGAGGAGGTGAATCCACTCATTCATTCCTTCATCCATTTAGCAAATATTTGTCCTAATACTGTTCCTTCCTGCTCTCATTAAAACTCCTCAGTGTTTTTCTTGTATGCAACAAATTTCTATACATTTATACAAATTTGTATAAAACAAATTTCTCTTCCAGATTCTCATGGCTTCAATGATACAGCCACCTGCCTCCTCCCTCAACTTCATCTAATGCCTTCTCTCCTTTAGTTCTATTGTGCATGCACGTTGCTTTTCTCTCTGAACCAAACCTTTTCCCCGTTGGAATTGCTCCATCCTCCCCCCACCTTTTGCAATGGCTGGTTGCATCTCATCTTTCTGCTCTCAGTTTAAGTTGGGACCAGCAGGGAGGTCCCACCCCCGACCACTCTACCTAGAGCATGAGTATCCCTCGCCCCAGTATTTATCTCTATTTCAGAGCTCTAGTCCTTCATGCATAGCTCTCATGATCACATGTAACTGTTTTGTTTGCTGGTGCGTTTGTTGTGTGTTTCTACCGCTAGACCACACAGTCCAGGAGCGCTCTCTGTCCTTGTTCTTTCTATCAGCTGCTCCTCTCCCCTGCCTGGCACTGAATGGACGCTCAGTAATGAATGTGTGATGGAAAGTTTCAGAGCTTAGGGAGGTGAATTGTGGTGGAAGATGCCAATCGAAGAAATGTGTTTGTTTTCAAAAGCCACTGGTGGCTTTCATTTCTAAGCTTTTCAGGGACAGAGCCCTCAGGGGGAACAGCCTCCAGCAGCCAGAAGGACTGGAATCAGGAGAGCAGTAATACATGTATATCAGGGTCTCCTGAATCCTGGCAGGAGGTTGCTGCTGGATCCGGATCTGAATGCTGCCTTCATATTTACGAGAACAAATTTTACCAGTATGGGTTCTCTTGCATGCGTGGCCTATTGGGGTAAGGCACTTGCAGATTATCCTTTCTCTCTGTGCCCAGTGGAAGCCAGAAAGCACCAGTGCTGTTGGACATGGAAGTATGTTGAAGTATGAATTTTCTGGCCCTGGTCACTGGCATCTCACTGAGCCGAGGCTAGTGCCTGGGTCACCATCCACATTCCTCTGGGAGGCTGCCCTAGCAATGTCCCAGCAGAGCTGCCAAGAGCCCTGACTTCCAGTGACGGGGCAGGGTTCCAGAAATCCTTATCTACAGCTCTCTAGGGCGCTTTAGGGAAGCAAGCGCGCTGAATAACAGGCCACCCCTCCCACCCTGCCCTGATGGAAGGAGCCGCCTCGCCTCAGCAGGGGGCTCAGGCCTGCTCCTCAGGCTGCCCCATCTATAGTGTTTCATGGCTGAGTCTAGGACACATTCAGCTAATAGTGCGCCACTCTGCTGGCTGAAGAACTTGACAGTCCTCATTGCTTCCAGAGTTCAAGAACAGATATGCAAACCGGTTTCTAAGAATCTTATTGTTCCCAAGGTAGCAATGCAAAGTAAACTCTGATTGTGACTGCCTTGGCTTTGCCTTTTTTTGTGGATTAGTGTGAATTTAGAAAGGACTTGGGGGTAGACCCCTGTAGTGACTGACTGCCATCTTGTTCTCTTTTCTGTTTCCTAACCTCTCTATTCCTGATGAAGAGATAGGACCTGAGCTGAGACTGATGAAGTCCAAGGCCACACACTGAGTTCAGAAGATAGGCGCTGGGTGAATAAAATAGAATGCAGTGTCCTCTCAGTAAACCCACCCTGGGACAAAGAAAGAGTGTGGGTGCCTTGGGACAAGAGGGGCCTCCGTCCTGTGGGTTTGGGACCTGGCTCCCTTGTAAAGAAGCCAGTGTGCGGGCAGAGAGAACACTGGCGTCTCTGCCGTGCTGTGCTTGGGAAGGATGGATCTGGGCGAAGAGGCTCCAGTAAATGCCTCTTCCCTGCGGAGGCTGAGAACTTGTGCCATGGGCCAGGGGACATAGAGCATTGACTTTTAAAGGCTGAACTTTAACAAAAATTCTTTTTCATGAAGAATTAACGGTGTTTCCCACTTGGTCATTTTTCCCACAACAGGGAAAATTGGTGCTCTTTTGGAACACGAAAGGCAGTAAGAGCAAGCTCAACAGAGAAACACAGAGAACACAGGGCCGCGTGACAATGCAGAGAGAGCCCGGGCTCTTCATAACGCCTCTCAGACTACTTTTACATCACGGTCGTAACATCTATAAAGTACATCTCTACGGGCAGGGACTAATCAACCTAAGGGCACAGAATCATCTACAGTGTTTAAATAGCTGTGTCAACAGGTGCTCCAAGGGGGTTCTCAGTAACTCGTTTCCACTCACCTGTTAAAACAGTTGATCACAGGGTCTCCACATACAAAGTAATAAAGCAAAAATTCAGGTGATCATTAGGTATCATGAACAGAAGCCCTGAAGGTTTAGCATTGCCTGATGTATAATAAGTACTTAATAAATGTTAACTATTGTTAATAAATATTAACTAATGTTTATATTAGTTAATATTATAATGTTAATATTTATTAACTATTAATAAATGTTACCACCAATACTGATTAGTATTGGTGGTATTGTTTTTACTAGAAGGTTTATTGGTGCTACGACTGAGGCCAAACCTTCTCTCCGAGAGTTGGGTTTCTTCCAGATGTTGTCCTTGAAAGAGGTGAAGTCTTTCTCCTCGGTGAATTCTGTCACCAGCTTTTATTTATTTTTATTTATTTAAAAATAAATAAATGAATAAAAGGGCACAGCAGGGGAGTACTGTGCCCCCTTAGTGTGTGTGCCCTTCTCACAGAAACACCCTGGTGGGTGCCACCAGAGAAGGCTTTTCTTCTTTTTTAAAAAATTTTTATTTATTTATTTTTAGACAGAGGGGTAGGGAGGGAGAAAGAGAGGGAGAGAAACATCAATGTTGGTTGCCCTTCAAGCGCCCCCTACTGGGCGCCTGGTCTGAAACACAGACATGTGCCCTGACTGGGAATCAAACCTGCAACCCTTTGGTTCACAGGCTGGTGCTCAATCCACTGAGCCATACCAGCCAGGGTCTTTCCTTCTTTTTTCTCAATTCTCTGGTATGAACGGCTTGGAAGGAAAGAGTTATGTAGGCATCTTTCATGTCACTTCACCTAATTGCTTTTTTGATGAATCGTTTCAGGTAACAATGCCTGATGTCTCTGTACTAATTAGGGAGAAATTTCTATTGGTGTTTTATAAACTTAAACAGACAAAATGAATTAGATTAGTTTTGCTTAATTGAATTAACCTTTTAGAATCTGTAAATTTATTTTAACATTGGGCTGATTCACCTTTGGTCACTACATGAACTTTGAAGAATGTCTCTGGGCAGCTAGATTTTATGAGATGAGGCTAAAAGTAGTGCAAATTTTTTACTTCTATAAAGATTCTTTTCATTAATTTACAATTATATTTTTAAATGTCCAAATTAATATAGAAATTGCTGAGTATTAGATTTCTTTTATCTATTTAAAGACTGTAGCTTACTAGGATGAGACAAACATGGGAATCATCTATAGCTGAAAAATACCTTTTTGAAAATCAGGTTTACATTTATAAGTTGTTAAGATTATAGCTGCTTTTTCCTTTACTTGGCAATTAAATATGTGTCGAAAGTAATGTTATAACTTGGTCGTTAATTTTCTAATTTGTGGAAGTTCAATATTATTCTTAAACATTTATATTTAAATTTTCTTATAAGGTGACTATGAGACCTGTTTTACTATGGCAGTCCCAGCGTGCCTGAGTGTCCTGGTTTATGCCTCTTATCCAGATGTATCCCAAATTGTACTTTCTTCACTTTCAAAAGTGTCCTGGTTTGGACTGTAAAGTTTTTGCTTCCAGTATTTATCTACCATTGGTAGATAAAATTCTAAACATATATCACACCAGCCATGATGTCAAAAACAGTACTTCTGGGGTGATGAAGGGAAAACCATTTTGGACCATAAATAAGAATAACATTAAGTTGAGTGAGGGGGGGCTGGCTACTGGGGGAGCAGTCTGTCTGCTTTGGGTGATGTGAGTTATGAAGTAGAAACAATTAGCTTGTATTCCTCAAGTCCAGTCGTGAATATGAAATCACTGAAAATCATGGAGTGTCTAGCGTGGTACAGCAAGAAGTGGGGAGTTATTGGAGCTTTCCAAACAGTCATGCAGCAGATCCAGCACCACTGTGAGAAGTCACCGTGGCAACAGTAGATGGAAGAGGTCGGAGCGGCAGCTGATACCGCACCTAGACCAGAACCGCGAACAGCGGAGTCCATTCAGTACTCTGAAAGGAAGTCTTAGAGCAGTGAGCAAGTATCTAGTACATCACCCAAAGTGTCCTCATCTTGAAAGGACTGGGAAGAGGTAGACAATGGTTACAAAAGCACTAATACAGAACCTGCGTAGAAATGAGATTGGAACACAAGGCTTGCATACCCTGGTAATTCCCTGGTCCTAATGTAATATATAGCTTCGGTGACCTTATTATGGCTCTTGTGGCTATATAGATAATCTTGAGCCTTGAACATTTAACTCAGGACCCAAAGAAATGATTCCTTCCTGTATCCTTATTGATTATATAGGGCTGTATTTGAGACATATTGGCACTGAAGTGTTAAAAGAGTTACGAATACTTTAAGGTGAAAATCCAATTGAATTTTACTTCATAAAGCAGTAAAATATCTATGGAATTAAGAAAAATATAAATACAATTATTAATGAGATCTATGTGGAATAATTAAAGATTCATTTCATATGCTCATGAGAAAATCTGAGCTCAAGCTCATGGAACCCCACAGTGAGGTTCTTTCACGATCATCCCACAACGCCTTTGACAGAAGCAGCACACCCAGGTCGGCGTCCCTTTGTCCTTACCTAGGATTGATTTCTCGTCTTAAGAAATTATTTGCTACCGGTGCACGATGCCAAAACCAAGAACACTAAGGCTGATGTAGCTACCCTTGTCAGAGGGCAGCTTCCCTGATAGTCCTCCATTTATTTTAAATTGGTGACTAGATCAGTTTTTATAATTCACCAATATATTTATCACTTACTTTCTTTCTTCCTGAAGTATCTCATCTTTTTTCTTTAGTACCTTAGAGCTAAGTAGTAGTGAACTTTTTGGAAAGTGGAAACAAAGATTATATTGAAGGAGAGAGAAGGAAGTACTCTCTTCTCTGTGGTTTATATGAACATCTAAAAACCCTAGTTGATGATTCAGGAACTTGTTATATGTATAGGCAGCAAAAGTGAGGGGCAAATACCTCGTAATTACTGAAGGATAATATGTCTAATGTAGACAGAAAAATCTTGCTTAATATGTGGTTGATCAGTTATATAGTAGTAAGTGAATTCATTGTCTTTCATTTATCATGTGATAAAATAGTCTTGGTTTAGTATTCATCCAATATTTGTTAATAATCAGTAAATTCAAATTCTTGCAATTAATAAAATTATATATAATTATGTATCATTTTAATCAATGAAAATGTAATATCCTTCCAACATGAATCTCATTTTAATTAGCTTTATAAGTTACAACTTTTACTTTTTACCTCTCAGAAGATTCTATTTGTAAGCAGTTTACATGCAAAATTACGGTGTCAGAGTTGGTGAACTGAGAAATCTATAGAAAAACTATGTAAGTGTTCATACCCAAAATTAAATACATATTAACTGTTGCAGAAATTTCAAACTTATAAACTGAGGATCTCCATAAATCTGCCCTCATATAAAAGCAATGGAAATGGTGGTAAAAATTGTCAACTCCAACTTTTTCCGAAATGCAGAAATCAACCAAAGGCTTGCAATACGAAGTGTGTTTATTCAAGATACTGGAGTTTTGGTGAGAATTGCTAGTTTTGTGGCACTGCAACCTGATCCTGTGCTCTTCTCCCCAGCTTTGCAGTCACCTTGAAGACCAGCAGCCTGGCAGTAAGTTGAAGAGTCACTCTGGGTTTGGAGTTTCTCAAAAAGCTTTGTTCCCAAAGGACTGTCACTATTTGACCTGTCTAGCATCTCTCTGCAAAGCTTCATTTGCAGGCTTCTCTCATTATTTGACCTGACTTCAAGTTCCCTCTGTGGGAAAAGACATCCCCCAGGCACTTGTGAAAACACAATCAGCAAAATTGCTCAGCTTGCAGCTGCAAAGTCTGTGATACCACTTGGCACAAACATGAGCCTGGTCAAAATCTTTAGAAAGTATCTGGGGACTGAGATGCCCACAGGGACATTTGTAAAGTTCTGTTATATTCCCAGGGGTGTGAAAGGCCACCGGCAGGTATTGTACTGTGTGCACGACAAGGAGACCTGAGAGGGGCCAAATCTTTTGCCCCTGGCTGACCTTGAGGCTCTGTATAAGCAGAATGTCTAGACTAAGGTATAGTTGTAAACTGCCTGAATGTGGAATGCATGTTCCAACACACACACACAGGTCTTCGGAAAAGCTGGGAGACTTACTCATTCAAGGAAATCTCTGAGAAATAATGCAGTCATTCAGCAGAGACGTTACGAGGAATACAGACGGTACAGAACTAGTCCTGGAAAGTCACTAAACATACAACAGCAGCAGCGATAAGAACGATCAAATAACAGCAACAGTAAACTTGGGCAAGGGTCTCTGCTTTATATATTTTCCACATTATATTTGCCCAAATATCCAGTTTTCAACACAAAGACAATGTAACTATCAGCCATTATAGAAGAAAGCCCATAAATAGGGGGAAAAAGCAACCAATAGAAACTGTCTCTGAAAAGTCATAATGTTGGACTTACAGGAAGAAGTCTTTATGTAGCTGCTATAAATATGCTTAAAGATTTAAGGAAAACCTTGTCCAAAGGAATAGGAGTAAGTGTGATAAATACTTGTCAACTGGGAAAGAATATGAAGAAATTATTGAAAAGATAGAAATTCTGAGTTGAAACACTCAATAATTGGAATGAAAAATTTATTAGAGTTTCTCAACAGTTGATATAAAATATCAGAAGAAAGAAAAACTGGAAAATAACTTAATTGAAAATATCTGGCTTGAGGAAGAGATAGAAAAAAGAATAGCCCTGGCTGGTGTAGCTCAGTGGATTGAGCGCGGGCCTGCGAGCCGCACGGTCGCGGTTCGGTTCCCAGTCAGGGCACATGCCTGGGTTGCAGGCCGGTTCCCTGCAGGCCAGTTCCCAGCAGGGGACGCACGGGAGGCAACCATACATTGGTGTTTCTCTCCCTCTCTCCTTCCCCTACTTCCCCTCTAAAGATAAATAAATAATAAAATATTTAAAAAAAAAAAAAAAGAAAAAAGAATAGAGAAAAATAAACAGAAATTCAGAGACCTGTGGAACTTTATCAAGCGTACCAAAATAGGCATAATGAATATTTCAGAAGAAGAGAAGGAAGCAAAAGGAACAGAAAGAATATTTAAAGAATTAAAAACCAGAAACTTATTAAATTTAATGAAAAATTAATCTGTGTATTCAAATAGCTTCATTAGCCCTAAGTAGGGAAAACTCAGGAAGTCCATACGTAAATCCATCATAGTTAAACTATAGAAAGCCAAAGATAAAGAAAACATTTAAAAACATCACAAGTGATTCATCAAGTGCAAGGCATCTTTAATGAGAATAAAACCTAACTTCTCAGAAACCATGGAGAATAGAACACAGTAGGATGGTGTACTCAAAATGCTGAAGGCAGCAAAAGCTGCCGCTAAGACTACTGTATTCAGCAAAACAGTCATTTAAAAAATGAGGGTGAGACTTGACTGATGTGGCTCAGTGGATTGAGTGCCAGCCCCATGAACCAAGGGGTTGCTGGTTGGATCCCCAGTCAGGACACATACCTGGGTTGCATGCAGGCCAGGTTCCCAGTAGGGGGCATGTGAGAGGCAACCACACACTGATGTTTCTCTCCCTCTCTTTCTTCCTCCCTTCCCCTCTCTCTAAAAATAAATAAAATCTTAAAAAAAAAACCAAAAATGAAGGTCAATTGCCCTGGCCAGGTTGCTTAGTTGGTTAGAGCCTCATTCTGATTCACCAAGTTTTTGGGTTTGGTCCCTGGTCAGGGCACACAGAAGAATCAACCAGTGAGTGCATAAATAAATGAAATAGCAAATTGATCTCTCTCTCTTCTCTTTCCTCTCCTTTCCCTCCCTCCCCCTTCCTTTTCCTCTCCCTAATTCAATAAACAGAAAAAAATGAAGAATTTAAGACATTCTCAGACAAACAAAAACAGAGAATCCATTGAAATCAGACTTGTTTGACAAGATATAATACAGGCATCATTTCAGATAAATGAAAGGATACTAGATGGTTGCTTGAATCCACACAAATAAATATTGACCAAGAAAAACCAGAATCAGCTTAAGAAAATCAGAAGTGTAAGAGGGAACATGACTAGCAACCTTAGAGATGTGAGAATGCTTATAAGTGAATACTCTGAAAAACTTTATGCCAACATATTATACAACTTAAAGAAAATGAAAAAAATTCCTAGAAAGATATAAACTGCTGAAACTAACTCAAGAAGTAATGAAAAATATAAATAGATTTGTAACAAATAAAGTGACTTAGTCAATAATTTAAAAACTTGTCATGAAGAAAATCTCAGGCCTAGATGGCTTTGTTGAAGTTTAGAAAATATTTTAAAAGAATTAAAGGAAAAAGGACTCATGGGCATGGACAACAGTGTGGTGATTGCTGAGGGGAGAGGGGGGTAAGGAGACTAAATGGTAATGGAAAAAAATACAATTAGGTTAAATTTTAAAAAAAGAATGAATACCCAAAACGTTATGAACACTTTCACAAAAAGGAAGCGGGAACTTCCTGACTCATTCTAGAAGATCAGGATTACCCCGAAACTAAAACTGACAAAACATCATGAGAAAAGACAGCTATAGATTCTTTTTTTCTTTTTCTATCAACATGTTATTATGAACATTTAAAAATATACAAATAACTTGAAAATTATACAGTGAATATATCTGTATGATTTCCATATATCTACCAGCTAGATTCTATAATTGTAAATATTTTACTACATTTATTTGATCATCTATCTATCTCCAATTCGGTTTTTTTTCTGACTTCTGAAATGACACATTGTGAAATCTACTGAAGTCTTCAACTTGCTTTAAAATGCACCAAAGTTAAGACAGTTAATAGTGGGTAGACCTTTTGAATTAAGGTGCAAAAACTTCAACAAACTACCAACAAACCAAAGCCAGCACCATATGAAATGGATTTTATACTGTGATCAAAGGTAATTTATCCCAGGAATTCTAGGCTGGTTTAATTTTCTGAAATCAATTATAATACACCATATTAATAGAATAAATGTCAAAACCTGCATGATTATCTCAATAGATGAAAAAGAAACATTTGATAAAAGCCAAAATGCTTTCATAATAAAAATACTCAACAACTAGGAATAAAAGAGAGCCTTACCAACCTGATAAAGGGCATTAATGAAAAACACACAACTAACACCTCATGTACAGTGAAAGATTGGATGTTCCCCCCCCAATCAGGGCAAGACAAAGGTATCTGCTCTTGCCATTTCTATTCAACATTATAGCAGTTTTAGAAACATTAAGTTCAGAACATTTAGAAAATGAGCAATTGAGTCATCACCTTAGAAAGGAAAAATTAAAACTATCCTTAGTTATAGATGACTTGAACTTGTATATAGAAAACCCCAGGTAATCCACAAAAAGCTATTAGTCCTAATATGTGAGTGCCGTGATAATGCATGATAACACTATTGATAAAATAAATAAATTGCATTTCTATATACTAGCAACAGTTTGAAAATAAAATAATGAAAATAAATTCATTTATATTAGTATTAAAATGATAAAATACTTAGTAATAAATTTAATAAAGGGGTACAATGCTTGCACACTGAAAACTAAAAAGTTCTTCTTAAAAAAATTAAAGAATCCCACCCCGGCTGGTGTAGCTCAGTGGATTGAGTGCAGACCTGTGAACCAGAGTATTGCGGTTTGATTCCCAGTCAGGGCACATGCCTGGGTTGCAGGCCAGTTCCTGGCAGGGGACACACGAGAGGCAACCATACATTGATATTTCTCTCCCTCTTTCCTTCCCTTTCCCTCTAAAGATAAATAAATAAAATCTATAAAAAAATTAAAGAATCCCTAAATAAATGAAAAGACATTCCAAATTGATGGATTAGAGAATGATATTATTTAAATTAACATAATCCCCAAATTGATCTGCAGACTTAATGTGAACTCTTGTCAAAATCTCATCTGGCTATTATGTAGAAATTAAGAAGCTGATCTTTAAATTCATGTAGATATGTGAGAGACTCAACCAAAGCAATTATTAAAAAATGACAAAAATTTTGACTGCTCACATTTTCTGATTTTGAAACTCAACACAGTTTACATTATTTAAGATAGTATAGTATTGCCATATAGAAATAGTTGAATAGAATAGGGTACAATAGGGAATACATAAATACTTCTTTACACTGGTGGTGAATTGATCTTTGACAAGGGTTTGAAGATGGCTGGAGAAGAGTAATCGTTTTAACAAATGATGCAGGAACAAGTAGATATCCACATGCACACAGATGAAATTGGACCCTAACTTACACCATACAAAAAAGAAAAACAAATCAGAGACCTCAATTTAAGAGCTAAATCTATGAAGCTTGTAGGAGAAAACAGAGGAGAAAATTTCGAGTTTACTTTGAGTTAGGCAGTAGTTTCTTAGATATGACACCATGAGCCCAAGAAAGAAATGAAAGTTTATATAACTTGGATATCAATTTGTCACTTGGTAATTTAGTAATTGGACAACTAATTCAGTTAAAAATGAGCAAATATTTAGTAAATGTTTTTCATGAGGAATACAAATCACAAGTGCATGGAAAGATGTTCAGTCATTAGTGGGATGCAGATTAAAATTGCATTCAGATATCACCTCATGGGTAGTAGGATAGCTATGGTCAAAAATATGCAATAAATATTGGTGAAGATTTGGAGGAATTGAACTCCTCATACATTGCTAATGGAAATGCATAACAGTACAGACACTCTGAAAAGCAGTTTAACAGTTTCTCAAAATGTTAAGCATCGTTATCATGTAATCCAGCAATTCTTCTTCTAGGTATTCACCCAAGAGTAATGAAATCTTTATATATATTCATATAAAGATTTGTACATGAATAGTCATAGAATCATTGTTCAGAAGAGTCAGAAAGTGGCAATAACTCTAATATCTATTAACTGATGAATGGATAAATCAAATGGAATCTATACATGCAGTGGAATATTATTTGTCAATATAGAAGCATAAAATACTCATATATGCTACAGTAAGCATGTACCCTGAAAAATTATATGAAGGGAGAGAAGGCAGACACAAATTATGACTTCACTCATATAAAATGTGCAGAATGTGGAGGGTGGGGAATTGGGGAACATAGTGACTATGAATGGGTGTGGCTTTCTTTTGGTGGGTGATAAAAATGTCCTAAACTGATTGTGGTGTTGATGGTTGTATGACTCCATGAGTGTATTAAAACCACTGAATTCTGTGTTTCTCTAGTGTTGCCAACTAGGGAGCTTTCAAATCCAGGGACAAGGACTTAGTGACATGAACCACTCACTTCTGGTACCAAAGGAATACTAGGCTGTTCTCTTTTCAGTGAGATATGGCCAATTTGAACCCTGGCCAGAGAAAAACCTGAATAATGCCCTGTATAGACATCTTGGTATGAACTCAGGCCATGAGCATCAAGTCCATGTGAAACTAGTAAGATTTAAATGAGTCATTTTTATGGTGTGTGAAGTCTGTCATGATCATTTTATTTAGAAAAGTGCACTGGCCTTTTGGTTTTCAAAGCTTTCTCTTGGTTTCTAATCCTGGGGCACTGCTGCTCCAGGATTATGCTTGAATACAGATCATTTGACAGGCAGAGATGAGGCAGGTTTAGAAAAGAAAGGAAGGTATAAAATTAGGAGATCCAGTTTTCTTGATTCTCATATCACTGGAGTATAAAATAAAATTGTTTTTCGATGAATATTTTCCAACAACCCATATTAAATCTGCCCCCCCTACCCCCAACAACATGTTCAAGTGTCTGTTCACTTTTGTGCATTGAAATAAAAATTTAATCGAGGTTAATTTAGAGAGAGCATGAAGCTCATACTCACACATGAGTTAAACTCATTCTTCTTGCAACTAGAGATTCAAGATCCCTGCACTTCTCCAACTGTGCAGTATCAAGACTGATGTCTCACATTCCCATGTGTGCACACTCCCTTGATCTCCAGCCCTTCCTCCAAACTGAGAACGAGAACACTGCTCTCCAAGGGAACAAAACATAAAGTCACTCCTGCTCATTTCCTTTTGTAGTCTGGGGAGAGTCAAGCGTAAGACCTCAGGTTCTGCTGCTTCCTAGTAAGCACTCCTATCAGGCACTCCTCTGTAGAGTAGGGTGTTCATTAGTGTCTTAGTTTTATTTTTCGGCCTTACCCACATCTCCAGGAACCAGGAAAGTTCCCACTTAGCATCTTTTCATGTAGGGTAGTTCTGGTTACAACAGTTTAGAATGTATGATGTTCATAATACTGTCACCTGAAAGAAAGCTTTGTAAACATCAGAGGCTGCTTATAGAATTTCTTTGATTCTTCTTAGAAGTTGTCAAAAGGAGCAGTTGCAAATACCAGTTTATCTTTCTGACATTATTTGGTGAAAGTTTTGTTAGGAAAAAAGGCCAAAAATTTTTACTAAATTAAAACAGTTATGAGGATTATCTCTGGTTTCATTTTTGTGTTTTAGTTCCAGGTGAACCATCAGGTATCATATTCTTGTATTATATTGTAAATATTTTTATGTCTTGCCTTCTTAACTACTTATGAACCATTTGAAAGTTCATGTATTATGCTTCCGTGAAACTCCCATAATGCTGTGCACATAATTTCTGCTCAGTATACAATTTTTCTTGGTATTTATAGTACCACTTCCCTACTGTATGACTTTGTATTATTACAAAGGAATAATAATTCTTCAGGTTATTAAAATACTGATATTAGAACACAGAAGGTATGTCCAGAAAGTATCCAGCCACAAAACCCATGAACAATAGAGGCATTTATTGAAGAAGATAAAAGATAAAAGAAACATTGTACATAGGGCAGTGATATCTCAGTTCCCTTCAGAGTTATGAGCTTGAGGAAATCTCGTTCATTGGTAGCAGTTTGCATCAAGTCATTAGTAACTGCAGCTTGATGTTCCTTCGGCTCTGGTAGCAGAAGCCATGTAATGCATTTTGCCGTGACATGTTTCATGCCAAGATCCTATGTCACAGTCTCAGACATGGTAGTTTTTGGAATCCACAGATTAGCTTCCAGTTCTCATAATGTCAGTGTCTGATCTTTGTTGATTGCAGCCTGTACACGTTCAACATTTTCAGGTGTTCTGCTTGTGGCAGGTCTTCCAGAACAGGTACCACTTTCAACAGATTCTAGACCACCTTTGAAACATCTGTGCCACACTTTAATTTGTGCTGCACTCATTGCATCATCGCCAAAAGCCTTCTGAATCACCTGAGTAGTTTCTGCAGAGGAATGTTCAAGCTTAATGCAAAATTTGATGCAGATGTCTTGCTCTACTCATTTGATCATTTTGAATGTGATGGCAACACAGTCCACATGCTCACTCAATGGCATCTACCATCCACACTGACCAGTACAGTGAAGTCGTCATTGTTCACACATGTGCATTCCAGTCCACTCTCCTTGACTGCCAGGTTACATCAATGCCACACAAACCATTCTTTTTATATTAACAATGGCTAGACATTTTCCAGACAGACCTCATATAGCAGAGATTTCTTACAGCTGTAAAAGCTAAAATAAAACCTTATGGCATCTGCCAACAAACCATAGTAGCTTCAGTCTACTATCTGAACTTTCCCATCCTCATTAGACACTTGAACTTGGTTTATGTGAATGAGATTAAATATATTAGCCAGTTGTATGGAATGTGGATACAGAGAAATTTCCTTTGGCCCAAGCTTCCAGTTGCAACTCAGTCTGCATATTGTGTGAGTAATAGAGTTGGGCAGGAGGAAGATGAAAAATCACTAAGTCCCTGCAAGTAATTTAATTATAAATAGAGTTTTTATGAGAGGTGTTAATGTGTGCTACCTCAGCGAACCTGGCAATAAAGGTTTCACAAGCTACAGTGACATCTGGAACCAAATCACATGTAGAAATTATGCAGCGGCAATAAAAGCTACTTAATCAGCATTGCAAATAATGTTCCAGCATTTATGAGATGCCTGCAAATTTGCATACAGATACATAATTACATAATTTGCAGCTGTGTGTTTGTTCCATAAGACCTTGTCACTTTGTTAGAAGAATATGTAAATCAGGTATTAATTCTCTTTATCTTTCCCATTCTCAGCCTTCTAAAGATGTGCGCTGAATCACCAGGATTTGGTGCAACTCTTTATCTGGATTTCATCACCTTGTCTTAGACTGTTACAAGAGAAGAACATAGACCATGACTTATTTAACAAGAGAAATATTTTGAATAACATGTAAATACCATTTGCTAATGAGAGAATATCATTTATTAGCTAACTTTGGCTTTCCCTATTCATCTCCGAAATTCTTTAATTGCTCTATCACCCTAGAAATATGGCCTATTGATGTCCTACTGGTTTAAAGAGGCTAATTATATATTTACTCTTATCTGTATCTTTCAGATAGTAGCAACTATTTTATATTCTAAATTAATATAGTCTACCGAAATGTAAGAACCTAATCAAGATGGAGTAGTACCACCTAAGAGTAATAGACACAGAAAGCAAAGCAGATCTGACAGTTAAACACAGAATTGAAAAGGGGTGTACCCAACTTCATTTGTTGTCAATCCTTCTAAAGGAAAGGTGAGTTGAACTAGTTTAATACATTTCATTAGTACTGTTTCAGGCAAGAGGATCATAACATTTTTATAGTTCAGATCTAGAAGGTATGAAAAAGAAGTTGTATTATGGGCTTGTGATTTACTACCAGCTACTAGTCAGATTACGTAGCAGAGTGTGCCGTGTTGGCTCGAGGTGGTCTAAGCTTAGGTATGGGAAGTACAGGATATCTCAGAGAAGTCTAGAATACCTTTTGAGAGATAGGAGACTTCTGTTTTATGTCCTTAGTATGGGAGCAAAAATTATTTCAGGATATCAGATTAAACATAGAAATAAAGAGTCTTTAAGAAAAAGTGCTTGGATAGGATGGGATTTGAAAATAGGGACATTGTTGTTCATTCATCCAGTTACCTATTAATTGAGCATTTGTTGAAATAGGTGCTAAGGAAAAGGAAAGCCCAAGCTAGGACTGGGGGCTGAGGACAGGGATGAGAAGTGTGTTGAGTCTGATCGATAAACCTCACAAGATGATATTCTTAGTCACAGTCAAGTATATTTTCTGGGTGTTCATCTTTAGGAGGCACAGAGTGGGCTATGGTTCAAGTTTAATAAAATACATATTGTCTTAGCTTGATAGGAATTTTAATCAAAGGTAAAACAGATGAGCAAAACATAGCTACATTAAATATAAATACACAATATAAAATTATGGGCATGTATATTTTTATGGTTTATTGTGGCATAAGGGGCAACTAACTTCATGTTGAAAGAGTTAAGGGAAGAAAAATCTCCATATCCTTTGATTAGGTTTCCTGAAGTTTCTTTTGTCTTCATGATAATAGCCACTGAGTTAATGTAATGCCTTTACTCATTTAGGAGAGCAAATATTTCGCCTGTCGTTGAACTCACTAAGAACCTAAGGAACTCCCTGTAGCTTGGCTTTCCTTTATCCTTCTCAACCTTTTAGAAAAGGTAGTTTATACAGGGCAGGGCAAAAGTAGACTTACAGTTGCTCCTATGGAAAATGTGTACTAATTAATAAATAATAATACAAGAATAACCTGTGCTTTGTTAACTTGAGGCTGTAGGCCTGTTTTTGCTTCAAGATCTTCCTGTGTCCCCCACGATGCCTCTGTGCTGGTGGGTGTTGCTGCTCATCTTGGCTCCACCCGCCAGTTTCACTGGGGTGGGAGGGGCAGGGGGAGGGGGAATGGAGGTTGGTATTGTAGAGCCAGGACTCCTTAACTTTGGAATAGAAATTACATAATGGAAAAAGATGAACTCTTGTTTGCATATGACTTTTTTTTTATAAAGTTAGGGTTTTTTTTTTTATAAAGATTTTATTTATTTATCTTTAAAGGGGAAGGGAAGGAGAGAGGGAGAGAAACGTCAATGTATGGTTGCCTTTTGTGCATCCCCTGCTGGGAACTGGCCTGCAGGGAACCTGCCTGCAACCCAGGAATATGCCCTGACTGGGAATTGAACCGTGATTGTCTGGTTTGCAAGCCCGCACTCAGTCCACTGAGCTACACCGGCCAGGGCTTGCATATGACTTTTTAATAAAAAAGAATTTCTTAAGTGGAAAGGTGTTGTTGGCTTTTTGGGGGGTAGCCCTTTGCTTCTGTCTCTACAGGATATTTTTATTCTTTTAGATTATTTTAGCCAAGATAGTGAGCATCTGGTTGTTAATGTTATTCTCTTTTAAAGCCATTTTTGTGAGGAATATGTAATTTGGTTGATGATGGCATAAATAACATAAAAAGGATCCTGACTTAAGCTTGCCTTCGATTTTGATCACCAGACTCTTCAGTGAACCCCCAAATCAGTAACATTTATCAGGAAAAAATCTCACCGTGGACACCTGATCTGGTTGCATAGTGTACATGCTGGAGGTTAGCTCATTGATTGTAGCAGTGTTGCTACGACAGTACTTCCACAGTGACTGTTCCTCGAAGTGGAAAAAAGGGTCCACCCACACGCAGTGATGGTGAGATTTTTCCATTTTATGCTCGTGTGATTAGCCCTTCTCCCTTTTTTTCTGAATTTAGCTTGTGATAATTTTTAGAGTTTTGCAGATTGCAGCATTGCCCACAAAACTAGTCACAAGAGCCACTGGTTCATTTTCTCAGCGGGGAGCCCTGCACATTTTCTTAGAAGCAGCTGTGGCAGCGGCGGGCTGTTACATCCACGGCAGGTCAGCGCGCTTTTTTCATTTGTTCCGTCTCTAGAATTTCACGGATTCAACTTCAGAAATGAAATAAGGGTTATTCCAGTCTCTCGCCTGTTCCCATTGTGCCACTTTGCTCTTTAAGTTTTTCTTACTATTTCACAGAAAAGCTGAATGATTATTATAACTAGATCTGACGGTCATGCAAGCAGGAGCATGAAATTGGGCAGCAGCTCAGAATTGTTCTTAGCCACGCCTCCTCAACCCCTGGGGTTCACTCCGGCAAGGGCTGGATCCAAGGCTGAATGAAGCCTTGCCTTCCGTGTCTAGTACGTGTGAATGGCTCACATCTTTCTCTGTGTGGGATGAACTGCACTTGTTTGAAGGGGGTGGAACGATTCATCTGGTCTGATGCTTTAGAGATGCGTATGAAATAAAAATATCACTGCTCTTTTTTCTTTAATATCTGAAACGGGGATTAAGATAAACTTTTTTTCTAATAGAAATGTGAGAAATATAAAGAAACGCTTAAAGAATGATTTGGAACTTTTCAGCTTAGGTAATGGCAATGAGTAAAATTGCGCCTAAAATTACAAAGATCATAACGTTAACTAAGATTTTTCACTATGGCCTTTATCAGGTGACTGAGCAATTTTCTCTTGAATCCCACAGTACTCCCTAGAAAGAGGTGGGAAGTGTTTTTCTACCCCAGCACAGTCATTAACTTCCTTCTTCTCCCCATTACAAAAGAACCAGTTCTTGAATTTCATGTCTTCTATTAAGTTACACAGTGAAGAAATCAGGTCCAAAACTTGCAAAGTTGGACTAAGCCCCCAAATATAAGTATATTATTAATTCATTTCATTGTGTGATAGCAAGAATAGCATATCGATACATTCTAATAATATGATTTGTATAATAGGTCAGAGATATTTAATGTTTAATCTCTGGCACTTTCATGGGAAGCAGTAAAAAATAGCTCTAGCTTATATAAAATAGTCTTAAAAAATACTCTTGCACTTAAAATGACCGGTTTTCATATCAAGATGTGTAGTGTAAAGAAGACAAAAGTATATCCATTAGAACTGTCTGAAAAACAGAAATCGCTCTAGGATTTTAACACAGGATGGCATTTAATCCAGGGAATCAAGTGCTTGGAGAACTTGACGAGGTGCTGGGAAGTGAAGGGCAGGCCAACCACGTGAACTGTCTGGTGTGTTGTAAGCTTTTGGGGAATCAAAGGGTCGCAGGCCCAGCAAAGAGATGCCAACAATGATATTTTCCTCTAACATGTAGGAAGGTCATTTTTAGGAGAACAGTTGTGTCCACCACAAAAACCTCTCGTCTGCCCACGTTTGCCCACCACGCCCAGAGGCGTGTTAATCTGGCTTCTGCCCTTCTTCTCCCTTCCAAAGCCTTCATGAGACCCTCTCCTGGGCCACTCTGCCAGCTGGAGATGCTGGTGAAGGCAGTTCAAAGGCTTCCAAACTCAGGCTGGGCATTTGCCCAGGGACAGGGCAGTGCTGTTTGGTCACAAGAGAAGAAGTCACAGTGTGGCTTATTATGAGTACTCTTGAGTCTTCTAATAAGGTCAAGTATCCCTCAGTCTGAAGGATTTGGCATTGCTTCCAGAAGGACCTGGCATAATTAAATAAAGCAATCACCTTAAGCCCTGCGTGATACCACATTCCTAGTGTAATTTAGTCAGAATGGGAAGGCGCGCCTACCATTTTCCCAGGGGTGGGCCTCAGCTGCCTTTCTCGTCACCTGTAGAGGACTGTGTTCTGAAAACTGCTCTTCATGGGGTCCTCCTCGCTCTGATTCCACTTCCCATCACATTCATTGCACTTATTATACAGGTGTACACTTTCTGTTCTGTCTCCTCAATATCTCTTCCTTCCTTTTATTCACTCCCACCTGCCGTTTTTCTTATTTGTATCACTTCTCACCGTGGGAATCAGCTGAACAGCAGGGAGATGGTGAAGGTATTTACATCCAGAAAAGGCCTGTGGAATCATATTTAATCCATTACTGGACCGAGGCAGGTTGTTTTAATTGAACAATCGGTGAGGTTAGCACTTTTTTTTCTCAGTTGTAGGTTGTTCCCATCTCAGCAAAATGTAGAGAGAGTGACGACTAAGGTGAAACATAACATCTTCTGTTTTGCCTATAAATTTTCACTTCACACTGAGGAATCACACACGTCTGTCTTACAGGTCTTGGCATTCCTCTGCCTGCACAGTTTTCCTCTCTGCTGTATTATCACCACTCATGCTTATACTCTGGACTTTGCTTTCACCCGGAATAACTTACCATGTTTTGCTGTGTATAATGGGCACATTTTGCCCAAATTTTTGAGGGAAAAAATAAGGATGCTCACTCTACATGGGTAGTACCTGAAATATCTTGCATCTGTTCTCATGTTTTGTAATTATGTGTTACATAAAATTTCTCATACCATAATGTGTTAAAAAATAAATGCTAAAATTCCTTTGTAATACAAAAAACCAAGTATCTAAATATAAGTAATAAAAATTGAATTAAAAAATTAAAATAAAAGACTTTTTTCCCCTGAAAGTTTGGGTCAAAATTGTGGGTGTGCATTATACACAGCAAAATACAGTAACATGTGAAATGTTTTCCCACGTTTTTTCCACTGACTTCTATTGCCTGTGTTCCCCTTGTTACCAAGCTGTCCTCTCATCTCAGCTGGACCTTCAGTGGCCTCGCCCCTCCTTGTCTTCTAATGTATTAATATTATTTACTTCCCTCTTGATTCTTCCCAAATGCTGTTACACCAACATCTTGAATTATCCTGACTTGAAATTTAGTGACTGACACTTAGGAGAAACTCAATTTTAATGAATAAGTGAGACTCACTCCTTGTTTTCTCTACTTTTGTTCCTGAGATGCTGGGGAAATAATCATGTCGCTTTACTTACTGACTAAATATAAATCATCTTTCTGTCTCCAACCAGTCCCTTTATGAGTTATTAATTTTATTATTCCTAGTTGGATAGCATCTCTGCCTGAGTTTCCTATGAAATAGTGTGTGAGGCAAATATTAGGGCTTACGATCCATTGTGAATGCAAGCGGAGGATAGCAAAGCTTAGGGGAAAAGTGAGTGAGGCAGAGCAGAGGGACTAAAAATACACGGGCGTTGTCACTGAGCTGGTCACAGCCACATCCCACGGAATATCATCCGAAAAAGCATCTGTCCAGAGAGGGAACCTGAATTTGCCTACTAGTAATCGTCATCCATGGGTCAAATTTCACCTTGTGGGACATCTTGTCTCTGACATATTTGGGTTCCACATATAAGGATGTTGAGCAAATCTTGTGGCATCTTACACTTGAGCATCAACCAAAGGTCTGGTGAGGGAAGACAGAGGTGCCTGACACTGGTACCACGTGGGTGCCATCAGGGTTAGTCGGTGAGTGGTGTAAGGGACCTTGCATAGCTACCGTAAGAGGCCCCTCAGTCCTGCATCAGCAGAATTGATCAGGTTCTAGGGCCGAGGGGCCAGCACAAGCCATTACCAGGGAGTCTCTGGCCAGAACACAATCAATCCAAGTTCACATTTCTGTGAAAAGGCACAGGAATTAGTCTGTGGCTTTTCTTTCCTCATAGAAGTTGTTCCCAGTTATTACTATTATAAGTTCAGAGGGAAGTCTGGTCCATATTCTAGTATAAGTGGCATATTTATAATGTTTTGATATTATGATGTTTATTATTTTCAAGGGCAGAATATTGCATGCTTATATTTTATGTTGTACTTTCATGTAAATGTGAGTGTTACATAAAACAACCCAATGAAGAGGTTTGGTCATTGTTATTATATTAATTTTGATATTGATACAGAAACTCAGAGAAGTTGAAAGTTGTTTTGAAGGTCATGGAACGAGAGTGTTTTGGTAAACAGGACTTTCCATCGGGGATCAAAAGACTTGATTTTTAACTCAAACATTATATCTTACTTTCATTTTATTATTACTATTTTTAACCCAGGGGCACCAATATGCAGACCGAGCTGGAGTGATGGGCTCAGTGGTCCTTTGACTTCTCTGCAGTGGGTTCATCACACACATCCTGCCAACATTTTACGGAAGCCTGTGCGTCTGCACAGATAAAGTGAGGAGAGAAAGGAGTGAGGGAAGTGTGGGTCACTTGGCTTATGGCTTTTATGAGTTAGAAGCAAAGGCAAGCCAGTTTTCTCTATTTATTTTGAAAATGTCCATTGGTTCGAATTAAAGAGAATCTGGTTTCCCTAAAGCAAAACAAAACAAAATATATAAAGAAAGTTCTTCCCTCATTTATCTCTTCTCTTTTGATAGTGAAAATAATTTTGGTTTTGAAGTTGCAATAGTCCATGGTATGGAAAATGTTATTATAGAAATAAATCTTACTGAGTGATTATTTTGAGGTTGAAATGTGTAAATTAAGGTGAAAGTCAAGGTTTCTTTTTCCTTCAAGAATGTGGTATCATGCAAAATTTCAAAACTAAATAGGTTGTCTTAAAATTATCAAGAGCTGCAATCAGAAAGAGCAGAATCTGGTAAACCTGGTCTGTGATTTAAAACACTTCTGGTCTGAGTGATGTACAAGTGTAAATAAATAAATGAAGAGAGTGCCACAAAAATGTTAGCCTCTTTCTGTCACCAGGAAATGATGTGGTTTTTATGTCTTAAAATATACAGGTTGCTCCTTCCTGGTGCAAGTAATCATTAAATAACAGAATTATCTCTGCATGTCCAAAGTAGATTGGATTGGTCCTCATTGCTTAAATTGGATGCTGCAAAACATCCATCCTTTCTGTCCTTTCATTCCTCACCAGTCCTCTGAATTTACATCCCAACCTCACTGGTTGGGTGACCTTCCACAATCAGTCATAAATGTTAGTTGCTTTAAGCATTTCTTAAAAATAATTTTTCAGAATACTTTTATTTCTCTTGCCAAAAAAAAATGAAGTAGCACAAAATAGCCCATGCTTCTTACCACCGTTAAATATGGATATAAATTATAAACTGTAGTTGGAAGCAGATTCAATATTTTTTCTTGATCAAGAAGAGATAATTAGCACATCTACAAAAAGCATGTAATTTTTATTATCTGTGAAGGCTGCCACAATGAATACATCATTACCTGTGCAAATAAGAAAGTAGAAAGCTGCAATTCATTTTCTGAACTGCTATGAGTGGGGAAGAAAAGCCATTCAACCGTATCTTTTTCTTTATAATTAGTATTGCTGAAATAACTTTAAAGGCAGAGCCAGAAGCAGATAAGAATGTAGACTGGTAACAAGTTGGGAAGAGTTTATTATAAAAAAGAGACCTGTAATTATTTAAAGAACATACTGAATGGAAGCGTGGGCTTTGAAAGCGTGGAACATAGAGCAATAGGAAGTCCCGGAACAAGACATGCTGTAGTAATAAAGAAGAGAAGGGATATAAAGCAAGGAATCAGGCTCCCTGAGAAAAACCAAGCTGCAGAAAGGGAATATATTAACAGCTTGACAATGAAATATGCAAAACGCATCTTTACATTGCGGGAAAAGTTTGCAAGGCCGAGCTTGATAATTGAGCAGAAATCAGGACCACTGGGATATAGTCTTTGATCTTGTGCTATTGTTTATATTCATAATGAATCGTGGTTTGACTGGATGTAAAATTATAACAAAGTCCATAGCGTTCTCTAGGTTGCCCGTGGGCCATGTTCCAAGATTGTTTGGATCCTAAAATCTAACTAAGAGGAATTGTGTACAGCTTCTCTGGTTGTGTTCTGACCTGGGGTGCCAGGAACATGGAAGTAGCCCTTCCTACATGGTGAGTGGTGCCCACAGCCCGAGGCAGGAGCACCTGCAGCATGTCCAGGTGAGTGGCAATGGAGACTCTTGGAAGTTAGGGACTGAGCATTATGGGCCGATAGGATTCTCTTCCCATAACAACTCTCAGGCTTTTTCTCAGTTCTGGATCAACTCCCTGTTATTGTCCTACTTTTCTCCAACAGGTCATGGGAGTGGCTTGCCTGCTTCTCATTTAACCCCTGCCATCTTCAGCTTTCAGCCATGCCCTCTCTGCTCCTTGACCTGCTGGAGGAAAGGAGGCACTGAGTCGCCTGTCCTCCTTCTGTTCCTGAAGAAGCCTAAGGCTCTTTGGAGGTGTTGTAGTAATTGTTACCAGGAGCAGCATTTGCTCTTGGATCGAGAATTTTTTGAAGATATGTTATGTTCTAGGCACATGATTAGACACTAGCAACATAAAGATGAAAAGGCCCGTTTCTCTGTGTGGAAGGAAGTTAGTGCCAGACCACGGGTGATTGGAATAATGTGACAGTCACCTCATGCATATTACAATAGCTACTATAAAAAAACCAAAAACCAAAATAAATATTAATTGTTGATGAGGATGTGGAAAATTAGAACCCTTAGGTGCTGCTGTCAGGAATGCAGAATGTGTTTTCAGTTAGATCGGTTCCTCCAAAAATTAAAAGTAGAATTGTCACCCTGGTGACAATTGTTGGTGTCACGTTGGTGGTATGGACTCTTCTGGCCTGGTGACTTAGTTGATTTAGTTCTGGGATCCCTGGATATGGAGATAAAAGTAGGTCTGACAGTGTATTTATTTATTTTTCAAATATTTGTTAAGTGCTTTTATGAAGCTTTTGTATGATGAAGACAGTAGACAACTAAATAGACAGCATGGCAATTTCAGACTGAGGTGAGTGCTAAGGAAACTCATAGCCCTGTAATGGGGGAGAGACTCATCAGCAGAGAGGCCTTGGAAGGAATTCTTTTAAGGAGGAGACATTAAAGCTGTGATCCACAAGAGTCAGTTTTGCAAAAAAAAAAATCTTTGATGAAACACTCCTGGAAACAATAATTGCAATTCTACAACTACAGAAACCTGCCTATTGCCATGTACTAGGATTTTATATTACATAGTATTTCAAGGAAAACAGAAAAAAGTTGCTCACTCATATGCAAGGCTAGAGTTTGCCACTGTGTGATACTACTGGGCATGCGTGTCAGGGGCGGGAGTTACAGTTTCACGCAGGAGGGATGTTCTGTTTTAGAGAAGTGATCCCTCACTTTTATAAAGCACGTTAGAGTTTAGAGAGATCATTTACATTCATGATGATGTGGTAGATACTGGTTTTGGCCCAAAGATGCAAATGAAAGAAAATCCAGCTTAAGTAAAAAATTTATGTAGTTTATGAAGAATCTGAGGATTTCTAATTTCAGGGAGAGTTGATTCAGAGGCCATCAAGCACACGGAGCAAGCATGATACTTAAGGCTACCAACCCTCTCCACTTTGCAAACCTAGCTTGGAGACGGAAAGAAAACACTTCTCTGAGAGCTGCAGCTGAGGTCCAAGGTGTGACTCATTAGTCTCTGTGGCCAGGAGCCTGATGAGCTCCCACCAGTCAGGAGTGAAGGTCAGCTCCAACCAACCCAAGAGGAAGGAAAGGGGTGCTGAGCAGGCCACACAGCTGACGTTCCCATCAGAGTCTAACTACCATTTCCACACGTGAGGTTAAGAAGCTGGTTGACGTTACACAGAAAATGAAGGTTCAGACTATACGAATGGGGCTCTTTCCACTTGAATATTTCATATCTTCTATATGCAACAAAGGACAGGTTCCCAAGAGAATTCAATTAAAGAGTGAAAAAAGCACACACAATGAATCACATTTTTAGTGAGCAGCCACTTTACCACAATTACTTTGGTTGAGTGAGAAGGAAACTCTGTTCTTCCTGCCTGGCATGCTAATGAGGTGTCCCCAGTAGTTCGACACAGCTTTTTTGCACATGGGCTTGCTGAGTTTTCCCTGACATGTGGAGGGTGCTGTTCTATTTTTGGGTGTGGGTGCCGTTGACTGAGGAGTTCAGAGCAATGAGAACCATGTACCACGTGGAGGACTAGGATGCTGTGGACCAAAAAGAGCCAAATCCTTGTCTTTCTCTTAAAGATTGTCCATTCCACCACACCCTTCAGATTGTCTTTGTTTTAAAAGATGAATAATTTATACAACAGTATTAAGAAAAATCTCAAGGTAAATTTAGGTCTATGGATATGAAGATGCAGGAACAAATATTTTGTGAAAATGGCAAGTATGTGTAACATAGTCTACATAGAAAGGATTCCCACTGGAATGTATTTGACCACCTGTAGACTCCAGGTGAGTCCTGCACATTAATGCAGAGAAAATTCCAAATACAGTGCTGCACATGTACAGGAGAAATGAGAACCGATTATGCTTTCTCCATAATTCTAAACTATTTTTCCTAGGTGTTAAGTCTATTTCAGGGACTATCAGAAAACAAACAAGCAGAAAGTGCAACGCCAAAGGCTTCATTAGTTTGTTTCTACCATTCTACCACTTATAGGTTAGGTCAGATTCCGTCTTCCCTCTGAACGTTTATCTTGAGTTGTAAGGGCTCAGCAGCCTTCCCTGAAATTGTTTTCTTTTCTCCTGGAAATACGGATGGTGTAAAAAAAAGACAGCTCTGATGTACTCAAATTTCTGAGTTCTAGGTAACTTATCTCATGAAAATTCTCATTGTAGATAAAGAGTTTCATAGGTTTGAGGCTACCTCTTCTAAAAATATTGGTAGGGAGAAATGATGTGTTCTGATTTAGGTGAATAAAGGTAAGATTAAGGACATATTTAGGCTTGCAAAGAACTCAGGTCACTGCCTAAATCTCTGCTGGATTCTGAAAAAATTTTTACTAACTTGCATGTCTATTCCAAAAGACTTGTCCACTCCTAAACCTTTTTTTTTTTTTTTTTTTACTTCCTAAGCTTTGTCTGGTAAGCACTTCTCCTCCACCTTTGCAAACCTTCAGATCGGTAGACTGAGTCAGGGGATCACGTTAAGGCTCCTTGAGAACCCAGGCTCCTGCTTTGCTTACCCTCTGTTTCCTCACAACCATCTTCCCTGTATGAAGCGCAGTAGTTCTCCTGGGCCATATAGGGCCACCGGGCACATATCTTGTATTTGGATTGAAATGCCCAGATCTACCATTTCCAGTTTGCTCACACGCAGAATTGTATTCCTCATCTCTTTCCTCACGGCCAGCTCCTCTGCTCTGATCACCCGTGGGCCTGTGCTCTTCCGTCCAGGTATCCAGATTCAGACTTTTGAAAAGGGCCTACTTTTGTCCTTACCACTCACACTGTTCCCCATAATGACCACGTAGACATACACACGAACACGAATCCGAGAACCAGAGCCAATTTGTATCATCTCAGTGTTTGCAACCCTCCTGGAACCCAGAGACCCATCGAGGAAGCCTTCCATGTGCCTATGCTCCCCATGGGTGAACTGGGGAAGATCTGTCCTGCAAACCGTTTCTCAGAATCAAAGCTGGAGATGTTCCCTGGCTCAGCTTGTTGTCAGTAAATCAATCAATCAATCAATCAATCATCTATGTATCTATATATGTATGTGTATATGTATGTATCTATCTTCCATCTCTCCTCTCCATTTGCCTGTCATCTGTCTATTTAAATAATCCATCACTAACATTCTCTCTGGATTTGGGGGAGCTATGCTTTTACAATCTTAACCTATAGCTCAGAGTTCTTGTTGGTACCATAGGACATGAAAACGTTTGATTATTTTTAGGGTAGGATACAGGACATTGTTATGGTTTCATAGCTTTTTAGGCTGAGATATTTTTATTTTGTATCTTCCATCATTATTCACCATTAAAAAAGTGTTAAAAAATGTTACTTCAAAATGGAAGCTTCCAGACACCCACTGAGTTTAAGATGCTTGAGGAGAACTTTTCAGGTCAAAATTGAATCATGATATTTATCAAGTGGTTAAAAAAATAAGGTGATTACATTAGTTTTGAAAAGAATGAAATGTATTGAACTATTTAGTTGTTGGATTGCATTCTTTTTGATGATGATTATATATTAGGCTTAAAAATTTTATTGTAATTATGTTGTCAGAATACAACATAAAAGTCTCGATAGGTCTGTGGAGCAAATGTTGTGCATTTTAAAATTACTCAAGTAAAGCAATTACCGGATGGGCTTTGAGTCATATCTACATAAAAGAATTTATGTTTGAAAGCATCTACAGGTAGAATTTGCACTCCAGGTAGTAACGATGCTCCAGGGACATTGAGGGTCTCTATTCTTAGGTTCTCATGACCAGAAATAACTATTTTTGAAACTGCTTAGAGTTCCCAAAATAAGAATTCAGGTAAGAAATTTAAGAAGCTCAAGAAAGAAAGGTGAAAACTTACTCACAGCAAGCCATGGAATAAACCCATCCATTTTCAGATTTGAGAGCTTCAGACTCTCGGATTGAATTCAGCAAGGGAGGCCCCCAGCATGGTTGCTCTCCCGCTTCCTGTCTCGTGGGATGAGCAGTTTGACTTGAATTCCAGAGTTCTGGTTTTTACCTGCTTGTTTTTGACTGTCTAGTTCAGAGCTGGGTCCTAAGGCCTGGGGCCAAAGTTGCCACTGAAGTTCAGAAAAGCCCCTGGAATATCCTAGGATTAGTGAAACCTGATCCAGTATTTCTTATGCTAATGCTCTCCAGGCAGATGGTGTTTCTCATGGAGCAAGAAGGCGATTTTCCCTGAGGAGAAGGGTTCCTGGGCAGCTGGGCAGTCAGCCCGGTTTTCTAATCCCCACGCTTACACTGGCTTCCCGACCTGACGGTGTGGATCCAGCTGTCAGTGTGGTAATCGGGCAGAACTTGAAGTTGGACTAAGCCTAAAGAAATCATTTTTTTCTGTACTCTTAATACTGGTCAAGGGTCAGGGAAGAATTTGCTCCTGAACATAAGGAATTATTTGAACGTAAATTTGTATTTAGGTTTTTGATACATTTTTCCCATGGAGAAAAATAGGCTCTGCTTCAAACAAACAAGCCAAATTATCTACTTCATTGTTATAATTATCATTAACAAAGCAATTTATTTTCTTTAAGTTTGTGGGAGAGATTTGATTTATACATGTTATGATTTTGATATTTTTACAGATAAAATTATGTCTTTATTTTCATAATAATAGCTAACACTTAAACACTTATTTAGTACTTCTTAT
Organism: Artibeus jamaicensis; assembly: GCF_021234435.1. Lineage (NCBI taxonomy): Eukaryota > Metazoa > Chordata > Mammalia > Chiroptera > Phyllostomidae > Artibeus > Artibeus jamaicensis. Next base: position 19,415,402 of record NW_026522056.1, read on the forward strand.
TACCAGGAATTGTTTTAGTGTGTGTATGTGTATGTGTGTGTGTGTGTGTATATATATATGTGTGTGTGTGTGTGTGTGTGTATTTATTTTTGCTTAAGGTCACCCACTCAGTTAGTGGAAGAGTTGTGATTCAAACTCAGTCTATTGACAATCTAACACATTATAATTAAAATAGTCTTAGTTACTTAATAATAATAGAAAACAGTTATTCCAGATTGCTATGTAATTGACACTACTCAAAATACACTGATGCATTCAGTCCTCAAAGGGAATCTATAATTACTGTTGTCATTCTTGTTTTACAGGTAAGGATTCTAGGCAGAGAGAACCTTTCCCAAGGTTGCCCTTAGTGAATAGATGATCCAGGATTTCAACCCAGGCAGAATCTCTCTTCTTAACCGATATCATACTGGCTTATTGTTAATACTACCAATGAAGTAGTACTGATACTTTTATTATTAAAATGGTAGCATTTAATGTATGTTCATCAGCTGCATGTGCCAGGCTCTGAGTTCAGTTTTTCACAAACTTTATCCCCACCTATTATTTTTAAAACCTCAAAATTAGGTATTTGTTTTAAAACCTCAAAATTAGGTATTTGAAGCCCATTTTGGAGATGAGGAAGAAGAAATTAGGGAGATTAAGTCTTCCAATGTCTCAAAGCTAATAAATACATGGAAAACCTGGAACTTACTCTGTTCTCTCTGATTCTCGGGACTGTTGTTTCCCTGCGACCTACGGTGTCTCTCGAGTTTCTGTTCATGCACATTCCGTGGCAGTGACAGCTTCTGTGGGCTCTGTGCAAAGAATAATGTGTCGGGAGTGTTAAATACTCAAAAAATGTATGATATATAGTCCCTTAATCTACAAAGGAGCCAAACTAAACTAGCCCAGCTTTTAAGAAGGGAGGTTACAGCGCCCTGAAATCTGACTCGAGTAATGACAGCGAGAGAAACGAAGACCAGCTAGAGAACTGAGTTCTTCAAATGTAAACAAGAAACTAGATAGTTAAAAATTGTAATTGGCACCACCCGTTTTATTTTCACGAAGCTATTTTCATAATAAGGCACGTTTATGTATGCTCGTGTATCTCATAGATATTATCTATGTACATACATTTTTGATACACATTCAACATTTGTCATTGATAAGTGGCTTCTCCAATTAATTTTTACTTTAAAAGAGAGTAAGCAGACTCATATCTTACTGGTTTATGAGTTTACTTGTAACAGAATTATTTTCTGCTTTGTGGTATAATAGACTTTCTTGACTTAATGACACCCATAGGACATTAGTTTTGCATTTTTTTTACATGTGTTGTGAGTTGTTCACCCGTGCACATGTGACCATGTATACACACGAGAAAGGGGCGATGCCACCCATCTCGAGGGATAACACGATTTTACCAGTGGCTTAAATGAGCATCACCACTTCATCAATCACCTTGTATTTTTCCAGCTGCCTCACCCTGAAAGATGCTGATTCAAATATTTTCAGGTCCTGTTGTTTTAAACTTGAAGGTCTTTTAAAAATAGCTAAAGCAATTTGTGATATATAATAAATTGAAGACATATAGTTCATGAGAACTTGAGGAAAATGAGATACAGTTTAGGTATCTGTTTTTAAAAAATGCAATCTCTTGATAAGGACTTAAAAATAATGTTTTTGGGATGCTCATAATTTTCATTATATTACTTATTAATCTCTACAGAGTCTATGTCTAAGGTCATGTTTCTCTTATCAGCACTTGCTGATTGATCATTAGGTTCCTGAGTTCAGAAGCGCATAAGTCCTCAGACTTGGGGGGCGGGTTGTACATGTTCTAGGAATAAAATGTAAGTTTATAAATATAATCTCTTTCAATATGTGGCCCTAATTTATATTATTTATTACTTATATTTGAAACATGTAATGAGTGTGTCTAAGTTACTTGAAGATAAATGTTTCATATTTACTTCTTATGTCTATGACTAAATAGTTGACTTTTATTATTTCCATCACTTTTGCTGCCAGCATTGCTTCTTCCCTTCTCTAGTATCTTGAAGGAAATAACAGACCATCCTGAGCACCGTATTTTGCAATCAGAGACTGTCTTAGGTTGACATTTTCTAAAAGAACTTCCTCTTTGGAAGTCAGTTTTTCATGATCATTGCTATTTAAAAACTGATGATCAAATGTAACTTGAGAAAAATGATTCTTGTTGTCAAGTAACTGTCAAAACAAAACTTTACTTCCAAATTGAAAAATACAGTAATCCTGGTTTGGAGAATATTTGCATTGTCCTTATATTTCTCATGTTTATGCAAGGACATTTCAAGGCAAGGAGGAAAATATTTCTCTCTGAGAAAACATAGATTGTTTGAGATGACTAAGGGCACAACTTTAATTCTAAGCCTTACAAAAAAAAGCGTGCTGCTGCAATTCTTCACGCCATTACTTTCAGAATCACTATCCTTTGTATTTCAATGACACAATGTTGATGAACCACTTTGTGTATTGTCTAGGCCTTGCATCAGACTTGGTGTCCTTAAATTTTGTCTCTTTCATGAAGTAGATTCTACATTGAAAAGCGCTGAGGACTAGACGGCAGCAGAAATTGAAATAAGTTAGTTTTTAAATAATTTGCACTATTTCAAGATTATATATCAAAGGTTTAATTAGGTAGGAGTAAAACAGAGTCTGTCCCAGTTATCTGTTGCAAACCACCCAAAACTTTGTGGCTAAAAACTGTAATGATCATCTGTGTTGTTCATGAGTTTGCAGCATGAGCAAGGCGTGGTGAAGACAGTTTCTTCTGGTGTCGTCGCTTGGGGCAGCTGCCTGGGAACTGGAGCTTCTCTTCCAAGGTGTCTCACTCACATGGCGGCCAAGCTGGGCTTTCTCTTACTGTATGGCAGCTGGGTGCTCAGAGTGATTTTTCCCTTGAAGCAGGAAGTAGAAGCTGAGCATTCCTTATGGCCTGGTTCATCATCACTTGCATACTATTCTGTGAATCAAGCAGTCGAATAACTTGGATGGAAGGGAAATGAGGTGGGATGCATACTTTGAAGTGAGAGAATCATGAAATAGAAAAATGCAGTCTGGGGCAAAGTCAGAAGATATACTAGTTTTGCATTGTCTGGTTCCATTACGGAGCTAATTAGGATGAAATGTAAATTCATGTAGGAAGGATACGGTAACAAATGTCACACCCATAAAGAAGGTTGGATGGGATTGAGGGTTTGTCTCCAAGCTTGCAGGAAAGATGTAATGTAGGAGACAACTCTCTGTATTACATGACATCCCTTTGTGACCTTTCTCAGACAGGATACACAATTTGCATGGCCTTGGACCCGAAGGCATTTCTACTAAGACTAATCACATTCTTAAGTTTGAGGGACACTTTATTGTTCAGAGACAAGTACACGCTATTCATTATTATCCTGGTGTTTACTCATGCACCTTTTCTGTACGCACTCAGGCTTCGAAATGCGTAATCAGGTCCTCGATTGTCAAATTTATTTTATGTAATGAATTGCTTATACTACACATATGAGCGTTGATATACAATTTAGTTTCTAAATTAGAACATTCTGGGAAATCTCAAAGAAAGGCACTAAATTTTAAAGTTTTCTGGCCTTTTGAAATTGTTTGCAAGCTTTATTTCAGCCAGAAGAGCCATTTAAGCCTTGAACCCGGCACGTTTGTGCTGTTTGAAAAAGTTCCCAAAGTCTCTATCAATATATGATGTGCACATCTGAAATGAGGTTGCACACTTCATAAACCTATGTTCTGTACTAAACTTTATCTGGGGAAGTCAGTATCAGTTTTCTAGGGTGTAAAGTGATGGAAAAAATGAATCTTGTTTGAATTGATGTTGGCTTGCCTGTGAAATGGCCTCTTGGGACTTGAAGGAGAGTGGCTGGAAATTGGTGTTTGCAAAGTGGGCTGGAATCTGTTTAAAATTACCTTCAGATAAGAGGAATGAGCTAGGTAATGAAATGATTTCAATAGTCTGAAACATTTGTTTTTAATGTAGAAGCCATTGGACATGAGAATTGTCTGCCTCTCATTTTTTTCCCTCCCTGACAAGGGATTTCCTGCCCTTAAAATATCCTTTCTAAATTTTGATTGAATTGTTTGCCAATGCAGTCCAGAAATCTTGTTAGTCTTTGGTGAGAAAATAGGTATTAACTTTCCTTGTGCTAACATTTCCACTATTGACCTGGGATTAAAAAGCCAAAAGCGGTTCAGTCCTGGAAAGATACTTGAAAATGACTGACACCTGTGTCGAGAGGAAGCGTTTATAGAGTGAATGCTGGAAACAAAATTCTGGGTAAAGCTTGAGTTTGTGATTTGATTATCATTGTGAGCATCACAGTTTTCTTTTCTTTTTTATTTATTTATTAACTTTGAGAGAGAAAGAGAGATCGATTGATTTGTTATTTCATGTATCTATGCATTCATTGGCTGATTCTTGTATATGCCCTGACTGGGAATTGAACCCTCACCTTTGGCATGTAGGGACAATGCTCTAACCCACGGAGCTACCCAGCTGGGTCTAGTTTTCTTTTTTCATTCTAGTTTTAAGACATGCAATATTTTTATTTCATAGAAAATACAGGTAACACTGTTAGCTCACTGTAAATATCCTTTTCTTTCCAGCATGTATGTTAAAGGAATCACTAACCTCTGAAAGAAACTGGGGAACTGGGTGAATAGGTGAAGAGAATAAACAAAAAAATCCCCATAGAGATAGAGAATATGTGGGTTAGGAGAGGGAGAGAAAGGTGGGGAGAGGTAGAAGAGGATGTAGAAGAGAGAAGTGGGGACAGAAAGAGACTTGGCTTTGGGCGGTGAACACAGAATACAATATACAGGTGATGTGTTATAAAATTCTACACCTGAAACCTATAGAAACCTACAGAATTTTATTAACCAGTGTCACCCTAAGCAATTCAATAGAAAATAAAAAAAGAAACAGATTGATTTTAAGACCTGTAACTTTCTGTGTCTTCTGTATATGCTATTTTTTGATGCTCTCTGTAATGTGATTTCTGTTGCATTTAGAATTTGGATAAATTAAATAGAAAAAAAGCCACATGCCTCTGTCACCACAGGCATATTGTAAAAATATTTTCTGAGTATAATTGGCAGCTTCATTTGCAATCACTTTTCATTTTTCTTTTCTCTGAATAATAAATTCAGAAATTGGATAATAAATAACATTTCCTCTTGAATACTATTTGCATATAATATTTCCTAATGTTCACAGTGATTTTAGGTTGAAAAAAAATGTCACTAGCAAAGGCAAACTTCCAATACTAGTCTTTGTAAATCCTCCAGCTCAGGACTTCTCTTCCTTCCAAGAAGAATTTGAATGGCGGGACCTGGCCATTGCAGACTTCACCGTAAGCTTGCCCAGAATGAAAACCTTTCATTCTGCTTTCCTAAGTTGGAGTGCTTTTATCCCACATACAATTCAAGCTCGCCCTAAAGGATCTCACTAGAATTGACAGCTCTCAGTCAAAATCTTAACTATTGACATGATCTTTCTATACCACTATGAATACTTCTGGAACTATTTTGTTTCTAGAGAGAGAGAGGGTGAGAGAGCGAGAGAGAGAGAGAAAAAGGAGGGGAAGAGAAGGAGGGGAGGAGAGGGAAGGGGGGAGAAGGACAGGGGGAGGAAGGAGGGGACAAAGAGGATGAGGAGGAAAAGGAGAAGGTGAAGAAGGAGGAGCAGGAGAAGGGGGAGAGAAGAAGGAAGAGCGGGAGAAGGAAGGCAGAACAGAAGAGAAAAAAGAGGAGAAGTGGGTGAGGGAAGGATAGAAGAAAGAAAAGGATGTCTCAAATGAGTTGAATAGAATAGAAGAACAATCACATTTTGATATTTTTTAAAAGGCCCAGAAGTCCAGGAAATCATAACCAAGCAAAGGGATGCATAGAGCACTTGTTCTTTAAATGTTAAATTCTTTAACATTTAACATTCTTTGCCAACGTGGGCCTCTGGGACAGGGAAGCTTTTTAGGCTGTTTCTTCCCAGCTTTCTTGGTGTTCTGGTCACTCAAAGCAAAATACAGCTAAGGTGTTGCATTCATTGTTTGGCTTGTATTGCTCCTTGGTATTTCTTTAGGTGTCAGATCTCCAAGTTTTAAAAGATAATTCCTTCTTAAAGGAATTTATGCTTTTAAGAGTTCAAAAGGAGATGGAATATATAATCAACATTGAAGGTCTCAGGACCTTTTTTTCTTCTTTGAACTTCCAGCTTTCTCTAAAATGACATGGGTGTCGAAACTTTGTAGATGCATTAGTGTCTGATGCCTTTATTTTGAAGTCTGTGTGAACTTTCTCCCAACTTCATCTTCTTCAGTTAATTCTAGCCTCTTTTCTCCATGTCTAGCATATGCCAAGGTCAAAGATGGAAACTTGAAAGATGTTTAGATGATAAGGACCTAACGTGGCAGTTTCTGTCTAAAACTTTTCATAAAGCTACCACTCAGTACACTTGGTTTTTCTTCTTTTTTTTTTAGCATAGTATTATCATCTGCCAAGTATATTTTCACATACATATTTTCTCAAATGGATTCACCAATTTGGATCCTATTGATTGCCTTCCTTGCAATAAAAAATGAAACCTTCTTGATTATCATAAATTGATTTTTTTTCTTGCTTCTCAAGAAGGAGCCTAATTTAGTTTAAGGCACTCAAGGCTGCTGAAATTATATGTATCTACCTATTCTTTTTTACCTACATTTTAAAATCAGCCCTGGCTGTTGTGGCTCAGTGGATTGAGTACCTGCCTGTAAAGCAAAGGGTGGCCAGTTCGATTCCCAGTCAAAGCACATGCCTGGGTTGTGGGCCAGGTCTTCAGTGGGGGGGGGGGTGACGTGAGAGGCAACCACACACTGATGTTTCTCTCCCTCCCTTTTTCCCTCTCTCCCCCCTCTCTAAAAATAAGTAGATAGATTCTTTAAAAAATAAAAATAAAAAATAAAAATCACAAGAATGTTTTTGATAATCATAAATGTTTGGACCATATAGTATTATATATTCCTTTTAAAGTCCCAGTATTCAGCTTGATTACATCTTGGGTGTAAGAAATGCTGTATGTAATAGTTTTTGTGTGTATTTTGGGGGAGTGGCTTTTACTACCTATCATCTAAGTGTGTGATTATGTTGTTTAACTGACTCACTTCAAAGTGTATAAAAGAAATTCAACAACATCTAGAGAGATACAGTAAAAGTCATTATGGAAGAAATTATAATAACACATTTTGAAAAGGAAAAACTTGTCTGATTATATCTGAGCTTAGAAATATGTGAGCACTTTTTTGTATCAAACTTACAAGCAATGAGTTGTGAAAATATAATAAACATTTTTCCTACCTTTTCCTTAAGTTTTTTTGCAAAAGAATTTCTTTCCCAAAAATATTTGCATGGAATAAACAGCTTAGTTACTGGCCCCCTGAGCAGGAAATAATTAAGAAAAATGGTGCAAGAGGATTAATGTCAACAAAGTTGGAAACAATGTAAAGATTCAACAAAAGGAAAGTGGTTAAATAAATGATGATACAACCAAAAATAAGGCAGCCATTAGAAGTCTTATTTCCAAAATATATAATGGCAATGGAAAATGCCAGTGAAAAGCCATGCATTTTACTTTATTATTATTATTTTCATCCTCACCCAAGGATAAGTTTTTATGGATTTTAGAGAGAGAAAGGGAGAGACAGAGAGTGTGTCTCCCATGTGGGAGACACCTCGACGGGATCAAACCCCAAACCTCTTGGTGTACTGGGTGATGCTCCAACCTTACACAGAAAGGGAAAGAAAGGCACCAAAATATTTATAGTGATTATATCTTCATAATGGCATCACCAGTGGTTTTTCTCTCATCAGTTGAGTACTTTATTTTCCTAGCAGAGGTGTATTTTTTCTTTCAATAATCAGAAAACTGATGTGACCTCACATAGGGAAAACAGCAAGAGGAGAAGCCTGGTTCTCCCCATCTTCAGTTAGTTGTGTGGTCTTCCATATGGGCTGTTTCAACATTTTCGGGTTTTGGTTGTTGAGACTGCCTAGAAGGAGATAGAATGGGGTAGTCATTGTTCACATTTCACTTCGGAAATTGCTCATGCTACATCGGTCTCCTCCAAAAGTGGGGTATTCTCGTCTCTTGACTTTGTCGACCCCTTCCTAACATCTACTGAGTAAATGTCTGAAAGCTGCATTTGTTTAGTAAAGTTATGTGCTCAATTATTGCTTTTCTCTACTGATATTTTGCAGTATATTTTGCTATCTGCAGCTTGAGCAGGGCAAAACAAATTATTTTTATATATGATTTACAAATCTGACCATATCTACTACTGGAAACATATTTACTCATTTCTTAATCTGTGGCAGAACATTTCCCATATTATAATTTTGTAAATATACTTGTTTTAGTAATTTGTGACTTATGGAATTAATTTCGTAATACTTGTACTTCTATTAGTAGTATTTTTATCTTAAACCATTTTTTTAACTGTGGAATCAAAAGCTTCATCTTTACTAAAAATAATTGACACATTTAACTAGCAGTTAGGAAAGATACGGAGGGTGGGGAAAGAAAAAGGTTGAGATTTCTTTAATTTCTGATTTTACAACATCTTAACAGCTACATATTGAACCTTATGTAAAGAGAGCATGTGAATATTTTTACTGTTGGCTGCTCAGAATATTTTACATGTTTTCAAGATTTTCCTGTGATGATACATGGGGGCAATAATGTCTGTGTACTCATTGTTGAAGAGCATTTGCCACCCTTTGAAGTAACCTGTTATGTCATTAAAAAAATTAATGGGATGCTATTCTTAATTTCTACTGAAAGACTTTGACAAGCTGTTATTTTCTTATTAATCAATACTTTTTATCAACTTCACAAATACTTATTTAGTATCTATTCTGTTGTAGGCACTATACTAATTCCTAAGAAATTGGTTATTTCATCAATATTTTAGTAGCTGGTGAACTCTTTCCATCCCTATTCTTAGCACTTAATACTTATATTCGGAATACTTGACAATTAAGAATATGTAGCGATGTATTTGTTTGACTCTCACAACAAACCCTAAATAGAGGGGTACCAGATCAGAGAAGGGACCTGGAATGCTATGTACCTGGAAAATTTTCAGAAGCTTCTCCTGAGAGTGCAATCAAGGCTCAAAGATACGAAGCGACTTCTCTGATATGATGTGTTGCTTAACTGTGATTACAGATTAATAGTCTACAATCTGATGTTAGCGACATTGGCAGCCTTCGGCAAGCAAGGTCAGGTAGACTAGGCTCTGAAACAGCCCTGCTTTGGCATTTCCAACTTGTAGCAATACTTTCTTCTTAGACACACTTCTACTTTCACATATTCTCATGCACTGGATGGGTTTGATGTGTCAGGTGAGTGAACGCACTCTGCACAGATGTTTTAACCAATTGCCAGTGTCCTGGAGTCTGTCGTCTGTCACTGTGGCAGAAGGACCCTGTGCAGAATCAGATTCCTGGAACAGCAAGTACTGGGACTCCAAGAGTCAAGTGTGACTTTACAGGTAACAGTCAGATGATGGATAATTAAGTGAAATAACTGCAAGAAATAAAACTTAGAAGAAAGAGATAGAGGGGGAGAGAGAGAGAGAGAGAGAGAGAGAGAGAGAGAGAGAGAGAGAGAGAAAGAAAGAAAGAAAGAAAGAAAGAAAGAAAGAAAGAAAGAAAGAAAGAAAGAAAGAAAGAAATCAGTGGTAGCAGACATAGCTACAGTATATGTCTTTCAGATAACAGGTGATACTATATACAAAGCTTGTGAACAATATAATAATAACAACATAAATACCATTCTTTACATTTTGTGTTATTTATAGCTTACAAATAGATCCATATAGAATTTTAAAATAGTTCTAAAAATCTCTATAACGTCTACAATATTAGACCTTATTTGGGTAGTGAGGAACCCGAGATGTAGGAGGGTAAGGAACATCCTTAAAACCACACAGCTTGTAAGGACAGAGCAAGAGCCCTGGAGCTCGCTGCTCAGACTTTCTGGCCTTCACTAGTGCTGTCTAGTGCCATGCATTCCAGTGCTGACCACGTGGGAGGGTTGTGTAGGGGGAGGCTTCCTCTGGCAGGGTGAAATTTAGTGAATAAGACTCACACAGAAAGTTTCCAAGGGGAGTTATCAATCAGCCTTGGTTTAATATATTAATAAGAAATTAATCAAGCCTTTAGATGAAATCCTGGTAAATAAAAAAAGGAAGAGTAAAGGAAAACACTGAGCTCACTGGTGAGACTAACATCTACTATACTATTGGCCATCCCTTTGTCTGAATGGTAATTTTGAGAGCTTCTTCCATTTGGAAAAGGATTCAGCACACGGTTCATTTAAATAGAGTGGAGAATTTTAAATGTGTTTGATTTTTATGAAGCTATTTAGGAATAGTCTAATCAGACAAAACAATATACATCTATAAACATAGGTAAGAATAAGTTAATTTCATACAAACAATGATCAGACATTCTCAAGAGAACCTAACTACAGATGTGTTCTTTTTGTGTCTGTACTCAAGTGAAATAAGACCTAGGCATGTGCCTAGGTCTTATTTCACTCTAGTTATGGGTGAGATTTATTTGTCCTTCAAGCCCTCTGCTTGGTCTGAGAATGAACTAGGCAGATTGCCTGCTTCCGAATGAATCACTGGGTGAGTCCTGTACATTTCTCTTGGTATGAGGACCATCAGCTACCACATATACTCAGTCTGGCTTAGAAACAAGGAATAATGGAAAGGCACTCTGATAATAAAACATATCGATATCATCTCGGAATCTAATATTTAGTGCAATCAGAAAAGATTTTACAGCCGAAAAGACTAAAAAGGCAAGCCCCAGTGGCTGTAGTGACATTCAGTGTCTGTCACAGGGGGTGATGGTGCTTGGAGCTCCACTGGGACAGAGAGAAATGCAGCAGATTCGCCTTTGCCTGCAATCCCGTGGAGAGCCACGTTTCAAAGGGCAGAAGTACATGCAACTTTCCTCAGAGAAGATAGAGTGCGAGGGTTTTTCACGTATGTAGTGATCAAGTATCTTTTTACTTTCTCTTTTCAAGTTTAGTGGATAGTGGGGAAAAATTCAAACTTGTTCATTTGCTCATGTCACCCACTGAGGAAAAGCTATTTTCTTGAATAAAGTGCAATTTAAATATGATAGAGGCTTCCACTTTTAGCTATGATAGAGTAGCAAATAACACACCAATGGTCCTTCCGAGAACAACTATAGAAGCTGCATAAATTATGAAAACCCATCTCTTTGAAGGCACCAGCCTGCCTCTCTGAGAAAGCCGGATTTGGAGGAACAAGGATCCAGACAAAAGAGAGCTCTTTGAGCCTGAGGTCAACATTCTGTGAACTTGCTCGGGCCTGTGGGTCATTTACTGACCAAAGTGGGGTGGGGCGGGGTGTGGTGAGAGGTGGGGGTGGGGAGGTAAGGAGGGTGAAAGGTCAGGAAGAGGGTGGCTGCTGAGAAATGAATGGAAATAACATGAAACTTAAAGTCTGGGACTGCCAGGACAGCCAGAAACAGACACCAGGAACCGTGGGGGAAAGAGCTCAGCAGAGGAAAGTTTGACACTAGTTTATTCCATTGTGGCATTTCCTGAACTCTTGACCTGTGCAGGTCAGGAAAGGGACAAGCCAATAGCAAAGCAGCTGAAGATGGAACGCAGTTTTTGCCATCTCAACGAGGTGAGGAGCCTAATGTCTGAATTCAGGGACTTCCAGGGTGGGGGAACCCTAGATGGCACCCAGGTTCTCATCCTGGACGTCTCGCGGGGTCCTGTGAAAAGACTGAGACGCTATCTCAAGACAGCGTGTCCTGTCTGCGATGAGGTGGATGTGTGATCTCTTTTGTGCATTTTATGTCCTGCGACTCTAAGTGTCCATAAGTTATTTTTTCTCTGTTTAGTTGTATGTAAACTAGAATAAATATTTTGCTTTGGATTTGGTGAGATTATATATATATATATGTAAAATTATATTATAACACAATTATATTCATTATACAAATAATTAAATTATATAATTAATTATATTATATTATAATGGAATTTATATTACATATAAAATTGTATATGTGTATAAAATTTATATATATATATAAAGTTTTTCAAAATTGGCCCAGATCTCCAAGTTCTGAGATCTCTAAAAGCAGAAGGAGGATATCTGAGAAGTTAAGTATAAAAGAGTTATCACAGGTCATATTTATTAGACAAAATGAAAATGCTCATTATCCATGTTCAGTAACAGCCTAGACTGATATTTTGGAAGCAAAAGGAAACAATGAAATGAACCCTTTTTAAACTTAATCAGAGTAGGGGTGAAATCATCTGTCAAGGACCTTTCAGATGCAGGGTTTGTTTCTCCTAGTCTTATTTCTTATGGTTTATGAGAAGTGAATAGTCTCCTCTTCCTGACCCGTTCCTACATGTGCATTTTCTTTGTAGCTTCTTCCCTAGGAACCTGTCCTCTATCCCATTCATTCTTTCTTGTCCCTGGTTTTTCCCACCTTTGGTTCCCTTTGTAAATGGTGAGCACCAGCGATCAGCCAGCACCTGTGCCTGCAGGGTTGGCCAAAAAACTGCACGAGACATTACACATGAGTCAGTGTATTGTTGTGATGAAGCTGCCAATCACCAGTTGCCCTTATGTGTGGCCTCCTGAATCAGCCAAATAGCTTCTGTGGAGGAATGCTTAAGCTTAATGCAAAATTTGATGCAGATTCACTGTTCTACTAGCTCAGGCATTTTGAATGCAATGGCCACACAGTACACATGCTCACTCAGTGGTGTCTACCGCTCCACTCACTAGTACAGTGAAGTTGTCACTGTTCATACATGCGCATTCTAGTCCACTCCCCTTGGTTGCCAGGTTACACTGAGGTCATGCAAACTATTCTCGTTCTTATTAACAATGCATGGACTTTTTCCAGACAGACCTAGTATATAGTCTGAAAACATCTTTATTTCACTTTCATATTTAAGGGATATTTACACTGGATACTGAATGGCAATTAGGCAGTTTTTTTTTTTTACCACATATTGCAAAGATCCTATTCTCTTCTGAATTTTATTAACTTCTGTTTTGAAGACAGCTACAGTCAAGTTTCTCTCTATTGAGAGTAATGAAATTTTTTCTGTTTTTCTGCTTAAAATTCTCTCTCCCCTCTCTCTTTTTAGCTATTTTAGTGTGATCCATCTAGATGCTTCTCTTAAATTTATCTTGCTTGCTTTTGAACCTATGAGTTATTATTTTTTCTGTTTGAAAAAATTCTTGGCCAATATCTACTTTAATATTAATTTTTTCTCATTGTCTTTCTCTTCCTCTGGAAAGTTTTGAAGGTTTTTATCTGCCTCCTACTTTTGGTTTTATACTTTTTATACTTTTAAATTTATGTTTTAGTTTAGTTTTTAATGACTAATCTTCCAGTTTGATAGTATAGTCTTCAGTATTAAATGTAAAAACCCACTTATTGAGCTTTTAAAATTATAATGCTTTTTAATTATAGAGTTCATATTGTGTTATTAGCGAACCACACAATCAGAAGAAAGTCTTGACCATTTCATCTTTCCATCATTTATTTCCTCAGAAAATACTGAACATGATCACAGTTATTTTAGATTTCTCATCTTCTAAGCTCAATATCTTAGGAATCTGTAGGTCTGTTTCTATTGTCCGTTTTTGATTTATGGGACATTTAGTTAGAAAATCCTGTTTCTTGTTTTTCTTGGTGTTTTTTATATTGAATACCACTTGCAGAGCATAAAATAATTGCAGTGGATCCACATGATGCTGTATTTCTCCAGCATGATTTCCCTTTCCCCTGCCGCTGAAATGGGCTAAAGCAGAGGCAAGAAAAACAGAAACAGATTCATTCAGGCGCCTACTATTCATGGAACCAGCAGGACTCGGTGCCGGGTCCTGTTGGGTGTGTGTCTAAGAGCAAGAGGATGCGAGGAACCACATCTGATGGCCAGCATATGCGGAGTTGTTGCCTCAGCTGCGGCTCACGGGAGCAAAAACTTGGGTGAAAGGCGGTATGAGCAACATTTCACTCTCGTACAATGTGAGCTGAAGGTGTCACTGCTCTCTAAGCAGAGGCTACTTCGCATGGAGTTTTTTTTAATAGGAGACCGCCTCCAGCTGTATTTAGCTTTCCAAAGTCTCTTAATTCCAATCTTGCTTTTGAGAAAGAGTAAATAGTGTAACATTTAAAAGTGGCTGCGTTTCACCAAGTATGTTTTCTTCAGTTAGTGCCATCTGGCATCATGCCCTCATTTTGACAGTGATGGAGACATCTGCTAATTAGTGCCATCTGCACCATCACCAGCGAGGCATGCGAGCTGTTGTTTGTTTTAAAATGGGGGTCTTATTGTCCACATCGACTTTCTGAGTTTGCAGTTGTTACATTTGCTGTGTGTGCGTGGGGCAGGCCTGGTACCACTCTCCCGGGGGACAGTATGATTACGCTGGGGCATCGGGTTTCTTTGACCTTGAAACTCATAATACAATCATGTATTGCAGTCCTTGCGGCACCCAAGTAACTTGAAGACTTTCTCTTCGTCATTTTTCTTTGCAGGAATAACAATTAAAACACTTCCTGGATTTCAGCAAACAACACATTTAATATATAAATAACTCTCCATCTCATGCTGACTCCTATGTGTTGATAGGCCATTGCTTATTGTTTTAGACACTTTATTGAAGAAAATAGAGCTCAACTCATTAACATCAGTAGTAGTCTTGTGTCAACAGTAAAAATAAAGTTTAAAAAATCAGTATTCTTAATGCTGAACACGTTTCAAAGACTGAATTTCTCAGTGTTCAGCCTGATCCTGCACTATTTTTTTTTTATGGGTGGTATTTGGATGGAGGCTGTTTACTCTTGGAAACTATACAATGGAGTTCTGTTTTTCTGAAAAAGCTACTATTTCTATTAAAAAAATTTTTTTGCACTTTTCCTTTTCTTTTTTTTTTTTTTTGACCATGAGAGAAGAAATCCTGCCTGCTTCACATTTTCTAGGTTTCTTTTTTCTATTTTTATTTCTAACTATAAGATCTAACCTTGTCAGAATTTTTAAAAAGATTTTATTTATTCATTTTTAGAGAAAAGGAAGGGAGGGAGAAAGAGAGGGAGAGGAACATCATGTGGCCCTCACTGGGTACCTGACCTGGCCCACAACCCAGGCACGTGCTCTGGCTGGGAATCGAACTGGTGACCCCTTAGTTTGCAGCCTGCGCTCAGTCCACTGAGCTACACCAGCCAGGGCACCTTGTCAGAATTTCTAAAAAGCTTAAATACTAGGTCCAAAAAACGAGTTCTGCTAGGCACACTGCATTATAAAGCCGAGCCTCCTTTTTATTTACTACTGTATCTCCAGCCCCGAGAAGTTCCTAGCACACAGTGGGCATTAAATTTTTGAATGAGTGAGGAATTAGGTAAATGATTCTAGTAGCCTGCCATTGCTTGTTAAGGAGGCAAAACGGTGCACTCGGGAAGACCTCCAGGATCTGGACCACCCAGCTCTACCTGCTCAGCTTATTTTTTCCTGGAATTGTTTCCAACAGCCAAGAGATGAGTCTTTCTTTATGTTCAGGGTGAAAAGGTTGTGTAGCATAACGATAGTGACTCGGGAGGTGACCAGCTAGTTCACGGTAGCATTATCCTGTTTATTTTTTACTGCTCATATTATCTACTCACAGAAAAGAAACATGTGTGAGCCGTTGCCTGCATGGAAAATATGGTTTTCAAACCTGCTCTTGTCAGGTTGCAGGTTTTTCCTGGGATCAGCCAGAATCTCTGGGGTGGCAAATCTTTTTGGGTCAGCGGGGGTGAACATTTTTCTGTCAACTTCATTTAATATGTATTAAATTCACAGCGAACTGTCAGCTGAGAAGTATTGCTTGGGATCAAAAGGTGTGTGAGATACAAAAAGAGATACCAAAAAAAAAGTATCTCTAAAACGTGGCCCTGTGCCCTTGGCTGGGTTAATGGCCCGGATGCCCTCTAGCTGTCAGGGAAGGTGCTCACGGAACTCAGCGAGAACTGTAATAGCAAACCTGACAGGGAACGAAGGCCACAGTCAAGGGGAATATGGAAATGCTTAGAGGAGAAATGACATTACTGTTAAGCAGAGAAACCCGGGCTCTGGGAAAGGCCAGAGGACAAATGTACTTTGAGAAACAAGGAATTTTGATTTAAGCTCCATGCTG
The DNA here is from genome assembly GCF_021234435.1 of Artibeus jamaicensis. Classification (NCBI taxonomy): domain Eukaryota; kingdom Metazoa; phylum Chordata; class Mammalia; order Chiroptera; family Phyllostomidae; genus Artibeus; species Artibeus jamaicensis. The sequence continues at coordinate 19,431,670 of NW_026522056.1, forward strand.
TGGTTTGTAAACGATGCCTCCTTGATCACATTATTAAAGGAAATAACGACTAAAAGCAAAAGTATTTCAACATGATTAAGATCCCACTTGACCTGAAACCCTTAAGTGTTAGTAAGGTAGTTTACTTAATATTCTCTACTACAGACCATGGTAAATGATGGGCTCTGTTCCATTGTAACCAAATTGCATAAAGACAGAATGTTTTTCTCTTTTGTTCCTTCTCTAACTCAGCAGCAGGTATAGTAAATTCAATTCTAATACGTACTAACAGTATCCCTAATTCTTTATGTACTGAGGACTTCATACATGAGTAGTACTATTATCAGGCCATTACCTTCATGAACTGAACCTCTCAGTAGCCCATGAGGTAGGCACTGTTAATCTGACCATTTTACAGATGAGAAAACAGAGGCATGGAGAGCCAGTGACTTGTCTCAGGACCTAGGGCTGTGCAAGCCAGAGTAGAGATTCCAGGCTAATGCATCTGTTTGGGGAGCCCAAGTCCCCACAGAGCAAGCTGCGCATGCATCTCTGACATCCTTGTTACCTTCCCGTTGGGGTGGGGGACTGTGAGCCTCAAACAACTGTGAGCCACTGTGATAAACACAAATGAATTTGAAAAGCTTCAAGTCATCAATCAAAAGACATGCTATCCTACCTTTGTAGGAAAAAATGGCCTCATAGTGGACACAGCATCAGTAAATGGTACAGAGAGCTTTAGAATGCTAGGGTTTCTGCTTGGTTCTGGACCACACACCTATCCGATCTAAAGTCTGTTATTAACTGGGGTCTATAAAAAATTCATCAATTTTGCCACTGTTGATACTTCAGGGCTCGGCTTAAAGAATTATTCATTCAACTGCAGGCTCTTTATTACTAAGTCACTGGTTGCGAATATTTATATATTAATCTGGGTTTATTTGTTTATTCTTGAAACTAATTATAGTTGTTTGCCACCTTGAATCATTTTCTGAAGGACACCAATGCAGGCTTTAATGAAATAGTTTCTTTAAAAAACGTGTCCCTATACAACCCTCACTGTCACAGCTCTTCCTGTGAGACACGTTTTGCCAGCTTGACTCCTGTGCAGCCTTTTCTTCCCATCCCCGAGCCACATAAAGGCTGTGCACTCAGCCTTTGTGGGGGGCTGAAAATTAGATAATTCGGGGCTGTGAATGACTGAGGATTTTCCCCATGGCCACATTCCCTCGCTTTTTACGATTTCGGGAGCTGGTCCTGCCCCAATGCTACCACTTGTCAATAGTCCAAGGACAGTCTTGGACTCATTCCTTCCTTACCGGTGTGAGCCTCGTCTCTGCAGTAAATGACTTCGTTGCCAGCAGACTGCACGGCATCAGTGAAGCCTGGGAGGCAGACAAACAACCTCTGCATAGCCTTGATGAGCAGCACTTGTGTGAGCTCAGAAGGGATGGCACCATCATGCTCGGAGTTCTGGAAACCATGTGACTTCAGTAGTAGAAGGTTCTATTGTTACAGTAATACATGGTAACAAAACTCCAGGACAGTCTTTTCTCAGATAATAAATGTTTATTACTAATTAGACACTTTATCGCTGTGAAAGGAACCTGTACAGTTGGTAGATATTTTCCAAACTGGCGTATTTTCTAGACGGCCTTGGCCCCCTACATTTGAACATTTTCAGATTGAAATCTGTCTTGCACCTAAGGTGGGTCTTTAATTTGGTACTTTATTTTTCCTTGTAAAGTTGTCTCCCAATTCTAAACCATGTAAAATTTGAAAGAGAAGGGGAAGGAGGAAGAATTGCATAGAGATGAAAATAACTCTATGCGCTCATTATTCTGGATTGGTGACTTCACGGAAGACGATAACCTGGCCGAGGGCCGTGCATGCTTTTACCACCAAGTGGTGGGGCACAGAAGTCTCACCCTCCTTTGAATGAGTTGAGGGGGAAAAAGCAAACTCAGAGAGTTTCCTTTCTGGGGCCCAAATTATTACTCATTCCATGGGGAAGGCAAAAGGCACGGAGAGAGACAAGCAATGTTCTTCCCACACTTTTCTCACCTGGGAGTGGGGTGGAAATATCACCCTTTTTGGGAAATGTCGGGAAGTGGGAAATCATTGCCTCCATTATTAGAATTGAAGAAAAGTGGTAGAATATACAAAATGTGGCCCATCAATAAGCCAACTGATGGTAAACAGAAAGAAAAAATGATTTTCTAGAACATCTGCAAACCAAAATGTAGAGTTCAGAAACACTAAAGAAACCCCCAGGGTTTTCCTCCCCTAAGTGAGGGGAAAAAATCCAAATATTTTGTGTCTCTTGGCCAACCCGTGTTGGCAGTCAATTCATTGCATTCGGGCATCAAATAATTAACATTTTTAAATGCTCAAGCATATTCTAAAACTTGCCTAAAGGTCACTTTGGAAATAGAATAAAACTAGGACATATATTGAAAGCATATTGTATACTTAATGGGTGAAACTTTCTATGTAAGCTTTATCTAAAAGTCTATGTCTGGGTGTTAGGCATGGTTTATAGAGAGTATTCTGGAAGCAGTGTGGCTATTCAGCAGAAGGAACAATCTAGAATTTAGAAGAGGTTGCAGTCTCGGCCAGTTTTAGAAATGCAAATCTCCCAAAGCTTCTGAAAAGTTGGCTCCACATGTCATTTCTTATATTTTTATTCCAAGAACTGACCTCCTGAAGTTAAGTACCAGTAATACGGAGTTCCCGGAAGGAGAGGGGGGCTGAGTTCCAACATCGAGTGTAGGAGTGGTAGTTCGCCTCCAATGCATGTCTCTCAAGGAGAACAAAATAGCCTTCGATTTAATATCCTAGTTCCATGGCTATCATTCGTGGATTCATTTTTCTATTCAATAATTTTTCTGTTGGTGGGAAATATCCTTTGGATGCCATAAATCCTTGTAATTGGAAAGTCAGGTTGCCTTTTTGTTATTACATAACCATGATGTTTAAATATGGCAGTCTGTTTAGCCTGTTTAGAGCATGTTTATACGCATTTCCACAGAGAAAACACAAGACTTTAGAATTCCCTTAAGGGATCAGGTTAGAGAATGAATGGGAATTCTGTTAAGCTGAATCTGATTTTTGACTTTTTTTTTAAACAAGAGGTCATTAACAAACATTCAACCTTCAGGGCTCTGCATGTTCCTACAAAGGCTGGTTGCATTCAAAGTGCTGCATCAAGTGAAGTTTTAAAAAATTAACCCCATATGTGTCCCCCAAGGCATAGAGTTTGTCTCCAATGAGCTTACCCAAGTAAGGCAGTAAATTACACACGTGAAGTTATGAGCTGTTCGTGTGACCTTGTTGCAAATGCCTTCAACTTCTCATCCTCAGACTCCTCCTCTGAGAAATGAGAGGGTGGGATTGCATGCCAGCCAGTGTTTGTCCGGCTGTGCATTCTGGAGTTGGGACTAATTTCAGAGCGAACGGGTGAGATCATGACAAGCCAAATTGCACATGCAATGGCTCAGACTATGAGGAACTGGGTTGGTCTCAGGCTTGTAGACAAGGAAGGGCTGTCGTACCTTTTGCTGAAACAGTGAGGGTGGCCTTCCCCATTGTGCTGTGACCAGTTGTCATAAGCACTACTCTGATCTTAAGAGTATCCATGCTGTAGTCTTTCCTTTAAGTCAGCTGCTGGCCTTTCTCACGGACTGGAGGCGCCCGGCCCCTGTATGGCCACCAGCTCATCAGGCAACACCAGCACCAAGGAATAACAGTGAGCCAACTCAGCTAACTATGCAGTTCACTCAGCCTCGTTAATGCAGGTTCAATCCAAGTCTACAATACTGGTAATAATCATTTAGAAACAATCAGTGATAACATCACAGAAGAGAACTGGAGGATAACAAACCTGAGTCCCAAGAGTCCGGATCAGGTCTGGGTCTGGGAGGCAAGCACCCTCGGTGGTCTCAGCTCCTCTTGGCTGTCTCGCAGCCTGTTCGAAGGCCTTTGTTTGCACACTCTTGTATGATGCGATGTTGCATCGGCCTCTGATGAACACGTGTTGCTTTGTGCCATTGTTTGTGTCACTCTACTGCTCATGCTCCGAGTGGGTGGTGGTACCCTTCAGGTAAGCATATGCTGTTTGCCACTTTGTACTGCGCATGCTCGAGGGGTTGCATCGTCCCTCTGAGCCATTGCTCCTCTGCAGGTGCTCTAAACATGGCTTCTTAGTTGACGGGACCAACGCCATCTTAGTTCAGTCCTGGTCTCCGCACCAGTTTCATCCATTTATCTGTTACATTTCTGAGGAGTTATACATGTTCTCCAAGCAAAAAAGGTGCGTGGCTGTCCATTATCTACGGACTGAGTTTCAGCTTCACAGAACGGCTGCCACGCATAGATTCTGACCCAGAACCCTTGAACATGAAACGTCTTAGGCTTCATTGGCTCTGGCACCTACTTACACATTATTTTCCATTTACTCTTTCTCCACTGTTTCCTGTTTTTCTGTCCCTATTCCTTGTCCTCACTACACCTTCTGCCTCTTGCACATCTCAACATTTATAAAAACAATTCATGTTTTTAGGCACTTGATTATTTCCTTGAGAGACCTTCATGATCCCAGATCAAAGCCATCTTTACTGTGTGTGTTAAGAGTTGAGGTAGAAAATGCTGGAAGAGGTTTTGAGAGATCATTTAGTAGGGTTACTTTCAAAATGGGTCTCTTGGATCTCCTCAGGGACGACTGTGTGTGTGTATGTGTGTAGGTTGTTCATTCCAAGTCCTAGAGGAGAATGTGGCACTCTGGGCCTTGACCTTATTTTAATCAGTTCTGTACACTAGACTCCTGCGTGTGATTTCAGTTGGAAAAAAAAAAAAAAGAAAGGCTCGGCTGCTTTATGAATTGTTTAAAAACTAGACAGCACACCACCCAAATTGCCTCCAGTGATTGGAATTCTCTTGGCTTAGAGACTACTTAAGGTGAATATTTGAAGCATTCATTCTGATGAATAAATCAGAGAACTACAATCACTGTGTTACTTCTTTAACAGCTGTTGCTCTAAATTTTTAAAAAATAATTATGCTGAATCCTCTTCCTGGAAAGTTAATAGACAATCTACCCAACTTGCACTAGCGTAAAATACAGCAAATCCGAAGTTCAGAAAGTGTTTTCCAAGGAAGGCAGTTAAGATGCCAGACAGAAGCCAGGAAGGTGTGTTTTGTGTTGGCTGCAAATCACAGTGCTGCTTTATCTTCCATACCTTAAACGCTCCAGATATAAAATCAGGTTATGTCCTTGCTCCTGCTTTCAGCTTCCATAGATCAGAACTTATATTCACATATTTCCTTTGCATCCACGACCACTTCAAGGTTCTTCTCCCTTTCCGTGCTTTGTCCGGTGTTGTTTGGGCCCTGATAGTAGAAAACCCGTAACTTTCAGTGTATTATATCTACCACTTCTGTTTCTGTAACGTGGGAATAATGGCCATCCTTTTTGATCTTGAATTCATAGCCTCTTAAGAAATAAAAGTTGCCAGAAATTCAAGGTCAAACAAGTAATTACCTAGATGCCGTGAGAGAATTGTAAGGCAAAGTGTAGGGAAAGAGGCAGTGTTTAAATGCTGGATAGATTTAATTTCAGAACAGATAAAATTTCAGAACAGATTTTTTTGTATTACTTCAACAGGCTGAAAAGAAGATAAAAAGGGCAAAGAGTAAATTACTTAAGGATTAGAAACAAGACGAGAACCAGCAAGCAGATATGAATATACATTATTCTCAGTAACAGCTGAACCTACAAGTTCTATGGTATTTGCTTAATTTATGTTAATTGCAAATCATTGTAAGATAGGTTTGACAGCTTTATTTGCCTTTAAATTTCCAGTTCAAATCCACTAGGGTTTGGGAAAACAAATTAAACGTAGCTTACTGCCTCTATCCCAAGATTTAAAGAAACAGCTTAAATAAGCTCCTAACCAGTTTATTGAAGAGAATTATTTGTGGAAGAATACATTTTGAGAGATACTTGAAGATGTATATTTTTAGACTTCATATTCCAATTCTACAGTAATCTATATCTTTAAATTAGTGCCCATATATACATGCTTATACTAAATTTTAACAAATTATTATAAGCAATGAATTCATAGTTGCAAACTGCAGGGGCCATTTTTTCCCCATCCCAATTGTTGCCTGCTTAATAAATAAATGACAGAGCCTCACTGGGAGTAGGGGTTTTGGTTGACACATTATAACCAGAAAATTAAAAGAAGAATTCTGAACACAGTTTTTTAATGGCCTGGCAGACTGAGTTCAAGTGAACCTTTTGGTTGAAAGCAAAAGGTAAACACAGGAAGAACTGGTTCAAATGATACTCAATGTCCAACTTGTCTGGAAATTGAGTTATGACTATAGGTAGACACACCCAGTTTTGCTACTTTCAAATTAGCCAGCATCGGATGATGGTTAGTAATTGAGCAAGAAAAGTCATTCTTATTTCTACCTTACTTTGTGATGCAATAATTTCCAAGCTGTTTGTTCTTTGTTATATTTTATATGATGGAAATGGAGAACTCTGAGGTTTATGCAGAAATCTTAAACTCCATCCCATGCTCACTCATAAGCCTTCAGAGTACACCAGGCAGACACCAGCTACCCCGGGGGCAAAAGCAGACCAGAAACACCCGGGAAGGAAGCTCTCTGGATGGCCCACCTCCCGTGCATTCCTGGCTTTGTCCTTCTGTATCTAATCCTTAGTTATTTTCTTCAATTGGACATTTTCAACCATCATTAATTAACTGGCAGAATCACACTAGTAATGACAATGCAATTATAATTTTTAATCCTAAATAAAAACCAAACCCCTTTAGAGACTATAGACTCCCCTGAAATACTAAAACAGGATGAAGGATGAAGTTTCCTGTTTTTCCTGAGGGCCAAAAAAATCACAGGCAAAGGCAAGCCCTGACAACTGGAACTTCTCTCTGAAGCTAATGTTGTTCATTTTCTCATGTTTTATGGTCAGCAATTCAGACTGATGATTGACGAACACCACTTACCCCAAAGCAGTTGGCTGTTTCAGCTGGAGCAGAGGTTGCTAAGAGAGCTCAGATTCGGTTATGCTTTGAATCAACACGTGAGCAAGGTCGGGTGCCAGGAGGGGGAGCAGCTGTGAGAAGCACAGTTCCGCAGGTGACCAGAAGACTCAACCAGCTGTGGTTTTACTGTGGGGCCTGGGTTTAATTCTCTTAGTTTTACCCAATCAGACTGTCTCTGGCAGAGCACACTCTCCACTAGACACATTTGAGCCTGAGCAATGGGATCGACAATTTTAGTTTCGGTAAGAAGAGATCTTACAGTCAAACATGCAGCGTTAGGGGAAAGTGGACTTGAAGTCCCAGGTTTTGTGCCTGATCAGAGAATGATTTAGTGTTCAAGGTCAGCTGTCACTTCTTCACCTGTTGGTGGGAAAAGGGCCCATGGGGTATACAGAAAAATGAGTCAGGGCTCTTCATAAGGTGCCCCAAACCTAGAAGTTCTCTATTAATATCCGTCATTTCTTTCCTCTGCAAATCTTAGAAGTCACATGGCCTTAAGGAAGAGTATTGTCAACCTTTGGACATGGCTAATTACTTACGTAAGTTTATTTTATGAAGTGCTTTACCAGAAAGTGTACAGATATGTGAAATAGAAATTGTGGGTGGGTGGTTTTTAATTTCGGAAATGAGTTTGAGGATGTGACAATTCCATTTGTCCCGATTCATTTTCTCATGGTGTTTGGACTCTGTTGGGTTATGCAGTGCAGCTTAGGAATGTCCTCCAAATAAGAATAAATGCATCGCTTGAACGAGGGACTTGGCCCACAGGTGCTCATAGGCTTTGAACTAGCACCACTGTGCTCACGCCGAAATGTTTAAGGGGGATGGTGCTCCCCAGCACCTCAAGATCTGGAATCTGTGAAATAAAAGACACTGGGACCAAAACAAGAGCGACTCTGTTCTCACTTCCTATCACCCCTAATACAAGTTTCTAGTTATTTGGTGTACATAATATCAAGATGTAAATTATTCATGGTTAATGTCCCTTTTCATATGATCTGCTTTGTTTCTTTCAAAATTCCACACGTCCCAGCTGAGTTGTTGTTTCGGAAAGCTGTAAAATACGATAATAAAAATAGCCAGCTGCTCTAATCGAAGAAGGTCCAGGGTGTCAGAGGACCACGCACTTTGGGTAAATGTCACGGTGGCTCTTGTTGTGATGAGGATTGTGGTGAGCCTGTAGGGCAAACTGGATGGTGCCACTTTCTTGGGCTGGCCGGAGACACAGGCTGAGAGGTCACAGAACTTCTTCACTCTCATTAGACTGGTTTCAGCTTGTGTATTCTGAACACACAACATAATTTAAAGATCATTCCCATATTTAAAATCTCACAGGAAGAGGCTCTTTGTTGGAAGCTTTGAAATGCATATATATATATATGTATATATATAATCTTCCTTCCTCTTCTGGTTTGGTTTGTCTGCCTATGTTTTTACACCACTCCCTGGGTATTCCAAGGGGCACAGTGCTAGGAACTTGGGTCTCCAACGAAGATGTTTCAGAGAAGGTACTTTATTCTTTACTTGTCCTTCATAAGCAATAATTTCCAAAGGCTTAGCGACATATCGATAGGGGAGCCTCATAAAGCTCCAAGCTAAGAGCAGATTAAAAACCGATTTCTCAGAAAGAACAAAAGAGCTGCCAAACTCGAGAGAGGCTTCATAAGAATCATGGGGATTAAGAGCTGAAATGGGCCTTGGAAATGAGACGTCAGATGATAAACCAGGGGCCTAAAGAGGTGCAATGAATTGCTTAAGATCAAACAGATAAATTGCAGAAGCATCTTTTTATCCTAGCCCGGTCCTCTTAACAAGTCCCTAGGTGAGTGGTGGGGGGAGCGTGGAGCAGAAGTGAAGCATGCTAGTTAAGGCAGCAGGAAAAAACGTTCCACATAGTGTCAGAAGCCATCTTTTAACCTGCGCTTCTCTACGGCATCATTCGCAAGTTGGATACGCCAGTGTGTGCCTCTGTGTATGTGTGTGTTCATACTGAAATACATTTCTCATTGCTGGTACCGGGGAACTTCCTTTTAGGAGGCTATCAATCAATTACTTACTTCTTCTTTGGAATCTGTAACACATTTCTTAATCCTGTGCAAATGACGTTATGGGAGTGTCTTGAACACCATTCTGAGATTAGTCAGTGGTGCCATTCCTTTTTTTCCCTACATATTAAAATCAAGTTGCCTCCCGTGATTATTACATTTTTTCATTCAAAGTCGATATGTGATTTTTGGGCCCCCTTTTCAGCTATAGAATATTCCCAGGGTTTTTTTTCTCACTTTTTTGCTTGAAGAACTTCTTGGAGTGTCCTGAAAGCTGCTCTCAGGTCTTACCCAGGGATCTGGGCATACTGGTGGGGTGGGTTCAGTGGGCTGGCCCATTGAGGTGCTGCCAGGCAGACACCCCGTGGAGACTGGGAAGAATGAAGAGAGGCGGCAACGTCCGTGACCGCAGTGGAGAAGGTTGGCTCTTGCAGCCACATACTGCAGAGTTGGATCTGGTGTGGTGCTCTGGTGGAGGCTTATGGGGCAGGTCCCTGACGGGCAGTCAAAATCGGTTTTCGTACCTTCAGAGAAGAGATTCTGTAAGCTACCTGGTACTGTATAACACAGCAGTTTCAGCTTATGTTAGTCTTCTGAAGCTGCCATTACAAAATGCCATAGACTGGGTGACTGAATCAACAGAAATTTATTTTCTCAAAGTTGTGGAGGCTGGGAAGTCCCAGGTCAAGGTCTGGCAGGGCTGGTTCCTGGTGGGGTCTCTTTTCCTGGCTTGCAGGGACCTTCTTGTTGCTGTCTCACTTGGCAGACAGAGGGAACAAACTCTGGTGTCTCTTCTCATAAGGGCTGGAATCCTATCAGATCACGGTCCTACTGTTATGGCCTTAATCATGTCTGTAAAGGCCTCATCTCCAAACACAGTCGCATTGAAGGTTAGGGCTTCAACATCAGAATGTTGGGGTCACACAATTAAGCCCTTAACACATTTTAAACTATTAGAATGGGTTTTGGTTTCAGTAAGGAGGAAAGCTGACCCAAGAACTGGATGCTATTGTGTAATCTCACTAAATTTAACTTGATTCTTTTCTATCAATGTTGAATCTACTAATATCCATGAATAGTAAGATTAGAAACAAAAGAGAAGTTGGAAATCTCTATTGCCTCTCCTTTTTGAGTTAATATACAGTTCAAAAATTTTAATAAAATGTATTGGGATACAATTTGCATACAATAAAATTAACACAATGCACTCATTTTAAACATATGGCATAGTAAGTTTGACCCATGAATATACCCATATAACCACCATTACACATTAGACAGTGAACATTTTTCTCACTCCAGAACATTTTCTTATGTCCTTTCTCAGTGATAAGTAAATTTATAAGCTTAAGGTATAGATTGGACCATAACCCAACCAGCCTACCCCTCATCTAATTTCTGTCACTATAGTACAGTTTTGCCTATTCTAGTTGCACTTGCCATGAAGTCCGTATTATTCTTTCGGCCATTCTAGTGGGCATGTGTTTATATCTTACTGTGCTTTTAATTTGCTGGCTAATGATGTTGATCTTAAACACTGTATGTGAATGTATGATCTTAAACTCTATTTATTTCATATGTTTCCTGTAGCTGCATATATAACCTAATATCTTCTCTTTTCACTTTTACTTTTCATGTTTATCCCCTACTCTGGCCTTACCACATCTTAGGTGACACAGTCTTCTTTCTTATGTGTTCGCGTTCATGGGTAAGTCTTGCATTTATTATTCATAACTCCTTCAATTTGAGCTTATTAGAGAGGTTCTCATTATGCCACATTGATTCCTGAAAGTGCCTGTTCATTTGCTTCCTCGCAGTGTAATTCTCAAAGGGAGGCAGAATCTCCTTTGAAATGATCTCCATACTTTGTAGAATCATCACAGAAGCTGTTGCTTTTTTCTAATTTTTTGAAATATGCCTTGTAAGTTTATAAGCTTAAGGTATAAGTCGGATGATAACATTATAATTTTACATTTACTCAATTATTTACAGCTGCCCCCCAATTTTGTGCATATTCAGAGCCAGGCATCATTCCAGACAAAGGCGTCACTGCAGCGTATGGGCAAACATACAGTGTTGGGGGAAGAGGCTAAATGCTATGTGAACCTTCTAGATATTTTCTATTTTTAATTGCAATTTAATTAGGTTGTTTGATTTAACATATTTATTGAGCACATGCATGTCCCAGGTATGGCAGGGGAACAAAATGGATGAACGAATTTAATAAGTGTTTAGTTTTTGATGGGGGAGCAATTATTAGCTGAGGAGAAGTCATGTACCAGGAATGTCACTGAGTGCTGGGGACGCCTTTGCCAGGAAAGCGAGCCATGGTCCTGGTCCTCCACCAGCGGTGGGAAGAGGAGGCAGGCACTATTGAAACAATCAGACAGACATTTAGATTTTGATTTTAGAATCTAAGTTTGGACTTAAGTCCTGAGGTAGGGTGCCAGGACGATGTTACAACAGGAAGATCCAGTACCAGAGGGGTGGTGCCCCGAATTCAGGGAAGAGTTCGAAGAGGAAGTAACCTTTGAGATACTCAAATCTGAGAAGGATTAACCCGATAAAGAGAAGGGAGAGTAGGTTAAGCCCCTCATCCACAGAGAGCACAACCTGTTTGAGGAGCTGAAGAAGGTCAGCGTGGCTGGAGTTAGAAATCAAAACACACGCCAGCGTTAGTCTAGCTCTTCCGCACAAGGCAGTCTCGCTTTTGCCTCCAGTTCTCTGCTTAAATCACTCCCGCCAAGGTCAATGGTGACCTTTTCACTGTTAAATCTGGTGGATGCTTTCCATTCTTCTTACTACTTGGATTCTTTCCAATACTTACCACCCCATTATGAAACTTCTACCTTGATTCTCACATGCCCGTCCTCCCCCCGATTATTCTACTTCTCAATCTACTCTTCTTCTGCGTGACATACGAGCCTCCTGGATTTTGGCCATTGTCTGTCTTTTCAGTGCTCTGCCTGTCCCCATGTGGTCACGAGTGATGCCATCATGCATGATATCTGTCCCACAGCATCATGCTGTTCTTTGCTTCAGTTATTGCAGTGGTGGACATGGGTCTTCGAGATTGTAAAACTAGTTGTCTAGCCAAGTTTCAGTTGGGAAAATAGGTCTTATCTCCTAGTTTATGTTTCTAACTTAAGTAGACCTTGCTACTCAAAACTTTATCACTATCGTTTACCTGTAATATCCCCCAGGCACTGTACTAGGTGCTTTGGGACAAGACACTAATGTTTTCTGCTATAAGTGGGCCTCTGGGCCCAGCTCACGGGTCAGTTTATCCAGAAAACCTTTTCTGAACCAGGTACTCTTATTATAAGTGCTCAAAGTATGATGTGCTTTCTCCTCCCATGTTTTATACCATATTGGAATTTAGTTTACTTTGTAATCTTCCTTTCCGGATTGCGAGCCACCTCCTCTACAAATCCACACTGCTTAATTCAGCATCTACACGGGGCAGGCACCTAACACACACACACACACACACGCACGCACGCACGCACGCACGCATGCACGCACGCATCCATCATCTTTATTCCCAGATTCCATATTTGCAAACTTGCATAATCATTTATTTGTGACACTGAAATCAATGATCATTGTACTTTTGCAGTCATTCGCAGACATGTGCAGGGTGGCAAACAATTTGAGTTGCCTGATATGCACACTCTCAGCTGAGGTTGGCCAAGGAGATACACTGTCCCTTTCTTCCAGGTCCCACACTGTAAACAAGTGTCCCTTTTTACAGTAGTTGGGGGTAGGGGCTTCAATATATGAATGTGGGGGGAACACAGTTCAGTCCATCGCAAATAGCAGTGTCCTAGGGGACAGAAGGGAGCAATTTGGGGTACTCCATTATTACCAATAACAGTACTTGAAGTGGCAAATTGCCATTTAAAGGTACATTTACATAATGGAATACTACGCGGCAGTAAAAAAGAAGGAACTCTTACCTTTTGCAACAGCATGGATGGACCTGGAGACTATTATGCTAAATGAAATAATCTAGTCAGTGACAGACAAATACCATGTGATCTTACTTATATGTGGAATCCCACAAACAAAATAAACTAATGAGCAAAACAAAATCAGAGGCATCAAAACATGGAACGGACTGACAGCTGTAAGAGGGGAATGGAGAGGTGGGGACTGGTTGAAAGAAGGTGAAAGGATTAGCCAAAGAACAAAAATGCATGGCCCGTGGACATGGACCACAGTGTGGGGTTGCCTGAGGGTTTGGAGGTGCTGGGTGGAGCGGAGCCAAAGGGGAAAATTGAGACAACTGTAATAGCATAAACAATAAAATATGATTTAAATAATGCAAAAAAAGGTGAAATTGCCTGAATTAAAAAATGTATGTGACATATACTAAGGAATCTACAAAAACTTTAAGAGACATGATTTTTCATTTTAAACTTAAGTGTCCAAACAAATACAGTTTCTTTCATCTCTGTCTCCCCATGTGACTAATGTACTCTCACTTCTATTTTTTAATCAAAGCTTGCATTTAATGTTATTTTATAATATTTTCAGGTTTAAAATATATACTTTACACAGTGGAATCTATTAAAATTTTTAAAAATATAATTGATATGCTAGGAAAAGAGATGAAATGGAATCATATAAAAAGCTCAGTTAAAACAAGAGGAGGCTAGAGAAAGAAAGGAAACAAAGAAGAACGTACCAGGAACAGAACAGTTACAAACATGATAGATGTTAATCCAATTTCATCAACAAAGCACTTAAAATCTGAAAGTCTTTTGGCTAATAAAGAGAGATTGTCATAGGGAATAAAAATGTAAGATAAAACTATGTGTGTCTACTTGGATCATATTTTAAATATAAAGACCCAGGTAGGTTAAAAGCAAAACAAACAAACAAACAAACAAACAATCAAAAAGGCAGGAAAATGTACCATACCAACACGTGCTATATCTATAGCAGGAGAAAAGAAGCGAAACCAGTTTTCTCTGCTGTTGGTTTTATAATCTGAAAGTTCAAAGAGAATCAAGCGCGCACCAACATTGTCATGCAGAGAGGAACAGAGTAACTGCCAGTTTTAGAATTAATTAACGGTTGGTGGGACAGCAATTGCTTAACTGCAATTAAAAGCCAAACATCAAAATACATTAGACTAATTCCTCAGAGAGGTACTGACAATTCATGTTCAGTGATAAGGGGAAGAATGAAAGAAGACTAATGTGACAAGCAGAGAAAAAAATAATCTTGAAGTTGACTGCTTAATTTGCTCCTTCTTTCGCTATTTTAAAGGTAGCTGCATTAGTCGTGAAGCCTTCCCCTTTAGAATTAATGACTTCTTTGGGGTACGAAAAGTAGAGTCACTCTATAGCATCAGTAATCACAAAGGCGTTCATTCTGTGTCTCACGAAGCCGGTGAACACTGTCCCACCTGACATGCTGTTCTTTCTCATGACACTCCGCTGATTGGTACTTCAGAGTGCCACCCACAAATTACTCCTCTCTTTGTCTTGTCAAGACACGGTGCTGAAAATATGACAGATTGCTAAGTGCTTTTGTGGAAATAACAAGGCAAATACAGTATTTTTAAAATTTTCCCTGAGAAAAAAACAAAAGAGCATGTTGTCTGCCATCTCTCTGTTTATAATCTCACAGTGCCTACCCTGCTAAAGTATATTTTATTAAAATGAGTCCTTTTAGAGGCAAGGATGCACATAGTTTTCATGTTGACTTTAATACATACTTCCCTTGAAGTGACATTTTAAAGACTAGGAAAATGTGTTCTATGGCAGAGTACATTTGGGAAAACTGGTTAGCCAGGTTATAAGTGCATTGGGTCATGTACACGCGGCTTGAGGTGGCAGTTGACTTGAGAACAGTTGACTCCTTTTACCTGTCTAAACATGTTGTTTTCTGTATATGTATCGTTAATGCACAAGGACTCAGAGGGCATTCTGGGTCCTTGTGTTCTGTAGGTAAATAACTATGGTTGTGCCAGGGAAGCTGGCCTGTCTTACCATGTGCTCTCTCTTCCCCGGAGTGAAGACGATCTGGCAGAAATATTTGGTGATGAGATAAGCATGTGTATAAGATACACACACCTACACACATGTGTGTGCATGTTTTAAAATAGTTTAATGTCTTATGGTATTGAAGTTAGCCTTATTGTTGTAGGATGCCTTACTTCTGGCCTCTTTTTGGTCTGTTGTTGACCAAGAGGTGATTGGTAAATATAATCTGCCTCTAAACATCCAACAATAATCGAAGAAGTTTCTCTTCACTTCCCTCTTTTAGGGAAAATATAAGCAAATGGACAAGTTGGCATCCTGCATGGTGCTTCTGATTGCAAACCCGCCCTCGCAGACTTCTGCAGGCCGCCCTGCTTCGCCTCATGTCGGGGTGAGTGACCTGTAAAATTTTCTAGAGTCTCAAGAGCCAAAACTGTTATATGAAAACAATGTATTATTCAATGAGCGATTTGATGTGAGAGCAGCATCTGTACATTTGCAAACACTGACAAAGGTTAAAAGCAAGTGAGAAGGGAGCTCCGAGTCTACAAGCAATTACGTTTGCACCCACACGGAATTGCCAGTCTTGACCGAGGTCCAGTTGGCGTTAAAGGTTGCTAACTCTATTATGAGAATTCAGTGTTACTGTCCTGCCTCCTGCTTGAGGCAGGAGCATTTGGGTTGTAGGAAAAGCAGTTGCTTATGTCACATAACTCTCGAACCTCGCTGTTTGTTTAATCATTTCTTTATGAAACTGTGCTGGTTTTACTTACCAAGAATCCAAGAGGCATCAATAAGAGAGCATCCTTTATCATTCCACAGAAGCATAGCAAAAGTTTCAGTATATTTTACTTTTAACTTGCCTTTAAAAGGTAAACCACAAATACAAGATAAGGCTTGGCCATCTTGTAGTACCGGAAAGTAAAGAAGTTCTCAAACAAACAAAACAAAACAAAACAAAACAAAACAAAACAAAACAAAACAAAACAAAAGAATGGGTACGTGTCAAAGGGGCACAAGAGCCCAATGAAAGAGCACCCACGGGCCAGGGTTGGAACAGTCTGAGGGACGAAACAGATAGATGATACACTATCGGATTATGACTCAAAGCATAAAATGAATAAACGCTTGTCCATACTGACATAAGTAAATGATTAAATATAGATAAATGGGGGAGAAGTTACAGAATATGTGTAGTTATTTTGCTTTATGGAAGGTAAAGTTTAATTCTCCCCACTCCATCCCTTATTCACACGGGTTAAACTTTGTGACTTGATTCCATAGAATGGAGTAGGGACAGGGAAACAATAGTGATGTCCGCGTGGGGAAAGCTAGCAAAAACTACCCTGGACGAGTGATCAGAGTGAACATCCCCAGGGACGCCATGCGGGTGTTACATGCCCCTGCTTTGTCATGAGTCAGACTTACTATTTATGTGAATAACGTGACCACCACACCATTAAATACCTACAAATGAAAAGACACGTGTCTAGAGAAGAATGCTTTCAAATGCAAAGCACTGGTGTGGCAAATACCAGGTCTGAAACGAATGCACAAATCTGGATTTCAGCGATGCTACAGAGTGAGGGTGCTTTTCCTGTGGTTTGTAGTTAAGGTGAGTGGTCCAACCAGTGCTACTGGTAACGCTTCCACAAAGTGTCACTGACCTTCAATGGAATATAAGATGGACACCACCTTGCTTCCCTAATAATGCTAAGTTTGCCTTATTCATAACTAGTCAGGATTTAACCACTGATCCAGATCAATTCGCTTTTCTTATGTTTTCCATATTATAACTGAAAGTATGTGACTCAAAGTTGGCGAGGAAACAATTTGCTTTGTAGAAATTTATTTTAATTAAAAAATGTGGAAGCATTCATCACGATCTTTTACTACTGCTCAGTTCAAAGACGGACCACTTAGGCCTCATGGAGCAGCGTGATGAAGCTTCTGTGAAAGTAGGATTTGTCTCCAAGCATGTGAATGACTCAGGGCAGAATCTGAGGATTATCGCAGTGTTTGGTAAGGAAGTGGGGGGTGATTTAAGGTATGGCTAGCAAGCAGTCCCTAAAGAAAATCCATCATTCAGTTTCTCCGTGAGTGAAACTTATAGAACTGAGGAAGTAAAGGGGTCAGTTAAATACTTAGAAACAAGTGTGCAGTGCTCAGGGAAAAGAAAGAATCTCTTTTTTGACAGCATATTTATAACTATAAAGCACCACAGATAGCCTTGCAGCTATCTGAGAGACATCATTGGTACTTTATTGATTGCGTTGTGAAACCTTTGTGGGGTCATCATACACTCAGCTCTGCCTGCTGCTTCGATCTGGATGAGTTATGAAACACTATAGAAAATGCTACATATGTTTCTACCAGTGGAAAGACTACGGTTACCTAAAGTAATCAATTTGTAGCTACTAAAAAATGGCCAGAAATCGCGATGAGAAATTTTTTATATGGGAAAGTAAGACATTGAAGACGATACATTTTTAGAATAATGTACTTCTTTTTAAGTAATTACAGAGTGATGCTGTTACCGGGGAAGGCCAAATACATAACACCGTGTGTCACGGTGTTGCTCATGACAATCAGCTCGTACTAATTGTCCTAGTTGATGGAACCGAAACCAAGTCCTTTTAAGGATGTCTCCTTAATTTACTATTTGTGAGAATACCAATGTTAAAATTTATGGAACATCTGTTTTTTCTATAGGTGTATTTCGCCCAAGTATCCTTTATTTTAAAAAGTGAAGCCTTGAATTTAGCTTTAAGGCAACAATAGGCTCTCAGGTTGCCGTAAAGCTAAATTCAGGTTGAAGAAGAAAACAACAAAAAAACCTCACTTTTTAAGTGATTTAGGCTGATAGGAAAAAAGTCTGTTATTTTAAGAGTAAACCTTTGAAGTATAGATGCTAAACCCATGGCTAAAAAAATGTTCTCCCGTGGAATATTATGGAACTAAATAAAAGTTACTGGTGACCTTTCTCTCTTCATTTTCCCTCTCAGAGGGCACACTGCCCATCAGCAACATTAATTGAGTGCCCTCTAGTTTGCAAGTGCTTCTATTGAAACCTGTGTTGTTGGAATGACTTGACAAGAGCATAGAAAAATTTTGCCTTCAGAAGAGAATTAGTGTCTAAATTCTATTTTTACATTTTTTATGCTATAGGTTCCATTATTTATGTAATGCCTATCTCAGTGTCCTCTTAATCTTCCTGAAAATTGAGAACAGGCTATCCCGGCTTTGGTACTATTGATCTTTGCGGCCAGAGAATTCTTTTGTTTTGGGGCCTGTCTTGTGCATTGTGGGGTAAGGTGGTGTGATGGCTACCTTTGTGTGTCACCTCAGCTGGTCACATATTGTTCCGGATGTTTCCATGACTGCATCGTACTGCTGAGATGAACATGAAGTCAGTCGACTTTAAGTAAAGCAGATTGCTCTTCATAATGTGGACTGACCTCAACGAGTCAGTTGAAGGCCTGACCAGAATAGAGAATGATCTCCTTTGAGCAAAAAGATTTTTTTCCCCATCAAATTGCCTTTGGGCTTGAACTACAACCCTTCCCTGAGTCTCCAGACTGCCAGTCCACCCCATCAAATTTGGACTTTCCAAGGTTCCACAAGTATGGGAACCGATTTCTTAAAAGAAACCTCTCTTACTCTATATGCGTACGTACATATCCTGTTGGTTCTGTCCCTGAGGAAAACACTGAAAAATACAGAATTTGGTACCAAGAAGCGAAGTGATGCTATGAAAAACATCTAACAGTGACTGCAGCCAACATCTTAGGCATTTTCCACCAGATTCTAGTAGCGTCTCTCCCCCTGCACCCTATCTCCACCTCCTAGTCGTGACAAACGATAATGTCTTCAGAGGTGGTGCAATGTTGTTGAGGGCGCAAACTCCTCCTGGGCTGAGAACCCTGCTTTAACCATACGCAACTACAAAACACGGCAACACGAGTGACTCCTGTTTGAAACTCCGTGATTTGGCACTGGTGACAGTATCTTTTTTATGTCTCTTCCAAACCCTCCAACTGTTCCCTGAAGTGGTTAAATGTAGGCACTCCCAAGGGGGCTTTCTGCTGCCTTCTTTTCTCTTTATCTAATAGTTTTGTCTTTAATGTTCTCATCCATATTTAAAGGGCTGCTTCCAAAAATAATTGCTGAAATTCACATATAATCTCACTTGTCCTGGCCTCTTTCCTGATCTCCAAATATGAATTTCCACTGGCCAGTTTTTAAACAGTTCTCCCCGAACTCTCCACCTGAATATTATATCACTATGACAAACTCAGTGTATCAAAAACTGAACACAGGACTTCCTCCCAACTGTCCCATGTGTGTTCCCTATTCAGTTACACTCTTCACTTCTCCTCAAGAGCCCTCTTGTGTACCTCAGGATTTTGTGGTTTAGTGTAAAGTCACCCAAACAGACTCATTGTGATATGATAAGCACAGCGATAAAAATATACAGGTTCTCTATGGGATTTCAGAGGAGGAAACTTTTGTACAGCCAGAGAGGTCAGGAAAGGCTGCCCGGAAGAGGTGAGGCATGGGCTAAGCCTGAAAGGGGAAGCTCAAGTGAGGCACAGAAGAGACGATACAAAGGTCAGGCTGGTAAAATATTAGATAGTAGCAATAGGTAGAAAGGAATAACAGAAAATACCTAACTTGATTTTTGCCAGTTTAAGTCAGCAAAGGTGACTATGTGTTGAACATCTTCAATTTGGAACATGTGCATTAATAATATTTGGACAAAAGGGAATTCATCAGCAATAAACTCTCCTGGTTACTTCAATGAAACTCAGCTCCAAGAGGGCTCAGGCTTCACATAGGGGAGAAAACAGAGCTCCTGCAGCTTGCCAGCATGTTATAGAAGGTCCATTTCCTTGCAACTCTCAAGCAAGCTGTAAGTTTTTTCCTCTTTTTTAAGTGGTCAATAGTTATATGAAAAGAGTCTCAATGTCACTAATTATCAGAGAAATATAAATTAAACCACAATGAGATATCACCTCACCTCTGTCAGAATGGCTATCATCATCAAATCAAGAAACAACAAGTGTTGGACAGGATCTGAAGAGAAGGGAGCCCTTCTGTACTGGTGGTGGGAATGCAGACTGGTGCAGCCACTGTGGAAAATGGTATAGAGATTCCTCAAAAACGTTAAAAAAATAGAACTGTCTTATGACCCAGGAGTTCCACTTCTGGATACTTATCTAAAGAAATCCAAAGCACTAATTCAAAAAGATTTGTGCATCCCTATGTTCACTGCAGCATTATTTACAATAGTCAAGATGTGGCAACAGCCCAAATGTCCATCAATAGATGAGTGAATAAAAAAGTACATATATACAACGGAATATTATTCATTCATACAAAAGCACAAAACCTTACCATTTCTGATAACATAGATGGACCTGGGGGTATTATGCTAAGTACTAAGTACAATAATATTGTACAGTAATATTATACAATAATATTGTACTTAGCAATAATAATAAGTCAGACAGAGAAAGACAAATACCACATGGGTTCACTTATACGTGGAATCTAAAGAACAAAATAAATGAAGAAACAAAGCAGAAGCAAACTCATAGATACAGAGAAGAAACTCATGGTTGCCAGATGGAAGGAGGTTTGGGGGCCTGCCTGGAAAAGGTGAAAGGATTGGAAAGTTCAAATTGGCAGGTACAAAATAGCCAAAGGGGGTGTAAAGTGCATCATGGGGAATAGAGTCAGTAATATTGTAATATCTGTGTATGGTGCCAGGTAGGAACTAGAGTTATTGGGAGGGTCATGTTGTAATTTATATAAATGTTCAACTACTCTATTTTACACATGAAATGAATATAATATTAAATATCAGTTGTAATTGGAAAATAAAATAAATTTGAGCATCACCTTAGAAACTTGGAGGCAGAGGTCCGGTTATTTCCTTCTGCGGAAGAAAAGGGAACTAAAGATCAGATTTGCTACTGGGGTACATGTAGTATGAAGCATGAGGGAGATAACCTGAATTTTTGTTGACTGTGTAAATACTGGTGGTAACTTGATTTTTTTGTAGGTATATCTGAAGTGCAGAAGTTTATATTAGTAAGAAAAAATAATCTAAAGCTAGCATTTTCATAAATGCCAGCTTTCATAACTTTTTCATTAATGGGCATTGCAATCATTTTCAAGAACAGACACGAGCTCATAAGGGAAAGTACAAAGAGGAGAGCGAGTCGATTTTTAAGTCACAGATCGTGACAAGCAAAATTAGATGGAGATAGAAAATCAGTCCCACCAAATGGAAAGGGCAAAGGAGGAGTTAAAGTAAATGAATCATTATCCACGAGAATTCAATTGCTCCACATTCATGAGCTCAGATTTGAAAAAGTCCTCAGTGCATTGTTGGTAATGAGATATTATCAGCGGATTTCTACCCGGCCTTGGAGAACGGGTCTCAGAGGACCCATTGGTGCTCGGCTTTGTTTGGATGGGCCAGAGGAACAGAAAAGTTCCAAGGAGAATCTCTTCTATATAATTTAATTTTTCCTCTCATTTGTGGTCACGGCATCTGAGGTGGGGTAGAGTTCAGGTGGGTCTGTGGATTTTATTTAGCTGTCTCAAACGCCAGACTGCACAGCACAGAAGCACACTAGGATTTGAATGAGGAGACCCCCCTGGAGTTTGAGCTTCAGCTCTGATGAGCTGCGCTGCCTCGGGAGACACACTCATCTTCTTGGGGCTGCATCTTCTTCCACACCCTGAGACTGCGAATGGGCTTCTCGTTCAGATTTCCTCTACTAAAATTCTAGGAGGTAGGAGGTGACCCTGTTAATGTCTCTATTGAGTACATGGAAGAATATCCACACTTCCTTAAGAAAAGTAATGTTTCAGTTTTAAACTGTTACCTCCTAGAAATTGGAGGATAAATGAAATAAAAGCGAGGATCCAGAAACCTTAAAGCCAAAGCTAATTACCAGGGTAAAGTTTACTCCAGCTTTTGGCAATCTATTTAGAATTCAAAGATGTGTGTTTTGTGTTATAAGTTGATCTGCATTCATCAGGCTCCTCCAGACAAACAGAACGAATGGGGTGTGTGCAGATGGGCTCACACGTCCTACCATCTGAAGGGCTAGTGGAAAGCGGTCTGATGGTGCATCCGGACAAGCTACCAGTTGAGTTTCTTGTTGTGTCAGTGCTCAGTCCGTAAGGAAGTTCCTCTAGGTCTGGTGGCCTTCTGTCATGTCCCTGGATGGAAAGCCATAAACGGTTCAGTTGGATGTCTTTCTTAGGAGTGATGTATTAGTTCTTTCCCTAGATAGCCATTTTGGACGTGGCTACTTAATCACACTAATGAATCATTTCCTTTGTACATGAATTATCTACTGTGTTCCGAGAGGCTCAGGAGAGGGGAAGCCTTCTAAAAATAACTGCAAATGGAGGCTCAATCTGGAGATGTTCCCTGGGAACCCCGGAGATGACCTACATGAGCAATCCGGAAGAACGAAACCAGCAGGGAGCTGCGTGTCTGTCTGTACTCCATGCTGTCCAGATATGAGAAACTTTAACATAGAAAAAGAAAACCCATTTAACAAGCCACCTTTCCTACTTGCAAAACAGCTTCCTGAGGAATGTATGCTTATAGCTGTCACTTCTAAGATGTGTGACCAGGCTTCTCTTGGGAAATGGAAACTTTCTGAATACACAGAAATGTCGCTGTGATCAGTGACAATACTTTGCTTAGTTGAAGCAACATGTCCTGCTCAGAGAGAACCCTCCAAAGTTCCCCGCAGACAGCTTCCTGGTCTTCCTTTGGAAAACCTGCTCACCGGCTTCATTCCTGCTGAATCCCATGAAAGCAACAAGGTCATGTCAGAAGGTGTCCACTTAGCACACTGCCCTCTAATAGAGTTCTCGTTTCTCTAACACCAGGGCTGTATGAGAATGTTTAATTGAAAAATTTTTTTAATGTTTTTTTTTGTCAAGGGCTTATTTGATCACTTTAGAGAGGAGCAGAGGTGTGCACATGAATTGGGCAGAGAGGGACCGTGTTTCCTGGGGACGATAGATAATGAGAACAGCTTTGGGAGGACGGAGGGGGAAGGATGCACAGGCAGGCCAGCTGGAGGGCGCCGGCTCGGAGCGCTGGGCAGAGCCCGGAGCCTGTGGTTTTGATTACATGGATTTCTGTTGCCTTTGAAATTTTCTCACCAAAAACATACAATAAGCCCAGTTCAGTACAGGTTTTTGAATTAAATAAAAAAGATGAACTTGCTGGTGTGTTACTGTATCACTGTCGGGGAAATAAATAGCTCAAAGAACTACTTATTCTTCTGCTGGCTGTATGGCCACCTCACACTGCTGACCAGTGCAGGGAATAGCGGGCTCCCACCTCGAGGGTGCTAAAGGTTAAGAGTCACCCCAAACCACAGCCTTAACTGAGAATTGATGTCCAATGCCGTAATGAAGCCTTGACAATTTTTCAAGCATGGGAATGGCTTCCCTTTGCAGCTGCATGGCAGACTCTTGTATTTATGAGCACTCGGTGAATTCTGCGACAGGTTTATTATTTGTTGGTTTTCTCCAGCAACGCACAGTAAAAATTGTTTTCCAAGAGTATTCAAAAGTGGAGCTGGCTATCGTTGTAGCAAACTAAATCCGTCCTCTGATAGATTTCTTTCTCTTGATTGAAAACTGGCTCCACAGTTCAGCATTGCAGGCACAGTGGAAAAAACACACGTCTCAGAGGTCGTTAATCCCACTCCTTCTGACTCCACCGGGTGGCTGCTCATGCCGCTATCCACCCTTCTTTCTGTGGATCTCAACAACTCCACGTTGGCCCCAAACACTGGTTTGTCACCACTCGGTGTGGTACTCTTATCCTCATAGCTGCCACCGCACAGGAATTGAAGAGACCACTTCCTCAAGGCCCAGGGTGGAGACAATCCTTTAGGTCACAGCTTTTGAAAAGGAAGCATCCTGCTTTGGGAAGGTTCAGGAGCCCCCTTTCTGCTGGAAAAAGCATAAGACATAGGGGAGTGTTGAGTTTGAAGTGGGCGTTCACCTGTACATCCCATGAACCAGTTTTCAGGGCCCTTTGATATAATTGGTCTTGATGTCCCATCTTTCGTCCTGTGAGTTAGGACAGAGGAGAGCCATAACTGTTCATCTCTTCGACAGCGCTCAGTAAACCTTCTTTGCTGTCAGGCAGAGAGACTGTTATTTTCATTGCCGTAAAAAAAGCTCAGAGTGTGCCTGATGAGATGTCAAGAGTTGTTAAACCAGACCAGCCCCCAAAGAGCGAGTAGTCAGTGATGATGGAACGCGGCATCTACTGAACATGAAACTTCGGGGGACTCGAGTTGGGGGTGTGTTTGGAGTGGATGCATGGCCATCTCCTTGGAGCCCTTTCCTGCTCTGTCTCATTTCAAAGAGACAACTCAAGCTCCAGATGGGTTCAAAATCCCTGGGTCTCAGATCCTGTGGAGGGTTCAGGATAAAGGGTTCCTCTCACTTGCCAGAAAGCTGGAGGTATTTCTCTGCTGCTGGAAGTGTTAACTTTTGCAAAACTTTTAAATTAAACACAAATATCCTCCCATCTGTGCTCTATGGAATAAGTTCTCTCGACAAACTTTCTCCCCCACAAATGTATTCCTTTCTTCAATTCGAGTGTAACTATCCTGAGTTCCTAAAATTGCTTTCATTTCTATTGAGTTCTACTTTGTCTGTAGCATTAGCACAAAACTAATTTCTTTTCTAGTGAATTCATTTGAAGTCTACTTTTTGATAATGTAAACAGTCTTCCTTAACTTTTTTTTTGCCTTACCTCCATGGTTTCATTTCAATTACTTTGTCTTTTGTGAATCTCAAAATGAAACAAAATATTTGAGAAAATAGCAAAATGGCAAATAATGCTTTCTTTGGTAACAACAAATGCTTACTAGCATTTTTCTGTGTTTTAGAGTCTTAAGTTGAAAGGTATGGGTGCATTATATTGTTTGATTTTCATTTGGGTGATGCTGTATGTAGAACATTGGTAAATTCTTTAAATTCTGCTATTGTTTTAAAGTCTTCTCTGATATGAGCATCTAATACAGTTCTATTCAATCAATAATGAAGTTTTTTGTAACATTAACCTGAGTGCATGCAATATGCTTAAAGTCATGGAGCAAGGACTTTATTTTTTTAACTGGTGAATTAATTCTTAGCACCTTGAACTCATTTTGGAATTACAGGCATTCAATAAACATCATGATAAATGAACCAGTTACTATCATTGGCCTGAAATGATTGTCTGTTCATTTTATGATTTAATTTAGGTAACTTAAAATGCTGGGTTCTTACTTTTTTTGATATTTTATACTAAGAACTAGGAATATAGAAGGAAAATTGTTGTTGGCTTGAATCCTTTTCTCTCTTTTGATAACATAAAATTGCTGTGAGGATTCAAATTAATATATGTAAAGTACCTATTATTAGGACATAATAGAACTTAAAATAAGTGGTAGCTCTTATTATTAAAAGGTTGAAAAAACAGTAAAACACTGAGAATGTTCTCATGTGGATCAGGGAAGCTCTACATTTTATTTCACATGGCAGATTGAATTTGCTCCTTCTTCCCCCTGAGCTGTACTGCTGCACTTTTGCATTAAGAAGCTCTAATAATATTGCCCTGGCTGGTGTAGCTCAGTAGCACACCAACCAGAGGATCTCATCCCCAGGCACCTGCGCAGGTTCCCTCACCCCCAGGCACAAGGCAACCATACATTGTTCTCCCTCTCTCCTTCCCCTCTAAAGATAAATAAATAAAATCTTTTTAAAAAAATTAAAAAAAAAGAAGCTCTAATAATATAATCTAAAGTATAGTACCTGAGTGTACATATCACAAAAAAGCCAAAACCCCTATTTGTTCTGACAGATCTGAGCTCAGGGAAGCCATGTGGGCCTTTGTTTACCAATCCTACACAATAGGATCCGATTCCTGTCTCTTCTATTTAGGACCAGTGGGGATCTGGTCATTCTCAAACTCTTCTCTAACTCTAAAAGATCTCTTTATGGGCATTGATAACAAATGAATAACCCAGAAAAGCAAACCACCAGAAACTCATAGCCACAGACAAACAGTATGATGGTTGCTAGAGGGAAAGGGGAAAGGGCAGGAGTAAAGAGTAAATAAGGTCAGATTCATGGTGACGGAAGGTGATTTGACTTTGGGTGGTGGGCACACAATGCAATATCCAGATCACGTATCATAGAATTGTGTGTACACTTGACAACTATACAATCTAATTAACCAATGTCACTCTAATAAAGTTAATACTAATAAGTTTAAAAAGTACTCTTGACTCTTTTTTTTTGAAATAGCCTTTCTTTATCCTATGAGCTCCTCTAAAAATGATTCTTTTCTCTTGTACTCATGCTTCTTAAGTTGTATAATCATTTACATCTGTACCTCCATTTCCTGCTTCCTATTTCCTCCTTATCCAATATTTACATGACACCCCCAAGCACACCACTCACTCACTGCCATTCATGTCCATCATAGTATTAAATCTAAAGGCCTTTTTCTGTCTTTGTTTTAGTAGATGTCTCAGTACTCTCAATACAATCAACCACTTTCTCCTTGAAACATGTTGTTCTCTCACTTTTCAGGACACGCCATAGTCTTTTATTTATTTATTTATTTATTTATTTATTTACTTACTTACTTTCTGCTAATTTGACAGTCTCATGGTCCTTTAAGCGGCTCTTTCTTTCCTTCATTCCTAAATATTGGAGAACATTAGGGCCCAGCGCTGGGATTGCTGCGCACACTATACTCTCTGCATAAGATGGTCATTCTTTATACAAGTATAAAGATGATAGGAGAGATAACATAGAATGTTCTCTTTTTTTTATCGAGAGTTTGGAAGTGAATGTAAACTCCTCTATGCCCCACACCTTAATCAATTTGATTTTTCTGCTTCTGTTGGAAGGGTAATTTCCACATTGATAAAAATAGACTTACTTTCAGGAAAATGTAATTAGAATATCGAGTTGGATCGAAACATTTCAGCCTCGAGCTCCATTATCTTACATTCGTGCACTTGATATCTGTGATCCCCAATGTGTGACATCACATTTATTCCTGTGACATTTGGTCATAGTACTTACAGTTCAGCATTCGAAAGTATGGAGATTATTGTGAATCTGGACTGTACCATTCAACATACTCCTGTCTATACCTGGTGATGTGCACATTGGAAAAGCATGATTTTGGCCTTTGGAATTAAGGGGAAAGTGCTAGTGGGACAAGACTAGGAGAGAGCACTCAGTGCTTCCCCAAAGGGCCCACGTTAGCTGAGATGCGGCAGGCAGCCCTCCCCGGAGAAGGTCATTCAGGATGAGAGGTGCAAACAGGACTCTGCGTTGCCTTGCCTGCTTATCACGGCCAGCAAACAGTTAACCTTTCAAGGTAGTTGTTACCTAGCAGGCACTTTTCTAGGTGTTTTTATGTGCACTAACTCACTTAATCCTCACCTGTATCTAGGTACATGATTGATAATTATGCCCATTTTACAGATGAAGAACCTAAAGTATAGAGATGTCAAGTAATTGGCTGAATTGGGGTTTGACCCCAAGCGGTTTGACTCTAGACTTTGCATTTGTGACTGACATGTTCCATTGCCCCGTTACTACAGACTCTCCAGAAGTTACATTTTTTCTTTGAAAAAACAGAGCCTAGATATTATTCTCTAGGAAAAGATTATGTTGTTTATTCAACTGGGGTAATTAAATTAAGTCTCCATCTAACTTAAAGACTTTGTGAAAAAAATTATTAGTTGGAAGAAGGTATACCTTTCAAAGGCCACAAAGCGTATTTCTTTACCTGTACACCTTTTGACAGGGAAACTATTTTTTCAATGAGTACTTTTGAAGCCTTTCTTAAATGTAAAGTTTCTCTTAAATTTGGTTTAATTTTGTATTCTGGCACATTATTTACCTTGGATCTCCGTGGATGGGTCCTTGCTTTGCTTTGTACTCTGCTGTTGGGCCTGGAGGGCAGTGGGGTCTCTGGAGGGAAGGGCGTCAATGCAGGGCACATCTGCCGCAGTCCTCTAACGGTGACCGGGCGTTTGAACACTGCTACCCTTAGGGCACTTGTTCAGGGGTGAGGTTTTCTAACCCTGCCACTTCCTGTGGACATCACTTAGTGTGCTGGCCTGTTCGGGAAGTCTCTTTCAGAGACTAGGTGCTGTTCAGGGTTCTGACGCTGCCGGTTCCTAAGTAGCGCTCTTGAAGCCTGGAGGAGTGATTTTACTTCCAGATGTGTCCTGTTGCTGAAAAAAGGTTCAGGTCCCTAGGGGAGTGACTCGGTGACTGTCAATTTATGATGATGATATAATGGTGATGATAATGGTACCTGACTGTTGTCCTTATAACTAATATATATGACTTTTTCATTCCTGACCCCACAAAAATGTCTTAAATATTTGACTGGTTCTGAACAAATATAAATTATGTATTTTTCATTTCAGTATACTCTAGTTTTCTTTGTCTTGGTTTTAAGTAGTTATTAGTATGCATGACATTAGTCAAGTAGTTTTAATATTATAAACTACATTTTCAAAGATAAATCTTCATATATGCACACATAAAACTTTATTACATTTTAGGTGGAAAAAACTTATTTTTTTCTAATTAAAACAAAAATACATTTATAAAAAGTTTGAAAATACAGATAGAAAAAGAAAAAAATGATAATACCTCCAACACCATTTAAACCTAATATTAGCATTTTAGTATATATCCTTTTGTGTTTTATATCAATTGTCTCTTATTTTTATATTTTACAAAACATGGGTCCCATTAATTTTTTGGTAACAGCAGCTAAACTTTTCAATAGATCAAGAATCTCTGCCTCACTCTAATGCACATATTATGCAAAATTATTTTTAATTGCTACATCTATATTATTGCCATAATTTATGTAATTATTGCTTCATCAGTAGACATTTTGATACTTTCAGTTTATTTTTTTGTGCTGCTGTCACAATAAATGGCTTTATAGATAAATATCTTTGAATATACTGGTTCCAAGAAGGAAAGTTGTTATTTCATACTTTTTGCCAAAGTTTAAAGTTTTACCAAATTGCCTTATAGGAGAGTTACTCAAGTTGCACTTTTGTATAGTGCTTGGACTGAGTTTTACAATTTCTAGTACTCACCGAGAAAGACAGCAATGTACCTAAGGCATAACAGGAAGAATAGGAAATGGTGTCCACTGACTTTCCAGACACTTGTCACACTTCTGACACCCAGGCTTGTCCTCATGAGTCTGTGGTGGCTCCAACAGCGAGCTCCAAAAGCCAGCAGGAAACAAACCTAAGGGAGGAGCATTATTGGTTTCTTTTCAAAGAGACAATAAAAATACTTTCCCAAAGATGAATAGACTTTATGTAGCATTATTTTCCATTTTCTTTTATTTGACATGCATTGATGAAAATATTACTACTACTACTAATATTTATTGGTCATTTACTCTATGCCAGGTGCTACCCTAAATGTATTACATATTTCATTTCCTACTCTGAAGGCTAGTTTGATATGGATTCATTGAAACATCCTGTTCATGTTTTAAATTAACTAGAGCACAATAATAAAATGGAGGTTGTCTGGTTTGCTTATCAAAGTGCTTGCTCTTACTTCCCTGAAATGCTAGTTCTGCCCTTTGGAAAGTATGAAAGTCCCTTGACCATGGGCCAGAGGTAGCACCATTAACTCCTGTGTTCAGTTTTCTATGGTTTGGTTCCTTGACACATTGGTACTAAATATTTCCAAATAACTATCACATAGATGTGACCTTGTGCCTCTTATTTAATAATATAAAACTCAAACAGTGTGAAGGGACACTAAGCATGCATTTTATATTTTAGGTACAGCCTTGAAGTTTAGTTATTTAGTAAAGCTCAGCACACTGCACTCAGTCTATTCTTTAAACTTAGTTTCTCAATTTTTAAAAATAATTGAAGGAAACCATAATGCTTTAAAGATCAATCTAAAGAGAAAAAAATAACCTTTTGGATACTACATATATAGTAGTTAATAAAATTCTACAAGTCTTTCCAGTGAAGAAAAAACTCTTTATTACCTTTTATTTAATTAGGAATAAATTTATTTTTTCATATGGTAAAGAGTATCTATCAGTTTTGTATAAACATTCTTGACTTCCTTTCTGAGCGTATGCTGATCTTGGTTAAAGCCAAGTCTGTCTCCTCTATGTCTCCCCTGGAGCAGTGGGACAAAGCTGAAGAAAATCAAACAATCATGCCCACCAAACCTCTCCTGGTTCCCCTGCGAATCTACCAGGCAACACACCTGTACCTGTATTTGCTCTCTCTCTTCTTCCTGTTACAACAGGCAGAATCTCTGTTCTCCCACATAAGACAAGCCCTGTGCTCCTGACCTCACCCCCTTCCAAGGACTTCACCCCTGCCATGACTAGCCCTCACTCTTACACCATCAATCTGGTCTTAATTTTCATTCATTACATATGCAAAACACTGTCCATCATAGAAAAACATCTTTGACCTCACTTTCCTTTCTAGCTACAACCCAATAGCTCTGCTCTGCAGCATGGTGGCACTTTTCTCTATAGACATCTTTGTAGTTACTGTCTCCACTTCCTCTCCTCACTTTTCCTTATCAGTGTATTTCATTCCTAACTGTAGTAGCACCTATGTTGCCAAATCCCATGGTCCCGTTTTATTTTAATTGCCTCCTACTCATCCCATTGACAGGAAGGGTTCCTGTCCCAGGGCTATGGGAATGGCTGAACACCACTTTCAGATCTGGTGAGATTGGAAGCAGTTTATTAGCCGCGTCTATTCACAGCCTGGAGGAGGAGGATGCTGCCTGTCCTTTATCACCACACGGTGGCTGTGCTAGGGAACACAGTGACAAGCAGGGACAGTGGGAGGCAGGCTTTGTAGTGTCAAGAGGATGAGGTACCTCTTGTTCCCACAGGAGGATGTGATTGGCCTGTTGAAGAACTTCAGATATAGTCCACACCAATGATGGTGACTGTGTTCATGCCGCATTTCTTACATTGCTTTCCATGAATCCTGGTTTTATGTTACACTCACTGGTCATGTCTTCTCGGAATCCTTTCCGGGTTTTTGAATCCTAAATGTTGGAGATCTTCCACACTGGAGTTTCCACACTGAGTTTACTTACTAACTCTTCTTAGGGGATCCCATTTAGTTGATGGCCTCGCATAACATCTGTATATTGATGATGTCCCCTAATTCTGTCTCCAGCCATGTTGTGCCTTCAAAGTTTCATATGTGTAACTCTAATCTCCTAACTTGGATCTACATTTGGAAGTCTGGGCAAGAGTGTTTTTTATTTTTCCTTCTGGTATTTTCCTTCTTAAGGCTTTCCTATCTTAGAAAATATTGTTATAATGCAGCTATTTGTACGGATCAAGATTTTTTATTTTTTATTTTTCACTTTTCTCTATCCACCTCCCAGTCTAAGTCCTGTCAACTCTAATGTTAAAACATAACTAATATCTATGTGTTTCTATCTATCTGAACCACCACTAAGTCCAAAGCCACATAGACTTATTAACTGATCTCCCATTTTCTACTCTTATTCAACTATACCCATTTTTTTGCTTAGATCATTTTTATAAAAGATAAAATAAGCAATAGTATCCCTTTTTTCGTCAACTCCTCCTAGATCTTGGAATAAATCCAAATTATATGAAAAAGCAATCATGCACGACCTGGACACGCCATACACTTGATCTCATCTGGCGTCGCCCTCCCGATCCCTTACTGTCCCTGACAATGAACTCCTCTGTTCCTCACAGTGATCAGCTTGTTTTTCCCTTGTCTTTTCACTAGATGCTTGTATTGCCTGGAGTGTTAATGTCTCTGGTCTCTTTCAGATTTCTGCTTGTGCATCACCTAGACAGAGAAGCCATTTCTGACAATCAGCCTATAAAAACCCCTGAGCGAACTTGAGTTTTCACTCTATTTTAATGATCTGAATAGCTTTTTTCCAATCGCTGGTATTTCCCATGCTTGTTTAATTTATTTACCTGTTTTATCAATTACTTTTATGAATGGTAAACCAAAATTCTTAAAATAATTTTACATTTTGAAATCAAAATGTTTTATAGTTATTTTTATGAAATAGTCTATTTAGCATGCTATTTTTATTTCACATGCTGTAATAAATAATAGTAAATCTTAAAAATGATACATATTTAATTCAGTGATTATACCATTTATCTAATTATTGATTTATTTTATAATTACAACTTCACAATTCCACAAGAGCAGGGATCTTGTTTGGCTGATTATATCAGCAAAACCTAGAACAATGCCTGTACTGAAGTTTATTTTGATCGAATATGTGAAAGAAACCAACAGGAAACCATTAAAGCACTGTACTTAGGATCAGTGAAGATAAGAATGTCTGTAATAGCATTATATATAACAGTATTCTGGAGGTCCTAAGCAATATGATACAAAAATTTAAAGATTAGAAAGAACAAATTGACATTACTTGCAGGAAATATGACTGCTTTTCTGAAAATGAGAAAAAAGAATGTTAGTATTACATCTTACAGGAGGATTAATAGCTTATTGAGTACACTCAAATAAGATTTTAAAAACATTGTGATATGCATTAAAAAACTAAATGGTTGTAAAACTATTGTGCAGCAGCAATGGAAGTAGAAATCATAGACATTAAGAGAATTAAAAATGTATAGGTTATATGAATAAGCCCATAAAATAAAAACCATTTCTCTTTTTTCCCTTTTTTTCTCCTTTCTATAGTTTTAAATGAATATTTAATTTGATTATATTTTTCCTTCTTAACGTATTAATTACATTTTTCTAAAGAAATTTAGTGGTTTCCCTAGAGTTTACGAAATGTGTTTTAATCTAAGTCACCTTCGGAAAACCCTGTACCACTCACACGTGATGGCGGCACCTCGCACGTTAGTCTCATTTCCCGCCACTGCCATCTCTTATGACATTGGTGTCGTTCCTTTCACATACCTACACATTATAATCCCAATACACTGATACCATTATTGCTTTAAGCAATTCAATTTTAGATTAAGAATATGAAAACTGAAAGATTATATTTTACCTTCACTTATTCTTTGTTTGATGCTCTTCTTTCTTTATGAAGATGCAGACTTCTGACCTATATCATTTTCCTTCTTCCTGAAAAACCTCTTTTAACATTTCTTGCTAGCAATGAATAGCTTCAGTTTTTACTTGCCTGGGAAAGTCTTTATTTTTCCTTCACTTCCGAAGAATAACTACAGTAGGTATAGAATTCTAGGTAAGTGGTGTTTTTCTTTCAATATTTAAAATATCTAATTCCACTGTATTGTTGCTTGCATGTTTTCTGGTAGGAAATCCATTGTAATTATTTTTCCTTGTTTCTCTATGGGTAATGTGTTTGTTTACCCTTCTATCTTCTATTTTCTTTCAATATTTTCTTTTTTGTCTTTAGTTTTCTGCAGTTTGACTATAACATTTCTTGGTCTAGATATTTTGGAATTTATTCTGCTTGGTATTCTCTGAGACACCCATATCTGCGGTGTGGCGTTGTCTTCAATTTTGGAGTAATCTGTGTTAGCAGTTTTTCTGTTTCCTCTTCGCACTTTTGATATTGTCCTATGAGTTTTGGATATTCTATTATGATTTCATCATCTTCCACTTTCCATTTCAGCTTAAGAAGTTCCTATTTACTTATCTCGAAGTTCATAAATTCTTCCCTTGGCCTTTTTGAATCTACTAATAAGCCTATCGAAGGCATTCTTCATTTTTACTACTGTGTTTTTTGATTTATAGAATTTTATCTGATTCTTTTTTATAGTTTCCATCTCTCTGCTAACATTATCCATCTATTTTTCATGTTGTCTATTTTTTGCTTTAGGACTCTAACCATACTAATCTCAATTAAATTAATTTCTCTAACCATTCCAAAATTTTCATCACATCAGAGTCCAGCTCTGATTATTACTTAATCTCTTCAGTATTTTTCTTGGCATGCCTTCCAATCTTGGTTGTTGTTGATAACCAGACATGTTGTATCAGGTAATAGAAAGTAAGGTATTTTATTTGGCCTTTAGTGTAAGGGTTTATGTTATCCTGGCTAAGAGTTGGACTGTGCTTTATGTTTGTTGTAGTCATAGGTACAAGAGGCTTCAGATTTTTCTAGTGTCCTTGGTTTTGTCTCCCTGTTGACTTCCAGCTCTTACAGCTCTTTCATCTGGAATCCACTGTTATCATCCCGAAGCCCTCTTGATGTGACGAAAGGTGTAAAGGTGTAGATGAGTAGAATGTTCTATCATCTTCAGTCTTAAGTTGGACTGTGTCCCTGACTTGTGACCTTCATCTGTAGTGTATCTTTTATTCCCCCTGCTCTCTTCCCTATTCCCTGACCGCAGATTTCTCGATCATTTTTGTAGAACTTTAATCTCTGTGGACTCTGGTTATGTTTCTATTTTTGATTTTTTTAAATTTTGTTTATTTGTTTTTCCTTAGGTAAGATGGAATGGCTGGAGAAGGCTAGCAGGGGCAATAATTTTTTCTCCCAGTTGAGATGAGGTTTCAGAATTGAGCTCCGGCAAAAGCCTTTCACCTGGACAGCCAACATGGTTATGGACAAAGGCTGTGGCATTTCCCACGATTGCTGCTCTTCCTTTTTATCTATCAAGGCTGTGGAGAGGTCTTCCCCGAATTCTTACTGTGAGAATCTGATGGGGTTCCTGAAGAGAAAGTGTATGAATATTTGTGTGGGGCCCTAGGACTGCAGCCTGAGGAGATTATTCCTCTCATGATACCCATTCTCAGCCCCTGATAACTCATCAAAATTGCTATTTCCGTGTTCCTACCAGTTTCTGGCTCAAACAGCCTCTGTTCTAGGCCCGCAGACCTTGACCGCTGTCTTTCTAAGGCCCCTGTCTTTCCAGATTCTTGGGTGGTGGTTCATCCTACAAATTCCAACCCTTTGGTGCATCCAAGGAAGTCACTGATTTGCGGTTTGCCTGGAATTTTCTAATTGTGTGAGGAAAGTACCGACATACTAGCTGTTTACACACTGAAGCTGAAACCATGAACGTAAGTTTTTGAATTTAATCAGAGATCAGATAGTTTCTGAAATTTATGTTGTTAGAACAGTTATCTGAGAAAAAACCTTATATCCCTTTCTTATACATAACACCCAAACAAATTACAAGTGAACTAAAGATTACGGTATATAAAAGTAGGTCATTAAGTCCTGGAAATACACTTCACATGATCTAAACATTTAAAAGTCATAATTGAGATAAGCGCTTCCAAATGTATCACCACATCCAGACACAGGCTGAAACTCTACTCGATTAAGCTCACAGATTTCACTACATACACGTAAAAATAATTTCCCCTTCCATAGTGAACTAAAGACAAACAAGCAGAGGAAAAAGTTCTACCCTAAACAATGTTAAAGGGCAAATACTGAGAACACAGATTTAAATCAGTATATCAGTGGGCATTTTTCATTATTCTTATCTGATAAAGGAAAACATTGTGCAAATAAATGAGAAACCGATAACCACTCATTTGTGCAAAAACAGACACTGGGTAAAAAGAACAGTGCCAATGGCTGGTAACCATTGGAACAATAATTTAGAAAGAAATGAAATCAATAAAATTTTCATCTCTCTGTTTGGCAGGGGTGAAAATGTTAACACTGACACGGTCAAGGTTGGGCTAACGTGCCTCTAAATTAGTAAGAATTCGTACATGACACTTTGTCAATATGTATCAAAACCCTTGCAGGATGCAAATCTTTTAAATTACCAATTCTCTTAGAATCTTTTCAAATAAATAATTTGAAAAAGATGCTCTAAAATATTTATCATCACAGTTTTTAATATCTAAACACTTGAAATAATTAAAAGTGGAATGGTTTGCTAACCTGTATGTTTACAGTATAGTAAATAGACTGTTAAGCATCCATTAAAAATAATCACATAGAGTTTTAATTCTTGACCTGAAAAAATGTTCATCATTTTTTTAACTGCAAAAAGATAGATGTAGGAGGCCTGGCCAGCGTGACTCAGTTGGTTGAAGTACTGTCCTGTAAACTGAAAGGTCATGGGTTCAATTCCTGGTCAGGGCATGTGCCTATGTTGTGGGTTTGACCCGTGGTGGGGGTACGTGCTGGAGGCAGCTGGTCAATCTTTCTCTCTCACATTGATGCTTCTCTCTGTCTCTCTACTCTCTGTCTCCCTTCCTTCCTCACTTCCTCTCTCTCTGAAGAAAAAAATACATCTAGGAGATATTAAACAAAAGTGGGAACCATGGTTATCTCTGATTAATACAATAATGTAAAAGCATTGAATGCTTTTTGTGATAGAGATGCCTGTAATTATATCCCTGATGAATAGATCTTATTCAAAGGCTTTGAAGGATCAATGGGAGGTTCTTACAAATGATTACAAACCCAAATGATTACAAGCCAATTTGAAGATGGCTGGACAAGTGATTTCAGTGAAGTCAAATGGATCTTTTGTGTTTTGATGGATTATTTTAGAAATTTTGAATTGGAATCAAGTAGAACTCTGAGGTCATTTAGATATAAGGACTGAAGCTATTATATTGGGCTACTCTAGTGAGTCACATATAATCAGATGTGTGAGCCAAGGAATTGCTAGTGATTAAAAATCATGATGTAGTAGCTCAGAGAGTATGAAAGATCACACCAGAAAGAGAAAGAATAAGAATGGGAGCAAAAACAAGATATATTTTCTGCCCAACTTTCAAGTTCCCAATGCATTTCTTAGGAGACACAACTACATTTCTGTAATTAGAGTCTAATAGCATTTTTGTTAATAAATTACCTTTCCTTTGGCATGGTTTTGCCTGAATTTCTATACTTTGCAAACAAATGATTATAGGACATTTGTAAAATAAGAAGAAAAGCCACTTTTATAAATGCATTCTCTTTGACCTTGCAATTTCATATACGAGACTTTATCCTAAGGAAAGAATTAAACATATAATAAAAAATGTATCCAACAGCGCAATTTGGAGAGCTGTTTGAAAACTTGACTACCCTTTGTGGTTCTGAAACAGCGCAAGAATGTGGTTTCAATTTGGTAAAAACCTGTAAACTGCAGCACGAATGTTCACGGGAACAGGAGACGCAACTCTTGAGAACGTTATAATTATGTCATTAAGGATTATTTTTAGAGTTTCAATTGTTTTTTTCTCTTTTTAAAAATATATTCAACAAAGTTGTACTATGGTACTGTTTAGAACAAGAACAAGAAGGTGTGTTGGTTTTAAAAAGGTAAGAATAGTTTTGCTGTGACTCAAGGGAGCAGAGAGACTGCCTACGGTCCTTTCCAATGATCTGGAGATTCCCTGAGCCAAGGTTGCCCTTCCTTCTGATCCCCTCCTTCCTTTTCAAGTGGGAGGAAAATCTTTGACTCTACTTTATTCTCCATCCCTAAAACTTTGTCAGTTCCTACGTACTCCATCTTTTAAATATGGATTGCTTTCAGTTTCTATTCTCTGTCTTCATTGTTGGGGTCAGTGCCTTAGTTCAGAGTCTCCTTCTTTCTTCTTCTTCTTCAGTGATCTTATTCCTGGCTCTTGGTCGTCAGCCTCTGGTTTACTTCCCCATCTGACAACAAAAAGAGGAAAACACAAATCTGTTCTCATTAACACCTGTGTAAAATATTTCATTGAACTCCCATGACCCAAATCAGATATGGGCAAACTTCCTCTGTAAAGCATTGGACAGTAAATGTTTTGGGTTTTGTGGGCCGTAGGGTCTCTGTCACAGCTACTTGAAGGTAGCTAAAGACAGTATATTACTGATGAAGTGTGTCTCTGTTCCAGTAAAACTTTATTTTCAAAAATAGGTGGCAGACTGGATTTAGCCACCACCCGCAGTTTTTCTAACCCCAGTCTAAAGAATAAAATCCAATTTTGATTGCGTTTACTTTTCCGTCTCCTAGTCTCCTCTTCGGTCCCCAGTTTTTCCATTTCAAATACTTTGATCCCCAGTTTGCTCACACTGACTTATACTGCCGTGGTTTGAAATGAAAAACACAGTGTTATTTTTCTTTATTTGAACGAACTTTTTCTTCCCGACTCTTTGACAAAGGCTTATTCATCCTTCAAAACTGAGATTTGGTGACAGTGACTCTGAGGACAGTTCTCCTGCCCACTCGTGTTCTCCTGTACCTTCCTACCTTACACAGACTTCTAGTTCCTGTAGCTTTCACACTGCCCTGCAAGCCTTCCTTTGATGACTGTCTTTCTTTCTGGATTCCAAGCTACTTAAACATAGGGTCCTGACAGTAAGTCTTTGACAAATCTTTAGAGAATTTAATAGAATTGCAAATGAAAGTGGGCCTTTGGAAGCTTTCTTAATGGATGTTTGTGGCTGAGCGGTACAGACTGGAGACCTCAGCAGAAGCAGAGGGCTTATTACACAGTTTTCATGAGACCTTATCTGATTAGATCTATGGGCAAAAGAGAGCTTTAAGCTCAGAGTCACAGGGACCACATATTAATATTCAAGGAGCATGGCCAAGAAAGGAGGCTCTGTACTCTCCAGGAATTCCAGCTTGGAGTCTAAGAGAGTTTACATATGTTTGTTAAAGTTCTTTTTGTTTTCATTTTGGATTTAGCTGGGCAGGGGATTATGAAGAAATTACAATCATGAAGAAAAGAAGTATATACTGTCCTTTATTCTTGTCTTTAGTCACTATCTTGTTTCATTGTTATATGTACTATTTGCCATCATCTTGCTGATAATAAAGCAAAATAGTCTATGGCGAATAATGTTAGTAATACCGAGTTATCAGTAGAGAGCCCTGTCGACTGTTAACTTTTTGAAGACTGCCTCAAATTGCTAACACAGTGTTTCCACTGCCTGATATTAAAGAAAATAAGAGAATTCCTGCAGATATGTTTATATAAAAGATAAGGTCATCTCAGCACTCATCAAACAGGTTTTTTTAATAACTGATGAAAGATGAACATACGCTGCTGTGAAAATATCTACTCATTTGCTACATCTTCTAGCTTTTTACCTGCTTTCTGAGTGTAGGATTCACTCGTTTCCTCTTTCTCCAGTTTCCAGTGTTATTATCCGCTTCTAGATAATGTCAGCTTGCAGGGACTCTGGGATATGGCAATAATAAAGGCAGAAACCAAAACTGAAAGCCTTCTTTCTCTACCCATGTAACCATTTTCATTCCCCACTAGTGTTTAACTGCATTTGGAGTATCGAAATTGAACAATGACAAGGTTTCGAAACAGACACTTGAGTTGAAGAGACTGGAAAAGAAAGAACTATAGAAATAGTAGAACAGGTTATATGGAGCCATTGATTTCTTTAGTGCCTGGGCAAAGGTGGACACAGACTTGTTTAATTGGGTCTGCAGAGAAGACACTATCATGGATTGATAGCGTCTCTCCCTTCCCTCTCTTACACGCAGACATATGCAACATTTTGAAGAACTTCTCTAAAGTGCAGCATGCACTGGGAAAAATAGCATGAACTCAGTGACAAGATAAAGATCCTGACCTTCCTTAGGATTTTATTTCTCCAAGTGTAGCATAGCACCTGGGACATGAGAGGAGAATGATATAGTTTTAACTGAATGAAATCATTTTACATGTCTGTCATTTTGAACAGCAGATTCAGCTTTTGGCTCATACTGAATGAATGAACTTAAGGCCTAGATAGCTGTAGATTGCCGACTTCATGATGTTCCTTTTGAGCTGGCTGTTAAATAGCATTTAGATTTTTTCCTAAATGGATGCCAGTACTGATTTTATCTTTTATAATGATAATTCAATTCCTTTCAAAGGAAGGGATTTTACCAGAGAATTACAATCGGGGTCTATGAAGATTTGAGCGGGTTGCATTACGGTAAATACTTGCCTTGGGTGACTTCATCAAAACAAGAAGTACAAAGAAGTATGCCAGGGTCTGGGGTGCAGATTAGAACCAGCAATTGAATAAGGATCATAGGAAGTCAGGAAGTGGAAATGTCAGTGACATGTCTGTCAACATGTTTGGAGGTAGAAGTTAAATATCTTATATCTGATTACGCAATAAGGGTTTTTGATTATAGGCATATGATTCTTTATAAACTGTACTGAGTATGGGTAAGTCCTTCATAATAGTTACTTGTGAAATATATATGTGAGACATTTAAGTAATAAGCTTATGTTTCTTTAAACATACACACATTGTGGGTCTGAATAAGAAATCAAGAAAATGGGGATGCTTTTCATAGGCATGAGGAAGGTAAAGGAAGGAATTCGGGGCTTTCCTATCTTGACTAGAAAAAACTAGGTATAAAATAATTTAGTAGATATTAACATTGAGTCAAGGATGATTTCACAATTTCAGTGAGTCAGTTGAAAAGATAGTAGAAATAATAACAACTAATATACAGTGAATAATTGCCAACATTTATTGAGACTGTGTTCCAGGTAATATTTCAAGTGCTTTCCACAAATTATTCCATTCGTGGATAAATAATGATAATAGAATGAGGGAATTAAGATAATAAGGATTGTGTTTTAGGAGACTAGTGGGAGGTTCTCACAGAAAATCATGATTATTTCAAACTGACTGTGTCTAAAACTGACTTTCTGCCCTCTAAAACATGCTTTCTTTTATATTCACTCAAGTTCAGTACTGACCCTATGCATTTCCTTCCTCACTATCCTCACTTTAGTGTTGTTTTTGACATCTCTCTTTTGTTCATTGTTTAGCATCTAATTCATTTATTCAATCTGTTACTTTCACCTTTGCAAGATTCACTTTTGCAAACTACAATGGAAAATTCTAGAAACTTTTATTTGAGAAGGGAGAGAGAAAATGCACAATGTTGACTTTCTGCCATAGGACAGCCATGCTCTAGGCCTTTATGCACTGTCTTCCTTGTAATGATCCTACGTAAGGGCGATTATACATTTTATTTAGCTTCATTTTAAACATAAATATATCTGTGCTCACATAGGTTATTAAATTGGCCAAGGTCACACGACTCTTAAGCGATAGATCCAGGTTTCACTCCAGGGTCTATGTAATTTCTACTGAATATAGCCTTACCAATATTCTAGACTATAAACATGATTGATTATACAGTTGTACAATTAGATTCATTGATAAGTCTTGAATTGCTAATTCAATAATGCCAAAAATCCATTTTTTAAAACAAAATTACAAATGATTTTAAAATTTACTGACCTGTGTTAGACTAGGGTTGCCAGATAAAATATAGGACACCCTGTAATTTGGATTTCAGTTAAGCAATGAACATGTGTTTAGAATAAGTATGTCCCATGAAATATTTGGGATGTACTTATACTAGAAAACTTATTACTGATTTATCTGACATTCAGTTAAAGTGTGTCCCAAATATTGCATACTTGTACTAAACATTCCTTGGTTGTTTATCTAAAATACAAATTTAATTGGGTGTCCTGCATTTTCAATTGCCAAACTTGGTCACCTTACACTAGGCACACATATCTTGTCGTGCAGCTATGGCTTCAAGCAGGGGGCAGAATTTGGTAATTATCACTGTCTCCATGTCATTGGCATCTTCCCTCATACCCATCGAGGGCTATTTTAGACATTTTATTTAATTATTCCCCCAATTCTATGAAGGAGTTACTGTTCATAACTTTATAGGACTGATGAGGAAAGTGAGGGAAAATCATAATTATTTTAAAAAGTTAAAACAAAGTATTTAGGATTTAATGGATCTTAAATCATACATGGATATTCAGGAGCCAGAGACATGGTTTCATACCTGGGATAGACCCATTGAAAGTACACCTTTGAAATCTCATTCATATATTTTTAAATGTATTCATAGTGTATAAAACTGTTGGCACCATGCTATAAATTAGCATGCATGAAGCTATGAGAAATTTTGACAGCCAAAAATTCAAGAAAGGCCCTAGGTGAAAATTATTAGTATACACGTATCCAGAAGAGTTATTTTTTTTTCTTTGCAATGCAGAAGTCAGCTTCTTCTCATTAATACAAGCAATGTCTGAAGGCTATTTTTGACATTGCTAAGACATTGACACTTAGGGGTTGTAATTTATCATTTTGAATGAAATCTCCTGTTGCATTTTTTAAAATATCCTCTCCTTCAACTTTATAACCCATTAACTTTAGTCTTGCAAGTTTTGATGATGTTTTATAGGATTTAGAAATATTCCAGTATTAGTAGATGATAAACATGTATATCCATCTCTGGTTTCAAATTCCTAAAAACTTTACTTTTAACTATGTCTTATATTATTAATTATTTTAATTTTTATTTTAGTTTTTATAATTTGCAGCTTTTGGTTTCTACTTCTTTGGTGAAGTAAAATACAGTAGTTTATCAATTGTGACATTTTCATTCTTAAGTGGTTTCAGTTTCTCTAGCAATAAAGTTGTGCCTATTAGATATTTAAAGGCTGAAATTCTTATGTTACTAAGAGTTGCTTGCAAAAATATTGCTTCTCCTTATCAAAAGTTATATTTATAACTTTTAATAAGTTATATTATATAGTTAAAAGTTATATTATATTTTAGTGGTTAACACACTCCCTTAATTTTGTCCTATGGACAAAAATATTGCTTCTCCTTATCAAAAGTTATATGTATAACTTTTAATAAGTTATATTGTATATTTAAAAGTTTTATATTTTAGTGGTTAAAACACTCCCTTAATTTTGTCCTATGGACATTGTTTTCCTGTAGGCATGCATCTTTGATTTTTAATGCGTGTAAATGGAATAACAGGCTTAACCAACAGACGTTTGAAAGCAACTTTTTAAGGGATGTACCTACCTGCGTATTAAATATGGCGGAATAGGTGGTTGGCTTTTTTCCTGACAGTTGACTTTCAAGGCCTCCTTCAGAAGGCCACTCAAGCCTCAAGTCCTTTCTTATCTCCATGCCTCTGGGGTAGATTACAATGCAAAAGTGTTTAGTGTATCTAGTAATAAAAACATTGACTAAAGAACTTTACCCTGACACCCACTTGGCAAGATGTTCTACTTTCAGTGTGTGCCTAAGGTTCAGATTTCATTCCAAGCCAACTCATTTTCTAGTTTACCTTTGTTTAGGAGACCCAGAGTGCCGTCTTCCTTCCTGCTTTACTGTCTCACATTGTTCAGGAAGTTGGAGTAATTACTCCCATGGAGTAAATAGAGCTTTTTGCTGGTGAACATTGGAAGATTTCTTTTTTTTTTTCTAGTCATACCATCTACTAAATCTGAACAAAATGCTTTCATACCTCCCGTAAGAGAGTAAGGTGGTTCTTCTGATACTCTTCCATACTTTGATGAGGGCAAACTAAAATAATCCTAGAGAAGAATAATTTCAAATGAAAATTTGGTTTGATTGTATGAGGAGAAAAGTGAAACTGACATCTGGGAACCATCATTCGGTGAGAAATCAATGGGTCTGTAGATAGATATGAATTTAGTGCCCATTACAATTAACTAGGTAGAATACTGGTTCAGTTAATCTCAAATTATAAAAATGCTCACAGTTTTAAATGAACAGAGATCTTCAGAATGCTGAGTAGAGATGGTTAGGAATATAGCAATTTGTTAAAAGCAACACGATCTTATTATATACTGTGTGAAAATATCTTCCACGGTGGTTAAACTCTTGGGCTCTCAGATTAAACATTATTGAG
This sequence comes from Artibeus jamaicensis, assembly GCF_021234435.1. Classification (NCBI taxonomy): domain Eukaryota; kingdom Metazoa; phylum Chordata; class Mammalia; order Chiroptera; family Phyllostomidae; genus Artibeus; species Artibeus jamaicensis. The sequence goes on from NW_026522056.1 coordinate 19,475,498, forward strand.
CTACAATCTTGCCTTCAATTCTTGTCAGCCTTTGGCAAACTGCTTCAATTTTCTAAACCTCAGTTTTGTTTAATGTATGAATGATAACACATAACATATAGATCTAATGCAAGAAAGGGTGCCCTCAGTAGAAATGTTGTAAAACTTGTCCAGAATATAGAAAGCAATGGGGATGGAACCAATATAAAAATACAAAATAGCTTTGCAAAAAAAAAGGAAATACATGAGAATACTATGTTTTACATGAATAAGTAAGAGCATTTCAGAAAATCATTAAATTCTGAGTGAAATCATAAAGACCTGGAGGGAAACCTGGGAAAATGGTTAAACAAGTTAGAGATCACCTAGACTAGCATGGACATATGGATGTATGTCTCCCTCTGCTTTGCACTAGCCTGTGGGGGGGGGCACCTGGGATACTCCGCAGATTTAAAACCCCATGCTGCACTGGAAAAGCAAAGGGACTACCTGCCTAGAGAGAGTTTCTGTAGTAAGTTTGGGGGACAGTGAGAGAAGCAAGCATACTAAATGAATGATAAGAGTTTTTGTTAGCATTCTATAATATCATTTGCAGAGAAGGATGGAAATTAAAAAATGAGAGCCAGATTGTTGGTTGGGGAAAAGTGGAGAGCTGATGACTAGTATGCAAACATTTGGGAAAATTGTAATGAATCAGAATAACCAGAATTCCTGAGCTTGACCATGCCTCCTTTATCCACAGAAGGCTTGTCTCCTCCTCTATCTGACAAAACTGTGGAATAGCCCATGACAACCTGGCAGGAGGAGGCCATTCTGCAAGTAGAAGCAATTTCTCTTAATGTGTTATTCTACCATACTTCACTGCCTCCAAATCCTAGCACGCCTCAAGGAGTCCATCACACAGGCAAACCTGGGAAACAGCTGGTATAACAGCAGAAAGGCAGAGATTTTGCTAATCTTTACTATCAAAAGTCTGGGAAATAGATGTGGGAATGTATCTTAGGATGAACATCCTCCTTAAATAAGAGAAGCACAGCTTTTGCCTGGGCTGGACTTACCTCAAGGCCACCCTCACCAGAGATTCCAAGTTCCATTTAGCCCCTCAGGCAGCAGGGAGGGCTGTGGCTTCTGCAAACTCTGGCTGCATCTTAGACCCAATGGATGTCCTACAGCAAATGAAGGCCAGGTGCTGTATGTGCCTTGCTATAATAGGGGTTTTTTGACAGTGCAGAAATATAGCAATATTGGACTGAATTAATTACGTGTGACCCACTCATCAGCTCCTTCTCTGTGTCCCTAAGAGCATCCTTTAGTAAAGCAGTGAATAAAGCAGTGGTGTTGTGTGTGTGCGGGGGAAGGGGGCTCTACCCAAAGGGCCCCACCATCCACCACAGATAAAAATAAGTCTACCAAGACATGATCTGCTTGGGGAGAAAATGTGGTCAGTCTCTCAAAGGAGAAGGGCCAGGAGCCTTTTCCTCCATGGGCTTTAATTGGGTTCAATTTGCGCAGAAATACAGGTAAAGCTCATCAATCATAGTCAGGGGGTAAGGATCAAACAATAGGTAACATACAAAGAATTACGAGGGCTTATTCTGAGTCAGGGTCTGTTAACTAAAGGGCTATAAAAGTTTGGGAAAGAAACTTATTTCATGCTTGGACTTTTATCAGAAAATGGGGAGTGTCCTTAGCAAAACAGGTTTCACAGGATTTTATGTATTCTTTTTCAGGCCTGGTCACCCTGGGGAACTCGCCCTTTTCAGCACAGGACTGCTCTGTCCTTGTCATTGTTTCAGGCTTAAGTCAGGTAGGGGAAGTAAGGCAGCCAAGAGATTAGGAGACTTCTTGCAAACAGGATGAGGACTCAGGCTATGTCAAAGCCAAGGGGCAAGGGTCCATCACCCTCTTTTTCTATATACCCCCACATCCTTCCCTGAGGGCCCTTTGTGACCATGCCTGTCTTAGGTCATCCCTCCCTTGAGGAATCTTTCCTGTCATTGGCTAACCAGTCATCCACTGGGGGCCCAGCAGGGTGAAGTAAAGGGGGCAGAGGCAGCACCCCTGCCAGGGAGATAAGTTTTGTCTCCTTAATGGCTGATGGTCCCAAGGTCCCTCACTCAGCCTTAGCGATGGGGGCGTTACAACTTCTGAAACCAGGCAGGGTGGTTCCCAACAGTGTTGAGTGAGTGATACACAGTGATAGGAGTTCACTGTAGATCAGGGCTCACTGCAGGCATGGAGACCTAGACATGGATTAGTCCAGGGGAATTGGGACAATTTTTAAACACACAGTTGGAAGTACAAGCCTTCTGTCACTCCTCCCTTTCCTGTCTAATGTTCCAATCATTTTGTCAACCTGAAATTCTGTCCTCTGAATTTTGAAATCAAAATTGAAGCTTTCTGCCTCCCTGAGCTGTCTAGTTTGGAGAGGATCTCAATGATGTGGATACGCCAATCTCACCTAATGTAACTGTCTAGTAAGTGTGACCTTATTTCTAGTTTTGGCCTCATTTTTGGTTGCCAACCAGTGCCCTCAAATAGCTGTTTTTTAACAATATGTTATATAAGTTTTATGATTGTTATCTGCAGCAAACAGACAAAGTGTTGTAGCTACTACTGTTATATGAAAAAAATTGATACAAAATTTAGCAGCTTAATGAAACAATTTTATTGTGCTCACTGGATCTTAATTAAGAATGAAGCCTTGGCTGGTATGGCTCAGTGGACTGAGTGCTGGGCTGTGAACCAAAGGGTCATTGGTTTGATTCCCAGTCATGGCACATGCCTGGGTTGAGGGCCAGATTCTCAGTTGGGGGTGTGCAAGGGGCAACCACACAGTGATATTTCTCTCCCTCTCATTCTCCCTCTCTTTCCCACTCTCAAAAGTAAATAAATACAGGAGTAGAACTGTGTTACCTCAGCCTTTTTCTTCACATGTGTTCTCATTTAAACAGATGGAGACAAAAAAACAAGATGGAATATGTCAAGTCAAAGTGTATCATCTGGTTGGCTTAATATAATTCTGAGGCCAAATGGAACTTGACAGTTTTTAAAATTAAAAATGTATGCACCCGACAAAATTAAATATCACTACAGAGCATTAGAAACAATAAAAAATAAAATATAAAAAAAAAGAATGAAGACAGAGCATAGCAGTAATTAATGACTTGTCCCTGTCCTGTGGTGACTGAGCCTTTGAGAAGGCTTGATTCCTGAGGTTAATTTGCTGACTGCAGCCTAGAATCACCCGGAAACACTTGCATCCACACGAATTGTGATTGGTGCCTCTATCGCTTGGACCTCAGCCAGCACTAGCTGTTGCCAGGACACCCATGTGTGTCTCCTCCAACGTGGACCTAGGCTTTGGAAGAGCAAGGTGGTGTTCTCGGGGTAATCAGACCTCATGGCTGATTCTAAAGTGAGTCTTTAGGAGATAAATTGGATGATGAATTCATTTTATGACCTAGACCAAGAAGTCAACAGGGTCACATTATATCACATTCTAGTGCTGCCATATTCTCCCTGTCCCCAGCATTTTTAAAATAGTTTTTAATGAGAAATAATTGCCATGTAAGAAACTTTTCATACTTAAAGTATAGAAGGTAATACATTTTGACATATATATATGTGTACATATATGTATATACACATATATATATATGAATGAATATAGGTAAAGAATGATAAATCTGATGCAAAATAATATTGAATGCAAACTAATTGAAACATCAAAATGTGAAATGAAAAAAGAGCAACCAGTGCAGGGCTACTCAGCTATCTGCTTCTCTTTTTGCTCCACTCGGCTAACTGACATAGCATTGTGTGCGTTAAGGCACACAGAGTGATGGTTTTAGGCAGGCCTGCGCCCTCCGCCTCACCATCATTTTTTGTTGTTATTGTGGTGCATGAGATCTACTCTCTTAGCAACTTCCAAGTAAACAGCACTGTACTGTTAACCCTAGTCACCATGCTGGACATTGGGTGTCCTGAACTTATTCATCTTAACCTGGAAATTTGTACCCTTTGACCAGTATCTCCTCACTACCGTCATCCCCCAACCAGTCACTTTGAACTCTCTGTTTCTATGGGCGGTGCTTTCACAGAGCCCATACACGAGGGGTGTATCCCATTTTCCTTACCATTCCTGTCAGTGAGCACTTAGATTGCTTCCTAGTCTTGGATGTTGTGCATCGTGCTGCAATGGACCTGGGTGTGCGGCAGTATCTCTGAGCTCCTGTTTTCATTTCCATTAGACATACACCCAGAAGCGGGATTACTGGATCCTGTGCTAGTACTGTTCTTAATTTTCTGAGGACCCAGCATCCTGTGTTTCATAGTGACTGTACCATTTATATTCCTACCAATAGCACATAAGAAATCTCTTGTTCATTGCAAACTTGCTGAAGTCATGTATTAGTTCTAATAGTTTTTAATGGATTTCTTAGGATTTCCTATGTATAGGATCATGTCACCTGAAAATATAGTTTCCTTTTCCCTCTCTGGTCAAGATATCTTTTAATTATTTATTTTTCTTGTCTCAATGCCCTGGTGAGAACCTCTAAGACAGTGTGTAGACTGGAATATAAGTGGTCAGAGTGGACATCCTTGTCTTGTTTCTGATCTTCAGGTTGAAGCATCTGATCTTTTCCCATTAAGTATGACATTAGCTATGTGGATTACAATTTTAATACCCATTTCTCCAAATTCCATTATTTGTACCAGAGTAAAGTATAAATGATTTATGTTCTCCTTATTATGGGTAGTATGTTTTTGTTTCTTTTACTGTATCCTAACTTTTGGATGCTAGACATTGCAAATGTTACCTTTTGGGGCATCGGATAATTTTTTAAAGAATAGTCTTGAGCTCTGTTCTAAGGTACTCATTTTTACAGAAGAGTAAGATCTTCTTAGGTCATATTTTGGCTCTATCTCTGTCAATTAATATAAACAGTAGTATAATAGAAGACTTTATTTATTTAGATAGTATTGAACATTCTTAGATGGACACTATTGTAGATCAATAGAGACCATAGAACTACACTGAATTCATTTAATTTCTTTAAAACAAAAAGATGGCATGAATAATGAAATTAAAATGATGTTTATTTCTAATTATATACAGGTGTACAGCATATAATAAATATTTTCTATAAATGGCCCAAATTTTATCCATACTTTTTTTGAACTTTTAAGGAAGGCAAAATTTACTCTACCGTAAAATTGTAATAATAATATCATATTGCAAGCCAAAAATAAACAAACAAAAGCAGTCTGAAAATGTTCTGATTGGCTATTTCTTATCTATTTTGGAAAAACTTCAATTAAAAGTCATGAATTACTTCAATCCAAGAGTGATCCTGTGTTGTGTGAGATTTAGTCAGTAGCATGGAGTCAGTATAAACTTTTTATTTTCTACTTTCTCAGTGTAAGATTGGAATGTTAATAGTGACAAATACTGGGAGCAGGTGCTAATGACTTGTAAACTACCATGCAAATATCAAACTGTAAAAGGCATGCTCATATTTATATTTTTGAGAAACACAAATTGTTCCACTCCCCTAATCAGGAGTTAACCAAATAGATTTGTCACGAACAAAGTCTTTTTTAATTGCATGAGCAGGCCTACCTTTTGAAGAAAGATTTGTTAGACATGTTTTGACAGATGATGAACTCGGGTTACATACATGAGACAAAGCTTTCTGCATAGCACACCTAATGTTAAGGCAAAACAAAAAGCTATCTGAACATGTTCTTTTTGTAAAAAGAAGTACTGTTCTTATGTTTTTCTCTAAATGACAGATGCTTATTCCCCACAAAAGAAACCTACTCTGAATTTGTTTCTTTGAAAATGTGACATAATATTCAGAAATACTTAGTATGGTTTGGACAAATGCATAAAGCGAGGAACATTTTATTTTTCACCCCTCATTCTGAATGCATTCTGGATGAGTCCCTTCTGCTTCTAATAAGCTGGGAAACAACACTTCAAGGCTTGCTGTGAAAGATGTCAAGTGACTCACCGCAAGCCTGTTTGTGCAAAATGATGGCTGTGGTCCCCTGTAGGAGTCGCTTAGCTGAGAAGCTGAAAATAGGCTCAAACACAGGAAGATGCTGGATCCTGGAGATCGTAATGCGATCTGTGGTGTAACTTGCATGCCTACATTAGGTTACTGGCTAATTTGTCTTTTATCCTGAGCCTTGGAATCTTTATGATGGGAGTTTGGGTGAGTGTATGAGCAAGAAAGTATTTTTTTAGTGCTCTGTGTGTGGTCATGGTAATAATTTACATTAAACTCAATGTATTTCAGTCTTCCAAAATCTATTGTCTATAGCTTACCCTTATTATAGCAAGAGATGTCTGTAAAGGGAATGGAGGGTTTGACTTCGTGTTGTGGGTTGTCTGATAATGCACAATTCAACAATGCGGTGGCGCTGTAAACACCCAGAACAGCCTTGCTGCTCACATTCTCAGTAATCAGTTGTCCTTATAACAATCCCAGTGATTTCTCTGCTCCTTTTTTTTTCAGTTAGGTTAGATCAGAAAAGTTGGTTCTATAACAGAAAAAAGCAATATGACATAGACATAAATTTAAAACAAGATCAAAGGACATGTCTACATATCTGTGACTGACGAACCGCCGAACCGAGCATTGGCAGACAGATCAACAAAATGCAGGGACATTAGTTACCTTCTAAATTTGTGTTTTCCCCACTAAAAAATAGGCAGTTAGAGACATGCCCAATTAACTTAGGTAAGGCTCCAACTCTGCTGATGAAGCATCCTCTAACTCCCTTTAAAAAAATATTCTTACATGAAGACTTCTTTTCATGTTTTGGATTTAGTATTATTAACTTAGTGGGTAAGTTTCTAGCCAAAATGAAAAAGCGCAAGAAAAATTATCTGTATATTAGATCCTGAAGGTATCCAATTTTAATCCCAGGCTCCTAATAAAACCTGTAATAGAAAAACTGAGCTATACCATAAATTTTTTGTAGAATTCATCATCTGAATAAGATTTTTTTCTGCATTTACTTCATTTCTGTGCTGAGTGTTTTGGTTCAGAGAGAGATTGTGTCTACTGTAATAGATTTATAGCAGAGTAATATGAATTGATCCTCTAGTGATGTCTGTTATCTTTGATTTTAGATTTATGTGTTACTTCCAATTTTTTTAAGTAATTTTTTTCTCTTCTGAGACATATGATCATCACTGAACGATCATAGACATCTAGAGACACTGACGATCTCTCATAAAGAACAGCAAGCAGATTCAGAGTCCTGATGAAACACTCTTTTCTGGAAAGAATAGCCACAGACTAGAGCCAGATCTTTAGTTTTTCAGCCTAGATTTCTGCCACAAGATAAAGTAGAAAGAATAATGAGTCTGTTTCTAATAATTAAAGAGGGTAATGAGTCTGTTCCTAACTAGCATAGTTCTAGAATAAAGCAAGAGCCAAATGAAATGCCAACTGAAGTTATAATTACAATAAAATTCCCTTCTAAAAGAAGATGGGTTGGATTATGCACAGGCAAGCTCGGGACACATAGAAGTTTTAGAACTGCCAAATTCTACCACCGGGAGTTGAACTCTTGAAACAGTCATGTTTGACTTGCAACCTGGCAGCTTCGAACCCAAAGGTGTGCTACCTTTTAGGTACAAGTTGCAGATGAAAATTCCAGTGTGAGAAATAAGAGGTGTGTTTATAGTAAACAGATGCTTCTGTTCAATGGGGGATTTCTGGGTACTCTTTTATGACCATGCTGATGCTGTGACATATTAAGTGGAGCTTGTCACTTTTCCATCTGGTCGAGACAACTGCTGGAGGCAGACACATTTAGAAAGTGGAGCATACCATGCTGCTGCTCCTGGACGTCTCATAAATAAAGAACCCAATCATGGCTTCCTTTGGCTTCATTAAACCCCCTTAATGAGGATTGGGTCATTGTTCTCTTAGGCAATTGTCCACAGAGTGTGGCTTTTAAGGCACTTGTTCTTGGATATGACCCTTTGAAGATGAATGCAGGGATAACAGAAAAACTGTGAAGAGCATACTGGGTTTTTATTTGTTTGATTATATTTTATCTCAGAGATGATGCTTAATAAAAAGCCCCTCCTTGAGAAGTATAATGCCTGTTTGTCTCAGTGGAACTCTGTGGGCTTGCTTTAATCTCCCCTTAGACACAGTTATCCTAGAGTTTTTATCTCTAAAATAAGCAATTTTGATAGAATGATCTGTGTTCTATGTACATCATTTAACTCATTTCCTTATTGCTGTATTACTTTTGTAACTCACATATAAAAGAGGAACATTAAAAGTAAGGTACTATTTACTCAATTTCTGTTTTCCCAGTAGAGAGTTTGATGCTTCATCAAATGAGATACTAGTGAAACAAACAAAAGAATATATCCTTTTTTTATACATATCAAAGTATTTTATTTAACTTTTAATAGTTTGCAAATCCTGACTTAGTATTTTGCTCTGAATCAAATATCTTGCTATAATAAGTGGGTGGGTGAGGAGTTTTTTGTTTTTTGGCCTAGGTCTGGATTATGTTGAAATCATTGTATAGATCAAATGACATTTAGTACATGCAATTTGTCTGTGAAATCCTTAATGTCAAGAAATTTTGACTTTTCTTGGCAGAACATTCTCATCTGTCATGATGTCACTGGCTGATAAAACACATAAAACCACTAAGTTCAATCCTGTCTGTGGTTTTCCAATATATTTGGTAGCAAAAGGATTCCAGTCTCTGCACATTTTCAAAGCTCACAGTCTTTAGCAGGCAAAGACAGTACATATATCCTTCCTGGGGAAAACACTGAGAAGCCCTTGAAGCGTGCTGGTATCTAACTTGCTCAGATTGTACAGTGTATGCTATCTTGAGTGGCCTTTAAAGGTTGCCCGTGATACTTTTCCCATCATTCCCACCATATATAACTGTCAAGATACAAATATGGGTTTAGGAAAGACACACATTTTAGTGTAGACAAATGTTTGATTGTTTCCAGAAATTATAAGCCTGTAAAATGTATTATCAAAAAATTAAATTAGTGTCTTTAAATCAATAAAGCAGAAAAAATGTTTAGCATTGTTATAGCCTCTGAATTCTGAGTGGAGTGAATAAACCATGCGTGTGAGACACTAGGTTTGAAAATGAAACTATCTGTGGGAGCTGTGGTGAACACCGTAGATAGAACTTTAGAGGGCTGATGTTCCGTCATTTACTCTTTAACAACCAAGAGATGTAAGCATGTCTTTAATGGCCTGCTTTTGGGCGTGATGATCTTTGCTTCATTATTCTCTGAAGCACAGTTGATGAACTTGACATTACATCCTACCTCCCAGAATTAGTTTCTTCCCATGTTTAATGGTTTCATCGTGATTTAGCCTATGTAGCATGCAAATCTCAGAAAGGTTTTTAAGACTTTAAATACTTCCATTAATACTGCACTTGTATTTCATAATAGTACAGCAGTTTTTGAGAAATTACTAAAAATTATACTTCTTGCTATTTTTAATGTGCTTACATGATGTTTGCTTATCTCCTTTGACTATTCTTCACATTTTTTAAATTTGAAATGGGAACTAGAGAATTTGGGGAAATAAGTGGAATTTTAATCTCTTTTCAAATTTAAGCTTTGGCTAGAGATTCTAATTTAGCAACTATTACATAGATGTCAAATATCAAAATTTGTCTATTTGGGCATGAATTTTGATTTCTTATAAAATGATAGATTTGTGGCTAGAGATAGATATGCACTCTATTGTGAAGAATTGACTTCATAGCAATTTACCGCTGCTTTACAGGAAGGAGAAAATTGGTAGGGCAGTGACTCGCAATTTTCAGGAGAAAACTGCACAAAATTTAGTTTCAGAACACAGGAGGAAGCATTGCATCTTAAAAGGAAACAATTATGATATATTAGGTAACACTAATAGGTGTTGAGATGAAACTCATGATGATATGTCAATAGAAATATAAAATCATTTTGATGTTTTAGGATTCTTAGGATATAATCCTAGCAGTGGAATTGCTGGGTCAAAAGACAGGTCGATTTTTATTTTTCTGAGAAAATTCCATACTGTTTTCCATAATGGTTGTACCAGTCTGCAAACCCACCAACAGTGAACTAAGGACCCCTTTCTCCCACAACCTCTCCAACATTTGTTGTTTGTTGCTTTGTTTATAATAGCCATCCTGACCGGTATAAAGTGGTATCTCATTGTGGTTTTAATTTGCATCTCTCTGATAGCTAACGATATTGAGCATCTCTTCAGGTGTCTCTGGATATTCTGTATGTCCTCCTTGGAGAAGTATCTGTTCAAGTCCTTTTCCCATTTTTTAATTGGGTTAGTTGTCTTCTTAGAGTGGAGTTGTGTAAGTTCTTTGTATATTTTGGAGATTAAACCTTTGTCTGAGGTACCATTGACAAATATGTTTTCCCATACAGTTGGTTGTCTTTTTAATTTAATACTGTTTTCTTTAGCCACGCAGAAGCTTTTTATTTTGATGAGATTCCATTCGTTTATTCTTTCCTTTATATTCCTTGCATCAATTTCAAAGAACCTATGCACCACAATGTTCATAGCAGCACAATTTACAATAGCCAAGAGTTTGGAAGCGACCTAGGTGCCCATCAGTAAATGAATGGATCAAAAAATTGTGGTACATATACACAATGGAATTCTATGCAGCAGAGAGAAAGAAGGAGCTACAACCCTTTGCAACAACATGGATGGAACTGGAAAGCATTATGCTGAGTGAAATAGGCCAGGTGTTAAAAGACAAATACCATATGAACTCACCTTTAACAGGAAGCTAAACAACAAAACAAACAAGCAAGCAGAATAAAAACAAAGACACTGAAATAGAGAACAAGAGGACAGTGACCAGAGGGGAGAGGGAAGGGAATTTAAGGCGGAAAAGGGGGAGGGATTTGGAGGAACAAATAGGAAGGACACAGGGACGAGAACTAAGGGGGGTGGAAATGGGAGGGAGGTGGGGAGCACAGGTCGGGAGGGGCTGGGATGGGAGAAATAGACAAAAAACTGTACTTGAAAAATAACTAAATAAAAATTTTTAAAAATTAAATTAAAAGAAATATATAATCATTTTGAAAAGAATCTGATCTAAAGGAAGCATAGGATGGCAGGTAACAATCCCTGGAGAACTATGATGGGCAGGCTCTGATGGAGAGATGGTGAGGAGAGATACCGAGGTGCTATTGTTGGAGATGATTCTAGAGGTTGCCTAGCTACAAGGAGGAGGAGCTCAATGCTTTTCCAACATGGTTTACAAAACAGAGAGAATATTTTGCTGGTGGCAGACTTCAGGCATTCAGATACATCCTAAAAATCTTATCATGCTAAAACCCAACACAAGAGTGATGTTTGCCCTCCTTTGTGACAATTTTATTCCTTAGTTAGTGGAAACAATTAAGGGCGCTCCTTTTCCATACTTCACGTATGCTCATGTAGCCTTTTCAGATTGGTTTCTTTCACTTAGTGATATATATTTCAGGTGCCTCCATGTCTTTGCATGACTTGATAGTTCATTTCTTCCTAGTGCTGAATAATATTCAGAAGTCTGGATAGACCATGGTTCATTTATCCAATTACCTACTGAAGGGCATCTTGTTTGCTTCTGAGTTTTAGCAATTATGAATAAAGCTGCTATAAAGATGCATGAGCAGATTTTTGCATGTACTTAAGCTTTCAATTCATTTAGTTAAATACCAAGGAGCATCACTGGTGGTTTGTAGGGTAAGAGTATGTTCAGTTTTCTGTGAAATGGTCACACTGTTTTCCAAAGTCAGTGTACCATTTTGCATTCCCAGGACTAATGAATGAGAGTTCCTGCTTCTCCATGACCTCCCCAGCATCTTGTGTCTTAGTGTTCGGGCTTCTAGTAGTTGCAGGTGGTTCTACATAGTTTTCATGCCCACTGGCAAATTGGTAACATACCTCTCATTTTCAAGATCATTTTCAGACTCCAGAAGGTGTCCTCCTCTCTTTTTCAAATCAATATTAATTGGCCTTTCCCCCCTGGGATTTGTAGGCTAAGACAGCAATGTCTTTAACTTGCCTCTTCTCCCACCACAAACAGTCTGATCTTACCCAAGTCAGGACACAGATGCCAAACCAACCACATCCACCGGAGCTCTGGGACTTTGGGGAATCTTCTTCATCTGTGTCAGGAGCCCATTTGTGTTTGCTTTGTTTTTATGTGCTTTGAAGCCTTTTTTGCGTGAAAGTTTTGGTTTTAAGAAGAGTTTTGGAAGCATTAGAAACCTTCATTATTGTGATGATGTTGCTAGAATTTCTAAAAGTGACTGTTTAAATTATTTTATGACGTATGAAGGTGGTTCTTTTTGTCAAATGTTTTCTTTCAGGGGAAATGGGTTTTTTTTGTTTGTGTTTTTTTTGTTTGTTTCTTTTTGGTGCTCTTCCAATGACAGGTCACTCAAGAATCTGGATATGCTTAGTTAGGCTCAAGGATTCATCAGTATTACCACTCCAAATTGGTAATTTGGGAATTGTATGTCATTTGTGTCTGAATTCTCGAAGCCAGACTTCTAAGGACTCTGTTTATAATATTGAAATTTTTCATTTTAAAAGTTTCATAAATAAGTAGGAAAACATTTTAAATAGTAGGCAGAAACTTTTAAAGGGCTTTTACATTCCCTGGTAAAATTCTCTTTTTAAAAAAATTTTGGCATTGTTCCAAGTCATATTTCCTTCAGAGACTATAGATTTACTGTTGTTGGTGAAGACTCCAGAGGTAAATTAGTGAAGTCTTTCTGATTTGCTGAGATGCTCACTGTTGTATTGCTAGGATACAACACACATCAAACTTCACTGAAGCAAGATGGGCTGCACTGTAAGGACTGGAGGGTTAAAAGGCAGCAATCAGTTTCCATTGGTTAAAAATTTTCTCCTAATTTTTATTTAAAATGTGTTTACATTTTATTAAAATGTAGTTAACACACAATATTATATTAGTTTCAGGTGTAGAGCATAATGATTTGACATTTACTGTACACACTTTACAAAGTGATCACCAGGGTAAGCCTAGTAACCATTTGTCACTGCACAAAGTATTGACTATATTCCCGATGCTGTACATAAGTTTGCAATTTTTTTGTGTGTGTGTGTTTTTCATGATGCACTTGGATATTTGGATTCTATAATTTTCCCTGAAATATTTAGGTATTATGTTATTGTTTATTTTTGAACTTGGGAGATGCTTCCATATCTTGGTGATTATAAATAACACTACAATGAATATAGGGGTGCTTATGTTCTTTTGAATTAGTGTTTTGGGTTCCTTTGGTTATATTCCCAGAGGTGGGATCAGTGGGTTGAAAGGCAGATCTATTTTTACATTTTTGAGGTATCTCCATACAGCTTTTCATAGTGGTTACACTAATCTGCATTCCCACCAATGGTGCAAAAGGGTTCCCTTTTCTCCACATCCTCACCAGCACTTGTTTGTTGATTTATTGATGATAGCCATTCAGACAGGTGTGAAATGATATCTCATTTTGTGGTTTTAATTTGCATTTCTCTCATGATTAGTAACATTGAGGATTTTTCATAGGTCTATTGGCCATCTGTATGTCCTCTTTGGAGAAGTCTCTGTTCAGGCCCTTTGCCCATTTTTGAATTGAGTTGTTTGTTTTTTGGTGTTGAGTTTTGTAAGTTCTCTATAAATTTTGGTTATTAACTCCATATCAGATGTATTGGTGAACATCTTCTTCCAATGAGCTCTCCTTTTAATTTGTTGATGTTTTCATCTGCTGTGCACAGCTTTATAGTTCGATATAGTCCCATTTGTTTGCTTTTTCTTTTTTTCCCCCTGTCTGGAGAGAGATATTTGATAAAATATTGCTATGAGCAATGTCTGAAACTTTGCGGCCTATGTTTTCTTCTAGGATTTTTATGGTTTTGGGTCTAACATGTAAGTCTTCAATCCATTTTGAATTTATTTTTGTCTGTGATGTAAGAAAGTGGTCTAGTTTTACTTTTCCGCATGTATCTGTCCAGTATTCCCAACACCATTTACTGGATAAACTTTCTTTAACCAATTGTATGTGCTTGCTTCCTCTGTCAAATATTGAATGACTATAAAGGTGTGGGTTTATTTCTAGGCTGTCTATTCTGTTCCACTTATCTATGTGTGTGTTTTCATGCCAGTACCATGCTGTTTTGATTATTATGGACTTACAGTATAGTTTTATATTAGGTAGCATGTCTCATCTAACTTTGTTCTTCTTTCTCAGCATCACTGTTGCTATGTGGGGCCTTTTGTGATTCCATATAAATTTTTGAAATATTTGTTCTATGAAATGTGTCATTGAAATCTTGATGGGTATTGTATTGATTCCAAAAGTTTTACCCGTATGGATGGACCTGGAGAACATTATGCTAAGTGAAATAAGCCAGTCAGAGAAAGAAAAATACCATAGGATTTCACTCATATGTGGAATCTAATGACCAAACCGAACTAACAGGCAAAATAGGACAGACTCATAGATAGAGAGCAGGATGATTGCTAAGTAGGGGAGGGGTGGGGGTGGAGGGATTGAGAAAAAAGGAAAAAGGACTCATGGACATGGACAACAGTGTGGTGATTGCTGAGGGGAGAGGGGGGTAAGGAGACTAACTGGTAATGGAAAAATATAATAAACATTATTAAGAATTTTAAAAATTTGCAAAGACAGTATGAATAATGTTAAAATATCCCAGTAAAGAGACTAGCTGGAAAAAATTTGAAATATGTTAGGTTAAATAAAATATATCATTACATTTAATTTTACACTATTTAAAAAAATTTTTACCATATCTACTAGAGTTCTAAATAATACAAATGACTCGCTTTATATTTTTATTGGACAGTGCTGATCTGCAGGGGCAAGAAAAGGTTCCTTAGATTTGCACCTAAGCAAAAGGTTCCCTCATTGTTTCAGTTCCCTCGGCCTGGTCCATTGTGAGATCATAAGGGGCCATATCAAGTAAATTATCCACAGGTGCCCCCTTCTTATATTTATATGAAATCTGTGGCACTTTTAAGGTTACTAGAAGATTATGAGTTCTGGAACCTCAGCCAAATATAGCTTCGTCATGTTATAATAAATGCACAAAAAGGCTTATGATGATGTTATGACCTTTCTACTTGACAGAAGTTAAAATGGGAATTGATTGATTCAGAGATAGCAAACCCTGAGCATAATATGTGCAGTTAAATTTAAACTTTTATTCAGTGTCAGTAACTCGTTGACATTATTAAACACTCCATTATTAAGAACAAAGTCTCTTTCTGTATCCGCTGGAGTCTCACTGTGATCTCACAATTTGAATAATGGAGCTTTCCCAACCCAATGAGCGGTGGCAGCATAGAAAATGGATATTCATGGTATTGCAAACCTGTAATTGTATTTATGCTCAATTTGTAAGGTAACAACAATCTTAGGGGTGTGAGGAAACAACAAACAACTAAAAACTAATTTTTCTTTCCTCTTAAACCAGTGAAATTGAATGTCTGCAGTTGAGAGAGTCTTTGCTGAATGAAAAGACAAGCCCAATAAGATAGTGAAAGCATTCAGTTTAACTTGTCATTTATTCAGACTCTGGATTCATGCATTAAACCTCAGGATCTAGCTTTTCTGAAAAACATTTTAGGACTCATTTTACGTGAGGTCTGTAGCTTCCATGGAATATGAAGGTAGGGCCATTAATAAGATAGTTGTCAATTCTGAAAAGCATGGGCGTAGAAGAAGTCAAATACCATTTACAAATAGTCTAAGACATTTTCTTCCCTTAAAGTTAGGTATGTCAGCTGAAGATGCTACACTTTGTTAAAACGAACTAGCAAACAGTTTTGAAATTCCATTCTCTCTTCAGAGAGTTGTTATCCATTGTGTTCAGTAAACATTAGAATTCTGTCTGGGTGGGATGGAAACCTGCTTGAGATAACTGTTGGGAAATTCTTTGCCTTCCTACCAAAATACAGAACCATAAGATATGTTTATGAGAGCACAATAAACTAGGCTTACTAGTCTGTGATCTGCTAGATTTTAGGAAGAATTTAAACTAAGGAAAACACCCAAAGGGAACTTGGGCAAATCGTGGCTCCAAACAGTGTTCTTCGACCTTACCGCCCCTCCCTGGTTTGTTAGAAATGTGGGGGAGGGATGGGGAGGATCGCTGGGGGTGCTGCAGGGACGTCAGGATGCAACTGGTACTCGGTGCGTGGAGGTTAGGGACACGGGACATCCACTATAATTCCCACAGATCTTCCACCGAGACACACTGAGTGGAGACGTCAACCCCCACGCTGGATGGGCTGTCACATGACCCTCACACTCGGCTCAACAGCTCTCCATCACTCTTGAGCTTGTTTCACTTACAAGGGCTCTTCCCAATTCGCTGCATTAGTTCTTCTTTTGAAAACTTGAGCTATGACACAAGAGTAGGACCATACTGATTATCCAGAAGTTATAATTGCCGCATTTAGGGTCAAAGTGCAAAACACTGGGGATTGCCAACAGGTTTTTAAAGGTAAATATTTTCTCATGTATAATTTTAAAGTGTTTTCCTATTCTTTTTTCTCCCTCCTCTCTGCTTCCTCTCTTGCTTCTTTCATATTTCTCTTGCCACTAAATGAATGACTCACTAAATGAATCCACTTTTTAGTAGCTTACGTACAAAAGGACAAAGTCCCAATTCTCTGTTACTATAAATTTCCCTTATAAATAAAAGCAGGTGACTAATTATGCCAGACTGATGGCAGCCCCAGCCTTCTAGAAGATGATGTGTTAGATCACATGTTAGAAAACACACACTGTGTAGTCAGGACATGGCGCCCTTCCTTACTCTTACAGAAATACTAGTCTAGAGACCTAGCAGGTTTTGTCCTGCACCGCATCCTTCCCCAGAAGCAGAGGGAATGGAAGGATGAGGGCTTCCTTTTCTCACATTCTCATCTACAATCCTATCGACATTCTGTCTCTACCGCCGGCCGCTGCTAACATTCACAGCCCTACATACTCCCAGAAGTCCCTTGAGATAGTAGTTCTGTTAATTAAAGTGTCATTACTTTTCATACATTTAAATATTTTCCCAACATATACAATATACTGGTTAGGTTAAGAATAAAATTTAATTATGTATATGTGTTACAAGTATCATGATATACTCTGTGAGCTATTTTAAAACTTATTATGCCATTATAAAATTTATATTCTACACTTCTGTTGGCTGCTGTATCGTCCTTCTAGCTTTCACCAACTAGGCTACAGAGGTGAATAAGGCAGCCAGTGGGACAAGATGACCAGCATCAGGTGAAGTGGAATAATAAATCAGTAACTATCAGAATGAGTACAAATTTACAAATAACTCAAGTGGTTTGTCTTTATCTGGTTTACGTACAAATGAGAATGAAATATATACATTTCACAGGCAGCTTCATAAGGCCAGCAGCAAAATCGATTGTTTTCACAGGGGCTGAGAAAAAAATGTATGGCATCATGGGGTTCAAGGCTGATATCAAATCATAAATACAATAATCAAATCTAAAAGTGAAAAACAGCTTGGAAAGAATAGCACCTGTGAACTGAAGTTAATTATTAATCTTATAGAACTACTTATTTATCATTCATTCATTCATACGAGTAAGGAGACAAAGGTATAGATATTTAAATATATCTTTACAAATTACTACACAGCCTTTTCTGCTGTGCTATCTGACAGTGTATTTTTCACACACTTAGACAGGACTTTTAATCTAATGAGCCCACTATCACTATTTTCAAAATTAAATCCTCCATAAATAATGGCTAAGTTGAAATAGGGTATCTCTTGTGGGCATGTCACACAGCCGCAACCATACTTTTTAATAGAACTCAGCAAAAAAGCATCATTCTAGAGAAGCCTCACAGGTTTACACCACCAGCCCAGGTACCTCTATGAAGGCACAACTGCTGTGCATGAGTGTGTAGCTGTGCACACTCTGTGGCCTCTTGCCCACTTTCGGGGACCTGAAGCTGGCACAAGTTCAAGGCAGGTGACATCTGACAGTGTTAGAAAGCTTGATTTTTATATGGCCATTGGGTAGAAGAAGATGGATGTAATTGTAGAGGAAATTTTCATTACAGGAAAAATGCATAGTTTTTGACAGACAATTTATTTTATGCTTTTCACACAGAGACTGTATCCTAAGAGTTATATTTCAAAGTCACCAAAGTGGGGAATGCATTTTATATTTTTAACCAAAAATAATAACAGTAATTAGCTCATCATTGAAGGAATGTGATAAAGAATATTAATGGCTATTAAAAGTCATTAAAAGCAAAAAATTATCAATGATTTAAAATATAAATTATTCACATGAATTAATATACAAATATACATTTGATAAATCCAATTTAAAATCAGAGTGCTTTGGTAAATCATGGAGATATATGTATATTGAAAGGATTACATATGATTATTCAATTTTAGTTCTTTATGAAACAATGTCAATTTTATGGAATAAAATTTTTCAATTGTTGTGAACAATAACAATACAGATGCTTCAGAAGAGAAATCTTGTGAGTACAAATTATTTTATTTTTATGTTCTAGTCAGATATTATGAGGATTAATATCCTGCTTAAATATTTTATAGAAAATAGATGAAAATAACTCAAATTTCCCTTTAAAGATAGCATCAGCAGGGTTATATAACAAGCAAGAGACCAAAAAATTGGATGCTTTACAATGGAAGTGAAGTTTCATGAGTGAAATTTTTTAAAGGGGAAATTTCCCCCCAAAGCCTTTTTGACCTGATTTAGACTCTTTCATTTACCCTGGTGAATGCTTTGCAGTAAAATGAGAAAGATTGCATTTTTTTGTTTGTTTTGTTTTCTTCCATTTGCTTTTTTTATTTAATTGTTGTTCAAGTACAGTTTTCTGTCTTTTACTCCCATCCCAGTCCCCCCACCTCCGTGGCCCCCGCCTCCCTCCCATCTCCACCCCCCTTAGTTGTTGTCCATGTGTGAATCCTTCCCCTTCTCCCCTGAAATTCCCTCCCCTCTCCCCTCACATAATTGACGTGACATGGCACCTGCTGCTGGTGACTTTTTGGTTTCATACATATGTTTATGCACATTTTCTTGGCTCATTCAAATGCCGAGAGGTTATTTTATCATCCCCTTTCCTCAAAAACTAGGTTACTTTCTCAACTTCAGGCCCACACGTGCGTGCCCACGTGTGTCAGCTTGTTCTGACACATCAGCATCGTTCTTCCAGACCAGCTCTTCCTATGTATCGGAGCACAGAAAATGACACTTCCCGTGGCAACTGTCTCTGCTGGTACTTGAGACGTTCCGGACAGGGTCTGTGAGTCTTGGCTTGACTAACGCCCTGGGGCAGCCGGCCAGTGTTCAAGGGGGGGCTGGGCCTACCCTGGAGGAGGTTCCCACCCCGAAATCAGTCTGCGCTGTTGGACGGGCATCGCTAGGGTCTAGCAGTGGTGTGCTGGAAGACCAAATGAAGATAATACAATGATATTTTATACATATCCGTCTAGGTAATAACTTCATGTAACATATTTGTGATACATTTTCCACAGGCTGTCTTTTGCTTTTTATACAGTGGTATAAGGTGTAATGATTTTTATATTTCCTATAGTTCATCATAGTTCTTTGTATGGTTTCTCTTCAATGTGATCATTTTAAGAGGTGTCCTCTTTCTAGGTAAGAGAAAGAATACCCACATCAAATTTTCTTCTCTTGTTTCACTTTTAATATTTTATTGATATACTGGAGTTTGTTTCGATATAAGGTATGAGATTGTGATTTAACTTTACCATTTTAAAATATTTTTCTAATCATTAACAGATATCCTAACACCATAGACAGAAGACTTGTTCAGGTTTCAGTGATTTGAAATGGCCCCTCTCTCTACAGTAAATTCTTACACCAGGGCCTTTCTCTGTGTTTTCTGTTCTCTTCCCTTTACACGTTTATGCTGGTGCCATTTCAAGTTTGTTACATTGGTAATAGCCATATGGATTTTAAATATCTTACAGTTTTACTTTGTGCTATTGTTCCCTATTGTATGTTCATTCACCCCATGAACTTAGAATAATTTTCTCATTCTACAAAATATCCATGTTGGAAATTACAAAAATTAATCCAATTTAATTTTTTCCATTTTATTTGAATGTAAGTTATTTGCAAACTGACTTACAGCACATTAGAGAGTTAATATCATTGAATTTCTTATCAATAGTATATAATGGGCAAATTCTTTTATTCAAACTTCCTTTTGTCATGTTCAGTAAAAATTAACATGCTTGGCTTTACTTTTATGCCTTTTGTTTTCAACTTCATTTCCTATGTTTCATTTTTATTTTTGTTTTCTATATTTTGTATTGATTATGGTTTTGTCTGTTTCCCACTTAGTGATTTGGAAAATATACAGGCCATTGCAATTGAAAAATTTTTAAGTACTTTAAAAATTAATACAGATTTTTAGAGTAGTTTTTAGGTTCTGGCTAAATTGAGTGTCAAGTTCAGAGAGTTCCCATGCATCCTGTGTCTCCACAGATGCCCCGCCTCCCCGACTATTGACATCCCCACCGCAGAGGTGCATTTGTTACAATCAATGAACCTGCGTTAACACATCATCATCAGCCAAAGTCATCAGGGTTCATTCTTGGTGGTGTACATTTGTATGGGTTTTGACAAATGTTCAATGACAATGAAATATCAAGATCGGAACTATTAAGCCATCAAGAAAACATAGAGAAAACTTAAATGTGTAATGCTAAATGAGAGAAGGCAATCTGACAGAGTTACATACTGTATAATTGCAGTTATATGACCTTCTTCTGGAAAAGTCAAAACTATGGAGACAGTAGCAAGTTCAGTGGTTGCCAGAGGTCAGGAAGCACAGAGGGGCGACTCAGAAGAGCAGGGAGGATTTTAGGGCAGTGAACCCCTGCACCCTGCATTAGCAGATACGTGTCATTACATGCTTGCCAAAGCCCATTATACTTTTCAATGTTTTAAGTTGTGTTTTGTTTTAAAACCACTTGAATATAACTAGTGATCTTGCATCAGATGCATCCGTACTCAGCTACTGAGTGGTTTCATGCAGTAGTTCCAATGTGAACTCAGTAACCATTCTCCCAATAGCAGACAAATCTAGTCTCTAAAGAATGTATCTGTTTTCAACAGAGAATCAGGATGCAAGGGCCTAATTAGCACAAACAGGTCTTTCTTTTTCTGTAAATGGCTCAGCTTTTAAAGCCTTTGTGGGTCAGTGGAGGCTGTATTAAAAATTAACACCCCAAATATCCTCCTGCTGCTTATTTCATGAAGAAATTCCCAAAACTTAATTGTTCAAAAGTAATCATATAATGGCTTGTAGGGTTTAATCATGATATAAAACATCAATTTTTAACTCTGCTCTTCTTTCTTTGCTCTATCAATTGATACTCATCCTTGAATATTTTAAGGAGTATAATTTTTCAGGCCAGCTAATTACCACTTCTATATGCCCTGCATGCAGCTAATACTTGGAGGCGTGGAGGGAATACACTTGGCACTGAGTGTGAAGGTGAAATTCAACTTAACGTGTAATGAGGAATTATAGCTTGGTTCAAAGACCTCATATAAAGATCCCCATATAAAATCCAGATTTCAATTGAAGACTCTTTGTTCATTAAATATTTGGATATAAATAATTTACAGTCCAAACTTGTGGTTTCAGAGCTCACTTTATCAGCTTTTTCTCTCGTCTTTGATTCTGAAGCCATACATATCCTCTGTTTCTACCGCAAGGCCAATAAGACCATCAGGTCTAACAAGAATTTTTTTATTTTATTTTTCTGGAGATTTAGGAGTTTCCAGGAGAGTCAGGGTCCACCAATTTCACTTCATTCACATTGCAATTTCTTTAGTTTCCACCATCACTGTCTTTTCTGTTATATGCCACCTCATACTGAATTTTCTCATGTTAATCTTATCCCCCAATTCTTGTTTTACCCTGCAGCCAGACTTCTCTTAAAAGTGGGAATTTGTTACTGCTGCTTTGTCTCTAATTTTTCAAAGACTTCATACTCTCACGAGTGATCAAATTCCTCACCTTTCACGATTTGGTTTCTGCTTGCTTCCCAGGCTCATTTCTTACCCAGTTCTGCCTCCTTCCCTCTTATGGGTTTCTGCAGCATAGTGTGCTTCCCTCATTTCTTCCCGTGGTCCACATTCGGGGCTTCTTTCACCTTCTTTTTTTTTCTCTCTGAAATAGTTATTTATTTATTTATTTTTTACCTGGCTACAATCTTCTCATTTAGGTTATCCTTTTGCTTAGCTATTTGTTTCTCAAGAGAGAATTTTCAGATCACAGGAGGCTCGGTTAAACACCATTCCTATGCGAGTCCTTTGTATATCACATTGTGGAACTTATTGCAATACCGTGATTAAATATTCAATTGCATGCACATGCGTTGCCTAGACTTCCACTCTCTGAAGCAACGATTACCTTACAGTCATCTCTGTATTGTCCGTGAGCCATGTCATGATGTGCTCATAGTAAGTGCATTTTTCTACCAGACTATCTGAGCTGTATACCATTCTTAAAATACCTATCAAAGCAGGTATAACTTTACTACTTAGTAAGAAAAATTTGCTGAGTTTTCATGTTAACAGTAAACCGAGCTTTAAAGGCACATGCATCTCAGTATTTATTTATTTTTAAAGCTAGGCTCAATGTTATTTTAAAATAGTTGTAATCTAGCCAGCAGCATTCAGGGACTTTTGGTGACATTTACCTGAATGCCTCTTAGTGACTCAGGGGCTTACACAGAGCAGGCTACATGAATAGAGAGAACAGTCCAGGTAACGAATTCCCTTCCCTCCTACAAGAAAGTGAGCGCTGGGGAAGGAAAATGTGCTGTCTCCACGCGGGCAAGTGCAAGACTTTTCCAGGGGCAAACGCCTGCAGGAGGCTTGTTTCACCAAAGGGCAAGGATGACTTCAGCACAACCATTTCCTAAAAGGCCAGGTAATAGCTCCTTGTTTTCCCCTGCTGCCTGCCTGAGGTACTTCAGGTTTGAAAAAGTGAAATTAAAGTTGCCGCGTTTATGTGTGGGGCCCTGCTCAGCGCTTCTGGCCCCTAGGGTTGACCCCGCTTTACTGCCAGGTTGAGTCATTTTCTCCAGTGCTTGCCCGGAACCTCCGGGACCGCCTCTGTCCTGGAGACACCCAGAATGAGCTGGGACGCTTTTTGAAATAAATATTTTTACCCTTTATTTCATTTTTATTTTTTCCAGCTTTACTTAGGTGTGCTTGCGACATAAAGGTTGCATGTTTTTAATGTGTGTGCAGTGTGATGCTTTGATATACCTCATGAAATGAGAAGCATAGCCAACCTCATTTACATATTCATTACCTCAACAGTGATTGACTGACTCTGGTGAGAACACTTGCGAGTGGAACAGGGCCTCTCTTAACACTCTTTCTCTTTCAGGACAGGCTTTTGAATGTACTTTAGCCCCATATTGAGGGAGGGTGGCATCATGTGTGTATTTGGTGAGGACCACATTTTATCAGGGAAAGAGAACATTAGTTGATTGGTTCTCATTGCCAGGAGACCAACGTGTCTTTCACAAAGAAGAGAAGAATCTGAGACCACGTATTTAAAGGCCCCTCATACACAGTTTCCTGTGCTTCCGGAACTTATTTTCTGATGATGGTTTTTAGCTTTCGAGAACTCAGGGGGAAAGCACAGGCCGAGAAGTGAGACAGTGTGTGTAGAAAAGTCTGCTAGCTCTTTTAGTAATGGAATCGGTAACAGAAAGCTCCAGGATGGCCAGTCATTTGTGTCTTCTTTTTTTTCACTGCTGTATCTGCAGCACCTAGAACATGACCCAACACATAGTAAGTCTTCAATAATTATTCTTGGAACGAATGCATAAAACAAAACCCAGATATGCTTTGGCTAACTGACAACATTTCTACACAGAGATGTAAAATGAGGCCAGCCCAGTTGCCTGCCTTTGACAATTCTTTCATTTGATGAAGAAGCAAGTGGGTGGTTTATGGGTGGGGGGCAGGGTATACAGCCAGCTCCCTGCAGGGAGGTCAAACTGTGTGCACCTCATGGGTCCAACTGATTTAGAGTCTTAACCTTATTTCTGGCAATGAGTATGCCTTTGCACAGAACGTTGAGAGTGATGTGCGTGATTATTTAAACACCCACTATTTAGCTTGTGTTTTCTTTTTTAATTCCCTTTAGTCAAGAGAAATGATGGTGACCCCCCTCACACACACAAATCTTACATGCAAGTGTTACTCTTCAGGATCTGGACTCTCTCCACAGAGTCATGTCTTGAGGATTGACTGTTATTTGTACACATAGCAGTGGCTGGAAATTGTTGCAAGGTTCCAAACATCCTATGCGTCATTTTGGTTTAATGTGAAATCTTCTCAGACACTGTGATCAGGTCCAGCATCAAAAGATGGTCATGAAGAGAGAATTTCTAAATGGTCCCTTAAAACAGAAACAGATGCTGGGCAAAGAATAAAGTCAAAGTCATGCTTTTGAAACTGTATTCTGATTGTTCTCTTTTCTTTTGAAGATAAAGGAGAATACGTCTATGTCTAGGGGTTATTTGTTTCTGAAATAAAGGTCATGAACTTCAGGAACTGCACAAAAGCTTACAAATGTAAAAGCCGTGTTTACTGAATGGCATGAGTAATGTCTATTAAAATGTGTGATGGTGATACTGACTTAAACGCAACTTACCTCCAATGGTAGTGAGCTTAGGGTGCACGATGAGCTAGTCAAGCAAAAAAACACACACAATTCACTACTGTAAGGAAAATATTTCCATTAATACTCTTATGTGAGTCTACTCATAAGCTGTACAGGTAAACACAAATAATTGAAAAATAGTTCTTTTGAATGTGTCTAATTTCTATATTTATAAATATTTTTCTATGGCTTGAAAATTGATGATT
Organism: Artibeus jamaicensis; assembly: GCF_021234435.1. NCBI lineage: Eukaryota > Metazoa > Chordata > Mammalia > Chiroptera > Phyllostomidae > Artibeus > Artibeus jamaicensis. The sequence goes on from NW_026522056.1 coordinate 19,500,491, forward strand.
TTTAATTCCTCATGATTCCAAATATGAGGAATTTGGCAAATGCATATAATTCATACTGGCATGACGAATCTGGCCTCACCTGAAGATGCACCTGTTCAATTTACCATCTATCTAACCACCCTAATGGTGCAAGCAAATCATGACAATTTTTCACCAGTGAACTGACAGTTTAAATAATGAAAATATTTATAGATCCCTTCGAACCCCAGACTTGGCAAAGTTGATGCAAATCTAAAAGAACATTGTAAAAAAAATAAAAATAAAAGGACAGTATATTTAGAATAGGAAGTTGGACTCTTGGACATTTTCAAATAATGCTTAGCTGATTTGTCTGCTTTGTCATTTCTAAATATTAATTTATATAGGTAACATATTAATTTTATGCCAATTTTAGCATAAAGTTCACTATTTTTGAAATTGATTTTTCCTAGCAAGGACTTCATATTCGATGAGATAGGCTTCTAGCCAATTAAGATTATAGTCATTTTGATAATGCAGTGATGACACTCGTATTTTACTTGTGTAGTATAATTTTAAAAATCTAAAAAGGCATCGTACGCTCTTCATTTACTCAGCACGATAACATTTCTACAAACAGAGGGCAAGGAACCATATTTTTAATGAAATAAAGTTTCATACATTTCCCAATATGATGATTCACAGAGAAGTGATATTGCATTAGATTCAGAAGGGACAAACGTGTACTGACATGTCCCACGTGTTGTGTCTTTCACTCGGATGCTCTGAAGACGGGATGATCATCTCTAAGATTTTACCTGGTTGAGTGATAGAAATGGGATTTAAATAAAGGTGTTTGTACATGTTTTTCTTCTGCTGCTATTCTTTTTACAAAACATTTTCTCTTCTTCCTGTGGAAAGTTGTCATGGATGAACTTGCGTTAGAACTGGGGGCACTCTCACCATGCAAGGGAGGAGGCTGTGGCGCTGTTCTTAGATTCCTAAGAACTGGGCTGGAGTGTGTGAAGTTTTGTCCAGATGCCCTGATGAGACATAGTTTAAGAGACCAAAAATGAATTTGGAGGTGCCCTTTTGGATATCTGATAAATCCCAAACCATTAACATTTCAAAATGACTTTTTACTGAATTCATTGAGGTGGTGAATTGATTTCCAAAGGGTTTTTTTCATTCCTGACTCTCATCCCATTTCGAATTCTCACCTTTTCACTGATCTCACAACCCCTCTTCTCACCACATCCTTCAGAATCAGGAGTGGAAAGGGCACGGGGATTCGGGAAGATTCCCGATGGTTTCGGTTGGCTTGACTTATGCCTGCTGTTGCAGTGGGTGCCCATTTCACAGTCCACAAGCTCTGGTGTCTAAAAAAAAATGCAGGTTTGTTTTTCTATAACAATTTGACTTGTTATATGAACTATTTCATTCTGGCGGCTAAAACTTAATCTCATATAATTCTAATAAACACCATCATTGTCACTTCTGGGGACTGCACTTAAGATTAGAGAACATTATTAGAAATGCCAGTGTTTGGGGAAGTGAAGGCTTCCCCTTGTTTGGGGAGGTGCCAGCTGTCGGCTGTTCATACGAGCATAGGATGTGATATACATTTTTCTAGTCTGGACCTTGGCTTCTTCTGTTAGCCAGTCTCACATATTCTACCAGTTCTGAGTTCAATAGCTCCCGCAAGACATTCCACCCTAGAGATGTAAGACCTCCGTCTAACCTTGTAGATTCATGAATTTTTCTCCCTCCTCATTACAGAGAATCTTCATTTCCTTTGGGGCAGGAAAGCGACTTTCACTATGTCATGCATTCTTTCTAATCTATTACTTATAAGTGAACTTTATTTCTTGAGTCCCTCATGAGTCAAGTAGTTGATCCTCAAAAAGGCTTGAAAACCCTTGCCTCCCCTATTTAGCAACTTTACAATAAGTTTTGAAAGTTTATTTGCAAAAAATGCCAGAAATAGCCTTGTGGTAACCGCCCATATCAGAGGTAAATAAAAAGTGCAATCTACAGGTAGAAGGTGTAAAGAATAAAAAATAAATCATTTACAGAAACTAGATTGGTTAAAATATTTTATTGCAATTTTAGTAAATAAAGGGAAGTTCTAAAAGAGTAATGATTTGTTTTAAGTTATAGTATTTTCCCTCATTATGAATCAAAGTGACTATGTAAGAATATATTTTAAAAAGGATGATAAGGAGAATTTTGAAAGAAGAATTCAACTTTTTTTCATAATAATGGATAGATTACCTGGGCAGAAAATCAGCAAGGATATAAAAAATTCCATCAACCAAAAGATGTAATCAAAATTTAGAATGCGCTATCTCACAGTGACATCCCTTCAAGTACCCAGCAAATATACCCCTAAACAGACCATGCCCTTGGCCATGAAGCAAACCTCAACAAATTGGGCTCAGGTGCATGATGACAAATGGAAAGTAGACTTTAGGTGCTGAGCATGATACAGCACATGCAGATGTCAATTACTAATGTTGCACACTGAACCTTAGATAATGTTATAAACTAATGTTACCCCAAGAAAAATAAATTGAAAATAAAATAAACAATCAAAATAAAAAACTGAAACTACCATATTTTTTTGGACCATAAGACACACCCAGGTTTCAGAGGAGGAAAATAGGAAATAAATTTTTGAAGCAAAAAATGTGGTAAAATATTTAATAACATAAATAACATAATATTTCACCAGTGTAAATGTAAAGCTACATTCAGACTATAAGATGCACTCCCCATTTTCCTGCCAAATTTGGTGGGAATAAAGTGCATCTTATAGTCTGAAAAATACGGTATATGTAGTGTGTTCTCTGACCATAAGTGAGTAAAACTAGAAATAAATAGAGATAGGAAAATTGCCAACACCTGAAACCTAAACAACACACTTCTAAGTAATTCATAAATCAAAAGAATGTCACTGCAAAAGAAAAAATATATTTTCAGTACTAACTGAAAATGAAAGTACAGCATATTAAAATTTGTGGGTACAGTGAATGCAGAGCTGAGAGGAAAGTTTATAACAAAAAATGCATGCAGTAGGAAAGGGAAAGATTTCAAATCATTTACGTAAGCCCCCAACTCAGCAAACTAAAAAAGAAGAGCAAATGCACCCTAAAAGGCAGGAAGAAGAAAATAATATAGGTAAGAGCTTAAAGCTAAGAAACTGAAAACAACTATGTTATAAACAAATTAATGAAACCAAAGTTGATTCTCTGAAGAGATTAAAAAAAAACTGTCAAACCTCTAGCAGAATTTACCAAAAAAGAGAAACAAATAACTTATATCAAAATGAAATTAGAACTATTCCTAGCTCTTTTGCATATTTTTGAAGAACAATAAAAATGCTACTAACAAATCTACATAAATAAATTTGAACACCTAGATCAAATGGCCCAATTCCTCAAAAATGTACAAGTGACCAAAATTCCCTGAATATGAAATAGAAAATTAAAATGGACCTCTAATTTTTAAAGTAATTAAAGCCAGAATTAAAAATTTCCTCCCAAAGAAATCTTATGTTCTAATGGTTTCATGGAGAAGCCTATCAAATATTTAAAGAGGAATTAACACCAATTCTACACATCTGTCCCAGAAGGGAGCAAAATAAGAAACACTTCTGAACTTATTTGATCAGAAGAGTATTACCAAGACACCAAAAATAAGAATAAACCAAGAGACCAAAGACCAATATCCTTCATCAGTAGATGCAAAAAGTTATTGATAACATGTGAACAAGTATAATTTAACAATATATTAAAAAATGTACATCATGATCAAGAGAGTTTGTTTTGTATTTTTGATCAGGGAGGATGGCTACATCAATACTCAAATATCAGTGAGTAGAATTCACCATATTAATAGAAAACCTTGGAACCTGGAGCTTGGTGAAGAATTTGTAGACACGACAAGAAGAAAACAAGTAACTGAAGTTCATTCAAGTTAAAAACTTTTGTGAAATACTCTGTTAATAGGATGAAAAGATGAGCAATAGACAGAGAGAAAATACCTGTGAAACGCATCTCTGACAATGGACTCATGTCTAGAGTTACATAGAAGGCTCATGAAGCAGCACTGGATTAAACAAACAGTCTGATCAGACCTAAAGGAACATATCATCAAAGAGAATATAATGTATGGGTGGCAAACATGCACATGAAAATGTTCAGTATCATAGCCAGTAGGGACACACAAATTTAAATTGCACTTGTACACATCTATTAGAATAGATAGAATTAAAACTAGTGGTGATTCCAAATGATGATGAGGATTCAGAGACACTGGATCTCTCTCTCACACGTGCCTAGAGAGGCTATAAATACCATGCCCACTCTAGAAATCAGTTTAGATGTCTCTATTTTAAAATACGGTATTTTATTACTGTATGACCCAGTAAAAATCAATTGCACTCCTGGGCATTTATCCCAGAGAAAATAGGTTTGGCAGTACAATATTGTGATTTATAAGAATTATATTTCTCAGATATATTTGGTTTCCGTCCAGGGTTCCTGGCTCACAGCTCCCAGACCCCTTGGTATTTCCTAAGTGAGGAGAGCGGCCATGACATTCTTGTTATGTTAATGAGGTGACTTTTGAATCCACCAGAGGATGGGGATAGGGGCTGGCGGCCAATGAGAGCCACCCAAGCATGTGGTTAGAGGATTGGAATTTGTAGTCCCAGCCCTGATTTCCTGGGAGGGGAGGGGAAGGTGAGGTTGAATCAGTCGTCGATCAACGACTTATTCAGTCATGGCTACGTAGTGCAGCCACCATAGAAACTTTTTTCTTTTTTCTTCTTGAGAGCATCCGGTTGGAGAATGCTTTCACTACCCCATGCTCCACAATGGCAGAAGCTCCTTTGTTTAAGATCTCACCCTATATATCATTTCATCTGCTTCTTTATTTATATTCTTTAATATATTCAATCAGTAATCTTGTAATGAGCCAGTTTTTTTTTTAGTTCTGTGAGCCATTCTAGCAAATTAATGACCTAAGGAAGGGGTCATTGGAACCTCTGATTTATGGCCTATTAGTCAGAAGTACAGGTAAACAACCTGGGCCTTTACTGGCATATGAAGTACAGGCCAGTTTGGCAGACCAAGGCCTTAACCTGTGGAATCGGATGCTATCTCAGGATAGGTAGTGTCAGAATTGAGTTGAACTCTCGGACACTCTGCTGGTGCCCTAGAATCACCTGTTGCTGTGAGGAGCCACCACGCATGCGCACGGTGAACGCTGGCCTGGGTACGATGATTCAGGCAGTCCACAGATTTTGTGTACATCCTTCTTACGCAGGATACGTTCACCGACGAGTCTGAGGGATTTTAAATAGGGACAGGGGGCCTTTTAGCTTTCAGTTGCGCTTCTGACGCTATGGTCAAAAATGTCAGGAAGTTGTCGCCACCTGAATGGCAAAATCTGGAAGAAACCATGACCAGCTTGCCAGCTGGCTCAGACTGCTGCTGCGGTTGCCTGGCTGGAGAACACGGAGTGCCGTACAGAACTCGCATCTCCTGCAGCCTGGCCACAGGCATCGTTGCCACTAAAGGCAAACTGGCTTCTCTCTCTTCTCCACAGTACAAAGCGGGGCTCAATGTATCCGAATGGTAGAACCGAAATGATATCTGGAACCCTGATGGCAAAGGGGCCTGAAAATTTACCACTTACTTCTGGCCCCTGCAATAAAAGTTATAACGCAGAATGGGTTGGAACTGGGTGCCAAAAATCACCAGCTGTCAACTAGTCAATCCATCCCTTTACTACTCATCATTCGCTCACTCTTTTTTTAATCAATACTTAATTTTGTAAACAATTGTTTAAAAAGTCTCATCATGATTCTATTTTAAAAAGCAGTCATTCCATGTATGGGTTAAAACATAATTGTACAATCTCCCAAGAGGAGACAGATATTCACATATTTCCCTTAGTATTTCTGGGTGATGCTTCTATAGCACTCTGCATTTAGATTTGGTGACCTATAAAATAAAAGGCAAAGTATTGATCTTGACCTTCACCTAACAACAAGAGACCAGAAAGTGCAGGAAACACCTATTTGGAGAAGACAGACTGGCAGACGCATGGCTGAATGAGGCCCCCGGCATTCACAGACTTCTGCAGGAGAGCAATTGCGAAGGTCTCCCCTGGCTCTGGGAGACATTTCTTAATCAACTCTGGTTCTACTTTATGGGAGGAAAATTCTTGTCTGTTGTTCTACATGCCCCTGCTTTGCTCCCAGGAGCTTCTTCCTTTCCCAGTAGTTTTCCCCGAAACACCTGACATGCACACTTACCAGGTATACTCCTCTTAGGTCTATGTATTTCTTTCTGTTGGTCCAAGTTTGGTGGTCCAAGTTTGGGGACTTGAGTATGACGTAAAGCTCATGAAGTCCTGGGCTTTCTTAGGCTATACCTGTGGTTTCTTTCGCAATAGATTTTCCCCCTTAAGCTCACGAGGCTCAGAATGTATTTGATTTTAGCCCGTCACACGTGTGAGTAACCACACAAAGCACAGCAGATGCTGTGCCTGTCTGTGGTTCTGGCTCAGCACGGAGTCTCCCACCCTGAGCAAGCATCTGTAGTCCTTTGCTGGAGGACTTTCTCTTGGCCTTGTGCCTGGAACAGAGGAAAAAATGCCAGTGACTTAACGACCCCAGGAGCAGATGGGACGAAGCTTTTATAACCCAGCTTCCTGCCCCTCGGGTTGGACCACTCCGTGGTGTGTTTGCGCCACCTCCCAGAGCTCCCCGGCAGGCTGAGCCTACCGTCCACGGCTCCAACCTGCTTGATAACGCCCATCTTGTTGACTTCTTTTCTCTTTCTCTTGCTCTTTCTTTTCTCCTCAAATCACGTACTCTGTTCCAGAGGACCTAATTTAAGATTGAGAGGATACATATCTCTCAAATCTTTTTATATCCCTTGGCTTCCCTGATGCTAACAAATCCCTCGAGTAAATAAAAGCTGTGCCGAGAACAGCAGAAACCACACGCTTGGATGGGGAGGTGGTGTATGTAATCTCTGCATAGGGCAGACCTTCTGTTTGGCTAAGTCTCAGTGGCCTTTGTTTTTAACCTTCTTCAGTCATATCTCCTCCTTTTTAGGGCTACAGAAGTCAGTGGTTCATCTTCTCAGATAAAGAGTCAATTTCCAAAACTCTGTTTCTCACCATTTCTGCTTGCAAAGAACAATTACATTTTGCAGGAGTTTAATGATATCTCATTATATCTTAAAAACAGTAGCCGGTATTTGCACCTACTACTAATATTCTTACCCTTTCTAGCTAAAAATTCTAAAAATATAAGCTTCCTTGGCAGCAAATGGGATCTTTTTTAAGTTAGCCAATGTAGCTGTTTTAGCAAAAGCTTTCCCATGGCATGAAAAGGGTTATCGGGTTTTTACAGTTATTCACTTACCATCTGTTTCTTAACCGCTAAGCAAATGTCAAATATTTGGATTTTGGTAGATCTGGACTTGTGTGCTCTGTACTAGGGTAGTTAAGCTTCCATAGCATGAGAACTAATGGTAATTTAGTGATTCAAACAAAATGAAAGTTCCGTTTTTGATTTCCCTTGGCTGGTGTTTCAGGGAAGCAGGGAACTGGCCATATCCGGCGGTGTGGCTCCCCGGGCCCGCCATCTCTGTGGTCCTGCTCGTCCCCATCCCCGCCAGCAGAAATGAAGAAATGGGTGGGGAGGACCCACGCCGGCCACTCTCTTGCCGACCCTAGCCTCAGGTGGCCCGTGTCACTTCCATTCATACTCTGTTGGCTAAATTAGCCATATGGCCTCACCTAACCACCAGAAGAGAGACTGGGAAATGTGGTCTATCCTGTGCTCACGAAGTTGAGAATCAATGTTGTTGACCAGTTATCAGTCTATCAGTCTATGATAGAGACACTGTCATCAAACCCAGAAGGGGAAGGTGCATAATGAACAATGTAAGGCATAGAGTGCTAGGTTAGAGAGAAACAATTTGGAGACCAATTTTTTTTAAAGCAGAATGTTGTCTCTATTTTTATTTTGTGATGGTTCTGTAATACCTGGGTGGTTCAGCTATCATAAAGGTGTAAGACCAGCCCTCAACATAGAGACTCTATAATTAAGAAGATATTTTGGGAACAAAACAATACAGACAGTATTATTTTCTTTGAATTCCACCATTGTAGCTTTGAAAGGAGGGACAATATACTGCCTGAGCACACCAGCATTCAGTAATGCGCATTTGAATACAACAAATACCAAATGATTATGTGTATCGCTGCATGAATCAGCTCAACAAACAATCGATGGCTTGATAGAGCAAAGTAGAGTGCCGGTCTATTTCTGGTGTTGTTACTGGAACACCTGATCAGTAGCTGAAGGTACTACTTTGGTTATAGTGTTGGATTTTGCAATGTCAAAAGAAAGATTAATATGTATTCATACACATGCAAGTTTTATAAAGTTTAAAGGATTATTTTAATAATATTTAATGGTAAATGTTATATTTTATAAATATTGATTACAACATAATTTTGAAAAATATTAATATCTATAAGAGTAATAAAGTCTTTCATTCTTAAATCTTTTCTAATCATACTTTCTTCACTGGCTATCTTTGCTATGCTCAAAATAATATCTTTATCTTTATATAGTTTCATAACTATTGATAAAAAGGTGAACCCATCATTATTTCCAGAGTTACTCCCTTTGTATATATGTATGTATGCATATTTATCTTAGGTACGTTTAAATAGTTTTATGTTTACATGGTTCTATAAATAGCCATCTCCGTATAAAAGCAGGAGGGATTTAAGGATACTCGTTAGAAGAACTTTGAGTAAACAAAACAAAACCAGAAGAACACCAACATATGATTATTAGTAACCCATTAACAAAGAAAAAGGGACTTGTGTTGCTTCGGTAAAATTTATATAGACGGAACATGTGGTGTCACTTAGTAATGTAACTTCTCATGCTGAAGGCCATTGTCTGTCTGCCTGTGGCATGGAGGAGGCCTGTGTGGGGGATTCCAGATGATATCTCTGAATGGGACCAGGTTTATGTGCAACCAACGCTGGAATACGGTCTTATACGAGGGGGCATCACTGTTTCAAACAACTTTAGATTTTCATGGAATAACTCAAAATGAAGCCTACTTTTAAACATCCTTTAGATGAATAATAAATCTCAACCACAGAGCAAGTGGAAACTTGAACAGGTACTGAGGAAGAGTCATTCCGGATGAAATACCTGTTTTGTTTTAGTGCGTCATAAAACTGTTTTTCTCAGAATGCTTTCCTTGAATGTTTGAGTTAAACAGTGCATTAAGTGAATTACGGTGGAAAATGTAGTGGAAAAATTTGAGTTGTAATTGTCTTCTGCAGTGCAGTATGGGATTGTTTAAGGGTTTGCACATGTACTTGCTGAGACAGACTTGAGTATTTTAATTAACTGCAGCCCAATCTCTGTGTAAAGATACAGGCCTCCTATATGAAAACCAGAGGTTCTTGTTCTTATGTAACATATAAATACTTTAGTAAAACTATTGGCCCAAAATAGCATAAATATAAGTAAAATTTCACAGTCTTGTGAATTTCATTTTGATACCCTATGACTTCAGAACAGTGGCTCTGAGAATGTTTATTTTTTAAATTGAATTTTTAATTTCTAGTTCTTATTTTTGCCTCTTAACAGAAGAATTATTTTAGTCGCTAAAAATCTTTTTCTCATTAAAAAAAACTTAATTAAGATCTTGGTACAGAGTTTCAATTATCTTCCTTTTACTTTGTTATCTAATTGACTTCCCTATTAGGTGATGACTTTGATATTGAGGAAAACAAGCTTCCTTTTTATATAACCAAGACGTTCCTTCAAAAGGGGAGAACAATTTCTCAGCTTATCATTATATTTTTTAAACTCATTTAATGCTGGGACTATGTTCTTCCTAAAGTTTCTCTGGTGACTTGTGAGGTATGTTGCAAATAGCAGGGTCTTAAACATTTGTAGGAATATTTTGTGAGGAACACTTGATGGGCGTTTTTTAATCTGCGTAAAACACAGAGTTAGAAACCTCCCTCGTACTTGCTCTTTCATACACAGAGCATGTCGTATTGTTAATGACAAGGATCTCTTTGTAGCTTAGTGAGAACTGGGATAACATTAAATTTTAAGTTTCTTAAGTGCAAATAGCATGCTTTGATGATGGTCACGTTCATAGAGAATATAGCATAGTATCCTAGTGAAAATTGGTGTTTAGCAAATATTTTCTCTTGAATTAACAGAGACAACAAAAATGATATTATAGACAAATTGCCCAGTTTATTTTGTAGGATGATCTTCTTTTCTTAAGATCCATATTTAGGGTGTGACATTGTTATAGCAAATCAACTCCAAAATGCTGATGGTTTACTAATTGATACTTTCCATTGCCCAGGTCCTAGTCCACTGTGGGCGCTCACACCCGTGGGCAGTTATCCTACTCACAGCAATTCTGTAACCTGGGTTCCTTCCTTCTTGAAGCTTTGGAACGTCTCTGCACAGTCTCTGCATCTACCGAGCAGCTTAGAGAGTGGGGGGAAGACACAGTCACTCTTAAATGCCCAAATCCAGACAGGACACCCCTTACTACTAGTGATGCTGACTGAGACTAATTTCATGGCCATTCCTAGAGGCCAAGGGAAGAGACAGAGAAGTGGAAGGGGGATTTCAAGCAGAAGGAATTAAAATCAAAACAAGAAGGCACAATCGTGCCCGGTATAGGCCAAGCGCAGAGATTTGTGTGCAGTGACTTCACTATTGCACGACATAAAATGTGTGCTAAGGCCAGGAGCAGAAAGATAAGGTAAAACCAAAGTGAGAGAAGTCTTGAATAAGCTTATTGAAAAGGGGTGAAGGAATGGTTCTGGATCTACATTTGTATAGAAAATACATAATATTTGTAGCTCTGTGGAAGATTGGAATTGTGAGTGTGGATGAGGTTTAGGGAACTAGACAGTTTGGATGTAAACCTCATGCAAAGGGCACAGTCATCTTTCATACATTGTTTTATGTGGTGGAAGGAGGAGGAAGGCGTGTTCTTGTGTCTGAAAGCTGAGCTTAGTGGAGCATCAGAGCACCCGGCAGCCAGAACAGAGATCTCGAAAGGGCATGACTATTACCATGCCAACCTAAACCTGGACCTTTTATCACTATCGATATTCTGCCCAGATCTTTGGAAAATACACACGTAACACAGAATCTTTGGAAATACCATTTTTGCCTTACCCACACAACTTTTCTTTACCCTCTCTTCCATTTTTACCTGTTACAAATAATGTATGCCTATTACTTTTTAAAAAAATATTACTTATTTGTACAGAGAGGGGAAGGGAAGGAGAAAAAGTGGGAGAGAAACATCAATGTGTGGTTGCCTCTCATATGTCCCCTACTGGGGACCTGGCCTGCAACCCAGGCATGTGCCTTGATTGGGAATTGAACCAGCGACCCTTTTCTTCACAGGCCTATGCTCAATCCACTGAGCTATACCAGCCAGGGCTGCCTATTAATTGTTACAAATAACTAACCTAGAAAGCAACAGCATGTCTAGTTAAAAATTTTCCCCTCATGTCTTTTAGTTCCAGAGTGAAACATAAAAGTTTAGTTACATTATAATCTAAACACATTGGGTTCATTTATAAACTAAAGCATCATTAGAATGTACCTTATTTATAAGTTAGAGAATTGATGACCAATAAATGCAGTTACAACTCTTAGTATGAAGCACTTATTCCTCTTAGTATGGTTTCACCATTAAAAAGTTAATGATGGTCATAAAGGAACTCTTTTATAGAGTCCTGGATCTCTTCAAAGAATAATGAGAATGAAGCTGCCTATCAGAAATAAAGATAATTCAACACCCAAGTACTATTGTTCTGAACACAACCTAGAATACAACGATCCCTTGTTCGCAACAATATAATTAAGATAATTTATTTTCTAGCATGACATAATATGAAAAAAACTATCTTTACTTTGTTGTCTCCATAATTGCACGATCAATATCAGCGATAGCAGTAAGTGATTTGAGTTGACTTTTATTTATTTGGGGAGCAACAAAATGTGGTGGTAAGAAAAAGTAGGAACTGCTTCCTGGCCGTCCGGCAGCACTGAAAATGCCAGCTCCAAACAGTTGTCTGCGGCAGAGCGGCGTAACTTTCCCTCTGGGGGAAAATGAATATGGAAATATTTTGCCTGTTTGTTTTGGATTTTTATGGATGATAAAAGTGCCTTCAAGGAATGGACAGAAAAGCTACATACATTGAATTACAATGACAAAATAAAATACCAAATTTATCAGAAGATCTAGAATAAAATCCCATCGTTTCATGAAAAGAAACAAATCATTATGTTTTTTATATTTCTTGGTTAATGCAGTGGATGGTGTACTCAATGTCAAAGCTTAGGAGATTGGCAATCAATATAGAAGGGAATCAAACTTATTTTATTGATAGAAAATGAAAGAAGCATTTATCCGCTTATTTTGGAACAATATAGCTCTTAGGCAGGGTTTGCTGTCGTATTATGTGCAGTTTCAGAGTACAAACAACTTAGGACTCCTCCGTTCCGAGTGACCTGGAAGGTTTGCCTCATGAGCTTTCCCTTCAAAGAGCACAAAGAAAGATTCAGCTCTTCCCAGCTGGCAAATGAGCTGACGCTCTAATGCCTGTTACGGATACTTTAAAAGTTGTTCTGCAAACTACATACACTAAAGAGCTATTTCTAAAATACGGGAAAAACACCTGTGCAAGTTTTTTTTAGTGTGACATTATTTGTAACTATAAAAGATTGGGAAATAAAATTAATGTACAGTTATGTAGGGCACATCACCAGTGGTAAGCATGCACACACACACACACACACACACACACACACACACTCAAGGAATGAAAGGCATTGCTATTGTAGCAGTTTGATTGCCAGGACATAATTATAAGCTATCAAAAAGGGGCTGAAGGACATTGTATACATTGTGTAAAAAAACTAGACATATACCTGGGTATGATAAACAAAAAAATGAATGAAAATGATGGGTAGGAACAGAGTAGATGAGTTTGGAATGAAATCAGGACTTCTCTGAATATGTTTTAAATAATGGTTTCAACCTTGAAGCAGGCAAATGATTCTACTTACACATAATTAAAGGCAACAAAGAACAACGACCAGCATTGAAAACGTTAACAGCAAAACAAGCACAACATTTTCAGAGACTAAAGTACAATGACCATATTGAACGTCAGGTGGGCTTGTGGGATTACTAACCATTATTTAGAGTTGAGAATTTCTCCCCACCATCATGCTATTGAGGCCTTCAATAGATATTTTGTCTTCACATAAAATTCCACTTGAGAGATTTCCCTGGCACTGAGTTGGCAGGTTACAGCATGGCCTTTTATACTATGTCCTTAAAAGAGAGTTTGGTCTGTTTTTATCCTGTGAAGGCTGTAAAAAGAGACCACTCTGCCCACTGACATGTTCGTAAGCAGTGATGGGCCCAAGTGGCTAAATTTATGTGCTGATTGCTTTATTCATAATGTGTAGAACTTGCCAAAGAGGTCATAGAGGAGAAGATAAATAGAAACTGATTACAGCACAAACCAGGTGTGCAAATAAACATCATAGTCTCATTTTATCCTCCCTGGAGTGGGGTTGGGTATCACGTCACCCATCTTTCTCTCAGAGACACTGGCAATCATCAGTCGTCCCAGCAGAGCTGGTCCCAGCTCTGCCCTGGCAGGTCCCCCAACAGATCCTCTGCCCGTGGACGCTGTCATCCAACCTTCTCCACGCTCTGAGCCCTACACTTCTCTAACACCAAGTTCAAAAATAGCTGGACTGGCATCCCAAGTTCTCGATGCTCTCATTTCATGTAGAATATGACAAACCTGGCTTCAAACTCCAGCAAAAGGTCGCTTCTTGAAACTCAGTCAAGACTGAGTCCTCTAAGTTGTATTTTCCTCACATGGCAAAGAGGGCTTAGGATGTCAGTAATGATTATAAGCAACATGTATGCTTTCCACATACATAGTAGCTTAATAAGTCATAGATACATTATAATTATTGACATATGTTAATTTACAGTGCCTTGCAAAATGGCTGGCTCAGCTTAGATTTCAACGAGTGCTTATTAAATGAATAAACGCAGCATCCCCTTTGCTTGCCAAACCTACTACACTGGTCTGAGTTGCTTCTATAATGGCCTCAAAAAAGGTTGGACCGAATTCTTTCCCTCTCCATTTCTAACCCATTTTTCACACAGCAGCCAAAATAACATTTTGCAAGTAAGAACAGAACCATGTCATTCCCCCTAGTCAGTGTCATTCAATACCTCTTTTTTTAATGTTTAGAGTAAAATTTTCCTTTTCTGTCTTCTGACACACAGGATGGAGTAACTGGGCCACTGCTCACTTCTCCCAGTGGCCTGGACACTGCCCTCCATGGCTGGTTACCCTCTACCTCGGCGTCCGCTTTTGCTTTCTGGACCTTTCCCTCCTCACGCTGCAAGTCCTCTTGTTTTGCGTGAAATACTCTTCTGGCCACTGTGTGCCTGGCTTATCCCTGCACTTCCTTCAGTTCCTGTGTCAGAGGCATTTTCTCAGACAGGCTCTTATTAAGTCCCCGCTGTTCCTCCTGTTGTTCTCTCTCCCACCCTTTTGCTCTTCTCCGTCATGGAATTGAGGACCAAACACAACGCTTCTCAAGCTCCTCCCTGCGCCCATTGAAACAGACGGTCTGCTGAAATGGCTTATGCCTTGGTGCTTTTAAAGAACTCTCCGGCGATGTGTTAAATACCCCTGACCTGTAGAGCAAAGTCCCAGCCCCCGCGGGTATAAAAGGCCTTTTATCATTGTTCCTCAACTATGTGGGCAGTGTCCCCTCTTGTTCTTTTCTTTACTTATCTGATTTTTGGTCTACATTTGCTCCAGGCACAGGAACTCACTCCCTGCTACTGAATGTTTCACATTTTGTTCACCCCTGCCAGCATTTTCACTATTATTTCAGACACTTTTTTTTCTCTAAAAAAAACCTGCTTTATTTCAGGTTCAGCTCAACCGTTGGTATTTTGGTTCTCCCCCGAATTCCTGGAGAGGCAGGTCCTCCAGGTTGTGTGGTGTCAGAAGCTTCTAAAGCGTTGCGGTCTCTCTTTAAGATAAAGAATACAGGTCCCTGGGAGGGACCCGAGAAAGTAAGAGACCTGCTGCCCTGGTTGCCCTCCCTGCCCACCTACATCGTGGCAGTCCCCACGGAGCACTGTGATTGGCTGGTCCATCGGCATTCCTCACTAGCCTGGCTTCTCCTTGGTAGCGTTGCTGTGTGACTCTGCTGGTAGCACAAAGCGGGGCACAGAGAGGTACTCAGAAATATCTTACTAACTCACTGGATGGCTTCCTAGGCCTCCTGCAATGTAGCTTTACTGGGGCAAAGAAAAAATTTAAATTGAAGAAAGAAGGAGCATGCTTTGTTCTACCAAATATCCTCTTGTGTATAAAAATTCCACCTTGTTCACTTTCTCATCTTTACTCTGCTGGTTAGTCAACCCTTCCACTGCCATTGTAAGCATGGCTGACCCCTTTTGTTCCTTTATATTTGACTCACTGGTAGAGCAATAGTGATCTCAGTTTGGGCCACAAATTTGTGCATCAAAACCGCTTGGGCAACTGGTTAAAAAGGCAGATTAATAAGCCCAGCATCAGATTTTCTAAATTAGAACCACCAAGGACAGAACCCAGGAATCTTTCTTTTAATAAGCTCCACTTGTTACAAACTTGAATATGAGAGCCACTCCTTGAAGTCTTTTGGGCTCACAGCTTCCCTCCGGTCAGAGTACTTAACTGCATTTCTCTCGTCCACAGTAGCAACACTCTTTTGCTGAACCCTTTCCCAGTGATTGTTTGCACAGTTAATCAGCAGCATATAACTTAACAGGACTTTCCATGGGATAAGACTGTGTGTATATTAATCACCAATCTAAACTAGTACCCAGCACAATTTCTGACTTGAAGTAGGTGCTCATGATGTTTAGATAAGTGAATGAAGAAAAAAGAGGTCACCATTTTCTGGGGTGGGAGGGATAGAAAACACCATGGGAAAACAACAAGTCAGTAAGGACACTGAAGAAAGGTGGAATAACACAGACCTGCTGCAGAGTATCGGCTGAGGGAAGGCGGAAGGGGAGTCTGCGTATTACCTCCATTGAGGAAAGGCCAGGAGACTGAAGAAATGATAGGAAGGAAGCAGGGGGCATCATTTTATGCTTTTTTCAGAAAAAAGTTTGAAACCAAAAGTGCAGGAATACTGGACTTCAGACTCAAAGGATGGATTCAATTATGGCAATATGCTTATTCAGATTTATGATGGCAAAGGCAACTGGTCTTTAAACCTTTGTATTTCTGCCCTGTTCAAAACAGCCCACAAGTCTATAACAGTAACCAGGTAAAGTTTGATCATCTAACGGATTTGGGTCTTGTCTGACTGGCCCCAAACATTGGTGGAAACTGAGAAACTTATTCAACACACTGTACTGTACAGCATTCATAGTGGGTCAGGCTGAGTCAGGAAAGTGGGCTGAATCTAAACTACGTCGCGTGCTCTCCATGAACCCCTGATAACTGTTAACAAAGGTCTGCAAATGGTTCTCACCAAGAACAGGAGTTGAGTTTCAAATGCTTCTCTTCAGTACTGCTCCAAAAACTGATTTCATATTGTCAAGTGTTACCGCTGGTAAGAAAAATACAAATGAAATGTTTGCTGGATATTTTAAAACATACAAGTATTAGAAGCGATGAAAACACAAAATTATTTATTTTAGCTAACTACAAAAGTCCAAAATAAGAAGATCATGGTCAAGTTCTTTGTAATACTAGGTACGAATTATACAGGAGTAAGTAAAAGTGATAAATCTCTCCTCGAATAGTAGTCTTCAAATATCCTCATAATTTACTTTTATAAACTTGCTAGAGTATTTATTAAATCTTCACGAATCATTTCAGGGGAAGGGAAGAGATGCGTGATGGTTCAGAAAGCACTATAGGTATTAAATTCCTCCCAGGCAACAGTGTCTGCCAGCTTCTGTTCTTTAGCTCTCAGGGCCAAACGCCCTGGTGGAAGTAATGGCTAACACATGGACACAGTCGCAATGTGGTCTCTCCACCTATTGTGAGGTTAGGTTCTGCATGTTACTCACTGATGCATCCCCAGGGCCTGCATTAGTACATGGTGCATGTAATAGTTAAATGCTCAATAAAATGTTTATTGATCTGAAGCCAACTCTTATAAGAGGGGCATGGACAATTTTGAGTCTGGGTTTGTTGGGAGGACTTTTCTTTGAAGGTGTTTATTCTTTCTGTATAAAAGCTATTTAAGTGTATATGAGAGGGATTCTGCAGTTCTGATGCTACATATAACTTGGACTCAAAGCTTGCTTTTGTTCTTCCTGTAATCAGGAAACGTCCAACTTACACATGAGTTTCACTATAAAATTTTGAGTGCGCTAGTTTGTCCATTGCATGCTCATTCATGTGTTTTATCAGCTCTATTCAGTGCATGTTTGTTAAGGTATACTATATAATTGGGATGTAAATTTCAAAGATGAGAAACATGATTGTAGACACCAAAAGCTTAGCAACAAGTTGAGGGAACTATGTATAGAGAAATAATCTCAGTATAACACTGATGGCCAGATATGGTAGAGTGGAAGACATAAACAACATGGTATTTTAAATAAGATATTAATTCTAATTTGCAGAAACAAATTATGTTATTCATAAAATTATAGAACATAGAGAACAAGATGTAAATTTAAAGTCTAATACAATAGCATCTGAAATATAAAAACGTGTTTAATTGTTTAAAAGAAAAAATGAAGAGGTCATTGGACCATTTTCCGAGAGCTTTGAAAGGTACTTTGGGACGCTTATACCCGAGGAAGAATGGAACTGATAATTTAAAAATGTATTTTTAATTTAAAGTTTAGATCCCCATTTTTTCCTTTGGCCATCTCTGCTATATCCAAATTAAATTTTCACATGAATAATTTAATTCATGATTATTTAAGGTACATTTAAATGTTATGTACTTTATTAAACCTCCTTATCAATACCCTGCCTTTTACTTTTATCTTGAAACTTTGGAGTGGCAGTTATCACTTTCCTTCTGCTTTAGTAGTTTGTTGAACGTATTAATTGGCTATGCTCTAAGGTCAAAGATAAGATCAATGTTTCATTATTCTTTTTACTTCTTTCACAGCATCTGGCTTAGGACTTCAGTTTCAATCAGTATTAATTGAATGATGTGCTTTGGCTTGCTACTAACACCTTACATGGATAAACTTTAATAAAGGCTAAATGCTTCTAAGGGATGTGAAGGTGGAAAGAGAGGGGCAGAAAGAAATGTTCTTCATCACCTAGTGCTGTATGAGTAGATGGTTGTGGATTTTAATCCCATCTGTTTGAAGTAAATAAAGAAAAAGAAACCTTGTGTTTTGTTTTGATACTTCAGTAGTCTCCTCTGTCCCCACTGCCCCATTCATGGTTAACTTTCTGCCTGGCTTCACCTTCAACCTTGGTCTGAAAATATCAAATGAAAAATTCCAGCAATAAACAATTCATCAGTTTGAAATTATACACTGTTCTGAGAAGTGTGATGAAATTTGGCCCATCCTGCCCTGTCCAGCCCAGGACATGAATAATCTCTTTGTCCAGTGTACCAACTCCGTATATGCTACCTGTCCACTAATCACTTGGTAGCTGATTTGTTGGTCAGAGTGACTGTCACTGTATCTCAGTGCTTGTGTCCACGTCACCCTCATTTTACTTATTAATGGCCCCAAAGTTTATGAGAAGTGACACAGAGAAGCTGTCCAGTGTTTAGGGTTCAGCACTCTCTGCGGCTTCAGATAGCCACCAGGGATCTTGGAACCTATGCCCCGGGGACTACAGCACCTAATTCAAGTTTATATGAGTGTTTCCAAATTATGCTCATCTTACTTACTTTTTAGTAAATATTTTGTCTCTTATTTTGTTAACATTTTATGCATAGATACTTTGACCAGATTCCATTTCGACTTACATTTTTCGAGGCACATTCACAATTTCCAAATAGAAAACTACTTCATTCATTAATAAATTTTTAATGCATATCCCATTTAAGTATTTTATATAAAAAATATAAAAAGCTAGTGCCACCCTGGTCTCCTTTGGTTTTGACCACAATCCAGACCTAGCCACTTTGACAAAACTGGAAAAATGTTCACTTTTGGATATGGTACACCAAATTATAGAGTGTTTGGTATCATAAAGTTTGACTCATCCCAAGGATGGAAAACAGGGCCCAATTTGGGCTTCATGGAGACATGCCACCTGTTTGATCTGTCAACTCAGTTAGCAAACAAAAACCAAAGCAGTGCATTTCTCTCACTGAGAGGCCTCGGCTATCGTGCAGACCAGTGGAGCCAGTAGGCCCTGATGACCGTAGAAATTAGCCATACATTTCTACATACCAGACTGATCCGTGGTGAGGGGAAAATTGTGTATGTGCTCTGGCATTATCAGCCTGATAAGTTGTTTTTCTCATTTTTTATTGTATTGTTTTCCATTACCATGTAGTCTGCTTATGTCCCCCTCCCCCCAGCAATCACCCCACTGTTGTCTAAGTCCACGAGTCCTTTTCCCTTTTTGCTCAATCCCTCCACCCCTAACCTACCTCTCACTTAATAATCATCCTACTCTCTATCTATGAGTCTGTTTCTATTTTGCTTGTTAGTTCAGTGTGTTCATTAGATTCCACATGTGAGTGAAATCCATTGTACTTGTCTTTCTCTGTCTGGCTTGTCACTTAGCATAATGTTCTCCAGGTCCATCCATACTGTTGCAAAGTGTAAAATTTTCTTCTATTTTGTGGCCAAGTAGTATTCCACTCTGCAAATGTACCACAGTTGTTCTATTCACTCATGTACTGATGGGCACCTGGGCTGCTTCCATATCTTGGTGATTGTAAATAATGGTGCAATGAACATAGGGGTGCTTACGTTATTTTTGAATTAGTGTTTTGGGTTCCTTCAGATATATTCTCAGAAGTGGGATTGCTGGGTCACAAGGCAGGTCCATTTTTAATTGTTTGAGGTATCGCCATACTGCTTTCCACAGTGGCTGCACCAATCTTCATTCCCACCAATAGAGCAAAAGTGTTCCCATTTCTCCACATCCTTGCCAGCCCTGTTTGTTGATTTATTGATGTCAGCCATCATGACAGTTGTGAGATATAATTTCTCTGATGAGTAGTGACTTTGAGCATCTTTTCGTATTTCTGTTGGCATCTATATGTCCTCTTTGGAGAAGTGTCTGTTCAGGTCCTTTGACCATTTTTTAAATTGGGTTGTTTGCCTTTTTGGTGTTGAGTTCTGTAAGTTCTTTGTAAATTCTGGATATTAACTCTTTATCAGATGTATTGGCGAACATGTTCTCCTGTTCTGTGGGTTGTCTTTTTATTTTGTTGATGATTTACTTTGCTGTGCAAAAACTTTTTAGTTCAATATAGTCCCATTTGTTTATTTTTGCTTTTGTTTCCCTTGCCTTGGGAGATATATTTGATAAAATAATGCTACAAGCAATGTCTGAATTTTTGCTGCCTATATTTTCTTCTAAGATTTTTATGACTTGGGGTCTAACATTTAAGTGTTTAAACCATTTCAAATTTATTTTTGTGTGTGGTGTAAGAAGGTAATCTAGTTTCAGTTTTCTGCATGTATACGTCCATTTTCCCCAATGCCATTTATTGAATAAACTATCTTTAGCCCATTGTATGGGATTCCTTAGTCTGTCAAATATTAACTGACTATAAAGCTGTGGGTTTACATACTGTCCAAATCAATCTATAGATTCAATGCAGTTTCTGTCAAGATTCCAATGATGTATCTCACACAATTAGAACAAATATTTTTAAAAATTATATGGAAATACAGAAGGTCTTGTATAGCAACAGTAATGCTGAGAAAGAAGAACAAAGTTGAAGGAATCATGCTACCCAAGTTGAAGGAATCATGAAACTATGTTATAAGGCCATAGTAATCAAAACAGTATGGTACTGGCATAAAACAGACACATAGATCAGTGGAACAGAATGATATGTTTAAATGGACAAGTGCTTTTCAATTTTTTCCTTAACCATTGAAACTGACATTTTATTCTAAATAGTAATCTTGACATCAGGGTGGTGTTCCAGAGCTATTCTCTCAGGTTGTCATAATTCCCCCATCACATCTAGACTTTGGTGGAATACCCTTGAACCACTGGGCTTAAATGCAAATGGCCAATTCAATATTTACATCCAAGGGTTTGCTCAATAAGTTTTAGTGTAATAAATGTGAACAAGAAGATACATTTTTGAATATCGTATGTGTTTTCTAAAAGTCACTAGGAAAGAATATATTAATGTTGATATTGATGATGCTCATTATCTTTTTAATGTAATGTTTAATTTATTTTCACATAAATTCTCTGGGTGAGTACAACCACTCCAGGTCAAGGATTATATTTTGAAAAAAAACAGAGAATTCAAAGCATCTAACTTTGATGGATTTGTTGCAACTGCAGCAGCAAATATCTTCTTCTGATACTTTCTCACAAACAGAGACTCAACAGGCCAAGTGATGAAAAGCTGAGCGCAGGTACCTGCCCTGGTTTAAGTATATTTGGTATTCAACTCTTTGTACTAATCTTTACTTGCACCATATATTATTCTTTATGGGGCTGCCCTATCCATTTCTCTTTGCCACAGTACTGTGGCTGTAATTTCTGAATCATTCCAAAAGGCCTTCTACTTCAGAACATGTGCCCTATTCCTCCTTCTAAAACTGCCCCTCTTTGGACATTGTTATTTCTTCTAGCTAAAATAATAGGGTGTGGAGATGTGTTTAGGTGTAAGAATTGAGAAAATGTGTTTCACTTAGCAAAGACCTCATCAGCAGTCTAGTGGAAATCAGTGATTGCTTTTTAGTAAGAAGATATTTCGTAGGTGGAGTACTTGACCTATTGAATCTGGAGATATTTTTCACTCCTTGCATTTTTGTTCAGGAAAGCAGCACCATTATTCTTTGTAGCTATGTGGGGAATAATTGACAGTAAGAGCTCTTTTCTCCAGCAGTGAATCTACCAGGATGGTTAAGTTCAACATGTCAATCAATTTGTGTCATTCTTTTTGCTGAGGGCCCTTCAAGGATTCCCTTTGCCAGTAGAATAAAATCCATTTTCTTCTCATGGTCCACAAGGATCTAGATAATTCAACCCATGCCTTCCTCACCAACATCATCTTTATCATTCTTCTACTGTCCACTCATTTAGCCAGGCTATTTTTGTTTTTGTTGTTGTCTGTCATCTTGGGGCTTTCATTTGTAACATCTATGATTGAAGTTGTCCTCCCAGATATTTAGAAAGCGGGTTCGTTTCCATTGTTTACATTTCAGTTCAAATGCTTGTTCCTTAAATGGGTCATTAATCACAAAAATGGCCCTCCAAACCATCCCTTTAGCCACTCTGTGTCTCATCATGTTTAATTTTCTTCATAGCATTTAACACTATCTGTAGTAATCTGTACATATTGTACTAATTTCTGTCTTCCTCAAACTCCATCCTGAGCCCATCAGAGTAGGGACTAGTGTGTCTGTCATATGCATTGTCCCATCTCCAATGTCTAAAATAGGGTTTGGCCCCAGAGTAGGTACCCAGAAAAATTTGTTTTAAAAGAGACAAGAGAAAACAACAGAAAAACAGGATCAACTTCCTGTAAGTGCTTTTCTTGAGAAGAAGAACAAAGGAATCCATTTAAATAATTCAAGCTAACTCTTGACAATTACTAAAAAAGTGGTGGATGTAAAATTTTCCATCTTCTATGTAAGTTTGTTAGTGTTCCTGAGTCTTTCAAAAACATTTTATGCGCTGCCTTTAATAATGTGCTATGTTTCTGTTGGAAACTGGTTTAGACCATTGTTGCAAATGTTGACTGATAATCACCTGCACTGAATGGCTAGTTTGGCCTCCATTCAAGGAGCAGACAATAAAAGGAGCCAACTTAACTTTTAAGATTCTGTTCTTGGAGAAAAGGAGTTGGATGGAGAGCTAGTCTCCCAGCTCTCTGTGCCAAGACAGATGGTGAGAGAGGGAAGGGGGTTATGGAGCGCTCGGTGAAGAAAGCTCTCTGACAGAGCCTCTAAGCACTGCCCAGTTCTGCTGGCCAGTTGGATTTTTCTCCTATTTGTTCTCAATGGATATTGCCCTTTCTTGGGGCTGCACTGGTCAGCTCGTGGCTGCTCTTCTTGGAGTGTTGATCTATCTGTATATCTATTTAGAAACAAAAAGGAAAACAGGTCATAATTACTCAGTTAATACAGCATTTTAAAATTGGTAGGACTCAGCTTTTCTCAAAGGACTCGGAAGGATAATCCTGACACCAGGTACCATTAACGGTCCTCATAAAAAAAGCAATAAATCAATAATTGCTTATTTCAACTTGATTGCTGCTCTGCTTGCCTAGCTAAAGAAAATAAGTGAGCAAAAAGGCTTAAGCATGCACCTGAGGTTTCCTACCAGTCTGTCTTGTATTGTCTACTAGCCAAGGGCAATTCATGATATGTACAGTAAGTATGCTTTGGCTTCTGTGAAACTTGATTCATTTCTGTGTCATTGTCCAGTCCCATCTCTTTTTTTCCGCCTACGTGTGTGCACTCCTCCAGATTCAGCTGTCGGCCCCGCCCTTTCTCTTTTGCGCCTTCAGTCTCTGCAGCTGGGAGACTGGAGGTGGTCTCCCGTCACCTTTCAGGGTGCAACTCAGACTCAGTCTTCCTCCCTGAGCTCCCTGCTGCAATCCAATCTTCTATGGATTTTTCCACGTTTTGATATTTATCATTTATACTGAAAGTCATCTGCCTGTTCGTATTTATTTTTATAATGTCAGGTTCAGTGAACTCGTTTTTATGTGATATCACGTCTCTAAATTTGAGACCATGTATGTATGAGGAGACTGGCCTAAGGCCCCTGGTCCATCACCTCTTATTCCCACCCCTGTGACAGGACTGACGATACCTAGTTTGCAAATTCATTGCTGATCTACCCATTTATTTATAGCAGGTCAGGAATTAGCAATGACTCCATAACTGCTAGATCAAATACAAAGACAACACAATTTCTATTAGTGGGTAAATTTGCAGAAATGGTTTCATAACGAAATACCACTTTCATTTTTAATGAAACTTAGACTCATTACTTAAATGAAAATAAGAAAGGCTCAATTTAAGTATATCAGACAGTCTCGGGTTTCAGTGAGCATGTATTACTTACACAGATGGATGGGGATCCGTGCCAATGCCCATCTAAACACCGTGTCTTCATTTCCCAAGTGAATAGCTCCAGAAGGTTTCCATTTAGTTCTTTCTGTCCTTCTTCCTTCCCCCTCCCTGTCTTATTTCCTTCCTTGCTGTTTTTCCTGACTTTTCTTCTTTCCTTTGTTTATACATCTAAAAAGTTTGCTCAGATCTCTGCTTACTTAACTACCCATTTTAATCATTGATTTCCTTAAGTTATATGTATCAGGTCACTTTAACATGACTGATTTGGGGAGTCAGACCTTAAATATTCTAAATCCCAAACAAGTTTTGATTTTTTCTTTACTAAAATGTGTCTTTTAAAACATGAGCATTCAAGGCTTCAGGAACATGTTATAAATCTATTTTTCTACTTCCACCTTTGAATGCTGTATGGATATCAATTAGCAAAATTATAAACAATACTTAATGATTTTTTTATAAAATCCATACACCCATGAATCAATCTTACAAAAATTCTTGAATAAGTTTGAAATGTCACTTTTTAAGTAGTGTTATATCCATGTTATTTCAATTTTATCTAAAGTCCATTAGCTATTAGTTTATAGAGAATTTTTAGTTTGGAATTATTTCCCTTCCAAAAATTACCAGAATACATTAAAAAAAAGAGTATTTATCTTCTTCCTGGATAATATTGATCTGGTTAACTCTGGTAGTCCAATGCTAATTTAATACTTGGCAAAAAAATCTTGGCTAAAGTGCCTCTCTCAAGCTATTAAATTTCACCTGAGGAGTCTTCCACAGAACTTAAAGTGATTAAATAGGTTTTTAATTTTCTGATGTTGTTATCTGATACCTTCTCATGATACAACACTCTGATGTTTCTGTTTTGGTTCTCATTAAAATATTAGTTCTATCTGTTTTAGCATCGATTTATTCCCAGATTTTTGGGTTTCACAGTTTATTTAGTACAATTTCACAACAAAACTGAGATGCCCACACCAGGTTATCTGATTTTTATCTTCTAAAGTCAGATAGTGAAATTTAAATTAAATTCCATTGTGACCAAAAGTCACAATGAACGCCAATTATCTATCTATTTATCTATCTTGATCTTTCTCATTTTACTGTGAAGGGGAACACCACTGCCATTCTTGGGAAGAGAAAAGTCTATTTGCTTTCTTTTACTTTTGTAATGAAAACACTTTCTCACTAGCTGCATCTTATGTGTTCTGCCAGCAAACACTGTCCTACTTTTATTCTTCCACGGGAAGCTTTTTCTCTTCTGCCAATTTGCAGAAACTCCTCTCCACGGTGCCACCTCTCATAGTTACAGTTAGACGGATTTCATAAATAGTCTTCATTGGAACTAATTTATCACTATGTGAGAAAGTCTTGGTACTTCTGAAACATACAGAACAGCTAAAATTGATATAAAATAGGTAACAAAGATGTGTGATGGAATGCAAGTTTCAGACATTTTATTTCTAATTATATTGTAACTATATATTCAAAAAATACATCCAGTGGATAAAAATGAAAGCTTCAGTCATTCCAATTTTCTTCAGTCCATGTGTGAAAGGACCAGTGTATCAGAATCATGTGGGAATACATGTATACATATATATGTGTGTAACACACACGAATTCAGCCAGTCAAATTTTGAGAAACTTCAAACTTTCTCCAGTCCATGCTAGAGAAACATGGGTACCTTTCCTTCCTGTATTTTGCAGTAATGGAGACATCAGAGCAACTTTTAATATTCTTCCATTAAGTATGATAGTCACCAAACTAATAATATAAACTCAGTAGTTACTTCTCGTCTGTCTTTATAGCTCATTCGTTGTCTCTTAACAGAAGGATGCGAGAATGATGTCATAAAGTTATTTACAGGCTTGTTATGCCTGTCTGAGGAGACTTGTTCAGTCTTATTCACATGGACCATTCATCCAAGCCTTTGAAAAGCATTAATTGTGCACCCTCCTCTCCCAAAGGTGGTACTGTATGATGGGTAAATAAGATATTCAAAATAACCACTCTGATATTGATCCAGCTTATATTTTAGAAAAGGGGATATATAATAAATGAGGAAGCAGGTCCAAGGAAATAAGTACTATAGTTACTGCTTGCAGTGAGTTCTTTGAAACAGATAACTAGGGAGCCCCAATTTCTATTGGGTGGCCGAGGACAGCCTCTTGGCCATCCTGATGTGTTAAGCTGATCTAATGGATGACAAGAGGCTGGACAGGCTGCCCCAGGTGTGGGGAACACGAGGTGCGCAGGTGTTGAGGACAGACAGGGCTGAGAGCTGCCGAAGGCCCCCCCTGTGACCAGAAAGGGTAGGTAGGTGCAGGGGAGAGGAACAGAAAGGGGGCCGAGGTGGGGAGTGTGGAGCAGGAGGAGGGGGGCTCATGGAGCAGGGCCTCCAGGCCCACAGGGAGAGCCCCCTGAAGATTTTGGCCCATTGCTCTGCGTTTATGACTGCAGAAAGAGCTTCCAGAGCATTAGGCGTATTGAATGTTTTTTATGTTCACATACATGAAATGACGAATGTACCGGAGAGACTATTGAAAAAGGAAGAGGAGAGTTTTCATTCAATGCACTCAGTGCATTGCTGCAATCCCCGTTCAATGCACTCTGTCCCCAAGGACCAGAAATAAGCTTTAAACATGGACTGTTTCAGGAGGTTTAGTTTACACGAGCCCACAAACCACAGCTGAAGCCTTGTTTAATGATCAAGAACAACCCAGACATTTGAGTCTCGGTTATGAAGCCCTCATGGATTATTTAAAGAGCTCACACTGGTTTGTTTAACCACAAAAATGCAATTTTTCCCTAGAATTATTCGATTTCAATTTCTTAAGCATGTCTTTAAAGAGAAAATATAATCAATAGTGTTTGAACACATGAAGGTAAGACAGGTACGTTGCCTTCCTTCCTTTCTCCTCGCTTTCATAAAATGTACTTATTGGAGATTTATACCCAGTGAAAAAGCTTCAATATGTTATCAAGGTGTTATCAAGCAGGCATGGGTGAAATACAGTTTTAAAAGACAATCTCTCTTAATTTGAAAATCTAATATCACCACAATGTAATAAATGGAGGATGGGAACCTCACTGCTCTGCTTTTCTATTTCTCCATACTTGTGCCTTAACTTGAACTTCAGCAGGATGCACACATGGTCATGACTCCTCTCCCTGGGGTGGGGGGCAGTGTTGCAAGTACGCACACACCGTGGTTTAAGTTTGGCTTTCTCAGAGAATAACTCAGACTGGATATAACCAACGGTGTTCACGTCCTACTCTCTAGAAGTATGTGGCTGAGAGAAGGTGTGTTAAATTGATATTGTCACTGTGTCACTCTTCGGACAATGTTCTACTTCCCTATTTCCAAAGTTCCACAGTTTTTAATACAGCAGATTTAGGAAATGTTTATTTGCTCTTTCCATTTCCTGAATGCCCACTCATTTATTCACCAACCATTTTCCTACATGAACTATTCTCCTGCTAGCCAGCTCCTATGAGCTCTTCTGTATTATACTGTTTCTTAGCAATTACATGTAGTTATAACACTTTTTCACACTGCATTATGCTTCTCTAGCTGTCTCTATCTCTTTCTATTGAGTCAGTGCATGAAGAGCAAGGACCATATCGGGGAGTTGAACTGTTGTATTGTAGCATCTACATTGTACAGTGCCTGCCTGCCCTGTAGAGGGTAGAGACCAACATGTCCTCAATTGAAATCTTAATGAATAAGTTGTAGAAAATTCAGAAGATGCAAAATAATATGAAAGAAAATGAAATAAAGAGTTTGCAGTCCCATCACCCAGAAAACCTTAGTTAAAAACCCGATGTACTTTATATTTTCCATATGAATATTGACAATGTGCTTCTTTGTCATACTGATCTTAACAAATGTGATTGTTTTAGATTTCATAATTAAATGTTTTTGGGAAGACATGGATAACCTAATAAGCCAGTATTTCCCAAGATTACGTGTAGGTAAAAGAGCCATTCAAAATGCAAGATAGAACATTTTTTTAATGGAACAGTGCAAAAACTTTATTGATATAATTCCACATTCCATGGCATTTTTGTCCATTCATCTTTCAATGGACACTTAGGTTGCCTCCACATCTTGGCTATTATAAATATGCTTCCACATGGGGGTGCATATATATCTTTTTAACTTAATGTTTTGTTTTTTTGGATAAATACCCAGAAGTGGGATTGTTGAGTTGCATGATAGATCTATTTTTAGTTTTTTGTGGAACGTTTTTACTTTCCACAAAAGTGTGGAACATTCTATGGAATGTTCCATAGAGGCTGCCTCAGTCTGCGTTCCCACCAACAGTGCAGGAGGGTTCCCTTTTGCCCATGTCTTCGTCCTCGCCAGCACTTGTTGTCTGTTGTCTATTTGGTGATAGCCTTTCTGACAAGTGTGAGATGTTATCTCATTGTGGTTTTAATTTGCATTTCCCTGATGATTAGTGTTTTTGAGAATCTTCTCATATGTCTGTTGGCCATCTGTATGTCCTCTTTGGAGAAGTGTTTCTTCATCCCCTACTAGGAGTTTCTGTTACTTCGTGAAGAAGAATAGAATATCATATTAAAGATTCTTGGTTGTAAAATAGTGGGCTCCAGAATAGAAGACAAAAATTTAACAAAACGCTTTTTTTTCTAAATCTGGAGGATATTTGGGCATAATTTGGCGGAAAGTAAACTAATCTGGAGGAGGGCAGGCCTAAATATAGAGGAGACTATGTGTATTGTTGGCCAAAACCTCAAAATGTCCCAGATGACACAACAGAAAATCAAAGTAAAGCCTGTCACCAATTTGCAAGGTCACACCGCAATTCAGGAACATGGCAACACAGGTGCTGCTACTCACTTTCTTTCAAGGAAAATAAGGATGCAAATATCTGCTGAACAGGCTTGTCAGAGAGAGTGCTGGGGAACTGAACAATCCTCTAATTAGTTCAGACTATACAGTGTGTGCGCTTTAGTACATACAAAAAGTAAACAGCAACCTCTTGTTCAAAAATTGTTAAGAATTTTAAGGCAGCAATAGCAGACTACAAGTGCAAGGCTTTTCTGAGGCCAAGTCCCCATTATAGCTGCAAGGGATGCATACCCAAGAACCTGCACTACTTTAAAACCTCAAAGTATTTTAGTGCCTAATTTCTAAGGTACAGAGTATCCTACTCCCCTCAAAAATTCAAGTATTTTTACTCTAGCAACATAGTAACATATCCCCAAAACAATGTATGTTTAGTGTGTCTTCTTGCTTTGGGGGGCTTTCCATGTAATTCAAAAATATTGGAGCTTCATTTGTGAAAGTGAAGGGAATCGCCATCTGTAAGGAAGGGGCACCTCTAAACTGGACATGATGTGTTTTTAAGTTTGCTCATTAAGTGTTTTCTCAATTTCAGTGCTAAACCTTTGACATTTGGTTGTTTTGCATGTATTTTTATCAAAAATCCAACTGCACACTGAGCAAAACCAAGCAGAAGGATGAGTTTATTGCAGGGGTTTTGACCTGCAAAGCCAGGAAACTCAAGTCTATGGAAGCAATTAGTTCGGATTTGCTCATAGACCAAATTTGATGGGGTAAATGTGAAAGTGATTTGGTTTTTTAAGCTAATTGGTTGCCTAGTGATTTTCTTCTTTATTTAAACCTGGGTAGCTGGGTCGGGGGAACAAGGAAGTTCACACATGGCAGGAACAGACTTGGGGTTTGGTAATTAATTGGCGTCCTCTGCTGATTTCTGGCAAGAGCTGTGAATTCATGCAACTCATATTAGGTAAGGCTAGCCTTTGTTTTTCTTTAATGAGCCTCCATTGTCTAACTCTATTTTGTTGTCAACATGAATGACTTTAGTTTGTGGTCTATAGTTTTCCAGTTATTAACCTTAGAAATTGTATCTTCATATGTAACTGTTTGGTGATCTAATATTGAATATTTAAGCATAATTTATGAGTGAATAAATGTAGACATTTTCAGAAAAAGCACTCATAATAAGTGTTCACTAATAAGCAAAGAAAGAAAAGCAAATATAATTTACAAAAAATGGTATTTTAATCTTTACGTTTTTCTTTCAACTTGGCAAAATTATTCTGTGCTTTCTTCTTTTCCTTTCAAAAAGTGTTTGGAATCAAGTCATGCTGCCTTCTGGTGGCTCAGTCACAAAGTTCCTTTATTTCTAAAGACAGAAAATCAATTCCATAAAATGATAAATGAAACAGGATTCTTAATGTTAATCTCACCCCTTTGTTTAAGAAGGTTATGTGGTGTTTTCTTAAGTTCAATAACCGCATGTATTCAATCCAAAGATTTACAATCCTATTAAGTCTACTCTCTTCAACTTAATAGTACTCGTATATGAATAACATATACATTTTTAATACAACAGGTAAATTGGGCCAATATCTAGAGGTTCTTTGAAATGACACATGACACATTGTATAACCACTTCACAATAGAAAAAAGTGTTGGGTTTCAGGGAGAAAACTGTGTTCAACCACTATTGAGATGTATATCTACATGTAAATTTTATCTCAACTGAATCAATCTGAAACATCAGTATAATATTTTTCTAAGGTGCCTGTGAAAGTGAATAATACATTTGTGAAATTGATTTTTGGTTTAACTAGAGCACATCTTCATTTACTTTATCATGTGTGAATTTAACTATTTTAATTACACTTCTTAGTTTAGGTTTATAAAACATATCACTAATCAAGCATGGATTAATTTTTCCAAAATTATTTTAATAAACACACTTACATAATGTTTACTATGCAGTAGGCTCTTCTGAACTTTTCACAAACATTAACTTATTTAACTCTCCTAACACACCCAGCCTGAAGGTACTACTAAAACCCCCATTACATGAATGTAGCACAAAGGAGCTAAGGGCAGGGCTCACAGAATCCAAACAGTAGCTACTCTATTCTAGTCCCTTAGCAAGTGACTGGAATGATAGTGTAAAAAGGGTCATGCTATTTTTTGGGGGGTGTTGGTACTGGCTACCCAAGTTTGTTTACCTTGTGAAATACGTT
The DNA here is from genome assembly GCF_021234435.1 of Artibeus jamaicensis. Lineage (NCBI taxonomy): Eukaryota > Metazoa > Chordata > Mammalia > Chiroptera > Phyllostomidae > Artibeus > Artibeus jamaicensis. Next base: position 19,531,870 of record NW_026522056.1, read on the forward strand.
GAGTTATACACTTAAGGTAACTGCACTTTGCTCTCTATATACTAGCGTGCACACACACATATATAATTGTCCATTATTCTTTAGTAAAATGTTGGGGGAAAAGAGGTCAAACGCATTGCTCAAGGCCAGGATTTGAATACAAGTTTGCTTAGGCCCTTAACCACCATAATGGCAGGATGCTTTTTTGAGAGATTAATTTTTGTTTTGCTCCAAATATTCTCTGCCTGGGCCTTCTCCATTTCTCCATCTAGATAACAAGTTCCCTAGTATTGTTTTGTTTTAGGAGTCTTTGTATGCTTGAATCAAAATTTCAGGAAGATAACATCTCATTTCCTTTTCTATATATAAAAGCTTAAGGACATTATATAAATATATATAGAAGGGAGATAAAAGAGATTATCTCTTGAGTATGACAAAAGAGTAGAGGTATTCCTAAATACTGATGAGGAATGAAGTCAGTAGTTCGAATACATTTTAGGGAGCTATTTCTCCATGTAAAACAGTGTTCAGACATGGTGGCCAGACTTCAACAAGGATGGCTGCTGGTGAGACTAAGGATGCTGAGTCTGTGGCCCCCGTATTTATAGCCTTTTCCAGGATCCCTGCAGTCAAGGGAAAGAGAGCCAAGGGGCTTCCAGGGATGTGGTCCATGAGGGCATCACCATTGATGTGGTTGGATAAGTATGAAATGCTATTTCTTTCCCTCTCTAGGTGTTTTTTAAATCTTGACTATTTGAATCAATTGTGCTAATTTTTTTTGGTCTTTTACTCATAATAATTGAAAGAAATTAGTGAGTAAAAAAATATTAAGTATAGATTGTTCTTATAAATATGTATATATTATATGGGAGGAAGAGATAGTTCACCTGAACCATCTTTTAATTATTTTCCTAATACACAGGCCTTGTTTAGCATGCAATAAGGAAGATTTGTAAATAAATGACCAATGCATCTGGTTTTGAAGGTTAAAAAAAAGAAGGGGGAAAGATGAGAGGGTGAGAGTTGTGGAATCCCACAGGCTGCTCCTGGTTGCTAGGATATCACCGGCAAAACAGGAGGCAGGACACCGTGCTAAGGGGACCGTCATTCACAGACATTGCAAATATGGCACTCCAGGGCTTTTTCCAAGTTTGTGCACTCAGCATCGGAGTCAGGGTAATAGTTGCATTTTGTCATGTGAAGCCAGCAGTTGTGGCTTCTGGCTGAGTTGGGAATTAATTTGTGTGACCTAGTGCAGGTCGGAGTCACTCGTTATGCTATATCCTCATTTTTACTCAGAAGCATAAAATCAGGGGAGCACAGTGTAGAAAGTGGTAGAAAGGCTCAAGATAGCTCTTGAAAGAATCGCTGCAAACTGGACACAGCTGATTGCTATCTGGCCTTGAATTTCAAGCTCTCCAGGTGCCAGAGGACTGTTTACACTTTGTAATTTGGGCCATGAGAGGCGTTGTTTGTTTGTTTGTCTGCTTTGAAGAGCCACAGTCCTCGCTGAGTCGAAGTAGCTATTGTCTCTACCAGACAACAGCAGTGACTGTGTTGTCTCCCAGGGTTACCATCTCTGGTCCCAAATTGCTTGCTCAGCCATCTCTGTCCCTCCCCTCCCAGCCTATGACTTCTCAGACTTGCTTGATATCCCTGAGGTCAGGAAACCTGCAAGACAAGAAGTGAAATATCTTATTTTCTTCTGCAAGAAACACCTGGGATTCTCGTTCCCTGGCAGAGTATGAGGGCTTGGTAGCTCTGTCTTCTCCCTGTGTAAATTCAGAATACAGGAGTAGCATTGTAATGGATATGAGACTTCTATGGATTTTTTTTTACCAAGTATAAAGTAAAATTAATGGATTTTCTATACAGGAAAATAGTTGTTAGAGTATCATGTGTTCCCAACACAAGATCCAAACAATTCAGGAATGTTTTATGAAGTATAGCCTTAGGTGCTAGAGCGGAAACATGATTAGTCATTATGACATCATAGTGGAGGGGTAGAAAACCAAAATGTCTTACCACTACCGTTTAAAGGGAGAACAAGGGCAACACTGGATGATGCTTTTATCTACATTCTGATAGTGCTTCACTGGACTGATTTTCACTGTGGTCTGTCTAGGAACCATATCTAATGGAATCTTTTTTTCTTATCTTTTCCTTTTACTTGCTGTCTCGGAGTAATTGACAGAGTGGACCCTCTTTATCTTGAGGTCCTTTGCTCTCTTCCTTCACATGCCCTCAGTTTCTTTTCGTTCTCCTCTTATTCTCTGGCCCTCCCTCCTGCTTTTCAGTCCACTCATTTCTGTCCACTCACATCTTAAATGATGCTGTTTCTGAGGATGATGACCAGTCTTCTCTCGCTTCTGTTTAATGCTTTACTCAAACACTCTTGTTCATGTCTCCTCTTTCGTCACCTAGTTTGCAGTGAGGAACCCAAATGCATATTCCTACCCAGCATTTTTCACATGCTCTTTCCCCTCCATTTTCACAGTTGAAATCACTGCCTTCCTCTCCCTCACTGAGACGCCTCTCTGACGTGTCTCCTCCCATCCTGTGGCACAGACATTGCTGCTCCAGGCCTGACCGTCCACTATGTCTTCACTCCTATACTTTTGCTGTGTGTCATTTGGGCACTTTAATTAAACATCCTCTCACGTCACCTCCTCCATCCCCATTGCCTCTGGCTGACCCCAGGGCTTCCTTATTACTCCTGTGAAGGGTGATCTTTCTAAAATGGTATTTTTGAAACCTTTCCTTATGTCTCCTATCTCAATGGCTACCACAGTTTATAAAATATGACCCCAATTTCTTACCATGGCACACACACATAGTAACAGCCAGGCACAAAAATGGTCATATAATATGCTTGTGTAAAATCAAATTCTGCTCTCTCATGCTGGCTTAAACAGTCCCTTTCTCGGGCTGTATGGGCAGCAGATTTGTCATCCATTTCTCTGCATCCCACTGTTTTCCTCCGGCTTGCCCACATGCTGGCAAGCCGCCTGGGTTCAAGGACAAAATACACCATTTGGTTCCAATGCTCAGTGCACAGCCTGTGTACATTAAAAGTATAGTAAATAAAGGACTTGATGCAATTCATTATTAAACACACAATAAGTTTGTTTTTTAAATATATAAAGGGGTGTTTGGACATGTTATCCACTATACGTTAAATTTGTTTTAACAGTGGGCTTTCGAGGATAGATTAAGTGTTTTAAATAACAATAGGGAGAGAGAATTTTTTTTCCAGAGAAAGCAGTGTAGACAATGGCACAGCATATTTGGAAGATTAGTGAGTTGTTTGATGGGAGAATATAAGGGAGAATTTGGGGGAGATTGTAAAGAATTATCTTATCATAGAGGGCCTTACATGTGTCATGTTTTCTGTAATTAAAGAAAAATAGTTTAGCACACACAGTGTTATGGAAAGGTGTTCATTTAAATCTACGTTCGTCCCAGATCTGCATTTGGACGCATTAGGGAATAGTTAAAATACCCTCCCCAGTCATTAGGAATGAGTGGTCCAGGAGTGGTTATTTGACATTTGAAAGATCTGATGAGGATTCCACCCTTCAAAGAGACAAGGAGTCCCATTATGTTGTCATGATCAGCACTGCTCATTTCTTTGTAAGTAGCATAAAGTTAAATATTTTCACTGTAAAACATGTCTCATTAGAGATACGTAGATGGGCTGGATTAAATGTCTGGCACCTCCAGCCCTCCAGAGACAAGGAGAAAGAGTTCAGGGAGCTCAGCGGCCCCTAATCCTTTGAGCACATTCTTGGCTTAGGGCTCCAGTCTGCCCACCCGTTCTGCCACCTGATCCAACAGGAAAGGACTCTACCACCGGGATGCTGTTCCACTTGCCTCAATTGAATTTCTCGTGGAAGGTCATAGTTTGAGGACCAAAACAGAAGAAATACCTGAGATATTACTGATCAGATAACAAAAGGTTACATGACATTGTGTGTGCCGGGTTGCTGGTCCATGTGTGTGGGGGTCAGAATTATGTCTGAGACTTGATTTCATACTGTCTGGTTGCAGTGATGGGAGAGAGTACTGGTGGTTCTCAACTGTATTTATTAGGGACTGACAATCTCACTCTCCCCAAATTAGCAAATGGAAAAGCTGAAATGGTTTAGATCAGCCCATGGCACAGGTTAAAAAATTTGTGTTTAATTTGTTAGAAGAAGGGGAATCACTGAAGTGTTCAAGCTGGTCAATGACCCTGTTGATTAGTATGGGATACTTTCGCGTTGATAAAAATGATTGCTGTGTAATAGGCAATGAATTTCAACTCTTACTAAAACTTGGTGAACTGTTTCTGTATGTAAAGGTAAACCTAAACTCTCTAAATTGGTGTTGCTGGATTCTTGCAAATCCATAACTATTGCTGTTACCACTACTATTATAATAGTAATTGTCATAGTAAACAAATCTCAGAACAAGTATCTTAAGTGTCACCATTGATTCCTTACCACTTAGGTGCATTTATCACAGTACCACACCAAGTATGCAGCTCAGTACCGAGTAGAGTTGTTTGTTTGCTTGGGGTTTTAACACGTGGTTTATTTTAAGGCATTATTATTCAAACTGTTGGGATGACAAACATTTTAGGTGTTCTTATATTATCCCTCATTCAGCTCTGTATGTTTATTATTGGCATCTGTGTTGTATACTTGATTGTTGAATAAGGGCACCAGATATATCAAACTTGGTAGTTTTTTTTTTTGGTTGATCCTTCCTTGGAAGTTGGTCTCAAAAGCTCCAGCCCCTGAGGTGTTTTGCAGAAGCTCATCTGAGATCAGTTCTCTCATTTTGCTACTTTCCTATGGCAGAGCAGGAGGCGTGGGCAGCCAAATAGATGGATAGTAACGGTGAATGAGAATAGCTCTTCCAACCATATCTCTTCCCTTCCATGATTTCATTCAATTTGATTAATGCTAAATTTCTCTTTTGTAGAGTAGTTAACATAAAGGCATAGGCATATACCTTTGAAATGGTGAAAATTTAGTTAGAGTTAAAACACACACTTTCTTAAAGCGACAACAAAATTTAAAACTTGTTTTACTACTTTCTGTTAAGCTTCAGATGCAGGAGGCATAGTTATACCTTTAATGATACCAGGCTGTGTTATATATTTGTCCTAAATGTATCAACCAGTTGGGAAGAAAAAGTATCTAAAACAGATGCTAATTTTTCAGTTTCTGACAAGCTGTCTACCAAATGGCTTTTCTGTGACAATAAATAGGTTTTGCTTGACATGTTGATTTACATACTATTTAATATGCCTTGCATCGAAAGGAGACAAATAATAACTTAATTCCAGATTACTTTGCTCTGTGCCGATAAGGAGATAAATTCTAGACCTCTAATATAAAATGACATTAATATCTCACTCGTGAACGAGAATCATTCTCCATGTTGCACTTTCCTCCTGTTATTTGAGGGGAATACTCTTCTTGTTTTCTCCTTTTGAAGTAAATGAAGTAATTACATAAATAGAGAACAAATGTGATAAAATTCTGAAATTTCCTCTTCCACAGATTTATAAATAATACATTTATCAGAATATAATCATAAAAGATATTTTTCCCTTTTTTACATACCTTATTTTGGAAGAGGTATTCTGGGTTTGTGATGTTTTATAATTCATCACCCTTCTGTGGTTAAAAACCAGCATAAGTATCTTAAAGTGTACGTCATTTCATTATTTTTTTCCATAAAATTGTGTTCTTAGATACAAGATTGGTCTTATACTTCAAAGCAAAATGATCCAAGCAGATATTTAAGTTTACTACTCTCAGAGGCTTACCAAAAATTCCCCCTAAATATGCACTTCAGCATATTGATGAGTTTCACATATAAACCCATGAAACCTTCAACAAAATCTATGCCATAAACATACCTATTACCACCTAATACTTCCACCCACCCTATTTGTTTGTTTATTATGTGATAACACAACATGAGATCTACTATCTTAGCAAAGTTTTAAGTTGACAGTGTAACGGTGTTTACTAGAGGCACTATGCCATACAGAAGATCTTGGACAACTGCACCTTTGTACCCTGTAACTCAAACCTCTTCATTTTGCCCTCCTGCCAGTCCCTGGCAACCACTATTCTATTCTCTGCTTCTATGAGTTTGACTATTTTAACTTCCTCATATAAGTGGTATCATGCAGTATTCGTACTTCTATACTTGCCTCATTAACTTGACACAATGTCTTCCAAGATCAACTGTGTTGTCCTGAAAGGCAGAATTACCCTTTTTAAAGACTGAATAATATTCTGTTCCAGTGTGTGTTCCATTCACACACACACACACACGAATCACTCATCTATCAATGGACATTTGGGTTGTTTTCATATCATGCCTATTGTGATTACTACGCAATGGATATGAGAGTGTAGGTACCATTTCAGTACTGAATTAATTTCCTCTGGATATATACCCAGAAGTGGAATTGCTATATATGGTAGTTTTATTTTTAATTTTTTTGAGAAACCTCTATGATGTTTTCCATAGTAACTACCACTTAGTATTCCCATCAGCAATACATGAGGGTTCTCTTTTCTCCACATCATTGCCAATACTTACTACCTTTGAAAAAAATTGGTATCCTATCTGGTGTTTGATGATGTCTGATTGTTTGCTTTTGATGTCCCTGGAAATTAGTGATTTTGAGCACCTGTTTGTATCTGTTGGCCATTTGTATGCATTCTTATAAGAAATACCTATTCAATCCCTCCATTGATTTTTATGTTTATTTGTTTGCTTGTTTTTGTTATTGCATTATAAGAATTCCTTATATATTTTGGAAATTAACTATAAATATATATATATATATATAATTTGCATATAGTTTCTCCCATTACATAAGTTCCTGTTCAGTCTGTTGATTGGTTATTTTGCTGTGCTTCTTCATTTGATGGATCCACACCTATTGCATGTCAAAAAGTTTTTTCTCTGTTTTCTTCTTGGAGTTTTATGGTTTCAGGCATAATTTTTAAGTCTTTGATTCATTTAAATCCAATTCACTCTTTTGCTTGTGGACATCCAGTTTTCACAACATCATTTATGGAGGACACTATTATTTCCCCAATGTTTATTTTTTCCACTTTGTAGAATATGCATTGACTGTATAAGTACGTTATAAATTCTGGGCTCTGTGTTCTGTCTCACTGGTCTATGTTTGTTTTTATGCCAGTACCATATGGGGGTGGGCAAAAGTAGGCTTACAGTCGTGTGTGTGCAAAACATAGTTTATTCTTGTATTGTCATTTATTAATTGTTGTATTATTTTCCATATTATCAACTGTAAACCTACTTTTGCCAACTCCTGTATTGTTTTGATTACTGTAGCTTGTAAAACATATTACTGGATATTAACTATTTTAATGCTGTGCATAATGGGGTTGTTTCATAACTTCCTCTTCAGATAGTTCATTGTTAGTGGACATATATGTAGTTTATTCTTGTGTGTTAATTTTTACCTCCAACTTTGCTGGATTAAAAAAAAAACTTTTCCAAGTTTAATAGTTCTAAGTTATTTGTGTGGAATCTTTTGGATTTTTTTATAAATATGTTGTTTTTAAAGCATCTAATATCCAAACAGAGCTGATTTTGCTACTTCTCTTTTGACTGGGGTACATTTTATTTCTTTTTATTTTTTCTTTTGCTAAATTGCTCTGGCTGGGATTTGTAGTACCATGTTGAGTAGAAGTGGCAGAGGTGGGCATCCTTAAATTCTTCCAGATTATACAGGAGAAGGTTTCATTTTTTTAACCATTGAATATAATATTAGCTGTGAACTTTCTCATATAGGGCCTTTATTATGTTGAGGTACATTCTCTCTATATCCCTTCTGTTTAGAGTTTTTTCATAAATGGACGTGTTTTGCCACATACTACTTCTGCCTCTATCAAGATGATCAGATGATTTTTATCCTTCATTTTATTAATATGGTGTATCATGTTATAATGTATTATTAAATTTGGTTTGCTAATATTGAATATTACATCTATGTTCATCAGTGATGTGGGCTTGCCATTTTCTTTTGTTTTAGATATTCTTATCTGGCTTTAGTATCAGAGTAACAGTGTAATGACAATAGAACCAGTCATATGTAAATATTAAAAGTAAAAATAATGGTTATTACCATTACCATTGTCATTTCTATGGATAATACCTGGTTAATCTCTATTTGAGGACAGTCACAAACACGTGGACAAGGGAAAACATTAGTCTTAGACCACATACACCACAAATCAAAACCTCAATGGAATACTCACTCTGTGTATGTATTTAGATACCTAGTAAAATTGTCTATTTAAAAAAACCGGTGAAACCCTGAAAATTCTAAATAAATAAACTCCGTGGGTGATTTGTTGTTATTGGAAAGCACCATCATGGGAAGCTCATGCATTTTAATGGTACAATTGCAGACTGATTGATAAGGTGCATTTAATCTCTTATATTTTAACACCATTTCACGGCTGCCAGTTGGCCTTTGCTGTGTAGTCACTGCTACAAAATGCTCTTCACCAGAATTAATATGATTATGATAATAGCATCCTTAAAGGTTCAATGATGCCTTTATGCCACCGAGCTAAATGAGATACTGAATTACAGGACTTTATGCAAATACCATCAAAGGTGCTTCCTGAACTCTCTGCATACTGATTCCCCCATTCGTTTGGCAAAGCATAATGGTGGCTGAGTACACTGACAGTCTGGGACAAGGTCTTACTTCAGCACCTTGTCACAGCGCATCTTAGCATTACTAACGCCAAAAGATATGTCAATGAGGACGCCTTCCAAGAGGAGAAGGATACATTTCTAAAATTTTACAACACACAATTCAGATTGTCAGTTTATGAAGTGAGATATAATGTTGTTATCACAATGCTATATACATTTTCTTTAAACTCCGTCTCTACTTTAATGGAGTTTTGAGGGGCCCTGCGTGAAGGGAACAGAAGGTAAACAAAAGATTTCATCTATGTGGAGTCGTGAGACTTTTGATGATCACCTTTTCTTCCATACCACTCACTGTTTTTAGAGGCATATTAAGTATTGATTGAATATTTTATCACCATGTAAATAATGATATATATATATATACACACTCTGAGATACACACACACATACATACATACATGCATACATATCGAGAGAGAGAGAGAGACCCCAAATGGTGGAGGGAGATTCATGGAGAGGGGAAAGTGAGAATCTAACAATCATTAACAGAACTCTGAGGACCCAAATTGTTCTACTCTGTTAAAACATTGATTTAAATGATTTTAAATGATCATGGATCTAACCATGTTTGGGACAGGAGAGCTTGGTGATAAGACAGTTTTTAAACCCTGTGCTGGTAACTTGATAAAATGACAGACATTCAAGATGGCAACTAATATATTTTTGAAAAATAAGAAAATGTAAATGAACATATTTATGAACAACAATGCTGACAAAATGCAGTTGTCAGAAGCTGTACCTTTCTTTATTGTGAATAAACTGTAGACACCAAGAGGCTCAATGTGTGGCCCAGGTTTGAGTTTGCACGCACCATGATGACTCACAGCTGATGAAAGTTAACTCTTCTGCTGAAGGGACCCTTTTACTGAGAGGTAACTGAAGGAGGCTCATGTTTACCAAAATACATTTATTGAGCAGTTATGGGGGGAAAGTACAGACAGCTGTAATTGAACAACAATAAAATAATTAAAATACCTTTTTTGATCAGTTGAATGATTCATTCATTTATCATTTATGTAGTTCCAGACTCATTTAGTAAATAAATAGAGTAAGGTATTAAGATATAGTGTAATCATCAAGGATTGATTAAACCACCCATTCTTTCATTTAGGGTGCATCTCACACATCACATGCCAGGCACCAGGACTATAATTGAGAAGTTACACTCCCTTCCCTTTAAGCAGGTCACAGTCTAAGAGAGGACTGGAACATTAGCACTTACTGAGCAGTTGGAGGGAGAACTGCAGATAATATGTTTGTAGCACAGTGGGGGCCCAGTGCAAAAAAGGACCTACATTTTTGTGTGGCTTAGAAGAGACTTTAAAAAGATCCAAGATAGTGGAGAAGTAAATGGAAGCTACATGAACCTCCTCCCAGGACCAATCTGGAATTACAACTAAATTGTAGAGAAATCATCCAGAAGGACCAACTGAAATGAGCTGGAGCGAAGCCTAAAAACCAAGGGCAGAGGGGGAAAAGCCACTTCAGCACAACAAGACTGGTAGGCAGTGCAGAGAGGGTGCAGTAGGGCTGGCTGGCTCCCGCAGGTGGATGCTGAAGTTCTAGAGGGATCCCTGAGAGAGAACAAAGCTGGAGGAATCACACTGCATAACATCAAACTATACTACAAGGCCATAGTAATCAAAACAGCCTGGTACTGGCATAAAAAGACACACATAGATGAGTGTAACAGAATAGAGAGCCCAGAAATAAAGCCACACCTTTAGAGACAGTTAATATTTGACAGAGGAAACAAAAATACACAATAGGCTAAAGATAATTTATTCAAGTAGTGTTGGGAATGTTGGACAGCACCATGCACAAAAATTACCCTTCTTGTACCCTTATTTGACCTTTATTTTATTGGATATAGCTTCCCAGGCCAGGGAAACAAAAGAAAAACTAAACAAATGGGATTATATTAAACTAAATCTTTTGCACAGCAAAGGGCAACATCAACAAAATAAAAGGACAGACCACAGAATGGGAGAACATATTCACTGATATATCTGATAAAAGGTTAGTATCCAAAATTTAAAAAGAACTTACAAAACTCAATACCAAAAAAGCGAACAACTCAATTACAAAATGAATAAAGGACCTGAATAGATAGTTCTCCAAACAGCACATACAGATGGCCAATGGACATATGAAGAGATGCTCAACATCACTAATCATCAGAGAAATGTACATTTAAACTATAATGAGATATCAACCTTACGCCTGTCAGAATGGCTATCGTCAACAAATCAACACACGAGCTGGGGAGGATGTGGAGACGGGGGAACCCTTTTGCACTGTGGGTGGCAATGCAGACTGGTGTAGCCACTGTGAAAAACAGTATGGAAATATCTCAAAAAAAATTAAAATGGATCTGCCTTTTGACCCTGCAGTTCCACTTCTGGGAATACATCTAAAGGAACCTAAAACACTCATTTGAAAGAACATAAGCATTCCTGTGCTCACTGCAGCATTATTTACAACCACCAAGATATGGAAGCTACCCATGCGCCCATCAATAGATGAGTGGATTCAACGACTGTGGTACATTTACACAGTGGAAATACAATAAAGATTAAATAAAAAAATTAAAAGATGCAAAACTGGCCTATTTAGGGCAGGCAGAAGAGCCTGGCAGAGGCAACAGAGACAGTAAGAGAATGTTGAACAACCAGTAAAAAGAAGATTTCAGACAACAGCACGCAAAGGCACTGAAATCGCCGAACGAATACATTTACATCATAATGAAATTTTTAATGAAGTTATTTTGGTTATAATTAAAACTTGATATAATTGCCTGCCATTTTACTACTTAAAAGAATGTGAGGACTTCCTTTTGAATTATCACAATACCCACAGAAGACTGTTTGTTATTTAAGGAAAAACACATTATTCAGAGAATTTTAGTGCTTTTCAGCCCTTCTCTCCTCTCCTAAATTCAGATTCTTCAAGAGCAGAAATGTACACAGCTGATTAGTGATTACTCTCTCTTTTATTTTTCACAGCAAATTTTCCCCACTGCCTGTCAGAGTAAGACAGATGATTATTTGAAAGTTTTTAATTAATGGCTAAGAACATAGATAAATGGAAGCACATTGATATTATCATTAGTGTATCATATTAGCTCAGTTATACTCAGCTATGCCCTCACCCTTCTGACCAGAGATCTGCCCACCTGAATTAAGAAAACAGTACCACTCACCATACAGCGAAGTTGGGGAAACAAGGAAAAGGGACTCTTGTCATCCGCAGTCCCCAGAATGACCTGGGTCTAAGGCCTCAGCATGTCAGATGTCACCTGAACCAGAGGTGTAGGAAGGCAAAATAGTAAAAACCACTCTCACTACATATTTCATGGAGATGAAGGTGGATTTAATGAAACCATGTTAGTAAAACATTTTAAGCTTCTTTGCAAGAAGACATTTTATAAGTGTGGGTTATGAGTCATTTTAACGGCTTGAGAAGTTTTGCTGCTTGAGAAAAATGCCCTGTTTGAGTTATGCTGTATTGCGTTGTGGGACAGCCTTTGCTTTAGAACAAAGGACAGGTACCTGCAGTTCTAACTTTCTATTATATCTGAATATCAGGGATGGATTTGTCTTGACCAGCAGCTCTGTACTTGGAGTTCCAAAGGGAGAACTTGATATTGAATGGCTTTTGAATTCCATGGCTGTGGGGGGGCTGTGTTGAGAGATGTATTGTTTATTACTGAGAGTACAAAAGAAAATCACAATAAAAACAAGCAAATGCTGAACTAGAGAATATAACCTCTTGGTTGGGTCGGTGTCTGCCTGAATCCCAGCACAAACATTCTTATTATAATAACTCAGCAGTCCCTCTTCCCTTGCTCTCTTAAGTAATAAAAGGCCAGCAAAATCATTACAGGTTCAACCAAAGAGCAAAGCTTTGGAGGATGACAGTCTGCTGTTCATTTCACAGAACTGCCAGGAGTTATGGTGGAGCCCTGAATAGTAAGGCAGTGTCATACATTTCTCAGAACTAGATTTTACCAACCTGTTTGAAAAAATGAAACTTCGGGTCCAAGTTCGTGTAAATGTATCCAGAGGGGCACATGCCATTTTTTCTCTGGCAAAATATACGAATGTGGGTAGTGCTGTTGTGGCGGGGGGCGGGGGAGGTTTTGCAGTAAGAAAACGTCTTATTTCCAGGACGGCCACATGCTGTACTATTAGGCATTCTCAGCCAGTCTTCCTGTTCAAATGACATTGGAGACGTAAGGACAAGGACAGGAGCTGCCCCCGTTTCTCCTCCGCCTTTAAGTTGGTCAGATTTGACATGTGCACTCTTTTTGTTTCACACGTTTGCAATCACTGGGCTCATGGTTTCCTTTGTTTGCTTGTGGGTTTATCTTCCACTGTGTCTCCCTCCATCTTCCTTGATGACTTGCAGGGTCCTATGGTTGCTGTCACCTTGACTAACACAGCCTTGGCCCTTCCTGTTGCAGGAGAGCTTCGCTCTGTCTCTCTTCACTGTGACTGGTCCCCAGCCATGTCCTCTCCAAGTTCGCAATCTTTATTATTTGAGCCTATCTTCCTTTGATTGTTCAAAACAAATTAGAGTAAAAGCTTTGTAGCCTTTTTTTTTTTTTTTGCTAAATCCAGCTTCTGTGCCCACTCAGTGCCAATTTCTATCTACTCTTATTCTCCCCTCATTATGCCTGACAACTTCCTGGGTCTTTTTATGTCTAATATTTTTGTTTCAAAATTGAATATTGTAGCAACTCTGGATTCTGAATTGTTCTTCTAAACCTTGTTGGTTTGTTTTTGCTCTGCCTTGCTTTAATCATCAATCAACATGCCTAGACTCCAACCGCAAATCTGTGCACCAGTAATTTCTCTTATCAGGCTTTTTCTTTGTACTTAAAAAAAATTCTATCTTCCTGAGATCTTCCACTCAGCTGGACTGTTGAGTGATTATGCAATTACTTACGTGGAAATTATGCTGAAACACCCCAAGCCAGAAAAGTGTCCCCTCTTTGCCCCCTGAGCCTGGTGCAGAATGAAGAATGCATTCGGGATGCAGCATGCTCACAGGGCCTTCCAGGGTTGAGACTCGCACGGTGCTCTCCAGCATCTCCTGCACACATGTGTCATTCAGACGTTCTTCAGTGATGTGTTTGTCGTCTCCCTTTTCCGTGTTTCTACCTGAGTGATCCTTTCCCAACCACGTCAACATTAAATGCTTTGTCGGTGACCCCAAGCCCAATTCACCCCCTCCACCTGGTAAATCTGTGAGTTTACATTGCCTTAGTTGTGAGAATGGGAGTATCTCTAGGTAAAACCCCTACAACTGCCCTTTTTGTAATGAGGCATCTTTTTTTTTTTATGAATAAAAACTTCGTGTCATTTGGTAGTTTCCCAATTCCCTGAAATGATTTACTTTACTATTTTTGTCTAAATTAATATTTAAATTCTACAAATTAGAATTGCCTGAATGCTTTATGCTGCACGTATAAAAAGTAGAACTTTGATTACCATTTTAAAATGAAGATATTTAATCTTCAGTTTCATTGAAATTTATCTCTCAGGTACAGAAATGAATTTCCTTACCACTCCAAAATTCCTTTATGTCTAAAACTAACTTCCCTAATTTATTATAACTAGCAAAAATAGGAACCTGGATGTATTTTAAATATTAAAGTATAAGCAAGATAGTATTAATTTTTCTAAAGTTTATATTTTGTTTTGCTTTTCTATCTGAAGTGTGCTCACAGTGCTCACTTTTCTCCAATGAGCTATGCTTGTGGCCGCATGGACATATAAATTTACTGAGCACCACAAAAATGAACACTTCTGGGGAAAGTCTTCCTTTTTCCTTCTTTTGAACAACTGCATCTCATGCGTGTTTCAAACATGTCTGCCTCCGCTTGGTCAAAAGGAGCCCCTTTGAAAAAAGGGCACGAAATATTTATGTTTCTAAATTGTAACATAGCACCAAACAGAAATGATACTAAGTGTATTATTCTATGACGTTCTGTTCACATCATGGTGTAATGGACTTTTAGTTATTTTGCTCAAGTTGCTAATGCTCTACCTTTTTTCGGCACAAAGATTCCAAATAGTAGGTCCTAGTTTGGGACAGTGTGGTAAGAAACTCCAGGACATGCATTCCAATTTTTGGTTCAGAAAACATGGTCAGCTAATTATTGCTAACTATTAAAAAATTTTAACACTGTATGCTATTGAATATTTACAAGCTTAGAAACTCTCTGATAGCATAATAATGAAGCTACTTTATCTTTTATTATATTTTGTGTCTTGTTTTACTTATACTTAAATGAAGGATTTCTTATCTGATTAAATCGAGGCAATATGTTGCCTTGTCTGAGTAGGACTCCTAGAAACATGTTCATAGGTATTTTCAGAAGAATAAATATGCTAATGGCCATCAGCATCACATGTAATATTTTTGACATAAATCAGCTGATGTTGTCATCCCTCAACTTGCCCCCAAGTTGTTATTACATATTTCTTTTGTATCCTTTTGCTTTGGAAAACAAAACAAACAAACAAAAAAGCCTAGTGTGGCAGTAGTAAATTACTTTTGTAAAAATGGCCTTTGGGCATTAACTTTTTCCTTGTATTATGAAAGCCAGGTACTGATACACAGGAAAATTCCTGTGTATTTCCTCCTGCAATATGAAAGCAATCTATGAAGTCTTAGCCATCCTCTTCTGGCTAAACACTCTGCAAACATTTCCCTATTAGATCAATTGCAGTGACTTCGCTTATAAGGATTCTGAATAAACAGCAGCAAATCATGCAGTTACTTTTTCAATATTGCAAATCTGCATAGCAATAGCAGTAAACAGTGTATGGAAAACAGTTCTATGAAGCTCTGGAGGGTAGAATCAATTCCGAAGACATGCAGTTGCGAGCTGCACTGCAGAGTTGAAAGTAGAAAGGCCACTTTTGCTTGAGTACAATGTTTTATTATAGTTTTTCCATTACCATTTATTCCCCTTTATCGCCCCCCACAATCACCACCCTGTCTGGCGTCTGTGCACGAGTCCCTTTTCCTTTTTGCTCGATCCCTCCACCCGCTAACCCCCCCCTGCCCTTAGCTGTCATCTGCTGTCCATTTATGAGTCTGTCTCTATTTTGTTTGTTTGTTCTCCGACTGGCTTATTTTACTTAGCATAATGTTCTCAAGGTCCATTCATGGTGTTGCAAAGGGTAAAATTTTCTTCTTTTTTTATTGCAACATGGCTAAGAATTTCCTTTCAAAATATTAACCAAAATACCATTAAACATGCTTTGCATCAAAATGCAGCACAGACCAATCAATACAAATATATTTTGTCTCAACCTAGTTAGAGAAGAAATCCTTCTTGTAGACATAAGTAAAATGACAAAGTTTACATGCATGTCTCCTACCTCATACAAGTTTCTTTTAACAGCAATGATATTCAATACCCATTTTTTAATATTTGACATTAATAAAGTACTAGAAAGAGGAAACTTTTTGGCGTCTTGTACATTAAGGCCGATTCATTAAAGCCACTTCATTAGTCCAGTCCACCTTTGGCCACTGCCATTGTTCAGTGTCACACTCATGTCTTTCTTATTTTGTCTGAACTAAAAAAGAAAAGAAAATTGCATGTATGGAGACTGGGCTTGGGTGAGGTGGGCAAAGGGGGTTGGGGATGGCGACATCTCCAATAGTGTCAATAATAAAATAAAGTTAAATGTATATACATGTTGACATCTTTTTCAATAAGAATTCCCTCAGCTGGTTCCAAACAGTGCACTTCGATTTTTAAACTTTGTGTGTCCATCTTCAGAGAGAGGGGAAGGGAGGGAGAAAGAGGGTGGGAAACATTGATCAGTTGCTTCCCCGACTAGGATGAACACGCACCCTGGGCCTGTGCCCTGCTCAGGAATCGAACTGGTGACCTTTTGCTTTGCAGGATGATACCCAACCAATGGAGCCACACCGATCAGGATGAGAACACTTCAGTTCTTAAGAAAGTTACACATTAACCATTTTACTAAAATAAAAACAATGTTAAAACTGATACCCCCCATGGAGTGCCAAACCCTTTCCAAGTCCGATAAAATCTAAAAATATTCCAAAGCAGTATACATTCATAAGGAAGGATTTATAATAGTATTAACATCATTAAGCATGTTTAAATCAGCTTTCAGAATTTAATTCTCAGTTTATTGCAAAGAGTTCTTGATAATGTATAAATCAGTCTGGTTGATGAAGTGTATATGTAAGCTATCAATGGTGTAGTGATCCAGCAATACATTTATTTTATGTGTTGTTAGCAGCGCCCTGGAATCTCTGTAGGCTTATGTATTTTGAGTGAGCAATCTCACCACCATAACGATTCCATCATGCAGGACTACCAGTGATCACCCATGCTGAGTAATCGGTGAGATTTCATTCTTGATACTCAGGGTATGTCTTGATTTGTAATCTTTACTACACACTACTGTTACAAAATTTCACTGTTTACATAGAAGCTGGCAAGAACACCCAGACAAGTTAAAAATAAAATCCAACCAAACAAAAAGGAGTCTACTCTGAAAGATCAACATTTGCTGGCTTTGTTTTCCTATCCATATCTTCTCATATTTCTTAAAGGGATAGATATAAGAACTTCTCATTAGCTAAGCATTCTTCTTTTACTCTCTAGTCACTAGAAGTAAATAGGTAAATGGGTAGATAGACTGTGAAATGAAATTTCACACCTATAATATACCCAAGAATTTCAGTTGAAAAAGTTTGCACTCCAAATTTGTAGCATAACCACCACAAAGTATAATCACCATCCCCTTAACCTGCAAGAGAACCTTTCTCTACACACGTGTACAAACTCTGCTGTCGGCCCGCTGTTGTTCATGTTGCTTTGGTTTTTCTTACGGTCTCACATCCGTGACCACACTGTTGTCTGCATCTAATGTTTTATTTGTTAGAAATCATTTCGGGAAGTAGAGCAAGACACTTTATTATTTTTTTATGAATACAATGTTTACTGAAAGTGGGTATTTTCTGCCATGATAATTTTCCTGGCCAGACAGAGTCTAACAGTAAACATTTGTTTTGCTGTCAATCCCCACAATGGGAAGACCTGCCAATGCTGTAGCTGTAGAAAGTATTTGCTCAGAAAGGGATAAGGACATAACCATGGATTTGACTGTATAGTCTGTAAAATACATCAGAACCACCAACCACCAGCTAAACTTTGTCTTCCTCCTATTTTTCTCTTGCCTTCTGTCGAGTACAAAACTGTGGCCTTCAGGGAGATGCAGAGAGCCATCGAAGGCACTATCACACAGCTGTTGGTTACCCATCGTTACCACGGAGTGCCTTCCAAACCACACATCAGTGTCAACACGTGCTTTGTTGTAATGAGGATGAAAAATCAAGGAAAAATGTCACTACAGTGTTGACAGGAGAGAGACCTGGGTTATTCCCTATGTCCTTTCCTGCTATAGAATGGGACCACCTCTGAAAATTGTGGACCTTGAAATACATGTCAGAGAATAGGCGTTTTTTCCCTCTGATGGGAAATTTTAACTGAATAACTATAGTACACTTGGCTGGGTCCTTATAATAATTTATATCCTTTGAGGCACATTATTTCTAATTTTAATAGCCATAGAGTAGAAAGCCAAGGTACCTGGAAGGTCAAATCCTTATATCAGAGATAATTCTAGAATAATAAAATCAAAATAAAAAAGATGAAAACAACTTCTATATTAAAATGCCATAAGTTGGTAAAATCTCTACTTGTACCTTTCTGCCCTATGTTTGCTACTATATAATAGGTTGATTATTGCTGTCTACTATTCATAATATTCCCACTTTGAATACCTTATCTTTGATTATTATTCTATACATTGAGTTGATATCAGTAATGATGAAATATTTTATTGGTCCCAATTCCATTTCATGTGTGAATGCACTGTAAGTATAATCCCTTTTCCACATGAACAAAACTACCAGATTCCTGGTTAAGTCCTTCGTTATCTACACACTTAAAATTTGCCATCATTTCAACTTTGCCTCATTTAATAAAACTTTTCATTTCTAGTTCTCTTTGGGACGTGGTCCAATGTGCTATTTCAAATGCGGAGCCCAGAATTGAACACAGTTCTCTTGATTTAGGAAGGAATAAAATCTATTTCTTCTCCTTCTTTTTAAAGATTTTATTTATTTTTAGACAAAGGGGAAGGGAGAGAGAAACATCAGTGTGTGGTTACATCTCCTGCACCACCAACTGGGGACCTGGCCCCAAGCCAGGCATGTGCCCTGACTGGGAATTGAACCAGTGATTCTTTGGTTTGCAGGCTGGCACTTGATCCACTGAGCCACACCAGCCAGGGCTAAAATCTATTCCTCAAAACAACATTTTCCCTATAATTAGGATTTCAATATTCTACCTGTTATTTTGCAGGGGTGCCTAACCTTTTGGCATCTCTGGGCCACACTGGAAAAAGAGGTGTCTTGGGCCATGCTTTAAATGCATTGCAACAAGTAATAACATTTTTATAACATTTTAAGTAAATTTATGATTTTGTGTTGGGTTGCACTCACAGACATTCTGAGCCTCATGTGCCCTGTGGACTGCAGGTCAGACAGCTCTGGTTTATAGTGTTATACAAGTCTATTTCCATGCTGGGTCTTCTGTAGTTGTTCCAGCTATTATTAAAGTGGAGTATTCAAGTCTCCAAATACTTTTAGTTAAATGGCATTTTATTTCTATCCTGACGTCAATTAATACCATCAAATTGGGGGTTAGGATATCAATATATGAATTTTAGTGATGCACAAACATTTGTTTTATAACAGAAATCTGTGAAAATGCAGGTAATTTCTATTCAACACTGCTTTATAGATTTTTATGGAAAATATTAGGCCAAAAAAAAAAGAAAAAGCACCCAAATTGGAATAGAAAATGTAAATTTGTCTGTTTGAAGGTGGCATTATAAACAAATTCAAGATTATGGAACAGAAATTGACATACAAAAATTAATTGTATTTTTTATATATATTAATGAATAATCCACCAACAAAATTAGGAAAACAACTCTGATTACAGTACCATTAAAATATATAACATGAATAAAAAATAGCCCTGGCTGGTGTGGCTTAGTGGCTTGAGAGCTGCCCTATGAACCAGAGGGTTGTCAGTATGATTCCCAGTCAGGGCACATGCCTGGGTTGTGAGCCAGGCCCCCAGTAGGGGGCACAGGAGAGGCAACCAGACATTCATGTTTCTCTCCCTCTCTTTCTGTCTCTCTTCCCTTCTCTCTAAAAATAAGTAAATAAGATGTTTTAAAAAATCAGTGAAAGAATTTCAAGACTATACTGAACACTACAAAACATTGTCAAAAATTAAAAGATAATCTAAAAAGAAATATATCTGTTTTTAAGTATTGGAAAACTTAACATTATTAATATGGCAGTACAACTCAAATTTATCTACAGATTCAAATATTCTATCTCCAAATCCTAGCTATTTTATTCCAGACATTGACAAGCTGATTCCAAAATTTGATGTGGAAGTTCAAGTGACCCAGAATGGCCAATACAATCTTGAATAGAATTAAAGTGGGAGGATTCACGTTTCTCAATTCAAAAATCAAACTATTAAGACTTTGAAACGTAATCAAGGCGGTGTGGCAGGGTCAGTACAAGTTCACATAGACAGCGATGGGACAGGCTTGAGAGTCCAGGTAGAAGCGCACCCTCTCATGGCCAGTTGTTTTTCTGTGCAGATGCCAAAGCATTCCAGTGGAGGAAAGAATAGTCTTTCTTGCAAAAGCTGCTGGGACACCTGGATTTCCACACAAAGAAAATGCAGTTGGAACCCCACCTCACATCATATAAAGAATTAACTTAAAATGGATCAAAGACTTCACTGTATGTACCAAAGCTATAAAATGCTTGGAAGAAAACAAAGGCGTACATTTTCATTATCTTTGTTTTGGCCTTGACTTCTTAGATAAGAGCCTAGCACAAGCCACTGAAGAAAAAGCAGATGAATTGGATTGTGTCAAAGTTAACACTTTTTTGCTTCAGATGATACTCTCAGGGAAGTGAAAAGACAATGGACACAATGGGAGAAAATACTTGCAAATCATACCGTGTCCAGAGTGTGCGAACAGCAGCCATAAATCAGAAACAAAAAGACAAACGACCCAATTTATAAATGGGCAAGGGAGTAACTATTGTCAAAAATAATAAAACACCCTAATTTTCTTGTAGGCATCAAGAAAAAAAATGAAAGGTTTGACTGAGTCTGCTCCTTGGTGAGTGAAATTATACTTGTGGCAACTGGCATAGATGCAAATGGAGAAGGAGGGGAAAGTGGTTTGTTGGAATTCACTCCAATTTTACCTGGTGAGTAGATAATTAAGAGGTTTTATTTGTTTACCTTCGAAACCTGGGTACTTGGGTCAAATCACGGGGACAAGGATTTAATTGTAGCTTATTAACAGAATATGACCTTGTCACCTCTTCACCTCCAGAAACTTGATTTTGTTTTTTAAATTTGTACTTATGTCTTTCATTTGTGTGAATAGATGCATTTTTGTAATGCAGTGAAGGGACTACATGTAAAAAAAATAAGGCCAAGGGTTTAAAAAGACATTTCTCTAAAGAAGATATACAGATGGCTAAGAACCATGTGAAAAGTTGCTCAACCTCACTCTGTCTTGGGGGGAAGCACATCAAAAGCACAGTGAGATCCATCCATGTTGTTGCAAAGGAGAGTAGCTCCTTCTTTCTCTCTGCTGCATAGAATTCCATTGTGTACATGTACCACAATTTTTTGATCCATTCATTTACTGATGGGCACCTAGGTCGCTTCCAACTCTTGGCTATTGTAAATTGTGCTGCTATGAACATTGTGGTGCATAGGTTCTTTGAAATTGATGTTTTAGGGTTCTTAGGATATAATCCTAGCATTATGCTGAGTGAAATAAGCCAGGTGTTGAAAGACAAATACCATATGATTTCGCCTTCAACAGGAAGCTAAACAATAAAACAAATAAGCAAGCAAAATAAAAACAAAGACACTGAAATAGAGAACAAGGGGACAGCGACCAAAGGGGAGAGGGGAGGGGATTTAAGGGGAAAAAAGGGGCGGGATTTAGAGGGACAAGTATAAAGGGCACAGGGACAATAACTAAGGGGGGTGGAAATGGGAGGAAGGTGAGGAGCACGGGGCGGGGTGGGCTGGGATGGGAGTAATAGACAGAAAACTGTACTCGAAAAATAAAATTTTTTAAAAGATCCGTTATAAATTTTGTATAGTGTCTGTTCCAAATACATTTATGTTTTCCTAACCAAAAAAAAAAAAAAAAGCACAGTGAGATGCTAACTCCACTCCCACCAGGGTCAGGGTAGCTGTCATTATAAAGACAGAAAATATCCCATTTGGGGAAGATATAGAGGAATTGGAATCCTCACACACACTAGTGGGAATGTGAAGTTGTGCTGCTCCTTTGAAAAACAATCTGCTGTTCCTTGTGTGATTAAATACACATAGAGTTAACACATGGCCCAGAAATTCCACACATAGGTATATACCCAAGAGAATTGAAAGTGTGTTTACACAAAACATGTACAAAAATGTATCCAAACATGTTCATAGCAGCCTTAGTCATGAGCAGTGAAAATGGAAACAGCTCAAATACTCAAAAGGTGAATGCATTGGCAAAATATGGTATATCCATACTATGTAACATTCAGTCAGAGAGAAATGAGGTGCTGATTCATATTATAGCATGAAGCATCTTTGAAAACAGGATTCTTAATTCAACCCAAGACAAAAGGCTACATATTGTATGATTGTGCTTATATGACGTGTATTAAGAGGAGGCAAATGCAGAGACAGAAAGAAATGGAAAGATCAAAGCTTTCTGGGGCCGGTGCAATTGGGGTGTGGCTGCTAATAGGTGTGGGTTTTCCTTTTGGGGTGATGAAAATGTTCTGGGATTAGATGGTAGTGATGGTTGCAGGGATACATGAAAAAGCACTGAATTATACCCTTCAAAGGGTTGACTTTTACGGTACGTGTGTGCATTTAAGTATTCCTCCAGGCCTTGACTAACATAAAACCATTTATAGAGGTCTTTCTGCGAGACCTTGCATTGTAAACGGACCCAGTGACAGACTTGTTGTGTAAAGAAAGCCCTGCCCCTCCGTCTTTGGTCCCTTGGCATTTCTACAAAGTAGTTACACTCCACATTAGGGAAAGGTTGCTGGTTTCCAGTATGCTCTGAAAAAGGCTCTTTTCAAAACGTTTATAATGCCAAGAAATATATAACTCTCTTGTGGCATGCTTTATTCTTATGATCTTTCTGAATGACGTGGACAAAGAGAAACATTTTTTTATGGCTTTTTGAAAGGAAGAGTTAGTTCCTGACAAGGACCTGAATTGCACACATAATTCCACATGTAGTGTGCAGCTTTATCTTTAGTGGCACTATCTGAACACAGTATAGAGTTTACTGTTTTAGCATTTTATATGCAAGATCATGTAGGATATATTTGCCCCTATATCTTCTCCCCATACTAATAGTTTTAATATAATGGAATGGAAAGTGAATACCACTGTTACTTATTTAATATTTGTAATATAAAGTAAAAAATAAAACAAGGTGGGCGGGAGCCAATTTTATCCAACCTATGCATTGTTGTGAATTTTATTGATGAAATATCTAATGTAAGGAAGAGTAAATTAGGAAGAAAGAGCTGGTCATGTTATAATCACTGTGATGATTTAGTTTTTTCTATGTACCAATTATTGTTATGTTTAATTTTGATAATGATACATTTCAAAATGTTTGTATCTGAATATTCCTGCTGGACTCTGATAACATAATATTACCCGGTGTTCTGAAATCTGTTCCTTTAAATATTCTTGCTATTTTTTTATTTACTGAGTTTAGAGAGAGACAGGAGAGAGAGGGGAGAGAGACAGATGAGGTACAGATTCATAGTACAGCATGAATCATCCTTGAAAAAAACAAGTAGCATAGACAGTAGATAGAAAATAGATAGGGGGAGGGTAAGAATAGTATGGGAAATATAGAATCTAAAAAACTGGAGACACGTGTTCATGAACTAAAGGCGGGGGAATGGTGGGGGAAGGGTGTGCAGGGTGGAGGGGAATGGAAGGGGGAAATAGAACAAATGTCATGGCGTAATCAATAAAATAAAAAAATTGATTAAAAAACAGTATTCTAAATGAAACCCAAGACAAAAGGCTACACATTGTGTGACTGTGCTTATATGAAGTATCAGGAAGTGGAGACAGAAAGAAATGGAAAGATTAGAGCTTTCTGGGGCCGGGGCAATTGGAGAGTGACTGCTAAAACAGGTGTGAGTTTTAATAATTAACTCAGAAAAACAAGTGTAAACAAACAGTCTCCTGGGCAAACCAGGACATCAGCATGTCTAGGAAGGATACATTTTAGGTGTAAAAAATAACTCAAATGTACAGACTTGCTATAGTGGGCATAAAATAATGAAAATAATAGATTCAATGAATAAAACACTAATGTAATAAAACATTAATGACACTTAATTTTTGAAGTGATGTCATTCACGTACCTATGTCCACTTCAACAAATCTCCATCTTCTCCAAAAAGACACGTGACTTGAAGCTCTCATACTCTGAAAGCATGCGGATGACTGGTAGGTTTCCTCCCTAGTGATAGCATATACACAATAAGAAATATTTAAACTGGTGACTGAGTCTGTGGTGCCAAATAGTGAATTAGAGGACTTATTTTTTTTAAATCAGCTCTCAAGAAAAATTGCCCATTTACCCCCTGTATGATTTCTTTCTGTTAACCTCTAAAATCTTTGAAGGAAGAGACTGCATTTAACTATTTGTATGAAGGTCGAATTTCAGAAAGTGCAGCCAACACTATTCTTTGTTAAGATAGGTAATAGAGATTACATTTTCATGATATTCGGATCAACTTCCTGTGAGACACAAGACGGAATATATTGGGGATGGTAACCAGTGTTTAGAATTAAACTCTCCCAAGTCTGAGGGGCAGTGGGTAAATGCTGGCACTTGATTTCCAAAGAATGTTTTAGGGAGCAAAAAAAGATTGGAGGGGGAAATAAATTGGGATGTACCCCCCTTTACTGGTACTGTTGGCTGGGTTTCAAGCAATTTACTTATATTAGTTGAGTGCGGTTCACTCTGCCCCTCCACCCCATGCGTGTGTAGGGGGTATAGAAGGAAAACGAACACTGCTACCCCTCTAGTGTCACTGTTAGAGGTGGGTGTGATGCTGAGGGTAAGTGAACGGACGATGTAACAAAGCCAGAACAGGAACCACAACCACCAACTCACATGGCCATGTCAGCTCGATGTCTGGAATCCCATGCCATTCTGGGGATATCGACATCGCAGGAAGAACAATACGGAAGCAAAGAGGAGAGCCACATGGTCCTTCGGGGAATATGTGTAATGACCCAGGGCTCTTCATTCGGGAAGGAGGAGCACTTACGTTTAAACTAGTGGAAACTCAGCCAGAGAACACAATCCTATGTCTCTGGAAAACACATGCTGGTACCAGATACCCTCCCAAGAATTAGCACTGTGCAGCTCTTTGCCTAAAGTGTATGCTCATAAACGATTGCCAGTAATGCGTGTATTGGGGTAGGGTTAGCTCAATTAGAACAAAAAAAGAAACAAATATCAGTTTCCAGGATATTTGCCAGAAACAGAAATATTGCTTAGGATACTGTTTACCCTGATTGTGTCAAAATGGTGTAGCAATAACAGAATATATAGATGATGGAAGAAAAAAAGAAAAAAACAACTTTGGGAGCAGATGGAGAGATATTTTAGCATGGTGACAGAAATAAGAACACTGGAAATGGTCACCATAAACACCTTCAGAATTCATTTGAAGGTATAATTACCATACTACCTCTATTTGATATATATGCCAAGGGAAATGTTATAAAAATGACAAAGTCTTTCATGTAAATTTTACCAGTGCGGGAAATAGTGGAAGTAGTCAGCTACCACTAGACCAAGGTAATCATACTTCTCACATAATCTCCCAAGGGGGCACTAGAAATTCAAGTTATATTTGTAGCAGGGGCTAGAAGCAGACAAAAAAAATACTATGGCCAAGTGTAGTAATTGGAATTTTTTTTTTAATGACGCAATAATAGATGCTGAGAAAATTGTTGATTGCCTGGCACATGATTGATTACTCGCTGGCTGAGTAACAACTCAGGGCTTGTTGCCAAATTAGTAGCACAAGACTGGACTGATTCATTCCCCTCCACTAGCCTGCAGACTTTTCCACCTCCATTTTCGACAGTCATTTAATGAGGAGTTGCTCATACAAATACATCTTTATAAACCATTGTAAAAATAAACAGTTCTGGGAATATGTATAGCACCAAAATAAGCTTATCCGATTCAACAAAAATGCATGTTGAAAATTTAAGCTGTTCGAACTTGATTTAGAATGACAATGACGTTGTCTATTCCATTTTCTATCTGAAACTTTAATATTAATGTATCTAATCACTAATGCAGAATGTTCTCTCATCTATATTATTTCTAATTATTCCCGCATTAAGAAAACAAAACTATGATCAGCAGGCTGACCTATTTTGATTTAAACTTCTCTATATTTTAAGATATGTTACCTTGGAATTGCCCTAATGTGTCCGAATTCTTGCAGGCCTATTTCCCTGCTGCCACCCCTGACTGCAGGTGTTTATGGGAAAGCATGCACTTGAAAGTGTTGGCTTGTCTGACAACGTCTTTGTTCAGAGTTATTTTAAGTCAAGCAGAAAAGGAGCTGTAGCTGAACACCTGGCAGCTATGTTCTTCCATTCACAACCATGGCTAGAACCACATCTACACAAAAGAATTTAGCTACTGTGGTTTAGATCTTCCTGAGGGTCTACTATTGGAGACATTGCATGGTGTGAACCCCGTAGATTCCAGACTCAGATGGCCAGAGTTGGAATCCCGGCTCTGCTGTTTGCCAGGAGATTGACCCTGTGGAAGTCTTTTTATCTCTCTAAAATGCATGTTCTCACACTGTAAAATGCAGATTAAGAAAGTACTAATCACATGAGGTCATTTTCAATTTAAGTGGGGAAATAAGTGTAAAGAAGGTATTAGCATAGTGACTGGCACATAGTATGTACTCAATACATGTTAGTATTACTTCATTCCCACCAATAATAAAGGTAACCATTTGTTTAGATCTAAATCACATACTATAAAATTTATACCTTTTAAAAGCATAACAATTCCTTTTTTAAAAAATATTTTATTTATTTTTAGAGAGAAGGGAAGGGAGGGAGAAAAGGAAAAGAAATATCAGTGTGTGGTTGCCTCGTGTGCACCCCCTACCAGGGACGTGGCCCACAACTCAGGCATGTGCCCTGACTGAGAATCAAACTGGTGACCCTTTGATTCACAGACCTGCGCTCAATCCATTGAGCTATACCAGCTGGGGGAAAATTCAGTTTTTGATTTTCAGGTTTTTTTTTATATTAACAAAGTTGTGCAACCATCGCCACTAAATCCAGAACATTTTCTTCAGCCCCAGAAGAAACCCTGTACGCATTGGACATCATTCACCACAGTCTCCTCCCCCGCCATTCCTAGTAACACTAACTTTCTGTCTGTATGTATTTGCTTATTCTGTGTATTGAATAGAAGTGGAATCATATAATATGTATTCTTTGTCTGGCTTTTTTCAACTGGAATATGGTTTTCAAAGTTCATCTGTATTGTAGCATGAATGTATGCCACCCTTTACTTGGACAAATAGTATTCCATTGTATGGATATGCAGCACCATGGGCTTGGGACACCCTTAAAGGGAAGCTGGGAGCTGAGCTACAGCTTGGTCCCGGGTTCTTCTTCCTTATCAGGAGAGGCCCTTCCCCCCTCCGGGTCCACAGTGACCTTCCCTAGATGCTTATCAAGTGTGTGCTTAGGTGGTGCCTGTTCCAGCAGGATGGGGATGGGCTTCATCCACTTTGGAGAGAGGTAGGTTCAGCCCCACACCCTGGGTTGGCTGCAGGGAAGGACCACTTCCATGGGACCTGGACATGCTACCAACACAGATCTCCTGTGTGCCCTTTCCTTTCTGTGAGTAAAGCATTGTTTTAACTGGTGCCTCATGTATGGAGTCCTCCTTGGCCACTCAGTGGGCCAGGTCTGCAGGCTCCTGTGCCTGGAGATTGGCTGTGATATCTGTCATTTTCCACTCCGAGGGAGTCCTCACTCTGGATAGGTCACTGGACCTTCTGCTCCATGGTCTGCATATATGTACATGCAGATAGCCAAGAAAACAAATGTAATTTTTTGTGTTTAATATTTCCATTCTACAGAATGTTTAGTAACATTAATTAGCCATCTAGAAAGTGTTTTCAATGCATTGACATTCCAGTAGAAACAGTAGCTTCAATTTTCACGATAAATTCCGATGCCCGTGTTGGTCTGGGGTGAGGAGAAGATTAGCAATAGTATCTGAAGTCCTCCCTATCACAGGGTGGCAGGCAAGATTTCTGGCAGTCATTAAGGCCTGGAAATCAGAACTGTTTATGCCACGTTCACTGGTTTATGAAATGAGCAGCATGCTTGTGTGTCTGAGTTCAGTGGTCCAAAGCATAATTACCATCCAGCTGAAACCGTGACTGCGACATCAGTGGTCTTGTGGGAAAAGGCCTAATTGGGTCGTGTGGGGAAATGAATGCACCCTGCTCCAATCAGGCGCGGCTGAGACGCTGGTAGGGGATATGGCCCAGGTGATGACTTAAAGGCTGGAGCTGTCCTCCATTCCAGTTTTCATTCTTTAAGGGTGTCCTTGGAATGCCTTTATGTTCAGTTAAAAAAAATCTCTGGAGTTTTCTTCTTGGTTTTGTTCTTGTGTCAGGAAAGCCCTTAACAAGTAGAATTACATGCTGTGCATGTTGGGAGTCTGTCCAGTTGGATCAAGCATAATGTGGTTTTAGATCCTGAGCAAGGGAAGGCCAATGAGGGGAAGTTAGTGCTGAGACTCAAGTTTTTTGCAATGGCCTCGAGCTTTTCGCGGTGTCACACAGACTAGAGGGGTGG
Organism: Artibeus jamaicensis; assembly: GCF_021234435.1. Lineage (NCBI taxonomy): Eukaryota > Metazoa > Chordata > Mammalia > Chiroptera > Phyllostomidae > Artibeus > Artibeus jamaicensis. The sequence continues at coordinate 19,560,728 of NW_026522056.1, forward strand.
GGAGCGCTTTGTCACCCTTCGTGAGGTCAGCCATCTCAGCGAGGCATCAGGATTTGCTGCTACCTTTGCGATCTAATGTCAGGAATTTAAGCTGGAGGTGGCATACACCTGTGCATCAGGGTGGGATGTGTGGTCATTCCTTGGTCTTGAAGGATTCACTGTGCGTGCAAGCAGAAGAGGAATTTTAAGGTAGTTTCTTCTATATCAATTAACACTGGAATGCACACGTGTAGAAGTCGGGAAAGGAAATGATAAACAATGTCCATCGAACATCTACCATTTCCTGGGTGGGCACTAAGGTTCGTGTTTTAGATAATTTTTCTTAATCTTTATAATAAAACTGGGTACAATGATGCTCATTTTGTAGATGATTGAGCTGATAATACAAAAGGCGTGGTAACCAATCCAAGATTACATAACTTATTATTGGTGAACTTGATTATATAATTAATTATTGGTGAACTTAATTGTTGGCAAACCCCGTTCTTGTGCTCTGAGATTTTTTTCCTTCTTAATAGTGTAGAATAGAGTAGACTTTAGTTTATACTGCTTACAATACTTAGCTGAACCCCAAACCATAGACTATTAAGAAATCATGTTCCCTCAAAGAATGTTCATTAATTCAAGGATAGTGTGACATTATTCTCTCAATATCCTGTAGTTAAGAAAGCAAACAGAAACAAGTGTGTGGTGATGCCAGGAAAATTAAATATATATATAAATCTGTGACATTTTAGTGCCTGGAGGCTCAATGACTTGAAAACAACTTAGTGCTACTTCCAAAAATATTACACAGCTATCATTTACCTTGAACATAAAATAATAACTTTGCAACAATGGAGAAACATTTTCCACCCATGAAACATTTTGCTCATTAATGAAGTACATCTGATTTATTGCACACCATAGACCTTTTGCCATTTTGTGTTAGACAAATAAACAGGCTCAATTTGATGGAAGGAGAGTTACATGTAGAGATGCTACTTATGATCAAGTGTGACTGGTGCCATAAGGAACAATAATTTGTCAACTGCTGCAAGAATTAAGGACCAGGGACTATTAGTCCTGAGACATGACAGGACTTGTATTACATTTTACTTGAAAATATGGTTAATCAACCTGGTCGGAAAGTATGATTCAAATAGCTATTGCTCCTTCACGGTTTTCATTTTGATGCTCTATAAACACTCTTTCTTTCTTTGGAATATTCCACTCTGCTTCCAAAAGGTATTGCAAACATTTGTCTGTTTATATATTGCTACATATTCATGAATTTAACAAATGTGGATCGACCTCCTACTATGGGTCTGTCTCTATGCTGACGGGGGAAGCATTCATGGGCCCCGACTTCTCAGGAAGTTTGATAGTCACATTGCTACAGTTTACAGCTCAGGGCAGATATTCCTAAAACAGGCATCACTTCCTGTCTGTGTTTCTGAGTCTTAGGGAACATCTGCTCAATGTAGTTCTCTTGCCAGAGGATTTGAATTGAATTATCCACAACGAGTTGGTTTGCACGCTAATATTTAATGACCTAGTGACTATCTTCACATTTGTATTATAATGAAATTATACGTTTAATGACTAATGTTATCATTTCTGAGTTTTGGGGCTTTCTTATGCATTTTCTAATATGTGAAAATAAAACATATTACTTTTTTAAAACCTATAAAAATGCATTGAATAGAAAAAAATGTCCTGTTTGATCCACTTTCTCTCTCCCAGTTAAAAATTATAGCCCATGTTGGCTCAAGATTTCTCAGAAATGACAATTACATTTCCCTTTGTATAATCTTGCATTCTGAACTCTGTTTCACTTGCATTAGTTCAAGGTCACTCACAAAACTGAGGCATGATGCTCAAATTTGATGGTTTATTATGTATTACTGAAAACCCGGTGTGTATGCTTCATTACTTCGGCAAATGTGAATTTAACACTACTTCAACAAGGCTTTATAATATTGCTATTTCAAACCGTTTTGTTTTGTGGATTAATTATGTGATAATTTGACTGCTTGAGCTACGTTGATATGAGGGATAGGTACAAACCTTTAATTTTAAATATTTCCAGATGTAAGTATATCTTCTGTATTTTTAATTGGTATAGTGTAGACTGCATACTGACTTGAACTATTGGTATAGTAAACATAATTCTTACTTGTATTACCTTTGACTTATTTTCAAAACTTGACGGCTTTCTATAATTTTAGGTCAATAGATTTCTGTTGCTCTTTTCCCTAAGAACAGATAAAATGTTCTCTTATTAATTTTATGAACCCAAGTGCGAATCTGTTTAAGGGTGTCCAGAAAAGCTCTACCTAATGGTAGAAGCTTTCAAACTGCTAGCAGCTGATTAAACAGTGTGGGTAAAGCTTCCCGATCTGCCCTCCACTTTTGAGTAGAATATGATGCAAAGAATACGGACAAGCACCTGGGTTCAAACCTCTGCTTTTCACGCATCTGTCATATGATCTCCATGTACCCACTGAGTTGGCGTGATCATCTGTTAACCTAATTCATTAAATAGGAGTGACAATTTCCATAAAGTCTCTGCATTTGATAAATACTCGAAAACAATGTGTCTATTCTGATAGTGTATACAGGGCCTTATCTGTAAACTGTCATAAGTTCTCTGCCTTTCTCAAGTCATCTTGAGTAACTGGGAAGGAAAATTTAACTCAAGGAGAAAATCTGAAATAAGGAAAAAGGATAATTATGTTTTGGGAAGTTTCTATACCACCACTTAAATAATATGGTGGAATGCTTTAGAACTTGATTATTCCAAGATGAAGCACGTGCTGGAGACAATGAGTATCTTGAAGAACTAAGGCACTCGTCACTCTGAGTGCCCTCCCGTGCTCACAGTCTGACCTCTGACCTCTGACCCCCACCCACCCTGTCCTTCCAAGAACTCACTGCAGGTGAACAGCATCCAGGGGCCGTCCTCAGTGTACACGTGGAGTCGGCTGCCATGACTGGCTTTGGTTTAGTCTTTGAAAAACATAACTGGTCATCAATCTTTTGATCATATTTTTACACCACCACTTTGGTATACACAAGCTAATAAGTAGAATGTTTTGCTAGAAATGGAATTTATAGTGTTCATTGAGACTAACCGTATGTTTGCTGTCACATAGTTTATGATTTATGAGCTCTGGGCACACTCCCCTTGAATTTGAGAACATGAGTATCTTTAGGCTCCATGAGTGATGCTGAGAAAGGAAAGGGCAAGGTGAGTGTCGTGGGCAGGAAGAGTACCAGGAAGCCTCATTCTGATCAGTTTAAAACAGTCGTGGAAAGCTTCATGGAAATGAAAAAATCAACAGGCCACACTTTTATCAAAACAAGTTCTCAGAGAAATGTTTCCTCTCGTCTGAAAGGTAATGAATGTCTTCGCAGTTCCATCCACTCTTGTTTTTACCAAAGCTCTTCTTTGGTTCTTGGCCAAACTTCTTCAGAGATCAAAAGGGCCCTAAAGCAGGAAAGTGGGATTAAATACCCAGGTTAAGACCCCAAAAATATTGCCATTAACAAAGGGTAAATTGGTGTAGATAAATTCCTGGCATTTCTGCTTAATTCTAAATGTAACTGGATCACTCTTATCTGGAAATATGACTTAGGAGCATAAGAAGGAGGAATCTCGCCAGAGCCACTTTTTGGCATGGATACGCCAGAAATACCATGAGCTCAGCCTTTTGCACAAGATGGTATTTCATTGCTTGAACATCTGGCTGATTTGCTGAAAACATGCATTTGTGGAAAATATATGGGAACATTTTCTTTTTGATAAATAAGGAAATACTTGAGTAGGGAAATGGTATCAGATTCTTACTTTGCGTTTGCTATTTTTTTCAGCAATAACAATGTTTCACTTTTTCTTTGCTGATAGTGGAGGAAGAAGATCCCTGTTCATTGTATGATCACGGTTGCTTGTACATTTTAATGAGCTGCTCTTAGAAAACAGTAGAAAGCCACACGCATGATTTCTACATTTCCAACTGTGTGGAAAATGGATATTTTGAAACTTCAGTATATCACATATAAATAAACATGCCTTATTCATCTTACAGGGAACACGAACATCTCTTTGGAGAAATGATTTGATCAGGCAGCAAAGAAACAGACAAAGGGTTTGCCCCTGAAAGATTGCTCTGTTATAAACTGCTATTTCTCTGTGCTAAGGTGCTGTTTTAACAAAATATTTGTAATGTAAATTCGGGAACATTCTCATTTTTCCGAGGTATTGAATTGTTCCCTAATCTGATCTGTGTCTATAGGTGGCAGCGATTCTTCACTGTTGCAGTGAAGTGGATTTAACATACTGGATGGTAAATGGAAGTGAATTTATGAAATGAAAACCAACCTCAGGACTCTTTTCAAATAGGTTCTACCAGTTTTATAAAAGTATGAGCTTATGTAGCTCAAAGTGCTGTTATGAGTGACAGTGAACTTCAGCTGCTAGCCCTGAGTGAAAGTTAGTCTGCCTGTCCTTCTGATCTCAGGCCATGGGAGACTTCTGATGGGGAATCAATCATCATCTCAGCGTAAGATACCAAAAGCAAAATAATGGACCCATTGAGCAATGTGTTTCCCATACCTCTGCTCCAGGAGTATAGAGTTGAGAACTGTTTTGGAGATTATTATGCTAAGTGAAATAAGCCAGTCAGAGAAAAAGGCAAATACCATATGATTCCACTTATAGGTGGAATGAAATGAACAAAATAGAACCAGAGGCATGGATGCATGGAACAGACTGACAGCTGTCAGCGGGGTGGGGGGTTGAAGGGCTGCATGAAAGAAAGTGAAGGGATTAAGCAAAAAACTATATATATATATACACACACATATATATATATATATATATATATACACACATATATATACATATATATACACACACACATATACACACACACACACACACACACACACACAGACAACAGTGTGGTGATAAGAGAGAAGGAAGAGCAGGGGTAGCTGTGGGCAGGGGGATGAATAGGGATGGAAAGAGACTTTACTTTGGGTGATGGGCACACAGGGCAGTGTGCACTTGAGTTGTGCACTTGAAACCCATATGGTTTTGTAAACCAATGTCACACCCATAAATTCAATGGAAAACACCATTTTGCTCTTCCTGTTTATGTAGGGTAGATTATTAGGAACAGGCACAATAATTCTGTCTTTTATAAAATTCCCACTTTTTTGAGTGCCAATAGTGATTCTCATTGGTGTTGAGGCTCCAAATACTTGTTTTCGTGAACACCCCAGTTTAATTTGCAACAGAAGAGAAGCCACTGTTCAGAGAGGTTTATTTGACATTTAACTTTGCAAAGAACTTTCTCCATTGTTAGAACTCGTGGAGTAACATTTCCCTAAACTAATTAACCAGCTGGAGCTCGTGCACATGTGTTAGATTAACTACAAGTGACACCGCTGACCACGTTTGGTGTGTACTTTAAATGTATGAGCCACCAGGCTAAGGGCTGTATCTGGCCTGACTCATTTAACCCCATATAACAACCCTGCTATTTTTCACCAGTTCAGTGATGCATACTTTTTCGTACGTTAACACGTCCAAAATCAAGACAGGTCTTAAAATCAGTTTCATATAATTGCTATCCATAGAGGCAGCAGTTATGATGGTATTTATCACCTGAACAGGTAAGACTATCAAAATCAGCCTTAAACCACACAGCATTAGGAACTGGGAGAGTAAAGCATGTTTAATACCTGAGAACTACATCGTTGTTGGTTGATAATAGGGGGAGCTGCCCCATTTGACAATGATCCTTGAGCCAGAGTCGTCAGTAGGCAGGTTCTATAACTGCCAAGCCTGTTTGGGAGCCCAGCACCAATGGCATTGGTTGGGTTTACAGGCTTCTATTAAGAAATGCTCTGCCATATGCCGTACCTTGGGCTATCTAACCCTTTGATAGCACAGTAGACGACTCCGGAAGGAAAAACTCAGACTTAGGTGAATCTAATTCAAGAACTGAGTCAAAAGAGTTCAAATCTGAATATGAGGTCATAGGAATATCTAAACCAATTTTATGTTGCTTGTATTTCCTTTTCATATAGACTATTGAGAAACATCTATGTGTAATTAATTCTAAGAGTTTTTCAATAGCACACAGAATACAAATTCATAGCATTAAGACAGCTTTGTGTCATAGTACAATTAGCTATGGTTTTCCTTCTTTAGGGTGTTTGAAATTTTGTCTTGTTATTGAGAGATTTTTAGATTTCAAAACAGTGGTAATTGTTATATTGGTTTATATTTTATACAGATTAGGAAATTGTAACAATAAGTATCAGAGCTAGGATTTAGAGTCAGCCTGGGTTGACAACATTACAGTATTACAGCTTTATGCCATACTTTTTCTCTGGTGTAGTGATTACAGAAAAGTGAAAACATATTCATTGTATCATTTATAATAAAATTGGTACAAGACATTTTCAAAATCCTTTTTTCCCCTGAGTTCCTATCTCAGACCCTAATACTAGGCATATCTTTTCTATTAAAGAGCAGGTAAGAAAGAAAAGTTCCCTCCTTTTTGCCACACCTCTGGGGTTCCTTCTTTCTCAGGCTGGCTGATATGAATTTAGTCAGAGAATCCAATGCAGGACAGAAATCCGAGGGGGCCCATTTTTACTGGGGACCAAGTCTCATGCTTGTCTAGCATGGGTATCATTAAATTAATTCCCCCTGGCTCCTGTGCAGAAATGCCATGTATATTTGTACTGGTTGTATCTGTTCATAATTCATTCTGCTCCTCTATTGTTATTCAGTTCGGAATCTACAGGGGAATGAGGCTGAAGAAATCATTCCTTCCAATCTCCAAACATATTTGCCTTCCTAAATCTTTGCCACAAAAACCACAATATCTCATTTTATATTCATTGCTAAATTGTATAAAGAGAAAGCAAAGCATCTTTCATTTTATATGACTTTATGAAGTATGACTACTAGAAAATATGTTAAAATGAGAACTGTGCTTCAGGATATTTATATCATGTATATGTCAAATATTAGAAGTCAGGTCATTTTTTTAATTTTCAAAGCAGACATAAGACTGAGTTTTTATCTGTATCATATTTTCCATTTCAATGTAATATGAGGATCTGATCTCACATAAGTATATAGTCTGGAAAAGAGTATAGAAGCTGCATATTTTGTACTCATCAAATATATGTCATTAGACTACTGTGAAGCCCAACAATTTTTATTTTTTCTGGGATAGTTTTACTCCAACTTTTAGAAATAGAGGCTACAATCCATGGTCTTTACTTTTAAGTATCAACTTTATCTTTTATCTTTTACTAACAATTTGAGAAACATGTTACATTTTTCTTTTCATTTTTACCAAACCAACTTCCTTTTAACCATAGAGCAATAGGGTAAAAAAGGTTTTGCAGAATTATTTGCTATGAATTACAAATGCACTTTAAAATATATGAAACACAAAAGTAAAAAGGTAGGTATGCATGGGAACATGCATACATCATACATACATAAATTGCTGACATACATCAGTACAACAGAAGGTTGACAAGTGGGTCCTTTGCCTCAGTGGCTGACAGGCGAGTGGTATTTCAGCAAATGTTCCTTCACAGGGCTTTCCCCGGTCCCCAGGTATGGCTGGCTTGCAATGTATTAATGGGGAAAACCATTTTTTCTTATTATGAGTTCTGAATCTGCCATCTATTAAATTCTATTTATTCACAATACACTCGTCATTGATGAATTTTTCTTTCCTTGTTTAAAAAATAAATTTAAGGAGATAATATTGCCAATGCAGTCTTATTCATTGTATTTTCTTTTATTCTTAAAAAGTCTTTTAGCATATATTCATGAAATTAGTGTTAAACAGAATCTCATTTGGAAAATGTAACTGTAAAAAAATACTGCATGGGGAAGTTAAGCGGAAAACTTCTGTGAGGTAATCTGTACATTTGATGGAATCTATAAAGCACTGAATGCAAGTGAATTCTCAACACCAAAGTCAAGGCCTTTCATAAAGGGCTGCAAGGACAGAAACATCTGATGAAAACTGAAAGGCAGAATTGTTTCATCAATGTTTATATTCATGGGACGAAAAGAGATTCTGCCATTGCTATTGTATAACCGTGACTGTCTTTACCATTGCACAAATTTTATAATTCAACCTACCGGCATGGAAAGGAAAATGTGGTACTCTTCCTCCTAAAAAAAAGTCTCATCCTATTTATCAATGGCACAAAGAGTTTATCATGAAAAGATTAAATTTTTTAAGAGCACAAAGTTTTGTGATTTATAAAAGAAAATTGACATAATAACATCATACAGACTATGAAGTTTAGGATTTAATTGGGATTCTACCTTCAACAGTCGTTGATTTTCTGTAGGGGTGTGACAAGGGTCAGAACTCCTCAAACCACAGGTATGTGTTGCAGTTTTGGGACTTTTTAATTTGAGATGGACGTTGTATTTTGGTCATTACATGACTTGTAAGTACTTGGCTCAGAGAAACAGCGAGATCAAGTGCTTGGTTTTTGGCACCCTGTAAAGATGAATATCTCTGCATTTTGGCACAACGATGTTTTCTGTGATTTTTCTCAGCATGCACATCTCTGTTCTTTTCATCTTATCCCTTCTCTCTAATAAATTCAGATCCAAACTTGATAGTTTGACTTGTTTACACTCTAGCAACAGTTCCGTTGTCTTACTAGAGATGTATGTGTATACCAAATAAAGAATTTGCATTTTTTACAAAATAATGGGGAGGATGTATATGGGTGGTGTGCGTTACTTTACTGATAAGAGAAAATGGGGCATTTATTATCTAGTGGCCCAAGTGCTAGTTTTATCACCCATCATTAGTTAATATCTTATATTGTGCTTCTGGGAATGTCTGGAGAATTGAACAGATCTTACTGAGAGAAAAGTATCATGTGGGAACATTAATAATCAACATTTTAATAGTACCACCTATTAGTTCCTATGGTCCATGCGTCTTTCTGGATGACTGTGATGATTTTGTATTTTTCCCAGGTGTTTTGTGCATCCTGAGAAGTTTATCTTAGGAGAATGTGCTTTCACATTCTCCTAAGTGCTGTAATGGGTTATTAGCTTGGCCAGAAAGCACTTTAGCCAGCATTGCTCTAATACTCACTTTGAAACTAAATAAGATACAAGTAAATGTGAACCAAATGCTCCTGTCAGAAATCCTAATACTGTTTTGAATATGTGTAATTTGTTGTTCTAAGATGTTGAAATCAGGTCTTAGTTGTGCCTGGCTTACGGTAGACGAACTACAAAGGTTTCATTTGAGTAAGTAAGCACGTGTTTTTCTTACATCTCAATTTCTAACCCCGTTCTGTTAATTGCTAGTAACAGGCATCATGTATTTTGGCTCAGGTTTATTGTTATTATGTGTGCGTTCTTTTGGAGTGTAAAAGCAGATAGTCCTGAAAGTAGTTTGCATTTTCTCATACAGTCCTTCCTTCACATTAATGACCTTTAATTGTCATTGTGTTCACAATTGGTCTTTGGGAAGAGTTGTAAAAGATCAATGGAATTGCTTCAGAAATATATTGGATCTGAAAGTTTCTTTGAGTTTGGCATGACCAAGTCCCCCCTCATTTGTTTATGAATATAATATTTTTTTCTAAGATGCTGATAGTGGGCTTTTCAAAAAATACGTACTATACCATTTTTGTGAAAAAGTTCAGTGTGCAATATTTACCATCAGCTATAGAGTTTGTTCCCTCAACCATTTAAAGCTATTTTAAAAATAGAGTATATTTTCTGATATGGTGAAGTGATATGTCTTCTCATTACTGAGAATTCCCGGATTCTCAGAAAGTCAGTTTCAACATATAAAATTTACTTTTTAAAATTCATTACAGACTCAAAAACGAAGGCTCAGCCCTGGAGAACAGCCTAATGTGTGGATCATATGAGGCCTCACATGCAGATTTTCATCAAGTTAATAAAATTTTTGAAGTTTTGTCCTTTGGGTTCTAGAAGCAATTGCAGTTTATCCATTGATAGACTATGTGGCCAGACATGCCTTTGATTTATTAGATAGATTTTTTTTACCATTGTGCATAGGTACACTTTTCATTGAAACTGAATTATATTGATTTCTTCTGAAAGCGTCCTATTCATGGTGAGCCATAATTTGTAGTTCATGTATTTCCCCCCACACTGCCTATAGGGGAATCAGCTGGAACAGACAGAAGCATCAATGTTTGCCATGGTTTAGAAGCAAAAGTGGAATATGGTTTTACATTTGTTCATTAAGATGTACTTTGGGGAAAATCACTGCTCCCGTCTGTATGTGACACTATTTCTGGGGAAAATTCTGTGCACAGTAAAAGAGAAGGAGAAATTAAGTTGTGTAGGCACTGAGAGTATTTTTTTATTATTTAAGAATATTTATTTTAGACCTGGCTGGTGTAGCTCAGTGGGTTGAGCACAGGCCTGTGAACCAGAGTATCGTGGTTTGATTCCCAGTCAGGGCACATACCTGGGTTGCAGGCCAGTTCCCAGCAGGGGATGCATAAGAGGCAACCATACATTGATATTTCTCTCCCACTCTTTCTCCTTCCCTTCCCCTCTCTCAAAAAATAAATAAATAAAATATTAAAAAAATAAAAAAGAATATTTTAAATCCGTTTTGTTCTATCACCATTTAAACTCACAAATTGGCCTCTTTTTGAACTCTAATTTTTCTGTGATTAAAAAAAATTCCTTATGATATGCTTAGGTATTTTTATAGGATCTAATGTAATTTTTCTTCTTAATACCTTCAGAGATTCCTCATGTCCTTTGGACACAATTCTATGTGCCTTTCTGAAATACTTCAGGTCTCCACAACAAGTTAGGGGTTTTTGATGACATTCTGCCTATGCAGCTTATATACTTGGGCTGTTACTATGTTTTAGACCTTCACAGTGGGGGAGACGGTTATGTTCGCAAGAGTATGAACTTGTGATAATTTTAATGCATCTTAGCCTTCCTCAGAACCTTCCTCTTTTTATCATAATTGTGCATGTTTAAAAATGATCCACTTAAATGCAATCTCTTCTCAAAGATTTCTTCTTCTTGACTTCGCGTGATTCTGGATTCCTGGATTTTCTTTCATTCATTCATTCTTTCATTCAACAAATTTATTTAGGGGCTGTATACCCCTAAATGCTAGGCTTATTTCAGATCCTAAAGATATGGAAAAAATATTAAAACAACAAGAACAATTCTAGCTTTTAAGAAACTTCCATTCTGGTAGGGAGGAGAGACAATGAAAAAAATAATACAATAGAGGAATAAAGTATATTGGAAGTGATCATCGTAATGTAGATAAATAAAGCAGAAATGGAATGAATCAGAGTGCTGGCATAGGAGACGAGGTTAACAGAACTTGGTCAATGGGTGTCACTGAAAATGTGCTGATGGAGCAAAGGTCTGTGGGAGGCAGTGAAAGGATCCATGTGACTGTCTGGGAGAAAAACTTTATAGGCAGCGAGGAAGTGTATGTTGGAGGAATCTAAAGGGGCCCATAGAGCACTGAGCAGATATGACTTTGTGTTGAGTTTCTGCTCACGCCTTAATGACACCTCGTCACTCAAGGCGGAAGAGCATGTCGTACACATGTGTATATCCCCACAACCACGGGGAAAATTTGTTATTTGTTTAGGCCTAATGGTGGGATCTTAGAGAACTTTGAGAATCTGTGTTCTGAGCAGATACCTAGAATCCAGAAAAATCAGAAGAAAGAAGGGAGCTCCTATGGAACAGAAGTCAGTGTATACAATGAGTACCAGCTACCTCCCAAGCCTGCCTTAATTTCCAAGTTATGTAATTGTTGCAAGAACCTTGAATATTCGAATATAAAGATCAAGCAACAAATGTTCCAGTGTTGGCAATGAGTGAACAGGTACCACTGATATGGCTGACCTGGCAACCTTTCCATGGAAGGTAGGTGAATTGAAGGGTGGTACCGTTCTCTTCTTCTCTTTGAAGAGACCGGTACCATAAATAGGAAATATGGGACCATGCAATTAACATCAGGGATTCTAGTAACTGAGAAACGAAAGTACCAAATGCAGAGCAGACTGAGTACAGGGATAAAACAGAGTTGATCTTCAGGATGTTGAGTAGGTTACAGTCTGGGCCAAAGTTTGCCCCATGGTTTGGAGTGAAGGAGGCATGCAGGTGATTTAGGTGAGTGCAGAGATAAGAAGCCAAGTAGCCCATCACTGTAAATGTGGATTACTGAAGGTTGCTTATAAGGAAGAAGGAGCATATCAGCTCTTGTCCTTGGGAAACTAAGCATCTATAGGAGGGGAAAAAAACACCTGTGATTGTTTAAGTGAGTGAAACATATGAGAAGCAGAGCAGTGACTCACACATAGTTTGGCACAATGGGTTGTATTCATTTGGAATAAACTTAATCTGCTTAGATTAGAACCTCTTTTCTGCTGTTTTAACCAATGGCTTCACATAGTTAAGGAGAATGGTTGTGTGCATGCATTTTGAATGGTCATTAAAGTAATTGTAATGGGATAATTGTGGCACAGCCTTCAATAAATGAATGTAGCTATTGGAACAGTCCTAATGTGAGCTTATTCAGTTTTTAGGTAGGTGAAATCCTCAAAAATTTTTTTTGCTGTAAGTTAAGTGTGCAGGGCAAATTAATTTGTAGTTTCCGAAGCATGTTTTATGTTTCCTGGTTTATTTGACCATCGCAACTATTTTGTGATGTTGTCTTATTTTTTCCCCTGTATCTGGATGAGGAATTAGAATCAGTTTCTGGCATTTATTCAGTTATACTTATTAAGCACTACTATATTTAAATCCCCCTGCCATATATTGGAAATAGAAGGATGCACAAATTAATTCTTGCTTGTTGAAAGTCAGTCTAGTCAGGGAATTGGCTTAGTCTGCTCAGGTTACTGTAACAAAAATGCTATGGACTGGGTGGCTTATAGTAAACACTTGTCTCTCACAGTTCTAGAGGCTGGGAGTCCAAGATCAAGGTGTAGGCAGATTCGTTGTCTGGTAAGCACCCACTTCCTGCTTCGTAAAGGGGCATCTTCTGGCTGTGTCCTCACATGGAAGAAGGGGCAGAAGGTCTTTCTGAGGTCTCTCTTAAAAGGGCAGTAATCCCATTCATGAGTAAATGTATCTGGAGTCATAATATTGGGGAAATTATGTTTCAACATACATTTTTGGGGACACAAACATTCAATCTGCAACAGTGAGGTAAACACAATTGATGCATGTGATAGTAATTTCTGCAATAATAGAGGTAACTTCCAAATGCCTTAGAGAGATAGGAGGAAAACCTTGATATACAAAAGCATATAGTCAGGGTTGGTGACGATATTTAATCTCTCCATGTCCCAGTTCCTCATCTGTAAAATAGGAATAACCTAGCTACCCCCTCATAGGGCTATTGGTAAGATTAGTTTATAAATTACTTTATGCACTTAAAGTGTTTGGAACATAGTAAGTACAGACAATGTTAGCTCATGTTACTTTTTTTTGCCATAGTTGTCACACATCTTATTTGCATTTTGGAAGTTTAGACATCTTAAACATTGTATATCAAGAGAAATGTAAATGCAGAAGTGATTCATCCTGGCTAACTTTAGGACTCATTTCCAAAAGTAGGGGACATGACAATACGTACAGTTAGAGTAAGTTCTTTAGTGAAAGGGTTTTTCTCTATGGCACGTTGGACATCAGCTGCCACTGAATACCTCCCCTACTGAGATGTGACATTTGGGAGGATAGTCAGGGACCCTCAGGGTGAGCAGGGCTCCAGTGTGCATCCCTGTGCTCCCACCGGTGCTGGGGTCAGGGGCAGCCTGTGCAAGGAAGAGGCATCTACACAGTAGCAGCACCAGGCCACGTTCAGTGTAAGAAATGCCAAGAACTGCCCTTCCTAATTACCATGCATTTATTGTACCCCAATAAGAGCTAATGATATTTCCAGCTCCACTTTTAAGCCTTGGAAAGAAATGCTGTGTATTTTTTTCCACTTTCATTCCAACAAACAAATGGGCGCTGTTCTGGTAAATTTGGGATATAGGATCTATCTCTCTTCCTGCCTCAAAAAAGCATCATATATATTGGGACTTAGTTTTCTCATGCCCCAAATAGTAACAATTGCATTTCCCTTTGGCATTCAGAACATTTGAATACTTGGATGTGCGATTTTTAAAAATCTGCGGAACACATGGACTGCCTTGAGGTTGGACTGCTAAATAAAGTAGTAACACCTTGAGTTTCTGGATCGTGTCCAGTAGATGAAAGTCAGTTGGTATTTGTCATGGTTCCAGACTCCAAGCCAAGCCTGTGTCTACAGACAGCCCCAGCTGATGGCAATAATGAGCACAGTGTGGTATGAAACATGCCAGAAGACCTGTGAGGCACACCATGGGATACTCCCAACATTGAATTTTTCAAACATCTAAAACACGTTTTTATGACAACAAAATGTCTTTTCAATGTTGATATGATAGAATGTGCATATTGCATCATGCTTTTTCTTTCATGAACTTTGTGGATATGAAGCAGAAGCCATTATTTCAAAAATACACGTTACAACCCAGAGCACAAGTTTGCATTGAAAATCGTGTTTTCATTGGCTGTTTCTTTGACTTTTTTATTATTTACACCAGAAACCCAGCTTCAATTTGACTGCCTTTCGAAGATGTTGCAGGATCTCATTATGTTATTATGTGATAGTTAATCTAGCCCTCTGAATAGTGTGCCTTGCATTATGTTTGAAATAATGCATTTGAAATGTCTAAACTGGATCAGTAAGGCTATTTTAGCTAAAAAGTAATTGACTTGTAGGTATGTAAAATAATAGGATAACAGATATAAACCTTTTTGAAGTATTTTTTATTGATTATGCTATTACAGTTTTCCCAATTTTTCTCTCTATCCCCTCCCACCCTGTCCCCCCAACCCTCCAGCATCCCCCACTCTTAGTTTATGTCCATGGGTTATACATATAAGTTCTTTGAGTCCTCTGTTTCCTATGCCACTTTTTTATCTTTCCCTTCTATTTTATGACTATTAACTATGCTTTTTCTTCCCTGTACCTTTTCTCTCCTATTCCTTCCTTCCCCTTCTCCACTGAACTCCCTCTGTTCTATTCCTGTTCTCTGATTCTGTTCCTGTTCTGATTGTTTGCTTAGTTCTTGTTTTCTTTGTTTTTCTTTTCTTTTAGGTTCATTTGTTAAAAGTTATGAGTTTCTTGTCATTTAATTGTTCGTATTTTTTATCTTCTTTTTCTTAGATAGTCCCTTTAATGTTTCATATAATAAGGGCTTGGTGATGATGAACTCCTTTAACTTGACCTTATCTGGGCTTACTAATGCATATTTTTCTTATTTAAATAAAGCAACTAAACATTTTGGCATGGTCTTTTTTAAATTAAATGATGTTACAGGTGAGGTATTGTTACCAAACACGGGATGGGGGTACAATATACAATTTTCCCCCCACTAGGTTTGTTATGTCTGCTGCCTTATAGGAAAGACATTTCTCAATGCCAGAGTTTTGTGAAAAGGAAATGTTTATTTAATACTATACAGACTTAAAGTAGTGACCCAACATCCTCACCAAAATATCAAAGTCCTTTTGGATACCCACAGACGCCCACAGTGCTTCCTTCCCCCCTTCCCCTAATTCAGGGTACCGTAACTCAGGAAAAGAAGCACACATCCATGTTTCAGGTTGCTGGCACCGTCAGCTGTGTCGCCATCCAGGCAGGATCTCTAATTAATCCAAAGCTATGTGGCACCTTCTCATGGCCTACTGGCAAGAGTTCTTTGTACCCATTTTCCAGGCAAAGTCTCTCCTGCTTCCTAGGCCATGTGGCAAAAGGGAGCACCCCAAAGCCATGTGGTCCTCTTCTACCAAAGCTGCAGGGGTCTACAGGGAGAGGGGGGTCACCACTCTGCCAAAGCCAAGTGGCAATTCTCTGCTAAAGCCAAATGGTGGTTCCCCCTACTAAAGCTGCAGGGGTCCCCATTCTGGGGAAGGCTCATGGCTCTCTCTCCTTTAGATGGCTGCAGGGGTTCCCACTCTGCCAGAAGCCCATGGCTTTCTCAATGGCTGCCGTGTCTGGGTTTAAATCCCCAAGCCAATCCTCCTCTGCAGCCCCATTTCCGACTCCTCCCACAATCCGCTACACTTTCCCCACTGCCATATCCTTCCAGCTTTCCTGGGCTGTGCCATCCTGAAAGCTTGGAGATGAGTGGGTGTGGTTCCATGGTGTGGAACCAGTTATCTCTGAGCTCTCACACAGGCACTGTAAACAGGGGGAGTAACTTCTCAGCTACTTCTTGGGTGGAACTCACTCAGTTCTCCCTGGCTTAAAGCATGGCCACAGCTATTCAACATATCTATGAAACCTGTTAAAGGATATAGATATGTTAAATGACCACGCCAGAGGTTAGCTGCAAAGCTGTTACTATGCAAAACAGCTCTCAATGGCCTTGCTCCATTTATCCTTTCCCCCAACTCACACCTGTGTGGGTGTGTGACATTATATGGGACATAATGTGGGAAAGACATATGTCTTTCTAATATTTCCTAGACACCTTGAGTTCTGGACCCCATTCCAAATCCCTTTTTGGGGCCCCCCTCCTGGCTGCACCCTGTTACAGTAAGAAAACAGAGATGAAACAATGGAAAGAAGGGAAGCAAGTTAGTGGTTGAGGGAGGAGAGGTGTGTGACGTATTACAGACCCTCCTTTGCACCTAAGATTTGCCATGACACTGCTGGCTGCTAAAAGGTGTACCTGACCAGGCACTTGAAGGCTCCCCTTCATTCTAGCTTACTGCTTGCTCCACTGTGTACTGGTCATTTCCTGTTAGTCGTAGTTTTAGTGATCAGGCTTCTCCAGTTCCCCTTGACCTAGGTAATGGAAAACACTGCTGTGTGACTGTGTTTAAACGGGTCTAAGAGCAACAGAGAAAGCAGTTCCTGACCCACACCTCTGTCATTCTCGATGATTTAGGAGAGCTAACGATCAGAAACCTGGAAATTCTTGTTGACTTGTGGATGTAGGAAAGCTCAGACTACAGTGATATTTCCCCCATGCTCCACTGTTAGAACACATATTTAAATATAGATGTGATAAAAATGATAAGTTGGGGGGGTAAGAATCTTGATCACATTACCCTAGGTGTTTAACTTACAGTATTATAAAAATCCAAATGACATATCAGTAAACAAAGGTAAATTTTTGTTTCCCTCATCATTTCTACTATTATTAAAAATTTTAACTATTTACAGCTCCCCTTTAAAAATCACATCATCAACTATGCAGATAAATCTGACTAGAGTATAGAAGGCTTCTCAAACTTTAGTGTGCTCAAAATTTTTGAAGCAAGGCTTGCTGAAAATTGAGTGTCCTAAACTCCATTTACAGAGTTTCTAATGACAAAGTCTAGGGTAGTATCCAGGAACTTTCCTTTTAGTAAGTACCCAGAATATTCTATGTCAGTGGCCCATTGTGAGTGCTCAGAGATTGTTGTTTTAGAATAGTTGAAAATACAACTCAGGTTTCTCTTTCTTAGAACTGAATGGGACCACCCATGGGTTACAGTTGTCACTTATGAAGGGCCAAGTCTGTGCCAGGCATCTTTTTATGGGCTTTGCCTGTATTGGCTCCGTGAACCCTAATGACCTAGGAGATGAATACTATTATTATCATCGTCACCTTACAAGGGGGCACTGGTTCACATCCAATTCTGTCATTTTTCTGGCTGTGGCTCTTTGAAGAGAAAATAATCCCAAACTCCTCAACAAAGGGGCACCGCAGAGCCACTGGGAGGATTAATGAGAAAGCACACGGCGCCTAGTCCCACTCGAGAAAGATTAAGTGAAATAAACAACAAACACAAAGTTCTCCAGGGAACTTCAAGTGCCCAGAACAGTCAGAAGAAGCTATAATGCATTTATTTTTCTTTCTGCTGGATGAAAAGCTCAACCACTCTCCTGCACACTACCAGTGGCAAACCAAAAAGAGAGGCAATCACACAGTTGATAGCTACCAATTACCGTTTTCTTTTCACTTGCTTTTTAAAGTATAATAATTGAAAGCTGAAAATCTAAAACAGTATAATCCTTCCTGTTTGGAACCAGATTATAACAAATACCTGAGATTATTTTTCAAAAGAGAAAAAGATACATGTGGTAAGAATATATACTCAGAATAAATAAAATATATTTGGGGGTTGGGGAAATGTTTGGAGCTGTTGCTTATCAGTAAGCCAAGCGGTGATAGCAGAAATACACATTAACTTCACTCACAAGACTTGAAGGCATCTAACAAAAGAAATCAGTAGGAAGGTGGTGGTTAGTGTTAAGACAACCAAGATGGACAGGAAAGAGTAATGTCTCAAAAAGCCAATTAAATTTAATGTTTTGAATAAACAGACAATCTCAGGAAGATTAGCTTGACTTGGATTGTTCATTGAACTGTTTCTACTCTGTGGTCCAAAACCTTAACAAATGAAACAATAACCCCGACTTAAGTTTGCAAATGTAATGCTTATATTGATTTTTTTGTCTCATAAAGTGCCTGCCATTGAAGACCATAATGTGCTTCACGATCAGAAGATATTCCCTTATGGGCTTCCACTACCCCTCGATTTAGCTGCCTGTCTTCTTTTAGCGAAGAAGGGCATCAGCTTTGCTGTCTACTTCCACATCTGCGCATGTGTCATATTTATTATCCATTTATATTTGTTTCTCTGTCTTTAAAAATGACAATTTATTTTTGAACTGCTTGTATTAATATTTAACCACTGAACCTTCTCAGTACTTCCATGGCTGACAAGGGTAGCACATTCAGAGCAGTGGGGGGAAAAGCCTGGTACATGAACACTGAATTTAAATGGCAAATGACCACACCATTCCCGTTAAATACCCTGCCAAATTTAGAGTGATATAAGAAAACCCAGGGCCAGTGTTCGCAGCAATTAAGGCCGCCTTGTCTGAGTATAATGAATATGAGAATGGAGGTGACACATTCCGTTGGAAGCAGGAATAAGAGTTGACAAGTATAAACAATAAAAAAAGGAAAGCTTCCTCTCTTGCAATGAACAATTTCAATCAAATGGGCCTTTTCTAATGGGCGCATTCCAGAGCTGAGGCAGATGTGACAGGTTCCTGTGTTTGTGGGATGAATATTCACACGTTGTTCTTCCCGCTCTAATTAGTGAGGTGACAGTTATTTAGCGTGCCTTATTCATTTTAGAAACAACAGTTCATCTTTATTCTATGAACAAGCAATAGTCCTCAAAAATAATGTTTGCCACTTATTCCACACCTAATATATGCACCATACTGTCCTTGAACTCTGTGTTTGCATAATTTATCCCATTAATTTGAAAAATATCTTTCAATATTCCCCTAGCTGAGGTCAGTGATAAAAAATTGTTGCAGCATACATGAGAGCATTGAGATGTTGAAAAATTCAGAGGCTACACAAAGTTCATAGGAGCTAAGTCCCAGGACAGGTCTTTGATTAGACACTTTTAGTTCCAACACAGTGGTGAAGGATGATTCGGGAATTTTTAGGATTATTTTTCTGCCCCTTTGGCCTAATTGATTGTTCAATAATATATGTTATCATTTCAAAATTAATAATGTTTCACATAAAAACAGTGTACAAAATGTGTCAGGAAGGAAAGTTACCTATCCATCTATTATCTAATAAATTTTATTAATATTTCTCTATAGTTCATTCAATTTTTTACTTTATATACATATAAATGATATATTAAACAACTAGGATTTGGTAGGGCACAATTATAAAGCAACCAATTTATATTTCAACACTTGACATGAAATTCATTCTCCTGAATACTTATTTCCCTATCCCCAGCAGAAGTCCCAGGTAGTTCTCTGACTCTTTGTGGTAGCCTCTAACTAAATATAAGTCTAGTAAGTAACCCCATCACTCCAAATTCAGGGTTTCTATCCCTGTCTGATTGGGCCCTGGTTGAAGGGATCATGGGCAGTTGGCACAGGGACAATAAAGTAGTGACCTGGCTGGTCAGGTGTGTTCTCATATTGGATAGTTACTTGTTCTTTCTCTCTCGGAATAACGTTTCTCTCGAATACGTGTTCCAGGGCCAGCTGTACTATCTTTGGCATTGGCCACATCTAGTAGCTGGCTTCCCCACCGATCTCTCACCACCTCTGGGCATTCAGCTTCCATCCCTTCCACTGAGATCTCTTCCCTCTTTCTTATGGCCCCTTTGGGCAGGCTCCCTGCTCCACCATTGGTGAAAGGACAACTCTTTTTTCTTTGTTACTAAGCCAGCGTGTCTCAGGACCCATGTCAGTCTCCAAATTATGTCATTAGAGCCCATCTCAACTGGCTTGGGTAGGGAGAAACACACCCTGCCCTTAGAATGGCGGATGCAAGGAGCGATGATGATTCTTGCCGATGTATATTGCCGCTTCTATACCCTCAAGGTAGATGTTGCGCTATTACAGAACAAACTAGTTTTATGATCTGTAGGCATGTCCTGTGTAATATTAGGGATAGAAATTTAGGATGTGCTGAGTATTTGATGTGTGTTTTTCTTGGCCTCAGCTGATTTCGAAACTGAAAGGACTTCATGTTAAATGTTGCATGCAGTCTGGCTTACATACTAATCAGTTCCTGCTTTTTTCATTTAACATTGCATTGAGTATTTTTCTATATTGTGAGAGGAATAATTTTTCTTTATTACACAGCTGCATATTCTATGGCTGTGTAATAGAGCATTGTGAGAAAATTTTAAACTATTCCCAGATCATTTCTTCAATGTTAAAGATATTTTAAAGAATCATTTTAGAATGTAAATCCTTACTTATTTTTAAAATTATTTTTACAATGGATTTTTTAAGTTCAAATTCTTTTTTTCTAAATTTTAGTTTTGATTTTTAGAGAAAAGGGGAAGGGAGGGGAAAAAAAGGGAGAGAAACATTGATATGAGAGAGAAACATTGATTAGCTGCCTTTCATATGCACCCCTGCTGGAGACTTAACCTAAAACCCAGGCATGTGCTCTGACCAGGAATTGAACCAGAGACATTTCAATTTGCAGGCTGATACATAGCCAACTGAGCCACAAAGCCATAGCAGGATCT
Organism: Artibeus jamaicensis; assembly: GCF_021234435.1. Lineage (NCBI taxonomy): Eukaryota > Metazoa > Chordata > Mammalia > Chiroptera > Phyllostomidae > Artibeus > Artibeus jamaicensis. The sequence continues at coordinate 19,581,885 of NW_026522056.1, forward strand.
ATTCTTGGGAATAGAATCACTGGATCAAGGGATATGACCATTTTAAGGCTTGACATAATCAGTAAAAGTTTTAAAGTTATTGAAATGAATTTACATAGCAATCAACTAAATTGGATGATACTCAGTTCAGTACAGCCTGTCAAACAGAGGATGTTATAGTTCTATGTTCATTTAACAATCAACTTACTGAAATCTTATCAATATTACTATTTTACATTTTTATTTTTTATGTGTATTTTGTAAATTGGACTGTCAGCCACAAAATAATCACCTTTGTTGTTTAAAATATATATATACATATATGAAATAACTTTCCCTGGCTGGTGGTGTTCAGTTGTTGAGTGCCAACCTGCAAATCAAAGGGTTGCCAGTTCGATTCCCAGTCTAGGGCTCATGCCTGGGTTGCCAGCCAGGTCCTCAGTGGTGGGCGCTTGAGAGGCAAGCACACATCGTTGTTTCTCTCCTTCCCTTCCCCTCTCCCTAAAACTAAATTAACAAATAAAATCTTTAAAAATAAATATATATGCAATAACTTTTCCTATTTCCTGTCTTATTCAGATTTCAAGTGACTGCGTTAAGTGAACATGAAGACTGCAAGGGCGATAGGGTGAATTTGGATGCCAAGTGGTAACACTGGCAATCAATGCCTGTACTTTAGAACTTAGTATCTCTGCCTGATGCAGAGAATGATCGTCTGGTGAAGCCAGCATCCTCCCTTTAGGTCTTTTTTCCCCATTTTTAATTTTTTGAATCAGTCAATTTCAGTTGTCCCCATTTTTCACCCATTACTCTCCCCTGCCCCACCTCCCACATTCAGTCCTTTCACTACCCAATTGTCTTGGTCCATGGGTCCTTTATACATGTTCATTGGTGACCCTTTCCCTGCTTTCCCCTGTTACCGCCTCCCCATCCCTTCTGCTTACTGTCAGTTTGTTCTTTATTTCCACGTCTCTGGTTCTATTTCACTCGCTTGTTTGTTATGTCTTGTTTCCACTAATAGGTGAGATCAGTCTTGTTGAGTTGTGCCAGGCAGCAAAGTGAGAACAATCCACCAACACAACCCTGACTCCCTGATCAGTAAGGAAGGGTTTCAGTTTCAAAGGTGTGGTGGCCACAAAAAAAGGCTCTTCTGTCTCTTTAGCTCACTCTGGGGTTGAATAAAAAAAGTGTCAATGGAAAGATGTGGGAGTATTTGAAGTTTTTTAGATCCCACCTCTTAACTTGTTGATGGTGTACAACAAATGAATTTTGTTCTGTTGTTAAATTGGTCAGGTGCACAATGTTACTCAAATGTGGGACATGGAGTAGAAGAGAGAGAAGGCAGAACTCAGGAAATATTTGCAATGTGTGTTCCCACTGTGGATTCAATGGCAAACAGCAGGTTGTTGGAGCTTGAGGCACTCTGCTGGTCACATAGCAAAAAGGCTTGATGGTGGATCACCCATGCACAAAGAGGGAGAGAAAATGGTGAATCTCAGAGTAGCTATCTCGTGTCAAGAGGTAGATTCCCATAATATCCTCTGACATACTCAACAAACATGGCAAACAGAAGAACTGACCAATGTTAGGAGAACAGAAATGACAACTGTGTGAGAAAGCTATATACCTCTCCTAGGAGACCTCCCTCCTTCCCCTGTGACTGCTCTGGAAAACACTAACATCCCCAGATGTATATGCATAAAACAAAACACACATTCCACATTTTGGGTTGATGAAAAGACGAAAAAAGAATTTTTAATTTGTTGAGTCTGTAGTCTTAAAATGAGTAGGACTGAGGCTTAAAGAATTCATACCCCCTGTGTAGTTCTAAAAGCTGACAGCAAGGGAAGAGCTTGGTAAGACAGAGCTCAATTTCGAGCATTTTTTGGGGGAATAAAGAAAACAGTTTTATCTTGATATACAAAGAATTTGTATTCACCAATAAATCAATTATATATGTTCTTGATTTATATTCAGTTTACTTAAGTGTTTCATGTTTCAAAAAGAAGGTAGATATTTTTTAGCATGTCAAAGATGTATTCTGTGTCTCTCCTCCTGGTGCTGCTTCTTACTTTCTCCTTTCTACCCCCTAAAACCTAACTGTACCTCAACATGTCACCAAAATGGCTCTTACTAATTCAACAACTACCTTGACATTATGTGTATAAAGTTCTTATGTAATTTGACGTCTTTTCGACATTTTCTGTTGAAGAATTGTTGACCATTCTCTTACTTTGACTTGGGAAATTTCTCAGTCTCTCACTCTAACCTTGATCTTTCTAGCTACTCTTCTGTCTGCTTTGCAGTTCATCATCACCTTTTAGATCACTGCATTTTTGAATTTTAGGAGGTTTGGTTTGGGACCTCTTTGTTCTCTAGTCCGTGTGTTATTTGCCATGGTTGCCATCATCACCCATGGGCAGATGATTTAAAAGTGTGTTTCACCTACCCCAAACTTCTTTAAACTCAAGATTGGGTGTAATTTTGTTCATGTTTTCCTACATCTTTCTTTTTCCATTTATGAGGTGGAGCTGGAATTCCTGGTCTTGGTCTTCCAATTCTTTCATTGGATTTTTATTTGGGTACTCCTAACAATTTATTATTTTCAGATTATTCCCATATTATACCATTATGCACTTGTTTATTTTACAAATACATATTTGATTTTATTCTAGGTATAGTATTTCAAATTTCGTGAGGTTTTATTTTATTTCTGGAATTATATTTTCCTCACCTGATTTGGTATGGTTTATTTTATTTGGGGTTGGCTAACATGTTCATTTGTTTTTTTTTTCCAGAAGAAGGTTCTAGTAGTGCTCAGTTGTCTTTAACTTTATTTGAAACAGTTTTGTTAGATTGTAGTGTGACAGCTGTCCTATCAGCTTGTATCTAAAAAATCTTATCAAAATTGGTAAATTTTTGTGTAGGCATTTTAATATTGAAGATAGAAAAATATATAACTTTTCTGGCATATTATGATTGATTATTTTAAGAGAGGTAAAAAGGCAACTGAAAAGCAAAAAAAAAAAATTTGTGCCACGTATGGAGAAGATGCTATGACAGACTGACCATGTCAGAAGTGGTTTGCGAAGCTTTGAGCTGGAGATTTCTTGTGCTCCATGGTTGGGTAGAGTTGAACTTCAACTCCAAGTTGAAGTTGATAGAGATCAATTGGAGACCAGTGAGAACAATCAATGTTATACCACATGGGAGATAGCCAACATACACAAAATATCCAAATCAACAAAAAGCAATTATTCATGTAAATGAAAAATAGGTCTTTTATTTTAAGAAAAAAAAACTAAATGGGCTTTTTTGGCCACTCAAAATTTAGCTTTTAGATTTGTGTGTTTTTTTGTGGGGTGGGCTTATATCTTTTGCTAGCTGTGTGTTAGAATGTAAAGCATGTAAACATGTCGTCTGTGGTTTGACTTATTGGCAGGAGCAAGGCAAAAATGCTGGGGATACTAACTTTCAGCATTTGGCGGTCTTCGCTCTGTGGCCATGTGATTCACCAGCTGCTAGGAAATCTGTGTGTGTTTGTCCCGTCCTCTATATGTTTACGAAGGGCCCCTTTTTTTGGTTTTCTTTTTAATTTTGCAACTACAGAGCAGTTATTTATTAATGCATTTTTTCGTTTGTTCAGTAAATCTCTTACAATGAAAATGTGCTCCTGTACCTATACAGTTCTATTTTCTCCTCATATTTGAGGATTATTTTTATAGTCCCGGGCTAGTGTTACTTTTTACTCATATGCAGGCTTGGTGTTCACTAAGAACGGGGTGTTCCATTTCCTTTTATTCCACCCTGCTGTTGATTAGGTAGTAATGGTTTTCGCAGAATTCAGATGGTGGAAGGCTGATGTTAATATTTCCTACCCCAAATTCTGATATTATGTGCTATTTGTGGGTAATTTTGGAAAGTAGTTTTTTGAGTTGCAGAAAGATTTCCTCCAGATCAACCATCTAGGTTTTCTTAAATAAGGAGCTCAAATTATTCCTGGATTATTTAAATTTCCCATAATACATTTCTCTCTGATGGTTTCCTCATATCCAGCATACAATTTTCCATAATCGTTTTACCTTCCACTCTTGGATATGTTTTACTTCTCAGTTTATACAAACTATTTATTTTCCAAAGTCCTTAATACATAATTATTGTACAAAAATGTAAAAGATATACAAAAAGTTAAAATATATAATGGAAAGAAATGTATTTTAATTGCAGTATATAGTTCTGTCTCTGTAGACTTTGTGAGAATTTAAGTGTTTTATTTTTTAGTCATGGTTAGAGAATATATTAACTATACACCTTACTATAGGGCAACCACTTCTGTCTTAATTATGTCACTAAAACATTATTCTGTATGTTTTAGATTCTTGACCCTAAAAATAGTCTCCTTTTTCAAAAACATAAGATTTGTAATGTGATATGATGTATATATAGAGACACATATTTTTAAAAAATCAAACAATAGAAGTTTTTTCCCCAGGGGTCAATATAGATACATGTTTTTCTGTATGTATATATCACAGAATACAGATTTGACCTTATATTTAATGTTCTGTGCCAAACAGCTCTGTGGACCTAGGCATAGGAAGGCACAGAAGTTCCCATTGTGATGGCTTTAGAGACCATTTGGGACTCTGGCAGCTGAAATTCTCCCATGTAGTTTGAGGCCACCGAGGTGTGTCCCCCTACTATCAATTCTTTTCTCAGTGAGGTGTATATGAGCTCAGAGGACATCTCAAGAGGAATCAATAACTCATATTCAATTCATAGATAATGTTATATGGATATAAAATACATTCACAAATACAGATAGCATATATATGTTTATATGAGCTTGCATATATGTATGTGTGTATATTAAATATATAATTAGAAAGTTTTTGGTTGATAGATTAGTAGATAGAGTGATAGAAAATTTGGTAAGTTCTAGTGAATTCTCATTAGAAGCACATTTTTGAGCAAGCCAATAGTAATCTACACTGAGATTACTACAATTCCCATAAAACTACTAAGCTATTTATATAGTAGAAATTCTAGCCTCCATTTTTGTTAATTATTGCTCTTTTATTATAACAATGATCTTTGGCAGTTTTTATGGATTATGGGTGTTTAAATTTGTATTTTTCTATTGTTGAAAATGGTCCATACTATGGGATTTTTGCTAAACCTATGCCTCAATATGAAAAATTATTGTTCCCAGTCTACAGTGTCTTCTATAGGAGTGGGTCTTGGCACAGCAAAATGTACTGTTTAACCTCACATCCCCGGCCCCAGCTGCTGGGGCCTGTAGTGAATTCCTGCCTTAAAGTAAACTAACCCATGGGCCAGGCTACTCAAATTTTCTCTCTGGTGGATTTGAGTAAAAAGACTCAGAGAAAGTTGTCAGATACTAGAGGGTGTGAAACTAGATAGAGTTGGCACCGAAGCAACTCAAAGCTGCATGGAAAAGTAACATGATAAAGCAGAAGGAAGCCAGTGTAGCATGGCAGAAGCACTGAGCAGAGGCAGAGGGGAGAACACAGGTGTCAGGCTCTGGCCACACTGCCCTGGTGCTTCTGGGCCCCGCCCCCAAGCTCTGGGCAAGGCTCGTTTCTCCTGAGGGAGGCTGGCTGCTTTGCTGTACTTTGTTTCTACATGTTTCTGGTTGGAGTTTCTTCCTCGTTTTGTAGAACTAGCATTTCTCTCATTACATACATATTTCTAAATTCCTAGTTTTCTAAGTTGGTGCGATTTATTTATGTTAATATGTTCTAAAGACATAAGTAATAAGATTGAATACATACATACAAGGCAAGCGAGGAAGTAAGAAAAGTATGTATTTTATTTTTAAAATTGTTTTATTGCTGTTCAATTACAGTTGTCTGTATTTTCTCCTCACCACTGCCCCCCACTCCAGCCAAACTCACCTCCCTCCCTTGCTTCCACCCTCCCCTTTGGTTTTGTCCGTGTGTCCTTTATAGTAGTTCCTGAAAGCCCTTCCCCCCATTATCCCCTCCCACCTCCCCTCTGGTTACTGTCAGATTGTTCTTAGTTTCAATGTCTCTGCTTATATTTTGTTTGCTTTTTTTCTTTTGTTGATTATATTTCAGTTTAAGGTGAGATCACATGGTATTTGTCTCTCACTGCCTGGCTTATTTTACTTAGCATAATTCTCTCTAGTTCCATCCATGCTGTTGCAAGGGGTACAAAGGGTAGGAGCTCCTTTTTTTCTATCTGCTGCATAGTATTCCATTGTGTAAATGTACCATAGTTTTTTGATCCACTCATTTACTGATGGGCACTTAGGTTACTTCCAGCACTTGGCTATTATAAATTGTGCTGCTATAAACATTGGTCAATTAATATTCAACATAGGGGGAAGAAGCATAAAATCGAGTAAAAATAACCTCTTCAACAAATGGTGCTGGGAGATCTGGACAGTTACGTGCAAAAAAAATGAAACTTGATCAGCAATTTACACCACACACAAAAATAAAGTCAAGATGGATAAAAGACTTAAATATAAGTCATGACACCATAAAAGTCCTAGACAAAAACATCAGCAGGGAAATCTCAGACATTCCACACATCAGCATCTTCATTGATATGTCCCCTAGAGCAAGGGACATAAAGGAAAGAACAAACAAATGGGACCTCATCAAATTAAAAAGCTTCCGCATGGCTAATAAAAATAGCATTAAAATGAAAATAGAACCAACTATTTGGGAAAACATATTTACCAATGATACCTCAGACAAGGGTTTGATCTCCAAAATACATAAAGAACTGACATGACTCCACTCTAGGAAGACAAAAAATCCAATTAAAAATGGGCAAAAGACTTGAACAGACACTTTTCTAAGGAGAATATACAGAGGGCCCAGAGATATGTAAAAAGATGCTCAGCATCACTAGCCATCAGAGAGATGCAAATTAAAACCACAATGAGATACCACTTCACACTGGTCAGAATGGCCAGCATAAAGCAACAAACAACAAGTGTTGGAGAGGATGTGGAGAAAAGGGAACCCTAGTGCACTGTTGGTGGGATTGCAGACTGGGGTAGCCACTGTGGAAAACAGTGTGGAATTTCCTTAGAAAACTAAAAATGGAGCTGCCTTTTGACCCAGCAATTTCACAGCTGGGATTATATCCTAAAAGTACATATTTCAAAAAATAAAATGCATTTCTAGGTGGAATAGGTTTATGTCAAAAAATGACTTGCACTAATGAATTTGCTATTGTGCAGTTTTACTACTGAACTACACATGAAGTGTTGGGAGACATTATATAAGTTGCTGGCTAATTATTTGATCACAAATTTCATATAGTTTAATATTTTAGAACTTTAAATAAAACATTTTTATTCAGAAGTGTTTTAGTGGAACTATTTACCATCACTGTTGCGAGCTTAAAAGGTCCTGGGTGTACAAACCTGTAGTGAGCTGACGCAGTTTGTCTCAATACTATTGGGCTCTCAGTGGCATTTTTCTAGTGTGAGGCCAAGGCCAACTTATTTAGTAGGATTATTAATTGGCTTTCAACATAACTAGTGGAAAATTCTGATTAAGTTACATTTGTCTCAGTAGCTGAGTTTAGTACTATTCATTTATTTTTCTACAGTAAGATAAAACCAATATTTTCAGTAGCTAAATTTCATAGCAGATAACTTTCTCAATATAACAGTATATGTGTGGGCCCTGATTTTATCTGCGGTAGTATTTCTTCCTTCCTCCTTCACATCTTTCTTCTCCTTTCTCCCAAGCTTTCAAAAATAAACCCTGCAGAATCCTCTTTTTTGAATGTTCACTTAGACTGTTATAATAATGCCAAATTATTAGAAACTTCAGTGTTGTTAGATTGTGCATGAGAAATAATGCCAACAATTTGAGAAAATATAAACTGTATTTGGTTTGTGATGGAAGGCAATCTGTGGGGCGACACACACAGAAGAAATGCTTTGTGAGCAACTTCGTGTGGTTAAGGTTCGCGTGTGTGAGCTGCGAGTGCTGTTCTAGCTGTGTCTGAAGGTGCACGTGCCAGACCTGGGGGCCTGGAAACTGTCACTGAGGAAGGTCTCTTGCCAGAAGGGAAAGTGAGGACACCAATGACACCTGAAAACAAAAGGACAAGAAAGCGGAGGAGAACTGGTCAAGTCAGGATTGCATATCCCGATGTAAAATAACAGCAGCAACTGTATGTTGTGGTATTCGTTTAAAGAAAAATGTTAAGAATCAAGGTTCTTGTTTTCTCACTATTAAACTTATTTGACATACGCCACTGGTGACTTCAAAAATAATTCATGCTTCCTGCTTCAGGGAATGGAAACTGAATCATTTACATATTTTTATGCCCCAGATTTTAGCTGCAGGACTATGACATTAATGAAAAGATTCTATAAATTAGTTTTGTCCTTGCAATTTTGCACAATCATTTCTATTCAAAACCAAAGTAACTCCAATGGGGAAATGAGCTTTAATAGCAAATCTTTTTAGTTATGCTACACATTACTGCTTATATTTTCCAAAAAGTGAATATTTCAGGCATTGCCATAGTTTAAAGTTGAAAACATAATAGCATTTGTGATGGATCACTAAACATCATGTTAAAAATTAATTGAAAATTTTTGATAAATTTTTAATTATGGCTCACTTGCAGTTTATGAGACATAGTGAAGTTTTTAAGAACATTACACATGAAATATTAAAACCCATGACAGAAGCAAATATTATCACTACTGTTACACATAAGTATAATATTGGCATTTTCAGGGTTTTGTGGCTCTGCAATTAATATCTATTGATGCAAGGGATTACAAATACAAATTGTCAGAAGGCAATAGATAGGCTTGTTTCTCTTGTTCAATATTGTATCTATTAACATTAGAATGAATGTTAAAAGCAATCTTTAACAGCAGCATGAAGAGCAGCTCTGTATGTTTACTTAATAGGAATTGTTTTAGTCTCCAAATTGGGCCTCCAAGCTGGCTAATTAAAATAGAATAGCTACCCCTCCCCTCTCCCCCCTATTTAGCAGCCATCAAAATGTGCTCAGTATTAAGAAGTACAAACAGGCAGTTGCAGAATCACCTTGGGGATGTGAAGTGCAGTATAGGAAATGGAGTAGCCAAAGAACTTATACCCTTGACCTATGGACATGAACAATGATGGAGGGATGGCCTGAGGGAGTGGGGGGTGCTGGGTGGAGGGGGGCACAGAGGAAAAAACTGGGACAACTGCAGTATCATAATCAATCAAATATAACTTAAAAATGAAATAAAATAGATAAAGTCAGTGTCTTTTCTTTTTCCCTCTCTGGTGATTAATTTGTTTTACTCTTTCAGTATGGAAATCTCATTTTAGCATGACATACTTCAAGCATATCGAATGTGTTCCTCTGAGTGAAAATACAGAGAGACCAATAGAGTAAAATTGCACTATTATTATAACTACATTTCAGGATGTTGCCAGTTTGAGAACAATTGGTGGATTTTTTTTCTCTGCCCTGATAAAATGGTGCTCCGGAAGTCCACCTTTTAATGTCTAACAAAAGGCAATAATTGGTGTCCTGTCCCTTAACTCATCCCCAGGGACTCATTAGAATCATTATCTTACTTTAATATTTCTGTTACAGTGATGCCTTCCTTGCATTTATTAACCAAATAGAAAATTTGTTTGCGGTGATGAACGCATTCATCCTTCATGCAAACAAGCCCCTTGTGTAGCTCAAGGGCTTTCATACATGGAAGCTTTAAGTTTGTGCGGCAAATTTGTTCTTTTTTTTCCACAACAATCTGATCAGACTCTGAAGCAAAAGTTAGCCAGAAGTTAAAAAAGAATATTGTGACAATTGGCAGACAGAATGTGATTGCCTTTTAAACTCTCGAACTAGGGAGAGTGTATAAAATTACCATCTCCTGTATGAAGAGATTTATTTTGAATTGTATTTTGTGTGTGGGTGGTGGGTGGGGGCAGGGGGTATTAAGGGATGAGTTTATCGTGCAAGAAAAATTGACTAGGAGCAAATATAAGGAAATTAGAAAGAAGGATTAAAGTAAAGCTAGCCTTATAAAGATTTTTTGTGTTAAAATGGCGAATTAGTAAAAGAAGTGATGAAGGACTGCTGGAAAGCGGGCTCTTCAGAATGATGGAGAGTGGACTTTTAAGGACATTAAGAGGTGGAAGAGGACTGACTGCTGAACTCAAACTTCTGAGCAGCTTGGTCATGTTTATTTTGTCAGCCTCAACCAGTTGTAATGGAATTTCCAAAAGAGATTCCTAAAAAAATATTAAAAATTTCTCTTCTTGCTTCTTACAACATGTAACCAAGAGAATGAGTAAAACCAGTGTTTCTTATTTGTTAAGGGCTGACAGTACCCAGGATACTGTGCAAACCATTTTCTTTCTTACAAATTTATGTGGGTTTTTTGTTGTTGTTGTTTTGATTTTGTTTTAATCAGACATCGTGCACAGGGGTATTAAGTCTTCTAGTCTCACTAGCACAAATTAAAGAACTGTGGCATGGTTTGTCTTCATGAAAATATCTGTTTAGTTTTGTCTTTTTTTTTCCCTTTTGTTTTTGTGGTGGTGGTTATATCTCATACCAGTCAAAAAGGAGAGAAAGCAATAAAAGTTTCATGAGTTCATTAAAGTTTTACAGACACTACAGTTCCTGGAAAACCAGTTGTTGCTCTAATCCCCTGCAGTAGTTCTGGTTGGGAGGCATCTTAGTCATAAAGAAGGAGGGATTAGGGATGAGGAATGAAAAGTGAAAAGGAGAGGCCAGAGCCAAGTGCTGATATGTTATTTGGACTACATTCAAGGTTCTCATAGCTTTCTGTGCGGTCAAGTGTAACTTGGCTACCACTATCTGGGGAGAAAATAGAGCTATGGGAATTGAAGCCCTGCTGATTCGCAGGGGATCATTTGGTGGTAAATGCCTTAGTTAGAAGCATAGCATCAATGCATATGGAGCTGTTGATTTGCAATTTTGTTCAGGGTTTTGCTGATTTCGGGGAGAGAATTTAATGGACTCAATGCTCAGCCATTTTGGAGATAGAAAGGATTCTTAAATTATTTTTTACAAAGGAAGTTGTGAAATTTAATGAAGGAAAAAGATATAACATCGGCTAGGGCTTGATGATCGATGAGCTTGACTCTTGATTCTTAACCGAGTGGAAATGTTGATGGTTCTAAGTGTTTGACTTCCCAGCAGTGGTCAACCAAGACCCAGTGAGTTAACTTTGGACTATATCTTTTCACTTTAAATAATTATATGGAGTACATAGAAAGGCTTAACTATAGTCATTATGTAGTTGGATAAAATAAATCTTGACAATCTCTGCCTTTTGATTATCTTTAAGGTAGTTATTGACATGGTTGGATTAATGTGTGCCTTTTTACTATTTTGCTATTTGTGGAATGCAGTTAACTCCATTTCCACTGGGAAAATATCTATTCGATCTATTCTCCTTCTCCTAACACCCGCGTACTGTTTACTCTCCCATTCTTTTTTTTTTTGTTTTTATTTATTTATTTTTTTTTTAAACATTTTATTTATTTATCTTTAGAGGGGAAGGGAAGGAGAGAGGGAGAGAAACATCAATGTATGGTTGCCTTTTGTGCGTCCCCTGCTGGGAAATGGCCTGCAGGGAACCAGCCTGCAATCCAGGCATGTGCCCTGACTGGGAATCGAACCGCGATCATGTGGTTCGCAGGCCCGCGCTCAATCCACTGAGCTACACCAGCCAGGGCTACTCTCCCATTCTTAATTGGTTTTTGTTTTCCACACAGTACTGACAAGTGACCAAACTGGTAGTACTCACCCAACTCATTTAATGGAGTAAATTAGCTCTTGATCAACACCTTGAAGAGAGTTCCAGAAGTTTCCATATTTTAGCTGGCATTAAAATGAGACCCAACATGGCAGACTGCATCTCTGAAATGTTTGTGCCTATGTGTATGTTTCCCTACATGTGCACGGACACACACATGCATGAACCCACACATCTACATAGAGAACTCATCCCGTGTGCTTTTCTTACAATGTGACTGACAGCCCCTTTCTGCCATGAAGAGATGAGGTCTATTTTTTTCCCCTTGAATAGAGTGAGGCTTGTGACGATCTGGCCCATAGAGCATGGCAGAGTTGACATTATGTGTTCTGAATTTTCCTGATGGTATGCTTGGGCATGAAAATCTATTGTGGCTCATTATGGCTATGGTGTCCAGCCTGCAGGCCACATGCAGGCTCAACACAAACTCCTCAATTTACTTAAAACTTTTCTTTTGCTCATCAGTTTTCATTAGTGTTCGTGTATTGAATGTGTATCCCAAGACAATTCCTACTCCAGTGTGGCCCAGAGACACCGGAAGTTTGGACATCCTGGTCAGCTAGACTCTTTCCGTTTGGAAGCTCATGTACGTCAGGTGTTGGATATTTTCCTGAGTTATTTCTTTGATCATTTCTTCTTCAATCCCCTCCCCAGTTCTGTGATCCCTTTTTTTCCTGGAACTTTTAAAAAAATTGGATTTGGGAATGTTGATCTGTCTTTTAATGTGTTGTATCTTCTGTACTGTTTTCTCTGTCTCTGTATTTTTTTCTCTTTCCTGAGTCTTTCATCTTTTTCATTAGCAGTATTAAAGCTGCCCATAATCTCACAGCCCAACTAATAATGTACATTACATGGCTCTAATTTTTGCCTGTATATGACTAAAATGACATATTTTTGTTATTTTAATGTGTACGTATCTATTTATGTGTTAGAAAAGCTCTTACTATGACTGGCCTTTAAAATTATTTCCCTTGTAAAATGTCTATTCCACTTTTCCTCCACCTCTTTGATTTTGGGATCCTTTTTTTTTATTATGCTGCTCATAAATTTCAGGAGTTTTCTTTATACTTAGGCACTCTTGTTGATTTTAGATACTGCATATAATTTATTCTAATCTTTATCAGTTAATTTATCCATAACCTTCTTTGTTTAAAAACCATAATTTTCTGTAATTTAATTTAGCAATTTATTTTTTCCACTCTTGGACTTTTGAAGTTTACTCAAGAATCAGAGTGTGTCTCGAGGATAGTCTCTCATAGAACTGGATGTGTGTGCTGATCAGTGTGTGGCAGGATATTTTCCTATTTCATGGACTATTAGTTTCATAGTTTTTTCTCTCCCATCTGGAGTTCACCTTGGTATTTTGTTTAGTTAGGGATCTGGCTTTTTTTCCCGTGATATAGTGAGGTAAGTTTTCCAACCACAGTTGCCAGGACAGTATATTGTTTCCTCATTGACTTATAATAACATCATTACATATATTTTGTGTTCGTATGTATGTAGATAGATTGATTTATTTTCTTTTTTTGCTGTTCCATTTTTTTAAGCCCCCACACTATTCCTTTTGTAATTATGACTTTATAATAGAGTAACATTCCCTTTAATAATCAACAGGAAAAGAAGTATTTAATTGAAAAACCTGCTTTTGACATTAAGCCTTTGAGAGCTTTCCCTAGGAACATTTTAGAGGAATAATATTTTGTAAGGTGGCTTATTTTATATATGTTTAAGAAAGAGAACACATTAAACGGAATTCACTGAAAAGTAATTTTCTATGACTTGCTTAAATTAAAACATGTCCTAATTTTTGGAACTTCCACCCTTGGTTTACTTTTATACGTAGCACTACCCTGTTAATTTTGACTGCTCATTTTCTGCTTCACATATTGGCAACTTATATTGCCCCATTAAAATGTCTGTCTTTAGAGTCTCTCTGATACTTGTATTATATTCTATATTTATATTTCATATTTAAATGTAACTTATATAAACTGGTCAAAACCAGCTAATCAAGAAGTTCCTCATTACTTCCTTTTCTCCTGCCTTATTTTCTGTAGTTTATCTTCCCCCTCCAGCAAAAGCAAGATACTTAGCATTCCATGAAGACATATTTGTCTTTCTTCTGTCTAAAACGCCTATCTCTGTCACTACTTCCTCAGTCTCAGCCTCTTTAGAGTGTAACTGCCTTCTAAATTCATCCTAAGCATCTTCATTTCTTGGAAGATCTTCCTGAATATGCTTAGTACAACTCTATGATACTTGTTATAGCTTCTCATATGAGATTTCCCTTGCTAGCTTTACATGAGACATACTTTATGTCTCTCAGACCATCTAAAACAATGAAAAGAAGAAAAGTGTTTGTCTAATTTCACATCTTTGTGGTCTGAAAAGGAATAAACCTCCATGTTGTATGGGAAAGTAGGGATAAACATAGACAATTTAAATTATTTTTATAGCTGTGATGAAGTTCAGGTTGCTACAGCCAAGTTTTAGAACAAAAACAAGGGCTGCATATTCATGAAAGGTCCACATGCAAAGTTGTTCCTTTCAGAAACCAGGTGATGTAGCCAAACAGTGAAGTATCAGTAAATCCGCGTTCATGTTGACCACATGGAGTGAAGCTAAAATCTCGGGGTTCCACTTCAGATGGGAATACCAGAAATAAATTGAAACATACCCAAATTATGCAGATGGTATGGATAACAGAGTTGGAGAAGAAAGACATTTAAATTTGTCCAGGAGAAAATATAAAGCAGAGGCAAGTCTTGGGTCTGTACCTTGTCTCAGGCAATAAACAAGAGAAACAAAGAAGCCCTGCCTTGTCCAATTCTTTTATCTCCAGAATTCAAATGTAGAGTTTTCCTGAAGTCATTTGGCTAAGATATGTAGTGCCTCACTGGCTACACACTGCCTGTGTTCATAGTGGTACTGATGTTTTGAATAGATTGATCAGTATTATACATTCATAAACCAGGTGGCTATTCATGAGGCTAGTCAGGGACATCTGTCCATCCGTAGAGTACCATCTCCCTGAACACACGCATACACACACACACGCACACACACAAGCCCACACCTGCACAATGACCAACGTTATGGATATCGTTGCTCCATGAGCTGGAGGAGAAGATGGACTGAGAAGGAAGAGGCATCCAAATCCTTCATCCCACTTCATTCGTTTCTATGCCGGGGCTTCTCCAGTGCTCTGGCTAGTCCTGTGAGTTACATGAAATCATACATACAAATCTAGAGCGTTCTTTCCAACACTGTGGTTAGAGGTAAAATCAGTAGCTTATATACTAACGTAACCGTGCTGCTTTAGAATTCTTGAGAATGGCTGTGGACTTCACTTTGTTCTGTTTCCCATGTTGCTGTATCATGAACTTCATCTCTGTGGTTGACTGAGACACCTTGTCACGTGAAGTGTCTCTGGCTGAGCTGACAGAGAGGATCGCCATGTGTCTTGCCCTGGTCTAGGTGCGCTGCAACCTAAATTCTGTTACTTTGGCTAAACTTTTAGGCTAAGCCCTACCCAAGTCCATCTCAACATCAATCTTCAGATACCAGAAGTCTCACTTTTATTTTACTATACTGTTTAATATTCTCTGGTTCTCTCACTTTTTATATCATGTACTATGTGGTGATTATATCTGATTACTTCAATATTTGCTACGACACTTTATATAATAACACCACAACGTAGCTAATTTTTTGTAATATTGAAGAACAGTTCTGAGAAATTAGTAGCTCTTCCCTACATTCTTGCATCTTTATCTTAGCTGTTAATGATACCTAACAGGGCATCTATTTTCTCGCATTAACACAAAGCTTCTGTGTAGCTTATAATCATTAGCTGACTTGACAACTGTGCCCCTGAGGCCCCAGATCTCCCCTTGCCGTTTATTCATGGAGATTTAAAGGCTTCACATTTACAAGTAGTTTTTATTTGATAATGTCTGCAAATTCTAAATACTTCATTTAAAAGAACATGAAATGAGTAAAAAGATAAATAGTTGTGTAGTCTCACTGATGAGCCGTAGCCACGTTGCAGGGAACGTATTTACCCTGTATGATTATGTGTGTGTGTGTGTGTGTGTGTGTGTGTGGGTTGGGTGTGTGTGCATTTTGCAGAGAGGATTTGCTCAGGGGAGAGGAAACAGGGCTGTATATTCCATCTATGACTGAAATATGTTCACCTTTGCCAGCTGTGCTGTCGTTGCTGTCAGTTCTTTAGGTCCCTTTGTGTTTGCCACACAGATTGCCCAGGTTTAAGGTTACAGCGTTGTGAACTAGGTCATCCAATTACCCATTTTCCCTTATTCAGGGAACACAGACAAGAGTCTTGGCTTGCTGTGAGAATGGGCTTCTGGGGGCTGCTCAATCTCTGGCAGAATTGGGTGGTCCACTTAGTTGTAATGTAAACTAGGTTTTCCAATGTAAAGAAAGAAACCCAAACTAAATTTAACTTAAAGTGCATTTTCTCATCAAAGACCTAAGCAGTTTAGTTCAGAGACCAGGCTACCAAAGTTCAACAACAAACGATCTGATGGCAACAAGGGAAGACGCGGGACTGTGGCCCTGAGCACGAGCTGGCCCTGGGTTGAAGTTGGACCTGAGACACAGAATGGACGGCAGTGGGGCCTGACGTGACTCTCAAGTCAGGGGATGACCTGGTCCCTGCTAGCACAGTGTGATGATGGCATCCCCTTGGGGACAAAAGACAGGTTCATAGTGCAGTGTCCTCGGGATGTATCTCTGGACCCCTAACGTGGCTCGTTCATAGAGGCTGAGTCAAAAATCAACTGCAACATGGAAGGCAGCTGGCTTTGTTTATGCTGGTACCTGCCGTACTTGGATTTCTTCAGTTCACACCTGAGTTTGAGAACGGTCATCCTGCATCAGTGTGCTGATCAGGGGTCTGCTCCTGAGGAGCAACAGGAGGGAACTTGTGCTCAGGGCCAGTGTCTTCTAAATAATCGCTCCCTCAAACAAAACACATTCAATTATAGTATCATAGACATTTTAACTGTTAGCTCCGATTCACTTATTCACCAAAAAATTTTAACACATTTCTAGTACAAGAAATTTTAATATTCCATTGTACTCGTTTGCGAGAAAGATTTTCTTCACTGGGGGCATTTTGTAAAACAACAACAATGAAGTGAAAAAAAAGATTGTGTACTCTAAATTTTCTCAATTGTTAGCTTTTGTCCTTGAAAGTAGGTTCCTCACACCTGAGCTTCCTTTCCTTTTCATCCTGATTTCTTCTTTCCCTGGTGATGGAGCATCTCAGTGTGTGTTCCTGGGCCTCTGCGGCTTGCCGTCTCGGTGTTATCACAGCACGGAGCGTGTAAATTACCTTCCCCTCTTCCAACTCAGAGGCACCGCTGTGCTCTCCAGCATCGGTCTCCCTGCCCTGGCCTGCAGTTTTGACAAGTTCACAGCACTTCTGTCTCACCTGGGTGCCGATCAGATTTGCTTCCCTCTCCCCTTCATCCTGTGTCTTCTGTGTAATTATTAAATGCCATTCTTTTCCTACTGAGCAACTTTAAAGTTAGACAGCTTGTGTCTTCTGGACCAATTTTTGAAGTGTTTAGCTTTTTCAGAAGATGGCATTGACGTGATTCTTTTAATCTGGAGCATTCAAACTTTGGGATACACAGTTCATATCTGTGTTCGGGGTCAAGAAATCTTTAACTTTACCATAGCTCCTGAAAGAAATGAGATGTTACTTTCTCAAGGAGAATCTGTGGCTTATTGCCAGGTATACAATGCAAAGTAGAAATATGGAGGAGAAACTTGGTACCTAGAACGTTAAGTTAAAAATGTGGTTTACATAGGAAATGCCTCCCTATTTCTGCTGCTAGTTGGTGAGCATCTTTTACTAATGCAACCAAGTAAGAACACTCTTGATGTAGTATGTTAGAAGTTTTTCCCAGATTTCTAACTCTTCCAAGGAATATATATATATATTTCACCATAAAGGCATTGAATGGTTTATTCTTGTAATTCACATGTAGCAAATGCACAACTTTTCAAAGTCCCTGCGACCTTTGAGTGAAGATTAGTAGAAGTGAAGATCTTTGAGTTTTATCTCAATCCTTTGATTATTTTTACTTTGCCTTATTTTTGTGAATTTTTTCATTGTTGTGATCTGAGCACAGTCTGGCACAGATAATTTGAGACAGAAACACTTGGATTAAAAATTTAGTTTTAAGATTCAGTACCTGAGTCTGTAACTGAGTAGTTAGGGCAAGTCAGTGGGTTTTCTAAACCCTGTTTCCTTTTGTCTAAAAGTGGAATAGAACACCTCCTCCTCTATACCCGAAAGACTCAAAATGGAGTATATACTGAATTCATACAGACACACACATTAATTTTCTATAAACTATTACTAAATTCTAAGTGTAAGCCAACTATAGCCTATAGTATTTAACTGAAGAAACAGTAATTATGTTTTTCTAAGCCCTGAAAAAAAATCTGCTATATTACCCGACTGAGGCTTAGTATATCAATCTCCAGTGAAAAGTTTTTCTTACGAATTCTCATTGTTCTGGTTTTTTAAAAATTATTTTTTCTTCGTGCTCTCATTGTGTGCATTTCACATTGGAACCTAACCACTGTACCCTATGAAACATTAACAATAGTGTACCAGGCTGGGAGTTAAACTATATTAAAGGATATAAAGTTTTGTGTTAATGGAAAACTGACATGAGATCATCTGAGAGTGCAGAGGAGCCATAACTACATGGGCGGTTCTGATGGACAGAGATGTCTAAGGCGGGGAGCCTGGGAAAGGGCCTGACATGAGGATATGCAAGGCCTACAGTTCTGATAGGAGAAGAAAGCCATTGTGAACAGAAAGAATAGCTCGTGGAAATACAGGATGGGCTGGAAGGGCTGGTCTTGTTTGGTGAGTAGTAAATAATTTGTAGTAGCTGAAGTTGACCCATGTGAAAGACTGGGAAAAGTAAATCTGGGCATTTGGAGCAAAATGATGATTAATGTTTTTATGCTTAAGGAATTTCAAATTCATACCGTGGGGGAAGATTGGGTAATTTGAAGAAGTATTAGAAACGTGTGTAAGGAATCTTTTCACAAAAAGAGAGTAAAAAACGGTAAGAACTAAGAGTCTTAGGTGTTGTGTCTGCTCAAGTGAGATATGGATCGAACTACAGCAGCAGCTGTGAGTGAGAGAAGGGAGAGAATGTGATAAAGATGCATATTTTTCTCAAAAGAAGATATATTCATATGTCATAAGTGGGGAGTGCAGAGGCACTTGGTAGAATGGGAGATGTTATTAACGGGAGTGCTTTGTATATATGAAAGAGTGTAGAGTCAGAGAAAGAAAGAGAGATGAAACACTTAAAATGATATTACCGAGGTATGGGGGTTATGGGAAAGAATGAAGCCAAGAACATCCTTGATCACTAGGGCAGCAGAGGAAGTTTTCAGAGACAGGAGCACTTGCTAGAAATCTTCCAATGAAAACTTTTGCTCCCACCTTCACCCCCAAACCTGGGTGTTGGGAATCTGAACAGTGAAGCAGGAGTGCTGATGAATCTCAAGGCTGAATAAGAAAAATGCTGGGGAGCAGACAGAGTAACTGGCTTCTCAATGCCTTTCATTCATTAAATTGACTATATAACGTGAGACTGATGAAGGTGTGATTGCATATAATTAATTAGCAGCAATATTTGTAGGTTTAATGAACTTAAATCTAATTGCAGAAAAGGCATACAGAGCTCACTTAGTTTTTTTTAAACTCAGTACAGTTAATTACTTTGAGCTTGATGAAGAAAAGAACAGTAAGTCCAATGTCAGAGAACACAATATATCCGAGATCTTAAATGTGAGTCCTGGGTGCATGGATTTGCTGGGTCATTAAGCATTGTCATGCAGGTAAAGGATTATCAAGAGAGGATTAGATTCTTCTGTCTCTCTATAAAATTTGAGTGAATGTGAATTAGCCTAAAGAATTTTCTACCCAGGTAGTACCAGGGAGAAAAGAGGGAAATAGCAGTTATTGCTTGGCCCTTAGCTCTGCATTCTGGAGGTGTGAAAGTATTTCTAATTTGTGGTGTGTGAGCTCATTGCAGCTGCCTCTGTCTCTCTCATTAGTATTTGTGAGTGTGTTAAACTGTGACCATTGGTTTCCAATATAGAAAACTGGACTGACTCACATGCAGCATTCACCATGCACACCCGTGACTTGAAGGAATGATACTGAGAGACCGTTGACAACCAGAATAGGGAAATCCAGAAGGCAGACAAGTCACAAAGGTTGGCACTTAAACTCTCCTGTGTTGCTGGTGGCAGTGTTAAATGGTACATTTTGGAAAACTACTCAACAATGTCTTATACAATTAAACACATATGTATTTTATGGTACAATAATTCTACAACTATGTATGTATACAAGAGAAATGAAAACATGTATCCACAAACAATTGCACAAAAAATTTTATAAAATGTTTACTTACATCACCCAAAGACTGCAACAAGCCACATTTCATTGGTAGGAGAATGGATAAATGAATATTATTCAACAGTGAAACAAGAAGCAGCCACTGCCATGTGTGACAATATGAGTGAATTTCAAAGATAGTAAGTAAATGAAGCTAGAGTGAAATTACTACATAGCATTTTATGCTCCTTGTATAAAATTTTTAAAGGCATAATCAGTCTGTAAGGATAGAAATTAGAACAGTGATCTTTTGTGGAGAGGCAAGAAAGGGGCACAAAAAAATTCCTGGTGATAGAGAATTGTCTGTGTCTTGTTTAGGGATTTAATTATTTGGTTGTATCAATTATAAACATATATGGAATTTGTATGCTCAAGTTCTTTGCATTTTATCATATAGACATTTTACCTAAAAAAAGAAAACAAGAAAATATGGTATCAGCCTCCAAGGCAGGAGTCAAAATAAACTCAAAACCATAAAAACATTTAGAGATATTTCATTATATTATATATTTCTGGTATTAACCCTCTTTAAAATTTCATGCAGATATAATTGGTTAAGAAGAAAGGGTCATTATAGGTCCTCAGGCCTTGGAATAGTGAAATAAATGTGCCTCTATATCTATGAATAAAAGTCACACCTTGAATGTTACCCAAGATGAAGCATGAACAGGATAAAGACAATTGTCCCAAAGACACTGATAGCTTTGAAAAATGTTAGTGATGAGAAAAGAGTGGAATTCCAAGGAGTGTTGGGAAGGAAGCAGACCTGCCTGAAGTAGCAGCAGAAGCTCTGGTGTCCTCATGGAGCATGCGTGACCACCTTCATCAGCTCATTCATCCAGCTAGACATTTACATAAAAAATGATGACATGTAATTAGAGTATGAAGAACAGAAATCTCAGAATATGGGGTGGAGCAGTTTTTGGCAAAATTATGCAGTTTCCTGTATCACATTCTAACCACTCTGTCCCATGTCCCCATCAGCTGGGTGGCACCCCTTTGACTTTTCCTCATCACCTAGCTCTTCTTATCCTATCTTCAAAGCTCCTCATTCATCTTCAAGTGTCAAATTGGAAGATGACTCCAAACAAACACAAAAAGAGGACTAGAAATTGGTGTTAGATCGCTGTTATCTTTCCCGTCAATCACAGGGACCCAGTAGCCACTGCCTCACATGTAGTGTCGGAAAGAACCTGAAGTCTTATCTAGGCTCAAACAGAAGGAATATCTTGATTGATCAGCAACAAGCAATTAGCAGTATCTACAAAGGGGATGTAGTTGGCATTGAAAATAGAGGATGCCCAGCGTAGAAGGTGTCTCTGCTTAAAGCTGCGCATTTTTAACAGAAGGTTCCTGGAGCAATGGCTTTTGCAAAGGCCCTCATCACTGCCTGTGATAATGAGAAATGCTGTGCACCAGATGGACTTTTCCACATCCAGCAACATTCTGCAAATCACTGTACTGTTTATAATAGTTTTAATCAAAGTGTTGGCCTCGGCCTATGAGGGGATCATGAAATCCATTTAGCAGGCTGCAGCTACCATATTGTAAGGAATAGACTATAATAATGTAGAGTGAATAGAAACAAATTAAATTTCTAATTGCTTATACACATATATACTATGTATGCATGTGTGTGTATATACATATATATATAATTTCAAATAAAATTATAAAATGTATTTATTTCTAAGGAGAAGTGTTTAGAAAGTTTGAAATCTGTTTATTCATGGGCTCATTCCCCATGCAATGGGTTTTAGAAAAAATGATATTTTAAAAGTTTTTTGAACTGTCACTGACATGAAATCTGTCACTGTAGTTGCTCAGAGAGCTGATGTACAGGTAAGGCATGTGTGTGGCAGTTGATACATATGTGATATTAGCAATGATACTTTCTGATTTTAGAAGAACCAGATGCCACATCATCCCTTTAATGTTAAATAATCATCACAGATGATGCTAGTTCTTGCTGGGCTCTAAGTTTGGAGTTACTAATAGATGTGCAGTACAGTTGACACTTTTGGATGATCGAGGGCCGAACTGGAGCACAGGCCACCTTGGCCAACAGAACCTCGGAGGTAGCTCCCAAGACAGCTTCCACTCACCTGACTTTAAACCCAAATGTCACTTCGGTGTGGGGGCACTAGGCTGGTAAGGTGTCCAAGTGACACATCAGTTCTACAAAGATACTCTGAGCTGAATGGCTCACACCCAAGTATGTAGCTTTGGGATCTTTCTAGTAAACATGCAGCCCGCAGGTCAGCCACTGACCCCAAGTGTTCTCAGACCTCTGGAGGTCCCTGGGGATAGCTGCATGCTGAGTGGGTCACAGAGGAAAGGGAGCCCCTGGGAACCACCACAGGCTCATGTCAAGGTCTAAAGCCTCGTGGGGACATTGTGATACTGCTGTTTCTTTGCTGAAGAGCAAACGGCAGCTCTTCCCCAGAGACTCTACTCACCAGTCATTTCTGTCTCTAAGGAATGATTGGAACCTTCTCTAAGGAACCTTTTATGGCTGTGCTAGGGACATAGAGGGAAGCTGTGAGCCTGCTTTCAAATTTCCACCTTAGAAGTCGGAGGAAGTCCAACCTGTGAAACACCCTTATTCCAGCTCCGTCTTCTCCACAGACCACTTTCCAGAGTCTGCGGCATGCACGCTTTGACACACAGGTCTCCTCCGCGATTCGAAAGCAGAGCATTCCTGTGAGGCCTTTCATAAGCCCAAATGGCATAGAGGGACGATCCCATTACCATCCATGTATATGGAAACACTTTTGAGCTGTCCAAGGCCAAAATATAGCATACCAAATAACACATAACACGTAAAATAACACCTTATTTTCTAATGATGCTCAAGACACATTTTGCTAATGGAAGCCCAAAATGAATCGACAGAGAGAGCACAGATGATGCTCACAGACACCTGTGGAACGGCTGGTGGCCGGATGCAGAGTGTGGTTCCCCTGGGAGAAGCTTGGTGGGGGGGCACTTTCACTGCTTGGGGTACGTGCTGCCTCTGTGATACCTGCTGCGAAATAAATGGCAAATGCTACCCCCCAGCCTTTTTTGGTAAAAATGAAGGTTCCTCATTTCCTGTAAAAAGAAAAGCCTCTTTACATTTCTTTCAGTTAGCAAAAACGGTGCTAATGGAGGTCTTTAATAAAAGCAAAGTGGTACACCGTGAACGTCCACAAAGTAAGGGATGCTGGTCATGCTCTGTTCCCTAGTGTCCTTGCAGTTCGGGAATGGGCACGGTGAGGGTCAGCCCCTGGCTGTGATGCTCTGCACAGTGAAGCGGCAGTTGAGGGAACCCACGACACAGCCTGGCAGGCTGTACAGACAGGAAAAGAAGACATACCATAAAGCCTCAGATTCATTTTTCAGCTATTTTATATGAGCAGGTACATTTGAATGTCTGTCCCAAAGTCAATGAAACAGGGGCGGCTCTGTGTGTGGCATGCGGGGCTGGACCACGGAATGATTAGCTGGTGCACAGATTTGCGAACGCCCGTGTGAGCTGTACACCAAACGGCCAGAGCTGAGCCCATGCCTGAGACCCCCCCTCACCCTCCGCCACACAGTCTCTGGAGCTCTGAGACGTAGAATTGATTGCCGTAGTGGAGCTGGACCAGGTCTGAGTTGCCCTACAGTTGCTGAAATAAGTCTGAGGCCACCCTACGAAGGAGGGTGTAGCCTGCTTCATCATTACTCTCTCCACACATGGGCTCTGTCTTGTCCCAGATGCCAGGCCAATTCTGTGTGGCAGCAGGGACACTTTAGTGGTTTCATACTGAGGACATCCCTAATGATGTTGGCTTAACACACCGCAGTGCCCCCTGCCTACCATTGGGTGTCTTTGTGGTGCTTTCAATCATGTACTGCAGACCTCACCTGGCCCTGGTGGTCCCAGTGACACCAGGAACTCTGGTTCGGAACTGCTGCTCTGGAACTTTGTACCACCCTTCAAGTGGCCTCTCCTGTTGTCATTGCCCTGACTCAGTGATTCCACTCTTACTCTCAGTCTCCAATGTTTAGGCATCTTCAGCATGCTGACCCCAGACTAACAAAGCCAGGACGGTTAACCCATAGAGGGTCTCTGTGCAAATCAGAAAGCAAAGCACCTTCTGGGTGGGCTGTGTCCTGTGCACATGCTGAGTGACTCGATGTCAAGACCATATAATGTGCAATTTATTAAAGTTGCCTTATGCCCTGGGGAGATGTAACCCCAGGTGGCTTGGAAAGCAGGGTAGGTGCTGAATTTCAGCAGTGCTCACCTCTCAGCTGGGTGTTTACGGACACTGGACAAGCTATACAGGTAGACAAACGACTTAGGTCTCCTCCATGAATTCCTTTTATGTAGGCTGTCAAGTCTGGAAATTGCTCTAGGGCCTCCTTTTGTGCTTACCTGGATTTCTGCATCACATAGAAGCAGCTGGGCTCTAGAGGCAGAAATTCTGGATGTGGACCACTGCTCAAGTACGGAATTCTGACATCCTCTGGATGTTGTAAATAATCAATTCATGATAGTCAAATACTGACTTGCACTGCTGTTTTACATAGACATCTTTATCAGAACCAAACCTAATGCTTAGAAGAATGCCAAGAATATAGTAAAAAAAGATGTGAGTGAAACAGATGCCACATTGCTTCTCCCTGCCTTTGGTACCTTCCTGCTGAGCAAGCAGCAGATGCGGAATCCTTCCCACACAGCCACGGCTTGCTGCCACGTAAATCATCCTACTTAGCCAACAAATCCCCAAGTACGACAGTAGGGTTAAAACGTGCAATAAAAGGTGATACTGAAATGGAAGTGTCCACTGAAGACCTCAATGCATGAAAATAAGCAATATGATATATGTTGAAGGGTATGCTCTGTTGAATGGTTCTAGGTGCAGTTGATAAATTATTTTGCCAGAACAGTAAGGATGTCACTGACATTTGTAGATATTACAGTAGATTATATTTACTCAAGATGGTTAATAAAAGTGCAGTTGCTCCTGGGAAAATTTGCGCTGATACTATGTAGCTTGATATCCATCGTTCCTTCAGGCCTGCAACCTGTTCAGAATTTGCAGTCCCTTGTAGGTAAGTTGTTTCACCCCTTCTCTACCTGCCCTGTTTTTTTTTTTCATGAGCAGATGTTTTTAATCTTTTCATTTAATGCAGACAGTATGTGTAAATTGTAATAAAACAGGACTGTGAAGGATATTTTCTTTTTAAACCTAAGGGATGGCACAACAAGGAAGACCACTGACAAGCATTAATGGCCATTTCTACGTAACAGAAAATTTCAGTTGCTCTGACAACCTGGAGATGCTCCAGGAAGGAAATGAATGTTTCCCGCCCCCCCTCAAATGTGTCATTTTGTATTAGCAGAAGCTAATACAATTTGAGAATTATTGCTTGTATATCTGGAGTTAAATTTCTAACGCTTTAAATGCTCATCCTTTACGGCTGTGCCACATTCTTAGAAGGTTCACCAGTAATCACACTTTCTGCTGCAATGAGTACACATTGGGGGAAGTTCATCACAGACTCTTTCTTTTCTTATGGAGCAAAATGAGTTCAATCACCCATTGCTCAGATAACAAAGCAATTCAGAAAGAAAACATTTTTGTTGCTTTTTTTCTATTTTTATCTCAAATGGATGGTGATAAGCATGGTTGCTAAAAACTGTGTGGCCAAAGAAAGCACTAAAATAAACAATAGACTTAAATGCTGTGATGTCTTTCTGAAATGGACCACGTCGAAGTTAGACATGTAAAATGCTTACATTAGTGGGCAGTGAAAATGTTCCATAAAACATACTTGAAATGGTTCCTCACTTGTCTTTAATCATTCCATTTAGGTGAAAATTGGTTATAAGTATTTCCAAAGAAGTAGGGTGGATCTCATAAAATATCAAAAGTGGTATTAGAAAGCAAAAAAAAATTAATGCAGAAGATACACTGAGTCTGGGAGCAAGGTAAAATAATGGCACAATGTTGTAAGTCTACAAGTGCAGGAAGATGATAAAAACAGAGACATTTGAGCTGGGCCTTAGAACAAATGGGATTTGAGAAGTACACGTGAAAAGAGCAGACCAGGCGGTTGTATGCAGATGGGTACAGAGGGGAGAAAGGGCTTGCAGGGTGCCGAGTTTAGTCCTGTGGACGGGGCTTGCAAGTTCACTGCCTACAGGGAGCACCCTGGGGACTTGCCTGGGTGAAGAGGGCAGTGCGAGGCTGCACTAGCTGAAGAGCCGCAGATGTGAGAGACTCCTGCTGAGGTCGGCTGTTTCCAAAGACAGGTGCAATCTATCAAAGGGGGAGTCAGAGTTGGATTTTCCTGTGCTATTTCCTGCTTTTACTGTGTTTGGTTTTGTTGGAAGACCATAGTCTACTGCTGACTGCGAATCAGCCTACAGCTCTGTCCAGAACCTGCCCGGTGTACCTGCACCCAGGTGGGTGTGCCACACACGATGCACAGCATACCTGGCTGGAGACCTGCTTTCACCACCCTGAAGAGGGCACTGCAGACGCCTTTCCTGCTGCCTCCTCCAAGGGTCTGCCCATGACAACTGACAGCTGACAGCAGCTGTGCGTGGCCCCTCTTTGCAAAAATGTCAGTATTGTTTGGGCCCAAAGTTCTCCTTCATGTTTTTAAAATGATCTTTATTGCTGGTATCTCATGCATATCAACAACTGTATATATACAATGTGATGAATTTTTGACATTAAGAACATATAATCATTGCCGTTCCTTCCAATGATTGAAAATAAGTTTTAAGAACGTACTCTGATGACCCTGAGGACTGTTATTGTGGGGTCTCAGTGGAGTCTTGGTGAGGAACAGTTCAAACCTGAACTTTGGAAAAGGCAACTGGAGAGAAGAGATGGATTATTCCTCCAGAGCACACTCTTAAAAATGAAGTAACAAGCTTTGTGAATGTGTACCATGTGGTGTCATGGGAATCAATCACATGTAATTAGGGAAATTTTCAACACTATTGCTTCTGGTAGAAGCTAAAGAGTTCCCTGCACCTATATAAATGATAACAATGAAAATCTTTTGTGTGAATCTGTAAAAATAATGCTATTTGTTTAGGACTGATTGATGTTTCTTATCATTTATACAAGATTATCTTTTAGTAAACTAGAAATTATAATATCATCGATGTCGTAGATATTTTGACACAAACTTTATTTTGTTGTTCCGTTGAGGACGTTCTTCAGTGCCGGTACAGGAGAGGCTAGCTCCTATTGGGTGATCTTAAACAAACGCAGCACATCGAGAGGGTTCAGTGGGGCAGAATAACATTCCTGTGAGTTGAGACTTAAATTTTTTTCCCCTAAGATAATGTAAGGACTCTTCATGTCTGTAGATAACAATGCATGTTCTATAAGACAGCAATACCACCTCGAATACCTACATCCATGATATTCATTCAATGATTTAAAAAAATATTTATAGCATACTTATTAGGCCTTTGACCTCTCCCAGGCATTAGATATATAAATAAGAGCCATTTCTATCTCTGTTAACCTTTAAAACTTAATGGAGAAAACTGATTTTCATCAAATAATGCTACAAAAATATAGTTTAAGCAAAAAACACAAAGAAGAAAAAGAATAAGGATCTTGTGTCGATGTCTCCACAGTGATATCATAGTCTAGTTTTAACTTCAAGCCCTCACAGTCTCGGGTGATCTATTGTTAGGACCCAGGTGCACTCATCAAATTTGACTTTAGCTCACAAAGACCGATCCAGTAACAGTCCGTTATTAACCAGTTATCCCACGAGAAACCGATTTTGTGGGTAGGTGATTTTCATAGAAATGTTAGTATATTAAATGGGAATAAATAATTTTCTAAGAAACTCTAGACTCAAAAAATTTTTAAAAAGCACTGTAGAGTTTTATGATAATAGTAGATCATGGCTGAATAGGAAATATGGAAAGAGGAGAACCACCTCAGTAATGCCCCCATTGGATCTGCTTACTTCCATTAGATAATAATTTAGAGAGAATTAAATGGATGCCTGTTTACTTTTTAAAATGTCCCAAGAAAATAAAAAAGCATCAGGAATTTTCTTTAAAACTATATATGTATAATATGCTACTATATATATATATATATATATATGTTACTATGTACAGTATATGTATACTATATACTATAGATACACATGCATATACATGAACTGACAACCATGTGTGAAGGCACACGCACACACTAACATAAGCACACCAAATAAAAACATACTTTTAAAAATCCCTTTCACATTAGTATCTTTGTCATTAGCATTACTTTATGTCATTTCAAAGGAAGATTTATTTTTTTTATTTTACAAGAGAGCCAACTAACGTGGGCAAAACTTCAAGGATTTACTGGCCATTCACTGTTTTAGAAGTAGATCTAAAATTATACTGTAGTTTTTTGGTATGATTTTAAGCATGTTTTACTGTCGTGCCTTGCTGATAGACTTTTTAAGGCAGCAAATTACGCTTGCATGCCAATTTTATAATTTTACCTCCAGATTATACATCTGAGATAGGTCATTTGTCCCTCAAAGTCACTGCCACTTTCTTTGTTATGTATCTGGCATCAAGGACATGTGCCGGCTGGGTGCCAGGTACATCCCTGTGTCCGAGTCCCTGCAAAAGGTGTGCGAACCCACCGCTGTGGCCAGCTTCTCTGAGGGCTGCTGACTCACCCACTCAGGGGAGAAGTGAGTCACTCTGTGTTTTGTTTGCCTTCCTTTTTGCTGCCAGGAAAGCAAAAGAAGAGAGAACACCTTAATTTGAGGAAAAAGGCAATAGTGAGGAGTTTTAGGAGTTAGCACATCATCCACATCAAGGTGACCAATGAGGATGGAAAAAACGCTACCTGAGGATGAAAATGGTGGTAGGTAACACGTATCTGAGTGCAACATGGCCTGGCCACTTACTCATAAACCGACTCTGGGACAGACGCTTGACCTTTCCAGGTCTTGATAGCATGTTGGTAATTATGGCCTCTACTGAAAATTCTCTCCTCACATCTTTTGGAGACTTGCACAAACTTGGTCTTATAAAGCATATTCCACTGTCATGCATTTTCTCCTGACACCAGGAACAGGAAAGGTAAAGAGGGAAAAGTCCTAGATGAAATGGACAGTAAACATCTCTTAGGAAATAAAATTTACATGTATGTGTAAACCTTCTATTTTTTAAAAATTTTATTTAGTTATTTTTCAAGTACAGTTTTTTTTGTCTATTTCTCCCATCCCACCATTGCCTAGTCAATTTCCATACATTTCCAGTTCACTGCTTTTCCCAATTCGTTGAATTTGTCATTGTGAATGAAAAAGGAAAGTTGTTTTCTTTAACTCAACATTTAGTTAATGAGATATACCCTGCTAGAAAAAGGACATAAAAAGCACTTTAGTAGGAGTTTTAAAGATCTGAAAATTACATATTGTCCTTTGGTTCTTGAAAAAGCTGTTTTTTGAAGCCTCTTCCTTCATTCACCTTTGCAGTTGTTTCTAGTGAGGTAGCGGCTCACTTCAACCATCAAGTAATTATCTGCATGTCGGAAAAATTGACAGCACTATGTAAAGTATGTATCACACAGACATTAACAGCACTTCATTTCATGGTTCTTTGACACAAACACTCATTAAGTAAATCGTGGGACTCATAGTGTGGGAAGCTCCAACAATCGAAATGCCAAATGTGTCAGAAAACACATCTAGGACGATAACACGGCCGTTCAGAACGGGGTGGCACAGATTCAGAGGTTTTATATTTTGATTAAAAGTCTGAAAAATGGACTGATTCCACACTAAAACCAAATTGAGCTTATATGAGAGAGGAACTCTTTAAATGAGAGGAAAATAGTGAGCACTTATGGAGAGTCATTCTGTCAAAACTGTATACTGTTCAGCAGCGGCTCTGAGCACCAACTGTCTGTCTGAGGTGCACTTCCGTTTTTAAATTAAATTAAAAATAATAAAAAATAAGTGAAAATATTTAAAAATAACCACATCAATGGAAGTTGTAGTGGTTTGCAAAATACAGCACACAGAATAGATTTTTGTTTATTTTGTTTATTTTTGTTTTTGCTAATAGCTGGCTTCAATGAAGGTATGACTGAGTTATAATACAGCCAAACTGAAAATTTGAAAGTTTAAATGTGAAAAACTTATACTATGACACCCAAGGGCATCATGAGAATTTGGAAAACAATGACTCATCGTAGTAAAGCAAACCGATGGAGAATATTCTGCTTTGCCTATTTTTGCCGTGGTTTTTCTCGAGACGCATTGCCTGATTGTGCCACTGATAAAGCACATTTCCAGAAGTACGTCAGCAACTCTAGTTGCAGAATCAGAAAGGCAGGTAAACTGGTTTTCTGTCGTTTCTGAGATGACCCTCATGGCAAGTCCGGCGGGTTCTGGGAGGGTGCTGTGTTCGGGAGACATGAGGGGCCTGTGATGTAGATTTCCATGCGGACAATGGGTTCTTTCAGCCTTTAGAGATCATCTATTTACTAGAATGACTCTGGAATGAACCTGATGTTAAAATTAGAAGAAATACTATTGATTTTGTCTTCAAGTCCCCAAGTCCTCAAGTTCTCAAGTCCTCAAGTCCTCAACAACCCTGCTCTCCTCCGGCAGATTCCTGTAAACTCCTGTAGACTCCCATAGACTCGTGCCTGTGGTTGCTTTGATGGGGTCAGTCTATCTCATGGTTGGCCTTCCTGCTAGTTTTCCCAGCATTACTACCTTTTCCCAAGAACCCTGCCTTCTCATGATGTGCCTGAAATAAGACATCAGTTTTCTTTTAGGCTTAATTTGCTAGGACCCACTAAACATCTCTCTTTTGGTCCAGGATATCCATCCAACACTTCTCCCACCCCATCTTTCAAGTGAATCAGTTTTTCTCCTATCACTGTCCACCTTTCACATCTGTACCTAGTAATTGGGCATATGAAGGTGTGGATGGTCTTATCCGTGGTCTCTGATGACACATCTTTGCTCTTGATGACCTCTCCTAATTCTTCCATCACTGCCCTTCCGAATCTCAGACCTCCTCGTCTCTTGGCTGCAGTTTCCATTTGAATTCATGACTGAGCCAAGGTAAAAAAAACTTGTAACAATTTTAATGTCTTCATAGTCCATGTATTATGACAAGACATAAAAATAGTTCTTAACAAGGAAAACTTTACAATCTCCATTTGTTAAAAGGACAACCTTTTTACACATAGCAGGCAGTGGAACAGAAAGAAACAGTCAAAGTAGGCAGTTTGTGACAGTATTAATCATTAACATGTCCATGTTCTATGTATTCTACCAAATGCATCTTTATCACACCTCTCCAGTGAAGAGGGAATTTTAGAGAAAAACAAATAGGCATTAAAACAGCTGAAAACTCACCAAATATTCCCATGTAATATAGAAATATAGCTCTTCTATAAAAAGTGTTTGCTTTCCTCTCTAAGTGCTCCCCATTGAGGTTAGACTTTATAGGGAAAATATGATACAATAAAAACGTGAAGCCTGAGGCAGATGAGCTAATAGCACTGAGGTTGATGAAGGATATTTGCTAGCTGTGCCCTGGTGCTAGGTTGGCAGCACAGATGGGAATCTATTAAAACACTCGTATGCACAATATAGCTAGTGAGGTATTTAAATGGTTGCTCCACATACACTCACGGCGATTTTCTTCCTCTAATGGAGCTTTGGTTAATCAGTCAATCAGTCTTAGCTTTTTATCTGATGTATGCAGGCATTTCACTAGAAATAGAAAAGAAATCATCACCTTCTACAGAAAGTTTAAAATTAAATAGAGAAATGGCATAAAATAAGCAGAATCACATTAAAACAAACATGCACAGATTGCTTGTATCCCACAAGTGAATTCTCTCACAGACATGAGAATAATCCGCTAGATAGAGTGTTTGCCGTCTCATGGTCTGTACTATGTATCCCAATCAGGATCAATTTCTTTTGATTTGAGCTGGTATTGGTTTAATGAGTGTAAACTATTTTAAAGTTAGTTTAAATAACGGCAAGACTAACTTATATTGTTGAAAGAAATAAATGTTATTACAAAGTGAAATTGAATTAATGTAAAGATGGTGTTGCACTTACTCCATATTACCATGTGGGCTGAGTTATCTGCATATGCCAAGTGTAATGATACCACATACAGGGATGGTGGTCCAGTTATAACTGTTAGGTAAATGCAACACATCGAGACTTCCAAGCTTTCTGCTCTTCCTTTTTCATTACCTTCTTTGGACTTATTTTCCATTTACAATCATTAACTCGAAGCGTTCTCTGAGATTCCTGATTTTCTGTGTTTGGGGTGACCATACAAATTATGATGCAAACTGTGACACTTTTGAGACAGAAAGTAGATAATAGGACAATATATAAGAAACCTACAGAGTTGTGGGCAAACCATTCTCTTATCTATCTGAATTCCTTCTTTAGGTGTTACAAACATTCCCATTGCTTCTTTGAAAAATAACTCCTAAATGTGTGTATTGTCTCAAACTCAACTATTTCCAGCCTGCTTGCCTACTCAATAGCTTACAGAGAGTTAGTAACCCCAATGGTATTTCCAAAAGCAAATGTATTCTCTTACATTTCCTAAGATAAACCCTAGAATCCATCCTATTAAAGCAGATTTACTCACCATTTCATAGTTTAACTTTTGAATGTCTATAATCATATCATTTCCTCCACTGGAATTCACTCTTTAACCTTTCTTCTATTTTTATTCACATGAAAATAATTTTAGTTCTTTAAGTATATTCTTGAGTTCTATCTAGTAATTCTTTCTCAATATGACTTCTACATAAGCAAACAAGAATGAGTTCTCCACCTCTCTTGAACTTTTAGAATAACTTTTATATTACTACCTCATCCATGTTGAATTTTACTAATATAATACAAATGTGTATTAACTTTTAAACAGCATAATCTCCTTGAGGACTATAGATTTCATCTTGTGTATGACACATCTTACATAGTATCTTGTTTTGTTAGGCATGTGGTGGATATTTAGGAAAAATGTATTAATTAAAATAGCTACAACATTAAATATGAGTACATTGTAGGAGTGCATAAGTTAATAATTATTACATATAACATTTCTTTCTTGTGAATTTTCTCTATTCTCTTATAAAGGAACTAATCACTGTGTTATGGGGATGATTTTGGTAATTTGAAAACAGTATTTAAAAATGATTGATGGTCAGGTCTAGAATTACATCCATCTACAGTCTTTCAACACTAGGCATTCAATGATTCTAAAATTCTGAGAAAAATATATTCATTCGTGCAGATAATAGTTTTGTGAAAGTGACTGAAGCTTAAGTTTTTCTATTTCTTTAGAGTTAGACAAATGTTTCATATGATTCAGTAAATGGCTCAAATTAGAAAATTAAATGTTAACTAAGTTATATAGGCTTTTCAGTTTACAAAAATAACTTTTTCCATCAACACATAGAATAAAATATCTGCTACAAAACTTGCATTTCTAAAAATTTTCCATTTTTTAATCTAAGACTAATTTATTTTTTACACTTGTAAGGGTTTGGAATTGATTTTGTGAAGTTACCTCATGTTTAGTTTCATCCTTTACAGGTGGAAAGTGTTTGTTGGAGCCATAGTAAATTTGAAATTTTCAACTTCAGTTTCTATAGCTCCTCATATAGTTCTACATGCAAAGGTGACCTCCTTACATGCTTGTTGCATAATTTAAATTTCGCTTTTACTTCAAAATTCTTTCCCAGGGAATAAAATGCTATTGCCTGATGCTAGAATGAAAAATTTGTGATGGCTTAATATTGAATTTCTGCCTATAATGGCCCGTTAAGAAGATTATTTTTCCTGTCTTCAACATGATGCAGTAATCCCTGAGAACTACAATGTCCTTTCTAGAGTGTACAATTTCTCATGAAATTCCAGCAGGAAAATGAGGAAATACGGACTGTGGGTGCCATGACCACAGAGTTCCTCATTTGGCTAGTAGTAGAATTTGATAGTTCTAATCTACTAACAAACTCCTCTTTATTTGAGGAAATACTCTTTGGCAGGTGGAGTTTATCAGTTTGCCACACAGATAAGGCTTGGGATACGGTCTCATCTTCCCCATCAACTGGCTGTACCGCATCTCTTGTGGGCTGCCTTTCCCACACCAAATCCGTATGTTTAATTCCTAACCCTCAGTACCTCCAAACGCAACTCTATTGAGAGATAAGGGAGCTAAAGTGGTACTAGAGCTAGAAGGAGGTCTTTAGCGTGGCTCTAACCCTGACTAGTGTCTTTATACGAGGAGGAAATTTAGGCAGCAGGTGTATGCTCACATGGATGAAAGACCATGTAAAGAAAGAGCGAGATCTCAGAATAAACCAACCCCGCTGATGCCCTGACCTTGGACTTCTGGCCTCCAGAACCGCTGTCTGTGGCACTTCTTTTGGCAGCCTCAGCAGACTAATGCAGCATCCAGACCTCCATTACCACTGCCTGGCTATACTGCTTGTTTAGATTTCCTCATGAATTTCCCCAGACCCAGTCTGGAAAGACTGTGACCTCATTGCCATAGATATCGCCTGGTTATAGAGCCCCAAAACCTATTTTGCTCAAGACCCACACTAAGGAGTCTCCCACTGTGTGTGGTCTTATTTTTCTTATCAGTAATAGAAAGGAAGAGTAGCTTTCTTTGGCAACTTGTTACATGAGAGAAATTTAAAATAGAGAAAATGATGCTTATTTGATTTTGCATTTATCATCACAGGGAGTGGAACGAGTTCTTTCAATGACGGCTTCTGGGAGCTAATTAGAATGATTATGAAGTGCTGGTCTCCATGTGCTAGCATGTAATTTCCCAGCATGGTTCCGTGGCAGGATAGCAAAGAGTCCAGCCAGAAGAGCCATCCTGTGTCCACCCCATCATGGCTGGGTGCTGGGCCGACACTGGGAGGAGAGAGCAAGCAGCATAATGCAGTGGGCTTCTGTGAGGTACAAATGGCCCACAACGTGGACAGTCCAGTTGCGATGGTTTCCACTGTCATCTTCCTGCAATGTGGCTCATGAGCGAAGCATCCAGGCCAGCCTCTGTCTTTGAAATTCCCCCTGGACACTCATGAGAATATATATTCTTCCCAAAGAACAAACTTCAAAACCCAGCTATGTGTTCACTTTTTGGTGTATACACAGTAGGTATGGAGCCAACAACTACCTGTGTCCTCTCTATATTATTATTCAACTCTTCTCTGTTATTTTAATTTATCTAGGGATAGATGCATAACTATATTCCTGTACATTTTTCATTTTTAATGTGCTTTAAAACCTCTACTGTTACTCATTCAACATGTGTTTATTGAAGGCCCAAAGTATACTTTTACTGTTACTTTCCAGTAATTTTTTGGATATTATGGTTCATTCAGCTATTAATCAAAATGAATGTTGACTTCAGGGATCATACGGTGTAATACAGGAATAATTCATGTATACAAACCACAATACCAGTAACTTAAGACTTCTGGGAGTTTACTCCAAACAGGGTTAAAGTACATTTCCATTGCTGCCTGTCTATAGTCAGAAATTAATACAAGAGCCTTAAATTTGATAATCATTAACAAGAAAATGTCATTTTTCAGTTTCCATTTCCTTCCAATGCATTTACTGCTGAGGTGTGCAATCCAGCGACAGATAGGTATTTATGTATAATGGGCACCCTAATGAGTTTCCTCTTATTTAAATGATGTGCTTCAGCCCCATTTGGAGTAACTAGTAGAAAACCAATTACTTGGCATAAAAAAGTTTAAGAAAACATGAAGGTTGAGCATTGACACCTAGTACAGGTGTCAATGTACAGAATCTCAGAAGAAGGAAATCTCCAAACGATGGTAATCGATGGCTTTAATCCCAGGCAGGGACTGGGAAAAATGATCTCTTGCAGGTTAATGGGCCACACATTTTTAGAATGTTGGTATCTGAATTTCACTTGCTGGTAGTTGATCGACAGCCTGAAATTGCTCTTGTTAAATCAAAATTTTAGAAACAATCTTTTCTGAGCACTCCATGTCTGTGGTGGTGGACCTTTGGACAATGAAAGCATTTGAGACCTGCTGTGTTGGCACCTAGGACACAGCAGTCATCAGAAATGGGTGAATAATTTAGTGAACAGAAAGCTATGAGAGAAGGAAATAATTTAATTTACAGCACGAAAAATGTAAACGATAGCATGATATTCTAATTACAGAACAAGGGTCCCTCAAGACACTGTACCTAGTTATAAAAGTAAGTGACAATCAGGAAGACGTAAGGAAAATGTCAGACATGAGAATAAATAACTGGATTACAGTATTGAGTGACTTTGAAAAGTTCAGACAGAATTCAAAGTATATTCAGGCAACAGGAAGAGTCTGCTGTTGTCCCTTAAACAGAGAGCGTGCTCAGTGCTTACTGACTGTGGCCCTAGCTCTCAAGGGCACTCCCTGGACATCTTCCTTTTCAGAAAATACTATCTTCTAGCCCTGGCTGGTGTAGCTCAGTGGATTGAGCACAGGCCTGTGAACCAGACAATCGCGGTTCGATTCCCAGTCAGGGCACATGCCTGAGTTGCAGACCAGTTCCCTGCAGGCCAGTTCCCAGCAGGGGGCACACGAAAGGTAACCATACATTGATGTTTCTCTCCCTCTCTCCTTCCCCTCTAAAGATAGATAAATAAAATCTAAAAAAAAATCTTAAAAAAAAGAGAAATACTATCTTCTTATCCATCGTTAAGGCTCATTTTACCAGTTAAGGAACTTTTCTTCCCCTCTGACTTTGGTGCAAATTAGTAGCATTGAACCAATCTCCAGTCTATACAAAAGCTGTTCTTCTTTATATACAAGTGGGTGACAAATTTTTTTGTCCCTAATCAACAAGCCCAGATATTATTATGCTTTAATTTGACATTCTTTAAATATTTTAGCCAACACACCATGTGCATATCTGGATGCCTGTAGTAGTACTTTCCCCATTTTAAATTTTTAATTTTAGTCTGCATGCTTGTGTAACTCAGAGTCACTGAAAGGCACTGAAACCACTGATTGAAACATGTAGCACAGTGGAGTATATAGGGCCAAATATTATTAATATAAACATAGAAAAACACAAGCAGTGCTTATTAGCGTTCTTCAGAGAGAAGGGGCTCTGTACCACCATGGTAGAGGCAAATGTCTTACTATTTACACAGGTCCTTGTAAATGCTTTTCCATGTAGGGACCTTATAGAAAAATCAATATTGATTAAATGTGTAAGTACTTGAATAATTTTGTAAAACATTTACTTCTTCCCACTGCCAGTCATTATAGTGGCATGTACGTTTTACCTCTGGCAGTCTACACTGCAACCTTCTGAGGTGGGCACCATCGTCGTCACATCTCACTGACCAGGGGACAGAAGCCCTGAGGGCCACTCACCCAAGTCATCATACAGCACACAGTGGACCTGCCTTTGAGCACAGGCAGTGTTAAGTCCCAAGTTCATGCCTTTATTTGTCATCATGGATAGCCCCACGATTATACATTAGTCCAGAATGTTTGCAGAAGCAATGCTGCACATCATCCGTTCAGTTCAGCAGGCGTTTAATGAGCCCCTGGACCTGTTCTTCATGCAACCCGGTGCTACGAAGATAAGTAATACAGAAGCATCGCCGCAGCCGGGCACGCTTTTGTTGTCTCCGTTCTCCCAGTGAGCACTTCTCATCAGAAGGAGCAGCTTTACT
The DNA here is from genome assembly GCF_021234435.1 of Artibeus jamaicensis. Classification (NCBI taxonomy): domain Eukaryota; kingdom Metazoa; phylum Chordata; class Mammalia; order Chiroptera; family Phyllostomidae; genus Artibeus; species Artibeus jamaicensis. Next base: position 19,619,904 of record NW_026522056.1, read on the forward strand.
CCTGCTCTGAGGATCCCTTACTCAGAAGTCTCCCTGGCCGCCCTGGTGGAGGCTGTGTGACCAACCTAAACACCGTGGTTCAACAATGTCTGCTTTCTTTGCATAATAATTTCAGCCTCCGTAAATTAACCACAGCTCCTAAAATGGACAGGTTTTTGTCACACTGCTGCTACGTGCTACTTTACGAACGTCATCCCAAAGGAGGTGAAGTGACGGCTCTGACTGAAAAACGTGGGAAAACCATGCCTTCTCTGTTCATCCCTTCCAGCTTTTTGAGGGAGTGAACTGCTGCTGGAGGCAGCTCTTCTGGCTCTTCAGAAACTGTGCTTCTGGAGAGGCTGGGCTGCAGGTGATGGGCAGCGATGCCCTCAGTTCTGGGCTGCAGATGAGCCGATTAATCCGACCCACAGGCTCCAGCCGTGGCCTCCAGCACGGCCTCTCTTACTCTGCAGGGAGAAAAAGGGGGAGTTTTTGTTGGGAAACCCACAGCCATTTACTAGATATAATTCTCCTCTCCAAAAGGGAACAGACAAACTGAGGGGTGAGCATCTGGAGCATCATTACCTAGACAGACGATGGAAATTTGCATATATGTGTATATGTGTATATTTGTGTATATATATATATATATATATGGACACATATTCAAGTGTCCATAAATACATACATATATGTGTGTGTGTGTATAGGTAAACAGATAGTCCTAAAAAATAGATGCCAAACTCTTACTTGTTTCTTTTCTAATAGTTGCAATAGCTTCAATTTCCACTTTCTTGCCCAGTATCACCAGCTCTAGTCTAATCCAGTGATTTTCAACCTTTTTCATGTTCTGGCACACATAAACTGATTTCTAAAACTCTGTGGCACACCAAAAAATGTTAGATAATTTGCCAGTCTGACAAAAATATGTATCATTTGATTCTTTCGCACTGGGTGGCTATTGTTGGCTGTTGTCATTTTCTAAGGGACAAGAGGTCAGTGCCCCGTAGGTTTTAAAGAGTCGGGTATTGCATGGTTTAAAGAATCTTGCGGCAGGCACACTCATTGAAAATTGCTGCTCTAACCACATGTTATCTGAGATCACTTAGGAATAGAGAAATTATTGGGTACAGTAATTACAGGAAAATATTTCTTAAGTCCACGTCATAATTTCATTTTTTGTCACTTGTATTTGGCATTGGACTCATGGTCTAACATTCGCCAAGAGATAAACCTACCTCTAGAGCTAGTCAGCTTTCAACCTCAGGGCTGAATCATTTAAATTTTAGTAGCAATGCCTAACTATGTTATAAAGTTTATAACTCATAACTTTTTAGTGGAATCATATAGAACCAAGACCAGCATCACAATTGTAGAAGAGGCCATTAAGTAGGCTGGCTAGGGAGAAAATGCCCAGGAACGAGCCCGCTTACACTCTGTGGAGCTAGTGAAGGATTTAGTGCTATAAGGCCAGGGGAACAAGGTGCTTTACCTGCTTGCCTTAGGCTCCTACCCACTCAAGTGAGGCGACTGCATTTAACCAGCACTTAGGAAATTTATATTTCTCTACATAGGAGCCGTGTAGCTATGTTGCAGATACATTGCAACCTGGAAAGACAAATGAGCAACATTGAATTCACCACTGATTTATATGTTAGTTATTACTACGACATGTGTACTGCCAACACAAGTTGATTTCACTGGCTCTGATTTCCTGGTTGCCATAAACCCCAGCCTGGAAAGGACATAGGACTCCTTATTTCTTACTTCTGAGAAGGAAAGCAACCACCCACCCCCTCCATTCAAATTTAGTGCACTTTTACCTGTGGCAACCTTTGAGAGTAGCTTGCTAGAGAGTTGAAAAGGTTAAGATACCTTTACTTGGCATTCTCGGGGAAAATAGCATTCTGGCATAGTTGCCTTTCGAGTTTGTTTACTAGAAATGAAACACAAGACTGAGCAAAGATAAAGTCCCCAATGCAGTCAGGTTGTGTGAAAATAGAAGGTGTTTAATCACTGAAAAGACCAACCGTGTCATTTCCTTTCCTTCTCCGCAAATACAGGCTTGTTCCCTGTGGCATTTTTTTTCACTGTCCAGTCCACACTTAAATGATACCAGATGTTGGCTGTCCAGCAGTATTTTTCTCATTTCTCAGCTGGAAAATCTGCTTTTGCTTTTTCCCACTTGATGAAAACTCTTCATTTCTTCCTAAAAGCAAAGATGAAACAAAACATAGCAAATTGTTGTTGACTATAGCAAACTATGAATTAACAGTGATTATACTTCATATCTATTATTCAAGAAATCTTTATTAATATTAATGTTTATTAAATGGTTCCTGAACAGGATGCTACACCAGTCTCGATTTAGTCTTGACACATTAATAAAAAGTTTATAAGTTTTCAAAAATTAATAACTCTCCATAAAGAAATCATTATATGTGTGTATGTATACATACAGTTATTTTGTGTAAACTTTGTTTTCTGCAAGTCACACTGACAAAATATTTGACCTAAATGTTTCCCAATAATGCAATTGTTACTATATGGTGAGCCTACATCCAATATTTCTCTCTCATCGGTCAGTAACAGGATACTTGAGTTGAGGATAGGAGCCTTGAAACAAAGTGGGGAGTCCCCACTAACTGTGAATTGGGTCCCACATTTACAAAGGTGTCAGTCATCAGTATGAGTCTGAATTTAATTATTCAGTAAACCCATGTGCTCTGTCTTAAGAACACAATACATACTATATACCTCACATGAAGCAAGTGATATGACAGTGTAATTTGGCATGGAAGTGTAAGGCAGTGTTTAAGAGCAGAGGTTTTACAAGAAATGAGAACTTCCCAAGAAGCTCAAGGAAGTATATGAATGAGATTCAGATTCAGATGAGTCGCGGTTATGAACAGGGTGAGGGAAAGAGATGGTTAGCACAGGGCAATCCCAGTATTAATTTGCTAGGGCCACCATAGTAAGGTACCACAGACTGGGTGGCTTAAACAACAGAAATTTATATCCTCACTGTTCTGGAGGCTGGAAATCTGAGATCAAGGTGTAGGCAGGTTTGATTTCTCCTGAGACCTCTCTCCTTGGCTAGCAGGTGGCTGGCTTATTAGCATGTCCTCGGGGTTCTTGCTCTGTGCCCCCACACTCCTAATGTCTCTTTTTGTATGTAAGTTTCCTCTGCTTATAAGCTCCCCCGCCAGATTGGACAGGGGCCTGCCTAAACAGATTCCTTTTAACTCAGCCACCTCTTTAAGGGCTTTTTTAAAAAAATGCAGTCACATTTTGCGGTACCGGGGTCAGGAGTTCAACACGTGTCTTGGTGGGCTCATAACTGGGCCTTTAACAGAGGCCATGACTGTGCCTGGAAATGAGGCATCGAGTGGATGCCATCATGGGATGGGTTAACTAGGAAGGGACAGAGCCTCCTACTGACCAGCCTGGGTCTCACAGCTCCGGGAACTAGGAGCAACCATGAGAATGTGGGCAGGGTGAGAATTGAAATGGACTAAAGAAACACAAAATAGCTAAGACGGTCCTGAGTCAACTAAGACTACTTTCCACCATCCGAAAAGCAGAACCATTCTGCAAAACTATAGGAAAAGAAAAGTGGCTTTTCTCTGGCCTGTGGATGTGACTGGGATTACCATACTTCCTAGCTGATACTGGGGTGTAATAACAAAGAGATTTAGGCTAATTAAAGAAAAGCAATTCATTGACAACTTTTAGAGAGCTCACAGAATTAATGGAAGACAGAAGACTGCCCAGAACAGATACAGGAATAACAAGAACCAAGAAGTTCCAGAAAGTCCAGTGGCGAAAGACAGGATGCTGAGAACACTATTCCAGCAACAGTCTCCGCTGATGCGCATGACTTGTGGTCATTCTGCTAGTCCTTGCATCACTGGCTCCACCTACAAATGTGTCTACTTATTTCTTATGGGTTCCAGAATTAGGAAAGAAAGTTTTTACCCCTTGGCTTTGTCCCAAAAGGCAGTCTCTTAGAATTTTCCTCAATTCAACACTATACCCAATGGACCAAGACCATTGCTTCATAGGAAATAGGGATGCTATTTGAAAGGAAAAGCAGGAACTAGGACACCAAAATATGACCTCACCCACCATACTGGCACATAAAAAGCACCCAGTGTAGCAGCTGATGTTGTTTCTCTAATTATTATTACATGCTACCAGTATCAAAAACTCCCTGGGGAAATAAGGAAACAGAAGTTCGTGGTAGCCTAGAGTTGCTGGATAGAGTTTAATGGAGGATGTCAGTGGCGAGCAGATCTTGAAGGCATAGGATTTGAATAACTAGAAAATGAGGTCCAGCATGCTTGGGGGAGGGCCGGCAGGAGCACCGTTAGGTAGGGGGCGGGGAGTGAGATGGATGTTGGTGTGAAGGCAGTTTCCGGAACTGACTGAGCGTTCCCTCCGGCCAGTTGTGACAGACCAGCTCGGATACTTCCAGTGGGAGGTGCATATCAAAACTCATTTCTGCAAGGAAATGTTGATTTATTGGTGAAAAGAAAGCCATTGTAGGTACTTGAGCAGCGATTTCCCAGTGGTCCGACATCTCCTTTGTTTGAAGTTTCAGGGCAGAACAGCAGAAGTCATTCAGGGCCTTGGAAACCTCATCAGTCACCCCTTTTCCTTGAGCTACTGTTGAGAGGTTCTCTTATACCTCCTATTTCTTTTTCTTTGGAGATTTTGTTAGTGCTCTTCACATGTTTTCCTTCCAGTTTAAACAAAAATATGCATCAGCTATTTATTTCTGTTTTTAAAACAATTCAAAAATGTTTTATTTCATCATAGCATAGAAAATGAACTTTTTGAAAATTTTTCTTGCAGCAAAGTAGTTTTGCTTTAGACTAGGAAAGTACTTTTGATTCTAGGTAGAAATAAAAGCAAGAGCAAAGTAGCTGGAACAAATTTCGGTACTCCAAGGTTTGCCCAAAACATTGATTTGTGAAATCCATGTTGATGTAAATGTATTTCAGTGCAGATTTCCTATTTTAGCTTACAACAGCATCTATTTTTCCATATGCCTCACTTTATGAAATATTTTTCAGAATTTATTTTTCTCTAAAGCCTATGATACATTTAACTGATTTTGTTGCCCTATGTGAAGGTCAACACAGATCTGTGAATTTTTTTTTGAAAAAAAGTAGGAGACTGGGATTTAAAATAACAACAACAAAAATAACTCTTCTGCCGTAACTCCTTCCTTCTGACTCCTGTTTCTCCTGCATTCGATCTCACGGGCACCCTTAGTGATGTACTGAACAAGGATACTGCACAGCCAGGAAAAGACAGGACAGGAACTACTGGTGCAGAAGATGTGGAAAGGTTTGGGATGAATCAGGCCTCCAATGAAGAAAGTATCATGGTGTCCATATTCCTCTGCAACATGATGTCACTGCTCCTACCTTCAGGGGGTGGGGGCTCTTTCTTCAACTCCTCCATACTTGGTTGGCCTTTTGATTGATTGCCTTTGATCAGCAGAATGTGGATGATACTGAGGTGCCCCAAATGACAGACAACACAGATTGCCAGCCAAGAAAATGAAGCCATAATCGACCTCCTGGCCATTTCAAGCCAACAGATGACCACGGATGGATACATGAGCAAACCCCAGTCAGACTAGAAGAAGAGCTGCCCAGGTTGCCTAGGCAGGGAACTATGGGAAAAAAAGAAACCCTTACTGTTTTATGCTACTGTTTTGGAGGAACTTTGTAACAGGAGCAATAAACTGATAAACATGCCTTTTTGAAATTGAATTTTTCTGTTGTCTTAACGCTTAGTTAAGGTTGCTTGTGCATATACTGTCAAGTATGAGTCACTTTAATTATTTACAAGGTATCACATTTAAGAGCTTGTCAAAGATCAAGCTGCTGTCTCTATGTGCACTAGTGTTTGATCCGGTACCGATGTAGGGTGATCAAGGACCCGCGTCTTGGGCTGGAAAACTAGGGTTTTGTACCTCAGGCTTACAGACCTGATTCATGTTATTCAATCTATCTGACAAAAGATTGACTACTCAGAATGCCAATTTCTTAAAATAAAATTAATGCTGCAAAATAGCTAACATTATTCATCCCTTTGGAGCAGAAAATTCTGATCTCTGCATGAGAACCTGAATGAAAACACAAAATAATAAGTAATTCAATAAGTATAGATGACCATTTTCGATGATATTGTGCTACCCAGGGTCCTGATGCCCCTTCTCCATGATAAATAATGGAATCCAGGGGCTCATCTTGGAAGATAGGACCTCCCACTCTGGATAGTGCTGGAGACAATGCAAGACCTTAGTTTTTCTATTCTTATGTTGAAGACTCCACATGGGTCTTCAATGTCAAGTATCCCATCCCCTTGACATTGTTGCATTGTGATCCCAGTTTTCCTTGCTGTGCCCTCTTGATAGAGACTTGAGAAAACTCACTAGTAGCACATGTATCAACACTCACATATTCTTGCTTAAGTTACCCCCATCTTTTCCCCAGGTTCTGTTGGATGTCATTATATTTCTCTGATGTCCCAAGAAAACTACCCGCAAATCTCTGAGCCACATTTACACTGTTGGCACATCTTTAAAGTTGATATAGTCATTGACTTTTTTCCTGAATACTTGCAAACCAAGACCTTATTCATTATGGTAGGAGCTCAAATTCTCTAATAGTAATACTTTGGCACATTATTTTCATATAATAATGAGCTAAGGTATCATTTTAAAAGAGATATGGCTGCAAAAGATTCAGCTCTACTGATTTTATAGCTCTCTTGTGCAATACATAATTACTGGATATCTTTGCCCTACTGGGGAAATGATATTTAGGATACCGACTGAAGCATTTTTCCTCGAAATTGATGCCTTTGCTTATTTTTGCACATTCTCATTTTTTACACTTTCTCATAGTTCTATCAGTAAAATGATTCTGCCAAATCTCCTCTCACCCCTGCATCAAAACAAAAAATAAATGAAGTAATCAGTTGAAACGAGGAAGGCATGAAGGTAGTTTATCAAAAATTTTATCAGTGTACTAGTAAATTTTTTCAACAGTGTGCAAGATTTCTTAAAAACCTCAATTGCAGTTTTTACAAGCCATATGAAAACTAAAGGTTATCTTTCATTTCTGTATTTTAAAAGGAATGTCTCTCAGTATCTAAATCACGACAATGAGAAAATTAGGGGGAAAAGTGAAAGTTTTACGCCACTCTATTTTCAGCATTCTAGTTGTAATGTTTAATTTTTAATCGCCTATGATATATGCAATAATGAAGGGACATGCCCCTATTTAAAGGCTGAAAAAATTATTTTCTATCATTTGAGAACAATTATCAAGCAAAATGTTTTCCTGGCACTTGTGAGGACAGGTGGGCCTCCCGGGTCCCTGGTCATTTACTTCATATGCTTGTTTTGGTCTGAATGTGCTCATGTCTAACAGCCACAAAGCCTTCCCCTTTCTGCCTCAAACCCAACAATGACCTTCCAATAAAATTTCCTGCCTTCATCCAATCCCCAAGTGTCCTACCTACTCACTGACTGCATAGATCCGCTCCTGCTCAGCAATTCAAACTAGCATCTTGTTCAGCTGACACTCAGAGAGTCAATTAATGTCCCTCAGCCCAGAACAAAGCGTTTCAGTCACAGTAGCTGTCATTCCTGGCCAAAGCTGCCATGTTGGCAGCCATTGTGATCATCACCAAGAAGTAAGGGACAATAGTTACAATGATGGCAGGTTTTAGTTATTTGTGTCAACAAAGAGGCAAAGGACAGCCATCTAGACAAATTCAATAACTATCTGCATTTTAAATGCTATAAAGAAAACCACATCTGATAAGTGTAACAATATTTCTGATATATTATTCAGTTTCCTTGGCCCCTGTGTATCTTTAATTAGACATTAGCTTTTAAATTTGATTGATTATGGCTTTTGAACATTGTTATTTATATTGAGACTGCTCTACCTCGGACCTAGTTGTTTGAATCTTTTTTTAACCCTTGTGTAGAGAAAGGCTGGGTCTAATAGTCATTACGGAAACTGAAACAAAATACTCCATGTTTTTTCTTTCTCTTTGATCTTCTTGTGAACAGAATTTAATACTAACTCCGTTTTTTTGAGACAGAGAAATGGGTATATAAAAATAACATCTTTAGCCCTGGCTGGTGCAGCTCAGTGGATTGAGCACGGGCCTGTGAAGCAAAAGGTCACCGGTTCAATTCCCAGTCAGGGCATATGCCTGGGTTGTAGGCCAGGTCTCCAGTGGGGGACACATGAGAGGCAACCACACACTGATGTTTCTCTCCCACTCTTTCTCCTTCCCTTCCCCTCTCTCTAAAAATAAATTTTAAAAAGTTTTTTAAAAATGACATCTTTAGCATGAATCACCTGGCCTTCATTTGTAATTATTACATATAATGACTGGCATTATTACTTTTTTAACATGCCCTTATATTTGAATGTACTAACTAATCTAGGAGCTAGTTGGCTGGAGAGGCTTTTTAAATATTCATTATAACTTCAATAATATCGGTAATTGCTATTAATATGAATAATAATAGCAATATATAAGTAGCTCCTATTCTGAGTTTTTACTTTGTTCCAGGCATGAGGCTAAACATTGCTCACACACTATCTCGTTTAACCTTTAAAACCACTCATTCTGTGAGGAACTAATCCCTGATGGAACAAATGATGGAACTAAGGTTTATATAGACTCTGTATAAGGTTTATATAGGACTCAAAAGTTGTTCAGAGTCCTGTTTGTTAAAGAAAGCTTATCTTAATTCATATGTATTTTAATGTCTTTATGAGTAATAGTATCAGTAACGTCTACTTTCCCTCCCCACCATTCAATTCCCTGCACTGTAAGGGACTCTTGCTTGTATTTTGTCTGGATAACTCACAAAGCACTTACACGTGATTAACAGTGCTGAGGAATGAACTTGGAGGGTTAGTGTGGTCTCCAGCTTGAGCCCCACTTCTGGAGGGTCACATCCGTGTACATCCATCAGGAGCTTCCTACTTATGGAGAACCACTAAGTGTGGAAGTATCATGAAGAGGTTTTGTTAGGTGTACCTTATAATAATTTATACCATTTGCACAAAAGCATATCCCACCTGGAAGCACAATTACACAGGTAATAAACCCTGCATCTGAGAATACAGAATACATAGGGCCCAGCCTTTTCACGCACACTTGGTTTCTCCTGATTTATGAAAAACTTCCTTATGATGCAGGGACTTTTCTTATAATGCATTGTTTTAGAGCTCACTGTGCCATGACCTTAGCCAAGCAGTTGCTAATGGGAAATTCTCCCATGATACTTCTTAATTGTACATTTGCTAGTATACAAAAGCCACAGGGAAGAAAGATGAAAGCAGAAACGTAGTAAAAAGAAACTGAAAAGCTGGTTAACAAGTGAAAATGTAGAGATACCAGTACCAACTTATTCTTTTCTCTTGCAACTACTTAGAAGCACACAATGGCATTTTCTAAAGCAGAAAACAACACTTCAATAAAACTGTCCCCCCCCACCCCCAGCATATCAACCCCATGCTCACCTGAACAGAAAAGTTCTTCAAGTGGCAGGTGACACATTATTATGCAACCTTCAAAACACTTTTAATGTTATTTAAAATACAACTGACTAAGGAACAAAAGTCACTGGCATTCTCAGTTTATAAGCTAAATTGTTTATCTTTGTAGTTTAATTGCATAAAATTGTTTTCATCAATCACCATGAATACGTTCTCATCCCCATTTGACATTAAATCTGTTTTTAATTGTGTTTGTTTTAGAAGCTTCTTCACTGAGAGAAAATAAGAAATGTTGGAGGTTCTAGGTAATAGGCTGTACTAATGTGTGACATTGAATAAATTATAAGTGCTGATATATTTTTGCTGTTAAATAATTTGATTTGATAGTCCTATTTAATTACTGAAGCAGGTGAGATAGCTAGGTATGTTTTTAATAATCAGCATTGTGGAAAAAATAAAAGTGAATCTGTTACTAATGCCTGATAAAAACAGATAGGACCTTCAAAGATTTTAGTTTTGGAATTTCCTATAGTTCATGAAACTATATTTGTTAATGGAAAAACCAGTATTTCTCATTTACAAGCATCAAATGCTCACAATTTTGTTGACTCCCTTTAACTTACACATATTACTTCTAATTCTCAAAAGAAGGTTCTAAGGAGTAAATACTATTTTTCTCCTTCTAGACATGACAAAGTGGAAGGCCAGGATTGTTCTGTGAATTTCCCAAAATGTCAGTAAAAAAATACTGTAACTAGGATTTCACCTGTAGTCTGTCTGGGCTACAGTCCCTTCCCTTTCTAACATATCATTCTACTTCCTGATTTATAGTAAATCAAAGCAACCAAGTCTCTTTCTTTCAAATTGTATTTAATATATGGTTGTGTTCCTCAATAAATTCTAAAAAAAATTAGCCATTATTCATTATAGTCACAGTCTGAAGAGTTAAACCCACAAAAAGACTTTTATTTCATTGTAAGTGCCCATGAGGATATATACTAGGTGAATGAAATGTGTAACTAATTTCTCAAAACTACAGATATTTCAGAATATCTTATGACTTATATACAGTGGAACCCTTCTCTTTCAGAGCTTACAATACCTACTCTTTATTTCTGGTCACAAGGAGAGGACTGTTTGGTGATCTCAAATCTTCCTTGTACTGGAATATAATACGTGGTTAATACTCTCCAGCAAAACAAAGCTTCAGTATGATAGGCTAACATATAAAAATGGAATTTCCTCCTGGCATTCTGTACAGAAAATTCAAAGTCAGGAAAAAGTAACACTAGACAAGAGAAGCAATATTCCATAGGCAATTGTATTTCAATGTTCTGTTATAGACAATAATCTCTCTTTGTGAAATAATTCAGAAAAGATATTCTATGTAGTCAGTAAATGTTTCAGTAACATAGTTTTGGAAGGGGGTGCTGTTCTTTAAACATTTTTTCTGTTTTTTTATATGGACATGTATAATAGTGAAAAACAGACTCATTTCCAAGAATTAAAATTTCCTTAGTGTTCAAATTTCATGACACCATGCCCAGTCCTAAATACGAGAGGACATTCATTATGGAGAATGGAGACCACCTTTTTCTTTGAGAGTAATAGGTCTAGCAAGGAGATTCATCAGGCTCTTTCCAGGCCCATAATTTTATATTTTTATTTTCCCAATAGTAAAAGCTGACTCGTTCATACAGAAACTGTAGGGAAACATTTACCATCTTGTTCACTCAGTAAGGATCAGGGAATGCAGTGAGGGGTGAGCCCTTGACTCTGGAGATTTGTCTTGACTCCTACATCAGCCGCTAACAAAATAATAGCCTTGTGTGAATAATTGGATTCTTTGATTCTTAAGACTTCGTTATCTGGGGGAGTTGGAAAACTGACCACTGGGGAAGTAAAGAAAAGCAAAGAATCAATTGGTGTAGCTTTGTGGATACCTGGGTGGCAGTGGTAATGGGTAACTGCAGCTAAATGAGGGTGTTCTGCAGCTGTAATGATTAGGCAGAGGCTGTCTGGCTGGAAGAGATGTTGTGCCTCTGAGATTCCCTCCCACTTCTGACACTGACTTTGCCCAGGAAGGCCCTCTCTCTCTTTGGAACTAATATGCCTCACATGTAGATGGGTGTGAAAGTAGATAGCAATAAGGGTTATTTCTTTATTATTATTGTTACAGTTCTTTAAAACACTTCTACTCCCTAACAAGAGATTTGGAGTTCAAGTTTGAAAGAGATGGAAGCAAGGATGACACGAAAAACATCCTGGACTAAAATTATACTAGAGTGATCAAAACCCTCCAGAGAAAAGGTGTTTCTTTTTTTTTAATCCATTTAAACTCTCTTCTCTTATGAAAGCTCTTGGCATCAAGTTAGCAGGAGTTTCTAGTTCAGAGAGAGAAGGTCGTAGGTTTTTGTTGAGAATCTTGGCAGGTAAGTTTTGTAAACTCTTTAAGTTGAGAATGTGTATTTTTTGAACTTAGAGTTTAGTACTTGATTTATTTTATAACATAGGTATAGAAAAAATACTTTTTACCAAAAACCAGTTTTAAAAGTGGTTTAGTGGTTTAGAGATGTGGATGTGAGATACAGAAAAACAACATCTTACACCTTCAACAGCAAAGGGGGTTTATTGGCTCACAAATGAAAAAGTCCAAGGACAGATGGACTTGAGTCAAAGTGTGAGCAGAGCTCTGTCTTCATATTTCTTCATTTCTTTGTCTCCATGTCTTGCCTGTTATTTTAACCCTCAAGATGCTATCTTTGTGTTCTTACATTTGCTGTCAGACTTTTTTGTTTTTTGCACAACTAGTGTGAGAAAATGACTACCCTCCTCAGTCGATAATGTCCTCACCGGTTTGCTCTCACAGATCCATGTGAAGATGCTCAGCTTCGAACCAGTTTGGTTGGCCACAGTACTGCCTTTCAGTACTTCACAGTATTGTTTAGGACTGGGTGAGAAGATAAATGAGAAAAAATGATGAAACAATCTTCATGGTCAAAAGTAGTAGGAAACCAGGAGTTATTATACCTTAGATTTGGGGATAAAATAAATCCCACCCAAATTGCTTGGCTGCTACACAAAATAAGGAAAAATTAGTAGCATAAGGTGGAGAATTCCTGTGTTTTAACAGGAGACGTGGAGACCAAACATAGACTCCATGCCTTCATAGAATTGGAGTGGTAGAAAGAAACTTAAAAACAACTGAATCTAATCCTCATGCTTTGCAGGTAGAGAAACTGAGGCTTGAGAGTTAGAGAATTTGCCCAAAAGAATAGCATAGAGCTGGAGGGAGACTTCACATCGCCAACACTAGTCCAGTGTGCTTTCTCATGTGCATTATTCATTTGTTCATTCAGTGTGTAGTGGCCATGGCCATCTCCAGAGTTGCCTGTGGAAAAGTACTTGGCTTCCCAGCTCACTTTATATGGCACTTGAGCAAGAAACACTATTTTAGTCCCCTAGTCAAAGATTCCTTTTTCATATTATGCATTCTCATATCATTTTACCTTTCTCCATCACCTTTTACTTCTTTTTATTTTATTATTGATTATAGAAGGAGAGGAGAATGGAGAGAGAGAGAAAGAAAAACAGAGAAACATGTATTTGTTCTTTCACTTATCTATGAATTCATTGGTTGATTCTTATATGTGCCCTGACCTGGGATTGAACTTGCAGCCTTGGCATATCAGAATGACGTTCTAACCAACTTAGCTACCTGGCCAGGGCCATGTTTTACTTCTTATGATGATCTTTTTTGTTTTTTGACTTTATATCTCCACTAGATTGTGAGTTTCTTGGGCAAAATCACCATATTCTCTACATTTTTATATCTTTCAGGGTGTGGCCCACAACCTCAGACATATTCCATATGTTAACATTTGAATATATGGATGAATGTATAAATAAATAATTTTGGTCAATGTTTTGGTTCAGAAAGTGGTGACCTGAGGGTGTCTTAGACCATCTGTACCCTTAATGAATCATCAGAATCATGTTTATTGTCCCTTTGTAGTAGCAGGACTTGAAACCAGACTTGCCTTGGTGACCCAGTATTTGGACTCAGGCAAAATGCTGAAGCAGATGAGGTTTGCCTTCTTGCCTTCTGCCCAGAAGCTCACGTGCGCATGGACAGCAGCTCCTTGAGTGTAAACTGTTCTATTCCTTTCCAGCAGACTCTTCTCGGAATCCTTTGAACAAAGTTTATTCTAACTTTATGTTCCTACCACTCTCAGTGGTATTTGATTTTTATAGGCACCCTTGAGGTAGAAGTTTCAAGAAATCTAAATTAAATTTTGAGTTTGAAACAGTGTGCTAAATTAATGTTGTGACCTTTAAACCCATGGTGGTCTGCTTTCTTTTTTTTTCTTTACTTAATTTCCATTCCTACTGGCCCATTCTTAAGGCCAGGCCAGCCTGACCATGTCATGTTTCATTTCACAGTATTCCTTGAAATTATGTCATGATGGAAAAAAGAGCAGGGATGGAGAGAATGTGGCAAACTTCTCTACAATGACATGCACAGCATCCGGCCCACTGGGGCTCCAGTCTTCCTTGACAAATGTGACACCGATGACATGTTTGTTAAGGGAAAAGCTGAAATAACTCCAACAAAGGTGTCATCACCGCAAATCCGTAACTGAAGTACTGCAGACACTGTTATGTGAGAAAGAATCTATGTTTATTAAGAGACCACACGTTGACAATTTTAGGGACTGAGTCTGTCCAGTGAGAGATATAGTGAGACGTATTGAGATAGGCCTTTTCTTTCTGTCAATATAACATTATGATGGATTTGAATCGGATAGTAAATCTTGAATTGCAAATGAGGAGAGCTAAAATTTAGCAGTTTATCTTTGCTGTCACCATGCCATAAAGAGTACCAATCAGATTAAATGCAAATGGTCTCTAAAAGCAATTTTACTGCACCATTAGAATTTGTATGTATGAAGTAGCAGTAAATTAATTCGTGAATAGACAATGTACTCAATAGAAAAAAATAATTTTTATATTCCACCCCTCCCTTAGATCATATTTTTACTTTCCTTTATTTTTCACAAATTTTGCTAGCAAAAAGGATGGAGTGACTTCTTAATACATGTGTAAACAATATCGGTTAGGTATAGCAGTAAGACCAGGAAATAAAATGGGTGTTAAAAGTACTGATTATAGTGGCAAGCACAATAAAAATGTGTGGATTCAGTTACCTTTTATAATGCCATGTTTTCAGTCCTTTAGACATTCATAACCCTTTTGGCTTTAGAATGCAACTTTTCCTCACTTCATCTAAGTGATAAGGTTATTTCTTTTGGAAAGCTAGAAGAAAAACACTCGTTTCACCTATTTTTGAATTATGAAGAAATAGGTGCCCAATAACTAAAATGACAGAACACAGCCATTTCAAATCTGCTCCTTGGCTAACTAAGCCTTCAAAGAAATAGCCGCATTTAAAGGAAAGAATACAAAGAGTTACGCAAAATGGAATCGCTTCTTCCAAGTGCCTCATTCAGATTTACTGGTTTGATTCAAGGTGAAAGAAGACATTGCTGTGGCTTATGTGAGATGTAACTTATTGCTAAACAGAGATCTTAAGGACATATGAGTCTTATGGAATGGTTATTTGGGCTTTGAAGAAATGGGGAATCACTGATACATTTTTTACATTCATCAAATTTGCACTTCAGATGACAAAGGGTCCTTGAAACAAAATGGAATTCGATCTAACTACTCTAAGGATCTCTATTCTGTTTTTCTCCTTTCTCTGCTTACACTTGGAATATGGGAGAACCATTTTCATTTTTCCTGGAAATGAAAATAAAGCAACTCATATCATTGTTCCATTTAAGCTTTATGTGGAACAAACCTAACCAACACATAGTGACAAGCTGACACCTCATTCATCCTTTGCTGTCAGAGATTTTTTTCAACAAGAGTAACATTTTAAGAAAACTAAAATTTATCTATTTAAGTGTTGAAAGCTTTTCTCTTTAAATAACTTTAACACCAAAATGCCTTACAAATTTATTTTTTATCTATCTCAAAAAAGGAATCAGATATCTATAACCTATTAAAATGTGATTGTATCTCAAAATCATTTATTGTAATTCTTAATTAATGTAATCTACTAAAAGTTACATTGTAAGAATATATAACTATAGAAAGTTATTTGACCCTACAATAAAAAACTAGTTATTTACTGTTCTATTTCAGTAGCTCTTGAGTAATTTAAAAGCATTTTTTAATAATTAATGGTTTGCATATTTGTGTTGTTTTGTTTGTTTTTACCTTTTTATATGATTGTTTCCTCTTTTCTCTCATTTTTAAACTGCCATTTTATTTAGATTTGGCTTATTTAAATATGGTTGTTCTAGTGGTCATTAACTCTGTTTAAAGCGTTGGTTCTAGTTTTCTTTGATCTGATAAACAGAAAAACTCAGCACTTAAAAAATAAGTCATTTAAAAATATGAATCTGGTTGTGTTACTTTTCTGCTCTAAACCTGCAGTAACTCCTCCTTTCGTAGAACGGGAAAACCATTCCTTACAATTCCTCCATGACCTGTTCCGCTGCATCCATAGTCTCATCTCCCTCCTGTAGCTCTTGTTCACCATACTGAAGCCTGCTGGGCAGTTTGCTGTCCCAGAACCTGACAGGCACACTCTTCCAACTTAGGGCTGCTTTATTCCTGTTTTCTCCTCTTCTCCTCCCAGGTACCCATCTAGCTAAGTTGCTTATATCCTTAAAAACCTTTGCTTAAATTTCACCTTCACAATGTTTTCTAACCTGATCAGTTTCCCTGTTTAAAATGTCAACCTCCACACTGCCACATCACCATGTCCCGTCACTCTGTCTTATTTTTTCCAAAGAGTTCATCACCTTAAGAAGCAAGAGCATACCTGCTGATTATGCTTATTTTTCTTCTTCCTCTTGATAAAAGATAAGTTCAGGAATAAAGGATATTGGTCTGTTTAATTTACTGAGGCAGTCCCCTTACAGATAAAATATTAGAGCTGTATATAGGCATTAAACAATATATTTTGAATTAAATAAATTTCAAATTGATTCCAATGTTTTAAAAGTCAGTGTATTTGAAAGTGTTAGCAGTAATCATTAAAGTGTTTAAATTGTAATTTAAATTATTTTATCACTTATTGCCACTGCTCAGACTCCTTCTTTTCGAACTTAAGGATTCTTCAGTTGGAATCAATGAGATTTCAAAATATCTTCTTTTTGGATAGAAGATATGTTACTGTTAATAGAAAGTGAAGCTGTTTGATCCAAGATAGACTCTAATCCTATGTGATAACTCTAAATTTTACATACTATACAATACTCAAAGAATCATTGGATTCATTTATTCATTATCTTTATGATTTTCACAATTATTAAGGTAAAATAGTTAAAAATTTTTTGAAATAAACAAAATATATAATTTTTAATGGGACTACCTCCTGATTTTCTTACTAAAAGAAGCTTCTCATAATATTTCAATCATTATAGGTTTCTCCATGTTTTTATGATATTTGCATTAATCTGTTCTAAGTTGGTTTTAATTATCCAGGAAAACAAACTTCCTATATGAAACATAAGCATTTTGACTGTCTTACCAAACGTGTGACAAGAAGAAGCAACATAGGTGGGTCGTGTCATTTCTGGCATGCAGGTAGATGAAGGGTATCTGTACACTGTTTAAAATAAAATTCTGCAGTGTTAGCCCAGGGGAAATTTCTGAGCCTAGTTAGCACAACCAGACAACTAAAAGAATAAAAGATGTGTGCCTTACTTTAAATTTTTTCCACAGTGTAATTTACTGAGCTATAACTCATGCTAAGTTTCTGATGCAAGGACCTGATCCTAGTGAGTTGAGACTTAGAAAAAGTCAATGGGAAAAGTGAAGACTATTATAGAATAAAAAAGATAATTCTTTTTCTTGTTTGAGTTCAGCACAAAGCAGCAATAGAACTAAGAAATAATTTGTGGTATCTAGAACTAAGCTTTGAGAGATGGCATGCAGATAAAGTGTTATATTAGTTTAATTCAAATTATTAATATTTAGCTGAAATTACATTTTGACAGTAATTGTTCATGAGCTAATCATTTTTATTACGGAGATTATTATCTTCATAATTAGTTAGGAGAAATACTTTGCTGTCATACGTATCCAACCTCTAAGGAAAGTGAATTAAATGATATATTCTTGTTTCCCAGTCATGCAACTGTCTGGTAGGCCAGATGACAATGCCGCTGTTTCAGGTCATTAAGGGCCCAGATTCCTCGTATGTTGTTGTTCTGCTCGGCGTGCCCTTGACAGATTGACACTTGATTACCGCACATGCTCATTCCAGCCAGGAAACCAGAGGGTGGACAGGGAGGTCATGTTCAAGGAAAGCAGTTTGACTTGGAATCAGATTAGACTTTTTACAAATGACTTTCCCTTACATCTAATAAACATACCCCTAGTCACATTAGCACATTTATTCCAAGAGAAACAGGAAGTTAGGCCATGTCTCTGCGTGACCATATACACAAGACAAGGGAAAGAATTCAGTTTGGAGGCACAGCACATGTGTAATCCTGCTCCAGCCTTTCACACCTGTGGTAGCGGTGAAATGTACAAACTTATATCTGAAGATTTTTGTCTCAGGTTGAGCTTGCTTCTTAGTAGGAGGGACATAGGTAAACTCAAATGTGTTTACCTAATTCACACTGAAGTGTTTCCATCTAGTCCAAAACTGACCTTAGTGTGATAGAAACCAAGTTCTCATCCTATTTCTCATTTCTTTGAATCACTCATTTTCCTCTATTCATTTGCCAATAATTTTTATAGCCTTGAGTACCCAACTTCTTTATTTTTTTTCTTTCTGTAATAACTGGATTTCTATTTATAGATTCCAAAGTTCAGAGCACAGATCTTCATGCCACCCGGAGGCTGTGGTACTGGCTTTCCTGGTCTCTGCCAGGTGTAGAATGAGCAATGTCTCCTGGTTCCCACACTCTGCATGTTGGCATCGATTCATACCCTTCCTATCTTTCTGCCCCTATGGCCTGACTTAGACTCTCTACTCTGTAATTTCTATTACTGAATTCAATACAGTGTTGCCTATCTCCACTTAAGCAATGCTAGATATGTTTGGAATTCAGTTCTGGTTTCCTCTGGTCAGGATTTCCCTAATGCCCCTTGAGTTCTGGTTATATCATCTTTCTTAACTACTGTTTTATAAAATATTCCACCAGAATAATTATAGAGTAGGAATAAGCTCATGCAATTTACATATAAGGAAATATACCATTTTGTCCTGCCCATGATAGACATATACATTGTCACCTAGCAACTTGTCCATAAATGCAACTATGAATCAAAAGTAGTCCTAGCTGAAATATTTAAAAATCAATGGTTGTGTAATCTCTATGTAAATAATACATGTTTCCAAATTTTCTTACAAGTGGGATCAATAACTGCTCATTGTGGGTGGTGCCTGGGATCCAGCTTGGCATTCCTTTTGCTTAGAAAAGGCACAAAGTCCTGCTGTCCTGTTCACAAACTTATCATTACATGCTCTTGTACTTTCTGGCAGGACCCTTTCCAAGAGCCCTAACTGCTCTTTCTACGGTCGGCTTCAGGCTGTAATGCTTGTTTTCAGTATTCCACACCAATATGTATCACAGCTTCCAAAGCACATTTATGAATAGTTTGTGGTTGAAACAGGACACGGTGAAAAGTACTGAGAAATTATATTCTGTCCATTTGCTCCTGGCTCTTGCTGGGTTAGCCATGCCAATGTCAAGTGATTCTCCCCTGATCTCCTGCTGAAGTAGAGACTCCTGAGCTTCCGAGTTCACTTTTGCTTGCTCTGTCTCTGTTTGGGAGGACACTTGAACGACATGCTTGACTGACTTCTTTAACCTGCATGAAATCTCCAAGTTCCACGGACAGGAGGCCTGGCCCTATAATGAAGTGAGAGCAGTTCTGAGTATAGTAAATGTGAATATGCAAAATATTTTTCAAGTCTCATGACAAGGATTTCCACAGATAATAGGTATTGTTATGCCAGCGTAAAGCACATTAAAATATTACACGGAAAAGTCTTGCCTGGTATTATTTGAAAAGTCACATCAATTTACCTTTTTCAGTCTGAACATTCTGGGAGTCCAGGTTGCTCTCTCCCACCTGAAGCTGAAACAGAACATGAAAGATGGAGTTATATCAGTGGTGCTACCTGTGCAGCTGTTGAGGTTTCAGGTTCACTAGGATTTGAATTATTGCTCAGCTAGCACACTGACTCCTATTTACCTGGCTTCCTGTCATACAGCTGGAGCCCCAACCTGCACTGAGTGTGGTAAATGGTGTGAAAACAAGATTGCCTAATAAGTGCGCCCAAATATCCCCACCTAGGCTGGGCACTAAGATGTAAGGTTATTTTGTGCCCCGGAGTGAGTGCAAGGCCTCTGCAGTTACCCAGGCAAATCTTGCTTGCTTGAGAAAATGTGGTTTCTATTGGAAAAAGATGGTTTATATCCACAAGGAAATAAATTCTAAGCCTTGTTTTACCCTGAGATTACAAAGTACTTACTGAATGCCCTTATATTAATTTGAAATGGCTTGGATTTGTGTGGTATTTATTGGGTTTGTGTTCCTACGCCTCGTCAGGTGTGCGTGCAGGTAATAATCTCTGTCTCCTCCAGGCGGTGGTCTCTCCGTAATCCATTAGCAGAGTGTTTTAGGTGTTTTATCTTGATGACGGCCTGTGACTTCAAGGCGCAGATTATCAGAGGGGCAACCGGCATTTAACAGGTTTCTCATTTTATTCTTTCTCAGGGAAAAGAATAAAACACATTTGCTGCAACAGACCAATACTTGGGACCCCAAACAGTCTTCTTTCTCTGCAAAGGGGATTTTTAGGAGCTCACAAATTGGGCAATAACTGACTTTTGAGCGATAATGCATGCAATGAAGTAAATTCGCGATTCTTATCTTGCACTCATGACTCATTCATTAGTAGTAGCATTGACAGCATCTCTCTGACATGGTAGAAAATGAAATATTTTTAAGTCTGGCCATTTTTAGACAAAGTCTCCTTTAAGGTGCTTTCAGATGTTTTACTTACTTGGCCTCTAGTGAAACAATTTTTTAAAAATTGTTAACGTACAGTTTCCTGATCATACATAAAATACAGGAAACTGTATGTTAACTACACAGGAGGGTTCAGCCTCTGTAATATAGATTATACTGAGAAAGGTAAAAAAAAAAATCTTGGCTGGAAATGTGCCCTTTTAATGATCCAGACAGATCATTAGACTGTGGAAGCTGTGTGAAGTCCATGTCCTTCTCAAGTTTCCTTAATGGCTTCCCCTCCTTGTCCTCTCAGTGTTGGATCTCTTAGAGACTGCAAATCTTACGGGAGACTGAAGGGTAAGAGAGGTGGGAGTTGTGGGTTACCCTGAAAGCTGCTAGAGGAACATTTTAACTAAGAAGGCAGAACTAACTCTATGCTAACTAAATAATCACATCACATTTTATGTATCTCTGCTTGTCTCAGAGCTTCTGCGCTTTGTAATAGGTCACTTGCCCCATGGTTACGTTTGACGATAATCAGGAAACTGGCGTGTTAGGTGGCATCTTCTTTGCCCTCGTTCACTCTAAGTTTCACTGTGGTTATTTGAGCATTTCTAATCTGGAGCCTCAGCTGAATGGTAAGCAGTATGATTATAATGGATAATTTTTGAGAAATCATGTTATCAATTGATCCATTCATGCAGTATATTCTCATGTTCTGCCAACAAAATATACAGATAAATTAGTGAAGCCTCATGATATCAAATTTTATGTGCTGGACACCTTTATAATTAAATTAAGACCTGTAATCAGATTAAATTCCTTCCTTCTTTCATCTCTTTCTCCCTTCTTTCCGCTCTCCTTTCCTCCATTCACTCCTGTCTTCTCTTCCCTTTGTTTTCTCTCTTTTCTATCTGCAGTCATCTGTCTCAACAGTTTTTCCATAATTCCTCATCATATTTTGTTATTGATGTTGTTGATTTTGTTCAGTTTAATATTATTTCTCTGAACTGAATTCCTTTATGCAAATCATATGTATAGTGCCGTGTTCTTTTAATGGACCAAACCATCTTTATTTTGTTGTTTAATTATTTTGTGATAAAGACTGAAATGTCAAATGGATCACTTATCTGTGTTAGAATGTTTTTAGTGCATACACTAGGGGAATATAACTTTGTCATTGCTGAAAATAACATTAATGTGATTAACAATGTTCTGAAGCTCTCTGTGCATTCACTGATAATTTTAATAAATCTGCTTAATTTCAAGCTTATTCACTATTTTCCACTTGATAGGGCATGTTTAGAATTTATGTCACAGAGTGTAGTGAGTTGAGGGTAAAGATAATTATTGAGAAAAAGTGGAGGGAAAACAAATCCTAATTTAGCAACTTGAAAAACCACTAGACTGTTTATATGTCAACTTTGATTTCAGATAGAACTCAATTAAACGTTACCATTTACACAATAGTAAACTGCCATTATATTACTCATTATATCATTCATGAACTGTTGGGATAGAAACTCAAACTCAAATTATCTTTAAATGGCCATATTTCATGGAATTTTCCATTAACTATCAACAATGCTACTTTAAATGAAAAAAATATGCCAGGGAGAGTTGACATTTTTAAAGGACAGGAAGAGCAAAAGGTCATCCCAAAGTACTCTAAATAAGATGGACCTAGAAGGTAAGAGCTGACAGGGAAAATGGTCTCAGGTCTTCTGTAATAGAGTCCTGGGGACCATATGAAGCTGGTAAACAAGAAAGATCCACTTTCCAGATGACACCTGTCTTCCAATGCAGATGCATATTAACTGAATGTTCACAACAGTAGATACAACACATTGTCAGTTTATTGCTCAACATCTCTTCCTTCCCTCCAGGCTTACCGAATTCTATTTTTTCAGTTGCCCAGCCTCACAAAGTAGCACTCAGTTCTCAGTCCATGGTCACATTTTTTTTTTGGTCAAAGCCAGTTATTGTGATTCCAGTCCTTTTGCCAGTGACTCCAATAATGGTGGACGTACACCACACTAACTCACCTCTGGCCAATGAAACTTGAAAACAAATTTAAGGAGGACAGGAGTGGGGCTTCTAGAAAAGGTTTCCTAAGTCATCAGAAGGAGATATTTTACAAGGTGGCTCTTTAGGTTTAATGTCTGGATGTGACTCTTGGAGTGACTTCAGCCAGCTTGCTATATAGGAATGAAAATAAGGAAAATAGACAGAAGAAGGCAGAGCCAAGAGAATTACAGAGAGTGAAGAGCATTCTGACAATGCCTCTGGGCATATTGTTGCATGAGCCAACCCATTATAACTACACTATTTAAGTTCATTTGAATTGGTTTTTCTATTACTTTTAGTCAAGTATTTTCTATCTGGGAAAACTTTTTTAAATTAAATCACCAGGCTTGTTTATGGATTTTTTGTTTAATAAGCTTCAGTTTTATATAAACATTGTTAGTTTCCATTACATTAAATCACCTAAATAAAGCTAAGAAAACATTTCTAATTTAGTTTGGCATACTTTTAATCTTTCTTCACTTTCATCCATCCCCCTCACACACCAAAGTGATTTTAAAAAATCTAATGATAACACTTCTGCTGAAAAGCAATCCAATTGTGTTCTACCATGTAAATGGTGTCAGAGAACTCCTTAGTACCCCTTTTAAAATCCGCCCTTTCAAGCATTATTTCTTCCATGATTTCAATTGCTTTAGTTCAGGCATTCCAGTTAGATTGCACAATCCAGGAAATCCTGTCAGAGTCCTTGTCTCCCAAAACTCTAGTTGCATGGACCACTTGAAGTTCGTCCATGGAGATATCCAGAATAATAATGAATCAATTTATTAATCTAAAGATGTAGTTATTAATAGAACCAATCTATCAGTCTGATGCCAAGTATGTCTTGCATTTACATTCAACTTCTTGTATAAGAACGTATTGCTTTCGTTCCTTATAACTTTTAAAATTGGTGTCTTTGACATAAAGAATAAATTGAATAAGGAGAAGGCTTCAGGTCTTTTCAAAGTGGTCTTCACACTATGATGACATGACTAACATTTTTAGCAGCTTTCATAATGATAGCTACTGCTTATTTACTGCTCATTATGAGCTAGGCTCCTAAAACACACTGACACACACCCAGGCACACACAGACATCTGAAATGACATACACAGATGAGCTGAAAATTCACTAGGAAGTTAAACCACAAGACTGTGTTTGTTAGTCTCTGTCTTGTACCATCATTTGCTATGGCAGTAACTGTCAGAACAATGCCAGATTACTTAGTGTTTCCAAAAGAAATGCATAACTTTATGCTTCCCTAAAACTGTATCATAAATGCAGAATTCGTGTAATTCTAGAATATGTAACCGAGAGACTCTTGAAGGTGGTTATTATTTTGAACAACATGAAGGCTCTTTGGCACTATTGTCCTTCGTGTGCATTTTCTCCCTCCATCAGCTCAATTGGGGCTGAGTGGGTCGTAGAATACTTTGTTGTTCTGAAAGTTGTCCTGTGTGTTGTAGCTGTTCTTGTTCTTGGTTCCAATGAAAATCCACTCCGCTTAAAAGCAAGGAGAGATGGTGGGCATTAGCTTTCTTGTAACTCCTTGAAGGTATCAGAGTTTTATAAAAGAGGGGCTGCTGTGGCCACTTCCCAGAGAGAATGGTCACTTGCATATCTAGTTATTCTCTAGATGTGCAAAAGATAAATGGTGGTTTTTGCTGTGTTCTCTTTAGATCAGAGGTTTAAACTTGCTGAAATACATATGCACCTTACAAGTTCACCTGTTTATGTATTTTTTCTTTCTACTTTGTATCACTGCATACAAAGTAGCCACATAACAAACCTGAAAGGAGCAGTTTGTCCAAATTCAGCAGGGTTAATGGGTAAGATTGACCTCTGCCATCAAGACTTAAACAGATGGATTCAAGGTCATAAGTCACAGGTGGCCAGGAAGACAAAGAGCAGAAATCAAGGATCAACAGATTTATCCTGGGATCAGTGGTAACTCTGTGTGATCCTTGATTCAGTGACATTTGAGAATATCTGAGGCATTTGTCTGCTACTTGGAGAGTATAAAAGTAGCTAATTGTCCCTGTTCACACAGAAGGACTCTGTGGATCTGACAGGATTCCGACCAACAATATAACATGTCTGTCTCTTGGAAGAGGAATCCCTCAGAACACTAATAGGTCACATGGGGAAGGGGGGAGGATTTCTTTGCATTATTGGGGGAATGCTGGATCAAGTACGGTAAACAAGAGTCCTGCAAGGCTTGGTCTTTTAATAGATTTCTGACACATACTGAATCACAAAATCTTTCTAAATTAAATATATGCAGGATCAAGTGCCCTGTAAAAAACTCTCCAGGGATACCTAACAGAAAAGTATCTCGGCCCCTCCCTGGAAAGAATTCTGCAACATCAGCTAATGGTTTCTAGATTCCTTGCCTAGGAGTTTGTTGTCTTAACTTCTGGTGTGCGACTGTGTTTTAAACAGCTCTTTTGTGAAGAAAACCTAGAAATTTGAACTTCTTTGCTTTCATTTTACCTCACCCCAGAAAAAGGCATTTAATCTCACAATGCTAGCTTCTACTCCCATTTTAATTCTTCTCAGTTCTGTATCTCTGACCGAACTCATCTCTGAACTGCAAACATATATCTCTAAGCAGACCATTTAATAGGATGGATGTATCTTAAATCACACTTAAAATTCCTTCTTCATGGATTGTCCCCTGGGCTTCCAAATCACGACAATAACAACCACAGCAACAGTAACATCATTTGAATGATGAGATTTGTTAAGACATCATGTGCCAAACACTCTATGTGATGGACTGTCTTTGTTAATGAACAAGAAACCCCACAAAACCCTAGCAGATAGAGGTGAGCAAAATTCCCCAGTGGTGAACTGATAAGAAAAGATGTGAACCAAGTAGATGTTTCTTCAGAACCCACCTATTAAATTGTTGTTATTTCATTTGTTAATATTTGCTATTTCTCTCTACAATGGTAGTTTTCCTACCAATACAGCTTCATGAACATTTTCAAATTCTCCACTCCAAATGTAAACTTCATTCAGCCATTTAGCATGGTCATCCTCCTTAGTTATATTGCTCAGATTGGGCCATTCTTTTTATTCCTATGACAGACACCATTTGCTTCCTCACTGGGTTTTGGTGAAAATAAATGACTAATCTGTCAGGTGCCAGTCTCCTCTGTTCTGACACAATTTGCATACAACCACCAGATTATCTGCAAACATCAGCCTCACCATGTCACCTGTTACTCAAATATCTCTAATGTCCTTCCTTCTTAAAGATTACTTTCATAACTCGTAGTAGTATTACAGAACTTTTGAAGGATAATTTTCATTTTTCTTATAAATGGAACCTCCATTCCAACAAAGAGACCTGCCTCGGGTTTTCACTTAGAATTCTGCCCTTGGGAAATGGACTGTCCCATTCTCTTCCCTACCTCAACTCTGCCTGTGTGTAATAAATGCATAAGGATTCTCGCTTACCTCACTATGGAAGAAAAGTCAAGAGTATTTGGCAAAACACAATTATGAGAAAGCATTTGAATTACCTATTTCGTCCTGTTTTACCCTCTCATACACTTCACTAACAATGCAGTTTAGCTAGTGACCGTTAAGAAGCCTGAGGTGCAGTCTCTCTTGTCTACTTCATAAACATCTATCTGGCCAACAGTGTTTTTTTTTTGCTCTATTTTGGACTCAAAACATTGAGATAAACCATTAAGTTGATTATGGAAAAAGAAAGGAGCTCAAATAAACTCCTTAAACACCCATTTATTATTTGTCTGATGCGCAGAAACCCTAAAGATAAACTGATTTCTTCTGCTCGCCCATTAAAATGAGAGATTATCTACTTAGAAAATGTGGAAAATTAATTCACCCTCTATACCTTCAATGAAAATTTTCACTAAAAGTAGGAAGAAAGCAAATAAATAATTTGAGGGTATTTTGCATGCCCTGTATCTTAGACATGGACTCTAGCTTAGAAACAGCTTCACATTTGGCACGAGGTTAATTTAGGGCCTTAGAGCAAAATTGGGTTTAATAATTTTAACATATCAATATTTTTCTGGCATTTCTTAATATAACATATACCTCCACTTATTTAAGGATATTCAAGTTGAGTTTTCGAAACTTGAAGTAATCTACATAACATTTTCTCCTTCATGAATATGGTGATAAAATGATCCTACAGTCCTTTTGGGCATCGTCTGTATCTGTGAGCATAGAGGGATTTGGGGAGTTGAAAGCATTATGATAATTAATTTGATTAATTGCCTCATTATGGCCTTCATTTTCCATCTCCCTTCCTGAGTGGAACATAGCCAAAATATAAGCTTTATGTAGTATTCCAGGTATGAAATTACTTGGAGATTATTTTTTAAGGAATCTTTAAAAATATCGTGAATTATATCACCTAATAAAGTCAAGTGTTCCATGGGAAAAATGATGAATATTCATTTCAAATCAATTTGCAACATTAAATCAATCCTATAGTATTTTATATTCTATTGAATCAAAAGGCCAAAAAACCTTTTATTTTGTCCTATGTGAGCAAATGTATACTGAGAATCTCCATTCACTGAGAGTTCGCAATTCAGGGTAACAGAGTTTAAAATGATCTGCAATTGTATTCTTCAATTTGTAAGTGTCAGACTCATGAATTGGAGATGAAGGAAAATATTGAGCAGGGGTTTCAGAGTCTGGATGTAAAACAGCCGACAATTTGTCTACGGGCAGGGTCCCCTGCTTCTATCACACTGCACACACTCCTGAGGGATTTTAGTCTAAAATGAAAGAAAATACTCCAATCTTTTTTTAGCTATCAGCTTGTAGACCTTTTGCTCTAGCATGATTTATTGCAATCCCCACACGCAGTTAGACGTCAGTCTACTTTGAGCTGAGAAATCTTGCCAGGTCTATAATAAATTCTGTTTTTAAATTGGACCACGATCGTGAGAGGGGCTACAGGTTTCAGGTCCAGAGACTTCACTTACTTTGCGCTCAGTGGCCTTTCCCGCTTTCCCCTGTGTCTTTATTGACATTGAGTCACATCAAATCTAAAATACCCATTTCATGATGGAACTTTACAGGAAGGTAAAATCATCATGATAGAATACATTTGTAGTAACTACTCCACACAGATGCAGTTTCAAATAGGATGAACGACTCACCTGACGAGTTCAGCAGAAATGAGGAGGTAACATCCCACATCCTCACCCTGCACTGATTCCCGTGACCCGGAAACTTAAGGCCACTCCCACTGAAGTTCATTCATGGGATGTGTCTTGCTATATAAAGATGGGAATTTAAAAATTGGGAAGTACATAGTTAGGTTTGTAAAAGAAAATCATCTCTAACTTAAACACATCAAACAGACAAAAAAGAAAGTACCCATGTCCAATAATTGAAATAGAAAATTGGGGGATTGCAAGCAAACAAAAATATTTTTGCTTCATTTTAAGTTTTTTCTTAATTAGCAAATTAATCACTGTAATTTAAATTGGAATTTATGTACGGACCTGCCAGTTTATCAAGATCATGTTCCTAATCTGCATAACAGACCCAGGCCTGTTAAAGATGAAGCTATGTAATTAAATTGTAGATAGAAACAGTGTCTCTGAATTCTGCTTGGGGAAAAAAATCAAAATTATCATAAACTTGCATGTACACATTCCTACGGATGTCTTATAATAAATTCCATATATTCAAAATGAATTTTCTTACTCTACAAAGACAGCATGGTTTACAAATCTCCTAATTATTCATCATTCCTATTTTTACTTTTTTCTGGGCAAATAGCCAGGTTATTTCTCAGCCTCCCTTGGCTGGGAGAGAGGAACATGTCCCTGATTTCTGATAAATGGAATGTGGGCAGAACAATTTACAGAACCTTCATCTCTGTATGTTATCTTGGCTCCTGAAACTCAGAATATACTTCTATCTGAGTAGGTCTCTCAGAAATCTTGGTGAGGGCAGGAGCCACAAAATAGCTATGACTGCAATTTTTTATGCCTTGCCTATACATGCTCTGTGCTGGGGGAAAAAGTGTGTTAGGGTTTTTTCTTTTAATAAGTTGAACAATGAATTATACATAGAGTAACCATATGCTTTAGCTTGCTCAGAATTTACAAAGTTTACACATTTTGCTCTGGCATAATTATTAATACCACCCCCTTTCAGTCTCAGAAATGTCCCAATTTATAACAGTCAGGCTCTCATCCTGTCTTTCTGGTATAAACTACCCCTCCAAATGGAAATGCCCAACACCCACAAAACTTTCCTGCAAAAATATCAAACTCACATCTGATTAAGCATGTGTAATTAAGCAACAATGTACAGGAAATACAGGGAACAATGGACATGGTAAATGATATCACTGAAAGAAATTTTGTGAAATCCATTTGGTGGAAAATTTTGAGACAAAGAGAAATCAGTCTTTCAAAAACAAATCACAGTGAGAAAGAAAAAAATGGCTACAGAACCTAGAGATCAAAGGCATATGGATTTAATCTAGAACCTGAGTCAAATAAATGAACTAAAATATGTGATACAGAAAAGATGCCTGGTTATTTCATTATATTAAATAATTACTCTTACTTTTACTTACATGCTGAACTATTTATGGATAAACTGATTACATTGGGAATAGCCTTCCTAACAATCCAGGGAAAATGAGAGTAGACGTAGTGTCGATAAAATAAGATTGACTATGGTTTGATAATTGCTGGAGCTGGTGATAGATGCAACAGTTTTATTATATTATCCCCTCTATTTTTCCCCTTTTTTTTCCTCAAGTGGGTTTTTTTAAAGAGAGAGAGAGTGTGTGTGTGTGTGTGCTTGTGTGTATACTGGCTTTTCCACTCTCCTGCCTTTTCAGGAGACACTTTCTTATTTTCACTTGTTTTTCCTTCTATTGTCACATCTTAGGAGGCATCAGAAAGAGAGCTGTTCTGGGACTTCCCTCCTACTGTTCTGGTTTCAGTTTGGGGCACCTGCCAGGCCTTCAAATCCATTTAGTGAGGCCCCAAGCGTGAGGAACACACACTTCTCATTCTTTGTGAAAGTCGGTGAGTATGAATTATAAATGAGAAAATAACTGGCATGGAGCAGAAAAAACTCAACTCAAAGTGGATAAACACAGCTGGGGATGTAAACCTTTAGTTGGAAACAAATAAAATGCAATAGACTCAAAATCAGGGTCAGAATGAAGGTGATATCTTCATTGTATAAGCTACAAAGTGTCTCAAAACCCAAACTGACATATACTAGTTGGTGGCATTTGACAAGTCTTTGAACAACTTTTGAGTCTTATTCTATTTATTGGTAGATGAAGAAATTAAAAACTCTTATGTGATACAATTTTCATTAAATCATGTGTTGTATGTGAAGACACCTGGCTAATGGTAAACAGCATTGTTTTGAACTGTGTGGGCTACCAAGTCCAATACAGTAAGAGATTCATTAATGTGAGTGAAAGGGAAACATTTATAAATAATCATATAAATGCAGAATTACATACATTTAGTTATTCTACCAAATATTTCTCAAGTACCTGTCATGAACTAGGCATTCTTCTTAGTGTTGAGGAAACAATGAACAAAACAGAAAACTGTCCACCGTCATAAAGGTAACATTCTGGCAAAAATAGTATATAAAATATGTGGTTGGAATATTTTCCAGTATATCGTTTTACAATTAAATGGTTAATTTATAATATGCTTTAACACTTAGACTATCATCTGAGTAGTTTCCCTGACTCCCACCCTGACCCACCCACACGATGCTAAGGATGGAACTTCACTCCGCTCTTTCTCCCGAGTAGAGACTGGTAGGGAAATTCAGGCTCCTTTAAGGACCATCACCCCAGCAAGAGTCTGCGAGAGGAAGAGTAGCCATCGATCTGTTTTCTAAGAACTTGGCTACACACTCCCAGCACTTCCAGCTGAGAGCAGATGATTGCAACCTGCAGCAGTTTGACTTAACTACTTTTCTCCATTTTGCAAGCTTTGCTTTCTCAAGTTCAATGACGCTGCACCTGACAGCTCATCAGCATGCGAAGACATGGGTGCCTGCCTGCAGTAAACATAAATCCCTCCTTTTTTTTTTTTTTGAAAAAAAAAAAAAAAGGTAAGAACACCACCAGACAGCACTTTGTAGAATTTGGCTCATCATTTTAAGGGTTGTGTTTTTCTGGAGGTAAAAGCTTGTTTTGTTTTCAAATTTGCCATTGAGCCAAACGGCCAAGATGCAGCAATGTGAGGGTTTAAATGACAGGGATTGACCTGCCTACCCACCAGGAATTCTAACTAGAAAATGAAGGCTGTTGGCAGTGTCTGCCAGCTTGATCACTGGGTCCGCTGATGTCTGAGGTGCTCACCATGCACCAAGGAGAGTCTCCCCATTTTTCTCTAAAACCTACTGGGAAATCTTATTATACCCGTGGCTATAAATCACATACCCCAACCAGGCCATGCAGTTGAAACGATTTATTTTAATTGTTGGAAAAATGGTTTGGTAGGTAGATTCTGCTCAGCCCCAGTCAACCGTCTTCACTCAGCTTCTGCGTTCGGCAGCACCTTGGTGACTCTTTCTGAGCAGTGAAAAGACAATGTTTGATAACACCAGTGTTCCCACAATTGCTGGGTTATAGTGTTTTTTCTAAGATAATTGTGAGACTCTTACCTAAATCTAAAAGACCTTAGTATTTCATAGAAGGGCTTGGAATTAGTTGTTTCACAATTATTGGTGAGGCAGGTGAAATGCCAACAGAGAGGGCGTCTGCCTGAAGATCACTAACAAACTGTATGTACATGTGAACACGTCATGTGGGGAATCAGAACTGCCCAAGCCGTGGGGGGCCCTGCATCATGCTGATGAAGGCAAAGGGCATTTCTGCCTTTGAAGTGCTTATAACCCAGCACAGTGGATGGGGCGGGCATAGCAGGTACAGTCTTCTGGTAGACGGTTACAGGGGACATTTGGGAAAGGGCTGGAGAAGCCGTTGAGTGGTACAAGCTGTCGGTGACAAGAAAATGGTTGAGGTTGTAACATATCAGGTCTTCATATACATGATCTGGTATTTTATGCCTGTCTTCTCATTCTGAGAAAGAAAATATAAAGAATGACATTGCAGGCAGGATTACACAAAGTTATATATACAGTAATTGTATCTGAGCTCATAGCTAAGTAATCTTTCCAAACATAATTCTATCATCAAAAGCAGTGACTTACAATTTGGAAGCCTAAAAGGAAAGATATAAATAAAATTATTTGAAATTTCAAGATAGAATATACACCTAGCAGATTTCATCATCACGTAATCCTGTCATATTTTTCACTTAGAAGTTTCTCCATGTCTTTCTGGAATAGTGACCTTTTTATCTATAGGTCCAAGTGGATATATATATATATATATATATATATATATATATATATATATATATAAATAAACACTTAATATTTAAAATAATTATTTTTAAAATTGACCTTTGTTGTGTAAGTATTTTATTCTTACAGATGAAAAGTCTTTCTCAAGAATTAACATTAGTAAATAAATAATTTATAAGAGAGTGAACATTATTTTCAGTGAATGACACATGGTCAAGGAAATATAGGCATTTGCATATTCTTATTTAAATGAGAAAAACTGCATGTGAAAAACTAACAACTTTTGCATATCCTTCACATCCCCAAGATACTTGCATTTCACAAGAACTGCACTTGAACTTACACATGTGGTTCATCTCTGAAAGGGAAGGTTTTCTGAAATCTATATTGATGGATTTTTACAGTATTTATCAATGTTACTAAATGCAGCCTAGCTTAGTAGGTTCATAAAATTACCTGCATATTCTTTAAATTAACATTTCACATAACACCAGTCAGTGGTGTGGTACCTTTGAATTCACAAGCACAAGGAAAGAAAAATACATAATAAAAAGATTCTGGAAGTAGGGATGTTTGAGGTTTTTCCCCAGCTTTGGTGGTATATAATCGAAATACAACACTGTGTAAGGGTCAGGGGTACCGCGTAATAATTTGCGGCATTTACACATTACAAAATGATGATCACCACAGCTATCTAACACTGGCACTGACGTAACTGGTATGTCTTTCTCTACCTTGCGAACATTGAAGATTTACTCTCTTGGCAACTCTCAAGGATGTAACGGTGTTACGAGCTATGATCACCATACTATATATTAGATACTCTGCACCCTTAAGTTACATGTAGGAAATTTGTTTTAGGAGAAACTCGTTGTTCAAACTCAAAACAATCCTGTGACCAGACACGCGGGTTCTTCTCTCTACTAACTGATTCTCTGAAGATATATTAGGGTAGGTTTCTGGAAGCATCCAGATCCCAGGAGCTTCTGTCCCTGGGGGCTGGGGTGTGGCACACTCCTGACCTGTAGGTGCATGTGGGCATCAAGCCAGAAGCTCTCCACTCTCTGTGCTTTGGGGAGTTTCATGGAGGCTGCATCATGTGATCAAATATTAGCTCCATTTCTAGTCCCTCACCTCTCTCCAAAGAGTGGGGGTGGGGCTTCATGTCCTGCCTAATCATGATTTGGTCTTTCTGGAGACAAGCCCTCACAAAGAATTGCCTCATGAGAATGAAAGATATTGCTATCATCCAGGAAATGCCATGGGATTTAAGAGCTCTGTGTCAGCAACTGGGGTCAAAGACAAATGATTCTCCTGGCACCCTTGTTTGCAAGGGCTTTAGGAACTCCATATCTAGTTTGCATTATTTCACAGAAATTATTTCAAGAGTACATAAATGAGGTGTGAGCCAGACTGCATTTCCATCAGAGTGGCATAACACATTCTGCAATACTTTTCTGCCACCAGACAAGGCCTATTTTGGATCAGTCACAACCACAAACATTTGAATGTGTTGCCGAGTCCACAGGGAAGTACTGGAGATCCAGAAAGGCTTCATTCTGGGGCTGGGAGGAGCCTGTGGAGCACGGGGTCCTTCAGCCACCGAGAAGCTTCTTCAGTGGTTTGTCCTGTTGTATAAGAACCCTTTTGTCCTATGTGAACATAAAAATATAATGTTCAGCAGAGCCGGCCTTCTATTCAAACTACCGTACAATACGATGTATTACGTCCTCACGTGAAAACCATCTTTGAGCTATCTATATCCTTGGTTAGATACAAAACCTACAATTTAACTAAGGGAATGAATCTTTTTATTATTGGCCTAAACTGTTCCATATATTGTGTTTATTCTTTGTGTTATCAAACAGTTCTACTTTTCAGGCTTATCCCATTTCATTGGAAGTGTAAAAGGCACCCCCAAACTTGCAGGCTTTGTTGAAGCTAGTAATATTTTAAAAGAGAAACTCTGACTTCTAATGACCTCATTACTCCTTTACTACAAATCATGGAATCAATTCATGCCTTGGATTGGCCACACTCATTGACTGAATACCAGATAAATTACCTAGCTATGCACTGGGAAAAAAATTGCATTCAAAAACTGAAAGTTTCCAGAAGCCCCTACTTTGAGTGGAATTGAAACTGTGCTATGATAGCGTCGAATACAAAACACAAACACCATAACCATGAACGTCAAACTAAGCCAGGATTTATTTGCATTTTTTAATGGGCAGGCAGAAGGAGGCAGGTGATAGTACTGTGTTTACACCAAACCCCATGAGCCAAATGGGCTAAAAGAACAGTTGGATTACCCATGTGTCAGCATTCTAATCCTGTCACCCTTGTCAACACTGTAATTTCCAACATAGCACTTAGTTTAAAATACAGGAGGGCAGAGCTGAAATGTTTGCTTTCTTCCGACGAGCCATATGACTCAGAGCAAAGAAAACACTTAGAAATAGAATACTTCAGAAAACAAGGGAGTGTTGCAATTAGAGTGGTTTTGTTCACAGCTGTATAAATTTGTTTTTTTCTGTAAAATAGGTACACAATGAGCTGTAATTCCTAAGGCCCCAAAATCCTGAAATAGTAATTTTCTACTTTTCTCTGGTTGCCTTAAAGCAGCCCGCTCCCCAGTTTGCATAATACCCACGGAATAAATTTGGAAATGAGAAAACGTTGTTTAACCCTTACCTTTTAAATCGAACTTTCAAGTGCAACAAAATGAGGCCCCACAACTTAGACCAATGTCTAATTTTATCATTGTATATGTGCACTTATGGAATATTTAGGAAATCACTTCAGAAAGTGCTAATGGCACCAAGTCCAGACTTTTACTTCCATCGGAATGACGGAATAGGTATTCCGAAATTTCTCTCTGGCATAAAGCAGATGCTGGAGAAATTACGACCATGGACCATAAACTTTAAAAGGCATTACTGAGTTTATCAGAAGGTTATTGAGATCCCCAAGGGCCTTTGGACCTCGCTTCCCCCACAAAAGCGTAAGCTGATCGCAGAGTTGTGAATAAAGGTGGGACTTGGGGCTGCCTGCTGCCCAGAATGTTGAGGTCTTGGCCGGGCAGAGAGGGAGGGGCCAGGACACGGAAACTTAGCCCTGGCAGAGGGGAGACTCTGGGTCTGAGAGTGCTACAGAAACGCACCTCCAAATGCTGTAGCCTCAGTGTAAGTTTTAGGCTGAGAATCGTCCTCTTTGGAATAAACAAAATCAATCCATAAAACAATTTATTTTTGTAGGCTCCAGGTGAAAGGAAAAAAATAGATGATACTAATTTTTCCTATGAGAATCGCTAAACCTTTTCTCAGGAGGGTCTATGGTTTGAATTTACATTCCCTGCACCATCTGGGAAATCTCATTTGCAAAAATTAACTGAAGGTGCTCAGAGGTGGGGAGCACCTACGCATTTCTTTTAGGAGCAAAGGAGTATGTTTTTAGTAAATGCCAGCCACAAGTCCAGAATGTTTAAACTTATTTATTTGTTATTTACCATGACCATTTCTACTTTTTACATGGCATGTTCAGAGTATTTTAGTGAATGTGATAATTGGTATATATTGGTTTAAGTCTTGTTTTCTAAGTCTAGCATCTTGCCTTCTATTTTCCTTGCTTCTACTCTTTGAATTCTTCCCACTTTTCTGCTTTATTTTGCATAAATGAGGCATTTTTAGTGCTCTTTTTTCATCTTTTGTCTTTTAGGTATACTTCATGTCTCTGTTGAGCATTCTAAAGTTTACAATGCATGTGTTACAATAATAGTTCAACAATATATCATCATAATAATAACACATTAAGTAAATAAATTAGGCAAGTTATAAAGTAATACCATTTTATTCCATTTTTAAGAAGTAAAACTGTGTTGAGAAATAACTGAGATCTATCACTGTGAGCTTAAGGTGTGCAGTTGACGCTTTAATTATTAACATACATTGTGATACACACAGTTTTATCTCCCTCTCAGCACACGTTCAGACACACCCATTGCCAACACATTTTTAGTACCCATTGTATATATACTACTGTGTGTGTGTGTGTGTGTGTGTGTGTGTGTATGTATATAAGAGAGAGAGAGAGATAGCAGGAGGAAATTTTAAAAAACTATAACATTTTTTTACTTTTAAAGGGCCCATTTCAATTCCTTCTTGTATCTTCAATATTCACTTATTTTCAAGTTTTTAAATTCTATGTTTAAGTATATAGGGCTTATAATACTTTCTATATATTTTTCTAAATCTTGTTTATAGCATGGAGCAACTGAAACTTGGGTAAATCTCCCTGTAAAAGTATCAGTCTGTAAGCACTGACCCTGTGCAAGGTCTGAATGGCTGGTAGGTCTCTCTTGGGTAATACTTTGATCAAATGTGACACTCACAGGTATTAGGTGATGATTACTCTGTGTTTGATTTTGTGGAGGTTTTTCACTAACAAAGACTGTGAATATTATACACAAACAAATGTTTGTGCCCAATTCAAGTCAACTGTAAAATTAACTTTATGAGCAAAAACCCACATTAACAAGACTTACTTAAGTTTTATATTAACAAGTGATTTATTATCAGATTGTTTTAATTAACAGTCTTCCCTCAAGTATTTTACTTATGAATAATTTACCAAAAAATAAGAGAAAGAAGGAACTATATAAGAATTTGTTTACGGTGTCAAATGAGACATACCTGTTGTTGAAAGTGTAACACAAAAATACTTTTAATTCTTTAATTCCCCTGTTTTAATATCTTATTGTTATGATGATTTACAAAAATGGTTACTCTGAGATCTTTATTTGAACAATGTTTTTAAAGTTTATTGTTCTTTAAAGGTTAATGTACTTTAAACTCACTGCTGTATTATTATTATTATTATTGGTCATACATTATCTTATACATATTGAAATGTTTATCTATAACCTGATATTTTTGCTCACCCCATTCTGTCAACCTGAAACTATAGACAAAAACCGTAATTTATCAATTAAAAATTAGAATGTACATTTGCTAGTTATAAGAAAACGGCAGTAACTGGATGGCACACACTAATATAAAATGAGACTAATGGCATTTATACCGATAAAAAGAATCTGTTGTTCTTCAGTGTTGTAGAACATATTCAAAAGTATACTTTCAAACATCCATACCAACGTGGGGTTAGACAGATGCATGCATTCAAAGACGCATGCATTATAAAAATATTCTCATGTATTCATGACTTTGGCAGGTGCCACATTCCTCAGGGGTAACTCTTATTTGGGAAAGCACTGTGAGATAGACCGATATATAACCAACATATGAGGTAATGTGTAAATGATAAGGATGACCAAAGAAGATAAAACCTTTCAGTTTTGGACAGTATTTTACACACTAAAATTTAACTTTTACTGAATTAACCAGTAGAATATGAAATACCAAGAGAGTTCCTGGTCATACATGATACTCCATAGAGACAACAAGAGAACCTCACAGTGTGGAGACTCACTAGCAAAATCAAATATATTTCCATCATGCTGTGTCTTATTCATCATATTTTATAATTTATGAAGAGAACTTAAAACTCATGAAGGGCCTTGTCTAGCTTTAGTTCTATTAAGTCAGAATGGTCTAATTTTTCATCTTCTCTAAAAGATTCATTTTAACTCTGTAACTAATTTCTTTGAAATCCTCATTTTCATTTCAGTTTTCTTTTCAGCTCAGCAAACGTTCAGTTCTTCCACTGTATACACTTGATTGCCAGTACAAATAATTCCAAACATGGTCTCCAGTTTTGTCTTTTAATCTCTGCAAAGAGAATTCGGGAAGGTTTGCTTCAAATCTTCTCTATCCCGTGTCCCAAATTCAGAATCTTTGATCCTTGTACCATATGCATCATTGGCCTACACTAAAACAAATAAGTTGGTGAGAAGGGTCTCAACAAGAACGTCTTCTTCAGTGCTGCGGTGTTTTCTCAGGGCATTTCTCTGGATGAGTGGCCCTTCTGCACAGCCCAGGCATTAAGCCCTCAAGCAGACAAGTGGTCCCAGGAGCTGTGCGAGAGAATAGCCTGCTGCCTCACAGCATCATCACCTATTATTGAGAGAAGGGTGGAGGAAGGGCCTTAGGGTGGACAAAGTTTTCTTTTACATACAGGTAACATTGTGTTTAGCAATGCAGCCCAGTCACAGATTTCTCAAAAGACAGAGCAACAAAAATGCTCCTTCTAGCATCCTGTGAACCTGGACGACCAAATAGCGCTGTCACACTAGTAAGACGAGAACAGTCAAAATGGAAAGCAGCGGCCCACTCAATGCACTACAGACAGTCTTCCTTCACTGGTTCTTTACAGTTGCTATTAGCAAATCATCTGTAAAAGTAACAGACATTAGGGGTAGCTTTCAGCACTCCAAGACATCCTAATCAATGCTATAAATATTCGGATAAAGCAGGCAGCCATATTCTTCGGATTGCTCTACAGATTAGTTTGCAAAGATAGTTCCATGTTGCAAAATAGCTTTGGAAATATAGGGATTTGTATATATTCTTCATATAACATATTCCCTAATTCCTAATATGTGAGTATTCCATGAATCCAGAATCCTTGATGTCAAGGGAACTTGCAGAGTTGCTGTCGATGATGGCTCTCTTCCCAACAGCAATGCCAGCTCCTTAAGTAAAAGTTGGTGGGAAATAAAACTCATGCCCGGCCTTGACACAAGAGGGGTAAGCGTAAATATTCAGAAAAGTCCAGTCATCACATAGGTGTCCTGAACTGCTTTGTAAAACCCGAAGGAGTGCCTGAGCAGGGGGTGAATTTGAGGGGCCATTGAACACCAAGCGATTTTCCAATTACGGGAGCACCTGTGCTGCACGGCTTTATGCTGATCTGTTGCGAGCATTTTATAGAGTGTTTAATAGTCCTTCAAATTCCTCATTTAGCAATCCACAATGGGCTGGGGGGTGTTGCTGGCATGCTAAGGACTATTGGAGACTTCTCACTGAGTTTAATTTGATACCCTACCCTCAGTGGGGAATGTCTGGCCTGGTAGAGTCTCTAATGCCACCCATAGACACTAATTAATGGCCTCAGTGCACTGGCTTCTGGAAAGAAAGAAAATGTATTGTTTTTCCTCAGTTAGTGAGAAAGAATTGTTGGAAAAACCAATGACTCAGCTCTTCAGCAGTGGAACTATTTCTATGGGTAGAAAGCGGCTGCCTCAGGCATATAAAAATCTTGCCACAGATTTGTTTTTTCTTTTTCCCTATGAAATGGTGGTTCAGGTAGAGTCATGCATTTTCGAACATCTTTTGAACATCTATTGCTTAACATAAACATGTGTTTTGCTGCCAAAGGATCTGAACAATAATTGCCTTAATTATTTCTGTTTATCCTTGGAGAAATGCAGCATCAAAGCTGAGACACGAGAGTCGGCAGGCTTTTAAACGCTCCCTCTCTGTGTGGTTAGCAAACAGTAAGGAATGAATATGGAGTTTATCTGTATTTATGCGCTGGTTTTCAAAAACCACACATTTAAAGTGCAGCTCCAGCACATTTTAAATCCTGCCAAATGCATTTTGAAAATCCCCTTCTGGAGTGAAGCATTAATAAAGCAGTTTGTATTTCTAAGACAAAACGACATTCAGGAGCTTTTCCAGCATCACTGTCTGCCGTCATTTAAATTTTCTAGCTCCAAATGGCCTGTTACAGGGAGACACAACTCAGAAATAATGACCAAGACCTTTGCTTTCTATGTCATCAGGAAAAGACACGTAAAGTCACTGTTTTCATATTTCGTTGGGCAAGGTGAGTATCAAGCTTCATGCCTGAATGTTTTTGAGTTTCCCAGTAAAGAAGTTGGTGCTTTCTTCTTTAAATTTTGACTCTAACTTTGCTATAACTTCAGTTAATATACTTGCCTTCAGCAGTACTTAAACTCACTTAAAATAGCACATTTAATAACTTCTTTTCAAGAATTGTTCATAAAAGGTCACAGAGTGGAAAAGAATGGCATCTGTTGTCACACCAGTAAACCTCCAGTGTCAAGGCCATGGAGTACAAAGTTCACCAGCAATCAAAAAAATTGCCCAGGAATGGCAATGCACAGTTACAGTGAGGGTTAGTGGATATTACCTTTCAGAATCAAATTCACTCACAAGCCTCACACTAGCATTGACTACACCATTAACATTGCTATGCGTCCAAGAATAAAATTCCTTCTTGTGTCTCAGTTCCTTATCTACAATGTAGAAATAAAAATATCTGCCCCCCGATGGTAGGTAAGGGAATGCTGTGAGCCTTGATGCTCTTCACCTTGAGTTAAGAGTCCAGTTATTGTCAACGTGTTCTGAAGGTAAAAGAGACTCTTGGATATCACTATTAACTCTTCCAGACCCTTTCAGTGAATATGTTTACTGAGTGATTTCTTTGCTGGACTTTGGAGCTGTGGAGTCTACAGTCTCCTTGGGTTATAGTAACAACTTTAAAGCTGAACTGATGCCTAATATACCAATCACTATAGACAGTTCCTACTAGGGGACGTCAGATCTGTAAAAGTTAGAGTGACTGCGACAGTTTGTATAAACTTTCAAGTGAGTGTTCTGTAAAGGGTGTTTAAATCACCAACGCTTTTCCACTCTCTCTCAGTTCTTTTCCTCCAAAACATAGAGAGGTCAAATAAGAATCGTTATACCTGAAACCAGTGGGAATAAGATTGAAAATCAATTCTAAAGGCACCATTGTGATGTTAGTGGAATTCTTTTGATGATAGCCATCATGTAATCGGAAGCAGCTTTCTGCCTCTTTATTTCTTTTTCTTTTTTTCTTAAGCAATTAAATCTGCATTGGTTCCTAATTTAGCTCATTCTTCAGTTGAATATAATAAGGTTAAATTTGTATCCTTTACAATAATTATAATTTTGTAGAAAGTGTCTTGTATAAAATGCCTTATTTTAAATAATATTTGCTAATGAGCTTTCCCTCATTTTTATTCCTTTAGAGATGACATTAAAGCTGTACTCAGAAGGCATGTATGTGTGTGGGGGGAGGGTCCATCCACACTGTCATTGTCATATAGCAAAATGAGGATGCTCTGAAATTCACGCAGGGATATGGTATCTGTCTGCTGCAAGGACTGAAGCTAAAATGTTTGTTCCTTCCCGGGGCATCATCAGTCAATGAGGCTTTGTTTCAGAGGTGGCTGCAGGTAGAAACTGCTCACAGCAAGCTCAGCTCAGCATTGCACACCCACTCAGCATTCAGGAAATGCTTGTTCATTACAGTGACCAACGGGAGGACCTGCCACTCAAAGCACATTTCAAGTGATTTCAGAGGAGCCACTGGCCACATCGACCAAGGAATTACAGGATGACAATACTCCCACCTATAAACTGGCCT
Organism: Artibeus jamaicensis; assembly: GCF_021234435.1. NCBI lineage: Eukaryota > Metazoa > Chordata > Mammalia > Chiroptera > Phyllostomidae > Artibeus > Artibeus jamaicensis. The sequence goes on from NW_026522056.1 coordinate 19,661,298, forward strand.
TAAAATCAGCACAGTCCATTTGCCTCCAAGCCAATCACAGAAATTATCCAGCTTTCTTTTTATAAAGGCTTTAAAAAATACATGGTTTGTTACAGCAATGCAGCTATTGGAAGGGCAGTTTTTTAGAAAAGCTTTATATGGGCTCCACAGTTGACTGAAACTCCCTTTAGTTGAAGTCAGTACTGAGTTATTCCAGGACTAACTGTTATTAGGACTCCACTTGTAAAGGCACCACAGCAAGCTAGGTTGGCTCCAGAAAAATCTTTGGTCTTTAGCATAATGAAGGCAGGTTTCCTTCCTGTTATGCACAAAGTACAAGTGTTTATTAAACTTGGGAATTTCCCCATTGGGATGTTTCTTGATCCTGTTGGCATCCAGAGAGCCCATGCATAAATTGGGTGGGAAATCAGGGCTCTGTTTTTTGGGGAGAATCTCTTTAAGGAGATCCTGGTTTGGGCAGACAGGGTGCAGGGATTATGCTACTTGGTCTCAGTCCTGTTTGTTTATTGTCTGTGATTCTATGATATTGCAGGTACTGGATCACCGTGCAAGTGGGTTGAGGGAATACTGACTTCCAATGAAAGCCTTGCTACAGCATCACCCTGACCTACCCAACCACTGACCCAGGAGGAGACAGTGGCAAAGAGTCTTTCTGATGATATAACGATGGAGGTCATCCAGGAAAATATCATGATTATAGGCAGGTGAGTTCCTAGAAATGGATTTATAATACCTTTCCTTTTATAAGAATGATTTGGAGAGACAGGGAGTGACACACAGATGCTGGGAGGTAAAACAAGAGTCATTCCGAAGAGAAGGTGCGGCATCGAGAAAAGTCCGAGTTGGTGAGGTTAACCCATTTCACCAACGGCATTTTCATTCTACAGCGCTGAAATACCCCTTGATAACATTTGAATTTAAACAGTGCATTTAATGATATAAATGGTTTTGAAAACACATACAGTCTCTAAATACAAGTTACTCACTAGAGATTCACCAATAGATTCAAAACCCTTGAGATCACAGGAAACACGGGGTCCACTACACTTACTTCTTCAGTTCCGAGACAACTTGACATTCTTTCAGATGTGATCTAACTGGGTTAACAAAGTCCTCTAGAGACTTTGCTGACATGCACACAATACACACAGGTCTGGCCTATGCTTGTGAACTTGGCATAAACCAGACCAACAGAAGTTATTTTCAAAGAAGCTTTGTGCAAGTTTCCAATTTTGAAGCTATTCCCTCTGTACTGCGAGAAGTAACACAAATGAAAATCTGCAGCTGGGTAGTATAACAGAATGTTTCTTGGAAATACCATGCAGGTTTTCGACCAGGTCCTAGGAGGACAAGCTAGAAAAAGAAATTTCTTTTCTATGCAATATACAATAGTTAGTGGGGGGCCCTGGGATCAAATGATAGGCTCACGATGAATAGATACTTTGGGACACCTGAGAGGTCCCTAGCCTTTAAATTTCCTTGATACTGTACTTAACCTTTAGAACTTTCCCAAAGCATATTGCACACCAGCCGCTCACTTAAAAATTTCCATTTGAAAATAAAGTCTAGAATTACAGTGAGAATTATGACCCAGGGCTCATGTCCAAAACATATACACGTGACCTTTGAAGAAGGGAGCACCTGGGCAGACAGTACTGACTGAAGGGAGAGACGGCGAGGTGTGGGCTGCGCTTGAAAACACACTTTTCTTTCAAATTAGAGGATACTGTCACATCGAGGTACATCATATGATTTTTCTTCTTCTCATCAGTGCTTCATATTGCCTGTCTGCATATATATTATTTTTCTAAATGCGAGTTGATACTGTAGAAATTCTGTGTTTTAGAAATTTGTTTTGCCAAATCAAAACATGTTCTCCAAGGGAATGGATGTTAGGTGAGCTTCAGAGCTTGTGGAAAACATGGTCTACCTCACCTTATGTATATTTTGCACAAGGGAATGACCAGTGAAGTAGGAGAACTAAAAGAAGCCTTAAGTCCAGAGGTGTCCAACCTGTGGTCCATGGGCCACGTGAGAGGCCCAGATGGCTGTAAATGTGGCCTGACACAAAATCATAAATTTACTTAAAACATTATGAGATCGTGTGTGTGTGTGTGTGTGTGTGTGTGATTACCTGTCACAATGTATTTAACATGTGGCCCAATGCATCTCTTCTTCCAGTGTGGCCCAGAGATGCCCCAAGGTTGGATACCCCTGCTTAGTCCCACCTCTTTCTTTACACGTGAGAAAAATGCAGAGGTTTAGACACTGAACTCCTTCGGCTTGGGCATTTGCAGGGCTGGAACCTAGGCTCCCCCCATTCCCATTTAGTCTCATCACTAGGAAGTCTATTTATGATTCATGTGGAGTTCCTTGTTATTGTTTAACTAGACAGAAGATATATAAGTCAAATTATTATTGATGAAGTATCTTAAATGTTCTTTTCCTTTTTACAAATCTTAAAGTAAAGCCTACATTTGACACTTAAAACCATTACTAAATATCTATAAACTCTAGAAATCTCAATTCCCCTTCACCCCGGATTATTTAATGTATTGTGAGACTCCAAATTGAGGGACTTAAATTATTGGTGAGATTTTGTGTTTCAGGGGCTTCTCAAGCATCAGCTGAGGCACAAGGAATGCACATAATCTTAAGAAAACAAATAATAGTCAACAGCCCAAGTGTCCATCAAGGGATGGATCGATGAACAAAATCAGATGCGTGTATGCAATGAAATATTACTCCACCCTGAAAGGAAGGAAATTCTGATTTTATAGAAGAATGCATGAACCTTGAGGACATTATTCTAAGTGAAATGAGAAAGTCACAGAAAGACAAATACTGTGTAATTTCACTTATGTCAGGTACTGAAGATGGGTACATAGAGACAGGAAGTGGAATGGTGGTTGTTGGGGTCACAGGGGTGTCTAACCTTTTGGTGTTTCTGGGACACACCGAAAGAAGAAGAATTATCTTGGGCCACACATTAAACATACAAACACTGATGAAAACAAAATAAAAATCCCATAATGTTTTGAGTAAATTTATGATATTATGTTGGGCTCCATTCATAACCACCCTGGGGCTCACGTGGCCCATGAGCCACAGGTTGGCCACCCCTGGGAGGGTAACACCACTTGACTGTGCACATAAAAATTATTGAGATGGTAAATTTTATTTTATGTGTGTTTTACCATGATCTAACAGTTTTAAAAAATAAACATAATAGACAAGAAACAAAAATATAAGATATAAACAACATAATGACGAAGGAAAAATCAAGTCTGATGGGAAGAACAAAGGGAAGAACACGTTTCTTTGATGTTGCTCAATGTGATTCTCAAAGAGAAGGTAGTGAGTGAGCTGCTGTTTGAAGAGAAAGCAGAGAAACCAGAGCTAATGGCACGGTGATATGTATTTATGTGCTTAGTTATGTACATATGTCCACATGCCTGTATGTACTGTTGAGAAACAATTACAGTTTGAATGTATGAAGAGTAAGGACAACACACTGGTTTCGGCCTCTGCCTGTCTGTGTTTGAATCATAGCTCAGCTCTTTCCTGCCTGTGTGTTCTTGGACTTGTTACCTAATCTCACTCTGCTTAAGTTTCTTATGTCAACATGGGGATTATCATACTGTTTGCCCCAGAGAGTTATCACAAGGACTTAAAATATTTAAATATTTACTGACCATAGGAGCATTGAAAAGCCAAACCCGTAAATATTGTATATTATTTGTTAAATTTTAAAATCTAAAATAAATAAAAATATAAAAGTAAATTACCAGTTAATTTCTTTACAAAGCCTAGTCCATGTTGTGAATTACTAGTAGATAATTATGAAATTAATGCTTTGCTTTAATTGCAAAAATATTTTGTGTTTTTCCATGGAGATTTGGCTCCATGTTGTCATCACACATCTCTCTCCAAGTGTATAACCTTAACAAAGACCCACAGTATGTTTGCCTGTTCTTTTTTTTTCAACTGAACAATGTTTAGCACTGATAGGAAAAGCAGGAAGAAGTAGGGAATTTACATGTATTATCAGGATTTCTGGGCTGAGGAAGAACGATTACATTTCTATTGTTAGATACTAAATGCTGGAATCACAGTGATGATTGAATGATTCATTGCCTTAGTTATGCTCACATTTTTTTAAGCCTTAAAATCACATATCTACAAGTGCCTTAGATTTAATGCTGATTATCCTGTGTATATAATAATCCATTAAAATGCTTCAACTGATGTGAATAGAAAGAGCACACATTATATTTAAAATGACAATCACTGTTAGAGTTTGGCAATAGATCACAGATGTGTCTTCAGCAACAATTAGAAAAACAGACCCAGTAAATTATTAAATTATTAAATTTAATTGGATTAATTTCATAATCAATATTAGTACAAAGAAAATATAATAGCAAAAAAAAGAAAAATTTCTTAAAATTGCATGTGAAGCACCATCTCTCACAAAATAAGAAACAAATCCCAAGGAAACCATAGAAAAATTTTTGAGGTTAAGTCCAATCTGAATAAGTAAATAAGTAACAAAGGTTAAAAAAATAAATTCTTAGAATGAAGCACATGTTGAGGCTATTATTACTTTCACAATTAATGTTAAAATGCTAATTGGTTTCCATTCCAAATTGCGATGTTAAACATTGGACTTGTGCTGCAAAGCACCAAAAATACTGCAGACCACGGACCTCATCATCCACCATCTCCAATCAGTAATCCAAACAAAACAAAAAAACCCCACCAGCCACAGTAGACATCCAGCGTAGATGAGGATTGCTCTAAAATTTTATTTTGTAATATAAATGCCTTCAAAGATATTAAATTCTAGTTGTCAGAGACCTTATGACATCCTTCTATCTCTCTGAACAAAAGGTCTACATCATGTTCATCACTTGTACACAGAAAATAAAGGGAGAGACAGAGTATGTTTTCAAAACCATTAAAGCACTCTGAGAGTAAAACAGGAAGTAATCAGATACTTACCAAATAGGTGCTTAACAAAAGACTTTAGTTGTAGATGGAACATCACTGGGTTAACACTATTTACATTTTCACCTTAATACGTAAAGAAGTAGAGGTGGCTTTGAAATCTACTCTAGTTCTGTTCCTTCAACATGGACATTTTCTTTTCTTATTTTAAACATTTAGGAATTTACTAATTAAGTGACTATGTGGCATAGACAGCTTGTTCCTTATATAGTTCAAGCAGTCCTCGTCAACTAGCCAGAATAGCTGACCTCCAAAAAGTGGGTAGACAGATAAATAGATAAATATACAGCCTATATATGAAAATATGTTTGAAAAACATTAAATTTCTTCAAAACATGTTTGTTTCTTCAAAATATATTGATAAGAAATTATTTATTTATAGAATTTCATTAGGTTCCAGAAAATACAGTGATAAGAAACTTAAAAATGGGATTTGTGATACATAAATATATATTTTTAAGATTTTATTTATTTATCTTTGAGAGAGGAAGGGAAGGAGAGGAGGAGGGAAACATCAATGTGTTTGCCTTTCGTGCGTCCCCTGCTGGGAACTGGCCTGCAGGGAACCGGCCTGCAACCCCAGTATGTGCCCTGACTGGGAATCGAACCGTGATTGTCTGGTTCGCAGGCCCGCGCTCAATCCACTGAGCTATGCCAGCCAGAGCAATACATAAATATTTTAAAAAGCTCTTTTCAACCAAGCATACTAAGAATCCTTAACAGTAGTTAGTCATCAAAATATACCCAATTATGTCCTATTTATGCCAAATGTTTAATCATGTAACCAAACCTTTAATTTTTATATTTTGAAGCTTTGCTGACTACACAACTTATTATCAAAAATTAACTTTTCATGAATTTGTGTGTTTTTAAAATAATTTTTGTCCTACTTACAATAGAAAAAATGCTGGGTGTGTATAGTTATGGAAAACTAACTGTCATATAACAAATAGTACATGAAATATGTGATGATCCTAAAAGGGATGGGACAGAGTGAAGTGGAATCAAATGGAAAGGAATGGAATGGAATGAAGTGGAGTGGGATGGAATGGAGTGGGATGGGGTGGAAAGTAGTGTGTGGTGGAATAGAATGGGATGGAGTAAATGGAAAGGAATGGAGTGGAATGGGGTGGAACGGAATGGAATGAAGTGGAATGGAATAGAATGGGGTACAACGGGGGCAGTGGAGTGGAATAGAGTGGAATAGAACAGGTCAGAACTTCTATAACAGTGTAAGTCCACTTCTTGTACTAATGTACAATAGTGGACACATCAGGGGTATGATCTATCACTTCTACACCATTAGGATTATGGGCTAAAAAGGTTTTAGTCCATATATATGATTATGCTGTATATATGATTTTATATAAATTCTCTATATATGATTTATGAAGTTAACCTAGAGATTATATTTTTTTCTATTCTGCCATAGTAGTGAGGAACATGACATAAGCACACAAAAATTTAAACAGGAAACTCAAATATCACATATTACTTCTTATTACATTATACTCATTTCAACTCAGTTTCATGACAACATTTAACTTAAAGATAAACTTGAGAATAATTGAAGTTGAGTCTCTACAAGGATGAAGGACCAAATTTTGGAAAGCAGTTAACAGCATCCAGTACACTATTTCATACCACTCAGTGAGTCCATGAACTCTAAGAGGGCTAGAATCTTCTTAAGATTATGGACAACAAAATTGAGAGAAGTATAGTGGCTCTAATTGTTCTTTATTCATTACTGATATGTATGACTGGTTGTAGTTTGAAAGCCAAGTGGAATGAATTTGAGAAACACATAAAGTGACTAGCTTCTAAGTGATACATAGAAGAAAGGAATTCCCTTCAAGAACTTTGAAAGAAATGAACATTGGGCCTTTACCGAGTCTAGAAAGTAATGAGTTAGGGTATGAAATCATCTTATAAATCAAGGGCATCTTCATTAAACTCAGAGGTTAAGTTCAGAGAAAAACAACTTGGAATTGCCACACTCCATTCTTAGACAAGCATCTAGCATTGGAGGGTGTGGCTGGCTTATTCAGAGATAGATGAGCTGTGAACATGTGAAATAGCTTTGGAGAAAGCTTTCTGGTCTGACATCTGCTATCAAGAGGAGTTTATGTTGATAGGCCATGCTAGATCAGAGAAGGGGCTCTCACACTATCGAGTGGGATCTAAAGGGAGATTTTGAGTTGTTCCAAAACTGTGTAAGACAGAGAAAGCTAAATAATGAGGTTGGGAAATGAGCCCAATCTCCTGACTCTAGTATGCCCTGCACATTGCTGCAAAGCCAGTCCAGAAACCCCACTTCAATCATGTCATTCTCTTGCTGAAAAAATTCAGTGATTCCTCATTTCTACAAGATTCATTCATTGGCAGTGCACTTGAGGCTCTTGATCATGTGAACTAAACTATTTAATATACTTATGTTCCACTATCCAACTGTTTAAAGCCTTCACTTTAGCTAATCATTTGCCAGCTCTCAAATATGATTTATATATTCTCTGTGCCTATGTACTTTTTAGGTACCATGAATTTTTGGCCCATTTTTCTTTGGCTATAAAATACCTTAATTACCTTTCAAAATAGATCAAGCATGAATTTCTCCATGAGAAACAGAATCCAGAGTGAGTGGTATCCTAATCTAAAGTCTTGGAACCACTAGCATTAATTTTTCACTTGACTTATTTGACCCTGAACTGTTAGCAATACATTGGATTTTTCCATGGCCTTTCATCATTTCAGCAACTTAAAAGAAATCTAAGGGAAAGGGATTTTTTTCCCTCTATTTTTGGCCTCCACACCGTGCCTATTACAATGTACGTCTCTTATTGAGTGTTTAATAAGCATGTGCTGATTGGTCTACAGATATGTCCGAACCCACAAAAAAAATAACTCTGAGCAATGAAGAAGAGGTTTCTAGGGGAGGAAGAAGAGAATGATAAATATGAACCAACCCTTCCCCTAGCAACCAGAAATGTTGAGAGACTGGTAGCCATGCTAGATAACCTACGGATAGACTTAACACACTTAGGGTGCCAGGAGTGCAGTTGTAACCATCACAAAAACTAGACCCTTTGTGAAGGAACAGCTCTACCCCCAACACAAACCACATTGATACAGACACTGTGAAGAAAACCTAAACTTGGACAGATTCATTCTTTCTTTCTTTCTTTTTTATTTGAAAAGTGTTTAATTGGTAACACAAAAATCAAGGCAGTGATTGGACAAGTGATTGGAATTTCATAGAATAATTGAGAATGGTTGATTAAAATGGTCAGATTGAAAATTCATTTATTTTTAACATTAAAGTTATTTTAATTTTTTAATCTTTAATATGTTTTCTGTTACCATGTAGTCCCTTTATACACTCCTCTCCTGAGCAATCACCACACTGTTATCTATGTCCATGAGGCTTCTGTCTTATTATTTTATAGTTTCACACTAACTTTACTTTGGGTCACAATGGCAGCAGGAATGTGAGGGAGTGATAACCCTCACTGAGCATCTTAAATTTATAATTTGACCCTGAGTCCTAGACAAGAGAGAATAGAATTTTATGGCTGTTTCTTACATTCATTGTTATTTTCATGTCATGAGTATTTATGGAAGCATTATATACATTCTTTTTTAGTGTGTGTCCAAGTAGACAGAACCATGATGTCCTATTAAATTATGAACTTTGGTGATCAACTGTGGCTTCTTAGTGTTACATTGGTTTGGCAGGAATATATTTTGTCTAAAAAGTCACTTGACCTTTTTGGAAGTCATTTTGACCTTGTATTCCTCTGCTAGGAGGGAATAAATGAAGAAGAAAAGAAGAGAGGAATTAAAACAGGAAAGAAAGATAAGAAAGGAGACAGGGAGGGAGGGAAGGAACAAAGGAAAGAAGGAAGAAAGGTAGGAAGGAAAGAAGGATGAGAGGGAGGGAGGGAAGGAGGGAGGATGGAAGGGCAAAGAAAAATAAATCTTAAAACATTTTCTTTTTTTCAGTTTGGAACAAACCAATCATGTTAAAACCTACATTCAAGATTTATTGCTACATTTATAGAAGTTGGGAACTATATTATAAGGAAATACAATAAATGGAAAGATGTTAGGTATAAAGTTTAAAAATAATTGTTATGATTAATATTTCCTATGTGCCCTTTGAATGTTCATAATTATAAGGTAAAGTTCATATAAAATTTTTTTAAAATTCTGTAAATGATAAATGGATACTCCATGGAGATTTTTCAATCAGTGTTTGCCAAGTTTGGGGATCAGGTGTGGAGAAATATGATCTCGTGTTTTGTGATTGTTTCTGTCCTCCGGGCAGAGGATTCATTGGTAAGTAGAATGGAGCTGCAGATTTTCTTGAGGTTCCCAAAATATTCAACAGGGTAATTTCTGAAAATTGTAAAACTTAATACTCCTTTTAATAAGAATACTGGGAGGTAGCTAAAGATGTTTAATTTATAGGGAGAAGGGATAATTTAGGGTTTCAAAGTTAGTATGCCAACACTTGGGTAGAATTTCTGAGTTGACAAAGAGAAAATGTTGCCAGAGTCAGCCTGAAGAACTTGATGGCTGCCCAGGATCACTCCTTCCACCACCATCCCTTATCCTGAAATCACCTCGTATGCAAATCACTGTGTGCAGACTAGAGAGTGCTCTGCATTTTCCTTTACTTAGGTCAGGGGTGTCAAACTCATTTTCACCGGGGGCCACATCAGCCTCGCAGTTGTCTTGAAAGGGCCAAATGTAATTTTAGGACTCTATAAATGTAACTACTCCTTAACAGTTCAGTGAGAGCTTGGCACTGCCCTTGGGTAGAAACAAGGTGTTGGGCCAAGCTGGATAAAACAAGGTGGAGGGCAGGATTCAACCTGGGGGTCTTGTGTTTGCTACCTGTGATTTAGGTAATAGTGTATTATATTACATGATGGGGCAAAAGTAGGTTTACAGTTGCCCACATGGAAAAAGAGGAAAGATGGTGGTGAAATAGGTAGGAGCAGAGCCCATGTCCCCCACACACAGGTGAAACACCTAGCTGATTCTGAGGAACAGAGTGAACAGCCAACAGTGTCCCAGCATATACGAAAATTGGAGATCAAAAATGGTAGAGGACATTGAAAAATCAGACCACCAGGTGGGAGCTGTGAACACCAGGATACCTGCTGGAAGAGGAAACCCACCAACAAAGGAACCACCAACAGAGAACAACAGAAGAAGGTGAAAGAGGGAATGGAAGCCACACTAACTCAACCCAGGATCTATCTGGAAATACAACTAAATGGTGGAGAAATTACTCAGAACAAACAACTGAACGAGAGCGAGAGAGAATCCTCAAAACCTTGTACACACAGAAGAACCAGCTTCAACACAACCTGCCCACACCTGCACAACAGAATACAAGACATGGTAGGTGGAGCGACCTTCAGTTAACCAGCTAGAGGGAAGGACCCCCAAAGAAAGACCCAACAACAATCAAAACCCAGAGACATACAGAGAGCCAACATAAATGACAGCCCAAGACCAGTGAGCTAAGGAGATCAAGGAGACCACACTCCTGAATCTCACAGGTATTCTACCATAGAAGTTCACACCATAAACCCAGGGAGTCAGAACAGATCAGTTTAAGAAGCCCAGGCTAACAATAAGAGTTGCACAAACAATGGGAAGATAAAGAAACAATCCCTAAATGAAAGGAAAGGAGGAAGCCCCAGAAAGAATGCTAAATGAAATACAGGCAAGTCAGCTATCAGATATTGAATTCAAAGCAGTGGTTATAAGGAAACTCAGTGAGCTCACAGAGAATTACCAAAACCTAAGGGGGGGCGGGGAAAGACATGCAGGTTATGATTATTATAGTAATTTTATTAACACTGTTCACATTTTCATGGCTGTAAACCTACTTTTGCCCCACCCTGTATATTTTCGGGAGATAAATGTTTGCAAATGGTCCCCAGATGGTATATACTTACTCACATTGTCATAGGTAAACCCTTGAAAACAACCAGTAGGAGACAAATCTTTTTGTGAGATTGCCTCCACCAACTGCTCAGGACGGGGTTCCTTTTTCATCTGTTATTAAACAATAAAAAGCTTATTCTCAGCCTGGATGGTACTAACTGCTGTTTGGACGCTCAGACTTTTTTACATGTTGCCAGAGCTGTGAACGGAGTATGACTGAGGGCAATGGGAAAACACATAGTTGAAAATGTGCAATTCAAATGTCAATTTGCATAGTGTGTTCTAAAACACGGCATCTGAAAGTCCAGGGGCCTCACTGCATTGATAAGTTTATGGAATGAAGCACTGCTCCTCATTATCTTTTTATTGTGGATTGATTTCGTTCTTCCCAGGAAGAGGGCACAGACCCCGTCCTGCATTTAAATACAAGTGCCTGTCAGTGAACCATATCAAATGATCTGTGAGTGAGAAGGTCTTTGAACTGTTCATGTTAATGGTGTTTATTTAGTTGATGGTGAATTTGGGGAAAATATTTTTAAGGTTGAGTGATGCATAGCTATGTAGCCAATCAACAAGAATTCGTTCAGTAAGCTCATTCAGATAATATTGGAAAAGTAAAAATATGCACTTAGGAAAAATTAGGTTATATGATTTCTTATATACTTGCCTTCTAGGCTCTTAGAAATACAAAATATCATAAGTATAAAATAGAATTACAATAAAATATAGTTCAGTCAAAGGTCATGTCTTTCTCCATTATTCTGTTACATTTCACAATGCAATACTTTTTTCTGAGAAAATTATACATTAAATGTAGAAGAATATTGTTTTCTAAAATGAGAACACTGCCCCATTTCTTTATTATTTGAATCAGGACTCTTAGAATGCACAGACCTAGGGGTTATATCAAGCTATTTCAATCATTCATTCTATGTGTATTCTCTTAACTGCCATGAAACATTTATATGTAGTCCTTAAGGGCTAATGCAACATAGATAAACTTCAGGCATTCACAGTAATTTATTGATTGCATACGATGAAACTTTTTGTGAAAATGTTTTCCATCATGGTATTTAACATCTAAAAGTAAAGCATTTTAAAAATTAATTTGAACAAAATATACAAATAGTGTGTTTATAGACCAGGCAGTGGGTCAGGGAAATAATATATATAGATATTTAAAATAATAAGATCTGTTAGAAAATAATTTAAAACATAATAGCGCTTCTTAAATTTAATATAGTGAGCTTTGGAATAACTCACTGTAGTAAGTTGCACACTTACATAATTACAATAACTTTTACATGCAAAATTGTCAGCTAAGATGTGGATATTTTGTATTATTATTTATTGGTGCACCCTGCCAATGACTAATACATGTTGGTCAGTGACATTAGCTATAGCTGGATTTATAAAAATATTACAGAATTACATTATTATTTTATAATTATATGGAAATTAATAAAATATTTTTACTGGGAAGAAGCAAAAGTGTCACAATTTTTATAAAATTGAGGAGTTATCAACCAGTAGGTATTGCTGAGAACAGAGAACCTGTAGCCTTCACAAGCTGCTTATTGGACTTAAGCCAGTTGAGTCTACATTCCATCAGGAGAAAAAAGAACAAAATTTAAACTATTGATGAAAGCTAAGCAATAAACCACCCAAGCTTTGTCCAAATGAAGTTGGTAACTAGGGATTTGGTAATATGTAGCTCTCCAGAAATTTAACCCTGACTTGAACATACTTTAATTTAGTTTGTGATTCTGAAATGCATATTTTAAGTTAACCTTTTATTGAAAGATGACATCAGGAAAAGTTAGCAGATTGTAAGTGCATAGATGGGTAGATTATTTTATAATGAATGCATCTCTGTCAACCGCACCCAAGACAAGAAATAGCCCTCCCCAAACCTTCTTTATTTCTCTTCACCTCCTTCCTCCCCAAAGTATCTTCTAGCATAGGGTAGTTTTGCCAATTTTGAATTTTATATATGTGGAATCACACAATACAAATTTTCCACTTTTTTTTCTTTTTTCAGTTGACTTCTTTTATCCAATATCATGTAGGTGAGATTTCTCTATATCAGAACATGTTGCAGAAGTTTATTCATTTTATCATTGTATAGTATTGTGCTGATTCAATGTACTATAATTTTGGGCTCGTAGGTATATTTACATAGGACATACATGTGGGGTGGAATTCTAGGGCACTAGGCATGCATATTTTGTTTTGGGGTTTGTTTTTAGGGTATACATATTTTGAAAATTAGTTGACAACAACCTACCAGTTTTTTAAAGCAAATTTATACATTTATATTCTTATCCTTCTTATTTTTACCAACACTTAGACTGGATGCTTTTTCATTTTGGTCATTCTGGTGATTGTGTAGAAGTACCTATCTTGGTTTAATGTGCATTTCTATTATTGTTAATCATTTTGTTATGTGTATATTATATACATAATTTGTCCTTTCAAATATCCTCTTTGAGGAAAAACATGTTCAAATTTATCCATATATTTTTCAGTATTCTTTCAGTACATATTCCTCCCTACAAATTGAATTGTAGGAGGCTTTGCCATTGTTTCCAAATACAAGCCTTCTATAAGTTGTACGTGTTGGAATATTTTTTCCAAGTCTGTGACTGGCCTTTTCTCTCTAAGTTCTTCTCAAGCTCATAAACAACACTGTGTTTCAATGATCAGACCATTGGTTGTTTTTCTCGGGGTTATTTTAAACAAAATGGATACTTTTGGTATTTAGAGGTTCTTAAATTTAGTGGAGTTCAAATTACAATCCTTTATTTATGAGTAACATTTATATATTTAAATAAGAAAAATGTTCCTATCTCAAAGTCATGAAAATATTTTCTACATTAATTTTTAGAATTACTTTTTCTATATCAGTGAAACGTGCTATTGATGTGTTGATAGAGATTATTTAAATCCACAGATCAATCTGAGTAGTGTGGGCATTTTAACAATATTCATTCTTTCAATTCATGAAATGTTTTCATCCTATACCACTCAAATCTACAATCTGTGGGCTTTTTTCCTACATGTTATAAAATATGACTAATTTCCTGTTTTATTTGTTAATAAGTTTGTCCACCTGACATAGTTTACCCTTTACCACCACTCTGCAATTTCACTTTTGTCATGCTTCCAATGGCTACTTATACCTAGATTTGTTTCTGAATTCACTATTCTCTTCCATTAGTGTTCTTGTCCCTCCACACTGTTTTAACATGGTAGCTTTATGACAAATCTCACCATTGGGTAGGTTAAGTCCTTTCTCTCTTTTCTTCGAATTACCTTGGCTAGTCTTGATTTTCAAGTGATTTCAATTGTTCTTTTCTTTTTTAAAAAATATTTTATTTTATTTTTTTAGGGAAAGGGAGGGAGAGTGGGAGAGAAACATCAACATGTGGTTGCCTCTTCTGTACCCCCAACTGGGAACCTGGACCACAATCCAGGCATGTGCCCTGACTAGGAATCAAACTGGTGACCCTTTGGTTCACAGACTGGCACTCAATTCACTGAGCTGCACCAGCCAGGGCTCAATCGTTCTTTCCTTATTCTCATGTTTATTCATCTCCAACTCAAATATCAGTGACTCTCCTCTCTCCCAAAACTTTCTACTAATCTATCTGGAATCCTCAATCTCCTCACTGAATGCTTCTCCTACCTCTATGCTCTGGGGGCAGAACGTATGTGACTGATTCTGCCACTGCTCTCCTAACTCGTGACTAAGATATGCCCAAGTGTTTTTCACGCTCCTTAAGCTACTTCTAACCACTCTTTCTCCATATCCCTTAACATATGAGTGTACTTCCTGGTTACTTGCTCTCATTTACTAAAGAATTCCTTTCTTGTACAATATTCTTTCTCTCTGTCCTATGATTTGCCAATAGCTGGTAGTCATAAACTATGTTGAAAACTCATTTAATATTCAACTCCCTGTTATCCTGCTTCCAGAACTCCAATGCTCTTGGAACATATTTTATTTTGCCATTGATTTGACTGTGATTTTTTTCTCCCAAATTATCAGCTATTTCCCCTATCAATTCTTTCTTTATCAAGCTTATACTGTGCTGAATTACTTCAACCAGTATCCTCACACTTTTTCACCAGATTATCCTATAAATTGGACTAAAACGCCTTCGTACTTGGACTGATCCACCTTCCCATCACTCTCACCCTGCCTACTGTGGCCTCACTGAAAATGCCAAGGTGAGTTTACCTGACTCCATGAACACGTAGGTTTGGTCCCAACCTTTCTATTAGTTCTTAGTAAAATCACACATGCAAGTGTCTGTGTCCCACTGGGGATGCTCCCTGAATCTCTTCATGATGAAAAGAAGATGCTGAAAAAAAATTCACAATGATAATTATTGGCCCTATGGTAAATTACAATACCCAGTATCCAACAGTTCTTCACACTACTGTGTTAAATTTTTCTATTTCTGTGATTAGTTTGTTCTTCCTTTATCCACGATAGCTGTGTCCAATCCTTTTATCCTCTTAAAATTTTCCATACCACAACCAGACTCTTTACTCTTAGCAGATATCCTTGCCTTATATTTATAAAGATATTTTTAAAAAGCCATTGAACATGAACTTCTAGAGTTCTGTTTATAGTTAAGATATAATAAACTGCAAGGGAAAATCTTCCCCACTATAAAAATGAGAGAAAGCTGGATAACCTATAAAACCAGAACTTAACTGTTAAGCACATCACATAGCAAATTTCATACAATAACCAGCTAACCTGAATTCCAAAGACTGACAGGCTCATTCTGAAGGAGTCAGAGACTGTGAACTGTTTCCCATTTGGCAGGCGATGGGAGGAAGATGCAGCCTCCATTAAAGCAGATAAGTGGGGAAAAGCTTACATTTTCATAAATTCTTAAAGAATGAGGCAGAATACATATTTGAAGAAACAAAGACTTTTTGTCAGAAACTACACATGCTAGAAGGCTGCTGTGGTATCTGTGAAGTGCTGAGAGAAAAATAAATACAACTCAGAATTCTTGACCAATGAAAAGATCTTTCAAAAATGAAAGATCTTACTGAAGTAAGACTTTTTCAGACAAACAAAAGCTAAGATAGTGCATTGTCTGCAGACCTGAACTACAAGAACCATTAAAGAAAAAACTTCAGACACAAAGTATATAATGTGCAGTGAAAGTTTACACTAACGCAAAGAAATAAAGTTCAGAAGAAATTAAAAAATTGAGGACAAATATAAAAAGATAATTGACTAGTTGTAGTAGAAATAAAAACAAGGTTTTGGAACATATTTTGAGTAAAATGCATGATGAAAAGAGCACAGAGAATGGGATGGTGTGAATTGAAATCCATGGCTGTAAGAGGCTTATATAATATTATTGGAAGATGAAATGTAATAAATCAAAGATGTATATTGTAAACACCAGGAAAATGAGTAAAACTATTTTTAAAAGAAGCAAACTAATAAGGAATGAGATAAAATAGAAAATAAAAATGCTCAAATTCAAGGAAAAGCAAAGTAGAAAGCAGGAACAAAGGACATGTGCAGTAGTTAGAAACTGGTGAGATTTGCAAATGCAGCGATGTCAACAGTTGCCCTAAGTGTAAATAGTCTAAACATAACAACTGAACATCAGTAATTATCAGAATGAATAAAAATGCAAGACCTGAGTCTATTTGTAACTGAGAAATGTATTTTAATGTGGAGAGATATATGTATGAAAACTAAAGGATAGAAAAAATAGGCAATGCAAATTTCAATTGTTCAAAAGTTGTAAGGCTCTATGTATATGGACCAAAGTTGATCATAGAGGAAATAATTTTCAAGAAGAAAGATGGGCATTTTATAGCTAAAAACAAGTCATCAAAATTTAATAATCTTAAATATTTATGTACCTAATAATAGGGCTTCAAAAACACAACTTGAAAAGAACTAAAATAACTGAAAGAAGAAAGAAGCAAACCCTCTTCTCTTGGTTATTAATAGAACAATTAGGAAAACAAATCAATCAATAAAAAGAAGATGAAAACAATTTTATCCACCAACTCAACCAAGAGCAGAATGCATATTATTTTTAGGCATACATGGATTATTCCCCAAAGTAGACCAGATACAGATCCATATGCTAAGTTTTAATAAAATTAAAATAATAAAATATCATGCAATGTATGATCTCAGACCAAATGGAAATAAACTAGAAATCAGTAACAAAGGTATCTGAAATATAGCAAATATCTGAAATTAGTTTACTTCTAAACAACCCACTGGTCAAAAAGAAGTTAGAAAGAGAATTAGACAATATTTGGATTTGAACAGAAATATATCAAATATGTGGGCCTCAGCTAAAACACTTCTTGGTGAGAAATTTGTAGCATGAAATAGGTATGTTAGCAAAGAGGAAAAGGCTCAAACCAGTGATTTAGTCTGTTGTCTTAAAAAATAAGAAAGAAAAAAACAAAATAAACCTGAAACAAGCAGCAATAAATCATAGTAGAAATCAATAACATTTTAAATAGAACAAAGAATAAGAACATGGACATTATGAACATAATTAAAACTCATCATTTAAAAATATCAATAAAATTATAAATTTACCACTAGAATGATCACGAATTAAATAGAGAAGACATACATTGCTTATATTAGAAATGGAAGAGAACACATAACTGTAGATCAAACAGTTATTTAAAAGACAATAAAAATATTAGGAAAAACCCTTATGCTATTAAATTTAATAACTTAGATGAAAATAGCTTTGATTCTTTGAAAGATGGTATAAATTGCCAAAAACTAAGGTAGCACAAATTACCCTAAATCTATTGAGACAATTAAATTTTAATTCAAAATATCCCCACGCAGAAATTTCTAGGCTCAGACTTTTCTGGTAAGTTTTTTACAAGTAGTGAATTTGCATAATAATCTCTTTCAGAAAATAGAAGATACAGGAAGACTAAGCAAGGCTCTCCAAAAATAAGTATTACTCTTACAAAATTAGAAAAGAAAATACTGTGAAAAAAAGAAAACTACAGATTAATATCCATCAAGAACAGTGACAGAAAAATCCTTAATGTTAGCAAATTGAATCCATCAATATATAAGAAGGGTG
The DNA here is from genome assembly GCF_021234435.1 of Artibeus jamaicensis. NCBI lineage: Eukaryota > Metazoa > Chordata > Mammalia > Chiroptera > Phyllostomidae > Artibeus > Artibeus jamaicensis. The sequence continues at coordinate 19,679,387 of NW_026522056.1, forward strand.
ATACATCATGATCCAGTGGGATTTTATCCCAGGAATGTAAATTTATTTAACGTTCCAGAATCAATGTCAATTACTATTTCAGCACACATATCAACACTAGATAGAGATAAAGCGTTTGAATAAAATTTAATACCTGTTCACAATAAAGCCCATGGGGATAGAAGTGAATGGCTTAAGGAGTTGTATTTGTAGTTCTAGACCGAATGCCTTTTCCCTAAGAACAGGAACAGGGAAAGGTGGTCTCCTCTCACCACTTCTATGTAATGTTGCAACAAAGGCCCTACCTTGTGCAATAATGTAAAATACAGAATCCCTCAACTTCTCAGCAAAAGATTACAGACTAGCACCAATTCTCCTTCCCCCCTCTTCCCATGCTATCACAATGGAAAGAAGCACAATGCTTGTTTTATTGATTTTTTCTTTGCCAACATCAAGTACAATGTCTAACAAAGGGTGGGCACAGATGTATAGGAAAACAAAAGAACAATAAATAACTAGATACCTTTGCAACTTATCTTTTCTTCCCTTGGTAGGATGTGTTTTGGGAAAAAGGTCTTTAACTTTGCTAATTTACTTGGCTGATTTGACTAGTTTACCTGTGTATTTCTATCATCTTTTTCCTTAGATTTACTTTCATCTCAACATCTGAATTGTCACTTGACTTTCAAAGTAATAAGAAAAGACTTTGCATTTCATTTTTGAACCATAACAAAACCAGTTTTCTGAATAAAATTTTCCATGTTCAATTTCTACTAATGTGGGAAGCATATACACTTCACAGTTGTATCTATATGTATTCGAGTTTTAGAAAACATAAATAATTTATATTAATTTCTATGAGTTAGCTCCCTGAAACTATGCAATCATGAAACTGTGTTATTAAACCATTGGATACTTCTTATATATTCATTTTGCACAAAAATGGATAAGGACTACCTAGAAAACTGTTAACAAAACTTGAAAACATTTACTTGAACAGAATAATAACTCACAACCCTTAGGTATATATCACTCAACTGCTCTACTTTGTTATTTTTAAAACTCTAAAGTTTTAAAGCACTTCTCCATGTTTAATCAACATATGATTTAATTAGGAAATGTAAGAACTTTTTTAAAGTCATGCTTTTTTCCTACATGTCATACATTGTCTTGTTTTTAATTATTTTTTATTTTTACTCCTTTGATTTTACTAGTTTTTAATTATCCTGAAGAAGCATGGTTTACTAAGAAAATACTAGACAAGGTATCTGACACCGGGTTTCTTCTCCAACTTCATAACTTCCTAAAGGTCAGAGATTTTTATTTTTATATTTTAAAGAATATATTCTATATTTTCTGTAGGACCTGTTATTAATAATAGTAACTCCTAAGCATGAATATTGCTCAATATTTTAAAATGCATTTTGTATTGTATTATTACATAAGAGAATCTCATGCTTATTGAGCACTGGGAAGATAGACAACAATATTACCTTTCCATTGGTGAGCACTATATCAAGATATCAGGTAAATGGCTAAAGTATGAATTGGCAATTCAGTAAACACTTCCCACTCCAATTCCTTCTACTCAATGCAGGAAGCAATAAGTGTCTATTAAGTAACCTGAGCAATTCACAAAATGAGTATTAACACACGAGAGAGACAAACATTTTCTGAGTGGTACTATTTAGTACTAACCCAACATCCCACTTAGGATTTCCAAGTCCATGAGTTACCTCCTCCTGTGCTGATAAACCTCTTCCTGCCTTTAGGTGTAAACTCCACAGGTCTAGCAGGTGTAAAGGGCCCCGTGCTCCTGGTTTTTATGACCACCTGAACCATCAGACTTTCCTGCTAAGAATTTCAAATGGGGTCTGTGAGGTCCTTGGTCCTTAGAATCGGTGTGCACAAATTGAAGTAAGGTGTTGCACATGAGGTAGAGCACTTTGAATTAAGATCCATTCACTGTTAGTATAGGTGTCCCGGAGACACCTGGTTTCTTACCACTCTGAACACTTTCATTTTCTTTATTTAAGTAATTGAGGTATAGTTTGGTAAACACAGTTTTCAGATATTTGAAGTGTAGGAAGTGATAATACATGCACATTTTAAGGGATTCCCCCCAGTGAGTTCATACATCCATCACCGACAATTTACTATTTCTTTGGAGGGGTGCATATCTAAGTTTTACTCTCTTAGAAAATTTCATCTATATAATATATTATCAACTGTAGTCACCATGTTATATGTTATATGTTATCTTCAGAACTTATTCATCTTAGACCTGAAACTTTGTATCAGTTGTAGGTGTTTAACTTTTTCTTGTAAGGTTTGATATATAGGTGGTACCATATGGTATTTTCTTTGTCTGACTTATTTCACTCAGCCTAATACGTCAAGGTCCATCCATTATCTTGCAAATTACAGGATTTTTTTAGTTTTTAAGTCTCCATAATATATATGATATTTTATTTACCCGTTCATCTGTCTACAGAAACTTAGGTTGTCTGAATACTTTTACATATTTATTGAGTTACATGAGATGTGTATCTTTATAACATCACCCTTCTCAATTCCTTCAATCTGTTCACCAGTTATATTAGAGAAATGGCAAACAATTTCCTGTTCTTTGGTACCATAAAATTCTTGTAAATTAGACAATTATTTTGGTCAGATAGTAAAACTGAAGCTCAGAGAGGTTAAATAGGTTGTCAAAAGTCCCACGACTGAGAAGAGGTACAGTCCAAACATGAGATGAAAGAATAAAGGGATTCATTACTTTTCAAAAAAAAGGATTAGTAACAATGATATTCATTGATAATAATGGGTTCTTAACATTTTAACATCCATAAGACTGTGGAGAGGGAAAAAATGATTCAACTTAAGCTCAGAAAATGCATCTCAATTGAAGCTTAACAGCTAAGATAAATTTCTCTTTTTCTCAAGCTATAGCAGGTGCATGGGCTGCCATTTGCTCTCTGTGTCCCCAAGTCCCCATCTCCAAAAAGCAGGCATGACCAGTAGTCACTTCCTCACCTCGAAGTGAAGCAAATTATCACTGATGGCAGAGATAAGCAACCTATGCTGATAATATTTTGAAGTGGAAAAACATCCTTTTAAGCAGGGTTTCTTTTAGCTGATCTTTGGAAGCCACTCCCAGTACTGATTTATGCATCTATAGTCTATCACTAATTCAATTATGCTTCTGGAATAGATTATGTTTTAATTTCAGAATTCCTTGGGGTTGGTCACAATTTTATGATTACCTAAAGCCTTTCTCAAGGGCATCATTTTTATAAAGCAATCAAGAGCAAACACTAGGTAAAGCCAGGGGTCGCTCATCCTCCCCTCTCCATTCGGCAGGCAGGACTTCTATAGAGCTTCCGAGGCTGTCGGGAGTGCATGAAACCATTCCCGTTTAAAGCTGGTCCTGCTTCTCTGATCAGACTGCTCATTTATTATGCCAATTACATTTCAATGGCACTAGCAGGTGCAAAGGGTAAAATACAAATCAGTGTATGATTTTAGCGCTTGACTTTTGTCTAGAATTTTATGTCCCTTTAGGGTTATTTCCACTGAAAACAAAGGATCCATAAAAATTATCTACCCTACTGTTTTTATTTTTAACAACATATGTTGAACACCTCAAAAGTGCCACCCACGCAAAGCTTAATAGTCTTTTATATTCAAAACATGTACATGCTTTATAACAAGATAGACCATCAGTAAAACAAGAGACTTCCCCATGTGTATGTTGAGCTTGGGATAACCTTGGCACCCATCCACCTGCCATAGAGTTAGGACATTAGGAGACCCTGAAGGCACCTCTCGCCTCTGCCCAGCCGTGTTCCTTGCTGTCGCCTGCAGGTAGCCAATGTCTGGACCTGCGTTGTGTCTGTCTCTTGTTCCTTTGCTTTTCTTTATAATTTATCCATTGGATGTCTACTTTAACAAAACATTGATTCATTTCATATGCATTTGAACTGTGTAACTATAGAATCACTATGTATGATTTTAAAGCTTTTCTGCTCAAAATGACCCGAGGGTTTACCCATTTTGATTCATGTGTCATGCTGTTGATTTAGTCTATATGCCATTCATATTATTTATACTCCCTACTATACTGCATCAGATTGTATGAGTATTGAATAATTCATTTACTCCATTGATAGATGTGCATTCGGGCTGTGAGAAGTTTCCTGCCAGGACAAGCCAGGCAGTGGGAACATTCCCCCATCAATCTCCTATCGCCACGTGCAAGAGTTTCACTAGGGAAAGGATTCTGCACACTCCCCATGTGACAAAGCACACGTATTCACATAACGTACTGGGACAAATAGTTGGGCCTGCTCCCTGGAGGAGGTGGCTGGACCCTGGGCTCTGGCTGCCGTGGGCTCTGCCTTCTTCTGAGGGCTGAAGCAGAGCCAACCCCAGCCCACCCGTAACCCACGCACAGCATCAGCACAGCCAAAGGACACTCGGGAGTGAACTGTGAAGCCTTAGGGAAGAGACAGGTTAATTTTTCTGGAAAATGCCAAATTGTTTTTTCAAAGCGGTTGTATTCTGGTAGCAGCAAGAAGCATGTTACAGTTAAATAAGGATGATTGAAAAGAGCACTATAACTATTAACTTGATACTACTAACTGAATATGCAGACATTTAAAAAGTTGTAGGCAGAGGAGAAAGGGGGCAAATCATCCAGGGGCCAGGAACCTCTGAGGGGCTGCCCCGCAGCCTGGGCCAGAAGAGACGAACAGGAGGGCTGGGTCGTTACAAAAACTCACAGCACGTTCGCTGTAAGGGAGCTGCCCGACAGCAGCTGTGGCCTTTAGGAGAGAGACACAGAATAGCCATGATGGGAGCCAACCAGAGCGGGTGCCTGTCCTATCGGCAAGGGAGCTGGGGAAATAAAAACTCCCGTTCTGCTTCCCTGAGGCCTTCCGATCTGCCAATTTCCCCACTGATTAAACCCAACCAGAGCCAGGAGTAAGGAATACCTTCAATGCATATGGAATATGAAATTCAGAGAAGGATGGAGAAACAAAGAGAGTAGAAAAAATTTAAATAAGTACAAAAGAATAAAGAGGGTAGTTATTTCGTGTATTATTAGGTTACTCTATTTTACTGCCATAATTCACTCTGCTTATTTGCAGGGAAAAATGTTTACATGTTTATCAGTAACTTCAGGTAGTATTTACTGGTTACAAGTCACTTTTTATTCATTACTGATCTAATTTTTCAACTCGCCTGTAAGTTAGAAGATACAAATACTGGATTTCTGAAACTATGGCCTAAAAGATCATTTGGTTTTCTGATTTCGCAGATAAGGGCATTTCCGAAGATTTGCTTGTGGATGTAACAGCGTTAGTTTAGGTTTGAATAAGGGAGACTAGGAGAAGGTATGGCCTTAGCGAAAGCAAAGTTAGCGTGGCAGAGAGCAGAGAGGCAGTCAAAACCAAGCCTTCTCATGTTGACCTCCTATGTTCTTTGACATATTATCATGGTATTTTTATATTTCATCTATTTTTTAAGTTGGTTTTGAATTTCTAACAAAAATTTTTGATTTATTTAAAGAACTGAATCTGGGTCCTCTGTAATAAATTATGCTGTACAATATTTCCTCAATTCGATATATATTTTAAATTTCATACCCCAAGTGGAAAATTTAATACATTTTGCTATTTTTGCAAATAGCTCTTAGCCTCAGCCTTGGTATGAGCCTGTGTAGGAAGCAGGGTCAGGAATGTTTGGGCTAAAAATCCCAAATCCTGACCCTTGGCTTGAACTGACCTTCGTAAACACACAGGAAATTCCTTAGAGGATTTATTTCCAAATGAACCAAATTGCTTTTACAGAAAGGGTGCAATCAAAACTGTGTCCATGAATTTAAAATGTATCATGAAGTAGCCCTTGCTTTTGTGTTTCTGATTTCCTAAATGAATTGCCACTAAATATCTCCACAAGCATTTATTTATTTTATGAAAATAATCTGTTAATAAACCAAAGTGAATTACTATCACTTTTATACTTTTGAATATCAACACCTCAATTTCACCTCAGAAACCCAGTTCATATTATGTTTTGTGTTCATATTTTTACCTCAACAGTGGCTTTGGGGGAAAAAAAGTCACTTAGTTTTTCAAAAATATATTACTTTCTACATATGGAGAAATAGATCATGTACTTCAGGAGACAAATATAAATAAAAATAATAAAGTCCTAGTAAGAAAGAACAAGACCAGGAAGGTAAATCACAAAAGAATTGGACTGTGTAGTTTGAGCTGGCTGAGCAAACTCAAGTCTATTACGAGGTAAGTCCATCCACGAGGTCTCAGGGGAGCCTGCAGCTGAGCATGCATGTCGCCAAGGTGTTTCTGCTCGTGTACCTTCAGAAAAGGCACACTTAGCATAGAAAATGCCCACGTGACTCTGGTGTGAGTTTACTTGTGTTTAGTAGCCAAACAAGGCAATTACGGAAAACGTTTACTAAGGGAGCGTTGGTGATGCTGCTTTAGAGTCATGAATTCATCTAATTTTTACAACCTGAATGTAGACATGATTATTGATATCTACATATTAGTGAATGACTCTCACTGCCTGGCTGGAAGCCAACACTATGAGGCGGAGTAGCATATAGAAATGAAGGAATGGCCTTAGAGTCAATAATTGTGTTGAAGGGACAGAAGCAGAGTTGGGCAGGCAGAGGAATTGAGTGGTGGCCTAGGCCTCAGCTGACAGTGGGGACTCGCAAAGCTGAATGGCCATTCAGAGACAGTGTGGGTTGAGACAAATAGTCTGGGTCCTTATCGCAGTGACCAGTCACTCAAGGATGTTGGCTGTTCTTAGAAGAAGTGATATGACCTTGAGGAGGTCAAGAGACTCTCTCTAGCTAAGAGTTATTCTTGGAGAGAGCTGACAGCATCAATCTCTCTGTTGGCAACATTCTCAGGAGCTAGGGAATGCAATCTTTCAGCCTTAGAAGGGATCCCAGTAGAACAGCTTCCCATGAATTGCTAGGATTCACTTGCGTCCTGTAAGTTCTATAATTTACTCCTTCAGGGTTCTGCGGGGTTTTATTCCTGGTAGGAACTGATGAGAGAATGGTTAATGATACAGACCTCTGTGAATGAAACAGCCTTCGTTGCTGTAGCTGTTTACAAGGCTGCAACTGGGACTCATCTCCTCTCTCCTCTACGGTTCATTCTAGACTCCCCTCACCCTCGGCTGCAACCTGTGTTGGTCTCAGCATTCTATCTTGTAAGGTTACCCAGATCTTCATCCCTGAAAAGTCTCAATTTTTGATTCTCATGGCTTTTTCAGGCTACATCTTCTGCATTTGTTTATTTACCATCAAAACCGGACACGTGGTGCTTCATGGTGCTCACATAGATCACACGGACACTAAGGCACCTTCTCTACATGCAGTGTGCAATAGGGTCAGGGCCATTATCCTCCCCACCCTCACTGTAGGAGGGGAGTCTTCTTATTCCTTTGGCATCAGAGCCAAAACTCTGGCTTCCAGCTGCAGTTTTATGTTCGATATCATTTCCATGACCTACTCTGTGGCAACATCCCTTTCTTGGGAGCCAGGATGTCTAACACCCACAGGCCACTTCTTCAGCTCCTGGAATTCCAGACTTTTGTGTTAATGAAGGAACCAGAACCATGCAATGGTTGCTAATTTACCAAGTATACGTAGGCTAAAGGATGATGTCTCCTGTCTCTGGCTGCACCCTCAGTAGGCTGTTTTATCACTCTGCAAGGTCAGCAGCTGCTGGATGGTGCAATGTGTGTTAGGAAGCAGATATCCCATCCCTCAACCATGGCCTCATGTCCTTTGTTACAGAGCAGGTCTTTCGTTATGATGTCAGATGGGTTTATGACTGGCAGATCAAAACTCTATAAGGTCTCATGAAATGGTGTACCTAAAGCCCTGCCGGTGGAAAAGGGGAACCGATGTTTTAGATGTGACAATCACTATGAAGATAAATTGCTGTCTCAGAGTGAAAGAGAATACAGTAGTAAATGCCAGGAACCTGGTTCTTTCCTTTGGTTCGTTCCCTTGAGAGATGGTGCTCTCTTGGAAGCTCAGCTGGAATTAATCTCTTGCTGGCACACTGGGCACTCATCACTGGAAGTAGATAGATCAGGCTTGGTTAATAGAGAAGGAGTACCTACTCTTGGGCTGAGGCAAACACAGGCTCTATCTTTGCCCCCAGGGCTGCTCTAGGCACGTGCCCCTAGGTCAGCACCAGGATGTCTAATGACAGGCTGGCACACAGCTTCTGTCCAGGTAATTCTCTTTAGGTTATTTAGTGCTGCTTCATCCCTGGGTGCTCTCTGATAGGCAGTCCTGCAGAATACCAATAATAGTCACACCTTGGGCCCATTCCCCTAGGTCCGTCCCCCCACTTTTCCTGAGCATTTCATCCATCCCTCCCTGGTCAATGGTCCTAGCTTTTCACCACGGCCCTTGAGGCAACGTATATTCTCATCAAAGGACAATTTTCTTTCTACACAAAACAAATAACTGGTACCCTACCCCAAGTCTACTGATGAAGGTGATTTCTTTTCCCCATTGTCTTTCGAGACTAACCAGAGTCGGGGCGTGACTGAGCCAGTGCATCTGTGAACCAAACTTCAGTTTCTCCCTTTGATAGTTTGTGAATCATATTTTCCTGGAGTGGCCATGGCCCTGCTCCAGAATTTCAGTAGTTGGCGTTGTGATTTTCCCATGGGGACTTGCCAGAAACAACACACAGCACCCTTTCCATGACTGATAGCTCTCACAACACAGGCCATCTGATCCAAGGGACAGGGCCACTTGCCCCTTCGCTTGGACTTGGATGCTCTGGTGCTCATCCAGTGTTGTGAAGATTTGTACCATCCTGGGTGAGGGTTGTATCAGTATCCCTGGTATGAAATATGTCAGTTTCAGAGCCCAAAGGGGCCTGCCAGACATTTGGGTTTTCTTTTCTGTGGTGGACTGGCGCTGGATCTGTGGAAGAGAGTAGCCCTATGAAAGGCAGCTCTTTTCAGTTGAGAGTAACTCTAGGAAAGGACCAGCAGCTTAGGTCAGTTGTGGGACAACACTCTGAGCTGCTGGAAGGAATTAAAAATACTTCAACCCCCAAATAAAGATCTCGGTCATAGAGCACAGGATTCATAGACTGAGGGAAAGCGTAAATAGCCTGCCCATAGTTACAGTGCCAGACATAAGGTTGAAACCGTTTTTTTGTTTTGCTCTACTAAGCAAACTCTACTTAAGCAAACTCATTGTTCAAACTCTACTAAGCCACAATGAATTAACTTTCATGTTGAAACAGAACTTGTGTTCAGTTGCCATCATTGCACATATATTTCTTTTGTTGTTCATATACTTATTTAGTGCCTATCATAGATAAGCAACGTTTTAGCCGTTTAAAGTCATGCAAATATACACTATTAATTGCACACGTGAATCTCTAGATGAACCTACTTATTCTGTTATTTTTGTGAATAGGCACTTTCCTCTCCTTTGCACATATTCAGTGGATTCATTTCAACCAATAAAACGAACAAGGTTAAGTCTGGTAAACATTACTCTACCGCAATTTTGGCATTTCAAACATGAATTATAGCTCAGGATAACAGTGCCTGTGGAAGAACAGACAAGCAAATACAGTGATCTCCCAGGGCAGGCATTTTAAATCATTTAGCTTTTTGAAATATAGGCAATGAAATGGTGACTTGCCTCATTTTTTTCCCTTATAAGAAAGATAATGATTTCCCTGTAGGAGCTCATAATGTGGCAAATGTCTGAAGAAAATGGCATAATGGAAAGTGAATGCATTATAGTGCTTCTTTGTCTCATTGCTGGAAAAAATAACATTGTGATAAATTGTGCTCGTTTCACGATTTATCCAGACATTCTGGCAAGGGTAGAATAATTATTTCCATTAATGTCAAATGTCTTTCAAAGACAGATATAAGTCAGTTCAGCTTAATTTTATATTTTATTTAAAAACCTTGACAAAAAGGGGAAGTTAAATTAATATAATACACATCTTCATATCCTGAACTTCACGAGTAATTAAAAATGAAAAATGAAATTTTGAGTAAGACATTTGCTACTTCTCTCGGCCGGTGTATTCCTGTCAAGCAACAAGGGGCAACATTTGACAGGCACGTAATTTAATTGTCAGTTCAGTTTGCCATTTACAATGCAATATAGGAGAGCAGGTTTTCAAAATATATTCCCCTAAGGAGAATTAGCTTGCATAATGGATAATCTCTTACATATGTCAATCAAATGGCCCCTAAACCTATGAATCATTTTAAATAACGAACTATAGTGGACAAAATTAGGTAATCGAGATACAGAAAGCAGGAGAAACAGCTCAACAAGAGGCAGTGATTTCATTCTGATGGTGTACTCTTTTTCCTCCAGTAATAGCAATACCAATGGTGGTTTTTTTTTTGTTTGTTTATTGTTTTGAAAATGAGGTAATGCTTCACTATGATTTCCAGATTTCAAGAAATAGTTGTAGTTGATTCCTTATGATGCTTCCCTATGATAAAAAGAAGGTGTGGCTGCATGTGGCAGCCATAACTGAGCACACAGATAAGTAACCCCACAGAAGCACGGGTAGGATCGTCAAAGCAGACACAGATGAACGTCTGAAAAGTATGTTCATAACGAAAAACGAGGGCACATTTGTATAAAGCAGCCAGTCAGGCGTTAATGTAGAATCGAGAAGTGTGCACCAGTTATATTGTAATTTAACCTCACTATTTCAAAAATGTCAATACTCACAGTCATTAGCTGGTCAAAATTATTTTTACCATTATGACAAAATATCCAGTCAGGTGTCATTCCAACTTTGAAGTTCTATGAAGCACTACCTTGATGCCATCTTAAGATGTCTGAAAACTTACATAATTCAACTAAGTCTTTATTTATATAAAATAATTACCCATCACTCTACAAAGTTTACTACTTGTTGGAATACCACATCTCTGCTCACTCTCCATTAGTTGGTTTCTTGTGTATCACAAAAAATCTTGAGTTTTAAATAGTTAGGATGATTTATTGAACCTCACCCATATTATTATTGAATATTGTGAATAAACTACTATTGAAAACCTGTTTAGAAACAATCAAACAAAAGCAACTATAAAAAAGCTTTGAATTTTACCAAGTAAATAGTTCAGTAAATAGACTTTCTCATTTTGTTCAGAGATTTCTATAAGTGCAGCTTTTCACATTGTGTTAAAATAGTTATTTGAATTATTTTGCTGCATGACTACCAAATACACTTTAGAGAGTCAGCAGAGGAAAAAGTAACTTTCTATGTCTCCCAGTTGGAGGACAGGGAGTAGGAAGACTAATACCACTTAGAATTCTATTCAAAGTGGCAACACGTGTTACCATTATATGCTAAAACTCCTCTTGCCCATGTTGAGAAAATTCTACTCCTTGTGTTGAAGCTATAACTCCTTCTCAGGAAACACTATTTTTACCACCTTCAGAATCTTACATTTTCCTCTTTAGGCTTTACTTACTACTTTCCAATAATGTCCAGGTCAGCTCAGTTTATTCTGTAGTCTTGGTGAATTCAGATATGGATTCTCTGTTCTACTTTTGGGGAAGGAGGAAAGAGAAGCAGGAGACATGTGCAGAATGGCTTCTTTAGCTCCCAGCTTAATGTGAGCTCCCCTGCACTACCTCTGTCCTCAAGATGAGCTCTAGGCCAGCAGGAACTTTATAGTGATGTTTTGACACATTAACTGTCTCCACGGGGCAGAAGAGTCCCAGCAAAATGGTTAAGAACCTGATGGAGTATAGTTGTGCGGAAAATTGCTGCTTCTCTACTTCAGACTTCAGGTGTGTTATCCTACTCTATTTGGAGGTGAGTAAACAACGTATCAGAAAGTTTACTGTTATCTTAAAGTTTCCACTATCTATTGCTTTCTCTGATTTTTGGTGTTACACTGACAGTCCTGTGCTTAATGTAAATGCAAAATATATTATGTCAGTTAAATGATTTTAGTTCCAAATATTGAAAAACTATCTCAGATTTTAAATAATGTAACAAGAATTTATAGCTCAGGTGGCTAAACAATCCAGGTGAGACCAAAATATGTCTAAGACTTGGGTACATCTCTCGGTAATGCTTAGAAGGAAAAAAACAATATTTTTGGTATAAATATGACCTAAGTATTGGATGAGACATATATGTTCTAAACAATATTTATTTTATATGAAATTCTAGTTTACCAGGGCATTCTATATTTTTATTTGCTAAATCTGGCAACCCTAGCTAAATAGATGCTTTAAATCAGTAGGTTGTTTTAAAAAATGGTGCTAAAACAATTGGTAAACTATGTAAGAAAAAAGTGTAACTTTTAATCTTATACTATACACAAGAACAAATGTCATATGGATTATTACTAAGTTAAATGTAACAAATAAAACCGTAGTTAGAAACTATGATGGGTACATGTATCTACTCTTGCAGAGAAGAGATTTACAAGAATCTACAAGAAATAAAGTGCTTTAAAAATTGTAATAAAGTAATTAAAACACAAATTCAGAATGTGACAATGAAGTTACTTCTTATATCAGCGTAAGTCTGCACTCATAATCTGTTTTCGCTGGATCCAGGGAGACCTTTGAAAGGTACATCACATTTTTGCAAACAGAAAAATATCCATCTTAAATTTCTTTATGTCACCTTGATACATTTCCACAGTGCATGGCTCAGTTTTAATTTTACACTTAATGTATATTATTTTATAAATACACCATTTGTACTTATTTTATTAGAAGTAGTTTCGACCCAAGGATTAAGAACATTTACTCTAGTGGGTTTTACTCTCAAGAGTTGCTGAGTCAGAATGCCCATTCGTCATATGTAAAGCAGACCTGGTGTAAATAATACAGAGTGATACGGATCTATGTAGATTGAGTAAGAAATGGGGATGGTCTATCTGGTAGACAGTGCTCCCCAGTACATAGCAAACTTCCTGGTTCTCAAGCAACAACTAATTTGGAATTTGTTTTGATGTTATTAAGCTGAGTTTTAATAAATACTAGGTTAAAAGGATCATTGTTAGGCATTCTCTTAGGGAAAGCTTTGGTGGGAATTGAAAGGGGGGCACAAAAACCTTTCTGGGTAAATAGGCTTGGCAATGAAAAGTAAGAAGTTTCAAAAGAGTTGCGAAGTTATTTTGCCTAAGAAAAATGAAAATAAATTGTGTTTATTCTATATTCACCAAACTCTCTTTTCCATAAATGCTATAAATTTAATGAAAGCCCCTTAAGGCTTCTCAAAGTTACTTTTGACAATAGCTTGTATTACACAGTGTAAAGGCAGGCAGCAGTTGGGATAATATTATACCAAAAATTAAATGTCAGTAAACACTAGCATTGCAACATCAAAGCTGTGAGCCAAACAAAATCGATGTTTTGCATACCAAGAATGTATATTTGCATCTTCTTTATGTTGTAAATATTTATCTTCAATGCAACCAGAGATAAAGTATTCTCCATGGAAAGGACAAAATATTCATTTTTAATGTTCCATAAACCTTATTTATTTAAAATTCTGAGCTGTACGTGTTTTGGTTCCCCTAAGGCTTTATTATTTAATTTCTAGGTTGTTTCATTATGTTCCAAGGACAGGTGTTTCCAAAGTAGGGAACTTCCATCAAAATGATAGATACTTGAGTATTCATTCCACATGCTCATAATATGTAAGGCAAGTTAGCTGCAGGAACCCCGTGTCCTCAATTGATCTTAAGGATCACTTACCAAAAAAAGAGAGAAGTAGAGAAGAAAGAAGGAAAAAAGGAAATAAGTTGATTGCTTACTATGTATCCGTTGCTTGTCTAGGCATTTGCATTTTTCCCCTAGTTTTTCTCTATGCTCCTAGCTTGCAAATTAAATAGCAATGACTTAATTTATTAAAAGAAGAAAAATACTTTTGCATACTCCAGTGATTTTCCCAAGATCAAATAAAACAAGTGAAATTTGATCCAGATAAAAGAAGGAAAAAATTGAAGAGGAAAGGGAAGAGAGAAAAGGAATCGTAAGGGTAGGAAAGATGTCATCCGTAGTTGCACAGTCTGCTTCTACACCAGGACAGGGAATACATAAATGGATGTGTCAGTTGTAAGATGGGAGGAGAGGGGCTAAGTCAGTGGTCTGTAACCATGGCACTGTATGGCAGAATTGGGAAGATATTAAAAAATAAATGTGCTCTGACCTCATCGCAGCTTCACTGAATTTGAATTTCAGGAAGTAGCTGATAGGCATACACACTTTAAAAACAGATTAATATTACCATGCTGTGTGATTCCTACATGTAACTCACAGTGAAAATCACTGAAGTTCATGTTCTCTGCAGTCATAGGTTTTCTCTAAAATGGATGGGAAATCTTGATAATCCCAGTCTTCACCACCTGTCTTAGGCAGATTTCCTAAGCAGAATCTGAGACTGGGATTTGTTTTAATCATATGACCTTGGGTGAATAGGATGAAGGTAGATGCAGATCAAGAGAGAAAAATCAAAGAGTTTTCTGGGTTTGTTTCACTCACAGCTCCCTGGAGAAAGCACAGCCAAGCGGGTGCCACTCGGGGGAAGCACCGGGTGGATCATGAGATAGCAGGACAGGAGGAAGCTGTGGACAGGAGCCTTTGCTGTGGTTTTGGGGGAAGGAGGGCCAGGCAGGGAAAGTGCATTCACAGTTGGCTAGTTCAAAAATTTTCAGGATCTGAAGCACAGGGACAGCAATGCCTGGTCGTCTGATACCTGGCCCTGTCTGGTACCTGTCTGGTACTGGGCAGTTGGGTGGGCGTATTGTGGTCTGGAATGTAAGAGCTCATAGAAAGGAGGTTGGGGTATGGGTTTGATCAGCTGTTCAAGAAGGGGGCCTGACTGGCCTCTCTAGTCAAGTTCCCCTCTTTAATGTGTCAAGACGTCATTATAATCCTGTATTATAGGATTTTTACAAGAGGGGAGTCTCCAAAAAGAAGGGATCTGAAAGAACTAAGATAGCTCACACCCAACTCCATCTTGAACCCCCTAAGAAACTGAAGCACAGACTGAAGCAAGAGGGCTGGCTTTTCACACCCCATGGCAGTGGGTCATTGATCAAGGTCATCGTCACAGGGTGGGAGTGGGGTAGGTGTGCGGGTGAGGCATTATCTGGTGAGATGGATCCCTTTGGAAACGCGGCAGTTTTCTGGAGAAACGCACAGCTGTAAATGATCAGCTAACACCGGCCACTGATGGGACTCGAGGGCTTGGCCTGGTGCCATTGGCATCCACCATCACCCCTACTAGTACAGAATGAGAGTACAGGGTCTCCCAAATTTCAAATTGCCACATTAGTAGGAAGGAGAATCTTTTTGACTCTGCCTCTTCCCCTGAGCATCCCAGCTGCATGTACCCAGTCCGCGATCTGCAGATGTCAGAAGTTTTAGATGATACCCCCTCCCAGTTATCTACAGTCTTCTAAATTAGACCTTCTATGGGGTAGCATTTCCAGCGTCTCCAACTCATATCAAAATCCCCTCCAGATCCCCCTCCCCCAGCTGCCAGGTATCTGAATCCGCCACCTTCAGTACTTTTACCTTGGAGTCCTCGTGACTCATTCCAACTGCAGAGCTTTCCTGGTTGCTTCCCATGTGCTTTCAAAATACGTTTGGCTGCACAGTCTTATGAACATTTGATAATGCGTGTACCTGCCTACCCACCTTTGCTCACAGATAACAGCTCTTGCTCACTAAAGACTCTCTCTTTCTCTCTCTCTCCCCTCTCCCTTTTGGTCTCACTCTCCCCACATTTACTCTTTATACTCTTTTTCTGAAAAACTAGGTGGGTGTGTATTTATACAGACCACTAGGAGGCAGTCAGTTTCTTTCTCAAACACTGAGGGACACTGTGAGATATTAATTGCCAACCCAAACCTGGAGACTAAAAATGAATAGCTTATATTTTTAAATGAGAGTTTATTAGTTTCTAAAGATACATGATAGGTAAATATAGATAAAAAGATAGCTAGTTGGATGATAGATCTCTCTAAGGGGTAGCTCAGCACAGACAGGCTAGGTAGTGATGAAGAGACTATGAGTATTTCCTTCACAAGGATGACTTAAAAAAATCCCACCATTATCCAAAGTATTTCCATAATTCATTTTTTAGAAATGCTTTCAGACTTAATTCATAAACCATGCAAAAATCTGTTATCATAATATGGAAACATGAATATTATTTCATTATAAAGGAGAACATAAAATGTAATGAATAGGCATCTTATCTCCTCCATTATTAAATTTTCTTGGCATGTATCATGTATATCACCACTGTATGATTTTAGTTAGTGACGAGTCCATTTAATCTTAAATTACATAAAGCAAAGACTAACAAAACTTGCCATTATAATGGAGAATTTGTCAAACTATCCTGTGAGATATATATATGTGTGTGTGTGTGTGTGTGTGTGTGTGTGTGTGTGTGTGTGTGTATGACTTTGCGCTCAAGTCCCCCCATCCACCACGGATGAAAGTAAATACTACTAAGACATAATCTGCTTGGGGAAGAGAGGTGGTCAGTTTCTCAGAAGAAAGAGGCCAGAAGCCCCTTCCTCCAGGGGCTTTTATTGGGTTGTAATACACAGCAATACAGGGTGGCAAGAATCAAACAGTAGATAATATTTCAAAGAAATCTGAGGGCTTAGTCTGAGTCAGTGGCTGTCAGGAAAGGGGGCTGCAGAAACTTTTGGAGACGTACTCATTTCCTGCTTGGACCCTTAACATATGAATGAAAGCACTCTCAACGAAGCAGGTTTCACAGGATTTTTAGGAATTCTTTCTTATGCCAGATCTACCCCGATACCGCTCTAGCAAGGCAAGGAGCTGTACTGCCTCCCCAGGACAGGTTTCCAAGCTTAAGTGGATTAGAGCCAGGACACACTTTTCCCTGAGGACATGGGGACTCAGGCTATGTCAGAATAGCCAGAGGCCAAGGTTCCATTGCTCCCTCTTTGTCACAGTCCCCGAGTCCTTCCATGATGGCCTCCTCAGTGATCATGTCCGGCTTAGGTTGCCCCTCGCTGTGAGGAGTCTTACCCATCATGGACATGCTTTGGGGTCAGGGGGAGGAAGCTAAGGCAGCGTTTGCTACCAGAGACAAGCTTTGTCTCTTAGTGGCTTTCATTTCGGAGGATGCTCATTCAGTCTTAGCCATGGGGGATAGTTACAACTCTGGAAGCCAGGCAAAGCAGTTCCCAACATCTGTGTGTGTGTGTGTATATTTCTCTGCTTGATTTATTTCCCCATGATATATATCATGGGGAAATAAATCAAGCAGAGAAATATCAGTAAAGACCCAGAAAACTGAAATTATAATTTACAAGCATGATCTACTTGATAGCTATCAACTCTTAAAGCAAAAAGAAGAGGATGTTTCTTTCTTTCCTTGAAAACATGGAATATATACAAAAAATTGAGCAGATATTTGGCCATAACGGAAGTGTCAACATATTTGATAGAATTGCTGCAACACAGATCTCATCCTCTGATCTGAATGCAAGTACATGAAAAACTGGGAATTATATTAAGAATCAACAATTTAAAAATGATGCATATCCATTTTAGAAACTAAAAATTAAAAAGCACTCGAATAGCATAAAGAAAATGTGAAAATTGAAATTGCATGAATAGTTAGTGCAGTGTGATGCAAATCCTACAGAACTATGTGTGTGAGTGCAAAGCTATACTTAGAGGTAAATATAATTTTTTAAATAAGTCATATTTAAATAGTCAACAATACCACAGACAAAGGTTTAATCTCCAAAATATACAAAGAACTTACAAAACTCCACTCTAAGAAGACAACCAACCCAATTAAAAAATGGGAAAAGGACTTGAACAGACACTTCTCCAAGGAGGACATACAGAGGATCCAGAGACACATGAAAAGATGCTCAATATTGCTAGCCATCAGAGAGATGCAAATTAAAACCACAATGAGATACCACTTTATACCGGTCAGGATGGCTATCATAAACAAAGCAACAAACAACAAATGTTGGAGAGGTTGTGGGGAAAAGGGGACCCTAGTTCACTGTTGGTGGGATTGCAGGTTGGTGCAACCATTATGGAAAACAGTATGGAATTTTCTCAGAAAAATAAAAATCAACCTGCTTTTTGACCCAGCAATTCCACTGCTAGGATTATATCCTAAGAATCCTAAAACATCAATATCAAAGAACCTATGCACCACAATGTTCATCGCACCATAATTTACAATAGCCAAGAGTTGGAAGCAACCTAGGTGCCCGTTAGTAAATGAATGGATCAAAAAATTGTGGTACATATACACCATGGAATTCTATGCAGCAGAGAGAAAGAAGGAGCTACTACCCTTTGCAACAACATGGATGGAACTGGAAAGCATTATGCTGAGTGAAATAGGCCAGGTGTTAATAGACAAATACCATATGATCTCACCTTTAACAGGAAGCTAAACAACAAAGCAAACAAGCAAGCAGAATAAAAACAAAAGACACTGAAATAGAGAATAGGGGGACAGTGACCAGAAAGGAGAGGGGAGGGAATTTAAGGGGGAAAAAGGGGAGGGATTTGGAAGAACAAGTATGAAGGACACAGGGACAAGAACTAAGGGGGGTGAAAATGGGAGGGAGGTGGGGAGCATGTGGTGGGGTGGGCTGGGATAGGAAAAATAGACAGAAAAGTGTACTTGAAAAATAACTAAATAAAATTTTAAAAAAGATATTAAATAGTCATCTCAAAATAATATTTTAAAAAGTACAACAGAGTAAGTCCAAAAATACTGAAAGAAGAATATCATAGACCTAAGACATTTAAAGAAGAAATAAGCTTAGTATCTTTAAAACTGCTTTAAAAGTAGACACACTTATAGGAAAACTAGTCAGAAAAAATGGAAAAACAATGTTAATTAGGCTACAGTACCATAAATGATAGATATTTTTAAACTATAAGAAAATGTGAAAGTGCCAATATACTTGAAAACTTGTTAACAAAAACATTTTTTAGAGAACATCAATTTCTCTAATTGACTAAGAAAGAAAAAAATCCTGTTAAGATGATTTAATGATTAAACCTAAGGAAAAAAATAAGGAATAAGAATATTAAAGAGCAGAACTTATGAGACAGTCTCAATTATTAAAATCAGGAAAAATAATTTAATAAAAATCCACAGGTCTTATTTTGGAGCTAAAATAATAAAATCACAAACTACTAGCAATTATAAATCAATATAGTATTAGACATACTTAGATCGAGTAGATTATGTCTCGGGAACTTAAGCATAATTCAACACAGAAACAATTATCAAAAAATACTACTTATCAGAAAATTTAATGAGGAAGAAAATAGCATCTGATCATTTTAAAGAATGAAAATATACTTAGCTAACTAGGACATAAAGGAAATTTCTAGAGAAACTTTCCTATTCAGAGAAGGACTGTGCTCTCCAACACTGTACAAAGCTGTACTAGCCAATGTAATAGGAAGAAGGAAAAGAATCATAATTGGAAAGAGAGAGACAATGCTTTTTTGCAGATGATATGACTATACACGTAATCAATGACAATTTTCTATATAAAAAGACAAATAAATAACTATATACTAAATAACAGAATACAGAACAATCAAACAAATTATTAGATATCATAAGACTGTACTGACAGATATAAGATTAATATATGAGAATTAGTAACTTTTCAATATACTACTAGAATATAATTAGAAAATATATTTTTAAAAAACATCCTAGTCATCATAAAAGCAAATATTGCAATACATCTAGGAATAAATCCAACACAAATGGGCAAGATATTTATGGAAATATTCCAAAGCATTATTGAGGGCAATGATTAAGACATGAATAAGGGCACAGGTAAACCACACTAAAGAATATAAGGACTGAGATTGTAAATATGTCAGCCTTGATAATGTCATATAAAATTATACACATTAAATTCACACACACCAGGTTGACTTTAAAATAAGTTGGATGGTAGAAGATAAAACATAATTAGGCAGTTTTGAATTAATAGATTTATTTTCCTACCCAATGCTAATGCACTAAAATGCAATGGTAGTTTTTTTAGGGCGGTATTAGTGCAAGAACAAGCAAAGAAATGATGAACAGAAAGAACATTTACAGAAACATGACATAATAACAATGGCATTCAAAATTGAAGGAGATTACTTTGGTATATTTAATTATGCAAAGGAAAGTAAAGTAAAACCAGATTTGTATTTTACTTTAAAAGGCACACTGATTTCAGATGGATTGAAAATCCAAATGTGACAAAACATTTGGGGAAAAAAATGGGATAAGACCATGGTGATCTTGGGTAAAAATGAATACCTTCGAAAAGATTTAGAAGCTAAAAATCTTGAGTAACAGTTAAAAGTTAATATTTTTATTATTAAAAGAAAAAAGGACACTATTCTAAGGTTAAAGCAAGGCTATTTCTCAGAAGATATTTACAACCTTTATAAATAGCAAATAATAGTAAACATAGAAAATCTACAGAAACATAAATCTGAAATGACAGTTTAATTTATACCCATCTAGTTGGCAAATATTGGTAACAACAAGCAATGGGAAAAATATAAAGAAATAAAAAAGAACCTCACACTTTTTATAGGAGAATAAATTGGTGTAAAATCTTTGGAGAGCAACGGGCAATTTCTAGTAAGAGTTCATAATCTATAACCCAGTAGTTGTGCAACAATTGTATTTCCAGACATATTCCTTAGAGAAACTCTACATATTTCCAGAAGAACATGTATTGTTACATTGTTCATATCAATAAAAATTAAAAGTACAGACTAGTTACAGGTATGTTTTAAAACAAGGTGGCAGAGAAACAAAAAGTCAAGTTGAATATCGCCATGTGCAGTCTGACTACATTTATATATACATTAGTCAGGTGAAAAAAACAAGATGCATTTGAAAAAGCAAGACTACACATGGGGGAGATGAACAACCAACCCCTGGTTAGTGGGCATTTGGGAGACGGGAGGAAAGGTCACGCCTCTCCCCTTTGTTATATAGCAATCATATAGGCGTATATACAAAGTAAATGATATCCCACTAACTTAGTTATAAAAAGAATAAAATTGTATGTACTTTGGTATAAAATGAACGAAGCCCCCTGTTCAGTACTAATGTTGGTTTTTAGACACCTGATGGGCTCTGAAGATTTGGTTGAGACAGGAAAGCCCAGCCTTCCATGGAGAAAATGTGTCTTGTTCAAGAAGGCAGAGTAAAGCTTTTATTCTCTCCATGCTTCTCCCATAAGAATTTAAAAAAAATTATCTGGATGCTGCTTAAAAGAAATCCAAGACGTTCACTTAGAACTCAATAGCAAAATTCAAGTCATTGTCAAAGTTACATGAAACTCCTTTGAAGAAAGTCAAAAATTATATTCATCCCTTTACTCCCTCTTTTAGTAAGTCCATAGGTTTATTTCATCTATTGTTTACTAGCTTCAACATGAACAGTAATAGGCCTCCTTATATATTTTTAATTCATTTCTTGAGTGAATCTTTTACCTCTGTGATCAAACTGCTCAGAAACGGAGACAATGAATAAATGTGCTATGCATCATTACCAACTCAATTTTCACTTTGTTAGGAGCAGGCATTTTGCGAAGTCCAAGAAAGTGCGTATAAGCTTTATAAAGATTGACGGAATGATCATGTTGTAAACCACTGGAGTGTAAAAGCACCCTTCAGTTAGGAAGAAAAAATATTAAATTGTCCTTACTAGAGATTTTAAAAGCTATCTATAGTAAATCAAATGTCCATAAGATTGAAAGTATAAAATTTAACTTTCAGGTTGATTTTTACAGAAAAAAGAAAAGCATTGAATGTATAATGAATGTTGCCCATCATGTAATCCAAATGAGTAGAGGAAATATACAATTCATGAACATTTTATATTTTATGCTTTCGTAAACTGCTCCTAATTT
Organism: Artibeus jamaicensis; assembly: GCF_021234435.1. Classification (NCBI taxonomy): domain Eukaryota; kingdom Metazoa; phylum Chordata; class Mammalia; order Chiroptera; family Phyllostomidae; genus Artibeus; species Artibeus jamaicensis. Next base: position 19,701,386 of record NW_026522056.1, read on the forward strand.
TCAAACTTCAGGGAATAACCCACTGAAATCTAATACAGAACAAAAGGGGGAAAAGGGCAACATAGTTGTAATATCCTGTTTTAAAGAATGAGAGAATCAGGGTAATTTGGTAATTTGTTATATCAAATTTCACTTCAAATGCCCGTTTGTCAGAGACTTCACCTCAATATCAACTCTCCAGGGAAGCCTTGCCGGCAGTGACCACCAGAAATGGGCTACACTTGGCTGTTGCCTTTTTCCCGGGAGCATTTATCACAATTGCCTCTTTGCTCCATGTTGGCTGGGACGGTGTCTGCGTTTGCTCACTGTGGAAACTTCGAACATTTCCTTCCACAGAGCCTGAAATATGCCAGAACTTTCTAAGCAAATTGCAAGCATCGACTCATTTAATCATCACAATTCTGTCAAGTAAGCAACACTATTTGTCCCCTTTTACAAAGGAAGAAACAGAGGTAAAAATGTTGAATAGTATGTCCCAGGTCATAACATCTGCTAAGGGGCAAAGTCAGGAATAAAATCTAGGAAGTAGGAGGTGCCTATGAAGAGCGAAGGGCTACAGGAGTTGCTCTTCCTTAGGAACAAACAGACAAAGATACCCAGAGAGTTTGACAAAGTGGATAAAACAACAGTTTAGACCTCAGAGAATGAGCAGTGCAGAGATACCACCCCTAATGAGGGCAAAGCAAGCAAGGTGACCCCCATCATCAGTGAAGATTTGGGGCCTAAAAGCTTCTTTCAGGAAGGGCCAACCCAAAAAGAGTTCAGCATTGTTGCTAAATTAAGGAGGGGATGATTACTTAGGGGTCCTAGTGGCTAAAAATTATGGGGCTTGATGCCAGAAATAAAGAAAAAGTTAAAGAGAGAAAGAGCTCTAGTTCTTTCTATGAACATCTTCTCAAGTCATTGGTTGACTCTGAGAATACCAACCCATACAGGCACAGAATAAAACTACAGAGTTTGGAAAGGAGTGACAGCAAGAGAAAGTACAATTGCCAGGAAGCTAAACTTGAACCACTGCAGTAACTCACATGAGGCTGGGAATCATTTAATGTTTTTATCTGCTGGAATAGGGGCACCTTGATAATACCCTGGCCATTAAATGGTGGTGCAAGAGGCACCATGTTTCAGCTCTGGGGATAAACTAGCCCTAGAAGAAGGGCTACTCCCTCAAATAACAACAGAAAAACCACCTAAGATGTATCTTCAAGTGTGAAAAAACACCTATTTTAACATAAGAAAAGAAATGCAATTCTCAGATGAAGTAGAAAATATGGAAATAAAGTGAGGAAAACTCCATGCATACTACATTCATACAAAATAAAAAAAGCTCTCCACATAAAGCATGAAAAAGATAAATGAAATGGCAGGTAGCCAAACCTATTATAATGAATGAAAAAAGGAAGGAAAGAGTATAGTCAAATAAAGAGGAAAATCCATTGTGGAAAAGAAGACCCAAGAAGAAAGGGGAAAAAATCTTTCCTTGAGTGTTTTTTAGTTTTGATGAGCTGTGGGAGGGTCGACCATCAGCAGAGAGGGCACTGGTAATATCACAGCAAAACCACAGAGGACGGATGGGGAGAGTGTACCGCTAAGAACTGAGGAAGAGCGCATCATTGCAAAAACAATAAATTCATTAAAAAGAAATACTTATTTCAAAAGAAAAATAGGGGAATGGCTGGAGACAATCACAGGAAATGTAGAGGTTAAGGACCAAGGTGGGTAATAAGAGAATAATGATGACAAAATAAAGTTTATTATAAAACAAATGAAAGGTTGATCTTAGAAAACAAGTATACATGTATTTCAAAATAGGCTTCATAAGAAAAGCATTTTAAGTGTGTCTTTTTATAAGGAATAGGGACCACAGATGAGTCAGTGATCCATGAACAGGACTGGGGTGATTGATTATCCATTTGGGAGAAAAAATAAAAGCGGAACTCTGCCTCATTTTTTACGTGAATTAAATTATAGATAATTTCTTTAACAAAAACAACTGAAGATATAAGACAAATATAGTTCATTTCCCTATTTAAACAAACAGATACCCAAATTATTTTAAAAATCTAATAGAAAAATGAGAAATAAGCAGTTCTCAGCTAAATAAGTATATAACGTTTTTGATACCATATTAGCACCAGTGTTTACAAGTATGTGTAGAAATATCAATGATCGTACACTCCGTATGTATATTAATTGATGTAACTCCTTGCAGAACATTTAGCAACATCCCTCAAAATTTAGTGTACACATTCACACTGACCCAGGAATTTACACTCAAACATACCTAAATCTAAAATTTCAGCTCCACAGTGTTAATTTTAAGAGCTTTCAGTAACAACAACAACAACAAAAAAATCAAAGTTGTGAACAGCGAGGATCCAGTTAAATTATGATACATTCACATAATGGATTCAATCATTACTTGCCAGTGTAATGATAGCTTTCAGTGTCTGGATTAGAAAGAACAGGATGATGGGCTGTGTTCTGAATAGAGTTTGCACATTGCTGTTATGAGTGACCTCAGAGTTACCTGGCTCTTGGGAGGTCAGGGAAGTGGGAGACAATGTTTATAAGATTAAGTCTGACACAGAAATGGCATTGAGGCTGTACGAGGGGTCATTGAAGAAATAATTGCTGTTGTTAGTGCCCTACGATGTTGGCAGCCCCGGTAGTGGTGTCCAATCGAGGACAGTTCTGCAGACTCGTTCTGAACACCTTTTCTGGAGGCAGAGCCGCTGATCTGCTTCTCCACTCCTCCAGCAGAATCTAGGGCTCTCTGCAATACTTCACTGAATTACTATTTGGCTTAAAGTAATAAAAAGGGAATTATGTTATTTAAAACAAAGAACCTTGTCTGATACAGATGATTATCTTGGTGTTGGAAATATGGTTCATTTTGTTTTCTACTTTAAATCTTTATATATTCTGAACATCTACATTGTGGTATGTTAACATTCAGTAGAACCCCAACTTCAAAGCAAATGGAGCATGAAATTGCAGGAAGTGCTTAGAATGAAAGTTTCCCAAAAGAAAATCCTTGTGAGTAGGTTGAGTTGAAGAACTAAAAGGTCCAAAATAAATTTGAAGTCTTCGAGATTCATATCGTACAAATAGATGGGAAGGTTGCAGCAGATAGAACATATTGTCTATGATCCCAACAAGTAGCAATGGCATATGTAGCAGACAGATGGATTCCGAACATTATCAGAAAGAGTTCACCTACTGTTTTAGCTAGATATCTTTGAACAAATTTTGTTTTTATTAGAAAAATGGGTAAATCTCATTAAGACAAGATTAACCAAATTTAAAACTCCAGACATCTCCTAACTCATGACTTTGTTACATGGTATTGAGTGTTTCCTGTAATATACTATAAATATGGCATCCATGTATTTGCTCTAATAACTAGCATTATGTGATTGTAGGCTATTTTGTTACATGAAAGTTTTTAAAAATTCCACGGGATCTGTGAAAATTTTGCTAGTGTAACTTAATGTTTGGGGTTGCAAAATGAGTAGTTCTATTTCCTAAGGAAAAAGTAATTTTAACTAGTTGGGATTTATAACTTTATAATTGATCAAGTCTTATAGATACATAAATGAAAAACATTTTAAGAGCTATGCCATACATATTTCAACTTCTGCTATGAGAGTAAGGCATCAATATTTCATCATAACTTGGTGAGCTAGCATCAATGATCCATAAATAGTTTAATCTGGAACCTCTGCATTTATTCACTGTTATAGCTATTTTTATTGACTTGCACTTTGGTGGCATTTTAGGTAAAAAAAAATCATATAAGTAGGTGCTTAAAGTGTTATCTGAGATCTACTATTTAACTTCACCATTATAGACTCAACTAAATCAAAACATAGATATTGAACATTCAGGACAATATATTAATAAAATTATAAACAGGTAAAAGTCCAAACACACATCAACAAATATTGAGGGCTCCCCTTATTATTTGGAATAAAAATGAAAAGATTTAATACAGTGTGAACCTGTGGCAAAGCTGAGGAATCAGTCTGTCCTGGGAATAATCGGAACCACATTCTGAGACATTCAGGGAATGGCATAAAGTATTTCTCTAATTTATAGCCCTTTTCTCTGACATGGATAAAAGACATGAGATAGGTTTTAACTGTATTTTGTAACACATTTTTTAAAGATTTTATTTATTTACTTTTAGAGGGGAAGGGAAGGAGAGAGGGAGAGAAATATCAGTGTATGGTTGCCTCTCATGAGCGCCCTGCTGGGAACTGTCCTGCAACCCAGGCATGTGCCCTGACTGGGAATTGAATCGTGATCCTTTGGTTCGCAGGCCCATGCTCAATCCACCAAGCTATGCCAGCCAAGGCTTGTAACACATTTTGAAATAAAGACTTTTAACATTCAGATGTCTACTTATTTACTCAGTAGGTCATTACACCAAATTTCAACTTAAGATAACCTTAAATATTTTAAATTAAATAGTAAGTTTGTTATAAAATAATTACACTTTGCCTATGTCTGTATTACTTTGATGTACTGCTTTCTTACCCAAAGTAAATAGGGCAAATCAAGGCAAGGGCAGAGTTCATCTGCCTTTGTTAAGCAGTGTGCCTTAAGAACTGTGCCACGGGCCCTTCCTGCCTTGGAGAAGGTGTGGTATTTTTAAATACCTTGCACCCTTGCACACCTTGCACCCTTTCTGTGCCCCTGCCTTTTGCTTTGGGGGTGCTCCCTTGGACCTGGGGTCAATCTTGTTTTCTAGGGACCTCTGGTCTGACCTACCCTGTTACGGTAGGCTAGAAAAACAGGTAAGCTGTTGAGTACATAGGCCATTGGTGTAAATGTGGCATTTTAAATGAGTGTGCAAATAATGAATCAACCAATAAATGGTTCTGGACAAATGGCTTTACATTGCCCAATTAGCCAATATAATTCCAGATGGTTTTAAAAGTTAAATGTAAAAGCAAAATAATAAAAAATGCCAAAAAGGAAAAGTCTCAATGAACATTTATTTGAGCTTGGAATTGGAAAAGATTTCCCCTAAGCACAAAAGCAAAAGAAAGGAACAACCAAATAAATACCATTTATTTTGTGAACATAGATAAGAAAATCACCACTCAAATAATATTAAAAGCACTCAGTTAATTGGAAAAAATTACAATGTGTACTTCAGGACTTTGATGAGCTTATAAAAATAAAAACACTTCAAAGAAAAGTAACCAAAAGCTAGGAGCAAACGATGCTCAAAAATAATCCTAAATTGTGAAAAAATGTTTCAAAAGAAATGTTCAATCTCAAAAAAACATTAATGATTGTACAAATTTGAACAATTTATTGTTTTGTAACTATCAAATTGGCAAAGATTTAAAAGGATGAAAACATCCAGTGTTGGCAACATGTGAAGTGACAGGCATTTTTATGCAGTTGTAAAGGAGTGTGGTTGTTTCAATCTGTATCACGGTAGTCTGGCAATTAATGCCTAGACTCCCTGCATCACAAACACAGACTTTTTAACCCACTATTTGTACTTTCCCAATTGCATTTGGAAGACATAATATAAACACAGAGAGTTCTTCGCGAAGATGCTGCATCCACAAGTTAGTAAAAAGGAGACTGCTTGAATTAAGTAAGTGTAATTTGCATTTATTCAACGTCAAGTTCTCAAAGTTGAGTTTGAATTCAGAAGTGGCTCAAGGTGCATTTTGGGTGAATAAAAAAGACAACCCCAAATTTATAATTCAATGTAAAATATATAAAGGCATGAAAGTGTTTACTGTATATCTCTTGTTGGGCTGATTGAGGAGAAATTTATTTAATTCTTTTTTTATTGTCCTAATACCTTACAATAACTATGCAGTAATTTCAATATCATAAAAATGTTCTTAAAAATGCACAGACTCACTGTATATAAGATTTCAACTGGGAATAGGACTTCAATGTCCTTGTCTATAAAATAATAATCTGCCTCCTGATTCTTATGAGATTCTTGTGAGAAACAAGAGAGAAGAAAATATTTTGAGAGTGAATTAAGAGGTTCAGAGAGGTTTTATGCATTCTTGTAGGATATTAAGTCTCCACGTAAGCATTTTATTGGTTGTTTTAAACCTTGCACACGGGCGCCGTTAGTATACCAACGGTGGTTGGAATCATTTAGAAATTAAGTAGTTTACTCCCAGAAGAAGGCGACTCCCGAGAGAGCACTGGCATTGTTTTAACTGCGCATGTCAGCAACACCACCCTTTTGCCTAAGGGTTCAACAAGCAGGCTGGGCAGGCCAAGTTTACAGGCATTAGTACAAGGTTAAGAAAGGTTCTGATCTCCTTATTGAACTCAAGAGATGCAGAAACAACCAGCGTGTGTAATCACGGTGCACCAGGCCAGAAAGTGTTTCACAGACCCTCAGGGACCGCGGGGAAGGGGGCAGCGTGCTGCTCTCGGGCTCCAGAAGTTGGGCCCTTTTAACAACGGGGCTGGGTTACTGAAGTCAGGCTCAACAAAACCCAGTAGACCCGCTATTGGTAGGCGGACAAATTGTGGAACAGAGATTTAGTTATTAAATCAAAAACCTTTTGGTTATTAAAACAGTTGCGAAGTGTGGCTTCCAGTGTCTGGCTACTTGCCAACAGGAGCTCACAACATTTCTCATTACTCTGGAGGCTCAGCTTGTTTCCTGCAGGCCTTGTCCTGAACTGGGTTGTGGCGTTTGCGTGAAGTGTACAAGAGTGGTTGGCTGTATTTAGTTCACAGATAGAATAATGTGAGGGCTCTTCCGTATGTTTCATTACACTCAGGTTGCAAATGAACTTCAGTAACCGACGGCTGCTCTTCAAGGCTCATTTCCAGATCCTCCTTCCACTGTGACCACCAGTCTAACGCTTTTCTATCACGGTTTCTGGCTCATTCCAATGAGTGTCACAAGTCCTTGAAGAGTCACCATGAAAGCCACAGACCTTAAGATAATACAACTATGTTCTGACTTTCTCCTTTTGAGATGGTAATAAAACTATGCCAAAGTGATCGTGTATTGTACCACAGTGAGTCTAACAGGCTTAACTTCCTTGCAACAACATTTCCTGATAGTCTTCTGTGGAGTTGACAGCAATTCAAAGGTTTCTGCCCCGAAGGTTTCAGCAGAATCAGGAGTTACTATACATGCCTTCAGTCCCAGTGAGCAACCTAATAGTTTACTGATCCCCAGCTTGGATCTGCTTTTGTATTTTTAAAGAAAATGTGCATAACAAAGACCATTGTATGATGAAAAGGGAGTAAAATGCAGGGGTTTATTGTAAGAAAAACCAATATGGAAAATTAATGAAGAAAAGATTGTATTATATTTCATATACAAATTTTCAAGTTATTTTTTATTTCTAAGAGATCTTTAAAAAAATAAACGACCTATGTAATTAAGCCCTCCTGCTCTTTCATTTCATTTTTTAGCGCTTCTGCTCGCTCACTCATTGGTCCCACTAATATTCATGTCTTCATATTACACCTTTATTTTTCAGACATTGTCCAGTGAAAGAGACATAAAAATGACTGGTGCGCCCTCTCCATCCACAGAGTCTGAGGGAACAAACATATAAACAGTTGGTTGCACCATGAAATAAGTGCTAATAAAAATATGTTGAAAATGCTACACTTATTTTAAGGCATAATGAAAAATGGAAAGGTGATAAGGCCCTATTTTGTTTTATAAAAAGTGCTACATTGTATTAAGTGAACATGTCATTCCAGTCTGTAAGTTGCTGTTTTACTATTGTACCGAAGGAAGAGTCTGGCATAGAATGATGAAAATGAGCTTTGAATGTGAAGGGTTTCATTCACATAATGAACTTTAAATTTCTCTGAATCTTGGGTTTTGTGTTTTAAAATGAATATGATTTTACTTGCTTCACAAGGTTTTTTCCTCTAACAATCTTAAGACCAGGAAAATAAAAGAAACAAAACAATAAGTACACAGACTTTAAGAAACCACACATATTTTTATCATTATTTAAATTGTAACAACCTCCTAAGAATCCAGAAAAATTAATACAACCTTTGAACAAATGGATGTATTCGATTTTGAGAATCTGAAAACACATCAACTCAATAACGCATTTTCTCCTTTTTGAAAGATGTTGTAACTTGTATGAGTCCTGTAACCCTAATATAATGGGACCTTGGGACATTCTTGCTATTCCAGTGTGGTTTCTATTTCGGCAGCCACTTCTACTGTGGCTGCTATATGTACCACAACTGCCATTATTGCGAGTAGTTGACCTGTTTCCAGACACTCGGCTTTGAATTGCTGTCTACTCCACAGAAGACTATCAGGAAATGTTGTGGCAAGGAAGTTAAGCTCATTAGACTCACTGTAGCACAATACACCACCACCTTGACATAGTTTTACTACCGTCTCAAAAGGAGAAAGTCAGAACATATTTGTATTATCTTAAGGTCTGTGGCTTTTACTGTGACTCTTCAAGGACTTGGCACTCCTTGGAATGGGCCAGAAACCGTGATAGAAAAACGTTAGACTGGTGGTCACAGTGGAAGGAGGATCTGGAAATGAGCCTTGAAGATCAGTCGTGGGTGTTGATAGCAAGCTGTTTGGAGGGGCTCCGTAGTGTCTCTCAAGAGCAAGTATTTCTTGGAGCAAGTAGTTAATTTTGTTTGTTTTCACTAAATTTTAACATAGGGCCAGGGAAGTAGGCTGGTCTAATATTCATAGCCTTGCATTTGAGGAAACTTTTCAGAGTTAGGCTACCGGTTTGAATTTTTGAGAACTAAAAGATGAGAAAAGAAAGTATAGGAAAAGTAAATGTGATAGTCATCAAAACATTTCTAGCAATCCCCACCCAAATCAAATTAATATACTTATGAATATTGATAGGTTGTGACTACTACATATTTGTAATAGAAGTTAATGGCTTAAAAAGAGTTTATAATGAGATAAGTTAGATATTTTTCCATTTCACAAATTTGATACCAAGGGAAAATATTATCTGGCTCAAAATTTCAAGGATGAAGTCTCAGAAGAGGTTCCTGGCTTAGCAGTAAGGTTTATAAGTCATTTGTATGCTCATGTCTCTTTTTTTATAAGTGTCTTTGAGTTATAATTTAGGAAACAAAGTCTGAGTATTATTTCTATTTACTTCTTATCCCTATGCAGCAGGGAAACCATTGGAAAAACTTCGAAGGATAAATAGCAATATTTCTTTTTAAACATCTGCGTGCTATTTCCCTACCCCTGTCACTTTTTCTCTTTTACCTATTACTCATTTTTGTTTGTTGTTCCTTATTGCACTTCTTTTGTCTTTTGTGGCATGACTGATGTACAAAAGAGCTGTGCGTGTTTAATGTACACATCTCGATGGGTTGGAAGTTAGTGCGCACCCGTGAGACCATTACCATAAACAATGTCACGGACATAGCCATCATTTCAAATCATGCCTTTTGGAAAATAAATATTGCTACTTTGAGATATGTATCATTAACAAAACTCATTTGAAAGTAGCATTTTGTTTCAGAAAGTCTTTCTAAGGACATGGAGCTCAGAATCAGGTAAATCTGGTTTTGACTCCCAGACTTGGCACCGGCCCCTTGTTTGACTACTCTGGATAGTTTACTTAAACTGTTGGTGTCTGTGTTTCCTCCACTTTGATAACGGCACCTCTCATGGGGCTGGGGTGGGGCTTAGAAGAAGTAAACAAAACCAAGTGCTTAACCTGTCGTACAGGGTACAGGTTGGGGTTGAGTTGAGCCCTCCAAAATTCACATGTTGAAGTTCTAATCCCCTGTACCTTAGAACATGATTTCATTTGGAAATAGGGTCATTGCCTAAGTAATAGTTAATTTAAGATGAGATCGTTAAAGTGGGCCCTCATCTGATATGACTGGTATCCTAAAACGGGGCAAATTTCCACATAGAGAGCATGCACAGAAAGAACCCTACGTGAACAAGGTATGTGAAGCTCAGAGTGTTACTTCTGCAAGCCAGGGACTGCCAGTCAGCCACCCAAAGCTCTTTCACGGCCCCCAGAAGGAACCAACCCTGGTGATACCTTGGCCTTGGACTTCCAGCCTCCAAAACTGTGAGACAAGCGAGTTCTGTTGTTTAAACCACCCAGTCTGAGGTATGTTGTTACAGTGGTCTCAGCAAACTATACGTGGAATTATCAGTTAACCTTCACCTTTCGTAGTGGTTTTACTACTGATCACCAGATGACTCAAATCTTTGAGTTCCATAAAATATTATAGAAAAGTACTTAACTATTATGTCATGAAATCATCAATTTGTTAATGAACAATAAAATTTCTAGTTGCTCCAAATTTGCTTCATGTTTCAACATTCATATACCATTATGTCATTGATATTTTATTCATAGACAGAACGCGATGTTCCTGGCATCAAATTTATACAAATGGCAAAGCTTTATTATTATGTTCTCATGGAAACGGAAATGATATTCTGGTATTTTAACAACTCATTAATTTAAATAAATATTTATAACCAAAATTAATTGAATTTCTGTTATAAATGTCTTCCAAAACATAGATTTAAATAATAAGCATGTTTAAAATGATTAGTGAGTAATTTCAAGACATAGTCTTTTTTTTTTTCCCTCCTGCTATCTTTGAAAAAGTATAATGAAAAAAGGGTGCATTCTATTTCTTTGGCCAACTTTGAGACTATGAAAAGGAACTCACATTTAAATTGCAATATGGTGGGAAGTAGAGGTCATGGGACTAGTGAAGGAAATATCCCAGAAAACATTTGGAAGAACTCAAGTACTTACTGGGTATGCCAGCTGGGAAGGTTTCTTAACTGAGTGGTGTTAGCCTGTTTAAAAACTAGCAGAAACATACTGTTAAACATACAAAAGCCAACATTTCTTCCTTCAAGAGGAAAAACATAAAAGGGATTTTTTATTATATATTTTCCTAGATGTTTTAAAGTTGCTGTAACATAGTATGTATATGACCTGAATGAAGGGTAGAATGATAATTTCCTAGAGGACTCCTCATTGTAAATGACAGTTTTGTTAATTTTTTTCAGAGAAAAGCTGTGGTATATTTACATAGTGAAATACTACACGGCCATAAAAAAGAGGAAAACCTGACCTTTTGAAATAGCAGGGATGGACCTGACGAGCATTATGCTCAGTGAAATCAGACAGTCAGAGAAAGGAAAGCACCATATGATTCCTCTCAGGTGTGGAATCTAATTCATTAAATAAAGTAACAAAATAGAAACAGACTCATAGATAGAGAACAAATGCACAGCAGTTGGGGGAGGAGGAAGATGTTCTGGGACTGGGAGAAAAAAGTGAAGGGGTTGAAAAAGAAACCGTCACAGACACAGAGAAGAGTGTGGTGATTACTGGAAAGAAAGGGGGTGGGGAGAAGGAGAAGAGGATACGGAGAAAGGATAAATGGTGATGGACTTGACCTGGGACGGTGAACACACAATACAATATACAGATACTGTATTATAGAATTATACCCCCAAACCTACATAATTGTATTAACCAATATCACCCCAATAATTTAATAAAAAAGGAGAAAAAAGACAGAACCAAACCATTTTCTGCCATTACCACTATCTAATAACATGAAAAACAAAGAAAAAAAAAACACATGCAGTCAAATTCCCTCAGATTACAACTAGCAAGAAATCCTCTGGGGCTTCCTTTGAGTCAGTAATGCTTGATTGATCAGAAAAAATATTGGTCAGGATTTTTCATTGCTGTGGGGGATGACAGAAAAAACAATAAGATAAGAAGGCCTCCAGGATACAGTGATTCATAAGAAACACATATATTTGGTCTTCCCCTCCATTTCTGACACAGAGCTACTAAATTAAAACCCTTGGAGTTTCCTAAGTGATGAGAGTGGTAATGATGTCATTAATCATGTTAATGAGATGGCTTAGGGGATACCCCTAGATTACCTAAGGTTGAGGGAAACCGATGTATCTCCACATAAACAGGGTCAGAATTGAGTTAAATTCTCTGAGAACCTGCTGATGTCCCAGGGTTGCCTGGGGCTGTGATGGGAAGGCCCCCTCCCCTCCGTGATATAATCAGGTGCAGAGACCCAGGAAGACCCTCTGTGCTTTGAAAACTAAATACAAGACAACAGAGATCCAATAACCATTCATTTATTCAACAATGTATACTGAGACCTGTTAGACGAAAGGCAAGTGGGTACACACAGAGTACGTGGTTGTGAATAAATCAAAGGGTCTCCCTTCCTGAAATCTATCATCGAAGGTGAGAGACAGGTCATAAAAAAAAGCATTTATGTAAACTACAAATTCTGAAATTCTATGTAGCAAACAAGGTAGGTGCTTTCATAGAGAATACCGAGGGAGCGAAGGAAGGTGAAGAGTTGTTTTGATTCCTGGTCGACACTCTCAAAGGAAGAGTAATTGGGGTTGAGACCTGGCAGATGAAGAGAGACAAGGTTTGCAAACAGCATGTGAAGAGCATTCTAAATCCCCAATGAACCTGGGCAAAAGCCCGGAGCAGGGAAGCCACCGGCTGTGCATTCTGGGAAGAGGGTGGTAGGTTGATGTTAGAGATACAGCAGGGAAATAGGTCATCGGACGGTGCATGGGTCATGATGAGAAGTCCTCAATTTTAAAAAGTACTGCAACAGTATTGACAGTTTTACAGCAGGGGGATTTTGAAGCCTATTATTTGTTTTGTTTGTTTACTCGTTGTTTTTTAATTTGGTTTCCTGTTTGGAGATAACCTTAATAGAAGCCTTAGGGTTCAAGGGGAGAGTGGTAAGTGGACTGCTGCAGAAGTGGAGCCCAGGAGATAAAGGTCTGGGCCAGAGGGCAAGGTGAAAATAGAGGAAGTGGTCTCCATTTAAGGTGTTCTGGGGAGGGGAGCCCACGGAACTTGATTTGGGAATCTTTGGGGGCACTGAGCAAACCCCAAAAGTACAGTTACTAGGTTGATTAATTCAGAGGGTGGTGGTAACATTCACTTGGATGGGAAAAAATCAGGAAGGGATATGAGGCAATGTGAATGTTTCACCTTACAAGTGTTTGCTTTTTACTTTTTAAAGTAATGTATGTTTAAATGCTAGCGTGTTCCAGGTGGCAACTGAGCTGGGGAAGTCTTTCAGGGAATGGAAGCATTTAAACCATTCCATTTGTCAAGCAGCCACTGGTGTTTAGAGCAAACACAACATTTTCATCTCTGCTAATTTCTATTCCAGTTTCTCACCCGAGTTAAAAAAACAAAACAAAACAAAACTGAACCAATATGGCATAAAAGTCAAGTTATGATAATTACCAACTTTAGTCTTGACCATTTAAAACTGCCTGTTAAAATTGTTGATTGTGTCTCTAATGTGTAAGAATACATTTTTTTAGACACATTTAGTTATAAAACAAATTTACCAGAGTGTGTTTGGAGAGCTTGGAGAGCTTCATGTGAATGAAGGTTTGATGGTCAAGTACTTATGTTTTTATCATATATGAAAAACTCATGTATGTTTTTATATGTTTTTAATTCAATTTAAATATTTGGAAAATTAAGTAAAACAACCAAACCTAATAAGATCAAATCAAAACACAACGGCTACTGACCAGCCGAAGTCCTGTTTTTCCGTATTTAACACAGAGTTGTGCTAATCTGGTCACTTATGACCACCTGGACTTGATTCTTATTAATACAACCCAAGGCAGCCCTAGGAAATCTATATTTTCACCTCTGATGTACATGTTTGTTGGCATTATCAATGATTTCCCTTTTTATGATCAGCAAGATATGATGTCTGCTTCTTGCAACAAAAATCCTACAATGCTTTCATCCACCTTCACATTCTGGCACTCATGGAAGATAGCACAGTATGTTCATCATTCTGGGACATACAAATGCAGCTGGTCACATCTGTCTCTAACCTCACAGAGCCTTATGTGGGCATCCCACGGGCTCAGTTATTCCCAATTTCACTCTCCTGTAATCCATGGCATCACGGTACAGATATGGAAGAAGTTCTGCCCTGACTAATAGATTGTTTCCTCCATGACTTCAATATCAAACCCTTTATTAAATCTTTTAAATATTAATGAATAAAACATGAAACTAATACCCCAAGTAAGACCATTGCCAAATTCTGGAATAAGGATTCTGAGAAATAGCACCATGTGCCTGATATAGTAGCTTCTCTCGATGAACACACAAGTTCTATCTAGAAGGTATCCAGCCATATAATAGGAAGAATAGAGACATTTATTGAAGAAGATACAAGATACAAGAAACATTGTACTTAGGACAATAACGCCTCAGTCCCCTTCAGAGGAGGATCTTGGGACTTCGCACAGTTCTTCCAATTGCCATTAGCAGCCCTGTCGTATTTTCCTGAAATATTTTCAGACCATCATCAATGGTCTGAAATCTCTTCTCTTTCAAAAATGATTTCAGTTTTGGGAAAAGCCAGAAGTCACAGGGTACCATATGTGGGCTGGAGGCCTGAATCACCATGGTGATTTGAAGTTTTGCAAAAAAAAACTGTGCATGAGTGGGTACATTGTCGTGATGAAGCTGCCATTGGCCCATTGGCAGCTATGGGCCAATCAGTTGCCCATAGCTGTGGTCTTCTGAATCACCAGAATAGTTTCTGTGGAGGAATGTTCAAGCTTAATGCAAAATCTGATGAGATTTTTTGCTCTACTTGCTCAGTCAATTTTGAATGCAACAGCCACATGGTACCTGTGCTCATTCAAAGGCATCTACCACCCCCACTGACTAGTACAGTGAAGTCATCATTGTTCACACATGTGCATTCTAGTCCACTTCTCAGGGCTGCCAAGTTACATCAATGTCATGTAAACTATTCTCATTATATTAACAATGGCTGGACTTTTTCTAGACAGACCTCGTACTTTTGTCAATGTCTTCTTTGTGTTGCTTGGATTCAGACAAACTCGGACCATTATGTATGATGAATTTACACAAAATGTGCAAAGTAAATTTAAAATTTAGGGTGACAAATATGATGACACACTTCATTAGGACTGTAGGGAAAATAAAGCTGGTATGTTATCATTTGTGTTCTCACACTGATTTTCTCATGGCCTGGCTTTTAAAACTCTTTTCTTCAGTGTTTAGGATACCTTCACTTGTTCTCTTGTGTTTTATTTTTAAAAATGACTTTATCATTCACAAAATTGCTCCTATGAAACCTTGTAGATATTTTAGATGAAAAGCGAGCCTTTGTGTTGATTATTACTTGGCAAATGCTTTGCTTCTCATTTCATGGCTCAGTAATTGTTAGGGTACTGATGAGCTTATAGTGAAAATATTCGGTCTTCACCAGGTATTTATCAAGAGCCTACTTGATTCCAAAGCAGGACAGAACTTCTGTGGGGTTCAGCCTCTGGCACTGACTCCAGCTGTAGTGAATAAGGATACCTAGTTCAGAATTACTGTGACAATCCCGTAAATAATATGCGCTGGGGGGCTTATGTAACACAGTGTCTAGCTATTTGCAATCCTTCGACAAAGCATACCATGTAAATTAGAGTTATTATGTGCTTTTCTGGTTGTCACAAAGATTAAAAATCATAACCCCTTTGTTGACAAGGTCAAAAATAGATTGAAGGAGAGGAAAGAGTCTTGGCCAACAGCCGATCGAATTCTAACTCAAGGGATTTTTGTGGAATTGGAAGGTAGAATAAACCAGAGGTTGCAAGTGACTAGATGGTATGAGATAAAGACATAGGACCTGAAACAAGTGGTCCCAGAGGCTGTCTGGGGGAACTGAGTGGACAGTGCTGCCTTTTCTGTGCTGGGTCGGAAACACCAGCTTTAATAGAGTCATAGAAAACCGTGAAATGTAAGTAAGTTTCCAGGGCAGATTTCGTTCCTTGCTACTTTTCTTCTGACAATCCAAAGTGACCGCAAGCAGCCATCTATGCAAATCTGTCGGATACCTGCTTAATGGAAGCTCAGATCCTACAAACTGTAACATCTTTCAGGCACTATCTTTTTTGTTTTGTCCATCTTTACATATTAACCTTCTTGTAGTATTGTAGCAATACTAACTGGTGATATGAAGCTTGTGATAATGATCTATGTTTTGAGGATTAGAAAAATCTATGATTTTATATGTGGTAAGAAGAAGAAAGAGAAAAGAGAGACATTTATTGACCATCTTATAAACATAAAATAGTTTTCTACTCACTAAGTAAAAAATGCAATCATGAAAATCTTGTGTTTAAAAAAACCATAATATGGAAGGAAAGCAGAATTTTACCTAGAGCTACTTTTTAGCAGAAGCTGGTGTTTGTAGATATGCTAGTACAAGTTGAAGGCATATTAGCCAAGAGTAATTTTATTTTCATAAATATTTTTTCTTATTGTTTCCAGATGATATACATAAATTTTCTTCTTTGAAATTATTTCTTGTATGACTAAGTAACTAGTACGATTTACAGTTTAGGTTCTACTTAAAAATTAGCAAAGAGCATTTATTTAAATCATGTCTGCTCCTTCTATTAGTTCTCGTTCCATGTTTCTTCTGTCTCTGTTCACCTATGTTTCTCTGCTTGTCTTTCCCTCTCAGAGTAAATGTTGAGCCAAAGTTCAGATATAACAATTTAAGTATAAGAAAATACAGTTCCTTTAATAAAAGATGTCAAGAGCACACACATAATTCTATTTCTGTCTAATACTTAGCCTTTCTGGTAACAATTTTCCACTTAGAAAGGCATATGAATTACTTTGGAATACTAAGGTAGCAATTAATGTGTCCTAATAACACCTTAAATATTGCTGCAGAATTAGTCCACCAAATAATAATCACAAGAGGTAATACAAGTGTTTTGTTCACTCCATTACACACATTATTCTGAGAACATGGTTTTTGCTTTTTTTTTTCAGTCAGAGCTTTTTTTTTAATGTAATTTTTTTTGAGAATCCAATCTGCTATGGCAAGGTTAAGAAGAAAGGGATTTATTATAGGTATAAATGGGTTGCAGAATCATCAGGAGGACTAAAAACACAGACATTAGGTTTTGCTTTGGGGAAATCTCCAAACTCAGCCCAGAGGGTCATCTCCGTAGGACCTGTTGCACCATCCCCTCTCAGAAGCCTACTGTTGGGCTTAGAAGCTGTGGTTTTGGTTGTTCACTCCACCATCGTGCTGTCTCTGACAAGATCTGTACCTGTAAAATGTCTAATCTGCAACCTACTTCTTTTTGCACATAGCTCAGGTTCACGTTCAAGCCCCACTAGATTCAGTCTTGCAATGCAAGAAGTCTCACATGGGTGCCACTGGAATTGGCAAGTGAACAACTCCTTGGTGTCTGCTGCATTTCCTAAAATCATTTAATTACCAGAGCCACCCTAAGAAAGAGCTGCTAGTGGTAGCCCCATTTCACAGATGAAGACAGTGAGGCCAGGCAGGTTCACATTCTTGTTCAGGGACTCAGAACTAAGAGGAAGCAGCAGAAGAATATGAGTACACACATACCGCCTCCTGAATCTCGTGTCTGACCACCTCGCTCGCTGCCACTCTGAGAGCTCACAGGGACTTGTGCCCTGTGGAAAATGACTGCAATATCTAATGGAGTTTTTATGTGTTGAAAGCCATTTCTAGGTTGTTTATTTTCCATGCCTGTTGGCTATGGCCACAGACAGCATATGGTCATGGACAGAGAAACGGCAGGGCATCTGGAAATCTGGGTTTCAGTGCTGTATCTTTTCTGGCTCTGACCTGTGGTAGGTTAAATAGAATATCTCAGCCTTGCTTTCTTAGTCAGGCAGTTGGGAGAGACCAACATATTCCAAAGTGTTTTCTGTGCAATACTATTTCTAAAGGCACCCCTCAGAAATGGCTTCTGTGATCATATACGGCTACAGAAGCTACACGATCTGCTGTGACTCACCATGCATGTGGCATTTTAAAAACTCTGAGAGTACAGCCAAAAAAAGCCAGTAGATAGCATGAATTTTGGATGAAATTAAAGGTGGGGGGATGCAGCAGAGCCCCAGGAATAAAACGAACCCAGGCAGTAGAGTAAGAGTGAGCTTCTGTCTTCTCTGGATCCTTCTGTATCACCAGGCCTGGCATGTGCTTCTCTGGTCGTTGCATAATTGCAGCATGATTCTAAGAACTCCAAGGCGCCATGTTCTCGTTCAGTCGTCTGGAGGACCCTCCATCAAATGTTGCCTGGCCCCAATTTGCCCAACTTGAGTCAAGGACCCATCACTGGGCGTATTGCCTGTTTCCAGATAAATATGTTCATCTTATTAAAAAAACCACAATGGCTCCCATTGTAACATATAAATGGAGCAAGGCAGTTTTTAGCAAGGTGATTCCCAGAAATGGGGGAGTGAATTAGGCACAGAAAACAATAGTTCTAAGTATTTGGTGAATACAGGACTTTATTTTAGTCATTGGAAGACTCTGTTAAGCTAATTCTGATCCAAGTTCATGTTTGGGCCCAAGGATTTTTATATTTATGATGGAGTTTAAATATGCAGTCTTGGGAACATTTACTGTGAATAAAAGAAATTATGACTGGCATGTCTACAAGTGCTGTATAGCTTCTCCAATCCAAAAACCACACCGGGTGTAGTAGAATATTTGAGAAGTGCTCACCCTCAAAAATAATGAATTTTCTCCTCATGTCCCTATTTAAGTCTTTGGAACTATCGCTCTAAAATTCTTACCCAATTTCTCCAGGCCACAGTAAAAACTGATGGGTGCTTTATGAGTCCGTGGAAGAGCAGTCGATGCTCCAGCTCCGCTCTATGTTACTGTCAACTGAGCAGTAGCTTGATGATCACCAAGGAAAACAGGATTTCACTTAGCTCCTTCTCAGGGGCAGGAATTTCAAATGCTAGGCTGATGCTGGCATGAAGTGAACTTTGTATCAGGAGAAAGTTTTCTCTGCAACTCAACTTGAGGACATTAATTATATTATGTGCATTTAATTAATTTCAGATAATAGTTAAATTTATCCCATTACTAAAGTAGCTAACATTGTCACATTACATACATATTGTGCTTCTGGAAAGACAATGAAGGCCATTCTAGAGATTTATCTGGGCTATCCTACGTACAGGGAGGGCTTCTCCATAGATTGTTTATGTAGCTAAACACAACTTCTCAAACATGTCACAGCAAAGTACACGCATCTGTAAACAGAACATCAATATCTCATGCCCTCATTTTTGAATCAGTACTCAGTGGTAAATTAATCCAAATGGAAGGTAATATGTTAAGGATATTATACATTGCCATTTAGACCAATTTTCAATGCCTCTTTGAAAGGCTTTAGACTTAATTCAGTACTTTCAAGCTGTCTTTCAGCAATTTTTAAAATACATAGATGTCATTCTGCATTTTTTATACATATGTGTCATTTGCACGTAGGGAGTCCCTATCAACATTGTTTAAGAATTGAGTGTAAGTAATCATTCATGTTTCTGGAAGGAGCTGGTATAAATGCTACAGCCTTAAATAACTCATGAGGGCAGTTTACTGGATAAATGCGCATAACCATTAGGGATCGGGGACTATATCCATTATTACCCAAGATAAACAAGCTTACTAGAAAACAGGGATGGTATCCTGGTTAGCTATATACTTCATATATGGAGCGTCAGTGAGAAATGGTACGTATTAATGAAACTGAATTGTGAGGGAAAGAGGTTTAATGCTCTGTCATTGCCACTTGTGACTAGTTAAGAGATACCAAGATATCTAAATACATTTCTAGGAGCATCCTCCCCCAAACCCCAAATGTGTTACTGTCCTCAGTTATGATAGCCAACTCTGCAGATAAGGAATATAAAAATTTACTGATAATCACACAGTAACTAAATACCATTTTGTTTCAGTGCATGCCCAATGTTTTTTTCACTGTTGTCTTTTAAGTCAGTAAAGATTATGCGGTGTCCATAAACGGCCTATGCTGTTGGTTCGCCATTTTTTAAGTGTGATAAAGAGTTGTTTCCCAAGATTCTAAGTTCCTGGAGAGATATCACTGTGGCCTTCTCATTTCAGAATATCCCCATTAATACCTAGCATGATCTTGAAAAAAATAGGAGAAAATGGATATAGATAACTGGCACACTTTGTTCATTCACAAATACCTATTTAGCTCTCCCCATGTGCCCAGGTTCTGTGTCAGGCACTAGGGATGCGGCAGAGAATGAAAGCTTCTCTTGCAGAACTTATGATGGATCAGTTCATTCATTCATCAAAGATACTAGTGAACACTCACTAGTTACCAGAAACACTAGCACTGGGGATATGAGTGAAATTTAGTCCATTTCCTATGTGAAGGAGATTTTAGTTTCATTAGAAAAAATAAATAAACAGACCATTATACTTCATGGTAGGCTAGAGATAAACAAGCGGTTTAGAAAACACATGCAATAAGCTCCTGATTCACAGTTCAGCAGAGAGGGCAATTTAAAAAAATCTTCCTGGAGAGTAAGTAATCTTCCTGCATCGCTGATGTAGAAAGCACTGGGCTGCTTGGCAGATGGGGACATGGAAGAGAGGGAAGGTAGGAGCCTGGAGTGGAGAATAAGTCCAAGACGATCCAATGCTATGTGGAAAGAATACTGAGACACAGCATGACCCATTTCTTGATGTAAAAGACGTTCAATATGGCTGGAGAAGAGAAGAATGAAGGCCTAGTGGAAAGCAGTGAAGATGCAGAGGGGAAGGCGGAAGGCAGATCACAAAGAGCTTGGTCCACCTGTGAAACACTGTGGTCACTCACTAGAGACCAACGATGAGCCACTATTATGAGTGCAGATGAAACATTAGAAGACCCTAATCTGACACTTAACTGAAAGTATAGGTTTTACCGAATTGTATAAGCACATTTTGAACAATCCTTGTGCTTCTGGCATTTTGCTAGACCTGTTGGGAACGGACAAACAATGTGTGATAAATCTTGTCCTCCGAAATTGGCGATTCCTTAGGGGGCAGGAACTAAGTACGCAAATAAGCTCATGAAGGATGGGTTGCAGCAATGTACTAGGAGAAATACAAGTTCTGAGGGACAAGAAGAATTATATTACTTTGAGAAAAGGAGGAAACTTCAGAGTTGAATTTGAGTCAGAACTTGAAGGATGGGTTTTATTTCAGCAAAGAGGATTAGAGAAGAGCAACCGTGGTGACCAGTGGCAGTAATGAGGAAAGCTGCACAGTCAAGCTAATGAATCAGCCAGAAGTTGAGTTTCGGCTTGAGAGCATAAAGTGTGTTAAGTGTCGGTTAGCCTGGGGGATTTTGTTTTTGGCCGATCTTTGGTCAGATGAGCTCTGGACTCAGTCCTTCTTCCTGCTGTCGATGTCTTCAATTCAAATATTTGCTCTAGGGAGAGACTCTCCCCAGTTACCTGTCTCAGGTAGAAACATCTCTCCTCATTCATCCTCTATTCCATCACCTGTTTTGTTTATTTTTGTTGCTTTTGTAAAAGTCAACCTCCCTTTTTATAATGTAATTGGAATGAAAGTAGGAACCTCGTCTGTACTTTGATACTATAACCTCAGCACATGTAGTAAACCCTCAATACCTATTTTCTGAATGAATAAGACAGATATGTTGATAAGATCAGAAAACAGCTTGATGCAGTAGCACAGGAGGTTTGCAGATCAGACAGAGATGGTTGATAGAGCCAAGTGCATGGAGGGCCCTTGGCTGCGGGGAACTGCCTGACTGAAATTCTGTTTCTGGATGTTTGGGGGCCATTAAGAGGTTGGATTCAAGACTGGAGAGATCCGAGGGAAAGAAAGCAATGCAGGAGCTGCTGCAGTGGCTGTGGGGCAGGAGCACAAGCTTCCAGGGAGGCCAGTGGAAGGAAGATTGGGAAGAAGTGACATGGAACAGCTAACACGTAAGCACTGGTGCCTGATTCAACATGCAGAGCAAAGAAGAGTGAAAGGACTCTCAGCTTCTGGAGTGAATAAATAGGCCCAAGGCTATTTTGAATTTACAGCGCTGGCAAAACATTCGGAAGGTAGTATCCATTTGAAAAATCAGCTATTGAGTCCAGGCGAGAAATAGGGCCACCGACCCACCTCTGACAGCTGATTTATGGAGGTGCATCCAGGCTTCCTACCCAGAGCTGCCCCCTCCAAGGCTGAGGTCTCTCAGGAGTGGCCAAGGACTCAAACTTCTGAGTTTACCGCACTCCTTACTATCTTCCTTATATCATTCTCTTCAGCTGGTAGGAGCATGTAAGCTACTTAAGCCCAAGATGCATAAGTGGATATAGCACTTTGAAATTCCCTTCCCCAGCAGGTCAATTTTCCCTAATGCACAGTCCCGCTCAGCCCGGCTCATCACTGGGCAGTTCCTCTCATATCTGCCTCTGGCACTGAGGCTTTTTGGTTTTCCGCTGTGCTTACTTGAGACTTTAATATGACTTCTTGCTGCAGACAGTCTGCCCTCACTATTCAGCTCCCTCCCTTGTCTTGCACACCTTTCTAACCAAGTCCACTTCCTTTTTCCAGAAATGTTTGGTTTATTTATACCTCTGTTCGAGCCAGATACTGAATTTATATAAGAAAAAAAAAAAAAGAAGTCTTGTGCACTTTTGAAGAAAAGGCCTGGTGGGGGAAGGTGGTCTCTGCTTAATGATGTTGGTGGTAGATTCCTGTACCAGGAATTGGAGTGACTGGGTGGGATGACTGTGATACAGCAGGTAAGATACCGTTTCACTGCTGTTGAAGAGGAGTCAAAACAATGTCTGCCTATTTTAATGAGAGTGAATAATGTAATCCTTTGGGAGGGGTGACATTTCTGGGAGACTCAGGTGACAAACGAGCAAGGCCATGATGAGATGTGGGTGAGTTCATAAATTAGGAGACGGGACGGAGGGTGGGGAGCAGGGGAGGAGGGGACCGGAACAGAATAGCGTCGGTGAAGAAGGATGATGATGAAAGCTAATATTTATTATCCCTTAAGACGGAGCTGGTGTAAATCTAATGACGTTATAGATACTAACCCACTGAAGACTCGCCAGCATCCCCTCCTTTTAATGTCCATCGGAAAGTAGGAGGTTTTTTTTTTCGAGAGAGGTGAAGTAATTTGTTCAAAGTCATGCAGCTTCGGTGTGACTGTTAGTAGTCTGAAGCAGAGGTGAAAAAATAAAAAGAAAAGAAAAGAAAAAAAAAAGGAATGTCAGGCAACTGTTTCAAATGCTGCAGATAATTAATGAAAATGATAGCAGGAGAAAAGGCCACTAGTTTTGAGAACTGAAATACCATTATGAATCTACACAAGAGCAATATTTTATATCCTGGGAAATAAAATTGTTTTCCTGTAGTGAAGGGATTTTTAAAAAGTTGAAGACTAAGTAATAGAATCCAAGCATTAATTCAACTCTCAATTGATTTATTTCAAATTTTCATTCATACATGCAATATTAAAAAAATACACACTAATAAAACTATAGTTCATGAACATCTTTTAAAGTACTTTGCTCTGAGAGAGAGAATGATTATATGAACTACCTAATTTAACCTGCCTACTAATGGACCAGTGTCCTGTGTAGAACAAATTTAAAAAGAATAAAAAAGGATTTCTTTAAAAATGTAAGTTAACACTATGGAGACAGCCTACCATTTATCTTCATTTCTGAGGTCAGAAGCTAAATTCAGTTGTGATTCAAGGGTTGGCATCAGAAGGACCTTTAAGGAGAGCCGCTCCGGGCTCCGATGTGTCCTTGCATGTCCCTTAGTCTAAATGTTAATGCTTTAAGTAATAAGACCTTGTCTTTTCTGTAAGACTTTTGTTAGAATTCAGAAATACATATATTGGTTTGTTTTGGACATGGGTAACTTAAAAAGTATATCTGTGTTTCACTTTATATTTTTATAGTACATGGAGTAAGCTTAAATGTCACTGGACATAAATTTACATAAATTCAATCTTCATTCTTTGGGGGAATGAGAGATTCCATGGGTCCCGAATTTGCAGAAGATGCTGGTTCCCCAAGACAACACCAGTGGTGGCCAAATCGAGTTTTCTATCCCGGAACTTCCTGCAGGCTCCTGCTCTGAGTTGCAGAGTGGACTGGCTTCCTTGGAAAACTTTTTTGCTGAAATGCTTATTTCCACACTTAGTCGCGTGTGTCAACATCTACCATGAATTATGGAATAGAGGAATTTCAAAGCACATCCTCACCTGTAACTTGATATTTTGAAGATTTAGCAATATGTAAATAAACATAGAATGAGAAAAGTGTTTTATTTGCAAATTAGAGTTACTGAAAATATGGCTATGTGCTTAGAATATTCCCAAGAAAATTTACTTTTTAGTGGCAATGAATAAGTTATTCTTTAACTTGTATGAGATTCCAAAGAGCTAATGTGAATACTCATAAAACTACCCAGGACTCAGTGGAATCAGGGATAGAAGAACATGTGACAATTGTTTCTTTCTTTGTTATTGATTGGGTGGTCAGAAGAGAGATACCACAACCGGTTTGAAATGTATATGGGCTTATATAATATTCTAATCCATTGTACTAATAAGTAGAAAACTGAACTTTACATTCTATTTGGCTGTGGCTCGATGCCAAATTCCTGGAGATAAAATAGCCCCCATCTTTATTCACAACTTTGCTTTCTGTGGTTTTAGCAACCAGTGGTAAACCATGGTCCAAAAATATTTAATGGAAAATTCGAGTAATAAATATTTATTTATCTTTAGAGGGGAAGGGAAGGAGAGAGGGAGAGAGAAATATCAGTGTATGGTTGCTTCTTGTGGGTCCCCTGCTGGGAACTGGCCTGCAACCCAGGGCATGTGCCCTGGGTGGGATTCAAATTGCAATCCTTTGGTTTGGAGGCCCATGCTCAATCCACTGAGCTACACCAGCCAAGGCTTGAGTAATAAATAATTCATGTGTTTTAATTTGCGGGCCATTCGGAGGAGCATGATGAAGTCTGCCTTCTGCCCCACCCACCCAGAGACTCTCTTGTCCATCATCTGCTCTCTGTAGTCACCCCCTGCCTGGTGGTCACTCTGTGGCCATCTGGGTGGTGAGACCCACTATCACAGTTAGCGCTTGTCTTCAAGTAATCCCTATTTTACTTAATAATGACCCCAAAGCACAAGAGTGGTGAGACTGGCGATTTGCGTATATGAGGACAAGCTACAAACTTTACCACAGTTGAGCACGTATAGGAAAAAATATATGCAGAGAGAGTTAGGTCCTACCCATGGACTCAGGCATCTCAGACATCCACTGGGGGTCTTTGAACGTGCCCTCCCTGCATAAGGGGGACATAGTGCAATCAGTTCCTTCAATAGTCAGGAAGTATGGGTAATCGAAAGTATCATTTGAATAACTATTGTAAAACATTCACGTTCGGTTTCTATTTATTAACAACTGTAGGTTGCTTAGCTCATTGCTACATACATGATCAGCCTCAAAATGGGAAGTATTTCTTTACTTTAAATTATTTTTTATCTTTAAATGAAGGAAAACACATTCATGATAATGGCATTATAATGGATTCTCACCTGAGTGTAGCTGTTAAGAATTATCACCCTATTTATTTTTTAGGCATTTAACTCTTTGTACTGTTTCTTCCTCCCACTTTCTGCATACTGTGTATTTTCTGACATTAATGTAGTCTGCTGCTTATCCACTAAAATAAACAGCTCCCTGCTTATGCCAATTACCCACAGATTCACAAACAGAATATTTATTATTCAGTAGGTTTATGTTGAGAAGTCATTGTATCATTAAGATGCATCAAGTTCTGTACTTGACTTATGTTCTCTAAGTGTTTTTACTTGAAACCTGAGGGTAATGTCAGAAGGTTTTACAGTATTGTGATGTGTCAGTTGTCTCACTTGAGGTAAAATCTCCTCCATATCTCCTGTAAATACCTAAAACTTACCTTCAACAGTCAATTTGGCCATCGTGATTTCAGCTTTTACCCAGTAAGTCAACAGACTGCTCTTTTGTGTTTTATTAGGCATAATGTCGGTGCACAGAAAAAGTGCATTTTTCTAGAGTTTTTGCAGGCTGAACACACAAATTCTTTTTTAGAGCCATGGCACATTTGCCAACTGTTCACTCTGTGCTTTTGATACCCTGGTTCTGCTTAACCTACTTTCCTCTCAAAGACTCTGCTCTGTGCTGCGATGGTTATAATTCCCCTTTCCAGGAATGCTATTGCCATTTATGCTTGTAAAATTAAGTCTGAAAGACTCATCCTATCTGTGTCCTTCTCTGAGTCCTCTGATCCTTGTTGCAGACATGGGAAGAGACAGGTAGTCAAACCAAAGAAGATTGTCACTTGGATCCGCAAGTGAGCTATGGTCTAAAACATTTCTCTGTATAGAGATACTTGTGGTCCTGTGTAGCATACACAAATTACATTATCATGGGCTCAGAATATACCTCATATTTGGCACTTTGAAAGTACTTATCAGCCCTTAAACAACTTTGTTTTATATCCATGTTCTATCCAAGGAAGCCCCGTGCAATCCCTTTTGAGAAGGAAGGCTTCATTTTCAAAGTAGCAGAATAGGATGATTTGGAAAAAGTAGACAAGAGAAGCTAATATTTTGTAAAATTCTACCTGGAACTCGGTATTTTATGATTTTTCTCTGTATGAACACACCTTTATTGATGGTTGGACATCATTAGGACAGCACCATGATCAGGAGAAGAAAAGTCCAAGTTGCCAGAGAGATGAAGTTAGGGTGCGCACGGGCGCCTAGTATGTGATAGTAGTAGCAGTAGCAGATCTCTCCACTAGATGGCGGTCATGGTTTGATAGTCGGTTTTAATTAGCATGTTCAAAATTTACCTTGTTGACAACTACCAAACAGATACATGAATGTTACATCTATAACTGTGACTCAATTTTCAACAGTGTTTCATAATCTAGTGTATTTCCAACCGACATATACCTTTCTTTACCTCTGTGCTGTTGAAACACTAAATTACAATATTTACGGAATATATCATGCAGGCTGTCTCCTGTACATATATACTCCTGCAGCTTCTTCCTGGCTCCACACTGTATTTGGCATGCACCAACAGCACACCCAGAACAATAAAACGAATAGAAAATAGGTCACCAATTCTAATTTTGAACGTGAGACGAGAGACAAGATCACCTACCAATCAGAATAGGAAGCAAAGCAAATCCAGGCAGGAGACAGTCCCTTTGAATTGTGGCTGGTGTGTTGAGGGTATTAATAGTTGATAAGCTTACTCCTAAACTCTAATTCCTAGCATTGACTATTAGTGAATAAGATGTGGAAAACAAAACACAGTTGTGGGGGCTCTGTCCTCAGATCCTAAGTCTTGAATCTTGGTTTATTCCAAGTGGTCTGTACTCAACCTCAGTGTGACTGGACTGACTCAGGTATAGCGGTAACCTGTGCCTGCCAATTGACAGAAATCCTCAGTTGGGTGGTTGACTTAAAGAAATTAATCATGAGCTGACAGTAAATCTGAATATAATTGATTAGAATCCTCAATAAATGATAAATATGGGTCTAAATTATGTTCTATTGTGATAAATGAAGATGAATATCATACAATTTTTGTCTCTGAAGATGCCAAAATTTGGATATTTTTAAATGTGTTCTTTCTTGAACTGTTACAGTTTTTCTTTTAAATAAGATAGTGTGTTTCTATTAAACAAGAATTTTCTTAGAGCTTAAAATTCTCATTTTGATGTAGGAAAATGATATTTTAAGAAATTTTGTGTAAGTTAGGGAATAATGTTCTAAAGAGCAGTGTTTTACAAGTTGTCGATGGTTACTGTGGATATTAATAATCTACATCAAATTCACTCCAAGTGCCAATCTCTAGAGAGGACTGGTTTTAATAAGTGTATCAAACGTACATGTATACAAAATGTAATCTACACAGCAGCTTAAAACTGTGAAAATGCACTATTTTCAATTTGCAAAGTTCCTCAAGAGATTAACAATTTCATTCATCTGAACTCTCCTGTGCTTATTACCTGGCAAAGTGTATGCCTAATGTATCTATGAGATAACAGAATATTTTCTCTAACAAAATCTCCATTTTAAGACTCGCTCAAACTCTAAAGACCAAATCTCTGATCCTATTCTTAACAATGTTGTTCAGAGAATCTCTCATACTGAACAAAACATACATCTATTATGCTGAAATTTAAGGCCACTTCTAAACCTTTCATTCTAAAACCAAGAACCGCAGATACTTCTCCTTTCAGTTCAGTGCATTGGCTGAGTTCAGGGTTTCTGGCAGAATTATATTCTTCTCAGAGTGGATAGCACTAACCTTTCTATTCCAGTTATTTATTACATTTAATTCTTTTCTGAGCCTCCTTATATTAGTATTTTTAACATATGGTCATATACATATAAGATTCTTTAATAAGAACCTTATTAAGGTTCTTATTAATAAGGTTCTGAATTAATAAGGTTCTGACCAAAGCCAAGGGCAATAAAATGAGTCTATCATTCTTTTTTAATTAAGCAAGATACATATAAATTGCTTTTTATATAAATGCCTTAAACTAAATTCTTCCCCCATAAACAGTTTTTTTTTTCCCATCCAGTCCAAAGTCATGGAAAGAAGACGAGCATTCACCAAAAAAAAGCCCTAATTTCCTTCTTCCCAATTCTCAGATACTTGGTTGTAATGCTTTTTCATGCTATCTATATTTTCCTTAGTGTGTTTTCCCATCCTCACTATCACCACCTTAATCAAGTCCTTCAACATCCCTTTTTGAATTTTTATGAGCATTTGCAAGTTTTATGCTCAATCTTGGCCTGATCAACTCCATTTTCTACACAGATACCAGAGTGTACATTCCAACATAGAAATATGATCACATTATATTACAGTTCTTCAATAAAGCCACACTGATTTCTGATGTAAACCCCGCATTCTTCAGTACAGAGGACCAGGTGATTCAGTCATTTTAGAGCCGAATCCATCCACACTCACGGACCTTTTGAGAGAGACGTGTCTGCTGTGTTTCCACAGTCCTGCGCCTCCCACCCTTTGCACATGGGGGGTCCCAGTTTTCCTTGCTTGTTTCTCCATCAGAACAGTAAGCTAAACATCCCTGATGCTCACCTGTTTTAACAATGATTTCATTTTATATGAATAACACCTACATTCTTACCTACTTAGTACTTTGGTCTGAATATAGTCAGTCTCTTAAACATGGACTTACTCTAAACAGAATACACTGAAACCGTGGCTTAAAATAAAACAGAAGCTTCTTCTGATCACATTGGAGAAAGTGGCACCACACTGGACTCCCATTTCCACCACAAACCACTGCAAAACGACACCAACCGCAGGAGCAAGGCAATGCCAAGAGCAGGCTGGCAAGACTGTGACCCCAGAGAGGAAAGTATCAAACCAGGCGTGCCCCGCTATGACTTCCAGTTTCTGTCTAATGACATGCTTTAGACCGTGGTGCAGGCAAGGTGGTCCCTCGCAGGGGAAAGCCATCCCACTGAACTGATAACTCAGGGAGGCTCACTCAGCAGCAATTTACAGGAAAGCGTTGGGACAAAGAAAAACCTAAGCAGCACAGTTCCCAGGGTTCAAACTGTGCCTCAGCCTTGTTTCTGACAAGGCATTTGGAAAAAACCCAGCCAACACCCAAGGCACTCACGTGCCTTAGTAATGTGTAAACCCAGAGAAAGGTGACTCTCAGTGGATTACACGATAATTTAGAAATTATCCTCAAATGACCAAACTGGTCTTCCAGTTGCTTTCTGTCCAAACAGGGTTCAAAACAAGTTAAAGAATATAAAAGGCAGACATGCAATGATGGAGCTTTTATGACATCCAGATTCCAATTTTTTTAAAGTGACTGGATAGTCAAAGAAGCAGCGAAACAAGACAGGGAAACAATGAAGAGGAAAATAAAGCAGTCACTAGGAACACCTCATGCAATTACAGAGACAATGGACTTAGCGGCAAGGACTTTAAAATAGTTATCAGTAATGGACTCAAAAACCTCCTTTTGGCCCTGGCTGGGGCAGGTCAGGGGACTGAGCAAAGGGTGGCTATTTCAATTCCCAGTCAGGGCACATGCCTGGGTTGTGGGTCAGGTCCCTGGTGGGGCCCACATGAAAGGCAATCACATACATTGATGTTTCTCTCTCTCTCTTTCTCCCTCCCTTCCCCCCTCTCTAAAATAAATAAATAAATAAATAAAACCTTTAAAACAAACAAACAAACACAAAAAACCTCCTCTCTTGCAGTTTATATAGGACAGAGAGATCTTGAACTAACCACCGACTGACTCCTGCCTCAGTACAATTTCTGGAGCAATCTGACCCACTCCGCTTGCCTCTGTCTTTGCAGATGAAGTGACAGTTGCCTAGACAATTGCCAGGCAGGGCAGCAGAGTTGGGGGTAAGGAGGTTCTGGGAAGAGAAGAAAAGTGGAAAACTAATCAAAGCACCAGGGGGATACTGCCAAAATATATATCTATTCTTGAGGTCTGTATTTCAATTTTGCTAACTCAAAATTTCATTTTGAACATAAAAAATTAATTTTAAGCACTCAGGAAATGGGTATTATGTTATCAGATGAACCCCACACTCATCGGAACTTTTATTTTGCCCAGGCTTCCAATGATTGAACTCCCAGAGATGTTTAAGGTCTAACCCAACACTTTAGATATATTTTTATGTCAAAATTGTAAAGTAAGAAACATAGGAGTAGATCTTTAGAGAGCCAAACAGCATAGGTGAGAATTTTGAGGAGCAAAGTACTTCTGCTCTTAGATAAGCCCCCAAGTGTCGGTGGGATAGTGAAGGCATGAGAGTGTTCATGTTAAAGACCATCCTGCAGTAGCCAGTGTTGTAAAGATGCTGTGTTTCATTTCACTGAACATAAGCATCTATTTTAAAAGGCCCGCTGAGTTTCGGGTATTGTTTTTAAAAAACTGTCCCGAGGTCTTGCCCTTTGAACTCTCACCCCAAGCAGTGCAGCTCAGTTGGTTGGGAATTGTCCTGCAAAGCAACAGGTCTATTCTCAGACAGGGCATGTGCCTGGGTTGCAGTTTTCGTCCCCAGCCAGGGTTGGGGCATGGAAGAGAGGCAGCCAATCGATGTTTCTCTCTCACACTGATAATTTTCTCCCTCTCTCCGCCCCCCTACAAATAAATATATAAAATCTTAAAAAAAAGAACTCTTGACCATCTATATTCAAAACTATACATTATAATAAATAGCTTTGTAATTAGGTGGTAATGTATGAATAACTACTCATGGTAATTGTAGTATATTGTTACACAATGTAATTGTCTCCTGGGTAAGTCAGGAATTTTAAAGAATTTATAACAAGTTCATGCTCATTAAAATAATTTATAATCAGCTGAATAATAAAAGTCAGATTAGCAATGTACAAATTGACAGCAGCAATACAGTGCCAGTATTTTATTTGTGAAAATAATTTAAATTATTAAAAGCCAATGAAAATGATTATTAAAATTTCTCTATTGATGGGAATTAAACAGCAATATATGGCATATTATGTCTGTTTCAACTTGATGATATCCCTTGAGCTGGCCAATTAACACAGGACTACAGACAACTCTTGATTGTTTTCCCCGTTCTGTAAAAGGAGGGTGAAGAATGGGATGTAATAGACCTTGTTAGTTCTTAGGAAACCATTAAACATACATAGAATGTGTCTATGATGCTGGAGATAAGGAGGATATGAAAAACCATGGCCTCAGGAACATAACTCTGCTTTACAGTTTACAGATTCAAGAACCCATAACTCTTGCCTTAAAATAATTTATGCAACTATGCCTTACACAAATGTAGAAAAATCATTTCTGACAGATTATGTGCATGGGGATAATACTTTAGTAATTAAACTGAATTTAGTATTAGATTTAACTTGATGAAATTGCCATTTTATTACCTCGAAAGCAGTTGTATATTATTGCTCATTTCATGGAGCCCCTTGTGGTATTCGAGGGTAGGGTTTGGGCCACTGAGCTTAATGGCACAATGTGTCCCGACAGAAAACAACAATGGCACAGCAGATTCGACCATGCTAGAGACCAGATGGACCTAACAGACAAGTTCAAAATGTTCCACACACAGCAGCAGGTTATACATTTTTTTTCAGGTGCACGTAGAACTTTCTCCAGAATAGATCACAAAACCGAATGCGTGTATCTCCCTAAATTCACCTGTTGCAACATAATTGCTAATAGAATGTATTTAGAGGTGGGGTCTTTGGGAGGTGATGAAGGCCTGAGGGTGGGGCTCTCATAGGTGGGATTAGTGCCCTTATGAAAAAGACCCCAGAGAGATCCCTTGGTCCCTCCACGATGTGAGAACACAGTAAAAAGTCATAGCAATGTGTGAACCAGGAAGGGAGCCTTTGCCAGAATCTGCCAGCACCTTGATCTTAAACTTTCCACCCTAGAACTGTAAGAAATAAATGTTTGTGTTTTAGGCTACTCTGTCTATGGAATTTTCTGTTATAGCAGCCCAAACTGACTAAGACAAGCTCGGGCAAAGATGTGGAGACAAGGGACCACTTGTATACTCTTGGTAGCAATGGAATTGTTACAGTCACACGGCAGTTCCTTAAGACATTAAAACCTGAACTACCATATGATATGGCAATTCTACGTCTAGGTACATATTCTAAGGAACCGAAATAAGAATCTCACAGTGTTAATCTTCACTTCCGTGTTTACTGCAGCATTATTCACAATGGTCAAGACATGGTCACAATCTGAAGTACATTGATGGACAAATGAATGAAGAACATGTGCTATTGATATAAAAGGGATATTATTCTTTATAAAAGAAGGAAATCCTGAGATTTGTGGGAACTTGGATGAACCTAGAGCAGGTTATGATAAGTGAAATAAGCCTTACACAGGACAAATAGTACATGATATCACTTATATGAGAAACCTAACAGTCAAACTCATAGAAACACAGAGTGGAATGGGAGTTGGTTAACTGGGCTTTGGGGGAGGGGAAAACAGAGGTATTACTCAAAGGGAACTAAGTTTCAGCTTTGAAATAGGAGTTAAGTCCCGGAGGTATGTTGTGTAGCATAGCTCCTGTAGTTAACAACACTACGTTCTACCCGTTAAAGTTTACTCAGTGGGTAGCACTTAGGTTAAGGGTTCTTATCATAATAGAAACACATAAAATAATAAGTAAAGAAAACAAGAGAAAACGTTTGGAAGGTGATGACTATGTTAATGGTACACATTAAATATATACAGCTATTCTGCGTATCAATCATACATGAAAGTGGCTTTAAATATTACATTGTCCGGAATGGGAATAATGAATATTGTAAAACCTTCCATTTGTCTCAAATTAACATATAAATACAATATGCACCCTCCCCAACACACCTTATAGGTGCTTATAAAAGTATTATAAAATGGTTCTGAAGTTGATTTACAAAGGCAGACAGGCAAGAATAACTAGGAATTTATTTGATAAACATAAAGCAATAAGGAAAGCATGGCAGCAGTTATTATAAAGATCTGATACAAAAACAGTGGGTGCTTACTCCAAATGAGATAAATTATTAGCAAAACACTAACATAGTCTTACTATGTAAAAATTATGCATGTTGAAATTAAGAAGCACTATAAATCAGTGGGGATACTCATTCATTATATTTGGAAAATGACTAATTAAACTTTTTCTAAGGGATCCTATCCTATGAAATAGAATTATGATTATTTGTATTTAGAAAAGACTTTAGTAAGACATAAAAATGTAGAAAACTGTACTTGAACAACAATCAAAATTTAAAAAATATAGTATTTGTCTAGTGATAGATTACTACTACTGCATTCCTAAACAACCATCAGAAATATACAGACAGAAATATGATAAGGAGATATTTACTAGAATAGGTAAGAGAGTGATTATGCTATGAAAACAATTAAAAAGTAATTTTCATTAATAATCATGAAAAATAGTCACTAATACTTAGAGAACATAATTATCCTGGTAGCTAGCTGTGCACTCCTACTTACACTTGTTAGAATTTCATAATTTATGTAGTAAACATACATTAGTGTCAAATCCAATCTTATAAGTGGGCCTCATCCAGAAAGGTGTTTTCTCTTGGAGGGTTTAGATGGGAAATATGGATTACTTCTCCTTATCTCCTGAGAGACATCAGGGAGATACAGTTTACTATGCCTCTTTTAATCTCTAGGGATTTTTAATATGACTTTTGGAAAAAGTTTCTCATTGGTTAAGGTTTAAGGCACAGCAATTTAAATAAATGAGTTTAAGTCATCTTAGATGAACATCTTGAGGAGAACTGAAGTCAACACTTCCAAAAATCTAGAGAATCCAAATGCATTTGACTCTTCTGCCCCTTTAGTGAGTAGCTGACTTGAAATGGCAGCTTTTGTTGTTACTTAAGATCATTAGTATAGATACACAGCGGACATGGCCATGCTGCTTATATAAGTAGAGGCTGCATACAATTTTCACCTGTCACTAATAACGGCCCCTTATTACTTGGGTCAGCTTGGAAAGGTATAAAAGATTTTTTCTCTCTGCTTTCAAAATTGTCAAATAACATACACACAAAAATACCAAATGGCGATGAATATATGTATTTCTTTCTTTGCATTTTTTTCTTCCCCCACTTCCCCCAAAATCATTGAGAGCACAAAGTCATAAACTTTACCCCAACAGCTGTAAAGAACATCTCAGAAAACTGGAAAGAGACTTTCTTAGACTGAACCCTCCATTTATACTGAAGGAGTGTGGCTTCATCTGTTTCAGAAAGATTTTTATTTATTTGAGGTTTTAGGTGACCATTTTGATGATCTTCTCCTTGGGAAGTTAATCAGTTTGATGGATTGAGAACAATAGTGATTTTTGTCTTAAAAGTAAAAGAGTAGATTTTTCCAGTTTAGTTTGGAGCTGGCTCTGGTGGAGGGGTTCAGTGAGAACAGCTCTGGTCTGAAATCGGGAAACACATGCATTATTAGTTTGTGTATTTGCCCTGAGCCTTTTTTCTCATTACCATTATAAAATGGAATAGAATAACTCAAGCACAAAGCTTATGAGTTTGGATGGACTTGCTCTAGTAGCAAACTTCCTTCTCTTTATTTTCTTTGGTTTTATATGTTACACTAGCTCTAAGGACCACTGGAAACTCCTGTCAGCCTTGTTTTAATGTATTCTTCATAAACAATCGAATAAGCTTTGCTTATATACTTACTCTATCAGTGTGGAATCTCGTGTTCAGGACCTTCTGGAACTAGCAAAAGATGTCCTTACCCTCTGAATTAGGGAACTTTCTTAAAACTGACTCAGAGTCTTGGCTCGCTCTGACTCAGACCCAACCTGGGCTGGATCTTAGGTGCTGAAGAAAACCAGGATTCAGTAATCTGAGCCACCGTGTCACCTACAATGAGGAGAATTCAGATCTTTGGCTTAGAAATCAGATGTCAGTAATACTAGTGTGATACACAAGCTAAGAAGGTGGTGATTTTGTCATTCTTCTTTGCTCCGCCTACTCATACTAAAGTGTTAAAATTAGCTTTTATGTTTTATTCAAGAAAAACAATCATTTTATTTAAAAAGCCATAGTCATAACAGATGAGAATATTTAATATTTGTGAGTATAATTCACTAGATTAATTAGTAATGGAATTTGCCTTACCATTACTTCAAACTCAACCATGTAAACCCATTCCCGGTTGTATGAGAGCAAGTGCACGATATAATTCAGGGTAGTTGCATTAAATCCTTTTAAACAAGGTAGAGTATGCATAACTAGATCAACCACAATAAGCAAAATACCTAAGAACTAGTTTATAAATGATTTTTATTACTAAACTTTTTTCCCTTAATTCATAAAACCTAGCTTTTTCCTTTAGAGCATTTGTTGGATCAAGAGTGAACAACGTGCTAAAAGAATAAAGGACTGTTTAACCGTAAGATGAAACAATCAAGTGATTTTTTTTTCTTCAAAGAAATGTGAGTCAGTGTTCAAGTGACTAAGAAAATAGAGGAGCAGATGCTGGAATAATAAACATCTTGCATTATATCATTTAGCGGAAGTCATATAAATACCATCATAAAATGAAGAACTTGATGCACTCTGAGAAATATGCCATCACCAAACAAATGCCTGTTTTATTGCGAGCAGGAAAGACACAGATGGCTCAGTCTGCTCATTTTGGTATTTATTAAAATAAATTTCCTGAAGATCAGGTAGGTGCCTCATTATTTGCAAGTTGCATTCGATGTTGGAGAAGTATACTGAGAACTCTTTCAGAAAGGCTGTCCCGGAGCCATATGACATGTTAGCGATTATGAAGACCTTTGATGGGAAAAAATATTTTTTTCTCCAAGTAATCCTAATGATCAGTATGGTGAAAATATTTTGACATTTTCAAATGACACCAAGGTGAGAGGTAATGGAAAAAATTTAAGGACTAAGTCACCGTGTGCATTCCTTTTCTGCTGCAAAAAAGGACAGGCATATGTATCTGACAATTTTCATGCCCACGTTTTACTTCTAATGAGTCACAGAATGAAAGAGAATTGCTTTCACCTTTTACAAGGAAACCCACTATGTGGAGCACAAGATACTTCCCATTCCTTTTTGGCTTGTCATTGTTTTAGGACTTCTGTGGCTAATTGTTTTGATTAAAAATATGACAAAAATCTCTCCTTAATTTCCTTCATGTTTATCCATATCTCTCTCTCAATATTACTTTGTGATCATATCTTTGATTGTCAATAAGTTATGATAATACAGATAAACATTTTAAATCACTTTTATTTTTAAGAACAAAAATGCAATAACATCCCTGGCTGGTGTAGCTCAGTGGATTGAGTGCAAGCTGTGAACCAAAGGGTCACTGGTTTGATTCTCAGTCAGGGCACATGCCTGGGTTGCAAGCCAGGTCCCCAGTGAGGGCCATGTGAGAGGCAACCACAGATTGATGCTTCTCTCCCTCTCTTTCTCCTTCCCTTCCTCTCTCTCTAAAAAATAAATGAATAAAATATTTTTAAAAATGCAATAACACTTGAAAGTATATGTACAGAAAAGATATATAAGGTAAATTTCTTCAAAGTTTTCATTTATAAGATTTTTCTATTCTGGAAAGAATAGAGCTAGTTGAGTAAATAAACCACCAATGTAGCCTGACTTGAATTTTTAGATGATTGCCTCTCTTTCCTGTTTCTCCAAAGTGAATGGACATAGTCAAAAACAGATGCTGATTTCAGCACCACGGGATTTGGAATGCAGCTTTCACTAAGGAAAAGAGAAGTATTTCCAGGACATATTAGTGAACATTTGCAATACAACAATTCTGTGTAATTAATTATCATGGCTTTCGTGGTTATTTTTTCAAGCCAAGAATTATATTTAGTCACTTGTCTATTAATGCCTCAATCTGATGTGTTGTAAATTCAATTTCTGGTGGTTGATTTTAATTCATTCTTAACCAACAGTATGAATACACACAGCTATTCTCTTCTGTACACACATACACACAAATATTCAAAGAGAGAAACAGTGTGTGCAATAGCACAATTTTGAAAAAATTATACTATGACACAAAGTGGTGCTTATAATTGTTTTAAGAAGGGGCTGGAAAGAAGTATTCCAAGTCATAAAATCCAAAGACCTACATCCAAGATTGCTCTATCCAGCTAAGCTTTCATTTAGAATAAAAGGGCAGATAAAGCACTTCTCAGATAAGGTCAAGTTCAAGAAGTTCATCATCACCAAGGCCTTATTATATGAAATGTTAAAGAGACTTATCTAAGAAAAAGAAGATAAAAAATATGAACAGTGAAAGGACAGCAAACACAATTATTAACAACCACACCTAAAACAAAAGCAAACTAAGTGGACAGCTAGAACAGGAGCGGAACCATAGAAATGAAGATCACATGGAGGGTTAGCAACAGGGGAGTGGGAAGAGAAGGTACAGAAAATAAGTAGCATAGACAGTAGGTAGAAAATAGATAGGGGGAGGGCAAGAATAGTATAGGAAATGTAGAAGTTAAAGAACTTAATACACATGGACATGAACTAAAGGGGGGAATGTGGGTGGGAGGGAGTGTGCAGGGTGGAGGGTAGTGAAGTGGGTGCAATTGGACAACTGTAATAGCATAATCTATAAAATATATTAAAAAGGAAAAAAATAAAGAACTTGGTCCCTTGCCTCCAGGTTTTCACTTCCGAGATCAGTGCTTGTCTCTGTTGCTGATACTACTAGATATATTTAATGAGTAACCCATGATATCTTTCCAATGGCGGAACACAGCTTTTGATGATGGAGTGTTATTTAAAAACATCTGTTCTGAGGTAGCAGTTATATTTTACTGAGCAGATTTTTAATCCATTGTTAATTCAGAAACTCCCTATATAGCCTCTAGGTTTAGCAATGCTTAGCTGTTAAAAAATAATCATGTAACTTTGATATTTGCCTGCCCTGGTTTTTAATGTATTTGAAGTTCCAATTGTATAATCTATATACTATAGTAGTATTAAAAGATTTCTTTTATAAAATGTTAAGTGTCGTTTACTAGAGTTTAAAACATGAAATTATTAACACTTTCTTGAATGCATGTAATATGAAACTATATTAACAGATTTCTCTCTATTTGAGACTTAGAAATTAGGCTTTACTAAACAACCTGAAGTATTTTAAACTACTATATTGTTGATTTTGTTATAAACAAGAACTTTAAACTGTCTAAGAATAAAGACAGAATCTAAAATCATCTTATTGTGAATTTATAATCCAGGAGAAGTGTTAATAAGAAAATTAATCAACTATAAACTAACACCTGTTAAAGTATTTGTAATGAACAAATAATGGCCTCAGAAGTCAAGTTTCATTATGACATTAATGTGAATTGAGTGAACTGAAAAAATTAAAAATGTTTCTGCCAATGTCCCTCAAACTGTGTTTTAAATAAGCCATACCATCATGAAAACCAGAGTGAATATTTCAAACAATACTGCTTCTGATGAACTGCCATTTACTTCCTGAACCTTTCCCTGGAACATAGCTTCAAGGCAAGTTAGTTTTCATCCTAACCCGAAATTGGCAGGTCCCCTTACTGTTAAGTCACAGTTGACAAGGAAGCAAAATCAGACCTTCAGTTATAACACACTCGACTATACTTAGTCTGATGTACATCAATCAAAAAAGAGTTCATATATTTTGGATGCTAAAGTATTATAAGCCTGGCCAATGTGGCTCAGTTGGTTGGACCTCGACCTACAAACCAAAAAAATTGAGGGGCGATTCCTGGTCAGGGCACATGCCTGGTTGCAGGTTTGGTCCCCAGTATGGGTGTGTGCAAGAGGCAACCATTCAGTGTTTTTCTTCCATGGATCTTTCTCTCCCCCTTTCTCCCTTTCTTCCCCTCTCTCTGGGATTAATAAAAAGAAAGATTAAAAAATATTATAATATGAGCTATATTTAATAGTCAAAATTATTTTTGGTCTTATAAGCAAAAAGGTAATTAAGATGCTGTCTTAAAATACCCAAAGAGTTATTTATTTATCTTTATGGAGAGCATCTGCATATTTGTCTCTTGGATTTGTCATCCGAGACATCCAGAACAGCTCCCAAACACTCAGCTGCTACAAACTCACTTCTGCCCAATGCACAGTTCGTCTTCTGTGCAATTGGAACACAGAACAACAGAAGAGGGGAGGCCTCTGTTGAAGACAAACCTTCCAACAGCCGAGGATGAGGAAGTAGGAAAAATTCCTTCACCAATCACAGCACGGTGTTTTTATTGAACTTTCTCTAAGTGTTGGAAGCCTGGCCAGTTGCTGGGCTGGTGGCCACTGTACTTCCCAGTGGTGATATGCACAGGGTGGGTGGGATCGGAAAGCAGGGATGAGGTCTCCTCTGGGACTCTTGAGGGCAGGAGTAAAGTAAATATTAAGATGGTGATAGATCTGTTGCCCTGGCCTGTCCCTAACATAGTAACTTGGAGAAGAATTAGAACTGCATCTTACAGAACAGTTTTCATAAGGGCCACTTGGAGAATCAGACACATAGAAGGCTGCACATTTGTCTCACTGTTCCATAGACCATGGTGCCTTGGGCATGGGGCGCCATCTTTGGCCGGGATAGCAGGATAGCATTTTTACGTGATGGCTTAACATGCTGTCATTGCTGAGAAGCATGAGTAGCCACAAATAATTGGGGACTACTTCAGGGTAATGTAAAGTTTACCCATCATAAAAGTAAGTGCCAAGAAAAATTGTGTTAATATGGCCTCACTTGTACTCACTGGTGAAGATTAAGGACATTCAAGTTGCCCTTTTCTGATTGGCAGCTTCTAACGGAACAAGAAGTGAGTATAAAATATAATCTTGTCAGATTTTCCATTCATGATGTTTTGGGCTTCAGGCATCCAACACTAAGAATCTTTCTCTCCAGTCTGTGCCTTCTACTCTTCCTATCGTGATTTAAGCATCACCTCCAGTTTCCAAGTTGTTTGGACAAAACACACACACACACACCTGTAGTCATCCTTGACTCCATCCTTCAAACTCTGTATCTAATCCATTCTGTTGGATGGTCCATTGTACACATATTGAGTCTGATAACTTCTTCATAGACCAAAGACATCCACTAAAATAAAAAATAAGCCATATACAGCTATATATATAATTTAAAATTTTATAGTAGCCCCATTAAAAAGAAAAAATAAGGAAGTGAAATTTTTATAATATACTTAACTCAAAATGTCTATCCAAATATTATTTTAACATTCAATCACCTTTTAAAAGCATTAATGACGTACTCACTATGTTTTTTTTTTCATAGCGAGTGTTTGAAATCTGGTTCGTATTTTGCACTTAGAATCCATCTTGAATCAGACTCGCCCCGTTTTGTGTGTTCGTCCACCACAGGGAGCTGGGCCTCCCCAACACCATAGCTCCGAGCAACAGTTTGCTCAGATCCTTGCCTATTTTTTCGATGGTGTTTTTGCTTGTTTACATTTTTCCCCTTTAATTTTTTTTTATTTTTCAATAGCTCATCAATTATTGTATCCTTTTCCCATTACCGTTTATCCCCACATACCCTCTTCCACCACCGCCCACCGTACCCCCCTCACAATCACCACACTGTTGTCAATGTCTGTGAATTCTTTCTTTTTTGCTCAGTCCCTCTTATAATTCATGCACAACACACCAGCCAGAATCCTAATAAAGCATATAAACACATTTTTATGACATATGTACATACCAAGTGATTCACATTCTACATACATGATGCTTGTGTCTTTAAATATGCATTTTCACATTTGTTATGTGTGATGGGGTTGAAGGAATACGAGAAAACTGCGGAAGCAAAGTCAGTCTGACCCTTCAGCCCCTTGCAACTTTACTTTTCTCCCCTGAAAGCAGGAGATAAATCTCCCACTTGGAAGGTACCTTCTCTACACCAAGAAGAAGGACTACATTTTTATCAACAGAAATGGGGGATTCTGGATGTTAATCCTCATCTTCCTCGTTGCTTCTTTATCATTTACTAGCATTAGTTTAAACCTCTTCGTCTTGTTAATTCTTCACAATTTTTAAATAATAGTTTTTAATTAAATGCATTGAACAACTGCCTAAACATTTGGGAAAAAATATATTCATACCTTACATACCTTATACCAACAATAATCCAAATAGAGTGCAGATGTTAATGTAAATAATAAGTCACAAAATTATTGGAAGAAAATATAGACAAGATCAGGATGAGTAGTGTGTCCAATAATGGCGACAGGTTTTGAAATAATAAAGCAAAAGAGAAATCTGCTTCACTGCATATTAACCAAATTTTCTTATACCACCACCACCACAAGTTGTCTTAAATGCTAAATAACATAACTTTCAATAGGGCTTGTAATAAAATGTATTTCTTCATTGTCTACAAGCTATATAAGCCTCCTGCTCTCGTCAACCCTTCACTTTTTCTGTTTTTTATTCTCTTGTGAAAGCTCCTATGTACATGTAAAAATTCACTAAAATTTGTATGCTTTTCTCCTGTTAACTTGCCTTTATCAGTTTAATTTTTAGACCCAGCTAAGGATTCTAAATGGGGTTGGGAAAGCTTTTTTCTTCCCTACATAAGTCACTAGGGGTCATTAATAAATAAAGCTATCTTAACGTTTCTCGAATTGGTCTGGTTTAACAATTTGCTTTATGTTTATTGGCAGTATAGGTCATCATTTTCAATGGAAAAACTCTAACCAATACAAATGTAATGGCATAATCAATAAAATAAAAAATAAAAAAAACCAAAATAGAATGTCATTGTTTCAAAATAGTTTAAATGAAATATAAATTAATTGGCAATTCTTTTAACTCTC
Source organism: Artibeus jamaicensis (assembly GCF_021234435.1). Taxonomy (NCBI): domain Eukaryota; kingdom Metazoa; phylum Chordata; class Mammalia; order Chiroptera; family Phyllostomidae; genus Artibeus; species Artibeus jamaicensis. The sequence goes on from NW_026522056.1 coordinate 19,743,729, forward strand.
CTGCCCCTCTCTGCTGGCAGCAATGCACCTATCCATTTCAATACAGCTACCTACTTGTGTAGGCTTAACTGATAAAGTGCAGATTCTTACCGCATGAAACAAAAGATTCCCAAAGGAGATTTTTATGCTCTGTAGGAAGAAAGAAATATCTCATAAATGTGTTTAAGTGAAAATAGCATCAATGTCAGACATAAATAAAACCTTTTCTTTAAATGTTGGCTCCAAAAAAGAAAAGGAGACAGAGGAGAACATTACTTTTTTGATTGAGTCATTTTAAAGTAAAATGATAGTAAATAATACAGGAAAAGGCTACAAAATGCATAAATACTTCTTAGTACCAGTTATCAAAAAGGAAACCAAAAATCAGCACTAAAAAATTCCTCAAGGCAGTATAATTAATAAATTATATATCTTTAAATTTTGACCTTTCAAATTAGGAAGTATTAGTGAAACATACCAAAAATGTTAGAGTACATTGCATTCTGGTTAGGTACATATAGATGTAAGGTTTATTTCTATCACAATAAATTTTTGATATTGCTAAATTAATGCTTTACTTAAATCAGTAGATCTCATGCAAATAATGTATAAAGTATTATAATTAAGGAAAATCATATCACAGTTACATTCATTATTCAAACATTCAGGAGAAAAATATCTATTTATTAGTCCTCTCAGTGGGTAACTGTTATCGTCCTGTTGTCATTCTGAAAATATCTTTTTGACTATTAAGAGTAGAGATGAATCAGTAGGATGAAATTGATACTCTGTAATAGATAGGAGTTTCTTTGTATGTCCTTGATAACTAGGACCTATATGATGGAGCAAAGTATTTTGGCAAAGCATGAACTTGAGCATCTGGCTTATGACCATATGTTCTATCCTTATTAGCAAAGAGTTGACCAGATGAAAAATTTCATGATATGATTTTCTGTGAAAGTCAGCTTTATCACTGAACAGTGATTCAAGAGGAAAGAGAAAACATGTTGGCTGTCATATAAATGGAAAAATGAGTCAGAACCTGTTCCTTTATTTAAAGCCATTCACCATTCTGAGCTTTAATGGAAATCATAAGTTCTAGGAAAGTAATTTAAATAGTTTTGAATATTAAAGGCAGGATAACTCCATATTTCTAAATCATATGTTTATGACACTAAATGTCAATTTAAACATCATCTATTCACTTCTTTTTGAGAATTTGTCTCTTTTTAATTCTGTCTCCCAACTTCTCCCCACACCTCAATATTATTAAATCATTTTTGTTGTATCAATTAATATTATCTGTAATATTATTTATGTAGACCACATTTTATTTTTCCTTGGGAGTTATTACTTTTTAAATTTTTACTGGTTTAGTTTTCTGTGTACTTATCACTGTTCCCCTCAGAACCACTTTCACATCAACCTACTCTGGATTTTTTATTTCCATATCACAAACCTATCCACTTAATTTTTATGTCCTAGAGACTTTCTTTCTGCACCCCATGCCCTGCCTGATCTAGGCTAATTTAATATTCTAGTCTTCAGGCATGTTTCTCTGTTGGATTTTCTCTTCCCTGTAGTCTAGTTCCCTTAATCATTCTGAAACACAGTCTATAATAGCATAGAGTTATATGTATTTTAGCCCTAGGATATTTGACAATATTTTTACTCTATGATCACACTTAAATGATAGAGGGTATAGGAATGGGGTTTCACTTTAAAAATCCTTTTTCTAATTTTCCATGAGAAATGAAACCTTGCCTCTACATTTTCTAGATTCTGATGATGCTGGGTAGAATTCTGATGTCTCTGTGCATGCTATTCTTGCCAGGTGCTCCCCACCCACCCACACTTGGCAAGCTTGTTGGGTCTTAAATTTACATGTTTAGAAACTTCATGATTTGTTCAGGGGGCAGTCCTTTACTTTTACTGTCCTGGATGTTCTTTTGACCCTTTCATTCTGGAGACTTTCAGGTCATGGGAGATTTGATTGTGTAATTTCTTTGATAATTTCTACACGCCATTTCCTCTCTTCTGTTTCTCTGTAGTGCACATCAAGCAGTCACTGCAACTATACATCTTTATCTTAAAACATTTTATTGTTCTCTAATTGTCCGTTCTTATTGCCTTTTATTCTTTTACGGGTTGCTGCTTTCTTGACCTTCTCTCTAGTTTGCTTTGTGTCTGTGTTTACAATCTGCACTGTCCCGGGACCTCCCACCTGCACGTCCGGGTGCCGCAGGGTAGAATGGCTCAGCCATTGTCACTACCATCCTTCCCCCCAAATAAAAACAAAATAAAATAAAATAAAAAATAAAAAAGCTCTGCCTTTCTCAAAGAAGGAACCATTTTTCCTTTCTATTTCCCCTATGCTGTGGTTTTACTGAGATAAACTAGCTATGTCTTCTTCTACTCCACATAGTGTAGTTTAATGACTTTGTCCTTCTCAATAATCGCCCAACTTTTTTCTAGAGGTAGAATCTACAAAATCTCATTTACCCGGAAGTCCCTTTTCAAAGTTTCAAATTTATAACAAAGAGCTAAGGAAAAATATTATCAACTTAAAACTCTTCTAAAGATGATAATAAATCAAGAGTTAAAATTTCCCTAAAAAGGACAAATATGTTAAGGATACAAAAAGAACTTTGCATTTAAAAAAATATTTCTCAGCACATTTTTCACTGTATTATTTTGTATTTCTTGATACTACTTTTTATTCAAGTTATCTTTTTAATTTTGCCACCGTTTTGTATATGTGCAAATTCACATCAGAAGTTTAGGGACTTCTTTAATCAGGGTGGGCAGCATTATCTGCCTGTTTTTACATACCCCACACCTCCGAATACTTCACTCACTTCATCTAATACCCATCAGCCCCTGCTAATAGATGACTGGAATAACCAGTATCTATTAGCCACTCACATGTAAGGTAATATACCAAAGGCCAATCTATGTTTTAGGCATCTGAGTGTGTCCTCAGGAGTTACCATAATATGAAATGGAAGAGATGAGTACAGAACATATAATGTTAGGACCAGAAAAACCTAGGTTCAAAACTCAGCTCTTTCACTTACTGAGAAATCAGACCAAACTGAAACCACAGTTTTCTAATTTGTAAAATAAGCATAATAATTCCTACCTAATGAGATGACACATGGATTAAATAAGACGATGAATGGAAATGCAGAGCATAACATATCCATTAGGTTTGGCCATATTTACAGAAAACCAAAAATATCAGTGGCTTCATTGTGATAGAAGTGTGTTTCTCCCCTACACAAAGTACAGAGATAAGTCTCCAGGACGTGGTGGCTTTAAGAAGGTTCTAGAGACTCAGGGCCCTTCAGATGACCACTGTGCTATCCTCACTTGTAACTGTCATGGTTGTGGGTCCAGTTAGTAAACCCAGCAAGTAAATCCACATGACTTCGGTTAGATCTGTAAAGAGTAAACACTTTATGGCTGTTTTGTAAGAGGTGTTCACCAGCTACTACCCAGTACTTGTACATTATCATTGACCTCAGCTTAGGCATATGGTCACAACACATGGTGAGTGAGGTGGGAAATAGAGACTTTGTGATGACTGGCTTCAAAAACATGGACAAAAAAGCAGGGTCCTGTTAACTGAAAAAGACAAAGACTGGACTATTAAGTAGAACAAGAGTATCCTCCACCACACACAGAGATGAAGAAATCTGGGGCTGGGGTATGAACGCTCCATCTTAATTCAATCTTAATTAATTCTATTGACTAGTTTATATGTTAGCTACCAGGATAATACTATTAATATCACAGATTAGTATAGCAACCTTCTAACACAAAGTTTTATGTTAAGTGTGTCTTATCATTTACTCAGTACTGTGGAAACCATGAAAGAGAAAACTCAAAGCTCTTTGAACTTTGTGCAGATTATTTCATGTTGGCGTTTGAACACCAGACCACAAAGTAGGCCTCATAGAAAAGGATTTGGTCATTAAGTACCCTTCAGGAAACCTCACTCTTATTTTAAATTAATTTTATTATTCATGCACAATCATTTGTATACTAGTCTTTAGGAGGCAAACTTTTCTAAAGGAAGACATTGTCAACATCTTCATTAGATAATAAAAAAACCTTGAATTAATACCATTTAAAAGTTCCTTCTACTGAAAGGGTATTTGATTCATATAAGTGTTACATTGAAGATTCACAAGATTTACAGGGTCAAAGAAGAGACCCTTCAGTCTGTGTTGTTAAATTATTTAAAGTAGTTTTCAATAACATAACCGTTAATCCAAGTAGTAAATTAATTCATCACTAGTTACATCTGAAGATTGAATTCTCTCCTGTAGAAATAGAAAGTTCAGTGAAGTTTAGGTTGGTTTTAAGGATGGTTTTTGCCATCCTTACCTGTGACAAAAAGGTGAGCCTGATGAAAGCTAAATGTAAAGGTCCAATTAAACTGGACCTGTTTCTTGTGAAATGATTCCTTTATTTATGTTGCTACAATGTCTGGCCTTCCTTATCAGGTCACGACACATCAAGAAAGCTTCTTGAGAGCTAGCTTCATAACACACGTGTTTACTACTAGGGACCCTGAGTAATGGTAAACAGACCACAGCACTAGTGAAGGGTCTTGACTTCTCATTTCTGAACCTATGTTCTCCAAGGAGGTGAAGGGACAGAGCATAGGTCCTTGTAGCTGTTCCTCCTTGTTCCAGATTAAGGTAGTATGGTGTGTCTTTGTTTCTTAGACCCAGTGGGAAATTTTCTAATGCATGAATGTTTGTAGAATGGCAATGATGTTGTCTGTTTCTTGAACACTGTGTTATGTGACTCCCAGTTGCTCTTCATAATTCAAGGGTGTGAGGGAGAAATATGGGCTGAGGTTTGTTGGAGAACTGATAACAAGCAATCAAGAGTGGGTCCTAGGAGATACACTATTATCCCCCAGTTTACATCATTGAAGTGGAAGGCACCTTGGTTCCTTGAACTCCTCCAAAACTCTGTTAGTATGTGAAGCTTGTAGATAAAGCAAGCTTTCTTATATTGATTCACAGCTTTTCTGTTTTCTTCATTTGATTAAAGATCCAAGTTGAAAAGAGAGAAGTTTCTGCTTATTCTTGTAACAACACTAAATGCATAGGCCATAGACAAGGTGAGCTAAAAAAAAAACACAACAAAATCAAGGTTTTTTGTTGTCTTAGGTACCACTTCAGCTTCAGCTTGAGGTAGGCTCAAACATGTTTTGGTGACTGGATATTATGTAAACATCTGTTTCTCATCACACATGGAATGACATATCAAACTCGAGGACAAATAGTTTCATAACACTGCTGGTGGCTGATGTCCCAAGGAAGGACAGAAAGATGATCTGTGAGTGCACTTACCCAGAACAGTATGGAGCACTCAACTAGGAGCCACAAATAACTGCAGTGCAGCTACTGCTTACACCAGCAGCTCTCAGACACAGCTGCACAGTGGATCACTGGGCTCTTTCAAATGACGTCTGCAGTCCACTCCCAGACAATCTGATATTTTTGTATAGGGTGTGACCCAGAGCTCGAGAGTTTTAGAAGCTCCCCAGATTATTTTAATGCATCACAAAGACAGGAGACAGCTGGCTTAAGCTATTATTAACATGTGAATTCTCAGCATTTCCACTTCCTCATTCATTGATAAGTGGATTACTAACAAAATATCTGTCTTGGAGAGTTGCCAGGACGATGAAACAGAGATATGACATGAAAGCATTTCAGAAAGGGTTACAGGAATGTTCACAGGTGAAGAATTAGTAGTTTATGGGGGTCTGAAAGCACTGAGATTTTCTAAGTAAGTTTGTAACTCTGGTGATGGCCAAATACTGATAGCTCTAGATTCCTGAAAATTTAGAGTTCTAACTGTGCTCCAAAATGTGTTTTTCTGTACGTTGTGCTCAGATGCTGGCATTGAGCTATTATCTTATGACTTACACCGCAAGGTGCACAGAACATATGAGGCTGGGAATCGGGAGTAGGTCCAGTTCTCTCTGAGCCACTTTGACTTCTTGACGAGTCATTTAACATTTCTATGCTTCCTTCATCCGTAAAAGGCAGAGAGTAAAATGCACCCTGTTTCCCAAGTGTATGGGTAGAGAAGCAAATGTGTTAATAAACGAAATTCCATAGAGAAGTAAAGTTACTATTAATCTTCCACAAAAATAAAAGTGAGCAGTAATTCCAAGGTGAGCTACAGACAGTAGGGGGTTGTGAATAGAATGTTGACCTGGAAAATCAGTGTTCTTTCTCCTCCTTTATTCTTTTCTTCTTAATGATAGAGATCTGAAACAAATATAACAACATCTTGTCAACTGTTAAACACCCAACAATGTGTGTGTGAGTACAGCTGGTTTTCATATTATTTCCCAAGCTATTACATGTTTGAAGTAGTTAATAATTAAAATTTTGAATGTTAAAAATAGGAATATGACTTTCAAAATTGTAATTGCTTGATTTTAGACAAATTGCATAACCTCCCTGGTCCTTTGCTTGCCCTCCTTTGAACAGATGGTCTTTGCTGTCCCTTATACACTGTAACATTCAGATACAAGAGACTAGTGGATAGTATTAAATATTTATGCTGATTGTAACAGATATATTTACATGTTTGGAAAAAGAAAATAGAGCTTTATAACACAAGCCAGTTGAAAAATGAATTCAGAGATGTGGTCATTCAAGAAGGAATGGCCACACAAAGTATTGACTCATTCACAATAAAAACATAAGATTCTAAAGGTAATGACAGGACACACCGAATATGGACAAATGTAATAATATATATAAGATAAAGCAAATATCTCTGGAGAGCCAGAGGTGTCATTGACAACCTAAGTCCAACAAAGATTCTAGGAACACACTAAAAGCCACAAGAAAGGCCATCAGTTCCCACAAGAATTGGAGAACTTCTAGTTCTCTGTGTGTGGGGGGGTGGGGGGTAAAATTAAAGGTAAAATACGCCTATGGAAATAAGCATATGGGTGTGCATAGTGTATCAGGTGCTCACAAAGATCACCGATGTTTCCAGTCCCCTTCCGTTCCACAGCATTGCACACTTACGGCTTCAGTCTAAAGCCACATCTTCTCACACATCGTCTAATTGTCAACACAAAGACTAGCTTAGTTTTTGTCATCTTTTTTCTAGGCTCAAGCCATCAATTTTATCTTTTAGGAAGATATCATTGTCTCTGTTTTTATATCAATATAGTGAAGGTCAAATTCTTGAACTAAGGAGTTCTGATTTCATGTGCTGTTTTAATTAATAATTTAATTAATCTTTTTTTTTTTAACTACTAACCAGACCTGACCCTGCTGAACTCTCAGAATCAGGTGAGACTGGGCAAGTTCAAGGTGGTATGGCCTGGCTGCGACTCTTCTTTGTGTGTGTGTTGGTGGGGACAGTGGGGGTGGTAAGGCACCTAATTTATTATAATGTGTCCTTTTCTTGTACATGTACAGAAAGCCTGAGAGCTAAGTGTTCATGTGTGTGTCCACACACACACTCATTTAATCCTATCCTAAACTTTACTGTAATGTAGCAGTTGTCCTCAAATTGGTTTTACAATGCTTGGTTAATGTAAGGACTCCATTGCTATCTCATGCTAAAATAGATGGTTGTTACTTCTGCATATTTCAGTGGCTGAGGATAGCGAACAATTAATTCTCATGATTATGTGGGCAGGAATTTGGACAGGACTTGGCAAAGCAATTCTTCTTTATCACATGATTGACAGAGGTAGCCTGGGAGTATTTGGCTGGTGCCTGTGGCTTTCTGGAGGGTCCAGTACAGCCTTGCTCACTGTCAGAGGTCTGAGCCGGGGAGTTGGAGGACTGGGCTCAACTGGACTATTAGTCAGAGCACAGACACATGACCTCTCCTAATGAGATTCTAGTCATTACACTTCATACTTGAAAGTTCAGCAATCCCCAGAAAAAAGGATTCTGTACATTTTTGTGTATTTTGTGTTTATTTTTGTGTTGTAGCAATAAATAGTGTGTTTTTCCTGTTACTTTTATGATCTTGTATTTTTAGGTCTTTCTTTGTACCTGGTCTTAAACCTTAGATTTAGTTTTTCCAGGGCATTTCAATTATAATTTTTTTTTACTTTCTACCTCTTTTCTCTTACACTCAAATACAGGGTGGGGCAAAGTAGATTTACAATTATGAGTATATGAAACACAGAGCTTATTCTTCTATTATCATTGATTAATTATTGTATTATTTCCCATACAAACAACTGTAAATCTACTCTTGTCCCATCCTGTACATGCCAAAGACAAATATTTTCTAAATAACTGTGGGTTGTCCCTGAAACTTTCATTTACAGATATGTTTCATGAAATGTGTTTAAGCAAATATATCCTTTTATAATTGCCCTCTTTGCATTCAATGCCAAAGGTAGGCCTTTATTCAATAAGTATTTTTAACCTGGACCATGTGACCATATACATAATTGACTGTGCACTTCGGGGAATCTGAAAGTGATGGATGAAATAGTCCTTATGTTTTGCAATATATAATCTATTGCAAAAAGTCAGACAAATGTAAAAAAATTTTCGGTAACAAAAAAATGTATAATCCATGTATAAACCCAGTGATTCATCTGTGTAGTGAGAGAGAAGGCAGGAGTTTGTGTTGAGGTCAAGCACCTTGAGCCAGTTATTAAAGTAGGGAGGACTGTGGTTCGTCAGAGTGGAGGATGTACGTGGATGTACGTGGATGTACATGGACATTCTGCAAGGACCCGAAGGGGGATGTCTGGGCTATGGCCAGACACAGCATAAATAATCATGCTAAAAATAATGTGTCTAGAGGTGATAAAAAAGAACAGCAGGAGGTTAGGGGACCTCTTACATGATAAAGTGAAAATCATGTTTGCCTCATTTTTATGTAAAATGAAGTCATTTATACCCAATTTCCATCTTCAGAGAATGAATCCACATCCATCCATCTATCCAGCCATCCACCAACCTTCCATCATCTATGATTTAAAAGTTTGCCTTTGCCTGTCCCTGAGTTAACGACATTAGACCCTAGTTAATGTCCTGGTTTGACAATGGAATTTGGTTTGAAAGGTGTTGTTATAACTGGGGAACCTGGATAAGAGATACTTGGTACTCAGTGTATTCCTGCAACTTAGCATGGACTTTAAACCACTAGAAAATAAGTTATACTTAAAAATATTTTTGAAGTTTGCCTTTTTCTTGAGTATGGGTTTAGGTAACCAAAATACATTGGAAATAAAATAAGAATAAAGATTTCTCACTCAAATAATAGGTCATAATGGAGGAGAATTTAGTAAAAAAATGGGGGGGTTATGCTTTTTGAGTAAAAGTTTATAATTTGTAAATATATCATCATTCCAGTTAGATAACTATCTAAGTTATCTAACAGATAACTTAGATAATTCCTAAGTAATTCTTTGAAAATCTGTTAGTTTTGAAAAAGCAACTCAACTTTATGGAGAAGAGAGTTTAGGTCAAATAAACATTTTACTGAGATGATAAAAATGTAAAGCAGTATTTTTTTACTCATCATTATAATTATTACATTCTCTTTTCCAGTATTTACTATAGAATCAGTATCTTCTATGTAATTTGGTACCTAAAAGTTGTTATGAAATATTTGGGAAATGGAATGTGTTTGAGGATCTTGCCTTTATGATTCTGTAACTGTACTTTGTGTTTTTATGAAATATGCTTATTTTTGCTTTCTTTGACAGTTTTTGTTCACTTCTTTACAGAGTAACCAACCTTACTACATTTTAAATTTAAGAAGCAGAATTTGAGTTGTAGCAAAGGCGACATGTTTATGACTTGCTTATTTGTTTTCTACCCAACTTGGCATTTTTAAAAGTCCTAAAATAATCACTTGCACTTTAAGACCTAAATTGATGTACTTTTTAAAGCATTTCTTAGAATTAAACCTCCCTTTCAAATGACTATTAAATGGAGTGTTCCCCTAAAATTCTTATTATCTTTGCATCTCACAGCAACTTTTATCTGGAAATGTGCTAGTGTTTTAGAAATCATTATTTCATTATCCACCACCCTCAAAACTCTTTCTAAGTGCTAGGCAAATATTTGTCTGAAATCTTTCCTTATTTCCCAAGTAAAAAAAAAAGAGTAAAGATGCAAAAATAAAAGGTGACTTTCTATAATAATTCTCATTTTCTACAGGAGCAGGTCACTATGACAGCACACTGGCCCTGCTAATGTATTCAAGAGATGTAAAAAGGTACGTGATTTTTGTGTGTCTTCTAACCAGAGATGACGATCATGAAAGAGTAGTTCAGGGGAAGAAGGTTCTGTAGATGATCTAAGTAACCTTGATGTCTAAAAGCAGTGAGTGCTTCTTACGTAAGCAATAAAGCAAAGGCATGTTCTAGCAGGCCCTTAAAGAATTTAATGAATAAGTACTTATTTAAGCTAGGTACTATTTTTGACCCTTGAATTCTACACATTATAGTTTTTGAATAACTCAACTTTACAGTAATATCTATGTAGGATGGAATATACTGATAGCTCCTCCATTTTGTGTGTGTGTGAGAGAGAGACTCATTTGTTCCTTCACTTATTCATGCACTCATTGGCTGATTCTTGTGTGTTTGTGCCCTGACCCAGGATTGAATTCACAACCTTGGTGTATCTGGATGATGCTCTAACCAACTGAACTACCCAGCCAGGGCCATGCATTCTTTAAACAACATTTAGAGAGCATAGACTGTGTACTAGACACTGTGTATCACGAATACAACATATATTTTCTTTTCATGAACCAGTTCTGAAGTTAAATGTTGCCTCAAGCTTTCCAATGTGTTTACCCTTCTTTACTGTTGTGTTTTCAAAAAAAAAATCAAATAATCCTCACCCTCTGATGTGCAATAAAATCCTTTTTATAGTCTGAACTTTGATTTATCTCTGACCACCAGTGGTTAAAAATAAAGTAGAACTTCTTGGATATAAGTACTACTGAAATTATTTTAACATATAAATAAAACTTGTCTGGAAACTATGATAATAAACTAGCCTTTGGTCTTAGTTAATTTGGAAAAGCTACCTATTTTTATTTTCCAGAATTGAGACCACACTTTCAAGTTTCCTATATGGTAAACAAGCAAAGATTTAATTATCAACTTTACTTCTTTTTTAAAATTTTTTATTTAATTTTTCAAGTACAGTTTTCTGTCTATTTCTCCCATTCCAGCCCACCCTGCCCTGTGCTCCCCACCTCCCTCCCATTTGCACCCCCCTTAGTTCTTGTCCCTGTGTCCTTTATATTTTTGTTCCTCTAAATCCCTTAAATTTATATATTTTTCCCCTTAAATTCCCTCCCCTCTCCTCTCTGGTTGCTGTCCCCCTGTTCTCTATTTCAGTGTCTTTGTTTTTATTTTGCTTGCTTGTCTGTTTTGTTGTTTAGCTTCCTGTTAAAGGTGAGATCATATGGTATGTCTTTCAACCCCTGGCTTATTTCACTCAGCATAATGCTTTCCAGTTCCATCCACGTTGTTGCAAAGGGTAGTAGCTCCTTCTTTCTCTCTGCTGCACAGAATTTCATTGTGTATATGTACCACAACTTTTTTGATTCATTCATTTACTGACAGGCACCTAGGTTGCTTCCAGCTCTTGGCTATTGTAAATTGTGCTGCTATGGACATTGTGGTGCTTGAAAACTATCCCAGACCCATAACTCTACACATCAGATCTATTAAAACTTAAATTGTTACTATGTACATTAGAATAAGATTCAAAATTTCTTTCAAAATATTTCTTAGATGGAAAACCCGCCAAAATGCTTTTACTAAACTCAAAATGTATAAATAAACAAACTGTTCTCCACATGTAGTGGGCAAGATATTAAAAGACTACAATAAAAAGAATTCTACCAAACAACCTTATCATTTACATTCTAAAGTTTTTTTCATTTAGTGAAATTTAACTATAGAATAGATTGTTTACAAAGAAAGCCATTCGAATGCAATTTTAGATATACAAATATTAAGTAAAATACCTTTAAAAATAAAGATGAAAGAATTATCACTCTTAATAGCTTTAAAAGAAGGAAGGAAAAATGTGTTTGAGGGAGCCCAAATGTGTCTGAACTGTAAAGGAGACAGATGACCAGTCCCTATTCTGGCCATCCATGTATGAGGGGTGAGGGCCAGAAGTCAATAGAACTCCTTCCACACAATGGGAGGTGCATTTTGAGGCCAGTGTAAGGAGTGCACTTGCAGGTAACTCTTCTCATGAGAACTTGTGAGAGCCTGGAGACAAAATTGGAAGTTTAGAGATGCCACTTGGCATTCCAAAAAGGGCATCACATCCTGAGTGAGCTTCCTGCTGCAAGCTCCATGGTCAATTGCAACATTAAGGAAATGACTGAAAATAAGATAGGGAAATAAGGTTCATGAAAACAAGAAAACACCACCCAAACTGGGGAAAGAGTCAGGGTTCTTGGTCTTTTGATCCACTGATATTTTGCTGGGAACCATCCTGTCCTGAAGGTTGAACTACCGGAGTGTGGCACAGACACATGACTCACCCCTCCCCTGAACCTCCCCACACCACCCTTCTATCAACCCCCTTCCACCAACACTGTGACTCATCTCAGATTTGGCCCACTTGTTTTACCTCTTTCAAATCACTGCAGGTCAATCTGAGGGGTTACTTTACCTTTTCCTTCTACAGTGAGAGGACAGGACCACATGGTCAGTTCCCAGGGAAGGTCTTATATTTCTGCCCAGGCACAGAGCTGAGGCTCCGCTGGAAGTTTCCTGGATTCTTTATGCCAATTGGCTTAGCTCTACCCAAAAACTCTGCGTAACTAGCTAAATGGGCTGTCACTAAACTCTGGGAAAATGCTGTTAAAACTCTTCCTCTAGGGAACTTGGTATTCCATCTAGTACAACTAAGAGGAACATTACATTTCAGACAGTGTGAAAACAAACACAAATTCCAGCAAGACCCCCAAATACCGTGTGCCTTGGTGGTCCTTGGGCAAGGCTGCATTACCTGGGAACCAAATAAACAGAATTTTGTCTGTTCTATATAACGACTGGTGACCCAGTCCTGAGGACACAAGTAAGGTAGTGGTTTTATATGTAGCAAAATTCAGTAAAGAATTCCAAAATGATGAAAATAAATTTGTTTTAATCCTTTTTCCACTTTTCTTTAGGCGAATGGGCATTGTGAATGAAATAAAAATCTGTTTAATCTAGCTCTTTAATCTACCTCAGTTTAATCTAGCTCTTGTTTTATTTTGTTGGACTTTTGGACGTCTTTGACTGTACACTTGAACCTAAACTTTAGCTCTGGCATAAATACCTGATTCCTCAGGTTCCATGTCTACTGCATTGACTGTGAAATGTCACGTCCGACTCTGTGAAACAGTCAAGCACATCATAAGCACAATGTAAGTACATGCTTTCTTCTGATAAAATGTTCTCCATCTCACGATGCCTAAAATGTGAATGAAATAAAATCTGTGCTGTATCTCAGCATCACTAGGTGACCAAACAAAACTCCGAAGTGATTTGGAATGGGAGAGAAAAGTTTATCATAGAAATCTATTTGTGCAAATCATATGTTGGAAAGGTGACTATCCCCTAGAAGTGGCCCATGGAATGTCAAAATTCTCCTGAAAAATTGTCCTATTACCAGAAATTCCCTAATTTGTAAAAATTGGTATTTAAAAACAATAGCAACATAAAACGTGAAGGGGAGAAAAATCAATGTGAAATGCTGGAGTATTTGCTTCTTAAATTGTTCATTAAGACTACTTAATTAAAATGTACCAGCTCATTTTCAAAGTTATTTAAGATGCTGTATTAGCAATGATTTGTAGCAAATGTTTCATCCAATAAATTCTAAGTAATTGTGAAAAGATTTAATGAAGTGCCCATTGGATATTCTAGTGCTCTGTGGGTTGTTTCAGTTGGCAGCTCATGTTATTCTTATTTTAAAACTGTGTTCAGTTCTCTCTACAGGTAAATGTCATACATGAGTAATTGTCTCTATATAATTTCTATCAGTTGCATTAAACAAAGGCAAATGCACCAAAAATATGCTAAAATTCAGCATGTATACTGAATCAGAAGTCAGAAACTAAGAGTGAAATAAAATATACTTTGGAGAGATCCTTTGCTCTATGAGAATTTTGCATCCTCAATTCTCAAAAAAGAACTATACATATATTTTCCCCAAAAATGAATTAAAAAATATTTTCTCTAGCAAAAGATGAAGAAATCATCAATAAATACTAAAGTTTGATATGTTAGTTTTATATATGTAAGTATGTGTAAGCATCTAGAGTATTCTTTAACTCCTTGTGCACAGATGGAATTAATTACTAAGATCTTCCATTTGCCGGAGATGAGATATGTTGCTTTCCTTCAGTAGCTACTATTTTGTAGATTAGTTAATATTTCCTTTCCGAATGTTCTCCCTTATGACAGCAGAGATTGCTAGAAGGCTGACCCTGTGAGCAAGCCTATTCCGTACTTTTAGACTGGGACGCAGGAAAATCCTGTTCTCCGTTTCAGAGGAATAAATGAGGACAAAGTCACAGTTTGAGTATGCAGCCGGGTCTGGCAGCTGCCCTCAGTCACTCTGGAACTGAATGACCTCCGTGTTTCACAGGTGTGGCCCCATGTCAGCCCTTGGGAGCGTGGGATCCTCTGTGTCTAGGAGGCTGATTTTGAAGCCTAACATGCAACTTCTGGATCCTGCTTTGCTGTCTTCCTGCCCTCAGTTTATTTTCAATACCTCAGTTTAATCTAGCTCTTGTTTTATTTTGTTGGACTTTTGGATGTCGTAAACTGTACACTTGAACCTAAACTTTAGCTCCGGCATAAATACCTGATTCCACAGGTTCCATGTCTACTGCATTGACTGAAATGTCACGTCCGACTCTGTGAAACAGTCAAGCACATCATAAGCACAATGTAAGTACATGCTTTCTTCTGATAAAATGTTCTCCATCTCACAATGCCTAAAATTGTAACAAAAATTAATGTTTTTTTCTGTTGGAAACCAGTGTGAAATTTCACTTTTACTTAGAAAATATAATCTATGTTGTTATTTTCTTTTTGTGTTAGGTAATGTACAAAATCAGTTAATGAAGAGACTCTACATTCTAATAGCAAACATCCACCTTAATTGCACAGTAATTTGGCAAAAGAACATATGTAAAGTATAACTGGTAATAAAACAGAGATTATTCACTTTTAGTACATGCAAAACCACAAGGATATAGCTTTTGTTCTATAATTCAATAGCCAGTCCTATCTGAAGGTCATTTATAACTTATTTGGAAGAATATATTCATGCAGAGTTTAAAAATGTATTTATGCTACTATGTTTTATTCTTCTAGGACAGTCTTTCCCTATTTGTATAAAAGACAGAAAAGAACTTTTAAAAAAATTTTCTGTGGACTGATAACTTCTAGTTCAGGGTCTGTTAACCTTAGCACTATTGAAACTTTGGACCAGATAATTCTTTGTTACCAGGAGCTTTCCTGTGTGTTGCAAGATGTTCAACCTTATCTGTAACCTCTACCCACTAGATTTCAGTGACACGCCTCCCAAGTTGTGACAACCAAAAGTGTCCACAGATATCTACATACGTACCCACGTGAGGAAGGGGGACAAAGTAGTTCCAGGTGAGAATTACTCTAAATTTACAGTTTTGTGCAGAATCCCTTGAATACTTGTGTTAAGATATCCCCAGGTATCTCTTTAACGTTGAATGGATGTGTCTCTGTCCTCTCCTCTCCACCCATTTTTACTCTACCAACTGTAGACTCAAAAAAGGTCACAGTCATCAGCCATGTATGTAAAATTTTCAGGTGTTCTGCTGAATTTATACCATGTGTCTTAACAAGTTAAAGCCTTAACCATAAACTTTCTCCTCTTTATTCATGTATTTATATGACTACATAAAAGTATGAGTATTATATAGAGTAATAAAATTAGTCTTTTATGGCTTAGAAAACTCATTAATTTATAGTTATACAGCTATGCTATTTTTTAATTGTATAACTGTTTTTTTTCTGGTGATATTTTATTTATTCAGGAAACTTGTGTTGAACACCTACTTTATGTGAAACACTAGGTGATTTTTTGGAAATGTATGAATAAAACATGGTCTCTGCCCTTACAAGGCTCACTATGTCATGTTGGATACAGAAATAGTAATATCTTGATAGGTTTGTAATAGATTCCATTAGCACACTATTTGTGAGATGTCAATGCTAAACCCACTAAGTAAAGGACGTACTCCCAAATTTTAACAATCTATTCTTAGGATCAACAGTGATTTCCAAATACTTATACTGAGAAATTCAAGCATAATTTGGATTCTTTATCCTAAGCTGTCATATTGGTGCTGCCCCGTAATCTTCTAAAGAATCTGGGTTAAAAGAAAGAAAAAATAGATCGGCTGTTATGAGACTCCTGGAAAAAAGTCCTGATGGCACCAATGGCCATTCTGGGAGAAATGCTCATTAAATCACAGCAGGTTAAGTAGCAGTCTATGCATCAAAATGTTAAATTATACTTTGTAAGTAACAATTTAAAAGACGTATATCCATTTCCAGAGCCTCCCATTCATGGCTTTACTTCCCATTTTAAAGTATATTGGAAAGGAATCATTTAAAGTATAAAAGAGCATAGTTGTTGAATTGATGGCAAAGTTCACAGCATTAGACACAAATGCTAGCTCCATTCATTCCTTACGATGCTGTAATAAACAATTTATGTTACCTGGATGATCCCAACGATCACTTTATCATCACACAAAATCATAAAAGGACAACACTAAGCAGGACCCTGTGGTCCTCCCCTCTGTCCCAGTCCCCTGTTCCCCCACTCCCTGCTCTCTATGACCCAGGGCTGAGCATTTATGTGGCTCAAATGCCACCCACGCAGCAAACCTGCCCATGAACCCACCCTTCCCCTTTCCGTCAGCAGCCCTTGTGTGTTGTACCAACTCTAACAGACACAACATTTATAGTGTATCTATGTCACTTGCCATAATATATATTTTATTTTTAAGTTACTGCCATAAGTTTCCAAAACATTTCATTTTATTATTTAATAATGTGTAACTATAATTCTACTTAAAGTCTGAATGTAATTATGTCATTTTAAAAGTGTGATATCATTTGTTAATTAAATGAATCTTAAAAAGAACAAATGGCCGAAACAATTTGTAAAGTACAATCACATAAGTTATGTCTAAAGAGTTCATAAAATAAATTACTTTATGCAAATTGTGTATTATGTTTCCCTCAAACCACACACAACCTTCCGCCTCTGAAGGCTTTATGCTTCCTCACTTTAGTAGCATTTTTTATTTGTTTTTTAATACTCTTGGTTGTTTTATGTGGCTCTGAACTGTAACTCCTTCCCTCCTTTCTCTAAGTCTGAGGATATATTGTTGCTTCTCTTCAGCACCCCTGTCCTATCAGGAAAATTATTTCTATTTATTCTTTATTAGAAGAAGCTAAGTTAAATTGTTTCTTAGGAGATAATGATAAAAGGCTAAGGGTTATACTTAAGAGCCCTTTGATTTTTACCAATGTTTACGTCATATGGACCCTAACTAAATAAAATAGATGTTCAAACACTATTTATGTTTACATTACTAAAGAAACATTAACTCTCTTATTTTCTACCTAGTTTCCTCCCTTATTACACACTCAAAATATCAAGGCATCTGAAAATTCTGGGTTTTAATTTAAAAAACAATGGCCCTCCACAAAGCAACCTGAAATATCAGCAAAGAGTGAGAAAGGCAGGGGTTCTCAAGCCTGAGATGGCGACAAAAATGAGCAAGGAAGAGAAAGCAAGGAAAATAGTACAGATGGGTGAGTGGCGGTGGAAGTGGGTTGAATTTCAAGTATGTATTTTCCCAGAAACATTCTGAAATTCTTCCCATCCTAACATTTTTGATGGAGATATTATAACAAACCGCCGACTCTACATCCTGCCCCAGTTTGCTTCCACCTGTCTCCAGACTACAGGTTTTTTTCCTGTGGATTCAGGGCACGTTTACCTGATCCACCCCCCGCCCAGTCTCCCCAACGACATCCCCTGTCTTGAACAGTGACAAACGAAATGTGACCGCGAGTGGGAGAAAGGGCTCTTTAGGCACTGAGTTTAACATGCACGAGCATTAGCAATAATTATCCAAGTACCAGCTTGACTGTAGATGTCCCAGCTCCTGTAATTTAAATTACTTCGTTTGCTAATTTCAAGGCTACAGCTAAGATGGAAGTAGATACTTGGCGAGAGCGTTCTATCTGTGGGTATTAACCCATTGGCCTTAGCTCTCCATGCGCATGAGGAAGAGTTAGTCTCTCTGAGGCTGACCGTGGTGGACACGAGGAGAAACCAAGGAAGAGGCAGAGAGAACCGGATTTCCCACTTTCGCTTATTACAGCCTCGCTGGGGAAAGTCTCTTAAGGAATATATGTGTCATGTCTTCACGTACAGAAAAGAATGAGTTCTTTTCCACAGAGGGAATACGTCGCTACCTTTTGCAAAGGGACAACCTAAGTAAAAAACCAAAGCCATTTCTGTAAGCTGCCTGAATTCAGTGGCATCCATTTGCTAGGATACATAATAATTAGCTCTGCCTTTCTCACAGAGGTGATTGTCTTATTGCTTTTTTTTTTTAAAGTCAGCCGTAGTGTTAATATTATCTTTTCAAAAGCATTGTTATAGTGCTTGAAAATTTTCCCCCAAATGCAATTTTTATGAAGCTGTCATTTGGTTGAGTTTTATGTCTTTATATCTCCCAGAGTCAACAACCAGCAATTTTCTTCACTTACACTTTATCTATTTTTCAATGCTTATATTTTTAAATGTCCTGCTGTAGAACAGGCCTGAATACAGAAAGCCATAATAAACAATCAGAGTTGCGTTCTTGGAACATCATTCACTCCACAGGAAATTATTTCATCTAGTTTCGTATGTACAAAATAGTAACCTTAAAATGTACTTTGGGTGAAAACTTTGAAACTTCTGTAGAAAAGACTCTTTTGTAAAGATAATAATTCTGGTCATCAAAGATAAAATTTCCTATACATAGTATTTAACTAAGTGCTGTTGCAAAGTAATTTTAGATGGGAAAAATCAAGAGTGTGGATAATGCTGGTCACAAGGTCATCTTGAAGTCTGTTATTAATTACGAGTCACTGCGACTTTTGGTATACTTTAGACATTAAATACACGAGATTTTGCTCTAATTGGGAAGATCCAAAGGGTTCTCTTGCCTGAAGTAGTGAGTGATGGGAGCATCCATATGGAAGCCAGTCCTGCAGTTCTGAGGCCTCAGAGAGTGTGTAAAGGGACAGCGGGAGTCTGGCAAGGAACAGGAAGATGCAAATTAAAAGCATGGAAGTATGTTAGGGAATTGAAACTCGATGTTAGTGAGGCAGAGGTTAGGCAAACAGTCATTGGCAAAGTTACAGTGTGAGTTAAACACAAAAACATATTCTCCAAGTCTTGGTGATCAGAACCAGATCTGAACCTCTGCCATTTATCTGACCCCCCTTTCCACCATACCTATAATTGAGCCCATTTAAACTAGACCTATGAAAGCTGCTCGTTTATCCAAGGTATTGGGTCTAAATGATGTTAATGTTGTTGGCAGGGCTGTGTGGTTTCTGAGCAAATGGAGTCTGTATTTATTGTTGTTTTATTTCTGCCACTTTAAGCTGGACATTTTTTCTTCACTTTTTTAAATACAAATATATGAAGGAATGATGATTTTTCAATTCTTATGCCTGGGATTCAAGGGAGAGATATTTCCAGCCATCTGCACAAGTTTGAATCTTTCCTGTAGCTGATTGACTATTTGCTCCATTTCCACCCAGGAGAATATCCTCAACTGTGAACTGAAAAACAAGGGTCTGTGGATGCTAAACTGATACACAGCCTGAGATTTGGACTAAATTTTCTGGGGACCACTGCCCTTGGAAGTTGTCAGTAAATCTTTAGCACCACAACGTATCCTAGAGTCTGGGGCATTAGCTGAGCCCTGAGTCGGGCTTTTTAAACTTAGATTTTGAATCTTCCTGAACTCTGATAATGATGGAGGGTGTCAGTTGAAGGAAGCATTACCTATTTTTACTTATGGGTGGTGCTTGAAGGCCTTTGAGGATCCAGAAGCAAAATGAACTCCATGAACCTGAATGGAAAGTGCTGTGTGTGGAGGATGACTGGCCATGCAAGCTGTGAGGACACAGACATGGAGAAGACTGTGTGCTGTGAAGCTAAAATTCAGCCTACACAGGAATCTCAGCTTCCAGGTGAGCTCAGGAGCCATTTGCAATTTCATTGCGTCCTCATACCCTAACCTGACCAACTGGGAAGTGTCTAAGGCATCTCGGCCGGCTCTACACAGCAAAATACCATAGACTGAGTGGTTCAAACAACAGACATTTATTTCCCACAGGTCTGGAGGCTGGGAAGTCCAAGTTCAAGGTACGTTCAGACTTAGCTCTTGGAGAGGGTTCTCTCCTGGGGTCGCGGAGGGCCTCTTTTTCACTGTATACTTACATGGGAGAAAGAGAGTAAGCAAGCTTTCTGGTGTCTCTTTATAAAAGGGCAGAGATTCCATCATGAGGGCCCCACCCTCAGGACCTCTTCTAATCCGAATTATCTCCCGAAGTCTGTATCTCCAACACCATTATCTTGGGAGTTCGGATTTAAACAAATACATTTTGAGGTAACACAATTCAGTCCATAGCAAGAAGGCATCCAAGATTTTAAGATCATGATATCTAATTTACATAACATTTTACTTTCCAAATAGTCGAACACAAAAATTTTTCTTAATATATTTTATTGATTATGCCATTACAGTTGTTCTATTTCCCCCCTTCATTCCCCTCCACCCTGCACACCCCTCCCCCACCATTCCCCCCCTTTAGTTTATGACCATGTGTCTCAAGTTCTTTAGATTCTATATTTCCCCTGCTATTCTTACCCTCCCCCCTATCTACCATCTATGTTACTTATTTTCTGTACCTTCTCCCCCCTTCTCCTTCTCCCACTCCCCTGTTGCTAACCCTCCATGTGATCTTCATTTCTATGGTTCACTCCTGATCTAGCTGTCCTCTTAGTTTGCTTTTGTTTTAGGTGTGGTTCTTAATAACTACGAGTTTGCTGTCCTTTCACTGTTCATCTTTTTTAATCTTCTTTTTCTTAGATAAGTCCCTTTAATATTTCATATAATAAGGGCTTGGTGATGATGAACTCCTTGAATTTGATCTTATCTGAGAAGCACTTTATCTGCCCTTCCATTCTAAATGAAAGCTTTCCTGGATAGATCAATCTTGGGTGTAGGTTTTTGGATTTCATGACTTGGAATACTTCTTTCCAGCCCCTTCTTGCCTATAAGGTCTCTTTTGAGAAATCCACTGACAGTCTGATGGGAACTCCTTTGTAGGTGACTGTCCCCTTATCTCTTGCTGCCTCTAGGATTCTCTCCTTCATTTTAATCTTGGCTAATGTAATTATGATGTGCCTTGGTGTGCTCCTTCTTGGGACCAACTTCTTTGGGACTCTCACAGGCATGACCAGATCAAAACATGGCTCAATAACAACTCAGAGCCCCAGAGCCAATAAATCTAAGCAATGAAGAAATAGCCAAACTTTCAGATGCACAGTTCAAAACATGGGTGATCAGGATGCTCACAGAACTGGTTGATTTTAGTCACAAATTACAGGAACATATGAAGGCTAAACTAATTGAAATGAATGGTAATGCACAGGAAACCAATAGTAATGGAAAGGAAACTGGGACTCAAATCAAAGGAGTGAACCAGAAGGAGGAAAAAAGTGACCAAACAGAATAGGATGAAGAAACAAGAATTCAAAAGAATGAGGAGAGGCTTAGGAACCTTCAGGACATCTTTAAACGTTTCAACATCCAAATTATAGGAGTACCAGAAGGGGAAGAGGAACAGCCACCAGTGGAAAACTTACTTGAACAAATAATAAAGAAGAACTTCCCCAATCTGGCAAAGGAAAAGTTTTTTAAAAAAGATGTATGAACAGTCATATCAGGAAGAGTCCCAAATATAGCTCATGCTAGGGCATAATTTTAGATAAGCATCATGTGACATTTAATTCGACAGCGATTTGTTTCAACAAAATACCAAAAGGCACAATACTGGGCCCACTACAACTCATTTTGACACAGCCTGTAAATAGAAAAGCCCAGCATATTTTCCAGCACTTTAAAATCAAGTACTTTGTGCTTATTGCTAACTCCCTTTAAGAGAGAAAAAGTGAAACATTTTTATAACAGAGTCATTCTCTTTCTCCCTTCAGAATGAACATTTTAAAAAACTTAGAAGGTTGTCTTTTTTTTACAAAGAGTCAGAAATTTATTTTGAGGGTTTATTATAATATCCTTAGCTCTCTGTGAGCCCCACGGGAAATGGGAGAATTTGCAATCTGTATAACCAGACTAAACAACCAAGAAAACTTTTATTAGTTTAGACACTGTCCAGAATACATGTTGCAGGAGCTTCGAAGATGAGTGAGAGGCTGGCCCTGCCTTGGGCTTCCTCCCCAAAGGAAAGGAAATAGAAGGGGGAGAGAGAAGGGGCCCCTGTGGGGGCAGAGGACACCCAGGCCCCAGAATAGGGCTCAGCAGTGAGTCAGGGCACTGGGTTTGGAGATGGTGAGCAGATCCTGTGGTTCCAGCAGCTTCCTTTCCTGGGCGAGTGGAGAAAATATAAAAGATGAAGAGATCAGTAATGTTTACTATAAGTCAAATATGCCTTAGTCTCCCTTATAGAGTGTAATTAAGTAAAGAAAGACATTTAAAATACATATATTTTTCTTTCAGGTAATCAGAGCAAACACAACAGAGAACCACCTACAATTTCAGGACTGAGAGATTGCATGTTGTCCTCCAAAAAAATTCATAAGAAATGTAATATTTAAAAGAAAAGCTTTGTCTGTGTCACATAAGAAGCATATTGAGCTATTTTTTTTCTTTTTCTTTTCAAACATCACGGCTGCATTAGCTCTGAAGTGGTGACACAAGTTTTAGAAATACTGTAAGTGCAATGCCCAGCATGGTATGAAGCGTATAGTAGATAGTCAGTTATTTTGGTTTTCTTCCACTGTTGGGACGAGTCTGAGTGGGGACCAGGGAGGTCACGGTTCTGTATTACCGCAAATTACTTCCCAACTGGCCCTTGCCTGGGGGTCAGGAGCTGACTCTCAGCTCTTGCTTATCAGCTGTAGCAACCACCTCACTTGTAATAGAACTGATGCTTTCTCTTGAGAGGCAGATCTTTCTAAATACAAAGCTTGAAACACAGCCATCACTTTTCTTGTGCAAAGGAGCATGCCATAGCAGACACTGTTTTGGCTTATTGAGTTAACCACGATACCATGATCTCTCCGGCCTCATTACATCTGGGTGTTCAGCAGAATAAACACATTTATTCTTAATCACTTTATTTTTCAGGGAGTTATGCACCAGCCATAAGCATTTCCTTTAAAAACTTCTCTTAGATGAAGGTGCATGTGTCTGTGAACAGATGTGTGTGTACAAGTTACAAAAAGAACTATAGGAAATTGTTTTTCACTACCATAGAGATGAAAGCATCATGGATTTCATAGAGTCTCACCTTTATCCCGGAAAAAAAAGAACCGTTGAAATAGAAGTATGCACCCAGTAGACCTCACGTGTAAAATTTGCTTTTAAAAATAGATTTAACTTCTTTACTATTAAATTTTAATAACTAGAACGAAAATACTCCCTCCTCAAAGACGAAACATTTTAGCGCCAGAGTTACATTCCAAGAGGAAGGGCCCACCCAGTTTACAGAGGGACCGGACCTTTGTGAAGCTCGGTGTGCCCTGCCATTAAGGACACACGCCTTTTGAAAAGATATCTCTGTTTGTCAGACATCGTACAGGATGTGCCTAGGTTCCAGCTGTGGGGCAAATCTGGCAATTCCATGCAAATCAACATGAAAGTCTGTGAAGCAGTTTGTGGTCTGCAGTAAAAAGTGCTGGGCTGATCTCTAAATGAGTAAAGATGCGGCTCCTGGGAGCACGAGGTGCAGGAAGGTGCCCGGATCCCGTTCTGCGTTCTGTGCATTTCCCAGCGGGCGCCCGTTGCAGCAAATCAACCTGGCGCTGGTGTGACGCAGCCACGGGTATCGCAGCACTTGCGTTTCTAATTCTCACTCACCAGCTCAGATCTTCCTCAGCTCTGTTTTCCCCACACACGTCTGCTGAGGCCAAGATATCATTATTTGTCATAGTTTTCTAAAACGTGTATCTCTTAATCCATTCTCCCGAGATGGAAGAGCTATTCTCCCTTCATCAGTCTCCTGTTTTGGGCTGCACACTCCCTCATCGCCTGTGTGGGCTGCAGAAAGGACTCAGCGCTGGACATTACTGAGTTGTCAGAACAAACACTTCTTTAAAATCACTTCTGACTTCCTAAATAAGCTATCTTCTTAAAATTAGCTATTTACTTTCCATGCGTAAGGCTGGCTTGTGCTACTATATATTTTCTTTCATCTCATTTTCCTTTATTCACAAGGCTATCATCTAAAATAACACTAATCAAACAGAGACGTGACTGAGGAGTGTACATTTCCGAGTATGGTAAGATGGAAGATGGGATGGCTGGCAAGGTAGCTGACGAGTCTTCTCAGAGGTATGCACTTCTCACTCTAATTCTCAAACAGTGTGTTAACTAAACTATTTAATTAACGGCAAGTTTAAAGGAAAATAAATAAAAGGTGAACTCATTGATACTTCAAGTCTACATTCCCTTCTGTGCACTACTCTTGACAAATAAGACAAATAAGATGTTTCCTGACACTTTTACAGAAAATGAGTGGTGACATAATTCAATTTGTTCTTTTACAATTTATATTTGTGAAGTGTTAATCAATCGCTAAAAAGTGATGCTGAGACATCCGTCTCGTGAGGGTGGTCATGCAGGGGGACACCAGTTTTTACTGTGTCCTGGTTAATTTCACCCGTAGAATTAGAGAAATCCTGGTTTAAGTCATTCTGACCATAGTTCTCCACTGAACGAATCTGGTAGAACAGTTGCTGCTTCTCCGAGGCCTAGTTTAATTTCCTTTGGCACATGACCCTCTCTTGCACCTAAGTCACTTGGAACATAAAAGTGGGTCGATCACCCTTTTTCACTGACATGTTACTACAGCATTTGACATAAGTCTCGGGCACCGCATGTATTGTAGTGCGCCCACTCAGGAGCAGGGTAGCACCCTCTACAAAAATGAAGTTCATGGGCGATGTATGTACATAGATAACATACCATTTGTACCCCAAGGACTTGTACTTCAGTGTATCTTAGTCACCAACATGTGACAAACACAGCTGAAAGATGATACTCCTACCGATAACACAGGATGCTTACATGTCTTTGTTTTCTAGGTGGAAGAAGCTTCTACAAGTGGCTCCAAACTGCTTATTTGCAAGCTCGCCTGGAGCATTCATACCCCATAGATGATCTGTTGTTTTTACTGAAGGTACAGTGAAAAGCATTCAACTAATCCAACAATAAGTCTGACCTTGACATAGCTACCTAAGAAGATGCTATCTTCTTAGGAAATATCACTCCTTTAAACCTGCCTTTAAATCACTCCTTTAATATGGAACCTGCCATGTAAGATGGTAGGTAAGAGTAGAGATTTTGGAACGGGATACCCGGATTTCATCCTTTATATGTTTCATTAATGCTTAGTGATAGGCCTACTACTTAACTTCTCTATGGCTCAGTTTCTTTTGTCTGTGAAATGGAGCTAAGACTATTGCTTATGTCAAAGAACTATTGAAGGTATTAAGTAAAACGATGTATATAAGATACTCAAGCAGTGCTTGGTGCAGAGAAAGCACTCAACAAATGATAGATGCTATTGTTGCTCTTTATAATATTATTGATTATTATTAATTATTACTAAGGGTAAAGCAATCTTCATTTCACAAATCCACATGGTTTCCTTTAAGCATCTCTGTGTGCATACTCACACCTAAACCACCCATTCACAAAAGAAATCAAAATTCTGATTTTAGCATTGATTTTTGTGGTTATATTCTCATATCTATAATAGTCTCTATCTGTCAAAACTGTATTACTTCTAGCTTATTTCCAAGGACGAGAGTGTCACTGTTGAGACATATTCTCGGTTCAGTCTAAAGCAAACCTTCTAATCTGAGATGCAGCCTAATGATGCAGCTTAAGTCTCAGATCCTAGATAATTGCCCCCCACCCCTTAATGTAATCTTAACAAAAACAGCATTTTACATGGACCAAAGTTTACAAAGAGTCCATAAAGCAGTGCAGCCCAGTCAGCAAAAATATGTTTGAAGAGACATTCCAACACTTAAAGTCTGCTGTTAGGAAAAGGTCAATAAGACTCTAAATCAAAATCCAGACTCTCTCTCAGAGTATTTTTTCTTCTATTTGTTCTTTCCCTTCCTGAGCCTCCCACTCTTCACTTTCCTGTTCCTTTAGTATATGGATTGACACAGGTGCTCTGGCTAAGGAACCAGATTGATATACACAATTTCTTCTGTGTGTGCATGTGTGTGTCTCCATATGTGTCCTTCTGTGTCTGTGTGTGTGGTTTGGGACTATGGGAGTAAAGGAGATAAGAAGAGAGGCAGGGGACACTCACATGTTAATAAATTTGGCCCTAAAATAAACTCAGAACACCATTGAATATAAAATAGAAAACTAGGAATCTTAGGAAGTGTCAATATCCATAAAACTGCCATACTGAAACATAAGAAAGAATCAGTTATTCAGAATGCTTTGAGCATTTGCAGTGTGTGAGAAATCAGAAACATTCAGTCCCTGTTTTTCAATTAGGTTGTAATGTAATGGCAGAAACCACAAGAACAGCAACATCACTTTGATGATTGGATTGTGCTAAGTGTGATATGAAAATGTGAGCCTCATGAATGCTGTTGAGAGGTGTCTGCTTATTTTGAGTGGGATGGCAGATGAGGGGGGAAATCAATCTTTATTTCAGGTTGCTATCACCTTGTGTTCTCAGATATACTACCCTTCATCTTTGTTTCATTTGGGTATGGTTTTTTTGTTCTGTTTCAGTTTGTTTCTTTGTTTTGTTTTTTGGCCATATAATTCTGCCCTAGGATATCAGTCATTTGTGTGTTATGTTTCTTTTTAATGAACTTATGTGAAAGGGGCATCTTTTTCATAGCAGTGTCCAGATGGAGGACACTCTAGCACAATATAATCCTCCAAGTCACATTGCAGATGAGATCAGATTCTCCAGGTTGACATATCCATTGAGCCATCATGTATGGCATTGCTGCCAAAGAAATTTCAAAGATTCAACTTAGAATGGAGAGGGAGAGACCCTACTTCAGAATTGTTTCCTCGGGTCCTGGTCTCTTGGCATAATGCTAATTACTCTCTATCAGAAGTCTGTGCATGCTTTACTTTCTAACCTGCTAGTTTCATCCACAATATATGGTTACATATTTTCTCATATGTTCTACTTAATGCACCAAAATAGCAAATCCTATGTTATTTGCTGCTGGTTATTAGATGCTGGACTTATTTTGCTCTCTAAGCCCTGAGCTGTCTCTTCTGCTGGTTTGAAGTCTGTTTGCCCACCTTGAACTGTGAACGCAGGGAGAGCTGCCTCCCTGCAAGTGAAATCTAATCACAGATAATACAACCGCTGCTGATAAAAGTGGCCAAATAGGCCTCAAGCAAAAGAGGAATCCATCCCCAGCAAAAGTGAAACCTTATAACATCCTGACAGTAGGAAGAGGGAGTGATAACAATTTATTCAAAAAGTATAGCAAAGAAAACACAGTGTTTTTTAGAGAACTTAAAAGAGGAAGAAGCAAATTCTTCAATGGAGATTTACGGTGTGATTTTTTTTTAAGAGTCAAGAACTGAGCTTTCATAGCATGTGTGGTGGTTTATAAAATTCCTGTACTTTTGCACTTTGTCAAATTTGTTAAAATAAATATGTAAGCAAATAAACATACAGTTTCAAACTGGAATCATTAACACGGAAAATTTGAAAAGGTGGAAGTAGGCATACAGAAAGTGTCACCTTCAAGTTCGGCCGTGGGAAAACAAGGCAGGAAGGGCCCTTTGCATGAGGGCATCTCATTCTGCTTGGAGTTGATATAGGGGACCTTTGGAATGGTGGGAGTGTGTCTAAGGTATAAGGCTAAGAGATTAAAAAATAAAAAAGCTGCCCCACCTTCTCAGAGGAGTAATGATTTGGTTAGGATAATTGTGATTCATTATTAGTTGGTGTGTCAAGGAGAAACCATTTTGATTATGATGCTCAGAAGAATCAAACAGGGTAAAGAGAAATTGAACTGGCAGATCCTTCTTTAAAAAGTTGGTTTAAAAAAAAAAGTTGGTTTAAGTAGAAGAATGGCCATGATACTCTGCAAGATCTCAGTGAAGTGCTGTATTCGTAGTACAGACACTATGAAAAACACCATGGACGCTCCTCAAAATTTTAAGAATAGAGTTCCCACAGGACCCAGCGACACCAGAGCAGGTTGCTAGGGTTGCTGAGTCATACGGTAAGATTTGGAAAATTTGCAAACATTTCTATGCAAAGAATTTATCTTCTCCAAAGTCAAGTTATATATAAGCATTAACTTTTGTACTCAAATTATAGATCAATTTATTTAAAATACCTACATTTCTTTCAGAATAGTCATATATCTTAGAATGTTCTTCTGTATTTGACTACCTTGAAAATTTTAATAAACTTTGAGTTTGACTTTCACTGAGACATCAGTTTATCATTTGGTTTACAATAGGACTTGAGAGTTATATATATATACAACCATATATATGTTATTTTTGTTTTTCAAAACTCAAATCATTATTAATTGATGTCAGATGTTTACTTTTACATGATACTTTTGTCAGATGAATGAATGATAAATTATAAAGTTTGAAACCACATAATTAAAAGTTCCTTAACACAACACCATGGATGGTGTTGGATGGGTGTTAGACTTACTGGGGCAATCACTCCATACACACATAAATGTCTGATTGCTCTGTTGTGACTCTGAAATTAATACAATAGTGTATGTCAACTGTGACTGAAAAGGAAATGAAAATATAGGAGTTCAAAACCATCTGCGTTTTTAGGAAGAAAATATATGTAATCTTATTAGCTCATTTACTTGGACTTTCACTATTACTCTGGAGAGAGATAAATAGCTTTTTGGGAAATTCATTTTGTCCCTTGCAATTTCAGTAATTTAGCAGTTAATGGAGTTTAAGAAGAATGTTGAGCCTGAGGAAAAACAGAAAGAATTTTTAGGTTAACATTATTAATAACATTTTGATATAAGATAATGTTTTTCAGAATTTCTCTCATCTTTATAGATGGGCTTGCCTATGATGATTTCTGAACTTATATTAACTATATATGTACATATAAAATTATCTGTCCATGGAGATTTTAACCTTATTTTTTAGTAACAAAATTATTTGGGCCATATTTACAAACAGAAAATTACTTGTATAAAGAAATCATTCTTTAATATCTCTTAAACTAAAAGCTTTTTACAGAGTACTTTATTTTTCACAAATACTTACATTTCAAGGAAAAGTAGGCAATTAAACAATATCTATTATAATAATCAATATTTGAGTAAGCAAAAATGTTTTTTCTCTACAGTAGCATCATTCTTATATGAGTGTTAATGATATTACTAAATAAAATGCATGTCCCAGTGAGATTAGGATATCGACCCTGGATTCTCATTAGTTCTCTTTCCATAATACAATATTTTTATTTGTGTTTTTCAAAATTTATTGCTATGTACTTTAAAGTTAACTTTTGTGCTTTTACAATTATAGTGATATATCAAAAGAACTCGATGTCTGTCGTTGAAAATGAGTTTATACTTATGGAATAAACTTAGAAAGTTGCGTGGCATCTTTTGGAGTATATTCAATTTAGATGACAAATGTGCAACTTGATGTTCTTTAAAAACTATTTTCCCATCGCTATTCAGTTGCTGAGATATTTGGAGGAGCTGACAGCATTTTCAATTGTAGGGCATATTAGTCAAGGTTCTGTTTTACACTCTGATTTGTAACCCTGATCAATCAATTTGGTTAAATTGATTCAATGTAAAGTTGCCTTTTGAAAGAACATCAAGCTCATTCCCTTCCTAGTGTCTAAGTAGCAGTCATTTAGATGTGTGGGGGAGTACATAATATCTTTCAAAGAAATAATTAACCACCAAGGAATGATGTAGGAACAAAGAGTAGTAATGTGAAGTGACATTATATAACAGATCATTTACCTCCTATGTTACGTACCTATATGACTAAAGAAACAAATAGTTCACCAAATGGCAAAGTTAATTGTCTGCATTCATAGAGCACATTTTTGTGATATCATTTCTTTTTTTAAAAAGTGTTCATCTCTTTTATCATTGTGTATTATAGGTCTCCCTGGCACACATGGGCCAGAATAGCCACAGAATATGAGGACACACACATTCACAACTGAACACGGATTGATTCCTAATATATTGAGATACCAAAATCGATGATGACGGATTCTCAGCTGCCGCCCTCCACTCTTCTGTGTACTATTTACACTATGGAAAGCGCAGAAGGACATTGTTACAAGACAGTCGTCTCCCAATTCCTTCACCTGATCGAGCTCACTTGATTTCATTTGGTCCCCATTTCTCTTCAAGGTAGAAAAAAGCAATCTGTACTTTCTGAAAACATATTTTCTGCATAATGAAATCTGCAAGTCTTTCTTTCCTTAGCAGCCATAAAAGCTACTTTACTTTTAAGGCTAAATTTTTTTCCTGCCAAGCCTCACTGAAAAGTAATTTACCTTAAAGGGTAAAAACTTACATTATATCCATATATCTAATCAGTTTTTTTTACAAATAACCGTATTTTCATAAAAATGGCATATTGATTTCTCAGATATCCTGGATACTTTACAATTCACCAAGGAATATATTTTCAAAATGTTTATTAACCACCTTAAGAGACTTACATGTCAGAATAGGATGTTATTTTACTAATAATCCTCTATCTACCAGTTATTTTGATAAGGTCTGGGAGTCCCCCTGTCCTGTCTTCTAAACCATGTCACAGGGACACAAAAACGTGGTATAGCATTAGTTCACTCTTCTCAGAAGCGTACGCCCAGCCAGATGAGACCTGGGATTTACTGGGGAACAGCTGGGAAAGGTAAAGGAAGAGGGGAGCAGGAGCAGACAGAGAGCAGAAGGACCATGAAGCGGGTTGGCACCGATGGAAAGGGGGCAGAGAGGGAAGGGCTAATCAGGAATAGACTCACCGCAGAGCGTTTCTAAAGAAGTCACAACCGGACCATCAAGGTCCTCCACCATAGAAAATGGGCCCATGGCAAGACCAGTTCCACTCTTGTCCCCACAGCACCCCCACTGTTCCAGGCACAGATGGGAGGGAGCAACCCGGGGAAGCGAGGCCTCTGCAGGGAGCCAGCGATGCGCCCAGGGAGGAAGCCAGGGACTGGCGGTGGGCGCTGCGCCCTCCGCAGGCTCTCCAGAGGGCGATCTGAGGGACGCGCTCCCCTGAGTGTGAACTGCATGCCCCTCCCCACCACTGAGGCCTTTGTGCTCCTGCTATTGGCTTGTTTATTTGTTCAGCAGCTTGGCTAGACTGTTTCAGTGACGTCTGTGTCTCCCGCAGGGTGGTCCCTCTGATATTAATGCCCAGAGAGCACAGCCTTGGTCGAGTGCACTGTGGCTCTGGGATCTCAGTGATTTTAGCAGGACTCTTTGTAACTGTCTCCCTCTTCCCTCTGCTTGTGTATCACACCAGCCCATAGGTAGCACTAATTTATGGCTGATCGCTCTGTTGTTTGCCTTGAGCATGATGGTTTCACAATCTGACTCAAACAAACGGGATCCTCTCTGCCAGATACTTGTTAAGGTCAATTTGTGAGCTTAGTTCTGACCCCAAGAGCACCCTTTTCAGCAACTCATTGGCCTGCGGTAGAGCTTTTTGCTTTTAGCTGAGATCTCCACTGCTTTCTATAGCCCTTAGACTTGAATTTATCCACACTCTGTTCCAAATAGTGTCGGTTTCTTAAAGACATGCTCCACAAAAGTCTGTCCTTGGAGTTTGTCTCTTTCTTGGGCAAAATCCCTGCATCACTGCTCTGGATCCGAGGTGAGGACAGCGGCCAGTGTCTCTCTGTAGTTACACTCCTGCTTTCGGGGTGCGCACGGTACTCTCTGCACTCTGGGTCTTGCCTCTCCTCAACTTAAAATTTTACCCTACAAAGCATCAGGGGCTAGAGTGATCAGGGCCCTAAAATTCTTAGCCCCCTAATCCTGGTGTAGACAAGGGACTCACCAACATTTTGGTTGCACTCTACTGGATTTAGCTGCTGCCACGCAGAGCTGGGTGTGGGGTGGGGGTGGAAATGCTGGTGGGCCACTTTTCCTGGGGAGACACCAGCACCACAGGCTGAGAGCTAAGGGGAGGGGGAGCCCACCTTCCTGGCCACCTCTTCCCAGAGTGGATCTTCCTTCATCCTGCTTTGTGGATGGGGCTCAAGTGTCAGCAGGAGGGAGCCGGTCACATGTCTCAAGTGGAGCAAACTAACTGTTCTTACTGAGGTTTAGTAGTATTTTCTTAAATAAATGTTTCTACATTTTTATATATCTTCAGTACAATTTCCAAAGACTCTAAGATGTTATTTTTTTTTTCTAAGAATGTTCCAAATGTATGGTTGTTTTCCCGCAGAGCAAGTTGGTGAGGCTCCTCATGCTACCATTTCAGAAGTCCTTAAGCAACTTCAGAAGCCATGGAGACTGAAGCAAAATTTTGCCCAAAGGATTTGAAAGTAACTAGAACTTTGTCTGCTATCCAAGATATGATGGCGGGGGGTGGGGGATCAAAGAAATTAAGAAGTGATCCCTCCGTGAATCAAAACCTCGTTCTTTTAGAGCTCCCCATGTCTCCAGGAGAAGCTGTCAGTTGCATACAATACTTTGGCCACTGAGGCTCCTGGAACTGCCACAAAACAGAAATGCAGAGGAATTTCAGACCACAGCTTAAAAATTAAAAGCCACATAAGAAAGTGTACTATTAAAACAATTTGAAAGAGAGTTTTAAAATTGTAAGAAAGGGGAGAAGTATGATCTGGCAGGAATAAAAAGAGAGCTCGAACTGCATCTGAGCCTCTGATGATGGAATAACCGAAGCACACAGGGAATGCTCACATTTGTTCCCATTTCTTGGTGCGTGTGTCCTCTTATTTATTTAAAAAACCTCACGCAAATAAAAGAAAATCACTCTGATGCTCAACATTATTATTTCTGTTTTATACGTAAGATTTCTAACCACAATCATTAAACTAGAGGGAAAATATTTTTATATGGAGAAAATAATTGAGCAGTTTCAGTATGAGCCTCCTGAGAACAAAAGAATGCAAAATACTATTCATTTTCCTTCTGGAGAAAATATTTTTACTTTCACTTTCTCTGGACAGATTTTAGACAACCTGAACTCAGCTTTAACTATTCCCAGAAGACTTGACATTCGGACTTATTATAATGAATAGGGCCTTAACACTAAATTCCTGCCAAAGGTATTCAGACAACACCTCAAATAAAACTCTCTTGCAGGCAACTGAAGACTTAATAAAATCGAATAATGCATTCTGAGTTTAAAAAATAAGGCCACAATACTGATGATAATAAATCTCAGTGGGGGGATTTGTGTTTAGCTATCCAGGATGATTATTTTTGCTAGAATATTGCTTTTAAAAGAGGAATTTAATTGAAACTGATATTACATTGAAAACTAGACTCTAAATGCAACTCTAAAATGATATTGCCAGACTTCTAGGATGGTGGATCCTTTCAATAAGATCTAACAATTGATTCCTTCAAAAGTGTTTAATCCCTTGCATCTGAATGTCTGTAGCTCATTGGAGATCAATCTGCCTGTGATGCAGTCATGATTCCTCACCCTAATTGACTCAGTGGTCCTCAGGAAGAGTATTTTTTCCAGAAGTTGAGTATTTTTTTAATGAACTAATTTTCAAAGATACTCAGGACCACTCTCATCAGAGCAAAAAAAGAACTCTCACAGCATTCATTCCCTGTAATCAGATATCTAAGGAATAGATACTGAGCTACACCAGCCAGGGCTCAAAAGAACATTTCTTATGGATACTTTTATTAATATTTGTGTGTTGGGCATTATTCTAAGTCTTCATTCAGAGAAGGTATTCTCTGGTCTTCTCCCCTGGTCTACTAAGATCCAAGTGGACCAAAATTTTATTAAAACATATTTTATATATACCTAAAAGGACTAGGTTCTAGCCCAGTCTCTCAGAAACTACATTTGAAAAACTGAAAACAGCTACTAATTAAATGCATGTCTCCTAGATATACCAATTTTTTTTCAAAAAACATCTTTTTTCACATTATTGACATTGTTTTATTGTTTTTAAGTGGGAACAAAATACTTGAGTAATTACTGTCGAGAACAATTTATTGCCCCTAAAATAAAATCCTTACATTTTGCAAATGAGCTCACATAATATGTACAATATTGAATGACTCTATTCAAAAGTTTTTCTATCCAACAAATTGAGGCCACATTGTAATATTAAAATCAGGCCTGTGTTCCATATCTGGCCTTTTCATTAACTGTGTGACTTGACTTAAACTATTTCCTTTTCTTTCCCTCACTTTCCTCAACTGCAAGGTGTACATAGGAACGGCATGTTTACCTTAAGTGACGACAATAATAAAATGAGAAGACATTGAGGAAGATTTTGACATGTAGGAAATATTCAGTAAATGTCCCCTGTTTTCAGTTAATTCACAGCTGACCTGATGAGAAGTTCATTTTAAATAAAAATTACGAAAGCCATTTGGCTCTAGTTAAATTTTAAAGCAATTTAGATTAAATCTATCAGTTTTATATTCAATGGTAATGTTCTCCATAATTTCAAGCAAATTCTTGCCTCAGTTGTGTCACGATGTGTTTATATTTGCTTCTCAGGATGAATTTTGCTCTGTTTTTGGTTACATCTAGGGAGAATTGGACAATCCAGACAATTCCACAAGTTTACATCTAAAATTCTTAGAAGATAATGAGAGATTCTGCCAAAGGCCATTTGAAACATGTGATATTTGAGAATCTGTCAAATAAACATTTTAATTAACCTTTTCTTCCATTTCCCTGAGGTCTATTCTTGTACTAAGATATCATGAACAAAAATACTTGGACCATGTTCTCTCAGATGCTCAAAAAATAATACCTTCTCTGAATGAAGACTTAGAATAATACCCAACACACAAGTATTAGTAAAAGTATCCATAAGAAATGTTCTTTTGAGCTCTGGCTGGTGTAGCTCAGTAGATTGCGCACAGGCCTGCGTGTAGCTCAGTAGATTGCGCACAGGCCTGCAAACCAAAGGGTCACCAGTTTGATTCCCAGTTAGGGCACATGCCTGCATTGCAGACCAGGTCCCCAGTAGGGGGTGCTCAAGAGGCAACCACACGTTGACGTTTCTTTCTTTCTACTCCCCTTCCCCTCTCTCTAAAAATAAATAAATAAAATCTTTAAAAAAATATATGTTCTTTTGAACCATTTATTTTTATATCTACAACTTATCAAGATTATTTATTTATTCCTGATACCTCAAATGTATGTTCCTTCTTTATTATAATTCCACTTTGAATTCAATAGCTATAAAAATATTTGTTTCTTGAAATAAATTAATATGTTTTTCCCTCCTCCTTTTTTTTTCTAACTCATTTTTCTTTGCATTGTAGGTTCCAGGAAAATGAGAGCTAATATCAGTATCTGGAGATACCAACTCAGTGCAGAATTCCTGGTAACAGGCATTTCTCTGCTTTTCTCCTTTTTTCCCCTAATTACTCTGCTTTTAGTGTTTGAATATGTAGAAGTTGCCCCAAGACTTTTGAAGAAATACATAACAATACCATCCAGTAAAATTAGTCAGAAAATTAACAAGTTCTTTCTATATAATAGAATTACAGAAAAATTTTATTTTCTTCCTTCTTTTCTGCAACTCCGATTACGGTGGTAGTCCAAGGCAAATCCTGTGCGATGCAGTGATAAATTTGCTTCACTGCAATCTAAAATCTTTTCTCCCCTTCCTGCAGTCATTTCATGATTTTGCCTCATCACTTGAAATAGCTTTTCCTCTGATTTTAATTTCTCCCAGTTCTTATTACACATCTCTTGGTTCTAAAATAGAAAGGTACAATTTCCAAGATGTTATAAACAACTCTTCAGGGGAATGATCTTGGCATATACTTCCCTTAGAAATGGCAACAGAGAAATACTCCATTTTTCTATTTCAAATTGACAGACCTACCTACATTTGGAATCACATCTCCTTTCCTTTTATGTAACAAACATTGCCAGTATCAGACACTAGTTTCTTCTCTTCTTTGCATCCCTTCGGGTCCCAGAAGCCATAGCGGCTTCAGTTTTCCCTTATGTGTGTGAGCTCTGCATCCTTTGCCATGAAAGTTTTACTCCCACTCATTTAGTGACTATTTTATTATAACCTCCTTTTTCCCACTCTTAGGAGCACCAAGAATACAACATGGAACTACACAGAAACATTCCTTCTCCACCAGAAACTCATTCCAGATGAGAGATACGGATAACAAACAAATAAATAGCAAACTCACAAACAGAATTATACATACTCTGTTGAGAATAATGCATGCTCCAGGAAAAAAGACAGAGACTAGGTGAGTGCATGTCAGAAGTTGTTTGAAAACTTAAATAGCATATTCAGGCCAAGTCCTTCCCCAACAGGGTGTTATGTGAACAAGACAGAGTCCTGAAAAATGACAGGAAAGCACATACCAAGTGGAGATAACAGCAGTTGCTTAACTCGCTGTCTCTGTTTAAGGCAGAAAAGGGGTCTCGTTTGTCTGGTGCAAAATTAATTAGTGAAAGAGTAGTAGGAGGCAGAGAGAAAGCAAGTCGGAATGGCAGGGCCCTAAAGGACAAAGCCGTGGCTCAGACTCCTTTTCTGGGTGTTGCGGGAACATGAAGAAGAGTTTTAAACACCAAAGTGATGTAATGCACAGGACATTTTAACAGAATCATCCTGGTAGTTCCATTGAGTATATACTGAAGTAGGAAAATGTAGGCATTGAATGAGTCTTTTAAAAGGTAACACTAACAGGATAACTACTGCTATTGATGAACAAATAGTATAGTAAATTTTTAGTTAAAACATTACTGAGGTATATGAGTTCCATCGTAAAATAATTGTTGATAGCATTATCAGCATATCCAATATATTATTAATTTTACAAAAAATTACATGAATATTACATTAATCCCAACACTGATTTTCTCATCACATACTTATACTTCAAATTCAGAATTGTTATTAACCAGCAAAACAGTGGCAAATAATCTTGATAGGCAGAAATTTGGTAAAATAAAGCAGACTGGAAAATCTAGAAGCCCAAGAATATTAGGATTATTAGTGAAATTTCATAGAACATGGTAAGAAACCAGTTTAAATCATTTTTAATTGCTGAGTAGTATTTTATTATGGTAATAGATCCCTATTTTGTTTGTTTTGTATTTAGTAGTATGCATTCATTTCTGTTTGAAACAACTATAAATAAAGCAACTAACATTCTTGTACATATCTATTGGTGCACATTCGTATGCATTTCTGTAGAGTAAATATAGAAGAAACATATTTTAGGTCAGTGGCTATGTACGTGTTCAGTTTTGGTACATTCTGACAGTTTTCCAAAATGTCAAAGTGGTTTTACCACAAATCAATTAGAGTCCCTATTGGTTCGCATACTGGCCAATATTTCTTAATATTATTCCCAGGCTGATTTTCCTCCCATTCTGATTATGGCTCATCATATCTTAACTTTGGGTTTAATTTAACCCCTGATTACTGATATTGTTGTGCAGCTTTCATACTTTTATTGGCTTTTAGAGACTGTGTGTATGTATGAAGTTCCCATTCAAGTCTTTTGTTCATGTTTCTATTCTATTGTCTCCTCTTTAAATCAATTATGAGTTCTTTATCTATCATGAATATGAACCCTTTCTTTATCTATCATGAATATGAACCCTTTGTCTATCATGAATATGAGCCCTTTCTTTATCTATCATGAATATGAACCCTTTCCTTATCTATCATGGATATGAACTCAGAAATATGAACTACAAATATCTTTTCCCATTCTGTGGCTTGCTTTTTATGCTTTTAATGGTATCTTGTGATAAAAAAGATGTTCTTAATTTTAACAAAGTCTCATTTTTCAGCCTTGTTTTTTTTTGTGTATAACTATTGGGATATTTATAGAATTGTCTTACTCAAAAGTCATGAAAATATTCTCCTATTTTATCTTCCAGAAATTTTATTATTTTTGACATTTAGATGTATTGTCCATCTAGAGTTGATTGTTGTGTAGGGTGTAAAGGAGGGGCGATGTTTCATTCTCCCCCTATTGAAATATCCAGTGATTCATTGCCACTGTTTTTTAAAAATCATATATCTTCTCTGTATTATAATGGTACCTTTGTCATCAGATAACCACACATATGTGGCTCTGTTTCTTTAATTATTTTGTCCATTGTTCTATTTGTCTTTTGTTTAATACAACACTGTGTTCAATATTGTGGCTTTTGACTTGGTGTAGTAATTTCTCCAAATTTTGATTCTTTTAACACTTTTTAAAAATTATTTTATTGTTTCTCAATTACAGTTATCTGTGTTTACTACCTCCCATTCATCCCCACCCCAGCCATCCCCACCTCCCTTCCCTGATTCCACCCAACCTTGGTCTTGTCTATGTGTCCTTTATAGTTGTTCTTGAAAACCCTTCCTCCTCTCTCCCCATTATCCCCTCCATCTCCCCTCTGATTACTGCCAGATTGTTTTTAACACTTTTTTAACACTCTTATTGACCCTTTACTTCCTATAAGTTTTGCATCATGCTGTTCATTTCCACAAAATTTTAATTTTGATTTAAAATTATTTAAATACACGGAACAATTAGGAGAAAATTGACATTTTTATACTATTGTGTCTTCAAATTTACATAGGAAGTTTTTAGTTTTGCTCAGCAATGTACAGAGATATTGGACTTTTAAAGTATTTAATTTTATCATTCCTAAACATTTGATAGATTGTAAGGTATTTAAAATTATACCTTTTATGTGCATTGTTATTTTCAAATAGTTTTAAACTTACTACAGAAAAGTTGCTTGATTCATTCAGGAACTCCCATGCACTGTTAATTCTGACTTGCTAATTATTTAGAACTTGCTGCATTATTTGCATTATCTTTCTCTCTCATTCCCTTTTTTCTCTCCTATTATTTTTTTCTCAACCACCTGTAGTCCATTTTCAAATTTCAGCATTTGTCCCAATAATGTCTTTACAGTCACTTTTTTTCTGGTTCAACATCTAAATGAAGGATAAAACAATGCATTTTGGTAATACCTCTCATTTTTCCTTTAATTTGACACAGTTCTTTAGCCTTTTATCATCTGTCTTACCCTTGGCATTAAAAAAAATAAAGGCCAGTAACTTTAGTTATTTTGTAGAATGTCCTTCAAAATTGATTTAACTAATGTTTCCTCATCATTATGTTCAGTTTCTGGGTTTTTCTGAGAAGTGGGGTTTGGTTGGCAGAGTCAGGGATGCCGAACAAGCAATGTGGTGTCCTTCTCAGTGACTCATAAAGAAGGCACAAGAAATCAGTTGTCCAAATTTTGGTAGCATTAACTCGGGTGACTAGATAAAGGTATAATGGTAGTTACTCAAGTAGGGCATCTACTTTTCAGTTTCTAGTTAATAAGAAATATATGGAGCAATGCCATATGAATGTCCATTTTCCTCATCAAAGTTTCACCTACTATTTCACACTGATAGCTTCCTAGATTAATTATTTATTGTGTATTTATAGGTAGGTATTCTTTGGTAAGAGTTTTTCCTTCTCTGCGATTCATTCATTCATTTATAACAGCATGGATTCGGTATTCATATTTTATTTAATTGGTTATATTCCTTCACTATTATTATTTAATTTCACGCTCAAATTGTTGAAGGTTAAGCCTGTGCAAATCTTCAATCTGTGTAGTTTTGACAGGTCCCTGCCATTTTTTGAGCACTTTCTTCCATTATAGAAGACTAAGCTGTCTCTGGCTCACTCTGTACTTCTGCCTGAATGCTGGAATGAGCCCTTGGTTCAGAGAGCCCAGATTTCCCTTGATGGAGAATCTTATTTTATAACTAAACATATGAGCAATAGGAGGCCTCATGTGCCTGATTCCTCTGATGGGAGAAAACTAGGAAGTATGTTTGTATATACAACTTACACACTTATTATCTATATTTATGTGTATACCATCTATACACACATATTAACAATATGTCTATATATGTGAGTATATAAATATATCTTCACAAAATTTACAAATGTATATTATATATTCTGTATTTATATATAGTTGCTGTATAAATTGAGTTCCCTCTTCATATTCCTGTTCCTTCCTTAAAAGTGAAAAATCTGATTTTCATTATTCTCAGTGAATTTATTGAATTATATAAGTCTCTATCTATAGAAAGTAGTTTCAGAATTATTAATAAAGACCACTACCAAAAGCAACCCTACTAACTAGAATTAATATTAATATTACCTTTTGTGTACAGGTAAAATGTATCCACAAAGAGAAGCAAAATTCACAATTTTAGGTGCACAGTTCAATGACTTTTGCAAGTGGATACCATCTTCCTATCAAGATAGAGAACATTCTTTCACCCAGAAACTTCCCTCATGGCATTTCCCAGGCAATGCTCTGCTTCCTCATACACACACACACACACACACACACACACACACATAGGTATGTGTCTATGTATTTATAATTGCCTTATAAGAGGTGACATTTTTCAGGGATGTTGTTGAACAGCCTGGTGTTCAATGATGACTTGCACATTGGTAAAAGCAAGAATGTCTGAAGCATAATTTATAAGTTCAATATTTCTCAACAGTCTTTAATTGGCTTCTTTAATCAAATAGTATGTAATAAAATTTTATTCAATTTTTCCAGAGAAGGTCAAATTTTAGAGTGTTCAAGATAGCTAAGAAAATTATTTCTCAGATTGATGTGCAATGGTACTTAAACATACGTGGTTAATAAAGATGTCTCAGCATTTGCTAAAATGTAATTTCAGCAGATATAATTCTGTTATTTATTGCATAAAGAAGAGTCACTCTATAAAGCCAAGTTATATAGCATACTCTATCATCAGCTTGTTATGGCAATTTGGAAGCTATCCTATGTATATAATATCAATCTCTAATTTTGGCTCTTCTACCACTGAGTATCGTAGGTAGTCTTTAAGAGATCTTAGAGTATGCTTGTCATTTTTTATTCATCGACCCAAACCTAGAGAGGACTTTTAGTGCCTTCTCACAAATAATATTCTCATCTGAAAGTGGTCCTTTATTATTTGAATCCATGGAGACTCAGTCATGTGGTCAGGTAAACTGAGACTTCTAATTGCCAAATATTATTTCCTTAATGACTCAAATTAATAATTAAATAGGTTTAAAACCTCCTTATCACTACTTTTATTTCACAGCACCCATGGGACTTGATGCCACCAGGTGCCATTTTTCTTTTTTGTGGCAAAAGGTTGATAGACAGGTCCAACTATTATTTCAACTTAGAGTAATGACAAGTAGTAATATTCAAAACTCTAAATGCTATCTTTTCTGAGGAATATTTCTTACCAAGATAGATTTGATGAGAAAACACAAAATGTCATTTTAAGGAGAACTTCAGATTTAAGTGAAAACTGTGGTTTAGTTAAAAATGTGGCACATAAGGATAAACCTATAAAATATGCCAAATGAAGTGATTATTTTATAACTGGGAAAGACAGTGGT
Source organism: Artibeus jamaicensis (assembly GCF_021234435.1). NCBI lineage: Eukaryota > Metazoa > Chordata > Mammalia > Chiroptera > Phyllostomidae > Artibeus > Artibeus jamaicensis. The sequence continues at coordinate 19,785,740 of NW_026522056.1, forward strand.
GGGCTCAGAAGCATTAGCACAAATTGTCTAATTCCATGATCCATTTTCTGCTCGAGTGATGGCATAATAAGTGGATATGTACAAGCCTAGCAATTGTCAAAGTAGCTAGATCGGTGACTCAGGTTCTGGGAGGTGTGTCAGCAAACTGCACTGACACTTTCATTACAATCATGGAAGATCAGGGGTTCAGGAGCAGAAAGGACCAGTCTCTGGAGGCACAGGAAGAGGAGGCAGAATGAAAGAACTTGATATGATGGATGGGATGAGATTACGGGGTTGGCGAATTCTGCAAAGAGACCTGAAATAAGTGAAGAATTGTAGTAAATGCACCAATCTTATTTCTGAGAAAATGAGTTATCAAGAACACTTTCAAAAGAAGAAAATAGGATACAATCGGAGCACGATTGCAGAGAAATTACATTTCCCAAGTCAGAGCAGCTGAGTAGGAAAATCACATCGATGCTGAACCACTGAGCTGCTAACTTCAGGCTCTCCTTAACACAAGATAGAGTCATCTCGAAAGTCCTTGAGGGATATATAAAACTCTTATTAAAAGAGTGACAATAGTGAGCATGAGAGGCAAATGAGATCATCACACATAATCCAAATACAGGAAGAAAACTAAGACGTTAATTGTATAATAACAAAAGGCATGAATTGGGTGGGGCAGATAGGCCTGAATTCACAAGTTACTCAAACTTTTCGAGCTTTGGTATTATAACATTATTTTATAGAGTTCTTCTAAATTTAGAATATCATTAACATATGTAATACATTTACTGTGGTGCGTGGAACATAGACAACATTTAATAATTGTTAGCTATTAATAATAACAGTATAATGATTTCCCTGAAGTAATTATTGAATCATTGACATTATTACTGAGAATGAAAAACAGTTAATTTTTAAAAATAAGAGACATAAGAATGCATGTGTTGCTAATTATGGACAGCTGTTATTCATTACAGTTACTTTAAGCAGAAGAGTATGCATTAGAGGACATGAAAGAATTTTCTTTGGAGAAAGCAATGCTAGTTGCCACAACCAATACATCTTATATCTAAAAGCCATAAAAATACGTTTTGCTCACGTGAGTCTAAGTGGCTCTCTTGGATCTTTCAGCTATGACCCCTAGGACTTGTGGTCTCTAAGGCCACCGCAGTGCAGATGAAGACTGCTATAGGGTTATTCTGGGTGCTCTGAAGTGTCAGACCTGTGAGGGTGACTCCATCAATTCTGCACCCATCCCATGGGTCAGAACTGAATCCCTGGTCCACCACTGAGCCACAACAGAAACTGGGAAATCTAGTCTCCTGCGTCTAGTGTGAAGGAATGGTGTATTGTAAATGTACACAGCCTCTGTCATTGAATCCCTGCAAGGGCCACAGTGGTACTCACACTAAAACATTCCTCATGGATAGCTTCCACATGGAACGTACCACCCTCACTACCAAGCGCCAGAGATGCTGGGATTGTTGCATTCCAAGAAACTGGTTGTCAGTGCGACCATACCTCCAAGAAGATCAATGTCCACCCCCTTGTCAGCCTCCTTCCATTGTTCTCTTTCAAATCTAGATCCTGTGCAGATGCGGTGAATGGACAGAGAAGCTGGTTACTATGACCAGATCATTGCTGCCAGGGAATGTGTGGACGTGACCCGCATGGCTTTACCTCAGGAAGTAAAGACATTATGTGTTCACTTTACAGGAACTAAACACATACGTGTAAATTGGTCAGACATAGCAAGGATGTGCAAAGATTTAAATAGTTGCAAGTGACGAATTTCTACTAAATATTGCTAAAGGAAATATTTTCATGCCCTAAATGTTTCCCCAAGCATTGCCTTAAAAAGCTGGAGGGAAGATGCTCTGTCATCTAGGTCCGGAGCAAGTACCAAAATCAGTACTGAACTCGGATGCCATAGCATGATTAATCAAAAGACCTTATCCTGGGCTTTTCCATTTCGCCAGGAGTGTCTTTTTATAGCAAAAATAAATTCAATATTTTATGTCGTTAGGTCTCGATAGTCTTCCTTAATCTGTAACAATTCCTCAGCTTTTCTTTGTGTTTAGACAATAATGTTTTGAGAATACAGACAGGTATTTTGTAAATTGTCCCTCAATTTGGGCTTATCTGATATTTCCTCATGATTAGAAATAGATTATGTCAGCAATCTATTAGAAATAGATTATGGTTTTTTTTGTCAGCAATATCCTTGAGTGGTATTATGCTCTCAGTGAGTCATACCCAAAGGCACATATTATTTGTTTGTCCCATTGCTCATGATGGAAACCGTGGCCCCTTGGTTAAGGTGGTAGATACCTTCCAGGGCCCTTCGCTGAAGTTACCATTTCCCCACTTTGTTATCAGTGAGCATCTTGTGAGGGACCTATGTTAGTAACCTGTTATTCCTCCAGCTTTCAGCCATTAGTTTCAACATCCTTGGTGACTGGCATGAATCAATTTTTATGATGACAATTGTGAAATCACTTTCTAAAATAATAATCAAAAATACAAAAACACTTCAATGACCTGTGTGTCAGTCTCGTGCATGGGTCATGTCAATCTTTTCAATAATGTTCTAGTCTTAGTATACTTGTCACTAAAGCTAGGTCACTAAGAAAGATATTTTGAAGAGAGAGAGAGAACGTAATTCATAATTTCAATCTTTACACAACTCTTCATTTCATCATAGAGTTTTCCATTCTTTGTGTGCACACATGCCTAACATATAGTCTGTAAACCTAAAATGTATAAATATTTCATTTAATGGCATATCACATTTTTAAAATATATTCTATTGATTATGCTATTACAGTTGTTCCATTTCCCCTGCGCCCTTTATTTCCCTCTGCCCTGCACACCCCTCCCACCAGCATTCTGCCCCACCCTTAGTTCATGTCCATGGGTCACACATATAAGTTCTTTGGCTTCTACATTTCTTATACTATTCTTAACCTCCGCCTGTCTGTTTTGTACATGTCATTTATGCTTCTTATTTTCTGTACCTTTTCCCCCATTCTACCTTCCCCCTCTCTCCACTGATAACCCTCCATGTGATCTCCATTTCTGTGATTCTGTTCATGTTCTAGTTATTTGCTTGGTTTGTTTTTATTTCTTCTAGGTTAATTTGCTGATAGTTGTGAATTTATTGTCATTTCACTATTCATATTTTTGATCTTCTTTTTTTTCTTTGACAAGTCCCTTTAATATCTCATATAATAAGAGGTTGGTGATGATGAACTTCTTTAACTTGACCTTATCTGGGAAGCACTTTATCTGCCCTTTCATTCTAAAGGAGAGCTTTGCTGGATAGAGTAATCTTGGATGGATGTCCTTGCCCTTCATGATTTTGAACACGTCTCTCCAGCCCATTCTTGCCTGTAAGGTTTCTTTTGAGAAATCAGCTGATAGTTATATGGGAACTCCTTTGTAGGTAATTGTCTCCTTTTCTCTTGCTGCTTCTAAGATTCTTTTCTTATCTTTAATCTTGAGTAATGTAATTATGATGTTCCTTGGTGTGTGCTTCCTTGCGTCCAAATTCTTTTGGATTCTCTGAGCTTCCTGGACTTCCTGGAAGTCTATTCCCTTTGCCAGACTATGGAAGTTCTCCATTATTTGTTCAAATAAGTTTTCAATTTCTTGCTCTTCCTCTTCTCCTTCTGGCACTCCTATGATTTGGATGTTGGAATGTTTAAAGTTTTCCCAGAGGTTCCTAAGCCTGTCCTCATATTTTTTGAATAATGTTTTCTTCATTCTGTTCTGGTTGAGTGTTTATTTCTTCCTTTTGTTCTATATTGTTGATTTGAGTCTCGGTTTCCTTCCTATCACTTTCGGTTCCCTGTTCATTTTCCTTTATTTTGCTTTTCATAGCCTTCACCTTTTCCTCTATTTTTTGACCATAGTCAATCATTTCTGCAAGCATCCTGATTACCAGTGTTTCGAACTCTGTTTCTGATAGGTTGGCTATCTCTTCATCATTTAGTTGTATTTTTTCTGGAGCTTTGACCTGTTCCTTCATTTGGGCCATTTTTTTTGTTTGTCTTGGCTTGCCTGTTACATAGTAAGGGGTGAGCCTTATATGTTCACCAGGTCAGAGCAACCCTGTATGAGGGGAAGGGGTCCGAGAGGGAACAATGCGGCTTGCTGCACTCTCTGCAGGTTTTCAGTCACCTCTGCCCCTACCCACAAGCAAACTGGGCCCTTCTGCTGCTGATTCCCAGGTGGGTGGTTTTGTGCATGTTCAAGGACTTTGTGGGTCTCTCCTGTAAGGCTGGGAGTTTCACACGCATCACAACCCCCATAGGTTTTGAGGCTTTATTTCCCTGCTGGAGCCCTGGGCTTTGGGGTCTGTCTTGTCCCCCAGTTGTTCCTCCCAGTTTATCTGGAAGATAATGTGGGACCACCTGGTCCTCCATCAACTGCCTTGCCAAGAGTCCTCTCCCCTGGCTGCCTGTCTCTACCCCTCCTACCGGTCTGGATGAATGTTTCTTTAACTCCTTGGTTATCAGACTTCCATACAGTCTGATGTTCTGGTTGTTTTTAAATATGTTGTTGTCTTCTTGTGGTTGTGTGAGGAGGTATAGTGCATCTACCTATGCCTCCATCTTGGCCAGAAGTAGAACATATCACATTTTTCACAGAACTTTTAGTGTTATTCTCATATAAATATTCTTTTCTTTTGAAGAGTTTATTTATTTATTTTTAGAGAGAGGAAAGGAGAGAGAAAAAGAAGTACAGAAACAATTAATGTGTGGTTGTCTCTCATGCATCCTCTACGGGGACCTGGCCCACAACCCAGGCTTGTGCCCTGACTGAGAACCAAACTAGTGACCTTTTGGTTCATAGGCCGGCACTAAATCTGCTGAGTCACACCAGCCAGGGCTATTTGTATATAAAATTATTAACGTCTACTAACAATCTGCCTTAACTCTGTATCTCACAAACTGTTCTTCTTTTAGGTTCCTCAAAAATCATCTCCTCTCACCTCTTTCTCATGGGCTGCTAGTCCTTGACCATAGAATGAATCTTGCTCTCAACGGTCCTTAGTCTATATTTCAATGTAAGTGATACTTTAATGAAGCTTAGACTGTACCATGTTTTTCTGAAAATGTTTTTCTGTACTTCTTTAAATAACTATCAACATTTATATACATACATATTTTTTAATTATCAAAGGAAATATCTGTCTCCCTGGAGACTGTGAGTGTCTTGGGGCTGAGGACCCTGGCACTGGGACCATTGCAATGTAGTCACAGATCCCAGTGAGCACAGGCAGAGTGGGAATGGCTGAGTACCTGCTTCTGAACATTTCATTTTTTTCTGTTTTGTATTGCATGCATGTGCTGATAAACATTGTCTTGCATAAAGCTCTTTTCAGTAATAATGTAATTCAAACCTTTAACTGGATTAATCTTCATGTACCCCAAAGAAACATTGACTTTCTTTTATCATTCTCTGCAATTTTGAATTTGCAGCTCAGACTTCAATCGTCATGCCTGATGGGCTTGTCAGCAGCATCGGTTTCAGCAACTCTTACTTTTATCTTGGATGCTTGCTCTTCTGCTAGGTTGATTGAAATAAACTCCCTTTTACTTTAACTAATTAAAGGGGCTGCCTCCCTAAATTCCTGTTCTTCCTAATCTTAATTGCCATTTTATCAGAAATAATCACTTGGTTTACCAGAAATATTCCCCCTTTTTCTTATCAAACTGATGTTTTATTTTAGAGTCTAAAACCTCGTTATGTTACATCCTAGTGGTATCTGCTCAGGAACTATCTTTTGAGTTAAATGTTTTCACAGCTATTTAAGTCTTACAGACAGGGCAGTTGTGAACCAGACAAATTAGGCAACACAGATCTCACTAAGAATCCCCACCGTCCTATCCTTTATTTCTCTGCAGAGGCCCCATAAATAATTTAACTCTCCCAAACCACTTCTCATTGACATCAGCCTTCAGGGCTGTGCCTTCATTATTTTTGCTCCGTTTCTATGTTTTCTCTTTTTACAAAGCCTCTTCGTGAATACCATTTCTCTCACGGCACCGCCCAGGCTCTGCCAAAACCAGCATTCTTACAGCTAAAATTCTTCCAGGCAAAGCCCCTAGGTTTTACATTTGCAGGCTGAACCTCACAGCCATTGATTTTTCTACAACAGTCTTCTCTGCTCGTATTTCTCATGCACAACTTCATTTGTAATGAAGGCCACACAGCGAGCTGGCACTTGCTCCTTCTCTGAGCTCTTATGCATAAACAGTAAGGAATTTACTCAGATTCAAGCTCTACACTTCAACTATTTTGTCCCTGATGCTAACCACACAATCAAAATATACGCTTAAATTTTTTTAAATGGCCGGCCACACCATGTTTCCTTCACTTTTTCAATCAACTCTGTTACATGAGGATAAATTACTTTGAAGAGAAGCTCATTGCTGCTTAATCTCTGTGTGGCTACACTAATCAATGAGAGAAGAATTAGCATGAACTTTTCCTACTTAATGAATATGAATTTGCTTGTCGTAATCACATGATTTGAATATCTTGTGAACCTTTTCACAAACCATTCTAATATCTCCATACCATGGCTCCTGAAATACTTGAGTGGAATGATATTCACTGATTATGAAAAAATACTCCAAAGATTTTATGTTAAATTGATTGTGCCATGTAGTCCCATTGATTAGGGCTTTTTCAAATCTGTACCATTAAAACATGAGATCCAGTTTTACCAATATAAAAATATGTCCTATATCATTTTATTATACCTTTGGATTTGGTTCTTACATGTAGTTATCATGAATGTTTAAATGATCTTAACTGATATGATTGGTGTGATTAGCAATATTTGCAGATTAACTTATGTGATTAATTTACACTTTTGTCTTTTTCAAACCCAAACAATGATGTGATATTTCTTTTCACAATTACTCATTTGTTTTAAAATTACCATAAATATTCTGTCATGGGCTAATAACTGGCTCCATATGTGGTAATGAGCCTCAACCTGAGATTCAATGTCTCTGTGAATGGTCGACATGAATGTCTGTGCATGTTTACTTTATTTGTAGAAGGCAAAACTATCTAGATGCTATTTAAAAGTTTATTTGAATTTAGGTCTCTTAAAAACTTTAAGGGCGAAGTTTGGGGGGTGTGAGAAAAAGAGTAGCCCTGAACCAAGACATTTAATATTAGTCACAACACAGATCATTTTACCAATTAAGGATTCTAAATATTTTGAGGTTTTTAGTTTCTGATATTTATGTTACATTTTGTAATGCTATAAAAATGATTTTGTGAAACATAAACCTAGCAATTAATGAAGCAGCATATTTTTCTTTGGACTTTTCATTTTCTTATAAAACAAACCAAATGCAATCAAAACTTGAAACATCAGAAAGACCGTTGCGACAATCACAACAAACATTCATGGCTATATGTCCAAAATCATTAATAAGCCTTCAGGGGAGAAGAAACTATGTGGCTAGGTTGATGTCATAGAAAACAAACTCAAGCTCTTTAGGTTAGGGTCCAACTTTTATGTGTGTGTGGACTTTATCAGGTTGACTGTGCTTCATTTTTGCAACTAAAAGAATGAGACAGTCACATGATTCAATTCCGTTATTTTCTTTAAAGGGAATATTGGTTTATATTCAGGAGAAAGCCACAGAACACATGCAGTATAAAAACTTCTCTTTTTAGAGCATACACATTGAGCACAGGTTTGTTATACATGCCTTAAATTCAGACATGCATAGGTTTTTTTTAATTTAAAAGAAATCTCCTAAAGCATGAAAGCTTAAAAATACCTTTATTGGAAGATTAAATAAAATTAAAACTCAGGCATGTCTACAGTAATTTTTATCAATATTCATAAACCACTTGAAGATGTTTGGTCACTGGGGATTATTTTATTTAAACTGCTGCACACACCTAATCTCTCCAGGACACCTTGGAGACTGTCTCCGAAACCCTTGAATAAAAATCAGCGTAAATGCAGCGGAGGGTTGGAGTGACTTCAAGGAAACAGAAGGTATCACCTTGAGAATTTCTAATTGCTGCGTAAGCAACAAGGCAGAATGGAGTGTGTGTTTGGTGAAGTTTGGCCAAGATACACAGTCGTAGCTATAGTGAGTGAAATGCAGAAACTGTGAAAACAAATCTGTTGATGCCTGAAAGACCACACACCGCGAGGTGGTGAACTTTTCAGAAGGCTTTGTTATTCCAGCTGAGCACCAAGAAGAGCGTGTCAGCTCTCACATGTATAAATTAACTTCGCCGAGCCTGACATTTCTAAGCTATGAAATAGTTGATCTTTTTAATCCAGCAACTGTGAGGGATTGCTGTTCAGAAAATCACTTGGATTATGCAATCCTGGTCTTAAACTGTATTAGGTTCTATACAGTGTTGGTTCACTCAAATATTAATTGTCTGAGTCACAATAGCCAGACTCAGTCAAACTGGAAGGGAGTTAGTTAGACCTTGTAAGGCACTAAAGTCGGCCCAACTATAAAACACCAGTTACTATGAAAATGTCAGCAGTAACATAACATATTCTGTAAAAGTAAAAATGCTTTTAAACACCTCTTTCAATGAATCTCATATTAAAGCAGAAGCAGATTTACTTTTTCTTAATTTTTCACATCTGAAGTTTGATACACTCTGTTTTGCTTAACTAAGTTAGTACAAGCTCAGAATTCTTTATCTGAAACCCGAGACCAGTGCTTTTTTAGATTTAGGAGGTTTTCTTATTTTAGAAAGGTTAATACTCTGTATATACCATATATTAAGTAATACTCCAGGGTCTGGGGTGACAACCTCCATTCAACTACATTAATATTTATGCAGTGAAATGTATGAATATTTACAGTAGGTGGGATAAAGACCAAGAATAACTTAATGTTAGATTAAATAGGTTTTGCTGCCATAATTTGCCACAAATTTATTATGATACTTATGACTTACAGAGCTTTTAAATATTGGAATTAGAGGACTTTAATGATCCAAGTTAGTCACTCAGAGGTCCAAAGTTTCTTTACTTTCTACTTCTAAAGATGGAATGGAATGTAACTTCATGAACCCTGGAAAGACTCCTTGCAAAAGAAAATTCTTACCCTCAAGTGACAGTAGAAATGGCTTAAAAATCAATCATTTTTAGGAAATACATAAGATTGACTTAGGTTCCCTCCACACTATACTTAACTAATAAAAGATAATTTGCCGAGAAAGTTTTGATACCAAGGTCAGATGGTCTAAGAGTATTAGAATGAGAAAAAATAAGAGAAATTTTTCTTTAAAATTTGGAGTAACCTAAGTTTGCTGTCTTTCTGCATGAACCCATTCTAATAATTCCCCCTCCATTTTTCTTTATAGGTCCTGTCATGGGATTTGAATTTTGTTCTGGTAATGGAAGTTCATGTGGAGCTTAAGCAGGAAAGTGAGGAAACAGACCCACATTTTATTGAAAGCTCTGGCATCACATGGAGAAAAGAGGAAGACAAAGATTGGAGAGCAGGTAGCTAACTAGGAGGTCATTGCAAAAATGCAGGTACGAGCCCTGGCTGGTGTAGCTCAGTGGATTGAGCGCAGGCCTGTGAACCAGACAATCTCGGTTCGATTCCAAGTCAGGGCACATACCGGGCTTGCAGGCCAGTTCCCTGCAGGCCAGTTCCCAGCAGGGGACGCACAAAAGGCAACCATACATTGATGTTTCTCTCCCTCTCTCCTTCCCTTCCCCTCTAAAGATAAATAAATAAAATTTAAAAAATTCAGGTGCAGGTATGATTTAGTGGCCTAGAACTGCCAAAACTTGAAAGCACTTATAAGGTCAGAATTGACCCAATCTAAATGCTTCTGCCAAAACTTGAAAGCACCTATAAGGCAGAATTGACGCAATCTAAATGCTTCTTTGGATGTGGGGAATGACACCGGAATCAAAAATGGCTCCGAGACATCTCATTGCATAGTGATATCTTACACCAAAATCAAACATAAGAGGTGGAACAATGTGTATGCAGAGGGGGGAGGGGCGGGGCTGAGAGAATGAGCTCAGTGTCAAACAAATTGGATTTGAGTTTTCAATGTGCTGTCCAAATAGAAGAATCCACCAGGCAGACCGCTGTAATAATGGAAAGGTCAGGAGAGATGTATGGGCTGGTGATTTACATAGTTCTCAGGAATATATCAACATTAAAGATAGTGCACGGAAATGTAAAGTGAGACATGCAACCCAAGGCAACCGTTAATTACCACTCAGTTTCAGGACGAGACAGCTGCAAAGCAGACAGGAAAGACAAGGGTCCAATTTTTAGGAGGAAAACCCAAAACGCACAGTGGTTTGTGTCATAAAGTAAGAGGATATTTCAAAAAGGTCATATTGTTGGATTAAGAAATCAGTTATTTGTAAAAAAGAAAATGAAACTTGTTTACTAGATGCAATGGAAGCAAGGTCATTAACAACCTCAGAACGACAGCTGCAGGGAATCACAGGGCGGAAGTCAGACCGCCCGGGGTCGCAGAAAAGAGAGTAAAATAACTTTGGGATGAGGATGAGAAGAGATGGAGGATAGCTGTTTCCAAAAATAAAACCAACGTGGACAGACTTGAGCTTGTTTAAAAAAAGAACTGATGTGCAAAGGGATAGTGAAAATATAGAAGGGACAAAGAGTAAAGTAGAATAAAGTTAAGGAAATTTCTAAGTTTGGTGGCAAAAAGTTTATGGATTCTATTTTTCCCAAGAAATGGGAGCCGAGAGAGAAAGGAGGCAGTGTGGGTATGAAGGCTGAGGTGAAAAGAGAACATGTGATCCAGCAATGGTGAAAACGAGTGAACTGACCAGGGAAGCGTAAGAAAATCCCAGTATTGAGTTTTAGTGGAAGTTGCAGCTGAATGTACGGTGTCCTGGCAGAATCAATCTGCACAAAGTACAGTACCACAAAGAAAGAATAATGGCGATTGCTGTTCGGGGGGGGGGGGGTCCACCCTTTTGGCATCTCTGGGCGACACTGGAAGAAAAGAGTTGTATTGGGCCAACCATTAAATACATTGCTACATGTAATCACAAAAAAATCTCATAATGTTTTAAGTAAATCTATGATTTCATGTTGGGCCACATTCACAGCTGTCCTGGGCTGCCTGTGGCCCTCGGGCTGCAGATCGGACCCCTGTGCATGATAGATGACGAGAGGTACTCAAATATTCAAACCAAGGAAGTATCTACTAGTAAAAGTTATATTGATTTTTGGTGTTTTGGGGCACCCAGAAAGTGTAACTGAACATAAAATTTTAGGGATGTTAAGGGAGAATTGAGTAAGAATACATCATATTAAACTAACTTTTTCTCCTTTAGTGGGAATAGCAAATGGGTAGATGAGATGGTTGCTGTAGATACAATGTATGTAGCAGTTGTTGAGAAATTTATTTGCTGACCTGAATAACTACACAAGTAATTAGTCTGGTTTATACATTGCTACAAAAAAACAACCATGACCATAGTTGGCAGAGAGTAGGTCCACGGTAAATATCTGTTGGATATATTCATAAATAACAGACAATCATACAGGTTCATTAATACTAGGAGTGTTGACCACAGAATAAATGTTATTCTGCAGCAAAATCTCCAGGTGTGTGTTTGTGATCTTGTCTGGTACAATCTGGATGAGAAAATATAGCATGGTTATAAGGCTTTTATTTGATATACAAACAAGATGACCTAGAATCGGTATAAATAAAAAAGGCTGCATTTCCATTTATATAAATATAAGGTACAGGAAGTTAACAAAAGGTAAGCTCATTATAATGCTAATGGCATACCTGTTGAAAATTAAGCCAATTATGATTCTATGCTAAAAAATGGTGCTCTTATTAGGATGGTGATGCAGTCTTGTTCATTGGTGTGGACACATTTGGGACACAGTTCTCAGTTTTGTGTGACATACTGGTAAATTAGACAAAGTTTATCTGGAAATGGTAGCTAAAATCTCCAAATCTCAGAGGGAAATGATGATAGTGAGTATAAAGAACAAGAGGCCTGGGCAGAAAATTAGAGCATTGTCAAATACAATGGAAGAAAAGTTCATTGTCTGGTAGATTGTGCAATTTCCTGTCTTACGGAGGAACTTGGAGTTACTGACTGTAAGATATTGTCATACTGATATTTTTTTCTATGTCACTTGTCCTGAAGGAGACCTACAGGGGTTCAAAACAAAAACTATGTTTTAAAATAAACATTTTATTCTTTCTCATTAATGGAAATATCACAAAAAGCATTTAGTTCAGCTAGAGTCAAAACTTTTCAGTTAAGGTATTTTAGTTTCTCAATCTTGTTGAGCCAAACATATTTTTTTCTTATAAATATTTGTCTACCTTGTAATCGAGGGAGAATTACAGTTAACAGATCTGGACTCACTGTGTATAATCTTGTCTTCCCTATGTTTATAGAATATGAATAGTTTCCCAGAAAATAAATTTGCTTTCAACCATAATATTTAATGAGGCACTAAACTCTAGATTTTTCAGGTTTGGTTTTCAGATTTCTAAAATGAATATTAAGCTATATTTTTATCTGAATCGATTTGAAACAGTCACTAGTTAATTATGTATTTATCAGTGCTACTCATAAAAATGCTTCAGATATTGAGGTTAAAATGAATATTACTAAAACTGAAAAGCAAAATTATTGTGCTTATTTAGTTCTTTTTGATGATCTTTTTTATATAAGTATATAACATAAAAATAGAAGTAAGCCAGAGTTTATGCTTATATCTAGCAAGTATCTCTTGATACCTAGAATTTCACTATAATATATAAATAGCAACAAAATTCCTATAGGTACTATATTTCTGATGTTTTCCAAAAAGGTTATATATTTTTACCTATAAACTATAGAGAAGTTTTAGCTAACATAATTAATGTTAGAAAAAATGAAAAATTTAAATTTAGATATTTATAGTTATATTTAAATTGTTTATGACTTGTAAAGATTCATGGTGAGATTGTGTTAAATGGATTATGGACATGTTTTATGTGTTAAATCCCTTAATCTGTTGGCAGTGTTTTAATTAACTATGAATATATTGTGTATTTAACCATCACCTTCCACACAGCTGAACTTTGATAACTTAGAAATAATATGAAATATAAATCTAGGCTTAAATCTACTTTCAATATATACTGACTACAGAAATGCTTTGATATTTACACAACACTATAAATAATGTGGGCCTAAACCATTGAAATTAAATAAATTACAATTTAAAAAATATTTCAAGTTATATTGCATAAATAGATATGATTTTTAGATCGATTTCTTTATTTTCTACTATTGACTGGGCAAGACTTTTTATCTATATTTTTCTTGGATCAGGCAGAAAGTTTTATGTAAAGACCTTTGAAATTATTAATGAAAGGAAAACATTTTCTTAGCTGAATACAATCTCATTTTTAATAGCCTGTGTGAAAAATTGAGACCCAAATGCAACATGAGTTTAGATGAACTCAGGGAGGGAAAATATAAACCATTACTTGGTAAATAGTCTCATGGATTAATTTTATACATATTTAATTTTCTCATGTAATTAAAATCTGTCTTTTATATTTTAATTTCTCCTAGATGTGTGATTACACAGGTTCAGTAGCAAGTTACATAAAAACTCACACAGAGAAACCAGTCTAGTCTTTTTCTCTAAATCTTGCTAGAAAAACTGATCTGACTTACGAGATAATTAACTGTGTAAACACGACTGGCTGAAGTCGAAACAGTTGAATTCTGCTGTGTCGTCCATTTCTGGCTATAGCTTCTCGAACTAGTCTCTATTTTCAGGCTTAGATTCTTCACCTCTGTCAAGAACCACAGCGTGTTCTTAGTTGATTCGTTATGGTGAAGTGGTTGTTATGGTAAAGTGGACTGACAGGCAACTACAAAGCACATAAGAATGTGATAAAATTAATGATGTTATGCGGAGCACCATCTCTTCATGTACATGCAACAGTGTATTCTTCACCAGTCTGTATACTCTGAGTATTTTCTGAAAATATTTTGCCTCAGATTCTCTTCTGCGTGTCAAAGGAAGCCTCCATCACATGTATATGATATTCTTCTAAAGGAATGGAAATAATATAATAGAATGAGATAAAGCCCTTTATAGACTGTATCTCTTGGAGAGAAGTTAACCTACTGAGTATATATTTTTAAATGAAGATTAAAATGAAAGGTTGGTGGAAAGACGTGTCTCTTCACTACTTCGTGTGTCATTAATGAATGATGGTGGCACTCCTTGGGGAGTTAGTTACTTGTGCCAAGGCTAATTGGATTTTGATAGAGCATTTCCTCCAGCAAGTTTTATAAATGCTAAAAGCCTGAGACCCGGAGGTTGAGGAAGACAAGTTGGTTCTCCTTATGATGTGTATTCTTCTCATAAGCAGCCTTTCACGCTGGATTCCAGCACTCTCGCTAACAGTTGGTTTTAACTTCTAGGCAAAAAATTTATATTCTCTACAACTCAATGGAATCATGTACAGAACATATGAATAAGTCATAAAGAAGTTTTTACCAACAAAGGTTGAAGTGGAAGGTGTAGATTCTTATTTCCTTGAACTTCACTGGGGTCGGTGTTTACAAACGAATGCACAGAACGGTAAAGTGGAAAATGTGCTGAATTTGGAGTTCAAACTCAAAGTTAGGTAAACATTGTAGAGGTGCCCTTTCAAGTAAGTGACCCCTCAGCACCCCAATTTTCTAATTTTAGTGAGAGTGTAAAGCTATGTAATTTATAAGTTTCTTCTAAAACTATTGGTTCCAGAATCCAAATACTCTAAATATGTTTTGTGTTTGGAAAAGATTTTGTTGAAATCAATGCAAGCCGTTTTTTAATAGCCCAATTTCAGTGCATATTACAGAGGTTCTGGATTTGGCCCTGAGTTACCGTTGGAAAGTGCTATTGTTTAAGCAGCCACCTAAATTGAAACATGACTCTTACAATGTGTTAAGGCAAAAAAGAAGGGCTTTGCAAGGCTCTACTCTGTATGATTATAACAGCTATTGCTAGAAGCATCTTAGAGAAAAAGAGAGTGTGTATGTTTTGGTTTTCATGAAAAAAGTGTAATTTACAACTTGCTCGGCATGTAGCTTAAAAATTTATTATCATTATCAATAAATGCTGTATATTGCAAGAAATTTAAGATAATGCATTTTCAGTGTTTCAGAATAAATTTATATTCATATATAAACTGTTTAAAGATAATTTTATAAGATAAGAATATTCCCAAACAAATTATCCTTCCATTAGTTCAGAGCAATAAAGTATTCTATTGGCACTTTAATCACATTGCTACTATTTTTCTTCTTTTTTTCACCATCACCCTTTATATCTACTATGAAAACTGAAATTTATTTATTTATTGTTTTTAAGGTACTCAATTATCTGGACCTGTTTAATCTACGCAGACTTTTTCTTATTGTTTACCTATTTCTACCTGTTCTTCTACTCACTCCTGTCTTCTCTTGTCCATTTCTTTACTAAATCCCACCTCCATGGCTTTGCCAAGAATGTGACTCCCCAGACTAAATAATTGTCTTCGTCTTTTCTCTTTTGATACAAACCACAATTATGTTTTAAAATTAATTACTTTATTGCTTTTTAAAAAAATATTCATGCCCATTACAAAATATTCAGGCTATATATAAACAATAAGAAAGCCACAAGTTGTTCTAAGTCTCCCCACTTACAAATATCAATAATAAGCATGGCCGTACTTTCTGTGAATATTAGTTTAGACATCTCTCTAGGCGTGCAGATGCACACAAGTATACCAGCTGTATAAAAATGTCCTCAATAAAGATTCTTCTACAGTTTAAAAACTTGCTAAAGCTATAGGGGACACCCACAAAACCGGTTTTCTCCTGGAGGGTGAGCCCTTGTAATACAGGTTTCGACTGCTAGGTGAGTATTCTAGGAATCCATCCGTATCAATGTACCCACTGGCATTGTGAGAGGCTGCGGTCAGCTTCAGCAAATTTCTTTGAAGACTTTTTGAACACATTTGTGCATTTCATGATGGGTGGTTTATGAACACACCTGCCCACACTGTGCTGAGTGTTCAGTGGTGTTTGACCAAAAACAGGATGACTCCTGTGCCCCACACTCTTTATTCACCCAATCTCATCTCAAGTGACTTTTTTTTAACTTCCCTGGATGAAAAAAAGTTCTCAAAGGGAGACGTTTTTGCTGATGTGGAAGAGGTGAAACAAAAACCAGCAGAAGCCCTTTTAAAAGACATCAAAATTGACCAGTTCAAAAACTTTTTTGAGCAGTGGGAAAATGTCTCAATAGGTGTATTGCATCAGGTAGAGAGTACACTGAAGGTGACTGAAGTTTAAACATGTGAGGGTAAATACACAATTTTTTGTAAATAAATTCCATTTTGGGGGGTATCCCCTCAAATACGAAAGACAGAGTCACTGGTCTTTCAGCCACATTGTTTGACTTTCTATGTTACAGTACAGATTGTGTTTGTGCCTCTTAAGAAGTGTTCTGCCTGCCTCTCTTTGAACTCCCTTTATTCTGCAATGTCTAAATGTCTGGGACTTGCTGTCCTTCCATTTTGTGTGTTTTTAGTTGTGATTGAACTCAACCTACACTTTAGCTTTCTTAAAGATAGGGACTTTGTCAAATTTCTTTGTATTTCTCTCAGTTTCTGCCTTATTTTCATGGGCCAGTCACTTAGAAACTGAATACATATTAATTTGTTGAGTGATTAATAGAATTAAGGAGCATATGTAAATTTTGTATTGCACATTGGTTTTTGTCTTTTCTACATCTCTTCCACCACTTCCCTTTGAGTAATGGTCATTCAGTCCATTAATGGTCTTATTCTTTGGTGTAATATCACTCTTGGGCCCAATAGTTAGTTTTAGAACATGTATGTGAACTCAACTGGTATTATCGAAATCATGCTTAGAATTATTCTTTGATGATTAAGACAAAGGAAGCTCTCTCTTCTTCCGAATAACCTGGTATATGGGGATAAGGCTTGAAAGTGATAGTCTTTTGCCATCAATAGGTAGGTCACACTTAAGAAGATGCCAAATACAAAAGGAGGTTTGGAACAAGAAAACAGAAAAAGCCATTGGAGACCAGATTAATCCACGGAGGAAGACAAATTCATACTACATTTGAATGTGTCAGTTTCCTGAGTTGATAAATTCTCTATATTCTTGAAGTCATATGGAGTTAATTCATATTATTTGAAAGTGATCTCCCCCTAATTAATTCTTATATCACAGTTAATAAGTAGTAATAACTTTGCATTAGATAATTTCTATGAAATAAAATATAAAAGCACACACACCATATATTTATGTGTTTAAGTATAAGTTTTGAGAGCTATTCTATGAAAATACTATAGAAGTTTTTCTAGTGGAAGTCTTACATGATTCAATGACTGCAAAAAAATTGGGTTTTTATAAAGTTAGGTAGGTACATATCTACTTTTTGATGCTGCAATTCTATACTTACATGCTGACCCAAAAGAAATAAAAACATGTTCCAAAAAGACTTGTTCAAGAAGTGTAGAGCAGCTTTTATAATTTTTAAATGGAATTGAACAAATACCTAAAATCAGGAGAATAACTGAACAATAATGGTGTTTTCATACAATAAAGTACTACTCAGAAATACTGAGAAATGACACAAGAATGTCTTTCAAAAACATTGGGTTAAATTCTTTATGCCAATTGAATGAAGGTGAAAGTAAGGAAATCAAACATAGAAATTGAAACAGTGGTTGCCCCTGGGCCGTGAGAATGGAAGAGAAGGGACGTGAAGAAGTTTTATGGAGATGCTCTGTCTCAATTGGGACGGCACCTACGTGAGTTTGTATATTTGCCGAAACTCATTGAAATGCGCATGCAAGATCTGAGCATATGAGATATGGAAATTTTACCTCACCAAAAACAGATTTAAACAACTGACCTTTAAATTTTGCTATTCTTTTTTTTTTTAGAATGTATATGTATTGGCAATACTAAAACACTAGCTAAGTTTAAAAACAAAACTATTTCTTTTCATTAATCTAAACTTTTTTTGTTCTCTAGCCTAAAATTACAAATTAAAACAAGAATTAAATGTCAATGTGCTATTTTATTGTATTGTTACTGGATTTCACATATCTTTGCCAGGAGCAGTAATTTTAAGGGTACAAATTATTCTCATTTTTAATAGGGCTTCTTGTAAATAGTATTATAAATATATGTAATAAACTATCATTAAAATATAATTATGAATACAATAACTGTTATGAATATTATAAATACCATAACAAACATTACATATTGATTTTTACTTCAGTTATTGACACAAGTAGAACAGCATATATTATATTTATTTTTATAATTTTAAAATTAGTCTAAATAATAAAACATAAAACACTAATATAGGCCCTTTAAATAATAGTGTCATTAGATTTTTTTTTTTAGTGCTGCTTAAAATCATTCATTCTCTCAGTTTGGTCCACTTTGTAACTGTGACCAGTGCTTTATTTTATTTTATTTTATTTTTTTTAATTTTATTTAGTTATTTTTCAAGTTAGTGCTTTAAATTTCAGGGTAGGTGATTGGGACCAAAGACACTGGTCCTTAAACTTATAAAAAAGATTAGTTTTAGCAGAAAGGGAAAGAATTTCACTTTGCCAGTGCCATGTTCTCTATACTCTGCTGTTGCCTGCAAACGAAGTCTGGGGAATACCAACTAAACTTTTGTAAACATAACATGAGGTTTCAAGATATTATTTTCCTTAAAATAGACATCATTAACATATCAACAGTTCTATGATATGAACAAGAACTCTTTCTGGAATTACTTTGAGTATTAAAAACAAAATTATAATATTTTTATTTAAATTATTTGATATATCATCATTTTAATTGTCCAGGTAATTTTTATTGCACATTTCTAAGCTCTCATTAAAAATGAGACCCTCTGGCAAAAAAATTAGAAAAAATAAACAAAAATATTAAAAGGTGAAGCTATATAGAACAAGTAAGACCTGATAGACTAAAAAAGATTTTTTATCAAATGAGGATGATTTTACTATATACATGTATATATATACTATATATACATATTTACTATATACAGTATATATATATATATATATATATATAGTGTGTGTGTGTGCATAATAACTCAATTGTTAGGTGCAAAAGAGAATAACCCTTAAAAGCAGATTATGATAGCAATTGTGTTCTCCAAAAATTTAATGAGTTCCATGTCCTACAGTTTCATTAAGGTCATTCTAAATTTCTTATTCTTGGAAAGCTTATCATAAGTTCTGTCTGTCATAATTTCACATAAAGTCATTGACATACCCACAAAAGTAAGCCATTAATGTGAAGCAATAGGTTTTTGTCACCTTTAATGAAAATTAGCTTTATACTGATATTATTACCCATTTGCATCTCTTAAAGTGAACTCAAAATTAATTTCATAAAGCATATAGTCGAATGTTGGGATGATTTCAGCCTTGCTATGTCTGGTATGTTTTCTTTCAACTAAGTGACTGTTTTTCATAAGCCCTGTGTTCCTGGAAAGGACCAAAGTATGTGCCCTATTTACATTTAAATTGCATGTACGGTTGATTTCCTACAGTTCGAGCAACTGTTATCATCTTTTAATGCAGAGTATTTCATCTTGTTAGAAACTGATACTTCTAGTAAACAATTCTGTCTGAGAATTTGGTTTAGTTTCTCCCACTTTATCATGAAATAGTCTCAGTGTATGAAATAACACTTTGATTTTCTGGAGAACATGATGCATTGTTTACCGCAAGTGTCTTCCCATTTTATGTTAACATCAGGTGATATATGAAGGAAGGAAAACTGAAAGTAAGGTATTAGTCATCAAAGTCACTTTTCCTGGCACATTTTTAACTCAGCTTTTTCATGTCAGTGTGAGATATAACTCTTATTCCAGGCACTACATTGCCATTTGAATGCATTGTTTTCCTGCTGAGTGTTTGAAACCATGAACAGCAGGACGGACTAGCAGCTGAGGGGACTCCCCTAACGGAGACAGGTTGCCCATCCTAAACCTCACACTAAAGACAGCTCCTCCAGTGGCCAGTGACCCACCCTTGAGATTCACAGGTCTGCTTCAGCATTTCCAAACATTTTATTAAGGTGGTGCTTTTAATGATGCTGTCATATTATTGCACCATACTAAAAAAATGTGCCTTTCTAATATTAGTGAAAGTTTAAGTCATGTAAGGATTTTTGTTTTACTTGTATGCTTAATATAAGATAGGTGCTGGAAAAAAAGAAAGGAAGATTTCAATCTAGTGTGTCCCTCAAGCTTCTTTTGAAAAATAAAGTGATTATGTCACATTACTGGATATTTGAATTTGGCATCATTCACTTTTCAGCATAGAAAATGGTTATTTTTATTTTTCAGTAATTTGGGGGAGGTTATGACTATCTTATGAGTTCAGTTATATTGTAGATGGTAGTGTTATTGCAGATGAATCATTGAAAGATATTTCAATAATTTTAACATCTTAGAAATGAAAACCATTCATATTATGTAAATGCAGTGTTCATCAAATAATAACTGTTATTAGGTAACAGACCATGGACCATAGATTTACACAACTGTTTTCAGATGTATTAAGGTATAAAGGGAAACAGTAGAGAATTGGTTAAGAAAATGAACTTAGAAATAAAGCCATCTGATTTTGTGTTCAAAGGTGACAATTCTTAGCTACATAACCTTGATCAAGCATGCTGTCCTCTCTGTTTCAATGTGTCCATCTTTAAAGTAAATAAATGTAGCCAACTATTAAAGTCATTTTAAAGACTAAATTAAATAATAGGGGAATTATGACATAAAGCATAGTACCCATGGGCCATAAATAAATATTAAAGAAATGGCATGTATTCTTGTATCCCTCGATACTTTAAAAGGGTAAGCTTCATATCCATTTCACTTGATAGTTTTTAGGCATCTATTACATAAATAGTGTGCTTACTATTTTATTCTTTACTATTTAAAGAGGATAAAATTTATATTCATTGATTACTGTAGTTTTTAGACAGATATATAGCTTAGATTAACCCTAATAACTTAATCTAGTAATTGATGTTCTTAAAAATTAAATTATGTTTTAGAAATGTCTTTAGGAGACCTTTATCTTTTCAAGATTCCTGGAAACATCTAGATAAGAAAGTCAGAAGCAAGTCCATCTGCTTCCTTGCTAATTTCCTCTTTCCTTGCACTAGTACCCCCTACGACACACGCTCACCCACTTGCTGTTTTGCAAAGGAGGTCTCGACATTCACTTTACTTTCAGACAGCCACTTGGCATTATGAAGTTGGGGAGGCAATAATAAAAACCTACTTGGAAATTCTGACATCCCTATGCCTAGTAGGATAGCTCTACACATCAGAGTTAGAAACTCAGAATGTTTAGTGTGACCCTATCCAAGCCAACTGTTCCAGTTATCTCTTAGATTCAAACATTCTCACTTACTCCAGCGATTTTTCCTTCTCCTGGAATTGAATCTTCCCCTCTCTCCTGAATCATTCCAATCAGCATACAACAGAAGAAAAATTCTCGCGTTACTAAAGTAAACACTCTCCCTTTACACCTTGTCTTTATCTGGCTACTTTCCACTCTTCCACTCCTCTTTAAAGCAGCCCTGTCTGCCCCAAACTCCTCTGCTCTGGTTCTCTTTGAAGACTCTGCAATCAACCGATGTGCTCTCCACTCCACTGAAACTGTCATCAGAATCCATCATAGCCTTCATATTGCTAAAGTCAGTGATCAATTTTCAGTCTTCTTCTTACTCTTCCTATCCACAGCACACAATACTGTTGATTGTTGTCTCCTATTGAATCACTTTTTTGAAATTTGTCTTTATGCAATCCAAACCTCTTGGTTTTTTTCCTATCTCTTTGGCTACTTATTTTCAGTCTCCTTTGCTGATTCATCTCCTCCCTGCCCCAAATCCTGTTATACTTCTGTCCATCAACATCCTCCCTTCATTATTGGCACTCACTTTCTAGATGATCTCATGTCTTCTAATATGACTTCTGTATTGATGAACCCCAAATTTTATGTCTTCAGATGAATTTTTGTTCTGAGAACTCCATAATTGTATATATGGTTATATATGCAACATTTTGACTGGCTGTCCAAAAGAAGTCATAACATGTCCAAAACTTAACTCTTGACCCTCTTCCCTTTATTTTCTCCAACTTAAATATTTGCATTTGATTGGAAAAAAGTTTATCTCAGAGTGCTATTTACGAGTTTGGAACATTTAAAAATCTAATTGCTTTTCATTTGCAAATGCCAATGATATAACAACCATGACTATTTTGTATTATAATCTCTAGTTTTCTTTAAAATAAAGAGAGAGAAAAAAGCCTAGTCCAAAAAACACGAAGTACATATATTATTTTATAAATTGTGAAAGACTTTTACACAGATCATTTTTGGATCTTCCCTCAAACATTAAAGATTGAGAGAAAAACACTTTCAAATTATTTTTATTTTTAATTTCCTAGCTGGTGTAGCTTCGTGGATTGAGCGCAGAGCTCAATAAACCAAAAGGGTTGCCAGTTCGATTCCCAGTAAAGGAACATGCCTGGGTTGCAGGACAGGTCCCCAGTAGGGGGAGAACAAGAGGCAACCACACATTGTTCCTCTCCCTTTCTCCTTCCCTTACCCTCTTTCCAAAAACTAAATAAATATATTTTTTAAAAATTACTCTTATTTTTCAATAACCTTAGTAGACTAAGAAGCAACATGACTTATCCAGGGTCACTAGCATTCTGTCAGTGGAAAAACTATAAAAAGTTTTATTTTAAATTTTAGTTTGATGCTTTTCCGAAAATAAGTAGTTCCATCTATCATGACTGATAGGAATTTCAGAAGCTTCACAAAATTCTCATAAATTTTGAATGTAAAATGCTCACGCGTGTGTCATCTGTTTCTCTAGTTTTTAATTCTACCTCCTTCTCCTGGTTGTGTGTTCCTGCCTCGAGGCTCGCTCCATCAGTTACAGGGGTGTGATCTGATAACAGGTAGGGTCATTGCTCACTCCGTGAACTGCTGTAAAAATTATTGCTTCGCGTTGAATGTTTTCTTTTCTAAATAAATGTTAGAAGCAGCTTGTCAAGTTCCATAAATAATCCTGTTGGGACTGCAATTCATTTTACACTAAAATTTGTGTTTTAATTTGTCAAGATATGACAGTTTCTTCTCAACCAGAAAATGGTCTATTTCTCCATTTCTCCAAGCATTTGGGCATGTCTTTTGGTAGGTTTTTAAAAACAGTTTTTATGATGTTATACTTTTCTTCTCACATAAAATCGTCTCACATATTTTATGCTAGGTTTAGTTACCCCCTTTTTAAAAAAAATCTTGATTGTTGTAGTGAATGGAGCTATGTTTTGTCACATTACCCAATTAGTTTTGCTCTACCAGTTAATTATCCTGAAATGTTATGTAGACACCCCTGGCTGGTGTGGCTCAGTGGATTGAGTGCCTGCCTGTAAACCAAAGGGTTACCTGTTCAATTCCCAGTCAGGGCACATGCCTGGCTGGCAGCCAAGGTCCCCCGGTGGGGAGCTTGTGAGAGGCAACCACACACTGATATTTCTCTTCCTCTCTTTCTCCCTCCCTTCTGTCTCACTAAAAAGAAATAAATAAAATCTTTAAAAAAGCTAATAATAAAAAAAATTTAGGTCGGCAATTTTAACACAAAGAAAAATGGCTTTGCCTCCTTTCTTGCTTTTCTTTTTATTTATTGATTGACTTTAAAGAGAAAGAGAGAGAGAGAGAGAGAGAGAGAGAGAGAGATTTGTTGTTCTTATTTATGCATTTATTGACTGATTCTTGTATGTTCCCTGACTGGGGATTGAACCTGCAGACTTGGCATAACAAGGATGATGATCTAATCAACTGAGCTACCAGGTTTTTTTTTTTATTTGCTTTAGAGAACTGTCTTAATTGTTTACTTTAGTTATATAGTGCTAATAGCATCTTTGTGTATTTCAGACTTTAATAAGAATTTTTTAATATTGCATCATTATGCATGATAGTCTCTGGTAGATAAACTTTATCAAGTTAAATATAATCTTTCAACATCTTTTAATCTTTTCCTCATATTTTTCACATCATTTTCATTGTACTGCATTTTAGGAAAATGCTTCAACTCAATTTCATAGCTTATTAATTTGATTTTCAACTGTGTGTAATCTAGTATTCTGCCCTGTTAATTTTGGTTTTAATTTTATAAGTAATGATTTTATTAGCCAAGAAATCTTTATGCTTTCTTTTTTTATAGCAACTTACACCTAATTTTTAAAAGTAGATTTCCTAGAATCTCCGTATACATTCTAATTATAGTAATAGTTTCCTTTCTTTTTACTTAACAATTTCTTTTGCTTTGAATTTTTTTTTGAGTTTGGTGCTTTTTTTTTTAACAATGTAGACCCTGCTGACTGTACATATACCATATTCATCATAGTATCCACAGAATATAGTTCAAAGCATAGAAGTAAATATTCTTTGAAAAAATGTCTGCTCAGATGAGGATTCTGATAAAGTACATTTATCTCACACATTACCTTTGAACTTTTAAAGAAATATTACTAAAATTATGAGTAAGAAGTAAAAAAATAACAATACCAGCAGAGAGAATGAGAAAAATAAGATGCAAAAGATACAAATAATAGTTGTGAACAGCAATTTATTCAGTATGCCAGAAAATGTTGTAGCTAGCATCTTGCATGCAAGCAAAAGGGTAAAGGGAGCTGGAAAACCAGGAGTCCAGCCCATGTCTATCACTGTCCCTGGGTATGTCCCAGAAAACAGAGAACTGATGTCTTGGACGAAGGATGGCTGATCGACTTAAAAATATAATA
The DNA here is from genome assembly GCF_021234435.1 of Artibeus jamaicensis. Taxonomy (NCBI): domain Eukaryota; kingdom Metazoa; phylum Chordata; class Mammalia; order Chiroptera; family Phyllostomidae; genus Artibeus; species Artibeus jamaicensis. The sequence goes on from NW_026522056.1 coordinate 19,810,660, forward strand.
CACTGAGAGTTTCCAGAAGTTAGCCCTCTGGATTGCTAAGCCATCCTTACACTCAGACAGCTGCAGAAGACTGGGTAATTGTCCTCTAAAGGATTTGAATTAGAGGTTTGAGAGTAAGGGAAAGTTTAGTTAAAGTCCCCCTGTGGTCACTGAGTGTCAGAATCCAGATTGATTGCCCCATCCTGCAGATAAAGGATTTCTCATTGGTAATTTAATCTGTCCAAGGGAGCATGCAAAGAGATCCTGTGGGGTGTGATTCCCTTAAACTTGGCTCGAACCCACTGTAGATAAGGCCGTCGCTCTCTAAGCTTCTCCTCTAGATAGATCCAGAAATTCACATTTCCTTTTTATCACCATTCCTCAATATCAAGTCAGAACCAAGAAGTGCCAGAATTTGAGAAATGGTTCGCACATGAAAAAGACAGAGACCAAAACCAACTGACAGGCAGATAGAGCTCAATGAAAACTGTGATTATTTCAAAGAGAGGGAAAAAAAGTAAAAATAAGTCAGTGACACATTCAAAGATATTGAAAGAAAAAAAGTTCATGTTATGAAATTTAAACAGGATTTACACTTTATAAAAAATTATATGATTAGTTATATGTATTTCATATACAGGGGGCCAATGTAGTTTTACAGTTGTGAGTACACAAAACACAGTTTATTCTTTTATTATTTATTAATTATTGTACTCTTTTACATACCAACAGCTGTGTGTCTCACCCTGCAAATTTAAGTGTGTTAACAAAAAAAAAAAATCAATGGAAGATTTAGATGATAAATCTATAGAAAACTCATGGGGTTGAACAGAAAGAAAATAAAATTTAAAAGCATATTGAAGAGACTGGTGAATGAGAAGATCTGTCCAAAGCATCAATAGGATATTATCACATTTTTTAAAACATGTAATAAGACAATACTTTAATCTCACATTAGTACTTTACATAAGGCATAACACAGCCTTCTCCAAAAATCATTTTTCAACATAGAATGACTCATTCAGTGGTTACTGATTCAAACGACTATCTTTGATTTAACATACAGGCTTCCCTGTAAAATTCACTTTCAGATGTTTACAAGGCATGAAATGTCTTTCACATTATCATCCTCTCTCCTTCATTGGGTGCACTTGAGAAAATGCAACAAGGCATGCTGAATCGACAAGTTGTGCTGCATTTTCCTGAGTGCTGGTCCACACTGATGCCCTCACTATTGAAAGCCACTGAAAGTGATGACGAAAATCCTTTTTCTTTCTCACATGCAAAGCACAATTTGAAGTCTGAAATGCTGACACATAATGAATTATAATGCTAATTTAAGAGCTACCCTCACTCTTTATCATCTGATGAATAATAGTTACAACCGCAAATCTTCACTGAGTGCTTACTATATGCCAAGCACTACTCTAAATGTTTTAGATGCATTAACTGAATTCTCACCCCAAAATATGAGTAGTATTACTACCATTTTAGAAGTGAAGAAGAAGTGGCACTGAAATGTTAAGTAATTGGCTAAAAAAGAATTTGAAATTGGGAAGCTATAGATGACATAGACATAGAATAGATATAGGCATATTTTTAAGCACTATATAACTTTCACTATATTTGAAAATAAGTATCTATTCCACAACCCTGTACTGTGTTACTTTTTGTACATTTATTCTACTATTGAACTTTTAGTTTTTCCTATAATGTTCAGCTTAATAACTTTAGGGAAGCCAAGTAAAATTTTTCAAATGAGTGTTCATTTTAAATTAATACTATATATAATACTATATATATAATACCATATATAAGATACCATATATGTCTGTCTGTGTGTGTGTGTGTGTGTGTGTGCCCCTGGGGTCTTGCAAACTGCTACACTTCCGGTGATTCAATAAACTAATTTTCAAAATAATTCTGCAAACTAATAAAACTATTTAAAAATAAATATTAGACTTCTTCTGAACTCCAATTATGAACAAATAATTTGTTTTTAAAGCTAATACTTATTTGTGTTAATATTAGTGACAGGCCAATTATGACACTGTCCTCCCTCAGGATTAAGATGGAAAATTTGTAAACAATGTGTGGAACTCCAGTGTACTTATTCTAATGCTTACATTGACAGTTTAGTGTTTTCAAAGATAATAGGTTTTTTTTAAGTCTAAAGGAATTCCTGTTATTATAAAATGTATTACTCTATAAAGAAAAACTCAAAAAATGTTAGCAGACGAATTGCTGGGTCAAAAGGCAGGTCGATTTTTATTTTTCTGAGAAAATTCCATACTGTTTTCCATAATGGTTGTACCAGTCTGCAATCCCACCAACAGTGAACTAAGGTCCCCTTTTCCCCACAACCTCTCCAACATTTGTTGTTTGTTGCTTTTTTTATGATAGCCATCCTGACGGGTATAAAGTGGTATCTCACTGTGGTTTTAATTTGTATCTCTCTGATAGCTAATGATATTGAGCATCTCTTCATGTTAAAGATAAATAATGTCACACTGGTTATTGGTTATTTGAACAGTAAAATAATACTTTTCAAAACTGCCTCTGATTTTAATATTTTCCTTAATGTTTATTTTCTAAATCAATTCTTACATCTGATTTCACATATAAATAATTGTTTGCTAGTATTGACCCATTTCAGTAAAATCTAGTGCATATATATATATATATATTTTTAAACTATAGGAAAGTTTTATTCTCTAAAACCAGCTATTGAAAAAAGTAAAAAATAGTAACAGCTCTTGGATGGCCACAGTTTTAAGCATTCTCACACGCACACACACACACACACACACAACAGTAGTACTGAAGTTGATAGATTTGTGAGATATCAAGGGAGAACAATTCATGAAGAGCTCAATATTGATTATGGCTCTGTAGAAATAGACAAAAATAAAAGTCTGAAACACTATGTCTGGTGGTTCATTGATCTTAATGCATATAGCAAAGAAGAAATATTAACAAGCAGTTCCCACAAATGAAATGTCAACTTACAAATTATTCCTCAGTTTACAATTAATAAAAAAATCATCACACTATCTTGGTATGAATAACAGCTCCCCAAACAATTTTTTAACAACATAAAGAGCAACAACAAATGAATCATCCATTTCACAGAAGTCTCCACATCAGATAATAGTAAGATGGATGATTTGGTGAATGTTCTCAGTTCACCACTTTATTGGAACAAGTTTTATTTCAAAGACAAGTGTGCTTTTTATTTTTTACCATCTGTTCAGGAACAGGGAAGTTTTTCCTTCTTATCTCTCTGAGAGACTTTCCATTGGGGCAGTTTTCAAAGCTATCCACTAGAATTCCAACTGTACCGAAAGAAACAAATAGACCCAAGAAAGTAGAACTGAAATATGAAAGATAAAAAGAACATAAGATAATTCTAATCAACAGAATTTGAAGTTTGAAGTTTTATTTTAAAAAATCCATTTTAATCAAATTCGTGTATATTTTTCTCAAGTCAAACCACCACCAATTCTGAAGTTAAATTTTTTACTCTGATTACTTATGATGTTGACATTGATTTTTTTAGTTATTGGGGATTTGTATGTAAACATATTTTTAAATGGCAATTTCATTTAATTTCACTGAAGTCATTCTACTAATATCACTCATACTGATAGAAAATTTTTTCATCTGTCAAATCTGAGGTAGATAAAAGACACACCTCAAGTCACAACCCCTTTCAAGGTTCAGGTCCCCGAACATGATGGTTTGTTTTAAGGGGACTTGTCTTACCCAAAGGTAGTCTCCCAGTGGATCTGTGAGATGCTTGAACTTGATGCCTAGTGTGTTATACCAGTCTCGTAGTATCTCTTAAAACCTTAAACTCTAATACTTACTGGTTGTGGGCACTGATATTTTGACTATGTTCAGAAATTTAATCAAAAGAAAGAGACAAGGATGAAGCCAAACACGGAGCCCCTACTCCATTGCTTCCTGATATCCAGCAGCATCAAAACTCATGTACTTTGTTATTTCTGCAAGTTTGCTTATTATGTTACCATGAAAATCTCATTTTATGTAGGCTAATTAAAGTCATTTATTATTACATGCAAATCATTCTGTTATAGAACCAACAAATACTTACTTTAGTATTTATGTGTAAAATATTGCTATAATTTTGTAGTTATAAAACTTTGGGGAATTATATCATTATTATCCCTAAAATATCAGTATTAACGTATTGAAGTGTTTTCTTCTTATTTTCAATACAATTAACTGTAAGAATGGGATTCATTTTCAAGGAATTCAGTCAGTGAATAATTTAAATTATGATTAATTCAGATTAACCAGTAGTTACTCATCAGAGTAATTACTATATTCAATTTAATTACAAACAAAAATAAAAGTAACCTTAGAAAACTATCCATTTTTGTAAGCTACATGATATAATAAGCAACATGAAGAAATGGAGTGTAAAAACAATCACTCTTGAGTCTATTCTTTTATCGTTAAGTACTGGCTTCGTTATCTCCCATGATGAGTTGTTTAATTTGTTGACCTCAGCTGTAAATCAGCCTCAATCTGGGGACATGCAGACAGGGGAAGTGGCCTTTTGCCCTGCTTTGATTTTAACCAGTGAAGCGCATCGGGTAGATCACTGAAACTTTTGTGTATCAGTGTCTTTATCTGATAATCAGGAAGACTCTCTGAACTCCTTTCTAGAATATTTATCTAAATAACTTTGAGTATATTCAGGAGAAAATATTCTTCACTCTTTTTATGTTAGTTTATTGTCAGTTAAAATATTTTTGGAACATGTCACTGGCCACTTAGTTTACAACCGACTTTTCTTTCTATTTCTCCTTGGGATTTCTCTTCCTGCCCTCAGTGACCTCAGCCTCTGCAGAGTGCCATGCCTTCACAGAGATGGGTACGGCTCTTAGAATCATCACTAGAGTTGTTAAAATTAATTTCTGAGCCCAGACAAGGGGATTATCAGTAAGAAACCAAACTAATAAATAATATAATGGGTAGAGATAATTGCTATAGACACTATAATATATAACATTAATACATGTAATAAATATATGTATATTTATTATATATATTATATATTTAAACATCTGAATTAATATTGGTTGTCTCAATAACAGTTTACTCTGTGAATTGTGCTCAATAAATACGTTACTTAAGGAGTGAAATGTTAAGTGAACAAGTTCAAATGACCTCTTGTTTTGGTTCCTTGTAGGTTTCTTTAGTTATTTCTATGCCTTTGGGAAATATACAAAGCTTAAAGTTGTCAAATTCAGTGCCATAATGTCTGGCCATGAATTGTTTGAAATAGACTGTTTTGTGGCCTTCAAAGACCTGGTGGATAAGAAAGATTAAGAGTAAGAATTATAATCAATATATATGTTTGTTACAGGTATATTTAAACTTTTCAAAAATGGCTAAGATATCTAAACCTATTTTTTAAAAAAAGCCTAGCCACACTCTAAGAACTATATTTCATGACATATTTTGAATACTGCATTATTAAATGTGGTTAATTTAAAAAATAGTAACACCACAAAAACATATATTTTATATATTTAGTATTAATCTGTTTTTCAGTGGCTTTTTGAAAAACAGAGATTGCAAACTGTTATTATTTCTACAAGGAGCTCAGTAAGATCCTCTGTGACCTATGATGTTTTTTTATGTGTGCCTTAAACCTTTTGAAAGTGTTTCCATAAAAAAAGTTACAAAATGCACAATATACAAAGGGACAATTTAAAGTCAGATTAACAGTATAAATAAAACTCCTTTATCTTAATAAGAAAATTTCTGTAACTTTATAAGAATTTGAAACCTGGGATGATATTCAAAGGCAAAAGATGGCATCCATATGAGTGAAAGAGAAATAAATGAAGAAGATACTCTAAACGTAGCTACAATTGATTAGTTAGGGAAGAAGTGCAGAGACAGAAAGGACCATGCATTTGCAGCAATATGAAGTGAAGACAGGACTACGAAGTCCAAAAGTCCAAAATAGTAAACCTGGGCTACATTGCAGGAGCGATTTATCAAAAGGTGTTTGTTGTGATCTAATGCTTAATACAGCCCTTCTCTTCCAGTCTTCCATTCTGCGCAGTTTGGTCTGTGATGCCTAGCAGCAAAGAAGTTAATCTGACTTGCACTTCTTACCTCATTCAATGAAACGAGACAGTGTGTTCATTTATCCCATTCAATAAATATTGATTGAAAAGCTAATAGCTTCGACATGCTTTAGTAACATTAAATAAGAATAAGTTCCTGCAGAAAAATAGAACATTTGTCAAAAGTGGAAACAGTTACCTGAAATAGTAGACAGGTACTAGGGAAAACGTCATACACTTTTATTCATGGTTTTATTCATGGTGCACCACAATTAGTGTGCTGTTAATAATTCTACCATTTCTTCCTGCTGAAATCTAGTGTTAAAAAATGCAGGATTTTCAGATAAACAAAAGTAATTTAATCACCCAGGATACAGTTTCATTACATGTATTGATTTTATATTAAAATAGAGAATAATACTACCAAGTATAATTAAAAGGTCCTAATTATTTAGGACATTAGACAAATAATATAAATAACAATTTTAAAAATAAAAACTTTGAACTTGTATTAAAAATTTTAAAGGATACTCAAATGGAATTATAGTTGTCATTCTTATCCACTAAATTAGGCAACATTAAATAGGAAAATACTACCTACTTCTAATGAGGACTGAAAATGGATTCTCTTTTCTGAGAAATGTGTGTCATACCAACTAGTTTGGAATGAAATTAGACAATGTCTAGTAAAATTAAAAATATATATATATATATTTTAATTAACATCTTCACTTCTGGAGACCCATAACAAAAATAAAGTCCTATGTTTTAACGGTTTGTGTACCAAGTGCTTAAAGAGGCATTACTAGTAGTGCTAAAACTATAAGCAATGTAAATGCCCTTTAGCAGGGTAGTTGTTTTGATATATACACATCATGAAATATACAACCACAGAAAGAGTGAGGACTACTCTAACTGACAAAGAAGACTTTCCATAATGCATGGTCAAGTGAGAAGAGCAAGAAGGAGAGAAGTCAGGATAAAACTTGCAAAATGTGTGTATTTGTTGTTTTGCATTAGATATATTGGAATGGAGAATTTATAAAACAATCAGACTAAGTTGGCAACACTGGCTACCTAGTCAATTTACTGACTGAAGAAAGAACATTGAAAGAGAAAGTAGGCCTGCTCAGTTGGTTAGAGCATCACCCAGAGATGCCAAGTTTGTTGGTCTAATCCAGGTCAGGGCACATAAAAGAATCAACCAATAAAAGCATAAATTAGTGAAACAACAGATTGGCATTTCCCTCTTTCTCTCTAAAACTACAATATATATCTATATATATATATCCCTGCATTTTAATTATTTATATTCTATTCTATTATATTATATATAGCTAGATAGTAACACTGTTTAAAAGACAAATAATGTACACACACAGAAACAATACTGTGTATAATGTTATCTCATGTGCCTAAAAGTTTCTATTTTTATGAATATTTTTGAAAAAATGAAAATAGTCTTAGAAAAGAATAGCCATCAAAAGTTATCATTGACTTTAAGTTCTTTTCATTTTCTTGTTTATTAAAATATAATAAAACATTTGCTCTGTAATTACACCATAAGTTGGAGATGATGAGATGAATTAAAATTAGTATTTGAAAATTATAAAGAGGGGGAAAAGTTAAAACCTTATTGCTTGAGCTTCACTAATTTTCATATATCACTAAATTCCCCAAACAAAATTAATTTTAAAATATATGATGCAATTTAAATATATCTGCTATTTTTTAATAGCTTGGAGGAATTAAAAAAGTGAAACCATGGTAAGGCATCTCAGGTGAAAAAGCTTTGAATCACTGCCTTAAATTTCTTTTTTTTTAATTGATTTATTTTAGAGAGAAAGAGAGACATTGATTTATTGTTCCACTTATTTACACATTTATTGTTGATTCTTACATGTGCCCTGATCAGAGTTAGAACTCACAGCCTTGGTGTATCAGGGTGATGCTCTAACCAACTGAGCTGCCCAGCCAGGGCCACCGCCTTCAATTTCTAGTCTATAACATACTTCCAAGAAACACTGGGTGAAAGTATACAGGCATAAAAGCTAAATAATGTGGAGTTTCTAAATTTACGAATACATTATGGGGATTTCTTTACATAATTTTTTTTTCTATCCAGTCCATAAGGTTTGGGTGAGACATAACAAAATGAGAAATCTTAATGGAAAAATGAAGACACAAGGGTCTTAATGAAAAAACTAAGAAACTATTGATCTTCATTAACTTCTTTACTTTCTTTGTGGACATATATATTAAGGAATGATATTTCTAAATAAAAGTATGGGTGCCTCCTCATTTTAAGAAGCCATTATTGAACACAAAACCTCTTCTTTTTACGTGAAATGTCACCCTGCGTGTTGTGATGACACATCCATGCACTGGAGGGGAAACACCCATGTCCGTGGGGACAGAAGCTCCTATCATCATGACTCTTCCAGACCTTGTCCTGTCTTTCTCTTCCACTATCTGTTCATCTGTGTCCTGTCACATAGTCCTTTGAACATCATAATAAAGAATGTCTGGAATGTGATTCATTCTAGCAAAATATCTAACTCAAGGGGCAGGTCCTGGAAGCCCGAAGCGTAGTCAGTCAGTCAGGAATACAGGTGACCGCCTGGGACTTGCAGTTGGTATCTGAAGTGGGGGAGGTCTCGGGGGCTGAATCCTTCACCTGTGAGATCTGATGCTAACTAACTACAAGTTCATGTTGTCAGCAATGATGAAATTGTAGGACATGCGGCTGGCATCACAGAATTGCCTGATGGGTGGATAACCTGCATGTCTGGGATCTGAAGAGTTGTGACAGTGTTAGTGGTGTGAGAATCTAAGGGGCACACAGGAGGGGGAGTTGTTTGCTTTGTTTTCTTGGTGGCATTACATGTCCCCACCCCAGTGAAGGACAAAAAGCAACCTTCTGTCACATTTATCCCTGATCATGGGTCTAACTGCGACAGTATGCATGAGAGACTTGCTCCTGAGTCACTGAACTAACACCCTGAGCTGAAGCCTGCGGTGTGACCAGGTTGCTGCATTATTTCTCCATCTGGAACAAAGGATTTCAAAGGCAGGGAGGTCGCCACGGCACACCAGGACGTCCTGATTCATTGTGAGCAGCAATGGGAAGTGACTAATAATTTGCCACTGATAATGTTTAAAGTGCCAACATCTGCTTTTTAAAATCATGAATTAGATAATGAACAATGCATCTCCCGTGGACTAATGCCGTATTTTATGTATGATAAGGTAAAAACAAAATGTTTGAGAACTACTTTCATGCAAAGTTTAAGGTGGATTGCTCCCTTTGTTTTATGTTCTTGTGGGTAACAAAACGAGCTTCTTGAACAGGGAAGAGGGGCGTGGTCAGTATGGTTTCTGAGCACCTGCATACTGGCAAAGGCCCTCCCAGATAACTGGCAGAATTGAGTTCGTGCGCCCTTGGGGTCCTGCTAATCACACCTGGAAACTTCACAGTGGTGAGTCGTTCACTCAGAAGAACAAAGCCAGGAGCGCCGTTCTTGGAAGATGGGCCCACATATGAAAAAGCCTGAAAGCATAACTCAACATCACATCTGTAGAGAACTAGAAACAATGAACTTTGAATTGTGTGAGAATAAACGCCGGCCGATACGAGTTTTAAATGGTTCGAGGAATGAACAGGGCTTTGCCAGCTGCACAGTGATGCAGAGGTGGGATGCATTTCTATTCTCACTCATTTCTAAGAGCTATTGTGATGAACAAAGAAAAAAACAAACATGGAGTTATTTATAACCCTAAAATGGGTGGCACAAGTAATGATTACCCTAAGATCTTTTGCACATAGATTGTTTCAAACCAGAGAGAAATGTAAAAATATAACCATGAGATAATTTTCCTTCAATCCATATTATGGGAGCTGTTCTTTTCATGTTGAGAATTATGTATAAGTGCCTTCTTTACATAAATAAAAATACATTTTAACAACTATTTAAAAAATATGGTTTATTGCTTGACCATTGCCAATGAAACCATTGGTTTCCTAACTAGGCTGGACAAAGGTTACATGGGAGGGTTTTTGAAGTACACATTTCTAAGCTCAGCACAGACTAGTCAATTGGAATTTCTGTGGTTAGACCTGGGACACCTCTGAGGTTGGTTTGTTTGTTCTGCCGGGTGCGCTGGGCAGGGGATTGTGTTTGGGTGCCTCTGAATGACAGCGTGAACACCCCAGGATGTATTACAGAGCCATTTGGGAGTGGGGGCTCTCGCTGGTGTTTTTGAAAGCATGTCTTCTGATATCCTTAGATAGCTTCCTGCTTTTTGTCATTATCACATCCTGTCTCCTCTGTCCTGAAATACTGCCATGATCTCTGATTCTACATTTTTTTTAATTCAAATCATCCTTTTCCTGTTTAAGGTACTAAGCTCTTTTCATCATTATAACTAACTTTAAAAGACTTGCATTATAGGTAAGGTTATGAAATAGTAACAAATTAGGAGATAAGTAAAACAATTAGAGAAGAGAGGATATGACCTTTATATTTAACATTATTTTAATATAATATTCTTATTTACTAAAAAAAAAGAATTAATAGAAAAGGTGTCTACACTCAGGAAAAATGGATTTTCTCTCATGTGATCCTAGCCACCAAAATTGGGTTTTAGCACTGTTCTATTTTTCAAACACAGATTATGGAACATTCTAAGATAAGAGAGAAAGTCATTGAAAAAAATATTTTTATTTGTCTAGCACTGTGCCAACCACATGAGACCTGATTAAATCAAGCCTCAGAAAACTCGGTCAGTTGGCCATGGAGCCCATGAGGGGCAGAGTCAGGATTTGAATCTGGATCCAACTGACTCCAAGCTCACATGGGAAACAGTTCAAAGCAAAAGCTCGAACTGTTCATCTTTTCCAGTTTTCAACTGCTTTCCTTACTAGTCTATTTTTCAAAATGTGTGATTCCAACCAACAAAACGACTCTTGTAAGGTCTTTGTCTAAAATTGGACTGATTTTTGTAATGCCACTGAAATGCCATTTTGTAATGCCACTGTAATGCACTGAGGCAAAACCAGCAGATACCGTGTGGAAGTAAAAGGAGAAATCAGAACGTTGGATGACAGAATGATATACACCGTGATTCCTTCTGTAACTACCAAGTAGTATTTTCAGAAAAACACACTAATTTTACTGGGTACCTGTTGCAAGTGGATATTTTGATAAATTAACATAAAAGACTCTCATTAGTGTCTGATGGGATGTAACAGAAGCAGCACCCCACAGACAAAGGAGTTCAGCGAAATGCACCACGGGAACGTAAGTTCAGGATAATTCACGTAAATCAGGATGGGAGCCACGGTTCACAGAGGCTGCAAATTGGGTGCTTGGAGCGAAATTTAACTCTTCTCCAAAGGGCAGGAGCTGAGCAGTCAATGGCTAGATTGCATCCAAGCAAATAAGAGGAAGATTTGCTTGATTGATTCATGATCAAATCTCAAACAATTGATTCAGCTAATTAAGAGGCTATAGCTCTGCCCAGGCTGGTGTGGCTTAGTGGATTGAATGCTGGCCCTCGAACCGAAGTGTCACACATTCAATTCCCAGTCAGGGCACATGCCTGGGCTGCAGGCCAGGTCCCCAGTAGGGGGTGCGTGAGAGGCAACCACACATTGGTGTTTCTCGCCCTCTCTTTTTTCCTCCCTTCCCCTCTCTCCAAAAATAAATAAAATCTTAAAAAGAAAGAGGGTATAACTTCAATTTTCTTTCTGAGTTAAATTTATGAGTACTGTTATTAGAAAACAAATGTTATAAACTGTCTGAACCACAAATAGATTATCAGTATTTTGCCCTTCTCGGCCAGAACTGAAAATAAAGGTCTGGCTTGGAAAGCAATTCAACTGGATAGCTTTCAGAAGATCAGAGCAGCACGTATAATATGTATGCTGCCGAAACTTGCAGTTGTCACTGTTACTAAGACAGGTCTCACTCACTGGCTGACACCGAGTTACAGAGCAATGAAGCCTGTAAAGAAAAGCACATACAAGTTTTATTGGTACAACGAGAGTAACACCGCAAACTAATGACTTCTGTCTCTTCAAATTATGGCAGGCGAGGGTTTGATCTACAAGGCGATCTCTTTCCAATAGCCCGTCAACAGCCCCTCAGCTGCCATCAGCATCAGCCTGATTTTGCACCCTGCCCTGTCACTAGACCATCTCTCTGGAGGCCTTTGACTTGGGGCTAAGTTTCAACTTGGAAATGTTACAAGATCTACAATAATTAAAAAGTATGTTTTTACTGGGTTTTGCTTTTAGGTAAAATTTCCTAAAAAAAAGAAAACAAAAAATAGTAGCAAATGTAAATTCCAGACTGGTCAGAGACCAAATAAATAAAATTTGTGCTTAGTATAGCTTCTGTCCCAGATTCTGTCCCCATCTGCTGCCCTGTGCAAATGAAATGAGGCATCTTATTTCTCACAAGTCTATGGTACATCAAGTACCCACTGCAATACCCTGGTGTTTATTCTCTTATATTTTTCCCTCCTTTTCCTAAGTTCCTTAACTTACAATATGATTTGTTTTTCAATCTTTTTCATTGGGATTCCTCAGCGAACCTGTTAAATACTTTAAAATATGTATATATACTTATAAATATACATATATATGCCTAATGTTGACATGATATCAATTTTATTTATAATATTTTAAAGACTTTATTTATCTATTTTTAGAGAGGGGGAGGAAGGAGAAAGAGAGGGAGAGAAACATCAATCTATGGTTGCCTCTCTCGTGCCCTGCACTGGGGGCTTGGCCATGAACCCAGGCATGTGCCCTAATTGGGAACCAAACCAGTAACCCTTTGGCTCGCAGGCCAGCACTCAGTCCACTGAGCCACACCAGCCAGGGCAAATTTTCAAAATAAACTATTTCTGCACCTAACCCTAAAATGGCATTCACATTTAAAATAAACCTTCCAAACATTCACCCAAATAAACACGGACATGGGAATTCTGCCTTCATCTCTGTAGGGAAATAAAAGTACCATTTATATTAATGTCAATCCTATGACACCTGCCAGCAAGCCCTCAGCTGTCCTTGTTACGATAGGTAGTTAGCCAATCATTATAAGAAAAGGGAATTAGACATTGAGCTTAATAAACTGGGGAACATGAGCCCATTGTCCTTGTGATTCTGTGGAAGAGCCTGATTTCAACCAACAAGATCTGGCAAGCCAGCTGGAGGAGGGAGAGGGTATGGAACGTGGTGAGAACTGGAATGCTGTCTCCTTGGACTGGGAGTTCTATCCATCATTTCTCTCTCTCTTTCATTTACAGGCTTTATCAGGGGGTCATGATGAAAACATTACAAGGACTCCCACACAGGAGATTGTGGTGTTGCAAAATAGTTTATTTGGGGGGAAATCTGCCCCTGGGTTTCCAATGTCACATCTTCCTCTGTTCTGCCATGGAAAGAGTCCGACCTTGCCTTAGCAAGGCCAAAACAAAAGCCAGTTTCCAGAGATCCTGCTTCATTACAAAAGCTTAGTCCTTTTGGATCCCATGCATCTGCCCCCGGTCCTGGGAGCTGCTAGACCGACATAGTCACTTGGTCCTGGGTGAGAAAGAATGCCTAACACACAGGGTGAGGTGTTACCAGGTGAGTGAGAGAGGGGGCAGAGAGCACTTCTTTGTTCCTCTGGGATTATATTAGCTTGAGTTTGGGATGAACTAGGTGCTTTTTCAATGGAATCAATAAAGTTCCCAAGCTTTGTGGGCTCCCTGATGGGTCTACCCCCTAACCAATCCATTGTTCCCAGACTAGACTGACAAGCCTCCATGGTCAAACAGCTGCTTCTGTGTCCCCAACAACCCAGGACCAGAGGGAAGAGGGAGGAGTGTTCCCACCTTGCAGAGCAATTCTGTATTCCCCTAGGGTGTGAAGCTATGGCTTCCTGGCAAAGCACGTTAACTCATGTTCCCCAGTTTATTAAGCTTGATGCCTAATCCCCTTTGCTTCCTTTTCTTATTAATAATTAGCTCACTATCTACAGTAATACCCACATTGGAATTCCCGAGAAGCTCCAGGTTTGTGTGTCATGTGTCCTTGACAGAAGTCAATTGTGTCACCTTCCTGCTTTGGCTCTCTCTGTCTGCAATCCACTTTCTTGAAGGTGCTGGACAGACACAGCCTCAGGGGTGTTTCTGCAGGCAGTGACCCTGTGAGAACGCTAGATTGGATGTCCAGGGGGCTACCTCTTGGACTAGGATGCTGCCCATTCCTGACATTCCCTTTATTACCAAGGCCTGGCCTAGCACCCTGGGGTGCTTCCATTCCATGAGGGAATGGAACAGTCCCTCATTCACCCATGAATAGAGAACCTTCTTCTATAGGCCCGCAGCCCCCAGTTGCTTAAAAGCAACAGAAAAAGAAAGATAAGAAAAGGTAAGAAAGCACATCTTCTCGAAAACAGGTTTCTGGCACAGAATAATCCCAATACTCATGAGAGAATAAAAACTCTCTGGAAAGAGTAAAATTAAAAGTAGCTCAACATGATACCTGGACACTGCTTCCCCTTATTGTGTAGAGCAATTTCATCCTTGAGCCCAGTGTTGTGAAGGTGGTGCTTCCCTTAAAAATAATCTTCAAACTGTGCTGGTGCCTTTGCTTCTGGTAAGACAAACTCTGCATTATCTTCTATATCAATGTTTCAAAAATGTTAAGGCTGTTAAAAGATAAACTGAGGGGGAGTAAAGATTTTAACAGTTCATTTGAGTAAAATCCATTCGAATTTGGAAGTAGCAAACCAGAAATAATTAGGAAGACCACACTGATGGGAACTAAGGGGGAGACTTTATAGAGAAAAGGTAGCAGCGATGTAAAAAAATTTTTTGATTGGCTGTAGCTTAAAGCCTGGTTCACTGTTTGTGATGGGTTGCTTTTAGTGTTTGGATTTCATAATCTTGAGACATTTATATACAAGCTCTGATTTTGTTTTGCTTACTTAGGACATATCATGAGAACCAAATTGGTCTAATAGCCTCCTTGTTTAATTAATGTAGCAAGGCCAAGTTTTAGTCAAGACTCAAGTTCAAGGAACTGGGAATGGACTTCTTTTGCTTTTGGCTACATCTGGAAGGAGGAAGCAAGATGCCTAGAAGTGGAGACTGAGTTTTGAGTGAACAGTGAGATGCATCCCTTTAAAATGGATGCACTTCATGCTTTTGTGTCTTCTAAACAAATATAAAAGGCAAATTGTGGACCACAGTTTGCAGATGAGTTCTGAGGTCAGAGTTAGCTTTACCAGTGTAAAAACAGAGGTCATTTGAAGAGTGTGCAATCCTTTTCCCTCTTCATGTCCAGAACAACCTTAGCACCCTCACTTCTCTCTGGTTGTTCCAGCTATAACAACTAATTAATGCTCTTTGGAGCCAAGAAAGCAAGTGCAGTGATTTGTTATTGACAGCTGGCACTAGTCGCTACTCTCTGGCCTAAACTATACCATTTCCACGGTGCTTGGTTAAGTTGATAACCTCAGCTCCATGTTCTGGTTTAAGGGAAAATTGATTAGCTTTCACTTGAACACAGGCATATATACAGGATGAACTTCTCTATCTTCATATGGGAACTCTGAAAGATTCACTCAGATACATATTAATAGCTATATGGTCACAAAAATAATTTAAATAGCTTGTTGCTTTGGTTTTTTTCTTTGGCCCTAAAATAATTCTGTTATTGAGCCCTTTCAAATTAATACATTCAAATATTCTGTTTGGAGAAAGGATTTTACCGCCTTTATGCTGCTCTTCATCAGTCTTTTTCATACTGCTCTGATGCACAGGAGACTGTAGGGCATTTTAGAGTCTGGGGGGAACAGCTGGGAACCAGATACTTCAGTGACATTTAGCTGACAGAGCATAGAGCGTTCAATAGAATTAAGTAGAACCAAGGACCTTCTTTTTTATTTTCTTGTAATGGCTAAAGAAGCAGAAAGAACAAGGAAAAAGAAAGAGCAAATCTATACATTATCAACCAAAAACAAGAGGGTTAGTACATTTCCAAGTGCTTGAAATGCTTCGTTTAACTTAATGTTTTTGGTTTTTGTTTTTCTCCTGGCTCACATCTAAAATCAGTGTTTAAATTGGTTGATGTAGAGCCAAGTAAATTAGGTAATTACCAATAAAAAAAGAAGTATCAGCTATTTTTTTTACAAATTTAAGATGTATATTTTTATGTAAATCGTCTAAATATGGATCATGTTTATTTCTTTCATGGACATAAAGCAGAGATAAAATTTGCTTTGTCTTTTTTCTTTATGTCTAGTGACAAATGAGTTTCAGTTTCAATGTTTTCTTCTCACCACTCATAGCCATAACTAAATGTTTTCAGATGCATTTAAAAAATGAATCACGTTTTGAGAGTATGAACTTTACTAAAGCTTTTAAAATTGGATCTTTGATACAGTTGTGGTCAAGCTACTGGGAAAAGCAGTCTGAGATTTTCAAACCAGCAATATGAGAACAAAGAAGGTTTAAACCAATAGAATAGAAAGTTCTCATCACTTATTATATGAATCAAGACCAATAATAGAAATTGACTTAAGACCCAGCACTTATTCTTTTTACAGGAGAACACTGAATGCCAGCCAGTAAGGAGTGCTGGAATTGGAAAATTATTTTGTAACTATTATAGTAATGATGAGTTCAGGCAAGAATTATCAATGAATGCTAAGTCCAGGACAATATTTTGATGAAAAGTGGGCTGAGTGCATGGTCTTAAAGTGTCTCTGCATGAGTCATTTGTTAGTTGCATGCAAAATATTGTAACTTCACAGTGGAGAAATTCAACAGCACCTTGACAAAGTGATCAAAGTTAATGTCACCAATGAGGGACAGGTAACAGTGTGCACCCACAGATGTGAGGGGGCAGGTGTCCATAGCCTAAATCTAATTATCAGAAAACACTGGAAAAACCCAAAAGATATATATATTCAAATAAAGGCAATATTTGAAAGAAAAAGACCCTATGAAGTATTCTATATTTTTTATATGTAAGAAGAATAAGCATGACTAAGCATACTACCTGATCTTAGACTAGGTCCTGTACTAGAAGGCAAAAAAAGTTATAAAGGACATTACTTGAAAAATTAGAATACAAGTGGTTGATTATAAGATTTTGTGGATGTTAATTTTCCTAAAGTTGATAACTGTACTGTGGTTCTTTTAGAGAATATCTTCATGTTTATGGAGTACACATGGATATATTTACAGAGGAAGAGAAATCAAATGGAAAACATAAGTGGATAAAAATGCTAAAAATAGATAAATGTGAGTATCTTTTACCTTATTTCTTAACTTTTCTGTAAATTTGAGATCATTTTCAAGTAAAATGTTATGATTGGCTAAAAAGCCACATGTATTGGGGTATAAACACAAACGCATACATACATATGGCTCTATATTTATTTTTTTCCCTCAATATGGAATCAGTGTGGTGCAGATTACAGTCACTACAGAGATGCCTGTTTCAATTCAGGTTAGGAAAATCTGGCCAGGAGATAACACAGCCCAAGGACATAAACACTTTGAAGAAATACACAATCATAGCAAGTAAAATGGGTGGATATTATGAGTATAACATGGTATCTGCTGCTAAAAGTTTAATGAGGTAAAGAGCTATTAGCAAAAATCTAAAGCAGCTCTTCCTTGAACTCTCCCTGGGACCCACCCCCTAGCCATCCTTCTTTGGGATGGTTTTGACAGTGGAGAACAGGGAGGAATGACAGTGTCCTCTGTCCTCTATAAACACAAGGACACGCTGTAGCTTGAGCAGCATGAGTCATGACTGAATCAGGGAACAATAGGGCTGTAAAGACAAGAGATAATGTCTTGTGCCCAGTAGATGACAGGAAAAAAGAAAAGTACTGCATATCATGTGATCATTGACCACACCTGCTTAAAACATTTGCTGAAACTCCCAAAACTATGATCTCAGGGGAATAAGATTCATTAATTGCCATAGCTGCAATCCCATTTAATACCCACAGCCCAATGATTTCTTAGGAAACTTACTACATGAAAGTACATGTAAAACCTACATCTGTGGCGGCAATTTTGCCAGCAAGTCCCCCTGTCTGCCATGGATGAAAGTGAAACTACCAAGATGTGATCTGCTTGGGGAGGAGAGGTGGCCAATCTCTCAAACCAGAAAGACTAAGAACCTCTATTTCAAAGGTTTTTATTAGGTTGTAACACACAGGAATACAGGTAAAGCTCATCAATCAATGTCAGGTGGCAAGGATCAAACAGTAGATAACATTTGAAAGAAATCTGAGGGCTTAGTCTGAGTTAGTGTCTGTCAGGTAAGGGGATTGCAAAAACTTTGGGAGACATACTCATTTCCTGCTCAGACCCTTATCATATGAATGAAAGCACTCTTAGCAAAGCAGGCTTCACGGGACTTTAGGAACTCTTTCTTATGCCTGATCACCTCGGATCCCACTCTAGCTGGAAAGGGGCTACACCGCCTTCCCAATCATAGGTTTTTAGGGTTAAGTGGATCAGAGCCAGGAAGCGCTTCTCCCAAACAGAAATGGGGACTCAGACTATGTCAGAATAGCCGGCGTGGGCGGGGGGCAGCAAGGGTCCACCACTCTCTCTTCGTTGCAGCCCCCCGAGTCCTTCCTTGACAGCCTTCCAAGTGATAGTGTCTAGCTTAGGTTGCCCCTCCTCTGAGGGGTTGGTTGACTAACCAACCAAGCGTTGGGGGCAGGGGGAAGAAGCGGAAGCAGCACTTGCTGCCAGAGACAAGCTTTGTCTCCTTAGTGGCTGGCATTCCGGAGGTCGCTCACTCAGCCTTAGTCATGGGCGGGGGGGTGGGCAGTTACAACCCCTGAAACCAGGCAGAGTGGTTCCCAACATACATCCACACACTTTCCTGTGAGAAAGGCAAGCCATCACTCCAACCGAGAGGCAGAGCCAAACCTCTGGTATACACTAAGGCAGATTTTTTTCAAACTTTTTTTTACATTCATAAATACAAAGGCCTCAAAGCAGAACAGAAAATCAATGTAAGCTAGGAGGAGAATGCAAGTCTTCTGTTTTTGCAATCAAATGTTCCACCTGGAGAGCACTGCTTTCAGGAACGTAAATAAAAAAACAATGAAAAGTATTCATCACAGAGATGCCGTTCCTCTACTTCTCCTTTATCAGCCACACTACAGTGAACACTGAATGGGGTACTGTGCTCTCCATCAGCTATCACACCAATATCCACTGAAAAGAAAGAATAAGAACTCACCAGGTTTTAATTTACACTTTATGGAAGAGCTCTAGAAAGATCTTGCCTAGTTCAAGGACTGTTTAGGGAATGAAAAAGAGGGAAGATTGGAGAAATGGAGGTGGAGTCAGGTTAGGTAGGTTAATAAAAAGATTAAGAGAATAGTTTATCTGAGGGAAAAAAAGGAAAAGAAGGGGAAAAGTTCCTAAGGAAAGAATTTATTATGCCTCTGCTTTTGTGGAATTGATTTTTAAGTCATATTCCATCTAGACTATCCATTACAAACAAACAAATAAAAAAGGAAAAACATGGAAGTTTTGGAAAGAAGTGCTGCTCTGTATAATAGAAGGTATTCTTTAATTTTCCCATTAAAAATAATGAAGTAGTGAGGGAAGAGTTTGTTTGCCAAAGAGTCATTGCACTTATAAAAAAGCAAAAGGTCATTCTCTAATTTTCTCCAGTGATGACTAAACACACATATACATGTCTAGAAATGAAATGTGTACTTTTCATGAGTTCAAATTACAAAAACAAGTAACTTAAACCCCACTGCTCAAAAGCCTTGACTTATGAAAAAATAATGTTTTTCCTTAGAAGCTAAGGGTTAAAGATATTTATAAAGAAATGTAAAAAAAAGTATTGGATTAAAATTTTATATGATACCAGTTTGTGATGGACTATTTTACCATGAAGATACCCTAAAGCAGGCAGGTTTAAATAAACTTGAAATATCCCCTTGTGTTGTTCATGCAAGGATGGGGTCACTCTACTTTCATCTCCCCACCCTATCAGCAGAGCGGTTCATATGGGTACCTTTCTGTCGGAGGTGCCTCTTCAGCCATGGGAAGCTGTAGGTAGCTACTTTCTGCTACTCAAAATGTCAGAGGAAGTTAGTTTAGCACTAGGGAGAAGAACAGGACAGAGTAGCTTGATGAGCAGAGATGAGAAGGAAAGGGGTCCGCCGTCCCTCCTGACACTGCTGTCCTTGGCTGCCTTCTGTTCATGATGTTCAGCTGAGATGTGGGATATTCTGGATTCCTCCCCTAAATATTTCATCTTTGCTCGCTTGGGTTTCTGATGCATGGCACAGATGTCTTACCTAACATAGCCAGTATAAAAATGTCTAAGTTTAGGAGATAGTATGGGTTCAATTTTGTCCCCCCAAAAGATATACTCAAGTCCTAATCCCCAGTGCCTGTGAATATGATCTCATTTGGAAATAGGGTGTTTGAAACTGTTACGATGAGGGTGGGCCCAATCCAATGGCTGGTGTCTGTGTAAGATGAGGGAAAGTGAGACACAGACAGACACACAGAGAAGAGAATGTCAGGTGAAGATATCGGGAGGGAGTCTCAGAGGGAAGACAGCAGGCGGGGGCCGGAGGGATCCATCTGCCTGCTGAGGCTGTCAATCATCGCTGGCCTGCGCCAGGAGCAGGGAGAGGGGCGTGGAACAGAGGCCTCTCAGAGCCTCCAGGAGAAACCAGCAGCACCAGCACCTTGACTTCGGCCATCTGGCCTCCAGTCCGTGAGAGCACACATTTCAGCAGGGTAAGCCACCCAATCTGTGAAACCTCATTAAGACAGCTGATGGAGACTATTCAGGAGACGCTCGTGTGCTGGGTTTTTAGAGCTGGGAATACTGGGGCTAAAAGTTAAAGCCACAGCCTAAAACCGAAGTCAAATATCCTTCCATAGAGGCTACGCACTTGGGTATTTCTTTCATGCCATGCAATTCTCACAACGGAGAAATTCTAGTTGAATTGAATACATCTTATAATATCCTGTGGTTGACCTCCTGCTTCTAGGTAATAACTGGTTTATCTCTATTTTAATCAATCCACTGTACAAAGAATAAGAGGTAAAACCTTTATTAAGAGCAAAGGTGTTAAGCAGGAAGGTGTGACACAAAGTGCTGTCCCCGTTCCATCTGACATTTGATGAAATCTCAAAGGACCACTCAGCAGAGATAATACTCTACGCACCGCTGCCTAAGCTGCCACTTTGTGAAGCCGATTTACAGATATACCAGGCCTCGCTGGATCTTTAAGATTCTTTTTACGCTGGCTTTGTGATAGATTTTGAATTTTATTAAAGAAAGAAGTTCTACTGTTTTATAAGAATACAGGCACTTTGATAGCCATTATGAGAAATATGAAGTGAAAGGACACTCATTTCTCACAAGCAAGGTATATGCCAAACATTGTGGTAAACAGTTTTCTATCTTTACGTGTAGTTTATGTTGCCCATATTATTATTTCCAGTTTAAAAAGAAGCTGAGCCTCAGAGAGGGGATAACTCGCCTTAAGTCATGTAGGTGGTAAGTGGCAAAGCTGGGGACGGGATGCCTGTGACCATCCCACTGCGCTGGCTTGTCACTTGCAATCAAGATGGGAACTTCATGCACAAGCTTCCCACCCATGAAGGAAATGAAAGAAAATGCAGGTTTAAGAAGAAAAAAGACATGACGGACACACAAGAAAGTGTCCCTAGGATTAGACTACATCTTTTTAAGGTTCCAGGAAAATAGCAGATGAGACAGGATTCATGTTTAAACAAAGGCGATGCCATAGCACAAGATCAGAGGAAAATGTGGCTGTTTCTCTGGCTGGGCAGTAAATAACGAAAGGAACATCACAGGGGTTTCCTGTGACACAGGAAGAGTTTCCTGAGACTGTTGTCTTCCTTCTCTCTGAAAAAGGAATGGGTGGTAGCCATTGCATTTCGTCTCAAATGGAAAAGACTGTGACCTTCTCTATAAAGGAAGCAGGCTGCCTGTCCGAGGAGGCCTGTAGTGAAGACAGTGGACCCTACAGAGAAGCAGACGCTGGCAGAAAGAACACTAGTTCTCTCTGGTGGAAAGAGAGGGCAACACAAGAGTGCTGCCCCGGGAAGTAATCCCCTTATGGTGCAATATGGAGGTCCCCATATTGTCCGCATGCTCCCGTAATGGATGCATCATCCAATCATGCAACATGTGCAATCATGTCATTGCACAACATGCAGTCATGCTGTGACACAGTCCCTTTTGGACTGAAGGACTCATTTCCCCTCAGCTGGGAGCCTCACCTAAGACTAGGCTTCAGTTGTTTGCACTTTTAGGGAATCTCATTAAGATAAAGAAAGCTACTCATCAAAGTCCCATCTGCTTCTTTCAGCAGTGTACCACCACTGGTAACTGATGTATGAAAATATAAAGACTCAATCTGTTCACCCACCTTGGGCAACCATGCAGGCTCGTCCAGTTTGGAGCTCCTGCTGGGATAGGCAAAAGCTTTGTCAACACATCATGCCCCAACCTGTTCACTTTCCTTCCCCCACAAGAGTCTGTCCTGAGAGAAATCCCCACTAAACATTCTCCTGCTTACTTACGTTGAGCCATCTTTCTGAGAAACCCAACCTATACCCTCTCTATTCCCATGCCCTACAGGAGCTATTTCTATGTGGTCAGTTTACCTGGCACTCCATTCAAAGGAGAGGCACATCGGAAAACTAAGACTTCTCAACAGTGTGGAAAACCATTAAGAGCCATATCACACCAACCAACTATTTCAGTCATTAACATACATCCGCAACTGTGAAAACCAACAGATATTGGAAAACAAGAAACTCTGTGAAACACAGTTATGAGAAACCACCAGAACACAGGTAAATTACACAGGTAAAAACACAGGTAAATTAGATCCAGATGCACTTGTTCAAAGTATATCATTCAGAGACCGAAAAGGGTATTTCATCTATGAATGGACATATTGTAAACAAAGATAAAAAATTATTTCTTAAAAATTTGGTATATGAGTTTTGAGGTTATAAAAGAGATTCTGATTTTAAAGACTAAGTTTTAAAGAGGAAACTTGAAAAATCATGCCTAGAAAATTAAGACCACAAAAGACATTGGAAAATCTAGAAATATGAAGAATTGCGAAAGGACAAGAAATTGCCGAAGAGAAAATGGAAACCATGGAAGGCAGAAATAATTAAAAATTACAGACCAAATTTTTCCCAAGCTGAAGAAAGTTGTAAGTTTTTACTAGGAAGAGAAAATCCTTTCAAAATGATTCCTGGAGCAATTATTATGAACTTTCAGTTCTCCGATACAAAACAGAAAAGCATAAATGCTTCAGGAGAAAAAGCTCTCTGGGAGAGCTGTCTGATACAAAGACTGGATAATTCGGTTAGTGAACAATGAACTTGGATTGATTGTGTTAAGCCGCTGAGATTTGGGGTTTGTCTCTATTAACAGCTAGTGTTATCTTGACATAAAAATCAAGTAGATAAATTTGATAAGTAACAAAGATTTAAGTAGGTTACTAAAATAATAAAAACAAGCATTAAGTTTAAAAATATTATTACTAATAATAATAGTGATGGTGTTGGATGGTAATAATAATGCAACATCCAAAGGCAGAAGAGGACTGGGAGCTTTGTACGTGCGTTAAATTTCTCATCATCATGGTAGGGGTGGGGCTGAAGGTGAAGAGATACTATATGAATTTGAGAAACTAGGAAACAGATGGAAAGATATCATTGTTTGCATTACAGTAGTAAAGACCATAAAATCTAAAGACCGTTAACACTGTAGTCACTCAAGAGCACGTTTGGCAGTAAAACAGTATTGCTGTCGATTTTACTGTCTTTTGTAAGTCTAGCATCCCTTTTACCCTGTGCATCATTACTTTTAAAATGTAAACACATTCATTCTGTTTCTTTTAGAAAGTAATGTACAGCCATTCAGTGGAACACTGTCCTGCATCCTGTAGATAAACTGAATGAAGGAGCACAGTGTGCGCATAACGATAACCTCAATATATTGGTGGGAGTGAGTGAAATAAGATGTCCAATGGTGTATGCAAAATGAGCCCAACCGTGTAAATGCATTTGTGCAAATAAACATACCTATGTACAAAAGGAGTAAAAAGGGAGGAAAGAAAGATAGAGATGGAGAGGCTGACAGAGGCGGAGAGAATGGGGAGGTAACAGAGGCTTTGTGCAAAGCCCCTCTCAGGGCTGAATGACTGGGATAGAGAGGGATTGTCAATGGTGCAAGGTTTCTACAGTAACAATCATTTATTCCCTGGGGTTGAAATTGCCTGGGTGTGGCTGTTACTGTCAAATAAGTAAATTTCAAGTTTCTTTAATGAAAATCACAAATTACCATAGTCCTAGGTGCCAACAGAGTTACTCAAAAGTACCACAGGTTATGAATCTCCAGGAATTTGGCTGGCTAACATTTTCTTTAGGGAAAAAAACTATATTTAAATGTATACCTTTTAAATAAATATGATTGTGTGGAGTTTTACTTGAAATAGCATAATACACAAGATTTTTTAAAAATTCGATTTGAGTATCCATATTGCAATTGTGATTCAATTTAAAATTAATTGTATCCAAAATTCCTACTGGAAATGCCCCTTTTGCTTTTTTTGATGCGCTTGAATGTAATCTAGTTTGATAGCCAAATTTCTCATCTTTCCATAAACAAGCAGAGGCCCTACGTGTACATTGTTTTGTTTTACTTTGTTTTCTTCCCAGGGAAATTCTTGGTGAAAAGATTTGGTGATATTATTGGTCAAAATATAATTGATAATGTTCTGGCCAGTAAACTGAAGCCACCTGTATATCTAGCTTTATTTTCTTACAAGCAACTGAAGGTCACTGACAAAAAGAAAAAAAAACAAAACAAAATGTGAGTATGAATAATGCTTTTTACCCAAGTGATATAATGTTCTAGGCTGTGAAATAGACTGGCATTTCAGCAGGAGTCCAGGAAGGCTTGCTGGACCTGAGCTCTGTATTTAGTGTGCCCAGCAAGCAATTTTGAACCACTTTGCAGAGAATGGCATGGGAGGGACAGTCATATACCTGCAGAAGCCTGAGGTCATGTAGTAATTTCTAACACACGAATCCTCCCTTTCTCCAACATATGTTCACTGGCAGAAGGGTGGCAAAAGCTGTCATTGGTGTGTTATTATAGGGACATGGTGTCTCCTAATTCACTGATAAAAGCACGAAGGAATATACCAGATAAAGGCAGTGTGTTATTTAGGAGATGGATGTAATAGGGTGCCTGTGTGACCACAGCAGCGTCCCTGCCTGACAGGACACCGACTGCTGTGTAGTGAGCTCTGATACAGATGTCACATCTGTCATTTTGAGCAGTCCCATCATGTCATTTCTGAGTCACCCTTCACATCCACAGCAGAGTACAGTCACCGACGAAGTGGTTCTGGAAGCCTGCTAACTCCCCAACAACGGAATCGCTCTCACTAAAATTGATGCTGCCCAGCTCCGCGTGCCCGGTAAGGAAAGACACCCTGTCATAGGTCTCTGATGAAAGATTGGACACAGAAGAGCTTCCCCGGCAATGCTTCTGTGAGAAAGTGGGACATTTGTCATGATAAAAAGGAAAAGGAATGGGGAAGACACAACAACCTGGAGGATGTATGGTGACAGCCTTGGCTTCCCGGAAGCAAAGGTGCAGGCAGGTGAGCTGGGAGTATAGAAACAAGGTGTAAATTTCATAGGAGTTTCAGCCCGTGACTCAGTTAGGGAGCGGGACTCTCAGCTCCCCCATTAGACTTGCAGTAACTGCTGCCGATCACCAAAGCCCCTCTCCCACTTTTTCTCTCTCTGCAATAAAGAAATGAAAACTGAGCTCAACTCAGTATTCGTCACATGCTTGCTATAAACCTGACAAGGGGGCAAGGGAGCATGACAATGCAAAATCACACTGACATGCTTCCTTCCTTAGGGACCCGAGTAATTCTGAAATGACATGATCCATGAAACGTTTGGAGAAAGATAGAAGACAGGATATAATCAAATGTCACTGAATGTATTAGAGAAAATAAGTGCCCTGGCGGGTTAGGAAAGGTGGAGATCAGATTTTGGACGCTGTAGGGGCGGGGGAGAGAAGTGGGCCAGGAAATGCACCAGGAAGAAGAGAAAAGATCCAGGAAGAAAGGTAACCACACACAATCCGTTTAGGAGGGGCATTTTCATAAAGGAGGCAGTGAGTTGAGGACCCTGATGCCCCATGTATCCTATGGGACAGAAAAGTAGATGCCGATCCTGCTAATCTGGTCACTGGAAATGCTTTAAGGCTTATGCACATCGTTCTAGGCACTTGAAGAGTCTGCCGATCACAAAGAACGTCACCAATGAGTAGTTTGGAGAATAGTGTAGAATTAGAATACGGAAGGTTCTATCTTACAGATGAGAAAGCTGAGGCAAAGCTTTTTAAATGGGCTGATGCTGCTTATTCGTCTTCCCAACTGTAGGTACCAAGATTGCTGTTGAGGAATCAGGTGTCTTCCCTTAAACTGGAATGCAATATATTTTGCAACATCAGAAGCCCAAAGAAAAGATGGGCTGCACAGAAGTGAACCAAAACTTTGCGACAAAATAAGGGCAGTTTAATAAAAAAACTCATCTCAATTACAAGCTCAGGCTTACACAGGTGTAAGAAGGGGATAAAAGCAAATGTGACATGTCCCCTGCCTCAGGACAGGTGGCTGGGCACATCCCAGCTGACACCGCAGAAGCCTGCTGTGCTTTCTAAGGTAGGAAAAACAATCTGCCTAATTATAAACAAGAGCTTGGTTCATCTTCATCTCCGTTTTTGCAGGTTTTTTTGGGTCTATGGATCTGACATGAACTGGCCCTTAGCTGTTTCTCAAAACGCATCGTCCGCTCCCTGGTGCTCCCTGCCTCACTCCCTGTGTTTTAGTCACGGGTGTGTGCTGTCCCTTAAACATTCTCGGCCCCTTGTCTCCTTAAGGCCTTTACGTTTCTTGTTCTTTCTTTGCAGATGCGTTTCTGTTAGATATTTGTATGGCTCACGCTCTCATTTTATTCAAGGTGCTGGCAAACATCACCCATTTCAACAAATCCTCATTATCGACTTTCTCTACATTGCTGTCTCCCTCCGTCATTCTTTATCCCTTTATTTTGCTTTGTTGTTCTTGATAGAATTTACTAATAACCATCACTATTTTGCATTCCTTGTTTTTCATCCGACTTCTTTAAATGACGAACGGTTGGGGACTTTGTCTCTTATCTTAATTGTTACATCCTGATTGCCTGGAATGGTAGCTGGTATTGTTCTAGAATGACAGGCAGTAATACCAATGTTTGAAAGAGTGAAGGATGGATGAATCAGCCTGCACCACATCTACCGGATTGCATTCTTCTTTGATCCATTCCTAATTGGCCTAGGAGACTATGTCCTACCAGAGGAAATACACTAATTGGGAAACGTTCTCTGTCTCTTAGTCTTAATTGTTAAAAGATCAGTCATTATAGTGTAAAGACTCTCTGACGTCAACAACTATAATTTTATAGCTCTAATTACTTACTTCTTAATTGCTCTTGTGTTAATTTGTGCAATGTAGGGCCATTGAAAAATGTGCTCTGTTGATATCTTTCATAGAAGATCTTTGCAAGACTGATATGAATGATGTTTAATAGTTTTCCTTTAAGAAAAGAAAAAGTTATCTTGCTCTGGAAAATTATGGGCTACTTTAAAAAAATGAATTCTGGTCAATCATTCTCAAATTCGCTGGACTGAGCAGCTAGATTAAATTTAGTCTAGTACCTTGTGATAAGATGCAAACCATAATGTTGCTTTTGATTTATGTTGCTTTTATAACTACTACATGCAAAGGTTGACTCTTACCAGCTCAGTGCATTGATAGACATTAAAATACCAGACAGCTTTAAAAATACCACACACACAAAGCCCAAGCCCTCACTTCCAAGGGCTCTGATTGCATTAATGAGGGTGAATTCATGCATGGCCATTTTTAAAACTCCACCCATTGATTCTACTGTGTAGCCAGGATTGTGGGCCAATGGTCTGGCTCATTGACAAATTAGGACCACCTATCAGGAGGCTGAATGCAGGAAATATGTGAATCAGGCCTGGCTGCAACTATGGAGACAAGCTGAAAGGAAGAGAGGAAGGTTTCAGGAAGACCAGACATACACCAGTCACCTCGATGGACGGCATGGGCACATCAGTGGATCCTGGACTTCTTTCGGTTATAGTTCCAAGCCCGTGAGAAAGCTGATTCTTCTCAGGCTGGCAGGAAGCTGACTAAGGACCTCATTCCTTCAGTAGTGAACACAATCAGTGTTCACCTCTGGCTGCTAAGTGGGCCCTGCTTTCATGCCAGCCTTGGTTTCTGTGAACCTGCCGGCATCCTGCTCAGCACTGAAAAGCTCTCCATGGCTATTTTGACGAGGAGTTTCATGGTATGCTTATGAATTCAGGGGGCCAAACGGCACTCCCAAGGGTGTTTTCTATTGTGCATCTGCTTGTTCTCCAGGTTCCTCTGTCTCTAGAGTTGGAGTAGAAGGAATATTCAGGCTACAGTTTTTGTTCTGACCTCTGGGTTGTCTCAGCCTTAAACCATCTCGACTATTATGGAATAATTTTAAGCTACCAGTAAAAAGTATTATTGTATATTTACAACTTAGGAACTTTTTTATTTCTTCTTTTTATTTAACTACTTAACTATAGTTACTATATTTACTCACACATACACACACATGCACACACAGTCTGTCCAGAAGATATCCAGCCATGTAATATGAAAAATAGAGACATTCATTGAAAAAGATACAAGATACAAGAAACATTGTACATAGGACAATGATGCCTCAGTCACCCTCAAAGTGGGCACCTTGGGACTTCATATAGTTCTCCTCATCACCATCATCTGTCCCTTCGTATTTTCCTAAATCTCATTGACAGTCTGAAATCTCTTCCCTTTCAAAGGTTATTTTAGTTGTGAGAAAAGCCAGAAGTCAAGGGGCACCAGCTGTAGGGGGGCTGAGTCACCTGGGTGATTTGCTGTTTCACCAAAAAATTCTGCAAAAAATGAGCAAGTGCATCGTTGTGATGAAGCTGCTGGTCACCAGTTGCCCATAGCTGAGGCCTTCTGAATCATCTGAAGTTTCCACGGACGAATGTTGAAGCTTAATGAGATGCTGATTTGTTACTCTACTCAGTCATTTTGAATGCAGTGGCCACACAGTGCACATGCTCACTCAACAGCATCTACTGCCCACAATGAGTAGTACAGTGACGTCGTCATTGTTCACGCATGTGCATTCCAGTCCACTCTCATTGGCTGCCAGGTTACATCCATGTTGTGCAAACCATTCTCATTATACTAATAATATCTGGACTTTCTCTGGACAGACCTCATTGTATATTTAACTATTTCAGTCATTATATATGTAATTTTTTATATATGTCTAAAGCTTTTCCCCCCTTTTTTTTAAGAGAGGGAGAGAAACATTAATGTGTGGTTGCCTCTTGTGCACCCCCCAACCAGGGACCTGGCCTGCAACCCAGGCATGTGCCCTGACTAGAAATCAAACCAGCTACCCTTTGATTTGCAGGCCAGCACTCAATCTACTGAGCCATACCAGGGTCATATATATATAAAAGTTTTTATATGAAACTTATATTAAAAAATTACTGCGTTGGAAAGTAATCTCAAAATCAATAACAATGAAAATGTATTAAAGTGTATATGGAAGAATAAATTATTGAAAGCTTTCTACCGATTCAGACACTAGATAAAATTAAGACATAATAGGCATCTGTGATATTATACAAATATATCTAATCATTGTCCCTAGTTCCTGGCATAGAGCTTTAATAAATCTTGAAATTTCCTTAGTGGTAGGAGTGTCTTAGGATACTGAGGCAATTCCTAGTCAGGCTTTGCCTACCCAGCTTCTGGGTGGAGATTTATCACCAGAAACCAACCATGTGAGTGAAGTGTTGTAGCTCTGGGCCAGCCTGGCCTTGGGAGGGAATATAGGATAGAGATTAAGTTCAAGTACCTGAGGAAGTACCAAGTATGCCTGGTTAATGAAACCTCCATTAAAAATTCTCAACTCACAGCTCACAGGAGCTTCCTGGTTGGCAGACCTACCAATGAACCTGGACAGTGAATGGTACACCATGACTCTTCAGAGACAAAAGCTTCTGTGCACAGCACTTGCCATATGCAACTCTTTATCTGGCTATTTATTTGTATCCTTTATAATAAAACAGTAATCATAAGTATGGGGATGGGCAAAAGTAGGTTTGCAGTTGTATGTGAAACACAGTTTCATTCCAGTATTATTATTTTATTCATTTATATTACAACTGTAAACCTACTTATGCCCAGCCCTGTGTATTGCTTTCCTGAGTACTGAGTCATTTAACAAATTATTGAACCTGAGAGGCCAAATTTGTAGCTGTCCAGGCAGAAGTGCAGGTGGCTTGGGGACATCCAAGACTCGCTGCTAGAATCTGAAGTAGGGCCAGTGTTGTGAGACTTCACTCTTAACCAGTGGGTCTATGCTAGGTCGTTACTGTCAGAATGAGCTGAAGGATACCCGGTTGGTGTTAGAAAATTGATTTCAGATGTAGCATCCTAATTGAAAATTGCCTGCAAACAGAAGTATTTACACAAATTTCTTTCTTTTTTCATTGTGTATTTCCCAATGCCATTTAGTCCCCCTACTCCCCCTCCCACACTGGAGTGCAGTCACTCCACTGTTGTCCATGAATCTGTTTTTCCTTTTGCTCAATCCCTTCACCCCCTACTTCCCTCAACCCCTTTACCTGTCATCCTGCTCTCCATCTATGAGTCTGTCTCTATTTTGCTTGTTAATTTAGCTTGTTCATTAGATTCCACATGAGTGAAATCATAAGGTAATTGTTTTTCTCTAACTGGCTTATTTCACTTAGCATAATGTTTTCTAGGTCCATCTATACTGTTTTAAAACTGTTACAGAATGGACCCATGGCAGGGGAAAAGATGCTGTTACCTAATGGACCCCCCTCTCCCAGCATCCCCCTGTATTAGGTTCACCTTGCCCACTGCCAGAGAATTATGGTTCTCCATTGCAGAGTTTGGTGAACAGGAAAGAACTATTTATTCAAAAGTTATACAGACTTAGAGTAACGACTCAATGTCTTCCTTAAAATCCCAAGTGCCTTAAAACACCCACAGTCTTTTCTCCCCTGCCCCTTTGCTCAGTTAGGGGTACCATGTCTCAGGAAAAGAAATAGAAGCCTGTGGCTCAGGTGGCCCCCAGTTCTTCCCAATAATCCATGCTCAGCTGGCAGGCCTCCCAAGGTTCCCAGCACCATCAGCTGTGTCACTGGGATCTTAATCCAAACCCACGTGGCACCTTCTCATGGCCCACGAGCAAGAGTCCTTTCACCCCTTTCCTTCCCACAATGTCTCTCCTGCATTCTTCCAAACTGCTGAGAGCTCCGCATCACTGCCACATCTTGTTTTCCAGCTTCCTATGCTGTGTGGCAAAGGGAGCCTGAAAACTTTGTGGTTCTGCCCCAAAATGTGTGGTTCCACACCTTGCCAAAAACCACTTGTTTCCCCCAACCTTAGGATTGCGTGGTTCCAATTCACAAGGCAGACATGCCTGAATTTAAATCCCAGTGCCAATTTTCCTCTGTAGCCCCATTTCTAACTCCTCCTACAATTGGCTACATCTGCCAGGATTCCTGGATTTTTTTTTTAGCTTTTCTGGGCTGCCATAGTAATTCCAGGCAGGCGTGGCCCCATGGCATGGAGCCAATCATCTCCAAGCTCTCACACAGGCTCTGTAACCAGTTGCCTCCCAGTTAATTCCTGGGTCGAAGTCACTCCCATCCCCCTGGCTCAAAGCAAGGCCACAGCTATTTAGCATATCTATGAAACTAGTTGAAAGTTATAGATATGTTGAATGACCATTCTTTCAGTTATTTGCAAAACTGTTGATATGCAAAATAACTCTCAAAGGCTCTGCTCCATTTGTCTCATCCCTCAGCTCAGATTTGTTGGGGTGAGGACATCTATAAATTTTTAATATTTTTCTGGATATCCTAAGTTCTGGACCCTATTACAAATCCCTCTTGGGGGGCCCTGGCTCCACCTCGCTACAAAAAGGTAAGATGTCCTTTTTTACAACTGAGTAGTGTTCTAGGTGTAAATGTCCCATAGTTGTTTTATCTCATCTACTGTCAGACACTTAAGATACTTCCAATCTTGGCAATTGTAAATAACACTGCAATGAACACAGGGGTGCTTATGTTTCTTCAAATTAGTGTTTTGGGTTCCTTCAGATATATTCCCAGACATGAGATCACTGGGTCAAAAAGTAGATCCATTTTAATTTTTTGAAGTATCCCCATACTGCTCTCCACAATGGCTGCACCAGTCTGCACTCCCACCAACAGTGCACAAGGGTTCCCCTTTCTCCACATCCTGGCCAGCACTTGTTGTTTGTTGATTTATTTATAATGGTCATTCTGACAGGTCTGAGATAATATCTCATTTTGGTTTTAATTTGTATTTCTCTGATGATCAGTGACATTGAGAATCATTTTGGATATTAATCCCTTGTCAAATGTATTGGTGAATATATTCTTCCATTCTCTGGGTTGTCTTTTTATTTTGTTAATAATTTCCTTTGCTGTGCATAAACATTTTAGTTTTTTAAATAATTTTATTTAGTTATTTTTAAAGTACAGTTTTTTGTCTATTTCTCCCATCCTAGCCCACCCCTCCCCATGCTCCCCACCTCCCTCCCATTTCCACCCCCCTTAGTTCTCGTCCCTGTGTCCTTCATATTTGTTCCTCCAAATCCCTCCCCTTTTTCCCCCTTAAATTCCCTTCCCTCTCCCCTCTGGTCACTGTCCCCTTGTTCTCTATTTCAGTGTCTTTATTTTTATTCTGCTTGCTTGTTTTGTTTTTTAGCTTCCTGTTAAAGGTGAGATCGTATGGTATTTGTCTTTTAACACCTGGCCTATTTCACTCAGCATAATGCTTTCCAGTTCCATCCATGTTGTTGCAAAGGGTAGTAGTTCCTTCTTTCTCTCTGCTGCATAGAATTCCATTGTGTATATGTACCACAATTTTTTGATCCATTCATTTACTGACGGGCACCTAGGTTGCTTCCAACTCTTGGCTATTGTAAATTGTGCTGCTATGAACATTGTGGTGCATAGGTTCTTTGAAATTGATGTTTTATGATTCTTAGGATATAATCCTAGCAGTGGAATTGCTGGGTCAAAAGGCAGGTCAATTTTTATTTTTCTGAGAAAATTCCATACTCTTTTTCCATAATGGTTGTACCAGTCTGCAATCCCACCAACAGTGAACATTTTAGTTTAATATAGTCCCATTTGTTTATTTTTTCTTTTATTTTCCTTGTCGGGGGAGATATAGCTGATAAAATATTGCTATGAGCAATGTCTAAGATTTTGCTGCCTATATCTTTCTCTATAATTTTTATGGTTTGGGATCTAATATTTAAGTATTTAATCATTTGTAATTTATTCTCCTGTGTGGTGTAAGAAAGTGGTCTAGTCTTACTTTTTTGCAAGTATCTGTCCAATATTCCCAACACCATTTATTGAATAAACTTTCTTTAGTCAATTGTACATGCTTCTTCTGTTGAATATTAATTGACTATAAAATGGTGGGTTTATTTCTGAGCTCTCCATTCTGTTCCATTGGTCTATGTATAATATGAAGTCTTTTATTCATAGCCAATAAAATTCAATTTAATCACTATTACAACATATTAAAATACTTCTTTCAAAAATAAGGACCATATTTAACATTATAGTAGTAACAGAACCTGAAGGTATTGGCCCAAAATGACAGATTAAATACTTGTGTACATACTTATATTTTACAGTCACATTTTCTATTAGGATGCTACTTTCTGACATTAATTCTCTGACACCATCTGGGTGTCATGCAATTCATTTGTTTGTTTCTTCCTGATCCAAAATTAAATTAATGTGTTGCATAGCTTGAAGAAAGGGGAAGAGCTGTTATGAATTATTTATATTTTCTAAAACTTAAGACTATTCAAAAACTACATTTTTAAATGTTTTCATTTTTTATTATGTTTTCTTTTGTTTAAGTATTTTTTCTCTTTTTATTAAGAAGCCTTATGGTAACATTTTATAATAAATAACTCTGAAACTTTAAAATATAAAATAATGTTGGAAAATTTGAAAAATAAATGCATTAAATGCCAACTCTCATTTTCCTTTTCATTATCTTCCTCTTAAACATCCTCTTCTCTACCCTGATTCCTGCACAAAAAAGATTTGGTGCAGATGGAAAAGAAAAACAAAGCAGAGGTTTAAAAAGAGAGCTCCAGGACTCCAGGAGTCAGCAAAGCTAACAATTACCATTTCAAATGGATTGATTATAAATGGCCTATTTATTTAAAAAGAAGGAAAACAGTGTTAACAGCCCATTTTTTAAAGGCACTTACAAAAGCCTGAGATGATAAAGAAGAAAATACACACACACACTCATTCACTATGGAGAAGTAATTAAAAACATTTGTTAATGAATTTGAGTTGAAGATTAGAAATATTTCGAAATAGGCTTTTTCCCAGATTACAAAATTGGGCTTTGAGAATATTGACAGGCAGAGTAGTGTTTAGGTTTTAAAACATACGTTTTGAATCAAACACTTGAAGCACCTCAGCTGTGCGAATCTGGGCAAGTTAGTTAACCCACCTGTAAAACTGGGGGATTTCATGACAACTGGCGTTAGGATCAATGATAACATCAAACTGTGAGCTCCTCATTGGCACCTGAGAAAGACAGCTAATTAACCCTGAACACTCTAGACATAGAGTCTGGGGTATAACTGAGGATGAGAGAACAGTATTTAAAGAGAAGAAGCTGGTTTTTTACAAAGGGTTTGTAAAACCCTTTGAACAGAGCCTCAGGAAATCTGGGCACCAAGAAGTAGGCATATAACGCTAATACAATGCTAAAACATTCAATTTTACTTGAATTTGAGTAAAAGCATTGGAAACAATATCTTTTGACATCTCTTAAACTATTAGACATTATAACAACACTGATGAAAGCCCCCTTAAAAATTGTCACTACCCACTCATTTTAGTGGATATGTTTAGAGGCATAATTATGGCTACTGATTTATGTATTAAAATAATTGATCACTTCTTGAAATTATTATTTTCTAAGACAAACAAATATTTGGCTCTTGTTTATGAAGTTAAGTTTTTTCATAGTCTGATTCCTTGTAACATATTTCAAAATTACACAAAGTATATCTTTGGGTGATTCATGATTCCCAATCCCGTAAAGACTTAGTCTAGAAAAGCTTATGTGAATTAGTTTTCATGGCATTTGTTGAGTAATTGAATCTGCAGGTAAAAGTCAGTTAATAAGGATTTTAAGAAGCAAGCTGAACAAATCTGGGTTCAGGCCTCCTTTAAATTACTTTGCAGTTTATTCTTTTAGTTGCATTCAGTTAAAAACACCACAGGCTTTGGTAGCACAAAAAAAAATGAATCTTCCTTTCCTTGGCTTAATCTTCCTTAAACTATTTTAACAACATGGTGTCACAGACAGGATTTTTTGGACAATTTTCACAGACAAACAAGTGCATCTTCTAGGATGGGATAACAGCCTTCCACATGCATTTAATCTTTTAAATCTTCAGTCACTTTCTGTCTGTAATGCCCTGGTCACGTGGGAAAGCCACAGCATGAAAGATATTAGCAATCCAAGCTCACTATGCAAGTTCAATGTCTAAGTTCACAAAAAATTTTTGATGAGAATTTTATTTAGTTTTCCTCAAGAAGGATGTTTTTTAAAATTCTGTGCCATGCCTTCTGTTTTATTTATTTATTCATGTGACAACAGAATTTGACATATCTATGTTTAAATGAGTTCAATAAAATCCTCTGTTGGAACATTGGAATGAATTGTAAGTCTCTTAGATTTCTGAGAGATTTCAGTCTGGTTAGATGGCAGAATGTACTAGAAATTGTGAGCTAAATTGACATATATCTCGCTGTAACTCTGGCACACCCGAACACCTCACTTCTGGATACTTTGTCTTCAGTGTTACGATTTTGACTTACTATAAATATATGACTCACAATAAAACACAGTGACATACACCAGGACTACAGAGGGAGGCAGGAGAGGCCAGGGGCACATTAATCACACGTGAGGGGCAGGGTGACCCAGCAGAAAGTGCTTGAGAATCGACGACTTGGTTCTGTCACGTATCAGTTGCAAGGCTTCAGGCTAGTGACTTGTATGCTTTTGTGGCCTGCTCTTCCACCAACATGTAGATCAGAATGCAGAATACAGAAATGGTTGCTCTGAAGACTGAGTGAGATTATTAACAATGTTTGCTATAATTTGTTTCTATTGTTTGTCTAGGCACTACTATTACATCAATTAATTTTCCCAACATCCATACAAAGTAGCTCTTATTATTACCCCAATTTTACAGATAAAGCTTTTAAGGTATATATAGGGTACTTAAGAAATTAGAGCAATACTACTCAGCAAATAAGAAACATGAAATCAGCCACACTGGGAAGCCAACTTCGGGAAGAGTCTCCTTTTCTTCTGAGGTCTCAGTAGTGCGGGAGGGACACAAAGAGGCAGCGTGCTCTATGGCTGCCCCGGGGCACAAGAGAGCTGCCCCAGCCAGGCTGCTACAGCACCCGGCTAGCCGTTCCCACAGGATGCTAGCTGTTCCCACAGGATGATAAGGGCTCTTTTGGAGAAACATGCATATACTATTTCCAGTTTGGGATAACTTTTGAGGGCACCCGAACCCAAGCCCAAACTGGCACTCAAAACACAGAAACTTCTTAAATTAAGAAGCAAGAAATTATACACTCAGTTTTAAAGAAGCAAAAATTGTGACAAAGTACAAAGACTCCAAAAATGTATTGTTAATTACTTGGGAGAGATGTAACAGAAAAGTTAAACATCACAGTGAAAACGAAAAGCTTTCCACCAGCGTTAAAGAGCAACCCCAGCGCTCCTGCAAGGAAACCCGAGACTCAGCTTTTTAAACCTAAATCAAGCTCTGTCTGCTGCCAAAGGCAAGAGCACAGCATCGATTTTCAGGATGCCAATGTCGCCATAGTCAACACCCACTTGGCTCCTCACGGAATTTGAGCAAAACCGAAGAAACCTCTCAACTGAAAAGGCAGCTTAGAGTGAGTCCCTCAACAATCCAAAGGCGGACTTCAGAAATTTCTTATTCTCTCTGTGAAGGATGAACTATGAAAATAAGAAAGATTTAATGCAATTTCTGTAATTATAGTACAAAGCTTTCAAAAAAAAAAAGAACAAACCAAACTTCTATTTGTTCTTTAAATGCACAGAAATGTACTCCAAGAACAAAACATTCTTGGCACCCTCCATTGTTGGAGGGGAAAATACCTAGTTAGAGTGACAAGTGACAGAAACAACCTGCCTCACAGGGTGGCCCCTGAGGGATGAAGCCTATGGAAGGACACCTGTCACCTCTATGTCTCGGCCACCCGTGACTGACTAACGCTGCAGGGAACATAAGGGTGAACATATGCGTAGAAGCGTTTTCAAACTTTCAGGCAGATACTCAGAAGACGACTTGCTGAATCATACACTACCCCATTCTTAACTTAGCGAGGAACTTCCATTCTGTTTCCCACAGTGGCCGTACCAGTTAACATCCCCACCAGCAGGGAATGAAGGTTCCTTTTTTCTCTACAACCTCTCCACTGATTGGGTAAAAAAAAAGATGTGCTACATATAGACAGTGGAATACGACTCAGTTATAAGAAAGGATGAAAACTGCCTTTTGCAACAACAGGGATGGAACTTAAAAACATGTAAGCGAAATTAGAAGGAAAAAGTCAAGAGCCATATAATTTCACTCATATGTGGGATATAAAACTGAAAGCAAATAAGAAAAAGAACCAACAAAAACTCACAGACACAGACTGCAGTCCATTGGTTACCAGAGGGAAGGAGGTGGGAGTAGGAAGAGTTCACGAGGTCAAATATATGGTCACATGATATTTGGATTTGGATGGTGGGTACACAGTGCACTATACAGATGTTGTATCATAGAACTGTTCACTTGAAACCTATATAACCAGTGTCACTCTGATGCATTTAAGGTTTTTTTAAACCATGAAATTTCCTTGTAAATAATAAATATATACATGGACATTGAAAAAAATAAAAACCTTAGGCAGTTTGACCTCAGCACCCTACTCCTGCTTATTACCAACACTCCCTCTCAAAATTGTACTTAAATGCACCTGATCAAAACTGATACGAATGCTCATTTTTGTTATTCTTTCATGCCAGAATGCTTATAAATCGATGCCACGATTAGTCCTGGGAACTCTGAGAATTAAGAGCAGAGGATTCCTGCTACAGCAGCGGCTTCTGCTGTCCTGGACCCAGCTGCACTCCACCTTCCTTCTCCTGGGAGGTGTTTTCCTGCTGCCCCAGTGTGTACTGTTCAAGAAAGGGGTTGCATCAACTAATCGCCATTAAAATGCTAAATTAGAGCACTTTCAGGAGAATTTACATTTTAAAGGGATATGGGGCAGGGAAATGAGAAGCCCAAGGGAAATACAAATGCAATTTCAAAGTCCCCTTGAATTCCTTAGGAGGAAATGAGGAGCTTCTGAACATCCTGGAAGCCAAAGCACTTTGAGTTACCCAGTGTGCTTACTCTGGGAGAGCCCCCAGATTGCTGTGAGTGGGTACCCCCACCCCGTCACTGAGGTCTTCAGGCTGCTGTGTGTCTGCTTTTTAAGATAAAGCAGAAGTTTGGTCCATACCCAGAAAATGAAGTAAAAAAAAACCCCAAAACAAAAAACAGAGGCACAAACCTACATAACTTTTAACTGGTGAAGTCCCCTGCCCCAGAACAAATGTATCAAATATCTCATGTTACAAGTAATATAAAACACTTCTTTCTGTAAAAGGCCGGCAGTTTTGAAGGCTGTAATCCTTTTTCTACAGACCAGAAACCTGAGAATTTATGTAATGTGTCAGAATCCTGGCATTTCTGGTATTGTTTCTGTTACGAAGAGAGGGCTGTGTTATTAGACACCGGTCCGCGTCGAGGACAGTTTTACAAACTAAGTAAGCGATAAACCCTCATGAACCTTCATCTTCAACTACTATTGTTGTTACTGAACAAGAGGTCCGAGGGAGGGGCAATACAATATTCGGCCCACCTAGGGATACCAAAAACTGCTATACAACAGGGGCCCCTCCAAAGGACAAAATACTAATATCTACTGGGCTCTTCTGTCCGCCGCCAATTGGAAAGACATCTCTCAATGCCAGAGATTTGTGAAAAGAAAACAAAATGTTTATTTAATGCTATTCAGGCCTAATGCCTCCACTAAAATATCAAAGTCCTTTAGGGTATACACCTACACCCACACAGCTCTCCCTTCTCCCACTGTCCCAACTCCGGGTACCATAAATCAGGAAAAGAGCACACGTCTGTGTTGCAGGCCTCTGGAATCGTCAGCTGTGTCACTGTGCAGGCAGGATCTCTCGAGTTAATCCAATCATGTGGCACCTTCTCACGGTCCACTGGCAAGAGTTCTTTCTACCAAGTTCTAGTCAAAGTCTCTCCTGCTTTTGAGGCCCCGCGGCCAAAGGGGGCACCCCAAAGCCGCGTGGGCCTCTTCTACCAAAGCTGCAGGGGTCCGAGCTCCACCAAAAGCATGTGGCTTTCTTCTTCACCTGACTGCAGGGATCTCCATTCTGGCAAAGCTTCGTGGTTTTTCCCTTTCACCTGGGAAAGAGGGGGTCCGCACTCTGCCAAAACCATGTGGCTCCCTCTTTCACCTCACCAAGCGGGGATCCTCACTCTGCTGAAACTGCGTGGCTTTCTCCTCACCTGGGCAGTTATCCCCTCATGTCCTGGAGCCCATCTTTTCCAAGCTCTCATGCAGGGCCCCTCACTCAGGGGCGCAGCCCCTAGTTCCATCTTGGATCCAGTTACATCCTGAGTCCCTGGCTCAAAACTTGGCCACAGCTATTTAACATATCTATGAAACCAGTTAAAGGTTATAGATATGTTAAATAATCATTCCAGAGGTTAGCTGCAAAACTATTGCTATGCAAAACAGCTCTCAATGGCCCTGCTCTATTGGTCCCTTGGGGGTGAGGACATCTCATATGTCTCTCTAATATTCCTATACACTTTGAATTCTGCACACCATTCCAAATCTTTTTTTGCCCCCACCGTGGCTGCACCCTGTATCATTGTTGCCTAGTCACCTCTGCTTCTTTTTTGTTCAGCTTCTATCATTTTATTTTCAAAGAAAATGTTCGCAGCCTCACTGGGGTAAATAGGCCCAGACCAGCAGGTTCGCTCTGTGCAGTTTGATGAGTGCAGGCCTGTGGCACCATCACCACCAGCCAGGGAACAGGCACCCAGCACCTCCCAGAGTTTCCCGTGTTCCTTCATTTCTGCTTTGGGCTTGTTTGTTTGTTTGTTTTTTAAATATATTTTATTGATTATGCCATTACAGTTCTATTTCCCCTTCATTCCCCTCCACCCTGCACACCCCTTCCCCACCATTCTCCCCCTTTAGTTTATGACCATGTGTCTCAGGTTCTTTAGATTCTATATTTCCCCTACTATTCTTACCTTCCCCCCTATCTACTGTCTATGCTACTTATTCTCTGTGCCTTCTCCCCCCTTCTCCTTCTCCCACTCCCCTGTTGCTAACCCTCCATGTGATCTTCATTTTTATGGTTCTGCTCCTGATCTAGCTGTCCTCTTAGTTTGTTTTTGTTTTAGGTGTGGTTCTTAGTAACTATGAGTTTGCTATTCTTTTACTGTTCATCTTCTTTATCTTCTTTTTCTTAGATAAGTCCCTTTAACATTTCATATAATAAGGGCTTGGTGATGATGAACTCCTTGAATTTGATCTTATCTGAGAAGCACTTTATCTGCCCTTCCATTCTAAATGAAGGCTTTGCTGGGTAGATCAATCTTGGATGTAGGTCTTTGGATTTCAAGACTTGGAATACTTCTTTCCAGCCCCTTCTTGCCTGTAAGGTCTCTTTTGAGAAATCTGCTGACAGTCTGATGGGAACTCCTTTGTAGGTGACTGTCCCCTTATCTCTTGCTTCTTCTAGAATTCTCTCTTTCATTTTAATCTTGGCTAATGTAATGATGATGTGCCTTAGTATGTTCCTTCTTGGGTCCAATTTCTTTAGGATTCTCTGAGCTTCCTGGATTTCCTGGAAGTCTATTTCCTTTGCCAGATTGGGGAAATTCTCCTTTATTATTTGTTCAAACAAGTGTTCCACTTGTGGCTGTTCCTCTTCCCCTTCTGGTACCCCTATAATTCGGATGTTGGAACGTTTAAAGATGTCCTGGAAGTTCCTAAGCCTCCTCTCATTTTTTTGAATTCTTGTTTTTTCATCCTTTTCTGTTTGGTCATTTTTTTCCTCTTTCTGGTCCACTCCTTTGATTTGAGTTCCAGTTTCCTTTCCATTACTATTGGTTTCCTGTGCATTACCATTCATTTCAATTAGTTTAGCCTTCATATGTTCCTCTAATTTGTGACTAAAATCAACCAGTTCTGTGAGCATCCTGATCACCAGTGTTTCGAACTGTGCATCTGAAAGTTTAGCTATTTCTTCATCGCTTAGATTTATTGGCTCTGGGGCTCTGAGTTGTTCTTGAGCCATGTTTTGATCTGTTTGTGCCCCTTACATACGAGGAGGTGCTCACCAGGGCGGGGCCACCCCGGTCGCTGGTTTGTGACACAGTAGGTGGGGGTGTGGTCAGAGAGGGACAATGGCGGTCCCCTCTGCCACTTTCCGCCACTGGGGCCTGCAGAGTCTGTCTCACCACTTCTCTTCTTCACTGGTTTATCTGCACTCGAATGTGTGACTGTGGTCAGCCCTCGGTTGGTCCACTGCCTTGCGCCCTCAGTGGGTCCGCCCGCTACTCCACACCTGGGATTCGCCTACGGCTGGCTGCCGGCGCACCTGGGTCGTGCGCCCAGGTAGGTCCGGTGGATCTTTCCTGCCTGACCCCGCTCTGCTGCTGGCTCTGCCCCTCTTACAGGTTTGGCTGAAGGATTTGTTGTTGTCAGACTTCCAATTTTCTGTGGTTTGGCTGCATTTTTGTTGCTAAAACTTTGTTGTTTTTAAACTTGGTTGTGTGAGAAGGTGCAGTGCTTCCACATACGCCTCCATCTTGGCGGAAGTCTGTCTGTTTTTGTGGTAAGACAACTTTTTTTCTTTTTTATACCTACACCCAGCCAAAATGACAAACCCTCAAAACTCAGCTTTGTCACACTTCACTGTGCTCCCCAGACACGCAGTCCACACGTGCGTGGCTTGCACACGTACCGTGGCATAGCATCCCTCGACCCCTTGGTTGGGTAAACAAACAGTGGAAGTTTCCCAACCTTAATGTGCTATTTTAAAATTGATTTGGGGCTTAAATTAAATGCCTACATTGTGGCTGCATTTGATGCTTGCTGACCACTCCCACAGTCTTGATGCTCTTGGCCTGGAGGATACTCTGTCCTCTTGGGTGGCTGTCACACAGTTTGAGGCCACTCTCTTCTTGTGAACTCTAAAGCCCCCTCTCCTCCACCCTAAGGCTTAGTGTGTTCCATAAGGCTCTCTAAACATCATTTTCTAATCACCTATTTTGGTCCCATGTGAAGGTAAGAAATAATTATTGTTGATTGCCAAAGCATCAATTACTACCTGTATCAGAAGTTCTTAATCAATTTGATGTTTAGGGATCCCTTTAGGAATCTGATAAAAATTAAGGACATTTCCTTCAACAGAAAAGCACATTCTTACTCAATTTTGAAATCAAAATTATAAGGTTCATAGACTTTACGTAACCCAAGACCACAAGGGTAAAAACTCTTGATATATATTTATGATAGAAAAACCTATATTTATAGGTCTGCCCAGATGTCTTTTCTTATCTTTAATACAGTCATTTCTAGTTAGAAGATTTCTATGAGCATTGCTTTAGCTAGGTCCCATAAACGTTGGTAATCTGTGTATTTGTTTTCATTCATCTAATGTATATTTTTATTCATTCTATTTTAGTTTTCATTTTTTCCTTGACCCATTGGTTATTTAAGAAGGTGTTTAATTTTCACTTACTTGTGAATTTCTAAATTTTTTGCTATTGATTTCTAATTAAATTGTTTTACATTCT
Organism: Artibeus jamaicensis; assembly: GCF_021234435.1. Classification (NCBI taxonomy): domain Eukaryota; kingdom Metazoa; phylum Chordata; class Mammalia; order Chiroptera; family Phyllostomidae; genus Artibeus; species Artibeus jamaicensis. The sequence goes on from NW_026522056.1 coordinate 19,854,063, forward strand.
TGTTGGAGAACATATATTGTATGACTTTAATCTTTTTAAAATGACTGAAGTTATTTATGGCCTAACAGATGGTGTGTCCTGGAGAATGTTCTGTTTGTACTCGTTTGAAAAGAATATGTGTCCTTCTATTGTTGAGTGGGGATGTTCTACGGGTGTCTGTTAGTTTAGGTGTCTGTTAGTTAGGTGTCTATCTAATTAGTTTACAGTGTCGTTCAGTCTTCCATTTCCTTTTTTATCTTTTTCCTAATTGCCTCATCCATTGCTGATGTAGACACTGATGTCTCCAACTGCTTCTCTATCTACTTTTGCCATTTTTTGATTTGTGCTGGGACTGGACTATATGTTTATAAGAGCTCACCTTTACATCCTTCTAATGGATGGGGCTTCTATTTGGGTCTTTAATCTAAAATATAAATACATCTCTTGTAGATAGCATAGTTGGATCAAGCTCTTTTATTTTTTAAATCCATTCTGGCAATGACTCTTTGGCTTGCAGTTTTTAACACCTTTATATTAATGTAATTACTGTAAGAGTGGGATTTATGTCTGCCATTTCACTATTTATTTACTATGTCATATTTTTCTCCACTTTCATAGGTCAAATTCATTTATATATCCCATAGAAAACAGAAACATGTCCAAAACTGAATCTACATCGACCTCCATTAGAGTACTTCTTTTGTATTTTCTGCCTCAAGGAAGGCTAATGTCCAATTCATTATTAATTCATATGAAAAATTTAATACCCATTGATTACATTTCCATCTTTATTCATACCACCCAATGACTCACCAACACCTACAAATTCTACCTCCTAAATCACTCTTGAATTTGTGGACTTTCTTACCCCCCACCCACACCCCCTCAGCTCAGGCCACCACCACCTACTAATCGGTGCTCCTGACTCTGGTCTCCTCTTTCTGTGTATTCCAGTCTCAATTCTAAAGCTGGATTGATATTCCTAAAAAGAAAATATCATCATGTTAGCTTAAACATCCTGGTGGTTGCCCATTACTCTCAATTTGCCAGTCCTTGGTGTGCCTCACAGAACTCCCAGTCACATACAACTCAGTCCCTTCTTACCGCTCTGTATAGCCAGCCATCTCTTACACCTTAAACACCTGGCCCCTGACGAGGCAAACTTCTTTCCATAATCTGATCATAACCTGTGCCTCCCTGTTAGAAACACATTTCTCCCAATGCTCTCCTTTGTCTACGTAGTTCCCATGTAATGCTTAAGGTCTCTGATCTTGACTCCATACAAAAGAAATCCTGATAGCTCTATTCAGATTATGTTTTTCTGTATGATATTTACTCTATAGAGTCCTGTACTCACCATATCACTAACATCAACATTTTAAAGTCTATACTTTGTCTACAGTTTCTTAAGAATCTGAAGTGCCATGAAAGCATTTTAAAATTACATTTTTACATAGATCCTCCAGCAGCATATACACAGCAATCTATTATTAATGAAGTATTTATTGAATAAATGAGTGAATGTCTAACTTTCCCTTAACATGCCATTTGGAACCTGGCATTAATAAATTGTTTAAAAAATTAAAAATCTATTTAGAGTTTTAGTTGTACTGACTCTTGAGGATGAAACCAACTCAATTTTTGGATAATACTTTATTTTTACCAAATCGGTGGGATTAAGTGAATGAACCTGAGTTCATTCTAAAAGTAAATTTTCTTTTTTTTTTTAAATAAAAACCGATGACATCTCTTTGTATGTCCCAAACTTTGAGATTTAATTCTTATCTTAAAATTCAAAGGCCATTTCACTTTGAATAAGACTTGTCAATTCTGTTATTTTTCTAGGAGTTTCCTTCCTCTAATTCTATTATAACTCTATTAAAATATGGGTTTCAGTAACCCATGTGAGAAGACATCACTTTTATGAGAGATAAAAAACAAAATACATTTTTCTTTTCAATTATCCTTTCAGTGATACAAAATTAGACCAAAGTCTTTAATGTACAGTATGACATAAAGCCAGCCAAGCTCTTTTCCTAGAGCTTAGAGACCATCATTCACACACCTTGTAGGTTATTTTTCTTAAATGCATTAGGCAATATTTTCTGCAGTGAGACATCTGTAACCCTCTGACAAAGCTTCTAAACAGCTGGCCTTCACTGACCTGGCAGTCCACTTTCAAGAAGTGTATTTTTCTGTATTCGCTAATAGAAAACCAAAATAAAATGTCAGTCCTCTAAATTAACCTTTATGAGAGTGTTACCTGAGGACTAGCTGAAAAATCACTTCAGGGATTTGTTTAAAATTCAAATTTATGGGCCACATATAAAACCCTACTAGCATGGGCTGCCAATGATCAATGTTTCATAACATTAACAGGAGAGAAACCTCAACAGTGTAGATCTAATGTGAAGCTACTTTTTATACATAACTATGTAGGGTATAGTAAAATTTATTTTTGAAATAATTTTCAATATTATTTTTGAAATTTTACAATTGAAAAATTTTCAATTATTTCAAATTTTTACTATAATTTTCATATAATATCACCAAATAAATCACTTTATTTAAAAAATATATAACAAAATACCCTGGGATATTAAAAGGTTAAAAACAAGGCTATAAGCCCTGGCTGGCATAGCTCAGTGGATTGAGCGTGGGCCTGCAAACCAAAGGATCGAGGTTTGATTCCCAGTCAGGGCACATGCCTGGGTTGCAGGCCAGTTCCCAGCAGGGGACACATGAGAGGCAACCATACATTGATGTTTCTCTCCCACTCTTCTTCCCTTCCCTTCTCTCAAAAAATAAATAAATAAAATATTTTTAAAAAAACAAGGCTATAAATATACTGTGTTTTAGCAAATACTCAATGTTTGAACAAGAAAAGAATCATTTGAGGCAAATCACTGCCTATGAAATTTGTTTACTGGAAACATTTTATTTAGAATACAGTTTGTAAAATTCAGTTCAGCAACATAACGTAAAAATATTTTTTATCTATAAATTTATGTTTAAAAGCTTTTTGTGTTATTTTTTAGAAAAACATACCATTATATAGATTTGTTTTTATAAAAATAACATATTTCATATACTGTATAATTATATCCATATGACTTTATTCATAGTATATGTGAATATATGCAGGTACAAGTGTGTTATGAAGGCATTTAATGATCAAACCATTTTTAAATAGTGTAATAGTGTATGTTCATAGTTCTATCTATAGAGCTCAAACTTTCAGACCTGTTCTTTACTTTATTGAATTTGACATTTTAATATTTCTGTCATTAACTAGAAGGATATAAAGTACTTTAGGGGAAAAACTTCAAAAAAATATTACTCCCTATAAAATGTGAACACCTGTGTAGCCTGGTAGGTGTAGGAATACATTCATTATGCGCTAGTTTTTTCCCGAAGTGGAGACGGACAATGAGGTTAACAGAGGAGAGCTGGCATGACTGGCAGTCACAGGGGATGGCTATTTAATTGTTTTGTGGTCATTCTGAAAAGCAGCTGCCTTCTCATCTATAGTAAGAGGACACACTCTAAAGAATGTCTGTTCCCCTGGCAAGATCCTCTTATTCTATTTGCTTATTTCCTCTGTTGAAAACTTGACATAAATAGAATACCAAGGGTAGGGATTGCCTTTCCATATGTGGTTTCCTCGATTGGAACGATGCAGACTAAACTTTGACTGAGGTAGGAGCCAGCTTTCCAAGTCCATTACAAGGACTGTGACTTTCTTATTGTTGCTGAAAATTATACTAATAAAAAGCATTTATTCAATATGTACAATGTGCCAGATCTTATCTCCTGAAATTATGTATTAAATGCTGCTTAGTCTTCATAATTAACCTGCAAGATAGGTTCAAATTATTCTCCTGAAATGAACAAAATAAGAGATATCAAGAGTTTATGCTAATAAATTACAGTTTAGGCACTTGATGTAAATCTTGCTGATTCTGATGCTTGGGTTATTTAAAATTATGACTGAGCCCTAACTGGTGTGGCTCAGTGGTTTGGGCATCATCCTGCAAACCAAAAGTTTGCAGGTTCAATTCCCAATCAGGGCGTATGCCTCGGTAGTGGGCCTGATCCTTGGTTGAGAAGCATGGAAGAGGCAATGATCAATGTTTTTCTCACACATCATCAATGTTGCTCTCCCTCTCTTCTGCCCTGCTTCCCCTATCTCTAAAAATAAGTAAATAAAATATTTTTAAAAATAAACTTATTACTGAAAGAAATTTTTCAAAATTTTGTGACACTGAACTTGATATCCATGATTATATATATATGTGTTTCAAGGTAGAAAAGTGGTTCATTGCTAATTCCACATTTTGAAGGTTACACATGCTACATAAATATGTTAGACTAAAAATAGAAGATCATCCAGCTGTTTTGTAGGGAGTAACAGCCTGCGGGACTGGGTAACTTAGATTCTTCCCCTGCCACATCATTTGTCTTGCAAAGGGTAGGTTTATGACGTTATCTTTAGAACTATCATGTTAGAATTGTAGACGATACAAATATAAAGTAGAATCTAGTTAAAAATACTCCCCCTCCCGTTTAATATGACTGTTTACTTTGTCATTATTTTACTTAATTTTAACTGGTTCACATGCATCTGGATTTATACTACTTATTTTATTCTTTGGAACCTCAAGTAGATGCTGGTTTAGCCATCATATCTATGAAAATAAAACTATTACACTGAAAGAAAGACTCTCTTTGAACTCTCTTTGTTCAAACTATAGTCTAATTTCTCTGATCTCAGTCTTCCACTCAGCCCCACTCAGGCTTCAGTCCCTGGCCTTGTAACATCCAGTTTTAGTAAGAACCCCCTTAAGTCTATTTAGAGATAATCCCCACTCTTGATATCTGATCACCCTGAACACCTGACTAAATTCCTCATTCCACACCATCCCCAGGTGACGTCTGATCACCCTGGATCTGCCTCCAGTAAGTATCCTGTCACCTAAATTTAGCAAGGACTAGCCCACTCTCTCAGTCCATCCTCCTGGTGACTTTCCATCTATCCATCATTCTCTCCCCGCCTCTCCTTGGCTATAAATCCTCACCTTTCCTTGTCATATCTGGAGTTGAGTCCAGTCTCTCTCTCCTAGTGCAAAACCCCACTGTAGTAATCCCTTCGAATGAAATCTTCCTTATTATCTTTAACAAGAGTCAGAGTAATCTGTGTTTTTCCTTAACAACATCTAGTTAGCTTTATCACAAACTTACTAGAAAAATCAATGGAGTCCATAAACTCCCCTCAAGATTCAGACAGGTGACTAATTAATCTTCTATCACTTTAATTTTATTAGCAACCTGATTCTTAAGATGAAACAGACACCAAAAACAAGTTTATCGTGAGACCAAATGAAAACTTGATTGGAAAACCCACTCTTCCAGTTGAATTAACAATAGCAAAAAAGAACTTTCATTAATAAGCTAATTAATAGGATGTTCTCTTCTGAATATCTGCATCCCACAAATAATGAAATTACTTGAGTCCTCTTTTAAGTTATCAAATGTGATGTGCAGGTATAGAAATCATTGCTGGTGGAGGGAATTATAGGAGAAATGTCTGATAGATGTGTAATAGAAGATCTAAGAATGGAGAAGAAAGAGAATGACCGAGAAACAAAATAGCAGTATCTGTGGAAATAAAGGCCTTGAAACTAATGAAATACATGAGTTTATAAAGTTCAGCAACTTCCAAGCAAGATATTCCATACAAATAAAATGACAGATGGGAGCATCTTAGTCAAATTGTACTGTCTCAAAAATATATTCACATACACACACACACACACACACACACACACACAAAGAATGTCAGCTTTAACAGATACAGTAGGATTGACAGCTGACTTTCAACAAATTATATAAGCAAGAAAGCAATAAAATATGCTAGGAAACATATATATGTTAGTGGACTCTATATATCTGTGTCTATATCTTTATATCTATCATCTATCTACAAATTAGAAGTTTATATCCTGTCAAAATGCCCATCAGAAATGAAGGCAAAAAAATGACATCTTTTAGAAAATAGAAATTGAGATATTTTTAGCATTAGATCAAAATTTCCAAAAAACACTATAGAAAGTATACCATGCTGATGGAAATGATCCCAGGTAGAGAGACAAAACTCAAGAAATGAATGAAGATCACCGGGAAAGATAATATGCAAGGTAACTTTAAAAATGTGAGTATAAATGAAGTTAAAGTGTTGCAAGACTCCTACATACTTTGAGAATCGGTCAAGATGTGCATTTTAGGGAAAACTATAACAAGCCAAAGATGCATAAAGTAAAGAGCAACCACTAAGATTATAATGCAAAAAAAAAAAACATAACTAAAAAGAAATAGAGGTAAAATGGAACATCAAGAAGTTCATTAATTCAAAATAGGAAAAACAGTAGAATAAAGTAACAAATGATTTAAATAAAAATAAATAAAAATATTTCCTTATAAACAACTCTGTCAACCATTGCACAAAGGGGAAGGGATCAGACATTTAGTAGAAAGACAAAGGCTTGTAACTGGATACAAAATACATCTATATACCACTTATTAGGGGCGTACTATAAAATACGGACAGAAATAGATTGAAAGATGTGTAGAAAAGAGATGTTCTTACCAAAAGAAATCAGGTAACACTTTACTAGCATTGTTCAGAGTAGGCTCCAAGGCAAAGCATTTTAGTAGAGACAAAGAGGCATTTCATAATCAAGGGGAGAATGGGCCATGGTTTCATCCATGGGAATACTATGCGGTAATAAAAAGAATAGTGACTGCAGTCAGCAACAATATGAATGAATCTAACATACCTGACACTAAGTAAAAAATAACAAGCCAGGCATAAAGACTATGCTGTGTATATAACACTATTTCCATAAAGTACAAGAACAGGTAAAACTCATTTACAGTGTATCAAAAAATTCTATAACTTCATCTGGGTGGTGGGCTAAAGCACCTGTGTATATAAAATGTTATTGTAATGATTTTAAAGTATCTTCGGAAACTCTCCAACACTGCTTCCTTTAAGAGTTAGAGCCGAATTCCTTTCTTGAATGTGGGTGGGACTTAGAGACTCAGGTCTATCCAATAGATTAAGGGGAGTGACAGTGTACAACCACAGGGACGAGATCACAAAAGGTTACCTCTTCATTTTCTCCTCCCTAGCTTTCCCCTGAATCCAAATTCTGTGTGGTGCGGACACTCACTCAAGCAGGCTTTGTGGAGAGGTTCACATGGCCAGGTAGGTAACAGACAGGAACCGAGGTCTCCATTTTGCAGCCATGTGTGTGTGTCTTGTTGGAAGTGGTTGCCCAGCCTCAATGCCACAATCAGGCACCAGCAGCCTGTGCCAGAATCTCGATTGCAAGCACAAGGGAGACCCTGGGCACAACCAGCCAGCTGAGCTGCTCAGAACTCCTGACTTATAAAACAGGAGATAATACATGTTGATTATCTTGTCATTAAGTTTTGACCATTTGCTACTTTTGTAGCCTTGGCCAAATCCCTTAATTGGCCTGGGACTGTTTGCTGCACCTGTAGAGAGCAGATAATAGACTCTTCTCAACATTCGAGGGAGTATTATCATGATATGTATAACGATCATCCGCCTAGCAGATAATTAAGCATTGCTAATTCCATTAATCTTCATCATGGATAAATATTATATAACTATTAACATTTCTCCAATTTGTATAACCTCCTGTTGCTTCATAAATATTGATTTTAAGGTCTTTCTAAGGTAATAATTGCTTACTAATTGTTGCTAAAAATAGTTGTGGGAGTTTGCCTACTCTACAATTTTGGGCTACCTCAAGAGAGAATATGACAAAAAATACTTCTTGAATACAAATTTATCTTTAGTTTTTTTACACATGTGTATTAAGAACATATTACAGTGTTTGACATATGTCTTTATATGAAAAGGTTTTTTATGGTTTTTAGGATAAAAATGCATTGGTAATTTTGGGGGATAGAATCATTTTACTTTCAAAATACAGTTGCCAATCACAAATCATAAAGTTGTCTCTGGTAACAAACATATCAGCAGAATATATGCTCAAAAGGAAGTATACACATGATACTGGGTTTACTCCTCTCTAGGATGTGGTTTTTGCAAGTTGCAACAAACCTCTATAGAACCGAGTTTAAACAAAATCTATCTGTAATAAATTGAAATGATATGGAATTATATTCAGCTGGTCAAGCCATTTACAGTACACAAAACAGCATTTCCGACTGGAAAGAAGGAGAAAATGAGCACCTTGCATATGTTCGTAAACACAATCAACACTTCATTATGATATCAAGTATCACAAAGTAGGCAGGATCAAAAATAGTCACAGGAGGTAATTACAGCAGGGAGCTTCGGTTTCTTAAGTCCACACTTTATCTTCCTTGATGCCAATCTGCTTTTATAAAGAGTAAGTAAAAGGCACCATTCTTTTCTTTCTTCCTTTTGCCTCTAAATTGGATTATCAGTCACAGGATGCTGTCATGTAAAATAGAAAATGTTTGTTTACTTCCATGTGTACGTTCTTTACATTCCTTTTTCATCTTGTGGAGAACCAGGAAGGGGAAGAAAACAATTGCAGTTCATCATGTGAATATAATTCTAGCTCGTATTTTTTATTGTGTCAAATGAACTTTTTCTCTACTGATTTTGAATACAAATCACCATGTGCTGTTGTCTATGTTGACTTTCTCAGTTGGTTTCTGTGTACTCTTTGCTCTTTCTGAGGACTGGAAGGGAAGGGGGCTTATGCGTGTTCAGGTGTTTAAAGAGTCATTATTCTTTCTAAGATTCTTCCCTGGGTTTTTAGGAAGTGAGCTGAGTCTTTATTTTTGTCTTAGCTTGGTCTGCTTTTCCTGTTATCTCGGGAGTCTACATACTGGTGATTTGGTGCCTTTCATTGGAGGAAGAGCTCTCACTGCTGCTTTCTCTGCTCTGGACATAAATAAGATGTATCAATGCTTTCCTCTGCCTAGGTTGAAAGTGAGAAACTTAGTAAATAATTTTACACATTTACTTAGAAATGTGCAAAGGTTTAAAAAATGACATTGTTTCTTTTTGTAAAATGCAGCTTCTTTTCTTATAAAATTATCAAGATTATTTAGGGTGTTTTTAAATTTATCCCTAATTATTTCATGTTTTTGATGCTATTATAAAAGGTCTTTTTAAAATTTCAATTTTAACTTATTTGCTAGCTTATAAAATATAATTGGTTTTTATAAAGTGACCTTGTATCCTTGAACTTGCTAAACTCACTGGTTAGTTTCGGGTAGCTTTTTAAAAAAATTCCTTAAAATTTTTTATACAGTTGATCACAGTCTACTATTACAAGTGACTTTTATCTTTTCCTTTCTGATCTATAAGCACTTCAGTTTTTTCTTTTGCTTTAATAAAGTGGCTAGAACTCTCAGTATAACTTTGAAAGAAATGATAAGAGCAAATATATTCAATATTTGCTTTGTTTCTAAACTGCAGGATTTTTGTTGGTTACCTTTGTCACCTTAAAAAATATCTCATTACCAGTGCGCAGGGAGCTTTTCACACAGAATGAAGTTTAATTTTGCCATTCCTTTCCTGTAACTATTGAGACAGTCATATGCTTTTTGCTTTAAATTGATCATATGTTGTGGATTGTCTGTTGCTACCTAATAACATCTCCACAAATTTAGCAGCATAACACACCACATAGGACTTCCAGTTTCTGGTCCAGCATGTGAGGAGCTTAGACATTGTCTCTCATCCTAATAAGTAAGAGACTGAACATTGAAAATCAAGGACTCTTCTTAGCTCTGGCAAAGAACAGAGGCTGCGTGATAAACCAGTGCCCCTGATTGGGAAGACAAGCAGGCGGACAAAAAGAATCCCGACTCACTGAGCAGAAAAACCCACAACAGGAATTTCTGCAAGACTCCTTACTAGGGGAGGGCACTCTAACCTATAACTCAGTATTGCTGGAGGCTGGCTGAAGACAAGTCTGAAAGATAAAAACCCCAGCAGGTGGAGGGTGGGCAATCATGCTGAGCCAGCACATTTTTGTGAATTTTATCTCTAGGAGCTGTACCAGGTTTTGACAATAAAGATTGGCAAACAGGTCCCTTATTCTCGAAGCAAGGAGAGGGGAAGAGTAACGATTTTGAAATACACTAGATCATTCTGTGATTCCTAGCAAGCTTGTCACTCACGGACACTATTTAATCAGAGCCTGACCCATGGGTTGCTATGGGGCGTGGCTTGGGGAGTACAGACTAAGGGGAGCACAGTGGATTTTTAGAACAGTAAAAATACTCTGTAGGATTTTATCATGATGAATTCATGCCATTACACATTTGTGCGAACCCACGGAATGTATAACCCCAGAAGGGAAATCTGATGCAAACTGTAGATTTGGGTGATAATGTTGAATCAGTGCAGATTCATCAATTGGAAAAGTACACCGCTCGGGTGGGGCAGGGTGGGGGGAATGTTGGTAAACAGGGAAGGTACTTTAACGGTATTGTTTCAGGCGGCGCCAGAGGTCCATGGTCATCTGTTCATGGTGTACTGTGTATAGGTCACCCAGTCAATTCAATTCTTTTTAATGAACCTGTTAAGATAACTTTATCCTCTTTCTTTTAAACACAAAACTTTATATATACTATTTCAAAATTACACATTTTGGTGAAGTTCACCAAAAATGCCAAGGTACCATGTTTTTGTTTTGGTTTGGTTTATTTCTTTTTACCTTTGGCCATTTTCTATTTCATACACTTCAATTTGTGATCGAAAATATGTGTACATATGTATCCAGAATTACATATTGAGTTTGATTCAATGTCGGTGAAGCATTTGATTTTGGCCTTCGGTGAAACACTTGAGGAACACTACCCAAAACAGGCAGGCGTTTTTAGAGCAACCGATTCTTACTCAGCCTCCTCCTCTTCGAGTTAGACGTCATATTGAGTGCCGAGGAGACAGAGTCAACCAGTGACCTGGGAAACACACTCAAATTATCAGCCTCTCAAAAACGAGAGTTTCCTCAGCCGAGATAACACGTTCGGAGGGAGATTTGAGTTGGTCAAAATGATAACACGAACATCCCCTAGAATTATCTTTCTTCAATTTTAAAGTTGAAATAGAACACACGTATGGAATTATTTTATCTCAAGGCTTACATGCTAGTCGTATACTAAGGGCAGGTATTCTCTGGTTTTCCTTTCTTCTCTTTCATTCTAATCTTATTATGACCTGTCCTTGTTTTTCCCCAGAACCCTCTGCCTTAATTTAACCAAAATTGGTTATTTTCTTTTAATAGTTTATTTCTTCCCTTTCTCTGAACTCTGGCTCACTTTTATCGTGTGAATGAAATACTTTAAAATAGTATATCTTGATTCTTTCTTTTTAAAAAATATTTTATATATTTATTTTTAGAGAGGGGAAGAGAAAGAGAAAGAGAGGGAGAGAAACATCAATGTGTGGTTGTCTCTCATGTGCCCCCTACTGGGGACCTGGCCTGCAACCCAGGCATGTGCCCTGTCTGGGAATCAAACCAGTGACCCTTTACTTCACAGGCCTGTGCTCAGTCCACTGAGCTACACCAGCCCGGGCGACTCATTCTTTTTTATTGTTGTTCAGTTACAGTTGTCCCGCTTTTTCCCCAACTGCTCTCCCCTGCCTGAGCGCCTTCCTCCAGCCAGTCCCCACCCTGTTGTCTTAATCAATTTTAAAAAGAAATTATAAACATGCTTGAATTCTTTAGTGAATTGCCACAGGTTGGTATCTTCATTAGCCTATAATTTCTGTCTTTTAAGCCATAATGGTTGTTTTGGATGTGAGAGAAAATTGTAAATCTGACTACACTTAGGGGATTTCCCCACTCTGTGGAATTTAGATTAAGCTTTATTTTGACCCAACTGTTATTTCAATATAATTCATACAACTTGACCAAATCATTACAGCTGTTCATGCCCAGTGAAAAAGAACAACAAACTTATAAAGAAGACTTAAATCACAATTTTTCTTCAGTTCACATTATTGACTGAATATATTTTCTGGATTATTAAAATACCTGCTTTGATATCTTCCTCACATGTCTCTCACATAGAAAAAATATATCCAAGAAAAACTGAAACAAGTAGAATTCTCCAGAAGTGTTTTCCTATGTCTTCAATATTGACATTCCATTAAAAAGTGGCTTCAGCGATTAAAGATAAAAGTTATAGTAATGTCCAGAATTTTTATTGGTCAATAAACCTCTGGTTATATTTATGTACTTGGAAGTGAATTTGTTTATTTGTGAATGTAACTTACATCCTAATGCAGGATAAAGATAATTGTACTGAAGCTTTAATTTTATGTTAACACACAAGTCAGAGGTAAACGCAGGCAAAAAGCATACAGCATCATAGTTCCCTGTAGAGCAGACACTTCCTATTAATGGTCTAGGTGTACAGCCTCATCAGGGGCCCCTGAGTCCACCTGCTTGTGGGTCTGATGCGACAGACACAAGTGACCCATGGTTCAAGTGATGAAAGGTACGTTCAATCCTTAAATAAGATTCACCGCGGAGCTATTCCTTCTTTACTTTTTTCTTACTTTATTTCACATGTCTAAAAATATTTACATCCTACCATTTGTAATAAATTTACAAACAGACCTGTTTCAATTACAACAGAAGAACACCTTAGAACAGCATGTTCAAACTGCTGATCACACAACTTGTAATGCTGGGAGCAAGCAGTGAACTGTGATCAGTAATAAAATTAAATAGAATAGAATAGCAGAGAAAAGGAAATATCGAAGTATCCCCCCATGTAATACTGTCTTATAACTCTTTCGCTTAAATTATATATGTGTGTTTTATGTGTCCAGATGTAAGATGTATCTCTTATTGCAGGTCTGGGACAAACACTTTGAAAGCCACTGTCTGAGATGGCAAATGGCCATGGCTGCAATAACCATGTGACTCTGGAAGCACCTGCTGATGGAAGGCAGTCTTGACAAGCTTATGCTCTGGTGAGTGACTGTTACTGTGTGTGAACATTCGTAAGTCCAGAGTTCTTATGTACAAGAACTGTGCAACCCCAGTAAGCCAGACTTCAATTGCTGTGATTTGTCTGTGCAGAAATCTACCCTCTCTTTGGTATTTCAGCTTGTCCTCAGTTTAAGAAACACAACAGTCTGGTTGGGGATTTGGGGACACTTTTGCAAAGATTCATTTTCAGCCTCTTCTGTAGCATGGGTTTGCCTTTTTCCTCCCACTGTCTCGGCAAGAAAACAGTCATCAATTCGCCTTCTGTCTTCTTTCTTCATCCAAACAGAATGTATGGCTCCATTAAACCACTTTCTCATCATTGTTTGGTTTTACATTACTACTTTCACAGACCATCCATTTCCCAATGATATGGTCTCAGAAAATACTCATTAGAGAGAGACTTGATGGGAGTCTGCCATTTGTCCCCTTTTACCCTATTTATTCCTTACACCAGTAATGTAGCATATTGCTTATTTAACCACAACTAAAGCAATCTCTGGACATAATCTCTATATGTACAACATTCAGCAGTTTAACATTCCATTTGTGACCAGGAGTATTTATGACCAGTAATAATGGGCTACATGGAAAGACTTATGTGAGCCTTGATGTGTGTGACAAAAGGTTTCTCCTCCTTTATTCTGAAAGCTGAAAGTGAATTTGCTGACGTCTGGATGAGGTAATGCTCTGAGAAATGGGGAATGAGAAGTTTCCCAGCCTCCCAGCTGCCCTCATAGGGGCTTCTTGCCAAAGAAAATGACAACATCATCTTCACCATCCTATGGACCCATAGGTAGTTCCATCCATGTCCCATGGAACTGTAACACTGAGCTCACACCTAATGTTGACTTTTAGATAGGACTTTAAATCACCGTGAGTTAGCTGTGCTGTGTAACCAAGTCCATCCCACCCACTCCCCCTCTTCCCCTTGCATTGGTTTTCTCTCACCTTTCCTAACACATCCTTTCCAGACCTGGTCATCAGTGAGCTATAGGGAAACCGTGTTTAGATAGAAGAGAATTTTCACTTTTGGCCAAGTGGTTTTTCAACCTTTTATAGCTACACGGGCCATTTATATCCATGGGTCCCCAACACTTTAATTCTTCTGCTGCCTGATACCCACAAAGTCTAAAACCCAGTCTCCCATTTGGAGACACTAAATTTTCTCAGGATGGCATTTTACAACACGATCTTTTATTAGTAACCATCCAGTGTTTTCTACTCTTAACAACAGCTTCTCAAAGATGTTAGTAGTTTATTAGATATAAAAGTAACTTTGAGTAATTTATACCCTTTAATAGACAAATAGTTCCAGTTTTAAATCTTCTCTGTATGTCTCCATTTTTATTTTTGTGTGTATTTTTTATGGCTTTTATAGTTTTCATGGAGGGACATACAATATGCATCAATGTGGAACATTTTTCAATACTCATTGACATAGTGATCAATGTAAATTTAGGAATACATGGTGTACTAAACATGAAAAACTGTGAAGTTTCCTGCAACCCGAGATAATGGAAAGGCTCCTTACGTTTTTACTCCCTACCTCTGCCGAAGTTGTAAATGGTGTCTGGTTTGGAGAGGGGGCCTCAACATAAGAGAGGGCATTTCCAGCTGTGGTTCAAGGATTCCGGCAAAGCTACATGGCAAATGACACCTCGAGACTGGGATATTCCCCCCAAGGGGCCTTCTAGATGACAACATCTAATGCCATACACTACGGCAAGTTGAGTGACTTAATAGTTTAAAAATCTGGAAAGCAGCTATGTCAGAGAATTTAAAGCCATTGTACATCCCATTTATGTCCCACAGAGAAACTTTTTAAAGTGCAGACATGGCTTTAAGTATATTAAGAAAACATCAGTTTTCATAAAGCTTCTGTAGACACCCCAAGGCACAGGTGCTCAAAATAGCCTGTTCACTAAAATGTTGCTGCATTATACTTTCAGAGGTAAAGGTATGCTGTGCTTTCAGTAAGAGGACATTTAATTTACCCCTAGTTAAAAGCAGCAGGTGACAAGCTCAACTTCCATTTATACTAGATGCCCCAGTCACCAACAGGTAGGAAAATGTATAGTTCAAGGACAACATTTCCAACACATCTTGCCTTTTGCTCTTTGATTAGTTGGCACTGGGCTCTTTTGTCTGCATTTCTTCAGAATATTTTCAAAGAGTTTAGGTCTACCCAGGTATCGTCTGTCATCCTGAAGCAATTCAGAGTTCTTCCAATAGAGCTCATTAGATGCTTCAATATTGTTTAGAGAAGGAAATAAAGACAACATTGCCAGCAGCAAAATTTCTTCCAAAAAAAGATAGTGTGGAATCTGACTTGTGAGCTAAAATGTTTTGTAATTAATGTCAAAAGTAGCCAAGATGTTGATACACATTTTTTAATTACTATTATTCTCAAGGTTAATTATTGCTGAGAAATATACTATATATTAATGAAACATAAATAACAATTTTCACCACATATGGAAGAAAACCCACAGAAAGGGAAGCATCTAGAGAATGGTAATGAATAGGTTAAGGAAGCCGACGAGCTTTAGAACACAGCAACACCTTGGCTATAGTACTATTTCACTTTTAGAACCACAGTGTTTGAATGTGCTACAAACAACCCAATCTGAGGGACTGTGAAGGTGAATCAAGTTGATTCTTTGTAAGGAGGAACTAAATCACATCAACATCAGCAAACAGCCTTTTTCTTTTATGCAGTAAGGCATGCTTAGAAGACTTATTTCTCTCTACTAGTTAAAAAATCGGCAGCAAAAGCACTACACTAGCAGGTCACACCCAGAAACACAAGGGTTGGCAAGTTGCAGTCACGTGGCCCATGGAAGTAGGATAATCCACAGGAAAGCTGCTTGACCCTACTCCGCCAGTCCTTCACATCCATAGAGAAGTTCATTGGATACAACCACTTTTCTTTACCAACTTACAGCTGCATTCAGGCAAAGAGATCACGAATGGCTAGGCAGCCATGGCAGTCTAGGGGAAAGTCAGGTCTCTTCCGTAGGGGTGGATTAAGTAATACTTCCCTGGCCTTCTTTCACAGTAGCCGATTATCTTCTCCTGAGGATAACTGACCCATGCTTCCTGTCTTCTTCCTGGCAAGACTCAGCCAGCTGTGCTAAAGGGACACAAGAAAGTGGCCACAGCTCTTAAGTTTTCGTTTGCCCATCCTGTCCTTGGGATGTCCTTCTTTGCATGAGGGTGTGATGAACCACTCTGACAAAGGACTGTTCCTTATCATTTTGAAAAAATCATCCATTGCCTTTGCTATCTTAGCTTGTTCTGGCGCCTCTTTTCTGGAAGGACAGAGCCACATATTCAAGGAATCTATATGCTTCTCAGATTCAGGTTCAGGGTCCACAATCACCATTGTTATCCTTTCCTTCTTTCTCCAGCTGCTCTTTACACACAGCTTCCCTGCCATAATTTTCATCACACATACTCTGCAAAGATTGTATGGGGCTTGTTGGCTTTGCAGACTTCCTTGGCTTTACATGGATCCTGGTGGTTCTGGGTAAGCTGATCCTCAGTAATCATGCTGGGAGTGGACAAGGGTTTCTTGACCTCCATATGGTCATTCAGGCACTTCAGAGTGCCCATGTTTTCAATCTCCACTTCTTTGAGCTGGTTGGCCTGAAAATTTGTACAGGAAATGGCCTTGACAAGCCAATCATTCATACTGTAGGATTTCTGGAACCCCTGGAATAAGAACTTACAGTTCCCACTGGTTTCCCAGCTGTCATTCCTAGGCTTCTTCCTCTTTTGGGATTCTTGGGGAATCATCAGCCAATCAGAGAGATGCATCTTATCTTGATCAAGAAACTCCCAATCTTCAACCTTTCAGTATTCATGGGGCAAGAATTGGCAATAGAATAGCTGCTATTTCCCTTTTGGTAACTTGGGTTTTCAGAATCTTCTTGTTGCTGACTTTTGTGGAACCAGTTTCCCAAGCCCTTAGGTAACTCTAAACATCATTAAAGAAATTGCAGGCTCTGGCAGAAGTCTGAGTGTTCCCCAAGGTCTGCTTTCAGGTGAGGGGGTCCTGGAAATTGGTGCTGGGAGTGTAAGGGTCATCAGAACCCTTGGTAGCCTTGCTTCTGAGGACTGTTCACTGAGAGGGACGGCTGTGGTGCTGGGAGCTGACTTCTTCTCTGGCAATGAGATTTGCCCTTTTTTTTTTTTTTTTTTTTTTTTTTTTTTACCATGAAGGGTCCAATATCTGATGAACTAACATGAGAATCAAGTGCTTAGGGATGTGGATGGTTTTGAAAATCCCAAATGTGGTGATGGTCTGGCACAGAGCAGCTGTGTCTATTTCAGAGACAGGACAGGCAAATCTTCAGGGTTGAGGGTCAACCTGCCCAGTCTCTTTTAGGCACATAGAGACTTCATTGGCTAGATCTTTGTTTTGGCTGCACTCTAGTTGATGAATAAGACAACTGAACTGGCTCAGGAAACAGTGTTGGTCCTACTGCTGAAATGTCTCCTCTTCAAGCTGATAGATGAGATCAACCTGTCCATACAACCACATTCCACAGCTTCAAAGGCAGTGGCTTACATCACTGTGAATCTGGGCTTTGCTCTCTTGCAAGTTATCTTTAATTTGCTGTTCAGCCTGGAGAACTCCGCCAATAGCAAGCGCCAAGTCCCTCCGCGCACTACAACACCTCAGAAGGGGTTCTGTCCTACTGGAGCCACGCTGGTCCTCGGGGCACTCATTCTGCTCAGTGTTCCAGCTGCAAGGGCAGCTCCAGGCGATCCAAGGGGACATTCAGTGGGGCACACCTTCTGACACGAGCCAAGGACCAAAAAAGTTGTCTCCATTTTTTAAATAAGAAAATATTGAGTACCAAATTTACTCTTTTCAAAGAATGTCTTCACTTTTATGAAAAGATCTTTCCTGAGGAAAGAGCCTACATGCTGTGGCAGATTAAATGAAAAAATGATTTGATTAAAATGCACCTGTTCTCACTTATCTGCCAAAATCTAATCCTATGAAGTGGTGCTCTTCCAGCCCAGAGTGAACACTGCTCTTATTTTGGGAATAACACAAATGTAGTATTTCACATGTATCTTTTATTTTGGGACTCTTCTCAAAACCTCATCTAGTGAAATATCACAATAATATTTTGAAAGTAGAGAAGCAGCCAGAAGAAAAAAAAGAATCAAATTATTTTATAATGCATTTTTTCAGGAAATATTCATATCACATTTAAGTATGTATGGCATACATACATCAATCCCAAAATAATGTTTGATGTAAAGTATGAGTTATTTTAAAAATCTCTTGTAAAATTAAAAATACACTTTTATTATCTTAAACTGCAGATAACCTTTTATTTATAAAATTAAACAGACTTATAAAATTAATCTAAATAATTTTAAAGACAACAGGGCTTTGCATGTAACATTCTACAATGCTGCCACATGGACCCATAGTGCCAGTCTTTTTAGGAATATCCCCCAACTGAATACCAAGTAACTTGAGAATCAAAATAGTTTCATGACAAATGCAATACAGGAATTTAAATCTTATTCTTTCTGACAAATATAAAGAATCTCAGGGTTTGCAAGCTTGTCCTAAAAAAAAAAAACAAAAAAAAACCAGGAAAAACCACAAAGCTTATCCTGAGTACAGCCTAAAGTGGGCAGGGGTGGGGATGGTCTTTTAGATCCATCAGGTTAATGGGTGGCCTACTAATGCAAGCTTTGGGAAGTTGTGTGCTGACTGATATTTGAATAATTAATTGCCTCCCCACTTGGGATTGCTCCATATCACAACACCACTTATAATTATCCTCCAAATAATAATGCAGAAAGATATTTCACCATTTAGTATTTATGATACCATATATTTTATTAGTTACGATATTTGTTGGAGTCTGTTATCGGTCCTTTGCTTCCCTGTGTACTGCTTTCTGAAGGCAAGTTCCTCTGCTCTCCTGTCTCGGCAAACACACACGTGCAGGTGACTCCTGGCTTTTCTTTACTAGCCCAGGCCACACCTCTGCCCAGGTCGAAGCTTCACCAGCACAGGACACAGGCATCTCAAATCCAATATCTTCAAGCCAGAACCCACTGTCTGCTTTCTAAACCCCTTCTTCCTCCAGTGTTCTCTTTCTCTTTTAGTAGAGTAGAGTCTACCCCGTCACCCACGCTAGAAAATGAGGGATTCTTGGCTCTTCCCCTTAGCCTCCATATGCAGTAATTCATCAGTTCTCAATAGTTTTTAAGTCTGGCCTTTCATCTTCATGTCTTTCATTTTTCAGAAAATGTTTAGTAAGCGCCTACCATATGCAAGGCAGTCTTCTAAAGTCGAGCTTACTTTGAACAACAAAACATTTAAAAAATCCCCCGTCCTTCTGGAGCTTGTATTCTCATAGCAGGAGACAGAAAATAAACAGTAAATGCAAAGTGTTAATTATCAGAAGCTGATATGAGCTACCGACTAACAAAAATAGCATAGGATAATGAGAATCAGAAATGTAGAGAGGATTGAAACCAGAAGTGGGCTGGTCATTAGTTTACATTGATAAAGTAATATTTGAGCAAAGATTTAAAGGATGCATAAGAGGTAGTTGAGAAGATATGGAAGAGGAGTGTGCAGAGGGTACAGGCAGCCAAGGCCGTGCGTGTGTGCTGGCGGGAGTAGCAGTGAGATCAGGAAGCCTGCAGGTCACAGCCTTAGTCCAGGTCACAGTTATTCCTTCTAAATGTTCTCTTTCTGATTGTGTTCCTCTCTACTCTGTCTTTTGCCAGCTTTGAGAGGGATTTCTCTGCAACTCAGACTGCCATGATTCTCTCCTCCTTATATTTTCCAATGACTCTGCGCAGACCACTAGATGCAGTTAAACTCAGCTGGTATCTAACGCTTTCCATGATCAGCTTTGTGTTTACTGCTGTGGGTGTATCTCATTCTGCTTCTGATCCGCTTGATGTCGAACAATTGCCGACTCTTTGTAGTTTCAAAGACACCAATTTTGGCCTCCATAACTCTGTGTGGACTTTCTCTCCCTCTTTCATCCGGCTAAACAAATCTCATCACACTTCATCCCTTTCCACCCCGACACAGAGAAAATACAGTACAGCTCTTTTTTCCTACCTGTGCACATCTTTATCATTTCTCCTATTTACTGTGTTATGAACACATTTGTATAAGGCCTTGTCTGAGCTCATTATGTGTAAAGAATGTCTGCCTTGGGCAGAGTAGATGCCCAGGAAATATTGGTTGACTAGTCGAATGATTATTATCATGCCTAAATTGCCATAAAATGGAGATATTTCAGTTAAACTTTCAGGGGAACTTTCAAATGTTTTTCATAGTTTTAAGATAAAATTACAGCTTCTTTGCCTACCTTGGGCCTCAAAATATTACTACACCTATGTGACTTTTCTCTTTTTTTTATTTAATTTTTTTATTGATTATGCTATTACAGTTGTTCTATTCCCCCTTTCATTCCCCTCCACCCTACCCCCCCATCCCCACCATTACCCCCCTTTAGTTTATGACCATGTGTCTCAAGTCCTTTAGATTCTTTATTTCCCATGCTATTCTTGCCCCCCCATCTATTTTCTATCTACCGTCTATGCTACTTATTTTCTGTACCTTCTCCCCCCTTCTCCTCCTCCCAATCCCCTGTTGCTAACCCTCCTTGAGATCTTCATTTCTATGTTTCCACTCCTGATCTAGCTGTCCTTTTAGTTTGCTTTTGTTTTAGGTGTGGTTGTTAATAACTGTGAGTTTGTTGTCCTTTCACTGTTCATGTTTCTTTAACTTCTTTTTTCTTAGATAAGTCCCTTTAACATTTCATATAATAAGGGCTTGGTGATGATGAACTCCTTGAATTTGATCTTATCTGAGAAGCACTTTATCTGTCCTTCCATTCTAAATGAAAGTTTTGCTGGATAGAGCAATCTTGGTTGTAGGTCTTTGGATTTCATGACTTGGAATACCTCTTTCCAGCCCCTTCTTGCCTGTAAGGTCTCTTTTGAGAAATCTGCTGACAGTCTGATGGGGACTCCTTTGTAGGTGACTGTCCCCTTAGCTCTTGCTGCTTCTAGGATTCTCTCCTTCATTTTAATTTTGGCTAATGTAATGATAATGTGCCTTGGTGTGTTCCTTCTTGGGTCCAACTTCTTTGGTACTCATGTGACTTTTCAAACTGTGTGTGTGTGATCATTTTTGAAACTGGGTTTCTATTATGCAAAAGACATACAGGATCTATGCTTAAGGAATTTAGAGCTTAATTTCTATTTATAAATGAAGCTCCTTTTTAACATAAGTTCAGTAAATTAGTTGATTGATAAGGTCCTTGTTTGTCCCACAAACACACTTCTCATTGCAGTCTCCAACTCTGCTTTAGTATTCTCTTTCCTAGAAAGATTGTGTTGTTTTCCTTTTCTACTCCATAGAGTCATCAGAGTGAATATTTGCTGAAGAACTGGGGATGTCTGATACTAGAGTGGTTAAGAAAGTCTATGAGTTATTCGTATTTGGAAATAGTTAATTAAAGCATGAACAATTATTTCCCCACGCCAATTTGTAATTCACCTTTGTATAAAAAAATAATGATCAAAAACAATTCTAGTTTCAAGATTCTAGCCAGAACCTTCAAAATAAAAGGAAGTAAATGAACACATCTTGATGAGGAGGAAAATCAATGAAAAGAAAATGGTCAGGTGGTTTTGTTGGTCTTGTCATAAAAGATAACTTAATTTCTTTTCTATTTTTTCCCATCTGTTCAGCATTCCAAGGTTTAGCTTTCTTGTGACTAATTGCAACTGCTTTGCATTGATTCATTGGGATGCAAACCAAGTAACTACATAGGGATTTAATCTTGATTTGAAGCTATTTATATTCCCTCTTTTTTTCCCCTGACCTTCTCTCGGGCTAATAGAGTACTCTATGTACCCTGATGTGCCATAATTTCCTCAGGAACACCAGAGTCCTTGCATTAACAGTACGTAGAAAAACAATAAATCAGTGGAATATTGTAACACATTTCCCCAAGAGGAACATTATGAGGTACAATAAACATGTAGAGAAAAGACCCACTGACCTAGAAGGCAATTAGCTAGTTTGCAACTGCCTGTGTTTAGGAAGCTAGTTCCTCTTTCAAATATTATTAGGGATCTAATTGTTTTAGAAGAAGCTATGGGGTTAATAATGAGAAAACTCTTTCCTAACAATTGGACATTGGTAATATCTATTTGATTTTGTAGGAGGAAAACATTACAATCTTATGTTTTCAGATATCAAATGTTTGTGGAATGCCCTCTTTCCACTGTCTAATCTTTGTCCAGAGAAATGATCTTAATAAATACATGTCTTTATTAGTTGGTTAATACACCTTGAAATGACTTTAAGACATAAATTTTTCTGTCTCTCGTGGTTTTTAGGTAGATGACAAGTGCCCCTCTCAATCAGTCAGCCTCATTCACTTAGTCTGTTGTCATGTATCTGAATGTCATGTATAGGGTTAGTTTTAGAACTGAGCAGTCACCCACATGGTGTGTCTTAGAGCCATTCTTCTGCACCATACGATAGCTCTCACTCAAACACTGGATGTCTGAAAATCTACCAAGGGAGGCAGTGTGACCCTACAAGAAAAAAAGGTAGCAGAGTATGGACTCTGGCATTAGTGCTTGGGTTACATTACTAGTCCCATCGTTTACTTTTTGCTTCACTTTTCCCACCTCACTTTTCCTGTAAAGGAGTATGATGATTCTTATTCCTTAGGGTTAAAGATCAAATGAAACAGTACACACAACCTACTTGTAATTATACCTGGTCAAGAGTAAATACTTCAAAAAATCTTTTAAAGATTTTATTTATTTATCTTTAGAGGAAAAGGAAAGGAAAAAGGGAGAGGAATATTAATGTATGGTTGCCTCTTGTGTGTCCCTTGCTGGGAACTGGCCTGCAACCCAGGTATGTACCCTGACTGGGAATCAAACTTAGATCCTTTGGTTTGCAGGCCCGTGCTCAATCCACTGAGCTACACCAGCCAGGGCAAAATGCTTAAAAAAATTAATAATTTTTACTAACATAACATATTCATAATTTAGACTTGCTGTATCTATACCCTGTCTCTAGTGGAGATGAAGCCTTAACCTGCCTCAGCAAAGCTTTAGTTTCTTTCTCAACAAAAGAACATATGGAAGACCTTCATAAACTGCAAAGAGCTGTCAGTGCTCTGTGCAAACAAAGAAGTGGTGGAATTAGCATTTTAAAGGGCAATGTGAAAACAGGAATGGTGTGGGTACAAGGCCAATGGCAGAAGAAGACTGAAGGGAAATTCAGTAATCACATACACTTCCAAGTGCCTTGCTTTATCACATGCTAGAGAATAGAATTCATCTCTATGTGGTTATTCAGTGAAAGAAGTTCCCATAAGAGACTGCTCATGACACAGATCCAATTGAACAAATCCAGGGCAGTGAGCCCACCCTGCACTCAAGGCCAAGGGAATAACCTGGGCACATTCTGACCAACCAGTGAAATGTACCCAGGGGAATATGTATCCCTGTGAGCCAAGGGAGCAGAAACATGGTAGGTTTAACATCTGGAGCAGCTGTTTGCTATGCACAGAATAAAAGTGAGGTTGGTAACCTTCCCTTCCCTTTGATATGTCTGTGGGTGCCCAGCTCCAATGTCAATGTATCTGGGCAGTTCCAGAGCTATTTGCAGGGGGCATAGCTGGGGTGGGAGGATTGACAGTAGTCATGTCATCATCATTTTTTTTAATTTAAATTATTTTATTGTTGTTCAATGACCGTTGTCCATATTTTCTCCCCCACCCACTCCAAACCCAGCTCTCCTTGCATTTCTTTCATTCCTGCTATCTGTACACAAGAAAACACTAATAACAAAAAGAGCATAATAGCTGCTCAACGATTATTTTTAGGACAAAAACAAATAAATTGTGCAAAAGGTCGCCTTTAAAACTTCCTGCAGAGATGTATGTGGGTTGAGATGCAGCAGAGTGACTCAGACATGTGGTCAGGGCCCAGATTTCACGGAAAATCCCTAGCAAGTTCTACCTGGTGAGGTTGAAGCCAGAGACTTACTGAACAGGATGCCCATTGTGACTCCGCTGGCACCTCCACCTAAATCTGAAGATTGCTATCTCAAGCCAACACAATTATCATCCTTTCCAGAAGAATCAGAATAGACTTGAAAAATGTCATAAACCCAGGGTAAGAGAGAATTTGCTTGGAAGGAACTACTCAAATATTTTAAGTGATAAATATTCAGTAAGATGCTATTTTCTAAGGAATTCTTTTCGTTACTTGACTGAGTGCTACATATTAATACCTTAAGCAAATGTACTGTCAAACTGTATAGAAAATATATGTAATAAAATTATATTAATCTAAAGTTTTCTCATGCAAACCCACAAAACTAGCTCTTGTAATTATGTACCATCATATATTTATGCACATCAAACTGCATTATGTTGATTTTAAATATAATATTATATATATATGGATAACTGATCTCTCATTGAAATTGACTCATCTCAGGAGGAAAAGTCACTATAAAGTTGATATCAGTGACACTACCTCAATTGTGTTGCAATGTATTGTTCATAAACAATACAGATGAATAAAACAACTTCAACTTTTTGTCTTGTTGAAAGAAATGTTAGCTAAGTATACCTTGCTGTAGACAAAGAGGCAAGTGTCTTGTTAATTATTTTGTATGGGTGTCATCTAAAAGCTATTCACAGAAGCTAGTCATGCTTTTGTATTGGGAATCATGTCAGTCTTGGAACACATGATTATCCTTAAGGTCTATTTAGCATCTCTAAAACAAACAAAAAAACTACTTTTTGACCATTGGAACTATTAAAATTAGAATTTTATCAAGAATGTTATGATTGAATAGGAGTACATATGTAATATCAGTAGACCTTCTAATAAAAAAATAATATAAAAATACAGCAGGCTTAGATCTAGCCAAGATTTGGATATTTGGTATCTGTTTTCCTTATTCACCTCCCACTGGCTCTCAAGTTTTCTAGAAAATTTGCAAAATCAAACATTTTTGTCTTTTTCCCCATTACAATTATAAAACACTTCTAACGGTGGACAACAAAAAAAATTGCCCAAAAATTCAATCTCTATTTTAATCACATTTAATTTCTTCCTTACTCTGCCCTAGATAGATATCTCTGAAATTTGGTGCATAAACTCCACATGTATTAAATACCCCTCATTCATGGGTGTGCAGCCTTCTCTTCCTTTCTTCCTTTCTCCTTTCCTTCCTTCCATTCCTTCCTTATCACCTTCCTTTCTTTCTTGTTTTCATGTATGTCCTCACACTTCATTAACTATTTTCAACCCTCAAGCTGGATCCACAGCTTGTACCCCACTTACACCCCACACTGCACTCATTCCTACCCCTAAAGCAACCACTTTCTCTGAGTTGAAAGTTTTATGTGTGACCATCGAAGAAGTGTTTCTAAAAACACCAGATTATACAAATTACCCAGGGATCTAATTAGTATACAGTTATTCAAGATCAAAGAAAAACAAAACTTTAAATAAACTCCTTAGATCACTCTTTTGATTAGAAATTTTTGAGAATCACTAATATAAACCTCCCGTCCCCCCAGTAGATGAATTTCTACTCTGCTGTTCTGACACGTGGCCAGACAACATGAGCTACAGCAGAGTGGTATTTATTTAAGAGAAAGCCCATTTCACTGTTGGACCACTCTAATTAATAGAAAAACAGTCTTCTTGTATTTTTCTTAAATCTATTTTCTCTTCTGCAGGTTGCAGTTTTATCATGGCAATGTATAACTATAGTAAAAAAATAAATAAATTATAGAAAAAACAAAAGTGCTATAATATATATGATCTGACATGAGCAGACTTTTGCCAGCAGGAAAGCAATGAAAATGGGATCAAGTCTTACCAGCAAAAGAAATTAACCAACAGGAGCCTGACAATTGCAGGCTTATTTTAAGAGAGTGGTGATATGTTTTGAAGGTTATTAAACTGTAACCTCTTATTCTTCTAGAAAGTTACATGTTTCTCCTTGAGAAAAATCTTTAGAAAAGTTAAAAATTGCAACCTGTGAAAAGTGAGTTCATATAGTATTGCTGTTATTACATGATTTTAATAAAAAAAAAACCCTTGGGTTTAAATTCCAACTAAGACTCACTAATTTTGCCATCTCGGGTACATGATTTAACCCTTCTAGAATTAGTTTCCCATGTATACCATAAGGCAATTCTGACATAATTATAATACAGATTAAAGGTGATAATGTTCATCAATTGTTTAGTTCTATAAACATATGAATGTTGAGGAACTATACTAAACTGGGTATTGAAATGTGTCTGGTAGAATTCTATCTCCAATTAATTGAAAAAAATTTTTAAAAAGCTCAACAGTTCATTGGCATGCGCATATGTAATATTATATGTCTCTGGAATTCACACCTAGGACTCTTGAAATGTTATTTCGTCATCAGGAGATTTCTCTTTAGTTCCTTATTAGGTTTCATATATTAATTGGGGTGCAAGAATAGAGATAAGGAAACCAGGATGAGAAAAGAGTTTATCTTAAAACCCAAGTTAGATAACGTTTCTTTATACTGACCATGGAAGATAATGAAACTATAGGGAAAAATAATGCTTTGTGATTTAAAAAAAACAATATAGGAAACTGGATGAATAATGAAGCACCTGAAGTCATCTGTAATACATCCTATTACATTCAGGGAATGCCTTCAGAGTGACTGTTTCATTATTTTATTGAGTTTTTGTGTGTTCATATTTTATGGAACAAATCTTTATTTTTAGGAGAAAAATTAAATGTTTGATTTCCTCTTTAAACACATATGCATATGTGTGTCCAGAAAGTATCCGGCCATGTACTATGTAAAATAGAGACATTTATTGAAAAAGACACAAGATATAAGAAACATTGTACATAGGACAATGATGCCTCAGTCCCCTTCAAAGTAGGCACCTTGGGACCTCACTCAGTTCTTCCAATTATCATCAGCGGCCCTGTCATATTTTCCTGAATCTCATCAGTGACTTAAAATCTCTTCCCTCTCAAAGGTGATTTCAGTTTTTGGAAAAGCTGGAAGTTGCAAGAGTGCCAAATCTGGGTTGTAGTGGGGGCTGAATCACCTGGGTGATTTGATGTTTTGCCAAAAAAAAACTCTGCCTGAGATGTGATGCATGAGTGGGCAAATTGTGATAAAGCTGCCAGTCACCAGTTGTGATAAAGCTGACACTCACCAGTTGCCTGTAGCTGTGACCTTCTGAATCATCTGAATAGTTTCCACAGAGGAATGTTCAAGCTTAATGTAAAGTTTGATGCAGATTCATTGCTCTACTAGCTCAGTCATTTTGAATGTAACAGCCACATAGTACACATGCTCATTTAATGATGTCTACCTCCCCCTCTGAATAGTACAGTGAAGTCATCATTGTTCATGCATGTGCACTCCAGTCCACTCCCCTTGGCTGCCAGGTTATATCAATGTCATATAAATCATTCTCATTATATCAACAATACTTGGACTTTCTCATTATATTAACAATACTTGGACTTTTTTTGGACATACCTTGTAAATTCAGGACCATACTTTAGTGTTTAAGTTTTTAATGGGAGGGAAATAATTTGGCCAAGAAAAATATTAAGTGCTAATTCTAACATTATCCCCATGTTTATTCCTGATAAAGACAGAATGTACATACTGGGAATATCAGAGGGAATATTTTGTCAAGTATATGATTATCTAGACGCTATGCTGAATACCTGAAAGTAATACAAAATAATTCTGAATATAAAGTTTAATTGAAAAAAATTTAATTTAAGAAAAAGAACATTCAAACATCATTTGGCTTGTCTTAAAATTAGGAAGTACTGTTAATGATAACTGAAAGATGCATCTAATTTCAACCTTGAACTGACTTGCAAATGCATTTTTATGTAAAGAAAATATATAAATAGATAAAGAAAAATTGAACACCAACCAAAACCAAAGGCACACAAATTAGAACAGATATGTTAATTAGGTTAAATATTCATCCAGAAAAATGACAAAAAGTAGATTAGATGATCTTTCTAATTTAACATCAGAACATATATAACATTCAAATTTTTAAATGTTATTTCATTACTATTGTTTCAGATAGAATATTTTTATTTTGGACCTATGTCAACATTTTGCACTTAGTAAAACAAAGACAAATTTGATGGTTGTTTGAATCAATTTTTATAATAGTTTTCTTAAAAGAGATGTTTTAAGTCTAAATTATGTATCTAATTTTAGGCATGTCACTTAGTATAAGTGAATGGGCTTAAAGATATAAAGCGACTCATTCATTTTCTGACCAATTGCTATTCAACATTTCAGGAAAGAAAGGAGAGCAATTCAAAATTTAATGTACTTATTCAACAAATATGCTTTTTCTGAGTTTCCCACATATTCCAGGAAAGAATAATGTATAGCAGAACAGCTGTGTGTTACAAAAGAGACACAACAAATTACTTCTGTAAGAAAAGAAAATCAGGTTAATTCCAAGCATAAATCTCAAGAGAGTGACTAATGAATGTATTCACCAACAAATACCTAGGTGACTTAACAAAGTCACTGTGTTCAAATGAGTTCTTAGGGATATGGGTTATTTGTTGATGTTTTTCCTTAGTCAATTTCAAGATCTATATAAAGAATATAATTAAATTTTCCAAATCAACTACTAGAGAATCAATTCAAAGCAATTTTAGATGTTTCAAAACTATTTTAACTTTTTGGTTAGACTGTAATATAAATAAAATTTTGCCTAATTAAATTTTGTGAAAGAGGTACCAATTTCCTTATTTACTAAGTCAATAAATTTTTATATTATTGACTGGTTTGGCTTTCTTGTTTTTTTAATTGTCCACAAATACCTTTATAAACTTATAAAAATCAAATCTTACTGAGTTATGTGTTGACCTTAGTAAGCAAAATGCTCTATTTCACATTTAAGCAATGATTTTATAATCTCTCTCCTCACTGTGTGAGTTGACGCTGTTTTCCTATGAATTTGCCTCTATAACTCTGTAAGAATGATCTGGATTGAAAAGCACTAGAAGATTTGTACTCATTATTAATTTGTCATTCAAAATTTTAATTATACAAAATGGCTTGTGTGTCTATGTTACCGATGTTTTGTTCATAATGAAAATGCAGCTACTATCATCTCCAAAAAAATGGACAAAAATAAGATTTCATTCTATTTTCTTGTCACTAAACATATTGATTCATTTTCAGACTTTCCTAAATGAACTCTAGTATTATCAATCTATATTTAGATACTTTTTGCTGATTCAGTCTTTTGCCTCTGTTATAAAAATTAGATGAGGAACAACTTCTTTATATTTTAATATGTCATCTTTTAAGTTGATTTTCTCAATTTCTTTTCTTAAATTTCTGGATCAGTCTCTGGTGACATTTCACTGCTAAAAACACTTAAAATCTCCATTTATTTTGTTCCTGACATCATGTTTCATACAGCTCAAATGTGACAACCCTAGACCCAAAAGCTAATTTCTGAAAGAGGGATATACTTTATGTACTTTGTGATTTTAAAATTAATTTTATGAATATTTATCAAGCATGTATTACATGCGGTATGCTTTTAACATCTTTCATTTCATCATCCTTTGCAGAAAATGATAGTCACATTTGTTCTTAAATTATTCTTACTTGTTGCCTAAATGGCAGGTCATAAAGAATTAATGGGAAGCACAGTGAGATGAAAAGTATAATGAGTACGAAGAGACACTTTCCATTTTGAAATTCCGTAGAAGCAGTGTGTCACTGAGTTCAATCGTTTTTCTTCTAAAATGCCTCTTCGATTTTCCTTTTCTTCCCAATTCTGTCTACTAAGACAGAAGCCTAGACTTTCCTCACTTCTTACCCGAAATACTGCAACAGCTCTTGAAATCCTACAACAGCTTTTTAACTAACTAGCCTGCCCCTATTCACTCCTTCTCTTATTCACCTTGTCACTATAATAATCTTTCTGAAATACTGCTATTGTCACTCTTCAGCTCAAGAAACTCCTATACCCTATTGCCTTTGGCACGAAGGCCAAATTCTCCTACCTGGCATCAAAGTTAACTCATAATTTGGTTCCATTGTACTAACGAGACTTTATCTTCTGCTTTTTCCCCATCCACATGCTCTGTCCCTGTGTGACTGGCAACTCACTTCCATCCCAACACATTCTGTTTCTTGCCAAGCATGCTTCACAGGTATGATCACGTTCCCCAGAATGGTTCTTGTCCTCCCCTGCACCTAGCCTTCCATTAATCCACTCTGTAAAGTCAAAATTGAACCCCACTTACTCTAACAGTTCTAGCACATCCTGAGATATATTCATTTTCTGAGCTTCAATAACATTATCAGAATCTCAATCACTCAATTTCTCATAAAAGAAGCACTAGAATATAATTCAGATAACATGGGTACTCATTCACTATTGGGTGTTGAAACCATTTCAACCCACCTTCCTCACTTTATATTCTATAGATATCACAGTTACTAGTACTGTGATGGTTTGTGTTGGTTTTTCTGTGTGGTATTCAGGAAGCCCCTGGGAAGCAAACAACTGTTTTTCTTTTACTTACCATTCTCAGTGCACCTGGAACCACACCTGACACCTAGTGATTTCTCAGTGCATGTGTGAAGATTCAAAAACTGCCACGAAAACCTTCTGATCCACGGGTCACCTGTAAAATAGAAATAATTATACCTTCCCTACTTAGCTCACAAGATCTTATTGAGTAGAGAATAATGTGGGAAAATGCCTTGTAATTATAAGCAGTATAGAAATATTATATGACTATATGATTTTCTCTATATATAGTAATATTTTGTTTTTTAAAAAGATTTTACTTATTTATTTTTTAGAGACAGGTGAAGGGAAGGAGAAAGGGAAGGAGGAAAACATCAATATGTGGTTGCCACTCATGTGCCCCCAACTGGGGACCTGGCCCACAACCCAGGCATGTGCCCTGACTGGGAATTGAACCAGCAACCTTTCGGTTTGCAAGCCCTTGCCCAATCCACTGAGCTGCACTAACCAGGCCTAATATTTTACTTTTACACTCTTTGAATCTAGAAACTACCTTACATGCACATACTCAGCTGCTAACACACTATTTACTCATGGCATAACTTTAGGGAAATTCACACAGATTTGTTGATTATTTATAAGCAATATAATAATAAAATTCACCTATTTTTACATTATTAGTCTATCTGTCTCCTATTCTTCATGATGCCTAAAACTCTTCATGGCAACTGGAGAAATCTTGGACTGATCCTATCTGAACTATTCCATACAAGATGCATTTTCCTTACATATTTGGCTCTCTTCCTCACTTTAGCCTCCTATAACAAAGTCAAATCCTCAAGGCCAAACCTGACTGATACCCCCACCTTAGAATAAAAGACTTTAGTTTTTAAGGGTAGGGTAGGCAATTCACCCAAGCTATGGTACAGTAGGAACAATTAATAGCATATCTTTTGGTACCTCATCCAAAACCATTGAAATGGTTAGTTAAATGCCACTTCTTTTATTGTTCAACACAGCTAACATTTATGCCTCTTTCATGCTTAGTGTTAGGTGCCGAATTGAATGGCACAATATTGATTAGCATAGATTGGGATAGACTCAATTTAATTCCTCTGAGAAGCAATCTATCTTCAACAGTAACTATCATCATGAATGCCTGTCTAAATCATTCAAGATAGGGTATTTTTATTCAAAAAGTTTGAACTGCATGCATTTTTTACTTTGTGAAAATAGCCCATGCTACATATCTCTTTGTGTATCAAAAATACTATGGACAAAATACCATACTAAAAGTTGGAAGACAAGGAAGGAGAGAAGTCCAGGGCTTTGCATTGAGCTGATTTTCTTTATCTATCCAGTTCAGATCTCTTACTGGGCCAAAAACCTTTTCTATTTTTTTCTCCCAATTAATGTTGCCCTCCAAAACCTTTCTACCTCTTGGTTTTCTAAGGGTACATTTTGGTTTCCATGGATTTATATGGTGTATACAACTGAGTGAATATAGAAGCAATTCATCTTTCCTTCTTTCAACCTCATAGCAAAGTCTAACATACCTGCTAGGGAAGATTGCATTGTGGGAGAATAGCTTCTACACTCCTAGGTCCATGGAATACATCCAGAACATTTTATAGATACAGGTTAAAAATACATATGTATATAGGTAGATAAATAAACAAAAAAAGAGGCTTAGAGATAGATGTATAGTATATTTCATTACTTAAACTATCACTAATATTGACTTGAGACTAGGGATGTCTAACATTTCAGATATTTCCATGGCTGTAGGGAATAAAATAATAGTTCATCTGGCAAAATCCCATAAACTTAATTATTTGTAGAAATTTGTTATATAGATATTTATATATATATAATACTAATGTTAAGTCAGCACATTTACTTAGATATCTCATACCTCAAACATTCTGGATCAATAAGAGCTTACACTTTGCTCATTATATGTCCTCGATCAATAGTATTGATTCTAAACTTTGAAATTTTCCTTCTGACAGAACTATCTGACTTTCCACCATTTTCATTCCTTCCTTAGCAACTAACTTGAAGTTCGTCCTCCTTGTGAGGTCTAAACCTTGAACTGTCCTTACACGGCTGGTGCACTCACATCGGTCTGACTTGATTTTTCTTCTTATTCTCCTTAGTGGCCATCTCATTAATACTAGAAAATACTTGGCCTGTTTGACTATTGCTATCTGTATTCCAATAAACCCAACTCTGTGTAGTCCTTTCAGTCCTTTTTAACTAGTTTTAGACAACTTAGCTGGGGAAAGTTGGTAAGTGGTGCTAATATCACTACAGATGTCTGATCCTGCCGCTCTCTCCCTACTGCTCTGAAATGGTATTTGTTCAGTATTGCAAGACCCTGACAAAAAATTGCAACCCTCTGTTTATATTTTAATGTAATTCCTTCTCAGGTTAAAATTCTCATCTCACACTTATTTGTATCAATGCTATCTCAAAAGATCTGAGTCAACTGTTCCTTGTGTGAAGAGCTCACTTCTAATCTGGCCTCTTGCTTTTCATTCCTCTCTCAAATAAAAGAAAAATAAAAACAACGTAACTCTTCCATTTTTTGTGCTTAACCATCTAGCTTGGACTTTGACATTAGCCTTTTCTTCCTTTCTTGAAAACTTGCTCTGTTAAGTAGTCAGCATTTTCTGTGTTCATCCCTTTTTTCTTGCATTTGCTCTGCCTACTAACATACTTAAATTTTTCCTTTGGAAAAAGCCTATCCTCACACCAACAGTCTCTCAAGGTATCACTTTGTGTTGTCCTCTTGATACTAAGGGTTCTAAAAGAGCAGCTGTAGAATTTTTTACATAATTGAATCATGTTTTCACTTCTTGCCGAGTACCTTTCACTACAAATACCTGATGACCAGCCAGTAAGTCTTTCCACGGTTGTCATGTTCATTGACTTCTCTTTCATAGTTGACAATTGCAATCACCCCCGTTTCTTGAAATCTACTTAAAGCCCTTGCTTCTGCATCATATTTTTTAATTCTCTGGTCATCCTACTGACTGTTTCTACAGAGAAAATGGGAAGTAGAGTGAATGATACTCACATTCACTAAGTTTGCAAGCTGTTTTTGTTTAGGTATCTTAATGAGATTTAAGGACCATATTTCCTCCTAGTTCTCAGTGGTAACCACTCTCCAAAAGTTGGTGCTCACCTCCTACCTCTTAGCTCCCAAATCACATTTCCACCCACTACTTGCTCCCTACTTTTACTTAAATATTCTAAAATGACCAGCCATAGCCAAAGCAAAACTTATCATTTCTATGGCCCTTGTCTTCAAATAAATTTCCTCCTCTTAATTTTTTTTTAGTTTTTATTTATAGTATAATCATTCTCTACGTATTTCACAACTTGAAATCTAAGAGTATTCCTTGATTTTGCTCTTCCCCTACTTTTCAACATTGGGCTTCAAATTCTTTGTTTCTTTCTTTTTCTATTTCGGTAACTTCCTTTTAATCTTTCCCCTTTCCCATTCCCACTACTATTTTGTTGGATTTTGTTCTCGTATTCTTTTACTTGAACTGTGGCCAAATTTCCTGAATGATGTCCCTGCACTTACTATTCTTTGTGCGTAACTTAAAAGTTCTTCTATGGATTTCCCACAGGGAACAAGCTATTTTTAAAGCTATGTTTAATTTTCTTAAAATCTGGAAGAAATATACCATTCTAGTTCATTTCCTGTTATTTGTCTAAAACATACTTTAAATCTATAGCCTGTTACTCATTTTCTTTGACCAAACCCCATAAGTTTTTGTGCCCTTTTCTTTTTTTTCTTCTGCCTGAAATGCCTTCCTCCAAAACATCTTTCAAAATCCTATGCTTCCTTCAGAATAAATTTATATGCTAGCCTTTCAATGAATGATACTTAACTCCAGTCAAAAATTCTTTCTTTCTTTTAAAAATTAAATATAATTGATATATGACATTGTATAAGTTTAAGATGTACAACACATTGATTTAAAACATTTATATATTGCAACATGATTAATTTGTATAGCATTAGCTAACGTCTCTATCATATATGTAAGTATAATTTCTTTTTGGTGGTGAGAACAATTAAAATCTAGTCTCTTAGTGGCTTTGAAGTTTGTAACGCCGTGTCACTTACTCTAATCATCACTATGCAGTGCATTCGATTTCTAGGACTTACTCATCTGCCAGTTGCCAGTCTGTACCCCAAAACAGCCTCTCCCCAATGCCCTCACCCTTCATCCTCTGGAAATCACCATTCTACTGTCTATTCCTATGAGTTCAGTTTACAACATGCTATGTGCCAACATGAGTGAAATTACCACTTGCAGAAGATACCACGTATCTCCTGTTAAATAATTTCCCTGAGTCTCCAGCCCTGGTGTAGGCCTTATTCAATCCCTTTTGTCTTCTTTCTTGTTTCAAGGAAGTCTATTTACAAGGAGATTGGAAGCCAAAGTATTTGGTTTCTACCTGCACAGTCCTGCAGGTTTGTGATGAACTGAAGCTGACCTTCAAGTGCAGCACACTCTTAGTGAAACTACCTACTTCTACTCCATGTCAAGGGTTGGCTTAAAAGGTTTTCTGGGCTAATAGATTAAATTACTCTTTAAGGCCAAAGGGCTGTGGTATGAAATTACAGCTGATGAAAGGAAGAAATAAATTATTAAGAGGATATGAAGGTAATAAATCTTCCTATACAAGCAACACATGAAGTGCTATTTTATTGCTGAGATTGAAATATTAATATCATGTTTTCCTGACAGAGCAATGGCTCCTAACCCAGAACTCTCCATAATGCTCGAAATGTGACAGTTAATGTTCATTGGTCCAATACTGCACATTTAGGTGAAATATCCTTAATGGTGCGCCTCTTGGTGTTTTTTCTCAGGCACTTCATAACTTCGATGAGTATAAGAAAAATAATTGGGCAGAGTCAACAGTTTTAAAGGCTGTTCTGTAGAGTGCCTAACTTCATGAAAATTGTGATTTCATCAGATAGCTGTTCTTTGGCACTTAGCTTAATGTTGGAGAAGAAAACCAAGTTTATGAGATTCCCAAGAGCAAGAACTTGGCTTTGTTGATCATACTATTTTTAGACCCTTGCTGGAATATAGTAAGTACGACGACGGATTTATTGAATAAATTAAGCTAGAAAAATTAATTCATAGTCAACTTTCAAGTATTATAAGTTGGGTATGCTAACATTACAGCAATGTTTTCTAAATATTTTATAAACTCAGGTTAAGCTTGTACTACAAGGCATTGATTTGTGTTTATTTGATAAAGTTGTAAATACTCTTCTTTGAATACCTATTTTTCCAGTGAAATCACAAAAGATGTGACTTAAGGCATAAAGAGTGTTGTGTGGCATCCTACTTTTAACTCTCCACTTTATTTAATGAGTGAATGCCATTCTTTTCTTTAAATACACAAGGGGTCCCCCAAAATGGATTATCTTCTGGAGGGCGGGTCCCTTGTAGTACACGCACTAGATGAGTGTTCTAGGAACCCCCATGTGTCAGTGCACCAGCTGGTGGTGGTGTGATAGACTGCGTTTGGCCTCAGTGAATTTCTTTGTGAAGACTCAACAGTTTGCCCATTTCGTGATGGGAGATTTACAAGCACATTTGCACATACTACGCTGAGTGTTTAGCAGTTTTTGACCAAAAATAGCATGATCCTGTGCCCCACCCTCCCTACATACCTGATCTTACTCAGAGCAACCTTTTTTTTATTTGCCAGGATGAATAAAGTCCTTAAAGGGAAATGTTTTGCCAATGTCAAAGAGGTGAAACAAAAAATGGCAGAAGCCCTAAAAGGCATCAAAATTGACAAGTTCAAAAGTTTTTTGAGCAGTGAAAAAGAACATCTTGATAAGTGTGTTGTACCAAATGGAAGGTACTTTGAAGGTGACTGAGGTTTAAACATGTAACAATAAGTGCACAATTTTTACAAGTAAACTCCATGTTTTTTTGGGTCCCCTCATAAATTGGTTCTGTCTTTAAAGCGGTGGACACTATAAGGTAAAGCAAGTTAGAAATCACATTATTATTCATCATTTAAAGAGCAAGAGAACAACATTAAATTGTCAATACTTTCAGATGTGCTAAAAATTAAAATAATTCAATTTTCTTAAGAAAGTATTCGTTACAAAGTACTATGAAATATGCTCATTTTTATTCTAATAGTGACATTTGGAATATCAGGATCAATTCATATATTTGTGTGTACAGACATGAAAATTTTTAAATATTATTTGGGCTAAATTAAAAATAACAAGTGAAATACAGTTCATCATAGA
This sequence comes from Artibeus jamaicensis, assembly GCF_021234435.1. Taxonomy (NCBI): domain Eukaryota; kingdom Metazoa; phylum Chordata; class Mammalia; order Chiroptera; family Phyllostomidae; genus Artibeus; species Artibeus jamaicensis. The sequence goes on from NW_026522056.1 coordinate 19,891,010, forward strand.
ACACTCACAAAACCATCTTTTCTGCTCTGAGACTCTCAGAATAAGATCTAAAAGCCTTTCTGTGTGATGGTTTGACTCCCCAGAAAGTTAGGAAAAAGTTATAAAGTCTGGACAATATTTAAATCAAAAAACTCTAAATGTCATTGAATATGTACTCAAGATTCAGTAGTTCCCAAATGCCAATCTTAGGACTGGTTAGTTCCAAATTACTTGAGAAATTTTGAAAAATATCAGTTCATGTGCCCCACATTCTGAAAATACCCAGTGTGGGACCCCAGAATCTGCATTTTTTAAAGCTATGGAGGATGATTCTTGTGCACTGGTAAGATTTGAAATCCATGTTATATTTTCTAACTTGACAGAAATCAGTTGCGGTAAATGTAAGAATCTTAAAAAAAAAAATCCCCACCAAACCGCTGTTCACTGTCCTGTGCCTCCAGTTTTTTGCACTTGCTTCTTGGCAATCACTTCCCAGGCTGACATCTCAGAAATACTCACTCGTATCGTTTCCCATTGTGTGATGGAAGCAGGAGCCTGCTCCATAGATGAGCTCAACAGAAATGCACCTAGGAAATATGTTAGAATTTAATTTCTGTAAATCAGCGCCCTAGAGTACAGTTTCAATACTGTAAGGTTTCTGCCAAACGGACATCTCACCCTCCTGTATGCTGTTTGCACAGTTTAGTCTCGGGGTGAAAGTTATTCCAGAATAGTCGAAGTTAACAAAGGTGCATTCCAACATATGGAGGCTGGCATTGACCAGCAGGGCTGGCAGAATGAGAGCTGACTGGGAGATGGAATCCTGGGGAAGAGGGTTGGAGTGGATGGAGATGCTCAGGGTGAGGTTGGGGGTCATGGAAAACGCAGCAGGAGCGTGGAGACGCGTCCTTGTGTGAGGTGGGCTGAAGCTCCCTGTTGCCCTTCTTGGTTTCTGCAGGAAGCTCTTCTGTACTTCATTACAAATGAAGAGGTTTGTAATGTAACATTTATTTGGAAATTCAACTGTAATTTATTGAATAGTTACAGTAGATAGACAGGCAAAAAATATAAGAAAGGGTGTAATTTTTAAAATATAAGGAAGGATGTAATTTTTAAAAGCCTGCATTTCTAATGTGTGCAACTGAAGATTTTATGTAGGAAGAAGCATTTGAGCTGAATGGGTGAAATTTTGACAGTTTGAGAGTAGGAGAAGGGCAAGAAGCAAAGAAGTGGAAATGTGGACATTGCTGTAAGAAAAAAGATGAGTGGTTTTGTATGCCAGAGAGGAATTGTGGTTTGGTAGGGTCATGATGCGAAAAATAAGGCTGGAGAGAAGGAATCATGGCTCAGGCTAACATGTTGCATTTCATTCTGTGGGCCATGATGAACCATGTGAAATGTTTGGTAAGAATATGCCATAATCTGATGTGCACTTGAGGACCTAAGAAAGGGTCCATAAAACAGTTCAAAATCAAATACAGCAGCCTGCATAAGACAGCTTACAGCAAACCAACCAAAGTCGACCCAGAAACACATGTCTGTGCCTGTGTGTAAGCACTGGAGAAAGCTGAGTGAGGGCTGAACTGAGACGTAGACATGATGAATAGGAAAAAATGGAGTTCATTGGAAAGGCATTGCAGAGATGAAAGAACAATGTCTTTCTATTTAAAACAACTTTATTGAGATATAATTTTATACCATAAAGTTCATCCACTTAAAGTATGCCATTCAATGGCTTTTAGTATTTAGACAGAGTTGTACATCCATCACCATAATCTAATTTTAAAACATTTGGCTTCTCCAAAAAAAAGAAACCTGTAACCCTTGGTAGTCACTCTACCTCCCCCTTCCCTGATCCCAGCATAAGCAAAGGCTAACAAATCCATCATTTGTCTCGCTATATTTTTACTGAACTGTAAGTTACTAGGCCCTAGAGGAAAGAGTTGGGTTTTAATTAATACATAATACCTAATGACAAACATTTGTCTAAAACAGTATTTTTGAGTTCAGTATCTTTCTCTCAACTTCCATCTCCCCACCTCCCCTCCCAAGTGCCTATGCACAGGCAGCATAGGTATATCTAGAAAATGATACTCTTACCTTTTACTTCCTTTGTGCTTGTGGAGGCGAGAAGCCCCAGATACATTGCAGAGGCCAGTAGAAACAAGTAACCCAGTGGAAGCAATACTCCGTACTTGTGGGAATGAAGTGATGGCAGGAGCAGGAAGCTCCTCTGACTTTTTCCACTTCTTTTCTTGGGGGAGGGGCACCTTTGAGTTCTGGAAGGAGACAGTGTCGCCCAGTCTATGGCCAGAGCTGGCTCTGGAGGCCCTAGGTCCACATCGGACTGTGAGACACATCTAGAGGTCTATACGAAGCTACGCCTGGAGTAAAGTGTAAGTCTGACTTCAAGAGTGTGAAAAACTTTCTTATAAGATTCTGTCAAAATTCCCAGTTGAAATTGAATATCCAAAGGATTCACAGTAGTTAATCCTCCTCTCTTCCCAAGAAGGTGCAGCTTCTCAGGGCCTGTCTTCCCTTTCCTAATTCTTGCTTGATCCTAAGATTTTACGGAGCTCCATACACCTGGAAACATCTGTTTAGTTTGTGATCATCATGATTTTGAGGTAGCCAGAACAATATTAGAGACTATTTTTACACATGAAGAAATTCTGTGATTCACACAGTAGCTTAGCAATATTTCTCTACAATATTCCATATGAATTTATCAGGTAACTTAAGCTTCCCTCGGTGCTCAAAGATTATATTTTCAGAATTGTTTTGAGAATTAAAAATAAGACAATGAATACAAACTTAGTTTGGAAGTGATTAAGTGATACATGGTGGAAATTGGTGTTTCTGGACTAACTAGTCCAGATTGCCTTGCACAGGCAGGTGAATTCATACTTCGTACTTGGAACGTTCCTGGAGCCTGAAGATTTCTCATACCTGGAGCATCACACGTCTGACCAGGCCATGGGTGTCTGTCAGCTGGGATGGCTCCTTCTAAGTCAAAGCACCAGCACATTACAGTCACTTCAGTCATTTGACACTTGGCTCCAGATTTCCTCCAGCGGAAGAAGGCGATGCAGTCCTAATGTCACCTTTCCCGTTCTCTGTGTGAGCAGCGAGCTGTCATTCAGTGAGTCCCTGTGGGTGCGGACAGTCCTCTTTTCTGTTGCAGACTTGAACGGTTGTGAAGAAGAGGATTTCATATTTTTTTGCTTTACTATCTGATTTCTAACAGCCATCAGAAATAAATGGTTTCATATTCACCCACCTTTTATAACTATTACTTGGTGAAAATACCTCTTTGGATGTTTAGATGGCTTGTAAGGGGGCACTTAACTATGGCAACTCCTAAACTTAGTCATTTCAGGCCCCTCCAAAAATGCATATCCAATAATTGTTTAACTTCTTCCCAGGGTTTGGAAACCTCGCTGCCAAGAGCATTTAGTCATGTTCCCGAGGGAACAACCTATTTGCAGAAGAGCAGGTTTTTAAAGAATGTTATGTTTTATTTTGTTTCTTGCTTGCCTCTTCAATAGGTTTCTTTGTAAAGCAATATGCACTCTTTATATTTTCCCTATGGATATATTTACTTATTTCTTTGATACTTGAAATTCCCTTTCCATTTACTTTGTCAATACAAATCTTCTGCTCTCTCCCAGGTCTATATTAAGATACCTAAGAGAAGCTCCCTTCTGATCAACCATATGCCAAATTAAATATGTTGTTTTTGCTTTGGGGCTGTCTTTAAGAAATCAGGATTTTGAAGATCAAGAGATTTGGATGTTTTTTTTCCTGTTATAAACCAGAGCAGTGCTGATGTAATCACATCTCAAAATTTAAGTAAAATAGCACATCTTTTTATTTCCTACAGTTGATTAAAGAGAAATATTAAAAGAAATGATAGTTTACATGTTTGAGTATCCTGAAGGATTTATATTTTAGGTATTTTTTAAGAACTAAAGAACAAAATTTACTAATTAGAAAGGGATAATATACAAGCTATTCATTTTATAATAAGCAAGTAAGCACAAATATAATCTAAATTTATTCTGTAGTCTTAGTTTACTCCCAAAGTGGAAACTTGAGCTTAGTAGCATGTGTTTAGGAATAAACTAATGACTGGAAAAATATTTTTCAAAAAGAGAGTGTCCCCAGCTTAAAGAGAATTTTTGCTCTTTATTTCTAATTCCAGGTGGTCTGGCAAACTCTCATTTTCAGGAAGAGGTAGAAATAGGAACTGAAATATAAAGAAATAAGCATCTTAGTGCATTTATTGAAACACTGAAATTGTCAAAATTTGGTAATAATGGTGTCACAGGGACAGAGAGTCTGTTTGCCAATAAAATCAGATATTACCTAGATGACAAGTTTCCCAAAAGTCATATTTTATACTTGTTCAGCAATAATCCCCAACAATAGAACATCTGCTCACATACTTCAAAATGCAATTATTGGCTGGTTGTTTATCTATCATGCATCCCTAACTCTTGATGAAAATAAAAACACATTTGGGTGTCTTTTAGCCTTTGATACATTAGGCCCTGTCTCACAAACACACACTCACACACACACTCATAGCAAGGAAAGGTCATTATTCTCAAAAGGTTAAAGCAAAAGTTAAAATACCATATAAATGTAAGTATCTGTTCTGCTTTGACCCACTTTGCTCAACACTTACAGGTAAGTATTAGTCATGTAATGAAACCACAACTATTTGAAATAAATTGTCTAAATAAGATGCTAACAATACATTTCTTTCTTATATTGCCGTCTTAGAAAGTCATTAGTATTTATTTTTAAGGCTTTTTGCCTTAAAGTCATTAGTATTAAATTTAAAGGCTTCTTTAAATTTTTAGTTAATTAATTAATTATACTAATTAATTAGTTAACTAATTAGTATTATATTAAATTAGTATTAATTTTAAAGCCCCTAAAAATTAAGGCCCTTAATTTTCAAGGGCTTTCTTTAACTTTTTTACGAAGTATTAAACCTACTGTAACTGGTTATACATTTCAATCCTCAGAAATATTTATCAAAGAATCAAGGTCAGCCTGGCAAGAGGATGCACAGAGGGTCTGTCCTTGACCCTTTGTGGTTGAAAGTCTTCATGAATGGCCCAGGCAAGGAGAGCGATGTCAGCCGTTAGGCTGACAGAAATAGAAGTTGAGAATCAGTATTTAAAAGATTCCCAGACTTAAAAGCGTGTCATGTCTAACTAGAAAGAAAGTATAACAGGGATAATATGTTTGGCACTGTTCTTAGGTCCAAACATCAAGTTCAAGAGTTTAGTATAAAGGAATCCAGACATAGCAAAAAAACATTCTACAAAGTGTTTTGGTTACATATAAGCTCAATATGAGTGAATATTGTCATGTGGCTTCCCTAAAATACTATTAAGGAAAAAGGTAAAAACATCTTCTCGTGCATATCGCTTATTTAGTGTTTGCTCTAAGCACTACGTTTCAAGAGTGGTATCAAGAACTTTAAAAAATTTAGTGATAGCATTGATGATAGAAAGGGGACTTGAAATACATTCATATGAAGAATTTTTAACATTTAACTTAGAAGAGAAGGGACTAAATATTAAAACAAATAATGTCTTAAAATGTTTTATAGATCTGTCAAGTAAAGTATTAATAATTGCATTTAGAATTTTAGATCAAGAGAAAAAATTCTCAGGTGAATTGATTTTGATTTAGGAAATAGAGAAGGTGGGGGATTCTTAGCTGTGGAATTATGAAATAGACAATTTTGAGCAAATACTGGCTGAATTAATGCAGAAGCTGATATCCTCTGAGAAGGGATGGTCAAAAAAATGCAAGTATTATATAGCACTGAACTAGATAAAATATAAAACCCAGGCTAACACTGAAATTGAAATTTTATGGTGTAACAAATCTACTTCCTGGCTAGAAGATTTGTTTTTCTTTTCTCTTTGAAATTAAAATAAAAAGAGTCTCATATTTATCTATTATAACAGAATATCAAAATGTCTATAATAGATAAATGTCTAACTTGCTAATAAGGAAATAGCATGACACCTACATTATTAGGAAATATGTTGGTAAATACCAGAAACAGAACTAAGGGTGAAAGGGGCTGCCTTTGAGCAGCTGGTATTAGGGTGGGGGTCAATGAGGGGGTAGTAAATAACATGCCTTTAGCCCCATCTCTTTAGTTGTTTCTTATATTACCATAATCACTTTTTAATACAAGGAAAAAATGTTGAAAACATCAATTGAGAAAAATAAATTACTTTTAGCTTTTTCCTCAAGGCTTCTAGTTTATTTCAAGTTATGCTACCTGGTACTTCTCAGATTTTGCTGACTTTTTTACTTGTTCAAACTGCAGCTACGATCAAGTCCATTTGTTTTATGTAGCTTCAGAACCAAGCCACCCTTGTGTGTCCTCAGAACTTTCAGTACATAGTCGGTGAATCAGGGAACACAAAGAACTAAACAGTTCACTTCCAGATTGTTTTTCAGATTGTTAATTAATTTTTAAAAATTTTTATTCTGACTTATAACAGAGACTGGCCAAGTTTTGCAAAGTAACAAGGGGGATTGGAAACTGGCTTCTGTGTTGTTCAAATAACAAGGTCATAAATAAAGAAAATTTACTAGCCAAATTATCTCTAGTCTGTTACACTTCCTGAACAGTCATAGTCATTTTTTCTCAGCCAGTTATACGACTTCTACCCCATTTTCTCACTATTTTACTCAGTAAACTATGATATTGTTTCTCCTCTCACATTTCTACTAGATCTACTTAGCATGGGTGGTAAATAGGTGGATGATAAATAAATATGATAGGCAAGATTAGACACACAGACATATGGACACAAGGTACTTTGGGAACATATCTATCAGTTAGAGGTGTTTGACTTCTACCATTAGAGATTTATTTCTGTGGCAAGCAGACTCAGCTGTCCATGATCCACGTCTCTTGGTACTCTTGCTTTGTATAATTCCTTCCTCCTGGTATCAATGGGACCCGTGACTTGTTTCTAATCAAAGGATTTGGCCACAGGATGGGGTGTTACCCATGTGATTACGTTCTACCGCACAACTATCTCACAAGCTGACTTTCCCTACAGACGCTTAGCTGGCTTGATGAAGTAGGTGGCCATGTGGCAAGGAATTGTAGCTAAATGCTAAGAAGTGTGGACAGTCTCTAGAAACTGAAGGTGGCTTCAGTACTACAGCCAGTGAGCTGAGGCCTTCAGCCCTATAAATGCAAGGAAAGGTACTCTTCCCATCATCTGAGTGGGCTTGAAAGTGGATTTCCCCCCCATGACTTCTAGATGAGAGCCCAGTCCAGCCTACACTTTGATTTCAGCCTGTCAATTCCTAAGGAGAGAACCCAGCTAATAATGTCTAGAAACCTGACCCAAAGAAACTGAGATAATGAATGCATGTTGCTTAAGTCACTAAGTTTGTACTGATATGCTATATAGCAATAGAAAATTAACACGATGCCTTCCCATTGTGCAATATATTGATGTTATGAATTCTCAGCATCATAAATGAGCAGATTTGATGATATTCAGCTCACAGTAGAAAAATCTGATTGCAAAATCCATTTGATGTCCCATGCTAGGATGTTCAGTCTTCACTAGAGTCCAGCCGCATGCTTCAGAAGGCACAGCTTTTATCCGGGGTCTTATATATCTGTGCTATGACCCTTGTGTTTGTGCATCTATTCTACTACACCCAGCACCAGAATTTTTGGATAATGTGGGACAAGAAACAGAGTTGATTATGCTACTGAGCCCTCTGTTTCTTGATCCCCCACTTAAACCGGTAGACTTCAAGTTACCCCGTAAGTAATACTGCCCTCCAAATTCGAAGAGCCTATCAAGGGCTGGGCCTCTTGCCTAGTGATAGAAGGTGAACCAGGCAATTTGTACCTCCTCATACGCCCTGGGTCACTGGACCTCTGAAAACATTAAGAATCTGCCAAACCTCTAACTCTTCAAGAGGTTTACCAACCCCCCTCTGTGATGCATCTATTTTCCTAGAGCATTTTGGTTATTTACCTTCATTTTATCAAGCCTAATTAAAATGATGTCATCAGTTAGTAAAGCAGAGTGATGTCCTGACTCATATCCAGGTACCAAGGTCTTGGCAGATTACATTTGGTAGAGGACAGTAGTCTAAAAGCAAGATAGTGAGCTTATGCTTCTGTCCCTATCATATGAAGACAATCTGACTTTGAACTTCTTTGCCGATGTGAATTACTCCTTTACTACAGCTGCTCTTGAGACCTGAACAAACAGTCCCTTCTGTCTCTCTGGGGATTTTTCACACCATCAGTTTCCAAGTCTCTATTTCCCACCTAAGAAACTTCCTTCACTTCTGTTTGCCATCTTCATGCTTTACATTTCTAAACTCATTTTCACCCCCAAGTACTTCATCTTCTGTTTCTCTTAATTTTATATTATATGCTTGAAACTTATTAAATCCAGAGTTCAAGTCATTAAAAACAAAATTTGTTTTGCTCTATTCTTTTTCCTTGAGAGAAGGGAAACATTAATCTTAAAACACTGCAAGGAGTTTTTCTAATGTAACAAAAATAAATAAATAAATAACTTTTTATATTATACATATTTAATATTCATATTCTGTCACCGTTGTTTTGATCTTTTCTTTGAGGGAGGAAAATTTTTATAGGTTAGAACTGTTCCAGGTTTTGTACTCAGCTTGGATTTGGCTTAAACATATTTTATAAATTTTATAATAGCAGTTTAGTCACATAATATCCCTGTTGGGTTATTACCAAAATTAATGATATATATATGTGTATATATATAAATCATATATCACATGATAATATTCCATAAATTAAGCCTTTCATCCACTTTATATATGTGTTCCCAATATATATTAGGACTAATTCAAAGTCATACCACTGTGTATTTTTAATAAAAATATTATTTTTTAGAAAAAAAGACTTTATTTAACTTAATTAACCATGTAAGCTGTGAAGTTAATACTTCTAATCTAAAACAGAGTCATAATCCACTATTCCTAGAATAGAGTGAAAGAAAAATATCCAGTGAGTGAGACTCTTAGGAAATCATACAGAATATATCTGTTACATCTGGTCAGAAAACACAAATGAGAAATAGAAATCCTTCACTGTTTTTGAAACAAGGAGAATTTAACCCTGGGAATTAGATGCAAGAGATATTTGATGGAAGCACTGAGAAGCCAATCAACTGAGCCTAATGAAACTGAGAGCTCAAGAGCACCAGCCAGGACTTTTCTCCCCAGGCAGGAGGAAAAATAATAGGCATTTTCCAAAGACTTGAGGCAGGCATCATCTGGTGGAAACTGAAATCACAGTAGATTTTTCTAGAAGGTACCAACAGAAAAGTGTAGCTGCTGTCTGAGCCTCTCCTTGAAGTGAGAGGGAAGATGCCTTGACTTCTTCCTTCCCACTCCACATTGGAAACCAGATATGAAGTATAATAGCATGGTGACCCAGAAGAACAATGGGGTCTGCAGGGAATGGCCTGAGAGGAAACAAGCTCCCAACCACAACTGACAAATTTACATTAAGTGACAATCATAGAGTACGTGAGTTGTTTCACTTCCACGTGATGGACCTGGGAATGTGTAAGTGTGGGGATAGTGAATACTTGGACCTACCATCAACTAATAGATACCTGGGATTAAGGTTGAGGTCACGGGCACAGTTGATGTTGTTTCTGTTTACATTATGGTTTGTTTTCCCAGAAATATATAGGTATGCTAACATTCTTGAACTGCACCACTGACTTAAATCAGAAGGGAAAGTAAACCATTTGTTACTACATTGAAAGTTAGTATCCTTGACACTAAGAAACAAACAAAAGCTTTTATTAACTACTTCATAAAATGAAGACCAATACTTGGAACCATGTCTGTGACTGGCCACTGGAATAGATGGTCTGGGTACCTTTTATTTCATATATTCATATAACAAATGTATCATACATGTATATATAATAAATGAGATATTTATTAATGTTTTATATGAACAGTGAAAATAAGATCAAGGTACATGTAGGGTATTTTTTCATGCCAGAGCATCCTTTTCAGGACTTCTTAAAATGGCATAAAAAGATAAGTCTTTTTTCTTTCCCAGATAATGAAAGATTACAGCAACACCCTTACACATGCACAAAAAAGGGGCAACAACTAAACCCTACCAAAATAATAAACTCTCAGCCGGTTTTGCTGCAATAAGTCACTCTGTGATACTGTAACTTCAACCTTTAAGAGTGATTTATTGGAAAGAAAACTCTTGCAAGGACAATGGAAAAAAAGAAGTTATTATAATAAATCTAGAGACCAGATAACTTAATTTGATTATTCATATTTTAAGGGCTTCTTAAGTGTACTCTCAAATTTTCAACTACATAAATTGCTAATTATTAAATTTTCTAAGTGGCCAAATAAAGTGTTTACACTAAGGCTTAAAATCACGGATATTTCTTTTTCTTTTGATAGATATGTATTTTACTCATAATGAAAACCAGATAACATGCCAAGAAATTCAAAAATTCCTATTCTCGACTGCTTTAGATGAGAAAGAATAACAAAAGCCTACAGTAAAAAGGAGAAAATGATAGTTATAGGTCAGGGGTCATTATTATTGATATATTCAGAAAATTTTAATTGTTACTTCACAGTACACTAGTTCAGCTAAAACCCATAAAAATACAATAGAAAGTCATCCTGGGTCCTTATTTACTGACAAGAAACCCGAAAAGCAAGAATTTATACAACTGGTATAAGGACACACAGCTGGTAGTCAGAAAAGGCCAGCAGCAAGCGACACACACACCCACACTCCGCTGCTCTCTGACATGTGTGTGGCCTCCGCATCTCATAGCCAGACCCCTTGACTCCATGACATGGTACAGATACATTTGATGAAAGTTTAGATGAAACAATATATCTCAGATCCCAGATGTGTCAAATGTTTTTCTGACATTAAAAAAAATCAAGCCATAAAAATGTTCACACCATAAAAAATGAAAGATGATGGGTTTTTATTTTATTTTAGAACATTATCTATAAATCTTTAAAAATACTTTATCAGAAGTGATACCCTAGTTATAGTAGTCTCATTTTTTTCACATTAAGTATTAAAAATATTAATGATGACCATAAAGATTTAAAAATTTGTAAAAGCCAAAACTAGAAAATAGGAAGTAAATGGGTCCAAAATCCATTGCCCTGACTGTGAAGGTCAATGTCTGACCAAAAAATTGGGTCAAATAACAAGTATAGAATATTAACATCCATTTTCAGAGTATTCCTCTAGTTGTGAATAAACATAAAGGTTAATTTTGAGAAAATCAACAATTCCTTATTTGTTCTGTTCCAAAAAAACAAAGATAAACCACAAAAAGCAGAAAAAGAGTGGAAGACAAGAATAGGAACATGAAATAAGGCCAACAAATTGAAAGAGGTAAAAAATATCACAGATATTAATTCAAATCTTTCAATAATCACTTCGAACATCAATGGCCTAGTTCTACCAATAAGAAAAGAGTGGATCAAAAAATAAGACCCAGCTATGTGTTGTTTACAAGAAACTCACCTTTTTTTTTAATTTAATTATTGTTCAAGTTCAGTTTTCTGGTTTTTTACTCCCATCCCAGCCCACCCCCCTGTACTTCCCCCTCCCTCCCATTTCCACCCCTCTTAGTTTTTGTCCATGTGTCCTTTATACTAGTTCCTGTAAATCCTCCCCCTTTTTCCCCTGAAATTCCCTCCCCTCTCCCCTCTGGTCACAAGAAACTCACTTTAAATACAAGGATATGTGCAGCATAAAAGTAAAGGAATGGAGAAAGCTATGCCATGCAAACGCTAGTCAAAAAGCGGCAGGGGAAGCTGTCTTAACTTCAGACTGAACTGGCCTCAGAGCAAGGGGATTTATTAGGGGTGAAGTGAGGCATTACATATGATAGAAGGGGTCGGTGCTCCAAGAAAACAGAGCGATCCTAAGCATTTATGTACCTAATGAAGAAGCCCCCAAATATGAGACCAGGAACAAAGCAAAGATGCCCCTTCTACCACTCCTTTTCAGCATTGTACTGGAAGTACTACCTAATGCAAAAAAAAAATAAGAAAAGGGAAGAAAGGACATACTAGTTAGAAAGGATATACAGATGGATGCAAATAAGTATATGAAAATGATGCTTCACATATATGTCCTCCAGGAAATGCAAAGTATAACAACAATGTAATACTAATAAATACTTATTAGAACCAAAATCTGGAACGCTGATAATAGCAAGTGCTGACGAGGATGTGGACCATAGGAACTTGCATTCATTACTGGTAGAAATTCACTTTGGAAGAAATTTGGCAGTTTTTTATGAAATTAAATATGCTCCTACAATACAATCCAGCAATCACACTGTTTGGTATTTACCCAAAAGAGTTGAAAACTGATGTCCACATAAAAACTTGCACATGGCTATTGAGAGCAGCTTATTCCTAATCACCAAAATTGACAGCAACCAAGATGTTCTTCAGTAGGTAAATAAATACATGAACTGTGGCACATCCTGATAATGGAATGTTATTCCATGTGGAAAAAACAAAACCTGCTGTAAAAAAAATGAAGTTTATTTTTAAAAAGCACAGACACACAAAAGGCAATGGTGGACTTTCTAAATCACAAATTCCTACCCCTCGAACAATTCATTTTGTGAAGCATCAAGAGCTGTACCCATGGGGCTCCCAGGATGAGAGGTTTATCCGGAGTCAGAGATTTGCAGTTATAAATTTGAACACCATTGGTGTTTTCTTTATTTCCATAGAATGGATTTAGTGAGAGTATTTTGATTGACACAAATAAAGTAAAAGTCACCAAAAATTAGTAATCCAGTGTGTCATTTAAAAACTACTGTTGTGTCCAGTGCTAGTTTTTGGTTGTCGATTCTTGTTTCTTTACACTCTCTGCCTCTTAGAAATAGCAGTACTTTTCATCAGTCTCGAAGATCAGAAATTTCTACCAACTGCTTTTTGTGGCCGGGTTGAGCAAGGGTCAGCCTCCATCCTTCTTGTAGTTCTGTCTTCTCAAGACAACACTATTATTGCCTCTGTTGCTGGAATGTGTGAATTCTTCACTCTTACCCATCAAAAAACGAGAGTAATAAGGTAGATTGCATGCTCATTTTACTGAGTACTGCATTGTTTTTCCTGGGCCCTAAAGAATGGATGATAATTAACTGTCTTTAAATTTAACACTTGAGCAGTGCTGAGGGAAAAGAAAAACACATTTAGGAGGACAAAAAATAAGCCTCCTAATCTATGTTCTTGTCTTCTGATTGAACAGGCCCAGTCAATGTACATTTTCTTTTCAAAAGACTTGGGACCTTACTCGAAATAGTAGAGGTTAGAGGGTCGTGACCCTTCCTGTTTGTTGTGGTGCAATCCACTCCTGTGATAGAATTACAACCTCAGGGGAGGGGGGAAATAGCCGTAATGGAGAAGAAATAAACTCCAGGGCCAAGTCAAACTGCTGTAAATATGCACCAGTATCATAAAATTACCTAGTTTCTATTAATAAAACTTTGAAAGAATATGATAAACTAATTTGTTTCTCTAACTCAAATCACATAATTTAATTTGAATAAGTACTTAATATAATTTTCTACTCTTGCTTACCTACAATAAATGGTATATATGCTATATGTATATATTGCATGTGATTTATATTGTTATGTTTTACTCATTGATATATTTACTTTATGCAAAGTTACTTTCTCCTGAGTTTTAAGTTTTAGGAAATACTCTACTACATACATACACATACAACACACATAACAGTGTTTGTATAGGTGTGTTTTAGATATGTGTTCATATATGTATTTATATGAATACATAAATATATTTACACACATATATGTATGTATGTGCATAAATACATATTCACTGATGGTTCTTTAAGAACAACAAACTCTCATCCCATAATCATTTATTGCCATTGAGTGAAGCAATAATTAACATAGGATTTTCCCTTTTGGACAGATTTCCTTTTAGATACAGCCATGAAAAAAAAAAACAAAAAGGTAGCAAGTACTCAAAAATTATATTTCCTTGAAAATAGAATAATGTTTTACTAATGTATATTTTATATTCATAATATTTTATATTTTGTGGATATCTTATGTATTATAAAGGTTTTATTTTGCACGAATGTTTTTTATTTCAAATCATCTGCTTCTTTAGTGACTTGCTTTTCATCTCTCAGTAGAAGCAGAAGAGAAGGAACGATCTGGGTTAATCATGACCACTTCCCTTGCCAGTGTATTGTTTCACTCATTCTGTAATGGTGAGACTACACATAATTTTAAATTGGGTGTGGTATAGGTTGAATTGGTTCCCTCAAAATAATATGTTGGAACCTAACCCCAGAGCTTCAGAATATAACTGTATTTAGAGATGAGCTATTTACAGAAATAATCAAGTTAAAAATAAGTCATCAAGGTGGGTATTAATCAAATATAGTTTTGTGTCCTTATAAAGAGGGGAGGTTTGACACAGATAGTCTGACACAGAGGTGAATACTCTTTGGCATCAAGCTTCATAATATTTTTTTGTATATTTCTCCCTGGGCAAGTGCAACAAAAACAAATATAAACAAATGAAACTACATCAAACTAAAAAGTTTGTGTACAGCAAAAGAAGCCTTCAAAAAACAAAACACCAGCCTACTAAATGTGAGAAGTTATTTGCAAATGATATATCTGATAAAGAGACTAATATCCAAAATATACAAAGAACTTATATAAGCCAACATTAAAATACAATCTGATTAAAAACTAGGCAGAGGACCTGAATAGACATTTCTCCAAAGGGGCCAACAGATATATGAAAAGATGCCCAATGTCACTAATCACCAGGGAAATGCAAATCAAAACCACAATGAGATACCACCTCACACCTATCAGAATGGCTATAATCAAAATGTCAACAAATAACAATTGCTGACAAAGATGTGAAGAAAAATGAATCCTCATGCACTGTGGGGTGTGACCATAAATTGACACAGCCCCTATGAAATTCAGCATGAAGTTTTCTCAAAAAAATTAAAAAATAGAAGTATACAACTCAGCAAATCCACTTCTGGGTATTTATCCAAAGAAACAAAAACACCAATTTGAGAAGATACATGCACATCTATGTATGGGCAACTTGATAGTCTTAGAAGGTGATCCCGAGTTGATGTTCTGAGACAGAATAACCAAACAACAAATGTTTGGGGAGAAATTGCTTTAAACAGAGTCAATGGTAATGGCAAAAGCTCAGGGGAAAAGACATTTGACATTGTCGAGTGTAAACGTGCGGGTGTATAGGTACAATAAAGGAGGACAGCAGGAAGTGAGAGCTGAGTGACAGCATCATGGTAGACTTGTGAGGCAAGACTAATAAAGCTTATAGACATTAGTCTAATTGCAACCCACTCTCCCCCTCCTCAATGGTCCAAAGGCCCTTCCAATCTAGCATATTACAACCAAATGCATCATCTCTCTTTCGCAGCATGTTTATGTGTCTACACTGTCCATTCCATTTAATAAAATCACCTGTCAGTTGCCCAAACTAAAGAAACTCCTACAGTGCCCTGTAGTTTTTCCATGAATTCTAAATGTAGTCAGTTGCCAAATCTTACTGATTGATTCTTCCTTATAACATCTATACCCCTGCCACTATTCCAGTTTACTACCTCAACATTTTTCACTGGAATTTCACCTCACTTTCCTCCTTAAAAACTCACTGCCTCTACTTTTATCTCCTGGAGTTAGGATCTCCATAAATAATGGCCGGTCATATCCCTCCCATGTTAAAGCCCCCTAATGGTTCACCACTGCACAAATAAGAAAGTCTACACCCTCAGGCATAGAATTCAAGGTCCTTTAGGTCTGGCTCTTACCTCCAATTCCAATCTCCAGCCTGTCACCCAAATTAATTCTCCAACAAAACCAAACTACTTCCAATTTCCATTATGTTCCCACGGTTTCAAAACTCTGTTCTTTGAATGTGCTGTTTCTGACATTTGGAATGACTCATCCCATTACATCTTCTGCTGTGTCCCTGAAAAATTCATCCTTAAAAACCTAACTTTGGTGTCAGTATTTTTGGTCGTACTGCTCTTGAAAACTCCAACTTTCTTTTCCTACCCCACCCCAGTGCTCCCACTTGACTTCTCGTTGCCTCTGTGTTTCTGCTGCGTTGTACATGTAGAATAATTTTAGAACTGCGACTGCCCCTTTTGATATCCTGTGTAATAACTTTATGCCTGTGCCGGAAGCAATGTGTGATGAGGGGCTTGCAGTGTCTGTGTCTGAACAATGTGTCAGTCACGATAATAAAATATTAGACACACACGGCATTTAAAGATCAGTAAGGTGATCCCTTCCTATTACGGGTCCCTATTACTGATCAGCATAAAGCGTAAGCAGCCAAAGACACCACAGCTAGTTTTGACAGCACCTATAATAACCTCAAATCCCTGTGATGAGCTTTAGCCTGGGGCTTTGTGCACTGCTTCCTTCATCATCCACGTTGACTCTCAGGGCAGAGAGCTTACATCAATAGCTGATAGGTAGCTATGGATTTGCTTATTTTATTTATATCAAGCACTCTATCAATATTTGTGAATGAATGGAACAATACATTTGAGTTTTTATTTATCTAATTGATACTGGCAACAACTGAGTGTTACTATGCATTTTATTCACTTGCTTCTTCCCTCATTATGGAATTATTTTGACAAACAATTATCAAACACCTGTAATATGCCAAATTCTGTGTTGAGAATGAAGAAACAAATAGAGAATATGGTCTGTAAACTCCAGAAGATCCCAGAGAAATAAAACACATAATCAGAATATTAAAGCAAAGTTAGAAAAGCTATACTAAAAGTACAAAGAAGCCAAGGGGTGCTTGGTTTTGCTCAGAAGAGCCACCATGATTTTTCCAGAAAATTACATTCGAGCTATATATACATTCATTCATTGATTAGTTTATTGCCGAGCGCTAAGCTTGTTACCAACAGAGGAAACCTAAAAATGAATCATGAATTACTTAATCACCATTATTTTCAGTGACAGCTTGAACTAATCTCATTGACAATACCACTTTGCTTATCATACTATGAAAACTAGAGTCAAGAGAAGTCCATGATAGTCTTATCCCTGTAAAATTTAAAATTTAAATTTTAAATTAAAAATTTAAATTTTAAATTGAATTTTAATTTTTTTCTGTTGTATTAGTTTAGTCTTGAGTGTTTCAGCTTCAACATTGGATTTAAATGTGCCGTCTGTGATCCCTGAAGTTGGAGTAAGTCAGATTCGTCTCTGATGCCCCCTCTGTCGGTACGAGCAGCACGCTGACTTTGCTTGCTGAGAGAAGGTTGCTATGACGAGGTTCTGCCTCACCATACCCTCACAAATCAGTCACTTATAGGAGGAGAGAGAAACTAATTGACTTACCCAAAGTCACATAGCTAGATTACTTACTAAACTGGGTTGTAATAAGACAACAGTTAGGCCTCGTTGTAGATTGTTTTTATATATGCAAATCTACACATAGGCATGATCTTTTATTTATTGATTATATATCCAAAGGGCATTTTTGACATTTACCTTAGCTTAGTTCAAGTGGGAATGAATTTCCTCTTGACAAGTGTTGTGAATTTCAAAATATCCCCCATGCACACACATGCTGAGGGGGTTATTCGTGTTACAAATGTTCGTGGCAGAGATATCTAAGCTCATACATACGTATCTTCATACATTACTTAGCACCCATTATAAGCTAATGAGATCAGTTCTCTGTAGTGACTTTTGGAAACTAGTCCAGGACCTCACTATGCTGTATATTTCACAGCTTATTTAAATATTTTTTTAGCCTTTCACTGTTAACCTTGTAAATTTCATTACTGTGTTTTACAATTTCATCTGAATAACCATACAAAACACAAATAGAGCTATTCAACTCCAAACTTGTGGAAGCAAAAGTAGCTCTTCAGCCTTTGTTGTTATGATCAGTCTTTTAAAACTCAAGCCAAGGTTTTGGAGCCTGAGAGACCCTGTGGGCACGAGCGGCACTCAATGTCACAGCCAGAGAAACCCATCAGGTTGCAGGAGACAGCACTTCCATAGAAAGAGTTTCTTCATCCCTGAGCTGTGGCATGGACCAAAATCTGAATAGCTGGCAGGGTCTGCAGCAACTGGAAAATCCCCCTACCACACCCATCTGAAAGCCCCTAAGAGGCTGTAATTATTCTAACATTCACTAAAATAAAAAGTGATTATACATAACTTTTTAATGTTATTCTATAGCAGGGTTGTTTTGATTGTCTTATTTCCCCTGAAGTACTTGGCTGGAACTCACTCATGGGCTAGTGGAAACCTACAGAATAATGTATATTTTTCTCTTTGTTGAAGATTTAAGTCAATTAAAACAAGCAAACAAACAAAAAACACAAGGTCCTCAAGAAATGTAATGGCATAATCAATAAAATTTTTTAAAACTGAAGAAAGAAAAATATATGTAAAAAATCAACACTTACAAAACAAATGGATTATAAGTAAATATCAACAAGTAAACACTAATGTTATAAAAATCTGTGTGATAATAAAACAGAGTCTGAAAAAAAAGAACTAATCATTCCCCTTATTCTAACCTAAACTCTTCTTTCATTAAAAAATTAATATTCAAGGAGTATTTCATGCTCATTCACAAAATGGAGTCTTTACTTCTGGGGAACATTTGAATTTAGAACAAAAAATATTTCAGTTAAGTAATTAAACATGCCAAAACATGTATATAAATGTATCTATGCATACAAATGCATGCATGTGCTTCTCTCCACTAAGTTGATTTTTAACTATTTTTTACAAGGAACAAGAAAGGGGTGTTATGTGCACGAGTTCATCTTTTCAGCAGTTCCACAGATGAAAGGATCCACACAAACACCAGTTTTTCACTTAGAAATCCTATCCACCCTTTGCCAACCCAGATAACAAAATTTCCATTAAAAAAATAAGAAGAATCTTAGCAGGTCCAGTGTGATGCCTTGTTTTATATAAGGTGCTCTACAAATCTGTACAAATGTGTGCAGCTGTTTTCCTTCAATAAATAGTAGTATTTATTAGGGGACCTCCTGCAATTTCATGGCAACTGAGTCCTGTGGCCATTTACTGTTCAGAGAGAAGATAATGATGCAATGAGCCCTGGCTGATGTGGCTCAGTGGACTGAGTTCCAGACTCTGAACCAAAGGGTCACAGATTCAATTCCCAGTCAGGACACCTGTCTGGGTGTGGGCCAGGTCCCCAGTAGGGGGGCGTGTGAGAGGCAACCACACATTGATGTCTTTCCTTCCTGTCCTCTTTCTCTAAAAATAAATAAAATCTTTTTTTTAAAGGTGCAGTGAGTGAGCCCCACACATGGAAAATGTCACTGTGAAATTAAGATGCATGTGCAATGGCTCTTGGAGTTTAACTCTTGCCACCCAAAACAGCTATGATTAACCTGACTCTTACATTTCTGATGAATTTGACTCTTACATTTCCATACTCTACTTTGGTGACCTTTTAATGCTAATCGAACCCTTTAATTTTATTTTAAACTGAATTTCTTTAGAAGAACATGAAATACTAGTTAAACATTGTTGATTTTTATCATATTTTTGTTTCTTGCCCTGTCCAGTGATTATTTAATGGCTATTGCAGTCAGTTCTCTGACATATCTTGTTTTATTTATCTTTATTGAAGTGACTAGGGTGATCAATTTGAGAGTTTTTATTGAGAGAAATTCTTTGAACTTACATATAGAGATAGATAGATAGATAGATAGATAGATAGATAGATAGATAGATAGATAGAGCCATAATGTTAGTAAAACACCATTCTCTATCCTGGGATATATTGTCAGAAGAAAATAGAAACATACGAACTTAATTTTATTTATATAGCATTTTTTTCAATTCTGATATTATTCGAAAGGTAGTATGGTTTTTGGTAGAGTTTTCTTAATAGAAATACTTAAAACCAGTGTCAAGACATTTTTCTTTGTAAGAGGAACCAATCTAATCCTCCACACTTGAGTTTCTACAGCCAAATCATTCTGTTATATGTATGTATTAAATCAATACAAAAGGTAACTCAGTCCTATTGCCTCTCACAAAACGCATAGGAGAAAATGGGTCCAATTGGTAATAAGAAGACTTTTGTTTTCATTTTATTGTTAAGCAATTAAGAAGATCACATGTATTCTCTGTAGCTGTGTCATAAAACACATCTTCTTGGAAGATGGCGATTCCCCAAGTTGGTGCACAGTTACAGTGCTGTT
Organism: Artibeus jamaicensis; assembly: GCF_021234435.1. Classification (NCBI taxonomy): domain Eukaryota; kingdom Metazoa; phylum Chordata; class Mammalia; order Chiroptera; family Phyllostomidae; genus Artibeus; species Artibeus jamaicensis. The sequence continues at coordinate 19,911,366 of NW_026522056.1, forward strand.
CAGAAGCCCAGGGACCAACCATACCTTCATCCTTTGTAATTCCCAGAGGGCCCAGTTCAGACCTTGTGTATAAAGAGATGGCAATGACAGCGAACACCAAGTCCAAAACCAGACCAACACCATATTCCACCACTTGGTTAAGACTCAGGTAACACTTTAGTTGAAAAGAGCAGTCCTTTGAATAGCAGTACCAGCTCAATTACATATTTTTTAAAAGGCCCCTTGACCTGTATATCACAAAACATTAATTCTAGCTAGATTACAGGTCAAAATTTGAAGTAATAAGATTCTGGAAGGACACAGGAGAATATCTTCATGGTCATGGGCTGGAAACTATAATCTGTGTGAACATACAGATAAATGCATACATGTTTTCTTTAAACAAACATTCAAGTTAAAAGATAGGGACAAGCTACAGAATTAGGGAAAAATTATTTCCCATTTTATGCACATTCATACTTAGGTACTATATTTTCAATCATACTTATAGATGAAAATATTCCCTATGCCTATTTAAAAAACTAAAACAACAACAAAAAGAGAAACAATGATAAGCCAGACTAATGGGAGTAAGAAAGTCTTTCGGAAAAAAGTAAATAAATAAGACTTTCTTTAATAACAAAGTGCACATCTAGCAATGAAGACATCTCTTCTACTTTAAAAAATATTGTAGTAAGGCAAATCTACGTCAGATTTAAGAAAAACAGCAGAAGAAGAATATCCTGTGTATAACATGGACCAAACTAAAACAACAAAACAAAGCAAACACATAAACAAAAATACATGTAGGGCACAAGGGAAGAGTGACCCTGGGAGAGGCTCCCTCAGAAGAGAGGGACAGCGGTCAAGAAGACACGGAGCATCTGTGGTTCTGATCCATGGGCCGTCTCAGTGTTTCGTAACACGCAACAGGTTTCCTGTGTGAAAAACATTCCTCTAAAAAGGGTTGTGTACAATGCCAGGTTTCAAAAGCACAACATAATAGTCTATGTGTTCACATTTTAGAAGGTCATTTCAGTGCATGAAAATGTGTTCCCAATACCTACCAAAAGAAAAGAAATTTATGAGCACTGCCATATTTAAGTATCTGAAGATCAACATCTTTAAATGTCAATTAAATTAAAATGAATAGACTTAAAATAAACTAAGAAACCTATTCTTTTTTTTTTTAAGATTTTACTTATTTATCTTTAGAGGGGAAGGTAAGGAGAGAGGGAAATAAATATCAATGTATGGTTGCCTCTCGTGCGTCCCCTGCTGGGAACTGGCCTGCAACCCAGGCATGTGCCCTGACTGGGAATCAAACCTGGATCCTTTGGTTCGCAGGCCTGTGCTCAACCCACTGAGCTACACCAGCCAGGGCTAAGAAACCTATTCTTAAGAACAGTAAGTTTAGGCCACAATGATCATTTAAATAATTATATACATTTCTGAATATATTTTAGAAATCGACAAAGTAAAATTTAAAGTAATTAAAATAAATTTTACTTGATCTAAAAATTGTGTTGGTTTTATTTCTTTGGTAGGGTACATAATTAGACATTAACTGGAGGAACTTAATAAGATTTTTTACACTAAACAACAGAAATCATAAGAAAAATAAATTAAATACAACTTTTTCATGTTTTATGGTATGAAACATTTTCAAAACTTTATCTGGACTCAGTTTCTAGAAATATTCAAAAGAGGGGAGAATTGGCTCACTTCCAAAATTACTAGACTTTTTCTTCTTAATCATTATTAGCAACATCTACCCATTTATAATTCCCAGGTTCTTTTTTTCCTCTTCAAGACCTCTTCTGTTCCAGTAATGATGTTACTCCTAACATCTTCGTATATCTACTAACATAGTTCCTGGCTGGGTGGTAAATTCATTTTCCTAATACTGTCATCCTGGATGGGAAGGACATGACCGAGTTTCCAACTATATGCTGAGTTGGGAGTGATGTGTCATTTCTCCTGGTGTCCTGGCTTTGAGTGCAACGTGATACTCAGAGATGGACTTTTTTTCTGAATTCGTTAAAGCCAAGGGGAAGAGGGTTGTCAGGCTCTCATGTGGTTGGAGGTCTAGCATAGAACCAGGCTGAGCTGGTGGCTGAATGAGTTAATGGGGCTTGAGATGCACACAGATCTTTGGATGGATTTTTATGGAACATCCTTTCATGTACCACGTATCACTTTCACTGGACAAAAGTCCTGTGTGTTAGAATAAATGGAAAAAATTATATTTCATCTTTATCAATCTTATCAGACTACATTTTAGATTAATCATTCTTTTCTGCTCCTGGTTCTCCTAAACTTCAGTGACCATAAAAACCAGTCCATTCTACTTCTTATTTATTTGCTAATGGCAGAAAGTCTTGGGGACCTCTTTTAAGAGTACATTAAATGGAATTATCTGGCTTCGAGGAAGTCCATGATTACTTTGGAAAGAAGGTGCCTGAATGAAATACCTTGAACCTACATCCAATTTGTTTTACTCAGACAACAGCCAAACATTTAGTGACAGAAATACAATGTATAGTCTAATTTGGTATGCAAGGAATATTTTCAGCAAGGCTAATTCCAATGTCCTAGAGAAAAGACTAATCTCCTTTGTCACTGACATGGTGGGTCAATAACTATATTTGCATTTTGCAGGTGGTACCTGCCATGTTCTTCAAAAATAAAATCACCAATAGGTACTAAGTAGTTATTATGCCTGCTGTGGTAATATGACATTTGCTTTATTTCTCAAAGCTAGTTATTATTTTTGTTAACTCACTAAAAAATGTAGACACAGGGAGTTCAGGATTACACCTAAACAAAACATAAATTATAACTAGTGCTAAGACTAAACAAATGTTATCACAGTGCGGACTTCAAAATTTGCCATTTAATGTGAAATTAATATCTAAGTGTACTACATGATATAAATGGAAGTTGCCTTTTTTTGGTTATCATCAAAAGATTGCTAAACTTCTCGCTTATATCTGCTTCTTTCTATTATTTTTATTTAGTCTTTCCGATTTAGTCTCATAGGCTGATTTGCCTTATAGCTTGCAATGACGTGTGGTGTGTGGTGCACGGTAGCACATGAGTGACTTTTCCTTCCTAGGGGAGTGTGTTTGAACGTTGGTTTTCCTCTTCCCTTGGGCAATGTGCTCACTGCACACACAGACTCCATCACTCGGAAGTCTACGTATTCTCCTACAGAGCTACACACGTAGCTCCTTTCAGATTGAATCTTCCTTTCCCCAGACCTCAAAGATCATTTCAAAAATTCGATCAGAAGTCATAAACTGGCAGCCAGGAGCCAAACTCCTTCAGCAGATGGATTTCTAGTGCAGCGGCTGTTGCGAGTTGTTCTGTTTTGTTTTCACCTCTATTCATTTTATGAACTGTTCACCGTGAAAATAGCTTCCATTCAAATAGCCCTGCTGCCACTTTTAATTACCAAAGTACATGTTCTGGGAACATATAAGGTGGATTGTGATGTATAAAAAATAATAATTATCCCAAAGTCACACACAAAAAACTCTCCCTCTTATTTTAAACATTCACAGTTTTTTTTAATAGTTATATTCATATTAAAAGTATAATTAACTTTTTAAAATATATACTACTTTTGTATTTTCTTTCTATTTCTGCCAGGTAGCCTCTTCTCTTCACTGGCTATCCACCAATTCTTTGGTTAGCATATATAAATATAAATATATATGAATGTGTGTATATATATATTGCTTATAGATGGGTTATTATACACTGCCCTTTCATTTAAGTCACTATTACTTGGGATGCATATTAGAGAAACCACACCTGTATTCTGGCTGATGCAGTGAACCTGTATCCTGCCAAGCACTCTTTTCAAACTATACCTGCTTCCTTTCCTTTTTTCTTTGTTTTTCAATTTTAATTTTTTCAATTAGAGTTGACATTCAATATTATATCAGTTTCAAGTACACAGCATAGTGGTTAGACACGTATGTAACTTAGAAGTGGTCCCCCCAATAAGTCTAGTACCCACTGGCACTATACAGTGCGTTATAATATGGTCGATGAAATTCCCTATATCGTAGTTCACATCCCAGATTTGAACACATCCCAGTGTCCAGTGGGTATTTTTATTTATCACTAATGGCTCACTCATTTGATCCCAAAGAAAGATCAGATTTAATTGGGAAATTGAGTAGAGGCAGTGAGTAGAGGCCAGGCTACCAGCCACACCTTGAGAGAGTTGATACCCCTTGTGCTTATTCTCAAATGCCTGTGGCTAAGAAGCAAGTAAAATAATCAATGGTCACTGGCTAAGAAAACATTACCTAATAAGGCTCTATTGTACTAGTAATTGACCCCCTTGATGTGCATCTGAGGTAGAATAACCATAAATCAAAAAGTCATTTATCTGCCCGATGATTTATTTTATATATAACATACCATAATTCAACTTATGAAGACAAATCTCAACTCAAAATGCAATGTTACACTAAAATTATACTGAGCCTGAAAAATGTAGCTATTGACAAATGTTCCAAACCAGAAGTTGTTAAACAAAATTCTTTTATATTCGGGTAATGAAATTAAATGTTTATTCTATAAAATTAAGTTAATCTTCAAAGGCAGTTCTGAGCCTACCTGCAGAAAGAGAATTGCTCTGACTGAGGAAAGATATGTAACAATTTTACATCTTAAGTTATTAAAAAACATGAAAGATATTTGAACCTTATTACAATTCCATATTTGAGATGTTAGCTTCTTTTTTTATTTTTGGAAAAAAAGTCTACAGAAGATATTATCTTCTTATTGTCAGTAAGGAGCGTAGCCAGATGATTCTATCTTGTCCCCTGAAGAAACATGTTGCTCATTGATGCATTCTTCAGTTAATTCCTCAACTTATAAACTGGAGAAACATAAAAACTACACATTGGGAATTATTTCTGAACATTTAGTTTTTTTAAAGAGTTAACATTTATGCTATAGTTATCCCTTATGTGGGTCCCACAATCCACTTAGAATTAATTACTATAAAGTTCCATTCACAAAATATTTATATATTTCAACATATTTTCTTCTTTGCTATAGTTCTCAGAAAGCTTGAAGTATGGCCTGGCTGTTGTTGCTCAGTGCATCGAGCACCAGCCTGTGAACAATTTGATGCCCAGTCCAGGCATGTGCCTGGGTGTCTGGGTTGTGTGCGTCATGTCCCCAGTAGGGGGCGCATAAGGCAACTACGCATTGATGTTTCCATTTTTTTCCTCCCTCCTTTCCCCTCTCTCTAAAAATAAATAAATAAAAATCTTTAAAAAAAGAAAGCTTGAAGTAAAATGAGGCACTAAGTTACAATAAGTTAACCTAAAATAATAAAGATTGTTTGCCTTCTGATTAAAAATGAATTTTCTTATTTTTATTCATAAGGTATATATAATTTCATAAATATATTTTCACTTACTTTAACAGTTTTAGAAACAGAGCAGAAAGAATGTAATTATATTTTGGGCTAATTTAATCTCGAAACGTTTTGATATATTTTGATCACAAATCCTATGTGGTAACACTATAAATAAGTACAAACATGCACGCATAAGTGTATATAATTATATTTATGAAAGGGATATTTTTAAAAGAGCAGTTCAGAGTATTAGACTGATAACACATAGAGAGATGGAAATGCAGAGAGGGGAACATGATGTAACTTTGCTGATCAGTAAAATGTTAACATGCGGGAATTCATACTATGATGGAGGCCTTTCAAGTCAGTGGGAGAAACTGGTGTATTTTATAAGATGGGTTATAATGAATTAATAACCATCTAAAAAGTAAAAGGAGACACATACCACACACCTTACACTGAAATAAATTACAGATATTTAATACAAAATATTAAACAAAAAGGAACTGTGAAAAAACTTTTTACAGTGTTGGGCTGAGATGGGCTTTTTTTTTCATTGACAAAAAATATAAATAAATGTTTCACTACATAAAAACAAAAAATCTACATGTAAAATAATTCTACAAAAAAAAGATCAATTAAAACTTGGCAAAAATTCTAATGCCTTTAACAGTTAAGGAGTTTGCATTCTTATTATGTACATCATTCCTGTGAGGCATTTGGGAGAAGACCTATCTGTCCAATGAACAGCTGGGAAGCCTGGATGCGTGAGGGAAAGACCTCAACACCGGCTGTCCAAATTAAACTCTGCTGTATAGTCTATTGTAGCTCTCCATTAGCAGAGTTAAAAAATTCAAGGATGTAGTGTGTTGATGGACATGTGGGCAGAACATGCTCGTTTGTGCATTGCTGTGGAAATAGAGATTTATACAACCACTACGAGGCAATTGGGCAATATTTCTTAAAAATGCATAATTTCTTTTGCCTAATAATTTCACTTCTAGGAATGTATCCAATGGATATACGCATGCACAATCTAAATAATGTCTGTGAAAGAAGATTCATTTTAGAAATAAATGTCCAACTGGCCAAATCAATTACAATGAGTAAGATAGCTTTTTCTTTACTGACGTAGTATGAAATGCATGCGTGTGTGTACTTGTGCTAACTTTCATAGTACTTCTGACTTTTTGAGATTTACTAAATGTTGCCTTTAAGAATTTAAATTGCATTTTTCTTGCTCTATTAAATTATTTTGTCTTATACTATAAGAAGATTTGAAACATGTCCATACTAACAAATCTGATACAGCAAAGGGTATCAGAATGTTTTTATAGGATCATAGAGTATTTTTCTAAGACAGTAACATGATACCTAAATAACTCAGTAAAACACAAAATGCAGGAAATCTGGCCCCATTCTTCCCCTTATTACATGTTACTATATTAGCTCACTTAAGCTCCACTTCCTCGTTGTTAAATATTATGGATAAAACTTGTTCTAATATACATTACTGAAGTGATTCAGTGACAAAATAGATGTAAAATTGGTTTGTAATTTAAAAAAGAATACAAATTCTAATTTTGGGCAATGTGAATTTTTCAGAAATAAACTTCAGTAAAGCACTATGTAGATTAGATCATCAGCAAAATTATTACAGATTTTCCTCTCTCCTTATTCTGCCTTGAGGCCCAGATGTCCTCATGCTGGCCCAGCAACAGATGGAAGCTTAAGTCTGCCTGCTTCTCTCTATATATCTGTCCTGGCAACTCTGCTAATAAATTGATTATGCCTTTGTATTTCTTTGGAATCACTCTAGACCAACCCCTTCTGTATTAAGGAAGAGCATAACAGGTTGACTTAAATACCCAAGGGAAATGCATATTTATATATTAATGACGACAAGATGAAATCCCTTAACAAGATATTTTATGGCTCTTTACAACTATGTTAGACTTTCAGGGGTGCTAGTTCAGGGCCCTGTGGTCTTAGGAAATAAAGGAAGATCATGATTACATTAGCTGACTTAAGAGGAACTCTACTTGCATACAAAAGAAGTTAAAATGATATCTAAGTGATCTTACTATGTTACTAGGACAACTTTAACTTGAGTTATACTATTTTTAAAAATTTGGAGAATATTATCAAGCCCTTTCTACCTCACCATGACTCCAGGCATTTTTAAGCATTTTCTCAGAATAGTAGAATTTTCTGGGCAGGAGGAAATACTGCATCAATGTATAATTTTAAATGTCTTTTACTGTCAACAGTGTAATTCTCTTTCCCCATGATAATCCTTTGGTTATTTTGATATCCCCAAGAGCCTGCAAGACCTATTCTGAGAGACAAACCATCAAGCTGGAAAAAGGGCCCACTCCGACAGCCACCTCTCTTTCTGTATCACATTCACCTCCCTTCCTGGCCATTGGTCCATGATGGTCTGATTCTCTGGGTGTATTGTGGTAACAGTACTGACAGAATTCGGTACTTGGACAGATGTGGAAGCAAAGGAGACTAAGTGTTCTAGACCCACTCCCAGGTGCTGGGCTTGGAAGGTGTGCATATCCGGTGAGCCTCCGCAAACGCCCCCGAATGCAGTGGGTTTCAGCGTTCTTCCAGGATTTCAGGTCAGGGGCCAGGCAAGATCACATGACTAAGAAGATCACTGATCTTACTTACAAATTGGGCAACTTTCCAAAGCTGCTTTCTCTATGAAGAATATGCTGAGATGGGGCAAAATTTAAAACAAGATGAAAATTGTTTTGATTTTTAACCCCTCTACTCTTCCCATGTTTGTTAGTACCTGGTATCATCTTTTTATTCTTCCCGTCTAGTCTCCATGTTTCCCATTGCTCACCAAGATCTACCAGGACTCTCTTCTCTGAAAAATTTCACAGGGCTCCACATTCCTCTGTGTTTTCCACCCCAAACACCACTTCTTTCTTCTTTTTGACCCATCACAGAGAAGAAGGAAACTTGCTTGTGGTAAGAATGGCTACCACATCTTGTGTAAGTTTCGCACAACCACTGGCACTCAACAGCCTTAGGGAGTGTTGTGTTCAGTGCAGTCTCAGCCAGTGGGACAGCAGAGAGTTTCCACCAGAGGGGACAGACACTGGCCAGGCTCCGCAGAGCCTTCCCACACTCTTTATCGGCCCCAACGAAGGATATGTTTGTTGTCCTTCTGGCTCTCTTGGTCAGTGTCTTAAGCCAGTAGGGAGTCGAGAAACAAATTTGATGTCCCACATTTTGCATGTTTACATGCTAAGCCAAATAATATGTTTTCAAGGACATATTTTCCAGTTTCTGAATTATGCCGGCACTCTGTTTATCGCCCCCAGTTCTCACTGAGTTTTTATCATCTTGATTTTAATTAACATCTTGATGAGGGATAAACAGGAATTAAAGCACAGCACTGTAAACACTGCTTCTGACAGCAACTCACAGAAACGTTGAGTAGCAGGAGGGTAGAGAACAATATCTCTATATGAGCATTATTTGCACTTTTACACTATATAAAGTATCTGAGCCCTCCATCTGCATAAATAATTCAGAATTATTTACATTTGGCTCTTAGAATATTAAAGATAATCTTGTGTGGCCCTAGTGGTTCTAAGATGTATATGAGGTACTAAAACAATGATATAATAAATATAGGTGACTTCTGTATTCAAAAAATCTAGAATTACCAGTGAAAATCACAGTGTAATTTCAAGAATGTGTTATCAATGTGCCAGGCTAAATTTTGTGGAGAGACCCAGAAAACGGTCACAATGACAGTAAAAGTGACCACTGTGAAAATAGTGGGCTTGTCTGGGAGATAGGGAACATGGGCAAAGCACATATCTATGGAAAGTGTATAAGAAATGTTAATGGGGTTATTTGGCTACAAAACTTTTAAATATATAACTTTATGGATTCCTGTATTCTATAGAACCTTCATAGGTTCAGATAGAGTATTCATATAAAATGCATTCTTTCTGTAATCATAAAAGCCACAATTCCAGTCATTTTTTTCCCTATTTAGTTGGAATGGATTTTGTTCTCCTTGCCTTTCTGGGACTCCTTGCAGAAGATTGCTCCCTGCAGTGAAGCATTGGAGACTTGCTTGCACATTTTTGTTAAACCACTTTCAAAGCTATTATCTCATTTATATACATTTACACAGGAGGGCCATCACAGGGCATGTTTTATCATTTTACGGATGTGGAAATTGATGCCCAAAGAGGTTTTGTGTTTTGCCTGAAGCTCTAAAATCAGTAGTAGAATATCATTTTCTTTTTCCCAACTGAATAAATTTTCTACAAGGTTATATTGCTTTCTGGAATAACAATTCCATCATATATGATGATATCATACGATCACATTGCAGTTTGGGGGAAATATATATACATATGTATGTACATACATATAACACAATTCAAATGATGATATACTTATGAGTATGCAACAGTTAAAGTAGTTTAGATTTTAATGTAATCACCTTTCTTGCATTTCTTATGCATGTTCTTATATCTGTATTCCCTTAAACAATCCATTTTACAAAGAACATGTCTGTTTAAACTATACATATTTTACATTCTCTTTATCTTTGTTTACCTTTCCCTTTGCTTTATCATTTTTAACATCAGCAAAATCAAATATTTAAGTGTTTCTTTTTATTTATCTTTCAACACAAAAATATAAATGCTTACAAAGGTATAGACTATTATGTGACTTTGGTTGAGGATAGTATTTAGCCACATTTTGGAAGATAAAGAGAAATTTTTATCAGATCAAGCAACCTAAGCAGTTGAGATGATAGGCAAAGAGTATGCACTTAGAGATGAATATGATATGGTTATAAATAATCCAAGGAGCCCTATAAGTAAATGGTCCCTCATCATTACAATTTTAAAAGTAACACCTGTGAACTCTGTTTAAAAACAATAGTCCTAACTGAATCAGTTGAGATAGAAATATATTTATATGTTTTTTTCCCTCTACCACAATGTGGGACTGTATTAATTTTTATCTGAACTGGTCTAATTCCATTATTACTGCTCTATACAATATTTTTCTACTTGAGCCAGGATGGTCTTTCTAAGATGAAACGTAATCATATCACTCACCTTCAAATGAAGGCCAAACTCCATATTAAGTCTGATATGATATGACTTTAAAACATTATTGCAGCCATCTCAAGCCTACAGCTTCTTCCAACTGGACCACCATCTCTCTTCCATGACTTTATGCCTAGTTAGCTCCTACTTGGACATCACCTGTAATTCATCACCTTCCCTGAAAAATACATCTGGGTAAGGTGTGCCAGTAGCAACCTGAATAAATCCCTACCTGATAGTTTATCTCACTAACTGGAATTAGTGCTTCACTTTGTTCCCACTTACCTATGGGCTCCATAGGTGTACACAGTTCAATGCATTGATCCATATGTCTTATAATCTAACAATTATGTGCTTAATAAATACTGAATTAGTGAATGAATGTTTATAGTTATATTTTATCTCATTCTATAAACTGTGAATATCTTGGCAAATACTATTACTGTTCAGCATTGTGGATATTGTATATAGTGAATGTAGAAAGTTACTTCTGTCCAGTTAAATGTGTACATATTTATACAAATTAAGTTGTATGTTTATTCTGATTCTCAAATTTATATATATATATATATATATATATATATATATATATACACTTCATATTTCCAGAGTTATTTTAACTTGATTATGACATAGAATAGACTAAAACCAAGGAAAATATTACATGAATGAATAATACAATACACTATAATAACAGCAAAGCACCATACTTTAAAATTGGCATTTATGGCTTAATAAGGACATTCCTGATCAGCTTTGTGTCAGAGCTAAAGTGGAACAAATACAATAATAGTGCTACTTTATGAAAAATCATTGACAAAGGATTTTCATGAGCAATGATAAATCTGAGCTGCCTTTGTACAAAACAAATTATTTGGCTATGCAGTGACTTTCCCAAAAAACAGATTTGCATGATCTTCAAGTTCATTGTTGAAAACACACTGAGTAATAACCAGGTCATGAAGCCAAAGAAAGGCATCTTAGATTACCAAGTAATTTGCCCTGAGAACTTTGAGAATTACAGCAGAGTCTGAGCCTTTGTAATCCTTCTTGGATAATAATGGAAATAATTAGGAAGTTGTCACACAGCCTGTCTCTGCACAAGTTCAGTGTCCCCGATGTGAGGCAGCAAGGACATTGAAAGCTGTTTAATGGCCTTGCTGAACAGATCTAATCAGGCAAGTTTTACCCTCTGACACAGATTGGTCTTGACTGATGAAAACTGAAGCTGCTGTTGCAAAGAATATTCAGATTCCTGAGTGTTTTTACCTGTCTGAACAGTCTGGGAGAGGGATGATATACCTGCCTTAAATTATTTGGCCTTGCTAATTTGATATTCATTTAGAAGCTAACTTGAAATCTTCTCAAAGTGAGCAAAAGGAAAATAGTTCAAATGTGTATATTAACTCTATAACTTTTCCATTAAGTCATTTATATAGTCAAGGCAGAACCTTAATTATTTTAGAAAACTGAGGGAATCATCTAATCAGAGGAGCTTTGAACTTGAAGTCTAAATTTCTGAAACCTATATTTCTATCTTCCACTGAATTAGGGATCTTTATATTTTCAACTAAACATATATACAAAATTTCTATTTATTAATCTATTCCAAAATAATATGTATTAGCATTTGGAAGAACAAAATCAATTTGAGTTAAGGTAGGAAAACCACCCACTGCAAAATTTGGTTATCTTCTTTTTTACCCTATTGGCAGCTTTAAAAGTGTGTTTTGGTTTGTGAGCAAGATAGCAATAAAATCAATAGCATCTAGTTCTTAAATAACCTAGACCCAATTCAGAAATCTTACAAAGTAAGAGCATGAAGTATACTGGAGCAGGGCCAGCTGTTAAGAGACCACTTCTGAGCATTGTAGCTAATCTGGAAAAATATTCAAATAATATTTTGAAAAGTGTTGACATTTATGCTTCATTTTGCACATTTAGGAGTTCAGACTTATGAAAAGGACAAATTTTAAAATCTTAAGAGAACTGCTCATTCAAAGTAAGCTATGCTGAAGATTTGATTATTAAACTTTAAGATCTCTGATAAAATTGAATAATATTCAGTACGTTCACATTTATTACAAATAATAAAACGTTGTGAATACCACTCACAAAAAAATAACTTCAAATGGAAGCATAAAACCCCTAGGAGCAAACAGAAAAAGGAGCCCCTTAACACAGGTGTGGGTGATAATTTTTAATAATAACAAAATCACAAGCAACAGAATAAAAAACAAACAAGCAGGACTACAGCAAACTGAAAAGCTTCTGTACAGAATAAAATGGATCCACAAAATGAAAAGGCAACCTACAGAATGGGAGGAAGTATCTAGAAATCAAATATCTGATGAGGGGCTAGCATATAAAATTCATAAAGAACTCATATAACCCAATAGCAAATAATAATAATAACTCAACTGAAAATAGGCAAAAAACCTAAATAGACATTTTTTCCAAAAAGGATATGCAAATAGTCAACAAGTACATGAAAGATACTCAACATCACTAATCACTAGGAAGATGAAAGTCAAAACCATAACGAGATTTGACCTCATGTCTATGATCAAAAAGACAAGAGATAATTAATATTGGTGAGAATATGGAGAAAAGGTCTTCCCTCTGCACTGTGAGATTGGTATAGCCACTGGAAAACAGTATTGAGGTTCCTCAAAAAATTAAAACTAGTATGACCCCATGATCCAAAAATCCCACTTCTGGGAGTATATCCAAAGGAAATGCAATCACTATGCCAAAGTTCATTTTATTGTTCATTACAACATTATTCATAATAACCAAGATCTGAAAACAACCTAAGTGTCTATCAACAAGTTAATGAATAAAAATGTGGAGTATACATGCACAGTGCAATATTAGTCAGAAAAGGAAGGGAATTATACTATTTGAGACAACATAGATGGATCTCAAGGGCAGTGAACTTAAGTGAAGTAAGTCAGAGAACCTAAGACCAATACTGTATAATCTCACTTATATGTGGAATCTAAAACAAGCAACAACAACAAAAAAACTCCTAGAAAAAGAGAACAGATGGGTGGTCATGGGGCAGGGAGGTTAGATAAAGGTGGTCAAGAGGTACAGTTATAAATAGTATGAGGGGTGTAATGTACAACACCATGGCTTTGGCTGACACTACCGTCTGGCATATTTAAAAGCTGCTAAAAAATGGATATTAATGTTTTTGTCACAAAGATGAAAAAAGCACGTTTTTCTCTTTTTTTAATCTAAATAAATTGATGGGTGTTAACTTACTGTGATAATCATTTCACACTCTACATAAGTCATTATGCTATACTCAAACTTATACAGTAATGTATATCAGTTATGTCATGAGAAAACTGACATAAAAAGATTAAGTTGAAAAGGCTTTCTATAAGTCCTCAAAGATAAGAGGAGGAAATCTGATGGAACAATATCAGTAAATTTCAGCAAAACACTCATTGGAGATATTTAGGTTAAGAACTATCTCTATGCTTTTCTGATAAAGGATAGTTTCTAGTCAATGAGCACAACCTTCTTTCTTTCTCTTTCCTGAAAACAATGTAGGGCCCAAGATAAATAGTTAATCCTGAACAAACTCTGTGTGTGTAAATTTCCACAACATCTATTGGTTTTTAGTTTCTAGGAGTAAATTAACCCTGGTGAAATCAATAAGTGATATCATCGCACTCCTATCTGACGTGGGAAGTCAATAGAAACTTACTGGGTTAAGCAACTCTTAAGAAAATACAAACATAAATCATTGCAACCCTATCGAGGGAAAAAAGAGTCAAAAATTGTTTTTGGTCACATTATCCATATACCTTAATCAGTTCTCACTTTATGTTTATAATGTTGCTAATGGTTCTTGGGAGAAAAGATATCAAAATCGAAATGAAATATTTATTTTTTTCCCATTTGTTGCTATTTCAACAAATTTGCCAAGATTTTATGGTCTGGTTTACTTTGCTGCCTTTAAAATGTGACTTCCTCGTGACCTCTTTATTAAATGTCATATATTTCTGATGTGTGGATAACTAACTTCCCAATAATACCCAATCAAAATGTCTATTCTTGACCATCTCAAGCAGTAATTGTACTTTTTCCAGAACAATTACTTTTGAGAATATGTGATCCAGGAAATCTTAGTGATTGCATTTCTCCTAAAATTATAAACAGAATTGCTTGAGTTCGCCTGTTAGTCCAATTTTAGGAATTGCCAATGCTTTGTAACACAGGTGGCCAACTCAAGGCCCTCCACCTTGTTTTGTTGGCTGGCACCTTGTTTCTACCCAGGGGCAGTGCCGAGCTCCTTGTTCCTAGTTAAGGAGTGGTTACATTTACACAGTCCTAAAGTTACATTCGGCTCTTTGAAGGCAACATCAAGGCTGATGTGGCCCTGGGTCAAAATGAGTTTGACATTCCTGCTTCATAAGCTATTCTCTGCTTTTCCAATACTACTAAGTACCTTCAGAGGACATTAAAAAATTGTTTTTCTTTTGCATTTGGGTTAGATTCACTTGAACAAAATGCCACACAAAGAAATTTTGGAAGCACTAAAATGCACCTTGAGGGCAAAAGTTTTCCATCCTTATATCGCTTTGAGGCAACAGTAAACCTGCCTCAGGTTTGTTGCTGTTAGTCCTACAACAGATTTAAATTTTCATCCTTAGGATGACTCTGCAGCAAAGGAGAAGGATTACCTATAGAATGCTAATGTAAGAATGTAACTATGATAAAAATATATATATGATAATATCTGTATAAATTCTCAACCAAGACAGCCCAGTCCAATTGCAGGCAAGTCTAAGAACTAGAAAGCTTTTTGATATTTTGAGCATACTGCTACCTTTTTTCATTTTCTTCCAAAATGGCGCTCTCTGTCTCTATTTTTTCTCTTTCTTTTTTGTTCCCTTCTCTCTTCTAATATGTTCGGTCCTTCAGGTGCCTCTGCCGTTTTGACTGCTATCCCAGCTTCTTTATCACATGGACACTGTCTCAAAATTGTTCTCTATGCACTGCCGTCATTGTTCTCTCACCAGCGTTCTTCCTCCTAAAATCCGGCCACTTCTCCCTCCCATCTCGAACACTGCCCCTCCCTCCCCAGAAACAAACCTAAACTGCACCTCTAATACAAACCTAATTGAAAATAAATCACAGCTACAAAAGTGACGTGTAAACCTATAAAACTTCTAGAAGAAAACACAAGAAACAATTTGTCCTGTGCTGGATGGCATTAGACAGAGTTCTTACACAGACACCAAAGACACAATGTATAAAAAACAAAAATTTATAATATAGACCACAAAACTTAAAATTTTTTGTTCTGTGTATGCACCTATTAAGTGGATAAAAAGCTAACCATCGATTGGCAGAAATATTTTCCAATCACGTATCTGAGAAAGAATCTTATCCAGAATATATAAAGAATTCTCTAATCTTAACAATGAAAAACCAAAACATTCCAACTAGAAAATAAGCAAAACATTTTAAAACTTTTTTATTGTTGTTCAAATACAGTTTTCTGTCTTTTTCCCCCCACCCCTCCCCACCATGCCAGCCCTCCTGGCCCCCCTCCCCTGTTTCCAACCCCGCCCCCTTGTTATTCTCCAAGAGTCCTTCATAATTGTTGCTGCAAACCCTTTCTCCTTTTCCCCTATAATCCCCTCCCCTCTCCCCTCTGGTCACTGTCAGCCTATTCTCAATTTTAGTGTTTTTGGTTATATTTTGCTTGCTTGTTCATTTTGTTGATTAGGTTCCTGTTAAAGGTGAGATCATATGATATGTCTTTCACTGCCTGGCTTATTTCACTTAGCATAATGCTCTCCAGTTCTATTCATGCTGTTGCAAAGGGTAGGAGCTCCTTCTTTCTTTCTGCTGCATAGAATTCCATTGTGTAAATGTACCATAGTTTTTTGATCCATTCATTTACTGCTGGGCCCCTAAGTTGCTTCCAGCACTTGGCTATTGTAAATTGTGCTGCTATGAACATTGAGATGCATAGGTTCTTTTGGATTGGTGTTTTAGGGTTCTTAGAGTATAATCCTAGCAGTGGAATTGTTGAGTTAAAAGGCAGTTCCACTTTTAGTTTTCTGAGGAAAGTTCATACTGTTTTCCATAGTGGTTGTACCAGTCTGCAATCCCAGCAACAGTGAACTAGGGTTCCCTTTTCCCCACAACCTCTCCAACATTTGTTGTTTGTTGCTTTGTTTATGATAGCCACTCTGACTAGTGTAAAGTGGTATCTCATTGTGGTTTTAATTTCCATCTCTTTGATGGGTAAGCGATACTGAGCATCTTTTCATATGTCTCTGGGCCTCTGTATGTCCTCCTTGGAGAAGTGTCTGTTCAGGTCCTTTGCCCAAGAAAATAGGCAAAACATTTTAACAGTTCACTAAAGAGGGTATAGAGGTAGCAAGTAAGCACAGAGAAGAAAAGATGTTCACTACCACTTGCCATTAGGGAAATATGAATTATAGCCATAATGATATACCACTGCATACCATGAAAATGGCTCAAATTAAGAATAAGGATACAGAGCAACTGAACTTCTTACCCTCCGATGGAAATGTAAAATATCATAGCCATTCTGGAAAGCAGTTCGGTAATTTCCTACATGACTAACGACAGGCATAATATAACCCACTCCTCCTAAGACATGAAAACAAGTTCACATGAAAACAGGCACCCTCATGTCCACAGCCACTTTATCTGTAGTGGCCGAAAGCTGGAAGCCACTCAAAAGTCCTTCAGCTGGTGGCTAAGTAAACAAGCAACAGTGCAACAAATACAAAGAAACAAACTATTTTTTTATTTTATTTAGTTATTTTTCAAGTACAGTTTTTTGTCTATTTCTCCCATCCCAGCCCCACCCCCGTCCCCGTCTCCCCCCTCCCTCCCATTTCCTCCTCCCCAGTCCTCATCCCTGTGTCTTTCATACTCGTTCCTCAAAATCCCTCCCCATTTTTCCCCTTAAATTCCCTTCCCTCTCCCCTCTGGTCACTGCCCACTTGTTCTCTATTTCAGTGTCTTTGTTTTTATTCTGTTTGCTTGTTTGTTTTGTTGTTTAGCTTCCTGTTAAAGGTGAGATCATATGGTATTTGTCTTTCAATGCCTGGACTATTTCACTCAGCATAATGTTTTCCAGTTCCATCCATGTTGTTGCAAAGGGTAGTAGCTCCTTCTTTCTCTATGCAGCAGAGAGAAAGAAGAAACAAACTATTGATATAGATAACAACTTTGAAAATTTTTATGAGTTTTATGCTACATGAGAAAAGCCAGCCTCAAAATGCTGTGTATGGTATGATTTCACTTACATAACATTCTTGAAATGATACAATTACAATAATGGGCAACCAGTCCATTGCTGCCAGAGGTCAGGGTTGGAGAGAGAGCCATGACTATTGATTTAACACAGGGGTATGTCATTGTGCTAATGGATTAGTTCTCCATTCTAATTGTAGTGTGGACTTGGTGGTGATGGTTAAACAAACTCATACTTGTGAGAAAATTTTCAAAAGAACTGTACATGTAAGCAGAAGACAGAAAGAAAAGAACGCATTTAAAGATGGTGGAAATCTGTGGGTGAGTTAGGAGTGTTTTACCAAACATCAGTTTCCCAGTTTTGATCATGCTCTGTGGTTATGGAAGATACAATCAGTGGGTGAAGCTGAGTTGAAATACTCTAGAATGCTTTTTACTATTTTGCAGCTTCTGGAGGCAACATATGTCAAAATGAAAAGTTGTAATTAAAAATAGGACAATGGGTATTTGGGAACAATGAGGAGTGTGCCACACTCAATAAAGGATTTTAAGTGTCTTGAAGGACAAGGTCATACTTTTTTATTTTCATATTTCCCTAACACTTGGTATGGAAACTTAAACAAAATTGTACTTCATAATATATGAATCTAGAGGAAAACCAGATGATTTAGAATTAAGTTTCCAACTAAATATCTTAGAAGGATGCTAAATAGTCATTATCATATTATCACTTTTTATATTCCTAAATTTACTTTCTAAAATTATTAACATCAACTAAAGCTAATAAATTATGAATTTTTTATTTTCTTTAAAAAGTAGTCCTTCTTAGGAAAAAATGAGCTAACAACTCTAATATATTAATTAGTTAGGTAATAAGACATCAAATTCTGGTGGCATCTTTTGGTTTCTAATTTATCACATTAGTGTTTATTTACCAAGATTTTTAAAGGAGGATAAAAAATTCTTTAATTTACATTGAATTCCATGTAAATTATTCCATGTAAGTTTCCCTGAGGTTAAATCTTTTTATTTCCAAACTGTCTGAACAATCAGGTGAATTTGGACATCAAATCCCGACCTTTGGTCCATAGATGTACTTTGCATGCTTCAGGTGTGATTGATTGCTTGTCCAGTTCAATTATTCCTCCAGTGCCTCTGGGAGGCTCAACACCCCAAACATTTGCAGGAAGTGATCTTTACCCCACTCCATCCTACAGCACCTGTGAGAGAGGCTGCTGCTGGCCACTCCGTGTCACGCAGAGCTGGGGTCCATCCAGGGAAATCTCTGTTGTTGGGCCAGTAAATTTGCAGATCTTTATCTTTTAAGATTCTTATTGTGACATTGATGAAGATACCAGATGACAAGAACAAAGACGAGTGTTAGTGAGATTTATAGATGGCCCGTGTCTTGCAGCAATGGAGACAGGGGAAAGCTATGTAAATACTACAAATCCCAAATCCACATTAAAAATAAATATTTGGATTGAAACTATATATATATATATTATATATATAATATATATATATATATATATAGTTGTCAATTACCTGGCATTAGACTGAAAATTTCTCCTTGATGTAAACTCTTATGAATCCAATTAATTGCCCCAGGAAACTGGCACCTAATTTGGGGGCTGGAATGTAATTAAATTGGTAATCAACATAATCAGAGGACTCGAGAAAAGAAGTTCAGCCCTGGCCTGGTGGCTCAGCTGGACCATCATCCAGTCCCATACACCAGAGGGTTGCGGGTTCCATCCTTTGTGAAAGCACACACCTAGGTTGCAGGTTTGATCCCTAGTTGGGGTGCAAATGGGAGACGACTAGTTAATGTTTCTCTCACATCAATGTTTCTTTCTCCCTTTCTCTCCCTCCCTTACTCCTTTCTTCTCTCTCAAAAAAAATCAATAAAAACATACCCTCAGGTGAGAATTAAAAAAGGAAAAAAGGGGTTCAGTAAGCTAGTATTGTTGTTTTACCCCAGCTTATAATATCTGGTTCTAGAGCAAACTACTCAGTTTCAACTCAAGGTAGGGGAAAAAATAGCCAAAGTAAGTATATACTGTTTCTAATTATTATTATTATTATTATTATTATTATTATTATTATTATTATTGCTTCTCTTTCATACTGCTGCTTTTCCTACAGCATTGGGTGTTTCCTGGCTGGTTGGTAACATTTACTACCCAGCCATTAAAAACCACAGTATGGCAGTATGTGGAAGGCATAGGTTTCCGTGGCAACCACAGAGGTTGGCTTCCTCCAAGGTCTTTCTTTGCCAGAGTGAGTGCCTAGGCAGCAGCTCTCTGCAAGTGAGATGTTCAGGGGACTTTGACCAGAAGGTCACTGAGGGTGAAAGCAGACACCCCCGCCCCCACACGCATGCTCCAATCAGCATTAATGCTTCAGGAAAACCCCAACATGCTCTTTGATAGCAAGTAGCATAAGATATATTACACATTTTATTTTACTTCGAAGTAATGTTATACTATCAATAAGTGGGTTTTACAGCTGTTTCCTTGTTTTAGTAGACAATTTTACATTGTTTTATAATGTGAGTAAAGTTCACTTAATGTTCACCTTGAAGACGGTTTCACATAATTACCACTCAAGGTGCTTCCGAGTAGTCTCCTTTCATACATGTCTTATGTTCAGTACATGTGATAGACTCTTGAAATCAGGAGCAGGTGAAAATACCCTATGAATTTTTAAAAATTTCAATAACTATTAAAAAGCAAAATGAACTTCTGTACATGTTACTCATTTTACTGGCCCTAGTTTAAAAAAAGAAAGAAAGAAGAAGTAACATAGGTTGCTAATCTATCCTATGAATTAACTCTAAAGCAATGTTGAGAAGCATCAGTTACCACAAAGGTATGAAACCATCTCAGAGAAAGCCAAGGGGGAGCTCTGGTTTTCAGGATACCCTAAGGCGCTGTGTGCTGGGATTCACACTGTGAGGCTGCAATTAAATGAAAAGAGTAGAGAAGGATCCTTTTGTCCTTCTGCTGAAACAATGGGCTCTTTATCATCCAGTGGTTGAACTCACCAGTCACTTAATACATGGCATGGAAACCTACAATTTCTCAAAGCTCCTTGAGTGTATTGAGAAATGCTTAATTTAATTTATTTAATCTATGGAAACCATCAGCAGCAGGGTTTTCCCATCCAAAGGCACCAGGTAGTGAGAAAAGTGAAAAAAGAGATGTGCAATGAGATTGCTGTGCCTTAAGGAGCAGTCAGCAGACATAAGAAAGCACAAGGATAATGGCATGGGAGGTAAAAAAGAAATCCGGACACAGTGAGAAAGACTCAGTCAGATTTCTCCTCAATGCCCCTCCCTCTTTGCCATTCCCCACCGGCCCCCATGCCATGAAGGGGTTGAAAAGAGTTAGGCCCATACACCCTACTGTGAGCTGCAGAGATGCTGAAAGGATGCATTTTTGTGAAGCTCTTGCAAATGTTCTCATTTTTTCCAAAAAGAGTTTCCATTTCCCCTACCATTCAAAGGCTACAAGAAATTTAGCTTTAACAACCATCTAAAATAGCATTGAAAAGGTGATTTGTGGAAAAGAAAGAGACCAAAAAGGCAGAGGGATGCAGAAAAGAATGGGGAAGAATAAAACAGGACAAGAATGTCCAAAATGTAAAAGAAGAAAAAGTCAAATTATTAACTACTTTCATGCTAGTGTCTGTCGAACTGTTTTTAGGGTTTTGTATTATTTTATTTACATATGCATTGTTGGCTCTCACTTGAATTCACTCTTTGTGTCTGCTTCTAGCTTTTCTCACTTATACACACAGGATCTTGTGCTTGGCAAGCCAGCCACACTTACATACTCCCACACATGTGTGCCACACATACATGTCTACATACATACTAAGAGGAAGAGGAAGAAGGAAAAGACTAGTGATGAAAAAAACACACAATAAGATTGAAAAGAGCAATCAGCAAACTTGAGGTAAATACAGAAGAGAAATAAAGATTGTACAGAAAGAAGAGATAGATGGAGAGAAGTACATGGTGGATTTATGGTTCCAATTCACCTTCCGATGACAGAAACAAGGATTTGCCCTCAGATTTCTATCACCGAAGCCTATGCTCCATTAGCCGTAGTATTCTGCATTTACATTTAATTTTTAGTTTGTTTGTTTAGTAAGTGTGACGTGTGAAAAACTATTACATTCTCTGAGAAGAGGAAAATCAATTAGGACCTATTTCTGCTGTACAAGAGCTCGGCTTGCTATTCTCTGCAGACTAAACTCTATACAAAACATTAAGGATGTGTGAAGATCTCTTTGCAAACACGTATTGAGTGTCTTTTGTGCACCAGGCACCATGTAGGTGGGTAGAAACACACAAAATAAATACATAGATAGGTAGATAGATAAAATAAGATATAATCCCTGTCCTCAATAATGTACAGTGTGGCTGAAGAGTCAGTTGGCCAGCACAGTGAGGGATGAAAAGTTATGGGAGAGAACCCAACTCAAATTGGGGGGCAGGGTGGGGAGGGCGATGAGCTACGGCTGCAGCTTTCTTTAGGAAAGCTTTTCGGAGCTGATTCTGGCAAGGTTCGTGATAACAGCATTGCAGAGAGAGGGGACAGAAACGACAACAGAGAAAGTGCAGCACCCTAGAGGTGCTGAAAGGCATGCGCTATTGCTCAAGATAGTTCCGTGAATGATTTGAGAAAGGCCAAGCCTTCTGAAAACAAAGCGGGGGCCAAACTTTAGATCCCGTTGCAAGACATGGAAAGGATTTCAGCCTTAACCTCTACTTAATTAGGGAGCCATTGAAGGATTTGAAAAAAACTTTAATGTCATGATCAGTGTTTAGTGAAGTTCAGATCCAACGTTATCTGATGACAGCAGGAGAGTGTCTGTCAAAGACTAAGAACAGTTAAGAAGGCAGGAAGAAATGTAAACATCATCGGGTATCCAGAAGCTGCGCTGGGCACAGGCTGATGAATATCTATGCATCCACATACCCTCAAGGTTTTCTTTTGAAGGTTTTATTTATTTTATTTTTAGAGAGAAGGGAAAGAGAAAAAGAGGGAGAGAAACATCATTGTGTGGTTGCCTCTTGCATGCCCCCTACTGGGGACCTAGCCCGCAACCCAGGCATGTGCCCTGACCAGGAGTCAAACAGGGGCCCTTTGGTTCACAGGCTGGTGCTCGGTCCACTGAGCCACACCAGCCAGGGCCACATTGCCTTGTTTTTAGCAGCCAGACCACAGACATTATGAAGACAGCTCATTTCAGTTCTCCAGAGCTACAGGTACATGTGTTCTGCCCTGCATTCAAAACCCACTTGATATGCCTCTTCCTGTTATTGCCTATGCAGAATCTATACCACTCCTGAGATCTTTGAATTGAGACTTGTCCACGTTTGCCCCATAGGCATTATCTTTTGAAATACTTGTAGCTCCATGTGATCTCCAGCTAATCCTTTCATACTCAATGTACCATGTTAGGGAGGCAGCCACATGGGTAATGGCAGGAGTAATAGAGAAAATAATGTAATGATTTAGGGATGGATAGAGCATTGGTGAATGAAAGGTGATGATTTTTACAGGGAAGCAGGAGAAAGCGAGCCATCTCCCACAATACTGCCTATGACAACACAGTAAGAGATGGCATCTTTAACTGATTTAGAAAATACAGGAAGCCTGGACATCATAACCTAAGTAAGAATACATTCACTTTTGCATATGCTGAGACAAAACTATCTTTGGGATACTTAATGGCAGTTTCCCAAATAGCAGTTAATTAACTGCAGCTATGGAAAGAGAGCTGGGACTAATAAACACATTCACAGCAGTTGAAACTGTAGCAATGGATGAAATCATTCTGATGAATTACATAAAATAAGCAGAGGAGAAATTCCACACATGGATGTCAAACTCTGGAAGCACGAACAGAGAAAAGGGAGTGGAGACAAAGGGCCTGAGAAGGCAAATGAGAGTCTTCCAAGACTCTTATTCAAGAGTGACTCAAGATCAGCATCACATGTAAGTAACATGCACACTGCCACATGTTCATGGGGAAAGGTGGAAATTGTATTGGCGATTTATAATTGGAGGGGGCATGTTCTGTACAAGTACTTAGAGTGGATGTCAGATTACATGAGAAGTGAGGAAATGGACAATTATAGGCTGTTCTTTAGATGAGCTTGGCTGTGTTGATAGGGTAAAAAAGGCTGACATTTTTATAGTTTAAAAAAAATCTTGTTTTTTATATTGAGGAGATTAATCTAGCAATGAAGAGGAGATTGAAAATTTGGAAGAAAGAAAGAGTAAATGTTTTATTGGTCTTAATCCTAAAATAAGAGGTAATAAGAGGCACACCATTAACCCATTTGCTCATTCATTCATTCATTCATTCAGGTAGAATTCATTGAGCATCTATCATGTACTAGACACTATACCAACCACTTGGATAGAGACATTAAAAAGACACCTATAAAATTAATGAGGAATTAATAATGAGAAATAAAATTTTTAAACCAGAGACATTTAGTACGGTGTGTTACAAAAGTGAAGAGTGAGAAATCAGGCTGCATAACCTCATTTTTAAAAAACTTCACATACAGTAACTTTGTCTTATAATGTTGCCAAAGAAGAAAAGCTGGAGCTGTATATTTCTACCTGCACCAAGGTTCTGTGCATCCCAGTCTCAGGGCGACGTATACTTATGTGCAGAAACTTCTAAAATCATTTAAAATATGTCTAAAAGAACTGCTGGCCCCAAATTACTTTGATGAGAGAGCAGATGGGTGGCAGCATGGAGTTTCTCTACACAGTTAGTGAAAACAGTCAATGTCAGCAAACAACATCCTCAGTAACAAGCCTGGAAAATCCCCAAGAGGATGTTTCCGTCATTGGTGGGTGAACACTGGCCAGGAGTGATGATTAGTAGAAGCTTCTTCCGACTGGTGGTGCCCACACTGCAGAATGTGTTCCAGAAAACATTTCACTCAGCTCCCTCCTCCTGGAAAATACATCCTCCGGGCAGCCTTACTTTATGAAGAAGTCTTTTCACTCTTACCTTTGGGCTGTTCATGTAGAATATATGTCTCAAATCACATACTAGTCTTTCTAGATTCCTGAGAGAGGTAACAGGAAAAAAGTCAATCCTGAATGAATGGGAATTAGTAGAATAGCCCTTAAAAGCCAAAAAAAATCATTTTTTAGAAGTAAAATGTGAGTAGGAAAGAGATCATTGCTTGGCCACACTTATTGCGGCATTCTTCACAATAGCCAACAGGTAGAATCAGCCTAAATGTCCATCAACAGATGAGTGGATAAAAACGATGTGATATGTACATACAATGGGATATTAATAAAGAAGGAAATCATGTCCTATGCTAAAACATGGATGAGCCTTCAGGACATTATGCTAAGTGAAATAAACCAGTCACGAAGAGGCAAACACTGTATGATTCTTCTTAGATGAGGTATCGAAACTAGTGGAATTTATAGAAACAGATAGTGGAATAGTGGTCTCCAGAGGCTGGGCAGAAGAGAAAGGGGATTGCTGAATCGGTACAGAGTTTCAGCCACAAGATAAACAACTTCTGGAGATCTCCTTCACCCAGCTAAGTATATGTAACACCATCAACTGTACATTTAAATGGCTAAGATGATCAATTTTATGTTTCGTTACCACAATTTAAACTAAAAATTCCTCATGAACTACTAAGGGGATGAAGGCCAGCCAAGGCCTGGGGTCAAGACAAAGAGATAGTACTGACAATGACTTCAATTGCCTGGCCAAGGGCTCCAGTGGTTAAGTGTCTATACAACACAACAAAGAATTAAATGATACCAGTGTAGGAACTCCAGAGTGATCCCCCACCGAGGGCACTGGGTATATTGACCCACTCATTTCCTGCCAGAGTCTTAGAGTCCTTCTCATAGACACAGCCATGAACTTGGGGGCGGGGGGAGAATGAGAGAAAAGTAAAATATTAAAGATTTTACCTAAAAAAAAAAAAACCCTTCAGTTATCCCAGAGCAATCATTTAAAATCTACTAGGGAGTTGTATTTTAAAGAGGCTCAATATTTAAACCAAAGGGAAACAATTGAGACTGAAAGAAACTCAACGCTTAACTGGCAATTCCAAACTACTCAGCCACCTGCTGAAATGTTGGCTTATAAGCAAGACCACGGTCACATCAGAAAACAAAACTGTGTTTTGTGTGGGTGCCGTCATTGCAGTGCATGTTAAAACGAGCATCTCTTTTCTCAGGTTTGGCTAAGACCTCTAGACAGTAACCATCAATCATACCCATGTTGCAAAACAGGATGTGATTCCACCAAAGCAGACTGCCTTTGTGACCATTAGAAGACCTGCCTCTACTCTTTAACAATGTCTGGGAGAGTGTTAGACAGGTGTATTCGTAGGAGAGAGATTGGTGCGCTGTTGCCCCACTGCTGCACCTCCGGGAATTTGCCGAGGGCCAAAGCTGCATGGGAGGGATTCGCACTGTGCCTGTGTGAGGTGGTGAATGGCCCCTCGGATCCACCTGAAGTCCTGGGGTGTTGTCTTCATCAGTTTGAGCTGCTATAACAAGATTCTATAGACTGACTGGGTGGCTTATGCAACACACTGGAGGCTGAGAAATCCAAGATCAAGTGCCAACAGATTTGGTGCTGGTAAAAGTTCTCTTCCTGGTTTATAAACAGTACCTTTTTGCTGAATCCTCACTTGGCAGGGTGAAGAGAGAATACTCAGGGCTCTTCATCCACTTGTAAGGGCACCATTCCCATCACGGGGGCTCCACCCTCGAGAGCCCTTGTGCCGAAGTAATTATCACCCAAAGTCCCCACTGCAGCTTCAACATATGAATTTCGAGGAAAAACAAACATTCAGTCCACAGCAGGTATCTACTCTAGGGAATGTTGATTGGTCAAATTTAACCCTTTGTTGTAACCTGCTGATGCCTTACCCTAGAACCCTTGTCCCTCTCTCTCTGTCACGGGTTTGGGTCTAGTTCATACTGAACCCTGATATGGCAGAAGGGCAGAGAGACAATGAGCTAGTCTAGGGTTCATCTTGATCCTGTCCAGGAAGACTAAGTGGAAAGCCTGGCTACCATCAAAAAAGGGGTAAATCTGCAGAGTGCTGGGAGTTAATAAGGAGACGCAGGCGGCTGGCCACACTGCACTTCCAGCCTCTTCACCAGAATGTCATCCAGGCTTTGATTTCCTGACTGTGGCAGGGTGTGTGCTCTACACGACACCAGAAATAAGACAATGAGGACAAGGGCCACCACTCGGCAGTCACTGCAATTGAGCATCACCACTTACTTGGTTGCAGGGGGAAGGGGTGTGTGTGCCCCTCCTGCCACACTTGCATTAAGACAGCTGGCATTTCTTGTTCTCTCTACCACTAACGGAGCAGGAAGGAGGGGAAGCAGATGCAACAGGAAAGTAACAATTACTGAAGCAGAGATTTGGCCACGTCCCCCAAAGAAACAACAGATAGGTTGAAAATAGCTGGCAAGGTCTACCCTGCGAGTTAGTGCAGCCCATCCCAATTAAAAAGGGAAATATTTAATACTTCAATGGTTATTCCAAATATACCTATTACATCGAACAGGTCCCTATGAATATGAAGCAGTCTGCTCTCAGGGAAGCCCTAAGGACTGCTTTGCACAGCACTAGCAATGGCCTTGCATGCCAAAATGTTTCTTCAAAAACCCCAAAGCTATTTGCTAAACAGTTCACCTGAAAAAAAAATATTCCCACAAAGTTTCATAAATTGACTTCTTAAACAGACTGCCCACAGAGGAAGCAAAATAGCGGTTTAAGCCAGAGATATTTATGCATTCCTTTACATAAAATTACATCTAGAAGTAGAACATCTGGAAATTAATGATTTATATTAAAATATGCAAATGTAAGTTGAAATTTCTTTGCATTAAGTGGAAAATGCATATATTCAGAGAGAAAGCACATGAGGAATTGTCTCAAAAATGGCTAGTATGGTATCCTAATTTTTTACATGGATTGTGGACTAACCAGTTAGGACAACTTTCAAATGATGATTTTAAAATTTGGCCCATATTTAAATATTTAACAAGCAAATATCAAGACTGTCAATTTAGGAATTTGTACACAAAATCAGCATATCCCAGATTAGTGGTAAGAAAACATCAGGATGTCGGAGCATCCAGGCTACTAGACCCAAGCCCCGCCTCCCTAGTAGTGTTGAGAATTGAGAATGCAACTTACTCATTCCACAGGGTAATAGTCAGGTACCACCCAGATAGAAGCACAATGATATGTTAATGAAGATAATGGATTAGGAGGCACTGAGCATTTTCATGGCACGAAGCACTAACTATACAACGTAAAAGCCCCAAATTCTTGAGCTATCTCCCAGAGGAGTCACATGGGATAAGAACTTCACTGCCTCTACTTATTTTAAAGAGCTTTGTATCTGTTCTTTGCAACCCAAAGCCCAAAATCACATTTTGGATGATTGCATCACTTAGCGTGGTTTTGCCTCTTGACTATTACATGCTCCTTTGATTTTCACGTGCCTGTTTGTTCTCTGTGTACTCATTTAGTCCCCTAGCCTCCAGCCCACTGCGTCCCAGACCAAGCCATGAGATCAGGGCTGTAGCCCCTGCTGCCCAACCCTGCCAGGACTAATGGCCTCGGTGTTATCTGATCCAGCACAACCTGGAACCCATTGAGTCCTTCGTCCCTCACTGTCCCTTTCCTGAAAGTTCCCAGTTCTGGCACCTGCACACTGAAAGGTGGAGAATTTTTTGGAGTGAAACATACCAGGATTATGCCTGCCCTTGTACTGAGCAACGTTTCTTGCCGTCATTCATCTCTATAATTTACTGATTTCAAGAGATGTAGCAGAGATGAACTGTGGTGAGATCACGTACCCATTCCGTGGTCTTTGCTATACTGCAGCTGCTCCATGAATGTCAGCACTTTCTACTCCCTTTTTTAATTTCCGGGATGCTTAACATAAGAAGGACCAAGTTCCCATGCTGCGGCTGACATTGCTGCAGCTGACATTGCTGCTACAGCTGAATGGCTTTCAGTCAGAGCACCGTCCTTGGTGTTGTTCATAAAAATATGTGCACTGGATTAGTAACCTGTGATTCCCTTCAGGTGTCACATCAGAGCTCTTCTTCCTCCAGTATCTTACCTGTTGTCAGCATTATGTCCCCTGGGCGAGTGATATGGATTCAGATTTCGTGAAGATCATCAAGACAACCTTCAGAGCTTTGTGGTTTCTCGCTGCTCCCGCCCAAGGCCTCCAATTAGCCACGTAACCTTCTGGTGCTGGCATCTTCTGCAGCTATAGGCAAGTGCTGAATGTTAAGGAATCTGTGTTTATTAAGAAACATACTTTCTTTTCCAATGATTGTCACGGCTCCTTTTTTTTAAAAAATCAAAACAAATGAACATATATGGCATCAGAAAACGGAATCACATCTGAAGTTTACATGTTGTTTTGATAGTTTACAATATTTACATAATCCATGGTAGGTATGAATACAGATCAGCAGTGACTCCTATATTTATATTCATAAGGTTTGTTTCTGAGCATTGAAAATACAGAATATTGTATACATTTGGGGCCTTTAAAATGCCATTTTCAAAGGCCTAAGTACATTTAAACTGCAGGTATAATTTTGAGGATAGTCAAAAACTAGACGTTTGTTCGTTTAAGTTTAAGTTAATGCATGGGCGCATACCAACTGGAAACATTCTGCAGAGCTGGTTCTGTGTGTATAGCCTGGGGCCTGCGTATGGCCTTTGACAGGTTGCCTCCTGTTATTCTCCTCAATTCATGATGCTAAAGGGCCAACAGCTCTTTCAAGGCACTTGAGAGGAGTTAGTGACTGTGATGAGAATCGCAGCCCTTACCCTCTGCTGCGCGGGCTGATGTTAAGTATGTGTGGCCAAAGGTAGTGGAGCTGGGAGGAAAAATAATGCTTTGTCCTCAGGAATGTGACCATCTTTGAACTTTGCTCATGTTTTAGAGGTCTATGGATTTTTTGCCATTGAGAGAGAAGGGTAGGGGTTCTGAACGATGGCTTCAGATGGAAAAAGCAGAAAAGCGGGCCCTGCTTGGGTCAGCATGGTGAACCAGCACCTGTTTTCCTCTTTGATTGTGGAGAAGCTCCACGTTTCATAGGTTTACAAGCAGAAGCTACGTGGAGTAGGACCAGCTACCCAGCACATTCTGTGTATGTCTCCTGCGATGCTTCTGTGCTTGACCAGTTCTGCCTTTCCTTTCCCTGCATTATCTAACCACGAAAAGACCAAGACTGTTTTAATTAAATAAGTACATTCCTAGTGGCAATTTAAAAAACAAAAGCACTCATCCATTTATGATTATAAGCCATCAGAAATCATGTGACTATTTCTCTTCTAGAAATCTGCACAAACCTTAATGACCTAACTATATATAGCATTCTGGAAGACTAAGGTGTTGTCTCTTGTATCCTTTCTCTGATAGCTGTCATGTAAGCCAGAAGAACAAAAGCATTTTTTTAAAAAGCAAGAAACACTGTAAAGAACTATCATCCAAATACAGGGATATCTGGGTAAAATGGAAGAAGTACAAAGAGCAAAAACATCATCTTCCAGACCCTGAATATACTCCGATTTCTCTGAGATGGCACTGTCCTCGGACCCTAAAGAAAAAACACTCCAATTGGAAGAGTGAGGTCAAGGGGGTGTTGAAATGCCATGTGAGAAATGGAGAATGTGGTTTTAGAAAACTCATGAGGGAGAGAGGTGGGGGCATAGAGAGAGAGAGAGATTAATTTATGGCGTAAACTCATGGTTGTCATGATGATAACAATAAAATGTTCCTTCCGACTTAGCACTATCTTTAAAAAATCTCCATTGGCCAAATGGAGAACTGTGGGCAGGAAGCATTTAAAGGTTCTCCTCTTGGATAGCTGGGCGGGAGCAGAGCTAATCCGGGAACATGCCGGGAAACTGGCTGTCCTGATTCCGGTCCGAACTTCTTTGCAATAAGTCGTATTGCGGAAGTCTCTGCCGTTGTGGTAATTATACCAGGCAAAAATAACGTCAGTTAAGGTCTTTCCCCCAGCCCCAAGATGCAATGTATTGATGCTGAATTCGTGCATTCGAATGAATTTTTCTGAAAACACAGTCAAGATGCCAACTAAAAAATTTAAGTTGCCACACAAATGATATAGGATGCTACATTAAAAAAAACAACTAAAAACAAAAAATGAGATACATAAAGAACCAAGCCTCAAAAGCAGCATTAGTGAATAAATTTTACAATTTCAATTTAACAAATGTTTAGTGAGTACATAATATATCCAAAGCTTTAAAGTATAGTCTATAAGAAGTCTGAACAACAAATAAGATACAATCCCTGACTTAAATTACTGTCATCCACACATATAGATTTCTATCATTTTTTTAAAACCTTGGGAAGAAAAATTAATTTTCTGTCCAAGGGGTGGTTTAATATAGGGTTCATATTTTTCCTCTTTCCCAGTTATGTAATGCAAATGGTACTAAAAGTACAATAGGAAAATATTAAGTTGAGTCATAGCAACGTGTGATCTTAATTAAATCCTGTAACCTTGTTCATTTTCAGATCATTCATTGCTAAAGACTGATCATGCTTGCCTTGAAAGCTTATGAAAATAAAATATAATATCCCTGGGTAAACCATAATATGCTATAGAAGTGTATTAGCTCATGTAAGTTAGGTGGCGTTTGCATCTGCATCACAGAAGCCTATTTGTAGAAATCACCCCATGCTAGCACCTGCGGCAAATGCAAAGGGATCATCCGTTCTGCACTCTACCTAGTGCCAGGTGCCGTACCAATGATCGTAAATACACACTCTCAGTTGTGCCTCAATCTCAACAGACTTTTAAGGTGGTCAGAGTGTAATAAGCCTGAGGGTCAAACTGACTAGGTGATATCCCTGAGCAGACAGCACTAGAAGGCAGCAGAATCATGTCAGTCATTTCTAGCTTAAAGGAATGATTAAAGGTAGCAGAATCGTGTCAATAGTTTCTACTTAAAGGTAGCAGAATCATGTCAATCATTTCTAGCTTAAAGGTTCTTTTCATAACACCATATGGTCTCATCAATTTGTATTGACTAAATTGCTTAAAGTTTATAATTTTTAAAAGATTTTAAAACTGTGGTAAAATATACATGGCATAAAAGCAAATATCTTAACCATTTTTGAGCGTATAGTTATATGAAGTACATTCACATTATTGGCAACCATCACCAAATCCCAGTACCGGAAACTTTTCGTCATGCCAAACAGAAACTGCACATATTAAACTCCCCATTTCCTCCTCCCACAGCCCATGGAAATCCCCACTGTATTTTGTGTTTCTATTAATTTGTCTACTCTAGGTACAGCATATAAATGAAATCATATAATATTTCTCCTTTTGTGATTGTTTTATTTCACCTAGCATGATGTCCTGAAAGGTCATCTACGTGGTAGCACATGGCAGAATTCCTTTCTCTTGAAGGCTGCATAATATTTTCTTTTTATATGTATACCACATTTTCTTATTCATTCATCAGTCCCTGATACTTGCATTTCTACCCTCTTTTGGCAATTGTGAGTAATGCTGCTGTGAACACGAGTTTATAACTGTCTCTTTCAGTCCCTGTTTTCAACTCTTCGAAGTGTATTCTCAGAAGTAGAATTTCTGGATAATACGATGATTCTGTCTTTAATACATTGAGGAACCACCAAAGTATTATGCACTATTTTCTATTGCAGCTACACTTTACATTGTCACCAATGGTACCAATTTCTCTACATCTTCACTAATAGTTGTTATGATCTATTTTTTTTAAGTAACCTTCCTAATAAATGTGAGGAGGTATCTCACTATGGTTTTGATTTGCATTTGCCTAGTGATTAGCAAAGCTAAACACGTTTTCCTTGTGCTTATTAAACATTTGTATATCTTTAAACATTTGCATATCTTGTCTTTTCAAGTTCTTTACCCATTCTTTCACTGAGTTGTTTTGGTTGTTGAGTTGTTGGAGTTCTTCTTATATTCTACCTTTTGTCAAGTAGATGATTTGCAAATATTTTCTCCCATTCTGTGGGTTGCCTTTTCACTTTCTTGTGTCTCTCGATGTGCAGAAATGTTAAATTTTAGTGTAATCTGATTTTTCTTTGCTGACTGTGCTCTTAGTGCCATAGCCAAGAAATGCCTGACAAATGCAGGGTGTGAAGTTTCGCCTCTATGCCTTCCTTGAAGAGGTTTATAGGCTTAACTCTTATGTTATGTCTTTGATGTATTTTGAGTTCATTTTTGTATATGGTATAGAGTAAGGTCCCAGCTTCGTTCTTTTGCATGTGAATACCCAGGTTTCCCAGCACCACTCACTGAAGACTGTATTTTCTTTTGCCTATTGAGAGGTTTTGATACCCTCGCTGAATGTGACTTCACTGCGTACGTGAGGGTTTACTTCTGGGCTCTCTATTCTACTTTACCGCTCTTACGCCTGTCATTGTGCCAACACCACACTGCTTTGATTATCGTAGCTCTGAAATAAGGCTTGAAATCAGGAAACGTGAGACTTCCAACTGGGTTTTTACTTTTCTAGACTGTTTGAGTTATTCGGGATCCTTCCAGTTTTCATATACATTGTAGGATGAATTTTTATACTTCTTCAAAAACTCATTGGGATTTTGATAATAACTGAATTAAGTCTATAGGTCACTTTGCATAGTATTATCATCTTAATGATATTAAATATGGCAATCCACAAACACAGAATATGTTTCCATGTACTTGTGTCTTCTTTAACTTCTTCCAGCAACACTTCGTGGTTTCGGTGCACAAGTCTTTTACCACCTTGGTTAAGTTTATTCTTAAGCATGTATTTTTTATGCTAATGTAAATGAACTTGTTTTTTATTTTTGTTATAGAATTTTTAATTTTTACTGTAGAGAAATGCAACTGATTTGAGTGTTCATTTGTATCCTGCAACTTTGCTTAATTTGTTTATTAGTTCTTAACAGTTTTTGTTATTGTGTTGAACTCTTTAGTGTTTTCTACATATAAGATTATGTCATCTGTGAACAGAACTAATTGTATTTCTTTCTTTCAATTGGGATCACTTTTCTTTCTTTCTTTTTTTTTTAATTAATTGCTCTGGCTAGGATTTCGGCCTCATTGCCTTGTTCCTGATCTTTTACCTTTGAGTATGATATTGGCTGTGGGTTTCTCATAGATAGTTTTATTATACTGAGGTGGTTTCCTTCCAATCCTACTTTGTAAATTGTTTTTATTTCGAAAGGCTGTTGAATTTTGTCACATCCTTTGTTTGTCTCAATTAAGGTGATCAAGTGATTTTTTTTCCTTCTTTCTGTTAATGTGGTGTATTACCTTAATTGATTTTTGTATGATGAATCATTGTTGCATTGCAGAAATAAATCCCACTTTGTTTTTTGGTGTAGAAACCTTTTAATATGCTCTGAAATTCTGTCTGACAGGGTTTTTTGAGAATTATTACTTTCAAATTTATCAAGGATATTGGTTCATAGTTTTATTTACTTGTAATGTCTTTAACTTTGATATCAGAGGGTTGCGAGCCTAATAGAATGATTTTGGTAGCGTTTGGTAGCGTTTGATAGCTCTTTAATTTTTTTGGAAGCGTTTGAGGAGGATTAGTGATAATTCTTCTTTAAATGTTTGATAAAATTCAACAGTAAAATCATCTGGTCCTGGCCTTTTTTATGTTGAGAAGTTTTTAATTACAGGCTTAATTTCCTTATTATTCATAGGTCCATTCATATTTTCTACTTCCCCATAATATTCAGCTTTTTCATCTAGTTTGTGCACTTCATCTAGGTTGTGCAATATGTTGACATACAATTGTTCATAGTACTTCCTTGTAATCTTTTTTATTTTTCTGAAAGTATTAATATGCTTCTCTTTTATTTCTGATTTTAGTTGAGTCCTCTCTTTTTTAAAAAATCCATCTCAGTAACTATTTTCCAACTTTGTTGATCTTTTCAAAGAACCAACTAGTAGTTTCAAGGTTTCACTAATAATTATATTAACTTTACTATTTTTTGCTTTCATTTAAATCTTTCAGCTTAAAATATATCAACAGGACAAAATAAAAATACAAATTGATGGAACAGACATAATCACACCTCTAGTAAGCGGCACACCCAAGAACTAATAACAGTGTTTATTGTCTACTTAAAAATGATTCCACCACCCAATACGCAGTATATGCAGTTTTCTAAACCCATTTTTAGAATCTACTCCCTCACATTGCATATTAAGTGCTGGCATAGTAAGATCTAGGCTATTGAAAAAGTAAAATCAAGATGTATTGGATATGATTATGTTTAAGAGGTAGCTGGGGCAATGGAAATCATCAGACTTCCTGAATATGTAGGTCCCTGGGAAAAGAAGGGACCCACAAGTTAGAAAGGGGTTCCAGGAAAGGTTGTCCCTAAAGGAAGACTGGATGTATACAACATATCCATGGGTGGGGGGTGCAGATGGAGCTAAGCTCACCTCTGCCATTTCCCGGCTCAGCCTCAATAGCACTTTTCTGAACAATAATTGACTTATTCCTCTGTGAAGCCAATTTGTATTCCAGGGCAGTTTCTCTTTAGGATTTTATAGACAGCATTTTTCAGGATAAAGTGAGCAGTTATAGATTAAGTATTATATAGCCAAATCGGCACACCACCTTTTAAAAATCAGGCAAGCCTCCATTTGTGTGGGCATGTGCCAAATCTGTCATTTGCCTTGGTATTTGTCAAAGGGTTTCCAGACTGTTAGCAGAGTTGGCAATAGTTTAATTAACACTGAAGCTTGTAAATCAAAGTGAAGACTTGCATGTATCCTGTGAGACTTATGTTCCTCACTGCTAAGAATAATTACCTCTGGAGGGACCTGAAAATTGAAAACCAAGCGTGTAAATTTGGTTAATTTGACAGTAGTTGTTACATCTAGTAATTACCTTCTTTTAAAAAATACATAAAATATTTTATTATTACAATCAGTTGTGAGAAATTTTTATAGAATTGGGAATATTGATACTTTTAATTTCAAGCCCTCTGTACCTGGATCCTACTCATATTACCAGCAGCTGTATTGAAAAGCAGAACTTTCTTCTGCTTCTTTTATTTGTTTATAAAATTATACAGTCATTTAATTAGGATGGAGATTAGTGTGTCTCTTGTTTGCTCTGAGGAAACCTACTCTTTTCAATATTGTCTCATTTACAAAGCTCTTCAATAACAACAACCAAAAATTATTGCAGCTTCTTTTTTCCTAAACGGTATGAAGTCACTCTAAGATTAATTTTGTACCTTTCTTATTAGGCAAATAGTCTTCTTTCTTACTATTTGAGCATATTTCTCTTTACTTCTTTGAGATTTATTTACATTATAGTCTGTCGGAGTATGTAGGCCCCGTGTCACTGTGCCTCTTTTTACCAACAGGGGGCGCCAGTGCCCGTGATATGTGGGTTCTCAGTCCACCCCAGAGCACAAAGTTAAACACAGGTGAAACGCATGAGGGAGAAAGGCCTGTTCATGGATCACCTTCCTCTTTGGTCCTGCTCTTTCTTCTTATTCAGCGGTGCAGTTTTTGGTACCGCCCTTCTCCCATCCATCAAACCCAAGTTCAGCATCACTTCTTCCCCTCTGGGGCTCACACCTGATTTATCTAACACAGAATTCTCTTTGGTGTTCATCTCTAGGTTGCCATTGCCTCAGCAGCCCATGCTTAGCCTGTTAACAGGACTTAACAGGTGTCCTTGCTTAGGGGGCCCTTAACAGACTCCTGTCTCCAATCGATTCTTCACCCCCTTAGCGTGGGCTCTCCCTGGCCCTCAGCTCTTAGCCTTGATTGATTTGTCTCGTTTCTGCTCCGTAGGTAGGCACGGTATATTTACATGTTCAAATCAATTGTCAACAATGAAAAAGCAAGAGTTTTGCATGAAATTCTGAATTTTAACTGATTGAAACATGGAAAACCTGGTCAGTCAAAGTAGATCTAGGTTGCAGATCAAAGAGATAGTAATAAAAATGTTATCTTTACTTTTAGAAAATCTCAGCTTGTTTAAGAGCTAGAATCAGGCATTGTACTTTTTCCACAACCCAAATTAAACTTACCCCAAATTTAAGGCTTTACTGGAGATTCGACCCCTCAAGGGCAAGGGATGTCTGAGTAGTTCATATCATGGAAGAAGCAGGAAAAGTGAGATCGCAGAGACATCATGCGGGTTGGGTCAAAGAAGAAATATGGAAAGGAGTTAAGACATTATGTTTTCTAATTAATAATTTAAGTCATTCTCACCCCAGGTGGGGGAAATGGGAAAGAAGGTAATTGTAGCCAGAAGAATTACTCAGGGGATATGGACTCTCAGGCTCATGGATTCAGGAAACCGAGCTCCTGCTAATGATCACCTTCCCCAAAGGTCTTTCTTACCCACTGTGTCTGAAGTTGCCTGCCGCCTGCCCCTGTTGCTCCTGTACAACCACTATAATTATTGTGCTCGTTTTGTGTGCTTATTGTTCCCTTCACAGAGTGTAAGAAGCAAACCTATGTATCTTCTCAGAAAACTGCCTGATCCATAATTACTCTTCAAAAACTGGTGGAGGAATGAGTTCGATGATCTGGAGAAAAAAATAAAACATGCTCTGTCTTCCT
Organism: Artibeus jamaicensis; assembly: GCF_021234435.1. Classification (NCBI taxonomy): domain Eukaryota; kingdom Metazoa; phylum Chordata; class Mammalia; order Chiroptera; family Phyllostomidae; genus Artibeus; species Artibeus jamaicensis. Next base: position 19,948,799 of record NW_026522056.1, read on the forward strand.
AAACACACACACCCACACTGCTGTGAATTTGTCAAATGAATCCTTGTTAAGTGGAGCACAAGGTGCAGAATGGTGAGCGGAGTTCAACAAAGACCGCAAGAGAAATGGCAATGGCGGAGCTTATTACTTACTGGTCACAGGGGAAGTTCCTGGCTCTGGGGGCAATGCAGAGTACAAAGGAGAACAAGGCAGTGTGCAAAGAGATAGGCAGGACTGATATTTATGTGATCTCACTTTTCCTGCTTCTTCCATGAAATAAGCTACATATCTTTATTAGGGTCAGGAGCTAAGGCCAGACTGGTCAATTCAAACCAAAAGAGCAAGATTTCAGAAAATTACCCAGGGCCGGGGGAGGGGCTCTTATCAAAGGGGTGTGTAAGGCCTACAGGTCTGGGAGACAGGGGAGACTGTGTATTGAAAGGGTGACATCGGAAACTTACATTTGCTTGTGACTCTGTGCGTTACTATCGGTTTAGGGTCTCTGTGGGCCACTTGGCCAGACGAATGCTGAGGCAGCCATGCCAAGGGGTAGCTCAGCTCGATTCTCAACACGCACCTACTCACAAAACCTGCAGTAGCGTTGTGTTGCCTGTAGCACAGCACTGAAAGTTCTAGTCTTATTTTCAAGGTCTTGCACTTTCGTGTGATCTCACCCACATCCACCTGTGTAAGTTTCTTTCCGAATCCTTCTGTTTACACATTCTGTGTTCCAGACACAAGAGAGCACTTTTATTCCCTGAACTTATTTTCTTAAAATGTTGAGACAATTCACAACTCCTCTTTTGCTCAAGCTCTCCCTTGCTCTATCTTTATCACTTTTCTTCTATGTCACCTTGTGAGTTCCATTGCAAGTGGCATGTTCTCTGACGTGTCTGCCATCACTTCGGTCGGCATGAGCCTCTCTCCTCTCTTCACCTGGGGCTCACTGCCGTGCCAGTAGCGTAACATGCATTTCAGTCTTTCTTTCTTATGCTAACTGCTCCATCCACCACCTAACTGGAAACCTACTGCAGACAGAGAGGTTCTTATATCCATCTTCCTCTCCACTGTCCATGTGTCTGTCATGGTGCGTTCATCTGGTGGGAGCACTATCAGCACTGGCTGTATTAAGGAACTACCGTCTCTCACACCAGACAGGCCGGGTGGCATGACTCGCTGAGATCTAATGTGGCCAGGGCCTCCAGAACATGCCAAGGCTTTAACTTTTCTTTCCCAAGACTCTTCATTCTGTTGTCAAGTGCATGAGATAAACTGAGTCCATTGTAGGTGACAGTGTTGTGGGACTTCTGTCATTCCTTCTTCTTCTGTGTCTGCTTTTGCCTGAGTTGGGGTGGAGGAAGGGCTGCTGTCAGGCCTGGGCCTGATGTCGCAGTTTACTTTCCACCTCAGCTTTCCTAGACCACAGGCCCCAGTGCCCCAGGAGATTCCTCCTTCACCCACTAACTATGCACCCAGGGTGCATGGCGGAATCTCCAGGGGGTGGCATCCGGACAGCTGTAACTTCTCTGAGCTCCACTGCATTTGCGGTCCTCTGTCTGAGTGTCCAGATTGCACCCCCACCACCACCATGAGCATATGCTCCATCCCTCCTCCACCAGAAACAAAGCCATCTATCTACCTCTTGACAGTGGCTCCCAGTCTTTGGCACTAGGTGTGGGGAGCATGGAGCTCCTGAAGGTGCTGCTTCACTGTCCTCGAGTGCTGGGGAGGGGTGGGAAATGAGATCAGAGCAGTGACATGGGGCAAGTGGGGAGATGAGGGACCTGCAGCTCTGGAATTTTACCCCTGACAAACTGCAAGCAAGATATGTGTGTGTGTATTGAAATTTTAAAAAGACGGAGAATGAAATTAAATTGTACCTCGTATCTCCACCTGACTCTGAGACTACAAGTGGACCGATGATTATAAATAGAATAGATCTGGCATGCATCTCTTTACCCAACAGGCATGAATTGAGTATCTGCCCTCATGCAGCTTGGAGGCTTAAAGGTAGGAAAGCCTTATACTAAATAACTGTAACTTGTGCTACAAGGAAATAAAGAGCTGTCATGAGAACACTCACAGGAGTACCTGCTGGGTCTGCTCTGGGAGAGGACACATCCCTACAAAGGTGATGTTCAAGGTGAAACTTGAGGGATAACTGAGCTCCATGGCAGGGAGGGTGAGAGGTGAGAATTATGGTGTATGCAAAGTCCTCGAGCAAGGAGCAGTGGGAGCAATCAGTGGAAATTCTTTATGGCTGGGGCAAAAACAACAAGAGTGATAAGACCAAGGCAGTATGAGTAGGACCAGAACCAGGCATCAGTTTGACAGTGAATCTGGTCCATATACTTGGGGAGAATGACAAGAGCAGATATGCATTGTTAAAGCTCAGTCCCTATAGCAAGGCAAGAGGACAAGATGGGAAATTTGGTTCAGGTGTTGAGTAACAGCGTAATGGCAGCACCTATGGGAGCTGCCATACCATTCAAGTCTATTTACTCAATCATGCTGTGACAGTTAGTATGTGGCCTTACATATTATCAGACGAACAGTGCACTTATTTGACTGTAATACTAGATTCTGCAAATGTATGCTCAGCCTGTATACACAATTCAGTATGGTGTTAATAGAACAAGATATGGGTATTTACCCAATTTTCACCATTTCCTCTTAATAGTATGATCCAGCTCCCCTTACCTCATTTATTTGCTCCATTCATACAGATGAAAAAAATCCCTATGAACTGCTTTGAGCCCATATACATTACTAATGTGTAAACGTAAGGATTCTGTCCCGGGTTCTTCTGCTCAGTTCAAGGTTCAGATGACAACCATGGAAGCATCACTAATAGTGGAAAACCTTTCTTTCCTTCCCACAAGAAAGGGAATGGTGGCTGCCAGGTCAATCTTATAAAATAGCTATTAAGAAAAAATGAAAGACTTTTCTGCTTGGTAAATTTTCCATTTCTTCTCAATAGCTTCCTATCAATAGCTGTCCTCTTTCTACAGCCAAAGTTAGTTTTTTTTCTGAGTTTTCCAATTTGGCAGAACAGACTTTAGCCCCAAATAATTTAGTAACAAAATCACTAATCCTCCTTTTAAAGAAAGAGAATATGGAAGGTCACTTTGCAGACAGGAACATTTTAAATGTCATGTGGCAGATATCAGGGGTTGGGCTCTGTGGTTTTTTTATACAAGTCACTCATGCTTTATTTCTTCTTATAAATTGAAATGCAACCTCATCTCTGATTTTTGCCAATAGAATTTTAAAGACTATAAGTTGCATGGTATAGAATTTTCAGAAGAGGAGACAGAACCGTGAGATTAGAAGTCCATGTTCACTCATCCAGCGCCATCCGGATACTTGATTCATGTGGAGAGGAGTCCAGTGAACTGTTGTTTATCCTGTTCAGACATCTCAAGTGTCAGAGGTCCCAGGAGTTTCCGAAAAGGGCTCAGGGAGATGACCGCTGTCTTCGCCGTTCCCCTTGGGGTCAAGCTGAGTGAGCTCACGGCCTTCCTACTGACATCTCCAAACATATGTTCCCCCTCCTCCCTCTGGTCCGCATTTGACACGGCTCAAGCTACTTGTTTTATCCTGACTGTGCCCTTTTAAGTGAAAACTTCATCTTTTCCCGTCTGCTTCCTTGATTTTGCCAGGCTTGACTTCTAATGCTGACTGTACAGGCAATTAACAGGATTTAAAAGGTCAATGAAAAACAGATCTGAGGGTGCTCTTAAATGCCAGCACCTCACGAAGCCACGCTGGGCATGTGCCGGTGGTCCCTGCAGACCCTCTGACCCCAGTCAATGATTAGGTGGTTTCCTAGAGTCCAAACGGCATTAATCAAGTGGACAGGGGAAAAAAGTCCTGAATTTGTATGTACTGTTTCTAAAAATCTGTTTTAACGCCCTCCCCACCCTCGTAGCACCCGCAGTCCTGAACGAGTGAGACGGACTGGAAAAAGCCCTGGGCACATGGTCTCTCAGATGAAGGCAAAGCTTTTGAGGGGGCAGAGAAATGGCCGGACAACATGGTTACAAGAAAACAGACTATATAGAAGGTGCTTTTCTATACTGTGGCCCTCAAGAGACACTTGTGTCCCTTGAGGCTTAAAACTGCAAGTGTCGATTAAATTCATCTTTAATAACCATAGCACCTTTAGCCTTGGGATGTTTGAAATCACAGTGAATACTTTCCAAATTGACAAGTGGGATGCATGCTATACACATTCCTTCTCCTTTTAGCCTCATATAATGATTTAATGAGGTTCCCTGGCTTACAAATGTCATAGAACACATTCCTTGAATTGTCTCATTCTCTCTGATAAAATGACCTCATGAGAATGTTGCTATCACATTTATTTCCTTTGGGGAAATACGGTGTCTTTGCATTGATAAGAGTGCATTTCAACTTTACTTGCTGCTTCAGCTTTACAACTTCACTGTTTTTTGCTACTTTGGGGGGAGCAGCTTCTCAAAGTCCCTTCAAGCTGGTCTAATCCATTATAAATTTGGTCCACTCAGTTCACTTATTCAATATGATAAATTTAACAGAAACAGTGTCTAACCTAAAAAAATTATTTGACATTTTATGTTCAATATATCTTTACTGCTCATGAAGGTACTAAGAAATAAGATTTTAAGAATCATTACCAGATGACAGATATTTATCAAATATATGATCATTGTTAAGTAGAAATAAGGGATTTATTTTTTTCTCATTTGAAAACAGTGATTTTAGCTTCATTTTTAAAAAAAAAGTTTTATTTATCATCACTGAGCAAGGAGAATTGTTTTTTTGAAAGAGTAAAACTCCTTTATTTTCTAAAACACAATGACAGTAGCACATATGCACTAAGAATTTCCGCTGCTTTCCTGATTCTCCAAATCTGCCATTTCCCTGAAAGTTTTGAAGTCAGCAGGCTTGAACTGACCTTCCTAGAGCTGTTTTTTCTCTTTTCTGCACTTTCCTGCGGTCACTGTACATACACCTAGACACCCAAAATTGTCTTGAGTAGACCGAAGTAAAGTAAATGAGATGGCTAACATTCCCTTTTATCTCATAAATGTTACACCTCGTCGATTAAAACAAATACTCCCTTTCTATGCCAAGAAAACCTTGTCTGTTGCATTCACAATCTGCTACAGCTGCCAGTGGATACAAGGAACACCTCTAACAGATGGGATCAGCACACCGCAATTGCAAATAGAACTCTCCGAATAACAAATGGGAGACACATTCTGTAAGCTACCTTGGCAGGAAAACAGGGTTCTGGGGGCTTTCTGAGATGTTGTACTACTGATTCTGAGAATAAAATTGGAGCTTAAACACACACACACTCAAACCCCAGAAAATACATGTTAGCATTTTACACAGAATGACACCCTTGATCTTACATGTCTCACAGACTCAAGGTTGCCAAAACCCTTGTGCTCTTCCTAGAAATATTTGACAGGAGCAAAGTGCAGAAGTAAAAGCACTGGCAGTAGAGGCCTGGAAATGTTCATCCACAGCCGGGAGGAAAATGCAGTCACCCTGGGGTGAAGGGTCACCATGTCCTTCCCTAGCCTTTGACCTCACTTTTAACGAGGTACAGACAGAATGTCATTCAACTGGGTCAACATGGAGATTTTTTTTTTCTACGAACATAAACTGCAGCAGAACATGGTGCCCATAGAGAAGCTGAGGTCAGAGGCAGTGCAAAAAGGAAGTTGGTTTGAGTTGGTTTGATGCCGTAAAAAAATCCCTCAAGTGAAGTCTCTGACCGCTTGCAGGGCAAAGCAAGTAAAACTGCCCCTCTTGGCTTTCCATCCCTCACCCAGTCCCGCTTTGTGTGTTACTCCATTGAAATTTCTCATTCAAGCCTCCCCGGCACTTGCATGAAAATGATAATGGTAAGAGGAGAGCATGCCATCACCCCAGAGAAAGTGGTCAGGGGTGTGCTGGGGTGGGTGGGCGGGAGAGACGCAGGTGGAGGGGCTCTGTGGCTTTTGCTTTCCCCCGTTCACCTCTCTTACATGGGAAGGCCTGGAACAACTAGGAACAAACCAGGACACTTCCCCCAGCGTGGACTGGTACCCACCTACATTCTTTCTGCCCTTTTCATTAGAGGGGTACAGATCTGGAAGAAGGGGCTTGGCAGGAGAAAGCAGGCTTAGCAGAAAGCAGCGTGTGTGGGCAGGTAAGGTTCTCTGAGCTTCTGGAATGTTCCTTGTTCCCTTCGCCTGGCCTCCTCCAGGGTCTGACACAATGGAGCAGCTCGAAAAGGCACCATCAAGTTTACTTTTCTCTCAGGACCTTTTGGGATTTTTTTTTTCTGCAATAAGACACAATGATATAAGACCCGTGTTTCAAGCTACACATCTTTCTTTATATTCATTAATATCTGAAACTCATTCAGTACATTACTATGAAGCACAGAATATAATTTGGGATGAAATTTTTTCCATATATTGTCGTGGTCATGAAAAATTTAAAAATTAGGTTTTATATTGATTGCTCTTCAGTTGTTCAATCAACAAAAAAGTAAGCCACAGTGTATACTGAGTCTTCTTAACCTCAAGTTTATGAAGAACATCAGATTTTTTTCACACAATCTCTGAATAGATTATTATAATTGTGATGTTTATCTTCAAGAGCATCATCAACATCACCAGAATCAACACCCCAAAAGAACTTCGATCATGCCTTCCTCACATACTTGGCACACAGATGAACGGGAACAGGGCCGGTTTCCCATCATCCCCTTGGGTTTTCAGTGTCTTTTCTTTCACAGGTTCCCTCATCCTTTCCAGGTTCCCATGGTCCTCAATGCTGACTCCTGGCTCCACAAATGACTTCTGTGTGCCTCTTACCACCTCTCTGTGCCCCTCAACAGATAAACCTCAACCGCTCTGTACCCCTTGAATTGTAATAATGTACAAACTTCTTCAATCGCCGCCTGCATACGGCCCAAGCAAATGGTTCCAGGAACCTTCTTATGTTCATATGGTATATTGCTGCCAGCACACCTGGGAGTGATCTGGGAATATGATCCGTACATATCCTCCCCCCCCATATAGGGCATATGTACACATGCTCACACACCTCCTAAGCACACTTAACCCTAGTTCTAGAAAAATTTTAATTGGTGATAATATAGGCACATTATGAAGATTCCATGTACATAAGGACATAACTCAAGTCACAATTTTGTGATCTAGCAGCATCCCTGGTAGTCAAGGGGCAGACACTTCCTCTTACCTACCCAGCTCGCTCCCCACCCCTCTTCCCTCCTCTTTTTTTTTTTTTTTCTGAGTTCACTGTTCAAGACCCAGCTGGCCCAGTTCCTAGTTGCAATCTGCTCAATACTACTTTACCTGAAATTTTCATATGTATAAATCAATTAAAGCAATGTGTTATTTATTTTCCAAGATAAAATCTTGTTATGTAAGATGGGCTTTTTTGGAATTTAAAAAAAAGCAACTTTAAACATAAAGGAGTGTTGTTAATGGTGGGGATCTTAGGTATCACCCCCTCTCCAGCAAGGCCATGGGTCTGTCCTTCCTCTGCCCCCTCAGACGGTTACCCACCCCCCGAAGCTTTGTCTGCAGCCCTTCACTGGACTGACTGTTCTTAGCCCTTTTCCTCACTAACCAAGCTTGTCTCTCCTTCTCTGATCACCATAGTATTTAATACACATAAAGCTTACCTATGGCTATGAAATGGCACACAATTATTTTGGTTGTATGATTTAATAAACATTTTATAGTAGTTCTTTAAACTAGCATATACACATGTAATATATAGATATAATTAAATACAATAATAGCGTATACGTATTTCTTTCACCAGATAATACTCAGCGATTAAATCTAAGCCATAGTTGGGAGCCGATGGATAATTTCAAACCTTTAAATCACACTGCATGGACAGCAACCTGCCCTTCCCTATGTGTAAGCCCCACACAGAAGACACTGGCCGATCTACTGGATTGGCTCCCACATTCTTTCTCTCCAAGTTCACAGCTCCTCTGTGTCCGTGGCCCACTGGCTCTCTTCACAGTGTTTCACTGGTTTCTCTTTTTCTCTTCTCAAAAGGCCTGTCATTCAGTTTCATCTGGGGACTTCTTTGCTAGTCCTTAAAGACCAGGGTTTCAGACCTTCTGTCATGACAATGTGACAGTGATCCTTCATTGTCCATCTGCCTTCATTGTTTATCTGCCTTCATTGTTCATCTGCCTTCATTGTTCAGGATTAGCATTTTGGTCACTGCAGAAAATGATACCTTAAAAAATGTTTATATTTACAAACGTAATAATACAAACACTTTTTAAGTGTCTGAAGGCCTTAGATATTTTTAGCAAGAATAGCAAGATGGAAATTATAGTAAACAACAACAATATGCACATTTCACAGTTTTGAGGCCTACCTGTTTAAATGTCTTCAAAGCTATTAAAAGCATCTGTTACTTTCTTATTCATGATAAACAAATTATATAAAAAATAATTACATATAAGTAAGCATTTAAAGCCAGCACAGATGGGCTTTCAGAAAGGAAATTAAGAAGATTCAAAAGATAACTACAATTCGATGGTCTGTCCATGTGTTGGAGTTTGGAAGAAGGGGGTGCAACTATAGAATCTTGGGAATCCACATGCTTCATTCTCATCATCTATTAAAATAGAATTCTATTATTTACCTCTTATGAGTCTCATAAGAAATTTCTGAGCCCGTGGAAAGTAAGGGCGAGGCATAGTCATTCCTCAATTAATAATGGCCACTGTCACCAGAGAAGGAAAACTACATGAGTGGAGTCCTATCTGACTGCATCCACATGTATTTTTTCTTTTTGTGCATTTCATCTTGTGGGATCTCAATGGGCTACAGTTTTCCTCACTGGGATGTTCAGATAAGCACTGGAATCAGATGTCTGTGAGATATGGGGTCAGTGCTGGCTACCACTTCTGACCTATTAAAAACAGTCTGCATCACCTGGAACAAGTCGTAAATACAGTGTTCACTTCTCATAGTTAGATGGTAGCAAGTGGTCACAAAACTGCCTTGTAGCCTTAACATCCTGTGAATCTTTGAGGCTGAACCCTAGGCACACTTGTTTTATTTCTATATAATTATCATCTGCTTTCTCCCTTTCAGGATAGTTTAAAGCAGGAACACACAATTTCTTTTAAGATGTGGAGTATGACTCCTGAATGACATAGTCACATCTTCAGCATTAATAAGTATCACCTTGATACCACATGTGACTAACTACGCTATGGGCAACTTTTATTCTTAATCTTTGATGTTCCTGAGTAGTGCTCATCATTTCACTTTATCCCTCCCTCTCAAAAAAAGAAGAACCTACTCCAATGAGCATAAGTGAGAAATAGTTATTTTACTGAATATCTCTTGAAGAAACATCAGTGGGGGGGGGCAGGTATGTCACAAATGACACAGCCATTCCCTTTCCTTCAAAAATAAAAATATGCATCAGATATTATGCTAATCTGGACTCTCTGAGAAGCAGGTAGTGGTACAGGATTAATTATACAAGGATTTTATTCAGAAAAATTCCTGTGAACGACAATGTTACAGGAGCCAGAGAAGGCTGAGAAGAAGCATTGTAGGCTCCTGTCCAGTCCCAGAAAAGTGCAGCAAGACCACAAGGGAGTCCCTGAGCTCCCAAAGTCGGTCCTGATGCGCTCATGCCTCCCAGGAACAGGCTGCCTTAGTATCCCTGTGCCTCCCAGTCAATTGTTGGGAGCAGCCCACAGGAAATGAGGCCACAGCCCACAGCTGAGACGGAATGCAAAGCTCATCAGCCAGGCTCTAGGTCAGTAACCTTCCCTGCGGTTGGAGGGCTATGAGGCATAGTCTCATGACCCAGTCTCTCTGCTCTGGGAGGCACTGTGACGTCCCACCCACTGCCCAATGAACCTCACTTTGATTTAGTCTTTCAAACTTCCCTCAAGTGAGAAATGTCCACCTTCCCAGCTTTCCCATCTCTCTTCCTTTCTCTAGTGTCTCTACAAACTTATCCAAATTTGCGTCACCCATCATTATTTTCAGGTGTATTTAAAGACATGACTTTGTTAACACTCAGGAAAATGCACATCTGCTAGTTCCCAGCACTCAGCCTCCATTGAAGGTGGGGAGGAGAAGATAATGGAGAACACCAAGCATTTCCTGCCACGTCACAGCAGGGCTGTGTTGTCACCAGCCCTTTCTGTTTTGTTTCTAATACAGCCCTTTGTCATCTGGCCCCTGCGTCCACCAGCATGCTAACCCCACCCCCAGAAGTCATCACTGACTTTCTAACTGCCAGAGCTATGAAACATTTCAAAGTCACTATTCTTGACTTTCATAGCCGTTTGATAGTATCGATCACACATTTCTTGAAATTCTATTTTGCCTGGACCACTGTGATACAATACTCTGCACATTCTTCTTGTATCTTTTTTTTTAAAGATTTTATTTATTTATCTTTAGAGGGGAAGGGAAGGAGACAGGGAGAGAAACATCAATGTATGGTTGCCTTTCATGCGTCCCCTGCTGGGAATTGGCCTGCAGGGAACTGGTCTGCAACCCAGGCATGTGCCCTGACTGGGAATTGAACCGCGATTGTCTGATTCGCAGGCCCATGCTCAATCCACTGAGCTACACCAGCCAGGGCTTCTTCTTGTATCTTTATGACCATTCCTTTAGTCTTTTTCCTCCTGTTTTGTGTTCCTCCTCATTCCTTAAATATTGCTGTTCCCAGGGCCTTGAGCTCTTTTCACTCTACATACTTTCTGCAGGAACTTTATTGTCTGCTGTGCAATAGTTTTCACTTATTCAGGTGATGTTGTATTTATCAAGTCCCTACTACGTCCTGAGAATAAAATTAGGAAAAACAAGATCTCTGGCTTTAGGAGATGTATTGTCCAATAGGGGAACATAAAAGTGAACAGGCAATTACAGAGCACTGGGCTCACTGGGACAGAGGAGTGCTCATGGTTCAGGGCGCACAGAGGAGGGTGTCTAACTTGGACTTGGTTAATTAGAGATGCTTCTTACAGGAAGACGATCACCATTGTGTGTGATGATAACAATAAGAGGGGCAGCAGGGCATTTCAAACTAACAAAGTGCCATGTTGTGAAGCTCTAATTAGCTCAGGACATCTACAATACTGAGTGAGCAAAAAAGGGAGAGGCCCAGGCAGAAAGCTGTAAAATAAATCTACTGAGCAGCTGGGGTGAGAGAGGAAGAGTTAGGGAGTGGAGGGATCTAGCAAAAAGGAAAAGGGACTCCTGGACATGGACAACAGTGTGGCGGTGGGTGGCAGGAGGGAGGTTTAAGGAAACTAAATGGTAATGGCAAAATTACAATAAAGATTAAATTAAAAAAGAAAACTACTGAAGTGAAGAGCCTTGTGTGCTAGCTAGGTTGTGGTCTTGGGATCTTACTTTAAGAACAGTGAAGATCTGAAGGATTTCAAATAAAAGCATGACTTAATTTCTTTAACTGTTTTAGAAGCTCATGCTATACAAAGAATGGATTAGAAATAGGATATCCTTGAAGTAAGAGCACCATCTAAGAAACACTGTAGCTCAGTTTAATAAAATATTATGTAAGCCTGCTTTGCATCAGGTCTTCAAAAATGTTAAGTGATAAATTGTGCTTAGAGTAATATGTATATAATACAATCCCTTCAAGTCCAAGTCCCAAATTAAGGCAAAACAAAAAGGAACATTAAAAGTGTATATGCAGAGAGACTTCTGCCAAGATGGAGGCATAGGTGGAAACACTTTGCGAGGCCTCGCACAACCAAATCTAAAAACAACAAAGTTTTAACAATAATAAACACAACCAAGTCACAGAAAATCGAACAATACGGAGTCCAAAAACAACGAAACACTCAGCTAAACTGGTGAGAGGGGCAAAGCCAGCAGCGGAGCAGGTTAGGCAAAAATGATCCCCCGACCCGGGTGGCACGCAAGCAGCCAAGGGGGGGATCCCAGGTGCAGGGTAGCTATGGGAAGGCGCGGCTGGCTGTCTGAGGTCGCACATTTGCACACAGATAAACCAGTGAAGAGGCGAGCACTGAGAGCGCGCGGCACAGGGCTTCGGGCTCGCACATTTGCACTCAGATAAACAGGTGGGGGGCAAGCGATAAGATGGACCAGACAAGCAGAGAGGACCGCCATTGCTCCCTCTCTGACCCCGCCCCCACATACAGCGTCACAAACCAGCAGCCTGGGTGGCCCTGCCCTGGTGAACATCTAAGGCTCCACTCCTCCTATGGAACAGGCACGAACAGATCAAAACATGGCTCAAGAACAACTCAGAGCCCCAGAGCCGATAAATCTAAGTGATGAAGAAATAGTCAAACTTTCAGATGCACAGTTCAAAACACTGGTGATCAGGATGCGCACAGAACCGGTTGATTTTAGTCACAAATTAGAGAAACATATGAAGGCTAAACTAATTGAAATAAATGGAAATGCACAGGAAACCAATAGTAATGGAAAGGAAACTGGGACTCAAATCAAGGGAGTGGACCAGAAGGAAGAAAAAAATGACCAAACAAAAAAATATGAAGAAACAAGAATTCGAAAAAATCAGGAGAGGCTTAGGAACCTCCAGGACATCTTTAAATGTTCCAACATCCGAATTATAGGGGTACCAGAAGGAGAAGAGGAACAGCCACGAGTGGAAAACTTATTTGAACAAATCATTAAGGAGAACTTCCCCAATCTGGCAAAGGAAATAGACTTCCAGGAAATCCAGGAAGCTCAGAGAGTCCCAAAGAAGTTGGACCCAAGAAGGAACACACCAAGGCACATCATAATTACATTAGCCAAGATTAAAATGAAGGAGAGAATCCTAGAAGCAGCAAGAGATAAGGGGACAGTCACCTACAAAGCAGTCCCCATCAGACTGTCAGCGGATTTCTCAAAAGAGACCTTACAGGCAAGAAGGGGCTGGAAAGAAGTATTTCAAGTCATGAAAACCAAAGACCTACAATCAAGATTGCTCTATCCAGCAAAGCTTTCATTTAAAATGGAAGGACAGTTAAAGTGCTTCTCAGATAAGATCAAATTCAAGGAGTTCATCATCACCAAGCCTTTATTATATGAAATGTTAAAGGGACTTACCTAAGAAAAAGAAGATAAAAAAGATGAACAGTGGAAGGACAGCAAACTCACAGTTATTAAGAACCACACCTAAAACAAAAGCAAACTAAGAGGACAGCTAGATCAGGAGTGAACCATAGAAATGAAGATCACATGGAGGGTTAGCAACAGGGGAGTGGGAGAAGGAGAAGGGGGAAGAAGGCACAGAGAATAAGTAGCATAGACAGTAGATAGAAAATAGATAGGTGGAGGGTAAGAATAGTAAGGGAAATATAGAATCTAAAGAACTTGAGACATGTGCTCATGAACTAAAGGGGGGGAATGATGGGGGAGGGATGTGCAGGGTGGAGGGGAATGAAGGGGGGAAATAGAACAAATGTAATGGCATAATCAATAATAAAAACACTCTGAAAAAAGTGTATATACGTACATATTAGTATATATACATGGTTTCGTTATTTACTGAACTGCTACAACCCAGTTATCAGAGCTCCTTTCCTCCTCCACTTCCCTCTCGCCTCCTATCCGATCATCTCGATTATCCCGTCCGCTCTCACTCGGAAGTGCACCTCGTTCAGTCTCTCTCTCTAGCTTCACGGAGTCCTCACCTTCCTGGTCCTCACGGCCACCCTCTCTTGTCCAGCCCCTGGCAATAGCTTCCCAAATTGATCCCAGGTGTCCACACACATTCCCCACAAACCAGACAGGATAATCTTCATGTAATGGGAGTCAGTTTATGTTTTTTTGCACTTAAAATCCTTCAGTGAGTTCTAATGAGTATTTAAAATAAAACAAAACTGTCCCAATCCCTACAGGCCCCTTGCAGTCTGACCCTGCACACACTTCTGGGACCTCTCCTCACACTCCTCGGCCCCACCTCCTCAGTCACATTAGATTTCTGCAGTTTCTAGGAAGACTGTGCTTTGCTCACAAATTTCATTCTGAAAAGTATATCCTATCTCTGCACTTTTCACCTCCCATAACACCACCATTTCTTGCCTGGCTAGTCTAATAGCTTCTTATCTGGGTTTCTGGCTTCTACTCTTTGCCCCATAAAGCAGCCAAAGTGATCCTTTTAAAATGTAAATCAGATTGTGCTGCTCCCTTGCTGAAATCCTTCAACAGCGTCTCATCACATTGAAAATGAAATCCAACAAGCTGACCACAACTAAGAAAGATATACACAAGCATTTATCTTACTGACCTCCTCTTTGACCTCATCTCACCGTTACTTGGCCGCGGTTTCTCTCCATTCCCACCGCCCTGGCCCCTTCCATCGTCGCTGACCACGCCCACTTCTCCATCCTGAACTCACTTCTCTCTCCGAATACCTGCGGGGTTCTTGACCTCACTTTCCTTCTCTACTCAAATAGAATCTTCCTAGAAAGGTTTCTCTCTGGCCACCCCAACTATCCCCATATGTTATTTTATTGTTCTTTTAAAAGTTATCACGACCTGACACTGTCGTGGTATACATATATGTTTATTGTCTATAACCTGCCTCACAATATAAGCTCCTTGAAGATACAGATTTGAATATTTGTGCCACTTTCCCCAACATTCAGAATGGTGCCTGACATATAATAAATATTTGTTGAGTGAAATAATTGAATTGGAGACTGGGAAGCCCTATTGATTTAACACATTTAGAACATAAACAATCATTCATTAATATGAATTAAATCGCTACTGGGAATTGTCTTGCCCAACATCTGGGTAAAACATTAAAACTATACTCAGATGAGAGGAAGTCAGTGCAATAATAAATTTCTGGAAAAATTTCATCAGATTTACTATTTAATAACAAACTGGAAATATTTAAAATATAATAAACTACTTCATATTGTTATATGATAATAATTTCTAAAAAATCTATCAGTGATTTTGTTAATAATATCTTTTAAGTACTAGTCACCTCTTCTTCATAGATTAACTTCATAAGCACGACCTGGTGACTGTAACACAGTGAAGGTGTGGCTTCCAACCATTTAACTGTTGATGGGAAGGAAAAGATGACTCTTTGCAAAATTATTTTCATGCAAGATGACTCTCTCCAAAGTTATCCTTATAAAATAATAATACTGGGTGGACAAAATATTTCAAAAAGGGTAGTAAAATAGACTTTTTAAAATGACTTAAGAGACTACATCTGGTCCATGGATATCAATAGATTTTTTTTTTTTTAGGAAATGAAAACATCAAGTTTCTGTGACTTCATTTAATTTTAATAAAAATATTTTATTTATGGAATTACAGTTTATAAGGTCATCACACTGTATCAGTTGTCGATTGCTCCAGTTACAAACTGTAGCAAAATTAAGATAGGTTTTAAATAAATTCATATTTTTAAAAAAGCATACACTTCAATAACACATTAATTGCACTATAAACTGCAGGTCTTTTATTTGTGGAAACAAAGATATTCCTTCTTAGAAAAATTAAACACAAAAACAACTCTATTTCATGGTGGTACCTTAATCTGCAAATCAGAGTCTATTACAAATCTGTAAAACTATTACTGTTTGTCATATTTAGTCAAGATAAGGCAACACATTTCAAATTTCCTCTTATCAACAAGTCAGTAAAAGGCCTAAAATGTATTCAGTGTTTTTAAGTATTTCCCTGAGGACCTTATTCCCTGTAGGACAGGGTCAGGTTCAGGACTCGGAAGCAAACAGAGTGCAGAATGTGCTATGAGAGCGCTCTGGGTGCTCCTCCAGGACTGTGCGAGCAGAGATGTTGATGGCAGAACTAGACATGCCTGTGTCTGCAAGGGGTTCTTCAACCCTCCACTTGTGGTCAGCACACCACCTGTGTCATTCCCAGTATTTGTCTATTCAGCAAATGCTAGTGAAAACAACAACCATTTTTCTCCAAAAGAGAACCTAAGCCTTTGTGAAATGAAGATGGTTAAAAGTTTTTCTCTGTGGCAGCTAGTCATATAGTTCCCAGTAATCAAGTCTATTTCTCATCATTAAGGTCAGTCTTCAAGATTAACTGCCTCAGGGGTTGATTAGTCACTGCATGCGAAGGAAGAATGGGATCTCAGGGGATTCTCAGATTTATGCTTGTGTTTGAAAGCATGAGATGGAACAAGCTAAGTAGGAAAAAAAGGACGGGTTATAACTGTCAAAGTTATATGAATGTATGCTGATGCATTATAATTTTCCCATCTCCTAACAAAACAATTAAATTACAAATGTGGATTTTAATATCATCTTTCTTTTGGTGTGAATATAATACTCAAACCATATCAAATCTAAATTAAATCTAATTCTATATACCAAATACAATAGCTCAGTTTTCCAGGAGCCAGATTTTCTTCAGTGTCAAGCATCAGATAGTGCTAGTCCTAGTAAGGCATCTGACAGACATCACAGAAGCATCCTCATGCCGTTCTGTAGTGAGTGTACAATGGAAACAGAAAGACGTAAACCCCTCGTGTAGTGCAATGCATGTTCCTTGACTTACTGAAAAGAAAAATGTACGCATTGGTCGACTAGTTGTTTATGCAATTACATCATTCAATTAGTAAAAACCCAAGAAACTGAGAGCATCAAAGAAAAGGCATGCAAGTGGGAAAAAGAAAAAAGATGGTAAAACAGGAAAAAGCTGAGGGTGACAACAGAGACTGACATAAAATGACACAAACTAATAGCAAAGCTATTTTTTTGCATAGCTTTACAAAAAAAATTTTTTCGAGACTGAGAGCAAACATAGACAAATGAAGAGAAACTGGAAGAGCTTATCTTTAAATGTCCTTCAATAAAATAACTTCTGTTTCAAAAAGATGGGAAATGGTCCCAGAAGGAAAGACTGAAATCTACCAAAGAAGGGAGAGGAAGAGATAGAAGGATACACCTAAACATTTTGACTGGATAAAACATTAAATAATATTCAATTTGTGGGTTATGAAAGTGAGCTATACATTTGAAAAGTAGAGCCATTATAAACGTGCTCTAGGAGGGGAAGCATTCTGAGAAATAAAGCGTTTTAAGCTCCTTGGATTTGGGGAGAAGAAAGCAAAGACCTTTCTGACTTTAGAAGTTATACGTCCATGCTCAAATTATAAGAGTAACTGTTAAAATGACATACTACAAGATTTAACTTCCAAACAGTAAAAGAGAAGAAAATTAAAAACTTTAATCACTTCTTATGGAGCCAGAAGGGGTGGGGACGGGCAGCAAGAAATATGGGGGCGCAGGGGACACACAGAGGTCCCATGTTAGTGGCCAAGCCGCACATAGTATCTTGTACTTGTCGATGCTTGAAACAAGTTTAAATGTACCAATTCATTTAATATCAACAAGAAACTATTATCCCATTTTACAAATGCCAACTTTAGGCAGAAAGATATAAAATGGTTTTGCCAGCGAGGAGGCAAGCCTTATTCCTAGACAGACTGCCTCAAGAGTCAGCGCCTTTAAACACCGCCAAAATGTGTGATTTAAAGATAGGTATCACTATATCCAAATTTAAATAAACACAATGATCAAAGTTTCCAGGACTCAAGCAAAGATTTTCATACTGAATAGTAAATAAAAAAACGTCCACCTGCTTAGAATAGACTCATCTAAACCCACCTGAGATCCACATTGTCACGACCATCAATAGTTGGATCCTCTTCATAGTGGAATACAGTAGTCTCCCCTTTATGCACTGTCAACCACAATCCAGAACAGAAAATTCCAGAAAAGAACAATGAATACATTTTAAATTGTGGGCTATCCTGAGTAGTGTGATGAATTCTCCTGCCTTCTCACCCAGGACACACCTCATTCTTTTTCCAGCAGCTCCACGCTGTAGATCTCCCCACTCATGAGTCACTTCACAGCCACAAAGAGGAAGAGATGCACTGTCGTGGCACTTCAGAGCTTGTCCAGGTAACCCTTCTTTTACTTAGCAATGGCTACGAAGTACAAGAGCAGTGATACTGGCACTTAAGATACAGCAGGGAGAAGCTGTGAAGTGCTGTCCTTAGGTGAAAAGATGTGCATTAGAGGGAAAAATATAGTCTCTATCTCGGGTTCAGTACAAGTCATGGTTTCAGGCATCCATGGTAGTAAAGGAGGGACAGCTGTATTTTGCTGCACGCATGTACCATGGTTTGTTTCTCCATACCCTTGATTTGATGGACAGACATCAGGGTGTCTCCCATTGAGGGCTATTGTGAATAATGCTATGAACGTATCTATACTGATGCTCCTTGACTTATGATGGGGTTATTTCCCAATAAACTATCATAAGCTGAAAATACCAAAAGTTGGAAATGCATTGAATGCTACACTGTAGAGTACTGGTTGTTCACCCCCGTGACCTGGTGGCTGACTAGGACTTGTAGCCAGCTGCCTAGCATGACCAGAGAATACCGTACCCCATGTGGCTAGCCTGTGGAAAATAATGATAAATTCAAGGTCTAGTTTCTATTGAATATGGATCACCTTTTCACCATGATAAAATAGAAAAGTCATATGTCAAACTATTAAAACTCAAGGATTATCTGTAGAAGTATTTTTTTAGACTTATCTATTCATTTCTTTTGAATAAGAGACTGCTGAAAAAGGCAATGTATAAGAATTCTGGTTGCTACGCACCATTGTCAAATCCTATATTAGCATTTTTTTAATTTTAGTAAATTTATCGCATGTATTGATGTCTCATTGTGGTTTTAATTTGCATGTTTCTGATGATAATATTGAAAACGTTTCACCTTCTTGTGGTTTGTGTATCATATTGTGAAGTGTCTCAATCTTTTGCCTATTTAAAATTGTTCTTTTTCTCCATATTATGGCTACCATTGCTATTATTATTATTATTAGTGGTAAAATGCTCCATAGCTTTGGGATCCAAGTCCCTTGTAAGATAGATGTGTTGCAAATATTGTCTTTGGGTTGGTGGCTTCACTTTTCATTTTCTAAACTGATTTTCTGAAGACTATATATTTTAAATGTTTTTTTTCACAGATAAGGTTCTAGAAAAAGCCTATTAGAATTAATGAGTGAATTTAACAAGATACATTTAACAGGATACAATAGCAACATAAAACTCAATTGAGTTTATATATATTAGCAACAAATAACTAAGTTTTAACTATACCTTGTATGAGACATACAAAATAATAATATTTACAGATAAACTCAACAAAAGTTGTGGAAAATGCTCACACTGTAAATTATAAACATTGTTGAGAGAAATTAAAATTCTGAACAGATGGTGAGGGATACCCTTGTTCATGTATTAGAAAATTCATTATTTTTAAAAAGTTAATTTTTCTCAAATTGATGTATAAATTTAATGCAATTCCAGTCAAAACACCAGGGGGATTTTTGTGAACATTAGCAAGGTGATTCTAATATTTAAATGGAAATACAAATAACCATAGAATGGCTAACATCAAGTTTTCTAAAAAACATGAAAATTAACTATGATTTCCATATTAATTAACTTCATTTATTAAAATTTCATTCAGTAAGTCTGTGGAACAATATTTTTTACTAAAATTAATTATTATAGCCATAGTTTTATAGACTCTATGGAACTACGTTTTTGTTTTTTGCTTTTTTTTACCAATGAGACACTATCATAGAAGTTCAAACAGATGATAACTGACAACTGCATACCTTACAGTTTTGCTGAAGCCAAATCAGAAGAAAAAATACTTTTGTTTAAATTTAAAATGTTTTATTACCATTTTATACTTGAGATTCTGCTTAATATTTTGCCAGCGCTATGCAATTTTATCACCAAAGTTACGTAGAGCTGCGGAAAGCCAACCAAGAACGGTCTGTTGTGCACAGAGCAGCCCACATCGGGCCAACCTGGGGCCCATATTCACTCAACAGGCTGGTGCCTGGACCACCGTACAATGTAAGAGGGAAGGAAGAGAGATTAGAGGGCACAAGTGCTTTTTCTTGTTCAATGTCATTGATCAAATAATCTGTCTGGGCCCATATAACCGGACTGAAAAAATAGTGTAGTTTTATTAGTGGTAACTTTCCAGAATCAATAACTTTTCTAATGAATATAAAAGCCTGTGTGCCTTGCAGTCCAAATTCACGCAATTGGATTGCTTGTTGTAATCAAGCACTGGCATTAACGCTCTGATGTGATAGAATAAGTGTTTTCATAGTTTAGTCCTCAACTGCTGCCAGCATTTCAACTCTTTGTTGGAATATAAAGCAGAAATTTCTCTGTAGTAAAAAGTGATTTACTGACCCCTTTTTTAAAAAATCACTTGCAATGAATAGGCTATCAGCCCTGAGAGCCTTTCTATTCAAATGTTGTTGGACAGAATATGGCTTGCACCAACCTTCACGAATTGAAATTCAATTCAGATCAATAAGGCATGTTATTCAGTTTGGTTCTGGGATAGAAATAATCACATTTTATAATAAGCATGTTTAATTTCAATGTTCATACTATATATTCCTTCTGTATAATCAAGCATAACTGTCAGCTTTGTTCCTTATAGTTGACAAGTGTATTCCCCAGATGTACATGAAGCAGGTGACTATGTTGGAGGTGGTGGGGGACGAATGTACCTAGACACAGTAATGAAACTGTGATAAATATCTACCAAGGACTTGTGAATGTTCCTAGGGCTCCAAAACAGTTGTATTTGCTTGTTGTCTACATAGGTAAGAACAATGTATTCATAATGATGTATAGTTTTATTTGCATAATAAGTACTTTGCCTCTATAAAATATTTACATCGGGGAAAATATAAAATCCTGTGAATAAGATTAAGTAGTTCTTGAATAAAATATCTTATGATGGGTTATCAGCCTTAAAGTATCAGTTAGCTTTTTGCTGTGTAACAAACTACCACAACCGTACTGGCTTAATACAATGGCCATTTAGTTAGCTCATTATTTTCTGTGTAGACCATTTGGACTGGACTTTGCAGGGCAGTTCTGGGCTCAGGTAGACCCGCCCGAGCAGCTGTGATAACCTTGGCTAGCTTGTGGGTCAGCTTAAAAAGCCTGGCCTCCCAGATATCTGGTGGACGATCAGTGTTATTCAAAGAATTAGGGGCAAATATCTGTCATTCCCCAGAGGACTGTCAGGGCTTACTTGCTTAGTAGTCTCCAGACTCTAAGAGCAGCACTAAGCAAGCCTGAATGTACAAGCACTTTTCAAGTCCCTGCAGGAATCGTATTTGCTAAGGTCCCATTTTCAAAGCAAGCAGATATCCAATCCTAGAATCTGCAAGAGAGGACTCTACCAAGTGTGTGGCTACACAGAGGTGTGAATGAACTACAGCCATAGCTGCAATCCATCTTCTTACATGCCCTGCCCGAAGCCCCAGCTCAGGGTTCTGTTCTTTTAGCACTGCACTCTGTTTCTCAAGAACTGGATACACTACTTCCTTATTTCTACTGAGCTGTGCTGTTTTTCTGAAGGTTTAAACATCCTTTAGCCTAACCCTTGAAAACATAATAGAGTAGGAGTCTTTATGAAAATGAGGTATTCTAGTGACCAGGCTATAATTTAAAGTCTCAAGATATTCCCAATATATTAATTTTAAATTTTCATTTCTTTCTTTATAGCTACTTATTAGAATTCCAGATTTATGCCAAAATGTCATCAAATACAATTATGACACTCTAAGAATGTTTTAAAGTGACCACCCTATTTGAAATTGTAATCCCGAACTCTGCAATTTCTTTCAATAGTATTCATCACTTTCTAAAACTCTTTATAATTTATCTTATATTGTGTTTACTGTCTGTTTTCCAACATTGGAATATATGTTACTTATATTGACCATGGGATGAAATCTGCCACTTTGTGATAGGTGCTCAATGAGTATTTTTGAAGTAAATCACGTTGTTGAACTCTGCCAGGACATTATACAGAAAACAGAGGACTCAGCATTCACTCTGAAGTTTAACTGTGATTGCAGAGGGTTATGCTTGGTGATTCAGGTGCCCATGCAAACAGTGGTTTTCCTCTGGGGATCTTGCTCGCTATTCTCTTCCCAAACAAACCCACAAACAGGCAATTATAAGTGTTTTAATGGATAAGGGAAATTCAAGGCATTTGTGTGTATGTGTGTGTATATATACACACACATGTATATACATGTTTTAGCATATATAAACATACATGACATATATTGGATATGTGTGTTTATATATACAGGGGTGGGCAAAAGAAGGTTTATAGTTATAATATAAGTATATAGTGCAATAATTAATAAATAATAATACAAGAATAAACACTGTGTTTTGAGTACTCACAACTGTAAACCTCCTTTTGCCCACCCCTGTATATATGTTTACATATGGAAGATGTATTTTTAAAGGACATTAATTCCTCTTTTATTGTTTTATAATTCACTTCATGCTCCTGTAAGGCCCCCTCCATAAAACAGCATAGAAAATAATAATTAAATGCCTAACCTAGTTGAAACTGAGATGAAATCCAATAGAGTCTTGTGTTAAGGCTCTGAGATAACAGGTCAGTCTCCAGCCATAAAACACGTTCCAATAGTTAAATGTACAGATTCTAAGTCCCAATGGCCTTGGGTATAATCCCTGTCCCTCCACTGAGAAGTGTGATCTGGGGCAAGTTTCCTCATTTAAAAATGTGTATTTGCAAATTGGTAACGTTGTCGTGAAGCCTGAATGAGTACTTACATTTGAAGCCGTGTCCACATGTATCCACAATGAGGGCTTGGAGGACAAAGTGGACACTCCCTGTCCAGCCGCACAGCCCCTCCCTCTTCTCTATGGTGCCTCCTTCCCATGGCGCTGAAACCCTAAAGAGTGGATCCTCTCGATACAGGAGATGACACGGTGTCATTTAGGAACTGAAGGCAGTCAGGTTGGCTGGAGCCTATGCAGACACATGTGTGAGTTTGGACCTGGAGGAAGGGGAGACAGGACTTATCAGTCTACAGAAATAACGTACCACATATAGAAAATCACTTGAATTTCAGAAATTTGGACTTGGTTTTCAAATCAGCTACTATAAAATTACCTAATCTGGCAAGAAGAGTTCAATGGGTTTACATATTTACATGAGGGCATGTGTGTGTGTACCTCAGTTACACAGGCTGCTTTCGGAAAAACATAATCCTTCCAAAAAATCTTACTGAGACCAACCACAAAAAAATACTTTACGTTCATAGTGGCACAAAACATGGCTTGACTTTTCCTCTCAAGAAGACTGTCTGTCTATAGAGTCCACCATGAATAAGCATGGGAAGTCTTGAAATATTTAAGCTAAAAATCCATTCTTGAAGCTATTTTACCTGAATGCTTTCAAGGTAAATGGTGCTGGAATTTTCAAATGATATTTGTTTTAACAAAGATTCATTTTAACAAAAATATTGTGACTTGAAAGGTGACACTTTCCGTTTCTTTTCATAAAGACTTAAAGGGAATAGCAAGTTTGTTGAAAGACAACATGGGCAAAACGGAATTAACTATAACAATTGGAAGCCTCCTAAAGTTAATATTATGGATCCACAGAAAGTAAGGAACAAGCAAACGCACAGTGGTCATTAGACAGGCACAGATTATGATGCACACTTGTGTTGAGTTTACTAATTCAAAGCATATTCAGTTCCTTATTTGTTTCCACTTCTGGATAGAAACAATAAAGGAAATCATACGTATAAGCTAAGTTTATTTTGCCAGCGATGTTTGGCAAACAATTGCTTTAGTGATTATTGTGGCTTATCAACTTAATTAGATGTCAGAACAATGAGCCCCTGGTGAATGAGGTAAATTGCAACTATGCAAGTCTGACTCTTTATCCAAGGGGAAGAGACACTGAATTTGGGTGTTGATTGTTTTAGCTTTCTGCGATTTCAGAATGCCATCAGATGGCTTGTGTCTCTCTAATTAACGTCTATAGTTCTGCAGTGCCTACAAATTGGAAGTGTTGTCTGAACCTTTTTACAGATTTGGCTCTGAATTATTGGGTGTCTAATCCGAGCCCATTTAGAACTTTCCCTTACAGACCCCTCAGGGCTAAGTGCTACCCTAGATATTTGCCAGCGTGATTAAACGGGATGGTGCAGAGAAGTTAGAGCTTAGAAATGGAATGGATGGACTCTAGCTACGGCCTACCAGGTCTGAGCACACAGTCCCGGACAGCACCAGGGACAGCGAGTCAGACAGATTAGTGAGGGTGATCCACTGGGAAGTGGTAGCAGTTCAGAGACAATAAATCTTACATGACAGCCAAGATCTGGCCAGCCCTTTTGAAGAAGACAGGGAGGTGAACACGTGGCTCAGCAACTATAACTGTGAGAAAATATAACTCTCTGGACTTGCCTGGAAAGACACAAGTCTGTGCACAGGAGATGCAAGTATTAAAAGTGCCCAAGAATCCTAAAAGAAATCAGCAAACACATTGAACCAGCACATGGAACACAGTGACTATTCATTCTGGTGAGGGCAACTTAGTTACATGAAGTAAGTGTATTTTCAAAATTTAAATATACTTTCTAAAATATGGAAATGCCAAAGATGAATATAAGGATTTAACGACAACAACAAAAATAGTGTCAGATTTCAAAGAGCAGAATTTTCTTTAAAGAACTAAAAATAAAAAATAGTATTTTTTAAATGGTATTTCTATTTTAAAGTGTCAAATATGGGTTATGCCCTAAAAGGAAATGGGTTAAACCTCTTTCAATTCTGAGGCAGGAAAATGTTTACAGATATGGGAATCTTTTTTAAGAAATAGCATGTCTAATGTTCAATTAAACACACACATGCACACACACATGCACACACACACACACACACCTGTGTACTGATTGCCTTTGTGTGGCTCTTTGACTTCTCTGAATGCTGTGATGATCATGGTGACTCACTTGGGAAAAGGTCATCTTCAATTTCATTACATTCTGAACTGGGGTTTATAGATGCCACTTAGCATCCTAAATGTTGAAATCAGAAGATGAAACCTTTTAGTGGAATATGATCTAGTTCATAAGCCAAGACCCAATATTCACCATGAAGCTGAACTCCCTCAAGATTTTCCATAAGAATTGGTGCTGAGGAACACTGGGGGGGTGGGGAGCCAGGAAGCCCTGGTTTCTGCCAAGTTTCTAGCCCTCTTCCTTTCTCTCTAGACCCGGCAGTGTATCACATGGTTATTTGCAGCTGTAGATGAGGGATTTGTGGGGTCTCCCCTAAGATATGGAGAGTAAACAAGAGAAATAAATGAGCTAATACTTCTTAAAAATCTAAACTTTTTTTTGCCTCCTTAAAAGCCAGAACAGTGAACGGTATCTAATCAGGCAGTTCGGGCAGCTGTGGTCTCTTCTTGGTGTCCTGGGGAAGTTTTCCCAGAGTAAATGTATGAAAATAGTACTGAATCACAGAACATGTAACCCCAAAACATCCTGGCAAACATTAACATCTGCATGATAATAAAACAGTCACTATTTATGGAGTGCTTTCTATCTGCAAGGAAATTTAAAGACATTTTTCTCATTTAATCCTTTTGACAACACTCAGAGACAGGATTCTCCTCTTATGGACAAAGAAGTAAAGTGAGTTTTCTCAAGATTATTCAGCTGGTGAGAGGTACACCTATGTTTAAGCCTAAAGCAATCTGATTTCAAAAAAATGCACTCTGTCTACAACATACTGTACTGTCTTCCAAGAGTTTCTCTAGAGAGGGATGCTTTATGGTAAGAGAGTTATGATGTAGAAAGCAACATTCCCAACTCAAATTCCTACAGAACTTGGAATTAATATTTTAAAATCAAGCCAGAGAAAAAATACGTGTGTACTTCCAGATTTACCGTTCCCTTTCCCCTTTGAAATGATTAGGAGACAGAGGGGCAGTCAAACAAAGAAATGAACATTTTTGTTGGGCGCTATGACGTTAGGATGTGAGGGTTACGGGTTGTGTTCTAAAGAGCAGAGGCTCAGACTCAGATGCAGAAAGGTACCATGGTGCTGCCAGGGTGTACCAGTTCCTGCAGGATGCAGATGAAAGGCTTTTCAGGGAGGCAGGACTCGGGGCTTTGTGACCAAAGCCATTCACATTTGAAATACCCACATTGGACAAAAAGAGTTCAAATGGAGGGAGAGGGGAAGCATGATGTGAGGTTGATAACCTTGACTTAGGGCGTCTCCAAAAAGAGAAGCTGGGCAGGTGGAATGAAGATGGCTGCAGGGAGGAACATGCTGGTGGCTAACACCTGGCAAATATGTGGCTGCAGAATTGGGTTTCATTAAAGGAAAGTGATAAAACAAGGCATTGAAACAGGTACTTCAAGAAGAAAGGACGAGCTAGTGATGGGTACATCTCAAAGTCCTAGTGATGCCAAATGTTGAGTTTATTAGGTTAGGAGAACAGTGTGTAATCTGAACTCTGTCGGTTTGTCACTGTTTTTTCTCTTTGAAGGTATCTGTCCTATAACATATCATATCTGTTCCACTCATATCGACCAGTGGAAATATACATGTAACTTCTGTATTGGGGGTGGGAAACAATATCATCTAATTAAATACAATGACATAAGAAAAAAACAAAACTCAGAAAAATACTATAAAACATATATTTGTATTCCTACATCACTAAAAGCCAAAGCAATGAAAGTTGCAGAATACTTTTAAAAGAATTATAATCTAAACTGCATATAAAAAAAGATATATAAGATACAGAGGTAAATCTACACTCAATAAATTTCATAGCTTTAAACACTCATTAACAAAAACAAGAAAATACTATGTTTAAAATATCAACAAAACATAGAAGTTTTTAAAAACATAGTTAAATTAAAGAACTTGTAACTAAAATAAGATAGCATTAATTATTTTAAAAATTCAAAGGCATAATCAATAAAATTAAAAAATGAAAAAAAAACAAATCAAAGGCTTTTTTGGGGAAAATAACAAAATAATAAGCATTTTAACTAATATATTGAAATGTGAAAGGTGACATATGAGTAGAGAAATCTGGAGTAGATCATGTGGGTTAACTTTATGCAAGAAGCTGAGAGAGGCTTTGCATGATTCTGGGTGATGGAGAGATTGTACCTGAGAGAGGGACGGGTCACGTCTACTGGACTACATAGTCTCAGACAACTTTTTTATTTCAAGGATATGCAAATATCCCTCTCCCATGTCAACAAGGGCAGACATGTCATAGCATCACAAGCTAAAGAAGCCAGGAAACATCTGGCACCTCCGGAAGCTGAGAGCAGCAAGGGAGGATTCTCCCCTAGAGGGATGTGGCCCTGTCAACACCTCGCTGCAGACCTTTGGCCAAAAGAAGTGGAAGTGAATAGACTTCTGTTGTTTGAAGGCACCTGTTGTGTGGCAGTTAGTTACAGCCACTGTAGGAAACAAACACACCTTTGTTTCCCTGGACAGCATCAGAGTTCCGATGGGCCAACACTTTACCGACACCTTGTGCTGGAGGAGCCTTTGTTGTGTGGCCGTCCTGTGCACCACAGAACATGCAGTGGCATCCTTGACGTTGACCCACTGAATGCCAGTAGCAAGCATCTCCTCCCCAAGTGGTGGCAACCAAAAATGTGTCCATACATGGTTAAATGTCCCCTTGATAGCAAAAATAACCCCTTGTTAATCATCACTGTGCTAAGCTAATGGTGTGTAAATTTTTAGGCAAACGAACCAATTCCAGAAAAAAATGTTTATGGCCTAAACTTATAAATTAAAAAAAATAGAGTACTTTATTAAACCCTATTTTAAAATAATATAACATTACAAATACATATTCTTAAAGCTTAGAATACCAAATTATTTGTGAGTTCAAGAACATCAATGAGAATTAATCAGAAAATCAACATATGGGCATATTTGAAAAAAGGCAACTTGTAGATAGCATTCATTTGCCTATTTATCTATTCAACAAATATTTATTTGGAGTCACATAAATGCCAGGACAGTGTCCTCTCCATATGACAAACAGACATGGTCCTTGCCCCCAGGAAGATGATGGAATTCTCTTTCTTCACTCAAATAAACCACAAGCTGGGACATCCCAAGCGATCCTGGAACCATAACTGTTTCTGGCACTTCTGGTAACAGAAGGATTTTTCTGTCAGAGGCAGTCTTGGGCCCTGTGGGTCACTGCAGTACTTGAACCTCAAAGAGAGGCCCACAAGGAAAGGGCAATGTTAACTGTTCACTCCCCGTCCTCATCTCCAGCTCACTAGGGTGTACGAAAGGGCTGTGTGCCATCACCTCCTGGGAACTCCTACTCCTCGTGGGTGTTTTAGCAGGAAAGTTTAAGCTTTCCTGTGCCCACAGATTGTGCAACTAACAAAACCTAACTCTTAAGGGTTATTGAAACCATTAAGCAATAAACTGTATGTTTATCGATTAGTTTTCAACATATGCTTTCACTCAAAGGGACATTTTAAAGTAGAGTCTAAACATAAACCAATGCAATACAAAGCCTAAAACTGAATTCTGCAATCAACAATTTAAAAATTGACTTATATCGATATAAATAAGAGATTATTTATTTCCTACATATGCTGTTGGAAAATCTAAGTAGCATATCAATTATGGCACAGACACACTGGTGATTTAACTTGTCTTAGAGGAATAAAATTTGTAAATATTAGGTAAGGTAAGTAATAATTTGATTATTTAGGTCCATCTGCATATTTGGACTGAACACTTCCATACTAGCAAATGCTTAAGTTTCAGTTTCTTAGCCAATGGTACAGTCACTGACTATATTTTTCAAATTTAATATGCTATATTAGTAAACTTCGATAACTGGCTTGGCACCACAACTTTTAAATGTACATATTTTTGACCCAGAAAAATGGTGGCAGTTTTCGAATATGGAAGATATAGGTACAGTGGGTGCCCATATTCTACTTACTGTTATAAATCTCTATATAAAGTGCTAGTAATATTTTCAGGATACCATAAAGAAAATACTAGATGAATTTAAGATGTCACTGCTAGTGCTATGTAGGTTCCTGAAATTGGCAGCCAACTCTCGAGGTCTGTGAATGATAAGAGATTCCAGGCAGAAGGAGATCCTGCTTGCAGGCCATTCCACGCCTACCCGGTTCTTGGCTTATTGTACTGCGTGGAGTGCCAAGCTTTTTCTGTTGAGGGGAAGGGTGTGATTAAAGAGCTCTTGCTTCCATATTAGAAACTGGCCCTGACCACTGCAGAGCACGTTGAAGTATTTTATAAATAATTTATGAATCTCCGAGGCCTGGCTTTGGAAGATATTCACCCTTTCTCCATCTGTGTACCACACCTCATTCATCAAAATCGAGACCAGCACATGCAGTTCTGCTTCAAGATGAGTAAAACTAGCAATAAAATACAAAACCAGGTCTACCGGTAGAGCTCTGCTGCGGCCCAAAGACCACCTGCAGAAATTCCGGAGGCAGTCTGTTCTGACCATGAACCTTGACCAACTGTATCATAGAAAAGAATGGTTGAAATGCTTTTTTATAAATGACAAGCTCTGCTATCAAAGGGAAAAGCAAAGCTGGTTTTAAAAAGATGTTGGCAAAACAGCCTAGAACTTTAATTATGGCAACATAGCCTCAATGACTACATCCAAAACTAACTTTTCAGAATGCTCTGCTTAACATACGTGTTGCATGCAACTTGGCAGTGAAATTCCTCTTATAGCAAATTGTTTCAAAGGAAAATACCACTGCAACATGCATTGAATTTGCTTTCTAAACTACAAAGAATTTAAAAGGATTTTATCATAAGATATATGTACATATACACATATATGTCTCTGATACACATATATTTATACATATATATGAGACAAAACATTTTAACAGAATGTAGATAGCAAACAAGAGTGTTTGTTAATACTGTACTCACAAATATTTCAAATTTCTTATTTATATTATTTTGTTATTCATATAAAAGGTTAAGTGATAACAGTTAATTCTTTTTTTAATTTTTATTTATTTATTTATAGAGAGAGGAGAAGGGAAGCAGAAAGAAAGGGAAAGAAACATCAATGTGTGGTTGCCTTTCATATACCCCTCAGTGGGAGCCTGACCCACAACCCAGGCATGTGTCCTGACTGGGAATCGAACCAGCGACCCTTTGGTTTGCAGGCCCTCACTAAATCCACTGAGCTACACCAGCCAGGGAAGTTCATTCTTTTTCTATAATTTGAAGTGGCTGTTGTTAAGTTATGAGCTACTCCTGGCATTTCTTTATTAGACCTTTTTAGTTTTTAAAGTAATAAATAATACCTTTAATTTCATCCCTGTTTTCTGCCCAAGGGCACTGTAATATTTATTAAAAATTTAAATTTTATTTTTTCTAAAAGAATTAGGAAACACTCATATAACAATATTATAAATTCCTTAACATATATTGTATTGGTATCCTGTATTTATCAAAACACATTTAAGAAAATTTTAAAAGTAAATTAAGAAATGTGAGGCATTTATTATTTTTTTCAAAGCAAGATCAACTTTCTTATCACAAGGGAGTCAGAGTCATGTCTGTTGACGTATTTGCTTATTACACATGCAAACCTTTTTTGAGGGAGAATTGCAAGGTAAGTAAAAATGAGTAAGATAAAATTCCTATCTGAAGATATTCACAATTGCTTTAAGAAATAAGTTATACATTATAATACAATATAATAAGATGACAAAATGAAAGTGTGAGCAAAATCCTACCCAGTAGGGAGTGATTGATTCTGACTAAAGTTTAGGAAAAACATAAATAAAAAATGTATCATTTGAGTTGGGTCTTCACAAACAAGTCAGATTTCATATGAAGAGAAGTTGGGGAGGATTGGGGAACAGTATAGAGATATAAATAATAAGGTGCATTCTAGTGACTACAAATACATAATTCAAATAAATGTATGCTGTAAATTTTTGACATTAGCTATCACAAGCAGATCACAAAAGGAGGTGTTAGCTACATTTTGAAATAAATAGTGGTAAAATTATTAAATTTTAACTCAGTAGGGTTTTTTCCTATTTATTTGATTATTCCCTGATGGGATTAGCGGGTTTCTCACCATATCCTTTCATTCTTTCCACCGAGTACACACCTCTCCGACTTGAAAGTATCAGTACCTGCAAGTTTTGAAAGGGACCTTTTTCTCACTCTGGGCCACCTTGGTCACCTTTACTCTGGAGTTAAAATGCTGGAGGGCAAACATTGATCTTTGCAGCCTCAACCAATAGTGGGTGGAAATTGATCTGTAACTATGGCAACTCCCTGGAGGCCTGGCGGAGTTGCTCAGGTGCGCTTTGCACCCTGCTTCCTAGGGTTCCACAGAGAGGTTAAATTCCAGTTGTCAAAAGGGATCAGTTGCTTGCAAATGAAGCTCTTTTAGTCTTTGTTTTCTCCCCTGCCTCACTTTTTTGTTCTCTGGGGCTCACGGATAAAATAAACCACTTGCGCTTGAATGGTAGTTTTGGTCTGGGTCCCAAATTGTAATGCACTTTGGGATAAAAGTACATGAAATAAAGTGAAATTACATGAGCAAGAAACAAACTTTATTTTTAGTAATCCACTATGAAACTATGAGGTCATTTGTTCCTAAAGAGCAACGGCCTGTACTGCCTAAAATATAATAGAAAAGAGAAGCCATCCATAAAATTAGAAGTAAAAACATATTATAAGCAACAAAGAAGGCTACTAGGAAAGAAGTTTTTTTATCTTAAGAGAAGGATAATGTATTCACCAAGGAGCACAGATTGGGCCAAAATGTGGAGATTTGGAAAAGAAAGAAAAACAATACAGTTCGTATAGACAAAAAAACAAAACAAAACATTGGAAGACTAAGGATAACTTGAAAGGAAATAAGATGAGTTATAAAGATGAGTCTTTATATAAAGACTATATAAAGATGAGTTTCATTTCTTAACACCAAATGGACTTATCCACTGAAGTCTCAGTTTCATGAAATATCACCGCCATTCTCCTAGTTGCCCAAATGAAATTTGCACAAGTTTATTTCTCTACCCCTTTACTCCCACCTCTCAGACCTACCCCCCTGCAAACTGGTCTTGCCAATTCAATCTCCTAAGTAGTCCTCAAATATGCCTCTTCCTTTTCATGTCCATGGCTCTTTGGAATCAGATCCTCACTGTCTCTTGCTTGGTCCATTTCAGTACCTTAGTTATTAGTCTTCCTTTCACCAACCCTGTTTACCTCAACTCTACCCTCCACACTGGACAGAGCAACTGACTGAAAAAGCAAACTTGATAACCTCACTCCCCCCTCAGAACCTGTAAACAACCTAAATATCCTTCAGGGAGTGAGAAGACAATTGGGATATAGAAAAACTTAATAGAAACTTCACATACTTTTATGTAGCCTACAAAAGGAAATTAATTACTAATATCCAATATGCAGAGAGACAATAGAATATGTATGAAATGTATAAATGCATGTTGCTACATTACAGCTGACTGTTCAAAAAAGTTTTACTAAAATGGATGCATAATCAAAAATGTCTGGAGGCAACTATTACCAAGGATAAAATTTGAGTTGGTGGTGGTTTAAAGGAAGTAACCGTAACTGATTTTTGAACAGAGGCTAAAAGCCTTAGGGAGAAAGGCTGAGATCAGTTAAAGTAATGTTGAAAGTAGATTACTATTGGTTCAAATACTCAGGAAAACATGTCCGAAGGCAACTTGAAGTGCTAGGCTAGATCACAGAACTGAGGTCCTGCTGGCCATCATGATATAGGTGTTGGGAAGTAGATGTAAATGACAGAAGTGAGAAAGATCAAATAAATTGCCCTGATACTCCTGGATTACAAAGGCAGGAGCCAGGATGACAGTCAGGGCCCTCAGGCTCTGGAGGCCATGTTCAAAGTCACCAAATTAGGGTGAGGATAGAGCACTGACTTTGATTTGGGAACAATGGACATTGCAAGCCAGACTGTATGTGGCTTTTCTGGGACTCAATGGTAAACAGTGGCGGCAGTAAAGGCTGCTTGTCATGAAGTCTGCGGTGAGGCAGAAAAGAGAGCCAGACACTGGGGATAAAAAAAGATAAGGTGCAAAAGAGGGAGAAATAATTCATTAGACAAGACTTCTAAAGAGGTGAAAGGAGAAGGACTGGAAGCCATAGATGGAAGAATTACTCTTGAAACATAAGATCAACAATTCTTCTAAGATGGGTAAAAAGAGGGAATTGTCAAAGTAAGCAAACATTTTATAGTAGAAAGTAAATTTAAAAAATGTATAGAGGTTATTCTTTGTGATCCTCAGTAGATGGGTGGATAGATAGATAGATAGATAGATGATAGATTAGATTCTAGATATACAGACTAGCTAGAGATACAGACTAGATAACGTTACGTGGCATGACAATCAAGTCATAAACTACACTAAGAACCAAGAACATTCAAATTACTATGTTAGAGTTTTAATTCTAGAAAATTACATGACATTTATACCAAGTTCTTAAAATAGTTTAGTTAAATAGTTTAATTCTGCCTGTTTGAACTTCAATTTTATAGTCTCTTAACACCTTATTATAAAGCTATTTTTTTCCATCAAGTTTAGTTCCTTTCTAGGTTAAAAGAAACACCCAACAACAATGTACGCACTCATTTCTTTTGGTGCAATTAGTCATTTTGGTTTCCTGTCATGCGTTGTTTTTTCCTGCCACATAGCCGGGGACCCTGGAACTTGTTCATCCATGTCAGGTAATGGGATTTTAAACCAAACTTCCACTGGCACCATTTAATCACAACTTTGCCCTAAAATATCTGGTTGAAGGAAGGGACATTTTTGTTTCCTTACTATTTAATGAATGTATTTTTCTTTCATGCGACCTTTCTCTTTATTTCATAAAAGTATTACTAAAAAGGACTTTAAAATTCACCAAATGAACACTTCATGTAGATCCAGGTATAATAAAATCTCTCCTCCCCTGCCTACTGGTGTGTCTACTTCTCAATGTGCGGAGTACTCATTCATCGCCAGCATAACGCTGACTTCCTTTCTCTGTCTAGAAAGATACTACTTTCTACTTGGTCCACTCTGTACTACAAAAATTCCAAATATACAAGTGATGCGATGAAAAGTGTTCCCCCAGTTAGAGCAAAAACGTTGAAAATAAAATGCCCTTTGCATTCTTGATTCGCCCACTTGTAGGAATGGTGGTTACGGAAGTATTGGAAAAAATTCT
This sequence comes from Artibeus jamaicensis, assembly GCF_021234435.1. Taxonomy (NCBI): domain Eukaryota; kingdom Metazoa; phylum Chordata; class Mammalia; order Chiroptera; family Phyllostomidae; genus Artibeus; species Artibeus jamaicensis. Next base: position 19,983,004 of record NW_026522056.1, read on the forward strand.
ATGTGTAGTACCACAATAAAATGGAAATGACTCCCTTTACAAAAGAAGGACAGACTTACTGTGTAATTTTTTCTGTTTTGATGGTCATTGGCGCCATTAAATTGATAGTTAGACTGTTGTTTAAAAATAGAGTGGTCAAAATCTGTATCCTTAGCCAGTGGTCAAAGTACATTAGAAGACCAGGACAAACAGGACATTTTATATTGTGAAATGACCATGTGCGGTGACTACGTTTTACCACACTACGATGTAAGAGCCGATACTTGTAAGCATTGCCCTCAAAGAATTGCATTGCAGGGACCGTTGCCCACGGGACATGCGCAGACAGGTCAACTCTACTCCTTCCCTGCAGTAGGCCTCATAGCTGCTACCCTGGAATCCGCAGTACCTGAGAAGTGCTGCCCCAGCATTCCCCCATGCATCTGCAATGCCAGACAAATCAGGGGATTGGGGCTTGAGAGCCAGCACTGGGGCTCAGGTAACCCCAAGCCGTCACACACAGCATGCAGGCCAACATGCAAAGGGAAAGGCAATAATGCAAACTGAGCAGATCCAGAATCACGGTGAATCGATAGAGAGGGCAGAGCAGGACTAGAAAGAGAGAGAACGCTGAGACCTGGAAGGGTCTGAAGGAAGCTCTGACTCCTCGAGCGAGCTCCAGAGGACATTTCTCTCTGCTCACTCTGGCTGAGTGTGGGCCTGACCTATGGACCAAGGCATTCACCTGAGCAAAATAGTTGCACAATAATAGAGAACAGAACTAGAAGTATCAGAACCTTTCACATCACATGATAAAAGTGAAAGCTCTGTGCAAGGCTCTCTCACTTCAGTCTCTTTCCTTTCATCAGATCCAAACAGAAGCATCATGAAAAGCAGGGCAGGAAGACAAGATGGATGTGCTAAAAAGCTCACTGATGGCGCTACCATCCTTTCTTTCCCTGAGCACTCAGGGAGGGATGTCTGAGATGATGTGCTTGTTTGTTATAAGTCATTGAATAAGAAGAATTTGAGATGGGCCATCTTACAAGGTACGGGAGTGGTGTAAACCATTGGCTAAGGGAGGTGGAGCCCTCATTTTCTGGATATTTCTAAAAAGACAAGAAATAGAGTGGAACATGTAGCAGATTGGTGCCCCGTGGGAGAATAGGTAAAGAGACAGGGGCTATGTTCTGTGGCAATTACTCTCGAGAGGACAAAAGAGCATGTAAAAGAAACATCTTTGATTTTGCTTTATTGTTATGATTAATCATCTCTCTCTTCTCCTTACTTTCCAGGGGTCCAATACCCTGGAGCTACAGTCTTTACTACTGTATCCCTATTATTCATTCTCTGTGTGTGTGTGTGTGTGTGTGTCTCTCTCTCTCTCTCCCTCTCCTCAACTCCCTCTTTCTCTGTCTTTCAGTTAATGTCTTATAAATAGCTTTTTAAAATATATTTTTTCTTTCCATACTACTTCTGGGGGGAGTTTTTCTTTTTTGTAGAATATATCAGATACAATATTCAGCATCCCTGGGAAGTCAGAACAGCAACAAGGAGACCCTCTGTGTGGAGACACAGGGCCAGAAAATGGTAAGAGAAACACAGCTGTGTCAGGTGGGAGGTAGGCGTTGTTTCAGGATTCCAGATCTGGCCTTCAGAGTGAAAGACCCATTGTTCATTCACCAGGGTGAATGTCATGGTGAAGCATAGAGGGGTGAGCATATTTTGCCAATTCTACAAAGTGATCTGCCACCTCCAAACTTTTTCCTTCCCTCTTTCCTCTACCATACAACATTTAAAAATATTAACATGTCTGTACTTTGCCAAGATGCTTAAATTTTAAGTCCAAATGACAGCAAAAGCATAGCTAATTTTCCAATGAGTTCTCTTTATTAGAAATGATGTCTAATGTTAGAAACAATGTCTAATTTCCATTCATTCATTCATAAAATACTTACTGAGTACCAACTATGTTACAAAAACTGTGGTACAGATTGGAAACAAAGCGATGAACAAAACCAACAAAATAGACAAATAGGCTTCAGTTCATTTGACATCTACTTAAAAATCCCATTGAGCATTAGCTTCTTTAATACATCCTTCAATTTCTGATTGTACCTGAATAAAGATTGCCCCAGAGGACATGTTGCAGAACCCCCTGTGGTAGACTATAAAATCATATTGCTCCCCTACATTATCTGCATTCTAAACCCCAAAACCCATGACTATGACCTTATACAGTGTAATAAGGGCTCGATTTCATTTTTAAATGTTTGCCGACAGCTTTTCAGCCTCACCCTTCATTCTTTTACTTGTGCCCACATCTGGAAAAGCTGATAACAATCTGGGTGCTCTTCCTCTCATGCTGGTGAGTGAGCCAAAGCAAACAATCCCCTTCTTGCACACAGAAACCTTCACTCAATCCCCACTCCAACCCCTTAGCAAGATAATGACTCGGGCCAGTCTCCTTTCTCCTTTCCTTGTTTCTGGCCATCTCACACTTGATCTCCCCAAACTTCAACTCTGTAAGTAGCAAACGTTTTCATACCCTCTTGGTTTGTGCGTGGTGTCATCAGTCTAGACATTCAAGCCAAACTTTAGGTGGGTGTCCATCTGCCTTTGTAGGTGACCATAATCTATGGGGAGGGGAAGATTTTACAGTTGTTATTTTAAAATTTTTGAGATGGAGAGATGATTGGGGTTACCCAGATAGGCCCTAAGTGTGATCACATATATCCTTTTAAGAGAGAGATTTTACCACACACAGAGGAGAGCAATAGAAAGTGGCACAGAGTGAGATGGGAAGGCTTTAAAGTTTGGTGTGATGTGGCCTCAAGCCAAGCAATGCTGGGGGTCAGCAGATGATGAAACAGGCAAGAAATGGATTCTCCCCTGAGCCGCAGAGGAGAGGACATTCCTATTGGCACCTTGACTTTGAGCCAGTGATACTGATTTGACTTCTAGCCTCATGAATTGTGAGAGAACAAATCTCTTATTTTAAGCCACCAGGTTTGTCACCATTTGCTTCAATAGTCCTAGGAAACCAATACGCTCTCATTGAAGGTTGTTTTCCCCTCTCATATTCCACATACTACTGGGCACCTAAATGCCATTTTCCCTGGTTCCTACCTAAAAGTTCTGATTCCTTCAAAGTTTATGACATCAGACTAGACTTTCTGTCACACTTCTTAGTCATGTACCCTCCTCTTCATCAGTTGGCTTGCTGTTTTTCTCACCATCGCTGCTCTTAGTGATCTCTCTATTCATATAGAAACTCTTACCAATATCCAGAACTCTCATCAATATTACTACATCTGTTTAGTCAGTTTTCTGCCCCCCAAAAGACTTCATCCTCCCTCAACCCCAATAATCTAGCTCTCTACTTTATTCCCACAGCCGTATCCTAGGCTCCTTTGCAGGCTCCAAACTCACTTCATCCCCTCCACAGTCTTACTATGAAGAATGTCACTCCGCAAAACAGTCTCCTGCTGTCTATCTGCCTTTTTTGATTCCTGCCTGCCAAATATTTTGAACCCACAAAACCGTATTTCATTTATGCTACTCTTCATGCTCTCAATTCTTTCACACCCGGCTTAAATCTCACATCCATCATTGTAATCACTCCCTTACATTTATCCTCGGTTCCTTTGCCCTTTTCCTATATTATATCTGCCTAGCAAAACCGCAACAATGATTCAAAACAACCTATGCCAAGTCCTTGTCAGCACCTGCGAAAATGGAAACGAGTAGGAAAAAAGCCTAACCGTGCTGAGTGGTCTCACATTAAATGCAAGGAAATAAACTTCAAGTGGGCACTCAGGACTCTTCAACATTATTACTTTTATTTATTCAACTATCTGTCCCTCCCTCTTAAATGACTTTCATAACTTGTCCTCTCGATCCTCCAGCATGCCTATTCTATAGCTCTCTCCCTGGTGATGACCTGGACCCTTATTCCACTGAGAATTTTTAAGTAGTCAGAAGAGAACTTCAACAAATTTCCACTGCCAAATGAACCAGTTTAAATGCATCTGGTCTGATGTGTATAGTCTGCTTAAAATAGATGAACTGCCCAGTCTTGCTTATATTCTGGATCCCAGTCCCTTTTGTCTATTCAAGAATTTTGCTCAGGCAGTTTTCCCCTTTCTGTCCTGGACCATCAATTTCGCTCTCTCTAATAGATGACTCCTAGAAGCTTCTAAACATGCTGTAGTATGAACTGTCCTAAAAGGAAAACCCCTGCCTTGGCAGTACAGTTCCCCATTTCTTGTTCAATCAGATTTTCTCAAAATAGTGTTTATGCTCATGTCTCTACTTCTTTTTTCTCATTCTCTTTTATTCTCACCAATAAGGTTTTCATCCACCATTTCACTGAATCCGCTGTTGTCAATGTCACTGCTGACCTCCACGCTGCTACATTCAATGATTTATTGGAGGTCATCAACATTTTAAACTCTCATCAGTATTCTAAATGGACCATTCTTTCCTTCTTCAAGTCCTTTCTTGCCCAGATAGTCCTACATAGATATTTATTAAGTCTGCCCCTTTCTCTTCATCTGCATGGCTTAAACTCTGAATCAGATCCTCAATTTTAATATATACTACTATTCCTTCAGTCTGGTTATGTCTAATATACTGCTAAACCCTTTTTTCTTATTCCATTTACAGATGTTATAAAGTACCTTGGACTGATGAATTATCCTGTTTTCTTCTCCAGTTGCACTCACTTTCTAGATAACCTTTATATCCCATAAGCCATCTATCCACCTATGCTCTTAAATTAATAACCACAGCCCGACATTCAGCCAATGAAATGTATCCAGCTGTCTGTTACAATTTATCTACTTGCATGCATGATAATCGTCTCAGATTTAAAGTGTGGAAGAGTTTTCTTTCTCCAACCCCCTGCTTGTTCCTTGACTTTGAAACCCATGTTTGCCAAATCTTTTCCATTTCAGGAATTGTCACAACCATTCATCCAGGATCTCAAGCCAAGTTTCTCACAATGCACATCCTATCCTTTAGTAAATATTGTTCTTTCTCTCCTGATAAATACTAGACCTCTAACCAAAACTCACCACATTCACTACTACTAACTACCCTAGTCCAAGGCATCCACACTGTGGTGGGTGTGGAAGTCTGCCAATGAGATCTCCCGTCAAGAAGCGCAGTGATTGACAGCCTCTAGCTGCCATATTTGTGTCTGGAAGAAGCCACTGCTCTCCCTGGCTCTTCCAATGCCTGACTCAGTAGTCAGGGAAAGGGAAGTAGACCAGGGTAAATCCTGCTGACATAGGATTCTTCTAAGAGCAACTTCTACTAGGGCCTCTCACTGTGCTGGCCAGTAACTTCTCAGACCCGGGCTGCAGTTGGGAAGGTATCAGACCTCCCTTCTTCATTGCCAGGCATCATATTAGTATTGTGGTCCGAGGGCTCTCCTTGTCCCTTTACCTTCACAGTTATTTAGATAGATATTGCAACACCTAATCCCGCTTGGCATTTGCTTCTCAGAAGATTCAGATGGACACAAATATGTTGCATGGGTACAAAACTAATATTTCTCCCTGTTCCTACCCTTGATCCCCTGCAGTAGCAAGAGGCATCCTTTAAAGCCCCAGGCCTATCTTTTGCTTAAAGCTCTCCAGTGGTCTCTCATTGCTCTTAGAACCAAACCTAACTATGAACTTAACATTTTAAAGACCTGACCTCTGGCTCCCTTGCCAAATTTCCTTGTTCCTCTGCCCCTGCTACATTGTTCTTTGTTGTTACTTGAATTTCACAGGTAGAGACCCATTTTCAAGTCTTTTCCCACCCTTTTTTTAATGAAGACATCACCAACAATGGCTGTGTCCTAGATGTCCCCATGGTGATGCCCACTTCGTTGGAGTCCCAGGAAGACCTTCCCTGCCCTCAACTCTATTTAAAACAGGAAGTCTTTTCTACAAATGTCACTTCCAACATAGCTTAAATGCATACTTAAATGTCAAAATTTGCAAGCCTTTTTCAATCAAAGAAGCCTCAAATAAATCCTAAATAAATGTCAAATAGCAGGCAAAATAAAATTACAGGTCTTCTGATAGCACAAATGTTAGAGATTAACACTATCTGGGAAATGCTTTCCTCTGAGATTGAAGGTAAACTTTTTTTTTGAATGATGAGACATTGAATATTATTTCCACTAATTTATCAATTGTTTGTGAAATAAAATACATGCATTGTGCAGTGGATGTTGGTGGTCTGTGACGATTTGTGCTTGTTCTACTTTCTGACTGTATTTGCTATAGTTTGAATTTTAATAGCGTGTATGGTATCTCTTTGAGAATGTAATTAGAAAGCAATGATTCTTAGAAGAGTGCATATTATAAAGACAGACTTGATAAAATGCTTATTATTTTGGTGGTTAAACTCTAAGGACTCCTGTGTAAAGTTGATTTAAAAGTATTTTTTAAAATTGATCAAAATGTGATTTCTGTCTTCTTGTGATATTCATCTAATATTAATTACTTGAAAAGTTAAAATCACATTACAAAAGACTTTCCTTGCCATATATTATTAAGAGTCAAATTTCAATAGGCAGATTACCAAGAATATATCCTAAAGCACTGAATTGTCCTAGAAATGAATCATTTTATAATCTACTATATACACAGTAAATTTAAACACATGGAAAATACATGAATAAGATATGAAGTGATGTCCTGGCTGATGTGGTTCAGTGAATTGAGTGACAGCCAGTGAACCAAAGAGTCGCCAGTTCAATTCCCAGTCAGGCCACATGCCTGGGTTGCCAACCAGATCCCTAGTTGGGGGCATGTGAGAGGCAACTGCACATTAATTTTTCTCTCCCTCCCTTCCCCTCTCTCTGAAAATAAATAAGTAAAATCTTTTTTTAAAAGACATGAAGTGATGTTTTAACTTAGTTCTCCTTTTATTTGAGTGAATTTAGATTTTGAACAATTCTTTATTGTGAAATAGACTTTATTTTGGAAAATTAATGCAATTTTAAAAGTGCGAAAACTTTAGAGATCATTTGATCGAATCACCCCATCTAAAAGTCAATAAACTAAGGTTTAGAGAAATAGGTGCTTTGCCTAAATCCACAGATCTAATTGAAATTGATGAAACGGCATACTCAGAGGTTGAACTCCAGGGCAGAATCTCCAAGTTCATGTTGTTTTCATTACACTGTGATATTTTTTATTTCATAATAGTTTTATGGAAGAATGATTCACTCAATTTTCTCCTCTAAAGTTCTATAGAGACACTATCATGCAAGACAGAGTTTCTGCTTCAAAGCTCTTGGGGTTTAATTAAAAAGATAAGACATATTTACTAAAACAACTGACAAAGTAATGGATTGTAACTATGTACAGAAATTTTAACATGTAGGTGGTACGATTACTATTTATAGTATTTGAAATCGAGAGAAAATACCAGGGCACATTATATCAATAGCAATGAGACTAACCATGCAGAAACAAAAATATGCGTATTTTACAGGTTAGCACAACAAATATTATAGTATGAAAGTCAAAACTTTTTCTACTTAACACACACTGTCTCATTAAAGTGAAACAATAGCATTAGTACCATAATTATATAAAGAAAAAAAGTACAGTATTTTCCTATGTTGCTTCCTATTATGGTGCATTTATAACATCAACTATAAATTGTTGAGACCTCTTCCAACTATATCACTGTACGATTTGGTAGCACTTTCCAGGAATGAAGAGAAGGATTAAAAACCTTCATCTAAAAAAGATGATGATGTCTTTTGTAAACCACATGCTTTTGGTAAGGCTTCCTCTAATTATTTTAATGTTTCCTTTGATGTCAAGTAACTTTCTTCTTTTAACATAAATGTAGCTGAAAGATGAAAAGAGCATAGCATTCATACCTGAAATTGACAAAGTAGTTATTGGACAAGTTTATTTTCACTTTATTTCCTTGTTGTTGATATTATAATTTTGATCATGATGATAATGATGATGATGATATGCTAAATAAATACAATGAAAATAGTCTACATGTAAAATATAAAGAACAAAGCTAGAGGCATAACTCATCCTGATTTCAAATAAAATTGCAAAGCAATTATAATCAAAAGATTATGATAATGGCATAAAAATAGACTTATGGACCAATGGAATAAATTCAAAGATCCAGAAATAAATCAGTGCGTACACAGTCAACTAATCTTCAACAAGGGTGCCAAAAAGACATGGAAAAGGATAATTTCTTCAATAAATGGTGTTGGGAAAAGTACATCCCTACATGCAAAAGAATGAAATTGGACCCTTAGCCTAAGCTCATCATACACAAAAACCAACTCAAAATGGATTTAAGGATTAAAGACATTAAATTGTAAATCTCCTAGAAACTCCTTCACTTTGTCTTGTCAATGACTGGGGGATATGATATCAAAACCACAGGTAACAAAGGCAAAGATAGAAAAGTGGTCTGACATGGAACTAAAAAGCTGGTATACAGCCAAGAAACAATCAACACAATGTAAAGACAACAACTTGTGGTATGGAAGAGAATATTTGCAAGCCATCTACCTAATAAGGGGCTAATATCCAAACTGTGTGAGGAACCATTCAAGAGCAAAAATAAATAAATAACCTAATTTTAATGAGCAAAGATTTGGATAGCTATTTGAAATCACATATGAAATCATATCAATGAAATCATACAAATGGCTAACAGATATAAAAATGTGTTCAATGGTACCAATGATCATCAGGGGTGTACAAATCAAAACCACATTCAGGTAGCGCCTCACCTTGTCAGGATGGCCATTATCCAAAAGACAAGAGATAACAGGTGTTGGTGAGAATATGGAGGAAAGGAAACTCATGTATGCTGTCGGTGGGAATGTACATTGGTACAGCTGCTAGGAAAAACGATACAGCTGTTTCTTTAAAATAGAACAACCTATGATTCAGTGATTCCCCTTATGTTAATATATCCAAAAGATATGAAATCAGTATCTCAAAGAGATATCTGCATCCCCATGTCTATTGAGCATTATTCATGTAGCCAAGATGTACAAATAACCCGTGTGCATCAACAAATGAAGAAAGGAAGTGATAGAGATATAGATATATGTACATATATAATTCAGCCTTTAAAAAATGAAAATTCTGCCTTTTGTAAAAATGGAGATGAACATGGATGTTAAATAAGCCAGACACGGAAAGACAAATATTATCTGATACCCTTACACGTGGAAACTAAAACAGTGGAACTTAGAGAAACAGAGAGTAGAAGGGTGGCTGGCAGTGGCTGAGAGGTGGGGAGATGTGGAGAGGGTGGCCAAAGGGTAGAAACTTTCACTGATAAAGTGAGTAAGTTTTAAAGATCTAATGTACAGCATGATAACTACAGTTAATGTGTCGTATACTTAAAACTTGCTAAGGAAATAGATCTCAAGTAGCTCTCATCACACACACATACACACAAATACTAACTATGTGAGATGATGAATATGTTCATTACCTTGATTGTTGTAATAATTATATAAGGCATACTTATGTAAACATTATATTGTACACTTTAAATATATACAAGTTTTTATTCATCAATCATACATCAATGAAGCTGGAGAAACAATTAAGGAAAGAAAACTTAAAGTGTCAAAAAAGAAATATTTTATAGTGATTTTTTAAAAATTAAAATATGCCAGGTACATGTAATAATAAACTCATATGTACTTAATGGTATGACTTCAAACTATATAAACCACAACTAACACAAAACAAACAAAAAAATTATAAGCAAAGTCAAAGACTTTCAGAAATTAACAGATGGAGTAGAAAGAAAAATGACAAGGGAGTGAATGACAACATTGTAAAAAAATATTTGAACGCGACACTTTCTGTCTCGTTTTACACTAGAGACCCAAGACAAGAGCACCAGACTGTTCTCCATTTTCCAAAGTAAAGAGCTAGACTGCCTAAGAGGGGCTTGAAGAAGACCTTGTGGGCAAGCTGTTAGATTCTTAAGCTTTAAGAATTTAAATTAAGAACACCTTTCTTAAATTTAAACATACATTAAAGGTGAAGGAAATTAGGTATTTCACTGAAAAGGTGGTCAGGGTTGCTTTCCTCTCATCCTTAGCTTCATAAAGAGCTTTCAGGAAGACCCCTGAGGCCTCACACTTAAAGGACAGTCTACAAGTGAGAGACTTACTGGTAGGCCTCTGGGGCCAAAACCTTAAAGAGAAAACACAGGCTTCATAACTGCAGTTAAGGTCATCTATCCCCCGGAGCCTGGATGTGTAACCTGTGTAGACAAATGAGCTTGTCCAGTTAAAAAAATTTGCCCCAAAGAGATTCTGCAAAATGTGACGTTCTCAGCAGAGAGAAGTTGGAGCTGAACCTTCTGTTGCAGAAGCTACAAGGCAGCCATCAACAGCCAGCAATGCAAGAGGTGAGGTCTGAGTTGGGGGTCAGAGGGCCACGCAGGGGACCATGTGTGAAGCCAATGAAAATAAGTGTGGGAGAAAGCTTCTCATCTATGCACAGTTGAAATAAACTCCCACCGGGTCACCAGAGTGCCAAGCAGTAAGACCTCTCCTGCTCCCTACTTCTCCTCTCTCCTCCCCATTCCATGCAACTCTGCTTCGTGAGTAAGAGGGTAGAGGGTCGTATTGGGAAAATAAAGGACAGGATTTTCCCTTCTCGTCCTACCTGGATGCAGGGTCTGGAGCAGGACAAGCTGGTACAGGTGAGAAGCTCTCATTTGGGAGGAATGCACAGTGCTGCTTTTTATACGGGAATGGATCCCACTGTTCTTGAAATGAGACTTTCTGTCTAAGAGTGACTGGGGACTTTTGGGTAACTATAAATAATCAGAAAAGTCATGTGAATGAAAATCCAAGGGGTAGAAGAAAAATGGCTGATTAAAGGATTAAAAGGAATATTGAGTGGGAAGGAAGAATAACTTTGCTTTCCACCTTCACTCTGAAGTCATGCAGAAATTACCATAATGCTTGCACCATTCTAATTATATGTCTGTTCATGTACAAACATACATGAATGTATTATGTGAAAATACTTCGTTTCTTTTTTTCTGGGACAACATTATGTACACACACCATGTATTAACACTACAAGAAAAAAATACAGTTAATGCACAAAACTAGAGTCATACAGATTATATTCAAGGAACTCAACAATAAAATTAGAAATATATATTTAAAACTACATAAAACCATAAAAGGGAAAGAAAACAATGAAAGAACTATTCTTGGGAATTCTCAAACATTCTTTTGAAGAAACCTCACTCTGGGAAATTTTTTTAACCAATGATTGTGTTGGTTTTAAATGTGAAATCTATCTTTATATCCTCTGACAGATTCAGGCCAAATTTTATGAGGAATTGGGCACTGAAGTTTATGAAACACCGACATTAAGACTTAAGCTGAGAGTAAAATTGTTAGAGAGAAGTTAACGGCAGAAGGTGGAGGGAGGAGAGGTGACCCCGCTAATCAGAGAAGTATGACCCCTACTGAAAGGGTGAGTGGCATTTGGTACAGGGCAGAGAACTGGAAGTTGATCTGTGTTTTTAGAAGTGAGAAGAGATGGCCGGGCTTAAGTTTCCCCCCTTTTGATCTCACTAAAGCTGTAGCGATAACCGATGTCTGGGAGGCAAGAGCTTGTCTCAGGAGGAGTGTGTGGTTTAACATCAGAAATGCCTTTGTGTATTGAGACTTTCTGTCTGTGCTGCCATGGAGATGTATTTGTACAGCCAGTCAGTGTTTGGGTTTTCTCATTTGCAGTGTATTTTTTCTGCTGAATCAAATACATTCTACAAGAGTTGCGGATTCACTTTTTCCATGAAAAATGATAATCAGTTACTTTTGGTATTCTAACTTATCACAGAAGCCGTAGAGTATAGAAATACATACTATGCCATCTGATCCAAAATTTTCAGTTACATTCACACATATCAGTGCATCATCAGTAAAATGGAAATTAAAAGTACTTTTTTAATGATCCAGATGTATTATTATTATTGAATTAATTTATTTATGTTTATTGATTATTATTTTATTTTTAACTAGAACATATCTAATACCTATTAACTTATAAAATTAAAAAACCCCACAAGAAATAGACAGTGGATTACAAAAAAGCAATCAACCCTCAATCTATCATTAAACTTTCGATAAAAATCTACTGGTGGAGGGGCAGTGTATGTGCGAGAAGAGGGTTTACAGGACCGTTCTTTACTTTCTACTCAGTTTTGCGGTGAACCTAAAACTGCTCTTAAAAAATAACATCAATTAAAAAATGCATTGAAAACTGCTACTGGCATTTAAAGTCAAACCTCGTGTTGGATAATGAGTCATGTTCTCCAATTGTTGCATGACCGTCTACTGCTCACTGATTACTGAGGAGTGGAAACACTAGCTGTGTATTTATTTATTTTTTAAAATATTTTATTTAGTTAGTTTTAGAGAGAGGGGAAGGGAAGGAGAAAGATAGGGAGAGAAACATCAATGTGTGGTTGCCTCTCAGAGGCCCCCTACTGGGGACCAGGCCCGCAAGCCAGGTATGTGCCCTAGACCAGGAATCAAACCAGCAACGCTTTGGTTTGCAGGCCCGTGCTCAATCCACTGAGCTACACCAGCCAGGGCATAGCTGTGTATTTAAATGGAGTTCTCAATTAAGAAAGTAAAAATATGTTACATGTTTTAATCAAAAAGATTCATTAAATCAGCAGACATAAAGTTCACAGGGATTGTTGAAGGATATAATTTCCTTCATAGAGTGAATGCCTTCTTGACAACAAATAACAAGAGCTAAAATTGGCAAAGTACTTACTCTGAGATAAGTAGAATTATCATCCCTCTTTTCCTATGGAGAAAATCCAGGCTTAGGAATCAAACCACCTAAGATCACACAAGTGGGGAATCTTCGAGACTGAACTCAAACCCACTGTGTGTCTTCAGGGATTGCATCCTTAAGCACTACAGATACTCTGCTTCCCTTGACAAAGCCCCCATGTTGAAGAGGATTCAGTGATCGATTTTAAATTATAACTGTCTGTTATAAGTGGCTCACCCTATTACTGATAACTTTTGCTAATAAGAAAATATTATTGGAATAACTCATTCAAGTGAATTCTCTTTAAATGATGTCAAAAATAAATGATGTACAGAGTTTTCCAGCAACAACACCCTATTGCTTTTTAAAACTTGTTTTGTTTTAACTCCATTAGATGAGGTAGAGGCATGAGCTTCCCCACTCTTTCCCAGTTCAGAGTATAGACTTAATCAGAAGGAAGTGGGTTTCATCCATCAAAAATGGCTATTAAATACTCCCTGAACAGAAAACTCAGCTCCACTGCATTGGCTCATTGAAAAGGATTTTATTTTTACTTTGGAATACACACAACCTTGAACAAAGAAAACCTGTGCTCTGCAAATTGGGATTCTTTTGAAACTACTTCTTCAGCAAATTGGTAACTATGTGGTAATAGGATATAAAGGGAAATAAAGAAAAAAGTATATCTGTGATGCTAAAAATTATTTTTAAAAAAGATGAGTGGTGAAAATAAGATTGCAACATAAGCTGTGTCTGCACACATTTCATGAAGTGGACAGGAGGATCTATTCCACAGATAATTCAAGCAAAAACACCACTTCTCCTCCAAATTATATGGATATTTCAAACAATATACTTTCTTAGCTTAAAATTTTTGGCAACTGCTGATCTTGACCTTTTCCAGGTCCTTTTTCAATCTTCTATTTGAAGAAATATAAGTAAGAAAAAATTCAAAACTAAAAAGTGTAATGGTATAGAATATTCACTAACACTAAGCCCCATCTGCTGTGGCCTCCAGTGTAAGTCCATTTCTGTATTTACCTTTATAGTAGTAAGTGTTGTAACAGTAGACTCAGTAGTTGCTGATTCCACATGGGAGTGGAAAAATTGTGAAAGGCACCTGTGGTTGAAGAAAATCGTCTCTAGATTTACAAAGGCTATTCAAAGCATCAACATTGCCTGTCCAAAGGTCAGGGAATCTTCACATGTTAACAAAATACTGAACAGGAGGCAGACCAAGAGTGAAAATGCTGAGTGTAATGGAAAAGACCTAACAGATACAGAGGACCTTAAGAAGAAAAAGAGAGCTCAGTCAGAATGACCAGAATGTTTTACAAATAACAAGGCATACTACCTGTTTCATATGAGATCAATAACACATAGATAAATAAAATATCTCTGAGGTGGGAGCAGAGGTAGTGATGTGTTAAAGAGCACTAGTGGGGTCTGTCTTATTCACACTGTGTGAAGACACTTCAAATGAAACCTCTGTAGGAAGAATTCACTACACACTGTTGAGCGAATGAGCATTAAATACTATTCAGATGAGTGGTACTAGAGAAAACAGTAGGTGATAAGGCCAGAAGCATCATCTGGAAGATGAATGTTAAGCACTTCAATGTCAGGTTAAGGATTGTGAACTTCATTCAATAGACAATGAGAAGTTGTTGAAAGTTTTTGAGAATAGGAGAAACATGAATAGAATTAATCTTTAATACATTAACTGGTAACCATATATAAGATGAATTATAGGACAAAAAGAAAACTGGGGAACTACAGCAGAATCCAAGAAAAACGAGCATTTAAACTGAGATAAGCAAGTTATACAACAGGTCCTCAGATAATGATGCTTCATTCAACACTGTTTTGTTATAAGGTTGATGAGGTGCAGTAGGAACTGAACTCTCGTTTATGTTAATTAGCCTGTGGCAAACTTGGTCACATCATACGTTTCACTCAGATCCTGTTGATGACATTAAGTAAGGACTTAATGTACATGGAAAGGGGAAAATAGATGTAACAGATTTGACAGTTGTTGATAAATAATTAATAGTAATTCATTATAGAAAACAAAAGAAGACGGATAAAGTTTGGGAATAAAGCTACTAATCTACATTTATAAACACAGGAAGATGCAAAGATTTCATTATGTATATTTGCTTTGCTCTGAGACAACTTACTAGAGATATACCAATAATATACCAATAATAAAATCATTACCAATAATAGTAATGATATAATAATAATAATAATAATAATAATAATAATAAAAGAGCCCACCTGAATGCACCCAGCCATATACTACTCCATATATTGACTGAGAACATGTGACTGAATTGAGTAGGTGTGAATTTGGGTGTAATCATCATCAGAGAGACAGCTGGGGTCACAAGATGGACAAGACCGATCTTTTTTGCATAGTAAGAAATGTCAGGCTTGCTGACAAGAGAAAAAAAACAAAAGCCAAAAATGACCATCTGAAGAAAATGCTATTATTATTAATGGGAAAGAAAGATTTTGAATTAGAAGGGGAGGTCATTCGTTCAGTTTTGGAATGTCAACCATGGAATGCTATTACAGCGTGGAAGCAATATTCCAAAGTCAGCAGGACCTACGGCCTCGACCGTGGTTGAGAGATCTTGATTGAAATTGTGACCCCTGAAATGTAAATCAGAAGGTGAATGCACATTCTGGCATTTATTTCCCATTTTTTCCAGCAATATATCATTTTTTCCCAACTAGATTAAAGAATTTGGTCAGTAATCTTCCACAACTCCTCACACAGTACTGGACACTAATTTATGCTAATACATGCCTTCTAAATATTGTTTTAAGAACAAGTCTAGATGATTTTTTTCACTAATTAATTAAAGCAAATATAGTGATTTGAATTCAGGTAGGGTAAATATCCTACTGAATTAAATATACAATTTATAATAAAAGCACTGCATTTCAATTACCAACATTACTGAGCAGCCCATGAAATTAGGAGGCAATTCATACCTAATTCTCCACTGGTCCAAGAAGCAAGGCCCTGTGGTACTTTGATTCACAAACTGGGTACTGACTGAATCACCTGCTATGTTACATTCAAAGACCCAAAGTTGAGTTTGGGCTATTTTAAAGCAATGGAAATATTTTTATAATGCTATATCAAGGATATTTGTATTTACAATCAACTTGATTTCAGGAGCAAACAGAACTTTAGTAACTACATTCCAGTGGTGTACTTGAATATTAAATTTGTCTATTGTTTGTTGTTTTCAATTTAAAAGGTATAACTTGTTAACTTGAAAAATATATAATGAAAACACAAAATGAGAGGAGAAGGTATTATTACACATGTGAAGAACAGTGACTGAGATGAATTGCAAGAGGGAAGAACAACAAGATGACTTTTATTTTATTTTGGCAAATGCTGCGACTGGCCAGCTACTGTTCTAGCATTGGCTAAAGACTATTCATCAGGAGACAAGTGGTTCTGAAATATTTTTCCCTCTCTGTGGCTATCTTTAAGGAGCTCAAGAAGCAGCTCACAGATAGAGCAGAATGTGAATCACAAACATTGATAAACAATTAGGAGGCTTTGGGTGAAAAATATTCTTTGAGTGTGGATTTAATGAATCAATTAGATTCATTAGAAGCATTTCAACAAAGACTGGTCAGCTCTGAACTGGAGATTCCCCTTAGCCATCAGAACAAAACATTTTTATTATTTAAAAGCAAGCGCAAAAATATAG
Source organism: Artibeus jamaicensis (assembly GCF_021234435.1). Taxonomy (NCBI): domain Eukaryota; kingdom Metazoa; phylum Chordata; class Mammalia; order Chiroptera; family Phyllostomidae; genus Artibeus; species Artibeus jamaicensis. Next base: position 19,999,559 of record NW_026522056.1, read on the forward strand.
TAAAATAAACATGCATGCCTGTGGAAGCACGAACATAGTTTAAATCATTTTCAGACTATACACGAGTTGTTTAGGAAGCCTTTGCCAAAATAAGAGAATTCACCTTAGTGGTCCTCATCTGTTACATCCTAAGACAGATCCTAACACTTCATTCATCCATTTATGTTTCATTCATAGACATTTTCCTATATATTTACAGTCACTGAGGACTTGGGTTCACTGAGTTTGCAGCTGCTTCCAGCCCTTGGGACCCTTGGAAGGCTTCTCCACCCTCAGACTGACCACCTTGGTATCTCAGCACTTGTGTGCAAGTGCCCAGATTTTACTTAACAATAATCTTGAAGCAAAAGGTAGTGATGCTGGCCATTTAGATATGCCAAACAGGGGATGTGGAGTGTTGCCTTTAAATGGGAAGGTGCAAGCACCCTGAGGTTGCTAAGATCTACTGTAAGAATAGCACTTCTATCTGTGGAATTGTGAAGAAGGAAAAGAAATCTGGCTAGTTTTGCTGGTGAGGCTCAAGTGCAAATGCTGCTCATCTCATAGGCACTGTGTCATCTCACATCATTCCAAGAAGGAAGGTAAGTGCAGTACAATAAGATATTTTGAGAGCACTTCACACAGCTTTCATTATAGCACATTGCAGTATATTGTTACCATCATTCTATTTGATTGGTAACAGTTGTTAAATTCTTACTGTGCCTAATTTGTAAGTTAAACTTCTATATGTACAGGAAAAACATAGTGTATATGGGGGCCAGTACTATCCCTGGTTTCGGGCCTCCACCGGAAGTCTCGAAAGTACCCGCCCTGGATAAGCGGAACTATTCTGTCTCCCTGAAGCCAGTTAGTGAAGTCTGGAGGAGGTGACTCCTACTTTAACTGTAAAGCCAGCAATGCAAGACTTTAAGGAATATGAAAAATGAAGGAAACATGACACCAGGAAAGGAAAACAACAAATTTCCATTAACTGGCGCCACCAGAATACACACAGCAGCCCACCATCACGTGTTGGTATTAATGGAGGAGCTGAGACTTTATTCAAAGCAATAATATAGTATTAGCCAGGGGGTCAGGAATATCTCCACAAGGTCCAAAATCATAGAGCAATCCAAGTATATGCAGGCTCCATACTGGAGGAGGTCTGATTTTCTGGCTAAAAGGAACATGTTTGAGCCTGTGAAGGTGAACCTGGCCTGAGTCCTGGCAAAGCCAACAGCTGTGTACTCCCTGCTTCCGCACTGGATAAAAACACCACATGGCTTGGCTTTTGTCATTACATTGTGCGGAAGGGAGGAAGTCATACCTACATATAGGCATTTTAATGCAAAAGTTCCTCACTACCAAGTGTGGTCTAATCTGCATCCTCAGGTTGACCAATGCTGGTGAGTACTTCTCTTCTCTGGGAGTAAAGTTAAGCAGGGAAACAAGTCCTGTCTACCCTACAGCTGTATACTGTACATTATCTCAGTGCATTCTCATTATGGCCTTTTAGGATATTTAATATTATCTTTATTTTGTACATGAAAATAAGTTTCACATATCACCCAAGATTTTCTAAATTTTATTTTATTTTTATCACTATTTATCCCCACTATACCCTCTTCCACTCAAGATGGGTTTTTTTATAAGACTTTATTTATTTATCTTTAGAGGGGAAGGGAAGGAGAGAGGGAGAGAAACATCAATGTATGGTTGCCTTTCATGTGTCCCCTGCTGGGAACTGCCTGCAGGGAACCGGTCTGCAACCCAGGCATGTGCACTGACTGGGAATCAAACCGCGATTGTCTGTCTGGTTCACAGGCCCATGCTCAATCCACAGAGCTACACCAGCCAGGGCTCAAGATGTTTTTTAATGAAATTAATAAAGGTAGGACTCAGATCCGGTTTGGACTTCACGTGCAGTCTGTCCTCTCCTGTCTTGCCCTGTCCTCTGTGGAAATTGCTGGGTACGTCAGGAGTCCTGCTGCAGTGGGAGAGTTGATGTCTGCATCCCCTCTAAACGATGTGCTTTCGAAAAGTTAACTTGGTGCCTGAACATGGCTATGACTAGAGAAAGTGACCCTGTATTTCTGGCATATAATTTATAATACCAGCTTAAAAACTAATTTCACACCTTTCAACCTGACATGTATTTTGCCACTGAAATAGAATCTAACTGTGCAATAGGATAAAACCTTGAATAATAATTTTAGAAATTTTGTTTAAATATTTTGTAAAGAATTGCTCCTATAAATTACATATAATCAAGGTCCACTTACGTCATGATGCCTAAGATATGAATTTAAATATAAAATGAGGATGATTAACAGACCACTTAGAGTTTGGAGTGAGTATTTGATGCTCTTCTGTCAGATGGCCATGAAATTAAAGCTACTTGATGATTCTGAACTTCAGGAGCTCATCCTACTATAAGATTTGAGTCTTTCAAGGGTATCATTTCCATGAGACAGAAGAATTTTCTCCTGTGCTCTGATGGAATGTGAAATTCCTGCTCTTTTGCATTTGCCTCTGTTATAACAGGAAGCTTATTTAGGAGCATCATTTGAATGAGCTATAGTCCATGCAGACAGTCCATCAGTTACAGGTATGTATCATGGCTTTAATTGTTCAGAGCTTTCAAAGTCATGGGCTGATATTCAAGGCAACTGGTTTCAGACACAAGGCTGATTGCTTTTTTATTCTGGTTCTACAAAACATAAGTCCCTACCAAAATGCATTTAATAAAGCTGTTTGTTTTTAAAAGTCTCAATCCATGTAATTTGGAGAGTTTTCTTAAAGTCTTTACACTTAGAACAAGAAAATATTTATTATAAGTACCTCCCTGTTTAAAGTGAGATCATTAGAATATCAGATCAACTTATTGTCTAGAAGAAAACATTGTTCCCTCTTGATAAAGTATTGACAACATTGTCTTTTTTTCCTCTTTTTCTATCTTGTTGTTTGAGTACAGTTTGACAACATCATTTTCAAGTTGTGCTAAATTTTTTTTCCCCTTTGTGACAGGATGGATAGACCTGGAGAAATTATGCTAAGTGAAATAAGCCAGTCAGAGAAAGACAAATACCATGTGATTTCACTCATACGTGGAATCTAATGAACAAAATGAACTAACAAGCAAAATAGACTCGTAGGGATCAGGCTGACAGCTGTTGGGGGTGGGGCTGGGGGCAGCAGCGGGGGTGGGGGACAAGGGTGTGGGGCTGGAGGAATTAACAAAAAAGAGAAAAAAGAGAAAGAATTCATGAACATGGACGAGAGTGTGGTGATTGACAGGAGGATGGGTGATGGGGGCGGGCATGGGGGGATAAGGAGTGATGGACAGAGACTTGACTTGGGGTGGCAAACACACAACACATTGTACAGATGATGTGTTGTGTAACTGTGCACCTGAAACTTGTACAATTTTGTCAAATAGTGTCATGCCAATAAATTTTTTAAAAGGGCAAAAAGCATATCTATTTGGACTTTCCCAATCACTTGCCTTTAAAAAATTGAGGAAGTGAGTGAAATGAGTCTGAATTTTGTATTTGATTTTACCCTGTGTTCAAGCAGGAAAAGAGAAGTGGAGAATCTCTAAGCTGTCTCTGGTTAGCTCTGTTTACCACCTGGATGCTAATTAGGGGAAAGGGTAGTGGGTTTTTAGAGGGAGTAGAAATTTGGAGACATGCATTAAAGTTGCATGTCTATTTCATACATAGTTTGGTTATGTGTCATCTCTTTTGAGTCCTGAGTTTTATATGTATAAAATTTATTTTGTTACTATGCTTGCTTTAATCAAAGTTTTAGACAGAATTTCTTGAAAGATAGCTCTTCATAATTTCTTATCTGAAAATAGTCAAAATGTAAGGATCTATCATTTTTGTATCGAATTAATACAGTTATTGAAAAGCAGTTGCATTATTATTCTATCCTCCATCACACCTATGAAGCAAGTCTCAATTGATACAGTCCTTGACATCCTATGATGATAACAGAAGAAAATACTAAACAGCCTAATGTAGTGTAGTTGAATAAGAGGCCTGGGTTCAGAATCCAGCATTCTGTTTAACCTTAATTAAATTAACTAAACAATGTCAGCTTCAGAGGTAAGCAGCTCAGATAGCTTTAAGATACAGCTGTTAGTCCCTTTTCAGAAACCCCTCTACTTTTTTATTTTATAGACAGTATAATTAAAATGCAGTAGAAATCTAAATAACCTCATTAAACGTACTCACTATTCAACTGATGCCTTGCAAATGAGAGAGGACCTTGCTCACCTGTGAAGTAGAGCTCAAACATAGTAGAAAACCAGTGAGAAGTGTTGGCCAAGCATTGCTAACTGGTATTGATTCAGATTTAGAAGAAGAATAAAGGACACCTGGAGCAAATAACCAGCTATGAGGACAAAAACCATAATGTGAGAAATGAGAGGGGCAGAATTTATAAATTACATTTAAAATTCTACTATGAGTATGGCTTGGGCTTCTCCCAAGAAAGGGAAAATGGTATGGATGGATATGTAAAAATACCTGTTTTAAGTAAAACTGGGCCCTTGGTGGCATTAACATACACACACACCCACAACTGTCACTTTGAACCTAGCACATTTCTTGCCTAAAAGAGGGATGAACATTGAAAGCTGTTGGTCGACACATCATTAGCCAAGTTGAAGAGACAACGTTCTGAGAAAACATATCCCATTGGGAAGTGCCAGCTCTCCAGCTCACTGCCCACAGGCCAGCACAAATCACATGCCTAAATTATACCAACCTTCCCCAAAACATATAGAGTCATTATACAACTTGGTGTTAATTCTTATAATATATTGCATATCAGCTCCAGCATTGAAACTCAGAAGTACAAAAGATGTTGCATTTCTTTGCCTTCTTTAAATTGATTTGATCTAGCTTCAAGCCTCTGTACTGAAAAGCTGGTGGAAAATTCTAGCTCATTCTTAAAGCTTCTGGATGAGGCCAATGTTCTGAGCATTAGAGAAGCCCTTCTCTTTCCCACACTTCAATTCATGCTGATTAAGCCTGAGATGTTTGTTGTGTTAGCCTTTGCAATTCCTGGAGGCTGCCAGTTCTGCCATGCCTACATGTTACTGGGGACTGGGAATGGCCAGGTCTTCAGAGTAGCCTTCCTAAGAGCACCGCATGGTCAAGGTGTTCTTCTTGCATACAAAGAGCACTGGTGATGATCGTTTTGAAAAACCGGTCTCTGCTCTCTTCAAAACCTCGCCATGTCTCTTCTTTGAAGCCTCTGTCAAATAAGACTTCTATCACTGTTGTTCAGTTCGCTCTCCCTGTTCTCCCCCAGGGCACTCAGCTGGAAACCCTTAATCAATCTTACTCTTATAAAACGGAAAGAGAGGCACAATCAAATTTACTTGTGTTCCTAAGACATAAATCTTTTTCTTTCAATTTTATTTTGTATTGGTTTTAGATACACAGGTAAGTGGTCAGACAATCATACATCTACACCGTGTTCCCCTCAACATCTTCTGTACCAGGACTGTCATCAGACAACGCCAGACATAAATATATTTTTAAGTAAAGAAATAGAACAGAACATGCCCATTGGCTTGAAACAAGGTAAGAAAAAAATTATATAGTCACAGAGCAAGTACAGATTTATAATTTAAGCAAAAATAGATACTAGTTTTTTTTTAAAGGAAAATAAGCCTTCAGGAGAAAAGCTATCCTCAAGATACACTAAAATTTAGACAAATACTTTCCTATACCACTGAAAATAAAAACACTGTAAATAAAGATATCCACAGATAAAAGAAATATGAGATAAAATATGAAAATAAAGTAAAATAAATAGAAATCATGAAGTAGTTGAAGAAGTAAGAAGCATAATAGACATAGCTAAAATGCAAAAATGATTAATGCATTTAATTAATTCATTACTTTATTTATTCAACAAATTAAAAACATATCAGGTGCTGTTCATATCAGGTTATGGTGATATAATGATGAAATGAATCACAGAAGAAAAAGCAAAAGTAAAATGAGAAAGCAAGCTTGAAGAAACAATAAAAATATAGAAGGAAATACACATCTAACATGTGGATAATAAATATCATGAAAGATAAAAAACAATGAAAAATATTCAGAATCAGAATCTGATAAAATTTACAAAGATACAAGAAACCTAAATCGGCAAATCAAAAGTACATACAATTCTGAAGGCAAATAATAGAGAACAATCAACATTAATCTATAGCTTGGTGAACCACAGGTTAAAATTCAGTTTAGCTTTGATAGAAAAACAGAAAATTATGGGGATTATACCAGAGAGAGTCTGTTCCCCACGCGGAAGTCTGAAGGTACATATCACAAGGTGAGCGTGGTCTCGGCTGAATGATGTCCTCACAGACAAGGGTCTTACCAGTTTACAGCTCCACCAGGCTCAGGGAAGCCCTTTTATCTTTAGTTCATACAGCATACATTGTCCTGGGTGCAGAACAGAGCAATGAAATGAGAAGAAAGAGATAACCAGGAAAAAAATAGAAAAAAGAATCTCTGCATCTATTAAATAGATAGAATATATATAGTAGTTACATATCCTCCCACAAAAATCTGCAGGCCCAATTAACTTCACTAGTGAATTCACCAAACATTAAAGGAAGACATAATATTAAGCACACACAGACTCCTCCAGAAAGTTGAAAAGGAGCAAATATTTCCCAGCCATTCTGGGGCCAGCATTACAATTAATACTGACATCAAATGAAGACATTACAAGATGGAGTGGTTAATTGTATGTGTCAACTTTGTTGGGCCACATTATCCAGATATTTGGTCAAACATAATTCAGAAATATTATTCTGAATGTTTCTGAGGGGATATTTATGATGAAATTAACACCTAAATTGCTAAAATTTGAGTAAAGCAGTTTGCCCTCCATAAAATAGTAGGCCTCATCCAATCACTGAAGGACTTAAGACTGACTTCTCCAAGGCAAGAAGGAATTCTGCCAGCAGATACCCTTGAACTTGAACTACAACATCAGCTCTTCCTTGGGTCTCCAGGCTTCTAGCCTACTCTACAGATTTTGAACTTTACAGCTTCCATAATCCCATGAGCCAGTTGCTTAAAATAAATTTTTCTATATATATAAATACACACATCCTATTGGTTCTGCTTTTCTGGAGAACCCTGACTAACGCACAAGAAAAGAAAATATCCCTCATGAATAGAGAAGTAAATCCCATGCAAAATTTGAAGAAATCAAATCTAACAATACATAAAAACAACAATCCACGATGACAAATTGGTATTTATTGAAAAGAATGGCAGGTTAGTATACCATGTAAAAGCAATATAATTTGCCATGTTAAGGTTACTGATATGATCATATCACTATAGTCACAGAAAAAGCAAGTGACAAAATCTAACACCTACTCCTGATATTAACTCTCTGTAAACTAAGAATGGAGAGGAATTTCCTCAGTCTAGTAAAGGGTGCCAAGGAAAACCTACAGCTAACGACATATTTGATAGTCAAAGACAATGCCTTCCCCTGTGATCGGGAACAAAACAAGGATATGTGCTTTCATCATTCTTACCCAATGTTGTCCAGTGCCATGAGGCAGGGAGAAGAAGTAAAAGGCTTCCACACAAGAAAGGAACAATTTAAATTATTTTAATCACAAATGAAATTAATTTCCAAGTATAAAATATTTGGAATGTACCCAAAACTAATAGAAATGGTAAAAGTATTTAACAGTATTGCAGAATATAAGATCAATAAAGTATTAGCAGGTATATCTCAATATACCAACAATGCACAACTGGGAACTGAAATACTTAGGAATAAGCCCAAAAATATATGTGAAATACATGTACATAACAAACAAGATATTAAAGACTAAATATATGGAGAGATATATTTTTACTTAAGGTTCCGAAGGCTCAGCAATGGTTAATATGTCAGTCGCAGATAAATTTATAGATTTTACATTGTTCTAATCCAAATTACACAGTTTTTTTTTAGAAATTGACAAACCGTTTCTAAATTTTATATGAAAATGTAAATAAACTAAAATATCTAAAATGCACATGAAAAATTAGAATAAAGCCAGATGACTCATACTTAGTGATTTCAAGATTTGTTATAAAACTACAGTATTGAAGACAACATAATATTGATAGACAAATAGGTGAATAGGATAAAAACAGATAGTCCAGAAGGAAGCCCACATATATATGGACAATCTACTTTTGACAAAGCTGTAAAGAGAAGTAAGTAGATAAAGAAATAATGTAGGAACAATTAAATAATTATATGCAAAAAATGATCTTTGATTAGTGACTTGTTAAATATGCATATGTATATAAATTGATGCAAAATAGATTGCATACCTAAATGTAAAACAGAGAATTATAAGTGTTTTAAAAAATGGGAAATACCATTTTGGACTTGGATATTGAAAAAGTTTTTTAGATATGAGAAAAGGGTGATCCATAAAAGTACTGTTTATCAAAACTATAAATCCCTGCTCTTCAAAAGACACTGTTAAGAAAATTAAGCTATAAACCACCGAAAATTATATATTTTATAAAATATTTGTACCCAAAATGTATGAATAACTCCCAAATTTCAATAATAAGAAAATAATTGAAATCCTGGTCAAAAGTTTTGATACACACTTTACCAAAGAATATATATGAATGACAAAAAATACATGAAGATCCATCAATATATTTGGTCACAAGAAAAATGCCTTTTAAAACCACAATGAGTTAACATCACACTTATTACCATGACTAAATTAACAAATAGAAGACCCTAAAAGTATTAGTGAGGCTATGAAGCAACTGTAATTCTCACACACTGGAGATGAGACTCTAAAAGGGCACTGCTACTTTGGACAACATTTGGCAGTTTTTAACAGTGTGATGTATCACTACCACTTGGTCCAGTTCTTCCATCCTAAGTATTACTCACGAGAAGTTACAAGTCATGTCCATAAAGACTTATGTAGGAATATCCATAGCAGCATTATTCATAATAACCCTAAACTGGAAACAACACAAATATCCATCTGTCAATCAATGGATAAAAGCTGTGGTATATCCATCCATATAACAAAATATCATGAAACAATATAAGCATGAATATCTATAACATACTACAAAGTGGACCACCTTGAAATATTGATTCTGAATGAAAGAAGCCAAAGTAAGTACCTACAGTTCACGTAAAGAAGGAGAAAGATCCTTCTCACATGGTGGGAAAGATCCAAGTGTAAGAGATGACCAGAGAGGAAAAGAATCTTTTGAGTTAATGGACAGGTTTATTATCTTGATTATAGTGATGGGTGTAGTACACATACAAATTTATCAAATTAGTTCAATTTAGAGTACAACAATGTTACATCAACAAAGCTGTTTTATTGACTAGTCGCAGATGACAATAGTTTAAAAAAAATTGAAGAAATAACATTGAAGAATGCACTCTACCAACACTTGATTTTTTCTGAATTGCCTTTTATAAAGAAAAGAGGGAAAGTTATTTTGGAGTATAATATTGGACCTCACTATTTATTTAAAATGTTCTTATTCTCCCTCTATCATGTGACTCCAAACCTATGATTTTGCATATTTAGGTGTGTTAAACAGTGTTCAACAAAAAAACCTAGCCCATAGCTTTGAATTAAAAATCCTGAGCTATTAACACTTTAATGTTTAAGCCTAAGAGCATTCAGGAAAAGGTTTTGGGTTATATTTCATGACCTACTGCATCCCCTCTTTTAAAAAAAAGCAGCAGGTTTCACAAGAATCAGAGTCTCACAAGCACTGAAAAACTGTGAAGATAAGGAAAAAACCTGTATGTCTCCTAAGGCTTCCTTCTCCAGAAACTTAAAGGGCTATGCGGGTGCTGAGCAAGACTGAAACCATGGAGATCTGAAAGGCAGTTGAAACTGATGAAGTGGATCTCAGAGGTCCTATGTGTTAAAGAATTGAAAAATGAGAGATGCTATTTTACCCAGCAAAATTTATAACGTTATTCAAATAAAAATAACATTCTAAAATCATTCAATTCTGGATTCGTAAATACACTTTTAAACTGGTAAGACAGAATAAGTGTTTAAAAATATGTATTTCATTGACAGCCCCATTACCTATTATATTTGAGTGTTGCAAATACTTAAATAGTTGAGTAAAGAATATTTGCTCAGAAAGTAATTAAGGAAATCAGTTTTTTAATGAAAGCAATTAGCATATTCACAGTGCTTCCATTTAATGTAATTGCTTGATATTAATGTGTAGCATAGATGGTTTAGTTAAATTAGATTTAATTTGGTATAGACCATCAAAGCTTTCCAGTGAGATTAGATTTCACCAAGTAACTTGTGTTTCTAGATGAATAAAGTTTTAAGAATAGTGAGCGGTTGGACATTTTAATATAATTGAAAATTAAAGAAGATTCTTTCAATTGTAGTCAATTTTAAGCTTTTGATGTCATTATGATGCAAGTCATTATGATGCAAGTTTGCCTAAATTTAAGCAATACAGGATCCACTGCAGCATCACTTTGAGATGTCCACCAGTAACATTGCAGCTTTTGCATAGATTCACAACTGATTTTAATGATAGTGTTGGTCCAGCCAGCAGGAGTTCTTGCAGCCTTCTCTTGTGTAGAAAGAAGGATGGAGTTCCACTAGGAGAAACAGGAGTTTTTAACTTTCTTCACAGTTCTTTTTTTTTTTTAAGACCACGTGGCAGGCATCCAGAAGTCATGGGTCATTTTCTAAAACAAAAAGAAATACCTCATTTTGAGGGAGAACTGGCATTATCTAACTAAATGTGCTCGTGGAGACGTTAGTGAGAGGGAGCCTGGAAAGGACAGACCAAGGTGAAGGTCTTCCATCTGTGCTGTACCCTTGGGTTCTGCGGAGCTGCCATATAAGATTCTCTCACAATACTTACCACTCTTTGCGCTGAAGTCAGTTGCATATTTGCAATCACATGTGTTGCTTTTTGCTTAGATTAAAGTATTATTAAGAGTGAATGATTTAGAGCCAAACAACTCATATTCACATCTGAGGCCTGCCACTTGCTAGTTCCAAAATCTGCGTAAGTTGCTGAACATCTCTGTTCCTTTGCTTCCTCAAGGTAAAATGTTAATAATAACAGTGAACTACTCCATAAAATTGTTAAGATTTAAAGGAATTAATTCAAGTAACTTTCTTAAGGTAATACCTAGCACATAATGAACCTTCAGTAAGTTATCACTATTACTAAAGTGTAAGTTTGGGAAGTGCAGAAATATTTATAACTGTTTCTTCTAGTGCTTAATTCAGTATCTTGTGCCGAGTAATTTATACTACCTCTCCCTCCCCGCTGCTCCGGTCTCTGATGCATACAATAGTCTCAGAAAGGCCCATCTGGTCCCACAGATATTAAAAACCCTCCCCTAAATGCTCCAAAGGAAATGGATGCTTATCTCTCTTGATTAGTTGAGTTTTTTTCATCTTATCTGCTAGCCTATGAGCATTAGGAGGACATGGACTTTATTGATTCACCACTGTGCCATTAACAAATATGTGTAAAATATATGAGGAGCACTCATTGAATATTTGTTGAATGAATCGATTGAAAATAATAATTCAGCAGAGCTGACCTAGATGCCTCAATGCTAGTTGCTTACACTAATAACAACATTTTAAGCGACTAAACACAGAAAGCTGACATGGTAGCAGCATGAATTAAAAGTCAGACAGTGGCTGTTTTTATATTTGCACACTTAGCAGTACTTTCTACTTAACAGAGAAGTTACCCACTTTCATGTCCATAAGTAACCATGTCATTTGTATTAATCAGGAACCTGTATAAATGAAAGCAGATAGCGCAGTGCAACAAAAGCTATAATCCCCATTCGTTTCTGCCATAAGCGTTTTTCTTTAACTCTTAACAGGCCCTTTTGCTTTTTCCCTCACCCTGATTACACTTCAAACATGACAGTCAATCTTGCTATGTGCACTGTCTTGCACCTGAAGCAGAAAGGCTTCACTGCTCTTTGAAATCATCCCTCCTTTGAGATTATCCCTCAACAATGCTGCTCTCGCCTTGAGAATGGCCTTCAGGATCCTTATTCTTTTCTTAATGCTAATTCCTTGAATGACGTGGGTTTTCTTACCCAGACTAGCTGGGATTGTGGTCTGGGTATTTAACATGTTGAAATTAAAACTGTGCCTATGGGAGATTTATTTTTTTCAACAGGCATATTTCTATATAGTGGAAAAACCTTTTTCTTTAAAAATGGTAATATGACCTTATAAAGGCTCAAAGTCAACACCAAGATGCTGATTACATAGCTATTTCTTTTAGAAAATTGATCATATTTTTTAAAGAAACAGATACAAATAAAATGTTATGTTAGAGATTTCAAAATTAGAGAGCACTGTGAATATTATTTATCAATAAAACAATCATTTAAAATGTATAATATATACCACAATGTTATCTAGTAAATTTTTGTAAACAACACTGCATCATATACATAAGTGACAATCTGAGAGTCTCTCAATAGCTTTAACTTGTTGCATCTCTGCTTGTTTTATATTGTATTGTTATTGATTTTTGTAATTGTGCCTTGATGCCATCTATCACAGAAAAAATGCAGTTATTTGTTACCCATTACTAATAACTCTTCACCCATGTGGCTTCTATTCATAATTTCCTTCATTTTGTTCAGATCTGCTTTTAAAGGAAATGTTTGATTTTTTTTAGAGTTGGTGGGAACTCAGGAAACTTTTCGTGTAGGTAATGGGGCCAGAGCAGTAGAACTAATGTGATGTTAGTGTAGAACCTCACTCAGTTCTACACTAAGTCTAATGATCCACTTAGATTCTGAGATGAATAGAATATTTCATCTTTTTTTGTTTTTGTAAAAGAAACAACTCCTGCCACATACTTTTGCCACCTTCTGTCCTTCCTTACATCCAATCTATACCTTCTGCCCCTAGAAAGAATTCATTTTCCATTCACTGGGTCACTTTTGCCCATGATGGCATAGCTGGGTGTTAAAGAAAGAGATCAGATATCACTCCTGTTTCATGAGTCCATGTGGAAAGGAGACCTGCTCGTCTCTGACACCGGCTTCTTTGGGAGGAACTGTCGAGTAGAAGAGGCACCTGGAAATGCTTCTCCTATCCCACTGTTTTCCAGCTTCTCTGCCTAAGGTCTGGAGAGCAAATCAAGCTAGAACTGATCTCCTCAAACCAGCTGCTCAGATTTAAGGAGATGAAAGATGAAGCCAGAGACCTCCCTTAGACCTCCTGGTCAAAGCCAGATTCTCTAATGCAGCTTTAACCAGAAATTCTTCCAAAGAGTCTAGTGAATATTTCTTCAGCCAGAAATAAACTGGTGCTTGGTATCTCATTGAGTAGTATTACTCTTTGTATGTACAACTTCCTTGACCCAAAACCACAGAGAACAGGAAAGGTGACTGGTAGCATTTAGGGATACCCCCTGACACATACCCCATCTGTTCTATAAATGGTAAGATCAGGTGCACGTTAGCTGATGGCTGTATTTCAATGGGCCTCCCTTCAGACACAGTGAAGGTCAGCCTGTTAACAATTCCACATTCTGTACCATTAGGTCTGAAACTTAGCTCCACTTGGCTCAGAAGCTGAGGAACCGTAGTTTCGAGGTTATAGTTCAGTACTGATAGCCAAAAAGAGCTAGAGAATAATAATGATGACAAAATAATTTCCAGTATAAAAATTTTCTTTTATGTGATTCTTAAAATATGTCTATCGAAAAGCAATTATTACTTCCCTTTCTGCAATAAAAATCAGCCCCAGGGAAATCACATTGCCCAAAGACAAGTCTGAAATCCTAGCCTTTAACTACTGCAGAATTTTCCCTCTCAATCTATTCTTTTAGAAGATAAGACTTACTTTGCTAATGGTACTGATACGTAGAATTCTAACATGAGATATATTCATCTGTCTTCTGCCCCACCGTGGCCAAGAAAAGGAAAGAAATCTCAGGAGAAGAAACAATTTCTTTAGAATAGATGCTATAAAAGAGAAGGGAGAAAGAGCACAGAAGAGCAGAGAGGTTTTTGAAGTACACGAAAATTGCAGAAAAAAAAGAGGACCTGTTTCCTGGAATATGCACTAAATACTTCACAATTTTGCCTTATGCTAAGCTTGTCTATAGAGGCTCTTCTATGAATTGAAGTCCCATGACCTCAATTTCTTTCAGAGAAATCCTAATCAGAGATCTGAACCATCAGCAGGAGAATAGGACAATTATTCGACTCCAGACACTACTGAGCTCTGAATTGCCCAACAAAGTGATGCATGCTTGGTCCTGAGCACTTGGGTCCCCAGCCTTTCAATTTCATTGGAGCCTTCCCTTCCTCTGTGCCCTCAGGACAGCCAGCCCACCGGTGTCTTCAGAGTTCCTCTGTACCATCTGTCCTCTGGTCCATCTCTGCATTCCTAGCTCGCCTCATTGGTGCTGAAGCAAACTCAGACTCAACCTCTATCTTACTTCAGCTTCCCTCTAACCACTTGGATGTACATTTCCTTTCATTCCCTTCTCCTGTCTGATGTAGACAAGGAGGGAAAGGAAGAAAGCAAGCAGCACAGCATTCTATTATTGACAGGAAAAGAGGAGAAATGAGTGAGAGAATTTGTCCCTGCATATTTAGCAGTACGTACCCTCCTCATACTCCTCCAGTGAAAGAGATGCCTCAGCTGCCTAGACATCTCGCCTCACCGAGTCCCTGATTTCTCACCTGGGTTACGGGTGGAAATGATGCTGCTGGAAGCTATTTGAATGATTTCTTCACACAGTTGGGATGACAGCTATCTTTATGGAGGAGAACGGCTTCCAGCACCTAAGGGAGCATCTGTGCAACATAGTGAATGTCTTGCTTGGAATTATAATATGCTTAATTGAAACACTAGAAAGCATCCTTTAAACATCCTTTATACCCACAGCATTCTTTTTTTCCTCTCTTCCACTCTCTGTCTAAGTCAGTGTACTTTTTCATACTGAATAGTCAATAAATATTATATTTGAAGGTCTATATTATCTTTGTTGAATGAGTAAAATATTAAGGTGAAGTCATAAAGGATACATGCTTTACTGGTGAAAAAGTCAAAGACATTTTCTGCTAATCTTCCTCATCGAGTGTTCAAGTAGTCGTTTTTATTAAATAGTTCACTAACCATTTCTAGTGTTCAGTGATACAGAAAATAATATCTAAGTTATCATGAGTATTTTACACTTTCTTGGCTTTAAATGTTCAACTATGTGTGAATAAATACCTGAATAAAAAGCAAACCTAAAATAATCCTTTATCATTTCTCCTGTACCTGAGGGCGAGGAGGAAAGCCATTGCAATTCTGAACTATCTGTAGGATTCCAGAGAGAACTTTGACGTTAACATTAAGGACATCTACAACAATGGGTGGTACTTAAATAGTCTATCATTTTCAAAGCATTCCCACTGATGGTTTTTCTTTTATTCTCACAATTTCCTTTTGTGAGACAGAATAAGAATTATTAACACCATTTTACAGCTAAGAAAACTGGTGCTCAGACAGGTTAAGTGAATTGCTCAAGGCTGCATGCCTTGCAAACGGCTGAGTTAGACATTCTTTACTTCTGATCCTGTCATCCTCCACTGTGTTATGCTGCCTGCTTCTAAAAATGCATGACCAGTACCACAGGACTGCACCAAGGCAGGATGGAAGAACATTACGGAATTAGTAAAGTTTATCTTCAGGACACCTGTGTTCTTTCTGCACAGATCACCCCTCACTTGCTCAAATGCCACCTACCTCCCAGAATCCTGCCCTCATGTTGGCCTCGGCTGAGTATATTGTTCACTGCAAGGTATTTCTGTGTGCTCAACCTCACTCCCCAGAATTTCTCCTCTTCATTCTGCCCCTGTCAGTGTGATTCAGACTGAATTAATCATGGGTTTGAAACAACAGTTCTTGGGCCTCAGACATAGTGGGCACTCACACTTAGGAATGGGTTGAATGGACTTGTTGCCTTGGAATGTATGGCTACCTCACAAGGAAATTATGATAACAAATATGTAATTTGATTATGGCTCACTATATATACTGTTACTCTTCCTTTTCCCCTCACTCTCAAACACTACTGATCAATAAAGCACATTTTGACTAATGGTGATTCACTCTGACATTCTCTCTCACCAGGATTGTATCAGAAATCCCAAGGTCGAGTAGGGAGTTTGGAAAAATTTTCTTCCCTCACCTGGATATTCCTCCAGGGAGAAAGGGTGTCCCACCCCTCTAGACTCACTGCTTCACCCACTCTTGGTATCGTCACTGCATTTCAGCAGAGGTATTTGGTGCCTTCATGAAAAATTATTTCAAAGCAGAATGATAGGTTCAATGCAAGGGACAAGGGTGGTGTATAAATAATTCTGCAAAGATGGTTTTCTTATAAACATAACCGCTGTAATCCTACTGCTTCCTCATTTATGACAATAGAACCACTGGGTCAATTCTAGTCTCTGGAGGTGTGTTGGGAATGTCATAGAAGTTTGCACGGACTGAAGAGGACCACTGTGCGAAGGAGTACAGAGAAAGTGGAGTGGGGGAGAAAGGAAGTTAACTTTTATACAGCACTTCCTCCTTGTCAGGCAATTCATATACATTAATTCTCATAAAACCCTAAAAGTCATTATTAATATCCTTCTTATGTAGGTAAAAGAATTGAGTTTGGAGTGTTCAAATAGTCTCCCCTTGCTCATTAACTAGTTACATTTACATGTATATTTTATACTTTAACACTAAATTTTAATAAGCTCCTTAGACAGGTATGTACCTTATAAGTGATGGTGGCCAGACTTAAACCCCAAGCCCCTCTCCCTTCTCCTATGCCCTCCTCAATATATAAATTGTGCCGTGTGTGCTATTAGTAAATAGGGACAAAACTGTCTGTAACTTGTGCAACTTTGCATACCAAGGCAGTGGTACCATTTTAATAAGAAAATATATTTGTTCTTCAGTACTTAATCCACTAAGATGCAATGAACAATAGACATACCAAATATTCTATACCGGGATCTAGTCAAATGCCGGTGGATAGGACACACCTGAATGGATAGTGAACGTTACCCAGAAAAATAATTGTCTAAAACATAAAAAGAATGTACAGATTGTAAAAGACTATACATGGATTGCCTCATGAATTTCTAGTCTGTTATCTGACCATTTAGGCCAACAACACTTGTTTTCTACACAAGGAATCCGAGGACCTAAAAAGTAAACGAGTTTGCTTAATGTACAGTTGCTATGTGCTGTACACATATTATTTTCAAAGTAGACATCCCTGGGATGTCAAGGTGCCCTTCAATAATTGCAGGACCACCTCTGCAAGCTGTCATTATGAAGATTAGTTGTTTGTTTAACACTGATGGGTCTGGCACTGTACCAGGCATAAAGAATATGTGCTCAGCACCCAGGAGACACACTATCTAAATTAGAAAGACAAATAGCTGTTTTAAGAGCTCAAAGGGTGATTACACCCTTGAAATGTAAGTCACCATGTTCACATTTATATAAAAAAATGTTATTTTCCTTTTTCACTGCCTTAACAGCTCATAAATACCACCGAGATGGGAAGAATGACAATAAGAGCATTTGCGAAACTGTGTGCAATTGCTTGAGAATATTATTCATTTTAGTGAGTTTATTACTGGACAGCTGTTTACAAATTTAGGAGCAGATTGTTCCATGGATGAATGAATTTTGGTTGAAAGAGGAACATGAGGGACCTTTGAGGTCCTCACTGATAATATTCATACTAACCAGCGTTGCATATTTCCCCATAGGGAGCAGTTAGATTTTCCACACCAGTTGATTAGTGGTAAATATTGTCTGAATTATCCTGACAATGCATAGGAAATAAAATATATCTTTAGGGATGCTGAAAACCCAGATATCCATCTGGAACCAGGAAAAAAAAAGAGTTTTCAGACTTTAGCGTTGACATGCAGTGTGGTTTAAAACCCCTACAGGTTATGGTCTCCTTGTCGTCAAACAGGTTATATTCATCTGGCCCATCTGAGCGCTGAAAGAGGTCCCTGAAGAACCATTTTTTCAAAAAGTGTCATAAGCATAGGTTGGAATCGTTATAACTAATTTCAAACCCTAACTCTGACTCTTATTTATGTGACTTGAACAAGTTGCTTCAACTTGAGAAGCATCATCCCATTATGGAAAATAGGAATGATAATATCAGGATCTCAGAGACATTTTTAGAATAAAATAAGTTATTTTTGTCAAAAGCTAGCATAATGCTTGGTATAACATAGGTGTTCCAAAAATAGTAAATTATTATTGTTACTGTTATGGTTCTTCCTTAGGTACCTTAATCAGTTTAGGCAAGCTCTCCACCCAGAGAGAGTTAAATCTGTGGTTCTTTGTAATGTGCCGCAAAGAAAAGAGTGCTGGCTAAGGAATCAGATAGACTTAAGGCTGAACGATGTACTAATTTTGCAAGAAGTTTACATTCACTGAGCCTCAGGTTGCTTGTTGGAAATAAAAAGGGAATAATAAGGTATAACTCAGAGAGTAGTTATGAAAAACAAAATAAGATATTGTATGTGCGCAAAGGAATATCATAGGTATCTGAAAAATATTGTCTCACATATACACAGCCGTGTCTTTTCTGAGAGGTAATCTTTTTATTTTTTATTTTTTATTTTTTATTTTATTCTTAATGACACTTGGCATTCAATATTATTTTGTATTAGTTTCAGGTGCACAGCATGGAGGTTAGGCAATCATATACTTTACAAAGTGATCTCCCGATATTTCAAGCACCCACCTGGCACTGTACACAATTATTACAACATTATTGTCTATATTCCCTGTGCTATACTATTCTGTAACTACCAATTTGTAGTTCTTGATCCCCTCACCACTTTTACATAGTTCCTCATACCTGTCCCCTCCGGAAACCATCAGTTCATTCTCTGCATCTGAGTTTGTTTTGGTTTTGTTTGTTCATTGATTTTGCTGTGTTAATAGATCACATTTTATTATAATTCTCTATTTCATCCAGGCCACTATAAATGCATGGAATAAATCAACTTCTTTTATCTTCATAATTCAATACCCGAGTAGTAAGTGGTTATTTGTTTTACTGAATGAACAAATATGTATATTTCATTTACTTCTCAAAAATAACCCTAAAAAGTCAGGTCAAATACATGTTACTGATGGAGGCTGGGGTTGTCTATATGAGAAAAAGCTTCCATCTCACTCCAAGCATGGTTATTAAGCTATAGAAACTTGGGGGCTCAGTCCGCACACTTATAAGAACATTGTACAAGAAAGCTTCGCCTGCATCCCCAACAGTTTCAGAGCTTACGCAAAGCTGTAACTAGTGACTGAATCCTGATAAATACCGAAGCTAGGAAGATAGAGTGGGAATAAGAGCAAGCTGGATTGCCACCAAAAACAGAGTCAAGTACCTGTGTAGTCAAGTTCCTGTGAGTCAAGTACCTATTGTGTAGCTAAGCTTGATTGATTCATCCTGGAAGGATCTCTGATTGTTAAGTTTATGTGTCAACTTGATTACATCACTGGGCCTTCCACATGTTTAGCTAAATGTTATTTCTGGGTGTGTCTGTGAGGATGTTTCCCAATGAGATTGGCACTTGAGTCAGTAGACTGAGTAAAGCATAGGACTGTCCCCAGGGTGTGGATACCATCTCATCTGTGAGGTCCTGAAAAGGACAAAGGTAGAGAGAATTTGTTGTCTGTGCCTGAATACTTGAGCTGGAATTTTGGTCTTCTGCTCTCAGACTGAAAATTACATCATTAAGTCCCCTGATTCTGAGACCTTTACATTCAGGCTGAATTACATTTGGCCTTTCTGGACCCAGCTGTAGACAGGAGATGGTGGGACTTCTCAATGCTCATAATCATGCAAGCCCATTTCTCTATCTATCTATCCATCTATCTATCTATCTCTCCTTTTAGTTTTCCTACTGGGTCTGTTTCCCTGGACCACCCTGACTAATACCATCCCACTCAAGAGAGTCACCTGTCAGGATGTTGAGAGGGATTATCAAGGGATCACATGAAAAGGGAATTCCTATGTCAGAGATCTAGGTAGGACACCAAAGAACTCATAAGGAAACAATTAGGGTGTCTGTCACAGCAGAGATGGGAAATATCATAGCATGAGTGTGAGGGAATTGCTCTGAAAACAAACAAAAGAAATACATCTTCTGCAATAATTGAGGCAAACAACTCACAGTCTTCTCCATCAGCAATTACTCCTCCTTTCCAGGACCCAGGAGTGTTTTGTATCTTAGAGGAGAGGGACTCAGTCTTGTTTCTTAGAGGAGAGGGGTAGTTATTTGAGATAAAAAATACATGTTAAATAGAATAGAGTTCATAGTAAAATTACACTACAATAACAGTAAACATAGTTGAAGGAAAAACTGAAGATTGGGTCAGGGGGGAAATGATTCACTAGTGATTTGAAGGTAGGACAGTGTGCAGTGAAAACAAGGTCCAGAGTAAAGAAGAGGCAACGGGTAACAAGAATGAGGAGGTCAATGCTAAGGAATGTTTTATTTAAAAAAATCATCCCAATTGTCCAAAATATTTCTCAAGAAAAGATGAACAGCTAATTATGGATCCTGTTAGTGAAAATATTCTAGACCCCATTAGCCAGAAAATTGATGTAAAAATTGCTTTTTAAAATTTAATTTACCCTTTGCAAAGAACATTCTCATTCATTATCTAATTCACTTTTTTAAATCACTGTTCAATTCACTCTTTTTAAAAGTATTTTCTAAAAGCCTCAATTTTTTTTAAAAAATATATTTTATTGATTACACATTACAGTTATCCCATTTTCCCCCCTTTATTCCCCTCTGCCCTGCACACCCACTCTCACCCACATTTCCCCTTTTTAGTTCATGTCCATGGGTCATACATATAAGTTCTTTAGTGTCTACATTTTCTATACTATTCTTAACCTCCCCCTGTCTATATTCTACCTACCATTTATGCTACTTATTCTCTGTACCTTTCCCCCTTTACCCCCCTCCCACTCCCCCACCGATAACCCTCCACATGATCCTCATTTTTCTGATTCTGTTTCTGTGGTAGTTGTTTCCTTTTTTCTTTTTTAGGTTCAGTTGTTAATAGCTGTGAGTTTGTTGTCGTTTTACTGTTCATATTTTTTATCTTCTTTTTCGTAGATAAGTCCCTTTAACACTTCATGTAATAAGGGCTGGATGATGATGAACTCCTTTAACTTGACCTTATCAGGGAAGCACTTTATCTGCTCTTTCATTCTAAATGATAGCTTTGCTGGTCAGAGCAATCTTGAATGTAGGTCCTTGCCTTTTATGACTTTGAATACTTCTTTCCAGCCCCTTCTTGCCTGCAAAGTTTCTTTTGACAAATCAGCTTATAGTCTAATGGGAACTCCTTTGTAGGTAACTATCTCCTTTTCTTTTGCTGCTTTTAAGATTCTCTCCTCTTTAATCTTGGGTAATGTAATTATGATATGCCTTGGTGTGTGCTTTCTTGGATCCAACTTCTTTAGGACTCTCAGAGATTCCTGGACTTTCTGGAAGTCTGTTTCCTTTGCCAGATTGGGGAAGTTCTCCTTCATTATTTTTCCAAATAAGTTTTCAATTTCTTGTTCTTCCTCTTTTCCTTCTGGCACCCTTATGATTCAGATGTTGGAACATTCAAAGTTGTACTAGAGGTTCCTAAGCCTCTCCTCATATTTTTGAATTCTTGTTTCTTCATTCTGCTGTAGTCAAATGTTTATTTCTTCCTTCTGTTCTAAATTGTTGATTCAAGTCCTGGTTTCCTTCCCATCACTGCTGATTCTCTGTACATTTTCTTTTATTTGACTTAGCATAGCTTTCACTTACAACTCAATTTTGTGACCCTACTCAACCAATTCTGTGAACATCCTGGATTATCAGTGTTTTGAACAGCATCTGATAGGTTGGCTATCTCCTCACAACTTAATTGTATTTTTTCTGGACTATTGACCTGTTCTTCCATTTGCACCATTTTTTGTTGTCTCAACACACCTGTTACATAGTAAGGGGCTGAGCTTTGGGTGTTAACCAGGGCGGGGAAACCCACGTTGCTGGGTTGTGATGCAGTATGTGGGGGAGGGGTCTAAGAGGAAACAATGCCACTTGCTCTGCTCTCTGCCAGTTTTCCGTCACTTCTCTCACTATCCACAAGCAAGTTGGGCCCTTCTGGTGCTGATTCCTGGGTGGGTGGGTTTGTGCACATTCCAGGACCCTGTAGGTCTCGCCAACAAATTCTCCTGTGAGGCTGAGAGTTTCTCCTGCTGCTGCAACCCCTACAGGTGTTTTCAATCAGCGGTTTGAGGCTTTATTTCCTCGTGCTGGGACCCTGGGTTGTGTGGCCTGTCTGGCTCCCCAGTTGTTCCTCCCAGTTTATCTGCACATGAATGTGGGACCACCATTCTGCCAGTCACCACCTCACCATGAGTTCTCTCCACGAGTCCTCTCCACCCAGCTTCCCATGTCTGCCTCTATTACAGGTCTGTTTGAATGTTTACTCTTTAACTCCTTGGTTGTCAGACTTCCATACAGTTTGGTTTTTCTGTTACTTCTGGTTGGTTTTTGTTTTTAAATTTGTGGTTAGCCTTCTTTTGGTTGTGCGAAGAGGCACAGTGTGTCTACCTGTGCCTCCATCTTGGCCAGAAGTCTCAATTCACTCTTAAAATAAATATGGAATACTCAGTAAGAGCCTTGTGGAGAAACTTAGGGATGATCCTCAGTTGCCCAGAATAAAAGGGGACTTCTGGGAGTGTGGGCAATGAGAATTCATTTCAAAGGCAGAGATGGAACAGAGCTCCCCTGGATGGCCCTCTTCAATGATGGCCTTGTATTCCCCCTGCATGCAGACTACCTTTAAGAAGGCTGAATTCCACTCTTGCCATTTGTCCTGCTTATGAGATTTCCCTAAGATGCTGCCTCTCCTGGCAGAAGAAATGGCTCTCTGGCAGTGGCATCACTAGTCATTGTGACTTCCGAAGGCCTGTTTCACATTGACAGTACCTCCTTCAATTCACCCAAGCGTCTTGGATAATTTTCCCAAATATGATATTTAAATAGTGTTAGTTTCTTGTACCAATTTACTCATTGATGAGCTCTCATGCAGGTGAGGAAATGAGAAACCATTATAGGCATATATAAACCTGACAACTAGCCTATTTAGACAGAATTTTACACAGCAAACAGCTTTACTTCTAACACCCAGATAGCTGTAGCATATATTTCCACCATATGTCCAGCACAGCAGAGTGTTCAATTGCAACTTCCTTTATCAGAGAAGCTAATTACATCCTCTTATGAACTTCCCATGTTATATTTCCACATTGTATTTTTAAGATCTGACTATCTTTTTTGTCTTCTATATTTCATGTGTGACCTTGAAATGTCTATACTCTAAGCTCTGTCTTTCTCTTTTCCCCCTCCAACAAGCTCTCTTTCCTATTCACCAATCTGTTCTCACAGTCTTAGCCACCCACTGTAACTACGCCTTGCCTGGGTTCATTTTATCCCTCAAGGCTTCCTCTTTAATCACGTTTCTTCATTTTCTGTGTCCTTGGTGGCCCTATAAATTCCTCAAACTTATACACTGCTCTTTTTTTAAATTTCCATCTAGAAGGAAATTTACAAGCAAAGAGTGACATGTGATTAATCACATGCAAATTCATGCATGTCTTTTCTTTTCCCCAAGGCATTCTTTCATGGAGCAGACACAGATTTTTTAAACAGAAGGCATAGTAGCAGCTTAAGTGTTATTGTTCCATTATTTTTTATAAAGGTGTTGATCTGGCACAGACAGTGCCCACTATAGTAATATAAGGAGGCAGAGATTAAAGTGAATAGGAAATAATTATTACACAAAAGGGATTTACCATATTAGGGTACAGATAAGAAAATACTACAGTAAATATAGTATAAATGAAGTAGGATAAACTTCAGGAGAGGTCTAAAAAGAGGTCTTGGGACATTGACAGGGGTATATGCCATGAAAGTAAAGTAGATCAAAGCATTCTTTAGAAACGGGATGCCTTTGAGTTGGATGGAGTGAATAGTGAAGAACAGAGGGCAGGAGAGACTGAGAGAGGGTGGAGAGACTTTCCAGGGAGAAAGTATGAGCAAAGACAAAAACAAAAACAAAAAACAGGATATACAGGGTTATTCGGGAAACAGCAATAACCTTCCACAGGACAAGTTTACTGACCTTTGCTCTATCCAGTTCAGGCTGGTAGAGCAGCTTAACCCTCTGAAGTCAAGCAGGGCCCCTGGCTGCTCAGTGCACCACCACCACCACCACCAACTTAAACCAGAGCTTGAGTTCACTTGCTCTGGCCCCAGGGTTTTCCTGGTGGGAAGTGTGGATTCGGCAGAATTACTTAGATCTCTTCATCTAGTGAACTTCTCTGCAGGGTGTCTCCTAGCTGCCAGGCACAAGAAGAAAAGGGGAGGGATTTGGAGGAACAAGTATGAAGGACACGGGGATGAGGACTGGGGGGGGTAGGAAATGGGAGGGAGGTGGGGAGTATGGGGTAGGGGGGTGGGGTTGGGATGGGAGAAATGGACAAAAAACTGTACTTGAAAAATAACTAAAAAAAAAAAAAGAGTATATTCTCTGGTTAGGAAGCAATGTGCTCAGTTTAAACTTTATTTCTAACAGATGATGAAGCTAACTGCAGGTTCTTGTATTAACCACCTAGTGCATCCTTATTCTTAGCCTTGATTTTGAACTTTTCTCTTCATGCATCAAATTCTGGTTTTAGAAAGAATGGGATGAAAGAAGACATCTAATTTTAAAAACTTGTAAATGTGTTTTCATTGCTTTCAAGCATCACTGCTTCTTTCTTTAAAATACTCTTATAAGGTAAACTAAAATCAGTGTATCATATCTGCAATCAAAGGCTTAAGAATGGTTCTAAGGACATTTTTTTTTTTGCTTTGTTGCTATTAACTCCTATCTCAAAGTTTTTCATCAGGCCAGAACTTTCCTCTCTCCCTCAACTGCTTCTATACAACTTTTCAATGTGTGTTCACTCCATAGAAAGACACAGAAAGATTATTAAAGCAAATTTGTTTTAATGAGTTTATGCTTCCACAGGATTATATAGGATAAAAAGTGGGTTTGTTGCTTTTATCCTACCTCTGGGGCAGGCTTCAGGTTACATTGGAGTGGAGATATTAATAATCTTGTTTTTTCTTGATAATTTCATTAGTTATGCATTATTCCAACATGTTTGTTTGGTTTAATAAGGACACTCACTAGGACAGTACATCAGAGAGTTATATTTCCTTGCTACCAATCTGTACAAAATCAAAATAAATAAAAACATCTGCCATTTAAACAAACCTTATAGCTATAATCAAGGTTAAATTGTTATTAATTTATATTTTACATAACCTGGAAAAATATTAGTTGTATTCTTCTGCGTAAGCATTAGCTTTAGCTACTCTGCGACTCCTGTTTCTTGTATGAAAGTCTGGGATTCATATCTTTCAAGGTAGAAAGCTGAGTGGCCACATCAACTGTTTACAGCAACTAAGGCATGATATGTAGTTACCCTCTTGTAATGGAAAGAGCAGCAACAATATTAATCATTTTAAATGTCCTGATTCAAAAAGCATACTTCTCTGGGGTTAAACATCTGGCAATAAAAGTTGGAAAATAGAGGTGGAATGGTAGAACTGTAACTTGTTAATACAGATGTTAACTAGAGATTTTCTAGTCCAGGGTTCAGCAAAGCACAGTTTGCAGGGGAAATCCAGCCTTGTTCATTTGTTTACAGATTATCCGGGGCTGCTTTTGCACCAAATCCAGAGTAGTCACAACATGACCATGACGGTATGGTCCACAGCACTGAAAATATTTACCACCTGGTTCATGGCAGCAAGGGCTCGCTAACCTCTGATTTAGTCCAGCTCCCCTCATTCTGAATGTGTGGATGTTGAGTTAAGAGAGATGACAAGGATAAAGTAAGAAATAGGTCCTATATCTCTTGTCTCACAGGCTGGAACTTCAGAAAAAATTTAAAGTGAATATTCTTTTCCTATTAATCCAATAACAGTCTAAGCTCTTGTCTGCTCAGACCAATTACTCATTGCCCCTGAAAATGCATCATGCACTTTTACAAAATGCCACTGTTCATATTCCTCCATCTGCTTGGAATGTCAGTCCTTCCTGCCTTGTCTGTCCTGAAAACTCCTACTTATTCTGTAAGGCCTGAATGAGATGTCATGTCACCTCAGTAGCTTTCCTTGATCTCCCTCAGCAGAAATAATGGTTCTCATCTGTATTTTTATAGCAATTAATGGGCACTTTTTAAGAAACATGTCAAACTGACACAGCTAAGAATGAATAATGTCAATCAATTGTACATCTATAAGAGGTCAAAATGGTAAATCTTCTGCTATATATATTTTACTATTATAAAACAAGAAATAATAGAAAATAAAAAGATGAGCATTGTTCATGCACCATCCTGGGATTCTGGCATACACATTGTGGGACCCAGTTTTACAGCAAAAGTCATTAGTGTCTAGCCTGTTTGAAATGTTCATGGAACCTATCTGAATGCTGAATTTGTTCTTTCTAAAGCACTTTTTTACTTCCAGTTTTTCCATATATATATATATATATATATATATATATATATATATGAATATGAGAGAGAGAGAGAAACTATGCTAACCATTTTTCAGTTGTGGTGATAACCACTATAAAGTCCTTAGCAAGAATAAGCTACCTAAAGAAAAAAAAAAAGAATAAGCTACTTAAAATATCTCTTTGGCACAGTTCATTCTACATTTTCATCTCCAACATCATTCTAGTGTCTTTGGCGGTGACCTTCATTTCCAAACTGTTCTAGGTCTACCTCCACTGTGCAACCCACAGGCTGTGGTGGAAATCACTGGTCCTCTAGTGTAAGAGGTTATATAGCAGCTACAGACTCTCGTGGAAAGCTCAGACTTAGGAGAAGGAAATGATTGTTTTAATTACAAGATTAATAGCCCTGACTATTTTTGTTTCCATCAGTAACTGGGCAAGTTTGAGCAAGTGTAAAAATATAATTCTTCTGCATTTCTGCTGACCTACATGGACAGGTGGAATATTCATCTGCCTATAGTAAATGTCATGTAAACAAATCTTACCTCTGTGAATCCTGAACTCTGTTATTTCTTGTTTTCCTTCAATATCCTCCCCTGTCAGAATTAGTGGGAGAAAAAGAAAAAGGATGTAGGAGAGGCTTCTGTGAGGATTCCCTGATTAATTGTTTCACACAAGCCTTCGGAGGACAGTTTTAGACCCAATGATAATGTTTGTTTAAGATATACTTGCTGAGACCCAAATTTATTCACCTTTAACCCCTGACACCTAATAGAGGGCCAGAAACAAAATAGGCAAACATTGACCATCTAATTGTGTCATATAAGGGAGAAAAATAGCAGCACACTGCTTCAGAAGTGGTCATACCCAAGACCTTGGTGAATTCGAACATATTCAGGTTGAATCCCAGGCACCCAATCACCTTGCTTAACTTGTCAAATTATGTGTTTAAGGAATATAAACAAAAGGCACAGAAGATAATTCAAAAGTGGAACTGAAACAGAAAAACAAACATGTGAAACAAATACTCTGTGTCACTGGTGATCAAAGAAACGCAAATGAAACATCACCTTTAGTGTGACTAATGCTCCAAGGGGAAGATAATGCAGACATTTTAATCATATCTATTTAATGTAAGTTGGCTAAGCTTTTTAAAATGTAATTTGACTAAACCTGTCAAGGCCCTAAAGGTACATTTTAATCCAGTGATTGAATTTCGGAAAAATCTATCCTGAAGAAACATTATAATGTATAAAAATTCTATGTTCAAGATGTTCAGCTTGCTGTTGTGTATAATATCAAAACTTGAGAGTCCATTAAAAAATGGAATGTGCCTCAAAAGTTAAGCAAATTGTACATTTACTCATCATTTTTTATAATTTTTACATGTATGTTTATAAAGTGCTTAAAATAAATTGGAAACAGGATTAAAACATAGTTAAGTAAAAAAAAAAATTGACCATAATACATTGTGATCACAGATATGTAAAAGGACACACACAAAAAAAACAAACAAATTTAAAAAACAGAAAAAAAACAAAAGCTAATGAAAAGAAGTATAGAAAATGCTGAAAGGAATGTCATAAAAATATGACATACACAATATTTTTATATGACATATAAAAATATTGAGAGGCTTTCTTTGGATTTTTTTATTATTGTGTATTTTTTCTTATTTCTTTGATTCCAAATTTGCTCTAATCATGTATAACATATATAATGGAAAATATGATTTTTAAAATATTATTACATTTTTATTCTAATTACTGTCGTGTCTTTAAGTGATTAATGAGATTAGATATTTAAGTAGTTAATATTTTACTCAATTATTTTACTACTAAAGGGAAGCCAAAACATTCTGTTTTCTTTAGTTTGCCAATTTTGCTGCTCAAATTCAATGTGCTGTTATTGCTATGTACTAATTATGTCAATTTGAAAATGTTATATACAGATATTGCCTTTCTTAGCCTCAGTTTCCTCATGTGTAAAAGGGTTATAATAATAATAATTACAATAATTAATTCACAGGGATTTGGTGAATTATTAGAGGAGATAGTAGACAATATTGAGAGCTGGTACTTAAAAGCGTTAGTTCTTTTCTTTCTCAAGAATATCTCTGTGATCTGAGATAGTACAAACCACCATCATATTATCCATTTAAGCTGTCCACAATACAGCCTCTTGGTTTAAAGTTAAAAAAAACCCAACAATAGTGCACATGTTTAAAACTGAATATCGGGCCCTGGCCTGATAGCTCAAGTTGGTTAAGATGTCTTTATCCACCAAGACTTCGGATTTGATCCTCAGTCAGGGCACAGGGCACATACAAGAAGCAATCAATGAAAAAGTGAAACAACAAATCCAATGCTTCTCTCTCTCTTTTCCCCTCCCTTCCTTTGTCTCTTTAAAATTAATAAATAAAGTCATAGCCAAAGTGATAGCTGGTAACTAATAAATATTGTTAGAGGTCACACAAAGAGTTCTTGACTCTGTCCTTAATCATTAAGGAATGAGGTTTTTTAAAATAAATAATTAAACAAGCAAACAAATAATAAAATTGAATATCAGTAAGGATATAAAAAGAAAATTTTCATCTAGTCTTATGGAAATGATATGCTTTTGGGAAAGGTTTTAGATACCCTTTAGAATGAAACCCTTACACCATTTCTAATGGGATTCAAATACTATTAAATGTATTCTAGTGTTTCAAGAATAATGGTACAAGAATATTTTGGGAAAAATATGAGTCTTGTTAATATGCTAATTTCACAGGCATATTTTTACTTGACAACTGTGAGTATTGTTTTAATTAGAATCATACTTACATTCTAATATAAAAATTACCCCTAAAAACAGTCTTAATTTCCATCAAGGATAATTTATTTTATTCTTTTCACTTTATTCGTGAATCCACACCCGTTGTAAATTATCTTGTCTCTTTTAATTAGTAGCCTAAAGCAATCTTCCTATTTTTCACTCTTCTCTGCTCTTTATATCAATTATCTTTATTTCTTTTTCTTTTTCAATTTTCCCTTCATTTGTATTTCAGCATAATAAAACCAGAATAAAATGATAATAAAAGAATTTTGCTGGCTTTTAAATAAAAATCTAATTATATTATTTTCATTTATTTCTAAATAGTGGGACGGTATACACTTTAGTGAGAAACAATGGGAAAAATAAGGAATACACAAATTTAAATGATCAGTGTGCTCTACTTGGAAATGTTTATTTTTATCTAACCACATGGGCCTTCAGAATAATAGAGAAATTATTTTCAATTGTTTTGTATTTTGCCATATTTCCTGTGTAATTTCAATTTAGGCCAGTTATATCACCAATATAAAATAAGCCTTTTTAAAAAAAAAAGTTTCCTCTTTTAAACCTTTAGAGTACCATTATAATAAGATATGCTAATTATACATATGCAACTTGGCATACACAAATCTGAGTTTTTATTGTAAACTAATGGTTAAACTGGTACAATTAAATGTCTCATGTGCATATTTTTTCACTTTTCTGAAAAATACGTATTTAATTAACAATCTATATAATTTGTTTCTGATATCAGTAACTACTTCAATAACTTGAAACAATATCCAATGACATAAAAGACACATCTTGGAAATAATATACATCTACACTGGGTCAATTTCCCAATGAATAAGCTATTTAGTAACATAATTAGCTCTGAGAATTAATTTGTATGTCAAATACATCAATTTTGCTGAAATCTCCATTCAGATATAGCACTTTGGAGGAAAATTTAGCCGGAGTTTGAAGAGAGAAGATTTTTCAGTGCTGTTATGTGACCTAAATCTGAGAAACAGAAATATTCAGTGTCACCTTATAATGAGAATTTGTAAATTTAACAACCCTTCCCACAGTAGGACATTTAACAGCGGCTTATTGCATCTCCTTTCTTACTGCTAACTAAGCTGACTGAACTACCTTCTTGTATTTTTAATGGATGTATTTCTTTAGCACATAATAGTATTTTATGGCTCCAACATTCAGGTTACTTTTTCTAATTTAATTGCCACCTATAGAATGCGGATGGTGTTCAGAAGTGTAGATTAATGTGAGCAGAAGATACATTTTCACTATACACAGAACATCAGTGTTACACATTTGCTTGGCTGGTGGTTCTATTTCCCTTATTTGAGGTCAATACTGGTCTTCATCAATGTGTGGTAGTAAATCTGTGTTTCCTACACATTTCTCTTTCAGATATCCTAGTTTAAAGATCACTCACATCCTTAGCTTCCAGGAGATTTTTTAAAACATTGTGATTTTAGTTGTTTGGGAGATCTCTTTGAAAATCTAATGAAAGCTATGAAATGTTTTGCCAGGAAAAATATGTCTGCCAGCTCTCTCACTCTCTCTGTCTGTCTGTCTCTCTCTCTCTCTCTGTCTCTCTGTCTCTTTCTCTTTCTCTCACACACACAATTATTTTTACTTTTTTTTAAATCCTCACCTGAGGACATTTTTTATTGCTTTTAGAGACAGAAGGAGAGAAAAAATATTTATGGGAGAGAGAAACATCGATCAGTTGCCTCCCATGCATGTGGATCAGTTCAGAGACAACACTCCAACCAACTGAGCCACACGGGCCAGGGCCACACATGCTCTATTTTACATGCCTATTCAGGAGGTTCACAAAGTCTATTGAAGCTTATTGGTGGACACACTCAACCAGAGGTATTCAGCAAAAAATGTTCTGATTATTCTTTGAAAATCTCTTTCTTAAATACATTTCAATTATTTTCCTTCTTCAAACCTGGTCTTTGGTTACATGTCTCTGCTCTTTGAACTTCCAAAATATTGAGCTATTGGCCTGGATGTTTTCTGGCTACCTCACTATGTCCTTCCATTTCCTGACAATGTTCCTTTGTCCCTCCTGCCCCTTGTCTGTTAGACTGGGTTCTGAACCAGAGTTTTTCTAACATTCTTCCAGCAAACCTTGATCCTGGAATTCAGTTTAGACCTGAAGCATTTCTGTAACAATGCTTTCTCCTAAACATTGCTCCAGAATTCTCAATGAAATATAATCAGTGCCCCAGCAAGATAACTTTTTCTTGCATGCCAGTATATGTGGAGGTCCCCATTATATATATATATCCCACATCTTAGCTGAAAGGAGAGACAGAACCAAGTAATTTTTAGGAAGTATACTCATTTGTTTGGTTAAAATATAATTGACTCAGGCAATTTGTATAAATGGAAGTTAGACAGCAATTTATAATAGAAATCTACATATACTCTTCAAAGTATTTGGGACACTTATTTCCCTACTGCCACATTTCTTTTTAGCAAATGCATACAATAAACGAGATGGCTTTATGTGCCATTCTATTTTATTTTTCCAATCTAACCATTTGACAAAATTTAATGACTAAACATCCAAAGAGTAGACATCAAGGAAAATGGGAGAAAGGATATTAAACGGCTGTGATCACCTGTAATGGGAAAATATTTCCTAATGGAGAGTTCACAGTGGAGAATTGGGTGCCGTTAAAAGCTCAATTACATGGAATAGTTTTAGTTCTTCTCTTTTTCTTCCTTTTTGAACAATCTTTTAACTGTGTGTTAACCAGAGATCCCCATTATTTTTATTTGTAATTTCATTATTAAAATACATTTCTCATAGTCTTTTTGCTAATATGCAATGTATGAAGCAGACACTAACATCTAAAATGGTCAATGGCAGCTGTGCCTTAGGTCACCACATGACCATCAGGGGTCACCATGTCATGTAGTAAATATGACCCCAATCAGATGTCACTGGAAAGGTTTGTAGGTTGTTTCTATTTTTGACTTTTGGTCCATAGGCTGGTGCTCAATCCACTGAACCTCACCAGCCAGGGCACAATAATGATAAATAATTTTAACAAAGGCCTAAAGAATTTCCAATTGCACAGCTGTGAGCTGGGTGTGTGTGTATGCTGCCTATCTCCTCATGGTAGGTATCAAGTCACCAAATATTCAGCATTGTTATTAATGATAAAGATGGAAAACTGTAGCAAATTAATGATATTTACCGTTATTGCCAAGTTAGAAGGCAATGAAACTCTAGCCAGAGAATAAAAGAAAAATTCAAAAGGCATTGAAGATTTTATGATAATTAAAGGGAAATAACTAAATGAGTTTCCATGGAAAATCAGGAGCTTAAGCTTCTGGGGGCATAAGGGGAGGCATAATTATGGGAAATCTAGCTATTCAGCAGCTGTGAAATGTGATGGTCAAATGCACCCTGAGGATTATAACAGACACCAACTGTATAGTAGTTTTCAATTGTTTGGGCAGCAAACGAAAGCCCAAGCTGATAGAAGCAGAACACTAAGAGGCGTTCACATTCTGAATAAGGAAGTCAAATCTTGATCAGGGGGTCCCTTGACTTGGAATCAGAAAGGTTTTCAGTGGTTGAGAAACAAAAGCTAAAGGTCTGGGAGCTAGATGACTCATTTCTCTTATAATCAGAACTATAATGATAAGTTAAGTGACATTAGTCTGGATTCTGCAATTTGCATCTTTTAATTCTATTCACTAAATATCTCTCAGATCCACTCTTCTTTAGCCATTATGTCACCCTCCTAACCCAAACCACCATCATTGCTCTTATGGACAAACAAGAGTCCCCTCAGTGGTAGCCCCCCATCCATTTCTGCCTTCCTCCAACGTGTTCTCCAGATGGTCACCGCTGATGGGTGTTTCACAATGCAAACCGATCCACCCAGAGCCTGCTCCTGGCCCCAATGCATTGCCTTTCTGTGAATTTTTGAAGGACATTTTTCTTAAGATAAATTACTTCCATCTGTCAAAAATTTGTTATGAAATACTTGCTTTGTTTGAATAAGACATTTTATCACTGTCTACCAGAAAATAACCATAATAAATATATAAATATAGGATGAATGCAGGGTGAAGAGCACTCACTCAAATGTCCTCTGGTTCACTGCATTGCAGGCACAATCACATGTGCAACACACAGCAGCCCTGCATCTCATGCTCATTATGAAAACTTTCAATGGCACCCATTTGTCCCCTAACTTAAAGGCTCAGAAGCCTCACATTTGTGAGGCTCTATCGGGGGTGTCCATCCTGCAGCCCACAGGCTGCATGGGTCCCAGAATGGCTATGAATGCAGCCTAACCCAAATTCATAAATTTATTTTAAACATTATGAGATATTTTTGTGTGTGATTACATGTCTCAGTATATGTAATGTGTGACCAAAGACAATTCTTCCAGTGTGGCCCAGAGTTGCCAAATTTTGGACACCTCTGCCTAGATCTGTTTTCTGCCCAGGTTAATCCACCTGTCTGAGATGTTGTTTTCAACCCCACCTCACACCCTCATTGCTTTTCTATCTTCCTCTCCTCCTTCATATCCTCAGTAGGAATGTCATTTCCTTCAGGAAGCTTTTATCTGAGACTAGATGAAGGTCACCTCAGTCATCTTGTACCTCAGAGCATCACAGACTCCCATTCAGCGTCTCATATGGTAGAATAAAGGTTCCATGAGAACAGATCATATAGCAGGCCTGGTCAGTGCCTCATAGTTCTTGACACAGAGGTGTGAATATAGTTAAGTACTTAGTACATATCTGTGGGTTGTGTAAATGAAAGTTGAGGTTATAAAATTGTGCTATATAATGAATAAGCCTATGTTACATTGTGAGTAAAATGTCTTAATAAAAGTTATTTTACAGACAATAAAAAATCAGAGGAAAAAAGCAATATGAAATTAACATTTGATAAATTAGAATTGAGATGTATGATTTTAATTAGTCTTGTTCCTGACTACAAGTTCTAAATTTATTCCCTTCTTTAAATTGGATCTTACAATATGAAAACATCTTCCTCACTGCTCCATGTATATTGTAGGTACTTCAAAACTGAATA
Organism: Artibeus jamaicensis; assembly: GCF_021234435.1. Lineage (NCBI taxonomy): Eukaryota > Metazoa > Chordata > Mammalia > Chiroptera > Phyllostomidae > Artibeus > Artibeus jamaicensis. The sequence goes on from NW_026522056.1 coordinate 20,034,133, forward strand.
GCTGAATACTAGGTCCAAGACATGGTGGAGTAGGAGGAAGCTATGCTTACCTGCTTCCAGGACCCAACTGGAACTGCAACTAAAATATAGACCAATCATCCTGAATAACCAGCTGAATGGCCTTAATGCTGCAGTTAAAGACATAGGGTAGGTGCCTATTGTGGCTCAGTTGGTTGGAGATTGTCCCACAAAGCAAAAGGTCACCAGTTTGATTCCTGGTCAAGGCACATGCCTGGGTTGCAGGCCTGGCTTCCAGTTGGGGGTGTATGTGAGAGGCAACTAATTGGTGTTTTTCTTGCATGTCCACATTTCTCTCCCTCCCTTTCTCTCTCCCTTCCCCTCTGTCTAAAAATAAATAAATAAAAGGTTTGTTTTTTTAAGAGTACACAAGCAAATTCAAAATACTGAGTACTTTCCCTGGGCTCAATTTCTACTAACTTTATACCTGTAAAAATGTAACTACTTTTTAAGAATTTAAAAATTTCCAGGCATAGCATCTAAAAGAGTGTATGTATTATCTCATATAAACCCCATGAATGCATCTCAGGAGGTGATACTATTATTGTCTCCTCTTAGAGATGAACTCACTGAGGGTTAGAAAAGCAAATGAAGTATCTTGCCCAGGGTCGCATAGCTAGTAAGCGATGAAATAGAAATTCCGATCTAAACCCAAGTTCGGTCTGTACACTGTTAACTATGCACACGCTTCTGCTGAGGAAGAAAAAGACTCACTGCTTAATCCACTTACTAGTTGCATGATGTTGAGCAGATTAATTAACCTTCCATTTTCTCCTATGTGAAATAAAAGCAAGAGTGACACTTACTTTATATATTGTCATATGGATTAAATCAAACAGTATAAAATTAAATATCCAGGGCACATGGTGAATATTTTTGTTACTCAGCAAATGCAGTTGACTCAGTAGATAAAATTTCTCTTAAAGTTGGAAAAATAGTGAAATGGATGAAAATTTTTGAAAAAGTACATATTCCTAAATGCATATTTCCTAAAAGTACATATTTCTAAACATTCCTAAATGTTTAGAAAAAGTAGTAATTTAGCTTTTCAGCCTTATTTTCTATATTTAGACAAATGTATGTCACTGAAAAAGAAGAAGTGTGATATTCTTTTGCTACCAAGGCCCTTCAATTGGTTTAAAAGAATTTGCAATGAGATTGTTAATGACACAGTGTATTTCAGGTGGGTGGGGTCAGTGCAACAGCAACAAAAAGCCCGTGAAAAGACCATAGTCTCTTCTCACATCAATCTTCTGCCATGAAAGATGCTACCATCACCAAATTTTAAACAAATTCAAATTTATTTGCCAGTGTGTACTTTTGTTTAACTAGCAACTCTGTCAAACTGACAGTGCAGAAATGGATATTACTTTGTATTTCTTAGCACACTAAAATTGTCAGGTCTATATTTTAACCTTTACAGTCATTGCCACCATCCAGGGCTTGTCATAAACTCAGCCTCATTCAATCCTTCTCAGAGCCAACGTGATCAGATAAACAATCCCGTGGTCCAGACACTGGGGACGGTTTTATTTTGTGACTGAGCAATTGATATGCCAGTTAATTAACATAGACATTACTAACCTGGCCAAAATTATTAAACTTTCATAATAATTTGTTATCTTTTCTACATCCTGAGTATTCCTTTAGTTCAACAAATAGCACACGCAAATAAACATTTTCATGTATTTCACTTCATTGTTTACAAGAGAAGGAATACTTAAAGCTATCTTCCTTTGATATATATACATATATATATATCTATATATATGTATATATATGTATGTTTTAGATCTGCTTGTTAACACCATGTTTCTTATAAAAGAAAAATATTCAAATTTATTTATTTTTTTTCCATCATTATTTATCCCCCTTATATCCTCTTCCAACCCACCCCTGCAGTCACCACACTTGTGTCTTGCATAGTTCTTCCCCCTCTCCTCTGCCCCCCTATCTCTGTGAAAATAAAAGGAGCAAACCTGTAAAGACGAATAAAATTAAAAGAGCAAATCTAAAGAACGAACCTATTTTTTTCCAGGTTAGTGTTCTCAATAATCACACTTAGTAGAGGCTGGAATAGCCTAATTGCACTTTCATTTTGCCCACATAATTACCTTAACTGAACTCAAGTCTGGTATGTTGATAGTCCCAGCATCATCATTAAGCTAAAAATTGAACATTCTATCTTACCCTGAAAAATTCCAATTAAGCCCATTTGGAGCTTTCTACCAAATGCCAGCACTAATTTCTTTCTGTAAAAGATCAAGGATGCCAGGATGTCACACCAGAGAGAGGCCACTCATCAGCTCATTAGCAAGATTGATGAACTATATGGGTAGTTCTTACTGTTGAGAGCATCTCAACTTGGACTAAAGTCGCATCCTGAGACCATATGGGAGATGTGGAAGGTCATCTCTCAACTTTACGTGGGAAGTTCAAAATGGAATGCTCTAAGGAGCTAAACTTGGGGATGATGCCAAATCCTAAGAAGACAAATGTTATTTAAGTAGTCTATCTACTGACATAAGCAATACTACTAAAGTTCTTCTCACCGCTCTGGTTTCACCTCAGTAGGAAATGTATGTGCAGGCTGATGGCTTTCATTTTCCTCTCACCTTTCTCTTTATCATTAAAATATGATTCTGTTGTCTCTAAAACCAGAGTTAAAAATGGAACGTAGATCCATCTGCTGATTTTTTCATTAGTAGCGAAATAAGCACTGATGAGTACATTCTGTATTGTTTGTGTTCTTCAGTGAATTTTTAGAATATAGGCCTTTGAATAAATAAGTAATTTACCAGCAGGGCTGTCAGAGTTTAAACGTGGTTTCACAAAGGAGCTACGTGGGCAAGAAAGCAAAGAGCCATTGTGAAAGTGTGTCGTTGAGGTCACACACTTATCAGGGGGAAGATTTCATTGTCAGCCCAGTCAGGACCTTCTAGACTCACAGGCTTGCCTTTTTTTTTTTTTTTTTTTTCTTGATTCCCCACAGATGATGGGTTGATCTGAAAGCTCAATGTTTTCTAGAGAACACAGCATTGAATGAAAGCAGTCAGAGGCTAACTCTAATGACTTACTAGAGTAGAATGCAAATTTATCTCTGTTTAGCTACTGAGATGCCAATGCCCACTCTCCATTGTGCTCAATGTACTGTGGAAATGAAGTTAATCTTTCAAGTCTCGTTTGGTCAACATAAACCCTGAGCAGATGAAGAGAGATTATTTTGAGAAATATTTAGTTTGTGATATGGTAAAATTTGAAAAAAAAAATGACCATGCAACTGAGGATATAGCCCTGCTGAAAAAAAAAAAATACAGCATTTCAAAAAATTCTGTTCCTACCCAGAATAAAAATTCATGAGTTCTTCCTAAATCTGTACTTTACTCTTCCCTTGTCCACTTAGACAGTGTCTCTTTTTATTAGGATTTTTTTCCTTCATTAACTTGATGGAGTCACAAAATATTCTTTTGACTTTGGTCATACTTTCATGATACTATGACTTAGAAAACTTAATTGGAATTAGGTATTTCCAATTAATCAAAGATAAACAGATCTCTGAAAATAACTCACATTCCAGAAGCTGTTCCCATCCATTTCATATTGTTCGATCCTATTTTAACTTTACTTCCAAGGTCTGGGGACATGTTAACCCATTTCTACATGATGACTAGGAGAAGCAATATCCATTGAACCCTTTCAGGGCATGGAAGGGGAGGAAATTTATGATCTGCCCCTGCTGCTCCAGCTAGTGGCATAATTACACATATGAAACTGTACTAAAGGTGAAGTGGAAGAGGGAACATTCAAAACAGAATTAGCCACATGCTGAAGGAGAGAATGAGATGAGGTACAATACTCTTAAAGAAAGTGTTCCGTACATTTATAAAGAAGATGAAAAGGAAATCTATTAGAAATTGAAATACACACATAAATCTACTAACCTGTTGGTTTCCTTTGAGAGTTAAAATTAAAAGCTTTCCCAGGTAAACCCCAAAGTAGGCTAAGATTTAAGAAGATGATAAAGTACCCGAATTACTTTTCCAGCTTCATTTTCTACCATTCTCACCCATTTGTCTTTCAGCCACTTTAAAAAGTCACCATTTCATAATTTTGCTCGTGAAATACAACCTAATACAGTATTAGGGCAAAAAGCATCTTGTTTGTGTATTGTTATTTATTTATATTTGTAATAACAACCCTGCTGTTAAATCTCCTTTTCTAGCACTGGCTACTTTTACGATTTTAGTCAGAGTATGATAATTCCATAAATCTTCTTTTCCTGGGTAAAATTATAACAGTATAGAAATCTCAGAAACACATCTAGCTTTTTAGAACATGCCAAAAAATAAAGTTTAAAAATAATAAAAAGAAGAAGAATTATGAGCATCTGGATGGAAAATAGTAGGATATGATTCAAACCATATTGCTCCCATATCCATTCCTCCTGGCTGTGGCCCCACTCCAAGGCAGGGACAGCGACAAGACAGACAAATTGCAGTTCTCCTAAATGTGGAGACCTGTGCCTCAAGCCCAGGCAGCATTATGGAAGGTGGCAGGATCTCACAAGGGGACAGCACACGCGTTCCAGAAACCTGGAACTGGTCCCCGGGCTCCCTGCCTCAATGGCAGCCATTGCATGAGTGGGGGTGGAGCTCAGGTCCCTGAGACAGTTTTTAACTCACCTGGAATAAAAATGCCTGACAGGGAGCTGTAGACTGTGTTAATAAAAGTAATCCTACCTACTCTAACATTATCAGTATTTGTTTAGTATGTTGGTGTATGTATGTATGTTATTTCTGTCAAATATGTATGTCTGAACCTATATAATTTTTATTAGCCAGTCACCCCAATAAATTCAATAAAAATTTAATAAAGATATGTTTGAATACACTCCTATATATTCAAACAAATTTATGCCCTATGTATTCAAACACAACAGTAGTCTATTTCTTACTGACATCAAGTTCAAATAGCAGTCTGTGACGAAAAAGGTGGCTGTCCTTCAGGCTCCCAGGTTCCCTTCTTTTTGGCCTCTACCATCTTCTACACGATCTTCTGAATTTTCATACAAAGCCAGTAAGTGGATGGCAAAGAATGTGCAGAAGTAAGAGAAGTTTTATTCTAGGTGGGGTTTCCCAGTGGACAGAACTGAAGATGAAGACTTGCATGCAAGTGGTTTTTTGAGGAGCACTCTCAGTGATTCCCATGTGGAAAGCAAGTAGGTCAAGGGCTGAAAATGAACTGCCATGCACGTGCCAACACTCCTCACCTGCTGCCAAAGGGAGGTGAAGAGCTCGGGTGGTCCATGTGAGCAGTGTCCTACGGGCTTCCTCTTTCAGCCAAAATGAAACGACAGGGATGAAATTTACTTTCCTTCTTTAATTAAATGGAAAAATTAGTCAAAATAGATGAAACAATAATTTTAAGACATGAGACAACAGCCATATTTTCAGCCACAAGAATTTAACACACTGGACAGCAGTACCAGACAGCAACACTTTCACGTCAAAGTAGTAATTTAATTTTAAATTTCAAAGCTGGGAAATGTCATCTAGAAATATGTGTCCAAGAAGAAGAAATGGATTTGGTAAATAGCTAGCTTGCCTCTCCCAAAGAACCAGTATTTAATGGCCTTAATGTATAGCAGTGCAGAAAGGAGCGCACAGCACACTGTGAAAGATTGATAGAACTTCTATTCTGAGAACAGGGATGCTGACTGCTGAGTTTTGCACTAGTCACATTGCAGAGGTAAACGTCCTCTTTGTTCTCACCAGAACTTAAAAAGAAAACCTTAGAGTTGTATATAAAGAAAGGCCTTTAATTTTGTTTTTATTATTTTATTATTTTTTGCTTTATTTTGTTTTGTTGTGTCATTAGTGGAAGCCAAGATTAGCAGTGAGTTCAACATTTTTCTGAATGGTAGGGTGAAGCTAAAGGAACAGCAAGAGACATCCTCACAGAGATAAGAATTAGGATCCAGAAAATTACTCTGATTATAATCATCTCCTTTACATACATACATACATACATACACACACACATTAACAGAATTATTGAACTTGTCCTGAAAGCTTCCAAAAGATAAGAAATAATCTTATGAAATAAGATCTTACCTTATTAAGGAGAAAGGGGAATCCAAGCAACATGCACTTTACCAGTCTTTTCTTTCCTGTACATTTATAACACACACATATTGACACAATAGGTTTTTGTTTCCCTTTTCCAAATGTCCTTTTCCATGACATTGACCTTTTGAACCACAAAAAATGAACTGATCCTTAAATGGAAGAACTATGGGCAATATGCCTCAACAACATGGTAAGAACCTAAATATTTCTTTCGACCTCATGCTCTACAATAGTGAATGTCACTTTAACAAGGTGCTATCTTTCTATTTCCCACTAACAAAACACCATCCAATGCTGCAAAGGCAGCAGTCAATCCCAAGTATCTCTAGCCCTTTGAATCCAGCCAGCAGGGACTGAGTTAACTCCTTCTAGGCTAGCAACAAGGGAATTGATGCATTGCCTATTTTAATACACCAATTATTAAAGGGCCATTTTGATTGGCAGTGGAGCAGTGACCATTTGGGGATGCCAGGTCACAGTGTGTAGCGAGCGACCAGTAGCAGAGTGTTGTAGACCGCTCTGCCTGATTTTAGGAATTGTATCTCTACCCCTTGTGGCTAAGGGCGAGAGATGACCTTTGGAATGCCAGCCGCAGGAGACAAAGCTTGTCTCTGGTAGCAAACATTGCCTCAATTCCTCTCCTTTCCCCCAAAGCTTGGTAGGAAGTCAATGACGGGTAAGACCCCTCACAGTGAGGGACAACCTAAGCCAGACTCATTCACTTGGGAGGCCTTCATGGAATGACTCAGGGGGGCTGTAATAAGGAGCAATGGACTCTCGCCCCCCCACCCCACCGTGCCTTTGACATAGCCTGAGTCTCCATGTTCTCTGGGAGAAGTGCTTCCTGGCTCTAATCCTCTTAAACCTGAATACCTGTGGGAGAGAGGTGCAGCTCCTTGCCTTATAAGAGCGTGTCTTGGGGAAAATTCTGGAATCACAAAGACTTGCTGATAAACCTGTGAAATCTGCTCTGCTAAGAGTGCTTTGATTCATATGATAAAGGTCCGGGAGGAAATGAGTATGTCTGCCAAAGCTTCTACAACTCTCTTCCTGACAGACTGTGAGTCGGACTCTGAGGCCCTCAGATCTCTTTGTAATGTTATCTACTGTTTGATCGTTGGCCACCCTATATTCCTGAGTATTACAACCCAATAAAAGGCTATGGAAGAGGGCACTCAGGGCCTTTTTCTCCTTGGAGGAACTGGCCGCTGCTGGCCTTTGTCTCCCCAGAGAAACTGGCCACAGCCCACCCCTCCTCCCCAAACAGATCCAGCATGTCTTGGCCATATATTTACTCATTCACACATGTCTGTGGCATCGGGGGGACTCGAGAAAGAAGTCGTCCCCACAGCAGAGGACCCAGAATTTAGGTGCCAGCCCCAGAAAGCCTGCAGAATAGTGATGGAGAGGGGCTACCCCTTAGAGCAGAGCCCACAATCCCCCAATCAATGCCTGGTTAAGATTATGACTTTTGCCCCAATATTTTTTTATTAACCACACAAATCACCCTGAATGAACTAAAAGGGGTTTTTAATAGCTTTTTGCTTTCAGCAAACTCATAAAGTGGAAAAGTCAGCCCACAAAATCTGAAGAAGAGAGTTTTAAACATAGGTTTCCTTTCCTTTTATTGACATTTAGAAGTAATATAATTTAGGATAAACTACCAAGATGAAAATATTTCTTTTCTGCATTTTTAAAAATGTTTTATTAGAAAGGTAAAGAGATCATTTATTTTAAAACACCAACATTGCATGAATAATATGGTGGTATAAATTTAAAATTTTGAATTATTTACTAAATCATAAGTGAATATATGTGAACATGTGTTGACTTGTTGGGGTGTCTGTGTGTGTTTAACTTGTGTTTTAGTTATTAGTGGTTCAAGTAATTTACACAAATTTACTAAATTATTCAGAAGAAGAGAAAATAAATTAAATATGAAAGGTTCATATTGTTACCAAACAAGAGGTCCGAGGGGGGCAATACTTGGCCCACCCAGGGATGCCAAAAACTGCTACAGAACAGGGGCCCTTCCCAAGGACACAATACTAGTATCTACTGGGCTCTTCTATCTGCTGCCAATTGGAAAGACATCTCTCAATGCCAGAGATTTGTGAAAAAGAAACAAAATGTTTATTTAATGCTATTTAGGCTTAATGCCTCCACTAAAATATCAAAGTCCTTTAGGGTATACACCTACACCCACACAGAGCTCCCTTCTCCCACTGTCCCAACTCCGGGTACTGTAAATCAGGAAAAGAGCACACATCTGTGTTTTAGGCTGCTGGCACCATCAGCTGTGTCACTGTGCAGGCAGGATCTCTTGTTAATGCAGTCATGTGGCACCCTCTCACGGTCCACTGGCAAGAGTTCTTTGTACGAAGTTGCAGTCAAAGTCTCTTCTGCTTTCCAGGCCACTTGGCCAAAGGGGGCACCCCAAAGCTGCGTGGGCCTCTTCTACCAAAGCTGCAGGGGTCAGCACTCTGACCAAAAGTGCATGTGGCTTTCTTCTTGACCTGGCTGCAGGGGTCTCCATTCTGGCAAAACTGCGTGGTTTTCCTTTCACCTGGGAAAGAGGGGGTCTGCACTCCACCAAAACCATGTGGCTCTCCCCTACATGACTGCAGGGGTCCTCACTCTGCCCCAAACCACATGGCTCTCTCTCCTCTTCACCTCCGCAAAAGGGCGTCTTAACTCAGCTGAAACCACATGGTTCTCTTCCCAATGGCTGCCACGTCTGTGTTTAAATCTCCTTACCTATCTTCCTTTGCGGCCCCATTTCCGACTCCTCCTACAATCAGTTACACCTGCCAGGACTCTCATACCTTCCCTGCTTTACTGGGCTGCCATCATTAGTCTGAGCAGGTATGGCCCCAGGGCGTGGAGCCAATCAACTTCAAGCTCTCACGCAGACGCTGTAACTCAGGGGACCAACCCCCAGTTACATCCTGGGTAGAAGCCACTCCCTTCTTTCTGGCTCAAAACCTGGCCACAGCTATTTAACATATCTATGAAACCAGTCAAGGGTTGTAGATATGTTAAATGACCATTCCAGAGGTTAGTTGCAAAACTGTTGCTATGCAAAAACAGCTCTCAATGGCCCTGGCTCCATTTGTTCCTTCCCCCTGGGGAGGGTGGTGAGGACATCTTAATATTTCCTGGACACCCTGAGCTCTGGACCCCATTCAAAATCCCTTTCTGGGGCTCTCCTCTTGGCTGCACCCTGTTACAATAGGGACTAACTCCCAGATTTTTCATTACACCAAATCCTAATGCAAGTTTTTATTTTATTTTGTTTTTTGTTTTTTTAATTGCCAGGATAAAATTCAGTAAAATGGGGTTAAAGAATGTCACCCAAATGAGTAGTTATAAAGAGAGCTAAATTTTTTTCACAGCTAGGTGATAAATAAGCAGCTATTAAAAGATATCGTGACGGGATGGAAATGCATCTATGGTACCATTTATCAGCCTTCATTATAAATGTAGTTTAAATTCATGAAAGCTAAGCAAGTAAATAAAAAATGTGATGAAAACAAAAGTACAGCCCTACTGTGTGCTGATTTAGATTTTTGACTATATACAATTCTTTGTCTGAAATATTGCAGCTGAAATTAGAACTATTTAAAGATGCAACTGTCCTTTTGCCTCCACATTTAATCAAATTCCCATAATAATTATGTTAATGAAAGAGAGCAGGAACCAAGACTTCACTTACAAGGTAGAATGTCTGATGAAAGCATTTAAGGTTGCCTTTTCTGAAAGTTTTAAACTATCCAATTAACATCTATTTTAATTTAAGTACCTCTGAAAGTTTTAAGCAACTAAACAATTAACATCTATTTTAATTTAAGTACCTCTGTCAGTCACGGTGGTTCTATTCCAGTCAGTAAAAAAAAAATCTACCAGTTCCTTCAAAAGGTGTAACTTTTTACTTTACATTCAAGGTAACAGCTGTAGAGACACATGACAGACATTTAACATTTACTTCATCTTCATTTAAATATAGACTCGAGACAGTCTGTCCATTTCTAACTTTATTTATCAGAAGTTGTTTGGAAACCCATGCATTACCTTTCACTGCATAAAACATAAAGCTTTGGAGCAATCACAACTACTTTTTGTCAAATCAAGTTTCAGCCAACCTTCATGACCAAATTGTGTCAATACTACTGGGAAATACTAGCTTTTTGTCTTTAGATTCAATTTTAAATGCTCAATATACTTCTTTCTTTAACCTCTGACTCAGGAAAGAAAAGCCTGCAGGCAATGCCAATTTGATTTAATATGAAGGTTCTTGCTTTAACTACATTGCACTGAATGGAATAAAAGTTTGTGTTAGAATTTCATGCACCATGATTTTTATACATCATCAGTTTTATAGTTTATTAAACATTACTTACTTTTTTTCATCAAATTATTTTAGAATTTACCATATTTAAGATGTGGTAGTATTTTCTTCTTTGAAAAATAAATACGAGTATCCATTAAACATAGTTTACTGTAAAAGATTTCATCTCACTTTTAGATAATGGTTTTTTTTTTTACCACATTTGCCTTCCATTTAATTTCAGAAATGTTTCTGACTCTGCTAAACTGAGCTTATTTGCTTCTCCTTAATGAATCGATTGTAGTAGTTTGGGTTTCATCAATGAACAAGTACATGTAGTTATTAACACAAAGTATGTAGCCTCTTCCCCCAATTGGTACTCTGCCCTTTCCTTTTCATGGTTTAAAAATCTAACACAAAATCAACTACACTGTCAGAGAATTCTCTTTCCTCTAACCTTTGGGCAACTCTGCCAGTTCAAGAAAGTAGATGGCTTATTCTTAAATAAGTTTTTTAAAAAATAAAAAGTATATATATCAGCTTAATTTACAAAAGAATAATAGCTGAGGGCTATTAGTATTTTTCACAATGTACTATTTATATTTGTTTATGTAGTTTATTTTTATTTTATTTATTGGGGTGGAATTGGTTAATAAAATTATATAGGTTCCAAGTGTACAATTCTATAATCCATCAACAGTATATTGTATTGTGTGTTTACCAGCTGAAGTTAAGTCTCCGTCTGTCATTATTTATCCCCCTTTTACCCTCGTCCACCTCGCCCTGGTAATCACTATAGTGTTTGTTGTTTGTGTCTATGGGGTTTTTTTCTTTTCTTTTTTTTTTTTTTTTTTTGCTTCATCCCATTGACTTTTTCACCCAGCTTCCCAATCCCTCTCCCCTAAGATAGCTGTCGATCTGTTCTCTGTATCTATGAGTCTGTTTCTATTTTGTTTGTTAGACTCCACATATTGTTACCGAACAAGAGGTCCGAGGGGGGCAATACTTGGCCCACCTAGGGATGCCAAAAACTGCTACAGAACAGGGGCCCTTCCCAAGGACACAATACTAATATCTACTGGGCTCTTCTGTCTGCTGCCAATTGGAAAGACATCTCTCAATGCCAGAGATTTGTGAAAAAGAAACAAAATGTTTATTTAATGCTATTTAGGCTTAATGCCTCCACTAAAATATCAAAGTCCTTTAGGTTGTACACCTACACCCACACAGAGCTCCCTTCTCCCACTGTCCCAACCTCGGGTACCGTAAATCAGGAAAAGAGCACACATCTGTGTTTCAGGCTGCTGGCACCATCAGCTGTGTCACCATGTAGGCAGGATCTCTAGTTAATCCAAAGTACTGTGGCACCTTCTCACAGTCCACTGGCAAGAGTTCTTTGTACGAAGTTGCAGTCAAAGTCTCTTCTGCTTTCCAGGCCACTTGGCCAAAGGGGGCACCCCAAAACCTTGTGGGCCTCTTCTACCAAAGCTGCAGAGGTCAGCACTCTGACCAAAATCATGTAGCTTTCTTCTTCACCTGGCTGCAGGAGTCCCCATTCTGGCAAAGCTGAGTGGTACTCTTTCACTCTGCTGAAACCGCATGGCTCTCTTTTTCAATGGCTGCCGCATCTGGGTTTAAATTTCTGCACTCATCCTTCTTTGTGGCCCCATTTCCGACTTCTCCTACAATCAGTTACACCTGCCAGGACTCTCACACCCTCCCAGCTTCACTGGACTGCCATCATTAGTCTGGGCAGGTATGGCCCCAGGGCATGGAGCCAGTCAACTTCAAGCTTTCATGCAGGCCAGGCGCTGTAACTCAGGGGACCAACCCCCAGTTACATCCTGGGTAGAAGCCACTCCCTTCTCCCTGGCTCAGAACTTGGCCACAGCTATTTAACATATCTATGAAACCAGTTAAAGGTTATAGATATGTGAAACAATCATTCCAGAGGTTAGTTGCAAAACTGTTGCTATGCAAAACAGCTCTCAATGGCCCTGGCTCCATTTGTTCCTACCCCTGGGGAGGGTGGTGAGGACATCTTAATATTTCTTGGACACCCTGAGCTCTGGACCCCATTCCAAATCCCTTTCTGGGGCCCCCCTCTTGGCTGCACCCTGTTACAATATGAGTGAAATCATATGATATTTGCCTTTCTCTGACTGACTTATTTCACTTAGCATAAGATTGTCCAGGTTTATCCATGCTGTGCAAAAGGTAAAATTTTCTTTTCTGTATTATTTTGAAGTTATATATATTATTTTGAAGTCACCCAACCTGGCTATTATGTAGTTCCTGTTATATTTTATGTCATTAGGTCAACTTCATTTCTTCTTTTTTCTGATCATCATAACATGAAATAGTACACCAGGACTAAGGATATGTAGGTGAATCAGACTATTCACACATTTTCCCAGGATAATAATAGACCTCAGTAAACATTTATTTTTTTAATCTTCATAAAATGTGGTCTTTTAGTTAGTTATAAATTTACTTGAGTAATCATTCTGTCTACATTTCAGTATTTTGCCCAGAGTACTATCAAAAACTTCCTTTTCAGGCACATTAAAAGATGCTCAACATCACTAATCATCATGGAAATGCAAATTTAAACCACAATGAGATATCACCTCACATCTATTAGAATGCCTGTCTTCAACTAGTTGAAGATGGGATGAAAATGGAACCCTTATAAATGGTTGGTAAAAATATAAATTAGTCCCACTATTATGAAAAATGATATGGAGTTTCCTTAAGAACTTCAAAATAGAGCTATCATATGATCCAACAATTCTATTTCTGCACATACACCCAAAAGAAACAGGGTTTCAATGAGATATATGCACTTTCACATTTATCACAGCCTTATTCATAATAGCCAAGATATGAAAACAATCTAAATGCCTATGAACAGATAAATGGATAAAAGAGATGTGGTATACATACACAATGGAACATCATTCAGCCATGAGAAAGGAGGATGTCTTTCCATCATGCTTGGACCTTGAGATAATTATGCTGAGATAAGTCATACAGAGAAAGACAAGTACTATGTGACATCACTTATATATGGAATGTGAGAAAAATCAAACCTGTAAAAAACAGTAAAATGGTAGTTACCCAGGAATGAGGGGTAGAGAGAAAAGATTGATAGTGTTTAATTGTACCAACTTGTAACAAGGAGTAAATAAGCCATGGAGATGCAGTGCACAGTGTAATAAATATGGATAATAATAATGTACTAAATTATGTAACGTGATAAGCATTGCTACAATGACAATCACATCGCAATATAAAATATATCAAAATAACACAGTGCATGATCAATTTTCACAATGTTATATGTTTAATTTATTCAGTAAGTAGTCTGTCAAAGGTACTATTGAACTTCAGATATAGCATGCGTATAGCATTTTTCAAATCTTCCTGTTCAAAAGGTCTACTAAAGAAAAATATTGATAATTCAGGATTACTTCAACTTAGTTCGTTCATCCCACCCCTTACTGCTTACGTGGAAGCTCAAAAGCCATCTTACCAAGTTCACTCTAGACTTATATCATAACTTTATACTCCAAGACATATTATTATATTTGCTAAAATGTATTGTTACTTTTTAAACATGATTGCCATTTCTTATTTTAATTATTATTTTTCACAATTGCATGCTTCTGTGGCCACAATAAGTAAATTTCAGTGAAACTACTAATTTATGTCTTGGGATCCAGAAATTTCCAAAATGAGAAGCGGCCTGAAGCAAACCAGAAACAGGAAGAAGAAATAGCAGGTTGTCAAATGTTGACATTATTGTGGTAGACACGGTCAGCTCTGTAAGCTATTTCTTCAGACTTTGACTGAATTAATTTAGAGAGTGTCATAATGCTCACAGTCCAACATGTTTACACCCTAATGGTTTATACCAACCTAATAATCAACCCAACCCACCCTTCTCCAGTTCTTCCTTTATATATCCTGGAATGGTTAAGTACGTGGGATTAAAATATCAGCTTATTGTGAAGTCTAAAGAGTGGAAGAGAGAAAATCTATTTACATTTCTTTGCTTTTTTGTAGTTGCTGTTGTAATTGTTGAGAACAAAAGAGTTGAAAGAAAACAATAACAGAATAAGAATATGTATTGTCATGTCTTTCTGGATAGCATGGTATATAAGAATTAAGAACAAATGGAAATATGGTTCATCAAACTTTATTCCACATAGCCTATGACAGCCTTTTTCAAAAATAAGTCCCTACTCAAAGAACTTGTACTCAAAGTACTTTATTTTGGATATTTGGATTACTTAGACTTTTTCAGAAAAAAGGATTTTCAAGAAGATATGCATTAATACTGTATATACATTCTTCCCATATTTTAGCCAATTTCCCCATTTGAGAATATATGTATTTTGGAAGCCTACTTAATATTGATAGCTTGTAACATAAAAACTTTGAATACAGAATATATATACACACATACATATACGTGTAATGTATATGTAACAAATATACATATATGATCCATTTAACATTTTATGCAGTTTCTGTTTAAAATGTATTAATACAAAACTGGGACTATTGACAATTATATCCATAGACCTTTTCTTTAACCTCTAAAATACATATATCTGTTATTATTTTTATGTATATTCGTATATCTGTTTACTTATTTGCTTAAAAAATGGGTGAGTATTATATGAAAAACATTCCATTAGATTCTAAATAATGCTAATATTTAAAAAATAATAATAACAGTCTTTACTACAACTACTTCTAATTCTTTCAGAATTGATAATAAGAAAAACAAATGTATAAACCAACAATTATCTTGCAATATGATAAAGTGAGTATATGTGCCAGGTACAATGAAAGCAGAAAGGAAAGCATAGCTTGTTTGCCAGAAGTGGATGATTAGATGGGTGGGAAGAACTGCTAATATTTGCTCACAGCACGTCAACAATTGATTGCTCTACTACCACACAATCCATCATCTCCTAGTTGATGTTGCAGATTTGTGCTTCATTTCCTAGATCAGTGGTACACATTGCCATGTTACTATTAATAATTATACAAAATACTTAAATTACAATCAGTAAATTTTAAGACAGTATGCCCAATTAACGTTAATTAATAATAATAATATCAGTGCGCCTAGGACGACGCTTCCTTCTGCACTTGAGATTTTTCAAAGGCTAGGGTACTTTTCCCTTCCATACCTCTCAATCAGTTGCTTATGTTTTAGCAAGTACATTTTCGAAATCAATATAGACACAATACATCCTGCCAATATTATCTTTAAAATGTGAGGGGCTGGGTCACTGGGGAAGAGGAGGAACTGTTCCATCATTAGAAGACTTAGTGTGATGACATTGCTCTTAGTTCTCTTAATGACCATGAAATCAAGAACTTGGCTTAGTTCAACCAGCCTTACCTGCCACGCTACCCCTGTGTGCATCTGCAGGGCATCACGCCGCAAGGGAAAATGGCTTTTTCATTGGATAAATGGTATAGCTCATGGGCACAATGCCATGCCTTTATGACTTCAGGTTTTTGCAGTACTTGCTAGTAAACACTCAAACATTGTGATGGAGGCATTTCAGGCCTCAGCACAGGACACCTCAAGCAAACAAAAATATCATAACTCACAGGTGTTACATCTCATCCATAAATTACTCGCAGCTATGGATGACAGTGAGGAACTGACCCGCATCCGTCTCCCTGTTGCCATTCAGCTCTCGGAAAGTCTATGAGCAAGAAGTAAAACATGATTTATGGTAAGTTGCAAGATACCGCGCTTGCATATTGCTGTGTGTGGAGCAGAGATCAATTCGTGGCTTACAAATTTGTCACAGAACAGTGCATCTTCCAGTCTGCCACCTTCAAATTAAGTGTCATGATAAGAAAGAAATATGGCAGTGCCATGGGGGAAAAGATATACCACATTTTGATTAGGTTACAAAAATAGTGTGGGGCAGTAAAAGACGGGAAACTGGAATTCTCATTTGGTCACAACATAAAGTATAAGATCTAGGAGATTGAAACAGAAAAAGCAAATGCAATAAAACAGAAGAACAGTAATCCTTATAACCAAAATGAAGATGGCATCTGAGGTTATAATGCAGGGAAAAAAAATGTTATTGGTCGTCAACAAGGGAACTGTCCTTCCTTCAGCTCCTAACATCATTCTCTAAATATTGTAAAGGAAGCCAGCTTATAGCTTTACCAATCAGATAAATTTATGCCAACATCACCCTTCTGGGAACATTTATTTGAAAACCTTCTTAATTTATGTATTTCTCTTTCACTTTACGATTTTAAAGGTGAGAAGAGTTAAGGAGGGATGATCAAATGGTGGATGACTTTATTTTTTTTCTGTATAAACAAGTGTAAATTATTCTTATTTTATGGCTTAGACTTTTAATCTACCTTGAGATAATGAGTAGGGCAATTACACAATTAGAACTGTGCTGACGAACATAAACGTGACTTTGCAGATGCATTTCTGCCTGTATAGGACTTTCCAGAAGCTTTGTGAGGTTGAGTTGAATTAATTCCAGTTGCTTACATCAATGCCTCAAGAAAAAATGAGCAGATATAAACTTTGCCTTCAAATTTCTCCTCCTGTAGACAAGGAGCCAAAGAGCTCTATTGTCTATGTTGACTTAATTGTGGGTTTTAACTTGACAAATGAAAATTACTCAGCTTTTCAGTAGCGTAAAATTCCTTCTTGAATTCTGTCCATATTTGCAAACTTGGCATGTCCGCATCTGACTTCCTGAGCCTTTTCTTAAACCTACTACCCCACCTCAGTAAGAGTCATCTTCATCAACCTAGCTGTTTACATCTTATACCTGGGGATCTTGTTGATACCTTCTTCTCTATTACCTCCTACACTCTGCACTTCTCCAAGTTCAATCAGTTTTATCTCCAGAATAAATCTGAGAGGTATCCAGCTCTCCTTCCATGCCCGCCTTCAGTGTGACGCCTCTGCCTCTCTTCCCCCTTCCACAACAACGGCTTCTCAACTGGGCCCATCATTTCCACTCTCTAGTCCAATGGCCTTTTAAAAAATAAAATCTAAATGTGTTCCCTCTGTTTCGTAGAGCACTCAGTGTTTTTCCATTTCAGATAAAGTCGAATGTAAATCCCTAATGTGACACACAAGATTCTTCAGTTTTTGGCTTCTATCTACCTCCTCAGATGAAACTCGCATGGCACCCTCCTTCGCCCTGGTGATGCCCAGATATCCAGGACCATTTTCAGTCCCCCTTTTTCTATTCTTTTCTGGTCCTGTTCTCTGTACTCAGAGTCTTTGCTCCCCATCCCGTGCTCCTAACTAATTTTCATCCCATGGGTGCCAATTCTTTAGCTGAAGCTTGTCCCTGATCCCTAATCTTGCTGGATTTGTCCTGTTACCTTCTCTGCCAGCATCCTGCAGTCTTATAACACTTAATGAAATTGCTATTTTTTTAATTTTATACCTGTTTATTTAATCTCAGCTGTGCCCACTGAACTGTAGGCTTCATGAAGCAGACTTTGTATTCACGGCCAGCATCCTGCACGTGGTGACATCATCCACATGTGCAGCCATTCCAGTCTCAGCCCACAGACTCAGATACATATGGAGGACATGACTGTGTCTTTATTTCCTTTAGTGAACATGGATTCCATTCCAAGGGTCCATTTTATAGGGCCAGTAGGAAATTGAAATACAAACACCATTAGGATTCTAACTCCTCCGAGGGTCACATGAGGACCCAGGAGTGACCCCCAGATGGGAAGAGCCCATTGTTCTTGAGCCTCTTTGTTCAGCAGGGTTCAAATCACAAGGACCTTTCTAATCTCAAGCCTCTCTCTGTCTCTGTGCCATGTGTGGCAGGTGAGAATTTTAGTCATGGTTGAATGGGTGCTCACGATTCAGTCTCCTTCTGTTGACTTTCTTTCTGGGGTCCTGTCAGCTTCCCAGGGCACCACCAGAGAACATGAGGTTTCCCTGCTCACAAACAGCTCTCCTGTTCCCACTGGAAGGGGGGACCATTCTGGCCCCCCTCTCTTCCCCAGGGCTCGCCCCTCCTCTCTTCTCACTGTCCTCGAAGACACTTGGGAATGCTGCATCCTGTCCTTTCTACCAGCCACACACTCTGAAGCCACTCTGAATCTGCTTTTTCATCTTTAAGAAGGAATGACCATAGTACCTATTTTTATGGAATTAGTAGAACCTTAAAATCAATAAATATGTAAGCAAAGGACCAGAGGGATCCAATGAACCTGACAGTCAGCAGATATGAAGCAAGTCCCTGGGAAATGGAAAGGGTCAGAGCTTCTTAAAGGGTGAACATAGCTGCATCTGGCAAAGACCAGGTGGAACTTTCAGCATTGCCATGTCACCATCTGAGTATTACTTGGTGGGGAGAACAGTCCTCATCTCCTGGGCTCGCTGTGAGGATAGAAAGAGATCTTAGAGGAATGACTAGAAACAGGTAAGTCAGTTCAGGGTGGGGTGGACCTCCAATCCCAAGACTGGAGAAAGGAGCAGACCTGTCTCATCCATGAGCGGGGCCACTTCAGCACCTCACCTGCAGCCTGAAGTCCAGCAGGTGCTCAGCAATCGTTCGTGTCAATAATGAGCCAAAGGGGAGTAGAGTCTGGGACAGGAAACAGCATGTAGCTAGTTCTTGAGGGGAAGTTCAAGGTGCAAAGAAAGCAGAGGGGGACTTTCCAGAGACATGGGACCATTTGAGGAAAAATGGGCTAGGAGCCTGTTCCCTGCAGCAGGAAAGGGGAAAAGGATCGGTGACGTGAGGTAGGTACCAGGAGATAATGGGCTTGCATGCTGTGCACATTTTTTTGTTGTTGCTGTTGCTAAATGTGTAGTTTTTTCTATCCAATTAATTTGTTAACCCTACTGAGGAAGAAAAAAAATACCTTGTTAAGCAGTCAACCACGGAGTTTCAGCATACCTAATTATGTATCTGTTCCTTCTCCTTTTGTCTTGCTCTGATTGAACATTACCATCTACCGAACTATTTCTTTCTAAGTATTCTTATTTGTCTTTACTAGGCTCAGGTGATCAGCTTGAATACTGATGCCACAATCTTAATTAGACAGAAACTCTGACACTTTCAAGGGACAAGAAAAGTACAGATTTCAGGTTTTTCCAGGTTATCATCTTCCTGAACACTAAATTAAAAATTTTTAATATCTCTATGTATTAAACAATACATTAGCAGTAATAGTTTATAAAACCAAAAAATGATTTTTAAAGTCTTCCTAATGCAGGGGCACTTTTTACACTTATCAACCTAAAACATTTTTTTATTTTCTATTATGAATGTCATTTAAATCTTCATTCTCAAGCAACTAAAAAGGATTTTTACAAATTAAAAAAAATGAGTATTTGTTTTATCAAGAAATACCTTTTATTTTACCGGCAACAGTTATATATGTTTCTATTTGTTAGTAATTGGAAATGCACTTGATTGAACTAGACAAACCTATATTGTCAGCACCAAAGTTGTTCAAACTCCCCTGACCCCTTTCCCCCTTCCTCCCTTCCTAGACTTCCAAAGTACTCTGTGTGTATTTCTTTCATGGTACTTCTCATTTTGCCCAATGTATTTGAGTTTATGTGTGTGGTTTATCTTCCTGCTGAACTGTAAGATCTCTGAATAATATTTATGTCATATCAGGCATTCTGACATATAATATGCAAAAAAAAGAAGAAACAACTCTTAAATGAATACAAAGGAAAAATGTTTAATAATCTGTCCCTATAAATATATGGCTTAAATCTACAATAATCATTATGGTAGAATTCATAGCAAATTATATTTAAAGAATCCAAACACATATATTGACTAGATATGGAAAAATATGAAGAAAACATAAATTTTCACTGTGTGCCTCTGAACATCTCTTTATGCTCATAATCTGAGCAACTTCCTAGTTTGAGCTTAAAAGAACTCTCTTGGTGACGGCCAAGAAGAAAATAAGGTATAAGTTTTTCCCATGTTTTTGTATTATTATTTACCTTTTTAAAAACTTAACTGATTTTTTTAAATAAATGGTATTTTTTCCCTTCCTTATCCTGTGGATGGGAAGCTGCTGCTACACCTGGAAATATTGCCCTGCCTCACCGTGTGTGGGTGTGGCCATGTTACTCACACGTGGCCTGTGACAGCAACTACTGGTGTCACGGGGTTAGTGCCTGTGTTCCTTCTTGGTGTCTGCCCATTCTTCAGCACAGCTGAAGACCGTGGGGTGAAGGAGACAGCACCGCAAGACAAAGAACCTCAGTCCTTCTGTAAATGTTTTCCAGTTGATAGGAAATACACATGTCCCACTTCAAGGCTCTGGAGTGAGGAAAAAGTATTTATTGTAATGACTGAGACTCGAGGTTGCTTCTGACACCATTAACATTGATGCCTAATATGCCAGGACACTTCTGAATTAATCCAAATGTTGTGATGTCATAGCAACTCAGTATGGCCTGTGGCAAACATTGGATTTTGGGAATTGCAAAGTTTGGGGTTGAAACTTTGCTTTAAAACATGTATGACCTTAGGTGACTCACTTTAACTCCACTTCCCTAAAGAATGTATAGTAAAAAAAAAGCAAAAAATTAGTGAGATTTTATATATATATATATATATATATATACATACATACACACAATATATACACATAATATAAAAGTTCCTCAAAATTAAAAAAGAACTTGTGTGACTTTAAGTAGCCTTATAATTGTTATAAAAAGAAGCCTTCAATAAACAATGTCACTTGAGCCTACAGAGTAAAGGAGAGTTGTACTCGTTGCTATTGACCATAATGTAGAATTATGGATGCTCATGGCCAAGCAGCAGGAACAAAAATGTCATTGTTAAAACATGAAGTGGTTATGACTGCTTTTCCTCTGGACCTCATTTTTTCACTCACCTCCCTCTGAGTGATTGACGTTTTCAGCTGGGTTTACTGTGAGTCTAATGATGCTTGAGTGTCAGGTTAATCTATCGCATAGTGCACTTCCAAAGGCCAATTACAGACACATCACAATGTGTTTTGTTGGATATGAATCACAGAAAGCATTTATCGGAGGTGTTACAACTCCAAAGCGACTGTTTGTGACAGTACTGCAAGCATGTCTGTGTGTCCGTATGAGTGACTAGTCACACCTGTCCCAGATCTCAACATCTCAGGTCACAAAACTTGCCTCACTGATACTGAGAGACAAGTAAAATTGTGACTGACACAAGAAAATGAGTCTGCATCTTACAGTTCTTTTTTAAATGTAATGTTTATTGTGTTTTTCCATTACCATTTAGTCCCCTTATACCTCTCTCCCCTCCCCAATCACCATACTGTTGACTATGCCCATGAGTCCTTTATCTTTTTTGCTCAATCCCTCCACCCCCTGCCCCCAACTAGCTGTCATCTGCTCTCCATCAGTGAGTCTGTCTCTGTTTTTGCTTGTTAGTTCAGTTTGTTCAGCAACTTGATAGAAGTTTTCCAGAAATGAGCAACAATCCTAAAAATTGTACCTGGAATTACCAACAACAAATTACAGAGCTGGAAGAGAAATCTTTCTAAGACTCAAATTTTGATCAAAAATATAAGAACCAAGACTTTTTTTCCTGTTATCCCTATATAAAATACTTCTAAATTTGTATTTGAAAATATAGATAGCCTGTATAATTTTTGAAAATATCTTTAATTTGTTTTGTTGTGTTTGGGCTCTTCTTTGGACACAGAAAATTCCTTTTGATTCAAATAACTCATAAAACCATAAATTCTGAATTCCAAAACAAAAATATTGATTTAACAGAGCCACTCATTTTTTCATGCACTTCTAATCCAAATAACTCAGATGGCCCCAATGATAATATATTGGAAACAACTGTATCTGAAATTCTATGGTTAAAGCAATGGACAATTTAAAAATTATATGCGGGGCCCACATTTCCTAAACACATCATTCTAACTTGAAACAAATAAATTTATATTCATTAGCCAATCTAAGGCTGTGACATAGGGTCGCAGCCTTTGCATATGTGACTTCTGATGACCTATAGGTATTATCTTCCTGGCATAGACTGCACCATAATCTATTATCTGTGAATTTGAGTTTAGCTTCCATTAAAAAGAAGCCACTCAAGCAGCAATCTGTGTGCAGAATCCATCTGGGTTTTCTTCCCTAATCTTTTACATATATTTCACACACCCTTAATGCCTATTTCTAATCAATGAATTTTACTTAACTTGTAGAGAAATAACTTTTTCCCACCCCCTTTAATACTTACATGAAATGTAATGAAATTTTGTAATTATGAAGTGTTACCAGCATAAGTCAGTTTGGGAGCAGACTGAGTCCTCTCAGCCCAGTGATCGTCAGGTGGGTCCAGAGGGAGTCTCGGAGGGAAGCGGACCTGGGGGGCACCAGTATGCGCTGCTCTCTAGATTGAAGTCAGTAAGCTGATAGAATTATGCTTGACAGTTCAGGGAAACAAAAGCTTTGTTTGATCTGGCAAATTAGATAAACGAAGGTTGAATAAAAGAGCTTCTATGGTTATTATTTTTATGTGAACAATTCTGATGGAAATAATTGATCATCTATGATTTTTTTTCTGGGTTTAATTGTGCCAAGTATGATGAACTCTTCCGAGCCATTAATGCTCAGTCACATTTTCAAGTTGTGTTTTGAATTCTAGGCTTTAATATGCAGATCAACAGGGAAGTGCACCTTGTACTAATAGGTTCCACCACCCATGCAAGTGCTTCCCCTCATCCCCAGATGGGAACACATACTTTTTGGTCTCCTGCAATGAGGTCCTGCACCCTAAATCGGTCCCTCATCACTTGTATGGAGTCCATTTGAAATATAAAAAGAGAAAAAGGTTTACTCTCCATTGCGGTAGTATGTTTTTCTTTTTCTCCTGTAGAAGATGAAGGGGGACCGAACACACACACACACACACACACACACACACACACACACACACCACAAATTAATTATGGTAGGTAAGGAAACTGCATTAGAATCTAAATGCCGCTGTGTGCAATTTTTGTTTGTTTGTTTGCCATAGTATGATACTCAGCACCCAATAGGCTGCTTCACAATCTGGAAATTGTAGGCATCAACACATACTAATAGAAAAAATAAACCAATCATATAATTTTTGTTAATTTTTATTTTTTAATGAATTTGATAATTAAGAGATACTCTGTGTACACATCGATCAAAAAAGTCAGTGAATTGTCAAATTAGAATTTATGATCATTATATATTGATTTTTATGCATAACAAAAACACAAGATTTGCATTTTTTTAATTGACAAACTTAGTCAAATGTTTCCATGTTTTGCAGCATTAGGAGATGGAAATTTATACTTTTCAATCAGACTTAAGGCATAAGAGTTAAAATATTGCTATAAACTAGAAAGAGCTATTTGAATATTTTAATAATGTTGGATTATTTTATATTTCTAGGAAAATTATAGATAGATGATAAATAGATAAGTAGATAAAATTTTTATTTTCTTTGGCTAATACTCTAATCACAGGTCTGTATGCTATGCTATGCAATGTATAATGTTATATTATGTCATATTATGGGAGAAAGCTGATCCTTAAAGTGAACAGAATTCTATAGGCTCTTAGCTTTCAGACTGTAGTGTAAATGATTAGTACCCCATGATGTTGGTACACTGCTCTAGACCCTTGGAGACTGATGTATCTTCTTTTTCCCTGGAGAAATTTGACCCACTTGCAAAGATCAACAGTGATATCTTTCTTCTTTGACTTCACTTTTCCCCGGGGACCCTACTTTAGGGCCTGAAAGGGCATGCCATGCTAGTGAAAACCTACCATTGTGACTGGTAGGTTAAACTGGAGCTGAAGGGTCATTTCAAATGAACTGTTAAATTTCCCTGCAGTAGTGTGCTGCAAATAAATTTCAATCAAATGAATGCAGTGCTCTAACCTGGAGTGAGAAAGAAGGAAAAACACAAAAGAAATACAATTCTTTTACATTTATTCACTTGCACCTCCAAATACTGTCAGCCCCAGTTCAAGTCTGCGTCTTATTTAGCCATGCAAGTTTCACAGTAGAGTTTGCTTCTTTTAAGTTACTGCAAAGGCACTCTCAATGCCTGTATTTAATTATATAGATGGTCTCTGATCGGCAAACTAGTATAAATTCAAAAGAATGTTGGATGTTATCAATTCATATAATTCAAATCTTTCTGGAAGAATGTAATAATAAGATAGGTTTGAAATTTTTACATTGGCATCATCACATCTTAAGTGACATTTTCATATAACAGTTAATGTATAAATTAAATGCAGACATAGGACCTTAGCCAAATCATATCATGTTTGTGTCTATTCATTTATTAAACACATTTGGCAATTAAACTGAGATATCAACTTCTTTAACACATCCTTCTAATACGTAATCAAATAATAGAGTACAGAGGTAGATTTATCTTCTAAAAATTATAGTAAAGCATTTAAAATTTCAGGAAAAAAAATGAAATGTCTTCAATTTTAGAGATATAGGCTTGGAACTGTTCGGGAACACAGAGATTCAGTGACTTTTGTTTGCTCTTTAATTTGGGTGAAGATGCTACTTTGCTAATTTAAAGCTGGAAACAATTATTATGCATAATCAGTTTAACTCAAAACTGGAACAAGCTGAAATAATCATTAACAAGATGGCTAATTTTTCATACATTTAAATGAGGCTAGAAATTTAATCAGGGATGCATATTGGAAAAAAATAATTATCTTACTTTGCCCTGTGGGATTTTAATTTTAATTTCTAGGCCTCCTAGCAAATACCTCCAGAGAGGTTCCATTTTTTTTTGTTTCCAGTAAAAAATAAATAATAATTCTTTACAGACAACACCCTGATATTGTAGCTCCACCCTGAAATTCTTATCACTTATAAATATGAACATTAGGATGATTTGGGAGTCTGGGCCTTAACTACCGAGCATCAATGTCTTCACCACAAAACCAACAGGTTTTCATTCTGCCTTAGGAATTTAATTCAGGGTATATAACAGAAAACTACTTCTGGAAGCTGATGACTAAATATGATATGTTAGCTGGTGTGTATGTCTTGTAAAATAACAAGTAGATTATTTCAGTAGCAATCTTTTTGCTTATGTATGTGAGAGTTGCAAGTAGGGCAAGAATTAGAATTTCCAGTTATTACCAGAATCTTAATGTCCTCTCTGATCCACCATTTAGTGTCATCCTTGGTTCTTTTGTGATTATTTCAACCACAGGCACTGACTATAAATCCTTCAAATTCCCAAAACTGTGTTTCCTCCCCCCTCTCCTCCTTCTCCCTTCCTTTCCTTTCTCCTTCCCTTTTGGTTGGGTTGTTCTCATTATTGTTTTTGTTAGAAAGTATTAACTTTGTGTTATTAGTATTGATAAAAAGAAAATTCCTGCTTCAGTTTACGATTATGGAAGAAGCTTTTACCCTCATCTCCAAGAGCAATAATCAATTGTTTGCCAAGTTAGTAATTATAATTTGATTTGCTCAAAAGTCACTTACAATGTCAAATAGATTTCCCATCATTCTGTCAAAAGGTTCAGATTCTATCATTCTATTTTTCTTGGGGCTTATGAATTACATTAAAAAATTTGTGAGCAACCGACAAATATCCAGGGGATTTTATCAAGAAACAGCCAATATAAATACATTAGTTCTTAGTAACACAAGTTTTTTAATTTTTTTGTTAGATCTACTGGTGTAATTGTTATCATACTAGAATAGGTGCATATTCTATGCCATTACATTAATAAACTAACTTTCTAATATCATTAGGAAATAAATACATTAAAAAGTGACTTAAAAGTGGGCAATCAAAAATATTCTAAATAGCCTAGTGCTGTTTACAAACATAATACTGTACCTTATTATAACCTTTCTAGCCTCTTAATTATACTTTCATTGAAGATAATAGCATTTAAAGTAATCAAATGCTAATAAAATTTTATCAGATGATGTGTTTCCAGCAGGAGAACAAGATAAGGAAGTAGCACGAGTTTCTCTCTCAAAATCAATTCTCTGGGAAAAACTATAGAAAAACGAGTGGGAGGCAGAAGAGGGGAGGGCAGTGGAAGGACGTGAGGGAAATTGTTTTTCATTTTCTTTGTGTTTTAGAAAAGGCCGTGACACTGGGGTTTAGTTACTTAACCAAGTTGCTATTTGCATATTTATAGGTACATGTTTGTATAGATGAAATGATAGTATTTCAGTCTGGGTTTAATTTTAAGAAAAACAGACCACTAAAGAAATAGCAAGGGGTTCTCACAGGGTTATGCAATTTGGGGAGCTGCTTACACAGTGTATGTGGGGCCATTGTGTCTGTCTGGAGCTGGAGAATCAAGTCTCCAGGGCAGGCAATTGGGAAGGGAACATGGATGTAAAGTAGTTGAGGAAGGATAACACTGGGACCACCTGAGAATGATCCAGAACCCTCACAAGGATAGACCAGGACCCCTTCAATTCCAATGAGGACGTAACCTGTAAGCAAAGGTGATGCTCTCCTGTGGAGCTGGGCACTCACCTGGCCCGGAAGTGGAAGAAACTGAAGGAGGGTCTGGCAGAGCACCAGGAGGTATTAGCGCATCTGTTGCCCATGACAGAAAAAAGTGACGACGTGTCTGAGCAGCAATGGTGTAACAGGGTGCAGCCAAGAGGGGGGGCCCAGAAAAGGATTTGGAATGGGGTCCAGAGCTCAGGGTGTCCAAGAAATATTACGATGTCCTCACCCCCCCCCAGGGGGAAGGAACAAATGAGAGCTGTTTTGCATAGCAACAGTTTTGCAGCTAACCTCCGGAATGATTATTTCACATATCTATAACTAACTGGTTTCACAGATATGTTAAATAGCTGTGGCCAAGTTTTGAGCCAGGGAGAAGGGAGTGGCTTCCACCCAGGATGTAACTGGGGGCTGGTCCCCTGAGTTACAGCACCTGCGTGAGAGCTTGGAGTTAATTGGCTCCATGCTACGGGGCCATACCTGCCCAGACTAATGATGGCAGCGCGGTAAAGCAGGGAGGGTATGAGAGTCCTGGCAGGTGTAACTGATTGTAGGAGGAGTCAAAAAAGGGGGCTGCAAAGGAGGATGGGTGTGGAGATTTAAACCCAGATGTGGCAGCCATTGAAAAAAAGAGAGCCACGGAGTCTCAGCTGAGTTAAGACCCCCTCTAGCCGAGGTGAAGAGGAGAGAGAACCAAGCAGTTTGGGGCAGAGTGAGGACCCCTGCAGTCATGTAAGAGAGAGCTACGCGGTTTCTGCACAGTAAGGATCCCCTCTTGCCGAGGTGAAGAGGGAACCATGTGGTTTTGGCAGAGTACGAACCCCCTCTTTCCCAAGTGAAAGAGAAAACCACGCAGCTTTGCTAGAATGGAAATCCCTGCAGCCAGCTGAAAAAGAAAGACACATGCTTTTGGAGGAGTGTGGACCCCTGCAGCTTTGGTAAGAGAGGCCCACGTGGCTTTGGGGTGCCCCCTTTGGCCATGTAGCCTGGAAAGCAGGAGAGACTTTGACTGAAACTTGGTACAAAGAACTTTTGCCAGTGGACTGTGAGAGGGTATCACAGTACTTTGGATTAACTTAAGATCCTGCACGGTGACACAGCTGACGGTGCCAGTGGCCTGAAACACAGATGTGTGCTCTTTTCCTAATTTACGGTACCCGGAGTTGGGACAGTGGGAGAAGGGAGCTCTGTGTGGGTGTAGGTGTATACCCTAAAGGACTGTGATATTTTAGTGGAGGCGTTAGGCCTGAATAGCATTAAATAAATATTTCATTTTCTTTTCACAAATCTCTGGCATTAAGAGATGTCTTTTCAATCAGTGGCGGACAGAAGAGCCCAGTAGATATTAGTATACCGTCCTTGGGAGGGGCCCCTGCTCTATAGCAGTTTTGGTTTCCCTAGATGGGCCAAGTATTGCCCCCCTCCGACCTTTTGTTCGGTAACAATAGCACCCCATGCCCTGAACTGACCCTCCAAGCATACAGTAAATATGGCTGCAGCTTTTCTTCTACCTTCCAAGTCTCAAACATGTCTCTTGTGGGCCACACTCACCTAAAATTTTCCAGGAAAAAGAATTCTGGAAAGTATAGTAAGCAGCTTCACCAAACTGACCTAGTGCAATCCCTCACAGATTCGATGTCTGCAATTTCTCTTAGAATAGTTCAGGAGGGAGTGAATTTAGCCCTAGTGGCCATGAGCTAACAATGTTTACACTGGGTAAGGGAGATATGCAGAGCACTGCCCTATTGTTGGTACATCTGTTAGATAGAAGGGTAGGGGGAGAGAGAGAGAGGTGGGGTGGGGGCAGAGAGAAAATACCCTGAGTAGACTGAAACTGCCTTGAACTAGTGTGTGTGTGTGTGTGTGTGTGTAGCAGGGAAGAGGAGGAAGTGGAAACTGAATGGCCTGGGCATTCAGCCTGGGCACAGTAGCTAGATGTAACAGTAAAGATGTTGAAGAAAATATTTTAAAACTTTCTCTCCATGACCTTACCTTGCAGAAACATTAAGGACAAAGCAGACCTCAGTATGCCAGTGTCTGTGGGGTAAAGATTGCAGGAAGTCCCTGCTGAAATGAAAGTCAATGAGAATGGTCATCTACTCTTAAACCTTCATCCTGCATGCACTTCCCTCACACCCTGGAATGTGTATAGCCGGAGAAGGCTGCCTGCTCCGCCATGTTGCTTCTGTGAGTTTTAAGACACACTTCATGCAGTGGCAGCAAATAGGAATAGTCCACGATGGTTCTGGGGTGCCTGGACCCTCCAGCCTGCACCTTATGCTCCCTCTTTCTCCTGAACTCACTAGACTGAGATCTAGTCTTCAGTAGTTGATACTACATGAAAATATGAGCCCACAAGCTAAAATACAGACACAGGACTAAAAACCTCAAGAGAAAGAAACCAAAACAAACAAAAAATAATTTGTTAACCAAATATTTATCAAGTGCTTACTAGTGCATTGTTATTGGCATTGACAATAAAGTAGAAAATCATACAAAGAAATAGCTCTACCGTCATGCCCCACCTGACATTGACAAGGAGCAAGGGAAGTCAATAAGTGAGATAAATCACAACATCAAGGATACACACTCAAACCACTCTGAATTAGCATCATAATGGAGGTCTTAGCTAGTGTAATAAAGAGAAGGAGCAGAAGACATTTACATTAGAAAGGAAGAAATAAAACTATCATGATTTGTAGGCAGCATGATTGTCTGTAGAAAATTCCAAAGAAACTTCCAAAAAAACCCTCCTAGAACAAATAAGTGAATTTAGTAAGCTTGAAAAACACAAGGTCAATATACAAATGCCAGTCAGATTTCTCTATATTAGTGATTGGAACAACTGGAGAGAAAAAACTCGGTGGGAGACAGCTGTCACCCATGCCCCTGGGTTCAATATTGCTCATGGTCTTCATCCTCATAACTGCCTGCCCTGCATATTTTTAATTAGCTTAGTCAGTCTCCACAATTATGTAAGCCTATTTCTTGCAATAAATCTCGCCTTCGTTCCACATGAGAGCAAGAGGCAGAGACTGAGAAAAAAATATAGAGAGATAAATGTAAATACAAAGATTTCTTTGGTTTAACTCAAATGAAATCCATAAAACATTGATGCACGAGCTTTATCAAAATTAAATATTTTTGTTTTTTGACAAATACTAAGAAAGTAAAAGTACAAACTATATGCTGGGAAATTATGTTTAAAAATCATTTATTTATCATGTAGAGGATTTGTATCCAGAACAGATGAAGAACTTACAAAATTTAATAAGAAAAAACCCTCTAATTAAAAATTAGACAAGCTATCTACACAAATAGTTTACCAAGAAAGATACTAGAATGGCAAACAAACTCTTGAAAAGATGCTCAGTGATTAGATAAATGCAAATTTAAATAATGAGTTGTCTCTAAATACCAATTTGAATGATAAGATAATTAAGCCTACAGTTCCCTGTGGTGATGAAGATGCGGAACAACTGAAACTCATAACTCTCGTACATTGTTAATGGACATGCAAGATGGCACACTACTTTTATTAGTGTAGGTAACTAGTTAGTTATTAATAAAGGGAGGGAGCAAATAGAATCAGACATTAAGCCTGACTAACTAGAAAGCTGCAGAATTCACAGGCTCCCCAGGAAATAGTCACATCTTTCACGGAACAGACATAATCACCAAGCAGGTAGGAAGTTTCAGTTTTCCAATCTCCCCAGGGAACACACTGCTCCTTCTCCTGCATTACCAGGGTGGAGGATAAAACAGTAGGGGAAATTGGTTAGTCACACATGTGGTAGAAACCAAATGACTAAGCAGAACTTTGAGGCATGCACATTAGGAACCAAAATGGCAACATAAACGGGAGCCTAGGAAAATCTGGGAAAAGGATTAGATAGGATAAGTGCGTGAAACCCCAGAATATCTAATAAAGAGATAATATAGGAGGAAAGCCCAGCACAAGCTGGGGAAATCCCGGGAAGTAGGTTGGATAGTTTGTACTACAAACCTGCTTGTTCCCCCAAACCAAGAAAATATATGCAAGATTATCAGGGGTCTCAGAGCAGTTGCTACCAGAGCCTGCCTGCCCCGAGGGTGTATTATTTCCTTCAACCCCAATAAATTCTACCACTACATTTAAACTTCTCCCATGGATGTGCCCTTTGAAATTCTTTTCTGGGGATACCATGGAAACCCTTTTTTTTTTTTCTGGAAACACATTGACAAAGAGTCTAGTAATTTCTCATGAAGTTAAACATACACCTACCACATGATTGAGTGATCCTATGCCTAGATATTTACTCAAGAGTAATTACAACCTAACACTTAGAAACCTGTATGTAAATATTTATTGTGATTTTTTTAATAATCACAAAATAATGGAAAGAACTCAAATGTCTCTCAAAGGGAGAATGAATAAGTAAACTGTGGCATAGCCGTACAACTGTTACAAGTACAACATTCGTGTACCCAATGCCCCAAAAGAAACACCTATATTCAGTAGATCAGAATTTAGGAGTAAGGAAAAGTTTACTGATCCAGAAGGCTTCGCTTGAGAAAAATGGGAGGTCTAATTCTCAAAGCCATCATAAGAGAGCTCAACATTCAGGCATCTTATATATCAAGAGATGGGTGCAGATGGGTGAGGTGAAGAGGCAGGTGCAGACTATAGACAGTCAGGTGATGAAAAGGGGTCCAAGGAAAATGGGAAATTTCTGGATCCCTTTGCTTCTGGTCTACCCCCACTGATCTGAGTCCAGTTCTGGAGTCATTACTTGGTGTGTATTTCCCCACTGCTTCACTCACAAAGGGTGGCTCCAGTGTAAGGCAGAATTCCTCTAGCTAATTAGCATATCTATAGCAGGAACTATAAGCCTGAGGGCCACCAAAGAGGGGGAGCATTTCACTCTGGTACACAAGGAAATACTCAGTGATAAAAAGAGCGGAGACGCATATTATGGTAAGTGGAAAAAGCCAAAATCAAAAAGTGACATTCAGTATGATCCCAGGTATATGCCATTCTGGTAGAGGTAATATTAGAATGAAGGGGAACAGATCAGTGGTTGCCAGGGGTTGGGGAGTGCTGGAATGGAGGAATTTGGGGGTGATGGAACTGTTTTATATCACCATTATGATGGCGGTTCTTCTACCACTCTCAACCTCTGTCAAAATGCACTGAACAGTACCCTAAAAAGAGATAATTGTACTCTGTGTAAATAATACCTTAACTGAAAAATAAAATAAATAAATATAATACTAGGTACTTATGGTTACTAAAGAAGAAAAAATCAATTAGGAAGGAGCGATGTACGAGTAAAATGGCTAGCAATGTGAAATTTTAGTGAGGGTGAGTGAGAAAACAGAAGGCCTAGGTACAAAGGTATTTTGAAATCATCTCTTACAAGAAGTTGGTATATTTAAGGAAGTACAAGAAGATCAATGTGGTTGTTAGAAAAAAAGTGAATAAGAGAAAGGGGTAGAAGGTGAGGTCACAGAGCTGAGTCAGGAGTGCAAAGGGTATAAGCATGAAGTAGAACCCAACAGGCCACAGTTAGGTCTTTGACTATTACCATGAGTGAGATGGGAAGTTATTAGACTATTCTGAGAGGAAGATTGGCTTACATTCTAACAGGATCACTTTTTCTTCTGTGTTGAGTAGAAGAGGACAACACCAAAAAAACAGGCTATTGCAAAAATCCTGGCAACAGTTGGTGGTTTAGGCCAGGGATGAAGAACAGAGGCAACAAAACATATTTTTGATAGATTGGATGTAAGGTATATAAGAAAGGAGCCAAGAATACAGTTGATAGGAAGATTTTTGTTTTAACAAGTGAAAGACTAGAACATCTTAATTAAAATGGAAAGAATTATAGAAAGAGCTGGTGTATTGGAAAGGGTGTGGATTTTAGCCTGGGACATTGAATTTAAAGATACCTATTAATAGTCAAATGCAGATCCAAGTAGGCAGGCGGATATCTGAGCTTAGAACTCAGTGGAAGTGGTCTAGGTATATTAGTTTGGGAGTCATCACAATAAAATCATATTTAAAGCCATTAAACAGTATGGGATCACCAGAGAAAAACTGTAGATAAAAAGCAGAGAGGTCCAGAGGCTGAGCCTTGAGATAATATATACACCAGAAACATAATTATGTAAACAGATGGACCAAGAATATAAACCAAGCATAATAAATATCCTTTAGAAGATAAAAAAGATAATAGTAATATAAAACAACAGCCAAACAGCACTTAGTAAAAATATTAACTGTGAAAAATATGAGTTGAAATAAAGAAAAATGATTCAGATAAATGATAGGATAGACATAGCTGATAATTCAGTACGCTAAAATCTAAGTATAGTAGCATTCCAGAGAGCAGCAGTCAAGGACAAAAAGAGATATAGTAGAAAATCTAAGGGACATGAGGACCAGAAAGAAACGTGTCAATGCCTAGATTACAAGAATCTTAAAAAGAGAAGAATAAAAAAATGTATAGGAAATAATGGAAATAAATTTTCAAGAACTAAAGAGAGACAGATGACCTCAAGGAAAAGAGCAAACAATGGAAAGAAAACAAGAATAAGCAGATGAATTACTAGAAAATCTGATACTATCATATGTAACAACTAACTTCGAAAAGTTTCCAGATGGAAAGAAAAGTCTCCTATAAGTGAGCAAACCAACATATTGAATGCAGAAAGATAGCAAAAACCATTTTTTCAGTTTTGAAGGAAAATCATTTACCTTAAAATTCTCTATCCAACCAAATAGTCCATTAACTATAAAATTATTTTAAAAATATACCCAGTCATTCAAAGTTTCAAAAGGATTTGCAATACAAAGACAAATATTGAAGGATATGCTCAAAAAATGGAGAAACTAGTCAAGCTATGTTATAAGATATGAAAAATTGTGGTTATAAGATATTGGACATGTGAAATTTTATATACCCTTCTCATGATGTATGTTCAATGATATATCAAACAGACAAAAAAGAAACAAAGGCATTGAAATCTATCAGTATAATTTGAGACATGAACTACATAACATACTATCTATGGAACATAGAGAGTTAAACGTTAACAAATGCCAAAGAAGCAATATAACATTTCTTTGTACATTCAGTAACCATAGTTAGAATAATTTTATTTTTCTAATTGGTGTTTTAAGTCCACGTTTCATATATTACCTAAGTTTAAGAAAATTATCTTGCTACAAAGACTAAATGATTTTTAAAAAGAGTTGAAATATACGAAAGATAATTGTTATCCTAAGTGATTGCAAATGAGAAGAAGATACAAGAAGGATATACAACTTTAAAATAGGGGAGATTTGATATCGTCTGCAAATTCTATCATTTTTATGCATGCCTAAATTATATTTTTCATAAAGAATTTAGAAATTAAAGGACATGTTAGCACTGCACTTTTTTTTGAGAGATGAAATAACTGTAGAAGCATTTTAATTGTTGAGAAAAATATTGAGATATAACAACGGATTCATATTTTACCCCATCATTTTCTGCACTGTAATGGGTCTATCAATTACTTTTCATCATGGAGTTGCAAATTCTGTAACAACCTAATGGGGTTAATACCAAGGGGTCCCTCTAGGGTCAGTGGCCACCACACACCCAGCTTATGGATTTTAGTGGATCTTCCATTTCTAACACACACGAAAAAGCAAAGACACCATTGTAACCTGGATTTTATCTGTAAAATTATCAGAGCTAATGTAACCAATGGTATGTGATTATTAAGTTCATTGCTTTGAGTGACACCTTGACTTTTACTGCCATTGAATACCAACTGAGGAAATAAGTTCTAGCAAACAACTTATTTTCTGTTTCCTAAAAGGCAGATTCCAACTGGAGAGGCTGCATTAAGTACCTTTTCTTCTCCTAAACCAACAAGTTTTAACAAAATAATTTTGAATCCCTGGCCAGGTAGCTCAGTTTGTGGGAACATTGTCCCAATATACCAAGATCACAGGTTCAATCCCCAGTCAGGGCACATACAAGAAGCAACAATGAATGCACAAATAAGTGGAACAACAAATTGACATTTCTCTCTCTCCTTTTCTCTTTGTCTCTATAAAATCAATCAATAATTTTTTTTTAATTTTCATTTCCATTGCATATGATCAAGTAGCAAAATCAAGGGAATCATAGGAAGGAAGGCAAATACCCTTGTACATGGAATGTCACCATCAATTCCAAGGACAATGAGAGCAAAAGCACTAGATTTTTTAAATAGCCCATGTGTTAACTAAAACATTATGCAAAGACTCTACCAATAACAGGGCGCTCAGTGCAGCAAGTGCTCAAAACATTACAAAGGAACTGTTATAATCTATCAAATGATTCATAACTACTTATACATCAGCTTTCATTTGACATTAATAATGTCCCATTTGCATAAGTGACTCTAGTGAAGGCCAAGCCATTTAAAAGGTTATTTATTAATTAAGTAATTGATTAATGATTACAGACTGGAAAATGGCAATTTAATGTTTCAAAATTTGTGTCTCGTAAAAATGACAATATCTCATTTATGGACTCTGGACCTTCCTATAGTGACAATCATGAAACTTATCAACCAGTCTGCTAGGCACTGGGCTTCTGTTACAAAGTGCTCTGTCAAATTTCATGGACTTAAAATAAACACAAATAATGGGAAAAGTTGTTTAATTTCATATCTTCCCCAGAAAGAGCGTTTTTTCTATAGTGATTCAGACCAAGAAAATGTAGACCTGTGTGTCATAAGATAATTTAGTCCTGAGAATTTGCTTGTGGCCTTCATAGTCCTTGGGCCTTTTTGACCTTGTCACTGTCATCATTACACAGGACTCTGTTCTACCCCAGCCACCAGGAATGGCGTAGTGAGAGCAACTTCCTGGAACATGCAAAATGCTGAGGCAGGCAGTTGGTCGTGGGCCCTTCCAGCTTTATGCTCTTCCCTTTGGGTATCGGCGCTCTCACTGCCGGGGACTGCCAGGGACACTGTGCTCTTGGCGGCACCCATTCAGGCTGCCTCCTTTCCTGACCTACAGTGTTACCGTGTTCTGTGCATGCCCATCCAGGCACAACCATTGGGTCTCATTCCCTCAAATCTTGGCTTTAAAATGCTAATACACTACTATGTACATATTAGCTCCAACTGGTGTGGCTCAGTGGGTTGGGCATCATCCTACAATCAGAAAGGTCACCTGTTCTATTCACAGTCAGGGCACATACCTGGTTTGCAGGCCAGGTCCCCTTTTGGGGGCAAGGCCACCAATCAATGTTTCCCTCTCTCTCTTTCTACCTACTTCCCCTCTCTCTAAAAATAAATAAATAAAATCTTTAAATCCATGTATCTAATGAGATAGCTGTATTCATTTCAGTTAAAAAGTAATATTTTTTCTTGGTTTACATGAATTAGGTAATACAACATTGCTCTTGCTGTAAGGCATCTGAGAAAGATACCTTGGGTATGATTAGTCTGTAACTTTTTTCAATGATTA
Source organism: Artibeus jamaicensis (assembly GCF_021234435.1). Lineage (NCBI taxonomy): Eukaryota > Metazoa > Chordata > Mammalia > Chiroptera > Phyllostomidae > Artibeus > Artibeus jamaicensis. The sequence goes on from NW_026522056.1 coordinate 20,070,653, forward strand.
ATATCAATATAAAGAATATGCAACCAAACTGTGCTAAGTATGGTATTACCCTGTGCTGTCCAATCATTTAATGTCCCCCAGGTGCTAGTGACCTTGGTCAATCGGACTTGGAAAATGCACTAGTGAAGACTTGTGCAGTGGTCTTGTGGCCATTGGGAACAATGTCATCCTGGGTGTGAAGATGGGACCTGTCCTGGAACTGGGTGTCTACACTGGAGGGAATGATAAGAATTTGGGAAGCGGTCCCCAGGCTAAAGGAAGAGAAGTTTCCTTCTCTTTTAAGGCCTGTGTGGAGGACTCCAGCCAGCAGAGTCCGCCTGTTGTGGCTGCTGATGAGAACGAATGCACAGGTGACAGCAATCCTGTGGAGAAGAAGGGAACAGCATAGCTACTCTCTCAAGGGGAGAGTGTCTATGGGTGACTTGGCCATTCCCTCAAGAGGAGAGCATGCTGACCCTTGCCTATACAGGCTTTTATTGTTCTCTTGGGTCTTAACATCAGAGAAGGATTTATTATCTATAGTATAGAATATTATCATCTACATTTTAGGTACAATCAAGGAAATGAAAATAACATGCAGAGGGGAATGGTGGCAAGCTGATTAGCTCTGTCTCTGGGAGAACTCACGGGCTTTGGAAATTACCTTGAAGACAGACAATACACATTTGTTGTTTTAGACCAGGGTGATGGAGTTTTAGCAAGAGCAAGCCATAACAGTCTGTATGCATTTTCTAGGCCTGATTCCCACAGGAAACTCAGTTTGAAGATCTGGCTCCTGCCCACCACCTTGCTTCTGTAGGTTTTTCATACAGAGCTGAGTTGCATTTGCCAGACTAAAACAAACCGGTCCCCTACAGGCCTGAGTCTCTTTTGGCCTGAATTCTAGGATCCAAGACAAAAATTCCTGAAACATTTGCCACGGTGAATAATAGCCACTCTACTACTAAAAAAGAGGCAGGGCAGGATTAAGGCTGAGTGCTGGCCCATGAGGGCATTCTGTCATTTTTCAGAGTCCTTTAATAGCTACATGTTATTCTCTGTAATTCCCTTTGTCATTCAAAGACTTGAGAAATTTTTATTTATTTTAATCCAGTCCCCATTGTGCTGTGGGCAACTAAGATAAAACACAGCCCATTCTCCAGGTAGGATAGCCAAGAGCCCACACAGCTCACCCCACTCGGGAGACCCCACTCAGGAGACCTCTGGGAAGTAGCTGATGGTCAGTCCCACAGGATATCATTTGTAAAATCAGGCTGCTGGGGCCTCATACTATCCTAAATTGGATATTAAAAGTAAATGTGGCTTTATTTTTTAGTCACAAACTGGTGAGGTCAGAGACTCTGGGATTATAGTAAACTGAAATATTAAACCCAAATGATAGCTAATGTGTAAACTTCTATAGCCTGCATTTTATTGTATGTGTTTGTGTATTTGGTTTTCTATTCTTATTTAAATTTATTTCTGTTTCCACTTTTTAATGATTTAATATGTTGCCGTATATGTTCTTGTTATAAAAGGCTGTGTAGGCAAAGACAAAAATAAGGAAGGAAAATAGCGATAATAAATGAGCCTCCCTTCCAACGCACCATTCTAAATTTAGCTTTTTAGCTGGCAAGGTGACCTAAGGAAATATACTTTGTATTACTGTGGTTAGTTTGTTTCTCTGAAACATGAAGGAGTTGAGTAGGATACTGTCTGAGATCCATCCACCTCTAGGATTCAACCATAAAATATATGTTCATGTTACTTGGTAAAATACACTGAAAATATCTGTTAAGGAAAAAATTTCAGTCTTAGAAAATTTGCAACCAAAAAGATATTGATTGAAAGTTTTGAAGGATTCTGTCATTCTTTTTAAATAATGAAATATGAATACTACAAATATTTTCTGAGAGAAATGTTAAGAGTTAGAAGTTTGTAGTCATAGAAATGAGAAAGATAAAATAGGTTTCATGGTATATTTCACTTGGGACCACATAGCAGTTCACATGACTTTAACAGACTGGATTTATAAATAAATAGCATGCAGCTATAAGATAAGGTGCATATAAACCAAAGAATTTCGCCTTGAATTTGAACTAGATAAAAATAACTTCTGTCTTCACAGGCCGAATAATCAAGTGAAGAAGCAATACCAAAATTTAATTGAAATCTGAATAACTTTTGCCTTATGCTTTAGTGGTGTCTCACTGAGATATCTATTTAATTATTTCTATTCACCCCTGCACTGTGATTTATGCATTATTTTGTCACTCATTTAACCAACAAACATGTATTGACCACCAGTGTTTGCCAGGAAATCAATGTAAGGAAACAAGTGTAGACAAACTTCTCTTCAATCTAAATGTTGCGGTATTCTTCAGTGATCTAGTTCAGAGTGATACTTATATATTGACTTAATAAGAAGGTAACAACCAATTAGATTAGATTTCCCAATTAAGCAGTGGGATTTGGAGCTATAGCTTATAAGGCTAACATTGATAATAACCATGACTCTCCTAGACAAGCTAATTGCCCAGCCAGGTTGCAGCCTGACTTTCTTATCTATCATGCAGAGACTCTACGAATGATCTTGGGATGCTTTCTAGCTTTTACTGAGTCGAGATATGACCCATGAAATAATGTAACCCTCAGTGTTAAAGCAAGAGTTTCTAGTCCTCAGGGACAGGTGTTAAGTAGTTGCAAAAATGCCAAGTAGTTACAAAAAGATAAGAATGGGAAATCTCAATACAGAAGAACCACCAAATTGGGATTACAGTCATGTTTGCACAGGGTACTCATTCTTCCCATTTTTTTCTAATACTACTCCCCATCACTCCTTTTTGGTAAGCAAAGATGCTTTTCCTCTGGTTTTTGAACCACAATGGAGTCACAAGAGCAGGAAGTATCATATGTAAATCAAGTCCACTTTGGTCTTCATCTTTATGTCATGACTTTGGTAACATCACGGACTGTGGTTTCAGAAGGGAGGTCCTAACACTAATGAAAAACTGGAACCCTTACCATCGTTTCTGTAACTTACTACATAAGCATAATTCACATTAAAAAATTATAGAATGCACCCAAATGAAGGGTCATAACTTGTCAGAATGTGACTATTTAGAAATAGGGTTATTGCAGATATAATTAGTTAAGACAAGGTCACACTGGAGAAGGGTAGGCCCTTAATTCAGCCTGACTGGTGTCCTTGGGAGAAGCTAAAAGAAGCAAAGGGAATCTCAAAAGCCAGTGACTCCGCCACTCCTCAGTTTTGGACTTACAGACTTCAGAGCAGTGAGATAATGATTTCTGCTGGTTTTCGTCACCCAATTTGTGAAACTTTGTGGCAGAAGCTCTAAGAGACTGATACAGAGGCTCATGAGGAAGAGCAGATGAGTTACAGAGATACGACTTTGTGTATCTGAGTGAAGCAAGAGGAGACTGAAGATGCTTGTGCTGTAAAAGCAAATTCAAAACTCTTCCTTACAAAGGCCCGGCATTGTCCTAGAAATTTTGTCAATGCTATTTGACTTAGTATCAAGTATCATTTAGCACTCTATCCACAAAATGATTAGGGGCTATCCTCAATTTAGAGACTAAATCTGCACTAATTCTACTTAAATGATTATCCTTTCAAGGGATGTGTTTTTCAGCTCCACAGACTGTACCTGGAGAATAAGGCAGCTCATATTACCATTTTTCAACTTCCATTGTATTAAGTACTACAAATTTAAAATGCTAATTTCAATGAGAAAAATAATTGGCAACCCTCTCTGCCTTCAAAGCTTGTTATATCCAAGTTAAACAAATGGAACAATACAGACCTCTGTTACATTCATGTAACGTGCTAATAATCATTATATATAATAAATTGCAGTGGGTCAGATAGTTCCCCAACATAATGCATGCAGAAAAGCCTTTTAAGCCATTATTGTTCACAATAAAGGCTTCATATAGGTGGACTGATTATAGGTTAAAAAAACCCTAGAATTATAATTTTAAAAACTCATGAAATTATAGGCTATTTTAATTTCTTGATTGCCAATAATTACTGGAGGTTTTATTCCTATGTTCTACCTATTTATTTATTTATTTAATTCTCTTTGTTCATAGAGTATTTCAAAGCAGATGCCAAATACTACTGACCAACAGAAGCCTTTAGAAACTTACAAAGCCATATATTAAGATGTTAGATGGAAAATCAGCAATTCTCTAAATTCCCCCAGACACATGGCTTACAGTGAAGTGGCTTATTGTTGAATAATCATTCATCTCAAACAGAGGCAGGAAGTGACATTTCTCCACCTCCAGATTTTTCTAATTCATATTCTTTGTGCTGAAAGCAAACACATCAGTTTGAATGTTCTTTATTCCTACATATCTTCTTTTCATTTGTTAATTTAATTGTTGTTCAAGTACAGTTTTCTGTCTTTTACGCCCACCTCAGCCAACCCCCCCAGCCCTCCCCACCTCCCTCCCTTTTCCACCCCCCCTAGTTTTTGTCCATGTGTCCTTTATACTTGCTCCTGTAAATCCTTCCCCTTTCCCCTGTAATCCCCTCCCCTGTCCCTTCTGGTCACTGTCAGCCTGTTCTCTATTTCGGTGTCTTTAGTTATATTTTGCTTGCTTGTTTGTTTTTTTTTGTTGTTGTTGTTTAGCTTCCTGTTAAAGGTGAGATCATATGGTATTTTTCTTTCACCACCTGACTTATTTCGCTTAGCATGATGTTTTCCATTTTCATCCATGCCGTTGCAAAGGGTAGGAGCTCCTTCTTTCTTTCTGCTCCATAAAATTCCATTGTGTATATGTACCATACTTTTTTGATCCATTCATCTACTGATGAGCACCTAGGTTGCTTCCAACTCTTGGCTATTGTAAATTGTACTGCTATGAACATTGGGGTGCATAGGTTCTTTTGGATTGGTGTTTTAGGGTTCTTAGGATATAATTCTAGCAGTGGAATTGCTGGGTCAAAAGGCAGGTCGATTTTTATTTTTCTGAGAAAATTCCATACTGTTTTCTGTAATGGTTGTATCAGTCTTCAATCCCACCAGCAATGGATAAAGATCCCTTTTCTCCACAACCTCTCCAACACTTGTTGTTTGTTGCTTTGTTTATGGCCTACATATCTTCTTTTCAAAATACCAAGAGCTTCCGTCATTTGGCAAGCCATAAAATCTTGCAATGGATTTTTGGCAGTTTTATTTATTATTATCAATTTGAGTATTTTATCAAAATCAGCAGGATGGGCTTTCTAATTTAACTGTTTAATAATAAACATGAAGTAAAACAAGCATATGTCCCAGTTTATACACGTATAAATTTATTTGTATTTGTATAATTCTTTTGCTATAAATCAAAGCATAATATATTTATAGAATAATAAAGCTTTATAATTGATATATAACTAAGCAGTTAAACATGATACACACAGCATATAGTGTATTTCTGAAATCTAAACTATAGATCTGTGAAGAAAAGTTAAATCTATAAAAACTAATGAAAAATATCCATGTGTGGAAAAGTTGTGTAATGATACAAATATGCAAAACTTCCTCTGCAGGCATCTGGCAGTGTCTGCTGATAGGAGTTGTTGCAAAGACACAGGAGGTCACATGACTGTAGCACAGCACAGTCACATGACTGTGACTCCACCTGTGCAATGGAATTACCAGTAACCAGTCCTGATGAGAAAACGGAGACTCTGAGGATGCTCTTTTTTCTGAGCTGTAGGGCACAGAGGATGGGAGACTAGAGGCTTCACACCCACATTTATACTTGTTTGTGCACTTAATTAAACAAGTATTTTTTTAGGCATTTATTACACCAAAATTTTAAAAAATACAGTTTCCATTTTTAGGAGAGCACTTCTGAGTCAGCAGAGTAGTTAAATGGCACAGTTTGAGTCACATATTAGTTATCGATTTTTAATTAAAAATCACCACCCTCCAACTTAGCAGCTAAAACAACACGCATTTAGAACTCCCTGTTTCCGTGTGTCGGGAAGATGGGCTTCACTGAGCTGTGCCCTCCGCTGCTCAGTCTCTTGCGAGGCTACAAGCAAAACGAGGGCCCAGGGGCTGTGCTTTCATCTGATGGCTTGAGCGGGGAAGCGGTTTTCTGCACACCCACCTGGTGGTCTGGGGCAGCATTCACTTTCTCTGGGCAGTCACACCAAGGGCTGACATTCCTCACCAGCTATTGGCCAAAAGCCACCCTCTGTCCCTTGCCATGTGAACTCTCCCACATGGGTGGTCTTAATGCATTTGTTAAAAATATAGGGTTTGCTTTATCAAGGCCATTGGAGACATGATACATGAAAGAATCTATTTGACAAAGCTAAATCATAATCATCTATGATGTTTTTAAAAAGGGAATTGTCACCTAATTGGTCTCATATTTTACTAATTAGGGATTTGTGTGCCATTCCACATGACCTCCGTGATTCTCCCTAATTTGAAAGCTCTAGTGTGAAGCAGAGACTTTGATCTCTAAGAGGTTGATTACAACAAGTTCCAGTGCACTAGTGACCAATTGATGTCATATGGCTGAGATTAATTTGAGTAATTTGTATTGGAAGGTCCAGTGAAATGAACTCTACGCCCCTTCCTCAAAAATATGTATTTGATTATGGAAAGTTTAATTTTTAAATTAGTATTTTTAGAAAAAGATTAATTTTGAATACATTATCAACTAAATAAATAAGTAGACATCTGCAATCCAACCTGACTGAAGTTGGGACTATGCACCCATTTGCCCAAGGCAGATAATGCCTTATAGGAAATAGGGAGGAAACATGGCCGCCTTTATTGTGCATGAAAAGTTTAAATGAAGCTGTGTGACTTTGTCCTCAATGCTGTGAATCAATCATGCAGGCTGTGGCAGTTGTTAATAACTGCTTTTCAAAGTCTGTGTTCTCACATTTCTGTGTTTCTTCCTATGCAGGAAGCTAGACTCCCATTTCCCAGCTTCTTTTGCTGACAGGAGTTCTGCCCAGTGAAATTTGAGTATAAGTGATATGTTTCACTCCTGGTTGGGGGATGTCTCCCCATCCAGAACTGTTCTGTAAGCATTAAAAGAACTGTTATTACGTATTATGTGGGGATTTTTTTTTGTTACAGAAGCTAGCATTACCCTAATCATTGCCCACATACGCATATGCAAATATGTAAAGATTTGATTTGGAAATATCTAACTTAAAATAGTACTTCCCAGTTACCCAAAATGTGCCCTTTATTTTTGGAGATATATATATATGATTTACTCAGAAAAGTAATTATTATCAAGTTGTCAGTTAAGAAAGCATACTGTGCATGTTTAGGAATAGTTAACATCATCTTGTTAAATATTGCATAGAGACCCAAAGACAGAACATTTTGGAAAGTCTCTGTTCACTTTCTACTAAAGTATTTGGGAAGTGGGGGGTGGGCTGGAAAGGGGAAGTTGGCAGTATTCTCTAGAGTCATATGATTTTAGGAACAAAATTTCATGGCATATTACAGCAACATAAAAAAAACTCAGACTGTAATTAATTTTTATTGACAAATAGAATCTCTCTGGAAATAAATTTTATAATGGAATTACTGGCAGACTTTTAACCATAATGGAGCAAATGAAAGATTGTAGCTATTTAAAATGAGTTTTTTGGTTTAGGATCTGTCAAAATAATAAATTGGTTGTTTTTTTTTATTTGGTTGGTTGGTTAGTTTCTTCACTGATGCTTTATTAAATATTCAGAATCTGGGGTTCAAACTAATTTTCTATCACGTTGCCTAAGATTTTAAACATTGAATGTTGTTAATCTTTTGAAAGGGCGTTCGTCACAGTAGATAAGCAAGCAGTAAAGAAAAATGCAGAAATGAGTTTCTTACTTGGAATGAGTTATTTACTTGGAATAAGTGTATCCTATAAAATGCTGGACCTAAAGTGTTTAACTGTAACAACCTAAGGGACAATAAACCATAGGTTACACAGAGAGTTCATAAAAATTTTATATGAATGCTACAAAAAGAAAAACCTCAGTGATAACCTGAAAGCTGTATAGTCACACTATCAAAAACAAAACAAAAAACCTGAAAAGATGTTAAGCCAAAACTTCTGCAATTGCACTTATCACTGGATAAACAAACTTAAAGATAATTTAATAGATTGTTTTTAACAGAATTTCTCAGCTTTCAAAATTTAAATCATTTCATTTGCACTCTATAGGTAAAACAGAAAATATAACTACAGATAAATAAACTATTTAATGACTCTTGGATGAGTTCTTTAAAATACCATTTATATAACAAAATACCCATGTTGAATGCTTCAGGTCACTTGCCTTCTGATTCACTAAAGGGATGAAAATAAGTAATGTTTTCCATTCTAAATTGCAAACTATAGTTTAATGGTTCATTTAAACCACATAGATATTTATAGGTTTTGAAAGGATTTAAGAAATTGGTCAGCTTCTCACAGTTTGTCTAACTACAACCAAAGTCTTTTTTTCTGGTTATTAATCTAGCACTTTTACCACTACATCAAAACATTTTACCTGCTATGAGAAAACATTTTAGTTTTTTTTTAATGCACCACCTAAGTTAGATTACCTGTAAAATGTATATGTTAATTAATCAAATGAGGGCAGCCACCTTCCACATAATGGTCACTGAATTATTTTAGGTGCTGGAATTATAATGGGATATATATTGCTCTTGCCCTCATAAGGCTTAGAGTCTAGGAGGGAAAGTGAACATTCTGTAAAGATGTTGGTGACATTTATGTGAGGAGGCAGTGAAGCAGACCTAACTTCCCCTATCACCTGTTCCATTTAGCACAGGTCCATTTGCTGGCCATCATCATTTTTCAAGCATTGATGTGCAGGCCTGACATTTCAGGTTCCACATTCTGCAGGCATCGCAACTGCAATCGAGTAGTCAATACTGAAAATCTTGGCTAATAGCTGGGAGGATTATAGTTCAGCTCTGGGTGAACTGAAAAGAAATAGAGTCCCTGTGTAGGCAAAAGTTGATCTCTTCAACTGACATGTACCCCACTGTCAACAGAGAAGGGCATTTATCTTGTCTTCCCCATGACTCATCTTCCCAGCTGGGTCCATCATTGTGCTTCCATCTGAAGACTCACTCTTGTTATGATTCACTAATTCCTTTAGTCATTCATTCAACTAATACATTCTGAGCACCTGCTATGTTTCAGAGTCTGTGGTAGGTACGGAGGATGACAGTGACAAAACTGTGAACAAAACAGATGAAAAATCCTGTCTTTGTGGAGCTTATATTCAGAGAATAAATGGGTCAAATGGGCAAAACATCTACAGTAGTATTTTAGCAATGTTTTTTGGTGTTAGTGATCCATTCATGTCAGGAAGACTTGAAAGAAAGACTTGTTTGTGATGGTTATACCCTTGTTTGTGTCAATTTGGGCCAAAGGATGGTCAGAGAGTTGGTAACACGTTTCTGGGTGTGTCTTGAGGGTGTTTCTGGAAGAGATAAGCATTTAAGTCGGTGAGCGGAGTCAAGCAGATGGCCCTCTGCTTGTGGCCACATCCAACCTATTGCGCTCCCCAAAAGAACAGAAACTCAGAGGAAGGGTGAGCTGACTCTGCCTTCCCTGAAGCTCGACCTCTGTCCTGTCCTCAGACTTCAGTGCTCATGGTTCTTGGGCTTTCAGTCTCAGATCGGAATTGATTCTGTCGACCTTTCAAATCTCAGGCCTTCAGACTGAGACCAAGTAGCCGACACCCCTGGCTTTTGGTTCTCCAGCTGCAGAGGACAGATAAAGGGACTTGTAGGCTATCAGAACCACATGAGCCAATTCCCATGGTAAATCTCTATATACATATAAATCCTACCAGGTCTCTTTCTCTGGAGAATGCCCACTAATATACCCACTGCACCAGTAACTGGCTGCCACGGCGAACTCACCCTCTGCACCTGCAGAACACTGCTTTTCTGCAGCAGCCCCCAGCTCTGTTCTTCGCAGGGACTTTTATCCCTATGACCAGCCCTGTGTCCCAGCTCCCCTCAGCAACCTGTGATCCTTAACAAGCCAACAATTGTAACACCTCTGACAATATGCCAGGTACTGTTCTAACACATGCTACATATATAACATATACTTAATCCATACCACAACCCCCTGAAGTAGCACTATTAGTATCCCCACTTCACAGAGGAAGAAGCTGAGGTTAGATACCTCATGTAAGATCACTTATCGAGGAACAGGCTCAGTTGGCCTTGGAACCAGGAACCAGTAGATGTGACTGAATTCTGCCATATTGTTTTTCTGTCTGGGGTGGATCCAGTGCAGGTCACTGCTGGATTGTGACACCGTGCTCTTCCCAGCATCCTTTCCACTGTCTAGACCTGCAGTCCTAACCTAGGCCATTATCTTGGTCCCCAAAACATGATCTGAACAGACAGCCTGACCCTAGAGTCTGAACCACCTGCTAACTTCCGGCTGTGGGAGCTCCCTAGTGACTCTGTCTCCAGTAGTTTCTAGAACAGTAGTTTCTATAATGATCTTCGGACACTAGGACCTGACACAGAGCCAGGCCTTAGAGCTGGATCCCATTTCTCTACCTAAGCATTGTAAGAAAGTAGACTAGCAAGGGTGTGGTAAGATGTGGTAGGGCTGGCTGAGCAAGGGGAATAATAAGAACTAACTAACGTTGGTTGAGCACTGGCTGTTGGTAGACACTGTTCTAAGGGCTTGAAATGTATTAATTCCTTTAAAGACAGATGTTGACCTTTCTCAGTTATCTTCCCAAGGGGTGATCTCGGGGTATAGCTGGAGAGAGCTTTCCTCTTAGGGAGATTTGAAGTGGAGAAAGAATCCAAAGCACTTTGAACTTCTTTTAAAATTGTGTGAAGTTAGAGGAAGAAGAAGAAAATTAAAACAGAGAGCTCTGTTTGCCAAGGTTAAAAAAAAATCTTGAGGCACACTGTTCCTTTGTTCTGGAAAACCACTTGAATGTAGTTATGCAAATGTGAAGCAGCTGATATCTGTGGCTTTAAGGAGACAACTGCTCAGCATAAAAATGGGGGAGAAATTGTCTATGTAATAGGCTGCGTTGCATCTCTGCAAGTTGCTGCTGTTGTTCTTGCTATTCTTAGGGGGAAATGCGTGTTAAGTATGAATTGAGACCGCGGTGCCCCTAAAATCTATTGATTGTTCCGGTGAAAAGATTTTTTAAGCTGATGCCAAGTGGGAATCTGAAGCTGAGGACACTGCAGGTGATCTGAGCTGTTATGAGATTCTGACCGTGAGTCGTGCTGGGTGTGCACCCAGTTAACAAATGGCAGAGGACCCAGCAGGGCAAAGAGTGTCTCTGCCCACCATGCAGGAGGAATACAACCAGAGCCATTTAGAGAAGGTTGCAGCAGCTTTGGAAGAATAAGGAGATGGAGACCCAGGAAAACTTGGGCATGGCCTTGTTGTCCTCAAGGGATGTGACAGTGGCGACAACGTTGCTCCACTGGGCAGCTCTGTGGACCCTGGGTAACATCTACAGGCTTCCAGGCTGGAAAACACACCTGTGATTCTAACCATGGTAATGATACCATAAAAAGTCAAAATATTTTTTAAATAATTTTAATCTTCTTTTTTGAAGATGACCACTAAATGATTCATAAGCTACAACATATAAAGAACCCTAAACTTAATATAAAAAAGAAGGAAACCAAGAGAAAAATGGGTAAAGGATGCAAATAAGAAAGTCCTAAAACAGCAATTCCAAATGGGCAGTAGGTATTTTAAAAGGTGCTTAAACCCACTAGTAGTCAAAATATGCAAATTGCATTTAATTAAAGTGCTTTTAAAAGCAGAAAGTTTTTAGAAAGGATGTCGTAAGAGGGGCACACAGTGAAACCTGCTTTCCATCATTGCCTGCCAGGTGTGTCAGGCGTTACAGAGTGCCGAGGCAGGCTGCTATACTTTCTCCTCGCTTCCTCAGTCCTGAGGTCATCCCTGATGAAAAGTTGCCAAGTTCCAATGGTGATTTGGAAATGGGACTGTTATAGACAAGGTACTAAATGAATTCAAGAAACTCATTCATCTTATTGATTGTGCTTGCGATCTGGAGAAAATGCATTCACTTGGAGTACAATACAAAAGAAACTTCTATAGTGCTTTCGACATTAAGTATTTTGTACTTTTCAACAAGGTACAAAATACTCAAGTGAACAAGTGCACTGTCAGAGAAAAGTGTTCACATACCGAAAACTAAAGTTTAGGATTCAGCCAGGCTTTAAGTGTAGCATTTTGTCCCACAGGTTAAATCATATTCAAGAACTATGGGAAATTAGAAGTATATGATCAGATTCTAGAAGTTGTCAACATCCATCAGCATGAATGTTGTACTGCATGATGACAGAAATACTGTCCAGATAGTTTATTATTGAGATTTTAAGTCTGCATTTTATAATAAGTATAATTGTTCTGACCAAGCACTGACTAGCTTGCTGTGCAAATTACTCCGGAAGCTGTTCAGCTGGGCTTCGTTATCTGGTTTGGCTCCCTTCCTTGATCAACTTAGCTGGATGGATAGCAAAGGTATGTTTTCATTTTTCCCTATGTGGACGTGGCTTAACTGACCATTACCAAGATGGTGTTCTTCGTATCTTCCTAGCTGCTTACTAATTTTCTGTGATGGCAAAAAAAGAGCCAATATATTCTTAGGCTTCCCCCCCTGCTTAAACCAACTAGGAAAACCTTTAGAAAGGTACTATTTCCTGACAGTGACACTGTATGTTTTTACCGTTCTGCGGAGATACTTTTAAGCTCCCTGTAGTTCTTTAAACATGAAAGCTGGCGTAAGACACACCATTCGCATTTCAGCATTCTGATAATGTCATAAATGTACTTGATCATTTAGTAAAATCTAGATTTTCATTGGAAGCTGGCATCAACAACACATTTTTCAATGTGCACTTCATATTCTACTATTTGTCTATGCTAATTTAAAAAATGAAGAATTAGTGAAATTCATTTGACTAATTTGCTGAGAGTCTTCTTTACTCAGTATTATTTAAAACCTTTTATTTGATTTTGTAATAATTCATTCAGATTATCATCCCATCTATATTTGTTCATGCATATTATCTTTGATGGGTAAACTTTCCTCTGCTAAAGCCGTGAATGTTAATTTGTTCATGGTTAAATAGAGCCTTGAACCTGAGAACACAAATGTGTGTTTCTAATAAGTGTATTCCTGATAGGAAGGGTGTCTGTTGTGGGAATAAGCACTAAGAACAAATATTTCATCTAAGATATAGTGATCTTACTTGAATTCAAGTATTTGTGGTAATAAAGAAAGCATACGAAGAAGAAGAATGAGCCCAAAGGGGTTCCACGTGCTGTCCACAGATCATCACATCATTGATCTTCTGTGTGATTTCAAGTAACAGTTGGATCATCTGACTGATTCCTGAGCCAGCAATGTGCTGCAGAAACTCCTCTGCAAAACCACAAGGGTTTCCTTTCCATCATCTGAGCCCCTAGAATTCATGAATAGCGTTAATGGTTTAGTTTCCTATTGTGTTCTAAAATTTTATCACAAACAGTATCTTTAAAATAATGCAAATGTTTTGCCTTACAGTTTTTAATTTAAAAAATTTTAGTATTGTTCAATTACAGTTGTCCCTATTTTCCCCCACTTGCTCTCCCCTGCCCCGCCCACCCCTCCTACATTCAATCCTCCCCCCCATTGTCCTTGTCCATGGGTCCTTTTTTAGAAAATTATTTTATTGTTGTTCAATTAGAGTTGTCTGCATTTCCCCAGCACTCACCCCCACCCCCAGCCATCCCCACCTCTTTCCCTTGCTTCCACCCCACTTGATTTTGTCCACGTGTCCTTTATAGTTGTTCCTGAAAACCTTCTTCCCTCCCCCCCATTATCCCCTCCCACCTCCCCTCTGGTTAATGTCAGATTGTTCTTAATTTCAATGTCTCCAGTTATATTTGCTTGCTTATTTGTTCTGTTGATTAGGTTCCAATTAAAGGTGAAATCACATGATATTTGTCCCTTAACATCTGCCTTATTTCACTTAGCATGATGCTGTCCAGTTCCATCCATGTTGTTGCAAAGGGTAGGAACTCCTTCTTTCTCTCTGTTGCATAGTATTCTATTATATAAATGTAGCATAGTTTTTCCATCCATTCATTTACTGATGGGCACTTCATACAAGTTCCTTGACTTGACCTTTCCCTTTCTTTTCCCCAGGATCCCCCACACCATCCCTCTGATCACTGTCAGTTTGTTCTTTATTTGCATGTTTCTGGTTCTATTTTGCTCACTTGTTAGTTTTGTTGATTAGGTTTCACTTATAGGTGAGATCATGTGGTATTTGTCTTTCACTACACTATCTAGCTTATTTCACTTAGATAATACAGTTTCTATAAGACTGGGCACAGTGTGGCTAGATTTTCTGCTCCAGATCCCTAGCTGGAATTAATGTGTTGGCCAGCTGTACTCCTCTTGGGCTTGGGTCCTCTTCCAAGTTCACTGGTATTGACAGGAATCGTTTTCTTACAGCTGTAGAACAGAGGTCCCTCTTCCTGCCAGCTGTCAGTGGGGTCTGGCTCTTAGATCCTAGAAGCTGTCTGCATTTTTTGCCACATGACCTGCTCTGGAGGTAGTTCTCACTGGGAACGCTTGCTTTCTCTCTGGCCTGCTGGAGCACATTGCTCTGTCTTGCTCTGTGTGACCAGCCAGAGAAAACTCTTCTTTTAAAGGGCTCCTATGATTGGATCAGGCCCACCCAGATCATTTCCTTATCTTGAGGTCAACCAATATGGAACCTTAGTTACATCTACAAACTCTTCACAGTAGAACCTAGGGTAGTGTTTGAAAGACTAACTGGAAGATGAGTTTATGCCAGGAGCCAGGAAACTTTGGAATCTTCTGAGAATTCTGCCCACCATGAAAAAGTAAAAACCTTTCTCCAGGCACTACCTCTGGAGCAAAATCCAATCTGGAAAGTCTGTCACTTTGTCTCTTCAAGCATCAGATTATAGATTGAAACATGGGGATAATGAAACCTGACTTGAAAACTGTGGGGAGGATCACATATAAAGTAAGATGATGGAGAAGAATGGGCATCACACTTAGACATTGTAAAATGATGGGAGTGGACACGGTGACCATCCTGTGTGACTGTGGTGGATGCACAGGATCACACATCTGTTTTGTAAAGGAGGCACAGGGAACAAGGATGGAGGCTGATGCAGGGTCGCAACCATGTAGTTCAAGTCCAAGGGTCCACTGTGCACCATCTCAAACCCAGAGCTCTGAACTCACCATCTAAAAATTACTAGAATCAGCTATGTGCATCCCAGTACACTGCTGTCCCTGTACCTCTGACTGAAAGTGCAGCTTTTGGGTTGTTCTGTGGAAAGAGAACCCATTGCAGGAAATTAAAGTAAAATGGGAAGGAGGAAGTGTAAACAACGCTGTTGACAAGCTAGAGGAAGAAGGTAGCAAAATATATTGATGGCTTTCGAGTAGGTCAGCAAAACAAAATGAGGATGGATTGTTTGGGAGGGTGGCCTGTGTACAACCAGAAACCAAGAAGAAACCAAGGGCAAGAGAAAGATTGAAGATGCAGAAAAAAGGAGTGAGAATAAATGGAGAGGTTTGCTCTTTTTAAAAAAAAAGAAAGAGCATGTTATTTTCACAAGAGCCACTATTTCTTTTGTACCAACTAGACATGTTACCATATATTTATAAAAGGCAGCCCCCAACAATCTGGTGACATCAGTGTCATCATTCCAAGTTTAAAGGTGAGAAAAATGAAGTTTACAAGGTTATATTCTTGGTTCAAAGTCACACCAGTTAAGCAAACTCTTAAATTTCTTTTTTTTTTTTTGCATACAACATGGTTTTGTTTTTTTTATTTTAAACACTAGATTTTAATATTTTTTTAAAAAAAATACTCACAAACCCCACCCCCCCCCCCCCCCCCTTCAACTCCCAAATCCCTCCCCCTTTTTCCCCTTAAGTTCCCTTCCCTCTCCCCTCTGGTCGCTGCCCACTTGTTCTCTATTTCAGCGTCTTTGTTTTTATTCTGGCAAACTTAAATTTCTGCTCTGCCCACTACCCAGCTCTGATTTTTAGTTTTATAAAGAAAGGGAACTAATGAAACAGTTGTTAAAGAAAAAATATGCTGGGGTTAAGACGGGGTTAATCTAGTAACCTCTTAATCAAATAACTTATGGTCTTCCTAACAAAGAAGCAAAGATGCTTTTCCAAGAACATGGAAGAAGCACACACTTGAAAGCTCGTAAGAAGTAGAGGTTGGGAATAGTCAATGTAGATAATATGCTAAAGAGGCCATGTGATGCTCATATCTCATTTTATGTTACCCCTGACCCCACTCCCCTCCCAAAAAGTTGCCCCAAACCGCATGAGCTTGTGTAATCGCTACCTTGTAGTCACATGCATTATTGATTAGGGATTCAAAATCTTTCTCTTTGAATCAGGAAACTGAAATTCAGAGATTACAAAATTAAGTGACGTACCATGATCCAAATCAAACCCAGTGAACACACAACATGGAGTGTTTCCTTTTCAACCAAACTTTACTACTTTCTTCTGTCTGAGGAAATTTATTCATTTCTAAATGTTACTTTGAAATTGTTTGCAAGAGGCAAGAGCCCTTGTGAAAACACCACTTTGTGTTTTGAGAGAATAAATGATAGAACAAAATGAGACTGTTATTAACCTTCCAGTCCTTTCATTAGCCCCATCTTTCTGACTGTGAGAGAAATGGGATATGCCAGTAAACTGCTTCCTTTGCATTTTGTTGAACTAGAAGATGACTTTATTTAAATTATAGTTCATTTCATTGCCATGATGTTATATATTAGAAATTGATTACCCCATTTCTTCTATAATAGCTTCATTATATTTCAGGGGAGACTTCTTTTATTTTTTAAAATAAGAAATAATGAGTCCATGAAAGTGAAATCTTTATTTTTATTGTCTTTGATTTCAAATGAAGCATACTGAGTGCAATTAGGGTATTAAATTGAATTTCAGGACAATTATTATTTTCTGAGTAAAATGAGATTGCTTACAAGGGTTTTCAAAAATCAAATATCACTTATTGTCAACTTTTTAAAGCACCGTAATAAGTCTGACAGCACTTGTGAGCAAATGGAAAGGGAATTAATCAAATATACAAACTCTTCTTAGTCCTAAGTCTTGTCAGTGATTTTTAGAAGCCTCTGTTAAATGTTGAAGAGTTGTCTTTTATGATTTTTAAAAATATTTTCAAACTTTTGATTAAATTAGATATTCAGTATGCTTTGATATCTCTCTGCTGGTCAAATTTTGACTTAAACTCTTAAGTGATAAGTTTTAATACCTGATGTTTAGAGAAAAGAAGTAGAGCTGGAAATAGGAAAAGGAGAGCACAAGGTAAAGTTTAAAGATATTTGTCTGACTGTGGACTTCCCTGCATTCTTTTTAACATTCTCTGTAGAATTTGTTAAGTGGGATATAAAATAATTACAAGTTGTTGTCCCTGCATTGGAAGAATTTGCAGTCAGTGAGAAAGTTCATATGTAAGGGAAAATAATAATAAAAATATACAAGGATAACATGTTAACACACTCATTAACATATGGAACAGCCTACTGGGTCTTATGGGTGCCCAGACTATTCCTCTGAGAATTTGCAAATAAGCAGAATAACAACTGGAGGTGAGGTACATTATCACAGACTTCCTCTGGGTCAGTCCTATGAGGATTTCTGCAGGAAATGAGGACTTAAATTAGGATAAGTTGCCAATGCAGGATTTTTTCTTATGGTATATTCTTCTTTAATTTCCCCATGTGACATTTAATAGGCTTAAAAATTAAGTCCTTGAACTATTTCATTAAGTTGGACAATATGCTTTACATATTGAAGAACTTTCTCATAGAATCAACCATCTGCTTTTCTTTATTCAATTATCATTTGAGATAGAGACATGTTACTTCTATTAAAGAGAGATGCTCATTATAAAAAAATGGCTACCTACAAGTTTTAATAGGAATTATAAATATCAATTAAAAAATAAGAGTGAAACTGCCACTACAAAAAAAGTTGGGTTTTGTTTGTCTTACCCAAACATGACCTGAGGACTCTTAGAATGCCATGTTTTTAATGAACTCCATTCTCAAACACGTGTCTATCAGGATTTTCATGATATTGAGAGAAAAAAACTGATTGTACTATTGTTAGACTTCATGTTCACATTTTAGAAGCAACAAATCTATGGTGTTCTAAATTAATTCTGGACCAGGGTAATGTAACAAAATATTTACCAAATTTTATGGTTCTGTTAGGTAAAACCTAGTTCTGACCTTCTTGGCCTACCTCCCCACAAAACTATGAGTGTCAGATCAGAGACTATATAATTCATTAATTCTTGTGGCTAGAAAGGAGAACTTGTACCATGAGTAATAGCAGAAGAGAGAGAAAAAGAATGAGAGGGAGGAAGTGAGGGAGAGAGAGAGGGAGCAGGAAGGTGGAGAGGAAGGGAGGAAGGGGGCAAGGAAGGAAGGAAAAAGGGAGAAAAGAAAGAAAGAAATGGAGGGAGGGAGGAGATGAAAGCCATTGGAGATGGGGAGCAGAGAGGAACACAGAGCAAAAACAAATCAATCCTGAAAAAGTTCTGGGCCTAACTAATAATACAACTTCAGAAGAAAAACAAAACTATCTATTCAGAAGGGAGGCAAAAGCCAAAGAAACGCTGTAGTGTAATCTTTGAAACTGTGGCCCTTAAGGATCCCATTAAATCCTTGGATCAGCATCTTCCTCTGGAATCATTGTGAAGAAGGGAGGGCCCTGTCCTGGCACTTACAGTATCAAGGAAGATAAACCAACATAGTAAGATGAAATGGACTTCATCAGCATGAGCATCTGATACCTACCGCCTTATCTCTACTGCCTTTCAACAGTAACAGACCTCTGCTGTACTGCAGATTTGAAATGGAAGAGGGAAGAATGTATCAGTGTCTCCCATAGAGTCCTCACGTGCAAATGCTGGGCTCTCATTTTAGCATCAAGAAATCAATCATCCACAATGTGCGGAGACAGTGGTGAATTTCTGGCACTATATCCAGGGGGTGATGAATTTATAAATGCATTCCACTCCCTTTGTCTGAGACTTAAGCACCTCATATGGATGATGTTCTTGGATAGAAGGAAAAAAATATCTTGAATACTTGGTCCAGAATAAACTTTTCAGATTTTCCTCAGTCACTTTGAAGTTTATATCGTAAATAAAGATTTACCTTCATACAAATTTCTGACCATTTTCCAGTATGCTAACGAAAGGAATTTGGACCTCAGGGGTTATGTTTATGAACTTGGAAATGTCTTTTGTTTGTATACCTAGAGGACCAAGATGGGCTTAACAGCATTAACATTCAAAAGCCATCACTGTATGTATCTTCATTGGCTAAGAAACCAAGCTGTCTGGTTATTACTGTGAGGTCTGAATAACAGGACAGCATCGAGGCTAGCAGAACTCCTATAGGTCTGTTCAAGGGAATAATGAAAAGTAGGGGTTTTAAATGGTGGAGATGAAAAATACGCAGTAACTTCAGAAATCAATTTCAGGAATTCAAGTGGGAAGAGAGTGCAATTAGTCAGCCGAAAGACATGCACAGTGGTACAAACGCCCAAACACAGAAACTGGAAAACCAGTAAATGGTGGTAAACAGGGTACCGTGCATGCTTTCTGCCCAGCACAGTCCTGGCTCGTGACTGTTGTACAGTGGCCCACATGGTTTAGCCTTTGTCCTGGGGAATATTTTTAATAAAAAATTGTTAGGAATAGTTGCAATAAAACAATCCAGAGTGCTTCCAATGGATTTGTACTTTGTACTTCCAGGTCCTTTTTTATTGTACTTCATTATTTATGCTACTTGCACTTCGAGCTTCTAACATGGTTTTGTCTGGACACTGCAGAATATGTGTGGTGGACAGAGTTGTTCCTTTAAAAGGAGTTAAATCCTATAGGCAGAAACCCACCTGTCTTTCCCAGGCTTTTCAAGGTGCGCCATTCCCGATTTCTTCCTTTCAAGGACAGCTCGTTGTTTCTCTGATGAAATGAAATGTTCTCAGCCTAATTCTGGATATATATCCAAAGAAAATGAAAATAGGATATCAAAGAGATATCTGCACCCCCTTGTTCCTTGCAACATTACCCACAATAGTCAAGATACCTAAGTGTCCACTGACAGATGTGATATATATGTATCACATCTGTGTCACATGTGTGTATAGCACATCAAATGTATGTATATAGATACACACACATACATATACAGTAGAATATTATTCAGCCATGAGGAAGAAGAAAATTCTGCATTTGTGACAGACAGCATGGATAGACCTTCTTGGCATTATGATTAAAGAAGTCAAAATTGCCTTTGTTTGGATAATTAAAATGTTCTTCTAGTGGTAATGTACAAAGGGGCCAGAAAGATTTAACATAGTTATGTAATATATATTTCCACACATTCTAAGTTCAAAATGAGATCACCCAATTTGATAAATAATTTATTTTCTGTTTGGGTTAAAGTATATCTTCTTAATAGACTGCATCTACAATGTTAAAATACATATACATATTTATTTATCTCACTAGAACATATATAAAACACACTCATAATTCAACCCACCCTTAATATTCTATGTTCTTAAATATACATGCACTAACACACATAAACATGCCTTTACACACATGCATATATGAGCGCTATATATTGATACGTCTCAAATATATTTATAAATAATTTCATGTCAAGCTTTTTCCCCTCTCACTGATTAATCACAGGGAACTTCTGTCACTAAAAGACTATGGTGTTGCCCATCTATATGTATTAGTAATAAAAGTCATTTTTGAAGTGCATTCGTGTTTTGCTTAGAGATGGTTCTTAGAAAAAATACCATCTAATGATTAACATGAGAGAGTTTTAAAAGAAATAGATGATAGATAGACAGACAGATAGATAGATAGATACCTTGAATTGACTACCAGTTGTGCTACACCAGCTTAATGACCTTGGGTAAGTTCCCACGTGTTGGTGTCTCACCTATAAAATAAAAAAATATATATTGCTGGCAGTTCTATAGGAGTGGGTTAGAAGGCTGATGAGTTAATACAGGTAAAGCATTTGGAGCTGCACAAGTACTGTTATGCATATTATTGTTTATTAATCACTTATTACATGCTAGACATCCCATAGGATCTGAAGTTAGAACATTCATATCCTTCCACTCTACTAGAATTTTAATTTTTGGTAACAGTATTTATAATTGTTGGTGGAAGTGTTGTTCTGCCCACTTCTTTTAGTGAAGGAAAGAAAAAGAATTTTAAAAGTTTCCAAAGAATTTATAGAAAAAGTAATTTTTAAAAAATATTGTGTACATTAAGCACACAGGTGAACAGGCTATGGTTCTTATTTCATTGCTGCAATTTCCAGCAAGAAACCACTGGTAATCATGTGCAACTTTATCCAAGGAGAACCTGAGAAACAGAGCTAACCTATATATAGAAGGTAATAGCTTCCGTTTATTAAGAGTTGACTTCGCGCCAGGCACTGTTCTAAGCACTTTGTGAACCTAACTCGTCCACACGACTCCACAAGGTCTCTTACAGGATGGGCCAGACTCCAGATTGGTCTCCCAGGCTTCACTCCCTTCAACAATCCACAGGGCAAACCAAATGGGGAGCAAAGAGCTGAAGACACATTTTGTCTCCCAAACTACTGTTGTTTTGTTCTGTTATTTTTCTCTGAGTGGTTGAACAGTCACAGACAAGGGGTGAAGCTGGGCTGGCAAAGAGGCAGGGCAGGTGGAACTCCTGGGGGTAGCAGGAGATCAAATTCTACTCTTAGATTTTACTCGCTGCCAAAGAGCAGGGCCTTCTGTCAGGTACAGGGAAACACAGAGGGAATCCAAAGGGCAGCCTCGGCAATACAGCAGGGAGGGATGGCCTAGGCAGGTTGGTGGCTGAGACAGACCCACTCCAGAGAGGATGACCTGGCACACAAGTCTGACCATGCCAATTGACCCATGTGGACTCACTGGGGGTCTTCGTACACTGTTGTCCTGGATCAGCTAACTGCCACAGTCAAAATGACTGTGCAGAGGACACACCTACGTAATATGTTTGCTAAACCACCCCTGGTTCTAGCTGCCCTCACCTCCCCCACTGCCCCGTAGCCCTTCTGTCCCCTGGACTGCCTACGTAGGGGGAGGAAGTTTGGGTAGAGACAGCTTGGAGCCAAACGTGGGCTATCCTCCTTTTCTCTGTCTGGGTCTTTTTTTTAATGAATATATTTCCTTAAGGTTCAGATATGCATGATTTTCATGTAATCAATCCGGCAAGACAATGGATAATCACATGAAAACCACTGATTAATATATGCATGTGTACACTGAGAGATGATACTTAGATGGTGGGTGTTTAAGAGAAGTTTGTGCTTTTCTGGCTCTTTTGAAAATGAACCTTATCCTTTTTACAACACTTCTTGTGAACTTAAATGTAGTGTGTAAGTGCATTTAATCAAAAAGTTTGGGAAGCACATTGCATCTATCTTTAAAGTCTGTATTGAATAAAAGTATCAAATATTACTCTCATCATTTTGATCAATGGACTCATTAAGAGTTGTATCTGAGGAGAATAAAATACAGTCATACAAATACACAAAGTTTGTTGATATTTTAGTAATAGCTATTAAGGTCAGCCAGAATGATACATGTGATGCCAGGCAAATATGAAAAATGGTAAAAGGACATGAACAGATAGTTTAAAAACTGGGAAATGCAACATATAAACACATTTATAAAAAATTAAAGGGAAATACAAATTAAAACATTTCCATTTCTGTCTCTTCAATTAAGAAAAATGGTTTTAAATGATAACATCTCATGCTAGCAAGGGAATAAAGAAATGAGTACGATCACGCATATCTGATTGTGTTTTTCAATGCTGCAGCATTTTAGGGGAAGGCAATTTGGTATTATATTAGGAGCCATAAAAATATTCATACTTTCTATGCCAGAACCTCATTTATGTAAATGTGTCTTAAGGAAATAATCCAAAACACTGAGAAAGTTATAAACTTAATTCAACATTATTTGTCATAGCTCCCAAACAGAAATAAATTAAATGTCCAATGATAAAGGAACAATCAAATTATAGCACATTCATTTGGTAGAATTTATGCATCCTAATATATTTAGTAGTTATAAATACTTATTTAGTGAAATGGAAAATGTTCATGGTATAATGGTAAATGACAGCCTCATAATTTTATGGATCAATTGATAAATATAAAGAAAAATAATGTAATTTACAAAAACACTTATTTGTGCAATTCCACAAAACAAGCACGCATGTGGGAAAAGATCGTAGAAACTTAGCATATGGACCTGAATCATTATTTCTGCGTGATGAATTTGCTGTTTTATCTTTCTGCACAATTTTTGGTGTGATTATACTACTTTTTAAATATTAAATTGAGTTTGTAGAATTTTTTAAGTAATGTTATGAATTTATATAAACACCAAGTACTGTACATTGGGGAATTTAAAAGTATTTTTCTAAATAGTAACTTGCTTAAGAGAAAATTAATACATAATATGTTGTTTAGAAAACTGCAAAAATCAAAACATTTTATATTAGTTTTCATGGGATCTCATAAAAATAGTGCTTGAAGTTATAGTCCTGTTTATATTCTTTTTCTTATAAAAAGTAAAAATAAATTGAGGAGGCTATCAGCTAAAGACTGTTTTGAACATAGGCAAGAAGGAAGGAAGGAAGAAGAAAGGGAGGAAGGAAAGAGAAGAAAAGAGAGATGTATTTTTCATATTTCTAGCATAATTAATAGAAGTTGATATCTAAATCTAAGATCATACCGAAAGGAAAACATAAACTTAAAATAAAATGTTTGGCCTCCTTAGAGCCTATCCAACATTACAAACAAGGGCACAAAGCAGTGTAGCAAATTTTAACTCTGTCCTTATTGACGGGTGTATGATCTGGACACTAAGATGTGGAAGAAAACATTGTTCATTTTGGAGCAAGACTCCATCAACTAGGTGAAGCTTTGTGGCTTACTTTTGGGGAGAAGGGAAGTTGGAGGAAAGTCAGACCAGGGAAAGGTGGTCACTAGAAAAGAATGGAAGAGTATTCAAACGGCAGCCAAGTAAGTGTGATCCCAGGCACGCCCTGCTCCTTGTGAGAGGAATCAATATGCGGTTGGAAAGCAAAAACTGTAGCCTCGTGTCTTAGCTCATGTTCCCTCAATCGGGGACTCAGTGGCATGGGTGGATTTGAATCATTTCTTTGGGAGCTTTTCAAATACCTAAATTAGGAGAGAGACTTGAGAAGGCACCACAGCTCATTCTGAGAGACATCGGTGTACGAGGGAAAAGAAACGACCCATCAGGCTGAGGGAGGCTCCACAGGGGGCCAGAAGGACGTGGCAGGTCACGGAGTCAGCTCAACTCAGTCATACACCAGAGTCAGCAACAAGCAGAGGGCCAGAGAGCAAACACCCATACGGAAGCCCTCTGTAGGCACCCTGGACCCCAGGCTGGGGCAAAGCACTAATTTCTGACCTAACAGGAGATGTGAAGGCACGTACATACTCCTGCCATTAGGACACAGAGAAGTAGAAACCTTGGAAGTTTCAATGTCTGCAGCTGAGTCAGAACAGGGTAGGCTGAAGGTGAACTCCATTGCCATAGGTTAAAAATGATTTCTATATGAATATATATAAATGTGTTTATATTTAAATTTATATATGTGTGTATTGTATATATCCACATATGTGTATATATAATTCAATTAATGTCAGAAATATAGTTAATGAAAGTTGAACATGTATTCCCAATTAAATATTTGGAAACAGGAAGAAATAGTTTCTTTCTTAATAAAAACAAAGTTTTTTAAACTGAAAATTAACGTTAAACTCTAGTCATTCTCTTTAAAATTGAGACAAAATCAAAATGGCAGTTACTACCACAAATGTTAGATGATGTTTCTGAAATTGGGGTGATGTGCTAAGATATAACCAGAAATATTGGAAACAAATATTGAAAAAAATTTTTTATCATTTTTATAAATGAATAAATAAATACTAAAATACTCTTTGGATTAAAAAAAATACTTGAGGGAAAAGGAAATGATACAAAAGAAATGAAATCTCTACAGTGTGCCACGACTGTCAACAACACACAACCCAAAACAATGGAAATCAAATACAGCATTTCTATTGGAAATGTTGAGAACGCGTTCTGAAGATCAAAATTTTCTAGCTTTCGTCTAGGTGAAAAATCTCCACTTTCATCCTAACCCTAAAACTGCATTTAAGCCACAAGCTGCCTCTCTCAAACCCAAATGTTGGTGTCAGAACTCATTCTAGAGATTGTACCTCTCAAGCACACCTTGCTTTGAGAATCTTTTCCTTTCTCGAATCCTTCAAAATTCCCTCTCCAGTAGTTCCTACCTCTCCAGCAATCTATTTCTACCTTTGATTTGCTTTCCTTGATCTCCCCTTTCTATACCTTTTAAATGTTGAAATTCTTTAGTGGGCCAGAAGGACATGGCAAGTCACATGTCCTTCTGGCCCATGACAAGTGAGAATAAGGAATATTTTTTCTTCCTTATTCTCACTTGACATGAAAATCAAAATACCCAACTGTATACTATAGTTTGACTTTCATCATGTCAAGATCTGCTCTACCTCTTGGACAGCAAACTTTACAAGAACAAAAACAACATCTACTTCATCTTTGTATAAAGAGTGCCTGCTTACCACAGAGCCTGGCATACGATAGGCACTTACCAAATGTGTGTTGAATGAGTGAAGGAGTAAAAACTAAATTTATTTTATGCTACCTTATAAAATAAAATAATTCTGAATGAAACTTTGGAAGGATTTTAAAATTTTCATCAAAACGTTCTGGAACATTATTGCAAAATAAGATATTCTTGAATGTAAAAATATAATTTCAAATGAGGAAATTCTAGCAGAGTGTGTCACACATTGCCAATGAAAGCTAGTGGGTATAACCACAATTAAATACCACCACACAGCCACAAAAATGACTCAGATTAAAACAACTGACTATACCAAGTGTTGCCATCTGTGTAGAGAAAATGGAACTCTCAAATTTTGGTGGTGGGAATGTAATAGTACAGAACTTCAGGAAACTATTTGGCAATTTCTTTTAAAGTTGAACATATATTTATCATATGACTCACCCAATTTTAGTTATTCATCAAAAAAATAAAAGCACCCATAATTATAGCAACTTTTTTTAAAGAGAAGGAGGAGACCTGAAAAGTTAATATGATAGCTTTCTACATTGTTTTTTGTTGTTGTTTACTTGGTTTGTTTGTTGTTGTTTTTCGTTCTAAACAAGTTAAAATTTGGAAGACAGCAATATTGCGGTTCTAGGGTTTGGGAAACACATAGGAAGGTACCCACCAGGTGTAGTGAATAAAACCATACACATCTAGGTGCATGAGTTGACACCCTGTGCCTTAAGCTTGGCTTTGTGCTCCTGGAAGGCATTTGCCTAGGAGATCAGTGGCAAGCAGGGGTGTGTGTTTCTTCAAGATGATGTCAGTGAGACTGAGTACAAGGATGTTAAAATGGGCTCTCAGAGTAGAAGACATCAATCTGAAATTAAATCTTCCTTGAAGCTGCCCAGAGTAACTTATTCTGTGCTTTCAAGGATGAGATGACTGATAGCAAAGTTGCAAGTACATAGATTTGTAAATAAATCTGCTCTTGGGGGCCAAATGGATGCCGTGTTCTTCCTGGTCCATAGAGACACAGCTTGCTATTGGTGTCAGTGCAACACTGGCCCACCAGAAACACAGTCCTGTGTATTTGTTTCCCCTCTGTACACATGTGTGGTATGTGAAATTAATTGTTCCCCACAATATTCCGGAATTACCCACGTGCAACACAGAATGCACAACAGATTGAGACAATTGCAATGTAAAGTAAGTAGCAAGTATGAGACTGATGCAAAGCAAAAGTAACAAATCAGGTAGGCTGGGTCATGATTCAGAAGCAAAAATAATATGCATGTCATTTATGGTCTCAACACAAGAGACTTTTTAAAGTGCATGAAAAGTGAGTCTATACCAATATAAACAAGTAACTGTATAAATAAATAAATAAACAAATAAATAAATGAAAAGAGACAAATTTCACCTGCAGAATAATTTCAAGTAATTTATGGAGATCTTCCACCTTGGGGAGGGGGCACAGATCCCATCCCATAAGTCTGGGTTGCACATAGCAACTTCCTTCGGATGAGAACAGTATGGAAGAGTGGGGAATGTCAGGGGGAGGCCTTTCCAATGGAGAAACCTAACCAACACTTCCACAGCCATGTGATTAAGGTCAAAGTCTACATGAAAAATCATATTGATAAGTATGTACCCTTGATAGAGTGTGATATAAATGATACTTCTTTGTTCTTCCTCCCCCAAAACCTATAGTCCCAGTCTCTCCATGAGAAAAACATCAGGTAAATCTCATTAATGGGACACATTGCAGGGAAACTGAGCATACTCCTAAAAACTGTCAAAGTCATCGAAATCAAAGAAAATTTTATAAGTTGTCCCAAGCCAATAGGACCCTAAGGAGACATGACAGTTAAATGTAACGTGGGTTCTTGGGTGAGATTCTGAAACAGTAAAAGGACATTAGGTAGAACTAAGGAAATTAGATAAAATATGGCTTTTAGTCAATAATGAGGTATCAAAATTGGCTCATTGATTGTAACAAGTGCCCTGTGCTAATATAAGATATTAGTAATAGGGGAAACTGGGTGAGGTATATGAGAATTTCAATACTATACTCTCATTTTTTAAATATCTAAAACTGTTCTGAAGGTAAAATTTATTATAGAAAAATAATTTACCTAGCCAATTTTATAATCTTTTACAGATACACATCATTAGATTGCAATCATTGCTGATTTATGCAGAATTTCACTCATGTTCAATTAGCTAACGATTCCTTTGGTTCCTTTTTTGTGTAAATTGTATTATTATTTGTCCTGGCAATGTAATAATATAATGGAGAAGCATGAAACACAC
The DNA here is from genome assembly GCF_021234435.1 of Artibeus jamaicensis. Classification (NCBI taxonomy): domain Eukaryota; kingdom Metazoa; phylum Chordata; class Mammalia; order Chiroptera; family Phyllostomidae; genus Artibeus; species Artibeus jamaicensis. The sequence goes on from NW_026522056.1 coordinate 20,098,765, forward strand.
ACACAGCAAAAAGCCCACCTCCCAGACTTTGCACTCAGTTGTGGTCCCTTTCTTGTGTGTCCTGCCAGACATAGTTTACATGGCTATGAAGAAAATATATGTGTTTGCACTTTTTCTTCTTCCATTTTTTCGCATTCACGACAATAATATATTTTACACATGGAAATTTTGCCATGGATGCATTTTCTGCACTATAAATCAAAACTCAAAAGTAAACAAGTGAAGCATCAAAAGACATAAAACAGGATTTTTTAGACAAATGTGTACATATCACATATGCTACTCTGCACTTTGTATTTTCTACTTAGCAATAGATCTTAGAAATTTTTTCATATGAGTAATTTAAAAGCTTTTTTATTTAAATGAAAGCACAGAAATGACTATTGTTTATGCTCAAACAAGAGCTGAAAACAGGCCGTGTGGAATGTGAGAATGGAGGAATGGGGCATTCTGTGCTTGCTAGAGGAAAATTAAAGTTGATTGAATGCCTTCTAGAAACTAGTATAAATAAGCATAACTGTCATTAAGTATTATTATTATCATGTTTTATGTCTATAAGAAAAATACATGCTTTAGGAATCAGCTAATATGAGGATTAAATTTATATTTTTTTGTGAAAAATAACGAGAAACAAATTTCTGGGTAGGAGGAAGGCCTGCCTCCAACCAGAAGATACCCTAAAAATAACTGTAGGCAGGCATAGATAATGCCTTAAGGAGACTTCTCTTTAAAGTGAGCACTTCTGCCCTGGCTGGTGTAGCTCAGTGGATTGAGCGCGGGCCTGGGAACCAAGCAACCACGGTTTGATTCCCAGTCAGGGCACATGCCTGGGTTGCAGGCCAGTTCTCTCCCTCTCTCCTTCCTTTCCCCTCTAAGGATAAATAAATAAAATCTTAAAAAAAAAATTTAAAGTGAGCACTTCTTTTTGTTACACTTCCCTTCCCAGCATAATGAGCAAACTCAAAGCATTCACTTATTTATGATTCCTGGGGGTAGACTTTGTTGTCCATTTTGTTTACTGCCAAGAAGGTGGTATTAGTTGCTGAAGATATATCTGTTGAATGAATGAGTAAATGAATGAATGAATGAATGAATACATGAGTACAGAGTGGGGGTAAAGCAGACAACAAATCAAGAGGGGACTATCAGAGTAATACAGGAATGCCCAGAGAACACAAAGGTGATGTTGTGCTAGAACACCAGGATCGCAAACCTGCCAGTTCACTTGGGTAGGTTGCTTGATTTTGCTGAAGCCCAGATTTCTCATCTCTAAAATTATATTAAAATATGTACCAGAGTAAAAATTGTCTGCCATGATGGGTTATTTTAATGATGCAATACACATACAAATGTACAGCATACACACATATAAAAATGGTATGTTCATGTATACAACATGTATATAAAATATATGTGTATGTACATAAATGTATTAACATGTTTATTCTTTAAAATAATGGTTATGATCATAATTAATAATAATGAAGAGGAATAGAGAATTGTCTCAATAATGCCATGGAAATCAAGGAACCAGGCAATTTCAGGAAAAGCCAGCAAAAAGAGAAAATCTAATATAGTCAAATTGAACCCAAACACAACTATGAAAGTAAATAAATAAATAGACTTATTAAAAGAAAGAAAAAAATTCAAGTTGCTGAAAAAAACTCTGAAGATGCTGTCTAAAAGGAAGTGACTGAGCAAGATTTCATGTAAATAAATAGACAATGATAAAGAGCAGAGGATTAAGCATAGAAACAAACATGAACTCAACTATTAATATCAGACTGCATTGCATTCAAAGAAAATGAAAAGGGAAAGAGAAAGGCACTTTGTAATTAATTATATAGAAAATAATTTCCAATGAGACTATAACTCTCATGAATCTTCATATTTTAATATCATAAATTAAACTTAAATTGAAGGTATGTATGGAAATGTCATCATAGTTATACATTTTTACACATTAAGCTTCACAATAGATAAAAGAGACCAGAAATCATGGATATAACAGACTAAATATTATAATGAAAAACACAGTTTCAAACTATCCAAGCTGAAAATGAGCATATGACATTTATTGAAAATGTATTTTATATCACAACAAAAAACATAACTCTAATAATTTCCAAGACATAGAAGTAATAGCACAAATATTAGAAGCATTATTTCTATAAATAAAATAGAACATAATAACTACTTTAATATTTTTCCAAACACCTTAGCATTTTTAAAACTTATGTTTAATGTTCTTCTGGGTCAAAAGGAAATCAAAATTTAAATAAAAGGGTATCCTTAAAGTATCAATAACAAAAATACCAAAACTGTGGGGAAATAAACTTTACTTACAAACAAATGTACACCTTAAGTACTTTGATTAGAATAGTAAGAAAGAAGTATGAAATACATATGCAGTCAAAGCAAAAGTTACAAAAAGAAAGCAAAATAAATCAGCTTGAAAGACTAAAAGAATTAAAAACAAGAAAAATTGGTAAATAGCTAAATCATAAAATTGGAATTCCTTCTCAGGGTCCTAAATAATAATGTGCATGCCATGAATGCAGTTCTCCTTGGTGTGTTACCAAGTTCTTGGATGGCAGGAAGAAAAAGAAAAAATAATAATAACTGGCTCTGGCATGTTAAATGTTGGAAGCATACTATAACTCTCCAGCTCAAAGTGAGGGCTTAATAAGCAGGTTTATTTATAAGAGGATTGGATGCCAAGGCAGTTTCAGGGATCTCCACAGCAAGAACTAATTGACAGTCTCAGGACATTGCCTGACCTGAAGTAAATACTCCCCAATGATTTTTTTCTTCTCTTATTCTTGTGCCATTCTTCTCAAGATATAATGATCTGGAAGATTTTAATCTATTTTTTTTTTAGCTAGAGCAAGGCACAATGATTGATTTCCAGCATAATAATCATGAACCCAATGGGGACATTCCCTAAAATCATTTAGATGCAGTTTTGAAAAGAACCAAGACTATGTTAGTGGGGCCAACCACCTTTCACCACATTTGGTCTTCTGTTCTGGTCTCTCCTCTCCTCGTCTCTCCTCTGCTCTTTTTTTCTTCCCTTCCCTTCTCATCCTATACACACGCCCGGGAAAACTCATTGCTTCCAGGGCCTCTGTTATCATCTATTTTCTGAAAATTCTCAAATTGCATTTCAACATCCGTCCTCTTCCTCAATGATCAGGCCTTTATACTCACTGCCATACATTTCTTCATAAACAAAACCAAGCCATCTCAAACACCCATGTCCCATAATAAACTCCTTTCTCGTTCTACCACTCACCCCAGAGCAGCCCTTGGAATGGTGACAGTGATTGTGTGAGCAGTGGTTATGAGAAAGAAAGAACCCTACTTGAAGTTAAGTCATTGTGTAGCTTCTGGGGAAGGTTTCGGGCAAAGTAATGCCTGAGGTGAGACTGGATGACAAGGAAGAGGTGACAAAATGTAGTCAAAGCAGTGTATGGGTGGCAGGAAAAAGGTGTTTGGATGAATGAGGAAGTTTTCTGAACAAATGGTATATGAGCAAAATGACTGACATCAAAATATACCATGAATCGGTGGGTAGTTCAATATGGATGACACATGGAATAAATGTGCGCGTGTGTGTATAAGTAGAAGCAATAATGAGGCATAGTCTTCTAAAGATAAATGTTGATAGAGCATAAAGGATGTGTGACCTGTCTGGGCATCCATTGAAAATTATTAGGAAAGAATTTCATCTATAAGACTTTTTTTTAATCTGTAGAATTGAACCGGTAAGAGAGAGAAAGTGAGGAGACCAATTAAGAAACTAGTGTAATGACCTAGTTGAATAATGACTGTGGTTACAGTAGAGGACTCCAGTGCAGACAGACAGGAAGGGGGTTATTTTAAGAGCAACTTCAGAGACTGAGTTTGCTCAACAAGGGAATGATTTTACTATTATCTGAAATAGGAAGGATTGCTGGCTTTGGAAATGAGGTTGTTGGTGATGTCATTCATCAATATTGGAAAAAGAGCAGAGAAAGATATTTAGAGAGGGTAGAGGGAAATGCTAGAAGTTTATGTGTTGAGAACATTTAGTTGAAGTTTCCTGTGGGGGAAGTCCAGTGGACTGTTTAATGGACATATAGGTCTGGAAATATTTCAAGGAAGAGGGCTGAATTGGAGATAATAGGTTTGAAAGTCATGAACTTGAAGCTATAGAATTAAATCAGTAAAGGGAAGAGATGAGTGGTAAAATAGAACCCTGGGGAACAGCTTTTGAAGAATACTCAGAGGAAGATGCCTAGAGAGAATATTAGGAAATATGGTCTGGGAGATTGAAAAAAGATAGCAAATATTGTCTAGGAATTAAAAAACTTTGAACTTTTAAACTAAAGTAAAAGCAAGCTTTTAGCAAGAAGTATGAAGAATGTTTTGGTTTTGGGGAAAACAGTGGTATGATGAAGATGATGTTCATATTGAGACCCATTGGATAGAACATAAAGGAGGTATGTCAAGGAATAAGAACTTTTTATTTAATTTAGTTTTTATTGAAGTTGAAAAAGAAATGCATATGTTTAAGTGACAATGAGAAGTGGAGAATAAAGATTGAAAATAGAATGAGAAGTAATAACACTACCGTTCCTAAGTTAGTGAAAGGGGATGGGATCCAGACAGTAGATTAGAAAAATAGAATGAGGAAGAATAGGCTTATAGGTTATTTAATGAAAAGGAGAGAAAAAGAAAAGGGTAGATGTGGGTGCAGACACTTCTATAGTGTTCCTGTTGGAGTCAGAACATTGTGGCAGCCCATTGTTTCTGCAAGGTGTTCTACAGGAAGTGAAAAGGAGCAGAGAGGTTGGGAGTCATGGTTTAGGAAAGTGGAAAGCCTCAAATATAATGAAAACAAGATAAAACTGATTAACAGACAGACGGGGTCTCCTGATTACCGAGGTTGGGTTCCATAAATTTGCAATGGCTTCAGTCTAAAATGAAGGGATCTTTAAATTAGTTCCGCTTCTCCCATCTGAACAGGCAGAGAAGGTAAATATTTGATTGTTAACAGATTGGGATTTGGGCATGACAAAGTTTTGAGATACAATGAAACATGGTGAGATATAATAAGTCTTCAAAGTGCTATACCATGAAGAGGGTTGTTCAAATTTAGGATTTCATAGTACAGCGATTCCTTATGTCAAAGTCCCAAGGGAGATGATAGCTAAGATGAAATGAAAACACAGCCACTCAAGAGCAGGAGGCCAAGGAGCTCAGAAATTAGGGTGTGAAGGTGTCAACCACATGAACGCTGAAGTTACTTTGGATGATGCAGCCACGGGGCTCAGGCTGGAGAAAAATGACCCTGCTTAAATCTCCAGTGACTGATGAGGAGTAATAAGAAACATAGTGAGGACAGCAATGAAATAAGTTAGAGGATGTCTAGCTTGAGGTGGGCAAGTCTCTAAAAGAACAAGTTTGCAGGCACAGGTGGTGGGACAATTTTATGGCACTGTCCACTCTGAAGTTTTCCGTTTCTAGAATGAACTGCCTTTACCTAGAAGAACTGTAGGCAAAATGCTGTGCTCTATGGAAATTCAAGTTTCAGTTAAAGAGAATAAAAATAGAAAAGATCCCAAAAACCTAATGTAAATTTTGGACCAAGAAATGTTGAACAGGATATGTATATATAAAAGATTCCAAAAATCTAATGTAAATGTTGGACAAAAAAATGGGGTCATAATAGCAATTTGAAAGCTGTGTTAGAGATGAACAGAGCTAATCAGGATGAGAAAAGTAGATAGAGGATCAGAGTCACTAATATCTTGAGAGGTTAGTGAGAGAGTGAAGGACATTAGGCTGGTGAGTATATATGGATCCACTTTTTAATAAGTTGACTATTCCTAGAATTTTCCTACTACTGAGGAGTAGTAACTCAGACCTCTTAGCCAGGAGCTGTGCCTCTGCACAAAATAAATTTCATCTCTCTGCTAGCAGACCCCTGTCAGGGATTGCCACGGATATGAAAAAGGTGATAGTCTGCAGAAGCAAGGCTAGATCTGGGCCTAAGTGTATTAATGAACTGAAGCCCAAGACTTTAGCCTTCGGCAGAAAGCATCTCCAAGGCTGAGATACACAGCCAGAAGTTTTGCCAAGTGTGTGCTCCTGATCCTTCCCAATCCGCTCTCCCAGCGGTTTCCTAGCGTCTGAGATTCACTTTGTGCCCACAGCATTCTGGGACTTAAAGGCAGTCAAGTAGAAATGAAGAAATGGATCTACTGCTCTCCTGACTTTGGATACTTATCTTGCTACTCTCGGCTTTAGATGCTTGTCTGTGAAACAGATGTGCCTGGTCAATGGGCTGTTGTGAGGATTAAAGTAAATAGATCTGAGACACCTAGCCAAGAGGAAGACTGAAATATGTGTTCCAGAAATGGTCGCTGTTATTATTTTTTCAGAATAATGTTCTGGCAAGAAGCACACAGAGCCCTTCAGAGACTGATCATAGTCCCTGGCTGAAAGATGGTAGGGAAAGAAGGATCTGATTTTAAAATAGCTGTCTCACTGTGTTCGGTAAATGTTCCTGGTGAGAAGCCAGCCTCCTCCCGGCCTGCTACCTGTGATCCAGTGGCTTTTTGGACCTCAGCACTGGAAATTCTAATTCTTAATTCCAGGGAGGGACCACACAGTGCTATGTATTTTAAGACCTCATAGAAGAATCTGGTACACAGCCAGGGTTTCAGACCACTGTAAACTGCAGAGTGTTCTAGTAAGTCACGAGCATCTTGGTCAGTGTAGACATTAGGTGAAAACGACATTCATAAAGTAGAAGTAATACCCCACAGATTTTACCACTCGACAAGGGGAAAATTTTAATAACCTTTAAATGGCTTAGCTCTGTTATTAGCCTTCACTTTTAGCTTAGCATGTAGACCAGTCTGTTTTATTCTTTATTTGTAGACCATTTCAGATAATAAAGAGCTGCTCCCTTACTTTGCAACCCCACCCTTTCCCAGCTGGCTTTATATTCATGCCTCAATGTCTCTACTTTGTCTTCTTGGATTTTTCCCCCAAAGTTAAAAATAGAAGTTTTTTTATTCCCTTTCAGTAGACATTACATCTGCAGTACATAATTCAGCAAATCCCAAATGCCTACAGCAAGAAGTTGGCTTCCTTCTTTCCTGCCTCCCAGCACCCTGTGTGCCCTCCTGGGAGACAAACACTACAGGAGTTTCTGGAATGTCCTTTTGGAAATAGTCCTTGCACATATAAACATATTTTCCATACACTTGGAGTATATTATACTTTTGATTTGTATATTTTCACATTACAGTGGATATTGGAGAATTTCCTACATCAGTGTGTGTGTATATATATATATATTTATATTTATATTTATATATTTATATTTATATATATATCATCCTTTATAATACCTGCATATTCATCAATGTTCAACTAGAACATCATTTTACTTAATTGGTATTCCTGCAAAAAAATATCACTTTCAAACAATACTAAGATTCAGATATTGGAAATTTTGTTTAACTCATCTGCACAGTGCTATATCTATCTTGAAGGGATTCAGTGATCTAGCTGAATCCTCATTATGGAAGAATTATTATGTTCTCAACGAATACGTTTTTATTTTATATGAAACACACTTTATTCCATTGATGCTAAAGAACCTGAAGTTATCAGGGGGCTCCTAGTTTACCAAATCGTGTTAGACACATGGTGAGAACCAGGATGACTTTCTCCCTAATGAGAGCAAGTAGAAAAAGATGGCCAGAGTGACTCTGTGGTAAGGCGAGGAGATCACGTGGAAGAGCAGCGATGCTTCCTCCTCTCTGTTCAAAGAGCTACTGGAAATCCTGAAAATCCTTTTCCTCTAGAAAACCTAAAGAGAACATGTGTGTGCAAACCTTTTTTCTAGGATAGTATATCCTGACAGTATTCATGATACATAAATACTATGATTAGGAGGAAAAAATCGGCTATTTCCAATTCTTCACACACATATACACACACACCCAGACTAGAGAGTAATGGAATCAGCAAGACAGAATCCTTTAAAATAAACTAACTCACATTTGCTTGGTAATTCTCCAACTAGATTATATAGATATGAGCATTTCCTTGTCACTGATAGGTATGGAAAAGTGGAGTAAGAAAATATTTAGATAGGAGGAAAAGTGAAAAGAATTTAAGCATGGCTATATTGCATGTGAAGAGGTCAGGGTCTCTAGCAGATGTAGCTAGTAGAACACTCTGAGTCAGGGACCAGAACTTCTGGTGAGAATCTGCAAAATTTAATGTCTTCTTTCCTTCCCTCACCAAGCTCATTTCAGAATCAGTAATTCTCATTTGTATTCATTTCCCCTTCTCCTCGCCATTCATCCCACTAAACAGCTACATTTTCTTGTACCACCTCAACAAAACTTACTTTGACAAAGACCAACACAGTTTATTCTAATATATCTCTATTGTCGTTCTTAGTGTTATTACTTCATATCTCTAAAATCTTTAATGTTTTTACTCTCCCGGAAACTATTTCTTTTGAATTCTTGCTATATTGTTTTTACGACTTCTCTGCCCATTTCTTTTTGGTGTTCCCCAAGGGCTAATCTTTCTCTACTTGGCTCCAGGAATCTGTCTTTGGCCTTTGCTCTCCACTCTTCCCAGGTTAAGCTCCACATAGACCACTTTCAGTTATGATGTTCCTACTTAAACCTCCACCCTATGAGCTTTGGAAGGTCCAACGGGAACTTGAAGGTAGAAAGAGGGGAAACGCTGAGAGGTGTGGGAAGGGAGGAGGAGAAGCAGCGTGGGGACACTGGGGTGGGAAAAGGGGAATGAAATAGCATATACTTATCACCTGTAAAAATATGTAATGTATTACTTGTTAATATAGTTTTATTTCAGAACAAATTTCAGAAGAGATTTATGAGTATATTTATTAGAAAAATGTATTAATGTGGAAAAAAAGGAGAATTGTCAGTAATTTTCTCAGGCAATTTAATGTTCTAATAGTTTGCTTTTAAATACTAAAAAAAAAGTGAAAATGAGCATAAACAAACAGGCTATAACATAAGCAAAGTCAAAAGACAAATAAAAAACTGGAATAAGAATATTTCCATAAGCAACATGTAATACAAAAAATTAGAAGAAAATTTTAATGGAAAAATGAGCAAGGAACAAGAAAGATAATTCACAGAAACAGAAAAGCAAATGTTGTCTTTTAACTAATTAAAACACACATTGTTCCACATAGAAGAATAAATACAAACTGAAACTACACTGAAATACTATTTATTAATTCTCAGCTGAGCAAATTCTTAATGTTTAGCAAAATACTTAAAATAATCAACATGTGTAATAGTAATCTAACTACCTTATTCCTCTAAAAATGTAACTAAAATGATACAAAAGTATCTTTAGAAGATTAATTTTAACAAGAAAATAATCAAGAGAGAAAAGGAAAACCATCAAAATTCCGAAAGCAGAGATACAGGGGGCATTTACTTGAACAAATCTGAAAAAGATAAGTGCCAAGCTAGTAGCAGAACAAGGCAAGAAAGAAGGAAGCAATATGTGTGTTACAGAAATTGCAGTGTCTCAGGAATTTTGGGCACCTGATATCTCAGCAAGTGGAATTAAATGTGGGGCTATTTCCAAGAAGTTGAAAGTCTGTTTAACCAATAACCTCACCTTCTGATCCAGGGAAGGCTGGAGCTTTCTTCTCTATAGAGGTAAAAGCAGATCCCACAGATGAGGCTTAAAGATATCATCTCAGGTTGGACACGTTCTCTTCCACTTTTAATTTGCTAAGAGTCTTAGTATGAATAATTATGAGTTTTACCAAATGCTTTCTATTGTTCCTGCTGAAATTATCATATATGTTTTCTTCTTTAATTTAAGTATTATGTGATTCATTGCATTAATCAACTTTCTAGTATTAAAACACCATTGCATTATTGGAATAAACTCCACATGGTCATGATGAATGAACTTTTTAATATTTGAAGTTTTCTAATATTGTGCTTAGAACATCTAGAGATATGTTCATGAACAAGGTTGCTTTTTAAAAAAAGATTTTGATGCTTAGAATTTGTTGAAGAGCATTCCCTCTTTTTATTCTACGGATCATAGTATAGGAGGCAGAAATTACATCCTGGTCTTCATGTTTTTGTTGTGGGACCATTTTTCATTGCTGATTAAATGTCTTTAATGATTATAAGACAACTTGCAAGTTTCTTATTTCCCCTTAAGTGAGGTTTATTTTATACCTTTTCAGTTCATTTTGTCTGTTTTAAAATTTACTTGTATTAAGTCATTTATTTTATCCTCTTCTCTTTTTAAATCTCTGTTCAAGTTTTATGACATTTTTCTAATCAAGTTTGACACAGGTTTCATAATTTTTTACTTCACATATTTCTCTGGAGCATTAAGAATGCATTCCAGCATAGGAGTCTTCCTTTGATGTGAACAGCTAAGTCTCCAGAAAACAATTTATTGACTTTCTTTAAAAGCATTCAGACTTGTCCTAACTGGGTGGGAACCTGGTGCTCAGTTTGGGAACAATAACGCAATGAGCCTCCCTGTGCTAGAAGAGTTAGACTGAGTGGGAAGTCTCATCTCTACTTCGGTCCACTGGGAGACCATCCACAGTCAAGTGCTTGATGACTTCTTTTGGGTGGATGTCTGAGAGACCTCTTAATCCAAAACTAGGCTCTTCTAATCATACCACAAGAGTCTTGGAAAATTAAATCATTAAATTCAATTAAATCTGACAAGAATGAGATGCTCATATTGCCCAAATCATTTGCTTGCTGGTGGTTTTATTCAGGCAAGGAGTCTCCTACAACAGCAGTAACATTATAGCTACATCATGAATTTCATTTGCTTTGTGACTAGATGCACTGACTTCTGTTGGATATACAAACATGAAATCCAAAGATGGAAGAGAAGCAAAGAAAAACTAGCAAAAATGTCCTCAAAAAGTCATCTGTTTCTGTTGGCAATGGCTTGTGATAACTTCTTCTTATGTGCTTTATAACTTCTTTTTATTAGTCAGAGTCACTGCCGCTCTCTTCGTGAGGTGACTCTGAGCCCTGGTTTGAGGGTTTATTCCTCCAATGAGTACTGACATTTGTTCTAGTCTTAATTACCTACCTATGCTGTAGAGTCTGTGCACTTGAAATTCAAATTCTCTGCCTATAATTTTCAAACTGCCTAAGCAGTAGAAACTCAAGAGTCCAGACTCAGATGAAAGCTGGCAAGAGGCCTGTTTTTAGGTCCCGCCCAAACCAGCCCTGAGATAAAAAATGTTCCTTTCTATTTCCCTCTGGCTCCATGAAAGGGATTTTCAACCCAACTTCCCGTCCTGTGAGGGGCAGAGACTTTGTACTTTGCTCTCTTCCCGTTCTGGAGGGAAAATGTGTGTCTAGCATCTTGGACTCAAACTGTCTTCTTTTCTGACCTCATTTAATTTCCCCATTTTGCTGTAAGGTTTCAGGATCATTGGCTTATCATATACCAAAAAAAGAAAAAAAAGGAAAGGAAAGGAGAGGAGAGGAGAGGGGAGGGGAGGGGAGGGGAATATTTACTTGTCATTATATATCTTCTTGTATTTGAATTTTGAATTATATACTACACATAAATATATTTAAATAAAATTCAAAACAAATATCCTTAAGGTCATTTTGGTCCTAGACTTAATAATAATTTTAAGGCATATTGGTTTGTCTTCTTAATTTCTCAGTTGAAATGCAAAAAAAAAACCAAAAACCCTGTTCTCAACAAAAAAAAAGTTTCATATTCAATTCATCTGAACAAATGACTCCTCAAAATTATGTTTTATAAAGTGGCAGGGGCAAGGGTTTTTACTTCGTTCTCTCATATGTAGAGAGCAGACCTGGGGAATTTTTGATGCTGACAAAGGATTTCTAAAGAACAACTGAAACCATTGTTAATTCATGGTGAAAATGATATACTGTGTACTTTGAGGACATAGTTACAAAATGAGTTTTTACATAGTAATGTAACAGGTTCTGATACACATTTTTCTCCAATAATATGATCACAGTCTGGGCTGGATCCAGCTAGGTGTCCCGCACTGAGCTCCATGTCGCCTGCCAGAGTCGTCCACCTCTTCCTTCGGGGCCATTCCTAACCCCGATGTTCGCTTGTACACTTGCACACGGTCTGTTCCTTTGTCATTATCAGAGCAGTCATTTCCACGGGAGGCGGTGTCTCCTCCCAATGTACGGTGAGCCCCTGACCCAGCTGCCCTTGCCCTTGCCTTGTGCCATCTGAACTTGCTAGTCTGCAGGGTCACTAGTGGTTCTTTTCTCTCTGTGTTACCAGGAGTCCTTAGAGATTTGCAGCCATGACACCGGTTGCAGAGGTGGTGCATATGTCCTTTGACTGAAAATCATTTCTTGTAAGAAATTCCAGCTTCACTGCAAAGCTCCCCTGATATATGTCTTTAGTACAACTCAATATGTTCTTCTCTACAGTCATATCTCAAAAAACTATTCTAAACCTAATTTTGGAGCAAGCAAATTAAGATTAAGGATTGAAAATTAAAGTTTATGTATGTTAATTAAATAATTCATCATTAATACAGACATTTTTAATTTAAGAAGCAATTCTTACATTTAATTTAAGGAATATTTCTTGTGTTTAAATTAAGAAACAATTCTTATATTTAATTTAAGAAATGATTCTTATACTTCATTTAGGAAATAGTTCTTATATTTGAAAACCTTCTATCACAAATTTCATTATTGTACTCTAAGGAAGTACAGTACGACAGTATACAGTCCACTGGAAGATGCTGACTTTTCAGTCTTGACCACCCTCAGTTCATTTGTTTGTGTTGGAGGTTTGTTTTGTTTCCTAATAAATAGGGGGCATTTTTTCCTATTTCTAATAAATAGAGGGTATAATTCTCCAGCGCACACAGCTTGCCTGCTCCTGGAATAACACCTCTACCCCCTTTAACTTTATGAACACCTGAGGTAACTGCAGAGAATGAATGGCAGATGAGCACCATGGAGGTGAGTAACTGGGGTTGATACGGGGCTGACTCAAATACAACTTATGAAAGAGATTGAGGGGGAGCTTCTGGCCCCTTCTCCAAGCACCTCCAGTTTTGCTAAACCAAAGCATAAACCAGACTCCAAGGGCGATGTGCAAAGATATTATTCACTAATGGATTTGGTAGATTTCAAAAAAGGATTTCTGTGTATAATTTATATTTCTACATTTCCTTACACCAAACAAAAGAAGACGCCTTCCAGGCTCCGAAAGGGGAGTGTTTCCCTCCTTCCCTGGGCTGTCCTTCTCCACTTCCTCCTTTGCTGCCATCTCCCTGTTGCAGCCTCTACCTGACTGCTCTCTCTTCTCCTTATTAACAAACTATGTCCATCTTGTGTTTTTCAAACTTAAAGCCTTAGGCCTCTTCCAAATTCCAATAGCTAAAGGCTCCTTCTGTTGGGTCTGCCACCACCCATTCCTGCTGCCCTGGAGGGAACAGGCGCACAGGAGTGAGTGGAAGAGGCAAGAAAGGAAAGAGCTGCTCCTGACAACTGCTGGCCCGGAGCTGGCCCGGCGCACACAGCAAGGCCTGCTGTTCTGCAGAACGAAAACAATCTGACAGGACACCAGCATCAGACAAGGCCACTCAGTGACTGTGATGGATGGAAGCAAAAATAAGACCACTCCGAATATGTCTGAGCACAGATGAAAAGCAACACTGTGCAAATCAGAACAAACTCTAAACATCTCCTTCACCCAGGAGGTGTGAATGGCTCCTCCATTACAGACCACTGCTTAAATTCTACACCATTCCTCCTGCATCCTAGGTAAAAATCAATACACTTTATCAGAGGATTTTCTGAAAGCATCAGAGAAGAACCAAAGCAGCAAACAAAAATCCAGATCCCATAGTAAGCCCTTTCTAACACTCTCTGCCTGAGACAACTGGTAGGTCCCCACCAGGTGGTCTCCTTGCCCCCAGTGAAAATGACCCCACCTTGTTGAATGCAGAGTGCTCCAGTGGCATCTGGTTGGTGGCACCAACAGTAATCACCCCTCTCTGCTTTCAGCCTCTTCTGTCCATTATGGAGACTGCGGGACTTCCTTATAAAATGACCTAAAAAGTGAGCACCCTTCTAAGATGAGCTATGTTCTTGGAGAAAACAGTCTAGTTTCCTATGAGGAAGAAAATATTCTTTTTAGTGGGACATTGATCCTGCCATTTGTGAATCAACAATCACAATATTACTGTACTAAGGAATCTTTAACTCTTTTCTGGCATATCTTCCAGTAGCTAGCACACTGGCTGTAGCAGGCCGTCTTAGAAATCCAAGGGCATTAATACATACTTCCGTTAATTCCCTTGAAAAGTATCACCTATTCCCCACCTGACTAGGATGGCAAAGACAGGGTTGTCTTCCAGTACTTCCAACCACATCAAAAACTGTACATACTAATCAATCTTATAAGGTTATTTTCAAACATTGGAGATCGGCCAATACCTCACTATACATTACCAAAACCTCCCATAGCTATGGATGTACCTTCAGTATAATATTGTTTCCATAATCGCTGTTGAAGCCAGTCACCCCAAGAGCAGTGTTAGTGTTATTTGAGAAGAACAAATAAAGATTTCTTAGCTTAAAATTTTTCTTCCCGCTACGTTGGCACTAGAGAAAGAAAGAATTTAACAGTGACCAAGTTTGCTCTAAACGTGAAGCACTCTCCTAAAAATGTATCTCATTTAATCCTCACAGCATGCTGCAAGATGGGTACTATCGTGCAGATTTGGACACTTTTGCAGAAACTAAAGGTGATGTTTTTCACTGCAGGGCTGGGACCCTGTCTTTTATCTGTTATTCTTCAGGGACAGCTCAGTGGTGGACACCATGTAGGCTCAATAGAAGGCCCGTTGAATAAGCAAGGCTTGGGAAGGTTAAAAAATTGCATAAGCTCATACATTTTCTAAGAAATAAAGATTCCAACCCCAGTCTGATACCAAATTCCTAACATTTAAGACCCTAAGTGTACCAGGTGTGAAGGTTGTATTGCCTGACAAGCCTACACCATGGCTCAGCCATAAACACGGTTAGGAAGTTCAATATTCGTACATACTCTGCACTTTAATCAGTACCTAGGACATAGTAGGCATGCGGTAATATTATTTCCCTTTTCCTGATTGAACACAACTCTATTAGGTTATTCTGGAGCAAACCTCACTTAGATCACAGGTGTCTGTTAGATCACAGGCAAACCTACCAGTCACAGGTGTCACTGGTAGGTCCCGTTATATGACTAATCGGTGTCTGTGCATCTTCTTGGCCTGAACCTAGGGCAACATTTCCCAACATTGTGTTCTGTGCTTCTTATGTGCACCCATGACCTGGTATGTATTATGAAAGAGGGACCAGGCAAAAAGCAACATTTGTCTGGCATTTAATACGTGCCAGCCCCTGAGCCTGGCCATTTAACTAGAAAGTGAAGGACTCAAAATCCAGCCCAGCTTTACCTGACTCTCACTCAGTGTCTCATGAAGACTTAAAAAGTAAAACAAAGCTGAAGTGACAGGAAGTAAAAAACTCAACATGCAACAGAAGATAAACCACATTTCTGTTTAAATCAGTGAAATCTAAATTCAGATTCAGGCGGGAAAAATGGAAAGAGAAGGAAAGAGAGGACAGAGAGGAGGAGGGAACTTTCCGAACGTTCCACTCACTGACTCCATCACAGCACAAAGGTGTGGAACCCACTGAGCTTTTTCCACCTGTCCTTCCACTCAACTTGGAAAATTTGAAAATCTTCTCACATGTGACTAGTGCCAGCACTTTTCCCTCTTCCTAGCACAAGGGGCTGCTCACGACTCACCTTCTAATCATAGAAGGATGCTATCCAAACCAGAGTATATAAAATTGATCTCAGTTCTAATGAGCCCTAAGGAGTTTATTGAAAATCTTTTAAGATTTCAACTTTGCTTATTAATGACATCATTTTACTCACAGATGAAAGATATTTTACCAATAGCAACCAGAATGCATTATTAGTGGAGTCAATAGCAGGTGTCAGTCTGGACTGAGCCCCTTACATCATTGGCCGTGGCACAGCCAGATGGTTGCAGCACTTCCAGGTGCCTTCGCTCTGGTCCCCAGTGAGTCTGCCCCAGTCTCAGGAGAGAAGCTGGCAGTCAGTGAGCAAATGTGACTGTAATCCTGCTTTCAAGGAAGAATTAAAGGTCTTTCCTTCTCCTTCCTTTTCCCCTCTGCCTATAATTTCAGTATATATTAGCTTTCTATCACTGCTCAAACAAAGTACCATGAACTAACTGGCTTAAAACCACACAAATTTATTATCCTGCAGTCAGGAAGCCAGAAGTTCAATATTATTTTTCCTAGGTGAAAATCAAGGTGTAGGGAAGCCTGAGTTGCTACTGGAAGGTCTGGAGGAAATTCTGTTTCCTTGCCATTTTTTTCCTCTAGAGGCACTTGCATTCCTTGGCTTGTAGCTCCTTCCTCCACCTTTAAAGTCAGGAGAGCTCAGCCATGCCACGCTTTACAACAGGGATGCCTTCTGAGAAATGCATTGTTAGGCGATTGTTGTAAGAACATCAAAGACTGTATTTACACTAAGTTGAGTGGTATAGCCTACTCCACAACCAGGCTACCTAGTCCTGTCTGCAGCCCGTACAGCATGTTACCATACAAAACAGCAAGAGATTAAATCAAGAATAAGAGAATAAGATGCAATCAACAGACATGGTAAACATGAGATATATGAGGCCAAAATAACATGGCATACTGTTTACAGCAAACAATAAAAAGTATGGCATACTGAGTACCTGAAGCAGTAACAGAGTCATTCATCACCCCATATTATGTACGGCACATAATTGTATGTGCTACATTTTTATATGACTGGCAGTGCAAAAAAATTTGTATATACAAGCATCACCCCAAATACTTAGTGCTATGGTACTCTGACATCACATAGCTATGACATCAATAGGTAATTGGAACTTTTCTGCTCCATTACAATCTTATGGGACCACAGTCATATATGCAGCTCGTCATTGACTGAAACGTCATTGTGTGGCCCATGAATGTCCCTTTCTCCTTTCTAATCTCTGTTTCCATCTTATGTCTTGTCCACACTCCTCTAGGCCATCATCTCTGGTATTTCTCATGCCCAGGGGCACCCCACTGAACAGTTATTTTAGGCACTTGTGGCAGGATACGCAAAAGTGAGTGTGATCAGTGTATTTCAGACAGCGGATTGACGTCACTCCATTGTGTAACCACATACTCTGTGGACGCACATTCAGCTGTTTCAGTGGCCTGGAGTCCCTTTCATGGGGCATGAGGTTAGAGGGAAGTAAGCGCCATCCTTCCCCCAGAGAGAGGGGAGTACACAGAGATCCTGAGTACACAGGTTACTCTCTCCAAAGAAAGCCTCCAGTTTTCAAATAAACCTCCAACTGCTTTGACTTAAGCACTGGTTCACCTAAAACAAGAGTAAATGAAAGAGCTATGTTTTCCAACTGCTTTGCAAGTTTAACATAAGAAAAATCAAGGTTGATATACAGATGATATCGTTCCTCAGTGAAATCCCAGAGAAAAGGAGTTTGATATTAACATCCTGTCACATACAGTCAGTTCTGCTACAATGCTATATATGTATTCCTAAAAACTACCGAGTTATGCAAAATTGTGTGATAAAAACCACAGGGTTTATGGGTTTATGAACTTAACACTCAAAATCTTTCTCAGTGACACACTAAAAAATGAGACCAAATAAATATAGGAGCACAATTTTATACTTGTTAAATGGCTGAGAACAACATAAATGCTATAATAAATATGGTACTTTGCGGTGAAAAAGGCCTGAATTTGCTTCTGGTACAGGCATCAGAAGGATTGAAACTTGTGAGCCGTTGTGAACTAGTGACCAGAGGGTAACCAGGAGGGACAAGAAAGAAAGGAAGTCAGGCGAAAGCTGTAACAACAAATTACATTACTTGCAATGGGCAAATGCGAATGGGTGTGGCTAACACAAGCAGTGGCTGGATGTTTGCAATGGGGAGGGCAGCTGAATGCCATTTTCTGTCCACTTAGGGTTTCTCATGGATGAGATCACACACAAGCAAACATGAGATTCCTTTTGTGCTCAAATGACTCCCTGATGTACCAGTCGTGTAGGAACAAATTTGCATTTTCAGAACAAGTGTTATAGCAAAAGTGACTGCATTTTTATATGAGTGTTCTTATCCAACCCTTCTCTTTTTTTAAAATATATTTTATTTATTATCCCATTACAGTTGTCCCATTTCCTGCCCTTCATCCCCTCCACTCTGCACACCCCCTCCCACCCACATTCCCCCCCTTTAGTTCATGTCCATGTGTCATAAGTTCTTTAGCTTCTACATTTCCCACACTACTCTTGCCCTCCCCTGTCTATTTTCTCCCCACCATCTATGCTACTTATTCTCTGTACCTTCTCCCCCTTCTCCTCCCACTCCCCTGTTGTTAACCCTCCATGTGATTTCCATTTCTGTGTTTCTGTTCCTGTTCTAGTTGTTTGCTTAGTTTGTTTTTGTGTTAGGTGTGGTTGTTAATAATTGTGAGTTTGCTGTCATTTTACTGCACATGGTTTTTATCTTCCTTTTCTTAGATAAGTCCCTTTAACATTTTGTATAATAAGGGATTGGTGATGATGAACTCCTTAAACTTGACCTTATCTGAGAAGTGCTTTACCTGCCCTTCCATTCTAAATGCAAGCTTTGCTGGATAGAGCAATCTTGATTGTAGGTCCTTGCCTTTCATGACTTGAAATACTTCTTTCCAGCCCCTTCTTGCCTGTAAGGTCTCTTTTGAGAAATCAGCTGACAGTCTGATGGGAAGTCTTTTGTAGGTGACTGTCCCCTTATCTTTTGCTGTTTCTAGGATTCTCTCCTTCATTTTAATCTTGGATAATGTAGTTATGATGTGCTTTGGTGTGTTCCTCCTTCTTTGGGACTCTCTGAGTTTCCTGGACTTCCTGGAAGTCTCTTTTCTTTGACAGATTGGGGAAGTTCTCTTTTACTATTTGTTCAAATAAGTTTTCCACTTGTTGCTGTTCCTCTTCCCCTTCTGGTACCCCTATAATTTGGACATTGGAATGTTTAAAGATGCCCTGGAGGTTCCTAAGGCTCTGCTCATTTTTTGAATTCTTGTTTCTTTATTCTTTTCTGTTTGGCTGTTTCTTTCTTCCTTCTGGTCCACTCCATTGATTTGAGTCCCAGTTTTCTTTCCATCACTATGGTTCCCTGTGCATTTTCTTTCATTTCACTTAGTGTAGCCTTCATTTTTTCATCTAATTTGCAACCAAAATCAACCAGTTCTGTGAGCATCCTGATCACCAGTGTTTTGAACTCTGGATCTGATAGCTGGGCTATCTCTTGGTCACTTAGATGTATTGGTTCTGGGGCTTTGATCTGTTCTTCCATTTGAGCCCTTTTTTTTTGGGGGGGGGGTCTGGTCGTGCCTGTTACTTATGAGGGGTGGAGCCTTAGGTGTTCACCAGGGCAGGGCAGACAAGTTGCTGAATTGTGAGGCTGTATGTGTGGGTGGGTCCAGAGAGGGAACAGTGGTGCTTGCTCCACTCTCTCTTGGATTTCAGTCCCCTCTGCTGCTTCCCGGAAGCAAATCGGGCCCTTCTGGTGCTGGTTCCCGGATTGGTGGGCTTGTGTACATTCTAGGATGCTGCGGGTCTCTCTAACAAACTCTCCTGTGAGGCTGGGAGTCTCTCCCAGCACCTCAACACCCACAAGTGTTTTCAATCGGTGCTTTTAAGCTTTATTTCCCTGCACTGGGGCCCTGGTTTGTGTGGTCTATCTCGCTGTCCATTTTCGCCTGGTTTATCTACACACAAATGTGTGTCCATGGTCAGACAACTGCCTTGCGTGCCTCACTGGGTCTTCTCATTTCCTCCCTGTGCCTGGGGTCTGCCAGCCACTGCTTTTTCCTGCCTCAACCCTTCACTGGCCACCAACTCCACCCCTCTTACCAGTCTGGAGGAAAGGTTCGTTGTTGTCAGACTTCCGTAAGTTTTAATTTCCTGTCTGTTCTGGTTGTGTTTTTCTCTCTAAATCTTTGTTGTCCTTAAATTTGGTTGTGTGAGGAGGCACAGTATTTCCACCTATGCCTCCATCTTGGCCAGAAGCTCCTGATCCGACCCTTCCGAAGGAAGAATACCAAAGGGCAGTGTTTTATCAAGCTATTAATTCTAAGTCATTTTCTGTTGTCTGATACCTTTGAGTATTACTGACCATATGGTGGGAAATAGAAGTCATTTCCCTACATTAAAGGCTAAATGGAGAAGAGAGTGTGAGGATGTCTCAGAGAGACACAGGATAAAATGCAGGAAAGCAAGCAGTCAATCGTAGCATAAAGGGAAGTTCCACCAAATTTTTGGTCTAAAAGGTTCCAGCTATATACTATATGACTCCAAATACATGACTTTCTGGGAAAGGCAAAAACTGTAGGAGCAGTAAAAAGGTAAGTGGTTGCCAGGATTTAAGAAGGGAGGGGTCATGAATAAGCAGAGCACAGAGAAGTTTTAGGACAGGGAAACTATGGTTTTTATACTTGGTCAAAACTCATAGACTATACAACATAAAGAGTGAACCCTGTTGCAAACAGTGAACTTTGGTGATCATAATGTGTCGATGTGTTTTCATCAGTTATGAGAAATGTGCCTTTCTAGCAGAGCATGCTGGTAGCGAGGGAGCCTGTGCATGTATGGGCATTGGGGGATATAGGGGGTAAATGTGAAATCACTGTACTTTCCACTAACTTTGTTATGAA
Source organism: Artibeus jamaicensis (assembly GCF_021234435.1). NCBI lineage: Eukaryota > Metazoa > Chordata > Mammalia > Chiroptera > Phyllostomidae > Artibeus > Artibeus jamaicensis. Next base: position 20,119,614 of record NW_026522056.1, read on the forward strand.
CATTAAATGGCTCTAAAATAAAAAGTTCTTTTCTAATTTCTTTGTTTGATAAGAACTTTAGTGTAGACATTACAAATATATGTGGAGGACAAGCTCAACTTAGTTAATGATATGCTCTTTTATGACTAAATTTTGTTGTCATTTTAAGATCTTATATTTTGTGCCCCCTGAAATTAAATACCTTTTTTCTTTTTTTTTCGATTTTTTAAAATTTGTTTATCTTTAGAGGGGAAGGGAAAGAGAGAGGGAGAGAAACATCAATGTATGGTTGCCTTCGTGGGTCCCCTGCTGGGAACTGGCCTGCAGGGAACTGGCCTGCAACCCAGGCATGTGCCCTGACTGGGAATCGAATCGCGATTGTCTGGTTCGCAGGCTTGCGCTCAATCCACTGAGCTATACCAGCCAGGGCCTACCTTTTTTCATTTGAGTTAGTCAAATACAGGATGGAGAAAGAGAAGAAGGGAACTCAAACATTGGAAGAAAGAAAATTTGAGTCTATTATAACATCTGATTCTTTTCCACCTATAACTTTTTCTCTCATAAATTATTTATAAATGAATTTAATACAATAAAATAGTACAGTGGTCTCAGTATTTCTATGACTTGTCTTGATTCAAAGGCTCTTTCAATAGACCCTTATCTGAGACTCATGTATCCTCCTGGTCTGCTACTTTTTTAAACTAAACTGAGGATTTCTTCTAAATCTCAATACTTGACCCTATATTCTTCTTGATCTCTAGGCTTTATCAGTATACAATGATGCTGTCTTACAAGTTCAGTTATTACATACACAATAATTGCTTTAAAAAAGCTTCCATCAGCCCCAACGTGTCAGAAGAACTGATTTTCGGTCCCTAACAGTCAAGGGGTTCACTGTTTTTTCCACATTCACATACCACAATGTCACTCACACTCGAGCACTCAATGAAACAAACTGGCTCCTTCACTTGACTAATTTCTATTGAACAATAGTACAGCCAAGGAGTTAAAAAAGAGTCCCCAGAGCAAGTAGAGCTAGATACGTGTGCAGTTCTTCCCTTTGACAGGTGTGGCATTTAGGCAATGTCTTTAAACTTTTAATAGTAGTATAAATATTTGCACAGTACTTGGCCAATAATAACTGTGAGAAATTATTTGCCACCTGGGGTACCTTATCCAAAAGAGTATCATTCTATTACAGAGAAAATACATATGCATAGAAAATCCTGCAGGTCAGAAGTGTTCTCTTTGCCTTAACCTCATAGATACATCAAAGCAGGTTGAAAGCAGGTGCTGAGCATCTCGGGGAACTTACTGATCTAAACACGAAGCTGAGATGTCATCCATTGGGGTAAAAAGCCACATTACAGTCTCCAGGGGCTAAGGGTAAGGATCTGACACCCAAGGGCAGAGCCAAGATACTGTCCATAAGCTGAAAGGTAAAGGCAGTAGAGGTGAGAAGAGGTGCGTGATAGGACATCTGATTCCAGCAGCAGAGCACTCAGGTGCTGTGAAGTGATACTGTGTCTTCCACACCTTCTTAGCCTCTTCTCTATATCTAGTGCCAATGAGAAAAATCATTAAATGAGTTGTCCAACTCCTGCAGAGTTAACAAATACAGCTCTGGTACCTTCAGTATGTGAGGGATATATTTTATTCTGTAATTAAAATAATAGTCCAAAATTGTGCACTTGGGCCAGACCACCAAGGTTCAAGTTTTTTTCTCCATTACTTACTGGCTCTGTGAATCTGGTCAAGTTACTCAGCCTCTCTGTACTTGGTTTCCTTTCTAGGAAGTAGGAGGTGATCAGGGTGACTACCTCTCTGGATTTTTATGAAGATAAAATGAGTAAGCGTGTTTAGGCATTTGGAACAGCCCCAGACAAAGAGTGAGTGCTATAAGGATTTGCTTTCATAATCATTACTGTTACCATTGTATTTTGACACACTTCTTTCCTCAAAGCAATTACCCCGCTAAGGACAGAAGAAAACAATGTATAAGTCAGTGACGGGTCAAGAGTAACCCTCTGCTTGATGGGATTCTTTGTTAGATGAGGAAGCTTGCTCTGTTCAGCTCTCTGTATATACATGTATACAGAAGATGAGTCTTGAAGGGCAGCCAACTTTTGACCATAAAGGGTGGCACTCAAAGCTGAATTTCACTGCATCAATTCTCATTCTAAATTAGCTTACAAAGCATATGCTATAAAGCACTTTAAACACCAATTAAAAGCATTGGCTACCTGACACAGAACAATACTTCTCTCTACTAATAAACAGGCAGAAATCTCATGGTAAAGAAGTGGATGGAACTGCCCAAGGTTAAACATTGCTTTGATACTGGAGAAGCACATAGCTTTCATTGGCTTGGGCAAATTTTACATTTACCATCCTTCCCTGTACATGCATAATACATGTGCTGTTCTACAGGCAAAACCAAATGGTACCAGAGGATGTTACCATCAGAGCTTAAATACAACCCAAAATGGTGGTGTTAGTTTGGGATAGGCATAGAGAGGACATACACAGGTCAGGATCTCTATTTACTCTTTAACAAAAAGTGAATTTAAATTCATTATTAGGCATTTTCAAACATGTTTACATGGCCTCATTAAGCAACATAAGACAGATAATGCAGACCCTTTTAACTTATTCTCTAAGAACAGGAGGGGATCTTCATTCCCTGCACCCTTCATCCTTGGCAGATGGCTTAAGAGTTCATAAAATACTCCCTATGAAATAAATCTAAGAGGATACGTGGAGAAAAGGCAGGCACTCCAACAAGACTTTCTATCAGTTCAGAAGCTGGAGGAATGAATGGTCTTTCTCCCAAGAACTCTCATGTCTCAGGGAGCTAATAAAAAACTAGTAGAATAAGCTGGAGAAAGGGAGATGTAGTAAATGGAAGGATCAAATAAGTTGCCAAAAGACTCTGGTTTTTACCACATATACATACATTTTAGGAAAGAAGCTAACCACCCCTCAACAGACACACACGCTTGTTAGGAGTAGTCACTGAGTCACAGGGTCTGAGAAAAAGACTCAAGGGAGGAACAAAGGGAAAGGAGCCCACGCAGAGCAATTTCCGGGACATCCTGGTATAAAAATAAAAATGGAGTCTTCAGAGGAGGAAGAGCATCTGCAACCATTGATCACAAGCCAGGCTTTGCAATCTGATGTGTTACCCAGCACTATCCAGACTGCAGGAATTAAGAAAGAGTTAAAGGCAGAAAACCATACTTGGGCAACAATTAAAAGAAGAAGAAGAAGAAGAAAAGAAAGAGTTAAAGGGCCAGAAGCAGTAGGAGAAAGATTTGGGGAATAGACGAATAGATAGATAGACTATTTTCAATTGTTTTGAAATATTTAAGAAAAAGGGAAAGCACATTTCGGAATTGCCTTGTACAGATTAGCTTTAAAAAAAAATCCTGGAGATTTTCAAGAACAGCAAAGAAGTGGTAAAAAAAATCAGAAATATACGAAAAATTGAGAAAAGTTTAGCTTATGCTGATAAATGAAGTGAGGAAATACAGTTTAAGGGAAAAAAATAATAATTCCCAACTCAGTGAAAAACAATTTATAGTCCAGGAGCCCAGAAGCTAGGTCAGATTCCAAAGTCTGAGAGGCCACTGAGCAAGAGAAAGTGTGCTGCCTCAGTGTTTGGAATTATTTCTGCTAAAAGCCAATACCCTAAGCTTTAGTTCCTGAGGGCAATGGCTTAGCTATTGCTGATGATAATTTTCCTATTGAGGAAAGCAATTCTATTTTGCTTTCTCAAGGTTCTCAAGATTTCTATCCACTGTCTCAACATGTCCAAAACTGATGTGATGTTTTCTCCTCTCCTCTTTTATGTAAATCTGCGTATTCCTGGAAGCAGACACCAGAGACGATGAAATGTCTAGGAATTTTACAAGATGAGATGCTGACAATTGTTTAGCAATTAGGTCTCTCCAGGGCAAAGATTGGACTTACAATGTTCGCAGACTGGTTGATGTACATGCTCCCACTGTAGCCCATTTCTAGCCATCAGCGTGGTGTCCCCAAACCCCAGGTAAGAAGAAATGCGTTCATTCCCCTTGAACCAGTCCTAGTCCAGTGGGCTGCAGCACGTAACTCTTTGTAAAGGGAGCAGAGGGTAGTAGCAGGCTAAGGACACACCCCAGTGAAGAAGAGGGGGAGAGAAGGTTGGATGGAAGTTTGGATGACTGCTTTAGCAAACATTTCCAACACTTCCAAAGAGAAAACATTTAATGGTTGCTCTATAAAATGTCTAATAAAGTGTTCATTGAGTGTAACAGTTCTTTAGGGTGTATGGAAAAAGAAGAAAAAGAGTCAACAAGTCAACTAAAAGGCAATACTTGATATTCTCAAGAATTCTTAGAAAACTTCCTAAGAAATCAGAAGTGAGGGTTTGAATTAGGAACTCACAAAGCCCAGCAATGTGCTCTGAGGCGGTCACACAACTGGTGGTAGAGTTTTCATCAAGGATGGAAGCCAGGATGTGAGGGTAGAAACAAGAGTAGGGGAAGTAGTGTTCTGAGCTCAGTGTAAGTTCATGGTCAGCATCGTGGGAAATGGAGCCACAGAAGGCAGCATTCAAAAATGCAAAGAGTCCCGCTACTGTAGTTTCTAAAGCTTTGTAAGGAAATGCTAAGAATTAATTATCTGTTGAGTAGGTACACCCGAAATTAGGTGGTGTTCTAAGGGCAAACGTTATGTCATTTTCTACAAGAACCATCAGTCAGATACTATTTCAACGATGTCTTACCTATGAAGGAAACGAGACACATGGGGTTGAGCACCTTGCCCAGCACTGTACAGTTAGTGGTGGAGCCAGGATTTGAACCTAGAGAGGTCTGGCTTTACTGCCTGGCTAACCCAGGGGCAGATAACCATGAAACTAGTTCAACTTAACTTTCAGGCCCTTTATTTCTTTGAGACCCTCTAAGATCCTGACCTAATGTTAAAATTTGTAATCTTTTGGCCCTGGCTGGGTAGCTCAGTTGGTTAGAGTGCTATCCTGACAGGCCAAGGTTGCAGGATCGATCCCTGGTCAGGGCACATGCAAGACTCAAGCAGTGAATGTGTAAATAAGTGGAACAACAAACTGATCTCCCTCTTTTTTCTCTCTCCTCCCTTTCTCTAAAATCAGTTTTTTAATTAGTAAGTTTTTTTTAATTATTAATTTTTGTTATTTTTAAAAAGATGACTCTCCTCATTCGTATAAGCTTTAGGCCTCACGAAATTTAGTTTTTCCTGCTAGTTGTCAATAAGAAAGCTATTTAGGGCAACCAGGTAAGCAAGTAATATATCAGATAGATAGGTAAGTAGATAGATAGATAGATAGATAGATAGATAGATAGATAGATAGAAGATCACCTTTATTGGAGGTGAGGGGTCAGTGTTTTCCCAGCTTTCTTGAGTCATGGCACACATCTAAAATGATTTATAAGGCACAAAAAGGAGGAAGAGGTTCACAGCTGGTGGTGACCACCCCAAACCCCACCCAGAGGCTGATGGGCTATCTCAGGGCCCCAGTGTCCTGGGGCACCACTGACTGAGGCACAGAAGTAAACAAAGCTTCATTGCCATTCCTGTGGGGACTGCACTTCAAGGGTTAGCCGAGCTGATGGCCCCGCAGCTCACACCACGTCCTGGAAGCCAGACAACTGTGCGAGGGAGCCAAGAATGAAAAGGAGACTGCCTCTCTGGCAGAGGCTTTATTGTTGTCTCCTGCTTTATTTTTTATTAGGTAATGAGCTGCTCACCAGTGTGAAGGTCTAAAGGACTTCCATGATCCACAGAGAGGTTTTTCTCTTTCTCCAACTACACTTTGTGGTAACACTTTTCCCCTAAGATAGTAACACCTGCTTTGGAAGTATTTCAGAGATTTTGTTGCCCGTGTCTTCACAAGCTTTTTATGGCTTTGCTGAGCCCTGACAGAATTGCAAATCCCAGCCTCTAGGGTGGGAGAGGGGAGGGGAGGGGAAGGGAGGGGAGCGCGGGGCAGGGCAGGGGAGGGGCAACAAAAATCACCATGCCCACAGATTCGCTGTTTCTCTGTGATCTCACATAATCCTCACAAGCAGGTATTACTCACATTTTTTTGAGAACAGAAAACTAAGGCCCAGAGAGTTGAAACAACTTGTGAAAGTTGAAAAAAATTATTTGATGAAGTGTTCAAACCAAGGACTATTTGATTTCAAAGCCCAAGCAGTACTCTCCATTCCTCCCTGGGCAGATTCCTGCGGAGTAAAGGCAGCGCTTCTGGCAAGACTGCAGGGCAGAGGGAAACACGCTCTTTAGCTGGTCTCAGAGCTGTGCTCTGCACCTCCGGTGTGGAGAGGCCCTCCAGTTAAACCTTCGGACCACCTGTGGTGCCCCTAACACTGATGTCCGATGCACAACTTGCGAACCCAGGCCAGCAGGATCCAAGGCAGCCGCTCGGCCTGCGGGAGGCAGACTTGAAGAGCTATTACAAGGACACCCAAAGTTTTATCTTCATGCGTGTTCATCACAGCGTCGTTTATAACAGCTGCAAATGGGAAACAATCTCAGTGTCTCACCACCGGCAAATAATTAAATACATTAGGGGCACTCATAAAATAAAATGTTGCTCCCATTAAAATTATATTTTCTAAGACAATTACGTTTCCTGCATGATCCTATATTCTCCCTGCATGCTGCAAAACGAAAGAACATTACAAGTTTGACTTGACTTGGGGTGGTAAATGCACAATACAGACAAGGTGTTAGAATCATACACCTGAAATTTATGTAATTTTATTAAGCAATGTCACACCAGTAAATTTAATTAAAAAAACATTACAAGCCGAGTTGAGAAATTTTTAATATTAACTATTTATTAAATATAATTAAATAATAGCACTTATTGAATACATAAATATTTATCACATTTTTGATATAAATATAATTTAACAAAAGGTACTAATTCTTAGAACGTACATACTTATTTATATGTTTAAGGATTTAAAAAGTCATATTTTAAGAAATACCCAATGATAAGAATGTTCACAATATAATTAATTTTTAAAATACATACATGGGAAATAAAACATATATACAATAAGAAAAACACATTGGAAAGATACACACCAAAACATAACACTGATTAGCTCTGTGTAATGAGACTACATTCCATCTTTATTTTATTCTTTGTACATTTCAGCAGTCTTCAATTTTCCTACTTGGCCTACAGTTACTTTGTTCCCACCCACCAAGAGCCATGCACAAGAAGAAATCCAAGACTACAGAAAGGGGGATTGACACATTCCTGAGTTAAATTAGTGTAAGAGAGCCTTATAAAAAGAATATTTCTAAGAAATTTTTTATATATTTATTTTTAGAAAGAGGGGAAGGAAGAGAGAGAAACATTGATGTGCAGAAGTTACATTGACCAGTTGCCTCTCGCACACCCCTTACTGGGCATGTGCTGTGACTGGGAATCAAACCAGTGACCTTTCAGTTCACAGGCAGGCATTAAATTCACTGAGCCACACCAGCCAGGGCTTGAAAAAAATAATATTAAGTAAGATAACATACCAATACTATTGAAGGATAATAGGTCAAAGTTATGTCATGGGGAGACAGGATAATTAGAGCAGGCCAGATAAAGACCTCATTTAAAGAGCTAAGGGAGTTTTATTGGTAAATCAGATTTCACAGAAACATATGTATAGTGTTTGATATTTAAGGCACTCTGCGATGGATAAAGATCATTTTAAAAAGTAACCAAGCTGGGATCTTGTGTGTGACATCACTCTTGATGTCCTCTACATATGGTCTAGATATGTTCCCTCTCCTCTGGAGAACCGAGGAGAGGCAGAGCAGGCGATGGCTGTGATTCCAGATTCCATGTTGGTAACGTCCACGCCAAGAGGCTACTTGTGACTCGTTATTTCCTGGGGAAACTGTCCACTCAGGAAAGTGGAAGACAGAGATGTGGCAAGGGGAGGAGTTATAAGAGTAATGGTGGCAGGTTCTGCATGGATTACATCATTCGTATTCGAGAAAATGTTTTTGTCAAATGTCCACACTCTGAGGCAGAGAGACCCAGACCCTTGAACAGAGCAAAGGGATAAACTTTCCAAATTAGTGAGTGAAATTCTGTTTTTCATTCCATTCAATCTCGCTCCCCACTTCACCACCACAGTGCTTGGCTTCAGGTTTATATCTAGAAATCTGAAGTGAAATTTTTCTTGGAACATTTTCATGGTTGCTTATGCAAGCTTAGAAGAGCACAGATAGTGTAGATTCAACACGCCCCTGCCACACCCAGCCAGTGGGGGGCCCGTTGTGGATAATAGACCCCCTTGGGATGACTCGCCCAGGGGAAAAAATGGACTGGTTTCCTTGCCGATACTGACCTCACTGAGACAAAGAAAATTAAAAACTTTCATTTAGGTTGAGTTACAAGTAAATGTGATGCACACTAAATTTTATATTCATTTACCAAATTTTAAAAAACCAATGATTTGGGATTGAGGAAGATATATTTTAAATATGCTTGGTGTTTGCTGTTTATGATTTGTTTCTTAGCTTTTTGAGGTGATATATCAAGAATTTAAATTGAATAAAATTTAGAAAAGGGAAACAGAGCAACAAATTATCTGGAGTTCATGATTGGTCTTCCATGATGTCAGGGTAAAATGCAAAGAGCAGAAGAGGGAAGTGCGTGATGTTCAATGGTACTAATCACCAGAGAAATGCAAATTAAAACCACAGTGAGATATCACCTCACACCTGTTAGAATGGCTGTCATCAATAAGTCAACAAACAAGTGATGGTGAGGATGTGGAAAAAGGGGACTGTTGTGCATTGTTGGTAGAAATGCAGATTGATGCAGCCATTGTAGAAAGTAGTATGGGTTTACCTCCAAAAATTAATAGAACTGCCTGATGACTCAACAATTCCACATCTGGGAATATATTCAAAGAAACCTAAAACACTAATCTGAAAGAATATATATGTGTGTGTACACACACCTATGCTCATTGAACTGTTATTTACAACAACCAGCCCCAGCATCCATCAGTAGATGAGTGGATTAAAAAAACTTTGGTACATATATGCAGTGGAATACTACTCTGTCTTTAAAAAGAAGAAAATGTTAGCTTTTGTGGCTGTATTCAGAGACCTGGATAGTATTGTGCTAAATGAAATAAGCCAGTCAAAGAAAGACACATACCATATGGTTTTGCTCCTTTGTGGAACCTACTGAACAAAATAAACAAGTGAACAAAATAGCGACAGACTCATGGAGAGAAAGCAGACTCACTGTGGCAGAGGGTATAGGGGGTTGTGAAGCTGGATGAGAAAGGTGAAGAAATTCATCAAGAAAAATAAACACAAATAAATATAAATAAATAATATATAAATTTTAACCATGTGTCATATACACATGAAAACTGTATCATTTTACTAACCAATATCATCCCCCAAACTTCGATAACTTTTAAAGGCTTCTGCTCATAGCAAACAGCAAAGCACAGACAATTGTATCATTTTACTAACCAATATCATCCCCCAAACTTCGATAACTTTTAAAGGCTTCTGCTCATAGCAAACAGCAAAGCACAGACAATAGCCTTATATATAACTTAACAAGGTCTCTTGGCACCCATCCCCTTGATAGTTTTATTGAGCAGAGACTCATCTCTGTCATCTTTGAACAGCAAACAGAGGTTCCAGCCCCCTGTGCTTATGGAAATGTGCATGACGTTCACACACAGACTTGTGTCATTTGGAAATTCCCTGAGCACATGTGGTCCAGGCTCTGCTCCATATGGAAAGAAAAAGGACAGCAGGGAGGGCTGTTCCTTGAATCCTTCTCATCAACCCTGGGAAGGACAGCCCACGTGCCCAGCCCCTGGAGGTTAGGGTTGCCTCAGTGTGCAGAGCTCCATGCGTGCAATGAAGGCACATTCAAACAGATTTTTGAAGTCAAATAAATACATACTTGAAAAAATGACATATATTTATAAAACTGACCTATGACAGTGGGATTTGGAGTAACAGGGCTAGTTCTAACTCTACATTTTTAGCAATCATCACATACATGGATGGTCTAAATGATAAATTTTGTTAAAGATATGAGATATAATCAGCTTTCTCCTATTGATATTAGAAGTTGATTGCCCAATTTGGCTGTTCATTGAGGGCTCAAGTAAGTAGAAATTCTTTAAGGGGACTTTACTTTTAAAAAGATCACCTTCTATTAATGCTGTCCACACATTTGTCATCTTAGTTACTAGTCATCTGTTGGTCTTAGACCTCATCCTTTGTGAAGGCTCAGGGGCATCTCCTTCTGACATAGCTATTCAATGAGCAGATGGTAAGGGGGCCTGTGTTTGTCCCTTCATTTGGGAGGCAAGGGGAAAATATAGGTCTAAGGGCATCTTGGAAAGGGTCTGGAGGGAAGCTGTAGATGAGAGACTCGTCTGTCACATTGTAGAATGCTATGTGTCCAGACTCATAGTCCAAGAACACACCGACCTTATGCACGGGCTCTCTAACATGTTGCCCTTTTAAAGGTGATGAGACCCAAAGGCTATAATCATCTCCAATTTTTAAGCCTATAAGTGAGAAGAGGTCCCCAGGGGGCTTCGGCAGGTTCCCCTTTCTGCTCACGGAGTCCTTACAGATGCCCACTTCCCACTCCGTCTTGTTTCCTACTTCCACCTCCCAGTAGTGTCTCCCACAGGTGAAGCTCTGGGCTCCCAACACGGTGACAGACTGGTCGAATCTCTCCGGGTTGTCAGGTAACTGCTGTCGGATCCCTCCATATCTGACACTTTTCAGATCCTCAGACAAGACGAGGTAGGCATTGGCTGTGGCCGGATCCAGAGTTATGTCCGCTGCAGAAGGAGAAAAGAATGAATCCTCACTGGCATCCTTGAACCCCTTTCCCTCCATACATGTGCAACTACAATTAAATTCTTAGTATTCAGTCCTTTTTTTTTCAATATAAGTTAGGTGGGCATGGTGGGGATTTCTGTTTTTAAAAAAGAATCTCGGAGCCCTTTTTTTTCCTTAACTGGAGAGTAAATTTCTAAAAGAAAACCAAAGACCATCATGTGGAGAGTAATAATGATCCACCCCTTGTCATTTGTATTTGCTTCATCCAAGGTTGGTTCTGATTCTTCAATTTGAGTGGAGGAAATTACAGACAGTAATCATTTACTGAACTCCTACCGAGGAGCCAAGCATCTTCCGTACATTATCCCATCACGGCAGGTATTATTGTTTATCTATTCTTATTAAAGAGAAAACTTGGGTTTGTAAAGGTGAGGAAGCTGAACCAAGACTGCAGAGTTACTGCGTGCTGGAATAGCAATTCCTAATCAGCATGTTTAATTAAGTCATGCATGCAGGCAGCTTCCCAGGGGTTCGGGCAACACCCAGTGACCCTTGGCTAAATGTTCCCTCCCTGGGATTTAAGTTAGTTAGCATTTATCTCAGCAAAGACAGGTGGAAATGCAAAGACCCCTGAGAAGGTGTGTGCCTACAAACATGCAAGGGGATGAGACTGACAACATAGAGCAATGAAAACTAAGGAACGACCATGACTCCTTGGGAAGCAAAGCCAAGCAGACACCAGTCCCATCTCACTGCTTCTGTCCGCTCCAGCGCAGAGATGCTCTGTGGCCCTGCCCTCCCTGGTGCTCCCTGCTGGCTCTGGATGCCTTTCTTCTCTGACAGACTGGCACCCAGATGCTAGCGATTCTGTTAGAAGCTGCCAAAGGGCTTAGTTTTGCATCCCTTGAAATACAGTGGTGTGAACTCTGGAAAGCACAAGAGGTTGGATAAACCAGGTAGACTTACTGCTGAATTTTCTTAGCATCTCCCTCATTCCAGTAATGTGGCACAGACTCAGCTCCGTGGTGGTGGTCTCTGGACACTGAAGCAAGAGCGGCTCACTCCTGCGAGAGAGAAGACCGTCACTCTGTTTCCTCTGCGTGGACCACGTGACCTGCTCCAGGTTGAGAGGCCAGCTCATTTGGTCCCCGCCACGTGGACCCTCTCATCCCCACTCCATCCCCAGCCTATCTCATCAGCACTGCATCCCTGTATTGGACACTACTCAACACATGATGGAAACCTACCTTTCCAGTGCTTCTTTCACCTCCTAAGGGTATAAAAGAAGGAAGGTTAGTATTTGTGCATGTTGATTGCTAGTGAAGGCTGAATCATGTTGGATATAGTCCTTTGCAAATGTGGCAGAACTGCTTCCCACGGCTCTAGAACCCCTTGTATGGGAGAGCACACGGTAGGAAAAAAATCCCCTGCTTCCTCTAGGGGTGACTTCTTGTGAACATGAGATGCTTCTCAGATCACTAGAGATGACTTTGTCCTTTTCTTTTTCTCATATCACTACTTTGTCAAGAGAACCTGTGGCTGACAAAGGGACCAGACTATTGGCTTCATTACACAGTGTCTTGGGGAGTCAGAGACCATTATAGGAAAGTGGCCAGTGCTAGCTGAGACTGAACCCATGTACAGCTAGAGCAGGTTGTGGGAAAAGCATGACATTACATCGCAGCATTTGGAGGAGCCAGTCCAGGACAGAGATCCGATGTCTGAGAGGGTCCGGGAATGCAGTAGCAGCCCAGGACCGCGGTAGAGCATGAAATGGAGAGGGATGTGGGCACAGTGCACAGATACCTGGGTTCTCCCAGCTACTAGCTATTTGAAAGGCAAACTACCTAACTGCCCTAGGTCTGAGTTTTTAAACGAGAGCTGCTATAAACCCATTTTGTCGATGACAATCACCTATAGTACATACCATAACAGTGTTTAACTTCATCGGGCCTTTGTGAAGATGTTTAATGTGCCCAGCCCATAGTCAGTGCTCACTAAACTTGAAGTACTTGACAAAGCTGAGGTTGCAGGAAGGCAGGCACAGAGGAGACTGGGGTCAGCGTCAAGTTCGGTTCACATGGCTATCAGCTGTTTTTCCTCTCCACCTCTTCAGCACTTTACAGAATGTTAATTCTTTAGGAAAACCATCTTTGGACCAGAACTTAGTTTTTTAAGTAAATAAAGAAAATTCATTCGTATGACTTGAAATATTACGTGTTACTACACATGCTCCATTAATTTCCCCAATATTCTTACCTCAAAGGATACTGCGATCCAGCTCTGACCCATGGACTGTATCTGAGCCATCATTTTGCTGAGGCCCCTTATTTGCTGGGTCAGCTTGATCTCATTGTCCCTCAGTTTCTTCAGGTTCTCTCTTTCCTCCTTGTCCAGTAGCTGGAAATGCAGCTGCTCCTCCTCCTTCAAGAACTGGTGCATTTTTGCGTATTCTGACACAACGACCTGTTTACAATTTTTTGTCTCTTCCTGCCGTGACACCCACACCACAATACAATGAGGTTAGTAACAGAATACCATTTGCCACCCTTACAACGTCCTAAAGTTCCACTGGGACAGTTGTTGAAACTTGAGACATATCTATTCTGTTGACTGGCTGGGTCCATAATTTCATAATTTGATATTTTATGTGTGTGTGTGTGTGTGATATAGGCACAGTAGTAAAGAAAACCAACATTTCTATTCCCTGAAGGCTGTCCTTCTAGTGGGGAAAAAACCCAAAAATAAATGAAAAATATATGATGGGGGTGATCAGTACCATTATAAAATACAAAGCAATAAAAAATAAGGACAAAATTATGAAAAAGTATGTTCATTTATTCAGCAAATATTTATTCAATAAAGGTCGGCATTGGATCACATACTAGTGATAGAAATGTATATCACAAATACTCCCACTGAAGGACTCAGAGTTTACTGGGAGAATCAGATACATGTGTATTTTTTAAATATCTAAACATTTAGGTCTTTGCTTTGCTAGACAGCTCACATCCAAAGCTGTGAACGCCCATGAGCATTTGTTCAGGCATACTAATCCAACTACTGTTTTGCCTTTATTTCCCTTTCTCTGTATTTTTTTTTTTGTATTTACACTCTTTTGGGGGGGAGGGGAGGTCCAAAGCTTTTGAAATATTTTTGTTAATTTCTATGTCATGTTACATAAATACAAACTGTATTTTAAACAATTATAATAAGAGCTAAAATAGAGACAGCCTCTGAGTTATACAGGTACCCAACGAGGAAATGCAACACTGGCCTGGGGATGGGGGAACTGAGCCAAGCCTTGAGGTCCCCAGGTACACGAGCAGAGATAGGAAGGCCAAGATTACTGCACACTGTACCTCCATCCTTTCCCCCTAGGTATCCCCTTAGGACTCCCTCCTCACAGAATCATGTACAAAATGCAAAAGTACAGTTACTGACCTTACACAATTTCACTCTCTCCTTCTCATGGGTTAATATAACCTGAGTTTCCTTTTTCTTTTTACTCAAAAGATTTAGGACTTCCCGGAGTTTCTCCTGCAAAGAAACAAACACTCTGTGGCAAGCGAGCAGCACACCAGGTTGCGAAGGGTCTTGAGGACCAATGACGAGGTGATGACTGGGCCACTAAGAGAATGGGTGAAGCTGGATGCAGGCCAAGCGTGTGGTCTGTGACTAGAGATCAGAACCCAGGGTGGTCACCGACAGACAATGGTATGGGAGTTAAGTGACGGAACCTGACAGTGTTCTGAGAGTTGTATCGAGCAGCCAATCTTACTTTGTGATGCTCCTCAGCCTCACTCGAGACATACACTCTGTTTGTGCCATGACACTGGGTCGAGAAGGCGTTTATACCCTGCTCATCACCAGGGAACACCTCGGTGGCTGCCAACATTCTCCCATAGGGGCCTTGTTTGTCCTCACTCTGTAGCACCTGGGATCTGAGTTGCTTGCCGATGCCAGCCAGCCTCCCCAGACGCTCATTGGGCTGGAAGTGAGGGACCTCCAAGGTCCTCCAACACTCGGGACAAGACAGTGGAGAGTTATGTTCCTCCCAGCTCCTCAGGAGACACAACAGACAAAAGCTGTGCCCACATTCAGTGGTCACTGGGTTGGTGAAATAGTCCAAGCAGATGAAACAGGTCAGTTCTTCCCTGAGATTCTCCATCAAATCTGCTGTAGACATTTTCTCTAAGAAGGACATCAGAGCAAGGTCACGCCTATTCTGGAATTAGTAAATTCCTCTCAAGATTCGATTGTTCTGACTAAGATCAGGTGCTGTGTTGTTAGTACAAGAAACTCTTACTCTCCTCTGTGCCTGAGTTCACCAATTGACACATACTCTCCCAACACAAAGCCAATTATGACTTAATGTGGAACTCCTGTGCACTGGTTCATCATCACCCCAAAACTTTTAAGGTCCCATCAACCCAACTCTTAACAGCACCACAAAACCATTTAAACACATTGCTCTTAGATGGGAAGTTTGGGTAATTTGGTATAATCCACTACAGAGATTTAAATCATGGATCTCTAATAATATCTGAATTGAATGTATGGTCCAAATCCTTTGGAAAAACCCACTAGTGGAATCCAGTTTAGAAACTGAAGGAATAAAATTGTGATATCTATTCCTTCCATCAGTAGGGTCTTTTCAGTGCTTGACAAGTCTGAACACTCTTTGCTCCTTTATCAGGTACTGTGTCCTTTCATTTTATTTACCCCAGTAAAATTAGAATAATTCCAATGAAGTACTCCTTGACTTTAGATGTACAATGGATTTCTAGTCACGTTTATTGCTCTCCCCCAAAGACCATGGTATTCACCTTTCCACCACCATAGAAAGCATCTAAAACATCATCCTTGTTGGAAGTTGCCTCAAGAGGCAATTACACTATAGAATGGAGAGAAAGAATTATATTTTAGTATAAATATAGTTTTGCTCACTTATTTTTACTCTTTGAAAATGTCTAGACTGGAACGTTTTAAATCCTTATTAGCTCTTACTGGACAGAAATTAAATGTGCAGACATTATTTCTAGACCTATGACAAAATAAATAGCATGGAGGCTGTGTACAATGACCACTGAGATTAGTGCCAATTTCTGTAAGTTCACGATGCCATGTGCTCATGATTCAGTTCTTCTCTTGGCCTGCCCTCTGTGACTCTATGCCGGAAAGTGGGACCTGAGAAGCTCTTGCTCAGAATCTAACCACTCCCACCCTCCCGCTAAGTTCTCCATACCTTGTTTCTATTATTATGTGGTCACTGGTCACTCTCCAGCTTAGAAACCTCCGCTGTGTCTCCATCACCCATATTATTCCATAAATTACTGATTTTCATGGTTCAACCGAGCCTTCTTTCTACTCATCTCCAAGAGGATGCTGGGTATTTTCTTATCTTGAACTTTTGTAGAAAGACTTCCCCTGGCCTCAAAAGATTCCACCTTCCTTTTTCCTAGTTAAAAGCCATTGTTCCAAAGTCATTAATTTCAAATGTTTTAATCACCTGTCCTTTGTATAGCATTTGTGAATTACTAGGATGAGAATTTACTCTAAGAAAAAAAAAAAAAGAACAACCCGATCTAAGAGTTATACTAGTTTAAATAGGAAGAAAGACAGCATCATTTTGGACTCATAAAACCTCTATTCCTTAGATAGCTTCTAAGCCAGTAACTTGGGCAGAATTTTAAAATATTAGAAGATAGTTTTAAGAAACAGTCTTGCAAAAAATAACATACAACAGCACTAACTGCCTTCATTGGAAAATATGAACGGCCATCTATTCAGTGTGTTGTTCCAACATGAACCCAGGAGTCTTTAATGTTGACTAGGCTCATTAGAATAAGCCTTACAGTAGAATTATGGTACAACACAGAACCTGTATTCCAATTTGGAATGAGGAGACTAGCAAGTAAGTTCTAAGTTGAAGTCATATTGATCTGTTCCATCCCACTTCCCTGTTCCAAATAAACTCCTTTCAGAAACTCCTTAACACAGTAACCATATCTTACTCATCGGCAACAAAAATTCTTTACCTATAGGAAGGGCTCAACCCTATTATAAATAAATTTTAAATAAACAAATAAAGGTGTTGTGGAATTAGAGTCTTTTATCCGGCTGGAAACCAAGAGATTACATAGTCCGAGTACCTTCCACAGTTGACGAAGAAATGTGAGACTTGAATAAATTGAGTTCACCTCTGAATACTTGCTTACTACAAGAGTCAAGTCAGGACTTGGAAATGGGCTCTCTTATCTCCCAGTAATTCTCTTTTGTCAACTCTCTCCCCTGCATTGCACTTGTCTGTGAGTGGATGAATATTTCCATTTATCTCAATGAAATAAGTATTGCTCATGGGCTTTCAGGAGGAAATTGAACAGCTGTCATGATGGTGTGATGTCGTGACAGGTACCTAAAAATCACTGGCTACATGCACTATTGGGGCTGCAGACCTCTTTATCATCTCTCTGACCACATTGACTAAGCTTACTTCATGGATAAAGAAAATTAGAGAGTGCACCAGCTATCCCAAAGTACATTCCACCAACCCTCAAGGCTCTGCACTGCCAGGCATGTTTCTGACATCAACAACTCTGCCTCTTTACCTGTCTTCTCCTGAGGAGACGATAATAGGGACGCCCCAAGAGGTCCACAGTCATAATTTTCGCCCACATGCAATTAGGTTTGGAGTGCAAAGAAAAGAAAAACCTTTAAAAACTCTTGCTCAAGAGCCTGGTTTATAAAATATGTCTGTCATTACATATTGGCATGGAAAAGATAGATTATCCAAGAAATGGTTTAGGACAAAAAGGATAGCCATCTGGAAAAAAAATACTTGGATCTCTACCTAACGACTTACACCAATGTGTGTTCCAGATGTGTGTATGTGTGTGTATTTGCCTTTCCCTACCCTAGTTATGAATTTGTGTGTGTTTTTGTTCTAGATCACCTCACAACTTTTTAGCAAGTAAAGACCATATTTGTTAAATATGAGGCAAATTATTATATACAAAGAATGAAGCACATCAGAAGAGGAGATTTTGGCCACACAAGAGAAATTTAAAAGGTACTACTTATGGAAGACTTTTAAAGCAGGATTCAGAGCTTGGACCCTACTATAAAAAATCAGTCAATTTAAATAAATAAAATTAAAGACTTCAATGCAGCAAAAGAAATAAGTAATCAACTAAAGTTTTTAAAATGGCAATTCAGGAGAGAGAATTTGGAACACATGTTTCAAATACCTAATCTTAAATTATGAAGTGATCTTCCACGACTGCACTACACTTTAAAATAACAGATCTATTTATAGTCACTGATATAATGTAATATCCATTATTTGATATTAAGGAAAAAATATACAAGGTCTGTCCAGAAAAAGTTCAATTGTTAACATAACGAGAATGGGTTGCTTAACATCAATGTAACCTGGCCATCAAGGAGAGTGGACTGGAACGCGCATGCACAATGATGACCTCACTCTACTAGTCAGTTGAGGCATCTACTAGATGCCATTGAGTGAGCATGTGTACTGTGTGGCCATCACATTCAAAATGACTGGGGAGGTAGAACATGAATCTGCATCAAATTTTGCATTAAGCTTGAATGTTCCTCTGCAGAAACTATTTGGATGATTCAGAAGGCCACAGCTATGGGCAACTGGTGATTGGCAGCTTCGTCACAACAAGGCACCTGCTCATGAATCACATCTCATGCAGAGTTCTTTGGCAAGACATCAAATCACCCAGGGGACTCAGCCCTCCTACAGCCCAAATTTGGCACCTTGTGATTTCTGACTTTTCCCAAAACTAAAATCACCTTTGAAAGGGAAGAGATTTCAGACTGATGATGAGATTCAGGAAAATATGACAGGGCAGCTGATGGAGACTGGGAGAACTGTGTGAGGTCCCAAGGTGCCCACTTTGAAGGGGACTGAGGCATCACTGTTGCATGTACAATGTTTCTTGTATCTTCAGTAAATGTCTCTGTTTTTCATATTTCCTGGCTGGATACTTTCTAGACAGACCTCATATATTTGTTTCCCCAAATAGTTTAGGTATAAATAATAAAAATTATGTTATATATGTATGTATTGTTCTCAGATAAATGTGTTTATGCTACAAATGTTGGTAATGAATGTATATACATAAAGGCATAGAAAAACTATGAAATTTCATGGCTATAACACCAAAAGAACAGGCAATAAAAGCAAAGATAGACAAGCAGGCATGCATCAAACTATAAGGTTTCTGTATAGCAAAGGAACAACCAACAGAGTGAAAACATAACTTATGAAATGGGAGAAAATATTGTCAAATCTTCTATCAAATAAGTGGTTAATTTCTAAAATATATGGGGGATTATTACAACTTAATGTCAAGAAAACCCCACCAATAACTCAATTAAAATGTGGACATGAATAGACATTTCTCCAAAAAAATACGTATATAGACCAACAGTAATATGAAATAATGCTCAATGTCGCTAATCATCAAGGAAATGCAAATCAAAACCACAATGACATAGAGTGACATGGCACCTTACACCTGTCCATGTGGCTGTGACTTAAAAAACAAAATAAGTTTTGGTAAAGGTGGAGAAATTGGATCCCTTGTACAGTGATGGTGGAAATGTAAAATGGGGAAGCCACCATGGATAAATTATGGAGATTCTTATAAAAATTAAAAACACAGTCCTGGCTGGTATGGCTCAATCAACTGAGCACTAGCCTGCAAACTGAGAAGTCACCAGTTCGATTCCCAGTCAGGGCATATGCCTGGGTTGCAGGTCAGGTCTCCAGTTGGGGGCGTGCAAAAAGCAACCAATTGACGTTTCTCTTGCACATTGAAGTTTCTCTCTCTGTCTTTCTCCCTCCTTTCCCCATCTCTAAAAATAAATAAGTAAAATCTTTAAAAAAATATAACTACTATCTGATCCAGCAATACAACATCTGAATATTTATCCAAAAAAATTGGAATCAGCACCTTGAAGAGATATTGCATTTCAATATTAATTGTAGCACTATTCAGAATAGCTAAGATATGAAAACAACCCTAATGTCCACTGATGGATAAAGAAAATGTGGTATATTCACATAATGAAATTATGTTGGGCCTTTAAATAGATGGATGTCTCACCATATGCAACAACATGGATAAAACTTGGGAACATTATGCTAAGTGAAATAAGCTAGTAACGGGACAAAAACCACGGGTTCCACTCATATGAGGTATCTAAAATCATCAAAGTCATAGAATCAGAAAGAAGACAGGGGACAGGAGGATTAGGAAATGGAAAGTGTTTAATCGAGAAGCATGAAGTCTTCGTTATGCAAGGTGAGTGAGTTCTACAGAGCATTGTGCTTACAGTTAACAATACTATATCATAAACTTAAATTTTTGTTAAGAGGGTAGATCTCATGTTAAGTGATCTTACCACAACAAAATAAAATTTTAAAGGAGAATGAAAGAAAAAGTGTTAAAAATAACACCCCAAAAGGCAGTTTCATGTGGTGGGATTGCAGCATTGGAAGGAATCACTTTTACTTCTTCATTGTATAAATTATTGTATAAAAATTGTAGTTTTTTAAGCCTTTTTAGCAGGTTTTCAGCATTTTCCAGTACAGAAATAATGGGGCAGGAGCAAAGAAATCTGAGGTGTGACTTGCACTAAACCAAGTAGTGAGGTAATTTGCTCAAGTGAGAGGGTAAAAAAAAACCACACAAAGCATCACAGATGATTAGTTTCAGCTGTAATACAATAATTTTTAAAAAATGCTTTTGTGATTTTAATGCATTTATTTATTTAACTAATAGTTATTAAGCCTCTCTTATCACTGAGGAATGAGCTCAGTGATGAAAGCATGACATACACATGTAGAAAGACAAGGTTCAAAACATTAATGCACGCATACTTTAAGAATGGTACAATTTATGCCTAGCCACTATGCTATATACCTGAAACTGATACAAAAAGAATATTGAATGTAAACAAAAAATATTGTTAAATGTCATTGAAAAAATTTAATTTTTTAAGAGTGGTTGAATTTAAATATATTACTGTTTCAGAATTGTCGTGGAGGGAACATTTCATTCTTTCAGGGAAAACTTGAGAGAAGTGGTATTTTATCTGAACTTTAAGGCACATTTCAAATGAAGGAACAGCTGCCATTCAGAAGTGGGAAAACTGTTGAAATATTTGAAGAATAATATAGATGATCTGACAATGGGACAAATATTACAATAACAAAAAAAATTCTAGATTGTAACATCCTTTTTATCTCAGAAATATCAAAAGGCCAATTCAACTTGGAAATACCCATCTTTATTATTTTTTATAGGTAGCTTGTTGGTCTGACCAGCAACACCTGGAGGCCAGGTCACGAGGGGCAGGGTCCAGGTATTATAAATCCGTAGACTACGTCAGAAGGTGTAACACAGACACTCCTCCCAAGTTGCCAAGGTTGGGGCTGAGTGTTGGCCTTCCAGAACTTTAGCAACTTACACATTGTGAGGTGAGGTGTTTTGTTGGTTTTTCTGGAGAATAACCCCTTTATGTTTCATCCCTTTGCTTTAAGAAAAGTTGACCATTGAAAATGTACTTGTTCTGGGATTTATGCTGGATGCTTTATGTAGTTTTTCTCTAAAAGAGATTCAAAAGAAAAGCCCAAAGGAAAGTAAGAGTTGGGGAACCTGAAGAGAAAACTTTTTAGAAGCTGTTGAAATAAATATTGACAACTGAGAATAGAAAAGCATACTCTGAATTTAGCACAAACTCCTGAAGAAGAGTTAACAGTCTAACTTCTTTCCTTCCTTTCTAGTGTGGGGTATAAGGTTTGAGTTTATTGCAGAAAAAATAATTTGAGTTACTACCATGTGAATAGGATTTTATGGAGGTAGGATATGCTAGATTTTTAAAAATATACTTAAGAGTGAAAAGGTTACTTGTTTTGTGCCTTGCTTCTATCACATGACACCCTTTGAGATGCCTATAACTTAATTCTGCAGGAATTATTCAACATCTTTCTATACTAGGTGATGTAGTCTACCCAGTAGACTAGAAAAACAAATTATCACCCTATGTTAGACTGGTATTTTATAGGTACAGACACAAATGCTCATGTGTATCCATGTTGCCTCAGCTTTTGAATGAGGAGGTCCACTTGTTTTCTTTTCTCAAGGCAATCTGAACACCTCTTCATAACACTATCTCTCATCACACTACAGTATCATTAGGGAGAGCAGCGTGAGACTGGCTGGTTTAAATAGAGAGCACTGGCTCTGAGCCAAGCACCATTCTCAACAATTCCCTCTACTGAGCTGGCCACAAAGTTCGCTTGGTTCTTTCCCTGTAAGATGGCTCTAATAGCTTTCAGTTGTTTTTAACTTCATTCAAAATCATTTCATTAGATTGTGTTGTGAAACAGCTGTCCTATCAGCATCCATTTAAAAAAATTAAAATTGGTGAATTTTGTGTAGTCATTTTAATATTGAAGATAGAAGAAAATATGCAACATTCTCGCATATTATGCTTTATTATTTCAAGAAAGGTAAAAATGCAAAAAAAAAAAAAGATTTGCGCAGTGTATGAAGAAAGTGCCATGGCTGATCAAATGTGTCAAAAATATTTGTAAAGTTTTGTGCTGGAGATTTCTCACTGGACAATGGTCCATGGTCAGGTAGACCAGTTGAAGTTGATAGCGATCAAATTAAGACATCGATTGAGAACAATGAATGTCATACCAGGCGGGAGACAGCCAACTGACTCAAAATACCCAAATCAGTCAAGCTGTGGGTGAAGGTGAAAAATGTATCTTTTATTTTATGGAAAAAAACGAAGCGGACTTTTTGGCCAACCCGATATTAATTGACTCCTCCCAACAGCCTCATGAGGTAACTTAGTTCTAGCCCCACCTATAGATGAGAAAACAAACTCTAGTTCTGAAACCTGCCCTAGAGCCACAGAGGCGGCCGTGCTTCTACCCCCACAGCCACGCTGACGTTCCCACGGGCTTGAACCAGACACAGACGTTACATTCAAGGAGCTTACAACTGCGACCAGAAACAGGTTTACTGGTTGTGCAAGGACCCAGCCAAGTCAAGTCAAACACTGAAGGTAGATGGGCTGTTTATCCTTCTCCTGACTGTCCGAGGGCAATTGGTGCCGGATGCTGCCAGGTGGTGCTCCTCTCTTGTCCCTGTGTTGTTTGCAGCTGCAGACGTTACAGTCAGGAGAGACCACTTCTACTAAGTAAGTCTATGACTTGGCTTTTAAAACAAGCCAGTAGAACCTCTTAAGAAAAACAAATTGGCGCCCTCTTCACTACACTAGGCTTTTCTCTGCTCTTGAGCTGCAAAGACCTAAGAGAACAGCTGATGAGCTAGGTCACCAACACAGTTGGAGAGAACCCTAAAGAATGAAGGTCTCAGGGAAGTCAGTGACTATAGGAATTCGTGCTGATAACCAGGTCCTGTGCAAATGTCCTTAGAGGAAATTATTGCAAGTATAGAAACTAAGAGCTCCATGCCTTAAGGAGCTGAGGCACTGACACTGGGGCCAGGCAAAATTGCTGGGATCGCGACTGAAACAAAGTGAAGGGAAAGGAATATCTGGGGAGGAGCACCCGCAAAGGAGCGCAATCCTTGCTGGAGAAGCAACTGGGGCCACAGAGCCTATGTTGTGGTCACAAGCTGGGCTAGGACATTGAGGTTTCACATCTGTTGCCATTCAGGTATCCCTTAACCCTTCCACTGGCATGTGGGTAATCACCTGCAATGTTACATACCTGAAGCTTACGGCCCCTCCAGGTGATTCTGATGTTCTGTAAAATTTGGAAGCCACAGGTTTGGGCATCAAAATTGTTACAGCTCTTCAGATGATGCAATGCAGTTTCAGAGCCATGATTTTCATGAACAAAACCACCCGACAAAGACGGGGTGCCAGGGCCGCTGCAGGCTGGTCCTTTGATGAAGTTTCACCTGTCTTCCTGCTGTTGGTTAGAAACAAGAGTCTCTAGCTTGAATATAGGTGGAGAAGAACATTGGGAGAGAGATATAAGGTAGAAGACTTAAAGTCCCAGGCTACTTTTCAATGGGGTAAGAATGGTAATTAAAAAGGTAGCTTTGAGTGACTGAGAGGGTAAAACGATGTGACCATGAGTGGATGCTGAAGACAAATCTCTGATCTTGCAAAAGAGCAGGTTAAAATGAGTGACTTTTTTTTCTTCTTAGACTTTCTCTGCCACCCAGGAAAGGACAATGGTTGCCTCAGACCTACCCAATTTTGTGGAAGAGCTGACGTGTTCTGTCAGTTCACACTATTCAAATGAACCAGTTGCAGTTGGATGTGAACACAAGTCTAGGCCTCTTAAGGAGCTGGAAGGAGAGGCCTGGTGGCAGCGCCTGTATTACGTGGAGGGACATTTACCAGGGGAGAGATCCAGGTGTAACCTGCAGCTGGGGATGATGGCTCAGCTCGCAAAATCCTCACACGATGGACTTTAGGACTAGAGCATGAGACACACCAAGAAAAACTAGAGCGGCTCTGTGTGCTGGATCGCAGGCCTGTTCCTGGGTAAGATGTTTGCCATCTCAAAAACACGACTCTCACAGTATTTACCACTGAGACAGCCAAAGGAACCTTTGCTAGGAGATCGTTTCTCTTTCCAAATCCCAGGGGTCCGTTCCCCATCAGTCTTTTCCTTTACACTTGGGGTCTTCAAACTGATACGTATTTAAATTTTTTTTCATCCCAGACCCATCACCAGGGAGGCTTGGTAGCCCCAATGGCCCCATTTTGACTAGAAATAATTTTCCCTTTATAACTCATGCCACTTAAGTCACTGAGTTAGATTTGTGATTCTAAGCAGAGATCCAGATGTATGAAAAGAATTGTAATATTTAAGAACTTCAAGTTCACTATTTTATAAGCTTAATTTATCACAAGAAGTTTATTTGCGTAGAGTGTCTTTTTAATAATACAATGGAAATACTCAAAGATATTGACTATATTAAACTGAAACTATAGCCTGACTACATGAAATGATTTAGCTTTCTAAATGGGTGGTAAACCCATTTAGTGGTAAACCAAACATGAGTGATAAAGTTTGCTAGAATTATGTAACAAAACTAAACTAAAAAATCCAAAGACATATTTGTGCTTATTTTTATACATATAAAACATCCAAATAGTTCTCTGGAGACATCCCCTACCTGCACCCCCATGATATATGGGAAGGCCCACATTGGAGCCATGTGAATGACCTTCTGAACCACTAATGGGTCTAAATGTTTTAAAAGAACAAAACAAAGCCCATCTAGGTGATGGGAAGAAAGTGAAAGATGTGTTGTTCTATACTTGATAATAATCTTTCCCTTTAAACCACCAATGATTTTAAAGAAGGAATTGAATTTGCATTTAACTGTTTATGCAACAATGATTACCTTAGAATGACTCTAAGTTTAATGAAATATACACCTCAGAGGGTGAAGGGTATCTTTGCTTGCCCGTACCTCCCCCACTCCCTGTGTTCGTAGCTTGAGCTTTCTCAAGGAAGTGTTCCCAGTTTATTACTGGACAGCTAAGCTCTTTTTCTTGGATACTAGCCTCATAGTCTCTTGTATCTGACTTCATGGTCTTGGTGTTGCTATTTTTTTCTTTCTTTTTATCATCTGTCTCTTGCATCAGACTTTAAATTCCTTCTGTTGATGCTTTTCAGACTCTCGACCATGACCCACTGGAAGAAATAGACTTTGACACAATTTGGGACACTCAGTCTCTGAAACATATTTCATTTTACCATGAATAAGGTACCGAGTCTCTTTTAATTCTGGTTCACTAAACTGACATAGCAACCTACAGGCTAGAAAATCTACCCCATGATAGTAGGAAAAACGCTTTTGTTTTTGTTTTTTGTTTTTTAGCGCCATTGTATGCTAACAACTCCATGTGTATGGAGATGGATCTCAAAGTTGTTGGATAAGCAAATGCCTGGATGGGAAGTTCAACTATTTATTTGTATGTTGTGATTTTTTGTAAGTCTCCTTTCGAGGAATTATTTCACTTCTTAAAGTGGACACCCATTGGTAAGAATGTATGTTAGTTACTGGTCCTCATAAAATTGAGAATGGGACATGCCACTGACTTCAACCAGCATGGAATCACCCAGTTAATGATAAACATTAAAGAATTTGTATAAATGGGTGAGAAGTTAGAGTGAAAACAAAATTATAATGCAAGAATCTCTCAATATTACAGGAGACTTCTGTAAGAGATTTTTACAAGATCTTGTCAGAGAAAAAGCTGCTAAAATCAATAGCAATTCGCACCCATCTTACTGAACAAGTTAAGACATTCAGGTCACTGTTTAGAAAATAAGAAATACATTATATTCTCTAATGATGTTTTGATTCAGGGACTGGGTACTTTTCTCTCCTACAGAAAGTATAAATTGTATCCTTTTATTTTGTCATGAAAAAATCCCAACTAAGAATTTTTTTGTAGGTTAAATTCTGTCAAAGCTAAGTTTCTTTTGAGGCTATAATTCAGATTTAACAAGACTATTTTGTTACAACAATATTATGGACCTAGTCTCTCTATTCAACATTAGATGCAGAAATTGCCGAAGAACTCATCTCTGCCCCTATTTGTTTCTTTCCTCAGTCATCAAATGACAGTTCACTGAAGTGTCTGTAATAGTTTTTTAATGCTACGTAACAAATTACCACAAATTCAGCAGCTTAAAACAGCATCCACCTATGAATTTACCATTCTGTAGGTCAAAGATCCAGCATTCCATGGCTGATTTCTCTGCTTGGGGTTTTAGGATGCTAAAATTGAGGTGCTGTCTAGGATGTGCACTCACCTGAAGTTCAGTTATGACTCTGAACTTCATTTTCTCAGAGTCAGAACTGCTCCAAACTAAAGCCAACCCCTTGCTGTTCAAACAAGAGCTCTTGTCTCTGTGTTGGAAAAAGTGAAGTAAAAGTGACCTCTTTTCTTTCATTGGGCTCTTACCTAGAACAATTATCTCCTTTGGAAAAAGTAAAACCAGTCCTGGCTGGTAAAGCTCAGTGGATTGAGCACGGGCCTGCAAACCAAAGGATTGCAGTTTGATTCCCAATCAGGGCACATGCCTGGGTTGCAGGCCAGTTCCCCAGCAGGGGATGCACGAGAGGCAACCACACATTGATATTTCTCTCCCTCTCTCCTTCCCTTCCCCTCTAAAAATAAATAAAAATCTTTTTTAAAAAGTCTAAAAAATAAAAATTAAAACCAAACTATCAATAATAGGTTGGATTTACATAAGCATTGATCTATTGTTATAACAAAAGAACAGTTGTGCTATGATTGAAGTCAGCTGTTAATGTTTATTCTGAACTATGAATGCTTTGAGCAAGACAGCAGTTGAACTTATAGACTTCCAGGCCTCTTAAAATTGTAGGGAGTAAGCCAATGAAAACCAGACCCCTGCTTCCAACAGAACATCCCTGAGATAAATGAGCCAGAAAGGACCCGGTCCCTCCAGAAGGAGATAGCAACGGTGCTGGTCAGAGCCACGCCCCACCACGCCTTTGTGCAATCGGCTGCGGCGGTGGTTCCCCCGAGCAAAACAAGTCCAAAAGTAGCAAATATAACCTCCGTGGCACCAGCCACGCCCATTCCACGCAGAAGCTGGGCTGATGCTGCCTGAGGTTTCTATGGGAGACCTGTAACTAACAAACATGATAGGACTAGTAAAAAAGTTCATCATATACTATGGCAACCATGATTCATTGATAATTTTGTTCTTTGACAGTAGGGGAAGAAAAAAAAAAAACCCAAAACGTTTCTTTAGGCATTTTTAATCGACAGTTTTCCTATGTAAAATCTAACGCTTTAAAGTGATATGCTCCCTATAAGTTTGTTGCTCGCTAGGCTTATAAAAATATCTCGTGGTAAATTATAATGCAAACTTGAGACTTTTTTATAAGTTGGCAAAATATTTGGTTAACATTTAATAGAAATAAGGATGTGCCATGAAATTTGGCTGTGATTCAAAGCCCAGATCTGTAATTTTCTGTTCTGAGGGCTCTGGGTCAACTAACTTAACCTCTACATTATCATCTTTATCAGCTGTAAAATGGATTGTGATACACAAACCTCACGGGATTGTGAGAAATATCAAGAGAGTAATGAAAACGAGCTTAGCACACTATCGAGTACCATTTCTAGAATTATCTTAAGTTCAAATATTTCGTCTTCTAGAATTATTATTTTATTTACTTAAAAATCTACGATGGGCTTTTAGAGAATCCAAGCTAGGAGAATTTTGCTTGACATTTTATTAAAATTTTGCTGAATGTTTTACCCTTTAATTCAAACATTATGAGGTTTCCCTGTCCAAAGGAAGTCGTGTGAATTAGGGAAGCTCAGGATGGTGAGAATAAATGACTTGAGTAATTGACAAAGTCTTTATAGAAGTTAACTGCAGGGAGTCTTAGAAGAGCATGGAGGATTTGGTATAAAAAAATGTTGAGCAGAAGAGAAGGCTACCCTGTCCGAGGAGGAGAGGAGTGCACAGACAGGAATCTAGTCTATCTGAAGGAGATAGGATGCAGAAGAGGAAATGCCGGTTCAGATAAAAGGGGAAGGTATACTTAAGATTCCATAGGGTGGGACCAGTTTCAGGAGGTCAGATGGCAAGTAGGAGATTTTTCTCATTGTCTTGTCCTTAGTGAAAAATAATAATTGTAACAACAGTAAAATAAACAACTGTAGGTTGATCAGCAGAGAATTGATACATTAAAAACCTTCCAGGCATAGAATTCTAAAACTTGGGAAGCTGTGCAGATTTCTTTTCCACAGAGGTCAACCATGGACTAATCTGAAATTGCCCCCTGACCTCCTATCTCTGAAACAATTTTCAGACAGGCAGTTATTCCCTACTCTTGACTTTTTTTTTTTTAATCTACAAATACTGCAATGACAACTTCCTTCAGCAAATATTCTGGAAACTAACAATAAAGTCGAGCGCGATTCTCTAGTGAAAGTATGTAATGGCTTAAGCTAAAATGAAAGTGGCTAAGGGCAAAACACAATGAGCTTGTAGGGTAACAGCTTGTAGAAGAATTTCTTCCCATGAAATGTTTATGGATACAGGAGGTTCATTAAAAAAATTTATTATTAAAGAGTTCCTATACAGTAAGCACTGTATAAGGCCTTGGAGATAGAACAAGGAAATATTCACCTAGCCAGAGAGGGGAAGTTCTGGTCAAGGTCAGCCATTCAACCTTTGCTAGGAGCTCATTACAATGTAAATTGACTCCACCCCAGATCTGTCAAATGGGAGACTGGGGATGGGCCCAGAAATCTGTTTAATAAACTCAGAAGATGTTAATGCCTATGTAAGTTTAATAACCCCTGACCTAGGTTTGTTTTACGGGTATACTTTGACTCTTTACAGATTTCCTATCGGATCATCAGAGGAGGGGCTGAGGGAGCAGCTGTATGTATAGAAGCCCTTCAGTCTCCATGGAAATACTCAAGATTCCAAAGGAAGGTGAGCTCTTCTCTGATGATCATTTCCTTAGTCACGGGTTTAATTAGATACCTAAACTTGACCTTAGTATTTATGGGAGCCTTAGAATGTGTACATATACAATGCAATAGTATTAAAGAATAAGCATGAGAGCAAGGCAAAGAAAAAATAAAATTAGGAGGAAGAAGATAAGTGTAGGTAGGTATGAATTTAGCACCCAAACAGCACACTTACTTACTAGGGAGATAGATTTTTCTCCAACTTCACTTTCTCATGGTTTCCATCAAAATGTTCAATGTCTGTTCTCTCTGTCCTTGTCTGAATTTTCCTTTCTGTTGTTTTGGTTTAAAATGTATTTTTAAAAACATATTGAACATCTAGTATGTCAGCTATGGACAGGATACCTGAGGAACTTAGTTTTTTATGAACACAGTGACCAACAAATTTGTCATAGATAAATACAGTGAGAGTTAAAGAAAATAAGATAGTGAATGGCAGGAAGGTATTTCAAATTGAGTAGTTATAGAAAGGCCGGAGGAGTAATGTCTGCACTGAGAAGTGAAGGAAAGAGAGGAGTGTGAATGACAAAAACCTGAGAGAAAGGCATTGCCAGATGAGGCAGCAGAAAGGACAGATGAATTGGTTGTAATTGGAATCAATACTGCGGGGGGGGGAGGCCTTTGATGAGATTAGATATAAGGCAAGGGACCACATCATCTAGACTCATTTAGCCACTTGGACTTTCTATTAAATGCAAAAGATAATTATTAGAAACCTGATTTAGGTTTTAAAGTAGTATTTTGGTTATTGAGATAAGAAGAATTAAACAAGAGAATGGGGCAGAGCTGAATATCAACGAGTGGCAAATCGTGGCAGCTTAAACTAAGCTTCTCAATGAACTAGTTTTAAAGTGAGTCTGGGGAAGAAAGGTATTGGCTGAAACCCAAAACAGTGTTTTATATATGTTAATTTGAGTGCTTAGTAGACATTTGATTGCAAATGAGTCGGAAGTGCTGTGTCTAGGTGGAAGATTGTGAAATTGGACAGTGGGACTTACATTTTGGAAATAGATGTGACCACCTAGGGAACACAGTAGAACTTGAGTAAGGGACTAGAGCTGACTCATGAAGCCCCCTGAAATTTACTAGTTCAAAAGGATGGGAAGCCAAAGAAGGATGATGAGAGACAAATCAGTCAAGTGGGAGGGATGTCTGACATGTGATCTTGATAGCAAAGAGAAGAGAATGCTGCAAAAGGAGGGCCACAGGTCACTTACTTTAACTGCTACTAAAAGCTCAGATAAAATAAAGCCAGCCATGGAGATGGAATTTGTAAACCTGTTCATTTTTGTGACCAATCAGTTCTTTTCAGTTGAGTGTCTAGACCACGTATTTGGGAAGTCCAGACAAGGGAAGTTACGCAAGGGCATTGAAGGATCCAGGCAGTAAAAACAGAATTGGAGCAAATTCAGAGCCAGATTACAAGTACAGAGAAAAATAATTGCAACTTGTATAATAACAGGGGAATGATGATTTCAATGTATAACTATCTCTTAAAATAAAAAAAAAAAAAGACCAAGAACCAGGTAGAAGAAAATGGGTAAAAGACTTAAATATATGCTTTGTGGAAAATAAAAATGAAAAATGGCCTTTAAACATTTGAAAATAATAGCTTTATTCATAATAAAATAAATACAAACTGGAAATATATAAAGATACCATTTCCTACCTACTGAGTGGGCAAAAAATTTGACACTTTTGTCATAAAGAACCTTTTCTGACTAATTATTGAGACAATGGCATGATTTAACATGCTAATCTCTTTATTATTTTTTTCAGAACATGGCTATTACATCTCCTCCAATATTCCATCTCTCATAATGTTATTGTAGTTGAAGTATGTGAATAAAATCTGTCCTCACACAAATACAGAGTTGGAAAAGTGGAGAGCATTCTAATCGCTTTTTAGAGAATTGATCTTTTAACATTTTATTGTTTGTTAAATAAAAATCTATTGGTCTGTTTTATACTTTGAATAAGTATAACAATGATTATACACTGGTCTTTTGAAAAATATTGGCTCACTAAATTCACAGACTTTTCAAAAGTTGACATATTTTGTTAATATCACCACCAATTTCACCAGAAAAGACTAAATATTGGGAAGCTATCAAGCTTAAAACCATAAGTAAAAGTTTTTCAAAACTCAAATAGTGGGTAGAACTTTTTCCAAACTACTTTTTGCTTAAAATCTCAACTGTTATCATTGGCAAGTAACCCTCAGTTTCCTTGAAATATCAGGGTCACTTTTTTAGTGATTGAGAAATGTCTTCTAAATCATTACATCTGAATAACTACAGTTTGTTTCATTTGCTCCTTCAACTAAAAATGTTCTATGGAAAAAACATGGCTAGTATGGCTTGCCACCCTAACATCATATAAAATGCTTTTTCTTGAGACAACCATTTTATTTCCATATGTAGCATAAATGCCTTATGTATATTTTTCATTTTGTTGTCCAGGATATTAAATAAATCCTGCACTCCAAGGATGAGATTTCATATTTTTGTACTTTATCAAGAAATAAGAATATTAAGTACAACGGGCCTCTTTTTTTAACTGAGTATGCAAGTATGTAGAGATTCAAACAATACAGTAAATGACTGCAGTACTGTTAGGTTCTACTTGGTTGACTAATGGTTAAGACACAAGCAATTATATCTACCATGGGTTCAAATGTCAATCCAGTGAAAAATGGAAATCAAGTCTTGGGAACTGCACTTTCAAAACTGCTTTTATATGTACCCTAAAAAATAACAAAAAAAAATTATATGTACAGAAGTAATCAACTTCAGATTTATAAAATGCATTACATATCTTAAGTATCAAATACAAAATTAAAAATGAATGAAAGGACAGGAGATCAACTTGATGGCAGAAAACACTTGGGCAGAAGGGAGAATGAGGGGTGGACAAAACTCGTAAACCCAGAAATGGAAGTTTGGGAGATCTCAGATCAGTCAGGTGGGTTTGTTTCAAGAGATAGCGTCAAAACAGCTGATTCCTAAGGTGGAGTGAGGAGAGAGATAAATAGAATAGAGGCTTGGGAGATATTAACACTTGGCATTTTGTTGTTACCCACCAATGTCTGGAGACAGGGTTAAGACAGGGTGGCTGTCTGCAGCCACCCAACGATGGCTGGAGACAAACTAAATCAACTAAGACAGTTTTTTTTTTACTGGGGAAAGTTTCCCCCAAATCAGTAGGTATGTAACTAAAATATTTCTAGGGAAAAGGCAGAATTATTGCTCAGTGGTGATCAGAAGATTGTCTGGAAATGGGGATGCCAAAGATTATAGTTTTCTTGTGCTACTTTTCCTAGTTACAAAAAAAACAACAACACAAAAACCAACCCTGGCTGGTGTGGCTCAGCAGATTGAGTGCCAGCCTGCCAGCCCAAATGTCACGGATTCAATTCCTAGTCGGGCACATGCCTGGGATGCGGGCCAGGTCCCCAGTAGGGGGCGCACGAGAATTGACCACACTCTTTTTCTCCCTCTCTGGCTCCTGTCTCCCCTCTCTCTAAAACTAAAAAGTGCCGAAGTGCGGATATGCAGTTTTCCTTTAGTGCCTGGGCAAAAAATTACACCTACTTATTTGGGGAATCATTTCATCTTTTTTTTTTAACCTAGGTCCTTTCAAGGCTAGTTTCCGGATGGTTCTTATGTTGGGCTTCAGGCACGAACTCGGGAGTGGGTGCATCTAGGGGGAGCTTGAGTGCCTCCATAAATATGTGACGCATGTGTAAATATGACACGCGTCCGCCTCTCTCATTTAAGGAGACACTCAAGGTGATCACTCCTTACTGGCTCCCGCAAGCACTGTAAAATTGAGTGGTCCCCTATGCCTTAACGGCCAGACCGAGCCTCACCCGTTCCAGAAGATCCTTCAATACTTATTGCAAAGCACTGTGTCCTGAACGGTGCTCCTTTTTTTTTTCTCCCCCGCCCAAGCCTTATAGGGAAATGGTGTGTGATGTTATTTGTAAGTAATTTTTAGTCAACGGCTCAAAATTCTCAGAATAGAGCGAGCCCTTTAAACTAGAATGGTGACGTCATGGCTGATGACTGCTTCCGGAAGCCAGGGGTGCGGAACAGGAAGTGCTTGAGCGCAGGCGCGCAGGTGGTGAGCTGCCCAGGTAGGCTGCTCTGATATTGAGCCACGTGTCTGCGCTAGAACGGTGCCACTCTCCTCCTGTTCAGGGCAGGGAGGTATTCCACATCCGAACCAGAACCGGGCCAGCCTTCACCTGGGAATCCACGCCAGGATGTTTAGATCAATCATCTCCGAAGAGGAATATTGCCAGAAACACCTGGAACTGCGTCTGCTGTTTTGTGAGGAAGATCAAGCTATCCTGTGTGGCAAATGTTTATTGTGCGAGGATCATGAGACTCACATGGTGTGTGGGATACAGGAGGCAGCTGAGAATTACAGGGTAAGCTTTGTCCAAATTCTGGAGCAATCCAGCATTGTGGCTGCCTACTCTGTTTATTAACTTATTTATTTAGGAGACAGATAATCAATCTGACTCTCTAAGACCACTCCTCTGGTTTAGGTTTAATCAAAAAGTATGTATTAGACGAATGCCATGTGTAGTAGACCTTCCGGGTCAAGGGTTGGAAAATACAGTAAGGCTCTTGGCCTTTCAGTTGTCTTAGGTTGGGGAATCTTAACTGTTCTGAAGCAAGTGCTTTACCTGGAATTCTGTGATCTATTTTTCTGCAGAAGTTATTCTGGGAGTTATCCAGCACATTGGAGGCGAAACTTGGAGTTACTAGAACTCTGCTGGCTGAAGAACAAGAAAAAATGGTCATTATTCAGGTCAGTGCCTATCTTGATTCTTAGGAGGGAAATACCTATAATGTTGGATCGCAAATAACAAACAAAGTCAAGAGACAGATGACAACCATATTTGAAGATCCATAGGTAGGCAAAGTGCTAATTTCTTAACAAAGAGAGCTTAAAAGTCAGTAAGTGAGAGGGAATTTCAGGGGAAAGGGGGAAGGGTTTACAGGAACTAGTATAAAAGACACATGGACAAAATTAAGGGGGGTGGAAATGGGAGGGAGGTGGGGAGGGCTGTGGGGGTGGGCTGGAATGGGAGTTAAACGCAGAAAACTACTTGAACAATTAAAATTTAAAAAACAAAAAAGTCGGTAAGTGTGAGACTGGAAACTTAATAGAAAAATGATCAAAGAAATGAGAGTTCAGAGAAAAGAAAATGGCAGCCATCTTTTGAATATACAAGAAGATTGTGAACTTTTTTTAAATTTATTTTTTTATTGATTATGCCATTACAGTTGTTCTATTCCCCCCTTCATTCCCCTCCACCCTGCATACCCCACCCCCACCATTCCCCCGCCTTTAGTTTATGACCATGTGTTTCAAGTTCTTTAGATTCTATATTTCCCTTACTACTCTTGCCCTCCCCCCTATCTATTTTCTACCTACCATCTATGCTACTTACTTTCTGTACCTTCTCCCCCCTTCTCCTTCTCCCACTCCCCTGTTGCTAACCCTCCATGTGATCTTCATTTCTATGGTTCTGCTCCTGATCTAGCTGTCCTTTTAGTTTGCTTTTGTTTTAGGTGTGGTTGTTAATAACTGTGAGTTTGCTCTCCTTTCACTGTTCATATTTTTTTAACTTCTTTTTCTTAGATAAGTCCTTTTAACATTTCATATAATAAGGGCTTGGTGATGATGAACTCCTTGAATTTGATCTTATCTGAGAAGCACTGTATCTGTCCTTCCATTCTAAATGAAAGTTTTGCTGGATAGAGCAATCTTGGATGTAGGTCTTTGGATTTCATGACTTGGAATACCTCTTTCCAGCCCCTTCTTGCCTGTAAGGTCTCTTTTGAGAAATCAGCTGCAGTCTGATAGGAACTCCTTTGTAGGTGACTGTCCCCTTAGCTCTTGCTGCTTCTAGGATTCTCTCCTTCATTTTAATTTTGGCTAATATAATGATGATGTGCCTTAGTGTGTTTCTTCTTGGGTCCATCTTCTTTGGGACTCTCTGAGCTTCCTGGATTTCCTGGAAATCTATTTCCTTTGCCAGGTTGGGGAAATTCTCCTTTATTATTTGTTCAAATAAGTTTTCCACTGGTGGCTGTTCCTTCCCCCCTTCTGGTATCCCTATAATTTGGATGTTGGAGCATTTAAAGATGTCCTGGAGGATCCTAAGACACTCCTCATTTCTTTGAATTCTTGCTTTTTCATTCTTTTCTGTTTGGCCATTATTTGCTTTCTTCTGGTCCACTCCATTGATTTGAGTCCCAGTTTCCTTTTCATCGCTATTGGTTTCCTGTGCAATTCCATTCATTTCAATTAGTTTCGCCTTCATATGTTTGTCTAATTTGTGGCTGTAATCAACCAGTTCTGTGAGCATCCTGATGACCAGTGTTTTAAACTGTGCGTCTGAGTTTTGCTGTTTCTTCATCGGTTAGATTTATAGGCTCTGGGGCTTTGAGATCTTCTTGAGCCATTTTTGGTGTGTTCTTGCCCGTTAAGTATGAGTAGCGGAGCCTTGGACTCTTAGGTTGCTGGGTTGTGACCCTATATGTGGAGGCGAGGTCAGAGCGGGGAAATGGCGGCACCCTGTGCTGGGGCTCTTGAGGCCTGCTCAGTCCCATGGTCTCACCGCCCACTCCCTTGCTTGTCTATCTGCACACGAAAGTGCGACCACAGTCAACCCAAAGCCCTGCTCCCTCACTGTTTCCCCGCGGTCGCTGGGTCTCTCACTAGGTCCAATCCTGTGCCTGGATTCCAGGCGCCTGAGTCCATCTGACTGAGTTT
Organism: Artibeus jamaicensis; assembly: GCF_021234435.1. Taxonomy (NCBI): domain Eukaryota; kingdom Metazoa; phylum Chordata; class Mammalia; order Chiroptera; family Phyllostomidae; genus Artibeus; species Artibeus jamaicensis. Next base: position 20,155,848 of record NW_026522056.1, read on the forward strand.
TCCTGTGCAACCCCGCTCCGACAGCTGTTGGTTTCGCCCCTCTTACCAGTCAGGCTGAAGAATTTGTTGTTATCAGACTTCTGAAAAAGTTCAATTTTCTGTGTTCTGGCTGTGTTTTCTATTGCTAATATTTAGTTGTCTCTAAACTTGGTTGTGAGAGAAAGCAAGGCTTCTCCATCTATGCCTCCATCTTGGCAGAAGTAGATTGTGAACTTTGCTGGTGGTAAGTAAAATACAAATCAATTGAATTAAGTGATAGTGAGAGAACATTTGCAATCCTTCTTGGCAAAGACCAAAAAAGTTGGTAACAGTTTATAACAATGCGGTGGAAGAAGGAACATGTTGTGTATTTCCGGTGGCCATATAAACCCTGACACCATTTTAAAGGGTGATTTGAGAATTACCATACACACCGAGAGCTCACCATCTTCTCTGCACAAGTTTCACTTCTAATTTCAAGCCTTCTCATCATATTTCACTTATTTGGTGCCAGATAGCCCAGACTGTGGGTCTTCCCTCTTTCAATTTTTAAAGAAAAACATCCAGTAGAAGATGATAGAGGAGAATTCCTGACTGTACAAGAATTTTTTTAACTGATCCCTAAGTTTTTTTCAGCCCAAGCACCATACAGTCAACAAATACTGTGTTCCCACTGTTTGCCAGAAAGTAGACTAGGTGCTGGGGATTTAGCCATGAAAAACCAAACAATTCTGCCCTTGTACAACTGCTGTTTTACTGTAGGTAAACAGAATAAGACAAGTAAAAGGTATATGTTTCTATTTACTGAACTTATTGAAGTGACATTGGTTCATACAATTATGTAAATTTCAGGCCTACAGTTCTACAGTACATCATGTGTGTGTCATGTATTTACTGCCCTAAGTCAAAGTATTGTATGTTTCATGTTAAGTGCTATAAAAATCTTATTTTGAAAAGCAGAAGTGATGGAGTTCAGGTTTACATAAAGCCGTCAGTGCCTTGCCACTTAGAAATTGGCATTTGGGAAAACTCAAGAAATGGAGCCATGTGGTTTTGGGAAGAATGTTCTAGACAGAGAGAAGGATAAGTAGGAATGTGTTGTAAGAAGAAAGCAGAGACTTCGATGATAATGGGAGCAGGAGGTAAAGAGGCCATATCATCCGGGGCGGTTCCACAGGAAAGTTTTGAACAGAGGAAAAACAGAACCTAACTTCCTCTTGTCTCGGAAATGCTCTAGCTGCTGAAGTGAGGATGGACTGGGAGGGTGAGAGTGGGAGTGGACCTGTAACGGGGGCTGCTGCAGGGGTCAGGGCCCAGAGATGGTGACCTGGAGGGGCGGTTCTAGAGGGCTCAGTGCTCTGGTTCTTGATAAATCTTGAATCCATTAAGTGTGATTAGATTAAATTATCACTGTGCTGAATATGCCCACAGTAAATCTCCAGCCCTGCCTTCCAGATAATAGGCTTTATTTTAAATCCTCTCCTTGGGTGGGGAATTGACTAATGAAAATCAGCATATCCAAAACTGAGCTCCTCATTCCCCACCTCTGGAATCTCTCTCTTCCAGAGTTTCGCCTTCTGTGTTTTGGCAATTCTGTTCTTCTAGTTGTTTAAGTCTGAAACTCTTGCAATAACCCTGGCCAGTTGGGCTCACTTGGTTGGAGCCTTATCCTGGAACCTAAAGGTTAAATGTTTGGTTCCAGGTCAGGGCATATACCTACCGTTGTGGGTTTGATCCCCAGTCCAGGCATGAATGGGAGGCAACCAATTGATGTTTTTCTCTCACATTGATGTTTTTTCTGTCTCTCTTCCTCTTTAAAAAAAAAAATGCAATGAAATAAATAAATGCCCTCAGATGAGGATTTAAAAAAATAAAAATCTTGGAATCCTTCATTAATTTCTCTTTTCTTGTGCTTGTTATTGAAAGCATCAGCAAATGTCATTGGGGATTCCGTCCGGTTTTCCTGGTTGCCTTCTCTTTAGTCAACTACAGTTGTAAATTCCTGTAAGTCAATTAACATACCTTCATCTGCATTTCACGTGGTAGGTTTGTCTTGGTATCTTGGTCCATCTTCACACTGAAATTCCCTTTGTCCTTTGCATTTTTGTCCTTTTGGTTCTCCCCCCATACCCTGTGTCTCCTTGTCTTTACATTGAAGTTAGAGATGGAAGAGATTCGTGGGCAATGTGTGGTGTGTTTAACTTGAAGTCCATTGTGTCTGTATCCGTGCTGAAGGAAGAGGAGCAGGACTTCAGAGAAATGATTGAGTCTGAGTATAAGATGATATTCCGGTTGATGACCGAAGAGAGTGACGAGAACCTGGAAGGGCCCACGTTCAACCTGAACTTGAGAAAAGCCACCTCGACTCAGAGGGCAGCGTTTGTCGCAGAGCTAGAGGACAAGTTCCAGGAAGCGATACAGGTGAGATGCTGAAAATGTCATCTTCCAGTGTTTGGGGAATGGCAGAAAGCAGAGTTGCACATGTCAGTTCCAGAGTAAGACATTCAGTGGTATCAGTGTATTTATGAAATGAATGTATATATTCACCCAGCAATTTTATTTCTGAGAATTTACTACATATACACTTACATGCATATGAAAAGACACATGAGTAAGGAAACACTGAAAATTATTTCCGTCTGGTTTAGATGTAGTCTTTGAAGTCAGGTTGATGAGATCCCCATCTGGAATCTGTCTGCTCTTTACTAGCCTCTCTGTGGCTTTGGGCTTGGTTTTCTTAGCTGTAAGGTGAGGATAATAATGGCTCCTGGTACATAATACTGATGTGAGGACTGAGAGTGGCAATCTACATAAGCTTTTTTTTTTTAATTGAGGAAAAACATAGAGCATGAATTATAACCGAGTTTTGTCAAACTGAATCACACCCCAGTGATAGCCCAACACTCAGATCAAGAATCAGGAATTTGCCGTCCCCCAGAAGCTTTCTTGGAGTGCCAGCCTAGTCACTAACATCCCCCAACCCAAAAGTCACTACTGTCCTTGTTACTGGACAGGAACCAGGCAAGAACAGATTGGCCTCAGGCTGGTGAGTAGTGTTCAAGTCCTTGACTTCATGCAGGAACGATTTCATGATATGAGTCCAGGTGATTTTGAGAGTACGTTAATAAGCCGAAGGACAGTGAAACAAGAAAGGGGCCTGGGTGGGGCTGCTTCGGCTCACTAGGAAGTTAGAAAAAATGGGGCTTTGAGTCGTGCTCAGGGGCAAGACTAGGATGAGCTGCCTCTGCCCATTGCTCCCACGTTGCAAGCCTGATGGAGACCCTGAGGGTGTAGGAGATGCACAACTGAGAGGGAACAAGGTAGGGAGGGAACCTAGCAAGATTTTAAAATGGTGTTCGTAGTCTTGGCCGGTTAGCTCAGTTGGTTAGAGCGTTGCCCCCTGAACGCCAAGGTTGCAGGTTTTATCCTCAGTCAGGGCACATACAAGAATCAACTAATGAATGTATGTATAAGTGGAACGAGAAGATTGCTCTCTCTCCCCCTCTCCTTTTCTCCTCTCTTTCCTTCTCCCCCCTCTCCCCACCCTCTCTTTAAAATCAATCAATACATTTTAAACAAAGGATCAACCTATTAATGCATAAATAGAACAACAAATCAATTTTCTTTCTCCCCTGTTCTCCCTTCCTCTCCCTCTAAAATCAGTCAATAAAATGGAAATAGTGTTTGTACATTTTGTGCACCAGATAAGTATTAGGTATTATTACTTCTATAACATTTATTGATAACAAGAGACTAGGTACAACCTATATCAATCTCGGACTTACAAAATAGACTTATGTCATAAAATAAATGCTCTTTAGCTTTTAGAAAAGATAATAGGCTGTGTGTATGGTTAAGGGATGTCCCACCAGAACATTAGGGAAAAGCAAGTTGTCAGATCAATAATACAGTATAATATTCAATTATTTGTGTTCTTTAAAGGAAAAAAAAAATGGGTCCTGGCTGGATAGCTCAGTTGGTTAGAGCATCATCTCAATACACCAAGGCTGTAGGTTCAATCACTAGTCAGGGCACATAAAAGAATCAACCAGTAAATGCCTAAGTAAGTGGAACAACAAATTGATGTTTCTCTCCCTCTCTCTGTGAAATCAGTTAAGAAATATCACGGACACGTACTTTGCACCTATGTGGGCATCTTCACAAGGATGAAAAGGAAAGTGATGTCAGTGGCTTGATGAATTATTCTTATTGATGTTTAATTTTTGATTCAAATCTTAGTTTTTAATTTGATGAAGGAAATAGGAAAATTTTTAAACAAAACTTCCCATTAAACAATGATGCATTTTAGGTCCAGGTTGTTATCTGAATGAGCAGACTATATGCACAGCGTTCGTGTCAGCATAAAAACATTGTGTCACGGAATCAAGTTGCTGAGGTGTCTTGCTTGACGGAGGGATGTCCTGGCCTTACCCAATTATGTGTATTCCCGGGGTGGCAGGCGATAAAACGGGTTGTTAAAAAGGTGGTTGTTAGTGAAGGAGAGAAATTGCTGGCTGGTGGATAGTAATGAGGCGGTGCCTCCGCAGAAACTGAGGGAGCTGAGGATGGAGAACATGAGTAAGCTGCAGGAGAGTGAACTCAGACTCTACGAGCAGATCTACGTGCTGCAGGTGACCATCCAAGAGCTGGAGAGCAAGTGTGAGGAGATGCCGTTGGTGTTGCTCAAGGTGAGAGTCTAGCAAGAACCGTCATTACGGTGTTTGAGAAACGAGAAGCGGACTGGACTCGTTAGGGGTCATGTCCAGAGCACAATATCCAGTGATTTTCAACCATTCATGGAGGCTATTTGGCTATTTTCCTATCACCAAAATCATGGAGCATGGTAAAATCATAGAGCTACTCCCCTTAAAATCATGAGTAGTAAGTTTGAATTGAGATGTCCCTGATACCTAAATGATTGGTTAGTCAAATTAGGATACATCTATACAATAGAATGTTCTGCCACCATAAAAAAGGAATGAAGTAGTTCTGTGGGCACTGAAAGGTTATCTTCAAGATACCTAGTTAAGTGGAAAAAAAGATGCAGAACCGTGTCTTGTTTGGCTTTAAAGAATGTGTATAAACACAGAGACATGCTCATTAACATTCAGACTGCCTCTGGCAAAAAAAAAAGACACATTTTAATCAGTGGTAACCTTGGGATATTTATTTGGATAGTATTGTATATCTTTAAAACTTTCTGTAGCAATTTATGTTGCATTTTTAACAAGTACATTATTACCTTTTAAAGACTCCATTTGTATCTCTGCCTGGCCGGTATTTGTAACATGGTGCTCTTATTCGAGAAGCCCCTGCCCATAAACCCTTAATTTCCAATTTAGAGCCAAGGCTAGTTCCAAAGCAGAGGTAGGTGTGAGTCAGTTTTGCGCAGTTCCCAACTTGGCTCTACCCCCCTCGCAGCTTAGCAGGCCCCTTCGCATGCTCAGCCCTCGCCACCCCAGGCGTGGAAAGCAAATAGATGCTCTGAATTGGGATGACGCACGTCCTGAGTAAGATGGCTGAGGTGAGGTATGGATAATACTTCTCTTGGGAATGTCATGATGACTTCACACCGTTTGTCCAGTTTTTCCTATTCAGTGTCAAGGTTTGATATCTGAGAATTAGCATCATGAGACTGAAGAAATTACATGGAACTGGAGTTTCCTGGTTAGAAGATATTTTCATGGGCCTAACTCCTCACCAAAGGCTTGGCTCAGATACAGTAACCTTGTCTCCCTGTTTCCCTGCAGGATGCACGAGATTATTTCGAACGGTAAGTTTTCACCTTGGAGATTCTTGGGTCAGGATCAGGGGCTAACATGTGAGCAGACCTGAGTGGAGGTGTCAGGGAAGGACAGGAAGTTCATGTCCTGAGGTCGTCCTCTGGGTAGAGGGCCCGGGACCTGCCACCGGCCTCACGCTGCCCTTCTTTACAGAGGTAGCAGCCTGGTGCTGCTTCAGAGCCTAGAGCCTGCCCAAATCATGGACCCGAGACTGTGCCAGATCCCGGGAATAAGGAAGATACTGGGAGGACTTCAAAGTAAGTTGGCATCTGTTACTACATCCTACCATAAATAATGGTAAATTCCAGAAAGCCGAAGGGTGTAAAGGAGCGTGGCGTTTAAGAGGCTTACATACATTAGAAAGCTATCACAGTGATTGTTGCTCTTATGTTGAAAGGCTGTCCTGTGCAAATCCTTCCCCTTCTTCCCAGGCTTGCCACGTAATTGCAGGCAGATTCTGCTGTTTAAAACTGTTGAACTCCTAGGGAAGAACGGCGATATGTGTAACGAAGGATTAATGCCTCCCGCACTGAGCTCTGTCTTTTTCTGAGTGTCCTGTCATGGGGCAGGTGAATTCGTACAGTCTGTGGCCGTTTGAGTCTGTCCTCTATCACTGAGTGCGCTGTGTGCGAGGCACTTCCCAGGTTGTTGCGTGTTCCGGAGCTTGTTCCTTTTTGCTGTCATGGGGCATCCATTGTGGGCGTGTACCATGATTATCGTTTTTGTGATTCCGCACACACTTACGTTGTTTCCAACCTTGTGCTATACATAGTTCCTTACAGATTTTTGTGTGGCCGTGGCTTATGTAGATTTAGGCCACGGTTCTTTTGGTTGAACGGTTGCTCTGCCTCCTTGCCCGTGTTTGGTAGTGTTGTTTTTTATCAGCTAACACAATAAGCATACACTGGCGTATCACTTTGATTTTAAATTTGCATTTCTGACATGATTAATGATATTGAGCATATTTTCATGCATTTACTCACCCTTTACTATTGTTTTTTTTGAAGTATATCTGTGAACATTTCCCAGTTTTAAAAACTGTTGTGTTTTCTTACTGAGATTTGCGATTTATTTATATTCTGATTATAAATCATTTATTAGGTATGTGTTTTGCAAAGATTTCTCCTAGTGCGTGGTTTATATTATCATTTACCTAATAGTCTTTCAAAGAGAAGTCTTAAATTTGGAAACTTTGTTTCATTTTTATCTTTCATGACTGCTTTTTGCATCCTAAGAAATTTTTTCTTGTCCCAGCAAAGCTTTTTCTCGGCAGAAGTTTTACGGCTTTAGTTCGGATGTGTAGGTCTGTTATCCACTCAGAGTTAACGTTTCTTCGTGATCCAGGGTATGGTACACGTCCCCTTTAGTGTGCATACCTATGTCCGGTTGTTCCAGCATCGCTTGTTGAAAACACTGTCCTCCCTTCAGTGTGCCTCACACCTGTGTTGGAAATCAGTGGGCGTGTGTGAGCAAGTCTGTTTGGACTCTCAAAAACCATTGGCCATCGTGTTTTTGTCTGTTTACCCTTTCGCTAATACCACACTGGCTTGTCTCATTATTCCATAAGAAGTCATGAAACTGGGCATCATGAATTCTGCAGATTTTCCTTTACAAAGCAATTTTGGCTATTCTATATCTTGTCCTTTTCCCATAAATTTTAGCTTGTTGGCTTTTATAAAAAAAAAAAAAAACTCCTGGGTTTGTCGTTGGTATTACATTGGTTATATAGATTAATTTAGGGATAAGGTAATGTAGCCATTTATTTAGGTGGGTTTTGTAGTCTTCAGGAAACAAATATTGTGCATATTTAATTAAATGGATCCCTAAGTATTTTATTTTTAGTGCTATTATTAGTATTAAGTATGAATTTCTCATTTAAATTTCATTTAATTTTAGATTATTACTAGTACAGAGAAAAATACTGGTTTGTAAATATTAACATTTTATCATTATACTAAACTCATTTACAAGATCTACTGGATTCTGTGGAATTATCTGCAGAGATAGTCTGGTAATCTATGAATACAGTTGCATTTCCTTCTTCTCAATCTGTAAGTCTTTTCTCTGTTTCTGTCACCTGATTGGGTCGGCCAGGACCTCCAAAAGGGTGCTGAATATAGAAATGAGAGACGCATGCCTCATTCTGGATCTCAGGGAAGAAAGCACTAAGTCTTCCACCTTCAAGTTTAAGTGTATGTTTTCCGTAGTTGCCTTTCATCAAGCCGAGGGCATTCCCCTCTGTTCCTGGTTTGATAAAACCTTTTATCATGAATGGATGGTGAATATATTAGATGTGTTTTCTAAGTTTCTGTTTCTACAAAAATGTGCACCTGTGTTTTCTTCCTCTATTAATGTGATGAATTATATTATTTTCATATGTTGCACTGGTATTACATTCCCAGGGTAAACTCTTGGCAGTGGTATTTTGTCCATTTTATATATTTCTGAATTTAATGTGCTAATTTTTTTTAAGAACTTTTGTATTTATGTTAATGAAGCACATTGGTCTGTAGCTTTCTTTTCTTGTTGTCATCCATTGACACTTCAGCTAATTCACTTGAATATTTTCATCTGCAGATAATCTCTGTGGTTCTTCGTCAAGCCCACTCGGCCTCACTTTTCAGTTTGCTACATCCTGTAGATACTTTTTAGGCTTTTTTTCCCCTTCAAAATAGTAAGCAGAGTCTGTGCCCGGTAATTTCAGTGTTTGAGTTCTTCAGATTTGTTTCTGCTACTCTGCGCAGTACCGCCCCCTTACTTTGTGAGTGTGTGTCTCGTGCTTTTTTAAAGAAGGAAGCTTTCCTTTTTTCCTTAGATATTAATTTTAGAAATTCTTTGAGGCCAAGAACAAAGGTGTGCATTCTTCCAGAAAGAATTTGCATTTGTCTCTGCCAGTCTTCTAGAAATGCTGGGAGCCAGGGGCAACTTGAAACTTAGAATCAAGGCTTTGTGGCCTTCTACGATTGCTCTAATAATAATGATGTGAACTGGGTTGCAGGTCCAGAGACTTAAGTTTCTTTGGCCATAAAACTTGCTACTGGATTAATGTGAAAGAAAGTAGGAAATAAAGAGCCACTCCAGGTTTATAACGTGATCAACCTGAGTACTGAGTGTGCTGTTAACTGGAAAGTAGCAAGTGGGAAGGGAGAGGTCTGGGAGCCCCATTCTGGATGCAGTGTGTTTGAAAGGCCTGTGTTCTGTCCAGCTTGTATTTGGCAGCTTTTCTATGGATGGAGTAAGTAATGAACATATAGAAGATATTTAACACTGAGGCTAGATGAAGTCACATGGGGGAAGGAGGACAAGAAGTGGAAAAGGCAGGCCTAAGACAAAGCTGTGAAAAATCACTATCTTTAGAGTCAGAACAGAGAGGGAAGGGAACAAAACAGTCAGACATGAAGGCAAGGATCAGTTGCACTCAGGTAGGAGATAATACTTTAAACTTTCTTGTTCTCAGCTTGATTTTTCTGGAGTAGTCTCACAGGTTTTGTCGCCTCTGCTAATACCTTCACTTTGGATTTGCTCACTCTCAAGGGCATGCTGGCAGCAGTGTCTAGGCATCTGCGTCGCAACCTGGTGACAGGTAAGGTGAGGAGAGCAATTCAGTCACAGGGAAGAGCACGGCTCAACTGGTTTTATTAGGAGACTCAGTGTTTCCGGCTGTTGCAGGCTTGGAGAAGATCTTTAGGAGACTAGAGTTGGGTCCCAGGTGGTATCTGGCTAGGACTGGATGCCGGGACATTTCAGCCAGGTCAAGTTCCCTCATGGTCTGAAGCGTACTTCCATACCTCTTTGTAGTCCATTAGTCTCGGTTTTGTCCTTCCTCCGTGGAGAGCGCGGTCTGTCCTTCCATCATCTTGTCAACGTTTTCTCTCCTGCGAGGTCTTTTCTTGAAACAAAGCTTAGAGGTTTCTTTTCCTGGACTTCCCTGCATTTCCTCTGCTGTCTCTGCCTCTGAGACTTGGGCCTCTCCCTGGGAAGCCCCTGCGTGTTGGGAATCCTCAGTCTCAGGCACCGGCAGTGACGGACCCCCCGAGTTAACCAAATCTCTCTCTCCTTGTAGGACCCGTCACTTTGGACCCCACAACAGCTCATCCCTTCCTTCTCTTATGCGAGCATCTGAGAACTGTCAGATTCAGAACTATCCAGCAGAATGAGCTTGGCCACCCAGAGAGATTCGACTACAGTGCTTCTGTGTTGGGTGTGGAGAGTTTCACCTCGGGCAGGCATTACTGGGAGGTGGATGTGGGACAGGCAACCAAATGGCAGTTGGGTGTATACGAAGACACTGCCAGCGGACCGGACATCATGCTCAAAGCTTCTGGAGATAAATGCTTGCTCATGGCGTCCATGATGGGAGCCGACTGTACCTTCTGGGCCTTTCCTCCTTTAAAAAGGGTATTCTCGGGAGAGCGAATCCACAGAGTTGGAGTTTTCTTAGACTATAAGTACGGGCAGGTAGCATTCTATGATGTGACAAAGGGACTCCTCATTTATAGTTTCTCTCATCTTGTCTTTGATGGAGTTGTCAAGCCTTTATTTTCTCTCTGTTTTCCAAGAAGAGTCACAGATACAGAATCCCTTACCATCTGCCTCCCAGAGGCCGATTCTTATGATGGTGCTGTTGACCCTCAGCCCTCCCACCTGTGAAATCTAAAACCACAAGATGCTCAAAAGTCAAGGGCCTGACTTTATAAATGAGTTTTTATTAAGTAATCCATGAAAAAGACTTCTCGCAGTGAGTTGGAACTGTTGTTCTCTACCCCTAGAACTTTTGCACTGTGGCCTGGCTTTGCACACCTATTTCGTGTAAGAGAGGCTACTTTTAAACCGAATCTTAACTGGAGTGCCCCATGCTAATTAGAACAACAGATGCGTGAGCAGCATAAGTTTGGGAAGTTAGAGGAGAAATAAATAATAGTCTGGCATCCTTAGGACTAGGTGCAGGATTCGAGAGATTTCTGAAAACAGAATTAGGTATAATCAGGACTTCAGGTTTGAAGATATCATAGCTACTTGTGGAATGGAGATGCCCTATTACTGTTGCTATTGCTGCTAGTATCAAGACTTCATAACATTTATCACTCCAAGTGGAGAACCACTTAATTTCCCTGCGTATTTTATCAGGTGGAAAGGGAGGTGTCACTAGAAATGTGAATATTTTAAAATTATTTTTAAGTATCCTCCTTTTTAGAGTTCTTAAAAGAAGCCTTGATACTTTGAAGCACATTAAGTAATACTGTCTTGTAATGCTCCCGTCTTTCTCTGTTTGACGATCCACTGAAAGATGTTCTTTTGTACGGCCTTGTCGGGGGCAGTTGTACAGTTCTGAGAAGTGGGTGACAACAGATTTATAGGGGGGCTTTTACGTGAAAGGCTTATCAACTTTATATCCCAAGTAACAAGGATAATGAATTACATTTGGATCAACCTGCCAAAAAGCAAGCTCCCTCTTGAATTCTGTTGTGTAGGAACCTGCTGTGCACACATGACCTGCTAGGATGGTGGTCTGATTTTATCCCCCTTTCCTAAAAATGCAGGCTGATTTCTAGAGGAAGAGGGGAAGTATGTTGTTTACACTTCCCTCTCTAGGTGTTCTCTGTATGTATGATGGAGTCTCTGTTCTTCAGGATGCGCAAAATAAGAGGCAAATATAAGAAAATAGTTTCTATTGGGATGCGGGTAGGTATAGTTTTATTTACTTCCGTTTGGGGGAAAAATTTTTAATTGACCCTTTGAAGTTTTCAGTCTTCCTCTTAGACATCATGTGGATAGTTTATGTGTGTATGTAAAGCAGTAGCTTAGAAAAAGTCTTCGCCCATCTCACACCCAATCAAAGAAAGTAGCCCTCATCTCAGAGGTGGGTGTTGGGTTTGGTGAATGGCTTAGGAGTGAGATAACTACTTGGAACACAAAGATTAAAAACTCAAGGGGCAGCTCTCAGACCCCTTCCCAATTTTCTGAGAGAAAAAGAAAAGGTGGTGATTTATTGTATAGAGAAGTATGAGAATTTGTAATCATTGTGATCATGTTTTCTATATTGTCACTGAGGACATTGTCTAACAAACACTCATGTTTTCTACAAAACCATGCCTGCACTAGACTTCAGTGATTACCAATGAGAACCCACCCTGTGATGTTCTTACATGTTAAGTCAGTGACTTATGTGGTAGAAAGAAACTCTCACCAAAGGTGTTTTTATTTTGTCCTGTGAAGTATTAACCAGTTTTGTATCTGACCTAAGCAATCTTATTTTAAATTCTTTTATAGTCTTGATGACTTGTATAAACTGCTTGGCGTTCTTTGTGGAACCAATTTTACTGTCTGCCTGGATCCCTAATGAATGACTGAGCTGAATAAAATCTTTGACACAGGTCCGTCTGCCAGTGTGTATGGGTCATCTTTTAGGCCTTTGGAGATAATGGACACTGCCCACTGACTCTGCAGGGGGACGCCCAGGGCCTCCCTCCACTCACGGAGACCCTGCACCTGCAAGGTCCCGTCCTTTGGGCAGCACTCTGCTCTTTCTGCTAATTCTGGCTCATTCTGTAGATCTTCCCTCAAGGGGCACTCCTCTTAGGCATGTTTAAGAGGGAATCCTGGGAGATCACTGCAACAAGGACAGATCGTGTTATACAAACCACAGCTGCGATTTTTTTTTAATCTAGTTGGTCATTTGATTGCATTCTCTCCTCGACTGTAAATTCCACGAGAGTAAGGACTGCCCGTTTTGGTTTTTCTTTCTGCTGTTAAATAGTCCCTAGTGCAGTCTGTCTTTCAGTGTGTATTCATTAAGAATGAGCAGGGGAAGCAGGAACCGTGGTGAACTACAGGAACCGTTGGTGGGGGTGGAATGGAGGAGAGGTATGCCTGCCTGGAAACTCCAAGGTCAATGAGACTTCAGGTGAAGCTGTGGTGCAGTCTGCTGGGGCAGCCATACCAGAAGGTCACAAACTGGGCTTCAGTAATAGAAATGTATTGTCTTACGTTCCTGAAGGCCTGCAATTCAAAACCACGGTGTCGGTGGTTCCTGAGGACAGTCCCATGCTGATCTCACTTCTGGAAGGTTCCTGGTGATCTCGGGTGGTCCTTGGCTCATTGATGAGTCACCTCCTCTGATTCTGCCTTCATTTGTTCTCCCTGTGAAGCTGACCCTTTGCATGGCTTCTTTTTCAAATTTTTTTTTTTTTTAAATAAGGGCACCAGTCATTCAGTTGTATTGGACGAGGGGCACACGCTACAGTTAGGGCCTCATTTTAACATCATTGGAACAGGGCACAGCCAAGAGGGGGGCCCCAGAAAAGGATTTGGAATGGGGTCCAGAGCTCAGGGTATCCAGGAAATATTAAGATGTCCTCACCACCCCCTCGCCCCAGGGGGAAGGAACAAAGGAAGCCAGGGCCATTGAGAGCTGTTTTGCATAGCGACAGTTTTGCAACTAACCTCTGGAACGGTCATTTAACATATCTATAACTAACTGGTTTCACAGATATGTTAAATAGCTGTGGCCAAGTTTTGAGCCAGGGAGAAGGGAGTGGCTTCCACCCAGGATGTAACTGGGGGCTGGTCCCCTGAGTTACAGCGCCTGCATGAGAGCTTGGAGTTGATTGGCTCCACGCCCTGGGGCCATACCTGCCCAGACTAATGATGGCAGTCCAGTAAGGCAGGGAGGGTACGAGAGTCCTGGCAGGTGTAACTGATTGTAGGAGGAGTTGAAAAGAGGGCCGCAAAGGAGGATGGGTTCAGAGATTTAAACCTAGACGCGGCAGCCACTGAAAGAGAGAGCCACGGAGTCTCAGCTGAGTTAAGACGCCCTCTTGCCGAGGTGAAGAGGAGAGAGAGTTACTCAATCTCAACTGAGTTAAGATCCCCCCCTCTTGGCCAGAGTGCAGACCCCTGCAGCTAGGTGAAAGGGAGAGCCACGCGGTTTGGAGGAGAGTGAAAAGAGTACCACTCAGCTTTGCCAGAATGGAGATCCCTGCAGCCAGATGAAAGAGAGAACCACGTGGTTTCAGCAAAGTGAAAGGGAAAACCACACAGCTTTGCCAGAATGGAGATCCCTGCGGCCAGGTCAAGAAGAAAGCCACATGAACTTTTGGTCAGAGTGCTGACCCCTGCAGCTTTGGCAGAAGAGGCCCACACAGCTTTGGGGTGCCCCCTTTGGCCGTGTGGCCTGGAAAGCAGGAGAGACTTTGCTTGGAACTTGGTAGAAAGAATTTTTGCTCATGGACCATGAGAAGGTGCCACGTGACTTTGGATTAACTAGAATTCCTGCACGGCGACACAGCTGATGGTACCAGCGGCCTGAAACACAGACGTATGCTCTTTTCCTGATTTACGGTACCCGAGGTTGGGACAGTGGGAGAAGGGAGCTCTGTGTGGGTGTAGGTGTATACCCTAAAGGACTGTGATATTTTAGTGGAGGCGTTAGGCCTGAATAGCATTAAATAAACATTTCGTTTCCTTTTCACAAGTCTCTGGCATTGAGAGATGTCTTTCCAATTGGCGGCGGACAGAAGAGCCCATGAGATATTAGTATTGTGTCCTTGGGAGGGGCCCCTGTTCTGTAGCAGTTTTTGGCATCCCTAGATGGGCCAAGTATTGCCCCCCCCACCTGTTGTTCTGTAACATCATGACCCTGTTTCTAAGTAAGTTCTCGTGTGTGTGTGTGTGTGTGTGTGTGCAGTGGGAACAATGACAGTTCATCCCACATCAGATGGGTTGGTATGAAAATGGCTTTTTATGTAGAGCAGCAGGGTTACCAATTGTGCTAAAATCCCTTGAGTTAAACCCCTTAATCTTTAGGCCCACCTTCATCCCCCCCACCCCGTAGGTACTCAAAAATCCCCAGCTGGAACCCAGGCATCACTTTTCCAAAGCCCCCAGGGTAATTACAAAGTGCAGCCACAGCAGGAACTTCAGCAGAGGCAAGAAACTGACAACAGCTGGTTTGGTCTGTGGCTCATCCTTTCGGGTGGCTGACAATTTTAAGTCTTAAGCTATAAAGATTGGAGGGTAGTGCTGGGGAGCTGGGCTGTGAGTTTGCAGATTGGAGTGAGTTTTTTTGTTTTGTTTTTTTTTTAAGATTTTATTTATCTTTAGAGAGGAAGGGAAGGAGAGAGGGAGAGAAACATCAATGTATGGTTGCCTTTTGTGCGTCCCCTGCTGGGAACTGGCCTGCAGGGAACCGGCCTGCAACCCCGGTATGAGTTTTGCAAGCTGCCTGTGGTGAAGACCCAGCATGCTTGGTTCATATGACTGGGACTGCCAGTCAAACTGCTGCTTCGGGAAGTTGGTTGGTGAGATAAGGTATAAGCGGAAGTTGCATAGCATTCAATATCTGGTCTAAGCCAGACCGGGGAAATCTTGGGTCATGGGAGAAGCCTCCAGTAGTTTGGAACATTTAGGAGGATATTACCATGCTGGGGTTATATCTCTACCCTTAAAACACTTTGCATACGATAATAAGTTTTTTGGCCAGGGCACATTTAAGTAAAAAATCCAGTTTCACTCTGTAGTCATAACTTGGAAATAGTGCTCTGCAAATGTGTAGCAAAGTCAAGCTGTGAAATTCTTTATAGCTAAACTACCAATACACTTCCAGTTTAAGAATTCAGGGAAGGCTCAAAGCTTATACCCACCCAAGCATACTCACCTTCCATTGAGGTACCAGGCAGTCTGCTGAAATAATTTGGGTGAAAAAAGGGAAAGGCAGGTGACCTCACTGCAGGTTAATTTTTTTTGATCTTGTATAAAGCAAGCAAGAAAAAGATAAAGGGGAGAGGAGGAATTTATGGGGAATGGGAAAGAAAGTGACCTGAAGCTTTGATTTCTTGGATTTCTAGATTCGAATATAATAAACATCATCAGTGGCACACCGAAGTTACAAAGCACATAGATAGAGACAGAAAGTTGCAGAAAGCTGCCTTTTAGTTGTCTTGGCAATTTAGCATGCCAGAGAATGGGGGCATTTGCCCTGGAAAAAACCAATGTGAGATTGTAACTTACCCTAGCAAGAGGAAGGAATTCTCTGCAGCAACAGACAATGGCAATAGAATGGAAAAAAGTGTTAGATAGAATTCAACACTACATAGTAAAATAATTTAAGTTTATACTTACATTCTCTGCAAGGTGAGGCTCCAAACTCTTGTGGGTGTTAACCTCACTATCTATTTCTTTTATTTCTAAGAAGTATATGCTTTTTATTTAGTTTTTTCAGGACAGAAATATGCTAAAAATCACCGGACAGTATGTGAGGCAGACTAGAGAAACCAGTCCATTTAGTGTGTCAGCCACCGGGGTCGGCACTTCCCTGAGGGTGTGATCTGTGAGATAGCCGAGGCCGACTGCCAGGGGAGGGTGGGGCAAGGCCAGCCCCGTACTGATGTCCACATAAAATTCACATTTCTCCAAAGAGGAGGTTAATAGAAACTTAATGGGAAGTCATTTGCATGAACTGTATTTATGGATTGGTGTAATACAACTCATAGTCAAAAAATAGTTTCAGACCCTTTATGAATTTCTTTTCTAAGTGAGTATTTCGATCAGATATGTGTTCATCCTATTGAGCCCTCCCTAATCAGATCCAGGTTACCCTGTACTGTGTCTCCTGATTCTGATAGGAGAACTATGTGGTCCCCCCTGGTGCTTAGCAATACCAGGGGATCTTCTCTCTGAAGGAGGGGTTGGGTCTGAAGGACTAAGCTTACTTCCTGCAGTGCCTTAACTCTAGTTCTTTGGCTTGAGAAATGACTGAAGCTAAAAGCTATTGAAGTTGGGATTGAGCACTTCAAAGAACTAGTGAACTTCAGTCCAGGGACTATGCATGTGAATATCCTCAGAGGTTAGCCTACCCTCATACTCACTGTGGAGTTAGATTTCTCATTCTGGAGAGAGGGGCAGAGACACTAGTTTCCTGCGTGTACTCTGGGTCTACTGTGCACCCAGGAAACTGGAGGCGGTGTGTGACGTACTTCACTTTTTTAGGCCAAACCCTCTTTGTAAAATCTTAGGAAAAAGACGTGAATATCCAATAGGAATGTCTTCCCCATCCCAGTTTGAACCAACCACATTTCCAAATGTGCCAACCTCTTAGAAACCCAGTGTTTTATATAAGCTTCATGGGTTCACTTTATTTCGATTTACTTTGGAATCACCATTTATTTTTGCTATCATTCTACGTTCAATCCATCAGCAAGTATAGTTAGTTCTACCTTCCAAATATCTCCCAATCCAAGCATTTTTTTTTAAACTGTCTTCCCTTTTGTCACACTAGTCCAGACCACTGTCTTTCATTTAGACAACTGGCAGGCTTCTTGCTGGATTTGCCTCTACTCTTGCCTCCCACAATCTATACTCCATTAAGAAAGGCCTTCCCCGGACATTCTATCTAATTCTCACTTTCATTCCTTAAACTCTTACCCTATAGTATTTTCTTTATAGCATAAATTGCCTGAATTAGTATTAGTTATTATCTGTCTTGCTTGTCTGGAATGTAACCTCCATGATGGCAAGGACTGAATAACTGGTGAACAGAACAACTGCTAAGTAGTCATTAAGGGGTCCCTGTGTGCTGGGCATTTTACATAAAAACAAAACAGGATTTCTGACGTTCGTGAGCAGGTGAGACAGTTCGGAGCTTTGGAGTACAATTCTGTCTAAGCAACTGTTAAGAATGTTTTATTTATTTATTTATTTTTTGTTTTGCTAAGGCGATGGCTGCCAGTGAGAAGTCTCTAGTATCTTATGATCCAGTGACCATCAAGTTTCGCCAAATATGTCTCCCAATATTTATGACTTAAAAAATCAGAATTGAGTATTTTCCGACCCGAGAGCAGACCGGCTTTCGGGCTCAGATGTAGATGCTGAGATGTATTTACAGGAGGTGAGTGTGGAGCCTAATTTATTGCTCCACCTAAAAGGGAAGGCAATCCACTGTGTGAAGAGGGTTTAAGCCTATTCAATCATCAAGAACAGATGATACTTGTTCACACACGTACAGCAGTTCATTCTAGTGTCGCGGATGGGCTGGAGCAGTACTGTCCTTAGCAGCAAAGGTGAGATGAAACACCTGCTAGAGAGAAGGCTGTGGATGCTCAGAGATGAACAGAGCCCATTACAGGTTAAGACTGTGTACTGATTGGAAGTCCCAAGAGTCATTTTCCCGTTAGCTGGTGATAGTTACTCTGGGAGATTTCTTTGTGGCTCATATATGAGCTTCAAAATCCATGCAGTTCTTGAGAGTTCTGTTTTAGGTGTGTTTATCTAAAATAGAGTTCTCGCACAAGGACTGAAATTCTTCTATCACCCAGAAGTCTAGTGGTAATACATACCTACAGTACCACTGGCTAGTTGAGAACCTGATGGATTTTGTTCCCCCAATGGAAGATCAGTGGCTTATTCTTTTTGTGGCACAGTACAGCCATGCTTTCGCCGAGAACACATGTTACTCGCATTCCCCCTTTAGAAAAGATGTCTTATTTACCTCTGTTTCTCACCTTAAATGCTGAGAAAAGTCCACAGTAGCCACTCATTAAATATTTGGTGAACAGACTGCTTGTTAAAAATAAATGGGCTTTGTTCTTGCATTCCGAACAGTAAGATGGACTCCTAGGGCGCCGGGCCTCTGGAATGCTGACTCTCAGGGTTCTGTCCTTGCCTCAAGGCAGACTCTTAGATCAAGGGAATAGTTGCCCCGGAGAGAAGACTTGGTATTTGGTGTCCACATACTTTCAAGGCTCTTGTCAAGTACTGTGCTCACACATAAGAAATGGACAGTAAATAATTAGTGAAGAACAATATGAAGAATGAAAGGTGAAGGCCAACAGTAGGAGGTAGAATTTGGAGGAAAACTTTAAAATTGTCATTGATGTAAATAGAGAGATGAAAAGATATTCTAGAAATGCTGTGTGTATTTTAAAAAAATTTTAAAGGGTGGAATAACATAATTTGAAAGTATCCTAGAAAGGAGAGCTGGAAGACAAAAACTAAAAAAGAAAAAAGGTAAATGAACATCCATCCATCAGTCTGTCTGTCCATCCACCCGCCCATCCATCCGTCCATGCAGTCCAGGAACTCTGCAATTAGACTGACAACCGACCCCAAAGCCGAGCATTGCCAGGGGTATCCCAGAAAATTAGGGATAAACTCCTAACAACTCCCAAGAGGGGAGAGTAGGTCACCCATGTAAAATATCAAATCAGAGTGCTTTTTAGTTCTCACTATGGATACTAGAGAGTGCCACCGCAGGAGTGATGTGTTTCCCAGTTCTGGGGAGAAAACTGCCAATTTACAGTCCAGACCTAGCCCAGGTCTCAGTTTAGCATGGGGATCCCTGTGCTTGCAAAGCTGTAATAGGATATGCTCCGTTACTCTGGGGGAGTACACCAAGAAAAATAGAACCCCCGAAATGGTAGATGTGACACAGAAAAGGTGAAATATAAGGGAATTAAAATCCCAGGAATGACAACAACAGCTAGCCCAAATTAGAACAAAAGGCAGAAGACTCACAAAAGGGTGTCTTGAAAGGAAAAAAAAGAAATAGAACTGATTATCTGGCAGAGATTTGACTGTATCAGGAAGAGCTTTATAGCTCTTTCTCTCCTGGGAAAATTTAAGGAATGAAGTAGTGTTAGGTACATGAAAATGTTTTAAAAATAAAGGAAGGAAATTCATATGCAAAAAAATGTGACAGTTGTTAACTTCATAAAAAAGGAAAGTGGTTGAGTATTTGTTCAAGTAAAGAATATTTCTGTGGTTACTAAGTAGACAATGGAAAAGGATATCATCAGTTGTCATAACTATATGGGAATGATGGGGGAGGGGAAGTTATCTGTAGGGAATAAGGGGTAATAAAAGTTAATCCTTCTTTCTTACAGCAGGGCGCCATTAATAATGTCTCAAAAGGAATTTAAGGGATATGTAAATTCTGTAGAAAGGATTGAGGGGAATGTGACTGTGTCTAGGTAGCAGGAATGTAGGAAAAGAACCTATTTTGGTTTGATTTTTTAAAGATTATAAACCTTAACAATAGTTTTTGACCTTAGGAGCTGACGTTTATGTATTCCTTTGATAGAAGTAAATTAAATTTAAAACCCTGGAGAATAAATAAATAGTAAACTCAATTTCCTTTAAACAACTAACAACATTTTAATGTCAGAGGTTACCTGGAATATATCAGGTCATTTCTATGACAATTATAAGATGAAGAATTTTTAAATGAATACTAGTATCAAGCTCTTTAGCTTTCATGACACAATTTATATAACTCTAAAGCAAGGCAAAAATAAAAGCAGAAACCTTGCCAGTTTAAAGAGGAAAAATTAGAAGAAAAGGGGAGGAAGGAGAGGCCCAGGGAGCTCCTCAGATAAGCTTGAATCCTGGACAAGTAAGGTGAAAATTTGGTAAAAATAAATCAATAAAAATAAGGTGGCAGCTGTGCAGAAGTTGGCACTTATGGGGAACTTAGTAAAATGAAAACAGTCTAATCCAGAAAATTATTCTTGTAAGAGCGTACTGGAGGAAGAGAGAGAAACAAATGTTCCAGCTGGGATGGCGGAGGGGCCAGCGATCAGCTGCTGGTTACTTTGTGAGCGAGCGACCTTGTCCTCTAGCCCTACCACAGTGCTACCTTGTATCTAACAGAAACCTCGTGCTTCCTCAGGCTACTGGTTTGCAAGCTTCAGACCTGTAAACAAGTAGTAAGTGATGGTGGTTTGAATTGTGGATCGAAAGCAATTGTTCTGAGTATTTAAAGCTAACAAAATAAACCTATTCTTGATAAATTAACATATATTACTCATTAATATTAAGAGTTATTAATACCAGCAGTTCATTACTAACAAATTGACTGATTGACATGGGATTGTCCAGGTAGCCAGAATCACAGGAGAATGAAAATAATGAATCCGAAGGCAGAGTGGTTTTCTTCCCGCCCAGAGTAAGGGTGTGCTCTGCCTGCCCTGCCGGCATGTCTTGTACTAGGAAGATCTCGATGTCTGTAGAATTTCTATTAATGGGAACAGGACAAACGTAAACTGTGTGTAGACATATTTTTGCATAGTCATTACGTGTGATGTAGAAAGAGCCCGTGGTTCCGTTTCAAACTACCCTTTGGCATCCATCAGGAGACTGACTTTACAAAGCTGGTCGGTAACACCGGGAAGACGCACCAGGGCGGCTGCCCTTGCTCCATAGGGCCACCGCACTCCAGTGAAGTTTCCCTACATTCGTGAAAACAAATGGAGGATGCCATCTGCTCCGACTGGAGAGCTCATGTCTCTGTGTCCTTTCAGTTCAAGGTGCCCTTCCTGCCCGTGGCAGGTCCCCGGAGATGCTATCCGTCCGCCATAATGCACTGAGTGACAAGCATCACTGAACACTCTGAAACTGAGAAACAGGGCAGGGAGACTGGAGGTAAATGGACCTGTGGCTGATCAGACAGCTCGACCACCTCCAGACTGGTCAGGCGGTCCACAGTCTTTCCGTCTTGCCCCACTCCACCCACCCTTCGCTCTTCAACCTGTTGCCCCTTGTCCTCGGCCGTGGTCTTCACTGATCAGAGCTGGTTGTTACAGTTTTAGCCATTGCCTCATCCAAGCAAGGCATCCAGGAAGGGGCTGGAAAGGGAGATGTCTAATTTTGAGATTCTCTCCTGTCACGCACAGCTGCCCACTCTCACAGAGAGACCCCCAGACGCTGTCTAGACTCGCCGCAGTGAGGGAAAACACACTGGACAGGCTCCATGTAGTGTCCTTATGGGGAAAGAAGTGGAGGATACCTATATGGGTTCAGGGTCTGTGTTAGGCAATTTCTAAGGTGGTTTGCAGGCAGAGAGCCGTTGGGGGCAGAGCCAAGTTTACGACCTGAGCAGAGGCTCAGTGATTCCAGCTGGGCAAGGGGCCTGGCGAGTACGAGTGTACGTGCTGTTCTTCACGCGGTTTGAGGTCATTCGGGCTTATCTTCCCTGAGCGAACGGCCTAAAGCAGCCTTGGAATCAGTTTTAATGATCTAAATGTTATTTAACACAGGGGCAGGGCATTCGATTGCCCTCAGTTTTCCTTTCCTAGGCAAGAAAATTTTGCCTTGACTTTCCAGGAGATGACCTCTTAACTGGGTCATGTCCAAAAACACGTGGGCCATGTACTGGCAGTACCTGTGCCTCTGTGGGTGGGCGGAGAGCTCTAGTCATAGAAATGGGACCACAGTAGAGATGCTACTTGTTTTTTCCTTTGTATTACTGAGGTACTTAATTTAATTTGACCGAAAGAATCATTCGGCCTCTTCCAATTTCTGTTTCTTCCTGAGGTCAGGCAGCACCAGGGGAGACCTCCACCCCATCCAGGTTCTTGTCACAAAACAAGAAAGAATTCAAGAGACAGAAAGATTTAGCAAAGCACAGTAAATGTATTAAAGTGACAGGATGCCCTCGAGAAATGAGAGCTGTTGGCCTCTAAGAGCAGGACAGCGGAGATGGGGTCTGCGTGGGAGGTTTTATTCAACGTGGGCACAGGTGGGGGCAAGGTGGCCCTGTACTTCCAGTGCAGGTGGGGTGACGGCCCCTGTGGCTTGTCCTCGTCTCTCCTCTCCAGATAGGTTTCTTTTTGCTCCCCCCAATTACAGGAAATTGTAAGGGGGCGGTAGGGGAACAGGCGAACAGTAAAAGTGACAGCTAGCGCATTTCAGCCAAGATGACAGAGGAGAGGGACACAGCCGGAGGCCTTTGTTCCTCGTTCTAACTCTCCTTCCTCGTTCCACTCCAAGTCCGTAGGCTTCTCCTTTAAGCTGTGCCCCTGATGACCATTTTGTTAGTGCTTCCCGCTCCTCGCCGTGCTGGAACCATCAAGAGCCAATGGTTGATTTTCAGAAACTTTGCCAGCCAGTTGACATCACGTACACACCTTGCAGCCAGTCCTGGTGGGTAGTTTACACCGTGGGAGTCAGTGAACGTCACAGATCATTCTCCCCAGCCTCACAGGTTATTCAATATTTACCAGCACACAGGTCACTCCTCATAAGAAAGCAGGCAATTTTATAATTCCTTTAATTTTCTCAAAACAAAATCAAGGAACTTTTGGACACAAATGTTTATTTTCTCTAAGGAATGTCATTCCTCCCACACTTCTAAGGGTAGGAGAAAAAAGTTATGAGATATATAAGTGCATTTAAGTTTTTATGGTTGGGAACTGTGTTCGGTGAGTGTTGGCAATCTTTGAGTCCTATATTTCGACCCCTGTACTCTGTTCCTTTGTCTCTTTTGCAGCAGCTATCGTATTGTTTCCAAGATTTCATGAGCCCCTGAGCAAGCTGCTGCCTGGCTGGTGGAAAAAGCTGTCCAATTTGGTGGCTCTGTCCACCTGATTATTAAAAGCTTCACCTGGAGTCAAGTTTTTTGAACAGGAATTCACACGATAACATTCTCACCCTCTGAGGGCATTCTGCGTTGCACATGTGCGGAGCCTCTGCCTAAGAGCTCACACGAAATGGCACATTAGTAGGTGGTGAGGGGAGCTGAGACGGGACGTGATCACGGCCTCTCAGATGCTCGCCCTCAATGGGAGAAATAAAGTCTCCTGTGGCTTTTGTGAAAATGCAGACTGCAGTTAAGCAGATAGGAAAAGAGCCTGAACGCCTGCATTTCTGAAGGTCCCGGGTAATGCTCAGGTACAGACCGCGCTGAGCAGCACGGGCTCGGCCCTGGGCACCGAAACCCTGCGGTGTAAGGAAGACCCGAGTGAAGCAGGGCCGTGCCGACTTGGCAGAAGGGAGACTTTGCACTCCAACAAGGGTTGCCAGATGGAGACGGAGCGTAGGTTGCAGCCAGACCTTCCTGGTATTTTCTAGCAGCAATAGGAGTCAGTATTCTTTTATTTGAAGTCACTCAAATGAAATTGTAACAACCAACAAACAAGCAAACAAAAAAACGTTGGCCTGCTGGTCGTTGACCCCTCTGCGGACCCTTTGAGATTCTTTTAGGAAGCATGTTCTGGTGGCAGAGTTCAAGCCAAGAACACTCAGGAGAAACACTGAGGGCAGGGAGGCTGAGATAAGGGCGGCCTGCGGGCCCCAAGGCCACCTGGTGGCTCCCCAGAGCACCTGGTGGTGTTCCACCGAAAGGACGCAGCGTCCTGAAGTGGACTCCAGGCCTCGGAAATGATGACTTCATTCCGAGGAGAGTGGGGCGACCCACAGACATCACCTAGGATTAAGAAAGGAAAGAAGTGTCATAAAAAGAACACCCCTGATTTCATCATGTGACTATAGGTAAATGGAATGGGGGTTACAGTGTGGCCAGTGTTTAGTAAAAGGGAGTTTCCTCACAGCTTTCCCGAGGTGTAACTTGTTACTTGGCTTTGGGAGGCCCTCGACAAATGGTTTTCCTTCTAGGTCAGCGGTCCCCAACTTTTTTGGCACCAGGGACCGGTTTTGGGGAAGACAGTTTTTCCACGGGCTAGTGGAGGGTGGGGGACAGACAGCCTTGTAGCCTGCCCTCAGGTGACGCTTAATTGTCACTTGCCACTCATCGATAGGGTTTTTTTTTTTTTTTTTAAGATTTTATTTATTTATCTTTAGAGGGGAAGGGAAGGAGAGAGGAAGAGAAATATCAATGTGCGGTTGCCTCTTCTGTGTCCCCTGCCGGGAACTGGCCTGCAACCCAGGCCTGTGCCCTGACTGGGAAGCAAACTGCGATCCTTTGGTTCACAGGCTCGCACTCGATCCACTGAGCTGCGCCAGCCAGGGCACAGATCGGGTTTTGACATGAGCCTGGGAGGAATCGACCTCTTACGGTCTCCGTGCAGTCAAACCTCCCTGCTAACGATGATCTGTGTTTGCAGCCGCTCCCAGGGCTGCTTCCATCACTGGCTCAGCTCTGCCTCGGACTGTCAGGCGTTAGCAACCCAGATCCCTCACACGCACGGCTCACAGTAGGGTTCCCGCTCCTGTGACAGTCTACTGCCACCACTGACCTGACAGGAGGTCGCGGGAGTGAGGACCGCCGCAGGACACACAGAAGAAGCTTCACTCCTCCACCGCCCTCCCCCCCTGCTGCGGGGCCCTGTTCCTAACAGGTCACCATGGCCCGGGGCCAGGGAGCTTGTTCTAGGTGGTCATCAGGAGAGAGCGCACCAAAGAAGGGATTAGTGTAAATCTTTAAAAATCAAGCACTGCTGTGCCCAATCTTAATTCAGACCCGAGTGTTCTCGTGGATGTGATTGACATGCGGGTCTGACACACAAAGCCACGCCTCGCTTTCTTCACTTAAGGAAGGCAACATTCCAGGGCAGCTAAAGCTATGCCGGGGCAGGGGTAGAGACCCACTTTTTTTACACGTTCATTTCCATGCTCAAGGAGAGAGGGCTAGTGAATCGATACCCAGAGCGTTGGAGAGAAAGAGGAAAACAGACTAACGGTGTCTTTTATGCAAGAGCACTGCCCGGCCCACGGGGGGGGGGGGCAGATACTGCCTGATACCCACACCACCAGCCCCCCACTCTCAGGCCTCTGACAGTGGAAACTGGCTGAGTTAGGGAACTTTATAGCTTCATTCTGCAGTGTTTGCAAAAGGCTTCCTGGCCAGATTCTCCTTCTTTTTAATTAATTAATTTTTAAAATTAAATGTATCGGGAAGATGTTGATTAATAAACTTATATAGTCTTCAAATGTACGATTCTGTGACGCATCACCTGTATATTGCATTGTGTGTCCACCACCGAAAGTCAGATCTTCGTCCATCGCCAACCACTTTGGCGCCTTTACCCTTTACTGCCCGCCCCCACTGCCCGTTGCTTGGTAACCACCTGTACTGTTGTCGGTGAGTTTTTGTTTGATTTTCTTGTTGGTTCATGGGTTGCTTTCAGTTTTATATCCCACATATGACTGAGATCATATGGTTCTTTACGTTTCCTTTTTACCTAAACTTTTTATTTGGAAAAATATTTGCCTGCAGAAGAGTTGAAAACAAATTCCAGTGAACATCCCCACACCTTCTGTTTTGCCACATCTGGTTTACCACCTGCTCTTTCTCTCCTCTCAGACGTGCATACACAATCAGACCTCCGTTTTGATTTGGCAAAAGTCAAATAGCTCCATGTAGTCTTTGGGGCCCGCATTCGGGGTGTTCTCAGAGGGCCTAGAAGCTAGCCTAGGTCCTGGTGTGGAAGGAAACCCCAGTTCTAAGACCTTCTCCTTCCTACGTCCTCCCCCCGCCCCCCCCGGAAGGAGAGATTCACTGGAGAAGTTTGCATCGCCACTGCTCTCCCAGAGAGGGTTTGGGGAAGAACTGTGTGGTTCCAGGAAACTGAGGAGCTATCTTTTTGTTGATTCACCAGTATGCTGCTTGCCATGAACTGGGAGTCCAGCCTTGGTTGAATGGCCTGCGAGAGTAATTGAAGGCTTCCCCGACCCAGAAGGGGGGGGGGACAAATATTTAATCTTCCTTCAAATTTGTCAGGAGCAACTTCTCATGAGAACGAATGAGAAACACTGGAAGTTTGTTTTAAGTGACCATGGGCTATTGTTATAACAACAGAGAAACATGAACTAACCCCCCTGAGCTCCATTGCGCAAATACAAATGTAATTAACTTGATATAGAGTATTTCTCGCAATTTCCCTTTCTCTGTTAAGGTTTTAATTTGTATAACTGGAATCATACTATGTATGATTATAAAATCACTTAATTTTCTTTGATGACTAATTTACTAGGCTATGTGGAGATTTGCTTTTACAATTTAATTTTTGAATAGATATCCCTACATCTGCTGCTCCATCCAGTCAGGTACCCCTCTCCAGAGAGTTTGTAAATTATCTAGCAGGTATATATTTCTCTTTAACAAAGTAATTATAGCACACTTTTTAACATATTTTTTCATAAACTAATGTCATGGAATTGATTGTATCTATTTCTCCTATGCAGCTGCATGTATATTCAAAAGCATGCTACTTTGTTTGATTTTGCTTTTTAGTATATTTTATTAATTATGCTGTTACAGGTGTCCCATTTTTTCTCCCTTCTATTCCCCTCTGCCCAGTACCCCCATTCCCTCCCTCCTGCATTCTTCCTCACTTAGCTCATGTCCATGGGTCATACATATAAGTTCTTTGACTTCTCCATTTCCTACACGATCCTTAACCTCCCCCTGTCTATTTTGTACGTACCAATTATGCTTCTTATTCTCTCCACCTTTTCCCCCCATTCTGCCCCCTCCCCCTCCCTGTTGATAACCCTCCATGTGATCTCCATTTCTGTGATGTTGTTCCTGTTCTAGTTGTTTGCTGTTTTGGTTTTGTTTTAGGTTCAGTTGTTGATGGTTATGAGTTTGTTGTCATTTTACTGTTCATTGTTTTTATCTTCTTATTTTTCTAGATGAGTTCCTTTAACATTTCATGTAATAAGTGCTTAGTGATGATGAACGCCTTTAACTTGGCCTCATCTGGGAAGCACTTTATCTGCCCTTCCATTCTAAATGAAAGCTTTTCTGGATAGAGTCATCTTGGATGTAGGTCCTTGTCTTTCATGACCTGGAATACTTCTTTCCAGCCCCTTTTTGCCTGAAAGGTTTCCTTTGAGAAATCAGCTGATAGCCTTATGGGAACTCCTTTGTAGGTAACTCTCTTCCTTTCTCTTGCTGAAAAGCACATTACTGTGTTTTATATACAAGGCTTCTTGTCAATAATTTGTCATCAGATTTTCACTGTTATACATAATGGTCCAATAAATAGCCTTGAATAATGATATAATACATGTTCAATGATATATTTAGAATGAACCTCCAATCAGTAAAAATAGTGGGTCACAAATTATATACCTTATAAAAATTACCTGGTAATTTTTATAAATGTCATAGTTCTTCACAGAAACACCAGTATAAATTTTTACTCACAATTATCTCTTTCCCTTTATCCTGGCCCATAGTGTAATAAACCTTTTTTAACACATTTACTTTTTTTTTTAAATATATATACAGTATATATGTGTGCAGAACAGATAGCAGCTAGTTGGCGGGGAGGTTAGTGGGTGAAGGGATTGAGCAAAAAGGAAAAAGGACTCATGGACAACAGGGTGGTGATCGCTGTGGGGAGCAGGGCATAGGGGACTTAATGGTAATGGAAAAATATATAATAAAATTGTATATTAAAAAAAGAATGTATGTGTGCATATAGGTGGATAGATACAGATATGCATTTGTGTACATATATATTTAGATGTACATAAACATATATACATACAAACATACAAAGAGAATGACTAAAGAATAAACCACCTTGGAACCCATCACTGAAAGAAAAAAATAGAATATTATTAGTACCTTAGAAGCTTTTATGGGCTTCTCCTGATTGTTTCTTCTTCCTTCCTCAAAATAATGACTATTTGAATTTATATCTTATATATATTTTATTGTCTGGTTCTTGATTTAGAAAAGGTATCTGTGTACTAAGTTATTCATTTGTGATATTAGTTTCATTCTTTTCCCAGTTGTTTCTGTTTGGATGTTGCTTTCTGTAGATTTTTGCCATGAAGTTGAATCTTCTGTAGTTTTGGGTTTTTCTACTGTGCTTCGAAAAATCCTGCCCACTGTGACATTACTTTCAAATCCTTTTTTATGATTAGTTTTCTTTGTTTCTTTCCAATTGCTACCCTGTCTTGAGTTTTGGAATTGGAAATCATTCCTTAGAACACCACTCCCATCTCAGAATTACACTTGATATTGTTTGTGGTGTTATATGGGGTCTTCCATTTTCCTTTTCTCAGAATCTTTGTCGGTAAAGGCCCATTGTTGAAAAACTTGAAAACTAAACTTGAGGTTTCTGGTTTACCTGATGTTATAGATGTGAATTTTTCAGAAAATAGTTAGTCATTCAGAATCTACAATGGGAAACAGCGTATTCAAATCTATCAGGGTACTTCTAGCCAGATATTCTTTAGAGAGTGTTAATACCGGCTAATATGGAAAATTTGGATGGACTCATTCAACTGAATTCTGTCACCTGAAGATAAATCACTGCTGTTAACACTTTAATGTATTTCTTTTCAATTTATTCCTCTACGAACATACACACATTTTAATATTAAAAATAATTTCAGGTTGGGGTATTTAGTGTTTTACATCCCACTGATTTCATATTATAATTTGATATAAATATCTGTGCAATACAAATCTAGATAATTTTAATACATATGGCTTACCATAAATGAGTTATCCAAGTTTTGGTTGGATCCGATTGAGTTGTTTATAATTTTGCTCATCTGTACATGTGATAGACAATAGGAGCTGGCTTCAGTCACACATAGTTCTGCTGTTTGGGATGGAGACCTCAGTAAATTGCTTTTCAAATGGAAATGGCAAGTAAGCAGGTATTGGAAGCCTTTCGTCATACACACAGAACAGAGTCAGACCAATAATCTAACATTATGGTCAGTGGTGAGAAAATCTCTTGCATTAAAAAGCTACTGGATTGCTTGAGTTGCAGTAAAAGAATAAATCTAGCTTTGAGAAGTCCATCGTGCAAAAGTGACTTGTTTGTGTTGATGGGAAGGAGCTTCTGAACCGATATTTCAGCTCAGGAACCACCCAGGCCTACGGCCAGTGAGTGTGTAAAATCCAGTCTCATTTCCAAAGAGGCCCAGCTCAGAGCTGTGCTTCTGGAACCCGACTCTGTGACGTGTCAACCAGTAGCCTGTTTAAGTTTAAATTAATTATAATAAAATGAAATTAAAAACTGAGTTCTTCGGCCAAACCGGCCACATTTCAAGTGCCCAACACTGTGGCCAGTGGCTACCACCCTGGGTGGTACATCTCTAGAACATTTCCGTCATAGCAAAAAGCACTGTCCCTAAAACTAAACTGAGGGCATATCATAAAATACACTGGGGCCAGAGACTGGGTGGGGAGGATCCTAGTAATAGGCTAGTTTTTTTGAAATGGTTTTAGTAAAAAGGGAAAAAGAAATCAAACGAGATGATAGTTATTTCAGGGTGTGCAATGCAATGCTCTAACTTTTAACTAGGAAGACTGGGAAGTAGAAATGTCAGGGAGAGAAACAAAGGACATATAAGGGGCAGCAGGTGCCAGAGGAGACACCCTCTGGGCTCCGCTGGGTTGGCTGTGGGGGCCCAGCTCGGTGGAACACGGAAGCATCAGCACACAGGATGCGTCTTAGAGACATGAGTGGATTTCTGACACAGGCGCAACTACTGTTTTGTCTTTCTAAATTTTTTGTTTGTTTTGTTTATTTTGGAAGGGTGTTTGGTTTTCATTTGAACTTTTAGTAACTGGATATGCACAAACCTATTAGGATGCTTACTCTTTAAAAAATTGGGTAAAGTTTATACTGAGTAAACTGAAAAAAACTCAGGTGTACAGCTCAAATAATTAAAAAAAAGTAGGTAATAAGTTTATGTAAAGCTACCACTTGGGCCGAGGTTCTGTCACAACCCAAGATTATCTAGTGCTCCTTTGTAGACAATACCAGGCCTCCCCAAAGTAACCACTATTCGGTCTTCTAGAATTCTACGAGATCAGTGTGACGTGTTCCTGAATGTCGCATGAGTGGAATGATAGAATATTGGGTTTATGAAGTTTTCCACGCTGTTTCTTGTATCAGTAGTTATTTTATTGCACTTGTTCTTGCTGTGAAGAACCCCATGGCATAAACAAGTCATGATTTGTTTATCCGCTCCTCCGTTGGTGGACATTGGGAGGACATTTTTAGGTATGGTGAACAAAGCCGCGGGGAACATGGTTGCACACGCTGTTGTTTGGATGGTGTATGGATTTCACTCTGATAAGTATCCAGAAATGTAGTTGCTGAGCCTTCGAGTTCTGAAATGTACAAATAATGAACCCAAACCTTCATATATGCCCACACCTTGGCATGTTATTACCTGTTGCATGACATTTATGCATATTAGTACATGCTCATGAGCGTGCTTGCAGAGATTCACAGCATTTTTAGGTGTAACATTAGCAATAGCTAAATAAAAGGAATGGCAAAAAGAATCCCATGTATCAAAAGAAAAAAACCTCACAATTCTAAATACCTTGGAATTAATAGGATATGTGGAAGATGTGTGGAAGAGTTAATAGCAAAGTTTATTCAAAACCCTTACAAGTAGGAAGACACATTCTGTTCCTAATGGAACACTCAGTATACAAATGCAAACACTCACTGAATTTCTAAAGCAATTTCAAGTGCAGTCCCTTCAGGATTTTCTTGGGATATAACAAATAGTTCTAAAGTATATATGGAATAATAAATGTATGAAAAGAGCCATTAAAAAGTATCCAAAGAAAAAAATAATAGGATGGGGATTCCCCATGGGATGTAGACAATAAATTATTGAGTCAACAGTTTGGGACAGTTGGCTTTGGTTTTAGGAATAAAATGCATATCCTCACCTCAAACTCAATAATCAATTCCAGGTGGATTAAAGACATAAGTACAAACAAATTAATCTAACACTGTGATGTGAAAGAGACTAAAGGAAAAAAACAGTTTTATAATTTTGGAATAGGAAAGGGATTTCTAAGCATGCCATAAATCCTAGATACCATAAAATAAGGTTGAAATATTTAAAACTACATAAAGTTAAAGACAAATGGAAAATGTCCCGACATATATGACAGTGTTAATAGTCTTAATATAAACAGTTCCAACAGATCAATAAAAGATGAAGAGCTCATAGAAAATTAAGAACAATAAAAGGTATTTCACAATGGCACAGATAAAAGTAGATGATAAATATGCATTTGCCATCACTAATAATGCATGGAATACAGACTTAGGTATTAAGGAGAGGATGATTGTTTTTACATGTGCAAATATTCATAGCACTTTTTTCGCCACGGTGATGAGAAGCAGACACTCTCCGAACTGTTTGGAGACAGTGTATGTGAATCCAATCTCTTTAGAGGCGCCCTGCAAACATCTGTTTACATGTGTGGGTTGGGATACAGCAGGTCCACTTCCAAGAACCCACTCCATGAAAATAACCGGACAGGTGCATAAGGATGAATTACAAGACCTCCATTGTAACACTGGTGTAGAAGGGACACTGTCAAGAGGGGAATCGCCAAATAAGTTAGGAAACATTTCATTGTTAAACAGGACATGGATGGATGGGGAAGATTCCTGAATTATACTTTGAGTGATAAAAGGGGCTCTCAGGGACACTTGTAGGTGTTTCTGTATTGAGAATTCTGGGCTAAACCATTTACACAGGTCATGTCAGAACACTGATGATCTTATATATCAAAACATTTATTTAAAATACATCTTAACAAGAGGCTGCCTTGTCACAGCCATGGCTTTTGTGGGATAATTTCCTGACTTTATTCTTCAGGGACTTTTTGAGCCTTAATGAGTCGATAGATTTTAAGCACTTTTTTTTAATCTTATGAAAATTTTCAAACATATCAAAAGTAGAGAGAAAAAAAAATTAGTCCTCACATGTTACCTTCAGTGAGTATCAGCTCTTGGCTAGCTCTGTTTTGGCTGTGTCCCCAGCTCCTCCTGGCCTGCCGGGGCTCTCTGACCAGATCCCCCAGGTCACGTGTCTCCATCCACAAATATCTCGGTAAGAATGTCCAAAAGACAAGCCAGCTCCCCTCTTAGGGTGCCCCTTTGCCCTCCAGGTAATAGCTCTTGCAATTTCTTTTTCTGTGTTTCCAAACCTACTTCATACATGTAGCTGCTTCTCTCATATGTATACACCTAGATTTCTTACAACCATTTCCTTATTAATGTGCATTTCGGTTGCTGTCATTTTTTTGCTCTAATTAACAGTACTG
Organism: Artibeus jamaicensis; assembly: GCF_021234435.1. NCBI lineage: Eukaryota > Metazoa > Chordata > Mammalia > Chiroptera > Phyllostomidae > Artibeus > Artibeus jamaicensis. The sequence continues at coordinate 20,188,398 of NW_026522056.1, forward strand.
CAATAAATATTTTTGTACAGTTCCCCTCCCCCCACATATGTTTGAACATCTCTTTCAGGGAGATACCCAGATAGGGACTGGCTGGACATATAGCAGATACTAGAAATTAAAATTTTGTTTGCCTATGATCCTTCTATGCCCTAAAACTTACAGTGACTTTTTATCTTATTCAGACTGAAAGCCAAAGTCTGGCGAAAACCTATTACGATCTCTCTCACATCCTATCACCCACCACCAGCTTTACCTCTCTGATCTTGCCCCCCACCCCCCGACTCAACCTCTCATTCTCTCTGCAGAAGTAACAAAGTCTCGTTTCTCTTCTTGCTATGCACGGGTGGCACTCCCACTGAAGCCCTGACACCGTCTTCTTGGCTCAGGACACTCACAGTAGTTCCATGGCTCTCTCCCTTTCTTCCTTCCACCTAAGTGCCAGTACACATTTTGATAGAAAAAATTAAATTAGAAAGCTGATTCTAAAGTGCGTATTGAAAAACAAGTGAACAGGGAATAAGAAAATTTAAAACAAGACTATGAAAATGATTGCTTACAAGATAATAAGGCAGTATAAACAGTAATAAAATATGGTATTACTAGTGAAAGACTATATAGAACCAAAAATGCAACAAAATAAAAAGTCCAGTAAAAGACTCAAATTCACGTAGGAATCTCAGATTTGGTAAAGGCGATGTTTGAAATCGATTAGGAAAAGATAGATTACTCAGCAAATGGTGTTGCAACAAGTGGAAATATTTAAGAAAAAATCTGTTTGTATCCATGCTTCATACTTTATACCGCAATAAATCCTGATATCAAAAAAGTATTAAAAAACCAGAAGAATATGTTTATAAGATTGGATTGTTGTTGACTCCTTAGTATGATACTAAATTCAAAAACCATAAAAAAAATAGAGATTGCTCTACTAGAAAAAATAATTGAAACTTTTTTCATGGCCAGAATTTTTAAATAGTAAATATGAAAGACAAGTGGGAAATTAAAAAGCAAATATACACCTCAAATCAAAGACAAAAGACAAATTTAGTTCATCTTTAAGAAGCTTCTTCAAATGAATGGGAAAAATAGGAACATGCGAAGACTATCACAGATAGTTTGTAGAAAAGGCTTTTCTCAATAGTTTCTAAATGTATGAGAAGATGTTCACAGTAAGGGAAATGCAAACTAAGGTTATGTTCAGATACCATTTCTTACTCATGAGAACAGCAAAAATCCAAAACTTTGACAACCTACTTTGGCAGGGCTGTAGAAACAGAGGCACTGGACAGTCGTGGTTTGTGGGACTGTGAAGTTCTCTATACCCGACCACACTGCCTTTTATGTCCTTCCTCAGGGTCTTCCGCCTGCAGTTTCTTGTGTGGTGCCCAGTTAACACCTGTTCTTTAGAGCAGAGCGTGATATCACATCCTGAAGGAAGCTGCCTCTGACCTCACGTGTCCCCTGGCTGACCTCCTGCCATTAGTGCTCACTTTGCCCTTCCATGCCAGCTCTGGTAAATGCTGTGTGTTCACCCAGCATTTGTCTTCCCCTCTGAAATTAAAAGGGACAAGCTCAGAAATCTCAGCTGTCATTTCCCTCAGTACTTGGCACCTAGGACTACAATAGTACTGCAATGAAAGAATTAACCTTTGAGTTGTGTATGCCTTTTAATTAACCTCTCTCGGCCTTTGTTTTCTCAAAAGAAAAAAAAAACCACATCTATCTGGGAAATTTCTACTATTATATGGATACCCTAAAGGGTACAGCATAATGCTTGATACAGAGGAAACCCTCAAAAAAGGGAAACTACTGTAATACTTAATTATAATCATCACTGCCAACGCATCTGAAATATCAGCATTTCCCAAACTTCAGTTGTCCATCTCTCTGTTTCTCGAGTGTTGCACTAGCTCTGCTCTGTATAAACTCTTCTTAATATCTTTCTTTATACTGATTGACTTCTTAAAATTAAATGTCTACCATAACCTCACACTGAATTAATACCCATGGAATTATTAGTTTTGTAATATATTTCCTGCAATAAATCATCATCTAATAAAAAACCTTTCTCTCGACCCACTAAAATCATTATGAGAAGGTGCTACTTGACTTGATCTTTGGAAAATGCTAAGATAGATCATCACTGGATGTTTATCATTCTCCTTCTTCGCATGTCTTCATTGAACCTATTAGAGTTGTTTATCTCCATGTTTATCTTCATCATTAACTGGAATCTCTAAGGGCAAGGATTGTGACTATAAATTCTATTGCCAGTGATTACCAAGATACTTTTCCAGAACAGCAGCTCAATAAATGTTTGCGAAGTGAATTAAATGGCTTTTAAGTGCCTACACTGATTAAGGAATATGCTAGGCAAGTTGACAGAATTCAAGGTATAATCAGACACAGATCCAAAACCAAGAAGATAACAAAATACACAAGAAATGCTTTTATGTTTCTATAAAAATGTGTATCTTCTACATTTTATATTTATACATGCATATAGAGTTACTTTTCATGAGTGTTAATAATAGTTAACATAACTACCATTCAGCCCAAAATTAAAGTTATGTCTTAAATGATGAGATGTAAATTATTAATATGTGCTTATTAATGTGTGTGTTTGCTTGACAGAAGCTTTGCATAAAATTCAAAAGGACAAAGGGTACTTACTTGCAGTGACAACTCTCCTGGGTAAAGAGAAATAATCCTCATTACCAACTTTGTGTTTGTTTGTTTTGTTTTCACTCTGTGCCCACCTGGAGGTATTCTGAGCACATGAAATTAAGATCTGATTTAAGATTTAAGGATATACTGGACAGAGACATTTCAAGAAGAGAAAATTGCAAATGCAAAGCCACTGAGGTGGGTGAGAGTGAGGAAAATGTAATGATAAATTCCAGTGGAGTAGAAAATAGTAAAACCACATTTCTGACAATGCACAGAAATGAAAATACAAATGCCTGTAAAATGTGAGCTTAATAAAACATGTTTTATTTCATTTATACTTAAAGAAAAGAACATGATAGGTACAATGTGATATAATTCTTTAACTTGAAGTTGTAATGGTCTCAAAATCTGATAACATTGTGTTAGCCAGTGTGAAGGAAAACGGTGCTGTTACACATTGTACGTTGATGGAGGGATAAATCACTGGAGCATCTATGGAAAGAAATTTGCCAATACCCATTAACATTGTAACAGCGTTTACTCTTTGATCCAGAAATTCCATTTCCAAGATGTCATCCTCTGGATACTTGCACATATGAGTGATGATCTCCATGCAAAGACATTTATTGCAACATGGTTTAAAATCAGAAAATCCTGGTGGCCAGGATAGCCCCAGTACCAGACTGGCCAAATGAATTGAAGACATCCATTCAGGGGATCCAATACCATCTTTATAAAGAAGAGTTTTTGAAACGTTAGTATGGAAGGACCCCCAAATATAGTAGCTGCAAAAAGTAAAGGACAGAAATCGTGTACAGAGTGTTCTTATTTGAGGGGACAAAGAAGGATGGCAATGGTGTGTAGGCACATACGCTTCCAAGCACAAATGCACACATCTCCCTATCTATATAAATGCATGCGTGCTTAGCTGGGCTTATAATATCTCTGGAAAACTACCAAAGAAACTGGTGAAGTGGTTATTGCCTCTGAGGATCCAAACAGGGTATCTGGAAAGATAGAAGGGAAAATTAATTTATACCCTTTTGCAGCAGTTGAATTTTACAATTGTTGAGGCACAAATGTTTGTTGAGTGCCTGCTAAATGCCTGTCATTTTTGCAGTTGCTAGAGATAAAGAACTGACTGTCATGGGCTTTATTTATACTGTACATACACATATAAAAGATGTAAAAGTTCATAGCATGAATATGATTTATATCATGAAATATAATTTTATCTCTGTACACAAATAATGAAATTGTTATAATTGTTGCTCTTTTTCTAATCTAAAACTTTGTTTTTACAATAAAATGCAAGCATTAAAATTTGTATTTTTAATGTCAATTTTAAGTTCAAGTTAACACTACATATTTAAAATTATATTTATTGGATATATTGTTTTTGTTTTTTTAACTCACCCAAGGATACATATTTTTTAAAAGATTTTAATGACTTATTTTTAGAGAGAGGGAAAGGGAGAGAGAAAGAAAGGGAGAGAAACATCAGTAAGAGAAAGACTAATCAATTAGTTGTCTCTTCTATGCCCCCATGGGCGACCAGGCCTGCAACCCAGGCATGTACCCTGACTTGGAACTGAACCAGCAACCCTTTGGTTTGCAGACCAGGGCCCAGTCCACTGAGCCACACTAGACAGGGCCCAGGGATATATTTTTATTGATTTGAGAGAGAGTGAGAGAGAGAAATACCTATGAGAGAGAGAAACATCTATCAGTGGCCTCCTGATTGTGCCCCCACAGGGGCTGCCCCTGCCCCCTTGGTGAACACCCTGACCCGGGATGGAGCCTGCAGCCTTCCGGTGCATGGGACCATGCTGCAACCAACTGAGCAACCCAGCCAGGGCTATATTTGCTGGAATATTTTAAAAACTAAGACAGCCAAAACTTAAAGTAAAATGAAAAAGTTATGGATTGGATAAAGACTGCTTGAGTTACACTAGATTTAGAAGTTGAATGAAAGTTTCAAATTTGGTGGGTTGATTCAGAGATTATCATAGCCGTTCTTTTGACAGGTTTTGTGAACCTGAGTGATTAGAGGTAACACCACGGGGAAGTAGGAGGAGCAAAGGCAGACAGACCAGTAGCATGATTCAGACCTCGGGTTGGAGGTTGAAAGGGCAAGGTCCGGATCACGATCCTAATGAGCTGAGTCTTCTCAGCTCTGAGGTGGCTGTGCCAGGTAAGGGAAAATAAACCATGGAGCTCCATTGGGGTATGTTTAGTTCAGATCATTTCAAGGCATAATCAGAAAGAGCTGAGAATGAGGATCAAGGACTAGAGGGGGGCAGACAGAATGGATTCTGAAATTTAGTTTGTAGAGTTTTACTCACCCACACACAAGGTAATTATGTAAGGACCAAGCTCAAGGCTCCTCCTGCAACGGCAGCCGTGGAGTGAGAAGGGACGACATGTGCAATAAGGGGAAAAACAAGGGCTTGAGAACAATGCACCTGGGAGATGAGTTCTGTAAGGATAATGCAATTACTGGGGTCATTGTGCAGGGGAAGGAAGTAGATAAAAGGAAAATCAGATGTGACATCGAGGCCTTTGCTTTAGAGACACATTTTGGGAGTGTTCTTTGGCTAGATGGCATTTTTGCAGAAGTTCAGTAGGGAGTTCCAAGAAAAGAGATCAAAAAAGTAAAGTGGAAATATAGATCATTATGAGGTCAAAATAGAAATGACCCGGGGATGTTCGTGTCACACATTGCTTGCAGATCAGTTACCTGAGGCTATTAAAGTACCTTCTCTTCTCGGTGTTATCAGGAAGCTTGCAGTTGCTGGGATAATATTCCACACACCATAACCATATACTGTATTGAATGTGATTGTTCTCCTTGCTCACTTGATTGAATTATTTTTTTATTTTATTGAGCTGTCTAATTACCCCATTATAATTTCTATGTGTTCCCCCAAAGAGTATTTTCCTTGTGATAGAATACAATGAAATAGCCCACAGAGATAAGCCAAGTAAAGGCATATTATCCTCCGTTTAAGTACAAATGTATTTGTATTTGTGTTAAAATTAGATTGCAGAGGGAGGTGAATTCTATTCAATTAAATCACAGAGAGGTTACAGGAATGGGGATGGAGGGAATGCTCCGTCAGTGACCTTCCAGCTGAATGCCAAAATCCAAGTAGGAGACATACAGCAAAACTTTGGGGAAGTGCCACATTCTAGAACATTACAGTCTCTAGAAAGCTGGGCGGCACTGGGTGCCTATGCAGGTGAGTTACTGGAACATAAAAGGAAGGTGGAGTTACGTGTGTTGCTAATCAAGAGTCCTGTCTACAAACAGAGAAGGCTGTGTTGGTCATATCTGAACATGGCTAGACGTTAACTACTTGGTTGTTTAGTTTAAACCATATAAACACACCAGCGATGTTTGAATGTGAGTGTAGGTTTTGCCAATTATCTTAATAAATTACTCCCGTGTTCCCGACTCAAATGAATGCCAACTTTCTGTTTGAGAGACAGAGCCTTAAGTTCATTTGGGGATGATGACCAAAATCAAAAAGGAAACAAAGAAACAAATCTTACGTCATTTAATTAAAGGCGAAATGAATTCAATGTGAAAAGCAAAATCAATCAGGAGCCCTGGAAACTGTCAGCTGGCCAGAGTCCTTTGCATGTTCTGCTTTCGCTTCTAGGAATGACTCATTAACTGCTTCCCCAGAGAAGGGGGCAAACCATCCCTGGGACATAAAAAGAGCTAGCAGTCCTATAGGCTAACACACGTGTCATGTACAAGAATGTACAGAACAGAAAGAGTGTTAGAGTGTTCCCCTGAAATTGAACAGTTGTCTCTCAGATAGATAGATAGATAGATAGATAGACAGATAGATAGATAGAGATTGAGATAGACATACAACTAGTTAGTCTATTTTGAAGATTCCCCAGTATAAGTGAGAATGCTCTCTGTAGATGCATTTTGGGAAATAAGAACCTTTAGTCAGAAGTGTGCTAGTAATTTAATTAGTTCTGTTGATCATGAGGATAGTTATTCAATGTAAATTATTCCTCTAAGAAAGTGCAATTTATTTTGTAGTGGTGCTTAGCTTCTTTATTCTAATGATGTTTATCATGAGAATCATTCCCAGTATTTGTTTTGGTTATTATTATCATGATTTGTGTCTTTCTAGAGTCCAAGTTTTTCGATCTGTCAAGTTTTCTGATTTTTGAGCTGCAGTTGTTCTGTAACAAGGTCAGGTATCCTCCTCTGGTCAGTCTTCAATTTCTAAGTCATATTTGTATGTAGATAGACCTGCCAGAGAATGCACTAAAATTGACCCACTCAAATATCAACTTAGGACATCTTATTTATTTTTCTTATAGTGAATAAATAACACTGAACTCTGCAAAAACAGTCTCTTATTCTTAAAATGTGGAGGAGTGTTAAACAGAGAGATTGCATGCAACATACCCTTGAAAAGTAATTCAGACAAATATGAAGTCAGAGGTAGGTCTTAGCCTGAATAAATCTTTATTCAAAATGGTTACTTTTAAAGCAGAAATCCATGCCTAACTTTGTCAAAGTTATTTTCTAGCATTTGTTGTGAAAGTTTATTATGTTTTCAGATATTCTCTAATCAAGCATTTATTTTATTTTTAAACATAAACGGAATTGCACTCTATAGAGTGTTCTGAAATCCGCCTTCCCTACTAACTAAATCTTGCCCAGCATCGACAGAGATCTACTTAATTGCCTTTAGTGGCTCCATTTTTTAATATTAATATTATGAACGTTCCACAGTAAGTGAGCACATCCCCTTTTGATGAACCCGGTTGTTTCTACATTTCTGTGACTGTGGATGCTTCTGCCTGAATATCCTTCTATACACATATGAACTTGACAAGAGTCTGCAGAATACTTCTTGATGTGGAATTGGTGAGGGGAAAAGAAAAAGTCAGAGTTTTAGAATGTAATTTTAAAAATGTGTTGGTATTTTGTTCTTACAATTTTCTGACACAATGGTATATTCTCAGAAAGTTATTCTGTATAGTTACTAAAATCAGTAAAATCTCATTTACAATTATTAGCTAATCGCATCCACTTACGTGAGAAACAAATATGAGTTTTGTGAATGTAGTAAAATATTTTAATGTAGATGATGAAATTACATCTGTTTAATAGTAAGGTAGTTATTTAACTTAATAGTAGGGTAATTAAATATTATATGGCTCCTAATGTGATACAATATGAAATATAATACAACTTATAAAATATACTTTCTAAAAATAATTACCCTGTAGCTCACAACTCATTTCCACATTGTAGGAAATACAGGTGATAAAGAAAGTTAAATGGCATCATGGGGAAATAATTGGACGAATCCAAGAGGTGGGATGTTATGGTGACTTGACCAGTGTCTTCAATTTGTTAATATGATTTTAAGACAAAGAGGGTCACTCCTCTAAATGAACCTCAGAGACATAACAACCAAATGTGAGAGCTTGTCATTTGTTGCATTTTGGTTTAAACAAACATCTTCAGTGCCAGAAAATAAAGGCGTGCTCAGAAACTGATAGGGACGCATCACAAAGACAGGAGCCAGCGTGACAGCGCTCCTGCTTGTGAGATTTGGGGCAGTTTGAGCACCCAAGTGAATGATGACAGAAATGTATTAGAAAAAGTGAGTAACAGAAATACATGTGTCCACCCTGGCAGAAATAAAATTAAAAGAGGAAGAGGAAAGGGAAAGTTCTTTTTTAAAGCAATGTTCTAACTAATATATATATATTTTTAATTTCCATGTTCTAACCGTTACCATAATGATTGATTCTGACAACAATCACCAATGAGCTAAAGCCACTGAATACAAGATTACTGGGGGTCATGGCTTTCACGTAGTATCAAACTCTCAGACAAAGTATAACTTATTAATTATACAGATTAAAAGTATTAAAGGTCATTTTAACCAAACAGTCAGAGTGAACTTCTCAGTAACTGGACCCGCTGACGTAAGTGTCCTGATGGGTCACCCCCAGAAGGGCCGTCACCTACGCCGAGCTCCTGCCAGAAATCCTTCACCTGATCCAGTTATGAAGAAACTATCAGACAAAAGCAAATTGAGGGATATTCTACAAAATACCTGCTCTTTAAAAAGGTTAATGTCATTAAAGACTAAAACAACAAAAACCAACAAACACCCAGGTAGCTATTCTAGATTAAAGAGGCCTGGTGACTAAATGTAATTTGTGTGCGTGTGCCATGATTAAATTTTGAGTTAGAGAAAACAGTAACAAGAACAACAAATTAGCTATAGTAAGACAAATGGGAAAATTTTTAAATGATAGTATAGTTGATTCACGTCATTGTTTGTATTTCCTGAATGTGAAATCTGAAGGGTGGTGTATGAGAAAACATGCTGGTCCTTGGGAGGTGCCCCCTGAAGTACTTAGGGACAAGGGTCATGATGCATGCAACTAACACTCAGAGGGCTGGCCCCTTCCCCCTGCTGCCACCAAAGTGTGGGTGTGTATTTGTACTTGGTATGCAGTGTATGTGATTGTGTGTCTGAGAGAGAATGAGCATGCGAATGTCACAAAGTGTTAATAACAGTTGGTGAACGCATGTGAAAGGTACGTAGGTGTGTTAGTTTGCTATGGCTCTTATAACAAATACCACAGATTGGGTAGCTTGAACAACAAAGATTTATTTTCTCACAATAGTGGAGGCTGGAAGTCCAAAGTCAAGGTGTCACTAGGGTTGGATTTCCCTGAGGCCGCTCTCCTTGGCTTGCAGGTGACCGTCCTGTTGCTGCCTCTTCACATGGCCACAGGGACCCACCCCCGGCATCTCTTTGTACATCCATATTTTCTTTCTTTTTTTTTTTTTAAGATTTTATTTATTTATTTTTAGAGATGAAAAAGGGAGGGAGAAAGAGGAGAGAAACATCAATGTGTGGTCTCCTCTCTCATGGCCTCCACTGGGGACCTGGCCTGCAACCCAGATACGTACCCTGACTGGGAATTGAACCAGCAACCCTTTGGTTCGCAGCCCACGCTCAGTCCACTGAGCTACACCAGCCAGGGCCAAATTTTCTATTCTGAAAAGAATACCAGTCTATGTGGATTAGGGCCCATCCTAACTGCCTTCTTTAACTTAATCAGTGGTTTAAAAGGCCCAATGTCTAAAAATAATCACATTTTGAGCTTCTGGGAGTTAAGGCTTCAACATAGGAAGTTTGGAGGGATGGAGTTCAGCTCATAGAAATGGCTATTCATTGAACTGTTTTTGCCACTTTCCTGTAGGTTTGAATATTTTCAAAATTAAGTTGGGAGGAAAAAAATTAAGGAATGGGCTGGTCACTGTATACTTTTTTGAAAATAAAATCATTTTGAAAGTCAGAAGTATCTTTTATGTGCTTGTCTAAATTAGACAAACCTTTTAAGTTGCTATAGGAAGGTATTTCTTAGAAAGGAAAAGAATCAACAGAAGCTAGACTGTATAAGTAAACTTCTATCCGTCAGCCTTGCCAGGGAAAGAAAAGTAACTCAAACCAACGATCCTTCTGTACCCCATCCTCTAAACAAAAACATCCTAGAAAGTGGAGCATAGGTTTGAAATTGAAAATAGAAGACTCCTCCATTCCACTTTCCAAAACGTTATTTCTTTTCAATTTATTAGTGTCTCATTGTCCAAGAATAGTCTTAATGTGACGCCCACCAGCACGATGATTCCGCCGTCAGTCACTGTCTTCACATCTGTAAGATATTTCCATGTCGTTTTCCTATTACAATTTTCCTGTTATAATTTTGCTGTAAAATAAAGAAATGTAATTGCATTCACCTTTTGTTTCTAATTTCTCTACATACGCTTCAGCCCTGAAGCTCGTTTCACCTCCAGCTGTGATTTGTCAGGTTTTGTCACTGGTGGTCATTGTCATTGTCACCCGTGTGCGATGGGGAAACTCGGGGGAGCACCCAGGCTTCGTAGACAAGGCACAGTGATTCAGGAAGCTCTGTTCATCCCTCTGAGTATGGGGTGAGCTGACGCCCCCAGACAAAACATACTCTCTTTGCGAAAATGACAGAAAACAGAGGTCTTAACTTTAGTATATGACTCTTTCACAAAGAAATCCAGAAACCACCTTGGTTTCAGACTTCACAAGCAGTCTTAACATTTTTTGGATTGTACATACAAACATTTTAATACTTCAAAAGATGAGAGGAATCTTACTGAGTTGCCAAGATATCTTTATCACATGATTCCGCTTTCACAAGAAAAGTATTCCTTTCTGATGATAAGGTTAGATGTTTTTCATTTATGTGTTTGCAGAAATAAAAGTATACATTATAATGGATATCAGCACACAAATAAGAGACTAGAATTGTTTGTGTTTAATTAATGTAGTCTTCTAAAGTCTAGTTAAGAAAAAGAATAAAGCATCTATTCTGCTTTTTTTATGCATGGACTAAAATTCAGGGTAACAAAAAATGTATTCCTAACATAGGTGTCAATCTTTATTATTCCTCAATTAGTATATTTACATTTATCTATTTTCCTCCAGACACCGCTTTAGCTGGTTTTGTTCCACAAATATTCACATGAGATATTTTCTATTGTTGTTTAATTCTAAACCCTTCAAAAGTATTTTCATATGTCTCAGGAGCTTTTTAATAGCATGTTAATTTTTAAGACATAATATTTTAAATCAATGCCCTACTATTGATTTAAAATTTATTGCCTTATCAGCAGATCATAATCTGGATGATACTGACCAACAAACTGTCTCTGTGTCCAAGTATATAGACTAATTTTTAAAAATACTTTGTGCATGCTTTAATGTTTTTTGCATGTGGTCATCTAAAATTCTTTCTATATTTAATACTTCAAAATTATTTTTAAAGGTTATCTTTTAAATTTAGGTTTACCTTGAAAATTATACTTGTTTATTCCCCAAACCTCAGAAGTATTTTGGATGTGTATTTTAATAAAAGTGCATTCAGTCGAATTTATTAGAAAAAAAGCAATCAGCCTTTTGTAAATAACCTATTGATATAGTCACCGCTCAGTACACGGTCAATATCTATAACTATTTTTAATCTGTGCCTGTCGGATTCTCACCCTCCCTGGTTCATAGCTTCCACAGCTCATGGGAACTTCAGTTTATCACTTTCCCAGCCTCTAGAGAAACATAAAGAATTCTGATCATTTTTAACTAAGGTGGGGTAGTGGAAAGCCTTCTCCCTTTTATTTCAAATAAATTCGATGTTAGTTAATCAAGTTCTAGAAAACATAGACACAACAGGATGGAAATATAGAATAACTAGATTTCTGAGACAGTGAGATTTAAAAAATAATCACCCCTTTGATCCATTCAGTCTTATGCAAGAACTAGTAACTCAATGATGTTTGCTTGTGATTAGCCGCTGGGTAATTTTTTGGGGGGGATGGTGGGAAGAGACGTGAAAAGGTGTATGAGCATTTATTCTGAGAGGTAGAGCTATTTCCTCCAACGTTTGTTCAAGTAGCACCTATTAACATGACAGAGAACATGCTCTGAGTAACCGGGAGCTGGTAATAGTGGTGTAGTTGACAGGAAGGCTATAATCCCCGGTAATTATCTCCTAAACTTAGCAGAGTGGGGATAATTATTATGTTCTTCCTTTTGGCAGGGGGATCCACTTCTTTCCTCTGCCACTGATCTTTATAGAACTGACTTTCCCACCGCATCTCAAGTGCACTTCCTACTGCAAGGTCAGCCCGTAACATTCTTTCAGGATGTTTCCTGTGAGGAGCTTAATGACATTCTAGCAGCTGTAGCTGTGCCAGAATAAGCACGAGGCACGTATTGGGGAGCTTGTTAAACCCTGTTTGGCATATGGGTTCCCATGAATTCTGCTCATAGATTGGTCGTCATCTTGCCACGACTGGCATTTTCTAATGGGGTTTGTACTCCAGTCCCTCAGTTTAATTCTAGAAGATTCAGTGTTGGGCCCTTCGTTGTAGTATCCCCACTGGAGCCCCATGATGTTTCTGAGTCATCAAAGGGTATATTAATTTATGTTATCGTTATCGTTGGAATCACCCACTTTACCCTTTCTTTTCACTGGGAAGGTCTTGGTTTCTCAGGAGAAGTCAGCCTCACGGTTCAGAGAGAAATTACAGAATTTCTTTGTTTCAATCATAGTGATCCACCGTGATGCTTCTGAGGTCAGAATCACTTGTCCCCTAGATTGGGGTCAGCAAAAACATATTTCATCTTTGAGGGAAAACAGCCAGACCGATTTTCCCTCTGAGAAAGGGTTTTAGAGTGTGAAAGCACTCTTTCCTCGTATCGTACACACACACAACTGTTCGATGATAGGAAGACAAGTCTCCCAGGGCAGCCGTCAGACTGGGAAAACCACTAGGCGGACTCTCTAAGAGACCAGCTTCGCCAGAGGAGGGGCTTTTGGAAACAGGCGAGGGGCTGCTTGGGCACACGCTCCTCGTTTTGAGCTGAAGTGCGCACTGCAGTCTGGCCGCTCTTAAAGAGCAGTGTGGCGCTGGTGTGTGGGGCTGTGTCTGCGTGGGCTGCGGGCAGTCAGTAACGTATACTCTAAAGTTGCACTATTGCAGAATGGAGGTATACACAGGTATTCATAAACTAAATTTTTGTACTGCTGGTCCTTTACAAGGAACCTTTTATTTTATGGTTACTTGCTTTTAAACTTGGTTTAGCCACTTGAAGACAATGCTTGTGGAGCAGTTTGTCCCAAATCCATTCTAAGTTATACATGGTCATGTGCCACATGACGGTGCTTTGGTCAGTGACAGGCTACATCTGTGATGGTGGTTCTATGCGATTATCATGGAGCTAAAAAAAAAAAAACCCTATCTCCTGGTGATGTCAAAGCCTCTGTGATGTCGGAGCACAGGGCATTGCTTGCGTGTTTGTGGTGAAGCTGGGGTAGACCACCCAATGCACTGCCAGTGGTATAAAAGTGTAGCACATACAATTATGTATAGTACTAGTGCTTGATACTGATAATAAATGACTATGCTACTGGTTTATGTGTCCATTATACTGTACTTTCTATTGGTACTTGAGAGTCCTCCTTCTACTTAAAGGAAAATATCTCTGCTGTGCAATGCATGCCACGTTATGCCACCAGCCTCACACATCTGTTAACCACATCTCTTGATGGCATCATTTCCTCTTGCGCTTGATTTAGTCTCCTGTTGTTTCATAATTTAGTGTAGCCTAAGGGTACAGTGTGTATAAAATCTATAGTAGTGCATAATAATGTCCTCGGCCTTCACAATCAGTCACCACCGACCAACTCTGACTCACCCAGAGCAAGCTCCATTCACAGTAAATGCCCAATAGCATGGTACCATTTTTTATTCCTTATAGCTTTTTCTTGCTGCATCTTTTCTGTGTTGCTATATGTTCAGATACGCCAGTACCTATCATTGTGTTATAATTGCCCGCATTACTCAGTATTGTGACGTAGTATATAGGTTTGTATCTCAGGAGCAACAGGCTGTACCGTTCAGCCCAGGTGTGCAGTGGGCTTGTACTGGCCAGGTTTCAGGAAGTGCGCTCTGGGATGTTCACACGATAACAAAATCGCCCGATGACACATTTCACAGGACATATCACTGTCATTAAGCAGGATATAACTTTATTTCTTTTCCAATAAAAATGTTACAATTAGCCCTAGCCGAGTAGCTCAGTTGTTAGAGACTCATCCCAATATGCCAAGGTTGTGGGTTCAATCCTGAGTCAGGGCACAGAGAAAAATCAACAATGAATGTATCAATAAGTGGAAGAACAAATCAATGTTCTCTCTCTTTCTCTCTCCCCCTTCCTCTCTCTCTCAAAAGTCAATTTTTAAAAATTACAGTTTAAAAAACAAACACAAAACAGCATTACCTCGGAACCTTGGGGCGTGTTCCTGTCACCATTCTGGATGGCATTTGCATCTGTACCAGTCATCTCTGCTGTGTCACAAACCAATCCAAAACTTTGTCCTAACAAAGTACTCATTTATTTAACTCTTGATTTTTTGGATTATCAGTTTGGGCTGGACTGATCAGAACACTTCTACTGTTCTCGACGGGACTTATTCTCACATTTGTGGCCAGTTGCTTTTTCTGTGGTCAGTCAGTGGACCCCCGGAGGCTACTTGACTCAGCTGGCTCACCCGCCTGTCTGGGAGGGGCTGTCCACAGGCAAGGTCATCTCAGTTCTCCCCGGGCCTCATCCTCGGGGCAGGAAAACCTGAGTTTGCTCACAGGCCACTACCCCCAATGCACACGTTCTGTTAACGCCTCTGCAGCATTGCCTGCTAATGTCCCGTTCACCACAGGCAGGTCACAAGAGGCCAAGTCCAGATTTAAGGGGAGAAAGCGGTCTTTAGGTTTTCATGGGAGAAGATGCCAAATCACATTAGAAAGAGGCATGCAGGAAGAAGGAAAATAATATATAGCCATTTTCGGTGACTTGGCTTGAATACTCACAAAAGTCCTGAGGAAATAAGAAAAGTTAAGCTTGGGGAATTATTCATCTAAAACCAGACACGGCAATACCTGGGGGTTGCATTGGTGTCAAACAATGTATGTCAGTCTCCAAAGGCTGTTTTATTTTTTTTTTAAACATCATGCCACCAAACCACAATCTACAATCACACCACAGTGCAATATTCTGTTAGGTTGTAAGCTCTGTCAGGAGCACTCAGGGTGCCACGCTGTGTTCATCGAGTGCCTAAAAGGAAAACGTGTCTAAAGATGCTCAACAAATGTTGGCTGAGTGAATGAACAGTTAACAGCTATTAGAATTTATTCTCATCCTTTAAAGTTATAATGGAAATACCTTAGATAAAAAGGTTTAGATGTAGCCAGTATTTTCTAATAGATGCATATACAAAGAGCCCTATAACTAGTTGTTAACTGAGATAGCTTTGAATTTAAATGAATTTGTATTTTAGAACGGTTTTAGCTTGAAGGTAATAGTGGAGAAGAGGTGAAGCTCCCACAGAGAAGAACCCCAAATAATTGCTGTAACTACGCCTCCTCCCCCTCAATAAGGCAGAGCTCACTCCCGTCCTCTTGAGTGTGAGCTGTGCCTCGTGACTCGTTTTCAAAGACTAGTGTCTGGGGAGAAGGTAGGAGTCACTTTACACAACAGAAACCAGGCAAGTGCTTCTCGGCCAGGCAACCAAGCCAACCTCATCAGCAATGTCACGCTGACGGCATGTACGTCTGGTGTGATACGATCAGAATAGTACTGATGTTCTGTGATATTTGTGATATTCTTCCCCAAATCCGTAACCCCAGTCTAATCTTGAGATGGGGAAAAACCAAGATTGAGGGGCTTTTTACCAGATACCTGGCCAGGACTCCTCCACCCTCAAGGTCATTGAGCACATGTGACAACCCCATGTACGTGCTGTCCTTGAAAGGGTCCTGGGACAGAAAAGGGGCACTAGGGAAAAACCGGTTGCTTTAGTTCTGGCTGCTGTAACAAATGGTCATAGACTGGGTGCCTTGAAAACCTCTATCTCTCACAGTTCTTAGGCTGGGAGTCGGAGGCCAGGATGCCACTGAGGTGGGGGGTTGGTGTAAGGCCCCCTCTTGCTCTGTTTTCACAGGGTGCAGAGAGCGGTCATCTGTTCGGTCTTTTTATTGGCACTGATCCTATTCATGAGGGCTGCACTCTCATGACCTAGTCATCTCCCAAAGGCTCCACCGCCTAATACTGAGGATGAGGGTTTGACCCTGGGGATTTGGGGGACACAAACATTCAGTCCATAGTACTAGTGAAGTAGAGTTAACTGTGGAGTTTAGTTAGTAGTTAACACTATCAATGTGGATGTTTAGATGTAACAAATGTACTGTATTGCTACGGGACAGGGGCCTGGCCTTGGTGGTTCTGCCTAGGGCCAGCTGCAGTGTGTGGGTTCTTGACTTTGTGTAGGGAAGGGTTCACAAAATGAGTCCAGGTGAATGTGAGGATCTGTTTTTTAAAGCTGGGGCAGAGAAACAAGAAAGGGCTTAGCATAGAAGAAGCATCAGGAGAGCCCGGGCAGGGCTGCCTGAGCTCACTGGGAGGTCAGAGGAAAGTCACTTTAGGGACAGGCTCAGGGGATCAGCCTGGGACAAGCTGCCACCTGTCCATTGCCTTATAATTCAGGAGGCCCGAGCCTGAGAAGAAAGAAGTGGGGGAAGGAGAAGGGAAAGGGACCGGCCAGGGCTGCTCCCCAGAGGGAGAGCCACTCACTGGGTCCTGTGTCTGAAGGCTTTTCTCTCTTTCTGGGAATCTTAGGGGAGGTCTTGGGGGTCGAGGGGTTTGGGTAGAATATTTGCCAGTTCTCCAGGTGTGTCTTTTCAGGGTCCTGGGCTCCTCTGATTGGTCACTGACAGGGCAGGTCTTTAGTCACTGCAGTTGGCTCCGAAGTTGCCTACCTGGTTTTGCCACATTCTTGAGCCTGTGGCTGAAACAGGGCTGAGGCCTAGATATTGTCTCCAGGGAGGGAAGACCACCGTGGGGGAGGGGTCCTTATTGTCCCACTTTGCCCCCTGCCACTCTTCAGCCCTGCCCACCATCCGCACCTGGCTGTAACTTTCTCAGCCATTGTTCAGCTCTCTGACTCAGTTTCCCTATTCTACTCTCGCCAAGGAATTTTCCTAGCTTCTTGCTATCCTGTCTCACTATCATAATGTAAAGTAGTAGCAACCCAGAAAATTGAGTGAAGGCTATGGGAGGTTTCTGTATTTTATTCCCAACTTTTCTGTAAATGTAAAACTACTCTAAAATAAAAGTTTATTTAAATTTGACAAACTATCTCAGTGTCCAAATAAAACTATAATCGCTTCAAGTTCTGAAACAGTTCATTTTCTGAAGATGGGAAAGGAAGTGATTATGAAAAGAATATATAGTGCCTTGGGCTTTACTGACACCGTGACATGTAAACCTGTCTTAAAATAATAAAAGTCATAAAAGCATTATAGAATATGACCTATTTAGGAAAACAGATCTGAGTGGAAAACGCTACCATACTTTTCAGTTTTATGACTCTTCTGAGAGGTTACAAAACCATCGGGAATTCTAATCCAATCTCTACCCACCAAAGTTCCGTGACATGGAGGGAGACTTGGGGGGCGAGGGCTGGGCTAAAAGGGGGGCTTACGTGCCGTGGTCAGTCACTTTGTATGTTTCCGAATCTGCATCGTGCACATGTGTGTATTCCCTGCTCTTAAAAACTTAATTAACAGTTGGCTGTATTTGAAAATAACCACTACAGCGAAAACCCTGGGTGGGGCTGAAAATCTGCCTCTGTCTGCCAAAAATGACAAGAATGAGGTTGATAAGCTCTATAGCCAGTAGCCAAGTAAATCAGGCCGGAGAGCAAAATGCCTTTTTATACTTGGCAGAATTATAAAACTGACACTATCTCAAAATTTGACTCGTGCCAAATAATACAAACAGGGTTTAAAAACACAAACAAACAAAAATCTATAGTCTGGGAAACTTTCTACTATGAAAATTATATATTATTGGGGGAGCAATTTGATAGTATTAGCATGGTCCTTTAGCAATAAAGTAAGTCTTTTAATATGTATTTTTATATTCTCAAGAGAAAACTTACCCCAAAATATCACCCTAATGATGGTGGTCTTTGTACAGAACACTAATGTAAGTTCTGGCTTTATGTGACTTGTTTTATAATCATGGGGTTTGGCAATTTTCATTAGCTTTTAAGTTAACAAGGAGAGTTATGGATGGGAAGATTTTCCAAATTACTCCAGGTGTGACCTTATTTACACAAAGGTTTTCCAAGACCCTGTGGACAATAACTAATATGGAGAGCTTTCGTTCATTTCTTGAGCACTTGCTAACCTAACCATACAGCTGCTGCATCTCCAGATTTATCAAGAACTTTTTGGTGATGGTAGCAAGGACGTGTCTAATCTCTCATGACTATTGGCCCAAGAGCAAACTAAGTGAATCTTGTAGAAATCTGACCTTCCTCCCCAAAAGCTAAGGGTTTCTAAGGATTTAGAATTTTAGAATGGGAATAGGTTCCAGGGCTCCATTTGGTCAAATCCTTTTATTTCACAGATCAGAATTCTAAGGGCATAGAAGTTAAATCACCAGTTCATGTTCACCCAGCAAATACTGGGCAGGCAGAACTAAAATTCAAGTTACCTTTGGATGGATATAAATATATTAAATTATATATATATATATATATATATATATATATATATACTTAAATACACCCATGTTATTCACTGATATTTCTAATAAAGACCTCCATCATGTAAAAATACTGGGGTAGAGAAGAAGTATGCAGAAATCAAACCCATTCGACAAATGAAGTCATGGGACAAATTCCAACTCCTAGGGGAAGAACGAGACACCTGCCTCACTAACATCTAGTAAGACAGACCTCTACTTGATCTCCTGACCATTTCTCTCCCACTAGTACATTCCACACATGGGTGTCTATTACCAGTGAAGTACCCCTATTCAAAAATTGACAGTGGACCATATCATTTGTGAGAGCTTTCCTGATGCCCACTGACTTTATTCATGCCTCCCACTTGGATCAACACGGCGGGATGGGGAAGTCAAGTGTAGAAGTCATGGAAAGGGTCAGAAAGCTAGAGCTGAGAGCATCACCAGCCAGTTCTAGGGGTGAAGGCCATGGGGAAGGCTCCAGTAAGAACTCAACAGTACCGAAGAATGTACTCAGCATTTTAATAACTCTTAAAAGGCTTGTTTAAGAACATCTGTTCACCAAATCCCAATTAAGGGTGCCACAGTCACCCTTAATTATATGGCTTCTATTCTGATCCATTACGCAAAGTTATTTTTGGATTTTATGTTCCAAAAATGTATTCTACTCATTCCACTAATTAGATACATATATGAATAGTGGTTTCTGAAAAGAAGATGCTCACAATGGGAGCTGTTTTTCTTTTTAAGGAAAAAGATCTGTCCAGGGTTTTTTTGTTTGTTTGTTTGTTTGCTTTTTAGTGCCCTTGCTCTTTGCTTTAACAAGAGTCAGAGAAACACAACCCACAATCTCCCAGTGGTTTCGTGCCCACAGTGTCCTGCAGCAGGTACTTGACATTTTAATGCAAGGCCCTTGACCTTATGGTTTTTATGCTTCCATTTTGACTCAGACCAAAAAACGAACAGTAAACTTACCTTCCGAATGAAAGAGCTTTATATTTTTCTGCTTATAAAAATATACATAAATCTTGCAGTTAAAAATGGAGACCTGATTCCATTTCTTTCATTTTACATGGGTCCTGAAATGCTACCAAAATCATAGTTATGAATAACGATGAGAGACTTCAAGGAATTTCTTTAAAGAGGGTGATAATGGTTGACAGGGTGAGTCTAGCATAAGAGGGCATAAGTAACCCTCTCCTCAGTGTGTTCACTGTGTAGTCGGAAAACAAATTCACACATGACTCTACATCATTAAGAGCTAAACTGTATTACAGGGACCAAGAATGCTACTAGTTCAAAGCATTGAGGGCTAGAGCAGAGGAGAATTCTTCCTCGTAAAGTGTCTTTTGTGCCTTCCTCTTCCTACTTGTCTGTTTCATAGGTTTATCGCTCCAGGAAAATACTAATTTATTCTCTCACCAAGAATACGTGGGGATGCTACAAAGAACAAAAAAGCCTTTAAAGATAATAAAAAAATATAGAAAAGATCATTGGGAATGAAGGAGTATAATTTTGTTGGATATGATAATGGTATGATTGCATTTAAAATTTTTCCTTATCTGCTAGAGATGCATATTAAAAATGTCTACAGATTCTATAATATTTCTGACAGTTAAAAATATTCCAAAGCCAGATTTTTGGTGCAATAGATGAAATAAAGGAGCAGAATGTTCATCAGTGATGACACTGGATGATAGTACAGGGAAGGTATCTGTTCTCTCTACTTTTCCATGTGTTTTAGTTTCCCATATTAAAAAAAAAAAAAACAAGAACAAAAGCAAAAACAAAAAAACCAGAAACATAATCTAGAGCAAATGTTACACTGAAATGCAAGATTAAAGTTAGCAGAGAAACAGAATGTCCTATATCATGACTCCTGTGGCACCTCTGGACTTTAGCAGTGGAGGAAACCGAGGGCTTTTCCAGTTCTCTACTTCCCTACATATTGGTGATGTAAACTCGTGTTCATAGCAGCAACCTAAAATATGAAATCATGAGAAGAACTGTGGAGACTGCCACCCGAGGGCCCGCATGGATTTCCTCTTTCTTCTGTCGTGAGAGAGACACTGCCCTCCTGTTACACCCATGTAACTAAGTGCTTGTACATGGAACAAGGGAGAAACTGGTTTGTGGCACTTGAGTGGCTCAGCTTTCAGGCTCATTCTCCCTGTCCCCTGCTAGGATAGAGACATTGTGGCAACCCAGCTCTTGCCATGTGGATGAAATCGGAGGGGCTGGAAACATTAAAGGAGGGATGACTCCTGCATCCCTGAATGACTACGTGGAGCCGAGTGGCCACTGTCATCTGGGTAGCTCACATTGAGACTCTAAAACAGAGAAGAAAAGTTTATATTTTATTTAAACTAGTGGGGAGGGGTGGTAAGGAATATTCTTTTTTATTACCACTGTTCTATGTATCTATCCATATATAAAAATGTGTATATAAACATATTCCTATAAAATTGCTATAATATTTAATGTGCAGGGAGCTTTAATTATTTTGATGTGCACAAACCTATGTATCTGAGTACTGAACATATAAGAGGACTTAATTATTAATACTTAAAGACCATTAATTACATACGCTGTATGTATGCCTTTATTTTCCCTCCTGTTTCCAAAGACATTTTAATGTACAGCAATTTTTAAAACTTCTCTTTGTGACACTATTTTAGTGATATTATTTTGATATTCATTGGATATAGAGAACTTCCAATCTTTCAACAATGTAAGTGAGGTTAGGAACCAAGTTACACATATCTTATGTTTTAATGAAACTCATTTGAAATTCTAAAGAAAGATGTTTTTTTTTTAGTAAAACCTTGTTTAATTTTGTGAAGCCTAGAGAAATATATTCACAATCTATTCTTAGTAGACAATCACACATAGATGACAAACGTTTGACATATTTTTTGGTACCGTGAGTAGTCAGAAAAAGAATGATTTTAGGAAGAGGAAAAAAAAAACTTCAATTAAAACATAATTTTAATTTTAGAGTCTAATTAGCCTTTCAACAAATATGCAGATTCTTTTTGTTTCTTTTAAAATGTACATTTAATGATTATGATGTTACAGTTGTCCCCAATTTTCTCCCTCTGCCCCCTCTACCCAGCACCCCCACTCCCTCGGGCAATCTGACCCCTTTGTTTATGACCTTGGGTCATGCAAGTAAGTTCTTCGGCTGCCCCATTTCCTGTACTGCACTTTTATATCCCCAGGGCTATTCTGTGAGTACCGATTTGTGCTTCTGAATCCCCTCACCTCTTCACCCATTCCCCTAAACCCCCCTCCCAGCTGGCAACCATCAAAACGCTTTCAGTATCCATGATTCTGTCTCTGTGCTTGTTTGCTTAGTTTGTTTTTTAGATTCAAGTTGTTGATAGATAGGTGTGTGTTTGTTGCCATTTTATTGTTCATAGTTTTGATCTTTTTCTTTAATAAATCCCTTTAACATTTCATATAGTAATGGTTTGGTGATGCTGAATCCCTTTATTTTTTCTTGTCTGGAAAGCTCTTTATCTGCCCTTGGATTCTAAATGATAGCTCTGCTGGGTTGAGCAATCTTGGTTGGCTATAGGTCCCTGCTTTTCATGACTTTGAATATTTCTTGCTAATCCCTTCTAGCCTGCAGAGTTTTTTTTTTGAGAAATCAGCTGACAGTCTTATGGGAATTGCACTACAGGTAAACAACTTCTTTTCTATTGCTGCTTTGAAGATTCTCTTTATCTTTAAACTTTGGCATTTTAATCATGATCTGTCTTGATGTGGGCCTATTTGTGTCCATCTTGTTTGGGATTCTCTGTGCTCCCCGGACTATTTCATTTCTATTTCTTTCACCAAATTAAGGAAGTTGTTTTTTATTTAATTTTCATATGTAAAAAGGTGGGTTTTTCTTTTCTATATTGGTCTTAGTAGGAAAAGTTAATTGCGTTATACTGGACTTTAATGATGATTGTATCTTGAAGGAATGATAAAATTTTAAGTCAAGAAGGTAGTGTCACTGAACAAAACTGGTATACTTATCTTTAAAAAAAATTGAAGTCTTGAGTCCCTTTTCCTTGAAATCTCTGAATAAAACAATGTGAAAAGTCAGAAGTAAATATTTTGAGGTTATTAGGGAAAGTATGGTTAAACCCCAGTGTCCATTGGTAGGGGTCTGCTAAGAAGTTATAATACATCCATAAAAATATACAGGAGGCAGCCACACAAAGAATGAGGATGCTCCTTTCAAGGGATGAGTAAGAAAGAACTATAAGAAATATCATTAATTGAAGAACATAAGGAGCAGAATAGAATATATTCAGCACTCTGTATCTGCAGGACCATACCCTCAGATTCAACCAATCATGGATGGAAAAATACTTTTTAAAAAAATATATTTTATTGATTATGACATTATAGTTGTCCCATTCTCTCCCTTCATTCCCCTGCACCCTGCACACTCCCTGCCACCCACATTCCCCCCCTTTAGTTCATGTCCATGTGTCATAAGTTCTTTAGCTTCTACATTTCCCACACTACTCTTGCCCTCCCTCTGTCTCTTTTCTCCCCACTGTCTATGCTACTTATTCTCTGTACCTCCTCCCCCTTCTCCTCCTCCCACTCCCCTGTTGCTAACCCTCCATGAGAACTCCATTTCTATTTTCCGCTCCTGATCTAGCTGTCAGCAGATTTCTCAAAAGAGACATTACAGGCAAGAAGGGGCTGGAAAGAGGTATTCCAAGTCATAAAATCCAAAGACCTACAACCAAGACTACTCTATCCAGCAAAACTTTCATTTAGAATGGAAGGACAGATAAAGTGCTTCTCAGATAAGATCAAATTCAAGGAGTTCATCATCACCAAGCACTTATTATATAAAATGTTAAAGGGACTTATCTAAGAAAAAGAAGATAAAAAAGATGAACAGTGAAAGGAGAGCAAACTCACAGTTATTAACAACCACACCTAAAACAAAAGCAAACTAAAAGAGACTTGCTCTTTCATTTGAAGTGTCCGCGGACTTCTCAGATACTTAGACAGGAGCCTATTCAATTTAAAATCAAAGACTCTTTAGAACAGAGTCATGTTTTAATCTTTACAAATACATCCTATCCATTTTTATCCAGCCCGACCCATGCAAGGAAATAATAGCAAGGTTGTTACTACACACATTTTGAGACTGTTTTAACATTTTCTGTGGCCATAGATTTTCAGCCAGAAGTTGTTATAGGGTTTCCCCCCACTTCCCACAGTGGAATTTGATTACCTACGTGATAACTCACTTGATGTTTGTCAAATACTGTCACTAGGACTTTGCTTCTACATATTGACCCATTTCTAGTTTTCCTCACTAAAAATAATTGTTACTTTCTAGTCAGTCCCAGTAAGTAAAAGAAGCCAATTTTTTTCTTCGGCAATCTACACTTAGTATAGTTAAGCTGATTGATTTTTACTGAAGAATCTTAAACTAGTTGAGTAATAACATTTTGAAGAAATTTTTCAGCACAGTTCAAGAGTGAAGATTATCAGTCAGTCTTCAGACTCAAAACTCAAATTTTTAAATTTTACAGTTTTTCATTAGTCACTAAGCCATATTGACTTTTACCTAAACATCTCCCATCTGAGCTCCTATAATAACCTGGTAACTGGTGGGACCTCCTCCAGCCTCTCCCGTCAATTCGTTCTCATCAAATTCATCTTTCTGGAAGTCTGCCTCCATTGTGTTGTTGTCTGACTCTAAACCTTTCAGTAAGCCTTCGGAATAATTTTTTAAAAGATTTTATTTATTTATTCTTACGCAGAGGTAGGGGGAGGGAGAAAGAGAGGGAGAGAAACATCAGTGTGCAGTTGCCTCTCACAGGTGCCCCCCACTGGGGACCTGGCCCACAACACAGGCATGTGCCCTGACTGGGGATCAAACCCATAATTCTTTGGTTTGCAGGCTGGTGCTCAATCCACTGAGCCACACCAGCCAAGGCTGGAATAATTTTTAATAACAGTTATTATAAAAGATTGAGCTGGTAAAATGTCAATGCATCGACAAAAAGGGGTTGGTTAAATAATTTAAAGTATCAATGGCTTTAAGGAACTAAAACCTAGATTCCTTTCTTTGCCCCCCTCACCATCCGAGTTGAGTTTGTTGGCAGAATTAACTATTTGCTCAGTTTCCTTGTAATGATTTTAAAACATGACCTCAAGTTCTTTGACACTCTTCCCTTGAAAAAATGGAGCCAAATTCCCTCTGCTTGGATGTGGGCTAGAATTAATGACTCCCCTCTAACTGGTAGAACACAGGGGAAGTCACGCTGTGTGACTTCCAAGTGCAGGGGGCGGCGGGGGGTGGGATGAAAGTTTTCACTGGGCTTTTTCTCTCGGATTGCTCGGAGGGAGGCCAACCAAGTTGTCCTGAGGACAATCAATCAGCTCGCCTGGTACAGAGGTCCCTGTGTGGGAAGGAACCAACTTGCCAGTACCTGCTTGCCAGTGTTGGGGGAGGCCAACTTGGGCAAATATTCTCTCGCCTCAGTGAAGTGTTCAGATGACTGTAGCTTCCCAGTCTTGAGTCTTCCAGCATCGGACCTAGATGTTGTGGGGCCAAGATAAGCCACCACTCCTGTGCCCCATCTGAAGTCCTGAACCCCAGGAACTGTGAGATAACAAAGGACTGATTATTACTCTTTTAAGGCAATACATTTTGGTGAAATTTACTACACAGCAAAAAAATAACTAATACAGTCCTCAAAACTCAGGCTGTTGCTGTGCTAGACAGTAAGAACTCCAAAATAATGAAGATGATTTTTGTCTTCAAGTGTGTCTGATCCTTTCCATAATCTACTTACCTTTTTTTTTTTTTTTTTTCCTGAAGGCCCTGTGGCTTTGGGCTTTGTTATAGCAATTTGACAAAGTTAAATTGTTGTAGTAATTTGTTAAATTACCCCAGGTAGGTAATTTAAAGCTCCTGGTTTTATAATTTTATTTTATACCACATATTGTATATTTTATATATGTGTAAGTTTATTTTATGACCTAATTTTATACCTTGTTATATATGTATGTGTATCTGTATATATACTTTGCAGTAAAAAGTTATTTTTAGAAGAAAGAAAATATTTTCGGGATTTATATGATATTTTATTTCTTTTTGAAAAAGGGATATTTTTATAAAGCTATGCATGCTCATTTTAAGAAACATAAGTATGAGAAATTAAATCTTAAAGGAGGATGTAAACATGACTCTTGTACAAATATAACATAAAATGAAGGAAGATTTTTTTAACTAATCAATTGAAAGAATCAGTAAGATATTACAGCCAGTTCAAAGGAGAATTCAAAGTACCACACGTGCGTGTCAAATAAAAGATGTTGTAATAGATTAGAAATAAATACAGGCCCTGGCTGGTGTGGCTCCGTGGACTGAGCACTGGCCTGCAAACCACAGGGTCGCACGTTTGATTCCCAGTCGGGGCACATGCCTGGGTTGCAGACCAGGTCCCCTGGGTGGGGTGCATGAGAGGCAACCACACATTGATGTTTCCCTCCTTCTCTTTCTCCCTCTCTTCCCTTCTCTAAAAATAAATAAATTAACTTAAAAGAAAGAAAGAAAAAAAATGCAAGAAGTAGCAGAATCACTCCATATCTATACATCAGTATTAAATTGCATCTCACTGGACACTATTTCTATGGACAAGATTAATTTACATTACTATAATTCTTTTTTTTCATGACATTGCCATTTTTTGAAGACTTGAGGCCACTGCCTTGGAGGATATCTCCAAGTCTGTATTTGTCTAGTTGCTTCCTTAGGATGAGATTCACAATGAAGCATTTTGAGAAGATTATTTTCCAGGTGATGTTGAAACTGAAGTCCTGTTGTAGGGCTGCTGCCGGGGCCCACATTTGCACCGTGACAGACCGCGCTCCAGGGCTCCCTGCTCACACTCGTGTGAGCGTGTCTTTGGTTGGGATAGTAGTTCTGGGCTTGAAGGAGCCTAACTATGAAGTGGGAAGCTTATTGAAAGTGCAGATTATCATAGATATCAGCAAACTCCAGATGTTTTAATTGAATGAATCTCAGAGAGAGCAAGGAATCTACATTCCTATTGCTACCCCAGATTTTTCAGTTCATGCTGGAAAGAAGGGCATATTTAAGAAAACACTAACTTAGAGGAAATGACAACTAGGTTCGTGGAGCAAAGCCTATGTGTATTGTACAATTTAGCGTGCATTTCCAACCTGTTCACCACAGGCTCCCTTTTCCCTAAACCACCGCAAAATGTGTTTTGCTAATTTTTTCATTGATTTCTAATTTACTACCTATTTTACCTTTGGGTTAACATCTTAAAATTTTCATTGACTTTTTCCATTTAAAAACAAATGCACATAGATTTATAATATCTTTAATGTTTATTTTCACTCAAAAAAAAGAAAGAAAATTAATTGGAGTCATCTCAACTAGAAGATTAAAATACGATTTTATTTTTCTATAGCTTTCTTCTCAAAAGAAAGATTTTAAAACGTCCAATGGATGCATTACCTATCAAACATTTCCAGAGTGCTTACTGGGTGGTAGGTGCCATGCTTTACACAAATTGATTCATTTTATCTTCCTACAAACCTTATGAGCATGTCTCCAGAGACAGAAGCTGAGGTCCCAGGTGGTTCAGTTATTCTCTCTGACTTGCAGATGGCAAGCAGTGGGGTGAGGATTTGAATGTTTGCAGGAGCAGGGATGCCGGGGGTCTTTGCTATGTATTGAAGCGTTTGAAGCTTGTACATGCGTGTCTGATGTAACGAGTGAGTTGGTGTGACCCTCACCCACAGGGTTCCCCTGAGTTTGTTAGCGTGGGCGTCCTCTTCCATCTAAGATGCAGGGAGGTGTTCTGAGCTCCTGAGAGCAATGAAGAATGAACTAGAGGCTCCCGTGGAAGGAGTACGTTCTCTCATTTCTATACGAAACCACTGTGTTTCCAACCCTGAGGACCAAAGGGAGCCCAAAACAGTTTTAACGACAGTGCAGGGATTTTGTGCCTTTAGGGGAGGTGTTCTCTCCAAGACACAGCCACTGAGGGGGAGGCCCAGAGGAGGCAGAAAGAAGGATTTTCTGTTATGTTAAAAAAAAAAAAAAAAAGAGTAGGCATACACTGTACTTCTTTTTCTCTATAAATTAAGTGATTCTCATTGTGTTATGATGGGGCATCATATACACTGATGAGCTCACCGTATGGTATAGAGCAGAGTATTATCCACAAATGCTCATATTTTATGTCACATCTCTAAAAATTTTGTATTCACATGTGTCCCATTTTGTTTTGAAATCGTCTGGTTGCTAGGTTGGAAGCTTTCAAAACCGAGTGGAGAAGAGTCCACACAGACTTAGGTCCTAGTGAGCAGGGTGAGGAGGCTGCATGAGATGTGCTGATAAAATAAAATGTGGCCGTAAAGGCGGATGACCCCATTTTACCCTCAGGTCCCAGGGTCAGGGCAGCACTCTTCTTCTGGTTTTCGGTCACTTGGTGAGTGCCTGAGATGTTGCAATGTTGCCATCCAAAAATGTATCTCACAGAGGGAGTCCAGACAAAGGTGACTGGAGGAAATTCTAAGGGTGATACAGGAACGAGCAGCAAAGCCAGTTTAGGAAGAGATGATTGCATCAGAGGTTCTCAGATTCGATGTGGTAATACAGAGAATTTGCCATGTTCAGCTTTGAGCGAGTGCCTTTGCTGCTAACAATAAACTACCAAAGTTGTAAATTCAGTTGTGTATGAACTAGGGCAGTTATTCCTATAGTATCTTATTTTCTGAATTGCTTTAGTGGGAAATAAAAGTTTCTAGTAGTACATGGGCCTGTGGAAAGGATAATTTTCTGGGTTGTGTGGTGTGATCGTAACGGTTTGCCGTTTTCATCCTCAACCCTCAGTCTCCAACACACTCCTACCTCTCTGAAAGTTGCTGTCCCTTATCTTTTCCCTTTCCCTGCAGATTAGAGACTTAGAGGTTTTAACGTGTTAAGTCAGGTGGGAGCTACAAAGTTTCCACAAAGTGAGTTGAAGTTTAATGTTTTGGGGTAAGTTAAAATTTAATTAAAAAATATTACCAGGAGAGGATAGGCCTCGGCAGGGAATAGCATTGGGCAGTTGGAGAGCAGCAGGATTATACCTGGGCCTGTGGGCGTGACGGGAGTCGGAAGAATACTGATGAATAAAGGCTATCCGAGGCCAGTCACCTACTCAGCATCCAGGACATGGAGCAGACCCTGGCTCTAGGATGAATTCGAGTCACATCTTTGAAATACGGCTTTGCAAAGCTTCCTAACTTTCAGTTTTCTGTTTCTTGGTTAGGAAGTTTTTCAAAGAAAAAACAATACATCATATTTAATGTATTTAAGACCAGGTAGAAGCATACATTGACATAGTTGGCCAATATATAGATTTATAAAATTGGTATCATGCCAAGATGCTATTTTTTCAGCAGGATATACCATTTTTTCCCTTTGCTACTAATTATTAAGGGTTTAATCTCTGCAGAATTTAATGTTAACTTATAGCTGTGTTTATGGTAGAGATGACTTTTGCCTAATAAAAAAGGTAACGCAAAGATTACTGTTTAATGCTATGTAAGACATTAACCAGATTTTACAAAAACCTAACCTACCAGTTGTGTTCTAATGTTTCTTTTCCTACATCCCCATGATTACCAATTTCCTACATCCTTTTGGAACTCTCATAGTGGTCTTACCGATTTCCTCATGAATGAGTGACATAATTTTTTGACAAATGTCCAGTTTATATATTTTATGAGGGCTATGTTTTCAAATGTTATCAACGGATTTACTGGTATATGGACATTAGATGTATTATAAATATTTTAATAAATATTTTTAATAGATAAATAATAACAAGAGAGAAAAGGAAAGAATTACTAACCTAAGGCAGCGTCATCTCTTCTAAGCAAAGGGGTGGGGGGACTAGCACACTATCTTTTTTCAAAAAGTCTTCAGTCTCATGAATTTTGCATTTTTTCTATCCAGTTGATAATATCCATATGTTCATAGGACCCAGAGCAATGAATAATCTAAAACTTTCATGAATTACTAATTTTTTCTATCTCAATCTCTTAGATAATTTATTCTTCATTTTTCCTCAATCTTGAAGAAATGTTTTCATAAGAGATCACTATTCTTTCATAAGATTCATTTTCACGGCATATAGCACCAAGTAGTATGGACTGCGGGCCCTTTACATCCTCGGTTATACCCTCGGTCAACTGCAGTGTGAACTGTTCTATTAAGACGAGGTACCTATTTTATCCACCAAAGCCTGTCTTGTAAGATGTCAATGTACTTTGAATCATTTAAAAATAAAATAGCATTGAAAGGACTTTGTGTACTTTTCTGTGTACTTCCTTTCCTCTAATAGCTGTGTATTAATAATGTACCGAGAGTAAACAGACATAGATCTCAAACTGCATTAGCCTTCTTGGGTAGCCATAACAAAATACCCCAGCTTCAATGACAGAAATGTATTTTGTCACCATTCTGGAGACTGGAATTTCAACATCGGGGTGCTGGCAAATTTGTTATTGGTGAGACCTCTCTTTCTGGCTAATAGGCATCTTCTCGGTGCGTCCTACGGTGGCATGTGTGGAAGAGAGAGTTCTCCAGGGTCTCTTTTTATAAGGTCACCAGTCCAACCCAGTCAAGACCCTACCCTTATGACCTCATTCACCCTTAATTACTTTCTCAGAGGTCCCATATCCAAATATAGCCACACTGAGAATTAGGGCTTCAATGTATGAATTTGGGAGGGATACATTCAGTCCATATACAAATAATTAAACATGTTTTTAAATACCTGCCTTCCATTCTTTAGGTTTTTTGGTAATAAAGGGAAAAAAAACACTAAAAACTTATTTTAAAACATCGGTAAGTTTTTATTAATTGTAAGTATTAGACTAAGGTGAGAGTAAATATTTACATCATTTGCTCTTCTTCAACATCAAAATTAATGACATCACATTTATTTCAGTGCTTAACTTTGATGGTGCATTTTCTACATGTGTAAGTTTTAAACCAAATGGAAGATAACACTTCATAAAAATGGGGAGATGAGCCCAGAATTTTTGAACTACTTTATTAGGAGGTAAAGAGAAGTGGTTCAAGCATACTTGTTTTCTGAGCACATTAAATATTCCTCTTCAAACTGCCTTTCCTCCAATCAATAAATACTCTCATGATACAAACCTGTACCTACCCTTCTTTACCTCCTGAAACAGGTACTTAGCTTTGCCCTTGGCTTTAACACAGAGCAAAGCTTTGTTAAACAAAACCAAACCAAGGTAATGTTTACACTCACCGGGAAATAGTTACGAAACGAGCGCAGTGAACACAAAGCAAAGTGTATGACCTTGTTTCTTTTTCATGATAAAACAAATCTTGTTATTGTTGTTGTTGAGCTTGACCTAAACACAGACATAAAAATTTAAATGATCCATCTATTCTAAGTTTTAAAAGTTCAAGAAATCAATAAAAACAAAAAAATGGATAATTAAAAAAAGATTAATATCCTGGAAAAGGTAAGCATAATATAGAGGATTATTTTACTTTTCAAAAGTATTACCTGCTTTAACAAAACCATTAACTGAAGCATTCCTTTATATCCCAATCCACTTAAAATTAAAATAAAACATAAGAATGATAAACATCCAAATTAAATGTGCCAGAAATGAACCTAATGTATAATGTGTGGCTGTCACATTCAAAATGACTGAGTGAGTAGAACAACAAATCTGCACCAAATGTTGTGTCAAGCCTGAACATCCATTCAAGTTTTGAGAATTAGGAACAAGCTGCTCTAAACATCTCTGTACAGGATGCTGTGTGGATACAGCTCTCCGCTCCTTCAGGCACATACCAAGGAGCACAGTAGCCGAACTGAATGGTGAGGTTATATTTAGTCTGGTAAGAAACCACCAAACTAGATTCCAAAGGGACCGCAGTGAGTGACAGCAGCGCTTTTTGCTCCACGTCCACGTCAACCTTTGGTGGTGCCAGTGTCCCAGATTTTGGCCGTTCTAATAGGTATCTTCATTCTCATCTCTGTGATGACATATGGCGTGGGCATCTCTTCATATGCTTATTTGCCATCTGTGTATCTTCTCTGGTGAGGTGTCTGTGAATGTCTCTGGCCTGCTTTTTCAATCCTTGATTTGCTTTCTTGTCATTGAATTTTGAGTTCTTTGTACATTTTGAAAAACAGTCCTTCATCAGATCTGTCTTTTGCAAATATATTCTCCCAGCCCATTGCTCGTCTTCTCATCCTCTTGATATTGTCTTTCTCAGATGAAAGGTTTTAGTTTTAATGAAGTCCAGCTTACCAACTTTTTTCGTGGGTTGTGCCTTTGGCTTTGTATCCACGCATTTCCACACCTTGGGTGTTTTCCTATGTTATTGTTTGGAGGTTTATAGTTTTGTTTTACAGTTAAATCTGCAATCAATTTTGAGTAACTGTTTTTGGAAGAGTATAGACTCTGCGTCTAAATGTGTATTTCTTTTTTTTTCAAGTTGTTTTTCTTTTTTTTTTATAATAAATTTTATTTAGTTACTTTTCAAGTACATTTTTTTATCTATTTCTCCCATCCCCCCCCCCCCGCCCTGTCTCCCCCCTCCCTCCAATTTCCCCCCCCCCCAGTCCTCATCCCTGTGTCTTTCATACTTGTTCCTCAAAATCCCTCCCCCTTTTTCCCCTTAAATTCCCTTCCCTCTCCCCTCTGGTCGCTGCCCACTTGTTCTCTATTTCAATGGCAAAATTCCAAGACAAAGAGAGAATCTTAAATATAAATGTGTATTTCTTAAAAAATAAATGGATATACAGTTGTTCCAGCAACATCCATTGAAGAGACTGTCTTTGTTCTATTGCGTTGCCTTCAATCCTTGTCGAATAGCCATTGACTGTATGTATGAGGGTCCATTCTGAGCTCTCTGTTCTGTTTCATTGGCCTGTTTGTCTATTCTTTCTTCAATGCCATGTTTTTGTAATTATTCTAGCTTCATAGTAGATGTTAAACTATGGAAAGTGTCAGTCCTCTGATTTTGTTCTTCTCCTTCAATACCGTGTTGCCTGTTCTGGGCCTTCTGCCTCTCGATATGAACTTGAGCGGTAGTTTGTCAGACCCGCAAAAGAACTTGCTGGGTGTTGACTGGAGTTGCACTGTATCTAAAGATCAAGTTTGGAAGAACTGACACCTGGACAATATCGAATCTTGTCACAGATATGGAGTATTTCTCCACCTATTTAGTTCTCTGATATTATTCATCAGAGTATTATATTTTTCCTCCTATAGATCTTATGCATATTCTGTTAGATTTATACCTAAGTATTTTGGTTTGGGGAGTTCTAATCTAAATGTTATTATGTTTTTAATTTCAAATTCTGCTTGTTTATTGCTGCTATACAAAAAAGCAACTGAGTTTTATATATCAACTTTGAATACTGAAAACTTGCTATAAGTGTATATTTAACTGCATATATTTAATAAAAAAACTAGTGTACACATATAAAACAATGATATATTAGCCATCGCAGAAACAAATGCTTGAACTTTTAATGAATCATAGCTTAGTGGAGTATATTTTACTGTGGAATATATTTTATCATTGAAAATGGAGAGTATCATTACCTCATTGGTATTGTGTATGCAGTCATGTACAAAAAAAAACTCCTCAAATGAGAAAGTGTCTTTTATTTATTAATATTACAGTAATTTGTTTCTCATTGGGTTTTTACCAAAGCATGGAATTTCACTACATCTGTGGCATATATTTGGGTACAAAATATGGGGAAAAGTATATTTGAAATACTGTCAGGAGATTTGGGTTGTATTCCCATGTCAGAATCTGTCCGTGTGCCCAGTAAGAAATCCCTTTATCCTGCTGTGCTTCTCGGAGTGAGGATGTACAAAAACAGACGAGACAAGGTCCTCTGTGGAACATGTCCTATTACACTATGCTAATAATTATAATAAATCTCACCATCACTGGAATTACAGTACCCCCATCTACATCTGAACAAGGGCAGCAGGAAATAACTTCTCCACGGGGTAGTCACAGAATCTTTGTGAAGGGGTCAGAATGGGAACTCGTCTTTAAAAATGTGGATTTTGATAACTCATTTGCAGTTTTAAAGTCTAGCCACTGGGATACTGTGTCATGATCATTTGAGAGCAAGGCCTTGTGTGTTCATTGGAGTGAACATGTAGATTGTGTAGTTAGTTGCCTGACTACATTTTTCATTACAGGAAAACCTTTCCAATTTCATGGTTCACACTTTCCTATAATAAATAAACAAAAGTAATTGGGGTCACCTGCTATCCTTTTGGTAATTAAATTAATTCTCTTTCTATCAAATATTCATTTTCTATCGGGTATTTAGCTGAAGAGGCATAAGTATATTTTGGTGTTTTTACTTCAAATTTGTCATTTTGATTAAATTCACATGATTTCAGTTAGTACATAAAGTAGAGACAAACTGTTAGACTGCAAACATTTCTGCAGCATTTGGGTGTGTGTTTGTTTTCTTTGGTCCTGTTTAAAGATTAATTTCATTGGTTTCCATAGTTTCTTAATCCTCCAAAACTGACCATAATAAAAAATAAGAAAACACATAAAGTATTGTTTAAAAAATTTTTTACACATTGCCTCTAATCACTCACAAATTTCCTATGACGTAGGAAATGTTATCACCCTCATTTTACTTATAAGACCCCATAGTAGAGAAACTCGCCTGAGACCACCCAGCCATTAAGAGACAGAAGCAGGATTTAAAACCATAGTCTGGATGAAAGCCCTATTGGAACTTCCCAGCTTTGCTAATGAAATGGCTGAGCCTCTGTTTTGAAAAGGCCAATGTTAAATTTGCAGAAATGCCAGATCATTTACATAGTTCAATGCAAAATAACTAAAATGTGATTTAACATAAATGGTCATAGAATCTATGGAAATTATTTTAGGTTTTACATGTGGTATACTTTTACATATTGTGCATCCTGGTCGGTTTCAAATGTAATGGAAGATCAGAAATAACTTTGTTTCTTCAAACTGTTTCTTTAACCAGAGGTAGGCAGACACTTATTATGGCATTAAAAATTAGAGGTTAAATTCTTCATTCTTATATTTGCAAATTGCCTGTTTTTGGAAAAACCAAAAAACCCTCATATCTGTGTAGTGGCCTTAATTCTCAGACCCTCCCACAGTGTCCCATATATTCTAAACACAAACACAATGAAATAAGACAAGTGTTACTGTTTGCATTTTACAAAAGAGAGAATGGAAGCACAAAAACTAAGTGCATTATTGCCCAAGGCCACACACAGCTAGTTAAAGAGAAGGGTGGGCTGGAACCTAATTCTCTGCATTCTCAGATTCAGAACTCACTGTTCCCAGTAGAAACTACTGTTTTTGTTGAATGTCTTCTATGGTTTTGTTTCATTTTCCCTCCCCTCCCCTCCCCTCCCCTCCCCTCCCCTCCCCTCCCCTCCCCTCCCCTCCCCCCCCCCCCCCCCCCCTCCCCTCCCCTCCCCTCCCCTCCCTTCCTTCCTCTTCTTTCCTTTTCATGGCACCAGTTTGGGCCATGGATGGGCAGTTGTTGAAGCTGGACCAGACTGACTGGATCAGGAGCAATCAGAGTTCAGACTGATGTTCTAGATGGGAAGATCCAATAGTTGGTCAATCCCAGAGACTCTTTGTTTCCCCAAAACAAAGAACTTTAGGCCAAATAAGTATTTCCTTCAGGAGTAAAAAACAAAAAAAAAACAAAAAAAACCAAACATCTGAGATCTCCTTTCAGTCGATGTTTCTTGAATGTCAACTTGGGAGAGGAGTTGATGACATTGGTTGAGGGCTTAACCATATGCCACTTCTGTTCTAAACATGTGTTAACTCATGTCATATTCCCAATAGCTCCATGAGGTAGGCATCGGGCTAACCCCATTTTCCAAATGAGAGAGAGGAGGCTACGAGGCTTAAGAGACTTGTAGGGCTGTGTACAAGCTGAAGAACCATCAGACTCCAAGTCGGGCCTCTTCACTCCTGCACTGCTGCTTCGTGGGTTGACAGCGTAGGCCCCTGCTCCATTTGAGAGTGTCTTTTGTCATTGGAGTATAGGTCCCCCTTTTTTTGTTTTCTGTAGTTCATATCCAAGCCAGTAGGAAGTTTGTGACTCTTCCTTCAAAGTAAAGAATCTGCCTGATTATGGTGCCTGAAGGACTTTTGGGAAATGTAAACAGTCATTAATAACAAGAATCACAAAAGAGAACAGTTCCATCAACCCCAGAACTCTTCTCAGATCCCTTCCAGTGAATCTTCCCCTCCCTGGTGCCATTACCTGCCCCCAAGTGTCCAGCCACCATGGATCTGCTCTCTGTCACTGTAGGTTTGCCCGTCTAGAATCCACTTCATTTCAATAAAAGCATACAATGTGTACCCTTTTGCATATGGCTTCTTTCACTTAGCAAATGCTTCTGAGATTCATGTATTATGTTATAAGTAACTCATTGCTTTTGAGTGTTCAGAGATATTCTATTGTATAAATATGCTTTGTTTCTCTCTTCACCAGTTGGTAGACATTTTGGGTTGTTTCCAGTTTGGAACTATTTTGAATAGAGCTGCCGTGAAGATTCCAGTGCAAATCTTGGTGTGAACATGTGTTGTTTCAGTTGCTGGAATAGTCACTAATGAGTCTCCCAGGTCTTATACGGGTGCACAGTAAACTTTTTAAGACATTGCCTAGTTTTTAAAGTTGTAGAGTTGCATCATTTTCCATTTCTGCTGGTGATTTTTAGATTGTTTCTGACTCTTGACAGAGCTTAATATTGTAAGTCATTTTAAATTCAGCCATTGTAATAGATGTGTAGTAAAATCTCATTAGAATTTTAATTTGCATTTTCCCAATTATTAATGTTGTTGTGCATTTTTAAAATATTTACTTGCCATTCATATAGTCTGTTCATTGGTGCATTATCTATTCCTATCTCTTGCCCAGTGTTTAATTATGTTGACTGTTATTTTATTATTGAATTACACAAATTCTTTATGTTTTCTGGATTCAGGTCCTTTATCAGATCTATGTTTTGCATATATTTTCTCCCAATCTGTGGCTTGTCTTTTTGGATTTTGTATCTTTTGAATTTTGATGAAATGGAATTTTCAATTTTTTAATAGTTTGCACTTTTGGTATCTTACTGAATAAATCTTTGTTATAAAATGAATGCTCCCCAAACTGATTCATAGAGTCAACAAAATTTAGATCAGTCTTCCAATAGGCTCTTTTGTAGAATTTGTGAAGTTGGTCCTAAGATGTACACGCAAATGTGAAGGACATAGAATAGAAAAACAATTTTGCATAAGAACGAAGTTGAAGGCCTTAGATTCCTGGAAGTCAAGGTGTGCTGTAACCTAGACTATTGAAGACAGTGCTGTGTTTGTGTAAGAATGTCACAGAAATCAGTGGAATACTGGAGTGTAGAAGGTGAAGGAATTAGCCAAAGAACATACATGTATAACCCATAGACACAAACGACAGTGTGGTGATGGCCAGAGAATGGGGAAAGCAGAGACTGGGGGGACAAAAGGGGGGGAAATGGGGACATCTGTAATAGTGTCAACACTAAAAGTAAAAAGAAAAAAGAAATTAACGGAGTAGAATACATTCCAGAAATAGACTGACAGACACACACACACTCACACACAACTGATTTTTGACTAAAGTCCCAAGGTAAAGCAAAAAGATAATCTTTTTAACAAATACTGATGAATAAGTAGATATCTGTAGTTTAAAAAAATAGAAAAGAAAAGATACTCAGCTTTTAGCTAATAGCCCAAACAGATGATCTCAACATGGGTCATAGACCCAAATGTAAAAAAGAAAACTCTAAAACTTATAAAAGAAAACATAAGGAAAAAAAATCTTTGTGTTCGTGGGTGAGATCAAAGCAGGGGTTGGCGAGCTACTACGTGCAGCAAAACGCAGCCCCCTGCCTTCTGCTAAGGTTTAGAGACGTACAGTCAGGCGCCTTCACGTACGTGGAGCCCATGGCTTTCAAGTTAAGCTCAGGGGCCGAGTTTAGTAGTTGCAACAGAAATCACTTGGGCCATAACATTGAAAATATGTATAGTCTGGCTCTTTACGGAGAAAGTTTGCTCACCCCTGGGCCAGAATATTTTAAAGGGAAGCACCAAGTTTACAACATTCAGAGACCATCTGAGCGCCAGTAACATCTTACATGGTTCTCTGAGACCCTCCACCAGGGCCCCTCCTCCTGCATCCGCTCTATTCCTCTCCCCCCGCCCAGCCCCCCGAGTTCCGTGCCATCTCAGGGCTCCAAGGCCCACCTACGAGTTCATCCAAACTAGTAAGCCACTCTTGTCTTAGGGACTTTGCCCTGGATGTTTCTTGCGTGGATACTCTACAGGGACCCGCTTGGCCCTGATCTATTCAGGTCTCGGGTCAAATGTCTTTGAAATGATGCCTGCGTTTACCATTCTTTCTCCTGCGTGCCTCAGGCCTGCCCACTCCTCCAGGACCAGTTTCAAACCAGTTCTACTTTTTTCTCCCCTGCCCCCCCCCCACCCCGCTCATTTCACGTAATATCTTCTAATGTTCACCTGAATTTACTCCTTTAGACACTGTTCCCCAACTCCCACCTTTCCAGGAAGGAAGCACCACAGGGTTGTTACCCGATAAGGCACTGAAGGGGACTCAGTGTCAGGCATGCTTCTTATTCATTTGAGCAGATGTAGCCTTAGCTGAGACATTTAGCTAATCCCTAATGTCTGCTTTGAGAGAAAAGTATCATCCCTACATATTATGGTTTTCCATAATCATAGCTCCCGCTTAGTACACGTGTACTAAGGGATCAGGCGTGGGTGGCCTAGAGCACAATAGATAGTACATTGGATGCCTAGGGATGAAGGGTCAGGTTAGAGACCCACATTATCTTATTATTTCACCCTCATGATCACCCAGAGTCATAAACTGTGATCACAACATTACAGAAGAGGAAACAATGGATCGAGATGCTTGGTAGTTTGCTCAGGTCATGTAATTCATTAGACTGCAAACCAAAGATTCAAACTGGAATCTTGGTTGGTGATTTGCTGACAGTGACAAGTCCAGTTCAGTTTCTGATGGTCCAGGTACACTAACTTCTAGCCTGTAGTCCAGGGATACTGCTGGCATCACAGGGTGGCCACCTGGGCGTCAGGCAGAGCCTGACAGGGGCCACACCGTTCTTAAAATATGTGCGGACTGAGTCTCGCTTGAGATTCTCTGATTTCCTCATATTGATACCTACAGAATTCAAATATTAATTTCAAAGTGTATACTACATTAATTATTAATATATTAATATGTTAACTACCTATTTACTGGTAAATTGATTGTATAGTTTCCAAATCTTTTTTCCAAAGCCCTTGAGGCCAGTTGTGGCTCAGTGTACAGAATGGTTTTTAGGAACATGAGATAATATGTACACACACACCAGTTCTAAGGGAGATTTGGGACAGCATTTTATAATTATAAAATTGTCTGTAGGAAAGTGTATTCATGTCCACACTTAATGGGATGAATAATGGTTGTAGAAACCTATGCCTAAAATTTGCCACAGAATGAGGTCAGAGAAGTTCTCGTCCTAGTTCTTTGGCCTGCTAGAGGTGTTTCCTTAGGCAAATTATTAAACCATTCTCTGCCTCAGTTTCTCTCTCTGTACAAGTGGAGGTTAATGTGGCACCTACATCCTAAGATCATGAAGATGTTTGAATTAGTACAGGCATGCATGGAAAAGATTTAGAATTGAGTAACTGAACAGTTGAGTGTTTGGTAAATATGACTACTATCATGTGGGCACCAAGGAAGGCAGTGAGAACAGGCACCTGGTTTGTCTTAGTACGACATTTGAGTATTCAGTTCTCTGTCAGAATTACAAAATAAATTTAGCTCTTTGTCATATAGAGCTCTTGTCTCGTTTATCTCAATTTATAATTTATGGGATATGAAGAATAACTAAAAGAGTGATTTTAGGATCGGTTTTTCTTTTAGAACAGTTTCCTGACTTCATTTTGATTCACAAACCATCCAATGTGCTA
This sequence comes from Artibeus jamaicensis, assembly GCF_021234435.1. Lineage (NCBI taxonomy): Eukaryota > Metazoa > Chordata > Mammalia > Chiroptera > Phyllostomidae > Artibeus > Artibeus jamaicensis. Next base: position 20,228,367 of record NW_026522056.1, read on the forward strand.
CAGAACTATGAAACCTGCTTCTCATGATCTAATCCCTGTCTGTGTTAACATAATCTATTACTTATTTTTATACCAAATTACTATTATCTTTGACACTTCAGCTTAAGTTAGTGCCTTCTGGCCAGACCAAAAGAAACTGATAAAAGTGCTTTCAGAATTTTAATGATGGATAAAATCCTGGATGCAGCAAAAACTCCCCTATCTTATGATCCTGAAATGAACAAACAAAAATTAGTGTCAATTTTGTCAAAACAGCGTCCCAGGGTAGGAGCCATCTTTGAGCAATGGGATTCGGGCTGTGGGTGGAAAGGGTGCAGCCTTCCATGTGTTCCTCCTTCACTCCCCAGCCCACCTCTCCCAACCACATCCCCGGCTGTCCGCGGCCTCCTGTGGCTCTGAAGTTCCAGTTTCAGTGAAAATGCATGCAGAGCCTCGGTGCCTTTGAAAAATGCCCTTTAGAATACGTGGGTCCTCCCTCCAGTACCAGCAGCCCGCACTTCTACACCCAGCTCCTCCTTGCCGTTCATTTCTTAGCCTCATCCTCAAATCCATCCACAGCCTCCTCGAACAGCCCAAGTCTGGCGTCTAAGCCTCTCAGCACACTGCGCAGACTCCGTCATACTGGGCACTGGTCACAGCGTATCAAAACTGGCCGTTCACTTGTCTGTCCTGCCTAGATTGTTAAAGAAACCATACTTATCTTGTCCCATAGTATATTCCCAGTGCTTAATGCAGTACCTGGCACATGGTAGTAAATATTTGTTAACTAAATAAGCCTGTGAGAGATTCTCCATGTGAAAAAATAAGGTGTAATACAACTACCTTATAGAATTATCATAATAAAATAAGATGCTGGGTATGAGTATGCTTAACGTATCACAATGCTTAGCAGGCAACAGACATTTAGGAAATGCTAGTTGAGTATGAAATCTGCATTTTCTCTGAGTCACAATATAACAATTTTTTTAAATTTTATTGTAGATTCATTTCAAACCACACATATTATATGTATTAATTTTTTTTGTTCCTTATATGGTTGGTTCTTTTCTGGAGGTTTATTAAATGAATAGGAAAATATGCTGAAAAATTAAATGCTCTTTTAATAGGGCGGTATAACTCTGACTGATCTTTTAATTTTTGAACACCTCAAGCTTTTGTGCAAATTCATTTCACTCAATAGAACCTCAAAGCTTTTTTTGTGAAGCACATTTTCCATGATATCCTCACTAAACATATTTCACAGAAAATTGAAGGCACAGGTGTCCTACTTGTTTGCAGTTACAATACAACTTACCATCTTCTTTAGATTTCTTAATAGATCATTGCAACCATAAGTATGCACAGAATGCCCCTTCACTCACGAGTGTGCCCTGAAGCTGCTGGGTGTTGCAGAACAGGGTATACACACAGTCTCTGGGTATTTCCCCCCAAATGACTAATGAATGACACAGGAAAAACAGTGGCTTTTCAGTTGAGAAACATAGTGAACACTACTTTAACCACATGCTCAAAAATAACTTGGCCTTGGAACAAACCAACATGAGGTATAGTTAGATATAATGCACAGTGAGGTCTATACCATCTCTATGGTTATCTTTCTGCCAAAAGTGTACAACTTTAATCATAAGGAAACAATAAATAGTCAGTACTCTTAAAAAATGTCAAGGTTAAGCAACACAAAGAAGAGCTAAGAAACTTTTCATTATTAAAGGAGACTACAGGCCAGGAGAGCGGTCATGGAATGTAGCACGTGATTCCGGCCTGGATCCCCAACCCCAGGAAGAGCAGACGGACATGGTAGTGAGAAATACATTCCCAGGAAAATTGACAGACTTTGAAAGGGATCTTGGGTAATAGTTTTATCAAAGTTATCTTTGATCATTGTAAATAAATATTCCTTTTTTAAAAATAATTAAGCATTTCTTTTTTAAGGTTTTATTTATTTATTTGTAGAGAGAGGGGAAGAGAGAAAGTGAAACATCAATATATGGTTGCCTTTCACGTGGCCTGTACTGGGGACCTGGCCTGCAACCCAGGCATGTGCCCTGACTGGGAATCGAACCAGCGACCCTTTTGTTTACAGCCCACACTCAATCCACCGAGCCACACCAGCCAGAGCATAAGTAAATGTTCTTGTTCTTAGAAATACCCGCTGACATATCCAGGGATAAACTGATCATATATTTCTAACTTGTTTTCAAATGGTGAGAAAACAAAGACAGTGAAGGAGGGACAGAAGCACAGAGTGAAGGTGACCAAACGTAAAGGGTATATGGGACTTCCTGGTTCTAGTTTTGCAGCTTTTCTATGAGTTTTTACTTATATCAAAATAAAGCATCACCCCAAAATGCCCTCGTCTGAAATAAACATCAAATGGTATTAGATATCCAAATATAATGGGTAAGTGGGTGATTATTTATTGGTTATCTTGAAAAAGTTAAAACCTCTATCAGTTGATGAGTAATTAAAAAACCGCAACTTAGTGACCTCAAACGAAAACAATGAATGATTTTTTTCTTTATGACCCCGCAGGTAGACCGAGTTCAGCAGGGCAGCTTCTCTGCCCCACACGCCCGGGGGTGGGGGGGTGGGGGGGTGGAGGCTTTCCTCTGGAGCACCCAGCCTGAAGCTCGACTGTGGCCATTCCACCACGGACACTCATTCCCTAGGACTTGGCTTTGTTCAGCAGTTGTCTCGAGCTTCTCTGTAATTAGAAGCTGGCTCCAAGAGGGACAAAAGTAAAGCTGCTTGTCCTCTAAAAGCTGGACTCAGAAGTCCTAAATGTCTCTCCTACGCCATCCCATTATATGAAGCAAATCACAGCACACCCCACTTTCGGGGGCTGAGGAAACAGAATGTACTCTTTTAAAGATGAATTGATTTCAATAAGTGAGAGAGAGACAGAGATAGATTTGTTGTTCCATTTTGTAATGCACTCATTGGTTGATTCTTGTACGTGACCTGACTAGGATTTGAACCTGCAATCTATGCATATTTGGGACGATGCTCTAAGCAACTGAGTACCCAGCCAGGGCCACAATCCACTCTTCCTGTGAGGAGTAGCTCGTGCTTAAACAGGTGCAAAGAATTGTTGGCACCATGTTGGAAGGCTATCTTATCACAGCGCCAAAATAACTCATTTAAATAGCTCTGAATGTACTTATCTATGAGTAACTTAGAAATATTAGCATATGAAATAAATGTCAAAATAATTTAATTTTCAATAAAAGGTAACCTAATGCATTGTATATTGTATTCAGAACAATCATTTGTAGTTGTAGATTAGATGCAATTTATTATAAATTATTTTTTTATTATAGAAATGTCAGATAAGGTGTTTTAGCTTGAGCCTCTCTCAGGTCTTAAACTAATTTGGTTCTTGTCAGGCACCAGAAGACCATTTGAATAATGAACTTTTGAATAAAAGAGGGGAAAAAAAACAGTGATCTCTGCCTCAGATATTGTTGCATTGTCCCAGAACAATAGACTTGTGTTGAGGAATTCACTCAATTTCCATGCATTCATTCCATTTTCCCTCAGCACTGACCTGCTAGAACCATCTGTATAATGAGTACCTGTCATTGCTTCTATCATAGTCGCTGCTCCACCTGATAAATAGTATCCTGCTAAACTTTAGTCAGCCAGTCGCAAGACCTCCTGAAACCTGTAATTTTTTTAAGTGTTCTGCTCTCTCCACTTGAAATCACTGCGCACAAGCTGGCTGAGAACACTTTTTAAAGGTCTTTGGGTTCCATGCAGTGAGAGGACCATAATTTGATGTCATTTAAATTTTCTATCAGTGATAAATATTACAGAATTCTTATCAATGCCAAGGATATCTGTGGCATTTTCTTCTTCATCCTAGGAGTCCTGATTTCTTTTGTATATTTTAATCTTTGTTATTGAAAACTTAACACATACACAAAAATAGAAAAAATAGTATAACATTTCCTGTGTACCTATTACTCAGCATCAACAAGTATCAACATATGACAAATAAAATTTTATCTCTACCCCTTCACTCTTTCTGGATTTTTTATAAAGCAAATTCTACTTACTATGATTTTATCTATAAAAGCATTAGTGTGTATAATTAAAAACTAAGGGCTTTGAAATGATTACAACTATAATGTTATTTTTGCAGCTGGAACAATGAATAATAATTTCTAAATATCATATACTGTCTAGTTAGTATTCAAATATCTCTGGAAATTTCAGAAATATCTCTTTTAAAGTTGATGTATTCAATTATCTACCCCCTCCCTCACCACTTCTCTAATTGATGATGATTTAGCTGACTGTACCTTGTAGCGTTCTTTAATATGTCCCTATGGACCCATTTTTTTTTTTGAGTGACAGGGATATGGGGATAATAATTAGACTGAAAGACTGTGAATTATTTGACAAACCAGGAACTACTGGTGATGAGGGTACCAGAGGAACAGAATAGAAGGCAATGTGTAATTGTTTGTGTGAGTGTATGACAATAAATGAGAATGATCATCTAAAATTAATCAGTCAAAAAGCCTTATAGCAACATCGGTTACACTACAATATGCACCTCTGATTTTAAAAAGTTTAATAGTGGCATCTTAGTGACCTTGGGGTATTTTTATCATTGATTCTACCATCTGCGTATTTCTACCATTTCTACATATCCATCTCCTCTATCCTACTTTCAAGTACCATCCTTCAGCTGTGCCTTGATTCCTTGCAAACAATTCTAAAAATCTGTGACAACCCACCCAGAAAACTTGTCATGGCACTTCTGTTACAAAACAAACAAACAAACAAAAATTGGCTAGCCTTTTAAAGTGTTAATTTATTTCTTTATACTGTATTTGAATCTGAATGAAATTTTGTTTCTGATAGAACTAACCAAAGTAAGAATTCTTGTTTTTAAACCTACTCATTTAATGTGTAGGTTTTTACCTTGGAGATCCTGGAATAATCATTGTGTTTTCTCTTTTTGGAATAAAACTGTCACTTTAGGATAGATTTTTATATATGCCACATTCAATCTGTTTTGATATCTTTGTTTGAGTGAAGTATATGAAGAAAATCCAGCCTCATACAGATAGGTGTTGGAAAAAGGAAGAGAATTTTAATATGCATTTTAGATAATGGTAGATATTCTTTGAACTTACACCAAAACTCTATAGATTTCATTTTTTAAGAGAACATTATTTAGTTATAGTTCACATACAATTATAGGAGTGGGTTTTTAAAGATTACCTATGTAATGTAATCTAAAACTGTGCCCATGAACTTCATCTTATCCTTTGAATAGATCCTTTTTCTCATGCACAGTTTTGTAATATGATGGACTGGCCATTTGAAGAATATTGGCTCACTGAGTTATACCATTCTTCCAAATGTTGACACACTTCATTAGATGATATGAAAATTAACTCTATGAATAGCGCCATTGATCCCCTCAGAAACTGAAGTGTGGGCACACTGCCAATTTCACAGTGATGGATGCAAATTTACAAAATTCTAATTTTCTCCTGGAATCCCAGATTTTATCATTGACAAAAAATATACAGTTGTTTCCCTTCCTGTGGCAGGCTTAATCCATTCATATTTGAGATTATGTCCATCCTATATCCAATTCTGAATGACCATCACTTGTCTCTCAGTTGTTTTCTTCAAGTAAAATTTATGTTCCGTAAGAAAGCCAGCCCATTCAGCTTTCAAGTTAACTGCTTCCATAGATGTGTTCTCTCACACCGCCGTGGTACTTCAGTTGCGTCCATGGTGCTTTATGATACCTCATTTCATCAGGCAGGATAGTAAAACGTGCGCTGGAGGGTGGAGACTTAATAACATTGATTATTTTGATGGCTCCATCAAGACATTTTGAAATCAAATGGACTCTTGTTTTCTTTGACACATGGCAGAGGAGAATGTAAATGTTCTGACTACCGGTGCCATAGGATGCTGCTGCCTTGCTTTGTTCTTCCCTGCAGCCTAACTCACGATGGCTTGTGCAGCAGGAGTGTAAGAACCGGTGCAGCTTTTGTGAGTGCTTTGGAGAAGAGTAAAATGGAAAGGGAGAGTAGGAGGAGTCCAGGCAGAGGATGCGGGGGTGGGTGTTCATTTCAAACAGAGTAATCAGAAAAGACCTTGATGAGAAGATTCCAACTCAGCCAAGACTTGATGGTTATGGAGTGAAAAGGGCAGATATTGGTTGCATATTTGGAGGAATCTTCCAGGTAGAAGTAATAGGCAACAGCAAATGCAAAGTCCCTGGAGTGGGAACAGACCTGTAAATTCAATGTGGAATAAGGTCAATGGCAAGAGGAGCCTGGCTGTACAAGATTAGATAAGAGGATCATGGGTGGGGGTGGAGATTTGAGGTGGAGAGGAATGGACATGCTGAGTCTGGGCCACATAGAAGATATTTAAGTGGAGATGATGAGCAGACCACACAGACTTGAGTAACTGTATCATCTGTGGAGGATTTGTAAAGGCCAAAGCTGGGTGAGGTCACAGGAGAGCAAAGGGAGGAGCGAATGTGCCAAGACCGAGTCCGGGGGCAGGACCTGAGCCAAGGAGACCAAGGAGGGTCGGCTTGCAGGTCGTGACAGGCACATCGAACAAAGGACTCATACCCCTCTCTGAAAAAATCTCTTCGAAGGAATTTTCTCTCTCACTTTGGAAAACTGAATATATCTTTTAGAAGTCATCATACACATATCCACAGAATGAACAATCCACTTTTAATTGTCTACAGAATGAGCACATTTTTTTCTCCAAAAGACAGAACAAGAATATTTATAGCAGCCTCATACTGGAAGCTTCCCAAACGCCATCAGCAGTGAAACGTGCTGTTCGAGAGCAGTAGAATGCTCACCTGCTGGGTGAAGATGGGTAGTTTCTGGAAGGGGTGAGCAGGATACCAATGCCTGGATGATTTATAGATTTTTTTCTTTACTAAAGGCTTTGCATTAAAGAAGTTGAGGAGGCCCTGGCTGGTGTAGCTCAGTGGACTGAGCGTGAGCCTGCAAATCACACGATCGCAGTTTGATTCCCAGTCAGGGCACATGCCTGGGTTGCAGGCCGGTTCCCTGCAGGCCAGTTCCCAGCAGGGGACGCACGAAAGGCAACCATACATTGATGTTTCTCTCCCTTTCTCCTTCCCCCTTCCCCTCTAAAAATAAATAAATAAAATCTTAAAAAAAAAAAAGAAGTTGAGGAATGAACAAATAGTTCTTATTCTAAAGAATACCTGTTACCTCTTATCAATACATGTCCTAGAATTGACCTTTCCAAAGTTCATTCTTGGAACCTGTGGTCAGTTCCTGCCTACCTACCATAAGTACTAGGCACAGGGGATACAAAGGTAAACAGATTTTGTTTCTCTTTCTTCATGCAGTTACAGTGCAGTCTATTTGCTTTGAGGAAAGAATATTATGGTCACCGTTTCACACAGGCTGAACCAGAACTTACTGAGGCTCTCTCTGGGCCAACCGTTTTTTAAAACTTCCTTTCAACTATTTTCTTGATCAGGAAGTCCCATTGTCCAGATAAAATTTTATATGTAACAATGTCCTCTTCTCTAGAGGCTAAGGATGTCCAATTTTCCAGTTTCTAAGGTAAGATACGAAATTTGACCATATTTAAGCTCCGTTAGAGGATGACATTTTATTGAGACCACATTTCATCTGGACTTTTTTTTCCTTGATGAGTGAGTGATTTACAAAAATGCATGCTCTACATTTCCTGCCTTTAAGACTTACATGCGACATTATCAGTTCTCCGTATTTCTTCCAGCAGGTCATTATCATCTTCAAATGTAAGAAGCAGACGTCCGATCAAATCCGGTGCTTCCCCTTTATTGTTCTGTATGAATAATTAGCCTTTCTAAGTGCTGACATCAGGAAGGTTTGGGATCCCCCTTTCTTCCAAGGGAAAAATAAAATGAAGAGTAGAGCCGATGCTTCTATAGGGTTTTCTTTTTAACCGCTTTGAAAGACAGTTAAAATAATAAAATACAAGCATTAAAATGCAAAACTGTTGATTCTGAAAATTATTTTGTGTATTCTTTGGTGGCGAGGATTTTATTATTGGCAGGGGTGTCCCTAAAGTAATCATGTGCTCTCTCACAATCATTTCGGACAATCTGGTCACCCATCTACTTTCGTTAGTCACATGGGAACATTATAAATCAGTTTATATGATCTTTGCAAATGAAACTTGCTGGATGCCAGCTGTGGTAATTTCTGTTAATTATCATCCTTAAACCTCATTCTTTCCGTAAGACGTGCACTTTATGACTTTTTTTATAGTTTAAATTGTGCTGCTCATCCTCCTACAGGTCTCCTGCAACATTTTTGCCCAGGTTGATTTATAAGGTGACCTTGAAACAAGGAGAGGCATTAGTCGACTTCCGTTTTAGTAAATGGCTTGTCAGCTGTCTTACAACTATGATTATTTTTTTGACTGGAACAATTTCTAGATCGCAGGCCTTTAAATTCTTAATTATTTAAAAATGTGGCTGAGCACTCTTGATTGTATCCATCTTCTATACAAATATATAAGAGAGAAGCTGCTAGAAAGAAAACAGCTTTGATCTGTTTTTATTTTGATTTTAGATATTTTGATTTGGTCATGAACTTGTTAGTCAATTAGGAGAGTTGGAAATGGAGTAAAATAATTTTAGTTTAACTCGTTAAATACTATTTTCCCCTGTTTTGTTTACTTAATGTGCAACACAGAGTTAGATGATCTTAAGAAATCCATGCCTTTTTGGAATGTGAGTTCCACATTCCTCTTAGCTTCCACAAATTTGATTAAGCTCACTGTTCACAGGGAGTTTTTTTTTCAACATGCACAATTACCGTTTTAAAATAATTCTCATCTTAAGCGCAACTTACCTTGTAGTCTCTCCTTGCTTCTCTTCCTGTGTTCCCAGTTTTCCCCTCCCTTGATGACATCACAAGCTGGCTGAAAACGTGAGGACCATTCTAGATGTTTCCTCTTCCCATGCGTCACTGTGGTCTTGACATTTCACCTAAATATTTCCTTACTCTTCCTTCTCTTCTCTCTTCCTTCATTTGCTGCGCTTTTCGGGGTTTCAATGCTCCTTACTTTTAAACTGACCCGTCTCTCTCCAGCCTTCCCCCTTGCTTCCTGTACGCTCACATCCGTGGGTCACACTGAATGTGGTGTTTGATACAAATTGCACATCTGAATTTATTGCTCTTCTGATGAAACTCATGAATTTTTTTAAAGAAAGAAGACTTCACCAAAATGGTTCCTTTCAGCTGAAATTTCCAGTGTTCGTCTTTTATTTATGCTTCATAATTTGCCACATTTCTTGTAAATGAACTTCGTTTTTACAATGAAAACAGTGAGCAATGAAAAAAACGCACTATAACTCTGTCACTCCCCTTTTAATGACTTCAGGGTCAGTACATGAGACATGAAAGCTCCTAAGGTCAGTATAAAAGCCCCTTTAGCTTCAGGCCCCCAGCCCCTCTCGGGCCTGTCCTCTCGCCGTTCTTGCCTTGCAGTCATGCCCGCCTGTCCGGTGCTGTTCTACGCCTCCCTGCCTCTGCTCCTGCTTTCCTCTCACTGGAGGGTCTGCTTGCATGGCCTTAGCAAAACCCCACAGACGCAGTGGCTTGAACAATGGGAATACTGCATATTTTCTCACATTCTGGAGACTAGAAGTACGAGATCCGTGTGCTAGCAGGATTGGTTTATGCCAAGGCCTCTCTCTTGCACACAGCTTGCAGTCTTCTCATGCAGTTTTCATGTGGTCCTTTTTCTACAACTTGCATCCCTTCACCTTTTTCACCCAGTCTCTTCCCTCTCCCCCTCCCCCCCAACAGCTATGGGTCTGTTCTCTGTATCTATGAGTCTGTTTCTATTTTGTTTGTTAGATTATTTGGTTCACTAGATTCCATAAAGAAGTAAAATCACATTGCATTTGTCTTTCTCTAACTGGCTTATACTCTCCAGGTCCATCCACACAGTTGCAAGGGGTAAAATTTCTTTCTTTTTATGGCCACATAGTATTCCACTGTGTAAATACACCACAGCTTTTTTATCCACTCATTTACCGATGGGCACTTGGGCTTCTCCCAAATCTTGGCCATTGTAAAAAGCACTGCAGTGATCATAGAGGTGCGCCTCTTCTTTCAAATCGGTGTTCTGGGTTTCTTCAGCTATATTCACACATGTGGACTTTGTTTTAATCAGACATGTCATCTCGACAGCTGCCTGCTTTTCTACTCCCCAATCCACTTTTTACTCTCCCAAATGACTTTTCTAACAAGTGAGTTTGATCGTATTACTTCCTTAATCCCTTTAATGCTTCCATTATTGACTACAACCTTCTAACTTTTTTAAATGATCTATAAAGCCTTCAGAATTTGTTTCTCACCAATTTCTGCAAGGTTCTCTCTCTTGTGTCCCTCCATACCCCCAGTGAGATAAATTTTAGTGGCTTTCCAGTTAAATACCCCATCTAGATATACTGAGGTTAGCTGCTCGGGAAATAAGTGGATCCTCAGCCAGAAATCTAAGCCAGATCTTAGGTGAAAATGAAAGAAATCACTGGAGCTTTTTCTCAACTCTGGGTCCTGAAATAGTGATCCCTTAAACTTGTGACCTGCGAAAACAAGCTGTAGTGTGTTGTCCTCTTGCCTTTAATGGGATCTTTAAATGTCCCAGTCTCATCTCATTTTTACTGCGATGTAATAAAGAAAGAGCTATGTGCTCATGTGTGGGTCAATGTTAAAGTGGAGTGTGACCCTTTAAGGACAGTGGTGGCAGCAGCGGTAATTAATGGCATTCCTCCCAGGGAGGTGACCTGGCTCAGGATGACAGCACCAGTTTGGTGAAGAGAAATTGTTCCTCCCAGGTGCAGCTTCTTCCTCCACCAATCTTTACGGAGCCCGAGTTTTAGTTTTGTAAAGGGAGCTGCAGTTTTTCTCAGTCCACAAATAGATCAGTCTCTGCTGGGCTAGGAAGAGGGAACCCCCTCCCTCCTTGTCCTGACTCTTACGGAAAATATTAGATCCAGTATATAAATTGCAAATGAGAGTCAACAATTCCTTTTGAATTTAGGAATAAGCTAGTTCTATAAAACCTGTGGGTATGCATATGTATGTATGCGTACATAACACTTACACCAATGTAAAGCAAAGACTAAAATTCAAATAATAAGTGTGAAATGGAGCTTGTTATCTATTGTTGCATAATGGCTGACCCCAAATTTAAGTGGCTAAAAATAGCTATTTTATGTTCTTGGCTTTATTGAGGTAGAGTTGAAAAAATTGTAAGATATTAAATGTACATGGTGATAGACATACACATTTCAAAAGATTCCTGCCCTCTAATTATCTATCAGTATACCTATATCTATATATATAAAACATCTGAGTTCTCTCTTAGCCAATTTCAATTTTTCAACAGTGCTATCAGCTATAGTCTCTATTTAAAGAACAATTATTTTGTTCATCATTCTGTGGGTCAGAGATTTGGAAAGGGACCATCCAGTCTAGGTAATTCATTTGTCATCACCTGGGTGACTGGGGCTGATGACTATTCCAAGATGGTGCCGTCCGTCACTCATGCCTGGCACCTCACTACTGTTTGGTCTTGATCTCTTTGCCTCTTATCCCACAGGTCTTGGCATGTGGCTTGAGTTTTGCCTAGGATGGTGGTCTTAGGGTTGTCATAGTTCTTAAATGGCAGGTTTCTAAGAGAGCAAGGCAGTAGCTGCCAGGCATCTTGAAAGCTCGGCCAGGAATGGGCATAGCTATTATAGCATCATTTACACCATCCCCTACTGATCAAAGCATTCACAGACCAGCAGAGACTGAAAGCAAAGGGAAACAGAGCCCAAATCTCAATGGGAAGAGTAGCAAAGACTTTGTAGCCATCTTTAATCTGCCCCAAGTGTAATACCTGTTAGGGACACATACTTGGTAAAAAAAAAAAAGATTTCTACTTACCCAACCCATATAGGCAAATGCCACATCCTCAGCAATTTACAAATGTATTGGTTGCCTTCGATAAGAATTGGGTGTCACTAAATATACTGTGTATAACTTTAGTGTTGTATATACTTAATGGTCACAAAAACTGAAATTCTCTAGTTTTATTATTCTTTGATTTGTACATGTGTATTTTATCACCAACATTTTGAATTACAGGAAGCATGTACTATGCTTTTTATGACACATACTGAGATCTTAGGAGTATTAAAAATAGTTTATTAATGCTCAGGGAATCATTCCCGCTTACTTAATACTTTTGATTTACTAAAGTCACAAAAGTTATGTTGGGTTTTTTTTTATAGATACAACTTTAACCACATGGTAAAGGGTGACTTTGTACAGGTGTTTTTGTATGTCTGATCCACTGACATCTAAGAAATTCAACCCTGAGGTCAGAGAGAAGCAGCAGAATTCCTAATAAAAACCACATGTTAACCATTAATGTTCATTTACCAAATTCTACTTAAACTCTTGTACTCTCAAAGCTAATTTCATCCAATTGCCTTTTAATTATAGTCTTTTGCTCAGAGTTGCAAATATAATGGCTTTTTAATGTAACTTGCACTGTTCTGTGTCCAATGTAGGATGTAATCATGCAATTTATTCAGTCAGAGCTAGTGCATTTGGTAATTAAAACAAGCACACATGAATTTCCACACATGCATATTTGGTAGGAAAGAAATATATGACAAATGTGCTTTGGATAGAATTCCTTTGGGCTAAAATAGGAGAGAAATCTTATGTCTACCGATATATGTTATTACAATGTATGTTATAGGGTAAAATGCAAAAACCAAATATGACTTTGGGAGGCCTGTGCGCCTATTGCAGAATAAGATAAAAGAAACTAATGTAAGAATGTCAGTGGTTTCGCACATTTTTGAGACTCATCCATCTTGGTGGATATACTTCTCAATGCAGGTTAGTTAGTTCTCCATTTTCCAAGGTGAGCAGACCCTCAGTCTTCTGCCTCTCTTCCAGGAAGATAGAAATGACCCCCCCCAAAAAAGGCAGTGAGATTTAAGATAATTTTCACTAATAGAAATAAACAAGTATAAGGTGATTCTAATTAGGGATTCAATTTATAATCACAAAAATAAGGTAATCCCTGTATTAGAGCTTTAGTTGTTTTTTTTATCGGCTATTTCTGGACAATCAACTTTTCCCCCTTTTCACATGAGTTAACCAGTTTCTCTAAATTTCCTTCCACAGTGTATAAATATACTGGATTCTAATCCATCCATCAAAATCAACTTTCCTCTGGCTGTACTGCTCTTTTCTTGCCTTACAGCCAAGCTTCCTGTAAGGATATTTGCACATTTTCTATTAAATAGAGGTACCACAATTTATGCAATTTGTTCCCTTTTAATGGACATTTACATTATGAATTTATTACTAATAAAAATGTTTCAGTTGACATCCTTAAACAAGTCTCTTTGTACACAAGTGCAAATATTTTTATAGAATTAAATTCTACAGATGAAATTAGTCTGCAAGAATGAAGTTAAAGGTTGAACTGTGCACCCCCCAGAATTCCTGTTGAAACCCTAATTCTCAGTACCTCCAAATATGACCCTATTTGGAGCTAGGATCTCTACTGAGGTGATCACGTTAAAATAGGGCCATTAGGGTGAGCTCTAATCCATGATTGGCTTCCCTGCAAAAGCAAACCTGCATGTGAGCAGGCACAGCACAGATGAAAGATGATGTGAAGACACAAGGAGAGCTGTGCAAACACAGGGACGGTCACCTACAAACCCAGAAGAGAAGCAGGAACAGATCCTTCTGAGGTCTCAGCAGGAACCAGTCCTGCCAACACCTTGATTTTGAACTTCTAGCCTCCAGAACTGAGACAGTACATTTCTGTTGGTTAAGCCACCTACCTGGGGGCAGTGTTACAGCACCCCTTGAACACCGACGCAGCATGCGTGCAAAATACCCTCCCACACGTCTGTGGCAGAGCACACCTTAACCCACCGAATAGCTGCACAACTCCTGCTTCACATCTCACTAGTACTGAACCATCCATCTTTGCACTTTTTGCCACTTTCAAAGACAAATAAGTGGTATTTCTCTTCAGTGCACACTCTGAGTTTTCATACCAGGCATAGACAATTTGGGGGTTTTATTTCCTTTTTATTTGAAAAGATCTGAAATGATTCCAATGGATTGACACTCTCAAATAACCACTCAGATCCAGGTATGTTATTTCAATAGTATGACATATAATTAAAAAAAAGAAAATGATTACAAATTATATTTAACTTTTACTGAAGCTTAACTACTCATGCACTTATTGACAATCTATTGTGAACTTTTCATTCTATAGGATTATCATATGCAGCGTGAAGTATATTCCTAAAAGGCAAAAGTGAAACAATTAGAAATGACAAACTTGAAAAATCAGTTAATTTCATTTTTATAATATGTGAAATAAGCCCCTTATCCAATAATCTAATTCACCATATATTAAGAATCATGCTTTAGAAGAAAGTTCATTATCAATCTTCTTGTTGGAAGCACATTATTCTGCACACAGTTGTTTTTTTTTTTTAAACAGTGCTCTTAAAATGCTATCTCAAAGTATAGGAAAACTTAGTTACGTTAAAAAATATATACACCTTACAGAGTTGCAACATTGATTCTAAAAATCTCTCCTGAAAACAATAATCAACAAGGCATATTTTCCCCTAATCACTCTTTGGTTAAAATGCTTATCCTGTTTAAAGATTACTTTCTATCTTCTTCCTCATCACTCATTTTTGGCTTGCTGTGAGTTAAGAGGTGACTTTTCAGGTTACTTGACTGCGCAAAGCACTTCTGACAGCCTTCGAAGGCGCACACGAAACTCTTCTCTCCAGTGTGGACGCGCACGTGTGTGCGCAAATTGTAGGCCAGGGAAAAGCGTTTCCCGCACCCTTTAAAAGTGCACTGGAAAGGCCTCTCTCCCGTGTGCACCATGAAATGTCTCTTTAGTTTTGACTTCTCGGCAAACGCTTTCCCGCATTCTGCACACACGTGGTTTCGGGGACCGTGGACCAGGAGGACATGCTTTCTCAGGGCATCTCTGGTCTTCAGCGGCTTCGCGCATTCACGATAAGGACAAACGATTTTTTCTGGAGCATTTTCCTCAATTTCTCTTGCATTAGTTCTAGCAAATTCCACAAGCTGTTGAAGATCTCTGTTAGTTTCACACACGTTGTTAGCACTGGGTGTTGCTTCAGGAGGAGGCTTCTTGCCTGTCATGGGCTCAGCATATTCAACAGATGATTTCTCTCCAACAATCTGTTGAGAAAATTCTTGTTTTGCTCCTTGTGTCGTGCATGGCAAGGAACACTCAGGAACTGAGCTTGTCGTAGGAACCTGTTCAGAAAGTGCTTGCTCTGATCCCCTTTTCCGGTACTTGAAGGACTTAAGAATTATGTCCTCTTCCTTGATGCGTTCAGTAAACTCACCTCTTATAACACACTCTATGTAACAATCAGAGGAGGGTTCTTCAGCAGCCTGAGAGCTGGTCTTGGGGTCCCCATCTTCATTCCGAGAGGCCTGCATGGCATTGGGAGGTGCCTGCTGGGCTGGACTTGGCTCCTCCCCACTGAGGGCTAGGCTTCTTGGTCCATCTGTATTTGGTCCATCTGTGTTCAGCTGATGCTCCATATCGTCCTGCTGCTTCCTCCTTGAAGGTCTGTACCAGGATATAATAACCACTTCCAGGTAGTAGTGATCTGGGTAAATCTTCAGCAAGCACCTGCTTTGAGACAGTAACCCTGAGGTAAAATATACCCCAACATTAGAGCCATTGTCAGACACAGTCATTATTTTCTTCTTTCATGTGCCCTGGACATAGACTAAATCCACAACCTTGACAAATCGGGACAACATTCTAACCAACTGAGCTACTGAGCCAGGCCACTTACATGTTCTTGGACAAACTCCATGAGAGAGTAAGAGAATGAGCTCTGATAAAGGCATGGGTCATAGCCAGATCTTACCTGGGCACCCCCATATTGATCACCCAACATTTACTGTTTATGGGGTACTCACTATATGCTAGCTGTGCTCTATCTAGGCTGCTCATGGGTTGAGCCATATCAGTAAGTAAACACACAAACATACTCATGGAGTATACATTCTCATAGGCATACAAAATAAGTATTCATGTCATCTGGTATAAGGTAAAGTGCTATGGCATAAGCAAAGGAGCTGGTAGAAAAGCAGGAGTCCACAATTTTTGAATAGGTATTCAAAGAAGTGGCAGTTGACAAAAAACTTGAAGGAGGTAAGGGAACAAGATATGTCTATTTTCTTATATAACACTGTTGCAAAATTCAAACTGAATGATACTTATCAAGTGTTTGGCACAGTTCATGGCACAGAGCAAATGCTGAACGTTTACTTGTCCCAGTGTTATTTTCTTAGCTTTGTATCTGTTCTGCAAGTGTGAGTGGGATCCTGCTATATGCCATCCACTCTTCTAGACCAAGGGTGGCAAATTTCTTTCTGTGAAGGTCAGATTTAAGCTCTGTGGGCCCTGGGCTGTGTGGTGCAGCTATTCACCTCCACCACTGCGGTGCAGAAGCAGCCGTAGGTAATAATAAACCAAGGATGATGAGCCCGACTGTGCTGCATGAATCAGCTGGCAGAGGCTGCATTTGGCCCTGGGCTGTAGCTTACCTGCCTCTGTTCCAGAAGATGGGGATCGAGCGAAAAAGACATAGAGCACGTGTATTTCCCTCTTCTGTGCGCATGTCAAATTGAGACTGAGCACTTTGAGACTGAATAGTTTTCTGTTACTTGTTTAAAATGTAGAAGCAACATTATAAAATTTACCGCTTTTTGCTTCATGTGACAATTGTGTGCCTTATAAAATCTTTTAATTTTATTGTCCTCACACCCTGCTGTACGAACAAAAATTAAATGCTTTTTAGAAAGGGGGAATATATAAAAGTAATGAGATATATTAAGTTGCTACATTTAAAATACCATCTCAAGGTCCAGTGGAAGATTCTAGATATGTTCATTATCCATAACAATGGATTTTGTGGGTTAACAAATAAAAATAAAATTAAACTACCCCCAGAGGCCCTGGTCAAGTGGCTCAGTTGGTTAGAGCTTTGTCCTCATCTGCCGAGGTTTCGGGGTTGATCTCAGGCCAGGGCATATACAGGAAGCAGCTACTGAATGCATGAATAATTGGGACAACAAATCAATGCTTTTCTCTCTTTCTGAAATCAATAAATTAAGAAAAAAAATACCACCTGAAAGGATTATGCCATTTACTTTGGGGGGGAAAAAAACCCACGTAGAATAAAAACAAAGCATTTTTTCTGGCTCGTGTAGCTCAGTGGATTGAGCGTGGGCCTGTGAACCAGAGGATTGAGGTTTGATTCCCAGTCAGGGCACATGCCTGGGTTGCAGGCCAGTTCCCAGCAGGGGACTCATGAGAGGCAACCATACATTGATATTTCTCTCCCTCTCTCCTTCCCTTCCCCTCTAAAGATAAATAAAGTCTAAAAAAAAAAAAACCCACAAAGCATTTTTTCAAATGCTAAGGGGAGAGTTTTAAATATCATCATATACATCTATCTACATGCTCATATATCATATGAAAAGTATAATATAGAACTGTTTTATAAATACATTATATATAAGTGTATTATGTATACAAATTGCCAAGGGAAACATTTTAAATTTCTTCTTAAACATAATGGATATACAAATATTAAGAAGGAATTTGAAATACTTCTCTAGCGATGAAAAGGCATGTTTTGTTTTTGTTCCATGTATTTTTTTCACCAAAAGCAAATGCCATTATTATTTTGAGGTGGAATTTTTATTCTTTAAAAAAATTTTTCAATAATGGCTGATATATAATATTATATTAGTCACAGGTGTAAAATGCTGTGATTCGACATTTATATAACTTCCAAAGTGATCATCCCAATGAATCTAGTGCCCCTCTGACATGGAGGTGGTATTTTTAAATGCAGATATTTAAAAATATTTTCAAGCTGTTTATATACAATGTATATACATAATATATAATGTGTATATATACACATACACATATATACATGAATAATATGTAACCTTACACGTGTTCATATTTATTTTGTCATTTAAAAAGGTGAAATAAACCAGGGAGACTATGTCTGGGAATATTTGTTGTCTAATAAAACTTTGTTCTCATAGATAAAAACAACTTTCAAAACATTTTGTATTAATGAACATAGCACTTTTGGAGTAAAATCACTAGAAATTGGTCTAAGTTGAGTAGGACAGAACACAAAATCCCCCTCCCCCAATTAGTCTGTTTAAAATAACTCTAACTCGATTTCGGTTTTTCTCTCCACATTATCTCTTGCCATCTCCAGCTCTATTTCATTTTCAGTTAATAATGAACTCTGTCTCCAATAAAGTGCCATGTTCTTCCTTCTCAGGAAAAATGCTACCCATCCTTACTCCCCCTTCCCATACCAGCACGCAATCTCTCTTTCACACACACACAGACACCTCCACGCTGACTTCCCAGTCATACTTCAGAGCTCTGCTTAAACATCACTTCCTCAGGCAAGCCTCCCTCGACTCTCAGGCTCAATTAGGTCCCCCAGCTAAATGTTCCCCTAGACCCTTATTTTACACTGATTAAAGTCCCCGGGTACTGATTAGTTTAGGTCTGTTTACCTACCAGCTGTCAATCTATGAAGCAAGGTCCTCTTCCGTCTCAATCACTTAGTACGTTCGTCTAAGGAAATGAATTGATGGATATGCATCAGTCATCATACTGCTGATATCTGATATAGCAATCTTATAAAATTAATTTATTAGAAAGTTACCTGGGACTTTAGACAGACAATGTAGATGTTTCCAAATGTTGGCTATCAATGATGCTAAGGTATTATTATCTAGAAGGACATCACCTATGGGAATAGGGTTGAAGGAGAAGTTATTTTCTTGATGAATTTACCAAAGTTCACAGGTAAGTCCTACCTTTCTCAGCTAGATTCTTGAGCTTGTGAGGATGATGTATAAAATTGAAAAGGTAATTTATAATGGAAAAATTCCTGTTTATATGATAAGTACATTCTCTGATAGTGGAGTTAACTACAAGGAAAATGTATTAGGTAAATATGGTACAAAGAAAAAAAACAACCCTGGATATTTAGAGGGGAGGGGGATAGGAGACTGAGTGAAAAAGGAGGGATTAGCAAAAACAAAAC
The DNA here is from genome assembly GCF_021234435.1 of Artibeus jamaicensis. NCBI lineage: Eukaryota > Metazoa > Chordata > Mammalia > Chiroptera > Phyllostomidae > Artibeus > Artibeus jamaicensis. The sequence continues at coordinate 20,247,604 of NW_026522056.1, forward strand.
AAAACACCTCACAGACAGGCAAAAGTATGGTGATTACCGGAGGGAAAGGGTGGGGGTGGACGGGAGGAGGTAGGAAATAGGGAGGAGGGGATAAATGGAGATGGTAGGAGACTCTGCTGGGGGTGGTGAACACAGAATACAATACACAGATGATGTGTTATAGAATTTTACCTCTGAAACCGATGATTTTATGAACCAATATCTCCCTAGAAAATTCAATTAAAGAACATCTAGTTGTTAATGGCATGAGATTAACCTAATTTTATATTTCTCAAACTGTAATAGACATAGTTACAAGGGTGCATCTACTCAGTCATTTAGAAACAGTACCAAACATTGCTCTACCCATCTACCCTAGACCCGTCACTGTTTTTTCTGGCTTTTATTCATGTGAGACATATATGTGAGGCATGTTTACATAAGTGTAAACAAGACTCTGTTTGTAATGGGTCAATAACAGAATTGTTTCAGATTGAGAAAAATGCTATGAAATGAAACCGATTGGAATATGAGGGGCTCCTGGCTGGTGTGGCCCAGTGGATTGAGCCTACCTGCGCGAACACAAAGGTCACTGTTGGATTCCCAGTCAGGACACGTGCCTGGATTGCGGGCCAGGTCCCCAGTGGGGGGTGTAAGAGAGGCAACCCATCACAGTGTCTATCGCACAGCATATTTCTCTCCCTCCCTTTTTCCTTCCTTTTCCCCTCTCTCTAAAAATAAATAAATAAAATATTTTAAAAATATGACACCTTCAGAAAGTCTTCAAAGGCCTCCACTGGAGGGAGTTTCAAGGCTGAGACCTGAAAAACAAGAGAAGTGTTAGCCGTAGGAAGAAGTGGGAGAACGCTCCCTCCGGGCCGCACCAGGAGGGACCTAGGGACCCGCGGGCTAGAGCGCAAGGCTCCCCGGGAAGACGGAATGGTCTGGATCTCAGAGGCGAGGGGAGCCATTCTCTCCACTTTCCGAACGGATTACAGGGCTCCTTTCAAACAAACAAGAACAACTAAAACGAGCTCCGGTTTAGATTAGAGATGAGAAGATTAGTTAGGGCTGCCGTTTCGGGAAGAGGTTGCCTGAGGGAAACCTGAAAGAAAAAAAAAAAAAAAAGGAAAAAAAAATCTCTTAGGCCACTCTTCCTCCAGGGAAGACGTGCAGCCTTCCTTCCCTCTCACACGTGCATCTCCAAAGCTCGGAGGGTCCCCATGAGACCTGCTGCAACCAGGCTAGCCCCCTGCCCCCGTCTCCAGGGCCCCCTCTTCTCTGACTGCTCCGTGAGCCAACAGCAGCCTTGCCTGAGCTCCCTCTTGTTGCATTTTCTACCGTAAGGCCTTGTTTCACTGTCCCCAGCTTTAAGTAAAATATTCTCAAAATTAAAAAAAAAAAACACAAATAGACAATAAGTAAATAAATAAATAAATCCTCTTGGGCTACTTAGTAAGGTAAGAAATGAGTCGGGGGCCAGAGGGGCAGAGGAAATGGAGACAGACTCCCCCCTCCATCACCATCAGCTGGCCGGTGGACTGAATCCAGGAGAAGGGAGACAAATCGAGAACGAGGGGTCCCCGGCTGCTTTGCCAGAGGAACCAAGGGGATGGTGGCCCCACTGCCGAGATAATAGAATAGAGGTGTACTCTATTCTATAGAGAAGAGAGGTCTACTCTCTTTATAACAAATCATGTCAGCATTTTAATATTGAACAGACCTAGCCACATGTCCCATTCCTTGTATTTATATGATTATTAAAACAAAATAGAACATGCAACTTAAAAGAAATGTCAACGAGGCATCTGCTGTCTTGAAAGAGTATGAATTCTCCTCCTTTATCTGTTTTAAAAGTTTGACCATGGTGGCTCAAGACCGCTCAGGTCAACGCAGTCTGCACCCTAGAAGTTTGCCGGCCAAGGCCACTCCCCACCTGGTTCTGGGGCGATAAGCCCTTCTGATCCGTGGTTTTCAAAACCTTTTACTTGATATCCGAGGTCCCGAACACCTCCTAACCTGTGAACTCAATCTGGCCTTCCCGCATAGCTGAACAAAGAGCTCCAGGAGGCCAGACTTACCCCTTGATACCACGAGCCACTCGATTTCCTATTCCACCTCCTTCTCGAAGGAAAACGACGAAGTCACTCTGAACGATGCTCGCCCCCAACTGTATTTAAAATCATTCCTGCTTAACATTCATCCAGGTAGACCCACCCTCCTTTTGATGGACGTATTCTAATCCGGCTGCACCTACCTTTCAACTTGGCCAGGATTAGATGTGAATTCCGAGGCACGTCTCTACCAATCTCTAAAGGCAAGGGATCCAGCCGCCCTGGGAGTCGTGGCGGGCGTGGCCCTGCTCCAGGCTGGGGTTGGGGGTGGGTGTCCAGCACATTCCCCTGCGTGGTCACCTTGCCCTGAGGGGGTCTGAGCGCAGAGGCAACGCCCCTGCCGTCACCGGGTCTCCGCCACGAGGACAAATATGTTAGGATCGCAGCCGCCTAGCGTTAGCAAGACCCAGGTGCTCAGTAAATGTCTACTGAACAAAATGAACGTAGGTGTAATCAATTTTAAGTCGTTACACAGACCCATGAAGTGAAAGTCAAGTGAAGGAAGCAGTTTTTACTGCCTCGGAAGCAGAGGTTCCTGGAAGGCAGACCACCCCTTTCCCTGGGGTTTCTCTTACTCTCCCCCAAATCCCATTTCCCTCCGCACGCGAGCCCAGATGAAGAAAAACTATTCAGGCTTTTTCTTTTTTGGATATTAATGTGACTGCTCACATCCCCGAAAAGTAACACAACCAGCTTTGAAAGCAGCGGTCACTCAGCGCTCACCGTTGGTTGTTGTCTAGTAAAGTTTAATAGTTCATATAAGTACATACACCATTAAAACAAAAACCAGATCAATGTTTAAACACCTACGTTGACTGGACTCTTGCCTGCAGTTCACATACATAATCTGGGAGCAGTATTCTCCACATTTTTTTGTCTGTTTTAGAATAAATGCCAGTGGCGGGATTGGAAAATAAAAGATAATTTCCTAGGGAGGAAATACTTACTTTTCTAAATGTATTATTCCTTGATCTCCCCTGGGGACATATTAAGTCTTCAACCATCTGAAGTCGGAGTCAGATCAAGCCTCCTTAGCGCCTTGTCCTAGAACATACTATTTGTGTGTGAGTTTCTGAAGGCAGACATTGTAGGAAGTCACCTGTCCTGCTTACTGTGGTGCGTTGCTGTGGTCTCTAGGAACTACTGCACAGAGCGGGTTTGTACCGTCCATGTGTGCCTGTGTGTGTGATAAAAATGTTAATGTTTTGAGTTTCAGTAAGCCAAAGAATCCTGGGTATAGCATTCCTTTCAAGGCTTTAAATGGCGGTACCATTAGTGTTTGAAAGTCCCTTTCCTCAATGCAGGTATGTCTCTCTATCTCTGTCTTTCTGATGATGGCAACAGTATTATATATACACACATATGTAGTCATATATACGACTATATTCGTGACTACTATGTACTCATATGCATACCTATATACACATATAGTCATCATTTATATATGATCTGTATCATTTATATATATGATTTATGTTATATGTGTATCTAGTTTATATATAGAGAGAGAAGGGGGAGACATAATTGAAGCCCAAGATCATTTCTTTCATTTAATGCTTTCATGCAGTGCCCCCCCCCCCCAGATCACACCCTGTTGTTATCACTCACATACCCTTTGAGCCAACGTGGGAGTCATCCAGAAATGAATTTGTAATCCCTGTCCCCACTATGGATTCAGTTGGGTGACCGGGTTTGTGTTAGCGTGACTGTCTGGAAACTGGAGACAACATCTTTAGAAAATGTAAGTTTACATTTTACATCCCTCCTCTTACATCAATTATTCTGCTCCCACTTAGTTTGAGTTTTCCTCCCCACAGTCCTGGAGAAGCAAACCAAAAGTTAGGGACTCATCTGTTCTCATGTAAACCCAAATCAAAGGAAATTGAATTTCTCCCAAACGATCTACAGAACCATTGAAACCGTGAAATAAAAGCGAGCTGCTTTCTGAAATGGACACAGAGAGTGATTTTTTGGATTGCTGGAATTTTAGTCACAGTAATTCATTTACCAGTAACATCATAGTCCGTTTTTAAGAATTGTTTTTCTGACAATTTATTTCAGTGTTACCAGACAACATTTTTCTTTAAAAGCTTACAAAGCCAAAGCTAAACATACACTTCAACTCACTCTATACAGACTCTCTGCCCCAGACAGGCCACTCTTCTGGGCCCTGTACCCAGGCCTCCTGGAATTTGCAGGCTGAAGGCGCCAGGCTGGAACTCGGGTGAATGCAGAAGCTCACTGGTTCCCCACAGCAACATTTAAGGAGCACCTCCCAAAATCAGATTGATAATATTTAACCTACTTAAAATGAATGTTTTATTTCTTATTAAAAATTAAAATTAGAGCAAAACTTTATGACTGACAAAATATCAAATATTTGAATACAGATAACTAAACAGTCATGCTCTGTAAGTGTCAAAATGCAGCCACTAGAATAGGGAAGGGTGAGTGTCGGTGTTATAAGAGCCCCTGATAGAAGGCTGTGACTGGATCCAGAAGATCAGGGACTGTTTCCCCAAAGCTGCTGTGATCTGAGAAAGTAAATTCTACATTTAATATTCTTTCGATGTTGCCACTTTAATGATTTCTAATGACACCGAGTGGCTTACACTTTCTCAAACAAAGGAGTCCCTGGCCATTTTCGTCCCAATGATTCTCATCAAGGGCAGTATCGCCCCCTAGAGGTCATGAAGTATTTTCGTAGAGATGTTTTTGATCTCCCAATATTCAGGCTTGAGCATTTACCTATGGAAACACATATTATTTTATTATGAATTATTTTTTCATTTATTTCTTTATATTATAGTGAGGGCATTATACTGACTTAAACATGTGTGTAGGTAGGTTAAATGATTATTAGTTTATTTTTACAATAGTAGCAAAAATGTTAGAAATATATGTTATGAAAGGGGTCATTGGTCCTAAAGGGTTGAGAAAAACTTCCCTAATCAATATACTTTCTCACAATGATTTATTGACTTATACAATAGTGTGGAGCAGTTTTAGGTCCACAGCAAAACTGAGCTAAGGTACGGGGATTTCCTGTGTACCCCCTACCTCCAGAGTGGGGTATTTATTAAAATCAACAAGCCTACACCAAAGCATCATTATCACTCAAGGCCCATAGTTTACATTAGAGTTCACTCTTGGCGTTATACATTCTATGGTTTGAACATGTGTATAATGGCAGATAGCCACTGTTATAGTATTATATAATACGGTTTCTTGCCTTAAAAATCCTCTATACTCTACCTATTTCTCCTACTCATGACTATTTCACACCATCCTCTTTTTCCTCAAACCTCTAACATCTTTTCCCTAGTCCTATTGGCTAAGTGTCTTATCCCACTGGGAAATAAAAACAATTGGGCAAGGGGACCTCTTCACCCCAACCCCCACCCTGCATCTATACCCAGGTACTTAACATTTTTTCTTGGTAATATCACTGAACTGTCTGAGGGCTTCCCCTTCACTCATCACTTGTCTCCATTTTTCTCCATCTTCAGTTTTTTTTTTCCCTCTCAACTCTGGATCATTCCCATTGACATTCAAGCACACTTGCTATGATCATGAGAATTCTTAAAACTAGTTCCCTTGACCCCATGTCTCCTTCAGTTACTTTGCTCATGCACCCCATTTCATTGCTCCCTTTTATAGAAAAGATCCTCTTCTTTTGCTACTCAAGCTGTGATCCACCAGCGACATCAGTATCACCTGGCAGCTCGGTAGAAACATGAGCTCTCAGATTCCACTCTGGACCTGTCGAATCAGGAATTATATTTTAGCATGATCTCTGGGATTCATAATGACATTCAAGTTTGAGAAGCTCCAATCTGTAGTGCTGATTTTCAATTCTTCTCCTTATATTTTTCTCTCGAATCCATTTTAATAAATCATTCCCTTCTACTCTCCACTGGAACAGCTATTTTGAGGTCACTAAATAACTCCAAAATGCTAAATCCAAAGTCAGTTTTCACTGTTCATCCTACTAAATCTCTGCAGCATTCGACATGGTTGATATCCATGCATTGTGCTTCCTCATCTTCAAGGCCATTAACACCGTTGTACAGCGTGCTCAATGCTTGGGCCTTTTTCCTTCCCTTCAGTTTTCTCTAATGATCTCATCTAGTTCCATGGCCTTTAATAATCTTTATTGATATGGTGCTCCTATTTATATTTTAAGACTTAGGTCAAATACTAACTTTTCACTGGAAAATGTGTAGATTCTCCAACAGAAATTAATCACTCTTTCTTCAGCCTGATAATTCTCATCACTTTGTATTTCTAACTTCTCACTTTTTCTATTTTACTTTGTAGTTTTTTATAAGCTTTTTGGTGACATGATCTATTTCATATTTGTCTCTCTATATATACATTTTGCTTATTAAGAAAAGCACATTTTTTTATGTAACATGTGCTCAATAAGTATTTATCAAGAAGTTTTTCCTCCCTTCCAGGAATGTATGCTGTGCTTAGATGTTCTGTGTATAGCTTGTTCATGGATTATGAAAATCTGTACCTACATACATTCTACCCTTTATCTTTAAGTCATACCTCACCCAAGCAGTCTTACATCAATTTTTCTTGTAAAAAGTTAAAAATGTAGGCAAGAGAATACATAAGTGAATATCGATTGGATTTGCAAATTGGCCTTTTCAGACACACTCAGGAAACCCATGCAATATTGCACACACTACCATTGTTTGGAGGAACACAGTCTACAGAGAAAATTGTGGAAAGTAGATTATTAAAATGCCCTTCATTCAGCTCTCCCTGGTTGGCTCCTTCTCATCATTTACATCTCAACTCCAATGGTATCACGAAGGAAGTGCTTTCCCAAATCATCTGTTCCACAGTGATACTTCCCAAACACTATCTTATTATGTTTTTTATTCTAACCATTTACTTATCACTATCTGAGATTATTTGCATTTGTACATTTTATTGTCCATCTCCTGATCCTATAGAGCGTGACCTTCATAACTATAGGAGCTTTGCTTATCTGTGTTCTGTGTTCATCAGTAAGTAGTACATGGAACCGTGCCTGGGACATAGTAGGCACTCAGTAAATATTTGTGGAGTGAATGAATAAATACCTCCCAAGACATGCAAAAACTTCTTTGATCCCGCATAGAACTGATTTATAAATCTGGTATTAATACAGCTTGGTGATGAGGAGATCAGGAGAAATGAGAAGAATGTTAACTACTTTGATAGGCTGCTGACAGCCTTTGAAAGACTTCAACAGAAGGCTTTCAAGTTTCGAAGTGGCGAAGGCTTTCGAAAATTCCTACTAAGCTAAGATGAACATATTTTACTAAGGACTTTGAAGTAGGTATGAAACAAATATTCCCTGATGGACTGATCTGGCTATTTGGCAGACATGATACTTAAGTAGGAAGTATAATTTATTCTCCAGAGCCCTTTTGAAACCCCCAAACCTTAGAAAGGGTTACATTAGAACATTTTAAAGCAGTGTGTGATCTCGGATTGGCAGCATTGACATCACTTGGAAACTTCTCAGGAATGAAAATTTTGGGGTCTCATTCCAGGCCTGCTGGAAGAGCATCTAAATTTTAATAAAATACCTAGGTTATTCATGTGCATATTTAAGTTTGAAGACTGGGGCCATAGGACTCATATCTAAGAATGCTTAAGCTGGATCCAATGAAGAAACAACTAACAGCTCTTTAAAAAAATAGTTAAGGAGGGGGGAGTATAGACCAGAGATTGAAGCTGGGGGTGGGTGTATCTGAACAGTGAGTTTAAAGGCAGCAAGTTATCCAAACAAGGCATAAGTGGTATTCATTCTCACCTCATGGTCAAAATAAGTAACTGGGATGAACACACACGCCACTGAGTCTAATGAATAATCTAAGACAGCACAGGTGTTTGTGCTGTCTTAGAGACAGCACATAGAGAATGGAGGGAAAATGAATTTACTTACTTGATTATAATGAAACCCTTTTTTCCCCCTATTGAGAGTTTTAACTCAGTGCTTAATGATGCTTCGTGACTTTCCTCCAGGCTTTTCAAGGGAGAGGGTGAGTCAGAAGGTAAAAGATTTGGTTCTATGCAATAGGTCAATGTTAACCACAAAGGGAACAAAAGGAAAGAAACAGCTTGGAGGAAGGGAGAAAAAAAGTTTGCCTGCAGTGAGGCTGTAGACGTAAGGGTTGTTGAAGTAGTCAGATTCTTACATGTATTTATATGCAAGAAGGGATTTGCTTTTCCCCTGGTGAGAAAGAACATACATCACTGTACAGATGTTATTTGGAGAGAAGAAAAGAACTGAAATTGTGTTCAAATAGACTCTGGAAGTGGACAGGGACTGGTGTCCTCACATAAAAATTCAAGAAGAAATAGATCTATGCTTATTGGCTTAGATCTGGGGAATTATGGTGATTTACTAATGCACTATATAGCCTTGACATCTTTATGAAGTCACTTTAAACTTCCCTATATTTTTAATTAGAAGTCATTTAGCCAATGCCTCTGCTCCTTCACAGAAATGGGCTTAAATGGCTGTGAAATAAAAAGTGAATAATGAGCATTGCCCTTCCCTCTAAACATTCCGGATTGACCAAGGAGAGATAATCACTCTCAGCATGTTAAAGGTTTTTCTGAAGCAGAGTTTGGAAAAACAGAGTATCACACTCCATTTCTCAATATTCCAGCTGTTTTAATAGACTTCCTGACATAGGACCCAATATAGGGCTTTGTACTCAGTACGTATTTCTTTACTGTTCAGCCCCCGCAGTGACTATAGTCAATGAGTCCTGATGACTTTGAATCAAAAGATGGTGATCACAAGTCTGGAGAGCAACCTTCAGGGGTTCATTTCACTAGAAACTTTTCACACCAATGCACTGCTGTCTTGATCTGTGGGGGCTTTGGATGGAAGGGGCAGAAGCCAGGGGAGTAGAGAGGGCTCTTTGTGGGAATAGTCATGGCACATTTCTTTCCTCTATAATCTGAACAAACTCTTACCTCTGATTGGTATATCATAATAGAAAGATTTTGTTTAGATTCATTTATTTTGTCTTGAGTGTTCTTTTCATTAATTTGAATAGTCCTGTAACAACTATAAGTAAATTTAAAAGCAAATTATAGTTGACTTGTTTTCCACTTATTAGATGCAATCCAGTGCAATGACTATAACATGGGTCCCTGCAGGTCTTAGGCATCTTAGTCTCAAAAAATTGCTTATGCACAAATGAGTAAATACATATATATTCTATGCTGTGCCTTTTTATAGATGGAATAAAATGCAATATGTGGGTTTATCCTAACCTATCCTTCACATTTGTATACGTGCTCTCTTGTTTCAAGGCCTAACTGTGCGGATTCTCAACTTTGAAGCAGCGTCAGGCACAGAAGCTAGTATCCTGTGACTTTGAGCTTCTCTGGAGCTGTCTGGTGAGATCCCCTCCACCCTAGGTTACAGTGATGATAAATGAGACTAAAAGCCACCTGCTGCTTCCTTTCTGATGTCTTTAAATTGTTTGTTAAAATTATTACAAATGTATTTTCTAAAAAGTATTTTGCATGGATATGCTACAAACAGTGCAAGGAAATAAGGAGAACCAGAAAAGAAAGTCTCCTTCCTGCCCCTGATCTCTAGTCACCCAGTTTTCACCACGAGGACAACTGATATTACTTTGTCTTCTGCAGCTTCTGAAGTCCTTCCTTGAGCAGCTATTTCTCATTTTGGCTTCCAGGAGGACAATTTATCTCAAAGGGCAATGGCCGCATTAAATGGCTGCCATTTTTTTTCAGTTGGTATTGAATCCAGAAGCAGTCTTCATGGCTTCCCAGGTTTCCCAGGAATAAACCTGGTAGAAAATTCCTGCAGTTTGGCTTTTGGGGAATAAAGAAAACTCCAGGGTCCTTAAGGGCACTGGCTGCTTCCGTGTGGAATTACTACTGCCTGTACTGATTCAGCAAATACTTCTAATGTTCCTCGGTTTCTTACTGAGATAGTCACTCTGAAACAAAATGAGGAAAAATGGAGTTCATGAACTTGGTAACTCCATTTGCTTTCCCTTTATAAGGTCCCTTTAAGCTGCTGGTAAAAAAAAAAAAGTAGGTTCATGAAACATTTTTCACTCTCCACAGTAATGCCTAAATTTGTTTCTAGCTATATCCTCCAACTTTCTGATTCTAAATTAGATTAGGTACCCAGAGAAAAACTGGAAGAATTTTAGGAAGCTACATGATTAATGTGATTTAAGAGACTATAGTTTTCAATATTAGCATTTATATAAAAATTAACAGTGATAAATTGTGTACTTAAACAAAATTTATGTGGATTTTTAGATAAAGAAGGCTTCAAAGAAAAGTTAAGCCTCTGGATAGCATATTTTTCTCTACCACTAAAGGAAATCTTTGGAAAACTTGGAAAACAATCATAAACAGATAAATCTTTGTGGAAGTTGGGTGAGGAACTCGGCATGTACAAATGAAGAACAAAGAGTAGGCATTAAAATTGGAATGTAGAAGGTGAATACTTCTTCAATGGCCCAGTGAAATGAACACAAGTTAATGATCTAACTTGCTGTGATCTAAATAAGAAAATGCTGGCAGACCCCAAGTGCAGCTAGGAATATGTCCTATGTTAATAGAACTTTTTTTTTTAATATCTGATGCAATAAGAATATTTTTCTTATAGCCCTGAAAGGAAAATAATTACATTTTAACTAAATTCTACTGTGAAAGAACTGTTAATGTTAAAAATCATTATTACTTTTATAAACAGCATTTTAATAGATGCTAAAAGAAAGTAACTCCTGTTACAGGCAGCAAATTTGTTTTTTGTTTTTAGGAAAACTAGAATGGTAGTTAAGGACAAGTTATTAAGAGCTGGGAGAAAATAATGTCAAAAGCAGTTTCGTTCTTTCCCTTTTACCTAAATGCCGTGATTTTCTTTTGGCATCATTACTACTGTGGACCTCCCATTCTCAATTCTATTACGATTTGGGGGGGGTAATTTAATTAAAAATATTTCAGCATATTTTTAGTATATGGATTTATGTACTACTGGATCATGTGACTAAATATATTTATTTAGAATTATAGTGGAGCCTGCTGTATTGTAAGTGTAAATTAACGTAAATCTGCACCTTAGGGGTTGGCTTACTAGCTTTCAAACTGCCTCAATCAGTGGTCTGCACTTGCAAGATGGAGAGGGCAAGTCTTCAAAATCGAAATCTAAATAGAAACTAGAGGGATGGCTAATTAGCACCAGGAATATAAGGCAAATTATTTCCCTGGCCAACTGAGCCAAGTTCAGGATGTGTGGTAGGCAAGAATGATTTTGTAGGCTCTATTGCCCTTGAATAAAAATTAAATAAAAAAGAACAGAGAAGAAAAGAGAAAAGAAGTATAAGTATCTTATGAGAATGGAATTGCAATCTTGTCATAGTTGTCCCTTGGCCAAGGTCACTCTTTGATCCTAGGAACCTGCCCTTACAGGTGATAACTGTGAAACCTGATCTAACAAGAAAGCTTGCTGAGCCCATATGGAAAATACTGCATCTGCTTTGAAGTGAGCTGTTTGTCCAATCTGCTGGTCAGTGCACCCAGGACTGAGGGTGGTGAGGCTATATGACTGTCTCTCTGCCTACGTGCTATAAGATAGTCCCTACGTGGGCAGAATGAAGTCCGGGACTTTCCTTTAACATACCAGTTGGAAACTGGGTAGTAAGGGGCACAAGGGAGTCCAGCTGTTTCCATCATCAGATGCTGACAATCGTCCAATGCACTAATACTTTTCTACAAAAGTGTTGAACATTTTAGGTTTAAATACCCCACCAAAGTTGGAGAGGGTCTACTGGCCTATCTTGGTGAATATTCCAAGTGCATTTGAAAAGATTGCATATTCTGTTGTTGGATAGAGTCTGATTAGGACGAGTTGGCAGATGCTGCTGTTTAGCTCTTTTGTATTCTCACTGATTTTCTGTCTTGTCTGTCAATCACAAAACAAGGGTGGAAGTCTCCCACAGTAACTGTCTATTTCTCCTATTGTTTCCATCAACTTTTGCTTCGTGTATTTTGAAGCTCAAAATCAGCACACATTTAGGCTTATTACCTTGTCTTAATAAATGGACTTTTTTATACTTATGCAATATCCCATTTTATCCTTGGTAATAGTACTTATTCTGAAGTCTACTTTGTCTGATACTAATATAGTTACTCTACTTTGTTATGGTTAATGTTACATGAAACATCTGTTTTTTCCCCACATAAAAGCCCTATAAACCTTTAGATTCTCTGTGATGAATGAACATCTATATTGGTAGGAAGTAGGTAGTGTCTGGGAGGAATTTCAATCCCACATGCTCTACTATAAGTAAATTGCATATTACCCAGTAAGTAGTAGATGACTTAACAGAACTGTTGTCAGAACTGTTTCAGAACCCAATTCTGAGATGTATTATTGTAAGTCTGTATGTCAACCTTCTCTCCTCTAAATGTAATAACTATAAATATTAGCGCTCTATAAAAAATAATAACTTTGACATGCATATTTAAAAATAAATAATCCCCCCAAATACCCAATATTCTGGGTATTTTAAAAATGAATCTTACTGTAAAAGATAGTGCTATGATAAAGGAAGTAATTTTTTATGCAAACCTATAAAACCTAATATTGATCCTCCTTGCTAAAACTATTGAATGGACTTTGTTTTTTTATATGTTTAATAATGTGTCTGTCCAGTCTAACAAAATATTGCGCCTCAATTTGTTCAGGGATAATGGTACAATAAAATGTAGGCTTTGTGCATGAAAACCTTGTCAATACAATTTACTGTGGGTTTTGTTTTGTTTTGTTTTGGTTTGGTTTGGCTTAGAGTGCTGCAAAAAATCATTACATGTTATAAAGCTTTTCCCATAAAGCATCCAGCACATAGGTCTTCTACTTTCTATGCTAAGCAAGTTATTAAAGAAAAAAAGATGAACATTAATTATGGGGAATACATTTTATTTTTAGAACAATTGCTATTGGCTTGCTAATTAAAACATCTTTGTTTTCATTTTTGATGAAAGCAACATTTCATTTTGTTTTACATGCCAAAGTGAAACAAATATAGTCATTGCCTTTTCCTCCCAAGTCCAAGGGATTACTATTATTCTCCATTTGGTAAATCTAGACTTATAAGGAAACAGCTGTTCATTTGTTGCTTCTTCTCTAAGGAAGTTTGATCTCAATCCTAAGGATTTTTTCATTCTAATAGTAGAAGGTAGTACAAGGTGATTAGAAAACAGAAAGTGCAAAAATATGTTGTAACAAATGTGTTTAAGACGAGATTCTTGAGATAGCTATTGTTAGGCTTTGGAGAGAGAACGATGCATATCTTTGATCTGTCTGCTTCAAGCAGAGCATCTCTAAGAAACAAAAACAAACAAAAAAATCAATTGCTTTATGGGTTTGTCAGGAGCTTAGCTCTGTTAGGAAAGCTACGGAGGGGGGGGGAAGTTCAGCTACTGGGTCGTAGAGTGGCAAAAATAAACTGTCGGGGAACTAGAGGCCAGTAGTGGATTAGAACTCCATGATGCTAATGCGGTGTGGCAGGTCAAGCCTTACAAGAGTAAGGCAGCCAAGGATTGGATCAGCAGGCCCAACAAGCAGGGAAGAATGGAGAGCTGCACTGAAAGGGGTCATCCCCAGCATTCCGAGGCAGAAGGAAGCGATAGACTGTCTCGTAAGAACACAGCTCTCTGTCTGAAGTAGCGATTGAGAAGTTGAAAACACCAGTAAAAACCACAAAAGAGATTTTACATTAAACCTCAGGGTTAAGACACAGGCCATTGGGCAGGAAGGGTTTCAGCACAAATGTCCTTGGTTGTTATGGCTGGAAGAACGTGTGTTCCGCCCTTCACGGTGTTGCATGTGACATGCTGCCCGAAAACAAAGGATTCGTTTTCAGTTCCCATTAACAGCAGAAAGTGACAGGAGTGGTCAAATCCCATTTCAAGTTTCCAAAGACTTTCATCTCTATGGAAAGAATGCAGACAACCAGAATTCATTTTGAAGCGACAGAAAGGTGCATTCATCTAAGGCCAATGGCAGACATGTTTAAAAAAATACATTGCAGGGAAGACACCAGCAGAAACTGGTGGATCAAACCTCGGTATACAACGGTTCCATTTGGGGCAGGTATTCCAGGGCTACAGTGGTAGCCTCTACACTATCTTAATGTATTGCTTCTAATTCCCCTATAGAATATAGCTCCTTCCTTAAAAGATTTTACCCCCTGACAACAAAATAGCCTAGTGATAATATTTCACCCTGCTGATCTCAATCATTGACTCCAGGAGTGAGCTAACCGGTATTTCTTCTTTTCAAGATGAAGATTTGGCCTCACTTTCTCCGAATTTTTAATGTTTTTTACCACTATATATTTATCCCATGATTATATCTTCTCATAACACCCTGTATATATTTTTACACCATTCATCACACAATCATGCAATCACATATTTATATACTGGTTTTTAGCTTATCGCTAGACTTATGAAAACCTCAAAAACAAAATAGATTGTATCTTATTTGTCTGTTATCTCTAGTCTCTAATACAAGTCTGGCACTAAATACCTAGTCATTCAAGAAACATTTTTTTGAATGAAAACTTTTTCTTTTAATACTCTTCTAGAAAATCATCATTCCTATTTAGTTCGAATTCTTTTTATTCTAAATCTTTAACTCAAATATTACTTTAGTGATAAGGAACTTGGCTATTGAAAAGACAAATCCTATTTGAATTCAATATCTCTAAGTATTATTGCTTTTACAGCATTTTTTCTCCATTTACCTAATTTTATAGGTGAATATTTTGGTTCATATATTCCTGTTGATGAGTATTATTACAAAGGATACATGGATTCATACTTTGATGATGGAAAAATGAACAGAAATGGTAATATAAAAGCACCAGTTTAATTTAAATTCATAAAAAACACAAATATTTCTTCTCTCAGGGCTATTATTGCATAGATTAAGCTAGTGATTCACAGTAAATTAGGGAACAAAGTATCATTTGTGAGTTGAAGCAGCAGAGTAATTCCCATGCTGGATAATATTGAAGGGCTCACCTTGAGGAAGTAAAGTTCATGGAGAGAGAATATATTATAGTTAACATTTTTCTGCCTTCAGCTATACCTCACCAGTTTAAAACTGTGGAACAAGAGGTTTCAGACTATGAAATATTTTTAAATGAGATATAATGAATATATGACTCTATTGTAAGGGTTGCCTATTCTATATGCTTGCAGTAAAATCTAAAGAAATATGGGGTTAAACTTTTTTAGTCCTAGAATTTCATACAAAGATAGATATCTATACTTTGGATATTTTTTTCCATTTTACATATTGCTGAATTAGATTTGCTAGATACTTTTTGTTGTTGCTCTGTGGTTTGACAGATGGGATTTGAATTCCAATTTATGACTAAAATTAGTTTGAACTCTTCTTTTTCAGGCTTTACTATATATTGACTCAGTGATAGTTTAATGTATTTATTTGGCTATCCAATGCTCTGCAATTATTTGCTGAAACACTAAACTGGGATTTGCAATGAAGGTGTTTTGCAGATGTGATTAAAATCCACAATCAGTTGACTTTAGGAGATTATTCTAAAATGTTTGTTGGATGGTTTTCCTACACTATCTCAGGTGAACCCGATTCAATCATTTGAAAGTCTTTAAGAATGGAATAGAAGCTTTCCTCAGAAAGTAGAAATTTTATCTGCGGACAGCAATTTGAGCTCAACCATGAGTTCTAGCCACCTTTCTCTGATGTTTTGCCTGATGGATTTCATTTCTCAAAATCACCTAAGTCAATTCCTTGCCATAAGTCTCTCAATACATATCTCCCACTGGGTCTGTTTCCCTGTAGCAGCAAGGTTGAACCTGACTGATACAACCCACATAAAATGACTTCCAGAGCAACATTTTTCCTACTCTTGGAAATAATTTAAAATTGGAATGTTCTGTTATGTAAAAGTTGGTAAAACTTGACTTTAAAGCTTTTTGAGCCTTGCCCATTTTATATCTGATGAGAATACTATCCAGAATATGTAAAGAATTCCTACAATTCAGCAATGAAAACATCAGTTTGAAAACCATGAAAACAGCTCCACCAAAAAACAGCTCAATTAAAAAAAAATGAACAAAGGACTTGAATAGACATTTCTCCAAAGAAGATATACAAATGGTTGATAAGTATATGTAAAGATGCACAACATAACTAATCATCAGGGAAATGCAAACAAATTTTTTAAAAAAGGAAACCAGGAGAAACCAAGTGTTGCCAAGGATGGAGAGAAATTGAAACCCGTTTGCACTGTTGGTGAGAATGTAAAATAGTGTTCCTGCCCTGGAAAACAATATGGTGATTCCTCAAAAGACCAAAAAAATTTTTAAAAGGTTAAAAGATTTTTTGAGTGTGAGAAACTATGCATAGGGTTTTTTTGTTTTGTTTTTCCTTCCAGACATAACACATTCATGTTGCCAACATTTACCTCTTGATAAGGGGTTTCTCTCAATTGAGTTTAAACTCATTGGTCATGGATAATTGATGACCGACTCCACCAGCATCTGGATAAAATTGAAACAAAATTTTCTCTCCTTTCTTTCATCCTTCAGTTCCCATGCCAGGTATCTTCCCTTTGTACCTGCGCTGCATCTGAACCCTCTGGCTCCCGGCTGGTTCAATCATTAGAAAGCAACACCAGGACTTCCCTGTGAGGCTGTTCTTTTCACCGAAGGCTGTTCTAGAAAGTCTTCTGGATTGGTTCGCCCCATCAGGAACAGTGACATCCACTAACTGGTCTGGGCAGAATCTTATTTTGTAAAAATGTGGCTCCTTTCTTTTCCATATAATAGATGTAATACTATAGACAATGCTTAACATTTTGAATGGTGCAGACAAGTCAAAAAAACTGACAAGAACAGAGAAAAATGAAACATTCTAGAAGATGAAACCTGCACCAATGCTGTCTTCTAGAGGCCATGCATCTGGAAGCCTGGGGGACTCGTTATTCAAAAAAGTCAAACACTCCTTTGAAATCTCATCCCATGGACATTTCAGCAACAGCTTCAGTTAGAGGCCACTGCTCCAAAATAGCACCATCAATGAAATGAAGAGTGAGATATAATACCTAATAATCCAGAATGATTGAAATGAGTGTTAATTATTGCCAATATCTTTGCTTAAAAAGGCAGAAGAATGTATATTATATTTGAGAAAAAATACCCATGAAAAAGAGTTAAAACTTTCAGCTTCTGATGCTTAAAATGTTTAACTCTTAGCTATCTATGACACAATTGTTTCTCCAGCCAGATTCCTCTTCCAAATGCGCCTGATGTGAAAACATACCAAATGGGATATATTGAAAAAGTTATTTTTATAGAGATAAATAGATTAAGAGTAAAATCTAAAGTAGTAAAAGTTACTATTCTTTCATTTGAGGGCTTTCTAGCTGTCAAATACATAATTTTGCTGGTAGGTCAATTCAAGTCTAATTCACACCAAGCTCAGAGGCTCTCGGAGGCTCTCAGAGGCTCAGAGGCTCCCACGAAAAGGTCAAAGCTTCTCTCTGTCTTGAGGAGGAGTAAGGTGGACACGAGGTCTGAACAAAGAATTCTGTTGGGGCTGTGGTGGAACTTCCAGTAGAGCCAACCAAGTGGGTCAAAGCTTTGTTTGTGATTGTAGGGCTTCCTGTTCTGGACTATCACCTGTGGTTTTCTGTTCTTTTCTGCTCACTGAACTTCTTGTGTGTGAAATCAAATGAAAAACATGGACATCCTCATGCTTAGTCACTCCAGTTCTCCCAGGAGACTGAGCAGAAACCCAGGTGTGGCTCAAGGGAAGGAGGAAGGAGGTAGGGTGGAGACGCTCTGTGCTTAGTTGAGGAAAGGTGTTACCCCTCATTCACTCATGGCTTTCCAAGCTCTCAGCCTGCAGGGGGTTCTTCGCTTGGCATCCAAGCTGTTTTGTGCACCCCAGGGACCTATGGGTGCACAGTGCTTTGGTGAGTGGTTTCCTCCCTGGAGCCAACACTAACGTTTCTTATTGCTAAAGCAATTATACTATTTTCGCTGCGATATTATAGAAGGAAAACAAAAGGTGATCTTGCGTAAGGGAGATTCTTTAAAGAGGCGGATAAAAATTTAATCTTAGATAGTTTCTAGTTTGTTTCTTCATCTGTTAATTCAGAAGCAAGTTCCCTCATCCATATGTCCCGCAGTACTAGTGGTATGACTAGTTACTGGGTGTGGGGCCTATGAACTATGACTCAAAAAACGAGAGGAATTTGAAATAGCCACGCCTGACGTGCACAGGAGCAGGCAGATTTTTGTGACAAAAATGATAACATTTTTTGGACAAGCTTCAGAAAGGAGCAAAGAATTCTTTGAAGAGACAAGGGGAGGAGGACTTCGTAGGCAGAGAGGCCAATTGTGTAGAAAAAATGGCCTCAGCACTACTTTGTTAATAAATCTACTGACAAACAGGTGAAAGTAAAAGACCTAAATAATGCTTATCAGGAGTTTGTGGCCGGTGTGCTAGAAGCATGAGCAGGAGCTCTGGTGTGAGAATGGCCTGGGCGAGAGCGGGGGCAAGAAGACCCTTTTTTGCACCGGTGAGGAGGTGCCCACCTGGCGTGCTCTCAGGAGCTTGGGACTGTTGTTTACTTCCCTACTTAACGTGTGACAGACAATTTTAATATTATGCAAATGTAGTATTTATTTATCTATTATTTATTCTTTTTATTTTTAATTATATATTTTTGATGACCATTTATCCCCCTTATGCCCTCCTCCAACTCCACCCACTGCCCTCCTGCCTTGGTGCTTTTTCTTACAGTGAATAAACCTCATGATTTTATACTTAAATACAAGGCAAATGGCACACTTATAGGATGGTATAGACGTCATCTAAATATAAAGGAAATATTAGTTGTTGAGATGCATTTTCATCCAAAGGAAAAACAGCTATATGAGGAATTAAGTTTAGAATATGCAGTGAAAAAGAATTTATTTTTAAAAAGGAATTATATCCTTTTTTATGCTTCCTCCCTCTCTCCCTTTTCTTCTTTCTTCCTTCTCTCTCTCCTTGAAGAGAGGTATATTCTTCAGTTTTCTTTGTTACTGTAAGACCATGGACAAACAGCCCTCAAAGGAGACATGACTAAGGATGAAGTTAGAAAATCATTATTTTCAGAATGTATTTGTAATACAGTTTTGGGGGAATGTGTATCAGCTTCTGAACCTAGTTCTTGATATAGCGTTGGTTTCTGCAATCATAATGAATACACCTGTGTGCTAGGCACTGTACTAGACAAATTACTTAAAGCATTTAGTTAATTCCCTTGATGACACTGAAAGGGTGAGTTTCTCATTTTGCCAGTGAAGAACTGAAGCTCAGAGTCTCCTCGATGGCTCGAAGCCGATATTCTCATTCTATCAGATTTGCATTTCTGCTTTTTCATTCCTGCTCACCCAGAGTTCCCCACTGCAGGGCTTCCCTGTGCTCTTTGCCATAGCTAAGGACTCTTATCTTCTCTGACTGATGGTGCACTGGAAAGGTTCTGGTGCACTAGCCTTGATATGACACCTTGCACTGCCAACACACCTCTACCTTTTGCATGCGTATCCCCTAGGGTCCCCTGCTGTCCCCTCAGAGCAAGTGATGTGTGCTGACTCAGCGTCAGCAAGCTTGTTGCTACAAGGAGAAATTGATGGCTGATCCTCGAGTTTCTTCCAGGGAGATTTTGAGGATCTCTTAATCCTTAATTTCTGATCTGGAGCTTTGGGAGTTAAACGTGTTTTCTTCTTAAAGTGTTGGAGCTCAGCTGTAACAACACTTTTAGCTTCTAAGACTGCTAATACAGTCAAAATTGCAATAGGATAAAATATTTCGGTTGAACATATTTTAATTACTTACACAGAGAAGGTGCTCCCAAGGAGACAAATGGAGCCATATGTATAATAAATGTAATCTAAACAAAAATAACTTTCTACCCCAATATCACTATACCACTACATAAGATTGCCTTAAGCTGATAGCTTCTTAACCGGCTCTGTTTGCTTTCTCTGCCATCATTTCCCATAGCATTTTCTTGAGCACATAAAGAGCATTGCCCAAGTCCTAGACTCTCAGGGTGTGTGTGTATGAGCATGTGTGTATTATTTTATGTAATGTAGATATATATATCTCATAAATATATATGTATACATATGTATAATGGATGTCACAGATGAGACTTTTTGTTTGGCATTTGGGTCATACTTGTCATTTGAAATGTTATTCAACAAATGTTATTTCATCTTCTTGAATATCCTGTAACCCAATTGGTATCTTTAATTTTCTCTATTTTATAATTAAAAGAATGAAGCCTTACAGGTTTAGTGACTTGCTCATGGTCTCCAGTTGGTATATGACAAATTTGGAATACACATTGAGCTTTATTAGCTCTATACTCTTAAGAGCCAACAGTGACATATTTATTGACCAATTTTTCTTTGTTAATTTTATGGATTTTACTCAAATCAGTATAGTGAGTTCCTTGGCCTCAAGATGCTTAGGATCTAGAGGAGTTGAAAATAACTATGCGGTATAAGTAAAAGTTAAGGCTTCAATATGGATAAAAAGAAAAAAAACAGAAGTATAGTTTAGGGGCTAATTATGGTATAAATAATTGGGAATAAGATAAAGGAAGTTTTCCATTTAACTTGTGCACCATATTGTTCTATAAATGACATATGAAGAGGAAATACATAAGTAGAGGAAATATTGTACATCAAGATAATAAGTAACTTGAGCTAAATAAACAGTAAAAATATGAGTTGGAAATATTAAACAAAACTGATATAGTATGAAGACATATGTATAATAATGGCTACATCTTCCAAGTATAGGGCACAAGCTAGCTTTAAACATCCTAGTAGCAAATTTGTAGAAGGAAAATCAATCAGTTACATGCTTTCTAGAGTCCACGAGATGCAAAGAATCCCTGTCACTCATAAGAAATGACATTCATTTTGTTGTTTGTTTTAACTATTCCACGTGCTTTTAATTTTCTGAATCATAGTTGACATTCAGCATTATGTAATTTCGGGAGTACAGCATAGTGACTCCACATTTACGTACCTTACCAAGTGGTCACCATAATACATCTAGTAACCCTCTGTCACCACACAAAGTTAGGACACTATTAACTATATTCCTTACACTGTATATTACATCTTCATGATTTATTCATTTTATAGCTGGAAGTTGGTGCTTCTCAAGTGTCACTTCTTTTGGAATCAAGAATTAGAAGAAATCACTCCTGGAAGTTTCCCAGGAAGAAGAAATAATGATATATGTTCCACATCCTTGACAACAGCTTCACTGTTAGTGGAAGGGTCATCAGAAGGATGAATCTGACAGGGTTCTTTCTTCTGAGAACAAACAGGTTGATGCAGACACATCACAGCCTGGATGCTGATGCGCCACAGACCCACAGAAGGCGTGTTCGGTTGAGTTTACGTTCCTGGCTCTCAGCTGCCGTGGCTTGATCTAAGTGCATTTTAGGGAAAGTCAGAAGAATGCAAGGATTACTTTTGGAAAGTGGTGTTTGAAAGACAAAGTGGAAGCTTTATAAAAACAGATTGAAGGAATAATATGAGCAAAGGGCGAGGGGAAAGATTCTTTGATTGGAGAAAGGTAAACAGTGCAGTTTGGTGAGAGCAGGGCCTCTCAGCCCACACATTAGAAAACTCTGCTCCTAAAGATTCTGATTTCATCAGTCTGTGCTGGGGCTTGGGCATAATTTTTAATAGCTCTCTTGGTGATCCTAAAGCATAGCTGGGACTGGAAACACTGACCTAACACCTTGTTCCTCAAGTGCGGGTCATCGACTGGCACAGGCTGCCTGGTCTGGCATTGCGGCTTATGAGCCGTGAAAGGTCCAGTGTGGAAGGTCTTGACTATTGTTTCTAGGAAATTAGCTCCTCAAGGCTCCTCAAAGGCACAGAAGGCCATCTAGCTTGGTGCTGCAGCCTACTGAGTTAGTTGACTCTATTTCTAAATTGTAATGTTTGCCCCTTAGTACTGGTATACTTCCTGAAAAATTTACTTGCTTTTTAGTAACAACCCCCTCCCACTCCTGTCTCTTTTAGGTACAACAAGTGGTCCTTTTGAAATACACACTTTCTCCTCTGTGGTCACCTTCATGGGAACTAAACACTACATACGGGTCTTGCTATTTTTTTTTCCTTCTCCTCCAGCCACACAAAGCCTTTTGCATTATCCTGTCCAGAGTCTAGTCAGCAGCTTTAGCACACAGGTGATTCAAATTACAAAATGGCTCAGGTAAAACAATCACATGATTTTATCGAGTTCTTTTAACTGTATTTTGAAAAGAAATGTGATGTCTAATCATAAATCATCCAGGCACAGCCCAGGCACTCTTGGCAATTTTACTGAAGTTAGTGTCTCCTGAGTGTGTTAATGAAAATAAATGGGACAGCTTACTTCTGTGTTCCCACAGGGTCTCCAAAGCCGTTGCTCCTTCTCAATAGACAGAGCGATCATTGATGAGGACACTGGGAGTGATGTTAGGATTAAAGGTTACGAGCTGTGAAGACAGCTGAAAACTGAGATCTGTAGAGTCTGTGAAAAGCAGGCCATTGAAATGGAATTTTGTGAGATTTTTTGTGTGCGTTGCTTTTGTGTATTGTGTGTCCAAGGCTCATTATACTAATTAGATCAGAAAGCATGAATGGAAAGTAAAGAAAAAGCCATTCAGGAAAGCCATCAGAAAGCATCGGGGATTTGTCTGTTAGCTGATTACTCAGGGCAGGGCACTGAGGCGTGTCCCTCAGCGCTGTAGGTATGTTGTGTGGGAATGGAAGTCCTCTGAGCAGAAGCCACCTTCAGTACTCATGCCGTTACATTACCTTGGTCATTGAACTTGAGGACTGAAGATGAAGCAGAGCGAGCTCATAAAAAAAGAAAAGGTAGTCTATAAAGGACCAAAGAATCCATAAAATAAAATAAAATCATCTCAGAGTTAAATCTTTGTCAAAATTTCCTGTAACATGTCAGTAATCTTACAAGAGTAAGAAAATTAGGTAATGAAGCACCTCCAAAGCCATAATAAAAACTCCTGGTGGGATAACTTCTAGAGCATGTGTATGTTGAAAATTATTCCATTATGGGCAAAGGAGGATTGTCATACCAGTGTTATACAGTGACGTTTTAGCCCAGTTACGAATCACAACAAAAAACAAGTGATGAAGAAAGATAAGTTGCAGGTCAGTTTCACTGGCTTTTTTTAAGGGGAGGATTCATGTATTTATTCAGCAAAGGTTTCCATAGGACCCCCTATGTCCTTGGATTATGTTGGAACCTGATTGGAGAGCACAGTGTTGTGGGGCAAACACACGCAGTCATGAGAACCCAAACGACCCTTACTCAGCCCTTGGATCAAGGAAGTTTTTTTTCAGAAGAAAATGAAGTACAAACTTAGCATATGACCAGAGGGTTGAGTAGGCATTAGTAGAGTAAAATGCTTTACTCAAGGAAAATAGCCAAATTAAAAGCCTAAAGCCAAGAAAAAGAATAACAAATTTAGGTATAGTTTGACAGTCTAGTGAGAGGGAACTGTGTCAAAAGAGAAGCTTAGAAAATAAGCAGAAATGTGCTCAGGAAAGACTTTGTTGGTCACTCTGAGGCGCACTGGCTTCATCCTGAAGCAGATAGGTGCCAGGATAGGTTTTCAAAAGTCCGTGTCACATTCAAAGGTGACTTTTGAAGGCACACTGACTGCAATGGAGAAAACAAATTGGAAATATAAAGAATCTGCTCTTTAACCTAATGCAAATTTCTATAAACTATACAATGACGATAAACCATACAATTAAATTTAATACAAATTCTGTCAAAGTGTGATGTGCTACCAATAATGAATTTGTTCTTTTCTACATTTGGAAGAAACTAATTCGTGTGTGAGGCAGACAACACTCTACCTTAAAAACTGCAAGTCTACAGTGGTCTGGTTTGGGAGAAGAAAAATCTTATATTCTTGGAATATTACTCATGTGTGATATTATCATCAGTTTAGTGTGATTTTTTCTAAAGATCACAAGTCAACAGTGATAAATACATTTTAAGTGACCACTCTGTGTTGGGCACTGGTCCAAGTTCTTAGTGTACATCAACAAATGCCCCTGCACTGTACTCATGGAACTTACATTCCAACAGGAGGTGTTTATTTTCAATACATACAAATGATAAATATAAACAACTAAATTATATGATAAAATTTGTGATGTTACATATGCTATGAAAGAAGAAAATAGAACATGGTAAGAGAAACCAGGAGTTTAGGATGAATTGCAATTTTAAATAAAATGGTCAGAATGAGTTTCTTTGAGATGGTGATATTTGATCAAAAATTAGAAAAACATGAAGAAATTTGCTGGGGTAAGGGGCCCCTGGGCAACATAAAAGTCTCAAAAGGCAGGATGCGCTGACCTCTGAGGGGCCAAGCAGAAGATTATGGCAGCTAGGTAACGGGGGAGGGAGTTTGCGGGGCTTTGTTGGACTTGGGCTTTTATTCTGAATGAAATGGAGGACCCGACTTAGTCATAACTGCTTTCTCTCGGCTGCTGCATCGAGAGCAGGTTGTTGGGGAACAAGGCAAGAGGCACTAAGGGAGCTCCAGGTCAGCAGGATTCCCTCCCTGATGCGTTGGTGTGGGGAGGGATCTAGAAGAGTCAGGGCAGATTCCGAGGACTTGCAGTCTGAGCAACTGCGAGGAATGGATGTGACAACAGAAATGAGGAAGTGCGGCTGGAACAGGTTTGGGGAGAAAAATCCAGAACTAATTTTTGGATGCTTTACATGTGAGATTTCTTTTAGACCTCCTAATGGACATGATACTAAGAAATTGGACAGAAATTATATGTGAAGATATGCATCTGTGAGTTGTTGGCATATAGATGATATTGAAAGCCATGAATCTAAATTAATTATGCATTTACACCTTATAAATAGGAGTTAATAAGCTTTCATTTTAATTGGCTAAGCAACCCTCAATGTCAAAATTATATAAAATGCAAAATATACAGGGATTCTTTATAATGCAAACTATTGATACTTTGGCTTTGATTCTCTTAAATTTTTAAATCTAGTTCTTAGTATTTCTTGGATGGAAGGATAACTTACTGAGGAAAATTTAAGAACCCAGTGAAAGGAAGTTGTCTGGAAGGCATGTTATGTAAATTTGAACCTGATGGGATCCCAAGACATGTACATATCTTCTCCATTTAATTTTAAAGATTTGTTTTAACTTCCTACATTCTTTCACGTATGGGATCACATTTTTTGCGGCTGCTTAATGATAACACATCTATTGAATTAAAAATGCTAGAGAGAGTCAGAAGTTTTCCTCCGGATATAACTGATGCAGATGCCTATAAAAAGTTTCAAGAAAGCAGCTGGATTTCAAGAAGTCTTTGTCTTCAAAGAGTATTTCAGGGTTAGATTAAAACTTTGATCAATATTTTTAGCACATATAAGGTATTTAAAATGATGGGATTGAAAGAGGTTATCTGAGAAGAGACTAGGTAGAAAGAAGGGCACACATTTCATAATCTCTGCAAAGTAAAAATATTCCAAGATTCATAAAAAGAAACCATGTTTATGTCTCTATAAACTGTACCTAAGAGCTGACTGGCCTGGTCATTGCGACTACTTTATATTTTCAAATGAATTGCAACTGATTTAATTATTTAGTGATTTGTGTTAAATGACTTGATTCCTTTTTGACCCAATTGCGTTTTTCAATTTGACACAGGATAGACTAAAATTGGCTGATTTGGTCTGAATATTCCTTTTGATTTGCTCAGATTTAAAAAGAACTTGAGATGCTAATGTTGACTAACACAAACATCGGTTGCCTTTATCTCAAACACAAACTAAAAAGCCACTTCTCTGATAGTATATATCTAATTTTTTTAAACAATTTAAACCATAATGGAGTGGTGGAGGAAACCTCAGCAGATCATTTTCCATCATGTACGTCTTGGTGGTGTGTCTGTGTTGTTAGCATTTCCTTTGGGACTGGGAATCAGGAAAGTACCATAGGAGAATAAAGGAAAAGTTTTTATTTTGTTGTTGTTGTTGTTGTTCTTATACAGTTTTATCATCATCATCATCATCCACAAAGTACCTGTTATAAGAAAGTCTTTTGCTACAGAAATAATAAGAAAGAAAACTTTTTATTAATCCTACCCTTCACCTATGACCACTTGTACTAGCCACCTTTTGTTGTAACAGAAACTCCCCATTGATTTCTTATTGACATCACCTGGGGCTGCTGGGCTCAGCCTGTTTTCTCATTTCAGGATTCGGATTGAAAAAGAGGCCCCTATTGTGACAGGGGTAATGGGCAGAGACAGACAAAGAGGGAGCGTGGAGCATACAATGACAGTTCCAGCACATAGGAACGATTACCCAACTCACAACACTGTCGTTAACTGGTAATGCAGTCCCTCAGACTCTGCACAACACGTCACAATACTGAGTAAGTATTTAAAATATGGAATGTATATATATTTCTCTACGCTTTTGCCATTTAATAATATATCTTGGAAATATTTAGCAACCAAAACATTTATCTCTTCTCTTTTTCAGAGTTTCTGGAAAAATTCAAAATTTGCCCCAAAAATATTTTGATTTTATTACACTTCAACTTTAGTTTTGATATATTTCCTGTTCTGTATTTTTTGAGGGTCAGAGTGAAGAGAGAATAGATTCTGCTTCAGAGAAGCAAAACTGTGGACTCACTCTTTCTCTTTCTCTGACACCCCCCTCCAATATTACATCTTCCAGATCACAGCTCAGATGGTCTAAATCTTTGTTCTCACCCATCACTATGTCAGATTAAAATACCAGCCAGATGATTCTGTCCTCAAGTATCTTTTCTGGCTGTCACCTGTAGTGACTTAGTTCGGAGGCAAGTTTCATGCCTAAGTGTTTTTGAGATGACTCTGACAATACCTATAAAAATTATTCCATGTAGGATTATTATATAATTTGTCAACCACACTGGGTGATTTCTGAGCAAAAGTTGGGGTGGATGATATTTATTATTAATGCTTAAACTGGACTGTCCTGAGCAAACCCAATGATTCAGTTACTCCAGTATTACAGGGTAATTTCAGATGGCAGTCTATTTTTTTGGGTCTCAAATTTCTTTACAACTTTTCTCCATAGTATTTTGTTACCTGTGAAAAAAAGGAGGGTTTTCTTTATTTTGTTAAATAGCCCACAAAATACTTAGATGAGTTGAATCATGAAGGTCTGTCCATCCACTCTTGCATCTTCCATTTCTGCAGAATTGACATCCTCTGATCTGGCCTATGCTATAGCTTTTAGTTTGGTTTAGTATCTGCACCTCATTACACACTTGAATAGCTATTTAATCTTGCACAAACACCCATATGGTGAGGTTTCAAACCTGGAACAAGAGATAAAGGCAAGTAATTACTATCCACACTTAACATTTTTATCTTCTTGCCATTTAAAAGCCTTTTATAGAAGTACTGATAATCTGGATGATTAAATGGCTAGGTCCCCTATTCCTCTATGTATTTTTATGGCCTGGACTCAACAAAAATGTAGGTATTAAAAGTTATAGTTGTAATCTTATCTAAAAACCCAAAGATAGTTTGTCATACCTGCAAAAAAAAATGAGTGCCTATAAAAAGAAAAATGTGGGGTAACATTATAGACTGAATATTTTACTTTATTAAATATACATTCTGCTTACAAAGTGGATACACTAAGATGAAACAGAAACTATTTTGAGAAAGGGCCAGTATGCCATGATAATACATCTTTACATTCTTCCTCTAATAAAATTATTATACTAAAATATGTTCAAAATACCCTTTTTCAAAATCACTTTGGAATACTTTTAATGCCCATCAGAAGTTCAACATTAGAGTGAAAATGGTGCTAAATGGGTAGTTAAGGCATTGTGTCCCAATCCTGATTCTGACATTGAGTAAGTCTATGATCTTGAGAATAAAAATTAAGAAAATGATCACTACTTTCCTGAATAAATCCTGCTTGCTTCTTGGTAGATGCTATCAATTCTCAAAACATCACATCGGGTAGAAATGAATCATAATAAAGGGGCTTTGGTTACTGACAAGCTAGCCCATGAACATGCCCTTTCCCCTCTCGTGTCTCAGTCCTGGGACCTAGAGGGAGGGAGATTGATGTCAAACTTATACGACAATTACAGAGACTCCATGGGCAAAACACGTTGTTTTGGCACTTGGTAAACTGTAGCTGCTGATAAAGGAGGGCTGATTCCACGGGTAAATTTGAGTGGATGGAGGGTTCCAGGAGGACTGTCTGGGCCATAGCTACAGATGGGCAGGGACAGGATGGCAAACTCAGTGGCGGCCAGCCGTAGTGGGAACCCTGAACGGGCAGAGGACGCAGGTGTGAGAGGCCACCTTCACTTCCTCCATCCGCATCAGAGATCCTCCCCGCTCCTCGCACCCCTCCCTTCTCACAGGGCCCTTCCATGACAGCTATGAAGGATGCCTCTGGAAGGACAGCAGAGAGAGAAGTAGATACACGCTTCTCACACGTGGTCATGCATGCTACATACATGTGTTCCAGTGGGACAGAAGGTACAACTTGACTGAGGAAGGGGGCTGTCAGTATTCTGATAGGAAATCAGAAATGTTATTTTGCATAGTGTAGAAAAATACTGGTAATATTTAATGTTCTTTTTTAAAAAAACAAGGTTGCATGAATGTATACACAATAAACACTTATGTGTACATATTATACTGTGTAAGCACAGTAGAAGCCTGGAAGGCATATTTCATATTTTGAACTAACTCATAACCTCAAGTAAGAGGGTTGGGCAAACAAGTATTTTTTCTTTAGTTGCCTTTGAACTCAGTATGTGTTACTACAGAATTGAAAAAAAGAAGCAAAACATTAAAAAAAATTTTGGAATAGATTTATTGAGATATAATTACATACCACATAAACATCCACTTAATATGCATAAATCAGTGATTTTTTAGTATATTCAGAGATGTTCAGCCACCACCAGAATCAATTTTAGAAGGTGTTCATCACCCTGAAAGAAACTACCTTGCAGTTGTCATCTTGAGGTCCTCCCATTCCCCCAGCCCGAGGTTACCACAAATCTACTTTCTGTCTTTATAGATTTGCCTATCTTGGACTGTTTACACAAATGGAACCATAAAATATGGGGGTCCTTTGTGACTGGCTTCTTTTGCTTAGCATTACATTTTCAAGGTTCATTCAGGTTGTAGTGTACAAATGATACTGAATTCCTTTTTATGGCTAAATGTTATTTCATTGTGCGTGTGAACCACATTTTGTTTGTCCATGAATCAGTTTAGGGACACTGGGTTGTTTGTACTCTCAGGCTATTAGTATAGGGCTACTGTGAGCATTCGTATTCAAGATTTTGTGTAGAAACATGTTTTCAGTTCTCTTGTGTAGATACATACCAATGGAATTGCTCGGTCATAAATCTGTATTTAATCATTCGAGGAACTGCTAGACTGGTTTTCCAAAGGGGCTGCAGAAATTTACATTCTCCTGCCGTATAAAGGTTCCCACTTTTCCATATCTTCTCCAACATGTCATTGTCTGTATATTTTATTATAACGATTCTAGTAGTTGTAAGGCAGTATGTCACTGGTTTTGATTTGCTTAACTAATATTGGGTACTTGATAACTAATGACCCCATTTGAATTTTAATCAGACTTTAATATCATATTTAGTATTGTAAAGTGCTTGCATGAATGTTTGGGATTAAAAACTACTGTGTTTGAGAAAGGATGTTTTGGGCCATCACTCATGTGTCCTAGGTGTAGGTGTTCACTGTTCCTCACCCTTGGGGAGACTGTCGTGGGAAAGCGAGATGCAGTAAGAACATGAACTTCAATGCAGCACATTACATATCCCAAGGTCCCACCAGAATATGTATTCATATTCCTCCAAAAGAACCTATGCACCCCAAGTTCACAGCAGCACAATTTACAATAGCCAAGAGCTGGAAGCAACCTAGGTACCCATCAGCAAATGAATGGATAAAAAAATATGGTGCATTTACACAGTGGAACTTTATACAGCAGAAAGAAAAAAGGAGCTCCTACCCTTTGCAACAACATGGATGGAACTGGAAGGCATTATGCTAAGCAAAATAAGCCAGGCAGTGAAAGACAAGTACCATATGATTCCACCTTTAAACAGGAACCTAAGCAAACAAACAAACAAACAATCAAAATATAACCAAAGACGCTGAAACAGAGAACAGGCTGACAGTGACAGAGGGGAGAGGGGAGGGGATTTAAGGGGAAAGAGGAAGGGTTTACAGGAACAAGTATAAAAGACACATAGACGACAACTAAGCGGGTGGAAAAGGGAGGAAGTTGGCAGGACTGGGGGACTGGGCTGGGGTGGGAGTAAAAGACAGAAAACTGTACTTGAACAACAATGAAAATAAAACAAAAATAATAAAACTTAAAAAATATGTATTCATATTCCCAAGTATTTATTTTCCTGTTTGTGTTAAACAAACACTGTGCTCATATTCCTTTCTCTTACCTTGGAAAGTCCTTCCCCACATGTCCACAGACCTGGATTCTCGTAAGCAGCCTGTGGAGACGAGGTCCTGATGTGAGCAGCTTCTGAGCCCCGACCTGCGTTTGCTTTCTCAGAACTGGACAGTCGTTTCCCTCTGCTATTCTAAATAGCACTTAATCACACTTTATCTGAAACTACAGTTGTTTTTTTGGGGGGGTCTTACATTTCTGCTTATGCTTCATTGCCCACTGGGGAGTTTGGCTCGTGGAGCCTGCAGCCTGGCAGGTCCCGTGGTTTTGTTTGATTGTCTCCATTTCTGTCTCCTCCAAGGCACCGGGCAGGCCTGAACTGGAAAGGGGTCCACTTCCAGCTTTCTGATAACTGTCATTTAGGACAGAAGCTAATCCTCACATACCACGTTTAAACAGGTGACTCTAGGATGAAGTTTTTCTCTCAAAACGACCTGGGCAAAGGGTTCACCCTTTCACACCAACAGTGATCTTTTCATTCACCAGAAACTTAAGGTTTTTGTGTGTAGCTTTAGTAAATACCAGCATTATGATAAAAGGAAGAGGATGTTTTATCTATCGCCAGTAAGAAGCAGAGAAGCACATATGTATGTGGTGTATCTAGAATATTTTTACTGTTTGTGTTACTTCTAAAAAAAAAAAAAAGGGTCCCAGCGTCCCCTGGTGGTGCTTCTTTTTCCCTCTTGGTGGCAACCGGGCTTCTTCCACCATGTTGGAAACTGCTCTGCACATTCAATGGCAACGAAGAAGGCAGCTGGGTGTTTCTTCTGGTTTGTTTTTTTGCAAATATGCTTACTGCTTTTCAGTTTTTCTCACTTCTCCTTCTCCTCTTATTTTAGTGTTTTCTGATACAACTCCACGCAGGCTTCCTTGTCCCCAGAGACACAGTGTGCGATGGGTTCATCTGCATCAGCAGAGGGATTATGGACCCTGACAGTGCCCTCATCAGCAGAGTGTACAGTGGTCCAAGCATGTCCTTGGGTGGGGTTCCATGTCTTAAACACACACGTATTCACAAGGTATTTTTGACACTCACACATCTCTAGGACACTTTATGCACTCATTGGCAGGTCCTTTTATTGCCTTAAATAACTTATTCATTAGCTTCGGTTTTATAGGTTCTTATTTAATGGAAGCTCATTTAATGGAAAATGAGCTTCAGATTCCTTGATTCCTTGTTTTAAGAAAAACACTGGTATCTTTGCCATTGAAATGGGAGCTATGATGTTTCAAATGAGATTTCTTCAGCATCAGTCATTTCACTCAGGATTTATTCTCACATTGATACCAGAGTTCTCTCTACACTATGGTTTGGGATCATCCAGATTAAAATTTGGACCTAACATTGATAATTACTTGAATCCTAGGTAGAGTCTCCCAATTCAGGAAGGTAATTCTATCTTGAGTCAAAATTCTCTTCAGATCTTTTCAACGCCATTATCAAATTTACCTGTTTTCCCATCTCCCCTGTTGTTGGCTGTTTTCCTTGCATAAACTTCATTTTTCCTGTCTTGCCCTTTTGAGGGGTAATTTAAGTCCTCTATTAATTTTCCTCCAGCTAATTCATTTGGGGCTTCTGGGCTTTCCATCTGTCAGATCCATTTCTGCATGTTCTTTTGCAAACTTCATGAATTTGTGTAAATTTGAGTCCTTCCATCATCCTTCTTTCTATCACAAACATCAAATGAGAGTAGACACATTCATCTGCTTTTACATGAATGCCAAGAAATTTTGCTGTAATTTTTTTAGCACTCTCAAAATAATTTTTTATTTCTGCGTCACACCACCAAACTTTCATGAGCTCCTTCCCCTAGTCAATACAAACTACATACACTTTCTTAGTCATAATCTCGGTGCTTTACAGTAGTATTTCCACTGGATTAGTAAACAGTGTCACAAAGGACATGCAATGGCAATAGGAATTATAAATAAATAAATAAATGATTTATTTATTTTTTAAAACTTTTTATTGATTCTATTTCCAAGGAGACATTAGCTACCTATTTTCAGAAATCTTCTGGCAATCCTTTTGTTCCTCCAGTTCTCAGGTGTCTTTCTTGACTTTTCCAAATTCATGTCACTGCACCTAACAGGAGTTAGCATTTACTGCTTCCATTTTACTTGGCTAACTCCTCTTAAGTATCCATTTTGAAAATAAGACCTCACAAGAGCGTGAACCCCACATCTGCCTCGCCTTACTGTGCCCAAGAACAATGTTTACTCCCTGGTGGGTGCTTTTGACAGCAGCTGGATTTAGCAAAT
Source organism: Artibeus jamaicensis (assembly GCF_021234435.1). Classification (NCBI taxonomy): domain Eukaryota; kingdom Metazoa; phylum Chordata; class Mammalia; order Chiroptera; family Phyllostomidae; genus Artibeus; species Artibeus jamaicensis. Next base: position 20,280,637 of record NW_026522056.1, read on the forward strand.
GGTAACCTAAGATGCCCCGTTAAATTTGAATTTCAGATAAATGGCTATTTTTAGCATAGTGTTTCCAAATATTACATGATGATCCGACATTCAGATTTAACTGCGAATGTTGTATGTAATCTGGAAACCCTGCACATTCATTTCCCTTCTCTGTGACCTGAGTTCCAACATGGTAAGGGTGACAACAGTGTCCCCGAGTGGCGAGTTAGGGCTGCTCTGTGCACTTTCTGCTCAGTAATCTAAGGGAACTGTAGCACCGAAGAGTCTGGTTGTATTAGTTTCCCAGGACTGCCATAATGAAAACCACAAAGTGGGTGGCATAGGACAACAGAAATTTCTCATATCATAGTTCTGGAAGCTAGAAGCCCAAGAACAAGGTGTCCTTAAGGCCATGCTTTCTCTCACGATGTCAGAGAAAGACCTGTTCCAGGAGTCTCTCCTCCCCTTGGGTAGTTCTTTGTATTGGGTTACCATAACTGCAGTCTTCACATGGAGTTCTCCCTGTGCGCATTTCTCTCTATTTACTCAGCAACCCTTTTTATAAGGGCACCCTTATAAAAAGGTGACCTTATTTTAACTAATGACATCTGCAATGATCCTAGTTTCAAAAAACGGACATTCCAAGGTACTGGGATTTAGTGCTTTAACATATCTCTTGGGGGCTCATAATTCAATCCATAACAGATTAGGAGAGACTTTTAAAATTAAAGTTCTTTATTAAAAATATTGGCATGACTTTGGTTAATAAGATTATATAGGCTTCAGGTGTAGATTTCTATGACGTATCATCTGTATATCGAATTGTGTGCCCACCCCGCAAGGTCAGACCATCTTCTGTCACCACGTACGTAACCCCTTTACCCTTTACTATCCACCCCTCATGCTACTTCCCTCTGGGGATCACCATACTGTTGTCTGTGTCTATCAGTTCTTGTTTGCTTCTGCTTGTTCATTTGTTGTTTCAGTTCTACAGCACACACTTGAATGAAATAATATAGTTTTTGACTTTTTTCTGACTTATTTGATTTAGCATATTTACAAGGTCCATCCATGTTGTCACAAATGGTAGTTTTTCATCTTTTCTTATAGGTGAGTAATATTCCATTGTATGTATGTACCACATCTTCTTTACCCAGTCATCTATCAAAGGACCCTTCAGCTGTTTCCATGTTTTGGCCACCATAAATAATGCTTCAATGAACATAGGGATGCATATACCTTTGTGAATAAACGAGGTTGTGAAGTCAAAGGAACACTCATTTGTGGCTGGTGGGAATATAAACCCAGACAGCCACTGTGGAAAACAATGTGGAAGTTCCTCAAAAAAATTGAGAGACTTTTTAAAACTCAATTTCAATATTATTTACACCGGGACAAGACAGCAGCTCAGGGGCCTGAATATGTCCATGTAAGTTAAAGAAATATTTTTATATAAAATAATAATATGTTCTTAAAACCTGGAGCACTTTAATTAGTCAACCATAGAATGTTGCAAATATAGAAAAAGTATAGAGTCAAACAGTCTTAATGATATGGAAAATATTTATATGGTGTCAAGTCAATAAAGGTTACATAATTAATATATTAATTTATTCAATGAAAAGGTTTTCTGGCCTCTTAGCTACCTACTGAGAGTTCAGCCATCCAATCTGTGCACATGACCTTGTAGCCAATAAGAAAGAAGATAAGCTGATAGTTATTCAAAATAATAATTTGTTATAACCATAGTTATGGTGGATATGGTAAAGAAAAATAAGGTATTATAAAAACATGTCCTTGAGAAAATTAGAGGTTAAAATATCTCTGAAAATGAGAAAGCTATTTACCTTTTGGAAAAGTATTTTAAAACATGAATTTAGTTATATAAAAATGAGTGATGGATATAAAACATGTGGCTTTTTGTTTCACAAGCTTTCAGTACAATGTATTCATTTACAAAATTCCCAATTAATTACTTAAGCACCCCTTGCTTTCAATGACTTCTCAGGGCACTTATCCGAAATTGTAACTCCTTGCTAGGCTTCTGAGTTCTTCCTTCTGTTTCTTGCCTCCATCTTCAACTTGATCTCCTGCCTTAGTCCTTCCGTTTGCTGGTAGCTTGCTCCTCTTCGACCACACTGGTTTCTCCCTATTCCTCTGATATGCCGAGCTTGTTCTGGCCTCAGAACCTTCATGCTTGCTGTTTCTTCTACGTACAAAGCTGTTCACCCAGCCCTTGGCCAGGGCAACCTTCCACTCATCATTTGAGTGGGCATTTCTGACAACTAAGCTCTGTCTGCCAAACCCACTCCTATCGTATTTCACTTTTATTGGTGTTGCAGTAATTTCAGTATCGGAAATCCTCCAGTTTCAAAAGTTGGTTTATCCACTCTCTTTCTCTCCCTGATAGGATGGTAGCTTCGTGACAGCTGGCACTGGGACAAGTAGTTAGAAGGGGGAGCACATTTTCTGAAAGGTGAACCTATTCAACAAACTCAAGGTATTACGATGACATGATGTTTAAGAGTTTGACAAAAGGTTGTGTTGGCAGAAGAAATGTCCCAACCTGTAGAGAACTTTCAGTTTATTTGAGCCAAACTGATGCCAGTTGCTGGGAAGCAAAATCTCAGCAAATTGAGAAAATGCTCTGGAAAATGGCAGTTTTGCAGCTTATTTTATACATTAGCATCAAAAGCGGAAGAGATGAGGTTACATGAACTCCGTTGGTGAGTAGGGAGGTGGAAGAAAGCAAAGCCAGGAAATCTCTGGGAATGGATAAAAAATAAAATGGAGAAGACACAACCTTTTTTTTCTTTGACATCAGTGGGTATTGGATAGTTAATAACTAACATTTACAACAGACAGAGATGTATTCAGGGAACAAAATAAGATGAGACTGTAAGTTCTTCTGCTCTGGGGTTGTGGGTCTGCTTGAGGGGTCTGGAAAAGAGAGCACTTTGACATTTCAGAAGTATGTTATCTAGAAGCAAAAGACAACAGACAGCTTACTTAAGGTAAATATTGACCTTTGTCAAGGAAGGGACAAACCTAGCATGTGACTACCCACTGTGACCCGCTTTTAATTAGAAATGTTTATAGTCAGACTATCCTATGTGCTTACCTTTGGTCTCTGAGCTGTAAGGCCCACCATGCAGGCCTCCCCCAGGCTTGTCAGGTTTAGTATGTGGCCACCTTTTTTTATAGCCAGTTATAGGAGGAAGCAGTGTGAAAATAAGTCCAGAAATAGTCTGAGAAGATAGAAGAGTAGTCCATCACCAAAACTGACCTAGGATCTACCTGACTTGTGTTCCCTCATGTTAGAACCTGGTTTTGTTCTATTTCAATTTTGCTGAATGAATGAATGAGGGAAGGAAGGAAGGAAGGAAGGAAGGAAGGAAGGAAGGAAGGAAGGAAGGAAGGAAGGAAATGCTTATATTCTCTAGGCACAATAAGTTCAGTACTTTCTTCTTGGAATCATTCCTGCTTCATTCCCAATAATTCGAGAACTCTTTGTGCTTCTTCTGTCTAAGTGGGCCAGTCCCACTTCTAACACCATGAGGATCTACAGAGAGAACTGCCAGCACCCTTCTGTAGTAAACAACGTGCTGTTATTTGATAGAAGTGCCGCTGTAAGAACTAATCCTAAAAGTAATAGTTCTGTTTAGGAGTCAAGACAACATTTATTTCAAGTCATTGTTTTGGCCTAATTCACAAACTCTGCTCAGGAGACATTCTGTCCATCAGAGATCAGAGTTTTACAGGGGATAGAAGAAGGTTCTGTGAACATGCTGTGTGCGTAGCCTGACCAGTGCTCTGTGCATACATCCCCAGAAACTCTTTTCTCCGCCCCTTTTCCCTGCTCATTGAAACCTAAATATTTAACGTGTGAGATGCTGTCAGATAAAACTGACTCAGTGCCAGCTCTGGGTTCGATCTTTGCCCAAGGACACAGCGATTGCAAACTATGGAGCATTATGTATATCCAGTGCTGTCGGTATCAGCCATAATACTCAAAAGTTTTATTCTTGTACTTAAACCAGCATCTGCTTTATCCTCATAATAAAAATAAATGGATTTTTCCAACTGTATTTTATTATCTATCCAGCTTTGTGTCTGAAGATCAATATTGTCACACACTTGATCGCTTTTCTTCGTTACCAGTTTTCCCCATGGGCTCTTTTTGAATTTGCCGGAATTAACTGCAATCAGGGCTTCTTATTCTTGTCTATAAAGCCCACATTTAAATTAAAAATGGGTCCTATTCCAAAAATAGTTTACTGCTCCCAGCTGCGTTCTACTCACTATCAGGACACATACACACAGAAAAAACACAGGCAAACAACAGAAACAATTAACATGATAAAAATAGATCACAGTGCATTATATGAACATAAACATTTCATAAATTTATGGACATTTCACGTGAGAGTGTGTGAAAGCTGGGACTTTCAGCTGGATGTGGCCCTAATGGCATCCTGGTATCACTACAGGAGGACTTTCTACAGTAGTTATTACCATCAGCCTGTACTTTTATTTAACTTTTAAAAAAGGTGAAAGGAAGGAAATATTTGGTGTTTGTCTCTAGTCTTTCCATTTTGGTCCACACCTCATAAAATGTGTTTCTTCCAATTCAAGTTCAACAGTAGGAAGTTTTACTAAGCAACTCTATTTTTAAAGTTTTTGATTTTTTAATTTAAAATACTCCCTACATATTTGTAGCAAAAATTCTCCCCTTTTTTTGCTAATTAAGTTTCATTGTCTGATCAGTATCCAACAATTGTATTCTAAATAATGTATATACAATTTACATTGGAAACATTTAGAATTTCAACATTTAATTTATCTGAAAGTATTTATTAGACAATAGGCCTTGCCTATGGCTTCCTATTATTCATTCCCATATGCTAATGTTAAGCAGGCATATTATTTTTAAATTTAAATTTGACTCTAGGAGAAAATGTGTAAATTTTCCTGCATTTCAATATACATGTTACCCTTTATTTATAAATCAGAGACAAAAAATGTCAGCTCAAATAATAATCTTTTATAAGTAAACAAAAACAGAATTTAGAAGAGAAAATCACGTGTAAATTAACTAGGAGATTCACCACCACAAACAATTTAATGAGAACAAACTGTGTTCATTACTATTTTGTGCCTTTTTCTTCCCTTTTCTTTTTGATTTTAATCATAAGAATAAGTTGTAATTGTTCCAGTTTTAAGTAATCCTTTAAAAGCTTTTGTCAAAAGCACAGTGTCAACCATTTTTTAAATAAGGTATTTGAAAAAACCGATTAGAATACCAATGGGAGTGATATTCATAGAATCAGGTGACATGTACTTCATCTCAATTTATTCTAAAAATGCTTCTGCTGTTGACAGTTATTTAGCCAACATTACAGACTGGCTTTCAGGGTGATAAACACTTCCTGTCCAGACTCATACACTTACTCTTATCACAAGATGCTGCTACTCCTAGTCCTCAATTTACCCTTCATTTCGATGACTCTTGTTTCTATACACGGAGTTGGCATCATCACTTTAAGTTGCCAGGATGCTATATACGCTGTAAATTTTGCAGCGAATGGTGCTCACATTTATTGAGCACTTGCTAGGAGATAAGCACAATACAGTTTCATGTCCTTCTTTTATTCACTCTGTGTGATAGATTCCCATGTTGCCTTTGATGACCACAGAGGGTAAAATTAACTTTTCTCCAGGTCGTATGTGTAGAAAGATATTGAAACCTGAAATTAGACAGTCTGACTATAAAGTCAAGGGATTTAAGCACTAGGCTACACCTCTGTAAGTGATAGCTAAGTGAGACGTGCTCATACTATTTCCTTCGCCTAACATCGCAGGGAGTTATTCATGACAGTTGCTACCAGTGTATTTACTGAATGTATAATGAGGATGGAAAAAAGTCAAAATTTGATATAGGGAAAAAGTTGCTGGGATTGGCTTCATATCCACGTTTGAATCTATCACTTACTTGTCAGCTGTATAATATTGCAAATATGAACTAACCTGTTGGAGCTCTGGTCTATTCACATTAGGATATCTAGTAATGGCCAAATTTAATCATGGCCACTTCTGTACCACTTCCATTTTCATACTCCTACAAATATTTATTTGTACATCTTTCTTTTCTAGAAGATAATGAGCCTTCTGTAGGAGGTAGACCATCTTATCTTTATAATTTAGAATCTAGACAGTGTTTGAAACATGACAGGCACTTCATATCAATACAAATCAAATTAAGAGTTTAATTAATTCTGTTTACCTAAATTTAACTATTTTAATTTGCATTGAAATGTCTCATTATAATGATTTTTGTAAATGTGTTTTCCTTTTCATGGACCCATGAAGAAAAGCTATACAATAAATTGGGTAAAAGATCTTATTTGGGATACCTTGTGCAATATTAACTGGGCTATTGAAATTCATATGTTCCTGGTCTGTGGATTGAAAGGGCATAGTGCATTACCTGGGAAAGTCTTGTACATAAAAGATGTGAAAGGGTAACAAAATTTTATGAAAGCTTTCAGCAGTCATCTTTCTTGTCACCTTATTCTTCATCCCATTGTAACCAATAGATGTCTGTTTCTGTGCCTTCAAGTTTTGCAGCATCAGACATTGTCAATATCCAATGGTTATTATGAAAGAAATAACAAGAGGTAAAAGAACAAACACTGGAGAGCTGAAGTTTGATAAAGAGCTGCCTGTTGTTGCTAAGTAAAAAACCCAATAGGCAAGTCCTCCATTTATTCAACTATAGTGTTAGGCAGCATGACTGCTTCATGCTGGAGTTTTAAGGCAATTCTTCAGCCTGGAATAGTACATCAAGGAGCCTGAAGATACGTCATATTTTAAAAATGACTACCACTGTTAGTTGCCATTCTCCTTTACTTGGAAATTCTGACTTTATCAAGAAAAACACCATCACTATAACCCTGAAAGGTTTGGAGTTTTTGGCTTAAAAAAATAAGGAGGAAGGAAAGAAGAAGGAAGGAAGAAAGGACCTTTTATTATAGTCTCATTTTATGATATTTAAAATAAATAATTTTTTATGATTCAAGAATGACTATTTTCCACATGTCCTATTTATTAATGGACAGATAATGCAAACTGATAATTGAGTGTTGGATTATGCTGCACATCTCTATTACAAATTTTTCCCCTTTAACAAATGCAGAGGCATGTTTCATCCTATTAATTTATTATCTGAATAACATTCGATTCATGGATATTATCCTTTCATTTAAGGCACTCTATAGTACTTACATCAAAGAGTTCTTATTCTTAATAAGGTCTTCACTTCATTTGAAAATGTATCTGTCATTGCAATTAGTTTCTACGCTTCCAGCTTTTTGCAAGAAAAGCAATGAGAGAACTTTATTCATGACACCAGTTGTGCACAGCTGTTGTCCCTTTGGGGGTGAACACTGTGTGGTCATCAGAGCAGGTGGCAATGAAAGAGAAGTAGGGACTTCTGGAGATATAAAAGAAGGGACCAATTTATATATGCCTCTCCCTCTTGACTTTGAATTGTAAAAGTCAAAAAAATGAAGCAGGAAAGATTATGTTTTGCAACTACATTTTTTCAAGTACATTGGACAGGTAAAATTACATTTTTATGCAATGGAAAGGCAATTTTTATATTTAACTTTTAGTTTTTATTGATCCTACAATCATTTATTGTCAGGCTTCTGTGCATTCTCTCAGATTTACCAAGTAAAAAGAAATAAATACATTTTGATGTACTGTCAAAAACTACAATATAGATAGTGTAGTGCAAATTTTCTTATATAAAAATTCTAGAGCATCTGAAAACAGTTACCTGAAAGGCGAACAAGACAGCTGCTCATTTTCTACTTTTCTATCAGCCCCAAATTTCTGTTGTTTGGTTCCCTGCAGGGGTCATTGCCACACACCCACAAAACAACCCAGAATGTTTGTAAGATCACCGGCCTCCTTTATGGTGCACATTTGATTGATTGCCAGCTAATTCAAATTTAAGCCTATTATTAAAACATTTTGACTTTAAAAAAATCACCCATGCTTTTTGCTGCTATTTCCCCATCAAATATAGATCCTCCCTTTCTTTCTTATAATTAGAATTTAAGGTTTTTCAGACTAGTAATGTTGAGTTTAAACAAACAAAAACTTACACATCCCTTGGAGCTAAAAATGGCCATGTGGGACAATTGTGACTGACAGTATACAAGCAAAAGTCACCAAGTAGGGTCTGTGGGTGAATTCTTACAAGCGATACATTCACAAGCACATTTTGTGTTTTTCTTTAAATTTTTGTTTGCTTGTTTGTGTTTTCCTTCTTCACCCTTCCCCTTATTCCTATCCAGAACTGGAAAGTTAATAGTCATCTTTCAACAATGAGGTAAAAAATCACAAGGACAAAGACACATGATATTTCTAATTCAACAGAGAGAAGAACAAGGCTTCCCCAAACCAAGGTGGTGCATTTAAACTTGGTAAGTGAGAAAATACAACTAATGCATGAGCCACTTTCAGTAGTACTTCCTGATATATCCTGCCAAATCACTCCCTTTCTAATGAACAATCCTTGTAACCTAATGACAAGCATCTGTCATTCTTGCATCTCCTGGTTTTTTGTCTTGGTTTTGGGGTTTTTTTTTGGAAAGCTTTCTCCTTATTCTTGAACTTTAAGTAATATTTATATTCATTCTGTTCTTAGCATTGTTGCCAGACTTTACACTTTGGGTTCTTCCTTATATCCCACACCCTCTGGTTCAGAAAGCTGGCCATATTTCGGAATGTTTCCACTACCTGCTCTTGCTTGGTCCTACAAAAGTTGGTGATCTTTTGCTGTCCACTTATGTTTCAGAGGGGAGCCCTGTAAGACCGGTTGGAAAGTCTAGGCACGAGCTTCGCATAAACTTGGGCTTCACCCTAGTTTAAAATAAGCTAAGCTATCTCTTTGGAGATCCTCTATTGTCAATATTTTGATGTCCTTTTGCTTTTTTTTTAAATTTCAAATTCCCTAGGAAAACTCCCCCTAGTTCCTGCATGAAAGATGTAAGTCTACTGCCAGCATTTTAGGATCCACAGTGGAAAGGCTGAACAATGCCAATATTCAGTTTGCAAACTTTTCTTTCTTTCTTTTCCAATGTGTTGTCCACCTCTTCTTGGTGTCTCCATTGCAGAGACCCTCTGTTTCCCCCATTTCAGAGAATAAACTCCCATCTTCTCCCAGGTGGACAACAGCTAGCTGCCTGGCTGGCTAGATGGTGGATGAGGAGTGTGTGTGTGTGTGTGTGTGTGTGTGTCAGGGTGTCGACCTGCTTCTTAAACAGCCTTCCATTCTATCACCACCAATGCCTGAAGCTTTGTGGGTTTTCGGATATAAATCATGCCACCTCTTTGCTCTCCCTGGTGCCAACCTTGTTTTGAGCTTGCACAGGTCTTTTCATCTGTTGTTACTCTCTCACACATTTGCTTTGTACTTCCAATATTCTGTTGTTATTGTCTTCTTGTTGTTTTTGCCCTTGTGGATTTATGACTTAAAACAAAACAAAACCAAAAGAACTCTTTATGTTGTTTTTGTGCACATTGGAGAGGGAGCAGAAGTTAATATGTAATTCCAATTTCTCATTGTTAACCAAGAAATTTTACATTTATTCCTAATGTTTACTATTATCAAAGAAACATTCACAGTGCTAAATGATGAATTTTCTAAAAACTGATGCTTAATATTGGTGTATTCCTTCTGAGTCTATTTTCCTTATGCAGGCACAGGCAAAAGTAGGTTTACAGTTGTGAGTGTGTAAACCAGTTATTCTTATATTATTATTTATTACTTATTTTATCATTTTCCATACAAACAACTGCAAACCTACTTTTGCCCATGTCTGTACATATATTCAATGTCCATTTAAATATATTTCATATTTAAATTTATAATGTATAGTTTACATAGCCTATACATAAACCTATATGAAATAGCACATATAAACATGCTTAATACATGTGTATTTAAGTAAATTATCATCAGTTTTGTAGGCTGCTTTTTAAATTTTCCACTATATCTTGAACATTGACTCATAAAATAAAATTTTCATTGGAACATAATTTTTAATAGCTACACGATATGCAAGCTTGCAAATGCATTTATTTAAACTATTTCTCTGCAGTTGGACACTAATGTTGTTTTCTGGAATTCAGCTTATTTTTGATGGGCATCCGGCCCACCCTCCGCTCCTCTCCCCAGGTGCCAGCTACACATACCTTCATTCAGCTCCCACAGTGAGAGGAGCTCCTCGACCGCCGCCCACGGACAGAGGAGCATTGCGGAATTGGCTCCGGAAGGTCCTTCAGAAACACTCGAGAAATCCTTCCGGAGTAGCAGGACCACAGCTGCTACAAGCTCACCGTGTGGGGTTGTTGCTAGTGCTGCATTTTCTGCTCGTGTGTGTGCACACGCAGTGTGGTTGGAGAGAGGGCAATAAAAATTTCTTTAATTTTTTTAATCCACCTGGGCCACCCAACATACATGAGCTTTTTCGCTCTCCGTGGGGTGGTGTGGCCAAGGTAACTGTTACATAAAAACCAGTTTATTTGACATTCCCATAGCATTTATCTTCCCAGAACAGCTATGGGGTTTACATCCATCTGTCCGTGAATGTAAACCATACACATGCGTGCTGACTTATTTACTTTGTTACACTGGTTTGGATCGACCCACCTGATTTTCTGAAAATCACGATCTCTTTTTTCAAAGTGCATGTCTGGTTTGGAAAGCTTTTGTCCCACTGAGTTCCCAAGTTCCTTTTCCATCACAGCAAACACCAAATAAACCTCAGCGTACCACGGTGGGCACTTCTAGAGTCTGAAGACCAATTTTGCTGCCCTGGGATTAAACTGGGGGCCCCAGAGGTCAAGTCACTTAACCAGCAAGACTTTGTTTATTTTTTTAAGCCTCACTTTCTTTGTGTAAAAGTTAAAATATCTCTCTCCTGTCTACCATCCAAGGATGGATAACAAAGTCAACTATGATCATCAGTATTTAGGGAAGTTGCAGAAGTCCAGTGTCCTAGAACAGGAGTTGGCCTCTCATTTCTCCAGCTTAAATGCCAAGTCCTTTGTAACACATTTCTCTCCTATGTGCTTCCTTTGCATTTTCTTTAAGTACAGACGAGAGTATCTGGTGATACGTTTTTTTTTTCTTCTCGAGTCTAGTCCGTGAGCTTTCTGAGGGTAGGGGCTTTGCATCTTAGGTCCACAACATCTAGCAGAGTGTCTGATATACCTTAAGGTCTCTGTTAATGGTTGAAAATGGCATCAAGTAGGGACTGCTTTGAAAGAGGCTTTATAAATAGAAGGTACTTTGTAATAATGCCCCATATGCAGGGCTCTGCCCACACAAAGTTGGTTCACAAGTATTACCCATTCTCTCTTGTTTGAGCTTTCCCACAATCTGTGAAAGCACTTTTAATATCTTCATTTTGCAGAGAGGACTTAGAGGTAGGTTTGGAGTAAGAAATGAAAACACCATTAAGTACAAAGTTTACATGAATGAGGAAGAGGAGTCCCTCGGTTACTGAGTGTAGGATCACGCCTTTCTTAGACCATCAGTTTGACAAACTGAAGCACCTCCAGGGCTCATTTCTTTAGCACCATTAAAAGATTTATAACATCCAATATCCACTCATCTTTAAACCCTCAAGAGAGCTAATCAGAGATCCGAATTAAATAATTTTGTGCTGTTCTTTGTGAAAATCGAAAGCCTTATTCTTTCATTATAAAATATTTTGATATTTAATTCTTGTTTATAATGTGCTCCCTTTATACTGGTGGTTTCAACTTGATTTTGTATCTCTTATCCATAATCCCTTTACCTTTAAATGATATTTTATCTTTCCTGGAAACAGCTGACAATAGGGTTTTTCAGTTCAGGATGGTTTCATAATTACATTTTTAGCCTTGAGGGAAAAATTGTACAGCTCATCAAATTCTCTGGCTCTGCAACCAAGTAACATGAACAGCTCAGTATATCACTTGCTGCTCTTATAACTTAATTGTGAATTAGGGAAAAACAAAACCACTGTATGACTTCTGACAATGTTAAATTCTGTTTAAATTCAAGCATTTTATATAGTGTTTTGATGTTACCAGTAAGTCGATAATATGGATTCTTGTAAGCGTTCATCTCCAATGGGAGGCCTTGGTCCACTGGATCCATACCAACGAACACAGAGTTAATCACTTTACATCATCTGCTGAAAAACCGTTTTTTAAAGTGGCAATGTATTGCCTTAGCTGTTATGGCTCAGTGGCTTGAGCACCGACCTGTGAACCAAAGGGTCACCAGTTCAATTCCCAGTCTGGGCACATGCCTGGGTTGCGGGCCAGGTCCCCAGTGTGGGGCGTGCAAAAGGCAACCACACATTGATGTTTCTCTCCTTCTCTTTCTCCCCCTCTACCCTCCTCTAAAAATAAATAAATATATATATATTTAAAAAATGACAACATATTGCTGGGTTTTTATTTTGTTTTGTTTTACAACAATCTTTTGTATGTACATTATAAATTTCCAGTAATGTTATTTTTAGCTAGGCTATTTTCTCAACCTTGCATGCCAGCTGGATTATATACAGAGGTATAATGGGGCTAGCTTAGGTAAACCTACCAGGTAACTGTGATGATTCTTCCTTCTGGCAAATAAAACCACCACAACTGGTACATACGGAAAGCCTCTGTTAATCTTGTATTCATTGACCTTCCTTGTCTTTGCAAGAGTTGTAATGTATATTGGACAGATTGTTGCATTAATCTTAGTCATTGTCCTTTCAAAGAGGCAAAAGGAGGATATTGTTGAATGTGTTGACAGAAGGAATTCCTACTTGCATATTTACCTATGTGAAAACACAGAGTGTATGCGGCCCTTCACCATCTGAAGAACATGCCCACCCTTATGTTCTCAGCTCCACTTTGCCCTGTAAATCCTATGCTTCAGACAAATGGCAGTACTAGCTATTCTGTCCACCACATTTCATGTGCTAGTGCACCCCTCCCTGGCTTTCCAATGCTCCCCTTAGCCTCAGTGAAATTCTTCACCTAGCCTTGTATTTAAATGTCAAGTCCAAACCTCTACTCCTTTTCACAGGTTGCATTACTTACTCTGTGCCCCCACACCTATCCCTTACCCCCTGCCACTTCTAAGTAAAATTGATTTAAATGCTCCCTCAACAAGGGTAAATACTGTTTTAATATACCATGATTATTTGTTTTCACAATATCTATCATAACTACATAGGCATCCAATTCCCCTCTAAGCATAGCATTGCTTTCCCTGAATCTCACAACTTCTGAGACAAGTTTCTATTATCATGCTATTTAAAATGTTTTTAAATTTCACTTCTAATTTCTTCTTTGATTCTGGATTATTTGCAATTGGTTGTTTGTTTGTCTTTTTTAAAAATATTAGAGGGTTTTCTAGACACCTTTTCATTGTTTGTAATTTAATTCATTTGTACAGAGAGAACCGATTCTGTCATGATTTCAGTTCTTTTATATTTCTCAAGACTTCCTTCATGGACCAGCACATGACCTGTTCTTGTGCATGTTCCCCGTGCATTCGAAGAGTGTACAGTATGTTGTTGCTGTGTGTTTATGCTCCAGGAATATCAATCAGGTTGAACTGACTAATAGGGCTGCTCACATCTTCTATATCCATACTGTTCGTGTCCCTGTTTTTTCAGTTCTTGAGAGAAGACTATTAAACTTTCCAACCATAAATCTAAATTTTTATTATTTTTCTCTCAATCCAGTTTTACTTATGTGTTTTGAAATGCTGTTATTAGATGCGTATACCTTTATGATTGTTGTATCTTCTTGATGAGCTGACTGCATTATTATGAGGAGACGTTCCTCTTCACTGATTTTATCTTTTTTTTAATGTTACATTACCTTAAACCAGACCCTTACCTTCTCAGTAAGACTGCGGGTCAACAGTCTCTTATTATCTATGCTTCCCAGTTCAAAAATTCTAAGCACTGCTGCTAGAATGATTCCAGAAATTTAAATCGTAGAGTTATCGACAAAGCTAGTCAGCAAAACCGCTTACCATTAAGAATACTTGCATTTTAACACTGCATTATTTTATTACAAAGAGAGTAAATTTCTTTCAATGTAAATATAGTGAGTTTAGGACATTATGAATTTCTAGTCTTCACATTACTTAGAACAAATTTGTATTCAATGACCTTCCACAAAATTGAACCATTAGGCTGAAATATCTAATTTTTAAATATTTTCCAGAAAATAATGTATTTATTTTTTAAGTAAATCTTCTTTTAAATAATTTATTATTTATTTATGTATTGTGATTTAAATTTTTTTTCCTTTTCCTTGAATTTATCGGGGTGACACTGACTAACAAAATTATACAGGTCTCAGGTGCACAAGTCCACAACACACCATCTTTACACTGTGTTGTGTGTCCAGAAACCCCAAGTCAGTCTCCGTCCACCCCCACTGACCCCCCACATACCCTCCCCCACCTCCCTCACCCACTAAAGTAAAATTTCATGTTTAAGCTATGTTCAGTGTTAACCTGTTTTAACTATAAATATAATTAGTCTAATGTGCCCTCTGGGAGAAAGTAATATAGTTCTTTCAAGATGCTTTCATGGGGAACATAAATAAAATGATCAAAACAACAAATCCCAAGAAACTGAGTCTAGGAAATGAAAAAATTTTTTTGGTTCCCTAAGAAAAAAATCCCCATAACTGAATAATGTTTGACAAAAATCTGTAGTTTTGTTTTCCTTAGAAATAGATGTTTTTTTAAAAAAGTATAGAGAGTAACAAGAAGATAGAGTAATGCTAATTATCCCAACAGACCGATGAGCAAATTCTCTTTCAGAACTGATCCTGGTGTCCAGCACAGGCAAACGCACACGGCCAGGGAGCCGTTCAGTGCAGCTCCACCTGAAGGGAGGAGGGAGGAGGGAGCTGGCTGATAAGGATGGGGACCTTTGTGAGGTGAGGACACTATTCTGGAATTAGACTGAGGAGACAGTTGCACCACTTTGTAAATAAACTAAAAAGAGCACTAAATTATACACTTTAAGGGGATAAACTTTATGCAGTCTACATTTTATGGAGTCTAATATTAAAATTGGTTTGGGTGTCAGAACAGTTATGTGACGTTGAATTCTAAAGGCACCTTGGGCTCTTAACAGATTGTTAATCCCATCAGCAATGGAGAACTGCAGCTGTGCGAGCTCACGTCTGGACTATGAAGCCGCTGGCGGGTTTAACAATTCCCACAAGGGGGTAAGAGTGCTTATTTGTCTACTGATATTTTTGACCTACAGCAGATGCATTCAATTACTTCATTTAAAATAATTCTTTCACTGGGATAAGCATAAACAGTGAAAGAATTAGAATTATGAGTTGTTATAATATGGTAATATTGATTGAAAATGTAAGCTATTTATATTCTGGATGAAATGGTAATGTTTAATCATTCTTCAGAAAATTCTTGAATAGCTGAACCTCTGCAGAATGTTACAAAGTGGCATATCTGGTCATCTTGAAGAAATATCACTACAGTAGTTTTTAATGAGGGACATGTACTTTTTTTGTAGAGGTCTTAATTCCATAAAACATTTGTTGTGACATCCTGTGAACACATTAAGTGAGGTGAGTATTTATTTTATAAATTAGTTCATTATTATTATTTTTTTAACCCAGCCTCTCTAGGACATTTTAAAGTACAGGTCACGTCTCTGCCCACAAGATTGATTCTTCAGAAACACATCCAGGGCACAGAGAGGTGGGAGGTGCCTGGAGACTCCTATTGGAGTCTCCCAGACACTGGAGATTCCCATTCGCATCAAGGAGAACTGGTCTGAAATGCCACGGCCCCTTCTAGCACCCATGGCAGGCACAGAAACACTGCTAAGGAAAGATGTCAAACTTGATACTTTTCTCTGAAACCTTATACTTCTATGTTTGGCAAACTAAGGGATTGCCTCGCGCACTGAAACTTGCTTCACATCTCCCCTGTCCTTGCCTGCCTCTGACTCAAAGTTCAAAAGCCTCTCAGAATACATACAGTGTTGTCTTTGCAGACTTGGATACAATCGACTACTTCCTTGCTACTTCATGGCTGATGAGTTAAAATGTTAACTATTGGTCTATTTGCTACTGATATTTAGTGAAGCAAGAAGAACCCAACATTTTGAATTCAGACTTGAATTTGCTTGCACGCCTACAATGTAAATAAAGATAAAAAGGGGGACTTTGATACTGAAATAAAATTACTTTGGCATCCTACAATACTTCTTTTGTTCAAATAAAAAAAATGCATCTAGAACATATTTAACTTTAATGTGAAATATTGAAAATTCACAGAGTAAATTTTCAGTAATTGTACTTACTCAGAACAAAGACATAAGCCTGGATATAAATTAAGGAGGATTTCAAAGAAGAAGTACAAAATATGTCACAACTGTTTTTGTTATATTAATTAATTAATTTACTTATCACTTTGCCATCAATTTAACTAGGCTGCCAGTGATGTGGCAGGTCTTGGGTAGAGAGTAATGACCAAATATAAACTTTGCAGAGAACTCAAAAAGACTTCCCACAGACTCCCAGAGCAGAACCTATTGATTTTGATTTTTTTTCAAAAAGTTCATGTAATGGATTTAACAACATGATTCCCTGGTGCTGTTTAGTTCTTTGTGGGCTACAGTGAGTGGTGAATTAGACATAGAAGGCCACAAATGGACCAAATACTAGAAACTGACATATAAAAACCCCAGCAGACTGGGGCCATTTATTATAGGGACAGTATTCATTTATTTAGCTCTTAATTTATTATAAGTGCCTATTTTAGGGAAAAAATGTACTTGTCATTACATTACTTAAGAACAAAGATTGAATATAAAAGCATTCTAAAATATTTCGAAATGCTGTCACTGAATATTTTATTTTTATTCTCTAAATCCCAAATCTGTTGACATTTATCATTTAAATTTAGGGAAAATATTATTGATAAATTTCCTGCTTCTGTGCTTTAAAATATCTGCTGAATGCTTATATTTTTGTTTATTTTCCTTTTGACCTTTTCTCAATGCTGATTATATTTCTGTTTTTTGATTAAAGCCCAGACTATGACATACTCACAATATTCTACATTTTTATGATGTTGTTGAACCATAATTGCATGTTGCTTTATAAATCATTATTTCTACATTTTTTGTCCATGTAATATCTTTTTCATGCATTTATAAATACCAAGCTTAGTACATTGGCCATTTCAGGATTTCAAGTTTAATTCTTTGGATATAATTATTTTTATGCCATTTCTTCTTCAAATATCTTATGATTGTGCTTAGAATCCAAATGCCTCTCAACAAATGACTGTTTACCACACACCAGTGAATCACGAGCCGGCCTTTTGGTGGTGAACTAAATGCTCCACATAAAGAACCCGACACGCAGATGCTGAGTGCGGAGGAAATCTGAACCGTGAACAGGTGACGTGGCCGGTGGTTTTCACCTTTTGACCTCCAGTGCTGCCCGGCCCTGGAATGGACAGGTTGGGGTTTTGCTGAGCACAAAGCAATTTCTGTGGCAACTTTTCCCGCAGGGCCAAAGAGCAAACTGAAAAGCACAAAGTGACTTTGTGTGATTTTCTGAGCAGCACAAGCTCGTCATTGAATTGTTTCTCTGTGGACAGTATAGGACCTGCTTATCCCCGTTGTGATGCTTAGAGTAGGCTTTTGAATTGTTCAGTCTGCAACAGAGGGTATGTGCCACGCTTTTCCAGTGCTTTTTTACTGTATTTTTAATAGGTAATACCTGGGTCTCGGGTCATGATTTCAACTCAAAATTTCAGAACAGATTATTGCAGTTTTCGAAGATGCAGTATGAATAGCTTCCCAGGACCCTCTGGGCATTAAAATTTTCAATAAGCTAGTGAAAAGGGGCACATTTATTCAGATTTATTATCAATCCATAGGTGTATATTCTGTGCTTGCTTTTGTGATATAGAAAGAGTGAAAATTAGTGAGGGAGGAAAGATTCATATAAAAACAATTACTATGACAGGCAGAGAAGGATGCAACCAGACACCTGACTTATGTGGAAGCAAAGTGAATGCATCCAAGGGTTAAAGGAGAAGACCCTGTACCAGGCATGGAGTGGTCAGCAAGGTTTTCCGAGCAGGGTGGACTTGAAATAGATGATTATAGTTGAATAGACAAAGGAGAGAGTGAAACCATTTGTCCAGACAGAAGGAGTGGAATTTAGTTTGGATGAGGGTGGGGGGCTTGGAGGTCTAACTGTTGAAGTGGTACATTAACTTCCTTTACTTCTATGATCATTTTTGCAGTTGTTTAAGTTTAAAAATTACCTTTAGAGCCTCTCTTCAAGTCCAATCAGTCAAAAAGTGCCATCGATTTTTCCTTTGGAAATGTTACTCTTCTCCATCCTTTCTTCTCCAGTCACGTAGTCATGTCTCCTTTCTCCTGCTTGGTTTATTCCAAAGGCTTCCTAACGCATCTTGCCTCCAGCACACCCCACCTCAAATTTATCCTGCACAAAAGCATGCACATCAGGTAAATGATCTTAAAATGTGTCTTTCATCATATCATCTGCCGCAATTCATAGAATTGTCTTAAAAGCCTAGTCTGTCATTTGAGACTCTCAACATGCTGAGAAAGTATAATTTCCTCCCTCACCCTCATAGGAATAGTCTTTCTTAACAAGGTTAATCTATATTTTTCTCTAAATGTGTCATGCCCATTGCAGACTTAGTGATTTTCCTCATGCTACGAATGTGTTCCTGAAATGCAATCTAATCTCCTCTTCATCATGCTAAATCAGAACCATTTTTGCAGGCACAATCACTTTTTTTTTTCCATAAAATCATCCAAATCTGTGCCAGTGACAGTGCATCTCACTTCCCTGAAGTCCTCCAAGGCCATTTTATGGACTTACACGCTATTTATATGCATCACACTGTTTTGTTAATAACTTTTGAATATTTGTCCATCTGGTCTTCGTATAGTCTCCTCCAAGGTAAGTACTGAATATCAATAACATTTATTTGACTACTACACAATGTCTAAAGTTTAGACTCTAAACTCTGTACGCAGTAAGTGCTTGATTAAATATCTACTGGGTTAATCAAGCGGAAAATAAGATTAGCCCTTCTAGAATGGTACCACATTTGGAGAACTTTGGAAATTTATACTTATTATTGATATGTGAACATGTAGAAGGCAGTACTTTCTAAGTTTTGACTTGAGGATTCATAGACTGAGATCTGAAACCCCTATCCCCAAATCTCCACAAAATGTCTAATCATTTATCATCTGAAATTATACAGGACAAATTTAGTCAGCCAGAAATGTAAGAAAAACTTCAACCCTTAGCATTCTCTTTTCTTACTGTAGCCCTGTCTCCCCCCTACACCTTTCCATATCACCTTTAAGGATGTCAAAGGATAATGCTCTGTCTGGTGTGGCTCAGCTGGTGGGGCAGCATCCCCCAAACAGAAAGGTCCCTGGTCGGATTCCTTTGAGAACACAAGTGCGGGTTGCCAGCCATTTGACTGATTGAAGTTTCTCTCCCTTTTTTCCCTCCCTCCCTTCCCTCTTCTCTAAAAATAAATAACCAAAATCTTTTTTAAAAGAATAGGAGAGGATCTTAATGATAATAGTTATTTATTTCTCATGCAGTCATTCTTTAGGCAAAAAACATGAAATAGTGTGGTTGCCTTATTATCTGAAGCTATTTCTGTAATTTATTGACTTAATAAGGTATCTCTTATAGCACCTTCTACAGCCTGTGGCTGGGGATGGTGGTATAGGAAGGAAGGAACATGAACACGACCCTTGTTCTTGAGAGACAGATCGCGTGCAAAGTGATGTTTAATCATATGTGCAGGTTGTCATGATATCTAATTCATCTTTATTTTAAACATAAAATCTACTGTTATTTCCTTATTTGAGGATATTATTTATAATATCTCTTAGAGAGTTGGACCAGAAATGGGAATTACAATTTGTGAAAACGATACCTTTAAAAAGAGTAAAATAATGCCATGGCAGCTTTCAGTAGCAACCAATTCATGTTCTTTTCTTTCTAAACTCTATCAGTTTATAACAAAATGCTGAAATTCTTGAAATATCTCCTTTGATAAAGACTGAACCCTGTAGGTGTTGCGCTCTACTTTAGGCAAAGCCCGGTCCCTAACCTGTTGAACCAATTGTAAGTATTTAGGTATGTGTGTGTGTGTGTGATATCTCCAAATAGATCGTACTTTTTAATATTACAAACCATACCACACCTTCATGTTCAGGGCTCTGTCAATCTTCTCTCTTCCCACCTATTCACATTTCATAAAACCTCTTCACCCCAACGTTTGGTTAGTTGGGAGGAGGCTTCTCTGACACACCCCGAATAATAAAACACGGGAGGGGAGCACATTTCTATGCACTGTTTTGTTCACTGATTGTTCCATGGCTGTGTCATTTTCATCCGACCAACGTGAGAGTTTTGTGGAAATAATTATTTTTTCCATGGGCTAAAAAACATTCCTCTTTCTCTACCACAGTGCTATTTACACAATAAGAGGTAAATACATATTTTCTCGACAACCGATAGAATTGGCGTGATATTAGTAGAGTTATGGTTTTGCTTCTTTGGGATGCTACATGGGGAAGAAGCAAATGAAGCAAATAAATGAGTGAGGATTGAAGTGAATTTCCAGTAATAACAATGACTATTAATGGAAGAGATTCTTAATGGAAAGGAACTTGTCACTTTTCCTGGTACAGTGATAACCAAGGGTTTCAGTGAAAAGGAATAAAAACATACTATTTTGCTGTAATAAATTGGAGGTGACTGCCAAAGGTGGGGTTTTTAGAAAAGCAATTTGGTTTAGAAATCATTTAAGGGTTCTTTTTTCCCCCTTCAAAAGTCTTATAATCTCAAGGGGCCCTTCCTTAATTATCTGGCTTCACTACAGAAAAGTACTGCAAGCCTTTGGGTACAGGCTCCAGATCTTTTGTTACACAGCAGATCAGTAATAGCCACAGGGCTGCCAGGCAGAGCGTTGAGGTTTAACTGCTCACACCCAGACTTACCTGCTATGAATGTCTTCTTAAGGGATGCCCAGTTGTGCCAGATATAACAAATTAAAGATTAATTCAACAGGCTTAATATAGAGCTAATTTAAAAAAACCCCAAAACAAAAGCACTAGGTGGGAGCTTAGAGTTCACAGAGCTCATTTGTGAATCTTGGAAGATAGATTAAAGATATCCACTACTCCTGTTTTATTTTTTATTTCTTTCCCAGTTTACTTCCTTTGAAGTGGCAAAAAATGTAGTAAATTATGTGTGAAATATGTAAAAACATATTACTGTGTTTTCAAAAATATCAACTACCAATTCTTAAGAAAATTGGAAGATCTTGTTGAAGGATATATTTTTATGGCTTCAGGTACTAAAAATATTGGCTCTGTGTTCATTTTAAGTGTGTGATATATAGGTGTTACGCATAGTGGTCACTGTCTTCAGAGTCTACACATGCCCTGTTTGCAAACCATACAGCAGGCTTCTGGTGTGTGGTTACTTTAAGGCATCCTAGCAGATCTGTTGAAAGCTGAATCTTGCTTAATATTTATACAGATGTCTGTGCTTAGCAGCCACCCTGTTGTGAACAAATGTAAATGAACCTTGGTAAACTGTATGTAATATGGTCATTCATTTTGCATGTGCTCAAACCATTTTGCAGTGTCACAATATGCATTATTTATCTCACTCTCCTTGCCTTGCAGATTTGAAATGTACTCAGAATCAACTGTTTACAGCCTAACTTTGTAATATGTGCTTTTATAATAGAAGCAATAAAACAAGGCCAATAAGGTATTACTAAGTGATAACCAGTGATCAGCCTCCCAGGGACATGTTTAGAGACAATGCTGGTCATCCACTGTTTCTATGGACATTGTTTGTGTCATCGGTGCAGTTTTGAGGTTTGTTTCTGAGATGAACTTGCACTTGAGATTGCTGGGACATGCCTGCTGGGGACCAGAGAGTTTTTGCATCCATGCCAGCATTTCTGCTCAGCACTCTACCCTTGAGGCTTTGTCATAGCTGAACCACTTCAGTGACATAACCTGTGGCCATCAGCTGCTTTGGTTCAGAGTCTAGTATATTTTTTTCTTCTGGTCACCAGAGCTTAATCTTGGTTCTTCATTTAACAAAGAGTACTTGTGAAATATATGATGCTTTTTTGGTTAACATTTTGTTCTCATTCTGGGCTGCAATAAATAGTTACGTGTGTGTGTGTGCACAGGTGCCAGTGTGTGCACAGGTTCATTTGTTTTGACATCTCAAATGGTCAGTGCTCACCATAGTATGAGATCTGTGTCTGTGCACCATTGGCAATGTGTTTTAAAGCAATATTCTGCTCTGAACCCGTTGAATGCATCTCTTTGTCTTCTGTAGAGATGGTCCTTTTTTTCTTGTCTCAGTGTACTCTTTGGCCCCATCACAGAAATTTGGGAAAGTGGAAATGAAGCAAAGGTGTGGAAAAGACAAGGGCAATGTCAGGAGGGGCTATGAGCAATGAAAGGCTGAACAACAGCTGTTCCAAGTATTTTGCATTTAATTTTAACTTGGTGTAGAAGTTATAAATGTAGACCCTGGCAGGAGGTGGCTTCCACTTTGTGAGTGTGTGCGTGTACTTGTCTCTCAGGGGTCATGATTTGAATTAGTATTTTACATTAAGAATTTTTCTAAGTATGGAAACTTGAATGGTGTTTTCTTCTCTTTTATAGTCCTTG
This sequence comes from Artibeus jamaicensis, assembly GCF_021234435.1. Taxonomy (NCBI): domain Eukaryota; kingdom Metazoa; phylum Chordata; class Mammalia; order Chiroptera; family Phyllostomidae; genus Artibeus; species Artibeus jamaicensis. The sequence goes on from NW_026522056.1 coordinate 20,303,469, forward strand.
TGTCCACTCTGAGCTTTTGTATGCTGACTTTTAAACGCAAATAACTGTGTCCTAGAATGTGCCATCTTTACATCTCAGCCTCTAAGATTCTTGAATTGTAATTATGCAATAATGTAAAACTGTGGAAGGAATAGTATATTGTATATGCTTAATCTCCATATTTATGGTAGGAATAAAAATGGACTTTTCCACAGATTATTCCTTTTTTCCCCCAGACCTAAGAAAGACATAACCTTAAAAACTCCATAAATTATTTTATACTATTGACTTTTGATAACAAGTTAAGTGGACTTGCATTCCTTATTACTCTCTTATATCTGTTGGTATTCGGTTTAGTATGAATTGTACTGCCTTGCTAAAAAATAGTCAATCTATGAAGGAATAAATGAATGGGTATGTGAAGTAATCCAGGCCTTTTGATCTTTGAAAAGGAGGGACTTATTGCCTATGAGCAAACAAAATCAGCCACTAGGGTCAACTACTTTAGTGAGCACTGTATGACCAGGTGGTCATTCATTTTTCCCACGGCATGTCCTAGATTAATATGTCTTTATTTGAGATCTTTGACTTCCACTTGGTGAATTTTTGGTTTAACTTTCCTTGCCCTCATTGTGTAAGAACAGTCACCAGTGACAACCAGCTGATCTTTGCCTAGATTTGAGTTCAGAGACAAATTACATGCTTCAAATGAATTAGAATGTGTCCCCACACATTGGTCTGTGAGGAATACCCTGGTAGGAGCAGACAGCTGTAATTAGAATGTGCTTCTATGGCAGAGAATTTGATTAGAGATGAGACAGTTATAAATTCTTCATGGAAAGAAATTGTCTGATAAGATTAAAAATTATCTGTATTTCATGGATATTCTCTCTGAGTCTTACCCTACACAGTTGCTGATGCTAAATTCTGTGCTACAAAGGTACAGTAATAAACATGTAAAATTAAATTGGTTAGCAGAAAACAAATTTAAAATATTATAAGATCTTAGATCCAATGCAAGCAATGCTTAAAGGTAGCATTGAGGAGCAGCCATTCCTTCTATATATAACTCTTACAGCACACACACGCACGTACATAACATCCTTGTTGAACTTCTTTTTAAAATCATGTGGATGGCAACAACACATCATAATAGCAGAAATGAGTGGAGCACTTGGTGATGGGAAGTTATTTAACTATATTCCAATGTGGAAGAGGAAAATAATACCGGACATACACATGACAAAGAGGTGTTTTAAAGATGTGTATAGTTTATAGGCCAGTTCCCATACGTCACTGATCCTCCCACTTCTCCTCTGTCTCCTGTTGCCCCAGCTCCAGCTGGTATGTGTGTCCTGAAGAATTCACAAGTTGGGGAAAATCCCTAGAGTTTCCATATCAGAGCTTCCCCTGCAATTGGAGAGATTATTGGTGGAGGCAGTGTCTCTATCACTTAAATAGATACTCAAGACATTTAAGACAGATCAGGAAATCCTTTAAGAACCCTGGTGCTTCAAGAACTTGGAGGAAGAAAAAAGAAAAGTCACTGAAAGGAAAACTTTCTTCTCTGGAATTTAAGAATTCTGCTTTCCATCAAGAACGATAAAGAGTTTGACACTATTTGGAGGCCTCTAAACGATGAATCCTGTAAACATTAAACATGCGATTAGAGACTGTATAGATGTTAGGATGCATTAAAGGAAACATATCCATTGACCCCTTATTCTGAATATTATGGAATCCTGACTCTTAGCTGCCAGCCCAGTGGCGGGGTGGAATAGGGGTTGGTGGAGGGGGAGAGGTGCACCAGGAACATTACCTGATGTGCCACTGTTAGCCCCCTGACCACCTGCTGTCTGGATGACACCAACTTTCTTCCATTGGTCTTTGTTTTCCTGTTGCCCTTCATCAGAAAATTAGCTCTAGGGCAGTGGTTCTCAACCAAAGGGTTTTGCCCTGCAGGGACATGGCGACGTCTGGAGACTAGGCGTGCGTGTGCAGATGCACACTCACTACTGGCATCTAGTGGTTGAGGCCAGAGGTGCTGCTAATGTCCTGAGATGCACAGGGCAACCTCCCAATGAGAAATAATGATCTGACCCATAATGTCAGTAGTACCAACAGTGGAGGGATGATTGGGGGGGGAGCAAAACAAACAACAAATGCAATAAAGTATTTTTAAAAAGAAGGACATTGTTTCTGGTGTAGGGGCATTTACAACCCAGCAGGATCATAAAAGGAGCACATAAGGAATAATATGAGACACCCAGGAGCACCAGGCATTGTTTTCCGGAGGTTTGTACAGAGGACTCACGGTGTGCTGGGTTAGGTAGAGGCAGAGAGGCAAAGGTGGGGGATGCACCAGGTCGTCTCAGGCCAAGGAAAGAGCATAAACGTGTGCTTTACACTAAGGTGTACTTTTAAAAAACCATGTTGGATCAATAGAGAAATATTTTCTTTCTCACTTGACTTATCTATTTAATAAAACGAAGCCTCCAGAATAGATACTTCTGCAGTGTTAAATACCTACTATAAAAAATAAGTATTTGTTGGGATTAAAAGTCTCTATCATTATAGGGCTATACTTTAATGAGTGATTATTGGTATTTTTCTTAAATCCTTGTAAATGTTTATGATTGGATATGGAACTTCTTATCTCCCATATGTGTTTTTGCTGACAAGTAAACTCCTCTCATAGCTCAAGCTCAGACACTTTCTGGATGGACCAGAAGCAAACAAATTAGAGTTGGGAAACCAGGCAGATCTGGTGACCAGGAGACAGGCAAGTATTGCAATATGGTGGTAAGACTTGGGGTTGGTTGTCCAGGAAACTACTACAAAGAGATATGTTCCCAACATTAGGTCTGAGAGGCAGTCATTTATTCATGAGGTAAATGCAGATGTTTTTCAAAGACACAAACCAAGTCTAAGTTCCCAAGTAGCCATCTAACCAGCATCTGAAGGCTAGTACATGGAGATTCAGGGGCAGGAAGTCACTAAGTGTATACAAGGGGCATTAGGATTGAAAACCTGTCATTCAATTCAGGAGTCAAAAAACAGAACCTCTGCTTAGTGGGGATGAAGGAGGTATGTGTGCAGGAAACAAAGGGCCAGATTAGCAGGCCAGGGTGCAAGTGTCCAAAACAAGGCAGGAGCACAGCATTCAAGAAACAAGACAGCAGACAAAAGAGATGGTAGATGATGGACCTGGAGCCAGCGCTGAGGCAGGGAGGTCTTTTGAGGCCCCATCTCTGCCTCCAGTATTTACACCTGGTGTGATCTTCTTCCCTCATGTGCAGGCAGGGACCTGTGACTTGTTTCTAAGCAATAGAATACAGCCAAAGTAGTGGGACATCACTCCATCATTATGTTACCTAAGACTTTGCCTTCTGTCTTCTCCCTCGCTGGCTCCACAGGGTGAGGAGGCCCTTGTGGCAACCAACCAAGAGCCAGCCAGGACCTGAGGCCCTCAGTCTGACAACCTGCAAGAAACTGAATCCTTCACAAACCCATGCAAACCTGGAAGTGCATCTTTCCTTGGCAAAGCCTCAGATAGACCCCCTCCCTGGTCGACTCTGTCATTGTAGCGAAAGAGATGCTGCATCAGAGAATATAGCTAAGTGGCATCCAGATTCCTGACCACAGTGACTATGGGATGGTAGTTGTGTGTTGCTTTAAGCCACTATGTCATACTAATTTATTATACAGCAGTAGATAAGACAACTAAGATAGGCATTGAGTTGACGATGAGGCTAAGTGATTATTGGGTTGAATGTCCTTCAAGGCAGAGGATAGCGAGAGCAGACAAACAGGAACACAGAGCCAAGGGCATCTCCAAATGATCGGTCACTGTCAGCAGCCTCAGGGACAGGATGTGACAATTCTCTAGACTCACTGCTCCCTTCTTTCTTGCTGGGAGAGTGACATTTGGTTGTACATATGTTCTGATGGGCTATAAACCAATGAATGGGTAATACTCGAAGATATAGGTCTCCTGTAAACAAATGTCAGGTCCAGTCCCACTGCTATTACTTGGAAATAGAGTTTTGTGTTAAATCCAATTGTGTGGAATCCAATTTTCATAGCTGGAAGAAAAACAGCTTTTCAGAGTGACATTCAAAAACACGTTAAAAACATGCTTAGTGTTTTTAGTGAATTTAAATGTAAACTTTTTGTATGATGTCTGTAAGTCCTCATATTCTTGATTCTAGTTTCCTTTTTCCTCTTGAATCTTTAATGGAATTAATGATTTTTCAGGTGGACACTTAGAAGTACAATGTGTAAAGTCTCAATCAACAAGATGTTATATTCTAAAAGCTTATGAGGAGAAAAAAGTAAAATGCTTTTGCTTTGTCCGTAAGGCAACACTATATTTCAGGAAGTTAACAGAAATAAATTTATTAGATACGAACATAAGGGATGAAATCTAAGTTGTATTTCTTGTTCTACTACTGATTCATTTTACCCTATTGTTAAGCCTTTCTATCTCTTTTTTTTCAGGGAGGGGGTTTATTTTTCACAGTGCTTTCAGGAAAAAATGCTATGTAAATAAAGGTTTTTAATTTTTTTCAGGGATTTTTTGCATGTTTGAATACTTACTTGATAAAATAAATCATAAGATTTAACATGAGATCAACAAAACCATATATATTACATTAGTTTCCCATTATAGAACTTTGGTTATATTTCTCTACTTAAAAAAATTTTTTATAGGCTTCTAAGATTAAAAGCTAATTTTTTAAAAGATTTTATTTACTTTTTAAAGAGAAGGGGGATGGAAGTAGAAAGAGGGAGAGAAACATCAGTGTGTAAGCGAAACATCACTTGAGCACCTGGCCCTCAACCTAGGCATGAGCCCTAATCAGGGAATGAAATAGGTGACCTTTCTGGTTTACAGGTTGACTCTCAACCCATTGAGCCATAGCAGCCAGGGCTAATTTCTTTCTTTTTTTTTTTTTTAAGATTTTCTTTATTTATGTTTAGAGGGGAAGGGAAGGAGAGAGGGAGAGAAAGATCAATGTATGGTTGTCTCTTGTGTGTCCCCTCCTGGGAACTGGCCTGCAACCCAGGCATGTGCCCTGACTGGGAATCAAATTGTGATCCTCTGGTTTGCAAGCCCGCACTCAATCCACTGAGCTGCACCAGCCAGGGCAGGGCTAATTTCTTTTGTTTAAATTTTTTTTAAAGGAGTGGAACATCTCTTGCAAAACAGGTGGTTAAAGTCACACAGTGTAGAATTTTGAATGCTTAGAAAGGCCTAATTATTAGTTTTTTTCTGTTTTATCTATTTTTACAAAGATTTTCCCAATTTAAAAATAAATATTTAATAACATTCTAGCATGCTTGTAACTTCTTACTGTACTGCTTCCTGCCTTTGTTTGTATCTAACAGGCACATTTTGCAGTATTGGTACATTTTATATGGTTAGAGATGAGGAGAAAGAAAATGAAAATAGAAAACCTAAACTGAAAATTGCCACTAGACTAAACCAGAATTCATTTTTTCCATTAAGGAAAGGCCTTTCCTTCTGAACAAACTAAATCTGATAAAAAACCTATAGTGACAACCAGCTTCTTGTTAAGGTCTAGTTCCATGGATGTTCAGTGTTTTGAAAAGCTGGTTACAAAGGGCTTTAAATAAATGCTCCTATGACCTAGGATCTGGTAAAGAGCATCAGTGGAAGTTTTCAGAGAAAAATTTGCACAGACTGACAAGTAGAAAAGCATAATTTTGAGATTGTGTTTTCCTTGGAAGTCAAGTTTATGTGTGTATCTACAAACTTTTGGCAGAGGAAGAAGAAATAGCTATATAGATTACTATTAACAAAAAAACCCATGAAAATTTTCTTGATTTAAAAAAAGATTTTATTTATTTATTTTTAGAGAGAGGGGAAGAGAAGGAGAGAGAGGGAGAGAAATATCAATGTGTGGTTGCCTCTCGTAGGTCCCCTGCTGGGAACTGGCCTGCAACCCAGGCCTGTGCCCTGCCTGGGAATCAAACCATGGTTGTTTGGTTTGCAGGCCCGTGCTCAATCCACTGAGCTACACCAGCCAGGGCAAATTTTTCTTGATTTTTATCGTGAAAGAATCTTATCTTTAAATGACAGCATTATTTTAGGGAGTAATTTTAAATAGAGGAAATAGTTATACACATTTTATGCAGCCTTGTACATATATGTAAAAACTTGTAACATAAATTAAAAATCATTATATATAACATATGTTAACCTACAAATAAAAAGGCCTTTCAAAGTGAGAGGTAAATAAGCATTTACTTGAAATCAATAAAAGAAGCTATTCAGGATTCATTAATTAAGGCAGAAATCCGAATAATGTTCCGATTTAGAGACAAATGAATTAGGTACACATGAGGAAGCATTGCTTTTGGTGTAGATGATAAAACATGGCAATGATAATTCTAAACAGTGTTTTTAACTTTCAGTACAATAGGTATTAGTGCAGTAGTCATAACTGCTTTCTTTTACAAAAAGTTCTTTTGCAAGGAACAAGGCTGCTTAGGCGCAGGCCAAAGGTGTTCTGTCCTGTTTGTAATGTTCCGAGTTTTGGGGAGTGAGACGTTCCAGCCAGGGCTCTGGTACAAGAGCTCCAACTCCGATATTCTCCATGTGTGCACATAGGAGTGTGGGTTACATGCGACTGGGGAACTGAACAGTAACATTCTTCCTCCCTGGAAAATGTGCCCAGCTCTGATCTATGTGGGACTAATATTTTTAATTAATACAGTAAAACAATAATTTTGTAATGTTGTGTGAAGAAAGGGTTGTTTTATTTAAATGCGGCTAAAAATCATGCATGTAATTAAAGAAGGAATTGTAGCTGAAGAACTGATTAAATAGGCTGGCAAAATCAGAAGACAGCAAATGGGCTTCTAAATATTCGGATAGCAAAAAGGTTCTACCTAGTTCTCTTACTTACTTGTAGGTGTTTGATCTGATAAATAATATGAGAAGACAGTAACTTTACAAAAGTTTGGGTAAACACTGTCAAAGGTATGTAAGAGTCATGTCATTTTCACAAAGTGATAATTTTGTTATTTTCTTTCCAATTATTTGCATGTCTCATTGCTTTGCATACTTTAGTCAGTGTTGAATAGCAGCATAAAATAGTCACTTTCGATGGGAGATAAAATACCAACCAAGGCAATGGCATTAAAGCCAGAAGAGCCTAAATAAATAATGTGAACTCCCTAAAGCAAAGCTTAATAAGCTGCTTTTTAGAGATATTTGGTTGCCTTATAAATTAATCAAATTAAGAATTCCTTCTTCTATAAGCTATTTTCAGAAATGTAGTCCATGAGAAAATAGTTTAGCCCTCCGAATTGTCTTTAGATATTGCCAACAAATTTATTAATTGATAAAAAGAGTAGTTAAAAGTAGGAAGGTTCAAATTCAAGTTCTACAACGAAGCAGCTATCTATGACTTTGAACAAATCATGTAAGGTTACATATTAGGTTCCTCATATGTAAACTGATGATAATACTGTCATAATTATTTTGAGAATTAGCTAAGGTAATCATAGCAAAACATCAGAATATTCATGAAATGTCAGAAAATAATTCTGGCTTTATATTTCTAAATAATATCTCAGCTAGAGATCTGATGGTATTGAAGGGTTGTTTTAATTTGGCAGTTTGCTTCTTGCCATTAAAATATCAAAATAAAGACTTCTTAAAGCACTTTATAAGGATTTTGAACTAAAATAGGATTAAAAAATTGTCAGTTGAGTTTCATTCTGACAATGATTGTGATTAAAGGAGCAATCTACACACCCTAAATCTATTCTGAATATAGTTTTCCTTTTCTCTAGTCAAACAATAGGAAGACATAAATGGGCTGCTTAGAGTTTTTTCTTCAAGCAATATAATAGTATAATAAAAATGTTGGTATTTTCTCATTTACAATGCAAGTTTTAAGACAAAATAGAATCATTATATAGTATGTTACAAGTAAGTGTCTGCGGTTTGGAAGCAACTTCCTGCATTTTAGAGTTGTATGGATTTGTATAGCTCATTGAGAGTTTTGAGACAAGCTGAATAGCCTTAGTTCACCTGACCTCACATCAGCCTGACAGTTCTGGGGGCAGACTTTGATTACAGAGAGGTAGGATTTACTGATGAGTCAATGAGCTGGAAGAGTCATACTGAGTTGCGACTGGAGAACTCGAGTTGGACTCCGCTATCACACAATCTGTGGAACTGTGTCTTTGGCAAGGATGAGGTCTGAGAAATGACATGTGCTTGGATAAGGAATATATTAGATGGATGACACAGGATTTTCTCCTGAATGAGCCTTTCAAATGAGATCAATTGAATGGCTAGCTCAATAATATATTGAGTAAATCAATGCACAGCACATTCATTATACATCTGCTATTATTTGCCTTGATATGTGCGTGTCTCATCTTCTAAATGTGAGCTTTTAAGGGCTGGATCTTTATCATCGCTGCATCTTAAGGACCAAACACAGTGCCTGACACATAAAGACTCTCAAGCGTGTTTCAGATCAGTGGCTTTCAACCAGAGGCATTTTTGCCCTGGGAAAACATTTGACAATTTCTACAGACATTAATTGCTTGTCCCAGAACTATGGGGCAGATAGAGGCTAGGGACTCAACATCCTGTAACACACAGGAGAGCCTGCACAACGAAGGATCACCTGACCCCAAATGTCAGTAGTGCTGAGGTGGAGAAACCCTGTTTTAGATGAATGAATAAACTCATTATTGGTAAAGGAGCCCTTTCCTATGAGATACCCTGGAATTTATATCACACATTTTTGCTGTTGAAATTTAATTCTAGGAATCGGCTAGAAAATATTTGGTTTATATACTCATATGTTTTTGAAAAGAAGTGTAACATTATATACTTCAGATTTATTTAGATGATTTTGTTACAGAATATAAAGTACAATTAAACTGTTATATATTTGAACTTTAATTTCACTTGCATTGAATCCTGAATCCCAATGTTGAATTGACTATATATTATTTGTTTTGAAATAATAATTTAAAACAAAAATTACACAGAACCTTTTTTCAGAGCTTAAGTTGAGTCTGTAACATAGTAATTTCTCCATTGATTAAAATAAAATATGATGTGAAAGTGAAAAAAAACTCATGAAAACCGATGATGGAATCTTATTGGCATTAGCCATCATTCATACATAATGGGCAATAGGAAATGATAATAGCTGTCATTTAAGCTTCAGAAATAAGAGCACCCTTGAACTTAATTTTTATCTTTTCTATTTTCATCTACTATATAAATCCGACAAGCTGATTGAGGCCAGTGATGGCTAAATTAGAAAGAAGGCACTAGAATGAATACATGAGATTGGGGAACTGAATGGTAACATTCTTCCTACCTGGAAAATATGCTCAGCAAGATTTTAGCACTGTCTGTCTTCTCTACTATCACCCAAATGAGTTGAAAATGATGAAGAAGTGCTCAAGATAAAAATCATGGTGTTTCACCCTGGCTGCTGTGGCTCAGTGCTGGAGTGCTGACCTGCGAATCAAAGGGTCCCTGGTTCGATTCCCAGACAGGGCACATGATGCCTGGATTGTGGACCACATCCCCAGTGGGGGGCACATAAAAGGCAACCACTCATTGATTTTTCTCTCCCTCTCTTTCTCCTTCCCCTCCCCTCTCTCTAAAAATAAAATCTTTAAAGAAATAATGGTGTTTCATTTTTTTCCATTATTTTTGGCCAGTAATGAAAGCATGCACTGGATGTTGTCATGGAGCACACAGATTAAGTGCCAGGTTGATCCAGACATGTCTGACATCCAGATTAAGGGCCACGGAGGATGAACTTCCCACATGTTGAGCAGAACTCTGTGCACCAGGACCCAGAGCCAGAGGAAGACTCAACTCTGCGGAGGAAAGCAAAGTCATCTCAGGGCCCACTGCATCTTGGTACTGGAGTCACCGAAGAAGACTCAATACAGTCAGACAATAGCTGGAACTGCACCTTTACCCACGCAGAGAAAAGCCAGAGCAGAATCTTCTCCGACAATGTGCATAGCTCCTTCATAGCTCGTTGGGGCTGCTGGCAGCTGACACAGGGCAACTGGCCTATGTGCACCCCTCTCTGCTACTGCAGGACTCGGACCTTGTCTCTGCGGAATTACAAAGCTGGGGTGTCCCGGAGAACCTCGGGCCCAGGACAAAGGAACACTCCTTGTACAAGATGCTGGGAGAGACGTTCCCAACCATGTAGTAATCCTGGCCCAGGACATGTGTCTCTATATCCCCATAAGGAAATGTACCAGCCTAAGACCCAGTCTCATGTGGCCACGTGGGGGTGGAAAGCCCATATGAGTAATACCACACAAACACATGAAGACCCCACAGAAAATCAGAAACTCCTCTCAAATAAATGATGCAGTTCTTTGGGGCAAACTATATGCTACTTTGGCAATCTTTACAATATATCGTATTGAATTTACTTCAAATGTTTACAAAATTGGTGTCCCATCTGAAGTTATGAATGCAGAAAACTTTGGGAACTGATGGCAAACTTGACTTAAATTTTAAGTGTGGATGGTGTAGACTACTAACATATATGCATTAACGTACTAACATGGGCTAACATATATGCATCACCTGCAGAGCAAGGAAGGCACTTCCTGTGACTTCTGAAATAATTATTCTTCATCTTCAAGTAGCAAGCTGGCCACGGTCACTCTATGGCCTGATGCCCACTTCCTGCAGGGGTCCTTGATTACGAGATATGATTGGATGTGTTGTAGGATGTAAAGCCACGCAGAATTTTCCTTTCAAAATCTTGTAATGTGAGAAAGAAGTTCAGAAAATAGTATCACATTTCTATATTATATATACTACACTTAAAAAAACGCACTTGACATCATAACTCTTTCTGGAATTTGGCATCAACATAATGCTGTGAAAATCTGGACATCTCTGGAAGTTTATTAAATTCACTAAGTCTCTCTCAGTTCTTAACACAGATCTATCTGTTCATGGTCTCCGCCTGACCCCTATCATTTAGATGGAGATGTAAGAAGAAACTCGGAAATAAATTTTAGAAGGTGCTTCAGTTCCTCTGAGTAGCTCTTTCAGCTCTGTAATCTGTAGAAATAAAATAAGTCCTTAAAGTGTTTACCCATAAGCTACTGTGTGCCCATGATTTAATCTCAGAGCAACGTGAGCTAGCGTGATGCATTAAAGCCTAATTAGGAAAGTGAAACCTCTCCTGTACACCTTATGTAACCAAAATGAGACAACTGTGTCCTCCCCTATGTCAAGGAAACGTGTGTGAGGACACAATTTAAAAAGAAACCATCCTTCCAAATTATTAGCTAAAACTTACTGCTTTTTTACCACCGATCTAGCATGGTAACAAATGTATTAGATTCCAGATAAAGTTGAGATCTACAAATAGATTTACAGATTGTCATGTCCAACTATTTCATTTCCATACTAAAGAAGGAAGAACCTATGTAAATACTGAGTAGGTTCCTTAGGGTCACAAACAATGTGGTCCTGGAAAACATGTCACGTGTGCTGATGCTACATTGTCTCCACCCAGTCTAGTTCCCAAATCTACAGTCTTCCTACATAACATATTGCCTCTGAGTTTTTAAGAAAATATGTGTACCTCTTCCAGCCAGGAGCTGTTACTCAAATTACAAACCACTAGAATAAAAATAAGTAGAAAGGGCCTGCACGGTATTTTATTAAACCTCTTCACTGGCTCATAATTTTCCCCCATATTTGCTTTATTTATAAAAGCAAAACAACCTGCTGGATCTGGGACTTTGAAGAATAATCCTTTTCCCGTGAAGCTCACAGGACTTCTGAAGGACCACAGTGGAATCTAAAGACAACATCAGAGCAAAGAAACAGCTCTTCTAAAGGTGGGTATCCGAAATGGGAGACGTGAGTTCAGAATTGCCTCCATGAAGTATATACCTGTTTACATATGAGAAATGTGCTGATCACACCCAGGAGCAGACAAGACTGAAACAGCAATTGACAGTAAGTGGCATTGTTCTTGTACAGTTTCCTCAGTGGTCTGAGCACCTGGGGCAAAAACAATGTAAAACCAAGGGATGGTATTTCAATATAATCAACTGAGTGACTAGCTTTGTAAATGTGTGATAATACATCAAGCTTTCATAAAAGTATTTTCAAAGGGCACTTTTTTTGCTATTTTATTTTCTTTTTAAAAAATTATTTATTTATTTGTTTGTTTGTTTTTAGACAGGAGGAAGGGGGGATAAAGAGAGAGAGAGAAACATCATTGTGTGGTTGCCTCTTATCCACTCCTACTGGTGACCTGGCCCACAACCCAGGCATGTGCCCTGACTGGGAATCAAATTGGTGACCCTTTGGTTCACAGGCTGGTGCTCAATCCACTGAGTCACACCAACCAGGTATATTTTCATCCAAATAAAATATAAAATCTAGATCAATGTATATTGTTAGATGATTGTATCAATCCTATTTTTTAGACCTAAAAGGAACACCATGCTAATTACAAAAAAATGCATTAGTTAGATTGGAGAGGTTTTTTTCCTTTCAAACATTACTGTAAAGATATTTTACAAGAACTGCTTTCCTGAGGCTTTTTTTAATGTATCACTTTATTTGCGGTAAATGCAATGGATATTTTCATTTGAACACAATTCTACCACCGGTGTGTTAACCCCCATGAACATTTCAAGAGACGTAACTAGGAAGTTTAATGACATTGCTGCAATCACGATGAAAGAAGTAGATCTATTGGTTGGGAGAACTGGAGTCAAACTGAGTTACACTATGTACACTCGTCCCCTTCTGTGTAATGACATTCTTAACGGGATTGGGGAAAGTAAGCAAAAGGGCTCAGCCATTGCCCAGTGAATGGAGGCTGTTATTATGAACTCTATACATCAGTCAAATCTTATCAAGCAAATAATGTGCTGTTTATGGTGGAGATTAAGCTCCTCCCTTTACGAGGAAAGCATTGCACGGACCCACAGGTGGGAGACGGTGGTATGGCAAAATGCTTTATTTGTGATGCAAGATCAAAAGAGTGCCCCATGTCCTCTCTCTGTCCATCCCACCATGGAAAATCAGGGTCAGAAATAGAGTCAGTGTCCACAGAGTCTGGGCTGTAGGAAAGCTCAGTTCTGTCCAGCGTCCCACTAGTTTAGCGTGGGTTCCCGGCTGCAATCTGTTACTGTGCTCAGTTGTTTAGGCTCCTGCCCGGATCCTGCATGTGGAGTCCATGCGGCCATTGGCCACACAGCTTCTGAGGCCACATGGCTATGGAGAGAAGACATGTGAATGCAAGGAGTGAGTGCAGGGTCATGAACGAGAGAGAGAGAGACAGAGAGAGAGAGAGAGAGAGAGAGAGAGAGAGAGAGAGAGAGAGATTGGTTGTTCCCCTGGGATTAGCCTGGGTTTAGGAGAAATCATGCGCTTTTTCAAAAGAACCGATCAACTGCCCAGGCTCTCACAGGTTTTTGATAGGTTTACATCCCCTAGGTAGACTGACAGACCTCTGTGGTCCAACACCGCCTCCTGTGATCCCCAACAATCTGGCACCAGAATAGGGAAGGGGAGGGGATGAGTGCTAATCCCCTTGATGGAGCAAGTTATGAGCCCCTGGGGTGTGAAGCTGTAGCTTCCTGATGAACAGGAGCATGCTCCCCAGTTTATTAAGCTCAATGTCTAATTCCCTTTGCTTCCCCTTCCCTTATTAATAATTAGCTAAACACTTAGGGTAACAATACTTCATTAGAACTAAGGAGGTGATGTTTCAGATTAATCCCTTGTTTCATACATTCTCACTATCATTCATTGAGGCCTCGAAGTATGTTTTATGAGTAGACATTTTTGGCTTCCATGACACAAACAAAAATATGAAGAAAGGTCCCTCTTTCTCCTCCATTTCTCATTACAAATCTCTATAACTCTATTATCCATCAACTTAACCTAATCCTGTTGAATACAATTATAATTGACTATCATTATTTGTGTAATTATATTCTTACCTGTATTTAAACTAGAAATGCCTTTTATTACTTCAAAAATTACTTATTTTGAATTTATAAACTATAGCTAAAATTTAGCTCATGTTAAACCTGTGCAATCCTCACAATATTTTCTCAACAAACTGATGTTTCTCCCGGTATATTCAGGAGGTTTTGCTCATTGTTTCTATGAGACATAAAATAAAGGCATTTATCTTATTCTTTGGGGTCTTATAATCTGCCAGAAAGATGAGCATGTAAATAAATACCTTGGATACAAAGCATGATTTATAAAAAAGGCATAAAATTAAGTGTGTATGTATGGTGTGAAAACTTAAAAGTGTAAGTGTGTGGATTCTAGAGTTCTATTGAGTAGAAGACCAAATACTTCCTGTGAGAGGGGGATTGTCCTAGGGGGACATATTCATGCATGACTCTGTGGGAGACCTTGGTTGGTTGGCAAAGGAAGAGGGTAATTTTGAGTACATCATAGTACACACACCACTGAAAGGAAGCAGATTTTGCTACACAGAAATATGCCTCTTTGGCATAAGGATCATTTTGAACTAAAGGCAAACAGAACCCAGAGATTCAGAAAAAGCTCCTTGCCCGCCCCCTCAGCTGCCTGAATTTGCATTAGAAATAGAGTTGTGCCAAGAATAGAGCTATTTCCAGAGACACCTTTTTACCTAAGAAATGTATCTGCACAGCAAGGCAACCTCTATTTTCCAAGCACCTGCTCGGGCCTTCCCTTCCCTGTCCCCAGACCCAGACCCCTTTCCTTAGTTAGCTCCAGGTGTTACATAAGGTGCAGTTACCAGGCTGCCTTTGGGTGCCATTGGTAAACTTCATCCATATGTAGAGTGCATTGTGGGTTTACCACCAGAAGTCAAATCTTTTTCTGTCCCTATATATTTTTTAATTAATTTTTTTATTGATTATGCTGTTACAGTTGTTCTATTCCCCCCTTCATTCCCCTCCACCCTACCCACCCCGTCCCCACCATTACCCCCCCTTTAGTTTATGACCACGTGTCTCAAGTTCTTTAGATTCTATATTTCCTGTACTATTCTTGCCCCCCCCATCTATTTTCTATCTACTGTCTGTGCTACTTATTTTCTGTACCTTCTCCCCCCTTCTCCTCCCCCCACTCCCCTGTTGCTAACCCTCCTTGAGATCTTCATTTCTATGTTTCCACTCCTGATCTAGCTGTCCTTTTAGTTTGCTTTTGTTTTAGGTGTGGTTGTTAATAACTGTGAGTTTGTTGTCCTTTCACTGTTCATGTTTTTTTAACTTCTTTTTCTTAGATAAGTCCCTTTAACATTTCATATAATAAGGGCTTGGTGATGATGAACTCCTTGAATTTGATCTTATCTGAGAAGCACTTTATCTGTCCTTCCATTCTAAATGAAAGTTTTGCTGGATAGAGCTATCTTGGTTGTAGGTCTTTGGATTTCATGACTTGGAATACCTCTTTCCAGCCCCTTCTTGCCTGTAAGGTCTCTTTTGAGAAATCCGCTGACAGTCTGATGGGGACTCCTTTGTAGGTGACTGTCGCCTTATCTCTTGCTGCTTCTAGGATTCTCTCCTTCATTTTAATCTTGGCTAATGTAACAATGATGTGCCTTGGTGTATTCCTTCTTGGGTCCAACTTCTTTGGGACTCTCTGAGCTTCCTGGATTTCCTGGAAGTCTATTTCCTTTGCCAGATTGGGGAAATTCTCCTTTATTATTTGTTCAAATAAGTTTTCCACTGGTGGCTGTTCCTTTCCCCCTTCTGGTACCCCTATAATTCGGATATTGGAGCATTTAAAGATGTCCTGGAGGTTCCTAAGACTCTTCTCATTTTTTTGAATTCTTGCTTCTTCACTCTTTTCTTTTTGGCCATTATTTGCTTTCTTCTGGTCCACTCTACTGATTTGAGTCCCAGTTTCCTTTTCATCGCTATTGGTTTCCTGTGCAATTCCATTCATTTCAATTAGTTTTGCCTTCATATGTTTGTCTAATTTGTGGCTATAATCAACCAGTTCTGTGAGGATCCTGATCACCAGTGTTTTAAACTGTGCGTCTGAGAGTTTTGCTATTTCTTCATCGGTTAGATTTATAGGCTCTGGGGCTTTGAGATCTTCTTGAGCCATTTTTGGTCTGTTCGTGCCCTTTAAGTGTGAGGAGCGGAGCCTTGGACTCCCCGGTCGCTGGGTTGTGACTCTGTATGTGGAGGCGGGGTCAGAGCGGGGAAATGGCGGCCCCCTGTGCTGTTTCTCGCTGCTGGGTGAGTAGCAGCGCCTCAGGTGGTTCACCAGGGCGGAGCCACTTAGGTCGCTGGATTATGACACTGTATGTGGAGGTGGGGTCAGAGCGGGGAAATGGCGGTGCCCTCCGCTGCCCCTTGCTGCTGGGGCTGCTCGCTCTCGTCCAATCGCCCACTCCCTCGCTTGTCTATCTGCGCAGGAATGCGCGACCACAGTCAACCCGCAGCCCTGCTCCCTCGCTGTTTCCCTGCGGTCACTCGCTGAGTTGCCCACCAGGTCCAGCCCTGCACCTGGATTTCGCGTGCCTGAGTCCGTCTGACCGAGTTTTCCTGTGCTACCCCGCTCCGCCAGCTGCTGGTTTCGCCCCTCTTACCGGTCAGGCTAAAGAATTTGTTGTTATCAGACTTCCGAAAAGTTCAATTTTCTGTGTTCTGGCTGTGTTTTCTGTTGCTAATACTTAGTTGTCTCTAAACTTGGTTGTGTGAGAAGGCACGGATATCCACCTATGCCTCCATCTTGGCGGAAGTCCCCTATATTTTTTCATTAACCCTTTCATTATCCTTCCTCCTTTCCACCTTCTTCCCTTGAGATCATTTCCTCAACAGCAGCCAGAACAACACTGGTTATACAGAGCAAACATCTGTATCACACCTCCCCTCTGCTTTAAACTCTCCGAAAGGTTTGCATCTCTTTTTTCTCACCGCATATACCAGGACTCAGGACTTGCTGCCATGCTCACTCTCTGGCCTCCTATGCTCTAAATCTCCCTGAGATTCCTCCAGCCCAGCCACACAGGGTCTCCTTGTTCATACAACAGGCCAGGAACACCCCCTCCTGGACTCTGGACATGGCGCCAACTCGTTTCTGTGACTGGAGCTCAGTTCCCCCAGACACATGCAAGGACCCTCATTTCCTCTGATGTTTACTCTAATGTTACTTCTTTAGTGAGCCATTTCTTACTGTCTCAACTCAAAATTTAGCTTACTCCTTCTACCATGACATTTTTCATCTCTTCTCTCTGTAGTATTTTTCTCTGCGCTGAGGATCACTACCTTACTTCCTTTTCCCCCCCTAGATTTTATTTTTTATTTTCTCTTTTCAAATATAATTTATTGATTATGCAATTACAGTTGTCCTATTCCCCCCCTTTATTCCTCTCTGACCCGCAACCCCCCTCCCACCTGCATTCCCCCCTCTTAGTTCATGTCCATGGGTCAGATATGTAAGTTCTTTAGCTTCTACATTTTCTATACTATTCTTAACCCCCCCATCAATTTTGTACCTACTATTTATGCTTCTTATTGCCTGTACCTTTCCCCTCATTCTCCCTCCTCCACCTCCCCATTGCTAACCCTCCGTGCGATTTCCATTTCTGTGATTCTGTCCCTATTCTAGTTGTTTAGTTTGTTTTTGTGTTTTTTAGGTTCAGTTGCTGATAGTTGTGTATTTGTTGTCATTTTACTGTTCATACTTTTTGATCTTCTTCTTTTCCTTAAGTAAGTCCCTTTAACATTTTATGTAATAAGAGCTTGGTGATGACGAACTCCTTGAACTTGACCTTATCTGGGAAGCGCTGTATCTGCCCTTCCATTCTAAATGAAAGGTTTGCTGGATAGAGTAATCTAGGTATGGGTCCTTGCCTTTCATGACTTGGAATACTTCTTTCCAGCCCCTTCTTGGAAGGCAGCTATGCTCACCACTATACTACCAATGCCACACTCCAGCCCCTTCTTGCCTGCAAGGTTTCTTTTCAGAAATCAGCTGGTAGTCTTATGGGAACTCCTTTTTAGGTAACTCTCACCTTTTCTCTTCCTGCTTATAAGATTCTCTCCTTCTCTTTAATCTTGAGTAACTTAGCGATGATGTTCCTTGGTGTGTGCTTCCTTGGGTTCAGCTTCTTTGGGACTCTCAGAGCTTCCTGGACTTTCTGGAAGTCTATTGCCTTTGCCAGATTGGGGAAGTTCTCCTTTATTATTTGTTCAAATAGGTTTTGAATTTCTAGCTCTTCCTTTTCTCTATCTGGTATCCCTATGATTTGGATGTTGGAACATTTAAAGTTGTCCTGTAGGATTTCCCTTATTTCAGTTTGCATAGCTTCACTCTTTCTTCAATTTTGTAACCAAGCTCAACCAGTTCTGTGAGCATCCTGATTATCAGTGTTTTGAACTCTGCATCTGATAGGTTGGCTGTCTCGTCATTGCTTAGGTGTATTTTTTTCTGGAAGTTTGATCTGTTCTTTCATTTAGGCCTTTTTTTTTCTTTTTTTTTTTTATTGGTGCCTGTTAGTAGTAAGGGGCAGAGCCTTAGGTACTCACCATGGCAGGGCAACCCATGTCTCTGTGCTGTAACGTTGTACATGAGAGAGGGGTCCAAGAGGGAACCATGGCGCTTGCTGTGCTCTCTGCCAGCTTTCAGTCACTTCCTCTGCTACCCACAAGCAAACTGGGCCCTTCTGATGCTGATTCCCAGGCAGGTAGGTTTGTGTACATTTTAGGACCCTGTGGGTCTCTTCAAAAACTCTCCTGTGAGGCTGGGAGTTTCTCCAACTGCCTCAACCCCAAAGGTGTTTTCCACCTATGTCCAAAGGTTCCGCCTATATCCTATAACCTATATCCTAAGGTTCAGAGGTTTTGAGGCTTTGCTGTTCCCCCAGTTTATATGCACACAAATGTGGGACTACCCAGTCCTCTGGGTGCTGCCTCACCCAGTTCTTGAACCTTTGCCTCCCCTCAAGTTCTCTCTGGCCCTCCTTCCTGTCTCTGCCCCTCCTACAGGTCTGGGTGAGTGTTTCTCCTTTAACTCCTTGGTTGTGGACTTTTATACAGTTTGATTTTCTGATAGTTCTGGTTGTTTTTTGTTTTTAAATTAGTTGTCGTCCTTCTTTTGGTTGTGCGAGGAGACACAGTGTGTCTACCCACACCTCCATCTTGGTTGGAAGTCTGCTTCCTATTTATTTTGCATATTATTGTTCTTTCTTCTTATCTCCCCAGGAAAACCCCAAAAGAGCAGAGGGTTTTTTCATCTGTTTTTGTTGATTTTGATATTTCTAATGCCAACTAAATTGCTTAACACATAACAGGACTTGATAAATATTCATGGAGTATATGAGCAGATCATTGTGTATAAGTGTTTCCTTTTACTGTTGTAACAAATTACCACACATTTAGTGGCTTCACACTGTTGCACAGATTTCTCCTTTTATGATCATGGAGGCCAGATTCAGAAATCAGTCCCCTGAAACCCATGCCTGGTTAACAGTGCTGGTTTCTTCTGGAGGTTTTGAAGGGAAAATCCATTTCCTTGCCTTTTCCAACTTCTAGCGGCTACCTGTATTCTTTGGCTTGTGGTCTCTATCTCCAGCTCCACCCAGAATACACCACCCCAGTCTCTGCCTCCATGACACGGTCCTTTCTTCTCCCTGACTCTTCCTGCCTCCCACTGACAATGACCCTCAGGATTACACTGGATCCCTGTGGGTAACCCAAGCTGCTCTTCCCAGCTGAAGATCCTGAGCTCAGTCACATTAGCAAAGTCCTTTTTGTTATATTTTGTAACATTTGTAGGTTTTAGAGATTAAGATGTGGACATATATGGTTGGGGGTCATTACTCAGCCTATCAGAGCAGGAAATCTCCCTTATACTTCAGGTATGCTAATATTTTAAAAAAATTTACTAAGCATTAATTTTGTTGAGTACTTCTGCATCTATTGAGGTAATTAAAAAAAGATTTTATCTATTTATTTGTTTAGACAGAGGAGAGAGAGGGAGAGAAATTATCAGTGTGTGAGAGAAATATCGACTGGTTGCCTCTTGTGCACCCCAGCTGGGGACCTGGCCCACAACCCAGGCATATGCCCTGACTGGGAATCAAACCAATGACCCTGTGGTTTGCAGGCTGACACTCAATCCACTGAGCCATACTAGCCAGGGCAAGGTACTTTATATGTTTGTTTTTCTATAATTTCTTTAAAACATTTTATTGTCATAAAAAATCATAACATAAAACTTATGGTTTTAACTACTTCTGTGGTTGCAGTTCAGCAGTATTAAGTACATTCACGTTCTTGTGCAGCCAATCTCCAGAATGTTTTCATCTTGAAAAACTGAAGTCTGTACCCATAAAACAACACATTCCATTTCACCTCTGCTTAGCCCCTGGCAACCGCCTGTGCAATTTCCTAAATTGGTGTATGGTACAAAGAGGTTTTCCTCTCGAACCAACTTTTTATTTCTAGGGATAATATGCTACTTGAGTATCATGTATTATCATTTTTTTAATGCACCGATGAATTCAATTTGCAAAACTCTGATTTAGAAAATTTTTATTTGTTCTGGTAAAATTTTTTTTTTACTGTTCTTAGTTTTTAAAATTCCATCAACTTTATTGAGGTATAATTTGACAAATAAAATTGTAATATAGTTAAAGTACACAGTGTGATCATCTGATATACATATGGCTGTGAACGGGGACCCATAGTCAAGTTCACACAGTCAGCCTTCACCTCACATTATTTATCTTTTCTCTTTTACTGTTCTTGTTAGAGCTATGTTATCCTTACAAATAAAGGGCAACTTTGCCTCACATAATCAGATAGGGAATTTCCCCCTCTTCTTCTTTCCAGAAATGTATAAAATAGAATTAATTTATAATATATCTTCACAGGATTAAATGTCTTTATTATCTATTCAAATTTTCTATTTGTTCTTCAGTCAAATTTAAAGTCATTTATTTATTTAGAAATTATTCATTAATTTTGAAATATTGTTTTAAAGTTTTCAAATAATTGTATTATGAAAATTTAAACCTTAAGGTGCATCTACTTTAAAAAAGTTCCTAGTATTATACATTGTCTTTTCTTAGTTTGTTGTTCTCAGTTCTCTATCACGTCTATACCTCCACATATGCATGTCTCCATATATCTGCTTTTTCAGTGTCTCTGTAGAACCCTTATACCTCCTCTTTCACAATCTTATTTGCAAAACAGCTAACTCCCGCCCAATGGAAGCTACAGGGTTTTACTGCCCAGGGAAAGGTACAGCTATATGAAAGAAAATCAGCTACATGAAAGGAAAAGCGGTGTACAAGCCATTTGAGCCACCATGGTCCACACTTCTCCCCAGACACAGTGCTCCTCTGGGTAACTATGATGCCAAAATCATATGTCAAGTGTGCGTTAAATGTTGGCAAATTTCCACCAGACTCTAATAAGGGAGATAAAACTTCTACTAAAGCTAATGGAAAAATCTGGAAGATTATTTTTAAAAAACAGACAAATTTCAAAAGAAAGAAAGGTGGTGGCGGGGGGACTCTTTATACAAAAAAAAAAAGAAAAAGAAAAAGCAATGAGCATGATGGAATATGGTTAGAACCATAGCAATGAGTGGAAATCATTCTAACAAATGCACTTACTCCAGAAAGAAGGGAGGAATGAGTCTTAAGAGTCTAAAGAAATAGCTCAAATGAATGAGAAGGCATTTGAGGGAGCCCACCTGAGTAGGGAAGGAGAAGAGAGGGCCCAGGGATCAGAGCCTGGGGCCCGTAGGTGGATCACAATTTGGGGCCAATTATTTGGGAGTACTTAGTAACAAAGCCCGGAGAAGTGAGATAGAAATGAGAAGAGCTGAGTGACCGGGGGAGTCAGCTCTGTGTTTGCTAAGCTTCCCTGGGAGTGTCAGCCTTCTATTTCAGCTCCAAGAGTAATTTCACATTTACACTCAATGTGCCATCTGTTATTTTCCTGCCTGGCTCATTATGAAATCCCTCTACATGCTGGAGCAACAGAAATCTCTGCATCTTTCTCTCTGGGAATAGACATTGTGGATGACCAGGAAGTCAGAGCCGCAGGCAATTATTCTCTCCATCCAAGCTGTCTGATGTCCAGGGTCTCCCTGGGTGATTGCGGAGCCCACATCTCCAGCTGCTGGTCATTGGTGGCTGCTGCCGGCTTCTGCCTGGGCTGGTGAATGAGGGCTGCTTTGGAGTGGTTTATAAACAGATACAGCAGGAAAAGTAGAGGAATGTGACCAACACCCTGCTCTGGGGGTAAGTGGGGACACATCACAAGCATCCCAATGACAGGTAAAGAGTGTGAATAAGTATTATATGTGCACAAGGCACCTGTTCCTCTCCCCATATTATTTAACTGTGGGAAAGAAGACTGGGCTCCACTTTCTAAACAGAAAGAAACTCTTAGAGTCTCTGAACTAATTTTCCCAAGTCAATATAAAGGGAACGGTTTACATTTAAATGATAAACTCATGTAGGAGGGGTCAGAGAGGGAGAGAAGGGGTTAAAACATTAATGGTGACAAATCATCAAATTAGAAATTAAGTACAGCTTCCTTATGCATCTTTTAATTTTTTAAGTTTATCGGGATGACATTGGATAATAAGGTTATACAGATTTCAAGTGCACATTTGCATGATAAATGATCTGTACATCACACTGTGTGCCCACCATCCAAGGTCAAATCTTCTGTCACCATATATTTGACCCCCTTTCCCCTTTACTGTCCCCTACCCTCTTCCCTCTGGTAACCACCATACCACAACCACATACATTGTCTGTGCATATGAGTTTTTGTTTGTTCATTTGCTGCTTTCAGTTTTATATCCCACATATGAGTAAAATCATATGGTTCTTGACTTTTTCCCTCTGACTTATTTTGCTTAGCATGATATTCTCAAGACCCATCCATGTTGCTGCAAAAGTCAGTATTTCATCTTTTCTGTTGGCTGAGTAGTATTCCTTGTATATATGGACCACATCTTCTTTATCCAGTCCTCTATTGAAGGACACTTTGGTGGATTCCATGTCTCGGTCACAATGAACAATAGTGCAGTGAACATAGGGGTGCACATATCTTTGCAAATAAATATTTCCCATTTGGGGGTAGATGCCCAGAAGAGGGATGGCTGGGTCATATGGTAACTCTATTATTTATTTTTCTAAGAACATCCACACTGTTTCCCACGGCGGCTGCACCAGTTTACATTCCCACCAGCAGCCCGTGAGGGCTCCTTTTTCCCCACAGCCTCTCCAGCACTTATTGTTACTTGTCTTGTTGATAATGGCCATTGTCATGGGTATGAAGCGGTATCTCATAGAGGTTTTAATTTACATTTTCCTAACCATCAGTGAACTTGAGCATCTTCTCCTATGTCTGTTGGCCATTTGTATGTCTTCTTCAGAAAGGTGTCTGTTCAGGTCTTCTGCCCATTTTTTAATTGCATTGTTTGTTTGGTGTTGAGTTGTTTGCCTTCTTTAGATATTTTGGATATTATCCCCTTCTTGGAGCCATTGTTTGCAAATGTCATCTCCCATTTGGTTGGTTGCCTTTTTGTTTTGTGGGTATTTTCATGGCTGTGTTTATGCATCTTTTTAGGTTAAAGGTTTTCTTTTTTTTTAATAGGGCTGTAAAAAGAACATGTAGATCACAATTAATTAAAGATTTCTAATCTTGTGCTATTTGTTTTCACTCAAAGACCAGGTGGCAGAGTCAGAAATGCAAAGACCCTGCAGCAGAACAAAGTGTGTTGTCTGTAGCCCTGGCTCTCTCTTGGCTCCGCCTCTGGGGGTAGTGCTCCTGGTCAAGGGCTTTCTTCCTGCTTTCTGTTAAAGTGGCAGCAGTGTTCTCTCCAGTAAGGATGGAGGTGGCAGCATGCTTCAAACCTGCAGGCAAAAACACAGGGTCCTCATCCTGAGCAAAGGCTGTCTGAGATCTGACTCGATCAATCAGTGCACGCTTCCCCACTCTCCTGGAAGACAGCTAGGAAGGGTTCATGCAGATATCAATAAGGACAGTCCATTATAAAAATTAATGTGTAGCCTATAAGTGTCTGCACACACACTGATATCTGCAATATGCAGTATATAATGTGTATTTATATGTAATACGTATGTGAACATCTCAAAAGGATAGTTTCTTTAGCAAACAACCAGCATAGTTCTGGAGAAACACAGGTATAAGATGAACATTTAATCTTTAAGAGGTGACATGAGCTCTGGCGTGTAGTGCAGAGACGACATTGCCACCGAACCATCACAGGTTGTTGTATTCTACCGTAAACTCTCTTTGGTTCTTTCAACTTTCTGGGTTCGACGTGACATAATTTCCTCTTAAAGGGTAGAGGAAAATGTTAGTCTCTGCAGCCATTCATATGCCTTAAGAGTCATGGGTGTCATTTGATTAGTTTTGTCTGCAGTTTGGACCCTGACTCCCACCTACTTACTGTGTAACTGTTTTCTCATTCAAGCATTCTGTAGTTACGTTGGATGCCGGGAGACCTTTGAAAGCCCTAGAAAAGCAGCATATATTTTTACAGAACATTAGCTCTCATCCCTTTTCCTGATGTTTAATTGTTTAGTTTCCTGTCAATAGAGCAATAAAAAAGAACCAGCAAACTAAGCAAACAAAAATAGATATATATTACATAAAATTTTATATATAAGCTATAATTATATAAACGTACATTTTTGACAGATGGGTGATGTTGTGTGAGTCCTAATACTTGCTAGGTTGTCTTCTGTGTGCTATTCTAGAATAAAAAAATATAGGAAGCATTCCTACACTTCCCAGCTGCATCAGCGGGAGTGTGAAATAATCCTTCCTTTCTGTCTGTTCAACATATACTCAGTCTATTATGCTATATAAAGGCTATATATAAAAAAAGCATACTTCAAGTGTGGTGACTGTCACATCCCAGACTGGAAAAAGGTACTAGACTGTTTGCTCAAGGATATAATTTTGCTCTTTGTCTTAATTAGCAGTTGGAAAGTCACACGGCATAAATATGGGGTGGCGTAGAAAATAAATGCATGTTCACCTGCAGCCAAGCAGTGCCCTAAATTAAGTTATTTTCTCTCCCACTGAAACTGACATAGTCGCACTAGAAAAAGAATGATCTGATTTAAGAATGTGAGAGGGAATGGATGAACCAGAAATTTAGTCCTTTATGTAAGGGCGAAGATCTTTCTGTACTCGCCTAAGCATTTTTCCCTCTCTACATCTTCTTTTTTATTAACAGTCTCGGTTTAACTGTGAGATTACTCAGAATTTATTATAAAAAGAGCACGTACTGCCTCTGACCTTTGAAAGCCATAAAGCACTGCAGAAATGTAGATGGCATTGTTATTTTCATTTTAATTATTATCACTGGTGCTGGGATTTGTGTCTAGAATCAGATTAGCATCTGATGACACCCCAAAGGTTCATGGGGCCATGATTACATGCCATTAGGTGAAAATGCAAAAAGTACTATTCGAAATTCAAATGGCATGTATTGACTATCTCTTCTCTGGCATGGCTGTCTCTGGCATTTGTCTCTAAGTAGGGTTACCAGATTTATCAAAAAGCAAAGCAAATGGAAGAAAGAAAGAAATAACCACAAGAGAAGGATGCCCCATTAAAATTTGAATTTCAGATGAACAAAAACTCATTTTGGTATTTTAATTATTTTCTTAGTTCCATATTGCCCAATACATGAATGTACTTATACTAAACAGTGATGTGTTGTTTACCTAAAATTCATATTTAATTGAACATTCTGAGTTTAGCAGGGAGTCCTATTGCAAAGAAAGAGAAGGCATAATCTCTGGTCTTGAGAAACTTTTGTCCTCAGACAAACATTACTAGTTGGAGCTGCCATAGAAGAAGAGCATCATGATTTCTGAGCAGAGAAGAAAGCATGAACTCAGTCCTTCAGCCCTTTTCCCTTCTCATTAGAAAAGTGCCTACAGCCTGTTCGAAAATATTTTGTTATGTGTTGAGGTCTTCCAATTCTACCTAAGACTGATTTTTTTCTTTCAAAGGTTGGGTTCTCAAACATGGCACATAATTGGAAGTGAATAAGCAAGTCAGTTCATCTGATCAGAGCAAGCCTGTGGGAATCTTGCTCTCTTGGGCATGTGTAACTGACAACCAACCTGAAACTTGTAATTGGTATCTTTTATTTCTTACCTCTAGGAACAGATGGCACTGTTACAACACATCTCTCTATTTTCTACCATCAACACCCACGTGCCCTAGCTGAGTCTCTGTCCAAACACTGAATGTTTGTAATGAACTTGTCACTGCCAAAGTGTTGTCCCTGAGACAGAGGTGGGAATAGTAGGAAACTAGATTTAGGATTTCTGCCCTCCAGCCCTTGCTCTCCTTAACTCACTACATGGCTTGATTCTAAATTAGATAGTTGAAATAGGTGCTTTTTAAAGATTCACAACTCAAGAAATTTATAGCTTTAAAATTAAGAAGTATAGCTCTAACCCTCTACTCATCCTCAATTGAAAGCTGGGACCCTAGACTTGAATACCCACCGGAGTCAGTTTGGTAACTAAATGAGTGACAAGCCGGATGGATTCCGTGGTAACTTGCAGAACATATGCAATTTCACGCTGGTAGGGAATCTTCAGCACTGACTCTGCTAATGATAAGGGAATGAGGACCACTGTGGCTAAATCCTGAAAAGTCAACAAAATATTTAGAGAAGGTGAAAATGTGTATTTTTGCATGAAATTTCCTGGTTATTAGATGGCTATCACTAATGTTGTGCTTGCTAAAAATGAGAAAAAATATTCTGCCATATGTATGTGGTCTATGGCCGCTAATTTGCTCTTGATTCAAGTCATCATTACAACCATAATGATCAATCATCACTACAAATCAGTCTTAGGTAGAAAAAAAAAGGTTTTTTTCCAGGTTTCAACCCATTGGAGATTTTGTCTTTCTTGCTTGCATATCTTTTTCTTATATTCTAAAATACTGGGTAGATTTTGAGCAAATAGAGTTGACCCTTGAACTACACAGGTGTGAACACCATGCATATACTTATATGAAGATTTTTTCCAATAAATATAGAGTACTATAAATTCATTTTCTGTTCCATATGATTTTTAAAATAGCATTTTCTTTTTTCTAGCTTATTCCACTGTAAACATACAGTATACATAAAACATTATAGTATGCAAAATATATGTAAATTGATTCTTTGTTTTGGTAAAGCTTCAGGTCATCAGTAGGCTATTAGTAGTGAAGTTTTTAGGGAGTCAAGTGATACAAGGATTTTTCACTGTGTTGGGCAGGGGAGGTATTTGGGTCCTAACTTGCCAAAGCCAATTGTATTTTACCATTTACATGTGTATGGTAGTGTTGTCTTCTCCCAATTAGCTACCTTGAAATAATAATATTAACATCTGTTGGGCATTTATATAATTCAAAAACTACATATATGTATATTTTCATTCCATCTTCAGCAAAACCTATTAGATAAATATTATTTATTATTCCATTATACAAGTCTTTAGTTAATCATTGTTCTCTAACAAACCACCACAAAATTATTCGCCTAAAAGAACAATAGCTTATCATTTCTAACTAGTCCATGGGTTGGCAATCTGGATGGTCCTTTTGCTGGTGCCACCTGAGTCACTCATATGCCCACCATCACCTGATGGCTCATCTGAGGCTGGAGGATCCTCTGTCAGGAGATCGTCGGTCAGCTGGTAACCACATGTAACCTCTCCACATGGACTCTCATCCTTCAGTAGGTTAGAGGGGGCACCTTCATAACATGGTGGTCTGATTTCAACAGGGTGAAAATGAAAACCGCAAAGCCTTTTAACACCCAGCCTCAGAACTGGCGCAATGTTGTATTCATTATGTTCTTAGCTTAACCAATTCATGAGGCTGGCTAGTTCAATGTGGGAGGGCACTGCTCCACAAGAGTATGCACTTAGGGAGGCGTGTTTTATCCAAGGCCATCTTGTAGCCATCTACCAGACACAGATGCCTAAACCGAGGCAGACAATGCCTGAGTCACTCGCCTTCAATCATGCCATTTATAAGTAGCAGAACCAGGCTTTGAGTCCCCATGGCCTCTTATGGTAACTTCAGGCCACAAGTTGTTATTTCTGTAACATAGCTGTTTACTTAGTGTAACTGCCTTGAAGGATAACATTTATTTAGTGATATATGTTTTTGTACCTTTGTTTTCAAAATCACCCTATAATTATTTCTGGAATGCTCATCTATTTTAAAAAAGCTGCCTGTGGAGAGTTTTAAACAACTACAATTAATGTTTAATGTTCTGCACTTTGTTTTAAATGCCCAAGAAGATGGGAAAACATGGATTCACATTTAGATCTTTATTTTTGCCTTATTAAGAGAAAAGGTAAATTAATGATGTAGAATAAACTGCATCTATTTGATCCATGTAGAGAAAGGTTAGGGAGGGGAGAAAGGGTGGTAGCTAATATACCTTCCACTCATAAAGAAAAAAAGACAAAAAATGAATCTATACATGTAGATAATTCTAGAAATGCATTGCAAAAATGTTCTTAGCTTGTCTTTAATGCAGTTCAGTGTGCATGTTGAGACTTGAGTACATTATTGGAAATGATTTCTCCAACAAAATAAAGATTTCATATGCTAGAAAGTAAAGTTGTTGACCAGCATGTCAGATTAGACAAATGGAATATAATTTCTTAACATTCTTAGAAAAGTGTTGAGATAAGTAAAGTAAACCAAAAGGACTGTTCATTGGTAAGGTTGACCAACTGTTCTATTTTGAAATACAAATCAACCTACAAAATTTAATTTATAATACTTTATTAAGCGCTCAGAAGTTGACCTAACTTTTATTTATCAACTATTTAAAAAAACTAGTTTCATTTCAATTGGTCATTGATTATTTGTAAATTGCTTGCTTTCTGCAAATAGTATTACATATTTTTTGTGATCATATTTAGATTGGTATACAAAGAAACAAGCCAAAGAGTTACACTGAAATAGGTTTAATAGGAACAAGAAAAAATGGAATACTCCTGGGCCCATGTGGAATTTTCAAAATTTATGAGATACCAGAATTTTGCAATTTGAGTCAAAGACACAATATTTATTCACTTCTTGATAGTAAGAAAGTTTGTGCTCCTGGGATAAAATATAGGAAAACTCAGAGTTGTTATGTTCTCATTCCAGTGTTATTACTGACAGCTTTGAACTTGTTAAATAACTTCCCTTTGCCTCAGTTTCTATCCTTTATAATGGGTATAAATACATGAGCTGTTTTTTTTTTTTAGGGACAGAGCAGTACATCATTTTTTTCTCCTATAGATTTAAAATAACCTCAGGTGACCAGTGAGGAAGACCACATGCCTCATCATGACAGTATCCTTGTGTCGAGTCTGTCCTGGGGACAGCAATGGGTGGAGGTGAGAGGCAGGTGGGGTACGGTGCCGGCACTCCTGAAATTGGAAGTGTGAGCTGGCTCCCCACTGTGGGCAGAAGACAGGGACTAGGCCATGGTCCTTCCTCTACTGCCTTGTGAGTTCACTTCTTCCCGGAAAAGCCCAGATGCTTCCAGCCTGTGAACACAACTTATGACCAGGCCATATGTGCTTTCTTGTAAGAGTACAGGGTAAATGAAAATTTTATTTTTTCCTGCAAAGCCATGATTCTGTCTTGATATTACAGAGAGCTTCGTGAAGTGTACAAATACTTAGACTCAATTTAAGAGACATGACTAGATTTCGAGAGAAATGTATGTAGATGTTTCAATGCTTAATGGATATCATAACACTAGAAATCATTAAGCTAGATATCAGTTATTCATTTGTTCAACAAATACTTATAAAAAAATGATCACATTTGGGGCACCGTACTAGATGTTGAAGATACAGTCTTAACTAGAATGAGACACGTTCTCTATGGTCATGGACCCTGCATATGAGATGCCACTAACTTCAGGAGGAGAAATCTGATCCTCCCAACATCAGCCGGATGAAAAACCAAGATCCAGAGAACAATAGCCTTCACATAATGCGATTCTAAATAACATGGTAATAAATGCAACAGTACACATAGAGAGAATATTGTGTTTCATGTGACAGGGACATGCACTACAGTTCATTACAGCCTCCATGCAAGTGATTTTTGCTGAGGAATTTCAAAGGGCCAGAGTTAGGAACAAAATAGAAAAGCAACAGTATTCATTTGCATGCATTTGCACAGACACTGCACATTCTTCACGGGAAATTAGAATTCTTACAAGTTACCTCCAAAAATGTAATTTCAGAGTTTTCTTTTCTCAATACCTTCTTATAAACCTAATCATGGTTTTCCTAGTATCCATAGCAGAGGTTTGTAATGCACACTTAAAAGCTTTTCCTTGCTAACCATATTGGAAAGATACAACATTTACCATTCATAAATGTTAATAGGTAGCCCTGACTGGTATGGCTCAGTGGATTGAGTGCCAGCCTGCAAACCATAAATGTTAATAGGTGTGCAGACTCGCTGAAATCTGAGCCCAGAGAAAGTGATTGCGGGAGGAATTACAGAGTGTCTAGTACTGGGAGTGATGAAAGGCAAAATTAGTGCGTTCTCCATGCCATCCTTCTAAATTGGAGTCACAGGTACAGTTCACCTTGTATGTCTCTTCGTGTGGGAAAGAGGGACGAGCCTGCAATGTACTTTCAGACAGTTCAGACTTTCATTGAAGTTTTGGGTCTGTTTTCTCTTTTTAGTCATGGTGCTTGTAATATTTAACAAAAGCAATGATACTATTACTCTCACATGTAATTTTCGTGGTGTATGCCAGTGACTTTGCTAAATGCCTTTGTCATTTTGGTCAACTGGTAGGAAAATACCCTCCAAGGTAGGCAGCATCATTATATTCACTTTCAGATAAAGAAGCTGAAATTCCCCGAAGTGATCCGAACAGAGACGTAGAGTTAATAAGCAGGTTAGCCAAGATTCCGACTAGGCCTGTCTGATTGCAAATATTGGAATGTTCACCTCTACTTACCCTGCTAAGAAAAGCAATAGGCAATAATTAAAATAGGACAAATCATGCCTGGAAGAAAAGCTCAAGCCATTTATATAGGAATAGAGATGGGGTTAATACACATGTGCCGTGCCTGTGTGAAAATTTGATTCTACATTCTTCAGGTACACCCTATGCATACAGAGATATACACAGTAAATTAGATTTATTTATTCTCACCCTCTTTATTGAAAGCAGCAGCTTAAGATAAAAAAAAAAAGAAGAAGCAAAATCTGTGTGATCAGCCAAGAAGTATTAGATAAGTGGATGTGTCTGGAATACCAAATCGGCCTGCTAGCCCTTTCCCTCTGGCCGTTCAATATCGTAATAAGCATGCCCGCCACTTGAACTGAGAGTTTCAAAACTTATCGGTACTGATCCGATAAACCTTAATATAAAAGAATCATAAAATTCACATTATAAAAAGGAGAAGTAAAATAAATATTTCAAACCCTGGAATATTATATTACAATTTGGTTGTTAGCCCTTTGAATCATTTTGCTTAGAAAGACAATGGCAATTTTCCTAATTTAGGAACTGGTTGATTTGCGTGCACACTGTGCTCAGACTTACCAAGAAGTACGTTCACGTTTAAATTCTTTAAAAAAAAAAGTAACAGAAATCACCAGGCTGAGAAGAGGCGTGAAGATGTTCTTACATCTTCCCCAGTCCTCTGAAACCTACGGTTATCCTCTTCACCATCAGTTCAGAAACTGGGCTCCAAGTTCCTCTACAGTCTGGCTTCACTTTACGAGCCTCTCATCTTCTTTCCTTTCCATTAAACCAGGGTTTTAATCCTGACATTGTGTCTACATACAAACCCAGGTCTGGCCTCTTGTTGCTGCTTCTATACGGCACGTGTCTGTATACATGCCATGTCTTCTCTCTGTCTCCCTACCTAGTGAAGATTCAGGTTAAACCTTACCTGCCCCACAAGACACAGTCTAAGGAGTTATGTTACACATGTAATCTATGACGCTCATAATCACTGGCACATGTTTATCGTATTTTGTGTGTACGGGAGTGTCTGCTTTTAGTTTGGAAGGCACTTTGGCAATCCAGAAGTGAAAATGCGGAATTTCTTTAATCCACAATGACACTGTAAAGAATGTATGTATACATTTATAATATGTGTATTTATAATACATATGTATGTATGCAAAACCTTGAAAAATAACCTAAAGAGAAGATCAGATAAAATTTGCTTCTGTATAGGGAGGGAGATACATAGTTTGATGAAACTGGAAAGTATTAACCAATTTTTACTATAAGTACTTAAAATGCATGAGAAGCAATGTACCTGTGATAAAGTACAGGGAAAAAAACCCTCAAGGGCGAAAATGATCTTTTCTCCCAAGTTTGTAAGGCATTGTCCCATTGTCTTTTAGCCTGAAGGTTTGCTGGTGGTCAGTTCTTCATATTCCTGTTATTTTGTATGTAATCTGTGTTCTTTCTTTCTAGAAACGTTTAGGATTTTCTCTTTATTGCTTAGGTAGAGATTGCTGCTTTTTGGAATTCATTCTGGGGAGTGCAGGGGGAAGTCTGACTTTTCTTTGCAAAGAGCAGTGTTTTGAGGTCTTTTGTCTGGAGACTTTTAGTGTCTTCTGAAAAAAATCCTTTGATGCCTTTTCCCGAGAATAGATGTCATCCATTCGGGACATCCTCAATGGTGGCAGGTCCTCACTTTGGTGGAGCACATTTGTCATTTGAAAACACCCAGAGATTATTCGATCAAATCAGATATATCAGCAAAGTGGTGATTAAACAACTGAAAAATAAGGCGTATCCCTGCCCAGTGCGACTCAGTTGTTCGGGCATTGTTCTGCAAAGCAAAAGGCCGCCAGTTTGACTCTCAGTTTGATGCAAGTCAGGGCACATGTTTGGCTTGCTGGTTTAGTCCCCATTTGGGGCATGTATGAGAGGCAACCGATCAATGTTTCTCTCCCTCTCTTTCTCACGCCCTTCCCCCTCTCTAAAAGTAAATAAATAAAATCTTAAAAGGCATAAAGTGTAATTGTAAAATAATTAAACACACTGTCTTGGGCAGCTCAGACCTACCTTTCTATAATCTGCTCTGTGGTGCTGGAATGGAAATATGCAAACTACATCAGCGTCCTGCCAAATGGTTTCTACCAACAGAAGACCCCAGGGGGAGATGGAAGGCAAGAGGAGGTGCTCCCTCCCCTCAGTGTTGCCAGGCATCTGCATTTGGGTTCCTTGTTGTTGATACAACCTTTGTTCCACACTCCCAGAGCCGCTCTCCTCATCCCCAACTGAAATTCTGCACCAGCCAGGCAACGCTGCCCCCTGACCCCACGAAGTCTGTGTCCCAGCTCTCTGGGGTCCCTTCTCAGATGGCTGGGGGACTTTATCCACTGTAACCACCCTGCCATCAAGGGCCTGGGGGGCCCACTTCCCTGGATTCTAGGTTACCATGAGCCCATTTTCTTCCCCTTGGTCGAGCCCTGGAGGTGTCTCCTAAGGTCCCCTTTCCCCCTTCTGTCTTTCAGGCCTCCAATGATTCTGTCTGCTGTGGTGCTGCTGTGGTTTCTCTTCACATGACAAGGCTGAGACTGAAACACTCCAGAACTGACCTTGAAGCAAAGCAAAGACATTAAAAAAATGTGAGTAATGACAGCATCAGTTGAATATTATCTAGAAAAAAAAGTGTAGTGTTTTAAACTGCAGGCTTTGAAGTCCTACAGTGCAAGATTGAATCTTGGCTCCATTACTTTCTATGGTGTAAGCCTAATATTTTTGAACATCTGTTTCCAAATAGCTTAACTAAGAGTAATCCCTATTTACTTGGGTCAATATCAAGAGTAAATGAGATAATAGGTGTGAAACACTTAGAAC
Organism: Artibeus jamaicensis; assembly: GCF_021234435.1. Taxonomy (NCBI): domain Eukaryota; kingdom Metazoa; phylum Chordata; class Mammalia; order Chiroptera; family Phyllostomidae; genus Artibeus; species Artibeus jamaicensis. The sequence continues at coordinate 20,337,379 of NW_026522056.1, forward strand.
AGTGCTTGGCCCATAATAAATGTTCAATAAATTATATTGAACATGTTAGAAATAAAGAAAAGTTGATTAAATTAAAACATGTGCTCACATTTATTGAAGTCAATGTACAGTCTTTGTGTGTATTTCCTTTTGAGAACTTAGAGTGTTGTATTGTTACCAGATATTAAAAAATATGACCTGATTAGTTTTTTGAAAAATTAGCATTGAAATTGAATTCTAAAAGGTTCTATTTAGTGAAGGCTCATTCACATACATATGTGGTAGGTTTTCATTTGCCACTTCTTTGCTTCTCTCTTCTCCTATTTTTCATTTCAATCAGTTCTCTTTTTTTCTTTAATTATTTCCTTTTTTCTCTATATCAAGCATTTGTATTTCTTACACACTTTATCTGTGTCCAGCATTGAGTTACCACATATAAACAATATTATTTATTGGTTACTTTATCTTTCTAGCATGCTAAATTTATTTCAAATAATTCTTTGGCACAATTCACTGAAATACGCCACTGCTCAGAACCTCTTTAACACTTGAACCAGTATCCTTGACTGTCCCTACTATGTATTTTCTCACAGGAATGGATAAATTACATCATACAGGTAATACTTTGCATTTTGGAGCAGTTCGACATTTCCAGAGCTTCTAAAAATATATATTATGAACCTCAACCCTCCCAACAAACTTATTCTAGAATTCTGCACATTTTACAAATGAATGAGCTGGGCTATTTTAAGTCTGTAACTTCCTCAAGGTCAGACGCAGTCACTGGCAGAGTCAGGAAACACGCTAAAGTCTTCCTTCTCACCTTGTAATGTCCCTTGACTGTCTGCTCCATGAACTCCTTTAAGGTTCCACAAATGTGAGGTGTCTATCCTTGGCTATAACATCCACCGAGGAAAGGACTGAACCAACATTTTATTTATGTGCAACTTCTAATGTAAGTTCCTCAAAGGATTACACTGCATCTACTCCCTTGTTCTCAGTCTGAGGGTTGAAGTTGGCAAAGCAAAGCATGTTGGAATCTTCTGGGAGACTTTCTGCATTCTGATGACTTCAGAGGGGTGTGTGTGTGTGTGTGTGTGTGTGTGCGCGCGCGTTGTGGTGTGGGCCCGGGGGGCAGTGAGGATTAAGGATCTCTTAGAGTGTTGCCAAATGAGCCCAGGGAATTTCCTTGCCTAAAAAATATTTCCAAACTAGAATATTTCTCTGCCTAAAATGAGTTAAAGTATTTTTATTAAAGCTAGAAAAAGCAGTTAATATTAAAATAACTTCAGGTGCACACACCCACCTTAATGTTCAGTCTGCTTTACTATTGCTGTCCTATCGGGGCTGCAGAGTAAACTGTAGGATCACAATAGGTTCATTAAAATGATTTATTTTACCAGTTAATTTTTACCAGTTCTTCAAGAGCCAATTAACAACAAAATTAATAGGATAGCACAATGCCATGTGCAAGACAGTGGTATGTTAGAAATACCACTCACTTGAAGATTAAGCAGTTTAGGCTCTGCTCCCATCTCTGTTCCTCATTAGTGTTTTGGCCCTCGGAAGACATTTACTCTCCAGGATCTTATTTTATTTATCACATCCATAAAATGAGGTGAGTGAGTGAAGTAAAGTCAAAAGATTCCCCAACACTAATTCTCTACTTTCTGATTAAGAAAAAAATCTAGGTTTTTAACAGATCCATTTAAAGATATTCAAGGACATAACTGTGCAAACTTCGTTAACACTCACACCCAGATAGGCACACATCTGAGAGCTTTTATGGTGTCAGGTAAGTATAGATGATTACTTATTATCATACATTTTATACTACGTAAAATAAAATGTGTCTCCATCTCTATCTGTCTGTCTATCTCTAACTCTCTGTCTGCACACAGAATGGCCAAACAAATTAGCAAAAGTACAAAGTGCAGCCCTTTGGATCCTAACAAACAGGTAAGAGGATTAATTTTCTCCCTCGCTCCATTGTGCTCAGAAAATGGATTCTACATGCAGAGCAGTTATTCCTAGCTTTTGCTTAGGAAGGAAAAAATAATAATTTTATGTTTTGAGCTAAGTGAGTGTGGGATAAAGGTGTCCATAGCCCCCTGTGTGTATATCAATCACGGTGTCAGATACCCGAGGCCTTTCCAGCACGTGGAAGAATTTCTCAACACCGTATTTAACTAGAAGTGCCTTTTTTACTTTGTGCACATGATTAGATAGATGCTATATAAATACACTTAAAACCTATTATGCATTTAAATATTTACTATATAATTTAATTATTTAAGAATTTATCAAAAGTTACTAATTTATTGCCTCTGTCAAATTTGATATAATGTACTTTATTATATGCTCTGGCTGATATCATCTTGCATGATAGACCTACGAGAGGAGAGCCACGTTAAAAAATAAAGAACATTTAGTTAATGTAATCATCTACGTCCTATGAACCCCAAATTTTTATTCTGAATTTTTCACACGGTTTATTTGAGCTTTATTTTGACACCAACATTTTTCAACACTCTCATGAGCTAGAACCAAAGACTCAGAAAGGGTCAGAAAGAACATATATTAGTATCAGTGGCCCCAATTTAGTCTACTTCCAATAATGGTCTGTGAGGAGTAATCGGAGGTGATAACGATACAGGGAAGAGAGCTCCCACCTCCTGTGCCCAGAACAAGATGAGACTCGCTTCGGATCCCCTGTATCTGCTCCATCTTTCAAGTCCTTAAGTTGTTGTGATGGAACCGCCTGATTTCCATGTCAAATCGCATGCATTTGTGAACCCTGTTCGTTCAGCTTGCTTCCTCTCTATTTCCTGTTACACCTTTACTGGCTCTAGGGACGTACAGTTAAGTGTTTTAGGCAGTAACGAGATACATTGTCATACTTTTAAAATGTCTCATTTGCAGTTGGATATCTTAAAACTAGACATGTACGGTGTGCTTCTTGATAGCTATAGTTATTTATAACTAGGGATATAGTTGAAGTAATTTGCTGTTAAATATTCAAAATGTAGCTTAATTTTCTTTAAGAATATTAGTTCTGCATAATGTTTTATAATATTCTTTAGTTCCATTTTCTTTTGTGGTATTTTGTCATGGCCTCATTTCATATAATACGGAAAAAATGCGCTTTACAGAATATGGAAGTTCATATCAATGAAAAGAGTTTTCGTCTGTTTTTAAAAAGTCTGTGACCTATCAAATGACATGTATATTCCTAAAAAATAACATCTTAATAATGTATTTCTAGTTATGGTGTCTCAAGTTTAACAACTTTAAGATTTATTTTGGTAAATACAGGGTATGGCAAAAGTAGGTTTACAGTTGTTCATATGGGAAAATAATATAATAATTAATAAATAATAAGAATATAAGAATAAGCTGTGTTTTGCATACTCATAGCTGAACTTTTTACCACACACTGTATTTTATACTTAGACTAATAACTTAACCTTTGACAATAAATGTAGGCTAAAGCTTACAATCCTAAAGATATTAAGAAGCAGAGAATTAAGCCAGATAGAAATTTTTATTCTATCATCAAGACTTGAGTTTTGTGTTGCTCTGTTTTACAATAAGGATCAAAATGCCAAAGAAAGCAAAAACAAAAGTTGATTCCTTACTCAGTAGTATTAGAAATTATTTATAGGAAGTATTTTCGTATGCAAATATTTCAAAGGAAGAAGGAGGAGGAGAAATAGTCTTTTAACGTTGACCTGAGTCTATGGCCATACTACACTGAACACGTCTGATCTTGTCTTAAAGTTAACCTGAAAAATTTTAAAGAAGGAAGGTTTGCTGAGAGAGAAATGTGGGCGGAGAAGTAAGAGATAGTGAGGTTTAAATCACACTTCTTTAAGTGACAAGGAAATGTTTATGGGAGAATGTAAACTTTGAGTCTGAGAAATTATTAATAAAACATGGTGGGAAATTAAACTGGCTTTATAGAATGTGAGTCTCACAGTCATTCAAACAACTGAGGAGGAAGACATGCTTCCCCTGCAGACTTTGGAGACACCCCTGAGCCCACACACACCACCTCCACTCCAGACTTGCTTTTATTGCCATATATTTCATCCTCGCCTCCCGAGTTATTACCATGGTAATTGTTAAATTTCTCATTACGGAGAGCCAGCCTTTCATAAATATTATATGTGGCTATTGTTGGCAGACACAGTGTCAGTTTCTTAAGAAATATGGAAATTCTGTAATTTGCCGTGATTCATTATTTATCTTTTTTACAATTTTAATGAATACAAGTGTCTCTTACTCATTAAAAATAGAACAACAAAAATATCCATCCAGCCATTATCCTCTTGATTGATCTGTCCCATTAAGCTAAAGATCCAAGCATAGCACCTGAAAGCACCTTAATTCTTCTTCAGGGAACATCATCACACTGAAATTATTTGCTTCTGGATATCATTAATTTCATTTTATAGATATGAGGACTTTTTTTTTCTGGACTGAGGCAGATTAAGGTTACTTTTCACTCATCCCATTCAAAGAATTCTTAGTAATAAAACAGCACTAAATGGCTTATATTAAACATCATTCATTTATTTGGGAGGAAGACAGTTCCAAGGAAAGTTTGGCAAGTCAGTCCAGAGTGGTTGTCTGATCTTGTTGTAGGAGAGGCAGCCAGAGTGTTCTGTTTTATTGGCCAGTACCTATACAGCTGTATGTAACTTGGGCATAGCAAGAGCTCTGAGATGATCCCAATTACTCACCCTTCTTTAGATGCCAGATACTCCTGCAATTGCCACCTGTGCCCCTTTCTCACTGTCCCAGGAGCCTCCTGGCCTCTGCTATGTTGGCACTTGGTGTTCGGTGGAATGACCTATCAGTCCCAACTATTTAATCTAAATCACTCTCCATGGACTGCTATTTTGACAATTAAGGAAGAAAAACTTTAAAGATGGTTTGATGATGGGTAAATATTTCATGTGATTGATTGCAAAGTCAGTACACAGTTTTTAAAGCAGTAATCTTCATTTCTCACTTCTATAACTTTTCTCAGTTACTCCATGTACCAAATAAAAAGCAATTGTTTTTCCTCAAAATCATCCTTCAGAAGAGTAGACATGTCCTTGAGAGGTCTCCCATATAGTGTGCCTCTTTCAATCATTTTGTTCTGAACAACGAAGTTCAGGTTTGCCTGAAATGATTTCAAACCATGATAGACTTTGAGGTTTATAAAAGTCACCTTACTTAATGGGTAAAAAAGGGAGAAAAGAAATTCAAAACAGATTTTGTAATTTTTCCTAGGGGTATGATCTCACAATTGCAAGTGTTGGCTATGGTTGTCAACAAATCTTTTGACAGTCTATTGAAAATAATTGGCAGACAGCAAGGCTTTGTCATTCCCGTACAGATACATTGGTCTCTGAGAACCTAGAAGAACAAAATGCTAAAGCCCATCATCCCAGGGATTATTTTCAGAAACAATGGTGCCTGGGTTTCTTATCCTGTGTCTTCTCTCTTTGGTCTCATTTCATACCCAAGTATCAAGGACATTGTTCTTATTCTGTGTTCCATTCTTTTCACACACCATTTTTCTCCCAAATTTTTTTTTCATTTTAAAGCAACTTAGAAGTAAAAGATTCCATGCTGTGGAAAAGATAAAATAATTCATCTAGCATTACTGTAATGAGTGATGGAGAAGATAATGCTATCAAAGAGGCGTGTGAAGTGTTTGAATGAGAATGGAAAAGAACAACTTTTCTAAAAGAATGTTTAATTTCCCAGAGCCACGTTGTCCAAGGTGGTAACCACTAGCCACATGAGCCAGTTTGAATTAAAATTAATTAAAATGAAAGAAATTGAAAAATTCAATTCCTTAACTTACTAGTCACATTTCAAGTGCCCAATAACCACCATGGCTAGTGACTACCATAATGTAGTAGACACGAAACATTTCTATCATTGCAGGAAGTTCTACTGGATGGCACTGTACCAGAGTATATAATTTTAAACATTGGGACAATGAAAATAATTAATGTTATAAATAGACCTCAAATATTTCATTTCTGTGCTTGTAGCTTAAGTTGATCAAAAACATTTGGGGACGAAATGGGGAATTATCTTATATTTGAGTACACACAGTAATATATTTAAAATATGAATGAACCACATTTATTTAACTAAAAGTCAATGCCTTACCTACTCAGCCAGTTTATCAATGTTGGAACAGGATTGATGTTGACACCAAAAATTTAAAAGCAAGAATTAAAGTCACCTATTTTCAAGTAATGAATATAGAATTTCATATTTAGTGAAAGTTTCAGTTTCCTGATCCCTGATTTTATTTCCTTGTGACATTTACTACCATAAACTTCTTACAGAAGGGCCCAGGGGCACCAAAGAACACATTATGTGAAAATGTAGTATAGAATAGTAAAGGTTGTATTTCAGAAAGAGTGAGAATTATATTGCTTTTAAAATAGTTTTTCCTGGACCTGATAAGCAATCTTTGTGGGATTAGTGGCTTCTCCTACCAGCCGATACAGAGCAACCTCTATAATCATAGTGTGTTAATAGAATTTAGAAAAAAATATATAAGATTGGTTTTGAAACTTAAAAATACAAAGCTGCCTAGCATTTGAATCAGAAACCCAGGAGGATTTTCTGCAAGTAAATTTCTTTGGTTACATGGATTTCCTGAAGGAATATTAGCACAAGCCTCTTGACAGTGTTACATGTGGCTCTAACATTTGTGGAAGAAGTAAAATGATTAACTTGTCAGGATTTTCAGTGTCTCCCTCTGCATCCTTCACGTTGGTCCTCTTCCCTATTTTCTGAATTTCGAAAGGACAACATTTTCCCACTGGAGGTCTTCAGAGATTTGTGGAAGTCCTACGCATCCCTTCCCAGGGTGTTGCCCTGAAAGGTAGAAGGGAAGCTGGGGAGAGGTGGCAGATCAAGAAATGTAGTGCCAGGAAGACATTCTGAAGGAGAGGGGCCAGTATATCCAATTCTAACTGAGTCCCAACCATTTCACTGTGCACTGTGTAGGGCTTCACCTGAACCAATCCACTAATACCTCAGTTCCCACGTCCCCGTGAGTTAACTGTCGAGCCAAGGAGAGAGACAATTTAATCATTCCACAGACACACTTAACAGATTTTTTTCAGTGACTTCTGTCTGTCAGTCATTGTTCCAAATTCTGGGATACAGCAATAAACAAGGCAGAAAGAATCCTTGCTGCAGTGAACATAGGGTCTAATGAGGAGAAACCAGCAAACACATGAGCACAACCACACAAAGACATGCACTAATAGGATGTACAAGGTGCAGAAGTGTTATGAACTGATCAGTAGACTGAAGAGAGGATGTAACAGAAGGTTCTGACTTGGTTGGAGCGTTTGGCGGAGTCTCCTATAAGAAAGTAATGCTTGAGCCGCACTTGGAATGCTAAGTATGAGTCAGCTGGGTGAGGAAGGCGAAGGGAAAAAGAGAACTTGAGGGGGAAATGACATCCTGGGTGGAGTGTGCCTTCCATGAAAAGTCCTCCAAAGGGTAGGATGTGCCACATTGGAAGAAATGAACGCAATCCAGTGTGGCAAGGTAAGATAAAGAAACGGGAAGTGGGACTGAAATTACAGAAAAGAGACAAGCAAAGGACAGACCATGTGACATCAGGAAGACCACATTAAGGGGTCTGGATTCAGGTTTGATTTATATGCATTGAAGGTTTTGAGCAGTTCAGTGTGATAAATAGAATGGAGCAAGAGGGAGATGTGGGGACATGAGTTAGGACACTTTGTGACGCCACATGAAACATAAATTCTAACTTGAAGGGAAAAGAGAAACTAAAACCCAGTCTTAGTGTATCTGAAAGCTGAACATAGCAAAAAGTGGGCCAGGTAAACCAGTCACCAAAGCAAAGGAGCAAATTAACAGGAGAAAGCTTTAGAGCCATTCTGGAAGCAGAAGTGATGCTAAGGAGACCTGAGCTGGGGGAGGGCCTGCAGGTCCATTTAGGGTCTGTTTGCTATTTCCCTTTTGTTATGCACAGCCCTTCCCTTTGTGTCCTTTTTTCTCTTCCTTTCTTTCCAGTGTTTTGTGCCTGGTGGATGTGTTTACCTCCTGGAGCTCTTTTTGATTTAAAGTATCTTGCTAGGTAATATTAACTATATGCAAGTGATCTCTAAACTTAAGTCTTTGAGTTCTGCTATTCAATGAGCTTAAACGCCCCACACATTGCTTCTGGGAAAATTTTGGTAGGGCCTCACAAACAATTCAAATTTAGTATTTTCAAAACCAAGTTCAGTTTTTACACCATTCTTCACCAGCCACTTCTTCCTTAGTCCCTTTCTTAATTCATAACTTTGACAGCCATGCATTCACTCAAGCAAAAAATATTACAGCTTCTTGTTTCTTTCCACCACCTACCTCAAACACAGATGTTCGCACCTCATATTCAAGCCAGTGTTACTCTTTGAAATGTGCCTCAATTCAGTGGCACAATGGCACCCATTTTGATGAGCTATTGGTAAGTCTTGCCTCAGGGTCTCAGTAAGTTCCCATTTTACTCATCTTTACCTTTTCCATCTCTGATCCATTCTCCTTTCTATGGGATATGTTTTTCTTTTCCTCTAAAATGCACGTTTCGTATCAATTAATATTGCCACTTTGTCTCGTATATAAAATCCAAGATGTGGCCTCTATCTTTTTAGCCTTTCATGTACTCCGAACTTCAGCCTTGCCAGCCTGTTTTCCGTCTGTAAACACGTTATACAGTGTCAGTCTCCTTCACTAGAGAATTAGTTCAAATCAACTCATCAAGGTGTAATTAATCCTCCTCTCCTTTATTTTCCCATGGCATATTGTCTTCCACTGCATGACACTCAGACTTGTTTAACAATAGTCTTGTCTTTGTAGCTGCTGAAACACACACTAATTGAAGGCAGAGCCTATGGGATCTCCCCATCCACATACCCACAGGTGCCTTCTGTTAAATCTATGACAGCGGTTTGCACATGGGATATGGACAATGACTGTGCCTTATTGACTTGAATATTGCCTTTTGTTTATCTAAAATATTCCCCTATGAACTCTAGCTCTCACCTCTTCTATAAGGATTGGCCCTTCAAAACCCATGCGTATATGCATAGAAAATAACTCAAATGATATGAACAAAATCTTAACTGTGGTTAAATCAGAGGAAGAAGATTGGGAGGAGGGTGCAGAGAGAAACTTAACTTCGCACTTGATGATCTTCTGTACAGATTAAGCAAATGAAATTCCTCAGCCCCCAACACAAACCTGGTCACGGCTGTTTAAAGACTTGAATATACTTCACACCAATCTACTGCTGATTCAAGACTACCTTTCAAGAGTGGACAATTATGCAATATATATTTTTTAATCTAAAAGTTGTTATGTCATATTCTAGAAGGATAGCTGACATGAGAAGGATTTCAAGTTTTTCTTTAATGTTTACATAAAATATTATTTCAGACTTTAAAGTGGAAAAGCTGAAATTAAATGCATATACCTTAACAATTGCTATAATTTAAAAATATTGGAAGTCATAAAAGTTTGTTTTTCATAATGATTTAAAAACTTCTATTTTTTTCTTTATAGCTCTCCCCAATGCTGAGAAAGCAACTAACCATAGTCAGTGTATTTGTCTCAAGGTACCATGTGTAATTTATGTCATGATTTTAATTATTAGAAATATATATAATTGATTTTGCCATAATTTAAAATGTATGAACAATAAGACCATGAAAAGGGTTTCACACACAAGAGCATTAATGAGCCATAAACTCACCTGAACGAAAGTGCTGGAGTTGCATGAGTCTGAGACTTCATTTATAGCTTCAGTGATATCATCCAGCTCCTTTCTTTGACCATGTTACAATTAGAGATGTATGAAATATAAGTTATTCTTTTGCTTTTTGGTGAACATGGAAGGATTACATGTCACTGAATCCTTTGACAGGGTACTAATTTGCCAACAGTGGTTACGAGATATAAATGATGATTCTAGGAGCACCCAGAACTACTCCTGAGTTGATGTCTCCTGAGAGCAAGTGTAGAAAGAAAGAAGCTGGCAAATCAGGGAACTGCCAATAAAACTTTAGCCTTTTCACTAGACACACCACGTGAAACCTAAATAAGTAAACAGGTGCTACGTCCTTCCTCAGGAGACTGTTATTTTAGAACTCAAAGAACATCAATTCTAGAATTTGGAGGAAGCTAAAATTGATGGTGAGTCCGATGTCTTTGTTATCCTAATTAAGCAAAGTTCAGATTCTTGAGGCAAAATCATTTTATTTAAGTCTAAATTCGAAAAATATACTTGAGGCCCATTCTACCTTTTTATTTTTTATTTATTGTACTGTATTTTTCATTTTCTACATTTTTGCATTTGTGCATAGATTCTGTTTTAATAAGTACCTTTTGAACTGAAATTGTCTGTGCCAAGTCAGAATCATTAGTGTTAAGTTTCCCATGGTTCCATGATATTGGCTGTTAACAGCATTTGTTTGGTAAGCTGATTTTTGCATCCGACTCAAACCATATGCATCCAAATGTTCTTCACTGCACAATACAAAGTGAAGTTCACTTTGTTTATCTGGAATTAAGCCAAAATAGTAATGAAAGATTTAATATGATGGGAAAATGTGTGCTGCTTCTTCACAGTGATTGTGCCTTATTTTGAGGTCATGTACAATCTTGATCTCAGCAAAAAATATGACTTAAATGGCTAGTTTATGTTTGCTTTTCCTCTCTTGCTGAAAAGTATTAACCCCATGATTTTTGTTTTTGTTTTAAATTGAGGCATGATTTATATAATCACCACAATCAAGATGATGAACATATTCATCTCAGATTTTTGAAATGAAAAGATATGAAACATTTTATATAGTACTTTTTCAGTTTTATTGAGAAATAATTAACATACATCATTGTACAAGTTTAGGGAATACATAGCTTGATTTACATGTACTGTGAAATCATTACCCCAATAATAGAGGTTCAGTTAACATCCATAATTTCATACAGATACATTACAGTATAAAGATAAGTAATTCTTCTTGTGAAAGGACTCTTAGGATTTACTCTCCTAACAACTTTTTTTTGTATATCATATAATAGCATGAGCTACATTAAACATGTTGTACATTATATCCCTAGTACTTATTTATCTCATAACTAGAAATTTGCACCTTTTGACTACCTTTCTCCAATGTCCCCTCCCTACCCTCTGCTTCTTATAACCACATCTGATCTCTTTTTCTGAGTGTTTTTTAAAGATTCTATAAATAAGTGAGACGACACAGTATCTGTCTTTTTCTGGCTGATTTATCTCCCCTAGCACAATGATTTCAAGGTCCATTCATGCTCTTGCAAATAGTAAGATTTCCTTATTTTTTGTTGCTGAATACTATTCCTTTATGTGATCCAGCAGTTCCATTTCTGGGAATATATCCAAAGGACATGAAAACACTAACTCAAAATAAAACCGCTTTCATACAATTAAGACATGGAAACAACCTAACTACCCATCAATGGGTGAATTGATAGAGAAGATACAGCCATGTGTGTGTGTGTACATTTTGTGAGAATGTGTGTGTGCACACATCTTGGCTACAGGGGCAGATATTTTTTGAATTAGTGTTTTCATTTCCTTTGGCTATAGTCCCAGAAATGAAACTTTTAGATCATATGATAATTTTATTTTCAATTTTTGAGAGTTCTCCATACTGCTCTCCATGGTGGCTGCACCAATTTACGTTTATACCAAAAGTCCACCCGGGTTCCCTTTCTGGCACAGCTGCACCAGCATTTTTCATCTCTTGTGTTCTCAACAATGGCCATTCTAATGGGTGTGAGGGTAGCCCATAGTGCTTTCATACATAGTACACTGGAAGGCAAGGTTAACTTGTCTGCCACCCGCTCACCCTGAACCCCAAGCCCATACTCATCTCTACCTGAGATCTACTTTCTGAAGATACAGGCAGGTATTTTACTTTTGGTGTCTTCACTTGGCATATCAATTGACTATTAGTGAGCAAATTTGCAGTTAATTAGGGAAAATGAAAATTTGATTGATGATGGAAACCCAATAGTGCGAGTTATCTGTCCCTGTCACATTGTTTGCTTTATGTAGAAACACAGCTTGAGCACCCAAAGGTACAGGTGTTTTGGGTTATTTGTCTTATAAAATTTTCCCTAATTTGAGGGAAAAGAAGTAGGTAGACACTACCTTAAGGAGAATTCTACTTGGAAGTGATCCTTTTATCATATCAATAATGCTAGAAGATTTCAAACATCAATTCATAGCACAAGTGGCAGGATAATGTTTGGAGACCTTCACTGACTCTAGGAACAAAAGACCTACATCTAGGTAATGTTTTATTCGCTATGTGACTGTGGGGCAAGTTACCTTTTTCTTTTTTCAGAGCTTCAGCTACTTCATTGTAAAATTAAGTGAGTAAACTAGAGCAGGTCAACAATTGTTCTCAGGGTGGACCCTACAGTCTTGGTTATACTGATTCAACTCTGCCATGATAGTGTGAATGCAGCCTTAGATGATATTTAAGTAAATGCATGAATGAGTATTCCAAGTGGCTGTCATATTATAAAATTTGATTTGCAGAACCAGAGAGTGGGCAGTAATCTGCTGACCCCTGAACTACACAGGTGACTTCTAAAGTTCCTTTCAGTTATAAATGCTGATTATTGCACCAAGAATGTACTTACTCTCCAAGTATCAGAAGTTGGCATAAAATTATGTTACTGAGAAACACACCCAGTAGTGATTTAGCCCATCTAATTACTCTAGGCAAGATTATAGTTAAGTCTTCAATGAAAATAGCTATCTAATCAGCTGTTATAAAAAAAGAGTAAATCTCCCCTTGCAATTTTTTTTGTAAAATCACTGTATAATAGGTAATATGTGTGGGGCTAGTGTAAAATTTTAAGAATATCTTTAATGGTTTCTGATGGAATATCTTGTCATTTTTTTAATTGACTTTACACATGGTAGAAGATAGAAGAATGATATTTCTCTTTTTCATTATTCTTACAGCTTTAAACCTTAGAAAATCATTCTTTCTGTTAACAGATCCAAACATTATAAAATTTTTCTTCCATACAAAGAAATTATCATAAATTTTATTTTTAGATATGGAATATAAATTTAATGGATTAAGAATCATAGCTCCTCTGTAAGTCCTTAGTTCTTTACTGTTTATCTTTTTGAGTTATTTTATGATCTTTAAAAACAAAACATAAAAAGTGCCCAAGATGATGTAGTATACAGAGATTTCAGGTAGTAAGAATTATAGGAGTCACCTAATCTTTTCCCATTGTTGTTTCATGATTTTTAAAGTTAAATTTATTGGGAAGATATTAGTTAATAAGATTATATAGGTTTCAAGAGTGTATTTCTATGATATATGATTTGTGTATTGCACTGTGTGCCCACCACCCAAAGTCAAATCATCTTCCATCTGGCATAATCCAATCTTAAAATAACATTTGTGATCCATGTTGCTTTATTGTGTAAAAAATTCATTGATAAGCAATCTTAATCCAAAATAGATAAGAAAAATGCTATTCAATGATATGAGTATTATATGAACTAAAGATAGCATTAAATTTTACTTTTCCACTTTCTACCTCAATATGCAAATAACTATTTAGCTATCTTTTGGAAATCAATTGATTTTTATCATTTATATTTAGTATTTATCTTCTATTTTTATTCTCATATTAATTGAAAAAATGCATACATAGAGACACATTAAAACTTAAAAGAGACAAATACTCCTTAAGATTAGTTTAAATTTACTCCAAGGCCCATGATTATTTGCATGAGCCATACAGCAAAGGTGATAAAAAAATAAAAATTTATTCAAAGTCATTCTTGTTTTCATCTTTAAAATCTTTCTTTAACTATTATTTTCCTTGTTAAAGACCAACTCCAAATCACGAGCTTTCATTTCCTGATCTTATGAGGCTGTGCTCAAGGTAACAGTAAATTCTGTCAGGGCCGGAAAGATGTTTATTTCATATACTCTGATATTATGAGCTCCCGGCAGAGAATGTAGTCCATGTAAGTGCCCTGTAAAGCAGGTGACATTGACTTAATGTAGGATTGTCTTCACAACCGTCACCATCACTGATTTGCTCACGGTGACATGTGCTGTGCCAGCCCTTAGATCATTTATAATGATACAACAAAAGTACAGTTTTTCTTCTTCCAACTTCTATGTTCAGGTTGTTACAATCTGTAGTAAGGTAAATATCAGAGCCAGGATTTGAACCTAGGAAGGCAAGCACCAGAACTATACTATGTTCAATATGTAACTGGCATCACATTATAAACCAGAGATATCTTAGCTCTATGGAAAACTATCTCTAAGGTTGGGTATTCAGTTTATAATCTGGTGGAAGCCATCTTCTACTACTGATAGAGATCACTCTTTCAAAACACTCTCTATTTTCCCTACCCCCTCACTTCCTCCACCTTGACCAACTAACTCAGAACCATTTATTGAAAGGATTATCTCTTTCCCACTGCCCTTTTGTTACAAATCCAAATATTCTGTTCTTCTCTGTCAATGTCTTTAGCCATTAGCCCATACCACAGAATACTAATTACCATAGCTTTATAATTGGCATCTATATCTGGTAATGGAAATCCTCCAGCTATATATATATATGTATATTTTTATTTGATTTCCTGGAGTATTTTTGACCTTTGCATTTCCATTCTAGAATGTGCTTGTTCACACACACACACACACACACACACACACACACACACTGCTAAAATGTAAATTGGGGTTGCGTGGAATTTATAGATTATTTTGAGAAGAATTGAGTGGGTGAAAGATTAACAGGCATTAGATGAAAGGGAATATTCAAATGACTGATAAACGTATCAACACTTCATTACTGATCAGAGCAATTCAAATCAAAACCACAGTAAGATTTTACTACATATTCATCAGAATGTCTAAAATGACAAACACAGACAATATGCAAGTGTTGATAAGAATGTGGAATGACTGGAAGTCTCAGAAAATTCTATTTAGAAAATGTATCTAGCAATATCTGCTTTAAAAGGCCATATGCATATCCTATATCCCAGCAATTTCACATCCAGAATATACTCAATAGAAAATATATTCACCCAATATGTGTATGTACATATGTGTGTGCATATTCATATATGAATGTTCATTGCAACACTGTATGAGGTCTATCTGGAAAAGATTCAGTCATTATTAATATAGTGAGAATGGTTTGCATGACATTGATGTAGCCTGGCAGCCAAGGAGAAAAGACTGGAATATGTGTGTCTGAACAATGATGACATCACTGTACTAGTCAGTGGGGCAGTAGACACTGTTGAGTGAGCATGTGTACTGTGTGGCCATTGCATTCAAAATGACTAGAGAGTAGAACAATGAACCTACATCAAATTTTGTGTTAAGCTTGAACATTCCTCCATGGAGCCTATTCAGAAGGCTTTCAGGGATGATACAATTAGTGTGGCACAAATAAAAGTGTGCCCAAAACACTTCAAAGATGGTTGAGAATCTGTTCAAATTGATCCACATTCTGGAAGACCTGCAATGAGCAGAACACCTGAGCATGTTGAACATATAGGCTGCAGTCAACAAAGATTGGCAACTGACAGTTTGAGAACTAGAAGCTGATCTGGGGATTCCACAAACTACCGTGTCTGATATTTTGACACAGGATGGTGGCATGAAATGTACTGGGGCAAAATTCGTTCCACAGCCTCTGTTCCCAGAGCAGAAGGACCATTGTGCTGCATTTGCTAATGATTTGATTCAAACTGCTACCAACGAACCAGATTTCCTCAAGGTCATAACTGGAGGTGAATGATGGGTCAATGACTGTCATCTGGAAATGAAGGCCCAGTTGCCCCAATGCAAGTTGCCTGGTTCTCCACTCCTGCAGAAGGTGTAGGAAAGTACCAGCAAGGTCAAGACCATGTTAACTGTATTTTTCGATTGGGAAGGTGTTGTCCATCATGGGTACACCCCTCCAGGCCAAACAGTTAATGATTACTACCTCAAAATCCTTTGTCAGTTGAGAGGTGCAATGTGACGAAAATGGCCACAACTATGGGCAACTGGTGCCAGGCAGCTTTATCACAACGACGTACCCACTCCTGCATCACATCTCGTGTAGAGTTTTTTGGCAGAACATCATATCACCCAGGTGACTCAGCCTCCTACAACCTAGAATGGGCACCCTGTGACTTCTGGCTTTTCCAAAAACTAGTATCACTTTTGAAAGGGAAGAGATTTCAGACCATTGATGACATTCAGGAAAATATGACAGGGCAGCTGATGGCTATTCCAGCAAAGGGTTTTGCAGAGTGTTTTGAACAGTGGAAGAGATGCTGGGAAAATTGTATGAGGTTTCAAGGCATCTACCTTGAAGGGGACTTAGGTGTCCTTGTCTTATGTACACTGTTTCATGTAAACTATATCTTCTTCAATAAACATCTCTTTTTTATAAGACATGGATGTTTACTTTCTGCCCAGACCTCATATATAATAGGTCAAAAGTGAAAACAACTGGAATTAGAATATGACCTTGGCCAGGACAGTTATCTTTCTGTACCTTCTGTTCTTCAGCTGTAAAAGCAGAAAGCATACTAGTGCCTTATTATTATCATTATTAGGGTGACTTTAAGGATTAAACAAATTAACATGCAGATATTATAACAGTGCCTGGTATATAATAATTGATATATAAATATCTATTATGACGATGAAACTCATAGCAACAAGAAGGATTCTAATGTCTTAGGTCTTAAGTTCTTTCTGTAGCTGGAGCACATCTTGCTTCTGTTCAGAACTATTCAGGGAACACTGACAAAGAAGACAAATCCATGTTTGTATGGCTTGTCTCAGCATCAACCAAAGAACATTCATTAATCGTCTCTCCACTGTGCCTGTATCATAATTATCGAGTCAGACAAGAGTATTTATTACCTCTTCCCTCTGTGCAGGTGCAGAAAGGAGTATTTATTAACTGTCCATTTTGTCATTGTATCAGTTCCTTTCCAAAGCTAGTCAAGAAGCAGAGCCCCTCTCCTAAAATAAAATCGTGATTTACACTTGTTAAGAATGAGGGTACTGTGGCTTTGAATAGCACCCTGTAGTGTGAATTCCAACTCATAATGGATGACAGACACATTCTTTCTATTACTTAGCACTTAGAATTCTGATTCTATACACCATTTAGCAGCATTATACTGTCCAGGTGTAATGCATTTGAGACTATAATATTGATTCGCTCAGTTAGTCTTCCATCCTTTGTAAACAGAAGTATACACAGTCAAGGACCTTATTATTAGCTGATGTTGCACTTCATCACTTTAAGGACAATCCATTAGAGTTGATACAGTGCTGGTAAAGGTGCAGATGGACATGGAATGAGACATGGTGGGCAGAGGAGATTTTTGTAAGGCTCTTTATAAGTTGTTCTGAATCTCAATGTTTATTTCAGGGGCTTTGGTCAACACTCAGCTAGAGACCATGGCTGGAGGTCAATCAGTGCTCTCCATGACTTTGGGTTGAACTCATTCATTGAGGTTGAACTCAAGCACTGGAATAAATAGGATCTTGATGAAGTTTCTGGACACAAAATACTTTGATTTCAATTTAGGGCTAGTAGATAAGCTAGTAGGGTCCTTCCTACTTATTTTATCTTGTGAACAAAACATGAAAGCAATGAGAATGATAACTCCTTCCTTACTAATAAGGAGACATATACCTTCCACTGAGATTCTGTCTCTCAAACCAAGATATTATTTAATTTCTTATTTTTAACTTTTAAAATATGTTGATTCTTTACAACTAGATTTAAATATAAATACTTTTTGAAAGTATTCATTATGTCTTTTATAACTGATATGCAAATTAGTTCATTAGATCTAAAACTGAAATAATTAAAGTAGAAGAAATATTAATTTGTTGATTCAAGTACCTCCTCCTAGGTATAATTCCCCTCCATGTCTCCTAATTTGCATGTTAAGAACTTGTCTGAATAGAGAGTATAATGTTTTCAAATATCCACTAAATCTACTCACTTGCCCTTTCCTTCATTCAACAAATATTTAATGTTCACCTATGGTGCACCAGGCACTGTTGTAAGGACTAGAAGTAGAACAGTGAGAGAGACATACCAGGTTCCTGCTATGATCAAATTTACATGGCAGTGAAGTGAGAGGCAATGGACGGGATAAGTCCAGGTAGCGATTAATACTGTGAACGTGTTTAAATCCCCTGCATTAGTGAGAATGTAAATTTTACAGATACCTGGTACTGTGGAGGAGTACCTCTCTGAATAATCTTCATCAGTCCTATCTTGTCATCAAAATCTGATCTTTGAACCATCTGATAGGTCTCTTCTTTTGTCCTTTTCTCCCGACAGCTTCGAATTTCCATCTTTATCTTTTAGCTCCTAAATCCCCTCTCCTTACACCCTGCCCTTCACAGTTCAAATGACTCTGACCTTCATCAATTTAGTCCTGTCCCAGCTTCTGCATCTACAGTTGTCTCCCCACACCCATCACAGGTGCTAACCAAACAAAGGGCCTTGTGGAAAACAGGAAGGTATTATAGAAAGTAATGCTCCTTTTTCTGTTGTTTATTCAAGGCATTATACTCACAGTCTTATCTTAAGTGTTGTTCCATGAGACACCCCATTTTGAATGAATATGTTGGAGTTTTCACTTGGCTTCAGGAAGTGAGAGAAAGCTCTTAGTTCAGTTTCATCACAGGCCAATAACTCCAGACCTCAGTGACTTTTTCTTCCTTTTATTCTCACTAATCTCTGTATCTAGATTGGGAAGTGTGTGTGCATGGTGGGGCGGGGGCACATGCATGCGTGACCATGGCTAGATGCTACAAGAGAGGGTGAATCGAAACAGTGTCCAGCCAAGGCTGGGCCATGTGAATGTCTTTATTAATATAGTGACTTGAACTGATTTACTCTAGTAGGTTGGGCCATCCTTGCATTCCTGAGACAAAACCCACTGAAGTGACATTATCTTTATTTCTACATTCTTAGATTTTTCTTGCTAATATTTTAGTAAGGATTTTTGTCTCTGTGTTCCATGAGAGATAATGGTCTCTAGTTTTGTTTTTTTTTTTTCTTGAAATATCTTTTTCTTATTTTGGGATCAGAATAATGTTAACCTCATAAAATGGGGTGGGAAGCATTTTTCCTTCCTATATCTTCTGAAAGAGTTTGTGTAGGCTAGTAGTATATTCTTCATAAACATTTTGAAAAATTTACAAATAAAGCCACCTGGGCCCAAAGCTTTTATTGTGTGAAGATTTTAATTGCAGCCTAAATTCCTTTAACAAATATAAGGTTATCTGGATTTTTTTTTCTTATCCAGGTTTGGTCAGTGGGATTTGGTCAAAGAATAGGTCCCTCAAGTTGTCAAGGTCATTGTCATAACATTGTTCATCATGATTCCTTATTGTCCTTTGAAATCTGTAGGATCTAGTATAATGTTCCCACTGTTAAGCCCGATGTTGATAATTTGGGTCTACTCACTTTCCAGAATATTATAATTATAGGATTATAAATTTTATTGCTTATTTCAAAGAGCTAGCTTTTGATTTTATTGGTTTTTCTTTATTGCTTGCCAATTGTTTATATGAGCTCCAATTTCACTTTCATTTTCTTCCTTTTACTTACTTTGAGTAGAATTGTTCATATTTTTTTATCTTCTAAGTTGCAAACTGAGGTCATTGATTTTAGACTTTCTTCTTTTCAATATTAGTATTGTTACAATAACATATAACAATACAATATATTATATAACAATATAGTGTATATAATAACATAATATAAAATTATAGTATAATATAATAAAAGGTATTATATACCTTTTGTTATGTTGTTTCATTATCATTCAATTATAAATGTTTTCTAATTTTTCTTTTTTTCTTTATTTTGCCCATGAATTTTTAGAAGAGTGATATTTAGTTTCCAGATATTTGAGACTTCTAATATAACCCCATTATGGTTGGAGAACATAATTCTCTATAGTATTTTAAAGCCTTTAAATTAACTGAGGCTTGTCTTATTTTTCAGTGATAGTTTTCTCTGTACTGGGCATTCAATCTATAGACAGCAACTGTATCAAGTTGGTTGATAATGTGATTCCAATTTCTGAACCTTTTCTGAATATGTATCTATTTGTTCTATCAATTAGTTATTAAGAAAGGGGTGTCAAAATTTGTAACTAAAATTTTGAATTTTGAATTTGTCATTTAATTTATCCTGGCTTACTTTTATTTTACAGTGGAATATTTATCGTATACATATTTAGGATTTTAATATATTCTTTTTTTTTAAGTTCTTTTAAAAATTTATTTATTTAATTGTTGTTCAAGTACAGTTTTCTGTCTTTTACTCCCATTCCAGCCCACCCCCCCCAGTGCTCCCCACCTCCCTCCCATTTCCAACCCCCTTAGTTTTTGTCCATGTGTCCTTTATACGAGTTCCTGTAAACCCTTCCTCTTTTCCCCTGAAATTCCCTCCTCTCTCCCCTCTGGTCACTGTTACCCTGTTCTCTATTCTTGATGGATTCAAGGGCATCAAGAAATGTTTCCCATTATTCTTGGTAATATGTCTTGTTCTGATAGGTACTTGGTTATCAATAGAATCAATTTAGCCTTATTACTATAAATGTTCACATGGTGTACATCTTTTTTCCTTTTACTTTCAGTATACCTGTTTCTTTATATTTAAAGTATGCTTTCTGTAGACAACTACATTTTACCCTTATTTGTTTTTTTCCTGGTCTGAACATCTGTGCCTTTTACTGGAATGTGTAGACCATTAGCAACAATTATCAATACAGTTATGTTTAAGTCTATCACTTACTCTTTGCTTCCTATTTATAACATTTATTTTTTGTTCTTTTTTTACTTCTTTATTTACTTCTTATTTATTGGTTATTTCTCAGTATTCTGTTTTATTTCAACAACTGGATTTTTAACTTTGTATCTTTTCTTTTGTCAGTGTGTAGGATTTATAATATACATATTTAACTTATCACATTACACTTTAGAATATTTTATTTTATGTGTATTTTAAGATGCTTGCTACCATATACTTTCTTTTATTCTTTCCATTCTTGATGAATTTAGTTTTTACTTCTACATGTATTATTTTACTACTACGATGGCTAATTTTGTGTGTTAACTTGATTGGAGCACAAGAAAGCCAGAATATTTTGTCAAACATTAATCTGAGTGTGTTAATGAGGGTATTTTTGGACAAGATTAACTTTTTAATTGGTGGAGTAAGTAAAGTAGGTTACCTCTCTCATGTGGGTGGGCCTCATTCAATCAGTTGAAGGCTCCGGTAGAACAAAAATCTGACCCTCCCCCCACCTCCCCTACCACCCCCCACACAGGAGGGAGCACTTCCTGCCGGAGGACCCACAGATGTGCTGGTGGCAGAGGACTTTCTGAGAAGCTGAGATGTTAGACTTGTATTTTATCCTGAAGACAATGGGAATTTACCGATGTCATCAGATTTGTATTGTAAAAAAAAAATTACTCTAACTCCCATGTGGTCAATGTGTGGAAAAAAATCAAGAGCAGGGAAATATGGAAAGAGGCCAGAGCATCACTCCAAGTAAAATACAGGACAGTCAGAAATACAATATAGGCAGTGAGAACAGAAAGAAATGGAAGTGAATTGGAACGATAATGGGAAGGAAGGAAGGAGATAATTGTATGAATGAATGTAGGGGGAGTAGCAATGAAAAAGAGGGACCAGTCAAGGATGATTTCTAGGAATAAAGAACACATAGAGATGATTAGGTTTTGTCATTTTTGTTTTGTTTTGGGGAGGAAGAATACTTGAGCCAAATTTCATTCCTTTCTGTGCAGAAGCAGGCATAATTTCATTCCTTTCAATAGATAATCATCCAGGAGTTAGCAAATACATGAGCACTTACTCCATGACAGGCACCATGCCAGTCACGGGGTGCACCCATAAATGGCAGGCAACACCCATACGCGGCAGGCAACACCCACACACGGCAGGCAAGGCCTTATTTCCATGGAGCTTGTGTACTACTAGCCAGGGAGACAGAGCTAAGACGTTAACAAATGAAAGGTTTTTATTCAATAGCAAGGTGGCATGCTGAGTTTGAGGTGCATGTAGGATATTTAGAGAAGTCCCCCTTTATGCATGGAAGATAGGGTTCAAGGCCCCTGGTGGATGCCTGAAACTGCAGATAATGCTAAATAAACTCTATTTGCACTGTTTTGGTTGCACGTAGATAACCTGTGATAAAGTTGAAATGACTCTTGTGCTTTGGGGCTATTTTTAAGTGAAATAAGAGTTGCTTGAACACAAGCACGGCAATGTTGCGACAGTGGATTTGACAACCAAGAAGGCTAGTAAGTGATGAACAGGAGGGCGGAGTGTACAGCATGGATGTTCTGGACAAAGGGAGGGTTCATGCCCTGGACAGGACAGAGCGGCATGATAGGAGATTGTATCACACCACTGAGAATGCCACACAATTTAAAATTTATGATTGGTTATTTCTGGAATTTTCTGGTGAATGTTCTCGAAATGCACTAGACCACGGGTAACTAAAACTACAGAAAGGAAAACAGCAGATAAGGGAGGACAGCTGTGCATGGATAATATACCCCCAAGTTTAAAAACCCATCTCCATTTTTCTTTTTTTTTGTTCAGAGATCTTCTCCTTTTTAAAGAAGTTTTTTCTGGTTCATAGGACCTGGCCCCATTCTTATTTTATCCTTGGAATTCTTCCCAGCTACCGCACCGCACGGTGGCTTCTCCGTTTTCCCTGCGCCTGTGTCCTACTCACCGAGGCCGATGCGTTTGGGGGCCTAGTGTTTGCCATTATCTGACATGTTCTGGTGGGAGAGGCAGTGCAGTGTGGTCACAAGAGCCTGGGCCCAGGAGACAAAGCAGCTGGGCTGCTGTTCCATCTCTGCTCTTTCTTTCCTGTTTGTCCTCCATTTTCTGATCTTTAGAATGGGAATGATCATAATAATCGTACTTATTGTGTAGGGTTGTTCTAAGTGTTAAATGAATTGCTATATGTAGAGTGCTTAGATGTATGCTTGCCATATAGAATTGTTGTCCATTCATATATTAGATGGTACTATGTAAGTATCATATTGTATCATAGACCATTTGTTTTGTTGTTATTTTTATCAACTAACTTCTCACCTTAACTGGATAAACTTCCAGGGACCTAGACATAGGCTTGATGTCTGTCTGTATCCAGTTCCTCATGCTTAGTGGGTCTTTGATGAATATTTCAGTTTGTGATGTTTTCATTTTAAGAGCTGCTTCAGTGAAAAAACATATTTTTAGTGGCCACATACTTTTGCCTTGAATCAATAAAGAGTTCTTAGAGTTTGTATTTTTAACCAAGAAACCATAAAAGGGATTCATCATATGGAAAAAGAATTACCTTTTTTATATATATTTTATAAGTTAAATGGGAGAAGAGTTTAAAAAGTTGAAAACTCTCTTGTGCCTTGGTAGTAATGCAGGTTTAGAGTCTGGAAATGTGACAGGTATATATAATTTATTGCAGCAAACTGAGGTAATGTCACCAACAGCCTCACCTCTTTCCTTCTAACTCTAAACGGGGCCAGTGCTTGTATAAATAACGATACACAGCACAGTTAGAAAAGGACATTATTTCATTTTATATTTAACTTATGAAGGATCTGGGTAAAATTCCTTGTGCTTGTAATGATAAACCCACCAAGCAAGTTTTAAGAAAAAGTTACCTTATAGTCCTTCTTTGCCAGTGTATAAACAGAGCTTAGCGAATGCCAAATGGTTGCAGTTCCTGCACTGTTTATGACCATATCAGTATTCTTTTTCCAGGGGCTTTGTGTAAAAGCCAAAGGTAGCTCAGTCTGTAATATTTGAGACCACTTTTTTTAGTAGATAGAAATATGTTAACATTCAAAAGGGGGAATAAATGAAGAAGAGTAGAAGACTGTGGGAAATGCACAGTAGTCATAAATGGTTTGTTTTAGCCCCAGATTTTTAAAAAACGGACCTCCAAGCAGAAACCTGCTGCACCCACTGATGGAGACAGAGCTGTCCTTCAAGGTCAATGCTGGCACTTGGGGGGCTTCGGCTCGCCTTCCAGAATGGAAATTTCCCCACCCAGAAGCCCACAAAACCTGGCGCACACTGAGGCTGCTGAATTCTAAAGCTCGTTTAGTAAACCCCTATTACATAGCTTTTAATTGGAAGGTAGGAAACCTATCATATGAGAAAAAGTGTATGGGAAACAAATTTGGAGAACTGGAAACATGTAAGAAATTGCTTGGACTGGCCACAGGAGTTCTCATTTACACGAGAGGACTTTACAATTCCCAGAAATAGGGTGTGTTTTTGCTGTTAGCCTTTTGTTGGGATTGTTAAAATATTTTCCCAGATATCCTTTAAGTGTAAAAAACTATCTTTTTTTTTTTTACCATAGAGGCAAAACATTAAATTAGGTATATTTCTTCAGAAAAAGTGTCTGGTTTTTTTTATTGTAAGTTCATATTCTCTAATTTTCTCAGAAAGTAGAATTTCACTAGCGCAATGATTAAAAATAGCCTTTGGTTTTTATTAAGGTTGTTGTACAAGGAGATTATAAATATTACATAAAAGTTTTTTAGATTATTAATTTTATTTATTTGGTTAATTATTTCAGTAAACAACTTGAACTTCTATGCCATGTTAGAATATATAGAGAGGAATTACAATCTAGCCTTTGCATTTAAGGTCCTTTATATTTAACATGTAATGGAGTTAACTAGTCAATTATTTATCACCTTCTTTATTTTTTAATTTTTAAGGTTTTATTTATTTATTTCTAGAGAGGGAAAAGAAGGGAGAGAGGAAAAGATGTATTGATGTGTGGTTGCCTGTCACATGCCCCCTACTGGGGACGTGCCCTGCAACCCAGGCATGTGACCTAGACGGGGGACTGAACCCATGACCCTTTAGTTCAAAGGCCAGTGCTCAATCCACTGAGCCACACCCACCAGGGCTATTTTCTTCTTTAGAAACAAAAGTAGAAAATTCTCCAAATCTTTTATGTACAAGTAATGCTTTTTAGGAAATTGCTAAACACTCCTAATTTCCATCACATGAATATGATTTAAAGATGTCATTGGAAAATAGGTATCAATACAACAGTACTTGAAACACACACACATAATTGTCAGGAATATTCTTCTGAGATGGAGAAAATGCAGCAAACAAAGACTTATCTTACAGTGTATTACTGCACTGAGCTAGAAGTTCTTTGTTCACTTTTCAACGTCCAGTGTCTAATATAAATGATACAGAACACATCGATATATATAACACTGAAAAACAAATAGGGATATGAGAAAACAGTAAGAATTTGGAATGACCGAGAGAACAGACAGCTAGACCATTACAACGCAGTGTGGTAAGTACTACGGTAGAATTAAAACAGGACAAGGACTGGGCTCATTACAGAAGGTTTCCAGAAGATAATGCTTGAGATAAACACCGAAGCTGATGTATGTAAGAGGGAAGCTAGACCTTTCCAGCAGCATGTGTGTAAAGGAGCAGGGGTGTTGCCCACGCTTTTACAGGCAGTACCTTAGACAAAGTCCCCTGGGCCAGGAGTCCACCTGAAATCCAGTTGTATTTATATGCCCCCTTTTCTTACCTCTGGTTCTCTACCATCTCATTTCTCATGCCCCCCAATCTATCCTCATTTTATGCCTTATATCCTTTCACTTTTTATCACCCTTCTCCTTTACTATCTACTTACTTATTCACAAATTTGTTAAGATTTATTATATATTGTACCTATATATTGGCTGTTCTGGATGAAACATTTGTATCTTTAGTTTGTAGATGATGATTTAAATGTGGGCTGTTCAGCGAGTAGCAGCATCATGCTAATAGTTAGAAATGATGATAAATACTTTTGACCCACCTGACATCACAATGGCTGCCAGAGGCTTGCCATCACTCATCTGACCCTTTGTAAAAATTGTGCCAGCCTTTTTTTAGTCCACGAGCACCATTTATCCTGCTGGCTCCTCATCCTTCCATATATCAATAAAACATCTGAGAAGAATTGCTGTTATGGACGGTGGGTAGTGGAAGGGCACTGAGAATGTGAAAATATTTCTGTTGAAAACTAAATAGACTATATTAAAATTAGTTCTAATGTTTAGTTACTTTTGTTACTTTTTTTACCATGTGTAAGTCTGTGTGAGGCTTTGAGGACATAAAGATAAGTACAGTATACATCTTTCTTTAAGAAATTTGAAATATAGTGAGCGTAGAATGAGTTTAATTGAAATTCCTAAATAAAACCAGCAATTAAAAAAAATTAGGTACACCAGAAAATATTCAGATTAATATCTATTGTTAACATTGTGTTTAAAAGGAAAGGTTTAAAATTATATACAGATGATGTATCGTAGAATTGTATACCTGAAACATATAATTGTATTAACCAATGTCGCCCCAATACAATCAATTAAAATTTTTTTTTAATTTTTAACTGAAAAAAAGATGCCATTTAAATGTGACAGTGTCATTGCCCTCTTGAGTTTGACAAGGTGGGCACATCTCTTTATTTGGGGCTTTAATAGTATAATTTCATGTTAGTACCATTTTATGTGACTTTACTCTCAAGGAATTTTGGCTGTCTTTAAATATAAAGGTAGTTTTCCCCTATAAATATATAACTATTTTGAATTTTCACTGTTCATAAAAGGGAAACACATTGCACTTTAAAGATATACTCACTGTGAAACACGCTCACACGGAAGTGTCTGAGGCAAACGCGATTTGGAAACCAAGGCATCTCTTGTTACAACGCACATTTGTGAATCTCCTGGAGGCCAGGGGCTCCGTTTGAAGTGCGTCGCCAGAAGAACCTCCTACTTTGCTTTGTCACAGAAAACACTGTGAGCGTATCTGCTGAACTGGTCTCTCTTCAGAGCGAGGAACATGCTCTAGAGATGTAAATCGTCACTTACTAGCTAGGTGCCCCCTCTTCAGTCATTTCTAGTCACGTGATAGCTCACGTGGTGCTGCAGCTTCTTGTAAATTGCGGATGGAGACTATGTTCACTGTTGTCATCGGTGATCAGACAAAGGTAAGGAAGACGTGAAGATTAAAGAGTCAACAAGACAATACAGAACTATAGCATTGGAAAAGATAGAGTTTTGTTTAGTTTTCCAGGTCTTCAGGATAAAGATTTCATATTTTAACTACCAAGTGTTACATTCTCTTTAAAAAACTTTGAATAAGTTTTTACTTATTCAGTAAACACTATTTACTGAAAACAGTTGAACACTGTTTTTAAACAGTGTTAAAATGTGTATATACATAATATATTTACACACATACTATATATATTATATACAAATACATATATAGTCTACTTAACCAATGACAGAACTAGCTAAAATATAAAATGAAATCAGTAATTTATTTTGTATAACTATTCCTCTTGCTCAGTTATCTTTTAGGTCATAATTTTGCTTTGTTTATTTACCTTGTGGCATTTAAACTTGATCACTAAAGCAATTTTAACTTTAACTCAGTAAGACAGATTTAATGCTACAAAAGTTAAGGATGCAAATATTTCCTGAAGCACTATCCACTGGAGATTTGCTTTGCTTTACATCTGTAAGGACGGGCTCATAATAATGTGAGTACTTAATCTTAATTACATGTGATACTTAAAAAACCTACACACGCTTCAGAATTTTATGGACACTGTGCAAATCTCACGGGACCATGTGATGAGATAATCAACATACTCTGCAAAAGGCTTCTGATGATTAGCATTTCAAATGAAAGTCATGCCCAACCCCGTAGATGAATAGCTAAAGAAGTAGTTCATATTTATCATGGTTGCACAGCATCATTTCCACATTCTACAAAAAAAAATACACATTGAATTTTATATAATCTGGCGATTTAAAAAATACATTTGATTTTCATAACCACAACAAACTCCATATGTCACCAAAAAGTTCTGAGAATTAGAACCAATGGTAAAACTATAAATATAATCATTAATTTTCTTCTCACATGGATGAAATAAGAAAATATTTCCTATGATGTCATTCTGGAGATTTTAGACCTATCCCTGGGTCTCGGATGTCTTTAGGGTTTCCAAGGTGGGCTGTAAGGTGAGAGCTCTGAGACCAATTCTGACTCAGAGACCGTGACCTTCACCACTAACCTCCTCTTGAGGTCCTCCTCCAAATGGGTGTGGCCCAGGGAGGTGAGAATCAAACCAGCAGCCCAGAGAAAGATCCTGCCTACGTCTAGTTCTGGGTCCTTGCCCTCCAGCCTGAATCAACAACTCATATTATCTCAGCAATCAGGCTTCTCCCATCACCTCCAAACTCTCTCTTTCCACCAGCTTTCTTTTCTCTACACCATACATGGAGACAGATTAAATTTTACTGGGGCATTTGCTTTATCAACTTACTCTCCTCTTTTCTCAAATCTATTTTAAAATCTCTTCAACAAATCTTCTCTAATTTATAACCAACACCTGCCCTTTTGTTTCCACATTGGCTATCCTGTTTGGAGTTTTGGTCTACCAGAAAGCTTGGATTGTAACAGTAATTTGTTTATATTGACATGACTATAAGAGCAAGTCCTATTGTGTATCTATTGTTCCTATTAGTTATCTTTTAGGTCGTAGTTTTGCTTCGTTTATTTGCAGTGACTGCTTTCTTCACTCTGCTGCTTGGCTTGTATTTGCTGATAAACAACGTTTATCCAAACCTCCTCAATGCTGCTCTTGCAGAAAATAAAGAGGACGCAGGAGGGGAACTATTAAGGAAATGGATGGGGGCTGGCCTACAAGGGCAGAATAGTGCATTAATTAAGGTGTGGCCATAAAAGAAATTATGCAGAGATAAAGCTCCGTTTTACGTTTTTCAATAGTTTTTGCATCTGAAAATATGAGTGAGAAACATCTGCACATGATTATGTAAGCATGAGTGTTTTTAGAAACAATGTTGACATGACCAAGGTTTGAGATCTGTTCATGGCATTCATTGACAGCAGCCCCTTAGAGTCCCAGGGTCATGGAGGTGTGTGGTTGGGGTGAGGCCTGTCATCTTGTCCTTGCACCGATATGACATTGTTAATTATTAACTTCCACTAAGGTCTCTCGTGTGTCCCTGTCCTGTGACAGGGATTCCTGCCCATTTCCATTGGTCTAAACTTATAGACCATCAAAATAGGGCACAAATGTGACCTTGAATGTCACTTTTGTCTTTTGCAAACACATGTATGGAACCCCAAACTCCTTTCATCGATGGTACATAAGAATTAAGAAGGACATATTTCATGAGTGTCCCTTTCCTGACCAAAAGTTTATTAATATCCCTGAAAAAAACCCACTAAAAATAAACCTTCTATGATAAGATGTTGCCTGGAGCACTGTGGGAGTGAGTAATCTGGTTCATTTTCTTGTTGCATTTGGTGTTTTATTTCTGAGACTCATTTCTAAATGTCTGTACTCTGATGCTTTCATTTCTTATCCCAGGAGCTTCAAAGCCCCAAATTCACATAAAAACAGCACAATGGAATCCTATTTAACCATAAGAAATTATGTAATATTGCCATTTGCAACAACATTGATGGGCCTTGAGAATATCATGCTGAGTGAAATAGACAGACAATGTCAAGAATTATATGATTTCACTCCTATGTAGGATTGAAAACTGAAAGCAACAAAGGATCAAACAAGAGAAACAAACAAAAGCCCATAGACACAGACAACAGGGTGGTGGTTACCAGAGGGAAAGGGGGTCAGGTGCATGGTGATGGAAGGAGATTTGACTTTGGGTGGTGGGCACATGATGTCATACACAGATCATGCATCATAGAAATGTACACTTGAAACCTATATAATCTTATTAACTGTTGACACCCCACTAAATTAAACTTAAAAAAAGAGAATGACAATGGAAGTTTCTAATAAGTAAATTTTTCTCAAATGCCCTTCAAACATTTTGAGGTAGACTTATCCCAAATCTGATGATGAGGTAGATTTTAGTATATCTTTCATGTAAAATAAACAGTCCACCCTCCTCTGAAGTGTGGACATCTAGACTTTACCCATGGAATCCTGCTGTTAACACAGAGATTAACACATTGCTTTCCAGGTAGGATGGTCATCAGCCTGCTGTTAGAATTCTAGAGTTAGATGAATAAATAGAAAGAAAACAAAAATTTCTTCTAATTTGGCTTTTGTATTTGCCACCACATTGTAAAACTATTACTAAGGACAGTTAACTTAGAATATATTTCAAAAGTCCCTGAAAAGACAAACATTTGCAAACTACACTTTTCCTTCAATGACGTGCTTTTCAGAATGCACATCATTTAGTTATCTTCTTAGTGGGTCAAAAGTTTCTTGTTTTTTTTTAAAGGAGAATTAGTGTAAAAAAAAAACCCAAAAGAACATTAAAAGACTCGTTAAAAAAAAAAAAGCACCCTGTTACGTAACGACACAAAGTGCCATCTGTCGTGTCAGAACCTTCTTTGTGTTCCACGCTCTTCTGGCAACAAAAGTGTCCAGAGCTGTGGTCCTACCAAGTCACTGCTGGAAACCACTCTAGCCCCGCAGGCCTGTTCTTCAAGAAAAGGCTCACATTAGCACCGACCAGAAAAAGGGAAAGAAAAGCTGTGGAAAGTAACTAGTCACACTATTCAATGATTCATGATTTCCCATCAAAAAAAGAGGCTCTTCCGCTGCGATGACAGCAAAATGCCCCCCTGTCTGAAGGGCCAGGCCTGTTTGTCACAGGCCGTGCACCATCAGTCCTGAGCGTGGGCCTGAGGACTGACGCTGGCCTGGCTCAGACAATAATGACCCGCCTGACCCCACGCTCTGTGATGTACACAGTGCACCTCCTGATGGAATCTACTCTCATCCTATTCAGAAACTTAACCTGTGAACGGAACCAGGCAGTTCGTTCTACTGGGGTGGCCCTTCTGACAGCTGAAATAATTATTTATGCCCCGGCCTTAAAGCTAGTTATGTTATTTTGAACTGTCGCACTGATAACTGTTCTATAATTTGCTGGGTTTTGATATTTTATTGGTGCATAATAACTGACTGTCCTTACTTATTAAGTTTATCACCGCTTTACAGAAGCATGAATACATTTCAATTAGATTTGTATTAAATGCTGAGTCGCAATTCTTTTCAAATAGAATGAACAGGCCTATCATCTTAGTTCAACCCACTCAGATAATTTGATCCATTTGACTTAATACACATGTAAAACAAATTGCTCTAGTAAATTTGCATATAAAATAGTGCCAGTCCTAAAGGCTCTACAATACGCAATTAGTTCTGTGTTTTTATCTCCCAGAAACACTGGTTTCCCATACCACAAAAAGACAACACTGTAAAGTTTATATTCCAAAATTATGTTGGGGAGGAAGTGGTACAAGACACAGAGTCCTCCTTTTCTGCTTTGCAGTTCAATAATAAAAGTTCCCTACATCATTGCAAGTATATTTTAAAGGTGTTTACTTGTGCTCATTAAAATTAGGGGCACTATAAGAACTTGCTATAATTCTGAGTTTAACTCATTATGCACATTGAGCAAAAATTTTGCAGGAAATGCCATTTAATCTTGGAAGGATGGGCTTATCTTAATAGGCAGGTTTGCACATGTTATGTTTAAAGACCCTGGAGGTCACGCAACCCTTACTGAAACAAGCGTACTAGAATTTGCTCTTCATGGACCCAGAAAATCACAGAGGCTGACGAGAGTTTATTTTTAAAAATGTGTTAGTATAGTAGCTTTTCCTGGACTAAAACGTGTGCAGAATACTCGAGTCATTAAAGAAAGCACGTCAAGTTTGAGTCTTTCGGCATGCCCGTGACACAAGGCCAGATCCATGAAGCTGATTCCAGCAACCACAGTGGAATTTTGTTCCACCAAGTTCATCATTAATTTTTCTAATCCGGAACATGGTAGGACATACATGTGGCTTGATATATTTTTTACCATTATTTACTGACTGTGGAGAGCTCTAACATGCTTTAGAAATTAGTATTACAAAATGTTTTTAAATTAATATGTCCTCTAAGAACACTTTCTTATTGTCTATAAGTCTTAGCCCAATAAAGATACATAGTCAGTAGCCAATAAATACGTACTGGTATGTTTATAGAAATCCAATCAAGCATTGGACTCGTAAAGATGATACCAAAATAATCTGACAGATTCATACATGTTTTCAATGCCAGACAGGACCAATCCAGAAGAAGTGCAATAGAATCTTGTTTGATTTAATATGCCAAATTATATCTGTCCTTTTATTTGCTTGTGTGTGTGTATTTATCTGAGACAGGAAGGTTACCTGAAACAGATAAGCATTTGTATGATACTATAGGACAATATTTTCCTATAGACACTGAAACAGACAGGATGACATGGACCAGAGGGGAGAGGGGAAGGCATTTCAGGGGAAAAGGGGAAGGGTTTACAGGAACAAGTATAAAGGACACATGGACAAAAATGAAGGGGGTGGAAATGGGAGGGAGGTGGGGAGCACTGGGGGGGCTGGGGTGGGAGTAAAAGACAGAAAATTGTACTTGAACAATATTAAATAAAAAAATTAAGTAAAATAAAAAAAATTTTTCAACTCCCCAATTTGTTTTCACAGGGCTTGAATAGCTAAACAGGATTTTGACAAGAAAGTTTTGAGCCTAGTTGTTTATAATAATAAAACCAGGAACCCCCACCCCTGCCACCCCATCCCAAGTTTAACAAGTTATGGAATGACAAGAGGCTGTTATCTAAAGTAAAAAGCTCTCAGTTCTCCTTGAGTACTTTGTCAAACATGGGGATCGTGGGTCCCGCTGGTCATGGATCTTTATTTAGTGCTTCTCTTCCTGGGTGGTAGGATTTCTGCATTTGGGTCACATGCAGCCCAGGGCACCATTAACATAGTGTTGCTGGGATTATAAAAGAGATGATGTCTACTCACAGTTTTGTGACTTCAGACACAAACCAGTCAGGCTTTTTCAACAGCAAATACGTATTTGCAAAATTAAAGGAAAACCCATGATGGTCTTCACTGATCAATTCCTTGTTAGACTGTTATATGTTATGCAGAACACAGCTTTAAGGGAAGCTTGAATATTTCTTAAAGATAACAGTTGACAATGATCTTCACGTACTCTGAACTCCTTTGTTTCCCTTTTCCACAAAGTGACACATAGTTTAATCACATTTAATATCAGAAAGTGAGACAAAAGTAATTTGTTGTTTTGCACTAGTTTTGGGGCCAAGTTCATCTACACATGTGGATTTTCACATGGCCTAGAGGGAACTGACGTGTTGGAACAGAATTAATTCCAGAGAGAACCAGCTGAGACTTTTGAGCAAAACTTTGATTTACCAACTCAACAAACTTTTCCAAACTGTGTTTTACTGAATACTAGGCGTTATTTTTTTGCTCAAATTAAGCATGGAAAACATTGGGTTAAATAAAGTTAAATGCATTTCTTTACAGAACTGCTCCAAGGCGAGCCTTTCATCCCTGAATATGAATGGCAAGCCCCTAAGGAGGGCCCCTGGTGTGCACCTGCGGCTGCCGGGGTTCTTCCTAGGCACCTGGCCTTGCAGGCTCACCTCCGGGCAAGCTTCTCAGAGGGCAGCATTCCAACGAACTGACCCCGAATCTCAGCCATGGGCTGGTCTCCCTCACATTGGCCCATCTGCTCACCCCACGTGTTTTTCTTTTTCATGATGTCTGCAGAGAGTGGCCTGCTTACAGGTCAGAGTTGGTCACTTGCAACCCAATGAAGTTTTACTGCTGCTAATTCTCATGTTTGGCTGTTGTTCTTGCAATTTCCCTTTTTACTAAACTGTACAGAAAGAGAACTCCCGGACCCTGTGAAAAGGAAGTGCTAATATATGCGGAATCTGTCCATGATACAGTTGACTCTATTTGATTGGCACTATGGAAAATTACATACTTTTAATATTTTTCTAGCATAACACTGTAAGAATTAGCATACCTAACAACCTCTTAGATGATAATGTCAGGAAATATCACACATGCCACCAGTTTTTGTCTATTTATAAGCAAAATAAACATTTTTGGAATAAACAAATACGATTGATCTAGGGTCAAGAAATGAGGCTCTTTCCTTCTTATGTTATAATAATGCTGAAAGCCACTGTTTTCTGAACTTGAAAAAAACCTGCAACAGAAAGACTCTGGCAAGGATCTTGATGTTTCAGGACACTAGTGAGGAAGATAAAATAAAAAGAACAGTCTTTCTTTTCATAATTATTTTGGAAGGTGATTATATTAACGCCATTGTAAAATCCAAGTCATACACCTATAGAAGCTATCGGTGAAAGAAGACTTCATGGAACTTGCTAAATACTATCTTTACATTTCCCATGATTCTTAATAGATTCAAAGTTGGGCTCACGATTGGATTGTTGAGTGGGAATGTCTGTGGCGCTGCCGCGAGAAGAGACAGGCCTCCCTCTGAGACGGCGCTCTGACCTTGTGCCCTTGCGCGTTACCCGTTAGAATCGTCGGCCTAAATTGAATGCTCAGGGGGAAAATAAAATTTCTTACAGTGCCACTTTAAAATTCCATTTTTCCTCCTCGCCCAGTTGCACGTGAGAAATCAATCCCTCTTTGCCTGTGATTTCCAATACATGCTCAGTATGAGCACTATGAAATGTAATTTTTTTCTTGCATTTTGCCCTATTTCCAAGGTACCTTGTCACATTGCCTTCTGATTGCAAAAGGCAGGTAGCTGTCCATGCTGTGCACGCACGTGACTCTGGAGTTGCTACCCCGACAGGAAGGACTTTTCCAGGGCTCCCAAAGACAACGTGACGGGTGCAGTCAAGTAAAAGCGAGCCTCTGTTTAAAGTCACGAGTCCATTTCTCTACTGTTAATCGAGACCCAACACAATGACACTGGCTGAGTTAAAGATCAGTGAAGGTGGAAAGAAGGAAGTCACGTTGATTGTTTTAGGAACACTTATAATCTGAGACCAAAGAAGTTATTATGATTGTGCCTGGGAACTTCTGGAAATAATAAACTGAATCGTATATCTCCCAGTCTAATAGCAACTTAACCAATCAGAATTCGAGCCAGAACTGTGATCGATCCTTACGGTAATGCGTGGAGCCCTGAGCCGCTAGCCAACTGCACTGTGGCGTGCTCACAGTGACTTCTGCACAGTAATTCTCAGGAAGCCTATTGCGACCCAGTACCCATTGTCTTCTCCAGAGTGGGAATCCTTTGTTTTCAGGGCAGCTTCAGGGATGCTTTGATGAGTTTTCTCTGTTTTGACTCCAGCTACACTGCACATTTGAGATACCTTTTTTCCTGCCTTGTTAAAAAGAAAACAAACCCAGCATTAACGTGCTCAAATGCCAGTCTGCTATTGTTCCAATTCGGCTGAACTAATAAAATGAATAGCGACGGGAAATTTTCTGAAGGATGTCTTCTAAATGATTATTAATTTTGGATGCCTTTAAACTATGGTAAATGGGGATGGCGTGCTATCAAACAAACTCTTTTGCTATTTTTAGTGTTTGCAGATAGAGAAGCTCAACAAAGAAAAAGAAAGTTATTTTTTCCTTTGTAATTCATAATAAAATAAAACCAGATTCTTTTGTCTCTTTTACTATTCATTCTCTTTTCCCCCTATGTTATTTAGAAGCAAAATGAGACAGAGCCAAATAAAAGCTGTCTCCTATAGCTACATATCAAGGATTATCAAGGATTTATCATTAGAGTTTCAGACTAGTTTCAGACTTTATGAGTCTTCAAAATTTGTCATCAATAGACATCAATTTGTGGCAGAGGGAAACTTACTAATAATTTTTTCTAACATCATTAATATTTATCTTCAAACTGATTACCAGAATTTTAAATTTTAACAAAGAACCAATGCAGATAAAATAAATATCAAAGTAACCTCTGTTCACCTAGTCACATTTTAATTGGTAATTTGAAGATGTCTGAAATGTTCATTGAGAGTAATTTGTAGCTTGATACACACAGATATATAATAGGATTCATTGGCTTTCAAATAGATTTGAAAACATCGGAAAGTGGCATCGATTTTACCAATTCACACACTACAAATGAATTTCTGCGAGGGCCAGAACTAATAAAAAGGAATAAATGCTCCTGATGCGGCTTAACAGCAAAGTGTGTTAGCCTCACAAGGAGAAGGCATCCCAAGCCTATTCAACTCCACATTTCCACAGCTGCCCCCTTAGTTCAAGGTGTCCCTCCCCCTCTTCCAGGACTTCAGTGCCTGATCTCTGGTTCCTTAGTGTGACTTTCCCTGCCTCAGGGAAATGCATAAATAGGATTTTATCACAGCCTGGGAAAAGCCTCCGTTGACATCCCTTTACAGGTAAAATAAATGCAAAATCTTGAGCTTTATCCACAGTCAAACCTACACTGCACTTTCTTGCCTCCTGACTTCATTTCCCATTGGCCTCCCCCATCCTCCATGCTGAAGCTTAGCTGACACTCTTATCTCAAATGCACTGAACTTCTTCCCTCCATTGGTCCATGACACTAGGTATTTCTCTGCCTATAACTCTCTTCCCCTAAGTTCTCTGCAGCTCACTCTTTTCAGTGAGTTCATCTCAGTTCAATGTGATCTTCATGGGAACTTTCCTAACCAGCTAACCTAAAATAATACTTCTCACAATTACTCCCCATCATTCTCCATCACATCACTTGTCTTTATTTACCTTTTACCATTTATCTGCATGGCCTTTAAATTTTCAGTGTGGGGTTTGCTTGCTATATTCCTTCAGATGACTTCGAAATGAACTTCAGATGACTGAACTTCAGATGACTTTGACAATGCTATATCCTCAGAGTTTCAAGCAATGCCTGGTACCGGGATAAGTTTATTAGATTGTGACACAATAAATTACTCCTTCCTCCTTGGGAGGAATACTCTCTCTTGGGAATAGTTTATAGTCTTGTCTTTGTTGTTGAGGTGGCGGGGGGGGGGGAGTTCTTCTATTTTACTACTATTCTTTTCTGTCTTCTTTGGTAGTTGCTTCTCATTTCTCCAGCTTATCCTGCTGGAATGTGTGCCTGTTCAGAGGCTGATGATCCTGTTTCCTCTCTCTACTCAACACCCAGGTCAGTGCATCCCATCTTGTGATTTTATAGAGCATCTGCAGTAGACTGAACTGTGGTTTCTTACAGATGTCCGTTTCCCAAACCCCTGAATACCTGAAGATGCTACCCGACATGGCACATTGTACTCCACTGGTGTGATTACATTACCAATCTTGGAATGGGAAGAGTATCTTAGATTATCCAGGTGGACCCAACGTAGTCCTGAAGGTCCGAGATGATCAGCCCTGCCTCACTTCTCCTGAAGAGTCCTTACGTTTCTCATCCCTTCTTCTGGCCCCATCACTTCAACTCACTGCTACCCCTGTCCCTTGAATAGTCACATTCCCGCCACAGAGTTTTTGTCCTGGTCGCTGCCAGTTCTTTCTCCCTTTCATGTCCCCATGGCAAATCTGACAATTTTTTTAGTATTGTTTTCTCAGTAAGGCCTGCCTGATCCACACCATTGAACTTCAGTTCACACCATCTCTTCTCTGTCCCCAGTATTACCACCTTCCTTCATTTAACTCATTTTTTCCCATAGTACTCAACACCTTAAAATATTTTATTATGTACATTATTTGTTGTCTTTTTCCCTATTTGAGAGTAAAGCAGTGTCATCAACAAATATTTGTGAATGCATAAGTGAACCCCACTTTTTTCTTTCTCATGAATTATTTTATTATAGCTTTAGTATAAAGGCAGATCTATTATCTTGTAGTCACAATTCTCAGTTCTTGATAATACCTGTATATATAACTTAAAAATGACCTGAGTCTCTTCAGCCTTTGCCATGTTTTTCAAAAAGATATTCCAAATAACATCAATAAAAAAAGATTTTGGTAAAAAAATAGAGGTAAGTGAAACCACATAGTGCACTCTTGGGGCAGAAACATCCCAGTAACCAATGTGATACCCTAATTATCACTTGGGAGAATGACAGCATTTCTTTAGAGCAGGGATCCTTCATCACAACACGCACTGACAGTGTGTTGGGCATACGCCATTCCCTGAAGGAGCACATTTCATTTTTCCAATTTCCATTTTGGCTAGAAACTCTCATGCCTGTGCCATCGTATGTGTTAGAGTAAATGTTCCACCATATTAATCAATGTGCTGTCAACATGCTCCAAAACCAGGTCGATTTCAGTAGTTAATAGGGACAGAGATAAAAAGTCCCCAGTTCTAAAACTTGTAAGAAAGACTGAACAGAAGCTGGAGATCTGAAGACAGTCCATTCAGAGTATGTAACTCGCTGAACCTTTCCCAGAAATAAGACTGAGATTAGAGCAGAGGATGCCTGAGAAGAGAGCTTGCCCAAACTGCTTTCCAGAGGAGGACGATTCCAGTGCGGCCCAGGCTTGTGAAGATAGGGTCTCTGATATACCTAAGTCAGAGATTTTAAACTCGCTAGTCCTGAGACTTCCGAGAAATCACTTAACACATTTGTAAGTGTTGATGTCTTCAATTGTTGAGCTGCACTTCTTCAAAAGAAAGCTTATCTGTACTTTAAAGGGTTGTGAGATTTAAACAAGAAATTTCAATGAAGTAGCTAGCACATAATGCAAATCCACTAGATGTTAGTGTCCTTTTCTGCCTTGTTATTCATTGATATTTATGGTCATCTGTAGAATGGGCAGCTGTAGAATGTAGTAGTTAGGGGATCAGTTTCTGGAGTCTACTAACAAAAACAAACAGAAACACAAACAACAACAAAAGAAATACACTGGGTGTAAATCTAAAACCAAACAATAGTTTTGCCAGTTTAGTCTTTTCGTTTCATTGCAGCACAGTTTCCTCATCAATAAACCGGTGATAGGAATGGTGACTACTTTCCTGCTCAGGGACACCAGGAAACCTGCAGTTACAAAGTCGGCCTAATGAGCTGTACAAGTGGGGAGAACTCACATCATGGGAACTGTGAAAGTCGTCAGTATATTAGATGGAAAGGATGCTAGGATTTGGGCTTTTGTCAGGTGGTTTTGGAGAAGGGTCAGAGAAGGAAAGTGTTGTTCTGGATTGGATGCTTTGGAGGAGCAGGAGTAATTCTATGACTTGTTATCCCAATAATTCCCACCTAGAAGACCCAAGGAGCAGAGGAAGCTAATGCTGTCATTGGTAAAGGAGCAGCAGCCATTCATTTCAGCTGGGCTAACAGGATGTTTGGTGACATCCATGGTTTGGACAATGTTGTTTTTGTGTGGATTCAGACTTGATTACGGAGTGGTGATACTTTCATCAGAATCCATCCTGGTCACAGAGTGGCCCTAGCCTGGTGATTCTCTGTGAATTAACTTATGCTCACCAGGAGAAATCAAGGACTAGCTCCTGGTACTAAGCCAACTGCTTCCCTCTATCTCAGTAGCCATAACTATATAACTAACTATATGACATGCTATAGTTATAAAAACTCATAACTATAGCATGTTTGGACCCAAGAGAAAATCCACTTTAGCAACCTAAAATTATGCCTGTCACCTACAATATGTTGTCTATTGTTATTTTCTTTATTTCTTCATCAAGATAGTCCTGGACTATCAAGATAGTCCTGTTTAAAGATGTTGTTTTCTTATGTTTAGATTTGATTTCTGATTAGGGAAATGAGGACGTATTTCCTATGTCTTAAAAGAAGGAATCAAGGGAGATAATGACATTTACTCTAGCTATTTCTCTGCTTCCTGGTTTCTAGTCCATTTAAAAGCTGAGAAGGTTGTATCAGGAGGTGTTATGGTGTTTTGAAACACTGACTTTAAATATTATTCTTCTAACTGTGTAAGTTAGGGGTCATCTCTGGATTATTATTAGGTAGACAGCACTGAATAAAGGTTAAGAGAGAGTCAGCCTGGGTGTGCATTCTGCCTCAATCTTGTACTGACCAAATAGCCTTGGTGTAGAGAAAAAAACACACATCTGTGTTTCTCTTTTACTCACAGTCCCTGCTTCTCACATACCAAGCAGCTCTCTGACACCGGCTGAGTGTTCTACAATTTAATGCTATTTGGATGCTATCTACCTGGAGACAGGGTCAGATCCCATAAGTGAAGGGCTCAGTCTCGTAAGACTGTCCCCCACCTTTACTTCAGATGTCAATTGCAAGTCCCAGGTTGTCACCTGTACTTCTGATAGGCCAGCTATAAACTGGGGTTTCAGTGGCCCTCTCTTTGAGTTTGATAATTGTCTAGAATGGCCCACACAACTCTGGGAAAGACATTTACTGATTTATTATAAAGGGATATGATACAAAAAAACATTCAGATGGAAGAGATTCGTCAGACCAGGCATGTGGGAAGGGGGAAGGAGCACCCATGCTCACTGGGGGCACCCACCGCTCTCCCAGTACCTCCATGTGTTCAGCAGCCTAGACACTCTGAACCCTGTGCTTTGGGGATTTTTATGGAGGCTTTGCCATGTAAGCATGATCCATCATGAACTCAATTGCCAGCCCCTCTCCCTTTTCAGAATAATGGAGCAGGGTGGGAGGGGTAATCATGGCTTGGTCTTTCTAGTGACCTGCCTCCATCCCGAAGCCCAACAAGATAGACTCATTAGAACAAAGGACACTCTTATCATCCAGGATATTCCAGGGGACTTAAGAGCTCTATGTCAGGAACTGGGGGCAGAGACTTAGATAGATAGATAGATAGATAGATAGATAGATAGATAGATAGATAGATATTTCTGTTATTTCAGACTATGAAATTTTTTAAACATTTTGTGCCTTAATATCTTTATATATAAAATGATAAAAAATACACCATGCAATCAATGTATTGAAAGCATGTTAGATTTTTCGTATATTGGTTAAAACATCAAATATTCATTGCTTGAACCTCTGTGCAAGAAACTATTAGATATGCAGAAACAACTTCAGTACCTGCCTTCAAGGAGCTTACTCTGTAGCTGGGAGATGCATGAAAAGATAAATATCTTAAAAAGCCTGTAAGAATTACCTACAAATGCCTGCCACTGACGATAACAATTGGAACACTTTTGAGGAAAGGGAATTATCTTTAGAGTAGACCAGCAAAATGTAGCGGTATATAGATGGTAGCTTAGCTGAGTCTTGGTGCATTCACAGAATTTGGTCATTCAGGGAAAGGGTGAAAGAGTGTTCTAGGCAAATGGAATTTCAGGGGCATATATATGAGAAATTAGATAACAAAATTCCAACAACAACAATAATATAGGTACAAAAGCCAAGTAGAGCATGCACTGAACCAAGGACCTTAGGTTCATTGTCCTCATTTAACCTTCTTTATAACCATATAGAAAAGGTGAAATCATTACCTCCGCTTAGTGAGGAGAAAGAAGTTTACACGGTTTATTTGCTTAAGGTTGTTAAACTAGCAAGTTCTGGGTTCCCTCTTAATCCAGATCTAACGGCATGCAGATCCTAAGCTCCTTCTCCACTCTTGTTCC
This sequence comes from Artibeus jamaicensis, assembly GCF_021234435.1. Lineage (NCBI taxonomy): Eukaryota > Metazoa > Chordata > Mammalia > Chiroptera > Phyllostomidae > Artibeus > Artibeus jamaicensis. The sequence continues at coordinate 20,379,020 of NW_026522056.1, forward strand.
CTCTAAATAATCTTTGTGTACCTGACACCATTCAAGGTCCTCAATTACTTGACCCATATCAGTGTATCTGTGGACAGATTATGCAAGATATGTAATACCATGTCAAAGAATTTTCATTGTCTCTTGCATAGAATGGAGAGTCCATTGCTATTTGAAGCAGTCAAGTGATGTCATTTTTAAAAATGTATTTTAATAATTTCATTTTTTACTTGCATGAGAATTCTTAAAATAAGAATTCCCTCCACCACCACATTCTTTGTTATTTTGCATAGCCAGATTGAATTGTTGATTCATATAAAGAGTAAAATAAAGTGAGGGAAAGATTGTATTAGGAAAAAACCTCTTTTTCACTTGCATTTGTAGAAAAGTGCACCGTACAGTTAGAGTCCACATTATATACGGGTACTTTCCTCAGAAGGCTAAGACGCACCTTCTTCTCAGGCTTGAAGGTTCACGCAGAGAACTCCGCCCACATACGTAGGCCACCAATGAAAAAGCATTTTAACTAATAAGATTTAATTATAGCTGTCAAGGAGCAATACGTGAAGACTGCGCTCTTTGGTTAATTGCTCACAAAGCATCAAAAAGGACCCAGGTTGCTTAGTTAAAAAAAGAAAAGACAAGACAAAGTTTATTCCAACCAATAAATCCATCTGAGTTCAAGCAAATGGCTGCTCCCCTCCCATTTTCTCTTTACTGAAATGTCCATCGTTTATTTATCTCAGGATACACTTATACATCTGTAGAGTCATTTATTTCAGCATATCTAATTGTCTTTGAAATTAAATAAACCAATAAACAAGAGAAAAGATAAAACACAAGGGAAAGCTCTGGATGTAGGAAAAGTTGTTGCTGAGTAAAAACTAAATTCCAAAACCAAAGGACTTTCGTTAAATGCTCAGTAATTACCAAGCCCAGTAATGCTCAGTAATTACCTGCTTTGCCAATCAGGCCTGGATTTAAATCCTCTAAATTTGCCTTGTGATTCTTTGGATTACATTGCATTCACCTCCTGATACATTCCTCCCTATTTCAATTATCTTTTAAAATGTCATGGAGGTAAAGTTCTTGAAAAATAACAGAATTCTCAATCTGCAGTTCTTAGCCACCCAGACTGTCTCTGAGGGTTCAAAGGTGAATTCCTTCAAAGGCTATTCCAACTAGAGTTCAGATCTGCTTTCCACACATTATATGACATGTGGTTTGGCATTTGCTCTTTTACATTTTAATTATTATCTCTTTAATTAACTTCTTGACTTGCATCTTTCTGGAAGGTTCACCTCTCTGAAACCATTACCAGGCTGCCCAGCAACTGGCGCTAGAACAAGCTACTGGGAACGCTGAGTGTCAGATCTCGGGGGAGGAGCCAGGGCGCTTGTCAGTCTTGTTAGCGAGTCTGTTACGCCAATGAAGGGTATGGATTTGGGTAGAAAAGCCCTGAGATTGGATCTCTGCTTTGTCACTTACTAGCAGTGGGATCTCGGACAAGTTATTTACTTTGTCTGAGTTTTAATTGCCTTATTTGACTGAAACAACGAATATATATATATATTCATTGATTCAGTTGATTTCATAAGGATTCAAGCATCAGTAAGTTATTGGGCTAGAAAATTGCTAAGATCCTTTCCAATTTGGGGATTATATGCTATTTTTATTTCTTTTTAAAAGACTGTATTTATTTTATTTTTAGACAGAGGAGAAGGGAGAGAGAAAGAGAGGGAGAGAAATATCAATGTGTGGTTGCTTCTTGCATGCCCCCTACTGGGGACCTGGCCTGCACCCCAGGCATGTGCCCTGACTGGGAATCAAACCAGCGACCCTTTGGTTCACAGGTGCTCAACCCACTGAGTTACCACAGCCAGGTTTGTTTCTTAAATTACTTCTCAGTAGCTAAGACCTTGCATCCAATTTCAATGTGTGGGATTTTCCCTACACCACAAAGCAATTCTCCAACACCAGCTGGGCATCCAACTATTTAACTCAATTCTTTCTATTTACCCAGACATGTAACATCAGATCCTACAGGTAAAGGGTTAGTCGCTCAAGACCTCAGTTTGTATCTGATGCCGACCACAAGTCTGAGCTGTGACCTGTGCTTCTGACGGATTGGCTGTAAATCAGAGGTGCCTACAACCCCCAACTTGGTTTGATTAATTTGCTAGAGCAGCTTACAGAACTCAGGAAGCCAGTTTATTCACTAGATCACCAGTTTATTGCAAAGGATATGAAAAGTTATGAATCAAAAGTGAGATGACGAGATACATGGAGAGAGGTTCTGAAAAAAGGAGCTTGAAAGTGTTCTGATTTGCCAGTGTGGAGGCTCTCTGAACCTCATCCCTCTGGGTTTTTGTGGAAGCTTCATTACACAGGCATGGCTGTTTAAATCATTGGCTACTGGTGATTGATTCAACCTCCAGCCCCTCCCCCCTCCAGGGAAATCAGTGGGTGGGACTGAAAGTTCCAGTCCTCAACTCCTGGTTGGTTCTCCTGGCAGCCAGCCCCCATCCTTAGGTTCTTTCCAAAACTCACCTCATTCACATAATAAAAGACACTTTTATAGCTGTTCGGTTAGGAAATTTTATAGGGGTTGAGAGCTCCTTGCCAGAGAAAAGATGAAAACCAAATATGTATTTCTTAGTACAAATCATAATTACACCACACCTGGCATGTTACTTTCACAACCCTTTGGTTGTTGCTATTTCTCTTGTCAGATATTTCTTATCTTCACCCAGAAAGTAAGTTCCTTGAAGGCAGGCACCACACGGTGTGATTGTTGTTTTGCCAGGGGAACTTGGGAGCACAGTGTCCTGTACAGAGCCCATTTTCTACATCGAGTTTCTTCTGTGGAGGGTCATGACATATGGCTTTGAAAAGCTTCCTCCCTGGCTTGTCAGTATTAATTGATTCCGATTACATGGATGTTTCAGTTACTCCTGGGGAGTAAGATAAGTGCTTTAGAATATGCAGAACAGTCCTAAGAATCCTTCTATTTCCAAAGAGTCGTTTATACATGAGGAACATCTGGATCGTTAAGTGGATATTTAAAGATTCATAGAGTGACAGCTTTGCACCGAATTATCATTCGGTGCCTTCCAGCATTTTAACACTGGAGAGCTGGGGGAAATACCCTTTTTTTTTCCTGTTTTTAGTTTTAAAATACTCACAAAGGGTGGTCCCAGTATGCTATGGGGACAGAAACAGGACCAGCTGCAGAGAACAGGAGGACCCAAAGGGACGTGCAGGCGTTTCCAGGCTAGACCAAGTTCCCAAGTTCAGCGATGACTGTCTACCCGGAGGTGGAAATCTGCTCTTGGGAAATCGTCCAGAGTCCATGTTTCCACAGGAGGGAGAAAAACTTCACGAATGAAGGTGTTACCGAACAAGAGGTCCGAGGGAGGGGCAATACAATATTCGGCCCACCTAGGGATGCTGAAAACTGCTATACAACAGGGGCCCCTCCCAAAGACAAAATACTAATATCTACTGGGCTCTTCTGTCCACCGCCAATTGGAAAGACATCTCTCAATGCCAGAGATTTGTGAAAAGGAAACAAAATGTTTATTTAATGCTATTCAGGCCTAATGCCTCCCCTAAAATATCAAAGTCCTTTAGGTTGTACACCTACACCCACACAGCGCTCCCTTCTCCCACTGTCCCAACTACGGGTACCGTAAATCAGGAAAAGAGCACACGTCTGTGTTGCAGGCCGCTGGCACCGTCAGCTGGGTCACTGTGCAGGATCTCGAGTTAATCCAAAGTACTGTGGTACCCTCTCATGGTCCACTGGCAAGAGTCCTTTGTACCCAGTTCCAGTCAAAGTCTCTCTTGCTTTCCAGGCCACACGGCCAAAGGGGGCACCCCAAAGCCGCGTGGGCCTCTTCTACCAAAGCTGCAGGAGTCCACACTCCACCAAAAGCATGTGGCTTTCTTCTTCACCTGGCTGCAGGGATCTCCATTCTGGCAAAGCTGCGTGGTTTTCCCTTTCACCTGGGCAGTTATCCCCTCATGTCCTGGAGCCCATCTTTTCCAAGCTCCCACACAGGCTCCTCACTCAGGAGCGCAGCCCCTCGTTATATCCTGAGTCCCAGCTACTCCCTTCTCCCTGGCTCAAAACTTGGCCACAGCTATTTAACATATCTATGAAACCAGTTAAAGGTTATAGATATGTTAAATAATCATTCCAGAGGTTAGCTGCAAAACTGTTGCTATGCAAAACAGCTCTCAATGGCCCTGGTTGTATTGGTCCCTTCCTGCTGGGGGGCGGGGATGAGGACATCTTATATGTCTCTCCAATATTCCTATACACTTTGAATTCTGGACACTATTCCAAATCTTTTTTTTGGGCCCCCCCCCCTTGGCTGCACCCTGTATCAAATGGTCCCCACAAGGAGGAGCCATCCTTCCTTTTCCCATGCTCTTTTTTTCCCCCACTCTTTCAAAAAATGGCAAGGACAAAAGTATCCGCCTTGTCTGCCAGCTCATCCTGCCTTAGCCACATCGATCGATACTTGTATCTGCGGAGCTTGATTTAGGCGATTCCACCCTGTGGAATTCCAACAGCGCAGGAACCCTGCCACATCCCGCAGTTGCTAGATAGTTTCCTGCTTGGCGTCCTAAGACTTCTCTTTCCCCTACAGGGCTGCCATGCTGCCCCTTGAAAGGACAGATCTGGGGCAGAAAGGAGGGAAGTTTCCCTTCCTGCAGATTTCCCCCTAGAGTCCACTTGAAAACAATTGTTTTCCTCGATTATGTGGTCAGTGGGATGCACGGACTCCATGCTCCTCCATGCTATTGTAGAGCTGGAAGAAATCACTGGAAGGGCATCGCCGAGGCTGTTTTCTCGTACTTACCTGAGCCCGATCTTTTTGTTCAATACTCACCTGCGAGTTTGCTCTGCAGGGCTCTCTGCCTTTCAGCACCAAATGCATTCAGAGTGTGTGTGCCTTTACGGATGCTCTAATGTTCTTGCATTTAAACTTTAAAAAAATTGACAGTTTTTCTTCTCTTTACAATCCTATGACTTTTAAGTCCATAGAAAGCAGAAAATAAAATGCTATTTATTTACTCCAAATTAAAAATAAAGGAAATCTGAGAACAGAAAGCTAATATTGGGCTTCCGAGGTTTTCCACATATGACATGGGATAATGAAATCAAGACAGATCGTCCAGGATAGGTCAACTCATTTGCATTCAAGCATTTCTTTAAAACATGCCACCTGAGCATTTTCTGCACACCCCAAATGCTACTCATTTTGAAATCATCTTCTAAAATGCACTGTTTATAATTAGCCTTTGCTTCCTGAATAGTAACATGCAGAGACATGTTAGGAAATGCAAGAGGCGCTAAGGTTACACCCTTGAAGCCATAAATTATCATTGTTCATTTTATTCATTTAGGAGTAATGAAAATGATTTTCACACAATTTATTATCTGTGAATATCGGGTTCAGACATACAAGAGTGGGCTCTGTCTAACTCACAACACATAAAGTGTGGAGTAGCTATACTCACAAACGTGGTCAAATATAATCTAACCCTGGAAAATACATTTTATATCGCAACTCTGTTGGAAAACTCTAACCTTTTCAAAACATTCAGTTATCCCCCAAAACTGTGTGTGTGTGTGTGTGTGTGTGTGTGTGTGTGTGTGTATGCAGCTCCATTTGAAACAAGCCATTTGTCTTGAATAGAAGCCTCGTTCCAGTGTGGGACAGCCCGTCCCCAACCAGGGCGAAGGCTTTTCTCAGTAACACACCATTCACAGGGGGCCTTGATGGAGAACTGGCCCACCGATTCCATCAGATTTTAACAGCTACAAATTGCAGGTGGCCACGTCTCCCTTCCCATGTTTTCAAAGGTTGTTATGAAGAAAGGCTCACGTGATATTTGGAACTATTCTAAATGTTGAAAATTAGCAACACCTATGAGCATATTTTACAGAACAAGATATTAGTAAACCGAGGTCCAGCTTTGAAAGAAACTAAGTTTACAACTATAGTTGCCACCAATTTTTCATCTCACCAGACTGTACTTAAATTGCTTGGGTCTAGTTTGTTGCTATTCATTTTTTTAAATCAACATGTGTTGCTTTGTAATGTTCTGAGCAGACAAGGATTATTGGGGTTGGAGACAAAAGGGGCTTTCTTGAAATGTCCTTTCTTAGTCCAAGGGATTTGGCTGTGATTTTTTAAGGGTATAATACTATTGATAAAACTCATATAGTGAGGTCAAGTTCACTTGTTTGCAATAAGCTGTTGGTGTTCAGTTCTAACTTGATTCTAAGCAAGACAATATTTGTGCAGTCTCTTTGTAAAGGTACAGGGAACCTTCTGTAAGACCTGTGTTCACCACGTTTCCCAGGTATCTGTGCCCATGTCATTCAATTTCGGTCATTGTAGAAATGTGTGCAATTATAGAAGGTTAGTGTTTGGTGGGTAGTTGGAGGCTATGCATGAACACATGTTCACTGACATGTATGCACATATGTATTGCATTAACTTACCCGAGTCAGAAATCTCCCACTAGTTGCTTTTTCTGCAAATGAATTTGTAGGCTCACCCTAGTGGTTAAGTAATCATCCATTAAGCATCATCTTCTCCAATGTTCCTTCAACTCTCCTCCCCTCAAAAGCCTCTCTGGGGGAAAAATAATGTACTAGGATAGGAAAACCTGAGATCTAAGAGTCTAGGAATCTAAAAAGACTTATGTTATTGGTGGAAAATCAATTTGTTATGACACTCTGGACGAAGGATTTAAGATCAATTTAACCTAAGGCTATATTGCTCCTGCCACTATATTTTTTTCTAAGGATGACATTTTCCTAAGGAAAGAGACAAATATCTAAAACCTTAAATTATTCACAAGTAAAAGGTCTTCCTTTAGACAGAATTATCTAATCTTCCTTGGTGTCAATACCTACTTTCTTTGCCCCTCGGTGATATTTGTAATGAAACACCTGATTATGATATTATCTGTACTAAGAAGCCAGCTCCTTTATGCCCCAAAGAGTTAAGAAACTTCCCTTTCCTTTCAGCCAGGCTATATAAATACTATAGCAGTGAGCTTTTCATGGCCGTGTAGGGGATGATGAGTGGGCCCATTTAAAGGCAATTCCCCTGATCTCTCTTAGTAGAACATGGAAGGGAGTGATGTCCTAGAAAAATCTGCTGGCTTGACCGAGGTACTGCTATTAAAATAAATTGGTTACCAAGTGTTTATTACATTTTATGTATGCCCCTCATCATAATCCTTCATAATGTGTTTAAAAAATTAATTGCCATAATATCCCACTTTCTGAGGCTGGAAAGGGACCCTGAATAGATTGAAATAACTATCAATCCCTGTTTAAGCAACAGGGAGAAGAGATGTTTGTTGTTGTTGTTAATTAATCAAATGTTAATTTTGCATTTATGGCATTTTCACACTTAATGTGAACAATCCAATGTACTTAGAGAGACATATTACACTATATGGTCTATTCATGCACTGTGTCTTCGAGAGTCAAGGTCTGTTTCTTGTGGGGGTAAAGGCAGTGACTCGGGAACTTTTCTGAATGGAGGAGTGTTAGTAAATTATTATTATTATTATTATTATTATTATTATTATTAGTCTCTGAAGACCTCTCATGTATTCAACACTAAGTTACTATGTAATATTCAATATATCTGACTTTGGGTCTGTATTCTCCTCTGCTTTATGTTCTTAGTAATGCAACTCAGCTGAAAAATCCTATTTCTCAAGCATACTCTGCCTTGTTATTGTCTATTCTAATGAAAATAGTTGAGTGCTGAGTCTCCATGAAACACTTTATTTTGTGTAATCATTAGGTAAAACAACATAGTTGTGTATATGTTTCTTTTTGTGTGATCACTATGGCACAGGAAGCAAAGTCTCTCCCAGTAGTTGTATGTTGTTCATAGATTTGCTACATCATACATTAATTAAGAATAAGCAAAATAAATAAGATACATTTTGCAAATTTTGAAGGCCTACTTTGGGTTACATCAAAGTAGGCATTAAACCTCCATCAACACGAACAATCTTGGTGATGATTATTATACTTCTTTGGAGAGCAAGAAAAAAGAAACTTGGATAGCGTTTTTTCAAAATGAGTATGGCCTTTGAAATTTTTATGGTCACCAGGATCTTTCCAGGGGTCACCAAGACCTTTTTTATGGCATTTGTGCTCTTTAGCAATGAGATATTATTTACCATTTTCACTCTCATTCTCCCATGAGTGTGCAGTGCAGTTTCCACAGGTTGAATGATAGGGGATTCTTGAATGAATGCTTGTAATTCTTATGTTTTATAAACTTCTCAGTTTTAATGTTTAATAGGCATAAATATTGGTAGCCCACTTATACAAAAGCACTTTGGAGTTCCTCAGTAAGTTTTAAAAGTATAAAGGATCCTGAGACCAAAAGGTTTGAGAACAGCTGTCTTAAAAGAATACATGCCTTATATTCCGCAAGGAATAAAACTCATTTCTAGTAGAAATAAATTGTCAAAACAGATATTCTGAGGTCTTCTCAGTTTACCATGCCTCCTTGAAATGGGTAGTTTTGGATGTCAGAATGTTCTCTATTTTATCATGTCAGCCAAAATGTTCATTTGTTTTTCTTTCCTGTAAGATGGCTGTAATAGCACTTAATTGTCTTTAACTTTATTCAAAACAATCTTGCTTGATTGTATTGTGACAGCTGTCGTATCAGTGTGCATTAAAAAATACTTATCTAAACTTGCCCTGGCTGGCATAGCTCAGTGGATTGAGCACGGGCCTGCAGACCAAAGGATCACAGTTCAGTTCCCAGTCAGGGCACATGCCTGGGTTGCAGGCCAATTCCCAGCTGGGGATGCACAAGAGGCAACCATATATTGATATTTCTCTCCCTCTCTCCTTCCCTTCCCCTCTAAAGATAAATAAATAAAATCTTTTAAAAATACTTTTCAAAACTGATGAATTTTGTGTAGCCATTTTAATATTGAAGATGGAAGAAAATACACATTTTCAGCATGTTATGTTTTATCATTTCAAGAAAGGTAAAAATGAAACTGCAACGCAAAAAAAAGATTCATCATTAAATGTGTCAGAAGTGGAAAGTTTCATGCTGGAGATTTTATGCGGGACAATGGTCCATGTCTGAGTAGACCAGTTGAGGTTGATAACAATTAAATCAAGACATTCATGGAGAACAATCCAGGTTATACCATGTAGGTTACAATCGACATACTCAAAGTACCCAAATCGATAAAGTTATTGGTGAAAATGGAAAATCTGTCTTTGATTTTACAGAAAATTCCATAAGAACGTTGTGGCCAATCCAATAGCAGAGAAATCCAACATTCCTGGAGGGAAGCTTTTGTGTGTCCAGCAGAAGGAGAATCAGTCACATTGGCATTTACCTTAATTAGTAAGCAGCTCTTTATGAAGACATACTCTCTCTATCTCTTGCATTCAACATTATCCCAGAAATCCACCTGAAATGCCTGGACTCGGGGACACTGGATGCCATTGTGTGCGACTTCACTGTGTGGCCAGTGCAGATGCCTCTGCATGAACCCCCACCCCATGCCTTTGTTTCTGGTTTTCTTTTCCAAACCAAGTGGTTTCCATGGAAGTCGGTCTCTTTAATATTTGTAATACAGAAAAAGCCTAAATTTCTTAAAAGATGGCCTTTGGAAAAGTCCAGATACAAAAATGAATGAGTCCTCTTAGGTTGCCAACTCTGATTATTAGAAGAATATGTGGAAAAGCTGCCAAATTTGACACATTTGTATGTGATATATACTAGAAGAAAATTTACAGAATGTTTTTCTAAGATACTGGACTTTGATCTAAGTTTTTCTGAGCCAAACCATGTGTTTTTAGATATTTAGCTTTACTCTCTTGAAAATCATGATAGAATTCTTCCTCTAAGTACCAAATCTGCAGTTATCATGATAAGAAACAGAATAAATTATTGACAAGATCTCAAAGAAATTATTAGCGATTAATTTTTGAAGATATAATTCTTCAATTTCCAATTATATAGACACGAAATTTTGACTCAAAAAGATTGGATCGCAAGTTATGAAAAATAGGGTAAGTTGATGTTTTAGTATGTCAAAGTTCCTCAAATCAAACAAATAGCGGATAAGCGAGAGCACTTCCCGGCATGCCAGTCATTTCATCTTGCACCTGACTTTCTGCAGTTGGTGAAAAGCACCGATAGCTGCTGTTGAATCGACTGTGCGGCAATCCACATCCATCACTACCACGGCTGCAGTGAGCAGATCCGCCACAGGGCAGTTTGTTTATTTTATGTGTATAGACATAGCTTTACTTCCCAGCATAGAAGTCTCAGGGAAATATTCTTAATGCAATTTGCCTGAGTACACATTAAAGGGTCATTTTCTCCTGTGCTGTAGGGAACAAGAGCTCAGGGACCAGGTCTCAGCGTGTTGACACTGCATGTAAGGTTTGTAACAAAGTACCTAATTCTCGGCCCTGCTGGCTGGAACTGGGCTCTGGTAAAACTACTCAGGAAATGACGAGCAGGTGTTTTTGCTGGGAGGACGGAGTGAGCTTGTGTCCCTGAATGGGAATAAGATGCCCCCGAGCACCGTGATTCTAATGCTTTCTGAGTTTTTGCCATTTGCTCTCTCCACATCTGGTTGCAAGCCAGGCCTGGCTTATGTAAGAGATGAATGTGCCTCTGAGGAGATTGCTAGGAGTTTCTCGTGTGAATACGGAGTCAGGGAGCCAGTGGCAACACCAGCTCAGGGTTGGTTCTGGGAAAACATTTGGAAAAGAGGTCAACAGTGTTTGCTGTCTGCATTCAGAATATCAGAGCAGGTAACATCTGAGAGAATACTCACAAAGCATCCATGAGAGAAATCCTATGTCATAAAATGACAGAATCCCAAGTTACAGGCTTAATCCATGAAAAATTTTTGCAAAAACACCCTACAGAATCCAATCGCACAAAGGAACTTGGACAGGAGCGCTGGCGTGTATAGAAATGAAAGGACTTCGATTTTGGTGAGCAACTATTATGGACTAGTGTAACTATTTTTATGGAACTTTGATGTGCCACTTTTCCCATGAAATGTGTAGCTTAGTCATCTTTCCCCGCTTTTATCTACAGACCTTTAGAAGAAAATGGCTTGTTTTTAGATTGCCAGCTACTAATCTTCTATGAATTGTACTTGGCCCAGTGTTCCTTAGTTGTTCTTTCTATAGATGTCAGTTTTGGTTTCCTTTAGCCTCAACGCACAAGCAGTGCTCGCTCTCCCTCTCTTCTCTCTTTTTCTGTGTCTACCTCTGTGTCCCTCTAATCTTAGCAAAGTGGAAAACACTGGAAAGACAAGTGAGCTGAAATAAAGAATGGATTTTCACTTTTTCATGACTTTCTAAATAGAATGTTGAGTCACATTAGGAAAAAAATGTTCCTTTTGGAAAATTTCTCCCTTCCCTATGTCCCTGCTCTTCTTGGACATGCCAGGAAGTCTTCAAAGTCCTTTTGGAGCAGGAGGTACCTGCAAGGAGGTGTGACTGGTGACACAGGGCCCTTTACAGTGACGAAATTTGGGTTCTATATCAGTGCCAGTTCACTCCTGCATGTTGAAACGATGTGCGAATCTATTTGGGAAAAGTGTCAAGGCTTCAGAGGGAGTGTTTTGAAGACTGAAATTAACGCTGTTCTGACAAATAATTCAATATGTTTCCTTCCCAACAGCCAGATAATGCAGTTGACCTTGAATTACATGGGGGTTAGGAACACCACAGTTGAAAACTCCAGTATGTCTAACTTTTACCTCCCTCAAACAGAATGGTGACTAGCCTTACTGATAGCATAAACAGTCGATCATCACCTATGTTCCCTATTACATGCATTTATACTGTATTCCTACAATAAAGTAAGTTGGAAAAAAGAAAGTGTTTTTAAGAAAATCGTGTGGAGGAGAAAATACGCTAACAGTATTTGCTGAAACAAAAAGTGTAGATAAGGGAATAAATGGAGCTCAACTTTATGATGTTCAGGGGTCCGCTGATTGTTATATTTTATATGTATTCAACTTATTTTACATCCATCATCATATTAGCACACTATTAGATACAGCAAACAGTGCATAGGAATTAATAGCCATTGTTAAATTGAATTTGTTTTAAATATTCTGAACACATATTCAAAGACAGATAAGGCACACACACACATTAACATTACAGATCTGAAGTCTACTCTTTTCACGCTAATGATTTGAATTTCATTCAGTGTAAATGATCCCTCTCTCGTCTACATTAATTTTGGTAAGATATACTTTACACAATTAAGGTCTTCTGTGTAAGGCGTTTACTTACTTTATCTCATGTCACCCATGGAAGTGCTAGGGCCAGGGAGTGTGTCAGAAGTTGATGTGTGTGTGTGTGTGTGTGTGTGTGTGTGTTTCACTTCCTTTTTTCCCTCCTGCATTTCCACCTGCCGCTTCCTTCCATTCATGCAGATAACCCGATGCTGCAGGTGGGCCCGTGGCGCAAAGTCTAAATTCTGGGAAGAAAGAACCTTCAGGTGAAGTAGAAGAACTTCAAAAGACAGTCAATGAAGAAAGAAGTATCTTGGAGCAGCAAGTGGAAGAGAAGGGCTGTCCTTCCACCACAAACCGGGGGGCAGGTGAAGAGTGTGTAGGAACTGAGGGAAAAGAGAAGAAGGGTACGTATTTTAAACTCCCCACATCAGAAGAGACTCGACGTGGGCCCTGCACAAGAGTGTGCACACGCAGGGCAGCAGGCAGAGGGAGGTGGCAGCTGTCTCAATACGATCTCCTTGTCCCGGAGGTGGCACAAATGAAAACTGCGGTGTGGGCTGGGGCCCTGTGGAGTGTGTCACAGCCACCTCAGCGGCCACCTGGTGATGCAGGAGCAGCCTCTGTCCTCACTGCCCCCACTCTCCGGACAACTTTAAAACCCTGAAATTGGCTGTGGCACAATGGGCAGCAACCCTCGACCTGAAGCGGGGCTGAATGTCCTGCTTAAAAAAAAACAGTTAAATAATAAACGTGTTTATGTTCTCACACATGGAATTTGAAGTCTGCAATTCTTATCAGGGGCAAATATATGCTCTGCACATGAGACAAGAGTAACCTGAAGTTCAGAGAATTTAAGTGACTTATTCAAGAATATTAAACTGGTAAAAAGCAGAGCCAGGACATGTGCGCCCCAGTGTGACTGACTTCCAGGATGCACACCCCACTGACCGTATGTCCCTAAGAGCCAGGATTGAAGCAACGGTCTCAAATCGTGAAATGGAAGCCACCTGCGTGGGCAGTGATGGACAGTGTGCCTGGGACCAGGAGAGTGAATCTGGTTTAAGAAGAAGAGTGAGCAGCCTACAGGCCAAAATTGAGTTTTTCAGTTCAGTCTACAAGTAATAAAGCCGATGTTTGAAAGTCTGCTGTGTTCCCAAGCTATTTCTCAACTGGACCAAAGTGTTTAGGACAAAGTGATATGATTAATATAGCCGTACCCAACCATTCACTAGCTGGCGCACACAGGCGCAGTATTTGGAAACAGAACTAAAGACGGATTTATGGCTATAAAATTTGTTCTTACTATCATTCCTCAGCCAGGTACTTCAGGAAAATGTGTATAACGTCATATAACATTGATATATGTATTAAAAGCCAGAAAATATTTGACATCTTCAGGAAGCTTATGACTTTGATGTGTCCTTCAATGCAGTTTTAAAGAACGTGGCCTTTTAGCTTTATTGCAAGCTTATTTTGTATTTCCATCCTCTCTGAATTTTTTGAAGCCTATTTCTACCTTATATCTTAGCACTTCTGTCCCTTTAGACTGTCTGGTTAGCATTTTTCAAAGCTGTTTTTATTGTGGTTGATATTTATTTCTTAGCAATGTTTCTTTATGTTAATTTGACCTTTCCACTTCTTCTTATTCCATCTTCAACTTGAGTAGTTTCTATTTTGTTAATTTGATGAGGTCAATAAGTTTTTAACCTATATCAGTGGGGATTTGTTTGTTTGGGTTTCAAATCTCATTTCAATTCACTCTGTCAGAGGCCTCAAATAATGAAGGATCATCCTTTTGGGAACCTGTGATTACACAGAGAACAGAGCAGTAAATGAACACTCTATACTGCAATGTAGACCAATTCCAATAAAAGTCAGGAGAATTTTTTTTTCCTGGTGTATTCATTATAGAACATTATACTACACTTTCTAAAATACTAATTGCCATCATATTATCGAACATGCACTGTTTCAGGAAGCTTTCTAAGAGGTTTATTTGTATTAAGGTATATAATCTCTATAGTCATTTGAAACATCCTGTACTATTATTAGGCCCCAATGTACAGATAAGGAAATTGAGACTAGGAAGTAACAACACCAGGTGTCCCTATTCTGTGTCTGTGTGGTTGGAGGATGTGGTTAGTGGACTCCATTGTCAAACAGTAACAAAATGTTATTTAAGAGTCAGATAAAAAGATCAAGGTTCATAGATGATTAAAGGTATGGGGTACTTTTTGTCCTCTTCACAGGCACCTCTCCTTCATGAATAAGCCTAAGGATTGCTCTTACTCGTCCACTCTCCTTGGATGATGGTCTCACTTTAGGTGTGACCCAGATGGATGGACCGACTCCAAGGCCATCACCTCTGTGACCCAGATCCTCAATTTCACTACAAATTCATTCATTGGATAGAAATGGGCATTACATAGAAATGGCTCCCTTCTCCACTCCAGTGGACTCCTGGAGACGAAATCTAATGCTGAGTCGAGAACGTGGTTGAGATTGTTCACTAAAATGACCGTAAAATTTACGTGAAAGTTTAGGGAATTTAAATCAGAGGATCCAGGGAGCAAAACTTAGCACCACCACTAACTAGATGAATGGCCCTGGGTAAATACCTTTCTCTTGCTCTGTTTCTTCATTGGCCACATAGTAATGTTTGCCATTCGAAGCTTTGAAAGTGGTTAGAAACAGGCACACAAACACCCAGGTAAAGAGGTTCTCAGTAACTCTTAACAAAAGTCTACCCGAAGGAAAATATTCTCACCAAAAGGAGGACATTTATTAATATTTTATCCTAAACATTTCTCTCCAACAATACAATATTTAGAATATTTTTCTCTGAGACTATAAACAACTTATATATGATGACCAACAATTTAATTAATTAGAATGGCCCAGGCTAAATTTGGGTGACTGAAAGCCACATATGATTCACACATTATGGTCAGTGTTAAAGAAATGAAAGCACAAAGTTGCTTCAAAAATCTTGTCCCGATGAAGTGGTTCTCTGCTGGGATTTCTCAACTCTGTGGTTGCAAGAAGATAGCAATGGGGTTGAGTGAGCTTATTAGTCAGCTCTGGATGCTATAACAAAGTACTGTGGCTGGGTGATTTAAACAACAGACATTTATTGTCTTACTACTCTGGGGGCTGGAAGCCAGAGATGAAGGTGCCAGCAAGAACTCTTCTCCTGTCTTGCAGATGGCTACCTTCTCACTGTGTGCTCCATGGCTCGCCCTTGGTGCATGCTCATGGAAAGAGAGAGAGACAGAGATAAAGGGAGACCTACACAGAGACAGAGAGGAGAGGGGAGAGAAGAAGAAGAAGAGGAAGAAGAAGGAGGGAAAAGAAGAAGAGAGAAGGAGGGGAAGAAGAAGGAGAAGGAAAGAAGGAGGAGCGTGGCTATCCAAGGCATCCTGCTTTATTGTGGAGGTGGGCAGTAGAGAGAGAAGTGTACACAGGTAAGGAAACTGTAACAGGGCTGGGGCAAAGAGCAGCTGGGGGCAAGTGGTACACAGTCATTAATTCGTAAATATCTCACTGAATGAACCAGAGAAGGTATGTCAAATGAAACAGTGACAACTGCAGCTTGGTGAGGTGCTGTAGCTTGGCCCAGTGAAAGATGGACTCCCCTGAAAGAAGGAGGAATTGAAAAGAAAAGAAAACTAAAAGAAAGATAACTATCCACATAAGTCTTTTATTCCAGAAAACCAAAGTGCATAATAGAATATCTTGTTGTCAGGTAAATGCATGTTAGTCTCTAAGTTCCCAGTTACATATGCAAGTAAAATAATATCCTCCCCTGACAAGGTATTTACAGGGCATTGATCTAATCTGTCCCACTGATTTTGCAGATGACTGAATATAACCATCTCAGAATGATGAGTCTCTGACCGACTTCCAAAGGCTTTTTTTTAGAGGAAAAGAAAAAACAGATTTCTGCCATTAAGTCCCACACTTAAGAACAGCTTTATTTGTTTAGCTCTTACAGTTTACCAAGTGCTTTTCGCACATTTTCTCATTTGGATGTTCACAACGGGTGAGCCAGGATGCATCCCCAGTGTATTCCTTTTGCAGATGAGCAAGGGAAAGCTTATTTATCTGGAAACATGGCCAAGATCAAGGTGCTGATAAGGGGCAGAGCTGTGTCATTCACACAGGTCTTCCAATTCCCAATTCTTCCAGCTAAATCACACTGACTCTGCATAAACACTGTCAGATTTTTGTTTTGTTACTAAACTAGATCTCTTACCCAATAATAAAGACTCAATCATTTTTATTTAGAGAATTCTTTATTAGTTTCTATAATTAAACCCATGTAGATGAGACCTTACATATTTAGAACTGTGTGTTACTCCTGCACAAATGGGAAAAAAAAAAAAAAAACTATGTTGAACATTTCCAGACCAATATGGCTGTTAACACAGGTTCAAGGCCAACACAGCACAGTGCAAGTCAGGTACTTTGTCCAAAGCCCACAGCTTAAATTTCCAAGAATCCAAAAATCATATGTATACTATATATATATATGTATACTATATTTATATAAAAAGACAAATGGCAGTATATTAGATATCAATAACATCAACAGCTTTTCCAGGTTCTGCAGTGCTCTGAACCAAGTGATAGAGCTATCCAGCATGCTCCATTAAAAAAAAAAAAGGTAAAAAATAAAACTCCAGAAAACGGCAAAGTCCTGTTACTGCTGTGATACCTGGCACTATTTTTTATTAGCTTCTCAGTCATCATCCAGAAAGAAAACATCTTGTGATAGAATAACACCAATGAAAGCAGCTCTTATAAAGCATGGCACAGCCACCTACTATAAGCAGGTACAAGATATGTTGCCCCCACAGAGCATGACATGGTACTGTCCCCCATCTGTAATACTGGAGGGTACAATTAAACAGGCCTTGTCTGAGACTCCACTCTCTTTCTCCAGCAGAGGGCCCAAAGGGTGGCGTGACCCAGCTATGATGGAGAAGTAACACCTCCTTAGACAGGGTTTCCTTCCATTAGTGGTACAATTCACTGCTTTTTATGAAGATCAACTAAAATGCTTTAAAAAAGATTCCCCACCCCATTGGATTCATAGAAAGATGACCAAGTAAGTAAAGGCAGGCAAGACTCACCCATACTAGTATTTCATCAAACATGTTGTGTTTGAATGGTTCAGAGCTCCGTGGAAGGAAAAAAAAAAACACGCTAAGCAACACTTCAGAGCTGCAGGCCACTAAAACACAGCATCATTTCAAACAGAAGCGGTAGCCAAACGTTGCCCACTGGGGCGTGTCCAGGGTGCTGACATCACTCTTGCGTCACCTGCTCATTCATCCAGGAAGAAGGACAGGTTAGTTACCGTCGTTCGACTGTCTGTTACTCGATTACCATGCTACAAATATAGCAAGCCGCCAGGGTCCCAGGCAGGGCTCCTCTATCCAGGCCAGGTCCTCTTCAGGTCTTCACCACCAAGCCCACAAACGCTATCTCCACACCCGAAGGGCATGACGGGAGCAGAAGCCTCCTCTGATGTACCAGCCGCAGTCGCCACACTGTCTGGGCCAGGCTCTGCCTCTGCAGGGGTCTTTTCCTCTCATTTCTAAGGTCCAATTCTTCTTGGTCTATAAAAAATGCAGATAGAGAATCTTCCTATCAGACATCTGAGATCGTTGTTAACTTGTGCTTTAAAAAGAAAGATTAAAACTATCCAGTATAATTGTGTTAACCTTTCTACTTAGGCCATATTTTCTAAATCTTTAATCATCTTAGGAGGTTCTCATTTCACCGTCTGGTTATTAGAATTTGTGGTAAGCAGTGAGATAAAGTTACCGAACTTTCTCACAAACACAGTCTTTTACGATAAGATAACTATGTGTAGAAAATGAACAGTTAAGAACATAATAGCACCTATCTCTACAAATAAATGAATAAAAGAAGAGCTGATAGTTAAGAGATTATTCAAATGGTTCTTTCACAAAGCAGCAAATTAGAAGTGAACAGTAAAAAATGTGTCTGAATACAAATTAGTGCCAACCACCTTGACAACATGTTATTGTTCTTATAGTACTACGGTTTTAAATGATAGTTCTTATTTTACACGTTAATATTGGAAACTTTATACTCTGGGACCACGCCCTTGAACATATCTCATCATTATGTGATTATATAAAACAATGCATAGTAAAGCATTTTCGATGTAGCACTGTGGAGATATGAGTTAAGATCAATAATTGCATGTTTTGCACATAAACCATGTACATACATTATTTGTTTGGCCTATAAAGTAGGTATTTTTACCTATAATTTACAGCCAAATAAACTCAAGTGTTAAGAAGTTAGGAATCTCCTCCAAATATCTCATAGCTCTTTTGCTGAAAACTCAGGGAACACACTCAATTTTTTCATTTCCGATTTGAGTCTTGTTCTATTTTTTTACTTTGCCTTTTCATCTATTTCACACATTTCATACATCGATTTCTTACCATCCATTCAAGATAAAAATGTAGATGACATTCCATTTTTAAAGCTTGAGTTTCTTTTGTCTTCTCCATACTGACAGAATGTACAGCATGTCATCCTTAATAACAAGAAACCACCTTTTTTATACATGCTGAACGGTAGTGTTTATAAGCTCACTGCTTGTTTCTCTCTGTGAGTTGTATCATCTTTCACATGTATGTGTTGGACTTCATTCTTTTCAGAGGGAATGAAGTTCACTGTCTTCGCTCTGGCTGTAGCCACTTTGCCCACCCTCCCAGCTGAATTATTACTGACAGCACATGGGGACTGAAGGTTTCTTGCCCCTTCTGAAACTCAGATGGGATTCAAGCATGTGACCCGCTCTTCAGTTCGATGAACTGCAGGCATTCACAATGATACCTAGGTGCACCCCTGAGGGCTGGCCAGTGTTGCAAACCCACAGTCAGGGGAGATTGTTTTAGGAAGATGTCTCAGTTTGGGCTGCTATAACAAAGCACCATGGACTGGACTGTCTGGCTTATAAACAATGGGATTTATTTTTCATAGTTTCGAAGGCTAGAAGTTTGAGATCAGGGTGTCATGAAGGACTAGTTCTGGAGAGACTCCTCTTCCAGGTTGCAGATGGCCAGTTTCTTGTATTCTCACATGGACGAAGAGAATGAGGAAGTGAGCTCTCTCATGACTCTTCTAAGGGCACTAATCCCATTCATAAAGACTCTGTTCTCATAATTCCATCTAATTCTGCTTACTTCCCAAAGGCTCTGCCTTCTAGGGTTCCAACATATGAGTTGGGGTGGGGGCAAACACTCAGTCTGTAACAGAACGGGTGGTGGAAGTAGGTTGGACTTTGAGATTGGTCAGGCGTGGACTTGAGTCCCAGCTCTCTGCTTTCACTTCCTGCGTGTAAATGACTCGGCCACTTCAAACTCCTCGGTATCATCTGGGACTGACAACTATTTGATGGAACCTATGCAAAAATCAAAAATAATATACAGAGGTTACTTTGTCCTGCGCCTGACACACAGTGTGCTTAATAGTTGCCATTATTACTTTTAAGAACTTTATGCTAAGTTTCAGATAGTTGAACATTTATCCTGGGGAATAGATCACACGGAAAGTATACACATTCAAACCCTCCATGTGGTCACACTGGGACATAGAGGGGGCAGCAACCAAAACTGAAAGACAAAGGAAGGCGCGCACACACACGCACACACACGCACACACAGGGCTTTCTGGAGCATGTGAAGAGTAAAGGTAAACACACAGACAGAAGCCGTACTAGGTGTGTCAGCCTTGTTTCCCTGTGCATTTCAAAACGTGTAAAGATCTGGTAGGGCCAGACTTCAAGCTCTGGAGGAGAGAACTCGGTCTTTAGACTGTGGGGCTCTTAAGTTGCACATCAGAAAGAACACAAGCCCCTCCCTTGGTGTGATGAAGGGCTAGATTCCAGACCTGGTGGTCCTAGCAGTACGATGTGGTAGAACCTTGGATCCATCCTAGGTCATTGCCTCAAAACTCATCACTTGGCAAGATCTGGAGACTGAGTCAAATCCAGGGGCTTCAGCTGTCTAACATGGGGCAGAATCTGTCGGCATCCCAGTCCATAACCCTGTCTCACCAAACTGCCTCTGCAGATCCTGCCTTCTGCTACAGGTTGGTTGGCTTGCCTTACGTTGTCCTCTATAGCTGATTTCTTCAGAGTTTTGCAGAGGCCAGCCTGGACAGAAGCAGTGTTAGGTAAGTCGTCCCTCACTTTTCAGTGGAATAGTAAAGAGTGCCATATTTTCCCCCCCATTTGAGTTTTGAGTTCTGGACTTTTTGAGAGGAACAAAAGAGCCAGACAGTTGAAGAGAAGATTAGCAGCCTTACTGCTGATAAAGCTAGGGCAGAACTAATGAGGTAGGTTTCCAGCAGGATTGGTCTTCCTAATTCTGCATTTGAGAATGAAGCAGACCAGCTCTCTGGTTAAAGGTTGTTTAATTTTTTTTGTAAACTATGAGCCTTTCTTGGCAGCAGAGAAATGTTTTCTAATAAAATTATCAAGTGGCCAATTTCTTTGGAAGCAAATTTCAAATGGGGCCCAGTAAGTGACAAATTCCCTTCAATCCAACCATCATAAGTGAACACACAGGGGACACATACAACCCAAGGGAGGGGAGGGGTCAGGTCAGTGACTGAGGCTCACGCTGTCCAAATAGATGGCTTTCGAGGAAATAAGTGCTGTGAAATCAAGTATCTCCTCTTCACCGATTCTAAAAAAATTCAGTGTAGTAGTCCGTCTTCCTTCACCTGAGAAAGGAGGAGTGTCTGAAGTTCTCCATAGTATGAAAGTCCTCATTTTAAAAAGGTAGATCTGCCCTGGCTGGTGTAGCTCAGTGGATTGAGCGTGGGCCTGCAAACCAGAGAGAGTATCGTGGTTCGATTCCCAGTCAGGGCACATGCCTGGGTTGCAGGCCGGGTCCCCACTGGGGGACACATGAGAGGCAGCCACACGTTGATGTTTCTTTCCCACTCTTTCTCCTTCCCTTCCCCTCTCCCTAAAAATAAATAAATAAATATAGAAGGTAGATCTCATGTCAAGTGTTCTTACCATAAAGAGTAAATAAATAAATACCAAAAGGACACAAGGAAATTCTGGAAGTTTCATCAGATTGTACTCAAACATCAGAGAGATGTCTAAGGCTTCCATGCATGAAATTTGCTCCTAACCCTTCCATCCCCTTCCTCAAATCACCACTAGGACGATATCTCATACTTCCACGTGCATCTCAGGCTGCTCTCTAGGAACCTGTTTTCCCCTCCAGGGCTGCCTTTCAGGCCCCTGTGTTTGTTCTGGTTCTGCGTATAAAAAACATTCCTGGGGGCAGGCAGCAAGCACATGCTGAGCTTTGCCACTGGGGAGCACAGCTCCCGGTCACAATGTGCAGAAAAGGATGGCTCACTTTCAAGGATGAACAGTTCCTTTTCTGAGTTAATTTCATACAGCCAAATAGAGGCTAGAGCCTAGCTAGTCATCTTTGGTCTTTTCCCCAGATGTAATTCTTCCTGGCATTTTGAATGTATGAATCTTTTATTATACAGAGGATTTTTCTTAACAAAAACATAAAATTGGCAGGAGGCAGATGAGTGACAATGAGGCAAAGGGGTCTAGTAGTTTCGCCATTATAAAATAAAAGGGTTTTACCTTGGCATGGCGGTTCATTTCAATTGTATGGGAGGGCGGGCTTTATAGGAAGGAGTCCTGCTTGTATTCTGAAGGAAGCAATGCTTCTTCTGACTCTGAATTTCACAAATAAAGATTTATCATATATAAACCCACAGGGACCTCTGTTGTACCATCATCAACACAGAAGATGCAGAATCCAGAAAACAATTAAGTATGGTCACATAGAATAAATACTTTTGATGTCTTAACAGAACAGAACTGGGAATGAAAATGACCCCTACCCCTGAACTATTACTCAAAACTTAGCTTACCAAGTATAATAAAGTCAAAAGAGAGAATTGTGAAGTTGAAGAGAAATATGAGGTAGGGGTTGTGACATGCCCCATCCCAAAGATTCACAACATGAATTCTGTTAGTGTTATGTTACTTCAGAGAAAAAAGAGACCACACATAGAGTGGCTGTGATTGTCAGCTGCTTTACAAAGTGACAGAAATAAACCTGACTGCTTTAAGGTAGCACTTTGCCCTACTGGGATAGTAGCAGCTATCGCTGAGTGTCTGTGATGGGCCAGACATAGTGCCAAGCACCTGACTTCTGTTAGGTCTGATTTTCACAGCAACCTTAGAATTTAGAAATTGTCCACCCATTTCATCCATGAGGCAACTGGGGTTCAAAGAGAGACTCTGGTCGGATACTTTCGGGTGCAGGTGCTTGAGCCCTAAAGCCCACCCTCATCCACTCTGCCTCTGGGTGCCTCCTTCTCTTGTATTGCGGTTCGAGGAAAGGTCAATCAAGGTCAAGTGTGACAACAGCCAAAGCAAAACAAACCAACTGAATAGAAAATACCACTTCCTGTCATAACCGAATATAAAAATTGTAAACAAAGGATGCATCCTGAGACAAAGTCAAATATTGAAAACTGTATTGGTGTCTCCAAAAAAGCAAGACACAGAGATGTGGGGGACGGAGTCTTGAACTGGCAGAGGTTAGTGGGACGGATACACTCTGGCCCCCTTTCCTCTCGGATGGCCCTCGACTGGTTCTCCCTTGAGGAGTCGCCTCTAGCAAATCCCCTGTGCTGGGTGATGTGCTAGATCTGGCTGATCTGAAGTCTCGTGGAATATCTCCCCCAAGAAGAGTGCGTGCAGGTGAATCCCTTACAACAAAGAGACAACAGCTCCAGAACGTTCTACCGCCATGTCTGCAGCCTCACCTGGGGTGAGTAATTCCGTCCAGATTTCCTTTCCATTTTGTTCTCTGACATAAATGAACAAACCTTCTCATGTTAAGGATTCTTCTGCAAATACTATGATTTATCAAGTTTAGCCTAAATGTTACCTGGATCTTTGCAGGAAAAGGTTTTGGATCCCTGGTCTAGATAGATTGGGTGATTTTAATTAGATCATTGTTTTTATGTTGAATAACCTTAACGTGAATATAACCAATTTGGAAAGGCTAGCGTTTCGGTACCCACAGGTATGGGCCAAAGACATTGAATGAGCTTATGTCTGGCACCTGTTTTCCATGGTGGAAGCCCATT
Organism: Artibeus jamaicensis; assembly: GCF_021234435.1. Lineage (NCBI taxonomy): Eukaryota > Metazoa > Chordata > Mammalia > Chiroptera > Phyllostomidae > Artibeus > Artibeus jamaicensis. The sequence goes on from NW_026522056.1 coordinate 20,402,498, forward strand.
AAATGCCTTGGCTGGCATTTCTGAGACACATGTACTTGTTTGCTGGTAGAAAATTAATGCTGACCAACTTTCAAAGTTCTTAAAGCTGATCTTTGCGCTCCAACCATGATATCATCCGATAAATTATTCTTTCCAGAATCAGACTTGCAGACCAACCCCTCTATTTCCTTCCTCAGAAAAACAGCCAACAAAGACCGTCTTGCTTTTTTCATTGTTCACAAGCGAAACCTCACCAGCTACTTGACCAGACCCCTATGCTGTCGGTCCTGACACTTCAAAACCCAAATTCAGCATCAGGCCTGTGTAAACAAGCTTCAAAGGCAGCTCCCAAGTATACTGTCTTTTTAGAATTACAACCCGGAAACCCCACGAGATGTGAGGGCTTTTCCTGAGAAAAGCTGGGCTTCGCTCTGGGTGTGAGTGATGGGCACATAGACGCTAAAGCACAGTGATGTCTGAAGTTGTCGCCATACTTGCGAAAGACCTCCTCACATGGAACACAGGGTTTTCCACCTTTAAGGTTGCCAACAGGTCATTTCACGATGGTTCACGAATTAGACTCACGATGGCTCACGAATTAGACTCAAGGATTTCCAACTACTTGTTCACTGGCTGAAACACAAGTAGGGACTTCACAAACAGTTTCCTGAGGGCACAGATGCTAATGGATGCACTGAAGGTGGTGCCAGATGTAAGTACGTGTGGGTGCCGGGATCCAAATGACCCAGGCTCACACTCGGATTCTGGTTTCCTCATTAATGCGCAACAGGCCCAACTGCTCTGGAATTTCGGTGCCTCACCTGGAAACGGGGTGTTTCTTCCAGGTTTGTTTCCGATAAAGTCAGTGTGATAATGTGGGTAACACACCTAGTTGCATCCTCTCGGGTGTGCAATAAACATTATCGTTATTATTATTATTGTTATTATTCCAACTACTAGGATTCTAAACCTTTCTTGTGTTGTGAGAAACAAGATACAACCAGCCCAAAGAACCTCCATACTCTTAAAAAGGTCAAGAAAAAACATACGCGTTTACACAAACACCTGCTTAACAGGGCAAAAAGACCCAAATTGATCATAATCATAATGTTAGGATTCATGTCTCCGGCTCATATTCTGCATTAGCAAAACGAGAAGAGAACCAAATGCTCTTTCAGGGGCACATCACATTCATTGCTAATTTTTTAATGGGAGCATTTGTGTGTAGCTCAAAGGTCTCAGTTGTCCATCCTCCTTATGGGAAGAGGTACACAGTCCAAGATACATGTATGTTTGGCTTGGAAAGTTTATTGTTTGCTTCAATATTTGTGCGAACATGAAATTTTGGAGATATGCTTTAAACAAATGATGAAGCCTCATAGGGGTTTACCTCATGCCTTCTGCTCCAGCTTCCCCCGGCTTCCTACCCCACGTGGAAGGGCTGAATCACATCACACCTGTTCTCAATGACAAGCACAAGATTCAGCCGCCCTTTTCTCCTGTGCTCTTTTTCTGTCTCACTCTCTTTCTGTGCACTCTCCCTTCCGCAGTGGGTTTTCTCATCACTCTTTCCCTAATGAACTGCTTGGTTAAAATGCATCTCGCTGATTTGCAGACCGCACGTGGGAGTGAAAGCCAGAGAGACTGGACAACACTGACAATTAGCTATTCTGTTTAATTATGACAGTGGGAGCCGTGACAGACAACTGAAAGCTGATTGAGTTCTTTTCCAGAGTGTGATTGTTCTTTGTGCTTGATTTTTGGGTTTTTTTATGGCTGATTTCCTGCGCAGAACTGAAGTGGTGTCTCTGTCCCCCTGAGACAATCTGCTTCTCTCTCTCCTTTTTATGTTTTGCTGCGAGCTATTATTATGTGCACAGTAATAAACAAAATAAATCCTCTTACTGTAGGCAGATAATCTTTACTCCACAAGATAATTATCAGCTCTCCTGGGAATTTGTTTTTACACTCACTTCATAATGATGGCTCTGGTCTCTGAAGATGCTCCATCACGTCTAATAGAATGTAATCGCACCCCACGGTGGGGTGTACCAGAGTAGTTTCAAATCCACCTCTGAAGAGGAACGGAATGAGGAAAGTTAATTATATCTAATGGCCCTTGATCTCCCAAGAGGAAAGTCTTTCCTACCTGACAGAAAACAGTGGTTGGGGAAGCCAGGAAATCTGATAAGTAGCTTAACTTTTTTGTAAAAGGTGAGTGGTCCACTTGTATTATTATCAAGGCTACTGTCGACACCGGAAGCCCCCAGAACTGCGTATTCCTTAAAGAGAAACTGACAAGTAGAAGAAGGGTCAAAGCTAGCACTATAAAAATAAAAAGGGAAGAAATCCTTTTGAATCTCAAATCATGTAACAGACTGCAAATGTAGGTTTTTCGTTTAATCATAGCAACTATCTTGAAGGTTTTACATATTGGCAAATACAGCAGCTAATGAATTATTGATCCAAAAGGAGTTCGGGAAATGCAGAACTTAACTAAGTTGTCTATTTTCCACTGGAAGGTGCGTTGATGTAGTAGCAGAGGGGAGAGTATCAATTCACCGCCTAGATCTCTCTGACCCACACTAACAAAAGAAAGGGAAAGAAGTCAAATATACTCTAAGCCCAGTTTGTGTCTAATAAATAGTCCAGCAGAGAGAGAAGTACTTGGCCACCTCAGATCTGATGTCATTGTCATGTTATTCTGCCTTGTGATCCATCTTGAGTTTTATCAGCACCACATGTAAAAAATAGCAGCTGAATCTTTCACCTAGAAGCAGACAGTTACCATATGGTGCTAAGTGAAGTGCAGTGGAGTTTATCTTTCTGATAAGAGACAGGAATACAGATAATTTTTCCTAAATTGTTTCCTTTTTACTCACTTCTGAAATAAAGTGAGTGGGGCCAGGTTGTAGTGGGGATTCTCGCTTCTTAGGAGAGGTGGACTACTTCACCTCCAACGACCCCACCAATCTTGCAATTCAAAGTTGGATCCTATCAGAGTCAACCATAAGAAGTAAGGAGAAGAGTATCACAGTGAACTGGGAAAGAAAAGTTCATTATCTCTGTGACATAGATTTTGTTTTAACATATTTACTCACTTACTTAAGAAATGTCCTTTCCCCCAAACCCCAAACTATGTGCCAGGCAGAGTGTCTAACACTGTGGGATCAAAAGATGAATTGGCCATGGTTTAATCATTTGGGAAAAATAAGCAAATCACTTCCACACCCGGATCAGGCTATGCAAGTCCAATGTCCTTTTTCTAGTTTCTTCTAAATGTCTTAAATCCATCCTGATCATTCTCTTTCAAATGCCTATTTGCTAATTACCTGGGATGCTTGTTTTTAGCCTATTTTACACTTAGATGAGTTTCTTAGTCAATTTCTCTATGTCCTGGACAAAAGTCACTTTGGATGCACATCTTCTCCTAAGGTAAAACCCTTCATTTTCTTTTACCTCCTACCCAATGTCAGGTTTCCTCTCCAGCTATCCAATACTCTAGCTAATACTCTGTTAAATTGGAAAATGACTACTATCTCATAAAATTTTATGTATCCAGGATAGATAATGAATTTTGGCAATTAACAAAGAAGCTAAATTTTTATGATCATAATGCTGAGATTAGCCCTTAGGTCTGATCAACATATTTACATGGGCAAATATTTTAACATTTTGATTTCAAATATCTCATCAATAAATGAGATAGATACATATCATGTGACACATTCCTCTACAGGCCAAGCAAGGAAATCATTGTAATTCCAGAGCAGTAGCAGTAAACACTTCCATGGCCTTATTCCAATGTCAACGCTTCATTTTAATGATAACTGGATCTCTACCATTCGTTGTAAAATCCCTGAATGTACTTAACAACCTGTTTTGGGTATATTGAGCTTATGGAGATAACCAAATGAAGCCTGAAAACTTATTGTAAGTAAATCGTGCAGATTATGTGAGAGATGTTCATTCTATTCAGGGCTGAGCAGTAGCACGCACAATGTAAAGATTCGAATAGCACGGTGTTTAAGCAGGTACAGCCATGGCGGTTGCCATTCTTCATCATTGTCAAGCATCTCCCCTGTTTAGCATATTTCTCTGAATTCTTGATTAGCAGCTGCCAGAGCCCTCCCGAGAATATGATCTCACTAATGTGATAATTCAGATAGAATTTTCCAGGTCGCAGAACATTTTCCACATGCAGCATCTTTTTAAGGCTCTCAACAATCCCAAGAAATGGGCATTATGATGGTTATTTCACATATTAAGAAAAGGAGGCTTAATTAAATGGCCCAAGATTATTAGTTGAGTAAGGATGGTCTTCTTTTCCCCAATACAATGCATATTTGTTTGCGTTTTTTCCTTTTTATTGAATTTATTGGAGTGACACTGGTTAACAATTCAGGGGCGCAATTCCACAACATACCATCTGTGCACTGTATTGTGTGTTCACCGCCCCAAGTCGAGCCTCCCTCCATCACCTCCTACACCCTCCTCCCCCTTCCCCCAGTTCTTATGGTCTGTCTTTTACCTGAGTTCACCCTCAGGTGAAATAGCGAGGGGGTGACACAGTGCTTTGCTCTGCTTGCTATAAGCACTAAAGTGCTATTTAGTTATGTAAAAAACAATTAAAACTATCTCATGGATTAGCAGATATACATTATAGGAATGATTTTTATATAGATAAGCAAAAGGAAAAACAGACTTCTGTAATCATATAATCATAATGCTCAGAGATAGCCATTATTAACAGATCATTTTCTGTGCATACCTTTAAGAAAAAAGAGATTGTATTGTACATGCTCATTTGAAAGTTGTTTTATTCACCAAACTCTATACTATAAGCATTTGAATCTCAATAGTTATTTTCATAACTTTTTAAAAATAGTAAAATATTGTATCATTGAATGGGTTGAAATTGTCTGATTTACTACATATTGTTGGACATTATGATCATCTTCAATTCTTAATATTATAAACAATATTAATAAATATTCTTAAAGTGAAATAACTATACATATGCATATTTACTTCCAAAGGATATATTTTTGCAAGTGAAATATTCATTTCAAAGACTTTTCATAACTACAGAATTTGAATACCATTTAAAAACATTGTAGCTATGCAAATAACAATTTTATATTGAACTGTGTTCATACAGCATATATTTTTATTAAGAATTAGTAAAGTACAGTTAAAAGCCAGTATCATTTAAATCCTTTATATTAATTCAATGTGTTACATACAATACATTTTGGCATGATCCTCAAACAACTCTCTTGGGAAACGTAGAGTTCTTTCATTTAATAGCGACCCACTTCGCTGTTTCTTTAAAAATAAAAACCACTGTGTTGTGATATATTTCATATGCCACGCAACTCACCCATTTCAAGTACAGTTCAGTTGCCCTCAGTGTGTTCACAGGGTTGTACCACCCTCACCACAATCGGTTTTAGAGAAAAGGCGTTACCCCACGGAAACGTCACCCTTCAGTTTCCACCCTCACGGTCCCAGGCAGCCACTTCTCTGTCCGACTTTACAGACTTCATCTGATAGAAATGGAATAACACAATACGTGGCCCTCTGTGACTGACTCCCCTGGTTTAGCATAATGGCTTTTTACAGTTTATTTATGTTTTGACACAGACCAGCAGTCTGTCTTGTTTATCATTGAATAACATTCTATAGAATGTGGATGCACCTCATGGATTTGTCTGCTTGTCAGATAAACATTTGGGCTGTTTCCATTCTGAACATTATGAATAATGCTTCTGTGAACATTTGTGTACAAATAGTGTGGACATTGTTTTCATTTCTCTCGGGTGTACACGTAGGGGTGAAATTGCTTGACCATAGGATAACTCTGTGCTTAACCACGTGAGGAACTGCGAGACTTTGTTTTCCAAAGAAGTTGCACCATTTTACATTCCCACATACACCAGCAGTATATGAAGTTGCAGTTTTTGTAAATTCTTGTTAATACAGAGCATTACTTGTCTTTTTTTATTATAACAATCCTGGTGGGGGTGAAGTGGTGTCTCACTGAGCTTTTTATTTACATTTCCCAATAGCTAATGAGGTTTTTATTTTTTAAAAATTAGCTCTTAAAAAGAAGTCCAGAAATATCACAAATGAAATCTTCATTTCACAAAGTTCTATGTTAATAATTAAATTGATTTTCTTGAATTGTTTTGATAAAGTAACCCAACTTTATCTGTAGACTTATAGTTGTGGTTTTAAAATAAATATCATGTTTTTAATAAATTATGATATAACTAAGCAGTATTCTACTTTCTTAAAAATGTAGAAATCAATTGTTATCTGTTGGTGGTTTCCACAAATTTATTACTTATGTTTTTATCAAGGGTCATAAGCTTTGGTGATTTTGTAGTAATAAAAAAGGACTAGATATTCCTCAATTTAGAATGATGTTTTCTCTAATAGGAAAATTAATGAAATATGTCTTTGTAAAGCAGATGTATGCAGATCAAGAATTTAGATTTGTCATAGATTTTTTTACTTTGTGTGTTTTAAATTTTTTTTTATTAAAAACATGGGTTTTACTGTTAGTGTTTGCCTCAGTTCCAAGAAGGACGTTCCATATGAAGTTATGATTTAATGTTAAATAAATCCAGTGAACTAACTAATTAAATATTGAAAATTAAATCTGGCTGCAGAGAAAATAACTCTCTGAGATACTTTGAAAACTGTATGTGAGTAAATGTGTACCTTTATTTGATGATATAAAAGTGGCACTCAACCCTGGAGATAACACACTTCAGGACACTAGAGACTTTGAGGAAAGGCTGAGGGGCAGAGCGCTGACTTTATTTTCAGTACAAAAATCCACCTGCATATATGGGAAGATTTAGATGGATTTGTAGAAAATCATGATCTCAAATGGATAAAGGTGTGCAAACTCTTGAATAAAAAAAATCAGAGAGCAGTATCTGTAGTATAAGCTAGATCAGATAGTTCCTCAGCAAACTCAGAGATGGCTTCTCAGAGACATCAGAGAGAATCAATCTTTATATTGACATACATTCTAAGAAAGGACTTGGGTTCCCTATGCATCAAGGACAAGACGGCGATTTGGATCTAATCTCATGACTTCTGGAGAGTAGACTAAACGGATCACAGGACAACCAGAACTGTTCGTGATAAATCTGAGAAAAGAAGGCTTATGCTAAAATGGCTCTGGGATTATTTTCTTTAGCTTTGACCTTTGCTGCCTTAACTGGACTACTATCTGGCAGTGTGACCTTGAGAAAATTGCTGCAAGCAAGGTAGACACAGCTACCTGCCAGGATTATGGAACGGATTTAATGGGATATTGCACGTGCAAGCGATTATCCAAGTGCAAGTCTCTCATTGTCTCTATCATTTAACAGGCATTCAAAAATGCTAATAAATTAAGGTTCTAACCTGGGCCAAGCACTTTTTAAAATATTGACTTCTATAATCTTCACATCAACCCTAAGGGAAAGGCATAGTATTGTTCTTTCACAAATGAGGTCCAGAAACTCCAGGACAAAGTTCAATGACATATGCAGCAACTAAATCTTAGATCTGGAATATGAACCCAGGCAGAAATTTTAAGCATAAGAGGTTACTACTTTGGATATAACTTTAGAGTCCCAACACGAAATCTAGTATATTTTAATGGGTAATTATTTTCAACCAAAAATGAAAGTCAGCTCCTTAAAAACTATTTGTGAATGATAATAATAAATCTTGGAAGGAGAAATTTAGGAAAGAGGCTTATTCCATGGGTTGCATAGTCATCCTTAATAAGATGACTTCATGAAATGACATCATTTGTTTTCCAACAGAGCACTTCATATCTATTCCCATAGGTCACATAACGTGATTAGTGCAGTGTTGGAGTCAATTAAATTACCTTGGACTTAACTCAGGGATTCTGGAGGCAGGTAATTTCATGACTCCAACAAGCACCTCATCTCAGAGCCAACACCCTGCTCTGTTATAATTATAGGTGTCTGCTCTGACTTCAGTCACAGGATTTTTCAACCTCTCCATTTGCTAATCACCACGACGCTGCAGGTCAAGCTCCCACACTGGAAGTTAAGCCCTCAAAGCGCACTCCAAGTTCAATTCTAGACTCACCTTGAAAGTGAGTCCCCTGGTAAAAGAATAGATTACCATTCGAAAGCAAGCATTGACACTCGGAATCTGAGTTAGAGCTCTGATTTTCCAGTCCTCTTTACCGGAATAGCAAGCCCTTCCTTTCTCAGACAGGTGATAGGTTCTGCTAAGGCCCTGCCTGGAAAAGGCCCTGGAAAATGCCCTGTCCACTACGGCGGTCACGAAGCCCTTGTGCCTGGCAAGCACTGAGACATGGCTACTCGTAATTACAATGTGCTCTAAGGGTAAAGTACACATCAGGTATAGAAAACTTAGGTCCCAAAATAAGAGAATGTCAAATATCTCTTTTTTTATAATGAGTACATGTTACCATGACATTTTTAATATCTTTGATGAAATAAAATATATTATTAAAATAAACTGCTAATGTTCCTCTTTATTATGTGAATACTAGAAAATTATAAATTATACAGTGAGTTGTGCTGTATTTTTATTGGCCAGTTCTGCTGTAAGAAAAACAATAGAGAGATTCTGATGTTATCTGAATATTTATTATGCATTATTATCTTAAAAGCTCAAATTGAGGGTAAACAAGGATCTACTGTTCTAAAAAGCCCGGAGATGGAGGAACATTTGGCATGCTATAAATTATTTACACCCCTACATATGTCCTCATCATTTTTTATTTGATGGTATTTAGGTACATTTTTGTTCCTCTCTGAATATGTCAATAGGGATGAGTGTCTAACACCAAATTATGAACAGAAGCATAGTGGGTATGGGGTGGGTATGGGGTAAAGTGGGCAGGTCCAGCACCTTAGCAGCAGAAAGGGACCCTGTGACATGGTTGGTGGCTATCACATGGTTGACGGACCATTGCAACTGAATCACTGTGGGAACGTGGACAGAGTCCCAGATGTTTGGATCATGGGTGTTCAGACTCCAGGACAGTGCGAAAGCCTCATGGACACCCACGGGAACTCTCAAATTCCTGAGTTGCAATTTAGTTAATGCTGCCTGTAGTGAGCTATTCAGATCTGCAACAGCCTGAACGAGTTACCACAGTGGCAGAACTACTTCTATTAACTCCCTGTGAGTAATTTACGCGGTGAATCTGGCTGGATTTCATCAAAGCCCCAATCAAAGTAGAAATCATCACTGTCGTTTTATAAACCAAGTGTTCTAGAGTTTGAGAAACTGACATTATTTTCCCTGCATTTATATGAATTTCTTGAGTTTGACTGCTCATTCTAAAGAAAAGGATTACTACTGTAACATCTCTTAACAAAACAGCTTGGCAGACAAAGTTACTGAAACTGAATGTTATTTTAGCAGAGCCATTGCAGTTCTTTTGATACCACATTGACCTAAAAAAAATACCACTGCCCTTTCAGGAATTCTTTGTTCAACAGTTTTCTTTAACATATAAATAACACTAATGATTTCTTAAAGCTCCCATAGTGAAAACTATTCAATATCTATTTTACTCTAAAACAAAAATTTTGGCAATGTATTTAACAAACCCAAACTAGTACATTTATAATAGAATGATCAGGAAGGCTTTAATGAAGAACATAATTAAGAATAAGTGGTGGGTTTTCTGTAAGAATTCCTGTGGTGCCTATTTTAATTTTAGTAACCCTCACAGTACCATTCTTAAAAAATAAGACAAGCATTTTTTAAGTATCACATGTACCATTTTCCTTATATATTACTAGAATCCTCTATCATACACATTCTAGTTATGAAAACAATTCAAACTTAAAGTATTTTGTACTGTCAAAGCAAAGCCACTGAAGGTCTTTTCAATTCAGTGGGCACAGTATCCCAAGTTAGCATCCAATCAAGCAAGAATGGGTTTCCATCAGTGAGACACCCTTTCCAGGAAATATCCACGACTTACACTGAACTAGGAAAAGACTGAAACTGCCGTGACACAGCATAAAACTGCTCCCTTCAGTTTGCTGGGAAGTACATTTTGTTGATAACAGGCAATTGTGTAGTCCTCCTGGGAAAAAAGCTGAGTTAGTGAAAATGTGACAAATGCCAATCTCAGTGAGAATTTGAGCCAATACTTCTCTATGGCTCCTATATTCTCTACTGTGTAGAAACATTTTACGATACTTGAGATACACTTTCACAGTAAAAAAAAGTACCCAAAACAAAACTCACAAAGACAATATAAAAAATTATTTTATCTCAGGGTAATGAAAACTGTGAACAAGAGTGAACATAGTGAATACTCTAATAGGATCTATTAAATACATAACTATAAGTTTAATAAATGAAATTATATACCTATTATTTGACAATGTTTTTGACTAATTTGCTACATGTAAAGTACCTGACAGGTACTGGCAATTGTACAATACATAAGATTTATGAACAGAGTCACTGCTCCTGTAGAGTTTACATTCAGTGCAGGAGGAATTGCAGTGAGTAGAGTTTCTCTGTGTAGGGGCAGGGATGTCGCCGCAGAGACACATGGGAACCATGAGGTCATTCCAAATCTAATACATACCTTTAAGGCATGAAACTCCAGTTAAGAATCTCAATAACGATAAACTGGTTAGGGAGAGCGGGGGTCTTTCAAGTGTAACAAGGAAAAAAAGTGTTGAGTATCACTGAAATACAGTATAAAAATTGATATGATTGAGAACTTATGAAAAACTACAGAAGAGTCACCTAGATTAGCTTTAAGCACCAAAGAATGTTTCTCAGAAGAAATATCTAAGATGATCTATGAAAGATTAAGATAAGTGGGATTAGTTGGTTGCAAGTGGGTGTGAGAGGGGAAGGAAGGATGTCCAGAGTATTCCACAGGAAGCCAGCAGTAACTATAAAGAGCTGAATGTGAAAAATAGCATGTTACGGGAATTGAAAATAATTCCGAATAGTAGGACTGCTGAGATCAAAGGCATTTTGGTGGGAGAGGAATGAAATTATAAAGTAAAAAGGAGATAGCAACATGAAGGGATTATAAATCACCTTAACTGGATTTTACTTTGGAGCCGTGGGGAATCGTTGATTGGAATTAAGCAAGAGATTGACATGATCAGATTTGAATTTTACAAGAATCACTTGGACCGGGTTGTGGAAAATGGATGGGAGCAGGGCCAAGTTAGAAGCAGGGAGGTGAATTACAATGAAGCTACAGGAAATGAGGACAGCATGATGGGGCGGTGATGCCAAAGGGGAGGAGGAGCCAGGGGTGGTTTAGCTAGGGATGAAATCAGCATGGCTTTGTGGTTGCTGGAATGAGGCCTATGGGAAGAAAAAGAGCAAAGGATAGGCCTCAGAGATCTGGTTTGAGCCACTGGGGGGCTGGGCTGGCACTCACTGAAAGAGAGAAGACTTAGGAGAGGCAAGTGCAGAGGGGAAGGCCAAGTGCGACCTATTAGAGTTGGACATGCTGAGCTTGAGATAACCAAGAGCCTGCTCGTGGAGTAACTGACCTAGCAGATGAGTCTGAGCTGAGAGAAGAAGGAACTGGTCTAAGAATATGTATGTGTGACTGTGGACATGGACAATGGTATAGGGACTGACTGTGGGGACAAGGGTTGGGCTGAGTGGAGGGGGGGCAAAGGGAAAAAACTGGGACAACTGTAATAGCATAAACAATAAAATGTTTTAAAGAAAGGCAAGGGATAGTTGGAAGTAAGCTTGGGATGTTGGAGTTAATTAACTACATAGTAATCCAAGCCAACGGAGTGGATAATTATACAGGCACAATATAAAGAATGGGAAAAGAATAGAGTTTAGGCTAGGACCCTCAAAGATATCAGTTTAAAAAGGGCAGGAGATTACAGCAAATAAATATGGAGGAAACAAAAAAAATCACCCCCTAAAAATAACACAAAACAGTAAAAGCGTAGTTAAGATAAATCAAGGCAAGAATATTATTATCATGCTCACTTGATAACTTATGGATAAAATCATAAAATGCTGTAAATTTGTTATACAAGTTAGCTTATGTATTGAGCAGTTGAAACAATATATGAAGGCCTCTCATTCCTTAACTAGAGTTAACTCTTTTACAATATAAAGACTATACTTGAACTAATAAAATTAAGAGCAATTTATGAAACATTGACTAGTTTTTACATGCTTGGCCAAGGTGGAAATATACAAACTGGGGAGAAGTAACTAACTGGGTACAAACCAGTCATTCAAACATTCAGCACACAATTTCCATGAAGGAAAAACGATGAGTCATGAGCAGCAAAGAAGCCGAGTCGTGAAGAGTAAATTAACTTGGCATATGGGTGACTGTGAATTTAAGCCTCAGAGTATAAATTCTCTGTTTGCATAAATATAGCAGTGTTTCTGCTTGGTATTTCTGTGTCAAAAAAAAGTGTTAGGCAGATTTTACTTAAATGTTAGAGGATGTGTTTGGAATCGTTTGACTTAAAATATAAACTACATGGCAGAGAGCAAGTTCAGGTGGGGAAGGGACCTGTGAGCGGTGGCTGGCTGGCAGCTCCAGTGTTAGAGGTGGTAATGGGGTCCGGGGTGGCTGACTGGGCTGCATCTCGCCAGCAGAGCTCCAGGTGGGGAAACAAGGACTGATTAATTTATTTATGAATGGTTAGTGATTTGCCTAAGAAATGCAGAGCTGAACAGTGAGGGCTGGTAATTGAATGTTTTTATGGCTGAACGTGTTATGCTCTGTGAATAACGAAATGAAAATAAGATACGTACCACCCTTCAAAAACATAATCAAGGTGGGTGTCACCGATGATTTATTTTTGGCATGCTGCTCATGGCTGCCCCCTGAACAGAACCAGGGAAAAGTTTTTCTTTTTTCCACTGAAGATTACAGGCTGAAGATGGTTGACTGAAAATTATTGGCATCCAAAGTTAATCGTCATCAACTTGCTACTCAGATCTCTGGTTTTCTTCTCAGGGAGTCTTGTCATTGACCGCTCTATGCAGCAGTGTGTTTGGTCAATCACTGTTCCCCTTCTATTCTGAAAATCCACCCAAAGAATCTAAATGATAGTTTTCTTTGTAATGTGAGACCCGAACCAAATCTTTTATAATTCTATCCTTTCTCTTTCTTTAATTCTTGCCTGTCTTTTCCTCCTTCTGAGAAGTCATTGGTTTTTCCCATCATAAATTTTAAGTAAACTTGAAAATAATGACTTAAATAACACCTTATTACCCAGTATGTGCTTGTCTAAGAAAGTTTTCCAACTTAATACAATAAACATTCTTTTGATGGCACAGAATCTTTTACAACAGAACATAAAATCAAACAATTAAATAGCTTTGCTAACATATTGGGAAATCTGTAGTTCAAAGCACGGTTATATTTAAATTTCATTTCTGGTTAACCTAAACCATGATCAGTATGCTGTCGAAACTTTGAGTTGTTGTTTTCTTTTTCTGTAACACTTGGGTTTGACTCAGCCAGCTTTGCTGCTTTTCAAAATTGTCTTGAATATTCTAAGAGCTTTAATTCTCCATAGATTTTAGAATTGGTTTATCAATTTCTTTAAAAATAAAGCCTTCTTGATATTTGATTGGCATTGAACTGAACCTATAGATCAATTTGTGTCTGTAAGTGTAAATTTGAAACTTATCTAAGCACATTGAGATCTTTAAGAATTATTCTTAAATTTTAGAACTAAGATGGGCCTCAGAATTATGTAGGCACTAAAATACAGAAAATTAGAACTATTAAGAAGCATCTAAGACATCATAAAACCTGGAGTTTTCATAAGGAAATTGAAGTTCAAGGAGTCAAAAAAATTGAATTAAAGTGACATATTATAATTTCCATCATTATTTTGCATATCATGAGGAGAATGAACACAGACACAATTTTGGCTTTCAGTCCTTATCAGGTTCATGAATATGCTCATGTGCACTGAATTCCAGATAAGTACCACACTTCTAGGTGTGAATATAACTGTTAGTCCAGAGCCCACTGTGAGGTCTGTCTCTTTAAACATCAGCTCCTGGATATACTGTGTGATTTAGAATGAGAGTCCGCTTCTTCTGAAGACCAACTCCAGTCAGAACTTAATCTTCAGGCTTTAAAGGAATAAATCCATGGGAGATCTTGGATATTCAATAATTTGCACTAGAAAATAGTATGTATTACTAGTGTCGCATTTTACATAGCTTTTAGACAGAAACCAGTTTTATTAATGCTCTTCATTTGACTTAACTCTTATTTTGATTGTTTTTGATAATTTATTTGTTTAGGAAAGAAATATCTAGCATAGTTTTCTTTAAGATGGGGGTTAAACCCTCATGGGAATGCTAGTAGTTGAGATGGAGGGCAATTTGAATTGACCTGAAGGGGGAGGAGCCACAGCTGTCTGGAGTGATGCAAATTATATTTAACACACGTGACACACTGGGTTGGCCAGAAGGGTGATGATCATTGTAGTTTCTCTGTGAATCCTTTATCGGCCACAAGCAAGTCTTTGAATCTGACTGTAGTTGGGCAATCTGTGATTCATGGTGCCACAGACAATCGAGGGTGTAATTTTCTGGTCTTTATTACTCAGATCAATAAGCAAATTGTATAGGAGGCCAGGCATGTCTGAACTAACGGAACTGATTCGCCAGAACCTGTTCTCTCCCTTCCTTCTTGAAGTTCACAAAAGGTCCTGAGAAAGCTGGGATTTGAAGATAAATAAATAAAAACAAATCAGCCCCGCCGCCCCCCACCAGTAGTTTTTTATCTTAGGTGAGGTATTCTCTGCACAACTTGAGTTGTGTGAAAGAAACATGTATAATAAGAAGCTGTTATTTTCCTAAGGCCAAAACCAATAACTAAATGAAAGCAATACCGAACATACATAAGATGAGATAGAAGTGCGTCAATGCCCGGGGCTGAGTGCTGAGGACAGGGAGGGGCTGGGGAAGAAGGCATTGTATTCAAATATGGCATAAGCTAGAGGCTGAATTGTTGTGCTTAAATCCTCTTCTAAAAACCAAGTCACCTTATGTGACTTTATTCCACTGTTTTGCTTCATAAATTGTGTAGCAAAATGCTTTGCACATAAATTATATTTTGCTAACCTCAGCTCTGAGCGGGTACATGTAACTTATTTGAAGTCCAACCTTAACTGTTTTTTCTGTTGTGGACCGCTCTGCATGGTTCTAGGAATTGTAACTCTACCCCCTGTGGCTAAGGATGAGTCAGTGACCTCTGGAATGCCAGTGGCAGGAGAGAAAGCTTGTCTCTGGTAGCAAATGCTGCCTCAGTTACCTCCCTGCCTCCAAAGCATGGTCGGAAGTCAATGATGGGTAAGACCCCTCAGAGGAGGGGCAACCTAGGCCAGACACGATCACTTGGGAGGCCATCATGGAAGGACTTGGGGGGCTGCAACAAAGAGCAATGCACTCTCACACCCCCCCCCCACCCCTGCTATGACAAAGCCTGAGTCCACATGCGCCCTGGGAGAAGTGCTTCCTGGCTCTAATCTCCTTAAGCCTGAATACCTGGTGGGGAGGGATGCAGCTCCTTGCCTTGCTAGAGCATGTTCTGGGGAAAAATCTGGCATCCAAAAGACTTCCTAATAATTCTGTGAATTCTGCTCTGCTAAGAGTGTTTTCATTCATATGTTAAGGGTTTGAGCGGAAACTAAAAGTTCTCTTCTTGACAGACTCTGACTCAGGCTATCTACTGTTTGATCCTTGCTGCCCTGTATTCCTATGTATTACAACCCAATAAAAGCCCCTGGAGGAGGGAGTTTGAGGCCTTTTTCCCCTGGGAAACTGGCCACCTCTCCTCCCCAAGCAGATCATGTCTCAGTCATGTTTACTTTCATTCATGGCACACGGAGGGGAGGGGACTTGTGAAGAAAGTCGCCCCCACATTTTTCCTCAACAGATTGAATTCTTTACTTTTCTTATAGTCTAGTTCTTAGTGCTTTAATTCAAAATTGGAATTACTGGTTACCTAACATGTTTGCATAAACAATTCCTTAATTCAGGGTGTATTAAATACACCGATTCTCTGATCAAATGAGAAAATATTTTAAAAGTGGATTACATTTCTTTCAGAGGACTTTATTGATATTTCATGGCTATGGATTTTAAAGCAATTATTAACACCATTTATTTTAATCACAATGTTTTGTGTAACAGTATCTGTAACAACAAAAGGCATCATCTACTAAGGGCATTCGGAGCGCAGTCCCAGTGTGATTCTAATAAGGTGACAGTGCAGAGAAAGCTGCTACGTGACACACACTTTCTAATGAGAAAATGAAGTTGTCCGAGCCAAAAAGTTAAGAGAAAATTTGCACCTCATGTTTTCTTATTTTAGCTCAACCAGACCAGTGATGAGCATGAAGAGACACAGTAGCTTGTAAACAAGACAATAGGTGGCATATCTGCATTTCAAATTAGACAAAAAAAATGTTTCCCATGACCTAGCCTGTGCACGTTCTCCCCTTGTTGAAGAAACAAAGGTCTAGGGAAGTAAAATGCTGAATTCCTGGTCACAAGGCTGCTCTAGAACGGGCATCCCCCAATTCCGTTCCCTCCTTTCAGTGGGAGAACAGAGCCTGAGACCAATCAGAGAAGGATTTGAACATGAGCTGTGAGGCCTTAGACTCAGGTTGTCTACCTTCTCTGGGCCACATTTCCCTCCTCAGTGATGAAGGGTGGAAATAGCGGTTTCTGTAGTTTAAGTTTAACGTGATAATTAGAAATGCACATGAAATCCCTAATTCGGGGCCTGATGCACCTCACGCCCCTCAGAGGCGGCAGCCATGACAGGTGTGATGGAAACTTGATTAGAGGAAAAGAAAGTCCTGCCTGTCTGTTTGGCTTTTTGCTTCGCTGCTTAATTTTAAACCATTAATTAAGGTCAGCCATTTTCCAGACTCATCTGACAGATAAGCAGACTAAATAATCAAAGTTACCATTCGCTTTCTAATCTCTATCTCCATGATGTTGATTTAGCCTGAATAATTTTTGTCGGAGAATAGAGAACAAAACACAAGACTGAGTTAGGAAAAAACAGGCGATGGGAGGCAAATTTTTGGATTGGGTGGTCAAAAACTATTGTTAATTAGGAGAAAAATGAGGCAATATTCACACTCTCAAAACTCGCTCACACTGTATTGTTTTTCTCTCAGGTAAATTTATGATTTTATATAAAGTGCCTTGAATAGCAACTCTGTATTGAGGCAATTTTTACATTCAATAGGAAAATGCATTATCCATCACTTGATGGCTATTGTAATAATATGTAATTAATACGCAACATAAGTCATTCTACCAGAGCTGGCGTTGTCTGCACAAGGGTCAAGTGTGAGGGGAAAGAAAAGAGAAAAGGAAGTCTTGGCTATACAGTTGTGCCAAACTTCGAAGTTCCACCTCAGAGAGCTTTAGAAGTAGAAGTAGCCATGGAAATATCATAACAAACAACTCTTATGGTTGTTTCCACTTATGAATAGTGGTTTAAATGATCTGTTAAAAATTTACTAATCAATTTCCATATGAATTTTGTTAAAATTGGTATTGCTCACTTTGGAGGCCACCGTGTATCTCCCTATTTTAAATGTTATTAGTATGTTGTAAGCTGGGAAACTTAAAATCATTTTGTGTTCCTGTTAAATTTTCCAATTTCACTTAAAACAATACCATTTTTCCTCCATTTTATCATATACTATATTTATGCTAATAAAATTTCTCATAATTTGATAGCAATAAAGGTGTTGAAAATGATATCAAAAGTTGATTTTTCTATCAGGTAACATTCCAAAATTGTTGGGCCCTTTCCCTGTCAACCATTATATATGTTTTGTCTATTATGTATCTATTTATTTATAAATTGAATTCATTTAAAAATATGTTTAAATTCTAATATGTTTTTAATAATAAATCTAAGTTGGCATGTCCCCAAACTTTCCCACATCCCTAAGAGTAACAATACATTATGATTGTCCAGTTACCAGGTTTTTAAAAGTAAAAGTATGACTCATTCAAATATTAAATTAATGTACATCAAAAATCTGCTAGTTTGCTCATTCTTGAGTTAGCCAACTAGTAAACTATAGAGTGTTTCCAAGAGCATTTGAAACACATTATGAAGTTGAGTCCCTCAGCATGAGGTTGCCAGGTTAGTGCAGCTCTGGTTACAGGACAGTGAGACCATAAGCTTTGGAAACATCTTCTCTACCAAGGTAACATGTTACTTCACAGGATCCAGACTCTTCATTAAATAAAATTAGCCAAATCCAAACAGGTGCACTCGTGTAGAAAATTAAATAATCCTTGTTTAAAACTGGATGCTATCCATCTTTTCACCTTTTTCCTAGTTTTAATTTTCTTTAATGCAGTTTGCATAAATCCTTTTATAATTCTATTATATTTTCTCCCATTGTGTATTACTTTGCTATAGCTCCCCTAACAACGTTATACAAACTCAGGAACTCACAATTCCACAAATGTATTATCTTACACTTTTATAGGTGGAAAGTATGGTATGAGTTTCACCAAATTAAAATTAAAATGTCCCCAGGCTTCCTCGGTTTCTGGGGGCCCTCTGGGACAACCACATTTGGTGTCTTGGCAGAATTGAATTCATGGTGGTTGGAGGAATAAGGCCTCCATTTCCCTATTGGTTGTCAGCTGAGGGCCATACCAACTTCTAGAAGCTGTCCCAGTCCTTGGCTAGAGGACTCCTGTCTTCCTTTTCAAGTCCAGAAACAAAAGGATCAAGTCCTTCTCAGGTTGCTTCCTTTTGATCCACTTTTCTGCCTTCCTGCCCTCCCTGCCCAGTACTCACGTGATTAGGTGGAGCCCACCAGGGTCATCTGGGGTGGTCTCCCGGCTCGAGGGCTGCACCCTGATTCCTGTCTGCAAAGTCCTTTGATATTTCTATTTGTATATGAGCATGATTGGAATTGTTTTCTGCACTTATTTTTTATATATTTCACTGAGAGATATAACATTGATTCGTATGCATTGATCTGGTAACCCAAGAACCTCCCAAACTCATTTTACTTCTAGCAGATTTTTTTTGCAGATTCTTTGAGACTCTCTACAGAGGGGATCATTTGCTTTTTAAATAAGGACAGTTTTACTTCTTTATTTCAAATATGGATGCATTTAATCAATCAGTTGATTGATTAATTGCTTCATTTATTTATTTGCTGCCTTTTTGAACTTGCTAGAAAAGCCAATTTAACTATGAATCAATATAGTGAACTTAATATCCTTGCTTGCAACTGATCTTAGCAGAACATTTTCAGTCTTGCAACATTAAATATGATGTTGTCTGTATCATTTTCATATATTCCCTTTGTCAGTTTGAGGAAGTTGCCTTCTATTTCTAGTTTTTGATAGTTTTTAAAATCATGACTAAGTCTTATGTTTTGTCAAATTCTTTTCCTGAATCAATTGAGAGGATCATGTGAGTTTTTTTGTCTTTTATGACTTTAATATGATGGATATATTACATTAAACTAGTGTTTGGATGTCAGGCTCACCTCGCATTTCTGGAATGAATCCCACCTAGTCATAGAGCACGATCCTTTCTATATTTTGTGGGGTTGGCCTTATTAATATTTTGTTAGGATTTTTTACAGTATATAATAGTGGATTTTGGTCTGTAGTTTTATTCTCTTGTGAGGTCTTGGGGTTTGGTATCAGGGCAATAGTAGTCATAGAATGGAAATGGTTCCTCCCTCTGCTATATTCTGAAACATAATACTAAGTGATGAACTGGTATTATTTTCCCCGTAGATATTTGACAGAATTCATCACTGAGGCCACTGGGCCTACATTTTTCCTTGTGGGACAATTTCTGATTCCTAATTCAATTTCTGTATTTCTCAAAATTGTATTCAGATTTTCATTTCTTCTTGACCTGGTTTTGTGTCTTTTTAGGTATTGGTTCATTTTCTCCAAGTTTCTAATTTGTTTCAATAAAGGTGTTCACAATAGTCTATTCTGTTTCCTTTGGTTTCAGAAAAGCTTCCATCTCTGCCATTGTGTTTGTGTACAGGCAAAGATACCCACTCAGAGCTGAAGTCATTGTCAAGTCCTCTCTGGTGGTCACTGTTTTTAATGCCTTTCACATGCCTCTTCAACCTTTGGATCAGCAGGAATTGTGTGGCTGGTTTGAATCCTCTCCGGGGTCCACTGTGCGGCAAGAGCCTCGCATGTTGCTGGTGACAGAGTGTCAGAGGCAAACTGGAGTCTGTGGTCCAAATCCAGCTTCCACTGGTTTCTGTATGACCTGTGCACCATAGACCATTTCTACATTTTTTAAGTGATGCAGAGAAAAAGAGAAGAAAGACAGAGGGGAGGAGGAGGACAGAGGAAAAAGAGAAGCAGGTTCTGTATGTGGCCAAGGAAACACAAAAGATTTACTGTCTAACCTCTTCAGACAAAGATTGCCTTTCCCACAATAGAGGTGTCGGCCCTCCCAAATCAGTCCACAGCATGGTTGGCTGTGGGTGTCACCCCATGCCTCAAATCTGGGGGACCCCTTTTAATCACAGCAGAAAACCTGCCAGTCCTCACAGCTGCCGCCCTCCCTGGAAGAAATGGAAGTGGTCCCAGGCCAGAATGACATCGGTTCCCACCATTCTTAGCAGGAGTTCAGCAGTTTTTAATGCATTGATGTCTGTCAAATATTTGTAAGACTTTGGTCCATTTCCAGAGAACAGCAAAGGATGTTTTCAGGTCAATTTTGTTAGCTTTCTAGTTGCTTCTTTTGGAGAAGATGTCCTGATAACACTTAACCAGCATCAAAAAAGCCAAATTCCCTGTATAGTTTTTTTTTTTAAACAAAACTAAACACAATACTAAAAATAAAAATAAAATAAAATACTCATTTATCATGACAATACTTCCTTTGCTAAATATTTATTAGCCAGAAAAATTGGGGAAACAGAAATTTAGGAAGTTTAGAGCTTACACAGCAAGAACGTTGCGACTTTCTTCTCAGGATTTTATAAAGGACACCAGAGAGCAAAACTGCCTGGTGCCGACAAGAGTAGCAGTACACTATCCCAAGTATAGACAGAACATTCAATTGACAGATTGAAACTGGAGACTAAGTAATTGGTGGCAAGTTTTCCAAAGAATCATGTTTCTTCTAAATGTAAGATCTGCAGCCGAAGCACCTTTTCTGGTAGGACATAAATAAGTCAACCACTGCTGCGGAGTCCTTCTTTAGCACCGTGGTTACAAAGATGAATAAAGCCCCAATACGGTTCATTTATCTGTCCTGTCACCGTAACTAAACTTCCTCAATGACAATAGTACTGCCAATCTCTTCTGGCATCTTACCTAAGAGCCAGGAAGCCCACAAATGGAAGATCTATGGATTTAGTAAGCATGCAAAGCGTGGGCTTGATCTCGGGAGCTCGATCGCTCGGTTTTTGCCCGATGCATTTTGTAAACTGGTTTTAAATCACATTACCTTGTGTGTGATTCTGTTACAGTAAGCGGCCCTGTGGATTTCTTTTGGCAAATAAATAAATAAATAAATTATCTGCTAAAAATAGCCTCTTCTATTTTCACAAAATAATCTTTTCCTTGCCTCTTCCCACCTCATGTTCCTTCACACAGCCTCACATGACTTTTTCTCTTAGAATCTAGAATATTAATGTTCGTCTGTAAGGAAAGAAATTGAACCAACCTATAGAACTGAAGTGCCTTGAGAAATTACCGAAATGATGTCCTCTGTCATTGTGTCAGGGGTAGTTGAGAGAGTGTGAAGAGAGGGGGCCTGGGCTCACAGTGCCTGAGGCAGATCAGGGTGCTGGAGAGTGAGCCCCGACAATGAACGCCCGAGGATGAAGACACTGCATTTCCAACAGAGAATTACCAGCAGGCATCCAAACTCAGGCCGCACAGCACTGTGGTTCAGAAAGCTGGAAGACAGCATCGCCTCTGCTGCAATTTTGCCTCATTAGTTTTTTCTACAAATTTACACTCAGCTCTATGATGTTCAGTTTAATCTCTTTAAACATAGAGTTTACTCCCAGCAGATTTTTTTCTTTCAATAGACCTGTCAATAAAATTCTTAGCATTTGATATGCTCAGTATCAGATACAACTTAATTATGTCTATGAACTTCTCTTAAACTTCTGATTTTGCGTTCTTCTTTGTTCGAGAATTGAAGAGAGCTCTTAGGAAAATGGAACCTCTTTCCAGACCCAATCAAATCTTCATATCAATCAAGAAATTAGACAGTGATTTTAACAGATTTCCCAATTATGAATACAAGCACTTTATTAGAACAATTCCCTTCTGCTACCTCCCACCCTATAGAAATTCTCCCCAGGAGGATATTTAATATTCAATAAAAAACGAGCAAACAATTTTACTATTACTCATGTAGCAATCATTTCTTGAAACAAGCAAAACTAAAAATTAAAAAGTAACTTATCTTCTCACCTAAAACAATAGATATAAAGTATCCAGGGAAAACTTTTGTATAAAGTAAAATAAAGCAATAATATTTTGATGGGGTGGGAAAGAAGTTTTTTATTTTCAAGAAGGACTTAGTATAACTCAGTAAGTTTCCAGTTATTTCAGCTCACAGAAATGATGCCTACTTCCTGCTGAAACAAATTTCATTTGCTTTTTGTAAATCTCCTAGTATAAAATTGGTGGTAGGGGGCAGGGGAAGCTGGTATAAAACAAGCTTCAAATCTGGGATGTATTTTTATGTGATTTTGAAAACTTAAAAAGCAAAGAAAAAATTTACAAATCTAAATTTTATAGACTTTTAATCTATTATGAGTTTCTGATGAAAATAAGTGTTCATTTTTTAATATTTTATTAATTTAAAAATTTGATATGATCATTGTATACATGATTTCCTGCCTTAAAATGACTTGGTAAAATAATTTTATAACTGAGGAAGACTAATATGTTACAATGAAATGTTTGAAGAAACGTTTTAGTAAACTACGAACATCTCAGCAAAATAAATAAAATTTTCCGAACATGACTTTATTCAGGGACAACTAAGAAGCCTTCAGTGTAGAAACTAGCATTTGTCAAATAGGTTTGTAATAAGAGAAATTTAAGACACAATTAAAATACATACACATTTTAAAAGCACAGTTATATTCACACGTTAGTTTCCGAGAGAGACTCTTTCCCTCCTTGTATCCCAGACGAGATCAACCGCCTAGTCTCTAGCGTGGACACGTGCCCCGCATCACCCGCCCCCCCCCCCCCCCCTCCGCCACCACCGCAGTCATTCGCACAGGCCTCTTCCCAGCCAAGAGGGCAGGGCAGCCGCTGCCTTCACAGCAGAACTCAGTGCTGCCCCCAATAGGAATGTTAACGCCAAAAGCACGAGCCTTCTCCCACGCTTTTCTCTGACATTCCGACCCTCTCCTGCACCAGGTGCTTCTTGCTGGGAGCCCAGGTGAAAATCCACCCAATTCTAAGTTAACCTTTTATCTTTTTTTGTGTGACCACTGGCTATCTTGCCATCAACTAAATACTGTAAATGTATGCCAACTGCTAACACTTTTCTTCAATTGAACTCAGTCTGAATCATTATACGTACGTGGTTGGACAAAAGTTGGTTTATAGCTGTGAGTACATGAAACAGAGTTTATTTTGTATTATAATTTATTAATTATTGTATTGTTTATTAGTAGGATGACTACAAACCTACCTTTTCCAGCCTTGTAATTTATTTACTGTAAATGATTCCAAGATCTATATGTAACATCAGATTTTCACTTTCTTCTTTTTTTCACTGTGAGCTGTTGGAGTTGTTATGTTACCATGTTGAATCACACTTCTCAGAAAGCAGCTTCATTCAGGTGAGACATTGCAGAAACCAGCTTTGTGGGCATCTTTTTCTGGCTCTGCCAAAGGATTACACATCTTTGGGCAAGATATGTAAACATTCTCCTCAAGATTCTTCAGCTGAAAATTGGGATACAATTCAACACAAACATAAAACATAAGCTATGAGAGGTCCAGTCAAAAAATATACGTGTAAATGAGAGTTGAGTACATATTATAACAGAAACTGTCCTTTAAGATTTAACTTGATTCATGATTCTGGGAGCACATAACCTATGTTTATGATTTGTCTTTTAATTTTAGAACATACCCATTTTATAACATTTCCATGGAGTTCTTAATTTGAATAAGTCCCCTCTCGTTCTCTGGGGCAGTCACTATTTAACCATTTAACATATTCGATATTCATTTAAAATATTAAAATGTGTGCCAATGGGGCAGGAAGGGGGTGGGTTCCATCAAGGCAATTTCCATTGGTGCAGGAATAGCGTTGGACCTGGGTCAGTCCAGTCCTCAGGAGCAAGGACACCACTGTCAACTTGGCCTTGATTAAGAAGTGTGTGTTTCCACAGGATTCTAGCAAGCGCAGAAGTTGCAGACAGGCAGACAGACAGACATTCTGGGGCTCTGTGTGAAGAAAACACAGTTAAGGATTTTATAATGCACCCACATGGTTTCATGTTGGAGTAAATTCATAAAGGTAATTATTGGAAAAGCAACTGTTTCCAAATCATTGCTGACCTTGTATCAGTTTGGCCACGTCAGAGAAAGAGAATGTCACCACACTGGAGTGGCAGCGGGCCACTGTGAAGGGGAAAGGGTTCCCGGGGCCACTGGAGAAACTCAGATCCCGGGGCGGGGCGTGGAGAGGGGAAGTGGGAAGTGGCTGTTGACCTTCTGTGATGAGACCCAGTCTGCATCTACGTGGCCTCTAGTGAAACCTCTCTTCAGTAAGAGCCACACACTCGGTGGTCTGATGGCAGATCTTGAGACTACGTTCAAGTTTATGAGCACCACTGACAGCTTCGTGTCTGCCGCGGGTCTCCACCAAGCCTAAACTTGGGCAGCAAGGCACATGCAGACTCCCTGAAATGAAACAATTTAACCTCATAAACAGTATGTGAAGAAAACAGAACTTTAAAGAAGGATTTGTTTTCTCTTTTAATACTGTCTTTTGGTTTCCAAGTGTAGTTTTTTCTTCACTTGTGTTTATTGATTGGTCTATTTCCTTCGTGTTGACAGTTGGTGCAGACACGTTCCTGAGTCTTCTGCAATCAATGGCATATCTCGGTGGGAAAGTGCCTGTAGAACAGGTTCGTCATGTGACCAGCACTGCCACCTACTGGTATTTATCTCAAAGTGCAGCTCAGGTTAGTACAGACCTTGTGATTTCATGGAGATTGGCCTGGGACTAATCTCCAGTACAGACCATTTAAGAATGAATAAGAGCTTTGGAGATTCTTCAGTTATTCATTCGATTCCTTAATTTCCACAGGTACACAAAGGGAAGAGAGGGTTTTGCATTAGCAAGATACACAGTATACATTTATTAAAATAAATGTGCACCTCTTACCCAGAATTAGACTGTCTATTCATTTAAAAAGATGTATTCAGGACATTAAACTCTGTGCTGTATAAGGACTTGAAGAATATTTTGATCCTATCCTTTAGTAATTCATAACTATAGAAAATATACCGTATTCAGGCAGATGTGTTGGATAAACTCACATCTAGAGTAACCCTAAGCAGAAGTAGTATTTCATTTTAAAGTTTCAGTTATATATTTGAATCCAGCCTCAAAGAAGAAGTTACAGAAGAGCACCCATCTCCATGCCAAAGCTCGAGTGAGCAGGAGATCTTCGCTGGATGCCCAAATCAAACAGGGACAACTGGGCTAATAAGTTCATAGCAAATGCGACGTGAGTGGCAGAATTGTTTAATGGAAAGAACTTCGTATAGGAAAAAATACTACAAACAACAGGACTTCTTAGTAAAGGAAGATGACCAGCTCTATCTCTTCCGACCCTGACTTGAAAAACAGTACAGTTGTTGACTATTAGCAAAGAAGCAACATGAGTTCAAATATTAATATTTTTTACTCAAAATTTGTAATTTTTTTTAGATCATTTCACACCCAGGTGGTAAAAGGCAGCTTTGCAGTGGATGGGAACTAAAAAGCAGCTTTGCAGTGGATGGGAACCAAAAACCAGCTTTGGAGTGGATGGGTGCATTTGTATCAGTTTAATATAATTCTAGAAATTTCACTTCCGCATCTACTGCAGAACGTGCTTCTAATCACCAAGAAAGCATACTTCAACTTGACTCATTGAAGTATTATGTTCTGTCACTGAAGCTACTGGTCTCATTAGCTCTACCGAAAGGTAGACCTTTTACAATAAAAAAAACACATTTTTTCATACTTGATTTGCAAATTACATAAAAACAAGTTCTGGAGATCAAATTAACAGGTTTCAGCCCTGTACTAAAACCCTTTGATATCTATTTTTGCTTTAAAATCATGTTATATTACTATTAATGATCCCAGCAGGGGACTTAATCATAAAACAAAACATATTAAAGGATTATTTACAATGTATTTTGTGTCTAGCATATTTCTAAGAAACGAGAATGCTACTTCTCGGGATTTAACTACGAACTCAATAAATACCCACGCATTTGGCTTACTCTCCGTTCTAATACAAGGTTAGGAAAACACTGATGATTTCACAATGGCTGCATTGAAATATCTCTGTCTTTCAATGCCCCTTTCTCACGCTCTCTCTCTGTCTCTCATTTATCTATGATCTCTCATGCTGCTTGAAAACACCACAAAAATAACTTTTGCTCAAGCAAAGCCCAGCTTATTGCTTATGGTGACTAAAAGCTTTACTAATTTGACAGAATCTTAGTAACTTCTTGGAAGGGGGTCAGCAGAGATAAAATATTTATAAGGACTTTGAAATGATTATTTTAAGGTGGGCCTTTCAAGGCTCTGTTGGGACAATAGAGTTCCTGATGTAATAACTCCAGGTCAGTGGACACCTGGCGGTGAGGGTTTGGGGGTGTTACCCATCTTCGAAAATGATAGTCTTATAATGCTAATTAATGGAAGTTGAACAGTCTTATGTTGTTTAAATCATTTGGGGGAGCATTTTCCAAGCAAACAATAAAAATATTTGTAATGCTTACTTTTTTGAGGGCAAGAGTTTCTAGAAAAAGCAAAACCATGTTAGTGAAGACAGAGCAAT
This sequence comes from Artibeus jamaicensis, assembly GCF_021234435.1. Taxonomy (NCBI): domain Eukaryota; kingdom Metazoa; phylum Chordata; class Mammalia; order Chiroptera; family Phyllostomidae; genus Artibeus; species Artibeus jamaicensis. The sequence continues at coordinate 20,429,596 of NW_026522056.1, forward strand.
AGTCAAGTCAGAACAGTAAGTTACGTGACTATGTTATATGTCTCGTGTACAACAGGGTAGCATAAAAGCCATAAACTTTTAGGAAAATATTTTTTGTTTGGAAAATGTTTTTGAAGCAAACAGTCATCCTTTTGAATAATGACCTTGAATTAGCTGAAGTGTCCTAAACTATTGCTATGTACTTTAGAGTAAAATATAATGATAGTATGTACTATAAAATTGTAACATCGTAGGAAGGAAATTACTTGGGTCAGTTGACAAAGTGGTATTAAAGTATGCCCACATTACATAAAAACAAATGAAGTGTAGCGTAATTGTTTTCTAGAATAAATAAGTTGATTTGCATCCCACAAAGGAAAAGTGGAGAGAGGCTAGGACTAAAAATACTGAAAATATTTATGAGTGATATAGATTTGTAAGATGAAATAACAAGTCAAATTTAGAAACTCTGATTTTGAAGGAAAGAGCTCCAAATCGGCAGCTGCAATTTTTGTTTTATTGCTATATAATAAGTGGTTGGATTCTAAGAAATATTTTAGGAGCTTTGAAAGACTATTTCTTTACGTAAATTAAAATCCAGAAAATTATTCATTAATAGTCAGTCTGGTTGATTTGGATATCAGATGGGAGCACCTTTTAAAAAACACATAATAGACAACTGAAGAAAGGCTAGCAGTTTGCTGGGAGGGCAAGGAGCAAGGTGGCAGGAAGTGTCAAAAGTGAAATAAGCAAATGAGAAAGCAGAGGCATTCAAGTCACTAGGCTCAGTCATTGCTACTTAAAGAAATAAAACACAATGTCCAAAATAGCAGGTAAAAATTTGAAAGTAAATGCAAAATTGTCATCATCTCAAAAAAGTGGAATTCATTTTTGTAAGTAAAAAGAGCCTTTATATTTACATAATGATTAGTTCTCCTATGAAAGAAAGGAACAAAATAAAATTTTCTTTGATGGTTGGGAGTACTTTTTTCCTCTCGAAAGCGACATGTCAGCCACACCAATGTCTTTAACCAGGAACCTGGCATTGGACACTATACGATCTACAAGGTCATGTGTGATATATATTGAAAACTAAGCCTGTGGGGAAGTTTTCAAATATCATATTACAAGAAATAACTCACAAAAAAGCAGGGTCTGGGATTTCAAGCTGCAGAAAACTTATAATACAAAATGAGAAGTTACTTGTGTTTGCTGTAAACTCTTTTATTTTATGGACCTCCTGTGCAATGTCCTTTCCAATGGCTACCAAGACCACTTCCTGGTAGAACTGTCTCACCCTATATCACTTCCGCACACTTTGATGCTGCCAAGAAAACCTTCTCTCTGTAGCCTCATAATAAGCTGCAAAACTCTGAGTGTCATGTAAATATTTCAGATCTCTAGGCAGAAATTTATAATTCTAAAAACCGACATTACCTAGCTCTACCTGAAGTAATGCATTTACTTTTTACATTGGTTTTGTGCCCAAGCAAGGGAGCTCCTTGATAGATCCAATGTCTCATATGTAAAAAGCTCATTTGCAAACTAGCAAGGTATTATTAAGTATATATTTACGTTTCTCACTGTACCAGTACTTTAAGTAGAAGGTTCCCACAAATCTAGATCACATCAAGGCGTTTTAAGGAAGTATTTTAGTGCCACGGTTAAAGTCAGTGGTATACCACAGAATGATGGGAGTCTCTGTGGGAGCCCACCTCTCAGCAGAGGGAGTTTTGCAAATTCTGGAAATAAACGGATGACTTTGCTGGCATTATTAGCCATTTGCATCACACAAAGAAGGAACTTCTTTTCTTCCTCAGGGAATATGACTTCCTCAGGGAGAAGAATCAGCAACACTGGAACTCCTTTTCACCAGAATTATCTATGAAAAACATGTTTATTTCTGCCTTTGAACTCACAACTCATTAGAATTATATATCATCAGAGTCGCCCCTAAATTGAAGAGTAGACAAATTTCAAAGATTTGTTTTGCCAAAATAAATGCTCAGTGTTGAGTGCAACATCAACAGCTTCAAAGTCTCCCTGTTCATCCTCAGTTATTTCACAGAGTTTAGCTCCGAGCACAGCAGAAGCCTCAGACCGGGTTTGCTGGCAGGTTAATTTTGTAGCAGGAGCTGCTCTATGACAGGAGAGCGGAGATGTTATTTAGCCCAGGGGGTCACAGGTAGAAGCAGGACACCCAGGAATGCGGTCTCAGAACCCGCGGGGAGTCAGGTTCTCAACAAGCCCAGAGACAGGCAGAGAGGCGAGGTGGGACAGAGGAGCACGCATTGGCTTGAATCTTAGAATGCATTCAACAAGAGTGCATAACATTCTCAGGGAAAAAGCAACAAAATCCCCACATCTCTTTTTTCTTTGTGGTCAGAAATCCTTCCTCTTCAGAACCCAATGGGGATGTGTTCACACTGGAAGACTGGGCACCACTTTACAAATAGCTAATTATTACCACTTCCTTTGCTGCTCATTGCACTAACATTAGTCATTATAAATACTTTTGGTGTGACATTATTTCCTCTTCTTTGATCTCCAAAGAAAACCCCAAGAGATCTGCCATTTGCCAAGCAAACTAGCGAAGGGGATGGGTTTACTTTTCCCTCTTTCTGATGGTTAGTGACTTTAAATGAAGACTCATCAAGTCTATGAAGAATTAAGTAGGCATGGTTAAAGTTTGACTGAACTGCATTAAACCTCGATTTATGCCCTGATATTAGCCAAATCAAATCATCATTTCCATTCAGATTCAAGTTATGCCAAATGACAATAACATAAACATAATTTAAAATTTCTTTCAGTATCTGGTATATAAAATATTTCTTATGTTCAATAATATTCACAACCTTGTTTAGGTGGTCATGTACATTACTTTTCATGTTACATTTTAATTCAGTTCATTTTCTCCTCCTTTCACTCCGTATCTTGTTCTTGTAATAATAGGACAAGTTCAACCCATTGAAACTAGCTCATGGTGTTAGGCACTTTAAGGGATCTTAGTCTGAGAGTTAAAAAAAAAAACAAATTTAGAGTCCTTAAATAGTTTTATATCATGGTCCATTTACTTAAATTAGCTCAATTTTAAACAAAATGTTGAAGTTCATACCCCCTTATTCTTGAAAAAGAGGATGCTTTTATTGTTTCTTACACAGATATCAGAAGTTTCATGATACTTTCATGATAAAAGATACTTTTAGTACAATTTTATTGATTACTATTACCTGTCTTTTAGAACGGCCTGCTAAGGCTGGTAGCTGGTGGGGAAGGGCTGGGGGACAGGACTGAGTGGGGGAGGTGGAGGGATTGAAGAAAAAAAGAAAGAAGAGAAAAAAACTCATAGACAGGATAACTGTGGTGATTACAGGGGTGGAGGGGGTGGGGGATGTGGAGGAGGGTATGCAGGGGTGAATGATGATGGATGGAGACCTAACTTGGGGTGGTGAACACACAATACAGTGTACAGATGACATGGCGTAGAGTTGTGCACCGTAAACCTGTGTAATTTTATTAACCAGTGTCACCAAAACAAATTCAATACATTATGAACTGCTGTAAATATAGAATAAAGTTTTCTTATTTAGCTGTCACGTTAAGATACTTACTCATTCACATTATCCGTTAGGCTGGTGCTACATGTTATTGTCAATGAAAAAGTACATATTATCCTTTTTGATTTAGATTTTTTGTTGTTGTTTTATAATAGTAAACCGTTGACCAGTAGGCTGCCTGAGCAGCTCCGCTTTTTTTTCAGTTCTAAAGTTTTGGTTGCTAGTTTCAAAATTGAGAAATTTTACCCTGCTTCAATGAAGTATTTAAGCAATGACAGTATGAATTATGGACCAAAATATTGTGTATTCAGGGAAGTTAAACCACTAGACGCTGTGCCTACATATCTCTGACACCAGTGCTAATCCATAGCCATTAGTTAAAATGTGTCTCATAGCAGCACATCAGTTAGGTAGGAGTCAAACTCTGTTAAAATGTATGTGTGTGTCATTTCAATCTGTATATAATTATGCTGTTCTAAAGCTTCTCAGGCTACTTAAGTTTTTACTATTAACATAAATTCAAGTGATTATTCCTTGTGTATTCGAACCCATACCTTTCCCTGATATACTTTAAGAAACCTTTAAGTAGATCACCCTTGTTTACCTAACACCTGAGTTTTTTAATGTAATTTTTATTATGTGGTTTTTAAATGTTATTTATTTATTTATTTTGACTTATTTTTAGAGAGAAGGGAATGGAGGGAGAGAGAGGAGGAGAGGAACATTGACGTGAGAGAGAAACATCGGTCAGTTGCCTCTTGAACGGGCGACCTGGGACCAAACCCACACCCCAGACCTGCGTCCTGAGTGGGGATAGAACTGGGGAACTTTCGTTTTGCAGTAGGACACCCAACCAAGCCGCAACAGTCAGGGCTATTTTAACAAAAATTCTCTCTGCTGAGGAAAAATAGAACTAACAGAACATAACATACCATTAAATACTTATAATAAAAACACGTACACAAGCATGAACTACACACAGCTACTTGATTAACAGCAGTCACTTTTCTAGAAAAACAGCTTACTTCCGGTTTAAAGTGCACTAAAGCTACACAGGTAAGTTAGGGTCCCAAATAAATACATGAATAGAGTTTTATAATGTAATTTAATTGCCAAACTGTAGAAAGGATTTAGTAGTTCATGAGAAAAATGCAGTAATGCACTGCCACACTAATTAAATATTTCTTTTCTGAAGGGCATTCTAATTTTGCATATAAAATTCAATGGGCACAATCTACTTCCTCATGCATAAATACCAAAATTTTACTTACCAGAAATCTTAACCTTATTTACAATTTTCATATTAGTCCCTCTCTTCTAGATAGAGCAGACAGTTTGCTTTCCAAGTTCCAATAAACAATTCTAATGCTTAAATTATAATGATAATCAGAACTGTAAGAAATACTTTCTCAACGTCTTAGATAATTTTACGCTTAAAAGGCATCTTAGAAGTCACCTAGGGCAGCGACTTTCAACCTTTCCACCCCAGGGCACACATAAACTAATTAGCAAAATCATGAGCCATGCCAAAAAATCGATTATATTTTTAACAATCTGACAAAAATAGATGCAATTTCGATTCATTCATACTGGAGGATTATTGTGTCAATTATTGTCATTCTTTAAAATTTGGCAATGTAAGGGGAAAAAGGTCAGTGTCCCTAACTAAATAGTCAGGCCTTATATGTTTTAAAGATTCTTGTGGCACCCAGGTTGACAATTGTTGAGCTACTCCCACCAACATCTTTTCAAATTAATTGATGTGAGGACCCTGATATAGCGTCACCCAGTCTTGACGGGGGTGTTTCCAGTGACCGGGTCTCACAGGTCATTCACTCCATAATTATTTGTTCATTCTTTCATTTCTCATTCACTTAACTGATACTTACTGAATATCTGCTGTTTACCTGCCAATATGTTTGACACTGATTAAACAAAGTTGAATAAACGTGGAGAAACATGAACACAATTTTTAAAAAAGTTTATTTAGTTATTTTTCAAGTACTGTTTTTCTACGTCTCCCATCCCAGCCCACCCTGCCCCGTGCTCCCCACCTCCCTCCCATTTCTACCCCCCTTAGTTCTCGTCCCTGTGTCCTTCCTATTTGTTCCTGTAAATCCTTTCCCTTTTTCCCCTTAAATTCCCTCCCCTCGCCCCTCTGGTTGCTGTCCCCTTGTTCTCTATTTCAGTATCTTTGTTTTTATTTTGCTTGCTTATTTGTTTTGTTGTTTAGCTTCCTGTTAAAGGTGAGATCATATGGTATTTGTCTTTCAGCACCTGGCCTATTTCACTCAGCATAATGCTTTCCAGTTTCATCCATGTTGTTGCAAAAGGTAGTAGCTCCTTCGTTCTCTCTGCAGCATAGAATTCCATTGTGTATATGTACCACAATTTTTTGATCCATTCATTTACTGATGGGCACAATTTTTTGCTTTGCTTTGTTTTGATTAAGTGTATATATCTTCTTGCCATTTCTGTCTTTTTCTTATTATAAAAATAGTGGCTGTGAAGAATAACTCCAATAATTCTTCATCATACATATGTTTGGGGAAAAAACAAAAAGTAAAAAGAAACAAAAGTAAAAAAAAAATGTTTTCCAAGAGATAGTCCTACAAATATTTGTCTAGTCATGACATTCTATTAGTTTCTCTCTGAAAGTGTGTGCAAGAAACATACATGCACAACCTTACATTTCTAGGTTAAAAATGTTTGAATAATATTCATGTGAAACAGTTCCCGATAAAGTTATCATATTTAAAATTACCTTTTGTCTGCAAATGACTCTAATACATTTTAAAAGACCGCAATCAGGACTAAAAAGGCAGCTCTTATCTATTAGGTAACCAAAACTCAACATAGGTTTCCAGACGTAGACTGACCAAACAAGTGCTTCTGTATCCCTGTGGGTTTTGAACACCAGGAGTTCGGTTTAGACGGATGTGGTTTCAGTAGAGGGGGAGGGCAGCCAGTCACGCCACGGACTCATCATGAGCTCGTTCTGGGCCAGTAAAGTGCTATGTCTAATTCATAAGGACAAAGGATAAGCTGGGATTTTTCTTCACATTTTTAGGGCACATTTTTCTTTATCCTTTCCACATTTCATTTCATCATTTTTTTAATCTTATTATTTAGCTTATTTAATTTTTGAATCATGGGTTTTTTTCCCACTGGATGTATAGTTAACCATGCCTCCTTTACCCAAATGATTTTTAAATTTGATATCCTCTATATCTTCAAGTTATTGATTTAAAAAATGTGAACTGGGTCAGGACCATGGAAAAAGACTTCAGAATAAAACAGATAATGAAGCAATAATATTCATGTTAATATTAATTCTTCAACTTGATAAGGAACTTCACTTGCTAATGAACCTACAGCCAATCCTTTTTGTTTCACAAACCACGAGAATACCTTACTCTCCACGTGATTTAATCTTCATATTAAAGGGATATGAAGATTGATAAATCATTATTGTTATTATTTTATTTCCATTTGTCAAGTGTTACTAGATCACATCTTTGATAATCTCTTCTGGAATTTTATCAGGGATATGTCTCTATTTTATTTTCTCCTTTACTATTTATTTACAATTAGACTAATTTTATATGAAATGATTTCTATAATAAAGCACATGTTTAGATTTAGGTGTGTTTTTTATAACTGGGAGATAGAATTAGATCATCTAATCCAAACCTATTTTAAAAATGAACAAATTGAGGCAGGGAGAAATACATTTATATCAGTGTAAATCTAATTATGCATTTCATTAAGGGAGGTCCTTCCCCATTTGCCAAGGACAATCCTAATTTACTTGAGGAAGTTAACTCCCAAGTTGAAGATACCCACGGAATTTCCTGATCTGTCTTTTCATTATTACGAAGTTGAGCATATTTCATAACTGCAGCCAAGGGAGTTTATGATTGGCCCGACTCCATCTATTCCATATAACTTACGTTAATAAAAATTATCATTAGATGAGAAAGGGATAAATTAGATACCACCACTGCATTAAGTATAATATACCAAACTGTTGACCTTACATCTTTTACTGAAGGACAGACCAAAAAGAAAAAACAGACAAAGACTTTTGTGATTCAAGCTGAAGGGCAGACCCAATGTTACTAATGTTTCTGTGATGAAAACTTGTTATAGAAAATTTTATCTAGAAATAATTCGAATTTCACAGAGCCTGTTTTCAGAGGTTTCAAATGAATATTAAGTACATCACATTTTTAACAATCAAAATGAAAAACCTGTGGCAATTTATTGTTGCCTTTTTCAATTAAGTTACACTTCTGTCGGCTACAAAGACCTAGAATATTAATGTGCCCCATTAAAAAATAAAATAGAGTATGAGTAAATAAAGTAAATAAAGACACAACCCTGAGCATGTGAATTCTCTTCTTGCTCTTTGTATCTGGAGAGGGACTGACCTCGGCAAACGCCGAGCTCCATGTTGCTTAGGCCAGTTCTACTGAAGCAAAGCAGAGGCCTGAGGCTGTGCTCTGGTTTCCAGTTAATCCAGACAGTTAGTTATTCCTGGGCGCTTGGAAACTGCAAGCTCCTTCTATGCTTTGATTACACGAAAATGGTTTGAAAAAGTGTAATGTGTTTAGAGCAGAGAGTAGCATTCTGGTTTTCAGAGAAGTAGGCTCTTGGGGCCTTGAGAGAAAGAGACTAGTACACAATGGGAACAAATAGTGATTATGGAGCTCAAGCCCTGTTCTGAACATTTTGTATGGATTAATTCATTTAACCCTTTTGGTTCACTCAGCCTCCCAGGATTGTCCTCATTTACTGATGAGGGGACTGAGACACAAAGAGCTAAAGACCTTGCCTAAAGTCACAGCAGGTGGCAGAGCTGGGTATAAACCCAGATAATTAGACAAGTCCATAGTCAACTTTCTTAACCAATGTACAATAGTAGACGAGACGTCTAGTATAGAGGGTAACGCGAAAATTAGGTACACAGTTGTGAGTGCATGAAACAGATTTTACTCTTGTATTGTTATTATTTCACTATTATATTATTTTCCATGTGAACAACTATATATTTTATACAGTGAACATTTCTTTTTCTCCCACGTTATCTCCTACTTTTGCTGAGGGTACTTTAAAAAATATATATATATACAGAAATTTATATTTTAGGTTGCCGAGTTTGAGAGTTTTTCTTTATTGTTTTCCCCTTTATTGCTTAAGAGGGTTTTTATATTTCTAAAAATTCCTTGTGTATTTTTTCTGATAACATAACTTTACTCAATTTGGAATATACAATATATGAGTGGTAAATTTATTTTTGTTGCACAAGAGAATAACCCAGTTTTCAAGGCCTATATTAATCGGCTTTTCCCATTCATCCTTTTCCTACTATTTTGAAAGATTATGCTATCATTCTCTAAGTGGGTTTGTACACATAGGTCTGTTCCCTTAGCTTCTTCCCTTGTGCCGATAATCTTCTCTTTTCTTATAACAAAATCATACTTAAAACAGCAACTGAGCATTAGCTGAATCACTCCTGCAACTTGATGATATGCTTGTATTTTTAAGGGCTAGCTCCTTACCTGTACCTCCCAGTTTTGTGCTTCCTCAAAAACTTCTATCAATTTTCCTCATATGTAATGTATATATTTGTGTATATTTCTTTGTCTATGTTTTCTAAATTCATTCTTCCAGATGAAGTTTAAAATTTTCTTGTCAATTTTTTTTAAAAAAACATGCTCATTTTTAAAATTGAGCCAAAGTGACCAATTCAGGGAGAACAGCCAATTCTATCATACTGAACTCTTTTAACCTGGCACAAGGCCTTGGTTCATTTGTTACACCTTTGTTTATGCTCTTGAATACAACTTTACAGTTTTCTTTCTATAGAACTCACACTTTTCTCATCAAGTTTATTCCAAACTAATTTAATATGTGTGCTACTAGTGCAATTGGGCATTTCAAACTGTCTATTGCTGATTTTTAAAAAAGTTTTGTCTGCTTTTAGTTTATATAGTAAACCAGCTGATGTCACTTATCAGTTTGTCAATTGATTTTTTGTCTTTTTGAGGAATGATTTCTTTTTTCTTTTCCAGCAATTCTATCACTTATGCATGAGTATTTATTTGGTGTTCTATTCATCAGGACTTCCACCATTGGGTTGAACAGTGACACTGGTGGAGGTATTGCTGTCTTGTTGCTGGAATATTTAATAAGAGCAGGTCTAGGACTTCCCACCAAATGCAATGCAGACCACACATCACTGTACTTGCCTGTTGTCAAGAACTTGTCCTGTACATTTTGTTTTCTAAGTAGCTTAGGTATTTGCTGGTTGGTTTGTTTATGTATATTCAGAAAAGAGAGTGAGTCTCTGCTCCAGTTTTATTGAGATGTAATTGACATATTATATTGCATTGGTTTAAGGTATGTAACATAATCATTTGATGTATGTATATTCTGCAAAACAGCACAATATAACTAACATCCTTCACCTCACATAGTTACACATGATTTTCTTGTGATGAGATCTCTTAAGATCTACTCTGTTAGCAACTTTCAAATATACAATACAGTATTGTTAACTCTAGTCACCATGCTGTACAGTACCTCCCCAGAATTATTTACCTTGTAACCAGAAGTTCATACCTTTTGACCACCTTCACCCATGTCTCTGTCCCCTTGTCTTCTGCCTCTAGCAACTATCATCTCTTCTCTGTGTCTAAGAGTTTGGGGTTTGTTTTCTTAGATTCCACATAGAAGAGATCATATAGTACCTGTCTTTCTTTTTCACTCGGGATAATGCCCTTAAGGTCCATCCGTTGTTGTAAATGGTAGGGTTTCCTTCTTTTTATGAATGAATGGCACTTCATTGTGTACATATGTGTATATCACATTCCATATCTATTCATCTGTTGCTTTCATGTCTTGGCTGTTGTGAATAACGCTGCTATGCACATAGGGGTGAAGGAATCTCTTTGAGATAGTGATATTTGTTTGCTTTGGATAGATACTTAGGAGTGGAATTTCTGCATCATATGACAGTTTTATTTTTAAATTTTTTAGGACGAATATCAATAGTGGCTGCACCAATTTACATTTCTACCTGCAGTGCACAGGTGCTCAAGAGGGTGAATTTTATTAAATAATTAACCAGCAATCAGGAATACTAGACAAAAGGGAGCTCACAGGAACCAAAAAACTACCAAGGAGGAAAACCAGCACTTTTCCATATTTCTCAACTTTTCCTAATACCCCTGAGAGAAGTGGCAGAAGTGTAAGGGGACTGTCATCGTACAACCCAAACTCCAGGCCAGTTAAAGCCAGGGCTTCTACAACTGCACCCCAACCTGAAGTTACAGAACTGCAAGCAGCTCTGAGCAGAAGAAAATATCGATTGATCTAAATTGCTCTTTGCAATCCTAAGTACTGGGTCTGATTTCTGCTTCTTATATTTGCTTAAACTAAATGGATGAACGGTTATAAATCCTGTCAGCCGAATTTCCTACCAGACCAATTTGGCAGGTGCCATAGAGATATAATTGCAGGTTTCATTTGGGCAGAAATATATTATTATCTAAGAATCAAATGTTTGCTAAATATCACTGAATTTGATAATACATTTTCTACAACTAAATATCTATGATTCCTACAACTAAATATCTATGCCAGAGGGAATTACTGTGAAAAGGCTATTTTTGTGGCTACTATCCATTCTCTCTGCCATTTTTGTAGCTCTCCATGAGACTTCCTTTTTTCATATTTGTGATATTTTGATATTCGTTTCCCTAAGAGTGATTATTGTTTAGATACAAAATGTACTTCTAGTTTTAGAAAAATGCAGTTGCACTTCCATAATCAGAACCAAAACTATCCTTAAGAAAGCAGGATTTCTAACAGCTATAGATAAATTTTCTTGGCTGTTTTAGTTAGTGCTCCTTTACAGTAAAATTTTACTTTAGTTCGGGTAAGAAGCTATGCGGTGTCCTACTGGGAAAAGAAGCTAATAAACCTAAGACTGCTAAAATTTTTCAGAAGCACATTACAGGAACAATGGAAAATTCCTTTTGCCTTTTTTGTATTTTTTATCTAAATTATATCCATAACTGCTACATATTTTACAATAGAAAGGAAATTAGTTCTTTCCCCAAAAGAATGTCCTCCTAGGAATTTCATTGTCTTTCACTAAATACCAAATGCTAATGCCCCAGGGAAGAGGCAACCAGGACAACAACAATTCTGCAAACATTTAGGACCATCTCACTCCTTTTGATACCCCTTCCCTTCATGCTGATATAAATACACCTGGAGAGACTGGTGTAGCACATGAAAATCCTATAATCCGACACAGCCTTTAAGATGAATTGGCAAAAATGTAAACCATTCCACAGGGGAGAAATTACAAATGGTGAATACATACTTTGTAGTAATAAAAGAGATTCGACTTTAAAAGCTAGATGTTATTTCATATCTACCAATTTGCATTTAGACTAATGTTGTACTATCCAATTCTAGTAAAACAGAAGCGCGCATCCGCCACTGGTGGTAATGAAGTTGGCGTGATGGCTTCAGAGATCAGTGACGCAGGCACGCGGCAGAGATGCTGCAGGTCATCCGGACCAGCACGGTGAAGGGAACATCACATAAAGCCAGTCAGACGAACTCTTGGGGTCCCAGTGCACCTGCAAGTTACGCTTACACTACACGGTAGTCTCTGTGCGAAATAGCATCACGTCTAAAAAAAAAGGCGATATGCACACCTTACCAAAATGAGGGCAAAGTGAGCAAATGCTGTTGGAAAAATGGTGCTGATGCAGTAGTTTGGCTTGGGGTCACCACAGACCTACTATCTGTAAAAAAACCAAAACCAAAAACAAAAAATTGCAGTACCTGGGAAGCAAAATTAAATATGTCAAGAGCAAAACTGATGCACACCTGCAGCCCAGAAAATGTACTCATGGGTATCAATTTTAAGTAACTCAAACTATGGAAAATTTATTATATAAACTTACATTCATTTCAGGATCACTGATGAAGATGAAACAATGAAGAAAAATACAGTGTTCACAGAAGGGTTTAATTAAGTGAATTACGGTACCCATGTAAAATCTTAAGCAGTCATAACCAATCTTATTTGTGAGAATTTACCCAAAGGAGACAAACTAAAAGGATGCAAAGTCTAATTGCAAAACAATATTTATTATAGTCTAAACTGCCATATTGAAAAGGCAAGGATCGTGGGATATGAACTTAATGTCTGCTCTGGGTTAAAATGATTCTGTGGGCCTAGTTCTTCCCATTTTCTTGGATGACAATGACCTTGGGTCTCATGATTCTCCCATTCATTCTTAGACAATAAAAAGCCTTACCACTACTTAAACAAAAATGAACAAATACAAGTGACTTATAAATTTTGTTTTAGAATGAAATTTTTACTCTAGTAGGGTAAGAACAACTTTATATTTGTTGCAAATCATTATGCGTCTTCTCCCTGGTCTCAGTCCCGCAATGGAAAGGGGGAGACACGGCAGGTGTTTTTCCTTTGCACACTTACATTTCCTCTTCGTCCTGCCCACACCACCTTTCGTTTCCTAAGGGGCACCCTGTCTGACTTGACTGGTGGTGTTATGAGACAACATAGGCACTCCTTGGGCTTGATGGGGATTTAAACTGATCCAAGACCCTCCTACTCCTAAAGGTTTCTTAACTGATACTGGGAAAGCATCTCTAATGATGGGTTGCTGGTAATTTTACTAACTTCTGAGGCATCTGGCAATTCTCCTCTTTTAGAGATTTAGTTAAGATAGTCTGCACACATTCTTTGCCCAGCAGATGCAGTGACCTCTCCTCGCCAGCCCACAGCACTTTCGGTTTTTCATGTCTGTGCCAGACCAGGCAGCTGGATCCTAAGGCTGAGGACTTTTGTAGGACACTCTTGGATCCCTTCTCATGGGCTAAGGTGAAAACGCCCTCATCCTCTCTATGGAGCGTGGGGACAGGTCATACCTCAGGCAGCTCTTCCTAGAGGTCGATTTCTCTCCTTCTAGTCCCCCAAACCCTTTGGCCCCTTTGCTTACAAGCCCTTATTTTGGGACTTCAAGGATATAAAGTCTAAAGTAGTCCTATTCCAAAATTCTGTACAAAATACACTGTTTATTATAACCACAAAGCAGAAACATTCTAAATATCCAACAATAGGGAAATAGGTCAGTCATTTAGTACTTACTTGGAATATGATATAGCCATTAAAAAAATCAACAACAGCCCTGGCTGGTGTAGCTCAGTGGATTTAGCATGGGCTGCAAACCAAAGGGTTGCCAGTTCAATTCCCAGTCAGGGCACATGCCTGGGTTTCAGGCCAGGTCTCCAGTGGGGGCCACATGAGAGGCAACCACACAGTAATGTTTCTTTCCCTCTCTTTCTCCCTCCCTTCCCCTCTCTAAAAATAAATAAGTAAAATCTTTAAAACAATAACAACAAGTTGCCACGTAGGGACATGTTAGATTTAGAACCAAATCTTTGTTACTGCAAAGGTCTAGGATTCAACAGAGCCAGTTTGGTCCCCACTTTGTGTAGGACCAGGCACAGGAGTGGACACAGCCCCTGAACTCTCTGTGTGTTTGAATCCTCATCCATAAAATAAAAATCACTGCATTCCGGGACCCTCAAGTTCCCTTCCACTTCATTCATTTTGAATCTCAGATTTTGTAAAATGACACTTTGGCCTTTAGAAAGCTTTTAGCACCAGGAGTTTCACGCAAACCTTCAGCTTTCAGAATGACCAGTTCTAGACCACAGCATGGAGCATTAAGGAGCGTACGCATCACCACCGTACTTATAAACAAACGCTTGCGGAAGGGTTAGTGAGCTTGTGGCTCTGTCATGGGCACAGGAGCAAGACTACATTTGGGAGGTAGGGGGCATCGGCCCTCAGCCCCTTCCAGGACACGTCTTTCAAGCGCATGGAGATGAATGCAGCCTTGATCAAAGTGCTGTCCTTCAAGTTCTTTGTAGTGTGATTGCTACAAACTGCTCTGGTGAGAGCATTCAGAACCAGGTTTCTGTCATCTATATTTCATAATATCAATGGACTCAGAATCCTCTGTAATTCTCACTTTTATGTACATTTCAAGTAGCTACAGTGGGAGGCATATAAGGCTATTACAATTTGGAGAAAGACCTTTAAAGAACATTTATTTTTAAGTCAAAGGCATTGTTGGATTAGCTATAGAATTGCCAATGTAATTAGAGTAAATCAAAATGTTCTTGCATGAGTTTCATTTTTAGGAAATGTTAATTGCATATTGTTTTATGCTCTGTCTATATGACGAACTTTCCTAATTAGGTTATGAGTTTTGGTTTGAAGGTCCAACCTCAGGGTAATTAAAGCATGGGTAATTACCATGTTTTCTAAAACTTATACCCTGAAAGTATTGTGCCTTACCTTCTTAAAGAACATAGTTTTTTTTACCTTTTTTCTTCCTTAGAAAGAACACTGTGGAATAGTTATGGATGGGCTGCTTGGATGATAAGAAATGGGCTTCATTTTGTACAGTCATGTTCTTGCTGTACTGAGTAAGCAATATATATCAGAGAGAGAGGCCAATGGTGGTCATTTAAAAATTCTGCCTATGTCATTCAGGCCCAGCTTGGGCAACAGAAGTCCCTTCTTATGCCAAAAATGGAAGTGCCATTCAATTATAGACATATTTCTAGTAAATTCCCCAGAACATGGAGAAGTTGTAATGCTCTAGGCTTATGGTTAGATATCAGTTTTTGCAAGCAGCATCAAAAGCTTATCTTCTTAGAGAAAGAAGAAAGAGAAGGGGAGGAAAAAGAGAATGAACATGAAGCAAGTGACTATAAGATGAAAAAAAAAGATACTTAGATTCCAAGGGAAAATAACAAAGAAGGGGAGCAGGTGAGATTATGGACACTTGAGAAATCAAATGAGGTGGAAAAGACTAGGCAATGAGGTCTATAAAAGAGGTGAATTCTGTCTGGGAGGAAAAATCATTCGTCAAGATGATCAAAGGACTACAGAAAATGGGGCTTTCTTGCAAAGCCTCACACATGTTCTGTCCTCACTCAGTTCGCTTCGCATTCCCTGGGACCTAGAAAAACAAGGAAAGCCCTGCTGGAACCCTGAGACTCCCGACACCCATGCAGTGGCAAACACGAATGTTCTCCCCTCTGTTGTTCCAGTACAGCCTCCTTCTGGAGTGAGTGGGTGATGGTGCAACAAGACAGCCATTCCTACTCTCAACTTACCGTGATTCAAGACAGTTTAGCTCACTCCAGGCCCAGTTTCCTCCCTGGTAAAATGGAGATAATAAGAAATGCTTAATAATAGCCAGAATTAAATATGTTAATGTATGTAACCTCTCCTGACCACCCTAGAAGATCAGTACATTCTTCTTCACAACCTGATGACAACATTATCACTTTCAAGGTAATATTGACATTCGTCTTTCAGGCATTAGTTTCTCCTGGCTTTACCTGGCCCTCAACTCAGCCATGCTAGTAATGACCACTCTAGACCATCAAGATCCCTGGCTGCTCCACACTCTCCTTTTTACAAGGACCATACAATATTTCAGCTGCCTTTATTCCTCCATGATTTACATGTTGCTGTCACTTCGATTTCTTTCTGTTTTAAAGTCCACAACTCGTAGTTTTGGTTTTATATTTAACTATTTGTTTACGTATTCTACATATTTGCCACTCTCAGTGTTTTTGATTTATTTTTGTACCTGCAACTTTTCCACCGGAATCATTTTTCTCCTACCAGGAAAATTTTCTTCAGGGGCAAGCTGTCTGTTCTGCTTATCTGAAAATTCCTTGTTCTGTCCTCATTGTCCTTGAAGGATTTTCGCTGAATATAGATTCCTGAGTTTTCTCTCAATGCATTGAGAATATAATTCCACTGTTCTCATGCTTCCATTGTTTCTACTGAGAAATCTGTTTCTGGTTTATGTAATACTTTACATGTGATCTGTTTTGTTTTTTTTTTAATCTCTGGCTGCCTTTAACATTTCCTTCTATTTGATTACTTGATGTTCTACAGTTTCAGTAAAAAGCCTGGAGGTAAAGATTTCTTAGCCTGTTTGGGATTTCTAGTGTTTATGAACTGATGTCTTTCATTGGTTTTGGAAAATTCTCAGCCATGTTCTTCAAATATTGCCTTTTCTCCTTCCATCCTCTTAAACTATAATTCTGTCCTTTTCCTTCATTCCTTTGGTTATATTTACAAAGTAAGAAGTTGTATTTGTTGGCTCCATTTTTTATTTTTACCAAATATCACTATTTATTGCTCTATATCCTGAATTTTTCTTATCATACTGAAACTGATTTCTTCAAGTTTTTCTCTTTATTTCTACTCACTAAATCCAAATGGTTTACCCTAGTTGTCATTCTCCTCATTTTCTATGTAGAATTCTACAGTATTTACCATCTTTTTCTTTTGTCTTAAAATTTCTCCTTTTTTTCTGACATTAAAAGAAAATTAATTTGATATCATTTTGCTATCAAAAGGGAATATCTTTTCAATATTCCCTTTTCTCCTCTTCACTTCAAAACTGCAAATTATATAGATGGTTCCTACGTTTTCTTTTCCACCATATATTTTTTCTCTCTGACATCTTTTTCTCGAAGATCCCATTGCCTGCCAACTCCCTACTCGTGGCTGCCGTACCTGCACTGGGGGCCGATTGCCAGTTGGTGGCGCTGCCCACAGCACCGTGTGTTTATAACCACTGCGAGTTCGGGCTTGTCAGCACCAGGCTCCACAGGTTACCTATTTTGAAGATACACTCTGATTATGACCCCCCAATTTCTACCTCTTAACACGTTTCAGTACCATATTTTCAGTTGCTTTGGGGACATTCCCATTTGACATACATTGGAGATAAACTCAAATCTAAAGTTAGGATCATTCGCTCCACCCCCTCACCCAACTTTTCTCACCAAATTTTGTTACCCATATCAATATATCTCTTAATAACAGCACTTGCTTTTTCCTAGTCCCTCAGATATGAAATATCAGAAACATCTTAGATTTTATCCTTTTTAATTCTATGTCCTACCTATTGAAAATTTCCCATTTTTCTTCTTTGTAGAGTTTTGAATTTCTGTCCCTTTTCTCTCTATTAACATTGGCATAACGAAATCTAAACACCTTCATAAGATGTGGACTTCTAACTGATCTTCACTTTTATCTCTCCGACATGCCAGAACCACTTTCCTAACGATGTTTCCTGTTCACGAAAGCCACTGTAGCTTAGAGCGATACTTCTTACATTATCTGTGTCGACAGCCCAATTTTGATTTTGTTTTAACTTCCAATTCAGAAGCAACAGTACCTTTGTAAAATACAATAAAATAAATTGTACAAAAATTTAAAAAAGACGTACAAAATAGAGCACCATTTATTAGGTTATGTGTTTTAATACCAATAATATAATTACTTCATCACTGAGATCTTGCCATTTGTGACAACCTGGATGGACCTGGAGGGTATTATACTAAGTAAAACCACAAGCTGAATAGAGAAAGACAAATACCATAGTATTTCATGCATATGAGGAATCTAAAATAAACAAAACAAAACAAAACTAACAACCAAACGGAACGAAGCAGACTCGTAAACACAGAGGGACAAACTCATTGCTGCCAGAGGGGAGGAGGGTGGGAGCATGGGTGGGAGGGTTGGTGGGATAGGTGAAGGGGAGTAAGTGTTACAGTCTCCCAGTTATAAAGCAAATAAGTCATGAGGATATAGTGTAAAGCATAGGGGATACAGTCAATAATATTGCAGTAACTTTGTGTGGTGACAGATAATTACTAGATTCATCATGGTAATCATTTTGTAAAGTATATAAATGTCAAATCCCTGAAACTAGCATAATATTGTGTCAACTGTATTTCAATAAAAATTATTCCATCCAATTGCTGTAGCATTTCTGTGCTCTCACTCTCTTTCTGGATGGGAGCAGTCTGCCCAGAGACTGCACATTGAGTGGACTGCACTTCCATCACCTCGACACTGATTCTCTACATTGCCTATGGATAGGGATCAATAGAGGGGTTTTAAAATATGCAGATGTCCGTGCCCCTAAGCTCTAATGAACAGAATATCTGGGAGCGTTGCCAAGGTGTGGGCATTTCAAAAAGGCTGTAAAATTGATTCTGACACTCAGCCAGGGCTAAGAACTACTGGCTTATGGACAAGAGTGCACATTTTCAATTCTCTATAATCTGGCTTCCAATCTACTCTTTAAATATTGTCACAACCACTTCTTTCTTATTGCTCAAATTTCAGTCACCCAGGACATTTAGCCTTTCCAAGATATGATCTTCTTTTGCCAACCTCCCATGCCTGGTCCCCACCTTTACTTCAGTCTGGAATGTCCGCTCCAGCTTCTCTTCCTACGAACATCTAATCTGTCCACAAGTGCTCTTATACTGGAAATGACCCTTGAAAATAAGGGTCATATTTATGACCCTTCATAAATATGAAGCCATTATGGGTGATTTTGCCCTCATCTAAATGTCTTTACTACTTTGATACTTAAAACACTTATGATAGTTTATTTACATTCTGGCTGTAGTTGAATTGTAGTATAGAGGAAAAAATGTTATATTCAGGTTAACTGCATCTGAGTCTGGATTCCACATCTTCCAAAATGTATGATCTTGGATGAGCCCAGTAAGTTCTCCAAACCTGGGCATGAAAACCCCAACCTTTTTATCACAAGGTAAGTGTCTAAAAAGAGAGGAAAGAAGGAAAAAGAAAGACAAAAGAAAGAAAAACGAAGAAACCCTGGGGAGACTGAAGGCTGTCTTGATCTGATGCAGGTTCAGAAAGTGAAAAACAGTTTCCTGGGCTGGAGGGTGACTGAATGTTTTAGCGTGAGAATGAAAGAGTGGGTTTTAGGAAAGCTTTCTAAATTCTTTTTCCTTTTCAATTTTTCTCCCAGAGTGGCTCAAATTAGCAACAGTTCAGATTGTTAAGCACATAGCATGAAATTATATCCAGGCAGATCTAAAGTCCTGCTGGGGTGAGGAATTTTTTAAAGCAGTTATTGACTTAGCCTCCCTTCCTCTAGCTTCCTAATGACTAGAGATGACCCTCTACCGAGGGGGCCTCATCCCAAGGTTTAAAGCATAAAATGACCAGAGGGAGTGTCTCATAGAGTCATTGATGTCAGTGATTTGATGCCTCGGTTCTCTACACTTAATCTTATCCCCACTTTTTCCCTTAAATGTACCCGAGACTGTCACAAAATATGGCCTGGCATATAGTGTTCTATATGCATTACTTGTGTTTAAGCTAAAATGAAACACAAAGACATAGGCACTATATACTGTAAATGAAAATTATTAAAGTAGGCCAATATTTTTTAAAAAATAAATAGTAAATATAATTAAGACAATAATTGATTAGTGATCTGAAAAAACAAACAAACCCAGAACAGTAAGAGTAAAAGGGAAATACTAGATAAGAAAATGCAATACTGATACAAAGAACACAAGAAATGGAGTAAGTAGTTTTATGGGTACAACTGAAGAGCAAATAAGTGACTTTAAATATTAGATTAAGAAACTATCTGAAGGAGAGCAAATAAGAATAAAGAGGTAGAAAAAATATATTTTTAAAAAGCTAAACGATATAGAGAATAGGTATTCACCAATACCTGAATAAGTCCCGAAAAGAGGGGGAAAAAGGAAGGAGAATAGACATTTTTCAAAATTAAAAAAAGTTGAAAAACTTCAAATTGATAGGGCTTATCAGGGGCTAAATGGACAGGTAATAAAACGTTCATATTTAGATATTACAATGAAAAGGAAGAATTCAAGAGCAAAAAAAATAATTTAATCAAAAAGGTCATCCGCAAAGAAAAAAATCAGATTTGAAAACTGAAAATAAGACAGTGTAGTGTTACATCTAAAGTACTGAGAGAAAAAGAACCAAAAATTTAACTGGAGAAGTTGATGTCTAAAGATTAAAGCTTAATGAAAGTATTTCTCATATATAAAATGTCTCAGAGCTTTAACCATAAAATGGCCCCTCACTTAAAACACCCACTGAAGTGAAGCTTATGTTAAAAGCAAAATGAAAAGTAAAGAGGAACAAATATCTTAGCTAAACTTATTTTTATGTTAGGTAAGTAAAAGTAGAAATGAATAAAAAATAAAAGTAAAAGGACAACATCTCAAAACTAAAATTATCAATAATAACAGAATATTAAGAGATAAGACAAAAGAAATATGAAGAAATCATCAGTTTTTATTGTGTTAGAAGATACAAATATTTACAAATTTAGGAAATTAATGGGAATAAAACAGAGAAAGTATGAGTCTTAAGATCAAGAAAACACTCAAAATAATAAAAATAGAGTATGTAACTGATAAACCACTTGGAGAAATTTTATTCTAGTCAAAGAAAGGAAAGAGCAGAGAAGGTATAAAGAGAGAAGAATAAATAAAAATACAGGATGATAGAAATAAGTCTTAATGTTACAATAATTGCGAGTTACATTTAAATTGAAGATGTGAATTGAGATAGCAGGAATGAGATCTAATTTTATAGTGATTATATCAATTAAAACTCAGAGTAAACTTACTAATTAAAAGACCAAGACCCCCAATTAGATGAAGAAATATGTTATCTGAAAGAGACCAAGTGAAAAAAATACTCAGAAAAACTAAAAATCAAAATATGGGAAATATATATATACTAAGCAAATACAAGTCAAAGAACACTCAGCATTTTCTTATACAATTCACACAGGGCTAAATAGACAAGAGTCAACAAAACTCAACTAGATCACAAAGCAAACATGGGGGAGATGTGATAGACTTTGGCAACAACCTTGGAGAGCTACAAAAATAAAGATAGAGTGGTAAATAGGCCCCAAAAAAGGGATAGAAAGAGGAAGGGAGGAAGGAGGAAAAAAAATAAAGAAAATAATAGGTCACAGTCAAGGATAAAATATAGTAAAATAAATAAAAGGCAAAAAAACCCTGGGTTTTTCTAATACAATTATGTGTTCTCCTTTGCCTAGGAAATAGAGCTTCAGATGACAACCGTATCATCTTGCCTGTAGTCCTAAATATTTGCATTTTTATTATTTCATCAACAGGCACACCTAAGATAACAGAAGACTCCATTCCAAGTAAAACAAAACCAAAATTCTTTTGATTCGATAGCCAAAACTGTTAACGCTTGGCTTCCTCCCCAGGAACCACTGTGGGACAGAAAAGCGAACCTCTGCTCAGTGTAACCTTTCTCCTCCCTCTTCTGGAAGTTCCAAAATAGACATTCTGTAGGACTGGACAGTGCTCTCACCAGGACCGATGCCTGGTTGTGTGATGGCCTGGGCAGCTGACAGCCAGAGAGGAGAAAGTTCGTAACATTTTTATTTTCTGAGATAAAACAGAGGAAAACAGATGTAAAGATCGACTCTACAAAGGTTCCCTTCCAAGAAAGAGATTTATAGAGTACAGCTGATCTTTCCTCATTCTTAGAAATCCCCTTTTGAATGCTGAAGGCAGAAGCTCATTCTACAATGAAACTGGAAAGGTTAGTAGAGGCAATTTACTCACATAGGGTCAGAAACATTATTCCTTATCATTTTGTCATTATTTTAGCATTAATTTTTAATATTTTTTATTTAGTAAGTAGAGAAGAGGCGAATATCGATTTCTTGTTGCCTTTTGCTACTAACTTCATGGAAGATATAAAAGACCCTACCTTGATCTGCCTCTATTTCAATTGCCTCTATGAACTGAATTTTCTTCCTTCAAGAGTTCATAAGTGTTTTCCAAGTAGAAGCATTGGAATCATTATTTTTATTACTGGGGAGGTTTGATAGTTAGATTCCTACTTAAAATTGTATAAGACAATTCACTTGCTCTTTCTACATAAAAACCTGAAAGTAAATTTAATCTCTCATGATTTTAACTTTTTAATAGGGAGATGTTTCAGAATGCTATCCCATGCATGGAGATAGATATTAAATGTGATATCTAATAAAGACAAATGGACAAGAGAAGGGAGCTTTGTCAGGAATGCTTTGTTGGGCTCTGCCCTTTTTAAAATGAGTTAATGACTTTTGCTTCATGACCCATTTCTAATGGTAGCTTGGTCCTTTCAAAAAAGGACACCATTGTCATAGTTTAGAGGTATTAGTCAGTCATTCCTTTGTGGCGCATTAGAAGCAAGTTGATAAGACTTAAATGTTAAATACCTCACAGAACAGAAGGCTGCCAACTAGCTAAATAAAGAATTTTTTACAGACAATGGGTTACAAAGATGGAGCTTGCAAAAAGAAAAAAATGTCTTCATAGTCAAATTCTGTTTTAAAACTTAGTTACAATAACTAGACTGAGCATTATGGAGTGTGCAGCTTTTCTAATTCAATAGTGTCTCATTGTGGATTATATATTTTAATGTAGATGGCATTTTATTTACATAATACTGTGCTTTTGTCTCTCTTCATTCTGAAGCAGCCATTTTGCTTCGTCTGATTTTAGTTGAGTTTTGGGAAGGACTATGATCATCTTTCATTTGTGATTATAAAATATTCTCTTGTGATCTGAGTTATAAATCAAGTTAAAGAAATAATTTATTTCACTTTGGAGTTACCTTTTGGATCAGATAAATAAAGCACAGGCATAAGAATCCAAATCATATGTTATCTACCTGTATCACTGAACTAGACTCATAAGTTATTTAATATCTCTAACCAAAGACATTCTTTTTCAGAAAGAAAATATTTTAATTCTCCATCAATTAGAAGATAGTTAATTCAATTAAGTATGTTTCTTTAGTGTACTGTTTCACTGTGGGTTGTTATGGAAAAGTATAGAATATTTCAAGTAGGTGTAATACACAAAATCTGCCTATGTGAACAAAGGTAATAACTGTTCATCATAGAGCATTTGCAGCAGCAGAAGGATTTTATAAGTTAATGTTAGTCAGGATGACTTTCTATTGGAAGTGATTTTGGGTGCTGGCAATATTGTTTATGTCTTATGTCCTCTATTCATTCTTAGTGGCTGGTCATAGGAATTCCGAGTTGTACTGAATTTCTAAAAAGCGATTTCAGGTAAAATGCTATGTCCAGGGGTAGAAGCCACAGCGTTATCTGACACATAACCTAGACATGGGGACCAGATCCATTGGTCTCATTCCGGGTTCCTTTGCGTACCTCTAATCTGTCTTTTGATCTTAGTATGAGCCTCTTAAAGTAGGAAAATTGGAGGCAGCATGTAGAAGGCAATAGCAGAAGCAAGGAACTGAAAGTAGAAAAAGCAATTTGGAATCTTTACAAGAACATAGGTGAGAGATTGAGTACTTGAATTCAGATAGAGTAAAGAGGAGACCAACCCACCAAGTATTATGGAGAAGACTACCCGAACTTGGTGAATATTTAGATGTGAAAGGACAGTATTTGTTTATCACACACCCCTAGTCAGTCCAATGTGGTGTGGGAGCTCCGTAGTCATCGGGAACCTCGACTTGTGTTTCTTCACTGCTGGGGACATGTACCTCCCACCCCAGAGGGGCGGGGGCTGGTTCATCCTGCCGGCACGGAAGACAAATAGAAAGAGGGAGCATGCTCCTAAAAAAGGCTCTGGCACTGCACATATTACTGCTATGTACTTCAAGGGAGAAGACAGATACAATCTGGATGCTGAGTGGTCACGTGCCCATCTGAAATTCAAGGTTTTATCAATGAGGAAGAACAAACTCTAATTAGTAAAAAGAAAGAGACATTTTCCGACTCCAACCCACAAGAGAGTCATAAAATGAAATGAAACCTGAATGTTTTCTTTGTTTTTTTGGCCCAGTAGTAGGAAGGTCAATATAGATAGAGCTATGTATTTACACGTATACACAGGCATATACATGTAAGGGTACATGTGGTGGGCTACTAATGTCTAAGAAAACCCTCCTACACCCTCCCCACATATTGATATGAATTACGCTTTTATAGAAAGCATAATTTTTTTATAGAAAACTAAAAAAAAAAAGACAAAAAAACATTTTGGTTGAGTTCTAAGTACCCCAGAAGAAAGATGATTCTCAAACCAAATGGTGTTTTAAATTCTCTTTGGTTTAAGATATCACATTATTTTCCTTAAGTTAGAGTAGAAATGGGGGTATTTGGGATGGAAAACAGAGCTATTAAGGCATTATGATAAATGTGAAGTGCTCATAAAACATATAAGTAATGTTATTTTAATCATTATACTATTATTAAAATATTATGTTTCTTGATATATCTTAAAGTTTGTCTGACATGTGCCTTTTATCATTTCAGTTTCTCTGCTGCTCTTATTATTTGAAAATGTAGTGGTTTCATTTTCAAATTCTTAATTAGTGCAGCAAACACTCCAGAAATAATTACCTGCCACTCTTCGCAAAAATCAATTTTGTAAATGTCAAAACACTGGAATAAACCAGGACCTCCTCCCTGTAGCTGTACCCTGTTGAATAGCTTACTGAGTGTCACGTTCTAGAATTTTATGACTTAGTTGTGTGTTTTGTTTTTTTTTTTTCAAACGCAGTTATTGCTTTGGGCCATCTCCTGCATGGGGAATCGTGATGTGTGAAAGAGCAGATCGCGTGAATCTCTAACGAGAACCAGCACGTTCGGGGAAGTCGCTAAGCATGTGTGTAATCCTTCGACATTTCAGGGTAGATGTGTTTGAAAAAGGCAAACTTTAGTCCTAGGTGGCAGAGATAATGAACAGACGGTTCTCTTATAACATTTTTTAGGGGAGATAAAACGTTAATGAGGTCAGAGAACAGTTCAGTAATGGCATAATAAGTCACGCAGCTATTGAATGGAAGAAAAGATGAAAAGAAGTTTAAGAAAGGAAATAAGATGTTAACGTTTGGGTTTGAAAGGACTTCACCACGATTCACACTGGGGTTCCTAAAAGCTGGACCAACAGCATTTGATTCTGCAGCTTATATTCCACGAGTACTGACATTAAACTTCAGAAATTGCATATAAGTATGTGTTCTGGGTTGCTTTGGGAGGGAAGGTTTAGGCATCCTCATCTAAGCTCTAAAGCAGAACCACTTCGTTCGCACGGAAACCCTTCCTCACTGCCGTCCAGATGGTTGACAGAAGATGGTCTGACTTTGGGCGGTGAGTGCGCAGCGCAGGATACAGACCTTGCATCGCATACGCTTGAAACTTATACAATCTTATTAATAAATGTCACTCCAATAAATTGAATAAAAATAAAACAAAATAAAGACTGTTGGAGGTTCTCATAGCTGTTGTTGTGAGGGATTGTAAGGACAGACTGTCATGATATTTGCAGCTTAGTACGTGGTCAATGAGACTTAGCAGGCATCGCACATTTGCCATCTTCCAAGGGCTATCTGGGAAGTCCATTTAGGACAATTTTGGTCAGAAATTATACTTCATGCTTCTAGTATCTAGCTCTCTCTTATATATTTACCCAAACCACTTTTGTATGCAGATATGAGTTCGTGTGTATGAAAGCATTTTACTAACTAAGTGCTACTGAAAGTGAGAAGCTGTCATTTTAGGGTCGATGTTAAGTGAAAAAAGCCTTGTACAGGTAGAGCGTGGAGGCTGGATGTGCGTCCTCTGGTACGCAGGTAAAAGTGTAACACCAGACACTCAAAGGATCTGGACTTCCATTTCTTCAAGACTGAGAAGTGGTCAAATTAATAATTGCCAAGGACTCTTTCCATCTTCGACATTCATACGTCAGCATAGGAGAATCCAGTGGAAATTGAAAACACAGTGAGATGGAATGCATCCAAAAATACAGCAAATTCAGCCATAAAAATGTAGGTACTACAGCAAAGGGAAACTCAAAATCATTTGCCTAAGTGAAAGTAACCAAACGCAAAACACTACATTATTGTGACATTTTATTTATATTAAATATTCAGAAAGGGCAAATCTACTTTTTTACTACTTAGATTTTATTTCCAAGCATTGTATAAGCATTTATAAGGGCATATAGGGTCTATTTTACGTACGTGGATTAGGACAGCTATGTAAGCCATCCTTACACAGCTGCCTACAGGAAAATTATTTTCTACAAGACCAAAGTGTGGACAATACAGATCGACTCAGGAGACTAAAACTACACATGGATACAAAGAACGGATTTAGGTTTTTGTGATTGAGAACAGTATCCCCACCCTTACATTTTTCTTATGTGGCATCACAGGGCAGAAAACTTTAATCAAGGACAGAGCTTTAGGGTGCTGGTTCCCAGGCTGAGAAGGAGAGAGAAGGGAAGAGAAACAAATAGGTACTTTGGTAGTTGGCGACAGCTTTGCTACAAGCCACAGGATTGTGGCAGCCAGAGTGGACACCTGCCGTGGAGACGTCCTGGTTGAAGAAATAAAGGGTCCTCAGCTATTGACGTCTCCCCAGTGATCTCAATCCTCTTGCCTCACAAGATTCTCCGCCCCTGCTGAGCATCTTCTCATCCACCTCCACCCAGTCCTTTTCTTTCCCTGTTTCACTGCGATTTACTTCCATGTCTGCTTGCTTGCAGAACTCTGCCCCCAAACTCCTCATGCTCTGCATCAACTTCTTCATGCCCATTTTTGGCAGTGTTGGAATAATAACTTTCAATTTTATTTACCTTCTGAGGCTCAGCTACCAGATTTGACTCTTCATAAGTGGTGAAGTCTAATCCTTGGACTTTAGGCACATTGCCATTCTCTTGTGTTGTCTTAGGTGCATGGCAAGGGTAAGGGTCAGGTCAAAGGTTCCACTTGGTCCCCCAAATAAGTCATCAACTCTTCATAACCACTGTCATCAGCCTGTAATCCAGAGTAAAAGTTGGAGATGTCATGCAGGTTACTGTAACCATTGTCTTCAATTTCTCCATGATGCTCAAACCCTGCCCCTAAGTGGAAGAAGCCAGACAAAAACCACAATATGATACAATTCCATTCATGTGAAACATTCTGCAAAATAGGCAAATCTGTAGAGGCAAAAAGTAGATTAGTGGTTGCCCAGGGCTGGGGCAATCGGGCCAGAGGGTACTCGAGAGTAATGGTTAAAGGTTGCAGGGTTTCTCAGGGGGTAATAAAAATATTCTAATTGATTCTGATGACAGATGCACAGCTCTGTATTTACTAGGAGCCCACCATTAAACTGTATAGCTCAATGGGTGAATTATGTGCCTTGTTATTCATATCTCAATAAAACTGTTTTAAAGAAGGACGTAGCTTTAGTGGTGCCAAGGATAGGCACTGGAAGTACCACAATGATTCTCTTTCTTATGACTCCAGTTTCCACTAAAAAATTACTTGATTGTCCTCATTAATAAAAATGATCATTATCTTAGGAAACACAAGATAGGAGTAAATGTATCTCAGGTGCTTTCTTATCGCCTCCTATCAACCTTTCACAGTACCTTTACCTGCTATTCACGCCACTGTTCTCACTAGCTCTCATTTGACAATGGAGTCTTTATTGCTGTGCTCTCAGACATTCCAACCTACACTTCTGTCTGCAGCCCCCCCCCCACCACCACCATGGAACTGGACTTTGTCCTGAACAGTAAATGCTGGCCTGGAGAAAGGGAAATTCGCAGCTGAGCAACAACAAATACACTGGCACAGTATATTCATTATCGATTTTCACTCTTATCATTCTCTGAGGAGAGTAGATATTGGTCCCAATTTATAGAAGAGGGAACCAAGGACCAGAGAAGTTGAGTGTTTTGTCTAAAGTCAAGCAGCTATTAGGTTGTAAATCCTGGATCACCATGTAGTCCTATCAGATCCCAAAGGCCTCCCCTTTCTTTTACATCATTCTGACCCTTCTACCAAAATGAAGAATAGCTACGTTTGTGTAATGCTCTGCACTTTCAAAATAGACGTGTTATATAAAACCTCCTAGCAATAGAAATCGTCCAGAAAGCTTGGAGACAAACTGGAACTTGAAAAATCGACCTAATAAAAGTTAGGGAAAATCTAAGTTAAAGGATTTTTAGTTGTACAAAAGGGTTCAGCACAGAGTGTTTTTAGAGAGTTCTAGTACACATTTAAAATGTAATTCATTTCACAGAAATCAGAAGTAGTGGCTGTACTAAAATATAAATCAAAGAATCCACAATTAAGTTCTGATTTTTAACCAACTACTTGACTAACTTGTGAGGCCTTCCAGAACTTCAGTTTCCTCAATAATAAAACATGAGTGTAGAAATAATTGTTCATTTATGTGTTCATTCATTCATTCATCAAATACATGCCCAAGTGTTCTTCTAAGGGAGGGAAATTCCAGAGTGACCAAGACAGAATGAAACCCTGCTGTGAGGGTCATCTGCTGGGTTGCTCACAGCTGTTTCCAGCCCTCTCATCCTCTGCCGTGGGTGCCAGGTGTCAACATTTCCTTAGGCTCTCCGACTTCGGATTAAGTTCAGCCTGCAAGAGGTACTGGTAGAAGATTCGGGAGTAGGAATGGGAATATCAAAGGATCTCTCCTTTACTAAATCCCGCTCCTGCCAAGAAACCCCACCTTGATTCTACTTCTGAAAATACGAACTCTTCCACAGTGTCTGCAGCTTCCCACCATCGCTAATTCCCTTTTTGGATGAAAAAATACCCTATAGATCCAAGAGACCCCACACACCTCACACAAAATAAATGCTAAGAAGAACACACTAACTCACATTATAATCAAACTGTCAAAAACCAATTATAAATAGAAATTCTTGAAAGCAACCACAGATCAAAGAACAAAGATGAGAGATACTGTCAACTCTATCAGAACTAAGGAAAACAAGACAAGGCACCTTTAAGGTGCTGAAAAACAAGAGCAATTCTGTATCCAGCAACACATTGCCTTCAAAATACCAAAGACATTTTCCAGAAGGAATGGAGAGAATCAGCCACCAGCTGACAAATCCTGTAAGAAATGTCAAAGGAGTTTATTCAGGCTGATGGAAAATTATACTAGACAAAAACTTGAATCTTCATAAGGGAATGAATAAAAAAAGAAATATTATGCGTGGACAAATACAAAATACTCTCTTTTGTTTTTAAAACCTTTTACAATAATAGATTTTTAAAGCAAAATAATAACAACACATTGTGGACTTTGTAAACTACATAGAAAGTGAAGCAACAGGTATGAAAACACAGCCCAAGTGATGGGATGAGAGGTAGGTTAGAAGTTTAATGCAGTGGGTTCCCCATTGTATGCAAAGCGCTACAATATTATCTGAAGTTAGTCTATGGGAGATTAAAGATGCATATTGCGAATCTTAGACTCACCACCAAAAAATGAACGAACGAGCAAACAAATAAAATAGAATTGTAGCTAAATAAACAACAAAAAATTAACTTTTACAATTCTACAAGCACTACCTAGCAACACATTTATTATATAGTTAAAATACACCTACTTAGGTTTACTCAAAATTTTATTACTTCTGGATTTTCCTATAATTTACAAGTACAATGGTAAAGGATATACAGATGTTTCTGACTCTAATTTTCAAAGAAAAACAAGACAAAACACATAGGTAAAAATTGGAGCAACTTCAATAAACTTTAGGTAATCTATTCCCACCTCCTCAAAGAATCCTGGTTGCTGGACCATTTCCACTGTATTCATAGAGGTGCTTCTTCAGCTGCATTATAACGCATGAGATCCCATAGCTCTTAGTCTAAGCTGCCATCACTTGATCTTCTAGATTTAGAAGGTCTCTGATGTTTCCACGGCTACACAGATACAGCACCGAGGTGTTATCTGGTCAGACAGCTTTCATTTCATTCAAGTAGGGTGGTCTGATTAATTCCAACTGCCAGTGTCCAATGTCCAGTGCGCAACACGGTTTTAAATCTCATCTGGCATGCTTTCACAAGACTGTAGAATTTCTGTGTTCGAGAATTTAAGACCAGAATAGTAAAATGGACATTTCCAAAGCCTTGCCTAAGAAAAAGTAAAAATCACAAAATCGCACGTTGTTTGTCTGCTACCGAAAAAGAAAAAGAAAAAGCTGTCTTAGAATTCTTATGTAATTTGGTTGTTGCTCTTATAAAATTGAGGAATGCAATCCATGCATGTGATGTCTCCATGAAAGACAATGATATCTCTATTATTCTTGTCGTGTTTCATTTTGAAATGTCACTAAAACTTTAAGAAATATAGGCTAAAGTTTTAGTTGCAACACCTCAAATATTTTGACAGTGTTCTACCCTATTTATCATGTTTTCAAGAAGTGTGTGAATAGAGAAGGATTGAGCTTGGTAGTAACACAAAGACTTTTCAAAATGAATCCTGGACCAATTATACCAAGACAACATCCATTCATTGCAGAACAAACACTTATTAAAAATCTCATTCATGTTCATTGCGATGAGGGACACCTTCCTGCAGTAAAGGCTCATATCTGCATTTGTACGTTGCAGTTTATGTGCTAGTGTATTTACAAGAGAAAGCTCGGGGTAAAAATATGAGATATGGTGGAGGATGAGAGTGACAAAGACAGAAAAAAAGAGACAGATTAGGTAAAAAGTGACTGCCAGAGTGATTAAAAACTATTTTACTTTTTTTAACTCTCTGATTTGGGGTTTAAATAATTAGAGCAAAGAAATATGGATCAGGGCACTGTAACAAATTTAGCTTACCCTTTTAATATCTCTTCAGAGAACTAAGTTGTTCATTGACACCTTAAATAATGCCGTGTGCTTGTTAACTTTTGCCCTCAAACTTGGTGAGAGATACCAAAGTGAAAAGGAAAAGGACATTGAAAAAGGCCCACACAAAAGAGGAAAATATGGCTTCTTGGGTCTTATACTCCACCCATCAAACAAGACAAATTTATATTAACTTTTCTTAAGAGAAAAATAATCACTGGATACTCTTAAATCTTGTGATAATTTTAGGTGGTAGTAGTTAATATTACAAATATGAAACAAAAATTGTGTTCTCATTCACATGCACAAAAATGCATAGAAGATGTTGAATGAAGAAATGTATTTCATTTTCTTTAAAAAATTCAAAGGGCAGGATATATATAAGTATATATATATATATATATATATATATATATATATATATATACTGATATATATAAGTATATATTTTGCAAAATTCTAACCATAATTATATTGTTTTATGGAATATGGAAATTGGAGAGCTTCCTTTCTGTTTATTAGTGTAAAACAGAACACTGAAACTTTCCTTATTTTGCATTTGATTAATCAATTAATTCAATTACATTTGTATTATCTCTTGAGATTCAACACAATTTATGTACAATTTTTAAAAAACAAATGTCTAGATGTAAACTTATACATGCTAAAAGCATTCATTTTTTTAGAGGCCCTAAGTATATGAAAGAATATAATCCTGAGATTAGCTACTTTTATCATTTATCTATTGCTCACAACAAAGAAAAATAAAAATGTTGCCCTGACTGGTGTGACTCAGTCGGTTGGGCATCATCCCACAAAGCAAGGGGTTGCTGGTTTGATCCTCAGTCAGGACTCGGGCCTGAGTTGCAAGTTCAGTCTCCCGTGGGGGCACGTTCAAGAGGCAACCAATCGATGTTTCTCTCCCTTTCTTTTTCCTTCTCTTTGCCTCTCCCTAGAAATAAATAAAATCTTTAAAAACTATCGTGTAACAAGCACTCAAACTGAATGGCTTCCAATAGCAAGCACTTATTATTTCTCACAAGTTTGCAGGGTCGATGGATCCAGACAAGACGAGGAAAAGGCGTTTTAGTTCAACTGCATGTATGCAGCCAGCCTAGCCTTGGCTATCTGGGTTGGGTTGGAGTCCCTGAGTGGAGCTCTCTTCTCTGTTGTCTAACCTTCTCCTGGGACCCAAGGACTGGGACAGAGGCATACAGGACAAAGCAGAAACACGCAAGGCCTCTTGAAGCCCAGGCCCACTATCGACCCCATCCCCTTCTCCGGGCTAGAGCAGGTCATATTGCTGAACTCAGAATCATCTATTGTGGAAGGAATTGCAAAGTCATAGGGCAAAGAGAGTGGATACAAAGAAGGGTGAATAATTGAAGTAATTAATGAAATCTATCTAGTCTGTGATACAAATGGAAAGAGCTGTAAGACACATTTGAGAGTGTGTCAACCGTGAATAGGCCATTGACACAAAGAGGATTTACCTCTCAAGTCTGTAACTAAATCCCAACATTCAAGGCCTTCACTGGGGCTATCTTTGCCTTTTGGCTATGATCTCCATGCTGCCTTTGGAAATAGTTCCTGGCTTCCTAAGTGGACCGGTCACAGCAATGGACAGGACTGTAAGTAAACACAGTAGTATTGGGGACACTATTTGCACACTGCATTTTTCCACCATATTGCTGATCCACACCTCTTGTGTTCCAGGGGTTATACCAGCTCCATTGCAATTGTTCTAGGAGACGCCGTCATAGAAAAAGAATCACAGTCAATTCGGGGCTTAGAAGGCAACCAAGACATGCTTCTCTTTAATGCGTTGGCAGATTGAGCGAACAAAGATGTGGCCAAGGAAGGGTTCCCAGAAGAACTGCTTTTTCATTTATGTTTTATTTTTGCCCCATATTTACGGTGTAACTCATACAATTTCAAAGTGCTCATTTGCTTCTGCGATGTTTAGATCTGTTTCCTCATATGCTTCCAGAATAAATAGCAGTTGTTAGAAAAGTCTAGCTGCGAAGTCATCGGTATACTTTAGTTCTCTAGTTACAAATTCTCTGCTCTAAGTGTACCAGTTAAAGGTTGTACGATAAATCCTCTTATGAAATACAGTGGTGACAAATGTAAGCTAACAACTGTGAGTACACAAAACTGAGTTTACTTTTATATTATTATTTACTAGTTATTGTATCATTTATTTGTTACAACTGCAAACCTACTTGTGCCCACTCCAGTTTATTCTGTTTTTTAATGTAGACTTTATTTTCTTTATTGTCTTTCTTTTCTTTTTTTCAGCAAATGAAATCTAAAACTGTGCAAATAACCAACAAAAGAACTATTTTTGGTGTTCACTACTGCTTTCTAGATTTTTAAATAAAAAATTCTCTACTGTAATCATCATCAGTAGATTAAAATATTACTTTTTGTGGTAGTGAAACAGTTTTATTTTAGCTTTCAGGCATCTAAAAGTGAGTAGTTTATTTTTTCATGAAGTGGTGACAGGATTAGTTTGTTTAGCAGTACGTCTCCACCTGTTTGACTTTTTTTTCCTTTTTTTTTTGTTTACACATTTTTAAGGTCATCAAGTAATACACCTCATTAAACAGGTTCATTTAAAGGTTTTATAAAACTGTCAAGAAATATTAGCATTAAAAATGTGCTTGCATATTTGTAATCCACTCAAAATGCAGTCATTTTGAATGAATTCAAAAGCTGCAGGAGGTCATCTGAATAATAACCGATATATTGGATCAGTCTTTTATGGTTTGCGAAGCACTTCCCAATTCTATTTAGCTGTGGTTCAGAGAGACCTGTTTAAAGTCACCTAGCAAATAAGATGCGGAGTGCCGTCCCCCAGTTTCTGAGTTTTAAACTTGGTATCTCTAAAAACAGTCTGTAATCCCCATAACCTTGCAAAATCTCTCCATTCCTTATCACTTTTCTCAAATTCATATTAACTCAGTTTCTCCTCAGTTGTTATGTGGGTGATATGTTCTGTCTTTGCAATGAAATTGGGAAGGTTATTGCAGGTAGAAATCTCTTGTACTGGCTGCTTCTTTAATATCCCTGTCCTGGTCACCAATTCTTAACATCTCCACGCTAATTACATGCTCATTAACATTTACTGACAGATTATAATGAAATGTTTCGTCGTTAGAGTAACTGACAGCATTTCACAGTTCAAAGTAACTTGAAGTTTCTTTGATATGGTAATATCACTACTTTTGTAACACAGGGCTTCCATACACGGTGCAAGTCCCTAAACCAAAAATACTCTAGTGACAAATGGCGCTGAGTTTCCAGAATAATAGAAGGAGTCTCACTGAAGCAGGGCTTGAAGAACTCTGTTGATCCAAACTATGTGTTCTGCAACCGAGATTAATTCTCTCCCTTTCCATTCAGCAAAGTTCTTAAATCTCCTTCTTAAAAAACAAATGTATGTTTTTCTGCTCTGCATGTGGAAAGATTTCTAACAGTTCCTGAAAGTACAGTATTTCATCTCCTGGAGTTTCAATGGACTTTCTTTTTTCCTTAATAGCTCTGTGAAACTAGAGAATAATTACTTTTTCAGTTACTGTTAAGCTGATGGCATTTTTAAACAAAAAGCTGGCAGCCACAGTTATGTCAGGCTGCAGTGCACTGCAGCGTGGTTTGGCTCTTTGCAACTCACCTCTGAAACGTCAGACTCCTGCTGCCAAGGGCAGCATTAAGAAACACACAGTGGGGCTGAAGAGGGATGATGGGGTGTTTTTGCTCTGGCCGTAGAGTTCTGTACTCCGCAAACAGCTGCATGAGCTCGACAACTTCCCAGTCCTTTTTTCGCTAGGGGGTCCTTCGGCAAAGACCCCGAAGTTCCATCTTCTCGCAATCTAAAAAAAATGTGGATACAGTAATATTAGTAAGCTATTTAAATGCTTTAATGTTTCTCTGGTTTGTTTAAAATTCAGGAAAAATCCAGGCTTCGGTCACACCTTTTGAAACACCATAGGAAGAGAAGAAAGTAATATTTCCTGGCACTAAAGCCAAGCATCTGTGCATAAAGTAACAATAACAGAAAGGAACTATTAAAGAACCAATCCAATAAAAGAAGTCATAATAAATATTTCAATCAATCATCTGGAAATACACTTTTTTATGAGGAGAACTCTGCATTAGCTGTTACAGGGGACCTCGGACAGCTGGGGTTATGACAGGTACATTAATAACTATATTGAATACGTGGTAGAAAGTATTAGGTTTAATAGTAGATGCACAGATAAGACGCTTGTGCATGGAGAAGAAGAGACGATCTCTTTGAAGGAGCTGAGAAATGTGGATTTCCACACCTAAGCTGTGGATTTCTACCAGAGACAGACACGCAGGAGGCAAGCTACCCAAAAATGACAGAGGTCAATTCTAAGCCGTGAGCACAGGGTCAGGAATCACGACTGGAGTCACAGAGGTGGGAGTGCAGAGTGGGGAAGATCAGGATGAGAACTGAAAGGGTTAGAAGAAGTTAGGGAACAAGTAAGGGTGGATGCAGAGAAAACACTGCCACTGCAGAGTGGACCTCGTGGGACCCCCGAATCTGGGATTTGAGGTGCTTGGCTTGGGCTGGCTCCCTTATGGCACAGCAGAGTCACATGGAGCAGATGCTGTGTGTGCAGGAAAAGGCAACACACAGTATCGCTGGTGCCGCTGGCTCTTGTGTGTGTGTTTGAAGAAGGACTGGACAGTCAGTGCTCCGGGTCACATACATAATCACCACCACATTTATTTGTGGGATAAAGCTTTACAGGCTCTAAAAATGCTTAAATGAATATATTATTCAGAATCTAAAAATCACCTTAAGCAGTAAATTATCCATAATAGTGAAGTTGAGAAAAATCAACGGACTAATAAAATTTTTAATTCTTAACTGAGTAAATGCAATTATAGTGGACAAAGGTTTTCTGAAAATATGAGGCAATGCCCTGGTTGCTGTGGCTCAGTGGATTGAGCACTGAAGACTAGAGTTAGACCATGATGAGCACATACCAAGTAAAAGCAACAACCGGGGGTATCCAAACCCCAAGATTGGTAGGGGAGGTTGTGGAAACTCTACATCCATTCGAGCAAAGCAGCTTTATGTGATCCATTACTAATTTTTTCCCAAGGCCAAAATAAATCTCTGGGGATTTATTATATCCAGTCACATGAACTTGGTCTCACAGAAAACTCCAAGTTAAAGTTGGCCCAGTAATGTGGAACTTGAGATAGACAAGCTCATACTGAGAGGAAAAATAAATAGATAAAAGTACCAAAATGTTTGCACCACTTTGTATAAGTTTTATGGACAACTGTATCATGAGCTTTTTCCTCTGTGTTACATAATGGTACTCGCCGTTTTCAACAGCTATCTTACCTGCTGTTAGGAGGGTCATTTGGTATACACTGAGTGCATCATATTAAATAAAACAAAACAGTATCTACATAAAGCCATCATGTTGTACGCCAGTTAAGATTAGGCCTTGATCCTAATAGGTTCTCCAATATTTACTTCTTATATTGAGGATTTTTAACTTAATAAATACTTAATAATGTTCTCAAATTGACTTTGAATGAAGACAGATAAACCAAGGCAGGTAAATAATTAGGGCGAAGATGTTGATTGACATGGACATGCCTCTTGGTTAAAGCCTGAATTAAGAGTGGTGGAAAGCCAGAAAGTGCACAACTGATGTTTTCATAGCGGCTTCAGCGCTGACTCGGGACACAGCCTGGTAACAACCATCAAAAGCCTTGAAAATGCGTTCTGGCTGGTGTGGGTCAGTGGACTGAGCACCAAAGGGTCGCAGTTTAATTCCCAATCAGGGCACATGCCTGGGTTGCACATGCCCCAGTAGGGGGTGCTCAAGAGGCAACCACACACTGATGTTTCTCTCCCTCTCGTTCTCCCTCCTTCTCCTCTCTAAAAATAAATAAATAAAATCTTTAAAAAGAGAAAAAAGAAATAGTTTTTTTAAAAAAAGCCTTACAAATGCTTGTGCCCATTGCTCAGGTAACCCCTTTTCTGCCAATTTACCTAACAAATATAAAGATAAATGTAAGAACTAGGGAAATGCTAAGGGGAAAGCTATCTGCAGAAAAAAATTAACTATAGACTCTTCTTTTTATTCGTAAGCACTGAAAAGAACTTACTGGGACAACAAGAGGGGGTGATTAAGGGTACACGACATGACCCACCCAGTGGCACATAAGACAGCTATTGAGGATGTAGTGACTACAGTTATGTTGTGCAGAGAAAAATGCTCATGATACAGTTGCCTATAAAACTGATACCAAGTGTTACATACCTTTTGATGCATTTACTTGTTTTCGAAAAGGCATGGAGGAAAACATCCTGGAAAAATTATGCCAAAATACGAACCAAACCAGAGTCCTGCAACGGGGGGACAGAACCTCTCTTCTGTTTCCTGGTTCTTCTACAGGGTTATGTTACATCGAGAAAAACAACCATGAAGTTAATCATTAAACTCTCAGTTAAAAAGACATTTTTAATTTTCTGTTCTTACGCAAAGTAACATTGATTGAGGGCTAATTGTGTGCTGTGTAGGAGGCTTCTATACATCGTATTATTGAATTCTGTTTCTCCTTCACACACAGTTACTACTGTAACCTTCGTTTCATTGAGCAGGAAACTGTGGTTTGGAGGCTGAATTGTGTTAAATAAGGTTAAGTAAGGAGGTGGGAGCAGCAGTGAGTGGAATTCCAATCCCAGCCAGCTCCCACCGGTGCAGAACCTCGTAATCAATGGGTTTGTCCACCTTAAACTGGACCTGGGGACAAGGAGATAAACTTGAAACTTTTCAGATTAAGTGTCTGAAAGAAAAAAGAAATGTGTGCTCTTTTTAGATTTTGGTTTTGCATAAACCAAATTTTCATATGTCTGGCTGCATGTTTAACTTGTCGTGGGGCCATTTGGTAACAGGACAGATGCGTGGGCTGAGAAGTGAGAGCAAGCAGAGGTCTTTGGCTTATTTCCTCCTGACTACTGTTACTTTAATCCGCCCCTCCCCCACCAAACCACACTCTCATTCTTGCCTGACCTCAGGGATCACAGGGTTAGGTTTCCTGGGGACAGGAGTGGCTGGCCATACTTGCTATTCCTGGACAACTTTCCTTTCTTTGGATAGGAGAGTATTGAGACACATGGATGCTGTACACAAGGAAAAAGGAGTGATATTCCCACTTTGCCTTGCCTTTTTTGCATCTCAGTGAGCTGCAAGGCAAAATATGAATGTAGCTCTGACCTTGACTGCAGGGCCAGCGAGCCCCAGAGAGCATTTGACCTTTCCAATGGACTTTCAAGAGGTGGGTGGCGGAATTTCCCTTCTCTTTCGTCAGGTCATCTGACTCATCCTGTCTGATCAGCTGAGGCAACCCTCTAAGAGCAACTCTGGATGAGAATTCCACTAACAAGCCTTCCCCTTGCAGCACAGAGATTTTCCTGGGGCCAGTGCTTTGGGCTTCACGGTGAGCCCAAAACAGTTTCACACTAGAGCACTTGGATCTGTCTCGGAAAATACAGGTGTGTGCTGACTGTTTGGAATTCGAATGGGCAGTAGGAGGACCCAGCCCAGGGCTGCAAAGTGCGGCTTACAGTGTTTATTTTAATTAGATGCTTAGAAAGGGAGTTCCAGTTTAAGGAAGAAGCTCTTTTCATCTGAAATGCCCACTCTTTCAGTCTCTGCCTGACTCACCCACTCTCAGCTGGAGAATAGGTTTGACCTTTTGTTTTGCTTTAAAAACAAAAAACAGATAAAAAAAGATGAAGCCATTGCAATGCCTCACGCTCCCTTTCTGCGACACAGCCGAGTAGCTTACAGAGCCTTAAGGAATCCCAGAAACAGAATAGAGCAGTGCCCAGTCTGTTTGCAACGGTTTGCAATGAAGACCAAGGGCACCTTGACATGCCCGGAACTGTCTAATTTGGGAAAACTAAAGAGCTGAGTGGATTTGGGCAGAAGCACGTCCAGAGCTGGTACCATCAACTCACAGAGCAGGGCTGTGTGGGGATAAACACAGCCTCCCTTTCTTACAAGTGCCTACTCAGCCTTCCCCTTGAATTTCTATAGTTTCACCCAGGAAAGGAGTTTTCTGCCTCAGTATCCAAGTTCATAGATTCTGTACTCCTACTGCTCCGAAGAGGAGCAATTTGTAACAATTTACCCGGTAATAAATAAATGATCCTATTCTGATGAAACAAATGGTCTATAATCACAGAATTTTTGTTGTGTCCCTAATGAGCATTGATTACCACTGTGATTCTAATGATGTGATCTATTACAATAAAATTTTAAGTAAACACTGCTACACCTGCATGCAACCAGAGACAGATCTGAAATCAATCCAGCAACAAAAGTTCCTTTTCTAACCTTCTGCCTCCTCAGCTACCATTTGTTTTGAAAGGGATTTTAAACCAACATTAAGCATTTCACGAAACTTGCTTTCTGTGCTCAATAATTTATTTCTTGTTAGAACAGTTTTTCCGGCTAATTAAGATGAATCGTTTGTAATGAACAGAAACCTGGCTTTCCTAGATTGGCTTGAAGTCTGAATTCTAAATTACTAAAAGAATAGGAACCTTGAAATTAGAAAATAATTACTTATTCTGTAATGTGCTGGTCAGAGAAAATACATATTCATGATTCGGATAGCCACGTATGTTTACCTTCTGTTTTCTAACACAATGCTGATCTTTAAAACAGAACTCGTTTGCTAATTAAGGGTTAAAAAGCCTGTTTCAAAGACCAGAAGTTCAATTCAAGTGCCTCTTGAAAGATTAGAATTTTTCTCTGAAATGTAATGGTTGACTTCTTGGTCAGAGAACATATTTTCTCTTGCGCAAAGGCATAGGGTTGAACTAGATGGTTTTGTAAGACCCTGTTTTCATCTCTGTGATTCCAACTCATTTTTATTCACTCTCATGTGTTCGCACTGCACTAACTGGAATTTATGTAACTTAGTTGTGGTCCGACTTGTATCTACTTAACCACTTAGCAAACATTCAATGTAATGTAAATTAAGATGCATTTCTTGCTCTCATTATCATACTTGTAAGAAAGATACCCTTTCTTGAGTACTGCTATGTGCCAGTAAGCTGAGTTAGTGGTTTATATACATCATTTACATATATTATGGACAATAACCCTACAAAATAAGTATTGTACAATTTTACATATTAATATTATGAGACTCAAGGAAGTCAAGAGATTTGATGCTGGGGACATTGCTTATAAAGAGTAGAACCATTATTTAAACTCAAGTCTACCCAATATTTAAATGATGGTGGTAATGATGATGTGAGGATTAACTTTCATGGTTTTAGACAAGCACTAATTGTTTCACAACATATTTGTTTACCACAACGCGTAGAAGGCAGGATCCTAAGCCAGGACTAAAATTCTGGCTATTCAATTTACGTGATGTGTGACCCTGAACAATCTCCTCCTATCTCTTGGCTTATATTACCCATCACATCGTGAAATAACAGCATACTCATATTATAGAATTGCTGTGAGAATCAAATGAATTTATATTTGTAAATGTGTAACAGTTAACTACACATAGTTAGCCATTAATCTTAGTTATTATTATTAATGATTTTAAAAATAGACATTTTGGGTAACATTACTACCACATTACTATTATAGAAGGTTTACAAGTACTCAGTGCCAATGAGCACTACGTAGGATTCTGATCACTCAATTTTCTCCATTCGGTGTGGAGCCCACTGGAACCGACAAGGTCCTTGCTCCTAACTGGTCTGATTGCATTCACATCCCTGAACACCTCTGTCCACAGCCTCGGCTTGTTGGCCAGCCACGGTCTCCCTGATTGCAGAAATGACACACATTTGTAAGATGCTTCAAATGAAGGCTGTGGAGCCAAAATTGTCTATTTTTAAAAATCCTATGAAGCGTGAATTGCACAGCATTGTGTTATTGCTCAGAATATGAGATTACTCTTACTTGTTTATGATATTGGTATCTGGGACCACTTAGTGTCAGTGTTGATAAGGACTCAAGGCATTATAAAGTAGGTTTAGAAATGTATTTGTGAGTTCTGATATTCAACAGGAAAAATGTCTTAAAACCTTTCAGTTGCTCTATGGTAGGCTGCATACTTTGAAATTCATTAGTTGTAGAAACATCAACTTTGCTGACATCAGATATATTTCTTCCTGAAAGAAAGATCAAAAACAGCATTTTGAGACAGTTAACCAGAGCGAGATGCTATGTTTTGGACACAACCTGCTCTTCATTCACTAAGGCTAATATGCTTATATTCATCATCTCGTATAAAAATATACTTATTTATACACATAAAAATATATAACTAGTCTATGGCAGAATCTAGTATATGAACTCTTTATTGATTGTTTGAGATCAATATTTACATTTCTAAAATTATGCTTTCCAACCATACCCATTTTTCCTAAGTTTGTATTTTT
Source organism: Artibeus jamaicensis (assembly GCF_021234435.1). Taxonomy (NCBI): domain Eukaryota; kingdom Metazoa; phylum Chordata; class Mammalia; order Chiroptera; family Phyllostomidae; genus Artibeus; species Artibeus jamaicensis. Next base: position 20,471,261 of record NW_026522056.1, read on the forward strand.
CTTTGATCTTAAAACAACATTTTTGTTTTTCTTAGAGCGATAGGAAATGACACAGCTGCAACTGAGCTCCAACTGTATTCAAAGAAGATGATTTCAGGGTAGGCTACATCTAATACTGCTACTAAACAGAGTCAGATTCGGCTGCCTGCCACCAAACACAAGGATAACACAAAAATTTGTGGAAAAAAAAGATTTTTATTAAAAGATTGCCCAATTCAAAAGACTAGAACAGATACTTCTCCAAGGAGGACATACAGAGGGCCCAGAAACATATGAAAAGATGCTCAGCATCACTAGCCTTTAGAGAGACGCAGATTAAAACCACAATGAGATACCACTTCACGCCAGTCAGAATGACCAACATAAACAAAGCAACAAACAAGTGTTGGAGAGGATGTGGAGAAAAGGGAACCCTAGTGCACTGTTGGTGGGATTGCACACTGATGCAGCCACTGTGGAAAACAGTGTGGAATTTCCTTAGAAAACTAAAAATGGAATTGCCTTTTGACCCGGCAATTCCACTGCTGGGATTATACTCTAAGCCCTGAAACACTAATCCAAAGAAACCTATGCACCTCAATGTTCACAGCAGCACAATTTACAATAGCCAAGTGCTGGAGGCAACCTAAGTGTCCATCAGTAAATAAGTGGATCCAAAAACTGTGGTACATTTACACAATTGAAGACTACACAGCAGGGAGAAAGAAGGAGCTCCTACCCTTTGCAACAGTGTGGATGGAACCAGACAACATTATGCTAAATGAAATAAGCCAGGTAGTGGGGGAAAAATACCATATGATCTCACCTTTAACTGGCACCTAATCAACAAAACAAATAAGCAAACAAAATATAACCAGAGACATTGAACTTGAGAACAAATGGACAATAACCAGAGGGAGGTGGGAGGGGATAATGGGGGGAAAAGGGTGAAGTTTTCAGGAACATGTATAAAGGACACATGGACAAAACCAAAAGCAGGGTAGAAGCAGGGGAGGGAGGTGGAGATGGATGGAAAAAAAAAGGTAGCCCCATTTAAGGGAGCTGGGGACCGCCCCCACCCCAAGCCAATCTCTTCCACAAAACACAGAAAGAAGCCAGCCACCCCACCCTAACCCCGGTACCAGAGTCTGTGTTCAGATACCTTGCTCCATTCTTACCTGTCCTCCTGGGGCCAAAGGCTTTTACATGAATGGGGCTACATCTCTCCAGCTCTCTCTCCCTGGAAAGGTAGGCTTCCTCGTAGTCTCAGCTTCCTCCCTCTCCCAGGGCTGGGGCGCACTGCCGGATCACTGCAGCCGGTCTTGTTAGGGACTCTGACCACAGGGCGCTGGAAACCAAGGCTGCTCTTTCTCCTGGGGGCAGCAAACCTTCCTGGCCCACGGACCTGTGCAGTGCTCTCCTAGTGAGAGAACGGGAGTTGCCCTGGACCCCTGCCACGCTGTATGGAGCAGCAGCATTCTGTGGGCCACCGCTGGTGAGGCACAGGGCCCAGCTCCCGACCAGGTGAGCAAGGGGATCACAAAAAGGGCGAAGTCTCCAAGTGCCCATTATTTAAATCTTCCGCCCCCAAATCCTACCTAAGGCGGAAGTGTCCACATTTCCAGCCAGTCTAGGCTGGCGTCCTCCCTGCTTGTCAGTCTGTGCGGCAGGCACTCTGACCCTCCTCCTGCTGCCATGATCTGGGAGCAGGTGGCAAGGTTTCTAGCTGTGTCCCAGGGACACGGTGTCCCTGCCCAGGGCAGCGCAACACACCACCACACACTGATTTGTTTGACCTCACCCAGGGTATGGAGACACATTCCTTGGGGCTTCTTGAAACCCTTCCCTCAGTTCAGGGAGCACAACCTTCTATGCTGCCTTGGGAGTCCCTCCCTTCTGCTGAGCCATCTGGACTGACCCCCCAGTTACAGTCTGGGTGAATGGCCACGTGGGAAGTGTGTTTCATTTATGTCAGGCCACTGATAGCGATATATATGAGAAAAAGGATCCTAAAAGTTATGAACCACAATGGTATTTCATAATTAACTTACACTTTATATCAAAGAATAGAACTTTACAAGTAATTTGGAGAGAACATTCCAGATAGTTGGGTGTACAGTTGCCGTGAATAGGCCTGAGTCATTTATCTCCTATGTGTGGGAAAAACAAGGATGCTGTGCGAGATGTGTTTCACGATGAAAGCAATGAAAGAAGATAGAGAATTCTCAGACAGAAAGCACTCCACAAGCACTTAGCAGCTGAGGTCTCGCAAAAGGTGCAGACAGAATGCCTCTCTTTTTGCTTCCAGACCCCCGAGGCAATGCTTACATCAGAAAAGAAATGTGCATCTCATTAAAAATCGTACCCTTGCATATGCTGTAAATCTTTGACTTCCAACTCAAGAATGTAGTTTTCCTGCAGCCTAACACAGATAAAGGAAGCAAGGTTTCTTCTTCTTTTCTTAAATTGTTGAGGCTGCTCTCTCTTTAAAGGGTTTTATATTCTACAAAGAAGGGAAAAAAGTGTGTTTAAAAATGTAATAGATGCTTCTTCAAATAAATTAACAGAATACATTTGGGAATAGGATCACTGCAGAATGAAAATTTTAACTATTACATTTTCAACTCACATAGGCAGATGAGCATGGTGGGCGAATATAAATTTAAACAAATAATCTGTTAGTTCCTGCAGCATTTGTGAAGATCTGAATCCAACTGATCAACTCATTTAGATAAAGTATGGAGCATAATATTTACATTCTATTGGGCTCTGAGTTAAATATAAAATGGAAAACATAAAAAATGAAATAAAAGTACAATTAGTAAATGTATGTCATCATTAATAAATGCATTTTACAGCATCAAAATACTCCAAGCCCATTATGATAACACATTGAGTAGTAAGTTAGGAGAGGTGGTGTGTCTCTGTAAATAGAGTCGACGGCCTCAACCTGGTTGTTAGAGCCCATTCTCAGGGGGTTCACCAATGAAAATAGTCATAAAGGAACACACACAAGGGGTCTGAAGAGAAAATCACTTACTTACTTACTTACTTTTCTCTTCATTCTCTCTAGCAGGGGTGTCCAACCCATGGCCCATGGGCTGCATACGGCCCAAGATGGCTATGAAGGTGGCCCAACACAAAATCCTAAATTTACTTAAAACATTATATTTTTTTCATTAATGTTTGTGTATTAATGTGTGGCCTAAGACAACTCTTCTTTCAGTGTGGCCCAGGGCAGCCAAAAGGTTGGGCACCCCTGTGAATATCTGGAAAAGTCTTGCCAATTAGGCCTACAAAGGAAACGAAAACACATGTGGCCCAGTCGAAGAAGCGAGAAAGCACTGAGGACTTAGGAAAGCATATTCCATTTTTTCCGAGGCCGTGTCTGTTAGTTATTATATGACAGTCCATTCGGAACATGGTTTTTAAAATCCAGAATTGTGAGTGGACTATTTAGTACCAGTCCTGAAACTCTTTATTGCCATTTTCACTATATAAATATAGAAATTGAATACACAGATGTAGAAACTTTTATAGCAGCTTAGCAGAATAATTTACGTTTATTGATTCTAATAAGAAAAAATAGGGGCTGTATTTTGTATGTCTTTGTCTTTTTAATTTCATTTTTCTGGTAGTTCGGTTTCTGTGTTCTTTGACAAAGAAAGCATTGACTCTGTCACAAACTGGGGAAGAATGCTCGTTTCTTTATCACACAGAGCTGAGACGCCAAGGTGTGGATTTCAGCTCAGGGGAAGCCCAATGGTTACAGCAGGGTAGCAAGTTACAACCCGTCGGTCTAATCTTGTCCACCGCCTGTTTTTTTAATTGGCCACAGATGGATTCTGTCTTTATAGATGAATGTTTGCGATTGATTTGATGATAGGGAATATCAACTTTGACTTTGAATTCTACGAAGCAAGACATTATCCCCTCCAAAAAACCAAAAAAAATATCCTTCTCATTAGTAGGGTTATATTACAAAAAAAGCATACTCGGTTTTTATTATATTCTTAATTTTAACAATAAAAATTTATAAGCATTTGTTTTCTCTCTTGTTATAAATGTACATACGTGATACCCTTGATTTTAACTCTTGACCCACAAATTCTAAAATATTTATAGTCTGGTCCTTTAAAGAAAAAGTTTGTTAACCACTGAAATAGGAATACATTTATAAAACTTATCAAATTCTTATGAGTACAAAAATACAATATGTTCTTCATGTTCACACAATAAATATTATATATATATAATATACACAGCAATATAATTCAAATACATGAAGATACTATTGTATGATAACCCAAATTAAGTTTTCCAAATTTGTAACTTAAAAATTTCATTTTCATGTATTTATGTATACATTTACATTATAAAATAACACATGAAAATTATTTTTTTAAGATAAACGTATTAAAACAAAAATAGCCCTGGCTGGTGTAGCTCAATGGATTGAGCACGGCCTTGCAAAGCAAAGGATCGTGGTTCGATTCCCAGTCAGGGCACTTGCCTGGGTTGCAGGCCAGTTCCCAGTAGGAGGCATGTGAGAGGCAACCATACACTGATATTTCTCTCCTTCTCTCCCCCTCAAAAATAAATAAATAAATAAATAAATAAATAAATAAATAAATAAAAGATTCACTCACTCTCTTTCCAAACCCAATGCAACTCTTTGGAGCTAACTTGAACCATTTCTCTTTCAAATTCTGCTGGTGGTTGCTACTGTAGTAATTCTAAATAACAGCTTCTTCACAATTAGATATCACCTATTCATTTCCTTCTTTATAAGAGGAGGTATTCAGCCTTCAACACTACCATCTCCCCTCTCTTTTTAAATTAAGGGGAGTTATTATTTTAGTTCTTCCATTGATATCACTGTACTTTTAAATAATGCAGATAAACATTTAGCATTTTTCCCCCAGCAACTTTAAACAGCTTTTTGATGCCTTGATTTTTCTTAAGGCATCTCTTTCCCCTACACGTCTCTTCCCAATTCTTTCTCTCCTCTTCTTTCACCAGTGCCATTTGATTGGTAAAACTGGTAACATTTGCATTCAGATCTGTAAATATATTAAACAATTTTAAAGGCACTTTGAGCATTTGACAATACATACACAACCTTTGCTGTTTCTCCACGTCCCTGGTACAATAATTGCTTTAAGCTTATGATTCAAATTACCCTGTAAGTCTAATCACCAGGATTTTTGTTTTAACTATTGGAAAAAGAGATACTTTTAAATTGTCACAGAACTCTTCTTCAAAAACTTTCAATAGTTGTTTACTGAATTATTTGGATAGCCCTCATTTCTCTTGCTTTTTCTGTTATGCTATCTCTTTGTCTTTTTATTCTGTATTTTGGAAAATTTCCCGTACTTCTTTTTTTTTTTAGGTGACTAATATGACTTTTAGTTCAGTGGATATTAACCTGGAAACCTTAGTTTTAATTTCTAAGAACTATTTCTTACTCTCTGGTGGCTCCTTTCTCACAGCAACCTCTTCCTATTTTATGGTTATTATATATTCTCAAGTCCCTTAAGAAGTTGTAGTTAAGTTCTTTCCTTATTTTTTACCATATTAGTTTTGTTCCCCCCAGGATCAGCTGTCCCCATTGTGGTAGTGTTTTTCTCTTATACTCCTGGTGTTCGGCGATTATCTTGGAGCATCCTTAGGGCCTGCACTTGGTGGCGTCTCCTGTCTTCTACCACCTCCCTGGTCCATGGAGCATCTTAGGATTTGCAGAGCAGAAACAAAAGCTATGGGGACAAGGGGCTGTCACTGTTCCCACAAGGGGAAGGCTCCTTGAACTCATTCACAGTCACAGGGCATCATTTGATGATGGAAACAAAGAAATTCCTCACTCTGACTTCACCCAGTGGTCTCCATTCAGATGCATTCTGGCCAAAAAAAATTAGATATGGGGGAAATACAAAGATGTGATGAACATCCTAATTGCTTGAAATGTAATGACAAGCCAGACAGACTTACTGCTCTGAACAGACTGGTGTGTCCAGATGCAGTGGAATAGCTGAGATCCACAGGTTATTGTTACTTACTATCAGCATAGGGATTACTCCAGATGAACTGATCCCAGTCTTCTAAGAGACTCAGTACATTCCACCCTTGTTACAAAATGACACTTTTCAACACACAAGAAAGATGGGCCATCCTAGACACACTGTGCACATCGCAGGACCCTTGGAGACCCCTGTCTACACTGCCCTGACCGTGTGTATTGGGGAGGAGGTGGAACTGAGATCATCAGGTGCCCCCACAGGTCCCCTTTAATTTCTTGTACTTGAAAAACATTTAGAAACATTTCCCTAAGTTTCAGCTCGGTGAGGATTTTACATACTCATTCAAGCCAATATGCATTTCAACATTCACTGCTCACAAGGAAGCCTGGTCCATTCAGAGATCCTCGCTGGCAATGATGGCCAGAAAGGCTCATAGCAGTTCCAAAGAAGTATGTGCATTTAGAGATTATACTTAATCTTTAAAAATAATTTAACAATTTCTACCAACCAGCAGATAAGTTTTTAACATCTGTAGTGGTTTTGCCCTTAATAAGGCATTTAATAACAACTCTATACAATGCTTATTCTTCTGTTAGCAATAACCCTTCAGCAGAATCTGCTAATTCCTTCCCAAATCTGTTTTAGTCATTGACTTACTGTGACTCATCAAATAATATATTGGAAGCATAAAATAGTTAATTATATTACTGATAAAATGTATGCATAAATATATCAATATTATATTAATATATCAACACTATATTCATATATTAACGCTATATTAATAACAATAAATATGGATTAGATTTAAAATAATGGACATGAAAGTTTAATGCCAGGCCTGATTAAGGTAGCTGAACTCACTCTCATATGGCAAATAGTAAGAATCTATGTTAGAGATGATTAATTTCTGTGAATAAAATATCAATCTCAATTCACACTATTAAAAACTTATTTATTAAAACCAAGAGTGAAGAAGACAAATATGCCTAAAGCAGTGAGTGGATTATTTAAGTTAGGGTAGAAAGGATGAGTTGAATAGACCATTTATTGGGTTCACTGTCCTTTCTTACTTCATGTTTAAAAAGGTAAAGTTTTTAGTTGAAGCCTTAAATACTTACTGTATTAGATATCACTTGTAATCAAATGGAGTTTGGTTAGTAAAAGCTTGGACAGTTATACAGCTGAAAACAATACACTTTATGCTTCTTACTTGTTATATAAATACTTAGGACTTCTATTTCCAGTATCTTTGTACATACCAAACAGGTATACTAATTCCAAAATGCCTTTTATCATTTTTATGATGCATGAAACCTCTCCAATCAATTGAAGCTATTCTTGTGAGTTCAGTATTATTGTACATTATTTACCACACTAATTAACTGAAGCACACACTATGAACTATTATTCCAAAGTATACATGAATATTGTGTTCTGGAATTGAAGGACTTTCATGACATTAAAATTATTATAATCTAAGCTTTTAAAAATCAATGTTTTAATTATTATTTTTATATATTTTGACTGACTATAAAATTATTAGGAGCCCACATAATGATTATAATTAGATAGCAACCAAGAATTGTACAAATAATAATTTTATTTTAAACACACAGTTATTTTGGTTTTTATTAAAAAATTACCTAGAAAATAATTGAAAAAATAAAATCAATATAATTTTCTGCATTTATGGAACTCATTTATAGGTTTCAATGGAATGAATATCTTTACAATATACACAACCAAATATAATATAGAAGTGATAAGCTCGTGATGTGGCATGATCTTAAGTTGTATTACAACTTAACATTACATAATGTTTACATTATGTAATGTTTACATTACATAAACTGTAACTTTTTCATTGAGACTTTAACACAACAAATGTTTTAAAGATGGTTAGTAGGCTGGACACTTGTCTCCAAAGAAATAAAAACTATTAACAAAGATCTATACTCTTTAATTAGATCTCAGTTTAATTTCAAATTAACAATACGCCCACTAATATCCCTGACATAATTTTATTTTTAAAATTGGCAATTCTGCTACATTTTTAAAGTCTGAATTGCAACTTAGCGTTATGCAAAAAACAAGGTTGTCTGTGAATGGCATGAGGCATATATCTATGCCTGAAAGAATTCTTAGGTAAACTGGAATGTAAAAATGCTATAAATACCAACTTATTTTTTCACAAGTCACTTATCATAAATGCAGCTGCCCCTGCAAAGGGAACAAAGCTCTCAATCAACCAACGTGCAGAGGACAGAGCACTAACGGAGACATACACAGTGACTTAGGTGTGTCACCAAATTGGAGAACATTACACATAAAGGAATAAAACTGGCTAAAACCCAAAGGGCATAGCACTAAAAGAGCTAGGACTATAGAGCAAACCCTACATGTCCAGTGAGCTATTTACAGCCCGCATCGCACAGTTTCCATGTATTCGGAGGCAACTCCACTAGTCAGCAGGCAACCGATTGATTAAATTAAGTAGCAAATAAGAAAGTGGAGGGATACTGAAGGGCTCACAGAATCAAGGTGGAGTCTGAAAATTCAGACTCTACCACCAGATAGGAACCGAAGGAGTTGCAGACTCAGCCGAGGTCAAACCGTGACAACATGGTGGTGAAGGTGACCCAACTGACTCTTGTCAGTTGACTGGGATTCCGGGGCCTGTGCTGGAATCCTTTTGTAAAAATCAACCTTATTAAAGTCTAATTTACACAGAATAATGGATACACATATTTAATGTTTACTGTAAGTTTTGATAAGTGTATACACTGATGCAACCACCTTGATCAAGTCATAGAACATTTTCATGTCCCAGAAACTTCTCTTCACAATGTAAATTTGCACATGCCAAGCAACTAATGCATTTCTATCACTCTGGATTAATCTTCTCTGTCCTAGAAGGTCATAGAAATGGAATCATACACTATATAGTCTTTTGTATGTGGGTTCTCATTCAGCCTGATGTGTTGAGATTTAGTTATATCATTGTATATATCAGTTAGCTGTTTCTTTTTAGTGCTGAATAGTATTCTATTCTATAAAAGTTACAATTACCTTGTATATGAATCAGTTGATAAATGAACTTTTGGGTTTGTTCTACTTTTGAAATATTATGAATAATTCCACTCAACATTCTTATATAGGCCTCTATAGGAACATATGTTTTTGTGTATATTGGGTAAATATGGAAATTGCTATACCATGTTGTATGCACTTTAGATGAAACTGATAAACAGCTTTCAAAGGCATTAAATCACTTCACAGTTTAATGCTCCAGTTTTTGCCAATATTTCATTTTGTCACTTTGCTACTGTTGTCCATTCTGGTGGGTGGTAAACAGCATGTTATTGTGGTTTCAGTTTACATTTCACACATTTTCATGTGTTTGTTTCATGCGCTCATTTTATTGGCCTTTGTTCATCTCCTTTTTTGGTGTGTCTAAGTCTCTGGTCTGTATTTTATTTGGGTTGCTTGTTTTCTTCATTGAGTTGTAAGAAGTCTCTTCATGGCCTGGACATTAGCATGCTGTCAGATACATATTTGTCATAATTTCTTCCAGTTTGGCTAGATTTTTTATTTCATTTATGGCGATTTTTAAAGAGCAGAAGTCAACTTTAAGTCTGCCTCACTGTTTTATAAACAACATTTTGTGCTTTTTGTGGACTCTCATAGAAATCTTCACCTGTATCAAGCTCAAGACAGTTTTCTTCTTTTTGTTTTAAAGATTTTACTTATTTATTTTTAGAGAGAGAGGAAGGAAGGAAGAAAGAGGGGAAAAGAAACATCTTTCCCTTTCAGTAGGTGTGTGGTCACCTCTCACCTACTGGGGACCTGGTCTGCAACCCAGGCATGTGCCCTGACTGGGAATCCAACCAGCAACCCTTTGTTTTGCAGGCGGGTGGTCAATCCATTGAGCCACACCAGCCAGGGCTCTGTGTTTCCTTCTTAAATCTTTGTTGTTTTGTATTTACATTTAGGTCTACGATCCCGTTTGAATTAATTTTTGTGTTGGTGTGACATGGCGTCCAGGGCCTGCCCTCACCCCATTTGAGTATCTAGTCTTTCCAGTATTTGTTGAAAACAGTCTGTTATCCTTTCACTAAATTACTTTGAGGCCTATATATAAAATCAATTGCCCTTATGTGTGGGCCTGCATTGGACTCTGATGTATTTTATTGGCCCTTATGCCAACACCAAACTCTCTTGCTTATGTAGCCCTGTAATAAGTCTTGGAATCAAATAAATTGCTTTCCAACTTTATTATTGTTCTTCTTCTTGTTCTTTTTTGGAAATGTTTTCTTTCCTAGCTCTTTTGATATCGTAGGAAATTCAGAATCCATTTACTCATTTCAAAAAAGCATCCCGAGATTCTGACTGGGGTTGCTTTGCATGTATAGGTCGGGGGAGAAGGACCAGCTTGTGAGCGCTGCGTGCTCCCCACCCTGCGTGCAGCCAGCCCTGCAGACAGACCCGGGCCCTTCGGCAGTCTCAGCCTCTGCTCCCCACCTCTGCTCGCCCTGGAGCCCTGTTCTCCGGGTCGGCTCCGCCTCCTGGGCTCCTGGTCTGTGGTGAGAAAACTGTTCCAGGCCAAAAGCCAGTGTCGGGGGGTAGGTCTCATTTGCCGGATCCCCTTTGTGTCAGAGATCACATTCTTTTGTTGCCCGATGCCTGAAAGCCATTTCCTCGCGTATTTTGTCCAGGTTTAGAGCTATTTATTGAGACAATGACTCCAGCATCGCCGGAGGCGGAAACACACTTGCATTTGAATCCTGACACCCCAGTGCGTGAAAGGCTTTTCAAAGCCCATGGTCATTAGTACTATACCACTGGGCCTTCGTTTGGGCTTCAGTTTCTTTATCTGTAAAACGTGGGAAATAATAGTCTCTGATTCATAAAGTTTTAAATATTAAAATAATAAAACATTTAAAACTTGGCCTGAAACGTAAGAAGGATGTGAACACTAGTCATCACTCCCCTAGGATTCGGAAGTCTGGAACAGAACGATGCAATTGGCAGAGCCTAGCCCGTGTGCTCTGCTCGGCCCCTCAATACCGACAACAGGGGAGTCTAGTTCTTTTAGCCTCAGAATCAAAGAGTCTCTTGAGAAAGGAAGAGCATGAGAAGCTGGGTACCAGAAACTTGAAAAGTGCCCTACAGGGCCATGAAGAAAGGGTTTGACCATAAAACCTTAGGAAAGCAAAAGCCAAATAATGTCCCTGTGAAGTTTTCTGTTCAGCATTATTTTCCATCTAACCGTAACAAATAGTGAAATATCTATACTATACAATAAAGTGTACTGAAAAGAGCCAAAGGCATTTTGCTGTGATCTACCAGCCTATCTTTTATATGTTTCTCAAATTCCTTTAAAATACATGTGTGTGCGTATTTTAACATAGAGCCACATTATTGTATTTGGTAAAGGAAAATCTCCCTCGTATGACAAATAATCACATTAACATCTTTAGCAAACAAAGAAAACATTTCCCCTAGAATCCATTGTATATAATTCAAAGCCCTTTTCTTGGTAAATGTATCCAGCATGAAAGCATTTACTTACCTGTTAATTTTCTCTACTTCAAAATGTTTAGATACTGCTTTGAAACAGTCCTAAAACACACAAATTTTTCTAAGGTTGCAAACTAGTGGAAAACATGAAGAAATAAAGATATGATCAGAAACTAGGGAAAGCAGACAAGAAAGAATACAAGAAAATGGATATCAAAGCAACTGGGTGGATTTAGAGACACCATGCCAAGTGACTCCTATACTTTTGATTTATGTGCTTACTATTTGTGGGTATGTAAGTGCTGAGAGTGAGGGTTGAGTGGGAAGGAAGAGAAAGGAATAATGAAGGAGGGGAAAATGAACTTAGCTTTCAGGATATCGGACTCATTGACCATAGTAGATGAGTTCACTCTTCTCTCTGAACTTAAGGTAGAAAGACCGTAGTGAGTATTTTCCTTGTTCCGAGCGAGGTCCTGGAGACAGTAGCAAAAGCCAGGATGAATCTCAATCTCATAGTCTAATACAAAAGTGAGTAACCCCTGCTAGTACGTATTTGCCAAATGGGTTTGCTCAGAATCCCTTCACCTTTCATCATTAACTCTATCCCAATGGTATATACCCACCCCATCCCTGAAGCACAAGTAGTTTGTGGAAGCTGACCACCTGCCCCCTGCCCTCCAAGAGAATCGTAACACAGTTTGGGCAAATGCAAATTATAGAGACAGTTTCTGCAGATTTCTCAGAAAAAAGCTTTGGATTTTCTCCCCCAAGATGTATATTGGAAGAAACAATCGTTTTTCCTACTGAGTATAATTAAGTTAGCATATCTCCCCTGCTAGCAGCTGGACTCCATCTTTTGACCAGAAGGAGAGGTTTAGATTAAAGCTGAGCCAGTTTGGGATTAAAATAATACTGTGGAAGACAGAGAGAGAACATATGGAAGAAATCTGTCTTTGGTAATGTCATTGTGCTACTTGGCCAAATCTTCTGAACCAGTGATTTTCCTTCATTGTTTAAGACAATTGGAGTTTCTCATTACATGCAAGAGATCCCTAAATAATACCCTCTCGCAGAAGGTCAGCTTCTATTCACTTTCCACCTGAAAATGCTTCTCAACAGAGAATTCCTATCTGTTTTTGACAATTATTTTAAAGGAAAAAAATAATTTGAAATCATAGCTCTTTGCTTATTCAAGTTCCACTTCTGCTTTTCTCACCAGATAATGTAGGGATAGTTTTTTCAACTAGATCCCAATGTCTACTTTTAATTTGTAATTGTTCTTTTTTTTCTTGACATTTCTTTCCCATAACTAAGCATTTCCTAGTTAATACTGATCGATTCTCCCAGTATCTCATTATATAGGAACCTCTCCTCTCATATTCTTCACTTAGAAAAGGGTCAATTTAAAATACAGAATACTTAAAAAAGAATCAGGTAGTTTACTAAAACTAGAATTTATCTTAAAAAGATAAGGAACCCAAGGTCAAATTTAAGAACATTTTCCTTTGAAGGAAAGCAAGTTTATATGATGAAAGAGATTAATATTAGAAAATAAAAATCGAGAGCTTCTGTTAAGGGGAAATTGAAAGCAATCATTTTTATAGATATTGCTATGTGCATTAGAAGTAGTATTGCCTTTTGGTTACTAATGAAGTAAAATATGTTCATTTAAAAATTGAATGGTTGAAAAATGGACTCTTTTTTCAAGTCCCTCAGAATCTTTTTAAATGTCTTATTTCTCGATACATATCTAAAATTTGAATGTGTAACTGGAAAGTAAAATCTGTGAGTTCATGCATTTCTTAAAAATATGTTTTAAAGAGTTTTGATAGAAAAGTAGATCTAAAAATTTTGGCCCTGGACAAAGGCATAAACAATAACAAAGTAGTAGGAAACCAAATTACTAGACATGCTTCCCTAAAGTAATGATTCTCATAGTTCAGAGAAGTCTATGAGAGTTTCTAGGTTGTAGGAGGTAATCACTTATTTTATTAGTGTTATAATAGCTTATGCTTACATTTTCATTATGAATATTAATCTGTGAAATTTAGGAAAAAATAGGCTTATATCAAAGGTATTTTTATGTCTTGTCAAAGGTATGTTCATTCTTCACCTAATTAATTCTTCTTTTCCCAGTAGAATCAGGGACAAATGGGTTAAGTGGTCTGCGGATTTGTCTATTGCAATAAAACAAAGCACTGGTAGCAAAAAAGATGAGTGTCCTTTGCATTAAAGGAGGTTAATGGCTGTGCAAGTAAATGTGAAGCCAAAAGAAAACAGGGACTGAGGCTGCAACATGCTTCCATGATTGTGTCCGTGTGTGCCTGTGTGTCTGTGTGTCTGTGTGTCTGTGTGTCTATGTGTCTGTGTGGGTATGTTCTGCATAACTTAGGCCAGGGAAAGGGATTGTTTTATGAATGCATAAGCAGGGCTCAAATACCAGAGAAAAATAAAAGAAAATGTTTGCTTTTTATGTATCTATATCTTATGACTTTATTTTATTATTAGAAGTTCCTTGGTAAATAGAGAAATACTCAGAGGTGAGATGTACTGATCTCAACTGGTAGAGTTTGCTTGATGAGTGAGGTTAGACATCTGTGTGGTAATAGCAAAGAGCTGCCTGTGCAGAGGGAAGAGTCCCCAGTTTAATAAAAGCTACATTAAATGTAGCTTCCAGTTATATGGATGGATTTGTATTAAACAGTGGTGTTTGTTCACCTCTTGGTTCCCCATCATTGTATACACTTTGTAATAGACGGTCAAAGGGGAAGAAGGCTCTAAGAGCAAGGGACCCAAAGACCAACTGAGTCACTTGGGGAACTGAAATCTCTGGAACACCTAGGCACCTCTTTTGGATGCAGCTAGAGAGAAGTCAGTGCACATTTAATGAGGCATTCCTCAGCAAAGAAATCTCTTCTAGACCAATACAAGATAATGGCTCCCCCCATTCTCTTCCTTCAGTCTTTGCATTGTTCAATTAAAATAAAAAAGATTAACCACAACCTATAGGAGTTTATGTCAATAATAATGTATGTTATTATAAAATTATGCACCACATCATATGCTGGCAGGTTTAAAAAAATGAACTGTACTCCTTCGATCAAGTTAAAATACTTCTTAATTAAAACAAGTTTACGATAGATACCCTTTCTGCCCATATATATGCACTCAGTCCTGGTTGATTTTATATTTATTGCTAGTAGTAAAACTATGTGCATGCTCTTGAGGAATTTTTAATGTTGGTGAGGCTTTGCATAGGAATAAGTTAGTGCTTGAAAGAGATGGTGGAGCTGACCTTGGCCGGTGACTAAAAATGTTTTACAAAGCCAAACAGGAGCCCAAGAAGTATACAAAAATTGAATGATTGGTAGAGCTTGAGTGATGAGAAAATGAGCAGGAAAAGCGAGGTAAGAATAAGGAAAGGTGTGTAAGAGAGCCCGTTAGCAAAAACAAATTAAAATAAATCATTAAGTACCCAGTGTGATTAGAAAGTGAGATAAATGGTCTGTGTGGTTTATGGAAATATCTTTATACTTTAGAATCACACCATGTCCTTAAATCTGTTCGCATTTCTCTCGTGCTGATCCCCATGGCAACACATTTTCCATTAAGCAAAACTTGGAAACATGATAGTCTTAAATTATGAACTTCTCAAGGGCATAAATGGGTCCTCTGTAATTGTACATCCAGCTCCTAATGCACACGGCATGTGGCACATAGGGAATATTTAAT
Organism: Artibeus jamaicensis; assembly: GCF_021234435.1. Classification (NCBI taxonomy): domain Eukaryota; kingdom Metazoa; phylum Chordata; class Mammalia; order Chiroptera; family Phyllostomidae; genus Artibeus; species Artibeus jamaicensis. The sequence goes on from NW_026522056.1 coordinate 20,486,512, forward strand.
ATGTATTTAGCGGACAAACATATTAATAAAAAGAATTATGTTTTAAATAGACATTTAAGAATGATTGAAATTATAATTACACTTAAAATTTAATACCTACAAGTTCTCTCAACTTTCCATTTTTCTTCCTGAATTTTAGCTAATTTATTTCACATGATTATCTTACTTTAAAGCTATTCATTAAAGATAAGCATAATTTTAATTAGCTTCTCAGAATATATAAATAAAACTTTTTCAGTATTTATTGAGCTCCATTCTTTTTTCTAACATTAAATGTTGTAGCAAAAAGACTTTGACTTTGGATTCTTATTCCTGAGTTTGATCAAAACTGTGTAACTGGTTTTATTTTTTCTTTTAGAATTTTATATGCTGAAACATTACTAGTCCGGTGGAAAATGTTTGGGAGCTCTATAGACCTATGAAAATATAGGTTAATAGTTTTCTAGAAGCAAAAGCCAACATTTGCAAAACCGAATGTTATTAGTGTTCTCCTTGCCATTATCCATCTGCCCAGCAATGGCCAGTTCAAGTACATCATTTTCCACAAAGAAACGGTCATCACCTCTGTCAAGATTTCTTAATTTCCTGAACTCCTTGAGTTCCTATTCAGTTTGTTTTCATTCATATCCAGTGACATTTTAATGCAATTAACACATGTCTGTTTAAGGCCAGTAACTAGTCAGGCTGGAAATATGAAGATAAATATAATATGAAGATAATATAATGTAATATTTGCCATTGAGATATATGTATTTTAGCTCTATTTTTTAAAATTTAAACTAGTACATTCATAGAGATTGTGGAAAATTTTGCTATATGCATTTTTTTCATTTTATTTTACAATAAAAAAACCACAACTGAATTATACATCTTTTAAGCAATACTACTTAGAATCTAATATTTTCAGGGATTAATTTTCTTCCGGAATCAGTTTTGTTCGTAGTCTAACAGTTATGCAGATTGAGACTAGATTTTAGTTAATAGTAATAGAGTTTAATCTTACCAAGGTCAAAACCAAAATGCTCAAAATCACATCAGATGATTATCAACCTTGTGCTATTCTTTTCAGATGTCATTATTTTGTTACTCATCCTCTCTGTTTGTATAGAATGATTCTTTTTCAGTTCAAAATTAAAACCCGTACTATTCCCTTTGCAAAGTCTTTCACTTGCCCTAACAGACTTTGGGAAACATCTAAAATTCTATAAATTACTTAGAAGTCATCCTCCTCTTTATTCTAGCCTGAATCTCAATATAATACATTTTAAAGGAAAATGCAGTAGATTAATGTACCTTACATCCTTCATCCAAAAGTGTATCTTCATGTATGATATTCATTTACACTTGTGTGTTTTAGAAACACAAAATATGTCTCCTCCATGTTCATAATGCCCAAATTTGTGATGAACATACAGTAACTATTAGGAGATATTGATAACAGTGAATCATCTGTTGCTTGGTCATGCTTGCCTGGTGTACTTAATTTAAAATAATGTATTTGTAAATATTGTACCACAATCAATGTTGCTTCTTAATCCACTTAAAAATTATGCTGTCTCAACCCATTATGCTCAAGAGTTGGTTCTCCTCTAATAATAGAAAATAAATGACCATTAGATCTACTTATGAGTGAGTTGCCATTTAACTCTCCTTATTTTCTTTAATAATTTAAAAATGGTAATGTCACTATTAAATGATACATGAGATAAAGAGATACAGGATATTAGGAATGAAATTGAAATTAACATTAAGAGATACAACTGACAATATTGCTACATTTTCTCATGTTCAAATGGCATCATCATAGAGATGCATAGCCATTGAAAGGTCACTTCTGATACTCATTTCTAGGCTAGAAATAATCCTTTAAGAAAGTTGCATGTGGATAGGTCTGTACTATCACAACAGTTTATTTCTTAATAGACCTGCAAAGATATGTTGGCACTTACGAAAATGGCATCCCTCAAAATAATAAGAAGCATAATTTTAATTTAAATATGTTATTATTGTGAACACAATTTTGATTGTTATAGGCAAAATAAAAACAAAAATTCTCATTAGCAATGTAATCATACTTATGTAGGTACATGTGAATTACTTCAATACACTGGATTCATCCTTTGTGGACTGTGTGAAGCTCCTACAACAGCCGTTATCCCATTACCATAGGCAAAGAAAGAAAGGAAAAGCTTTTGCATTGAGAAATACAGTTGCAGGAACATTCAAGTGGAAACTAACTATGGCATAGGGAATTTTCCAATTGCCTTTCAAAGTAGTGTACATGCAGAATCCTACTGGCACTCCCATCTGCCACAAGTAATTAAATCTCTCTCTTCCAGCAGAAACTGGAAGAGGCACGCACGGTTTAAAGTGGAACACTTAATCGCCTCTCTACCCCAGGAAAGGTCTGCGCCAGAAGCTTAGGAATAAGGAAATTCTACTCCAGGCTCCTGTTTCTCATCAGCGGGGTCAGTGATGCATCCCAGTTTCAGCAGCACATCAGTGAATCGGGAGAAGGGGTAGAATTCTCAGGAGAGGGAGGCAGGTCTGAAGCAGGCTTTCTTCCTGCTCCTCCTCGCACACCTTCCATGTGTGTGTTTTCTTCAGGTAGATGGAATGGCTAATCACCAGTCGTGCCTACTTTCAAAGGTAAATATTACAGCATATTCTGAAGTCAAAAATAGAATGGATTTTGGCCTATTTGGTGACTTAAATTATCTTCTCAATTGTTTTCATCCTTCAATGTGATTAACAGAGAATTGATTACACATCTTTTCTGTGCAGAAACAATCAAATCGGGCTTTTCATCTACAAAAGTGACCGCCACAATTACTAAAGTGATGAATCCCCACCATAAATCCCTTCTAAAAGTTGGTACAGAATAAACAAAAATCTCTTGAGGTATTAATGGCTGAGAAAAAGAAAATTAGATACAACAATTAATCAGAATTATGAGAAAAAACAATTTGCAGGGTACCCAAACTCGAAGAGCCACAGACTTGCTTTATTAAATAAACATAAATTAGAGTTTTCTAAACAACAGTTGTGCTACCACACCAGACTTTTGTCCCTCCGTATTTATGAAAATTTTTCAAGAAAGCAAGTATATGCAGTCTACAAGAAATGTTTTAAGAAAATTGTTTAGAAAACCTTCACAGCATAGTCTCAAAAGACCATCTTTTCAGTAGGAGCTGTGAACCAATAAAGGCGTAGGGGTCTCATGTTTCTTCAGGGACATTTTGGTTGCATGACGAAAGACTATGCATTCTCAACATGCAGAGTTGTACTTGAAAACTGCTTTTCTGGCAAAAAAGAAGAGATAGTTGAATAGAATTGAACATTAATTATAGTTTTAGTTTAGCCTTCTCTCTCAGGGTCTTCCCATTTCTCCCTCTCCCTCTCCACAATCTGAGGTTGTGTTTAGCATCTGCATTAACCACTATGCTATACACCTGAAACTAATACAAAATAATATGAAAGGAAACTCATTGAAAAAAATGTCATTAAAAAAGAAAATTAATCCACATTGTGTAAAGTAAAAAAATAAACAGAGACCTAGAACGGCAAAATGAATAAATAAAAATACTACAAAAGACTAAGACATGGAGAATCTAAGTACTTCTTCCACATTTCTGTATTAATATTTCAAAGACAAGCAATCTATGTATTAAATCAAAGATGCCACAGGGATAATCTTGAGGAACTTGACTTGCACCATTGCATAGCTATAGGTGCTTATAGGTCATAGGTCAATGAGCTATAGCACTGGAAAAATAAATGTCTTGATCTGAAAAACTCCCGGTTTACAGGTGGGGAACTCAAGGCTCTGATAAATGAGGGCGGTCAGTCTGAGTTGCTCAGTCTCACACAGTCAGATAGTAAAAGAGCCCAGCCCAGAACACGGTCTGAGCTCTGCCAGTTAAATTATTTTGAGGAGGATCTAAAGCACTGGGAAAATAAATGTCTTGATCAAAAAATCTATTTTGTTGTTTGATATATTTGTTGGTGATGTATCTTTTTAGTATTTTGAATCTTGATTTATGCATATATAAATTTAGTTTTTCTATCCTGCCTTTTAACTATGTTTTAACTTTGTTAAACTCATGTGTGATGAGGACATTAAACTTGCCAACTCAGTAGACCCCCAGATATCCTGGGTAGGATGTCATTAATACCAGTGTTGTGGAATGTGAAATTCCAAACATCAAGGTTGCATTTTATTCATATTTGTGTCTTAGCCACTAGCCACATGTGGCTATTTAAATATAAATTCAAATTTATTTAAATTAAATAGTTCAAAGTCACTTCCTCAGTTATACTGGCTGCATTCTAAGTGCTGAATAGCTCAAATGTGGCCAGTGGTGACTGAACTGAGAGTGCAGCAGATATGGAACATTGGCATCATGCCACACAGAAAATTCTATGGGGCTGGTACAGATGTGTAATCCGAATGGGAACAATATTTTAGAGAGAGCTAGGAGAGAGAGATAGAAGGAGGCAGAGGACAGGTAGATTAGATAGCTAGACAATAGATAGATGATATATATGTAGATAATTTAATAAAGGGGGAGGGAGGGAAGAAGATGAAAAGGGAGAAGAGAGAGAACTAGCAGATATTATGAAGTATTTTAGATATATTTTGCTGCTGTATAAGCAGTTGGCTCAATAATGCTTTCCTAAGGCGTATAACATGTGAATCTGAGCTACAGTGCAGGGGAGCCGTAACTTGGTGTGGGCAGCCCCCCAACCTCGATTAATACAGCATCCCCACCATGAGGCAGGTGCTTTGAAGCAGAGTAAACAGAGTGGTTCTCAAATTCTTTAGGCACAAAGGAGACGAAAACAGCAGTAAAATGATAATTTAGGATGTCGAGCCTCTGACATTTATATTAGTGCCATAGGGATACAAAAATGAATAAAAATGTCTTTATATCCATCACTGAAATCCATATTTATAACTTTTCCTTCAAGATCATATACTGCATTTTCATAATTCTCATCTTTCTGTCATTGCCTGCTTGTTTTGAAAATCAAATCATTAAATTGTCTATAGAATTAATTTTAACATCTTACAAGCCATTTACCAAAGCTAATGTGCATCTGGTATTAAGTATCAAATATTACCATGAGGATTATGATCCTTATCTAATGACTACATGCAAGAACATATTTCATTTCTTTAAAAATATATAGAGTACAACTTAAAAGTATAAAATTACTAGTTTACATAATCCTTTCCCAGAGCTGAATTTTTCCCTAGAGAATATTCTCAGTGGTGTCTTATCAGCCCCCATAGAAATGGCCCATATAATGCACAGTTGCCTGTTCCCTCAGGAAGCTATGGTATCTAGAGTTCAAGTTCACAGTCATCATAGATCCCTGTGGTAGCAGAATAGAGTCTTCCCATAGTACAATAAATAAGCACATGAACCACCAATAGCATTAGTACATAAAAACTTTTTATTAAATATTCTACTAAATAGATATTGCCTTTTTGTTCTGATTTTATGTATATTTTGTTATTAAAAATGGGAAGATGACTTACCACTTTTTCAATAAAGGCAGCACTCACAAGAAAATGGAGCCAATTTTAGAATGAAAGTTTCCATTTAAATATGTCAGAATACTGAAACATTTGAAAAAGTCACCACTATGATCCACAGGCAAATCATACTGATATTGGTGGGACACCTTCCAGGGTCAAGATCCTTCTTCCTACAGAGCCAAGGATGCTCTCAGTCCAAGGCAAGTATCCACGGGTTTGTTTTTGTACCAAGGCAAATGTACTTTAGTTTCCATAGCATATGCCCTTTTCCGTATGGGTTATATGTTAGAATTTTTCATCCAAGTATTTATTTAACAAAAATTGTGTTATGCCAACTACATGCCAATTTTGGAGGTGTGGCAATAAATAAGAAAACGATGGATTCTGATTTTATGGAGCTCAGAGTTTAGTCATAGACTGAACTTCCAATACATGCTTATGTCTATATTTTTCATCATAATTATAGGCTATATATATATATAATTAAAATAGTCTATGTATATATAGACAATCACTGCTACAAAGAAAATGCGTAATAGGTTGACCTAACTAGGCAGAGAGGTCATCAGAGCAGGCTCCTCCCCTGAGGACGCAGCATTTAAGCTGAGGAGGTATTTCCATGTAAAAGACTAGGAAAAGGCATTCCAAGAAGGGGGAACAGCATAGGGAAAAGAGTCCAGCGTGTTCTAAGGACTTAAAAGACGTGTGTCTGGCACAAAAAAGAAAGCGCTGGACTGTGTGGTTGGAGAGGGAGGCAGAGACCAGCTAAAGTATCGCTACGGAGAAGGAGGAGGGGTTGGAGAGGAAGGAGGGCAGCAGACTGAGCAGCTGTGGCGGGGAAGTGAAGGCTCAGGAAGGGCTGGGGGGGACCAGGACGCACAGACCCCTGTGGAGAGAGCAGAGACCTTGGCAAATGTGGTTTTGGGCAAATGGGTGATCGTGGTAAACCACAATGGAAGAGGTGATGAAAACTGTAAATAATGCTCTTGAAACAGTTGGCTTCGAAAACTGGAAATAAAACAGCAGTTGCAGGAAGCAGTTTTGCGTTTATTTTTAAGAATGGGAAATATACCCCCAGCGAGTGTGGCTCAGGAAGTTGGAGCATCGTCCCACAACCTAAAGATCATGGGTTGGACTCCCGGTCAGGGCGCATGCGTAGTGGCGGGTTCCATCTCCAGCTGGGGTGTAGGGAAGAGGCTAATCAGTATTTCTCTCATAGCTATGTCTTTCTCTCCTTGTCTCCCTTCCCCCCATCTCTATTGAGAATAAAATAAATCTTTAAAAAAAAGAACGGCAAGTACAAAATTAGATTTAAATGCTGATGGGAAGGGTCTATCTAGTGGAGAGGGAAAAGTGTGGGTAGAAAAACTAAATAAAAAGGAAAGGATAATCATAACATAAGGAGGCTACAGAAAGAATTGAATTTGAATAGTTATGTGTTTTTCAAATGTTACACAGGCAAATGGAAAACTATTCTAATCAGTGCTCTCTCGCAGAAATTCTCTTTGTCGTCCTCACTCTTTTAATATATCACCTGGCTTTAAATTGTTTACTAGGCATTGTTCTGAAAATATTCACAGCACTCTTTACTGAGAACTACTTATATGAACTTAGTATTGCCCAGTTACTAATAAATTTCTGGGTCAGATCATTGCTCACATAACTCATGAAATTTCAGTTTCATCAGGCATTTTCAATAGTTTGTATCTATTCTTCAGTGCAACCTTGTTCTTAGCCGAGTGAAGCTCTTGTTCCTCTCACTAGAGACAGAGGAAAATGGAGAGCGAAGGAGGGAGACTCAGGGAAGACGGTGACTCCAGCCACCCTCCACTTGTGGTCACTGTGACCATAGAGAGTCAGGGTTGGAAGCTGTAAGCAAATAAAGCCCATGGCTTCTCCAGGCCCCTGGGTATAGGGTTAGAGCAGGCCAATCTCCACTGTGAGCTAAAGGAAAGCCAAAGAAATGGTGTCTAAAGGTTCTGGGTGTCAATCCAAGAGGGAGCTTGGGAAAGAGCTTTTCTGAGCCTTGCAAGTAAAGTTGGCATCTGATTATTTGAATGACTCAGAAAAGTCAATGTTAATCTTTCAGGAACATGAAGAAGTCGCAGGACCTGAATAGATGCTCAAAATCTACCCCTGACATCTGAGGGTATTAACCTTTGAATCTGGAATACTAAAGCAAAAAAAAATCAAGGGAATACTTATATATATGCAATCAATATCCAGAATGTGTAATTTATAAGTATTTCATTGGCAAGAGCAGAAAAAGAAGAAGGAAGAGGGAAAAGGAAAAGAGGAACAGAGGGATGGGGTGAGGGGAAGGAGAAAAACTTAGTAACCTCTGGGAACAATATTATAAAACTTCTTTGAAAGATATTAAAGAAGATCCAAATATATGGAAAGATAAAACATATCTGGAGAGAAAAACTCTGGAGAACATTTTGGAAATAAAGGTTGACTTTATATAGATTCTGTCACCCAGAAGTTTTATTCCTAGACGTGTATGTAGGCCAGAGAAACTCTGATATACATATACTCAAAGAGACATCATCATTATCATTGTCATTATTGTCATCACAGTTAACCTTCACTGAGTACATACCATACAAATATGATTATGAACATCACACTAGTATGATTATGAACATATGTGTGAACTCATTTAGTGGGTTGCACCCTATGAAAATGCTCATATTTGACTTGTTTAACCTACAAAAATTACAATTATCTATCTTTCAAGCTAATGCTTATTTCAATATTCCTATGATTTATTTTTATTTTAAAATGGGAAGCTGAGGCACAGAGGAGTTAAAGAACTTTTTTAAGGTTGCTTAGCAACTAAGGGGACAGCCATACATCAGATTCCTGCAACCTAACATTGGAACCCATGTTCAAAACTGCTATTCTATTCTGCCTCTCAGCTTAGGTAACAAAGATCTGGGAACAATATAGATGTCCTTTAACAGGGAAATAGATAAATAATTTTATATATATTCATAAAATACAGTGTAGCAAAAATGAATAGAGTTACTCATATCTACATTGAGGAAATAAAAGACAGGTTTCAAGAACACATATAAAATTTGACCATTTGTGTGAAGATGAATACATATAAAATAGTATTATGTATTTTTGAGGGACAAAGATGTATATGACATGCAAAAATATCCATGCAAATGTCAAACACGAGATAAGGATGATGGTGAATATGTGTGGAGAAGGGTGAAGTTGGAGAAGAATGAAGATCTCTGAGCTGTATTGGGAAAGCAGCAAGGTGGTGGGTACGTAGTCATGTTCTCAAGGAAATTCTGCAATCAGAGAGAGAAAGAGAAAGAGAAAGCAATATTTCTGGTAAGCAACTCTCAGTGAAAAATATGAGAAGAAAAAATTAGTAAGAGTACTTATAAAGCTGGGACACTAAAAAAGATGACATCAAAAATTCCCAATATGTAAACAAAAAGCGTATGATCCCATTTATGTAAAATTAGTCTGCAGGAGCAATATGTTTTCATGTTCACAAGAAGAACATGAAATGGAGATGCCTAGATCTTAACAGTGGTTGTCTCAGTGTGATAGGTTTGAAAGTGATTTATATATTATTTCTTATATTTTTGTGCAATTTTCAAAGGTTTTATAGTACTGTTGCAGATAAATAAAAGAGAACTGCAATAGATGAAAGGGAAAATTTGTATGGATTAGACCCTGAAGTAAAGCAAATTCAAGTTTCTTTCTCCTTTAGGGTCATAAACAACCAGTCAGTATTCCCCACCAAGTTCACTCAAGTTGAATGTCCAGATCTGGCAGGTTAATCTAATGACTTATTTAATTTAGCTAGGCCCCTACCCTAGCTTCTTTCAGGTGTGCTTATATCTTTGCCAGGCATGGAAGCCATTGTTAACTAGAAATACTGGGGACTGTAAGAAAGGGAGAATTCTAAGTTGGAAATACATTTTAGGAAGATAAATAGATGGGAGATAGGTTATAGGAAGATAACAAGGGAGGAGAGATCGGAAGTTCTGAATGGGAATAGAATTTAGAAGGATAACATGAGGCTCTGTCCCTTCTTCACATGAAGGGGACTGTTTCACAATGGCCTTGAATGCCAGTGAGCCTTGGGTTGACCCCCGAGAGGACCAGAACCTGGGGTGCTCTTTTCATGAAGAACTGAGGTGATCACAGAAGCAGATCTGCCGCCTGATTGCCTAGATGATGAAGTAAAGGATATGTTAGAGAGAAAGTTATTCTCCTTGCCTCTACCTGGATGGACTCTGGAGATGCTTTGTCATCACGAGGATGAGATCTCATCAGCATCTGGAGTCAGCATCTGGCAGGGTCAGTGACCCTCCCAGGAAGGGCAGAGGAGAGGCAAAGCTGGCCCAGGCAGCTTCTTGGAGAGCCACACTAGAAGCTCAAGTAAAGTGTCGACAGACCAGGGTGTGAGCGATCACCTTGAGAATTCCTAAAAATTGCTAGAAGACTTGGGGAAGCTAATTTCTGACAACAGGAACAATGAATATTTGTTCATTACAAGTGACTACATCTCATTGTGCAACCTCATGGTTGGAAGTAGGCATATGAGTTACACTAATTTTGTTAAATTCATAACATCAGCAGTGCTCTTTTTCATTGTGGAAGATTAATTCTCAGAAAATTAATAGACATTTCTCAGCTGGGTAATTCTTTTAAATTATGGAACGATTGAGAAAGCACTAGAATATGATGGACAACGAGAGGCAGATTGAAACAAAGGAGACAGAGGGAAAGAAATGGAGAGGGAAAGGAAGAACTTCAGTTAGACTCATAAGCAAGAGGGCATGGGGAAGAGAGGCAGTGACCTGCACTGGTTCTTCGATCTGTTTTTACAGAAGAAACGATCCTCAGTAGTAAAAACACAGAGCTGAAATGCGCTGTAGATTTCGTAAATTCCAAAATCCTCATTATGCTGATTAAAAAAGACCATCTAAAAAGATTTTCTTAGAAGAGTATCAGAATGAACACACTTCTGTTGAATATCACATCTTAACATAGTCTTAATATATGTATTTTTAGGATTTTCTGAATTGAGTTTTCAGCAAATTAGTAGCAAATGAATCATCCATAATTACCTGTGTTGGATGAAAGGAGAGTGTTTTTCTACTTAAAAGGTAGGCCAAGGTCACTTTTATAGCAACATTATTTATGTTTATGCATAAAGACATCTGGTGGCCTGAAATTTCCATTTTCATTTCCATTCCTTTTATGTGTTCACAAGTTTGCACAAGTTGAACAGAAATGCCTGTTTCCTGCTAAATCCATTAGAAACTGATATAAGGGTGAGAAGAAAGGAAGTAATGGAAAAGGTAATGTATTAGAATTTAAAAGAATGTAGAATAACAAACCAGACTGTGGAAAACATGGGCGAAAGGAATTATCATCAGGTCAGAATGGAAACCCCAAGGCACAAACACTTAAATCAGATACGTGCTCTACTGTGTAGGAATGTGTGCTTCTCACATGGAGGTGAAAAGCTGTCTTAATGCAGTTTTCAATTCTGTTTCTCTGATTCCTAATGAGGTTGAATGTGTTTTCATATGATGTGCACCCATTGTGCTTCCTTTACTGAGAAATGCCCATTCGTGTCTTTGCCAATTGTTTCATTACTTGTCATGTTTTAATTCATTCCTAAGAACTCTGTATGCTTTTTTACACAAAACTGTTGTGGCTTCCTCCTATTTGATGCTTCCTTGTTTACTTTTTAATAATTTCCTGTGATGATCAGAAGTTCTTCATTTCAATGTAGTGTTATCATCAGTCTTTTTTCCTTATGGTTCATTCTTTCAAGTATCTTTAATATCTTATGCTGAGGTAATTAAGATATTCCTTATAGTCTCATTTAAATCTTGTAGTTTAACATGACACTTAATTCTTTTTATTTATTTATTTATTTATTTATTTATATAATCTACTTTAAAGTTATACGTGTAAAGAATGTGAGGTAGAAATGCAACATCCATTATTTTGTTTCTAACTAATTATGCCAACATCACTTATCAATAGTCCCTCCTTTTACCATTGAGCTTCAAGCTCCTCTCCATTCATTATTACATTTAAGTGTGTGGGGTTATTTCTGGACTTTCTCTCCTGCTTCCTTGGCCTCTTTGTCTATTTCCAGACAAATCTTGTGCTGTCCTAATTACCTGTGATTTACACTAAGATTTGAGATATCCAACAACAAGCCTATGCCTTATTTGACCCTTTAGTATATAAATTTCAGTATCAGTGTATACTGAAACTACCCACTCCCGTTAGTGAAATGGAGCACCAGTAAAACCATCACCCTGAGTCTCAGTGAGGAAGAGGAAGGGGGAGAGAGAGTGAGAACAGAGCAGCAGCCCTCGCCCCCAAACCACCTGCTCAGAACCTTCCATCTTAGAATGCATGCCTGACCTCGGCCACACCATGGGGGCAGAATAATATCTGCTAGTCCCCGCTTGTGTGAGCACTTTCCACGGCTACTCATGTAGCAGACATTGCTTTCTGGGCCACTGTCACATGCTATCTGTCTTATCTTCTCGAGTAGACTGAACAATCTCTAAGAACCTGGTGCATGCCTCACCCATGTGCTTCTGTCCATGCACATGAAACACTGCTGTGTCTGGTCAGGAATCGTGGTCCGAAAGTCCAATTGGCCCCCAGTCCACGTGCAGGTCTGTGAACAAATGCATCCTGAGGGAAGTGAGATCATGGCAACAAAAATATGGTTCAAAACTAACACCACTGTTCTAAGGGAAAAGGTAGTTCTGAGGCTTTAGCTCTCAGGTTGTCCTTCGCCTTAGTGTAGGTAAAATGCACAGAGTAAGGCTACAGGTAAAAACAACGACAATAAAGCAAAGTGAACTAAACCGAGGTGCACATAAGCATGTCTTCCTGGTGTGGAGGGGGCGAGTCCTTTGAGTCATGGAACACCGAGTGCTTCAGTGAGTCGAGAGCCCCAGAGAATGCAGCGCAGTCTCACCCCCACCTTCAGAGATCCTCCCTCCAATGGCAGAAGTGCCCTGATCCTCAGGGGTCCACCTTCACCTGAGCGGGTCCCCTGAGAGTGTGGGGGACCCTGTTCCTGACACCAACGTCAGACCCACCGCCAGTTTCAGAGGACAACTGAACTTCCCACGCACTTTGTGTTTTCTGGCACAGAAATTGCCTCAGTCGTTGGAAGATTCCGAGAAAAAATTACTCATAAGCTTGTTTGGAACACCTGTACTGAGGGGTGGAGAAGTTCAGAGGACAAAGGTCTCGGGGCTGGAAATCGGCAGTGGTGAAGGGGGACGGAGAGGAGACGCTGCCAGTGAGAGCCCATTCCAGATGTAGCTCAAGGAAAATCCACTTCACCTGTGCGTACTGGAGGCACAAAACATATTTGTAGACTAAAAGCTAATCTTCGAAATTTTATTTCCACTGGAAACCAACTGAGAATGCTCAGAAAACTATGGAAAAACATCAATATGCAGAGAATATGGAGAGGTTTTTCTTTTTAACAGCATGTTTCCTTTACCTCTTTGATTGCCCCCCATCAATTTTGGATTGGATTTTCAGAATTAGATTTTGTAGGGGTTCGTTGTTTCCCTTCCTGGCTCTATGGCTACAGTTTATCTGACAAGTATAAACCTTGGGTTCTGAGTAGATGGATGCGCCAACTAGGTTTCCCCTGGGTGGAAGAGCCAGCTCTCAGAACCTTCATCTTGCACTGCATTCACGTATGTGCCATGAACAAGTGGAGGGAATGTAGACCAGCGTTAAGCCAATATTTAGATTTAAGTGCATTAGATCTCTCGCAGTAGATGTAGAATGATTTCTGTCACTATTTTCTCTGACCTCATTTCTTAATAATGAAAGAAAAACACTTAACTTTTCTCACTCTTCAGGCCTCAACAATTCCAGGAACCTGGCTTATCATAAAATTTCTTGAATGCTCATGAATTTTGCCTCCATAAAATACATGAGAGTCTATAGCAACGGAATGATATTTCATGACCTTCATAGATGTACTTGAAAGATGAGTTTGGTTTGCTCAACTGATACCCCCCTGAGCCCTGGGATCCTGTTTCCATCGCCTCAGCCAAAGGACGAGTCCCTGCCCCTCCCCCTTTCCTGCTTATTGCATTGGTCATCGGCTTCCTTTTATTTTAAACAAAAGTGGAAACTCTAATAAACAAACAAACAAATAAATAAAATCAAACATGTCCCTAAACCATAGTCTTTTCTTTGTTTTTTGTTTTTATCATATTCAGCAGACATTTTATTTTGTCTGAATCCCAAGCTATCCTATCATTTATTCAAATTAAGGCCTTAGGCCTTTTATGTGATACACATCAATAATTAAGATTATGAAACAGTCAGCCTACGAGATTCATAACACTTATGCAAACTTGCTTCTTAATAAGGGTTTTACATTCTCCCTTCTACGGCTGCTGAAAATTCAACCAAACAGAACTAGTTGTAAAAGTTATATTCTGGGATTTCTCTTGTTCTCCCACTTAACTTCAAGACCTCGTCTGTTATGTCTATTTGTCTTATTTTCATGTCTATTTGTCTTATTTTCTTCATTAAATAGAAAAAGAAAGCACCCTCTTTGTAGCTTTGAAAATATTAATAGCACCTTTAAGAGATTAAAGAATAGCCAGATAGAATTATAAATTATAGGTGAGGGTGTAGGATGTGACTAAATGGATTATTTCAAGGAATGACTTGGGCTTTAACTTCCATCAATTGCTAAAGCAGAAAATACAGTTTGGGGCTCTATAGTTGTAGAAAACAATTACATAATGAACAGCCATTACTTCTAAAGAAAACATTTTCTACTAAAATCAAGGCACAAAAACAACATATGGCACATAATTAGTATTTTAGCAAAATGTACTTTTCAAAGTCAAAAGTTTATGTTGCTTTTTTTAAAAAAAAATGATAATGAAGTGGCCCTTAGGCCCAGTGTGAAACCCTCTTCAGATGGTCTATAACTTTAGAGATGCTGTAAAACATCAGTATTTTCTGCAGAAAGTCTGATCTTTAAACACAGCAAATTGGAAAGCCACAACCAACTCCCTGACTGTCAAATGTTAGGACAAGTAAAAATTTTAGGGTGAGCAAACTGGAGTACAAACCTATCAATAGATATTTTTAATCCTTATGTTCTACACATACATTTCTTTTAAAAGCTAATAATATACAAGTTTTTATTAATAAAATCTTATAAGGCAGATATTTATCTTTCTCATGAGGATATATAAAAATAAGAAAGACCTCAGTCTAGTATGGAGATAATCTGCCTCTTGGTCTCAAAAATCAAGAGATATTTAACACAATAATCTCATTGTTGTTTATTTTATCCTTATTTTTGCATAATTCTTTTTTAAAAAGTGAAATCTGAGTCCAGCATTTCCTCCTTATCCATTCAGAACCCCAATGTGTATGTCCATTTCCACTACTTGTGAACACAGGTTCTATTATTTGTCTTTGTAAGACGTGTCTTTTCTAGGGTATCTCTGGGCAAAATTGGGAGTTTGCTTGTCCTTGGTATTTTATGTTTCATCCTTTAACTAGCTTTAGCCTCAATGTCTGAAAACCATCAATGGCTGGATGTTTGCCATTGTTCTTCTGACCTTCCCAGGGAAGCCTGTGCCCCACCCCAACCCCACCCCAGCACGTATCCAGTGCTGGTGGAGGCTGGGAAGTTTTTCTGCACTTGAAATATCAGGCTCTTTATTTCACTATTATTCAAAATAAACTTGGGGTGGCCCTTCCATTTCTCAGTATTTACTTGCTCGTTCTGGGGCAGCTTCCCCTGGAGACCAAACACTCTGGTTGTTCCTGCACTGCCCAAAGATAGTGATTCATAGTGCCCTTTCCACACTCCTAAATATCCAATTAGACAACAATTTATGTAGTCACCTTAGCTATAGAGCTACATATATATTCAACTTTTAGAAAAAAGCAAGCAGATTGAAGAGTGAAGAGAGAATGCTGGTTTTACTGATTGGAATATGTTGCTGGTCTTTGAGAAAGCAGATTAGTCGGGGATTTGGGGGCTTGAACTAAAATGGAAAGAGTTGAAGAGTTAATGAGATGGGAGGAAAGGACCAAAGCAGGAAAGGAAGGCAGGACCTTTCGCAACTAACCAAATAACTTTGTACTCAATGTTTCCGAAATAAGACTCATTTCCTTCCCATCACATCCTACTGGCAGCTCAGAGAAACTTTACTTTGTTGAATCTCCTATTTCTCTTGGTCATTCCCCTCAATATCTACCCAGGCTCTGCACTAGAATCTGTATCATTCAGTTTAATTTTCTTCATTGTACTATTAGTCTTCCATTTCTGTCTGTTCCGACTCCATCACAAGATCTGAATCAAAGATTCTCAATAGTTTTTACCACAGTTTGGATTATTATCACAACCTTCTAACCAAGCAGTTTCTCCTTCCTTCTAATAATTCATCGTCTACACTATTGACAGACCATTATTCCCTGGGAAAATATTTATCACATCTCAGCTTGCTTTCAAACTCCTGTTTGCTTTGTATTGCCAGTAAGATAAAGATCAAACTGCTTAACAGGGCTTAGGAAATCTTTCCAAATTTATCCCAATGTACACTTTCAACTGTAGTCCTGGCCCTTCTCTTCACCAAACTGAAACCTAGGCAATACTGATACTGTTGGATCCTAAAGACACAGGTGCTTTGTCCTCTCATTTTCTTGGCTGTTTGCTTTGCAGGAAGAGCCTCTTCTTCATTCTCACCTCCACCCTCTTCTATATGCCTCATAAATGTCCACGGAGCCTTCAAAAACCAACTCAAATGCCATCTTCTCTCTGAAGCTTTTTCCAACCCTTGTTTAGGCAGAAGTTTGTGATACTTTGCTTTTGTCCACTGCACTTTGTACATGTCTCTATTCCATTGCTTAAAGACTAGGCCCTACTTGGTATGTGACTCTGTTACTTTTGATTGTCAAACCTTTGAGGACAGTGGCTAAGTTTCATGTGTCTCTGGATTGACAGCTGAACACATCCTAATATGTACTTAGTAATCTATGCATTTGTTGATGAAGATTCTCCTAAGAAATTTTACCTGTGACATTTTCTGTACCTAAATTTTACCTTCCGTTGGAAAAAGTATTCACTTTAATTTTTATTTTACATAGACTCTATTTCCCTTCAAAAGCCTTCCTTTTTAAATCATTTTTATTGTTGTTTGAGTACAATTGTCTCCATTTTCCCACCACCACTTTCCCCTGCCCCATCTACCCCCACCTCCCACCCTCAATCCTACCCCCCCTTTGGCATTGTTCATGGGTCCTTTATACATGTTCCTTGACAACCCCTTCCCTTCTTTCCATCATCATCTTCCTCCCTTCCATCTCTGATTACTCTCAGTTTGTTCTTCAAAAGCCTTATTATTCTGTCTTTTTGTTTCTCAAACTCAAGAACTTGCAGAGCCCCAGGATAACCTGAAGGGATCTATTGATCCCAGTTGGAGAAATGTCACATTATACATTAATTTTGATATTTTAAGTGGTCACTTAGCACAGTAGTGATAATAGTCAACGACACCTATCGGGGGTCCTGAAATTTCATGGCAACACATAATCATAAGGTGGTCATCTAGATGATTCAAGACATGCTCATATTAATTTTATAGTAATGTTCAAAATTAAAGCACACAATTAAAAAAGAGTCTTGCAGAGAACCCATAACCCCCTCTTAGATCCCTGATAGCATTGCGAGAGCCGCCACACTAGGAACCCTCACTTCTACTCGTGTGCATTGCCAGCTGAGTATCCAGAGAACACCGGCAGGGTTGCAAAATGAATGCTGGGAGTACTTGCTCACTGAGGAAACTCATTCCGCTCTCACAGTCAGATCTCACCAATGAAGTGCTTGACTATGGAGTGGGACTGTACCGGGAGAGCAATTAATGGAGAGGAGAAAAGAATAGGTGATGGGAGGGAAGCCATGGCAACAAAGCAGAGAATGGAACGGCCCTGGATGGGGGCTGAGCACAGCCCCGCCTTCATACATTCAGAGACATGAGGCAGTTCAGGCTGCAAAGGTCCACCTGGAGCAGACCCGCCATGGTGTTTTTGTATCTTTCTGCTCAATCAGAAATTTCAAGGACCAACATAAGGGTCTATGTCTTGCTTTAGATAGGAAGATTGTCTCCAGATGTTCTCTGTAAAAATACCAATACGTTGGAGGGAGGAAAAAATCCAAGCATCCTGTTTACTGTTTTTGAAATGATTACTCCAATTTTCTTTATTTTTAATATTTTATTGCTTATGCTATTATAGTTGTCCCAATTTTCCCTCTTTTGCCTGCCTCCACCCAGCCTATACCTACTCCAACAGTAAGTTCCCATTCTGTTTAACTATGTTTGATTTTCTACAGTGAATTGTCATTATAGATTAACACCTCCATTTAGCCAACTATGATCTCCAGAAATATGAGATATTGAGACTATGACATATAACAACAAATGTAATAATACATGACATTTGTTAAAACCTGGAGTTCTATGAAATGTTATATTTGCTTTACATATATGAAACTATTTAGCCTATAAAATAAGTTAGGTGTTATTAAAGCTATCACTTTAGAGATGGAGAAACTGCCACATGTCACAACTGGTTTTGCCATTATGTTTATTGAGTTTTCCTTGTAATAGAACCTTTGGTCATGAACAGGAATAAAGATAAAAATAGTTCAATTCATAAGTTAGAAGGAAATTCTGAGCATATTTCTGAGTATACCTTCTGAGTATTTTTAGTCAATTTGACTAAAACATTTATGCAATGGACATTTTTTAAGCTCAAACTTTCAGGTACTGTGGTAAGGACTGAAAATAGACAGATGTAATATAAATAATAATTAAGAAATATATGTAAAAACACCTGGTATATGAAAAACAACAATCTTGAAGGAGCATCCTTTTATGCATAAGTCCTTTCCCAAGCTTCTAGTCAATTCTTTGTGGTCCCATTGAAGAATTTAATAAGCAAAAGCATTTTCCCTTCAAAATATGTTCTTTCTCTTCTCTGTTCTTTCTATTCCTTGTGTCTGAAGACCACAACTCTATTTATTGCCTGCCTTGCCATAGAATTGAGCCAAGAAGATCGCCTCATATTTAGATAGGATTTTCATCTGTCCACTCAGAAATTTTGTTGAACACCTCCTCTGCCAGGCATGGCGAGTTTCTATTTAGACAGCCCTGAACAAGACAGAAATGGTTCCGAGTCTCGTGATGTTCACTGCCTAGCCTGTGCTTTGGTGGGCTACAACTAAGTGAAAACACATCTGCTGCAAATCAACAAAGTTATTTATTCAAATTTCCAGCAGTAGGGTGGCACACCTCCAGTGATTTATTGTGCAGAAATCCCCCTTGCTGTGCATGTTCCTGCAAAGTCTCTTTAGGACCTTTAAAACTAAAAATATCTGATCCAGCTACATTTTGGAAAAGGAAACTCTATTATTTGAGGAATTCATTTTCAGCAGCTGAGCACCTCGGGAAGTTAGTAATGCCCTGTAGAGCTTTATGCCTCTGGTCCTCTCATTTGAAACCAGCGGAGGCTGGAACAGGGCTTGGTTATTAACATCTAATGGCTGTTTGGAGACCTCTCAAGTGTGTTGGACTCCTCCTCCAAGTCCTAGGAAATAGAAAGATACTTATTGGAATTTAATTAACTCAGAGGAGGTTCGGCCTAAAGGATAACGATTGAATGTTCTTAGTACTGCACATTTCTACCTCTTCCCTGAAATTATATTGTGGGTTTGTTGGACTGCAGATTTCTGAGAGTATGTGGGATAGAAGCATCACCAAGAGAAAAGCCAAGGGCAGGAGTGTCTGTCACAGCTGCTCTGCCTGTACCCATCCTACCAAATTACTCCCCTTGCAGAAAGACCCCCTGTGGTCCAGGTAAAAACTCCAGAAAGTTCAGGGAAGAGAATAGCTACATGAGACTTTTAATATTTGTTTTTCTTTGAGGCAAACTCTCTGTCTCTTTCTCTCTTAAATGTGTGTACACAAATGTTATTTAGCTAATTTAAAAGATATTTCCATTTTGATAAGACACCCACAACCTCTTTTTCTCTACCCAAATTCATTCGCAGACTGAGGAGATGTTACATGTAGACACAATATGATTTTGTAGATTCTGTGAAAACCTGTAAAGGTAATTTATTTAAATATTCATTCATTCTCAATGATTCTCAAATACTTATTGCAAACATGCCAGGTGCCAGGCATTGTTAAGTATTAAAGGCATAATAGTCAGCAAGACAGACATAATTATTGGTCTTACAAAATTTACAAATTCTATTTACTCACCTATTTAACTAGGACGTATCAGGTGCTAGACACTGTGAGATCATGGAAAATTCCAAAATAAATAAGAAATAGTTCTCGAGAAAAAGTACAGGGTGCCTGCAGTCAGACAAGAGCAATGAGACCATGGAACAGAGAAAGTCTTCAAAGATCGTTTGGAGATAGAATTAGCATCAGAGGGTTTACAGGGGGTAAGATGAGAGTGGGGTAGATACTGAAATGGGGGGTAATAAAAATTATCTCAAAATCTCTACCAAAGGTATTTGGGAATATTGCTGGTGCCATTTAAACCAAGTTAAAAGATGAGATGAAGGAGAACCAAGTAGAAGGCAGGGTTAGGGGAAGAAAACAGTAATAATAGTGGGACAGTAAGGAAAACACTGGGTTAGGCACTGAATTTGACATGATACACCAATTGCATCCTTGGCAATTCAAAGGAGAGATTTTGAGTTTCTTCAGTCTCCGGAAAGAACACAACTGCAGCTTCCTTAATTACATTGCACAGGTCAGGTATTATTATTTTTTGGTCTGAATCTTGTTCCCAAAGGATTTTCAGAAGCTTAAAAAGTCATGCAGAATAAAGTAGGATAAAATAAAAATGACGACATCAGGGCTCCTCTTGCCTATGAAATAAATCTCTTACCCAAGTCAGTGTCAGTAGTTTTTGCTGCTTATAGAGTCAGAACTTCCTGGATCTTATCCTGTCCAAAGTTTGGTTGTTTGACTTTTTCTTCATCTCTGTGAGCCAATCTGGGCTTTTCCAAAAACTTTATTTTCTTAAATCAGCCAGAGCAGGTTTTTCTGGTTTTCAACAAAAGAACACTAACCTGATTTTTAACAGGTTCTCAGGAGCGAGGCACCATCAGTCACAGAGCCTCAGCTGTGTCACCATCTAAACTGAAGGGACCTGGAAACCCCAGGACACAGCACCCAAATGGTTGGGTGATGTCCATCTCTACACTTTGGCAATCAGCCCATGGGCTCTCTGGGCAGCAGTTCAATAGGAAAAAACAGGATTTTGGAATATATTGACTAATTCTTGAAGGTTCTATAAAAAGAGGCAAGTTCGATTTCAGTTAATAACTTAATCACGTCAAACTACAAAGTGAAGCCAGACAAATATTTTGGTTTTGTTTCCTTTTGTCTCTCAAATAGCCCTTTTTCTGGCCCAGAGCTGGAACTCCATGATAGCTGAGAGAGTAGGGACTTGGAGGACACCAAGCTGGCCCACACAGGCTGAGCCAGGTCCCTGTCAGCAAAGCGAGACCATAAGAAATAAAATGGAGGATAAGACTTCAGGGAAACACCCAAGCATTTCCCGGTAAAAGTCTTTCTCATAAAAAAGCCGAGACTAAAATAAAGCCTGAAGACAAGAGACAGGTAACATTGTCACTTGACTCAGGCTTTGCCACTCTGATAGAGGCCCAGGTGAGCCCAGTACCAGCCCCAGATGGAGAACCCTACCCAATGCCATCTCGGATGTGACAGTGCAGATGAATAAATGAGGAAGAACCTAGCACAGGGGAGAATGGGAAGAGACGAGTTGGTTGACCAAGAAGCTATTCTTCTGGAAGGGCCCCAATTATCATTGGCTATGGACATGCCAACATTCTGCTGTTTCCTTTGGCTCCTTTTCAAAAGAGGAGGAGTAATTGGTTGTGTTTTGTTTTGTAAGCATTTTATCTCCACAACTCTGTATTTATTATATAGATTGGGGATGGTTGAATATATTTAAATATATCACTTAACCATAGGTCGCTTTACAAGTAAAAGTTAATCTGGACTTGACCTAAAGATACTTTTATCCCCTAAAAGATCTTGACCTTGGATCTGGAGGCAGTAATTGGACAAGATGTTATGATTCCCTTCCTCAAAAAGGAAGTGAACATGTTTTAGATATATAATTATTATGCACATTAAATTTGGTGTGGGCATTCTTCTAATTGTATGTTTGAAAAGAAGAACTGATGTGCCCATCAGAGTGAGATGAGTGTCCTCTTATAACATCTGCTGTTTTTGCCTATTCTATCAGTTCGGGCTAAGAATTGCTTTGATAACAAACCCAGTATCCGATGGCTCACAACATCAAGGCTTGTTTCTTGCTCACATTATGTGTCTCTATGTGTTAGCCCTGACTCTTCTCTCAGTCATCTTCACTCCAGACCCCACATGGGTGGAGCTGCTCTCATCTGGGACATCGCACTGGGACAAGATGACATGGCAGAGTTTGCCCAGGTTCTTAAAACTTCCACTTAGAGATGACACATTTCAATTCTGCTCCAGTGTCATTTGCCAAAGCATCTCAAGCCAATGCCAAACAACAACAGGGTGGGGATGGACCATCTTTCTGAGAAAAAGGGATCTTGGAAGGACTGAACTTTCTTCCTTTTTCTTCCCCTTTCTGATGGAGCCTCCCACTTTTCCCTTGAAGAATACTCTCTAACCAGCTCTCAGCCAAAGAGGGTTTGCCAGAGTCGACCCTGGTCCAGAGGGCACATGAGAGCTAGGTTTAGCTAACCAGAGTTTTCCATTCTTGCAGCCAAAGCAAGTGCAATGAAATTCAATTTCTGGATGAAGAAATTCCTTTTATGTTAGAATTGCTAAGCAGAAATCCTGTACTGTAATCCTGGAGCTACAAGGAGCCATCAAGATGGAGAGAAAATTGCCTAAGGGTAAAAACTGAAAGCAAATAGAATTGAGAGACTGAGCAAGTGAGGCGAGGCTGGATGTCATCATTTGAGCCTCTGTACCCACCCACGCCAGAGGAAAAGGTCTAAACCTGGAATACCTAAATATGTCAGTCTGTATTTTTTCTTAAGCCAGTTTAGGTTTTTGTTACTAGTAATTTAAAAATTCCTTTCATATAACTGGGGGAACTTAGTGACTAAAATACAGGCCATGTAAGTGGTTCTGCATACTTTGGTTACATGGGACACACTTTTGGTTGTAAGTGCCCTAGGTATCAACTCAAAGAGAAAATTCTGATTGGCATCCTAAACTACTGCTATATTATATTATGAGAAATCACCCACTACATGTTAAAAATAACCAAACAGCAGTCCAATTCAATATGATTTACAGTACATGATAATGAAAATAAATAATGTATTATATAATAAATAATATAAATAGATAAATAAATAAATAATTCAATAAAAAATTTTATTGAATTTATTGAGTTACATCTGGCATTGATAGAACTTGCTACAAAAAATGTGGTCCACAGACCAGCAACATTGACATCACCGGAAATTTACTATAAATGCAAAATCTTAGGTCCCACCCTCACTTACTGTAGCAGACCAAGCACTTTCACAAAGTCCCCAGGTGACTTTTTTCACATTAATTTCTGAGAGGCATCTATATAGAAGACTCTATGTGATAATGGTAAATTTATCCAAGACCATCCATGCAATAAATGTATTAAGATATTTACAAGATTATATAATATTCCTCATGATAACCCAATGACATAATGTCAAGCTATTCTAGAAAGGCTGAAAAAATATCAGGAGAGGGCTTTTGGAGGCAGTTCAGATTATATGATCCAGGAACATATTGTTGATATGTTTCCAAAGACCAACACAATTGATGTGATCAACTAACTAGTAACCCTTGATCCCATAATGAATTTTCTTTTCTTTTCTTTCTTTGCTTCTTCTGACTTTTCTTAAGCAATTAATTTCAAGTAACTTCAATTGATTCAAGTAAAACATGGGGACACCTTAAGGAATGGTTCACTCCCCATCCCAACCCTATTCTACTCTGAACTACAAATGACATTGCCTGACGGCAATTGTTTCACTGTCTTTACATATAAGTGGGTGCTCTGGGTCTTGTGGCCACCAGTGACTCCCAGTCAGCAATGATGTTAACTGGTGGCCCCAGTTCATCAGCTTGTCAACCCATCTGGAGAGGTTCTGTCTGGATGGTACTGGGAATGGGGCACTGACTCTCACCTTGCGTGCTTCCCCAGGCCATGTTGCCAGGCATTTCACAGCTCAGGTTTTACCCTTCTTCCTGCTTCAATTTTTCCCCCCACCACCTCAAGAGGAGAATTTTCACTTTCCAAGTGAAAGAACAGAGTAGGCGGAGGCCAACCTCACATTATGTTCAAATTCAGTTATCACCAGGATAGATTATGTTTTTATTTCAATGTAGAGAGAATGATTTCACTAAGGGGAGCACTAATCAGAGAGGGGCAGTTGGCTTTATTAAGACTGAGTTCTCAATGCACAGGAGTCATTGCCGTGAGCATCAGTGTCTGATTAGACATTGTAAATGTTCTGCCTTCTCAGTCATCAGAGGGTGGATTATGCTGCTAACCCATGGAGAGCAGCATGTGGACAGAGCTAACCTGGCTTTACATGGAGTTCCCAGACACAAGACATTAAACAGAGGCATAAAGCATCTGGTGAAAATCGTTTAAAAATAATTTAAAAACTTAAAACTTCCCTGCTTTAGCTCCTGGGATAAATTTGTAGTTGGGGAAATCTTTAAATGCAGACTTAAGCTTCTAATTAGTGAAGGTAACGTTTGGGTCTATTTTGCCCAGTGTGGGCAAACATTCTGAGCTCTTTCATTTGAAACCAACGAAGTGATATATTTTTCTTTTCTGTTGTTGCTTCTTTTGACTTCTGTTAGGGAATTTGCTTCAATATCTCTGCCATTTGAAGAGAACTTTTTAAAAATGAATTAGAATGTATTTGTCTATTTGATTGGAACTAAATTATAGCATGAAAAATTGACAGTGCAAATGTTTTCCTCACCATTATAATCAATATTTTGATAGCAAAGTCAGAAAGCCTAAATAAGCTTGACTAGTCTGTGCCTAATCAATGAGTTTAATTTTCTATCCCCTCTGCGTTCACAGATGTTCAGTCAGGTGTGGTGGTGTTGGCTCGAAAGTATGCCAGGAGCCATGCAGGTGAGCACGGTGGCCAAATGTGGGCAACATTTAGGGTGATGTTGGCTTAATAGTCTTAAAATTCACAGCAAATCACTTTGTCTTTACTTACATAATAAAGTAAATTTGTTTGTATGAGTAGTTTTAGTCAACACTTCTTCCAAACAACTAGAAATACTGTTAACTGAGGGATTGGCCTGAGAAGCTCTTATGCATATTCTGAACTAGTCAATGCAGCCATTTTGATAAGCTCATTTGAAGACACAAGATACTTGAGGCAGTAATAACAGAAGAGAAAGAATATACAAAATAAGAAAGTCATGTAAGAATTGCTTCATAATTCATCGAAATATAAATACAGTAAACATTTAAATTAGAAATCAAAGATACATGGCTTTCACTAGCATTTATTCTTTCTTTTTTCCTTTCTCTCTATGAGTTTTGCTTACTTATTTTTTCTTCTAGAGAATATGATAAATATTTATGGTATTTTCTAGAAAATATTTTTTCTAGAAAATAAATAACTTGAAGTAATTAATGATTGATATTCTGGGTCACATCATTAAATTTAAGGAAACAATTACTCCAATGGAATCAACACATTAAAAGCAACAAACATGAATCATTATGTACCCAGAAAAATGCCCATGCTTCATCCCCTATTAAAACTGCCATTATTTTTTGGAAGAAAGGATGCTCTATGAACCTTTTGTGTGTGTTTATTGAGCATTTCCTTTGTGTCATCCATCTGCTACGTGTGTTTCCTCCATGGCCTCAGATAAATTTTATACCATTATTTAAGCCTTACTTACCTTTGAGGGGAAAAGTCTTGGGGAAGGTTTTCACTGGGCAGGCATCCATGACGAAATTAGGTAATTTTTTAGCTGAGCAAGGTAAAGGAAGGCTGTCACAGCAACGGACGAGGGAAGTGAAACACAAAGAGATTCCGAGTGGAAAGTAAAGACTTGAACAGAGGACTCTGGCACGGAAACCTCTTACATCTACGAAGAATCTCTTTGTTTCTCGAGCACAAAAAACTGTGTGTGTTCACCTTTGCTTGTTTAATGCTAGCATAACACCTGGTAAGTGCTCAGAAAATCCTGTTCATTTTATCTTTTTAACATATATATTTTTTACTATTTCCTCTGCTTCTTTCAAACCCCACTTATGATACTTGAGGTCATTCTCTCATGTGAGAAATGGCCGTGATCTCTGAAGTACCATAGATTTCTGGTCTTTTCTATTTTACCTTCAGTCAGTCCCACATAAGAGTCATCTCTTCTCTACTTCTTTAACATCTCCTCAGGTGACCACACATAGTTAATAATCACCCCATGAAGCTCCTTAGCATCCTTTGCCCAAACAATGCAGATTCCTTGACAATGTTCCTCCATGGCAATACCCATTGTTACTTTTGCTGAAATGACCTTGTCTGTCTGAAAAAAAAATCTGTCTTATATTTCAATGCTTTTTTCAAAGTTTTCTCTAGGGAATTATTTGAACCAACCCAGAATCAGTGGCTTTCCTTTTTTTTTTTTCTTTTCTGACATTGGGCCTTTGGGAAAACAATTTAAGAGGATATTACACTGTGTTGACTTGGCCTTATGTCTGTTTCTTCTACTAAGCTGGAAGCTCCTTGGGGCAGGGACATCTCACTTGGAAATGTAGCTTAAAGCACACACACACTGGGGCCCAATAAATGTTATTAAATGATTTTTTTGTTGAACAAAAGAATGGATAATTCCATGCTTGAGCAATAAGACACTAACAAGTGCCAAAAGGACTTTGTTTTCTTTATTAGAAATTGTAATGTGTGACAAAGAAGCTTATCTATAGACAGAGCATTGAATTCACAGAACTCCGAGTCTCTTCTCATGATGGGGATTGCAGCGTGACACCGAGTATCTTGGGAAATTGTGAGCAGGATGACATATCAACCACTTACATTGCCTAGAAATCCACACAGATTACCACCACATTGTCTAAAATCAACATCAGAACCTTGAGTGAGAATGTTGCTCTGCAGAATGGTATAATTAGGTCAAGAGGACAGACTTCACATGGAAAAAAATAGTGGCCTGAGAAGTGATAGCACTTCTCTCTAAGATGTGATTGTTTTAGAAGGGTATTTCTTACTCCTGGAAAATAGAATAAACTTGGAATCAGCAGATTAATGTTGGGTAGAACATTAGGACCCCTTGCTTCCAATTTCCTATTTCTGGGAATATGCTGATCTTCCAACTTGAACACTCCAAGTGATGCGAATCTCATTGTTTTTGATGTAACCATTTAATTTTAGATTATTCATTTTGAGCTAAAACCTGCTATTCTGTATTTTTTAATCCCCACCCAAGGACATTTTTTCATTGATTTTAGAGAGAGTGGAAGGGCAACAGAGAAATCTCAGGTGTGGGAGGAAAGCATCAATTGGTTGCCTCCCATAGGTGCCTGGACCAGGGATCAAACCCACAGCCCAAGTCTGCACATGATCGGGAATCAGACCTGCAATCTTTGGCTCATGGGATAATGCTCCAACCAACTGAGCTACATCAGCCAGAGCTGCCTTTCTGTACTTTTATTCATTGACTGTGGTTCTTTTTTTCTGAAGCTACATTAATTGTTCTTTATATGAAAACTTTTCATGTATTTGAACACAGTTATTATTTTTCCCAAAGCTTTTCTTTCCAAGATTATAAATAGTCCATTTTATGTGATAATTTCTCATGCGATATAGGTTTAAAGCCTTTCATCTCTCTGTGCGCATATTCCACTGGATATGTTCCAGTGTGGTACCCAAATGTTAACACAACACTGTAGATGCTTCCTGAACACTGCAGCATATAAGGAGACATTCCTCCCCTTATGTGTATAATATACATCTTTATTATAATCAAATATTGTATCACAGTTGATGATTATGGAGATCAAAATACTGTATGACAGAAATTGTTCTTAGGCCTGGGATAGAAAGGTGAATAAATCAGAGTCTTTGCTTCAAGAAGCTACAACCTAATACAAACTACAAAAGAAAACCCTTCATAAATCATGAGGTTATATAAATACCATATTTGAAGTATAAGCAAATTATGATCACCAAATAACTCATGTACTAGGTTTTTAGACAAAGAGCTGTGCTTATTTTAGGAGACTTGATTTTATCAAAACTACTCTAATTCCAAACTTGTCCTGTTGGTTTTTAAAAACTTCAAGTTGGAGTTTATGCATATCTTTCCTAATTTTGTGTTGTTGATTTTGTTGTACTGCCAGCATATCAAGGTCTTTTAAATCTTTATTCTGCCACCAAGTATGTTAGTTTTCCCTTCTGAGCTTTGTGTCACCTCTAAGTCTGAGAGTAACAGAGAAGTTGGCTGTTCTTTCCATGAGCTAAATGCTTTGTGTTCTGTTTTCCCAGCAGAAATATGTGTTTAGGAATTCGGTTAATGGGAAGTGGTAAGGCATATATTTAGAAAAGACTGTTTATTCCACCCCGGACAAATATAACACTTGGAATTTTACCCACTATGACTCACAGAAAATGCAAGGGTTTCTCATCCTCCAACGGCCACATGGTGTTAGCGCTTGACATGTGGTGAAGTCAGGGCCTGAGAAAGAGACAAAAGGGTGGCAATGGCTGATCTCTTTAACACTGATTTCTTACTGCTGAAAGCCATATTGCAGGTTACAAGGTCACCTTAATTCCAGCCACTGGATATAGCTTATACTGTGCACGTATGAATCAAACTTTCTTCACATATCTGGCTCAGATGACATCTGGCTAGAGAGGTCTCTCCTGACCACCCTGTACAAATAGTAGCATCTCTATCCCTCACCCTGCATCATTGTTTGCCATGGTTCTTGTCACTGTGCGTCATTCCACATGTCACTCCTTTATTGTCAGGATCTCACCCCTCTGCTTCCACATGCCCTGGACTGTAGGCTCCATGAGAGCCAGGGCTTTGATTAGTTATCGCAGTATCCTCCCCACTTGAGTAGTACCTGGCCCTAGCACATGTTCTCTTGGAAAGCACTCAGTGAATATTTGTTGATTAAATGAATGAATCAGAAAAAACAGTGATACATTTTTCATGTTATCAAGCTGCGAGATTTTTTAAAATAATGACTGATAAAAAGAGATGTGCATTCCTGTGTTCACTGCAGTATTATTTACAAAAGTAGTGACATAAACACAACTAGGTGTTCATCAGTAGATGAATATACAAGCACATATATAGACATGCACACTGGAATATTACTCAGCCATGAAAAAGAATGAGAGCTTGCCATTAGTGACAGCATGGATAGACCTAGAGAGGGTATTATGCTAAGTGAAATAAGACAGAGAAATACAAATACTGTTTCATGTCACTTATACGTGGAATCTAAGAAACTAAACAAATAAGCAAATAAAACATACTCATAGATACAGAAAAACGGTTGCCAGAAGGTTAGGCAGTGGGGGATGGGCAAAAAAGTAAAGAAAATGAAGAGGTACAAACTTATAAATAAGCAATGTGAATTATCAAGTATAGCATAGGAAATACAGACAATAATATCACCATAACCTTGTATAGTGACACATGGACACCGAACTTTTTGTGGTGATCACTTTGTGAGGTATATAAATATCAAATCACTGTGTTGTACACCTGAAACTAATATGACGTTGTATGTCAACCATAATGAAAAGGAGCTGTACATTCCAGAATGAAAGTTTTTAAAAAATGACCAATAATCACAACTGAGAAAGCCATGTTTACTTGATCCTCCTTTCAAAGATAATATTAATTATGCAAAGAATGTTTAGTTTCTTTAAGTTAAAAAAAACCCTTTATGTGTAGTTTTAGTGCATGCTGGTGTCATTTAGTGATGTGTGGAAAGGAATTTCCAAATAAGTAATAATAGGTGTCCATTACCCAATACCAAGTAATGCACTAATTGCTTCACCTGTACTTTTTCATGCAGCATCACAATATTCCTGCAAAGTAGATTTTCACTGTGTGTCTCACTGACATAGAAATGGAGTCTTGATGGACTTCGGTCATTGGTCAATGACCCCACAGCCCCAAGTGCCAACGCCCAACACTGTATCTGTTAAAAACTCCCCACCGTGCAACACCTCCTGACCAGGAATAAGCCAAGAAATAAACGTCTCTTCCCTTTACGAATCTCCCTAGGACAGTCACCTCCCAGGCTGGGGAGTTTTAAATGCAGGTAACACTTCTGCAAGGCTGCTAGTCAGGGTTCTGCAGCGAGCACAACCACATACTCCAGGTGGCTATGCTTAGAAGTGACCATCGAAATGTCACGTGGATATTTTCTACTCTCTGCTTTCTTTGCAAATCCCATTTGCCAAGCAAATTGGGTAAAGAAAGCCATGTCTTTGAAGCTGTCGGCATTCTTCACACCTGTTCTTCACAACAGTTGTGTGTTTTTGATTGGCTTCATCACCTCTCAACAAAGATTTTATAATCCAAGTGGGGAAGTCACTCGAAGAAAAGTTTGCACGTCTCTCTTGTTGGCAATTTTGTTAGGTAAGATAAACTACAAAATTTGCTCTTTGGACCCAGCTGGAATTCTGAAACTCTCATAAAAGCAATTTTCACCCAAGGGCAACCAGGAGAAAGTAAAGGGATTGCCCATAAAGCAGATAAATACGAGCAGGACATGACAGAACCTAGGAAAGCACTGTGACTGGAGCCCTTTGCAGAGCTATTCTTTCAGCTTCACCTGCGCCAAATTGCCTAATGTCAGCAATGACTTGGGATATCAGGGCTTTTGGAAACCATTAGCAACAGATCCTGCAGGTTTAGCCCCTCGAGTGCATGGTGTCATTACTGATCTCACCCTCACGCACTTTGTTGAAATATATGTGACCTAACCTCATATTAAGGTCATATCTTTCCTATTTGGAAAATGGTCTTTCCTTCCATCTGCAAGTGTCCTGCGTTTCCTGTCAGCATCACTTACACAGGGAAAGCAATGGGATGAGAAGGAAGTAGGAGAAATTTGACACTTTGCAAAGACCTCACCAAGGTGCAATTCCTAACACAATTTTCAGCACCGCACTTGAAGGCCCCTTTCCTGTCAGCAGTTCTGTGAAGGATGAGTGGGTCCTTAGGATGAGTGGGTTCTGTGTACCTGTGTACCTGGAGAGGGGGAGCTCAGTAGTGCTCTGAAGAACAAGTAGGATTCAGGAAGGGAGGATAAGTTTTTAGGATGAAGGTTCACCAGGAAAGAAACCAGAGATGTCTGTGATATTCAACTGAATAAAGGTCTGCAGACTAAGACAGGAAAAACAGAGTGAGGCTCCTGATGGACAGTTAAGTGTATCACGAAAAGATTGTGGTCCTCATTCAGAAGGTAACCAGTAGCTATTGATGGTTCATGAGAAAGAGAGTTGCATAATACTTGTTTTAGAAATATAATTATGACATTTGATGGTTTAAATTATAAACCATCAAATGGTTTATAAACCATCAAATTATAAACCATCAAATGGTTTAAACCAATGGGATGGTTGAAAATTCAGTGTCTTAGAAAGACAGGAACGAAAGTATTTCAAGAAGAACGTTGCCGCTGTGAAACTGGGTGAGAACTGAGAAAGGCTACTTGCGGGCATGGAAAAAGTAGGAGGGTGAAGAAGAGCAATACAAATATTACCAAGGATAAACAAAGAGACCAAAGAGGTTGAAAATGCAAGCACTGCAGAAGAATTGACTTTGAAAATCATTGTAGACTCTTTCCTCTAAGAAAAGGAGAAGAAGAGGAAATGGTGGAAGGTACACAGCTCTCTAAGGAAATGCAGGCTAGAGGAGAATTAATATTGATAATTCAATAGCAATCAAATTATATATTTTCATTCAGGGCAAGGCCAGGTCTTCTGATGATGGTAAGGAGAGCTGGGGAAGTGATTTGGGTCTGATTATTGCAGGAGAGGTCCAGAACAGTGCAGTGGGAGATGAGAGAACAAATCAGTTAGTGAGCAGAAAGAACTGGCCAGACCACTAAGGTCTTGCCTGGAATAGTAAAATAGCATCAGTTTTTGTGGGGAAAACCATGACAGTTCCAGTTCTCTACTGCTGGCTAACAAGCCATGCCAAATTCAGTGGCTTAAATCTACAGTCACTGTATCATGGTCATGATCTCTGGGTCATGAATTAGGGCAGAGTATGTCGGATGGACCTTCTGCTCCATGTGGCATTGGCTGGGGTCACTCGGTTTGTTCAGCTGGAGTGTGGGGGGATGTACAGGGTCTGAGACGACCTCACTCTCATGTCTGGCTCCTTGACAGGAATGGCTGTCACCCTTACACACATGGGTCACTCTTTATGTACTTTTGGGAGCTTTCATATGGATGCTCCATCAGATTGCCCAGGTGTATAATTCCATAGCTCGGGAAAGGAAGAGCCAGACTCTGCAGACAGAGCCACTTCCACAATTGTCTGCTGGTCAAAGCAGACAGAGAGCCTTCCCAACTTCCAGGGCAGGGGACCTGCACCTCCCTCTTTGTTGGAAGGAGTGTCCAAGCATCTCTGCTTAGCTTTTATTTTTCCATAATATTAATCATTCTCTAACATGTTTATTTTCTGTGTCTGTCATTTCCTACTGGCATGTAAGTCACATCCAGAAGAGAGTTTGGTCTGTTTTGTCCCAAGTGTCTTATATGAAGTAGACACTTCATAAATACTTGTCACATGAATGATGGGAGCATGCACACAGAGGAGTGGATGACATAGCCACGAAGTACCCAGGGATGTGGTCTTCTGGGAAGATTTGAAAGAATGACAAGAGACTAGAAGGGAATGGTTCCCTCCCCATACATGAGGGCGAGAGCATTTCCCAGCAGCAAAGCAGCTCCCACGGCTATGGCCTCACATCCAGGGAGAACCATACCAAACCATACCAGCATCTTCAGGACACGAGCGCCAGAGTGCTCATGGACATATTTATGTTTGTTCCACTAGAAGCCTCCTTCAGTTAAATTTCCTGCATTGACGAATTACTAATTAACTCTAGAGTTCAGAACAGTGTTCATCTACATTTCGCAGAGTGGTTTTGGGGATTGACAAGTACCCCCAAAGCCGTGTGGGCAAATGCATCATTCTTGGAGACACTTTCTGCGTTTCATTGTCTCTCAAAGGAAGATTTGACCCCAACAGATTAAAAAGCACTGTTAGAATAACCTATGTTTGGACTTAGGCCTTTCAAATATGAAAGCTAAATTTTTCAAATACTTTAAAGAAAAATACCTCCTAGAACAGGAGAAAAGGCACTTCAAACATTTACTAAAGCCACATATGCAGTGAGCAAATGGATGCAATAATCTAATGGTGCCCCAGGAGTTTATTAAGTCTGTTTTGGTTAGTGGCATGTGAACTTGTGGGGATTCTCAGGAAAAGGTACTCTAGCGACAGAGAGAGGCCACAGCATCATGTCAGACAGTCACTTAAAAAGGAAATAAAAAGCATTTTTGGAGACTTTGTCTATAAAAAGATATGTTTTTCAATTAGTGTTTAAAACCCTCTGATTATAATGTGGTATATCTTATAAATATCCCCTAAGTATATGTTAACAATGGAACCTGAACTAAAATTATAACCCCATTATTTAAAAATACTTTCCCACAATTTTTTCCTCCTCTTCTATTACATTACTTACTAAAAATAAGAAGCTGTTTTAAAGCTTAGAGTTGTCGAACTTGAACAACATGCAAACATAATGAGAATATATAGTTAAGTATTTTAAAAATTAACTGCTTGTAAGTCGAGGGGGCTATAAGATATCAGGCAAAATACATCTAGAAGCATAAAACCTATAGAAAAGATGATATAAGTTTAGAATGGTGCAAGAATATTAAAATGCAGAATATTTTTGTTTTCTTATTCTTATGTGTAACTATCAAAGGGATTAGCACTACTAGAACTTCCTGCCATGATCTAAATTTCAAGCAGTCCAAAGTCAAATGCTCATCTCATTCTAGCCAGATTCCCTTCTCAGTGCTTACATTTACGCCAAATGAACTACCATGGCATGGGATTGCCCTTGACTTCTTCCCAATCGGGTAGATCTGGCACCCTCATCTCAGCTTTACCCTCATATTTAGGATATTCTGGGTCACCTCACCCAGGTGAGAAAGGCACAAACACTGTGCAGACACAAGCATGAAATTTGCACCCTCTGTATCCACATTCGTTCTTTTCCCCCCAATATAGCTCCAACCCTATACTGTTTACCCCTCCACCTTTATCTTGATCTCATACTCCTGGTGCAAAACTACATTGTTTTTTTTCCCTCAAATGCCACCGAGGTACAAACCTCTAGAACAGTTTGTCTTCTCTTCGAATGCCAATAATGGCTTTCTATTTCATTTCAAATGTTGCTAAGATAAAATTGAGTTCCAACAATGTCTTGCCCAATGAATCAATTATGCCTATCCTGTCTTTTTCACCTAAGCATAAGTTACACAGCCACTTAGACAAGGGTGAGTGAAAATAAGGATGCAATTTGTGATTGATGAGCTTATAATTAAAGACCCATATGAAAGTATATAGGGAGATTTGTGAGGGGGAGGGGAGGTATCCAGCTTCGCACCCAGGATCCAAGAGTCAGCTATGGCAAGATTTAGTATTAGCAAAATGTACACAGACTGAGTCTGAGACTGCTACATGGCACAGGTATAAAGGGTGTGTTGTACATTCTGGGTCACAGGAATTGTGTTGAGGTACAGGTTGCTGTGGATCCGAACATACATGCTGTGTGCACAAGTGGCAGAGAGACTTAAAGGTGAAGCAGAATCCTGGTCCTAGCTGGAGATCTGCATAAGAATAAACATTGCAGAGAGTTTGCAAACTTTATGCTCAACCCTGTTTTTATCAGTTACCAACATAGGCTTCATCACCTAACCGGAAAAGCTGTTTCCTTAGTTTCCAAAATACAAAGTTTAGCTTGAAACCTGTATCTCTGTTAATGTAGTAACCCTTCCTTTGAGACAGTCCTTCGCACCTTCTCCACCTACCTGAATCCTTTCATTCTACTTCCTATTTTATTTCAAATGTTGCCAAGATGGAATTGAGCTCCAATTCCAATGTATTCAAGAAGCTGTCTCAAATTCTTCATGTCATACTGACCTATTTTATCTGAGAACCTCTGCATTAACAGTGAATAACGATCGTATTATGTGCTTAGTTTTATAAGTGAAGAGTAGGGAGCATGTCTCTTGCTTATTTTCTCTCTTATATGTAGCCTCACATAGTGCTGAGAACAAGAAATAAACCTTGGATAATTATCTTAACCAACGCTCAATTTTTTAAAGGAAATATTAAGCTTTGGGGAATATATTTTTTGTAAAGTGATCCTAGACCACTTGCAATACATTATCTCATGTTTTCCAAAGCTGAATTTTCTGATTCAAAATCATCACAAACAACATTGCAAAGGCAGGATTCTTTAGACCATCTAGTAATGTTGTTATTATTTTAAGACCTGATAGGAGGAGATATATTTTCTGAAACTCATAGTTCCTATATTTTATGATTATTTATTCACTCATGTATTTCATCCAACTGATATTTATTGACCGCTTATTATCTGCAAGTTGCTGGGACTACAAGGGTGAGGAAAGAAAACCTACCAAACTACTATGCTTTCCTTCATAAATTTTACAGTCTAGCAGGGTGGAGGGGCACATGTTAATCTAAAATTAAATGAGTAGGTCTATGAGGGAAACCGTAGAATAAACTGCCACTGGTAATGTAATTATAGCAGCTTTCATTCAAGTCTAAGCTTGTCTCTAGAAGTCAGATCACACTCAGGATCATAACCAAGCAGCTTTCTGTCAGAGAACATTTATTAAGAGACATAGTCTTGCTTATTGCCGAACAGCCAAATCCTTAGATTTTGTATCATAAGATTTATCAAGTCTGCTCATATTTTTCAGAAGTTATGTTTTAAAACAATCACTCAGAGCGGATTCATGAAAAGGACAAACACAGCAAGGCACACTGTGCACTTCTGGACAATCGCAAAAAAAGCAAGATGCAGAATGTGGACAGCAATTACCTGGGGGTAAAATTAGGGAGAGTGAGGCAAGAGTTTGGGTACAAAATAGAAGGCAGTACCAAAAAAGTCAGTCATCAAAAGATGAATAATATTGCAATGCCGTACTTTAAGAATCAAAATTAACCCAAAAACACAGGATGAACAAAACATAAGGATTTTGAGTGAAAACGGAATCATTACCACAGGTATTTCCTTCTGCCTGAGACTCGACTCTGGCTCAGCAGAGCACATGCCATTGCCTTCAGCAGGCCTGCTGTGCCACTTGCCTGTTTTCCACCCACGTTCAACCTGTTTATACCTGGGGAAGCCGATTTTTAGAGGCTTGCATCAGTGGTCTCCTCTTCTGTCTGCCTTCTAATTGGGCTCATTCAGTGGTACATTGGGCAGATTATCAAAGGACACAGGAATGATGGGATTGGGATATTTACCCCCTGGTACCTTTCCTACTGAGAAATGTCTCTACCCAAAGCCAAGGCTCCTCGTTAGCATCCGTCCAAATAGCCAGAGTTCCTTAGCTTTGCTCCTGGAGCCCAGGAGTGATGATGGATTTCTGCTGTTGCCAGGAGGCTTCTGCACCCCCTTGGTTCCCAAAGCCCTGCTCTCCTACAATATCCTATGCAAATGGGCTAAATGTTCCCTGTGAGAACCCAATGGCCTTCGGCCGAGCCAAGATACAAACCATGACTAAGCAGTGTCTTACCCTACATTCTATGATCCAGAACTCTGTATGATTAGATCTTGTCCCCACAGCAATGCCTTCTTATGATTTCTCACGTACTTGGCCTGGCTGGTTTGCCCTCACAGGGCATGTCCAAGTCCAAGTTTGGCAACTTGTCTGTTTCATGTATGGTGAGAAACTTTTGATGTTTGTTAAGGTTACACAAAATACTTGGATAATTAATGACAGTGAGAAAGTTTTGCAAACACATGTTGAATTTAAATGACATAGAGCATTTATTTCTTTTTTGTAAAGATTTTATTTATTTATTTTTAGAGAGAAGGGAAGGGAAGGAAATAGAGAGGGGGAGAAACATCAATGCCTGGTTGCCCCTGGCACGCCCCCTATTGGGGACCTGGCCTGCAACCCAGGCTTGTGTCCTGACTGGGAATTGAACTAGTCACCCTTTGGTTCACAGGCCAGCACTCAATCTGCTGAGCTACACCTGCCAGGGCTGGAGCATTGATTTCATAATTCAGGTGTCCAATCAGAGTTTCTCTTAATTAGTAGGCTAACTTGAACAAAAACTGTTTGCTCATTTTTTTAAAGTGAACCTGTTGAGGTTATTAGATCTATGATGTGATTCTCTAATGGGCTGTGGGCTGAGGTGAACTCAAAGAAATGAGTCACATGACTGCATCCATTCCCAATCTTGCAACCGCATTTTTGTCACATCAGAAATAACAGAAACAATGTTCAAAGCAGCTTGTGTGGACTGACCAGAACACTGGTCTAACACAGCATAGTTCCTTCTCATGAGGATCATAAAACTTGGCTAGCTCTACCTGATCACATATTATCAGTTATGTGGTAATAATTCAGACATTATTACACTAATTTTACTTGTTTCCTAAATTTTAGTCAGTGTTTCAACTCCTATTTTTAAGTATGCATTTACAATGGCAATTATTTATCATTGCCATTGTCAATACATATTTATAATTTTTATAGACTGTTTTATAGTAATAGACTAGTAATATGAAAGGGAGTAATAGAAAGCAGGTATTTTGATATATTTGTACAAAGTATTAATTTTCATCCAAATATAAGATAAAATTGATATGGGTAATAACCTACATTTATTCTTTATAGTCAAAGTTAATATATACTTGCTTGCTTAAAGGCAAGGCATATTATAACAAAGTTAGGGGCACTTCTAATTGCATGATTTGGATTACAAATTAATATAACATTCTTTGAGATCCTAAGGATAGTACTATATAAAGAGAAATTAGTAGAAAATACATGATGTCATGATTGTAAAATACATTCTACTTATGCATATCCAACCACACTTCCCTCCCCTCCCTTTGCATCTAAATTAAGATCACAACATATTTGCGTTTACATCGAGAAAGAGAGGGAAACATAACTACTTACTTATTGAGCTCTTTCTTATATTCTTCATTGCTTTTAACTATTGAAAATTTCAGAGCTTCATGAAAAACACCAATGTTGACATTAATTTCTATGTGTTGTACAAACATCCTTTATACAATCTAACGCTCTAGGACTCCTAATTCGCTCAAAATTTTATCTACTCACATTTATACTATTGCTTGAGCTTTGCAGAATTGTAATACAGAGTCACAGTAAATTTGAGCACTGAGTCTTTAATAGCATTCAACTCAAATTCCAAATTCTTCTCCAATGAAATCAGTTCAGAGGGCACAGGCGAAAAAGGAACACATTAGATTTTTTTGTTGTTGAAATAGATCAGTCAGGATGCAGTGAAATCAATCCACTTCGGGCTGCCACAGAAGCATTGCCCTATACACAAACACTTTTTTGGTGTATTCTTGAGCTTTCATTGAAAAAAGCAAAAGGGGTTTTAATTAAATGTGGATTGAGAGGCCTATCCAGCAAATCAAGCCTGCGTGATGAGAGATGTAAGTAGCTTTCCA
Organism: Artibeus jamaicensis; assembly: GCF_021234435.1. NCBI lineage: Eukaryota > Metazoa > Chordata > Mammalia > Chiroptera > Phyllostomidae > Artibeus > Artibeus jamaicensis. Next base: position 20,524,988 of record NW_026522056.1, read on the forward strand.
GCTCTCAGACTACACACTTAATCCAGCTCTGTTTGTCAGCTGCCAGAAATTAAATAAATAAACAAACCCTGGCACTTAACATTTATTCGATGCCTTGCTTTTTTAAAGATTGCAATGGCAAGTCAGATGAAGGAAAACATAGCTAACTATGTCATGGTTGAGAGGCCCCCATCCAATTGGGCCCCCTCTCTCTGTTCCCCGGGAGATTAGCAAGCACAGTGTGTACACGTTCAGACTCACCAGTATCAGTCAGTGTAATAGAGAGTCTCTCTGGCTATTACTTCACCGCCCATATATTTTAAATATAAATGAGAACCCCTACTGGAATGGATTGAAGAGGAAATTCATAAGATCAATTTCACAGGCCAAAGGAGAGCAAACTAATAATAGGGATATTCAAACAACAAAGCGCATAAAATAGCAAGGATGTCAGGCAATTTGCCCCCCAAATACGTACTCTGGGTGACCTGAAGTCCCTTCTCACGTGCCACCGAGCTGCCATTGTGGTGTTCTGTTTTTTTTCCTTCAGTGGTTTTAGATTCTTGCTAAAATCGGACCTGTGCAGTTTACAGAAGAGTTTCTTGATGTGCTTCCACTTAAATTTTTTCAAACATAACACCCAGTGTTACAAGCAAGCAGCTCAAGGGCATGCACTCGTTGTAATCCTTGTCAAACTCTGTGCATCAGAGTCCCCGTGCTCTGTGACGGGAGTTCCTGGGGGTGCCTCTGGAGGGCCCCGAAATACGTCTAATGCCACTGGCCAGAGCACAAGTATCTCATTTTGTTTTGTTTCTGTTCCCTAACATCCATGTGTTAAAAATTAAACAGAAGGTACATAGATTTAGTGATTCTATGCATACACTTTGGAGGTATACACCTCTGGGGTTGAATCCTGATGGTACCATTTGCTGTCCTCACACTTGACAAGCGACTTAATACCACTAAACCTTTAAGTGGAACGTGATGGTAATGGTACCTAAACCACAGGGCTGCTGCTGTGAGGATTAAATTAAATCGTACACATGGGTAGTCCAGTGCTACAGAAGTAACAGTTTTCCTAAGTAGCTTCAGAATTTGTTGTTCTTTCTGCACCTCTCCTTTGCTTCCAATCAACCCTCCACAATGCTCCTTTCTCTCCTGCTTCCCCATCTGCACAGTGTGGTCCACAGGTCAAAGGAGCACAGAGTCCTCCACGTCTGTACTCATCCTCCTTGCTGGCCTCGGCCCTCATCAAGCCCCCACTGACCCTCTGGGCCTCGTCTGGACTCACACCTTCACAAGCACTGCCTTCTCCGGCTCACAAACAAATTTCTGGTTCCCTTTTTAGCACTAACCTTAACTGTCACCTCCTCTTCTCCACCTTAAGCTCTTCTTTTCTCTGTGTCCCTACTGACCCCCACAGCACTGCTCTCCTTGTAGAGAGTTACTGCCGAAGTGTTTATGTATTCCACCAGGGGATACCGATCAGAGAGCAATCACAGGCATCTCGGGATGTTTGTTCTTTCCCTTTTTCTGCTCTTGTCCCAACACACTGACAATCAAACCACGGGAGTTCAATACATGTTTATTGAATAGTGGCCTGAACATCTATAACAGGAAACTTGTGGTGACTGCTGGTGTGGGGGCATATAAGGGCACTAAATGGTAACGTAAAAATATATAATAAAGATTAAATTAAGATGTTTTAAAAAACTAAAAGTGAAAACAGCCATGTGATTTAATTAAATTCAACACTGTATAGCTAGGTGACTACAGTTAAGAAAACTTATTTCATATTCGAAAGCTGCTGAGGGAGATTTCAAAAGTTCTCATTATCACAGAAAAAAACCATAGCTATCTGTGGTAATGCAGTGAAAGTTATTGTGATGATTATTTTGCAATGTGTACACACATCAAATCATGTTATAACACCTGAACTAATAATGTTATGTCAATTACATCTCCAAAATTTTTTTCACTCCAAAACATTTAACATATGATCCCATACTATGCAGAGTAAGGCAGTTCCTGCCTTCTAGACACTAAATGTCTTAGAGAGGAGATGAACATGTAAACAGATAATCGCAATAAAACATGTAGTGAAAGGGGCCATTATAGGAGCTCAGGGAAGGATCACTTATTTCATTGGAAAAAAGTTAAAAAAGGGTTTATAAAAGAATTGAAACCTATGCTCCAGAAGAACATCTCTGGAGCATTATTATCATCATTTATTTTCAAATTTTATAATGTAGCAATTTCCAAACATCTGAACAATTCCAATGTCCATGAACTTTTCTGGCTAGCATAAGCAACTCTATAGAGATGATTAGTCTTGGGTAACAATTTTAAATAATCATGTTAACATGTTCTTAGCATTAAAATTAAATCGACCATAATTGCATTGTTGATAATACAGAAAGCACTTTAGAATACTGCAGTGACTCAAGGTTAATGTAAAATAACTCTTGATACATGAAAAAATGGTTATTTGAACATTTGCTGAATTATCTTTAAGTCAATATTTGCTGAAGCAACTAGAATTTTGCCACCCAATAAATAAGACTACATAGTTGATACTCAAAGTAAATAACATAATAAAATATTTACACTCATACCCTCTGTTCTGTACTTTTCTCCAAATTTAAAAATACAACTCTAGCTTCCTGTCAAGATGGAAGTGTAGGTAGATACGCTTCACCTTCTCACACAACCACAAGAAGAATTACAACTAAACCTTAAAACAAGTAACACCCAGAAATGTCAGAAAATTGGACTGTATGGAAGTCCAACAACCAAGGATTTAACGAAGCCACATTGATCCAGACGGGTAGGAGGGCTGGACACACAAACAGGTGCGGCAGACAGGCAAGGAAATGCAGTGTGGCACAGAGAGGCGTCGGCAGTGGCGGAATGTCAAGTGCTCCCACATTCACGTGTGATGGGTGAAAAGCAGGAAGGATACTTTGGGAGTGAGCAATGCCAGCGCCAGGCCAGACACACAGCCCACAGTTCCAGGGCTGGGAAGGTGAAGCCCATAACTTCTTTATACCCATAATTTCTGGCTATAAAAACCAGTGGGAATTGAGGCAGCTGAAGAAACTGCTGGTTTTTCAGGAGAGTCCATTTAAAGGACCCAAAAGGACTAAGAACTTATACAAACCCACCCATGCTGGGATTCATCACCATGGCAACAGCTGGAAGGATGCCAGTTACATACAGGAAGTGGGTGAAGTGACCGGAAATGGGGCAAGTGTGAGACAAACCTCCAGAAGCCAGGCAGCAGCATTGTCCCCTCTCTGAGCCGTCCCCCTACACAGAGCCACAAAGTGGGGACATGGGTCGCCCTGCCCTGGTGAATACCGAAGGCTCTACTCCATACAATTTAACAGGTGCTCTAACACAGGGAGTCAAAGAAGTTCTGCCAAATACACAGAAACAAACACAGGGAGGCTGTCAAATTGAGGAGACAAAGAAATACTTACCAAATGGAAAACCAGAACAAAACCCAAGAAAAAGAACTAAACAAAATGGAGATAGCCAATTTGTCGGATGCAGAGTTCAAAACACTGCTGATAAGGATGCTCAGAGAACTCATTAAATATGGCAAAAACATAAAGGAAGAAATAAAGGCCACTTAAGTAAAATAAAGAAAAGTGCACAGAGAACCAACAGTGAAGGGATGGAAGCTGGGATTCAGATCAGTGATTTGGAACATAAGGAACAAATAACTGGAACAGGACAAAGAAACAAGAATTCAAAAAAATGCAGATGGTATAAGAAACCTCTGGGACATTTCTGAACATACAACCATCCCACTCAACAGGTGGCCAGAAGCAGAAGAGGAAGAGCAAGAAATTGAAAACTTATTTGAAAAAATAATGGAAAAAAGTCCCTTATTTGGCAAAGGAAATAGACATACAAGTCCAGGAAACACAGAATCCCAAACAAGTTGGATCCAAAGAGGATCACACCAAGACATCATAATTAAAATACCAAAGGTAAAAAATATAGAGAAAAATTTAAAAGCAGCAAAAGAAAAGCAGAGAGTTACCTACTCTTATGGAGGTTCCCGTAAGACTGTCAGCTGATTTCACAAAAGATACCTTGCACACAAGAAGGGACTGGCAAGAAGTAGTCAAAGTGATGAAAAGAAAGAACCTACAACCTAGATTATTATCCTGCAGAGCTATCACTTAGAATGGAAGCGCAGAATGGGAGGGGCTTCCCAGACAAGGTAAAACTGAAGGGTTCATCATCCCCAAAACTTATTACATGAAATGTTAAAGGGACTTATTTAAGAAAAAGGAAGTCAAAACCATGAACATTAAAATGACAAAAAACTTGCAACTATAAACAACTGAATCCTAAACCAAAAAACATTACAAAAACAACCACAGAAGGATCTGAAACGGATATGGAGATCACTAGGATGGTTATCAGCTGGGAGGAGAAAAGAGGAGAATGGGGGGAGAGGTGCAGGGATTAAGAAGCATAATTGGAAGGTACAAAATTGGTGGATGTTAAGAATAGGAAATTTCCCTATAGGAAATAGGGAAGCCTAAGAACTTACATGCATGACCCATGGACATGAACTAAGGAGGAGGAAATGCTGGAAAGAAGGGAGATATGGGGTGGAGGAGGGCAAAAGGGGAAAATTGAGACCATTGTAATAGCATAATCAACAATATATACTTAAAAAAGAATACAACACTATAGGACTAGACGCATGGGTATGAGGAAATTCTGCAAAAGAAGAGATGACAATTTCATTAATTTTTTTTCTAATTCTTTCCAAAATGATGTTTAGTTAACACAGAATTACTGGATGGAAAAATTTCAAATTAAGCACTCAGGTGGTGAATAAGCTAGAATAGCCATTATAAATCACACTTCAGTCTTTGTTCATGAAACTTTTGCTGGTTTAGCAATTCTGTGAGAACTCTTTCATACTGAAATGTCATTCATATACACAGAAGTCTCAGTTCTTAACCATTTTTTGTTTAGGGTTTTTTTTGCCTACCAAATCCATGTAACAAATTTTTACAATTCATCTCATCTTGAAAATTATATTTTTTTCCTAAAAATTTGAAGACAAATATACAGAAAAATCTTAGTATTCAACCCAATTACTAATCTCTGTGGTAATATTGAGAAACATATAAAATATTAAGCATGAACAGTAGTAACAACATCTTTTGTATTTTGGAATATACGTATTATGGATTAGACATTTTACTTTTAGATATATGTATTTTAGATATATGTATAATAATTCATCCATATGCATTATGGATGAATTATTCACCAAAATGAAAACGAGGTTGGTGAAAAACAAACCAGGGAAATTACTGATGACGATGAAGACTTCATTTCCACCCCCAAAGTTTCTTCTCCTGCCTTTTCAGGGAGGGCATCTCTACCTCTTCCTGCCCAGCGACACCCGGGACATCCTCAAGAACGTGCTTCCGGATTGGTCAGAAATAGGAATTACATATTCGATGACACAGCACATGAAAACATTTACTGTCCCACAAAGTGGATTTATTTACCTGCGTTACTGTCACGCAGTCCAAAAACAGCGGCCGCCAGAGCAAAGCAGGAACGCACACAGGCAGAGGGCACCACCAGCTCCTGCCTTCTCGTTCCCTGGGTCCTGGCTCTGCAGCCCTGAAGTCACAGCCACGGCTTCCAGAAGCAGCTGAAGCCAGCGGAAAGAAGTTTCAATTCTGAGCGAACACCAAACGGACTCTTCTAAAAATATCCATTTTATGTGCACAGTAGCCCGACTAAAATAGACTCTTTTTATTCTCTCATTTTCATAGAAATGAAGGCAATCATTGAAAGTACACAGTAACAGGCTTTCTATCTTAATCTGCTTCTGGAGAAAGGAAGCGAAAGCAATCTCTCTCTCTCTCTCTCTCTCTCTCTCTCTCTCTCTCTCTCTCTCTCTCTATATATATATATCCATCCAATAACAAAAATTATCTTACTTTCTATATTTTTTTTGCACAAGCATTGTATTCCATAGTTTAAAAATAAAAATGACATAAAAGATACTTAGGGGCAAATAACCAAACTTGAGATTTTTGGTTGTGAATTTATATTTGTGTTTGTGTAGGTATACAGCTGTCTATGCATTAATCACGTCCACAATTAGGTAAATGAAAGCTCTGAGTTTTGTGCCTCTGTTTAAAAATAAAAGTTTTAAATGAGATAAGAATATTTTAGACTAAAGGTGAAAAAAGATTTTAAATCCATTGCTTTAACATTTTCAAGGAATGTTAAAGCCACAGATCAAGAGATGACAGTTTCAGGTTCATATCACAAAATATTATTGATTCCACACATAAAAGGCAGGTACACACATATAATTTTTACTTTAGCTGTTACCTCTAGACCCAAAGATCATTCAAAAGCCAGCCACTAAAACAATTATTTAAAGATTTATTATTGAGATTATACTTTGCCTCATAATACTCTATTATTCTGAGTAACTTGTTATTTTAATAGTTTTTCTTCCTTTTAAGTTAATAATTTCCTTCTCTTCTATGTCTATTGTAAAAGCAGAGCAGAGCTGATGGTCGTGGGGATTTGTAAAAGCATTTAGTCTGTTGTAGCAATGAATGCTTTTTCTTGAATATTCTAAGACTATAATATGTTATTTTCTTGATACTCCCTTTGATTATCAGAACCACTAGTTCTCTCTGTACAGAGTAAGTAAATTAATATCAAGGATATCTACATTGTTCTAGGGGAGACTTGATGATACCTTGGCATAAACAGAGAAATGGAAATGAGAAGACTTTTTAGAATCCCTATCATCTTACAGATAATTCAGACAAGTGCAAGGAAGTGAAGTTGTCCATGCTGGTACAGCTGGGCCAGGGCTCCATATCAGGACTGTTGATTCTGATTGGCCCTCTTGGTCATAAGAAACACTGCTTAACCAATAAAAAAAGAGAAAGAAAACCCATGTAACACAACCATATTATGCATCGAGAGATGAAGTAGAGAGTAGGATATCTTTTGTAAGGAGAATAAGAATACACTGGAAGGGTCAAACTTAGCAGAAGGTTAACTTTAGTGCAAAATTACTTTTATATTTTCAAGGCATTGTAAAAGTGAATTATCAAGTTCCTGGCAATTGTCGTTATAATGAGAGTGTTGTGGTTAGCATGTTCTTAGGATGAGGTTCCTTGGATGTGTATTTTCTGGGTGGTTTAGAGAGCAGATAGAAACATAGGAGACAGCTAGGCAGCAAAGACCCAGACATCTTTGGCCTCTGGGTCTGGTAACTAAAAGGCTAGTTAATTACTGTCCCAGAGGAAATCACTGTGGTGGAAAAAGACATAATGGATTCATATGGGTAGGTTTTTGAGCTGATAATTATTGAGCAACTACTATGGTGCTACATAGACTATATTTGAGTCTGGAGATTTCAGGGTCCTGTCTTCTTCAGGGGGAAGAACCCAATTTTTATAGTGTGCTGGAAGGCGATATGTTTTCTAAAAAGGATAAGTAGACAGGGTTGTAATTTAAAACAGATAAACAGGGAAGGTGTTATGGGTAGAGCTGTATTCCCTTCAAATTCACACATTAAATTCCTAAGTCCCAGTAACTTACATGTGACTTTATTTGGACATAGCATCTTTGCAGAGGTACTCGTGTGAAACTGAGGTTGTTAGGATGGGCTCTAATCTAATATGACATAAAAGGGGGAAATTTGGACATGGAGACACACAAGAGCCAGATGATGTGAAGATACAGGGAAAGATCATGTGAACACAAAAATGGTCATCTCCAAGTCAAGGAGAAAGTCCTGGAACAGATTCCTCTTCGCAGCATTCAGAAAAAGAACCAACCCTGCTGACACCTGAATTTCAGATTTCTAGCCTCCAAAACCATGAGACAGTGCATTTCTCTTGTTTATACCACCTTATTTATGATGCTGCATTACAGCATCCCTGGTAAACTAACAGAGCTTTCTTGTGAAGGCAGCATTTGAGTGAAGACTTGGAAGAGATGAGAGTTGGCTGTGGCGCTATTAGAAGGAATAGCGTGTTCTAGGCAGAGAGCACGGCCAAGGCAAAGACCTCAGGCCAGAAACATTCTTGGTTGTTCAAGGAAGAGCATGGAGGCTGAAGCAGCATGAGTGAGGCAGAAAACGGGAGTGTCAGTAGTACAAGAGGGGGTCAGAGAGATAACAGGGGTTGGGGGAGGCACAGATCTTACAGGACCTGCAGGGCCTTGGAGTATTAGGATTTTAGCTACAAGTGAGATAGGAAGCTACTGGAAAGTTCTGAGCAGAGGAGGGATATGGTCATTACTTAACAAGGTCATTTACTACAGTGTGGAGAGCAAACTCTATAGAGGTCCAGGCAGATGGAAGCAGGGAGAGCATTATGCAAGCTGTTAACCATACCATAAGCAAGAGATGATGGTAGCTGGCACCCAATTCACAAGCCTGAGAAATATTTTGAAGGTAGAGAAAGTAAGATTGTCTAATGATTTGGATGTGGAATGTGAGAAGAAAGAAACCAAGAATAACTATTTTTGTGGGGGTGGGGCTGAGAACTGGGAAGAAAGGAATTATTATCAACATTGGGTAGAATAATTGAAGAAAACCATGTGCATGAGGAAAATTAGGAGTTGAGACTAACCTATTCTTGCTATAATCATGCTTTGTAACAACCCATTCTAAAATTGCATGGATTTTAACAGTCGTATATTCTTGCTCACTTGACCGAATTGGCGGGGGACCAGCTGATAGAAACTGAGCCTGCCTGGTCTGTGGCTCCAGGATGTAGGTTAGGTCACTGTTTCTCCACCATCCAATCATCATCGGACCAGGAGGATAGCTGTGGCATGTCCTTCTTGGCAGCAGAACACGCTCGATTTTTCTTACAGCCTCATCCCACTTCCACTACATTTCATTGATCAAAGCAAATCATCTATTCAAGTTCAAAATCAAGGGTCGGTTACTGAATGCCAAAAACAAGGCATGGTATGAGTGTGGGTGCACAGGAGCAGGCTGGGCCCTCTGGATAGAGGTGGGAATGAGACATCAGTATACAGTGAATTTAATTCTAAGGGGTCAAGTGAGGTTATCTGATGAGTGAGTGTGACAGAGAAGAGGTTCAAGATGTGAACATCCTGGAACTCAAAATTTATATAGTCAGGATAATAGGAAGATAAACTTAAGACAGACTGAAAAGTTGCTACAAAAGACGGCAGGTGAAAACTTAGAAAATGTGCCCTGGCTGGTGTGGCTCAGTGGACTGAGCAGCAGCCTGTGAACCAAAGGGTCTCCAATTCCCTTCCCAGTCAGGGCACACGCCTGGATTGGAAGTCAAGTCCCTGGTAAGGGGTATGCAAGAGGCAACCACACATTGATGTTACTCTCCCTCTCTTTCTCCCCTCCTTCCCCTGGCTCTGAAAATAAATAAATAAAATTAAAAAAATATAAAGAAAACTTAGAAAATGTTGTGTCCTGAAAGCCAAGTGAAGAACATATTCTAAGGGGGAGAATGGGACTGAATGGGACTGACTATATGAAATATTGCGTATAACTGAAGATAAGAGCTGAGAATTTTCTACTGTATGCCGCAGAGTGGGGTTGTGGGTGACACTCTTGAGAGTAGCAACGCGAAGCTCTGATTGAAGTGATTTTAAGAGAGAATAGGAAAAAGGAGATTTCACACAATGAACACAAACATTTTCAAGCAATTTTGTACTGTGAAGAGGAGCAATGAAATTGGAGTATTAGGCAAAGGGCAAAGTGGGGCTAAGAGATATTTTGGGGAAGAATAAAAGCATTTTTGTACAGACATGGAAATGATCCAATAAGGAGCTAAATTGCTAAATTTACTGATAGAACACAGTGAAGAGGGAAGAATTGCAGGAGCAATGACCTTGAGTAAAGGAGAGGAAATGGAATGTAGTGTTCACTTGATTCTAGTAGCACACAATTCACTGATAGCCGTGGTTTTCCACCTAGACAGATCACCCGGGGGATATTGGACAATGTCTGAAGGCATTGTTGGGTTGTCACAATTGGAGGGAGCTAGTGAAATCTAGCAGGTACAAGTCAAACACGCCGCTGAGCACCCTGCAATGAAAAGCAGAGTTTCCCCACAGTAAGAATGATCTGGCCTGACACGTCAGCAGGGGTGCTGAGGGAAACAAGTCCCGACCTACAGCAACATAAAAAAGGAGAGAGCCAGTGTACGAAACTGATTCTGGTGGGAGGCTAGATGTGGTGCCGTGAGCTGGGGAAGCAGTTCTTCTCATCGTGTGGCAGTTAATTTCATGTCAACTTGCTGGGCTAGGATGACGAGTTGTTTGGTCAAACGCCAGTCTAGAGTTGCTGGAGGTAGCTTTTTTTTAGATGTTACTAACATTTACATCAGTAGACACTAGTAAGGCGGTTCCTCTACAAATAGGGGTGAGCCTCACCCAATCAGCTGAAGGCTACAGAGCAAAAACCAACATTTCCTAAAGGAAAAGCAATTTGGCCTCAGCACTGCAACACAGAAACCCTGTCTGAGTTTACATACTGGGTTTTGGATGCCCTGTGAGCTCCCACAATTGCATGAACCAATGCCTTAAAATTGATTCTCTTTCTCTCTCTCTCTCTTTCTCTCTCTCTATATATGTATATGTATGTATATTTATATAAAGTATTAGATACTTATAAAACATGTTATACTCTTCCATAAATGTATTAATTTGGAGATCAACCTCCTTCTCTCTCTCTCTGTGTATATATATATGTGTGTGTATCTATGTACATATATGTCTATATACACACATACAACACACACTATTGACTCTGAGTCTCTGGAAAATAATACCCATTGCTTCTTTTTTTTTCAAGGAAGTAGGAAGCAAAATCATCAGACAAAAAAGAGCATAATGGAGAAATATCACAGATTTGAGGGGAGTGAATGGACAAGGGGAAGGTTGTTTGATTGTCTGTGTTAAATGCCAACTTAAGGTGAATGGCCATGCTGTTAAAGTCACTCGGCCTGCATGAACCTGTGCTTTCATGTGGTCCTCTCTGGCCTTGGAGTGGCAGACACACAGTGCTCACAAGCATCAGTGCCAGGAGGGGGCTGTGACAGACAGGTCCAATCAGTGCTGGTCTGGCTGGGGAAGTACCATGAAAAAGGAGGGAGCTGGCAGCCTGCGTGGGGAGAGATTATGAAAGACTGATCCTGGGGTCGCAGCTGGGTCCAAAGGGAATCAGAGCAAGGAGGAGTGAGAGACGGTGGAAAGGTGAGTCTTCCAATGAAATGCGGGTCTTGGTGGGGTGGAAGGATTGTGTTTTGGAGAGTATATTCTAGAGCAATAGGAGGGAATGGAGGGGTCGTGTGATGCCTGAAGTGATGATTAGGAACAGTTCATTGTCATTAGTAAGGACAAAGTCTAGGCTATGACAATGGAAGGGAGAGCTAAATTAGGGAGTAGAGCAACAGTATTTGAGAGGAAGTCAAAGTACCAAATGGCCCATTTTAGGAAGGTTATCTATGTGGATATTGAAACCACTAAGGATAATGAATGTATGATTTTAAATAGAAGGTCAGGAAGCCAGGAGGAAAACCCCCAGGAATGAGAGGAATGGACCCTGGGTCAGTAGCAGCCTACAGCTTGGAGCGGCAGTAGGTGGCCCGGTGATGTTAGAGTCCAACCTTAGGGGGGTTTTATGGAGGAGAGAGGGAAAATCATCTAGAAATAGCAAGGGGGAGGAAGAGGGTCCCACCAGGGGGTCTTTCAGTGTGACATTTGAAGGAGGAACACAGCCACATCTCAGAAGGGCTGCAGGAGGAGCAGGAAGCCAAAATTCAATCAAACGTGGAGCAAACAAACTCTTCAGCCAGCTCTGTTTAGGAAAGTCTCAGAAAGAATTTTATTGATAAATTGGCCTAGCCTGGACCACATGTCCATCTCTGGCCAATTATTGTAGCCAAGAGGGTAGGTTATAAAAATGGGCCATAGTCAGCAATGCCACATTCCTCTTGAAAAAGTTAAACATGAAAATCACTAAAAAGAAAGAAGAGAGTAGAATCAATGCAGGCCAAAGTAACAAGTCACAAGAGAGCTTCTTTCTAAAAAAGAGATTTGAAATAATATAACATAATTTATAGTACTAGATCAAATGTAAAAATATTTGTTACATCCAATTGGTAACCGTACGTCATTATGTTGCTTGGGACTTTGGGGATAGGAAAGAAACAAGGGAGCCAACCCACCAAGAATATTAAAAACCCCGAATCTAAAAGCTCTCAATCCTAAGTGTTCCTTGAATTTCTCTCATTATTCTTTTCTAATTGACACACTGCTGTACTATCTTACTTTTAAATTGGTAGCGTTCATCACCGTAGACATATTCTGAAATAGCTTTTTTTTGATTATGGAAATAGTAAGTTCAGAGGAAGTAGTTTTATAAAGTTGGCAGTTGAATTCACTCCAAATTGACATTGTTTAAGTGAAGCAGAGTTTAGATACATTCAGTGGATATTTGGGAAACCAAAGGTATGGTCAAGTTAGGTTATCACCTTCCCTAAAGTACTGAGTTTCCAATTCCCCTCCTAATTATTCATCTTCCCACTTCATTTGAATATGCACCCTGAGCTTTTAATGACCAGGTTCTAAATAGGAGAGGGGGAAATTGGAAGAGCTAAAAAATCAAAGAGGCTGTTTATTAATGTAATTCACTATGCAAACACCTAGACCGACCAAGACAGAGTGTGGAGAGAAGAAAAGTTAACAAAAGATGTCAACTCCTGGACCTTAAGCAAAGTCTCAGTATTCATAAAAGGCAGGGAACACAGCACAGGAATCTCTTGACATATTTTAAAATTTGCCTTTTCACCAGAAGTCTTAAATTTGACCCTAGCCTTAATTCTCATTCAACTAACTAGTTAATTTGGAGAAGCCACTTACCATCTTTGAGCCAAATTATAAACTAATTAAAAACATTAATTATTACTATTATTGTGGCAATTTATGTGGTGATATGATATATGTATATATTATATATACACATATATACATGTTTTATATATGTATATGATAGGAGGCTGGAGGTATTTGATTTGATTTGATTTAGGGTCTATACATTGCTTATAACAGTTTATTCTCAGGCAACATGCTTGGCCCATCTGAACTGGTGTCCTCATTTGTATCTTTGCAGCATTCTTTTGGAGGCTACATGCAATTTTACATAGTTTCCGTCACATATAGGTACTTAAAATTAGAAATTATTAGTACATGCGTTCTCATCTAGTTTCGTATTCCTTGGCATGAAATGTTATCGCACATTTTGAAGATTTGTAATTATCTTAACCTTCCATTCTTCATTTCTAGTTCTAAAGCCAGAAGAGGAATGGCACCATATACATTTCTACTATTGGGCTCTGAATCATTACCCCTCTCCTGCTAGCTTGGGTGCCATAGAGAGTTTGAATTTACTGGGAAAGATTGTGACTCAGGAGCAGAAATGAGTCGTATCAAGTACCTCTCAGAAAACTGTGCTATGAGGACAAATGGCTGTACTTCAACAGCGGTAGATCAGGGCCTGGGAGAGAGCCTGCCACTGTCACATCAGTGATTTTTCCAAGTGGAAAAATCCACTTGCAAAAATCCCCATCGGCTGTGAGGGAGGCCATCTTTAACTCTGTTTACCACCACTCCTGGCAGAAATAGGTGGAAGCGCCACGTGATGTCATATTAGATTCTTTTAGAATTAAATGATGATGGCAGAAATGAGAAATTGGTTTGCTAAGCAACTGCCAAACTCATGATTATACTTTTAAATAAATGATAGTAGACTTAAAATACATATAAATATTACTATTTACTTTAGGGATTTTATCCTGATGTAACTTTAATATACCACTGTGTTCATATTTTAATATAATTTGCATTGCATCTTTGTGTAACATTCTTAGTATCATTATTGTTATATAGAGACACACCATGAAATTAACCATTTGAAGTTTACAATTCAACAATTTTTAGTGTATTCACCAAGTGCTACTAGCATCACTTCATCTAATTTTGAAACATTTTTATCAACTTAAAAATAAAGCCTATTTTTCTCTGACCAGCGTGGCTTAGCTGGTTGGGTTGTCATCTTGCAAAGAGAAAGGTCACTGGTTGGATTCCTTGTCGGGCACATGCCTAAGTTGCGAGTTTGGTCCCCAGTCAGTCAGGGTATGTACAAGAGGCAACCAGTTGATGTTTCTCTCTCACATCGATGTTTCTCTCCCTTTTTCCCTCCTCTCTCTCTAAAATAAGTAAATATATACACATATTTTAAATAAATAAATACATATACACATATTAAAAAATAAACCCCATTTCATTAGTATTTATTGCATAATCCTTCTTGTCTTACTTCCCCAGCCCTGAGCACTAGGCTAATATATGCTCTGTATAGATTTACCTCTTCTAAACATTTTATATAAATTGAATCATACTATATGTATGGGGTCTTTTGTAACTAGCTTCTTTAACTTAACGTACTGTTTCAGTAAGAATAGCTTTTAAACAGGTTCATGGTCGAGTTGCATTTCTTGGGTATATACATATTTTTTCTCATTATTCTATTGCAAAAATAAGTGGTATTTAGATAATAACTTTTAGATCAATTGAAATCATCAGCCATTAATTGACATAGCTCACACGTGTAGAACAAAAAAAGAATGCTTTTAATAAGGAAAGGGGATATTAATTTTCTATGAAAAGTACTTGAATTGACCTTCAAAACATTTGTCAAATAGCTTATAAAATCTAACAATTCCTTAAGTTTTTTTTTGTTCCTTACTACACATGGCACAGCACTGTATTAGACATACTTAAAAGCACAAAGTTCCTAAGGCATATCTGCTCTGTATTGGGGAGAGGTTGCTGATAAAATAGTTAATTAGCAGCTTATCAAAATACCCATGTCATTATGTATTGTAAAATGCTCTTGGGCCAAATGTAAATTATTCATAAATTAACATAGGAAAAGCAAAAGCTAAATCAGCAAGTTGAAGGTCATATCTACCTTATAGACTAAAATGCTAATCAACCCATAATGATTAAAAATGAACATAAATATGTATAAGCATTTCTGAACAAAAATTACACTTTATAATGTATCTTAATTAGCTTAATAAAACTTCCAAATTTTTATGAAATTGTTAAAGGTCAGTCACAACTCTTCTTTGAGGAAACAAAATTTTTTCCAGTGAGACCTAAAGAAGGCAGCTTAAATAAGAAGAATTTCAGTGAATTGTAAAAAATACCATAGGGAAAATTTAAATAAAATAAGAATCATTGTCCTAAACCTCTAAGTCCTATGAAATAGAGAGATAAATAAATAAATAAATAAATAAATAAATAAATAAATGTTGCGTTCTACTTGTATCATTTTAAAATACTATCATAATATTAAAAATTTCATGTTTGACATACAGAGCACTGTAAATGACATTGGGGAAATGTCACAAATTAACCTACCATCAGTAACAAACAGAACAAAGTCATCGCTCTGATTCATGAACACTAACACCTACTGGGCAGACTAATGAATGTGTCTGTACAATAGTAGAGATGATTTGTCGCTCTTAGTTACTTTCTTTCAGTTTCTATTATGAATTAATTTTATTTTATTCTTACATGATGAAAAATCATGTTTGTGTACAACAGTTGAATTTTAGGTGTTCTACCAATTGTAAAATAATAAATATGCCAAGTCATTTCAAGATATTAAATATCAGTTGGAGCTATACATTTCCATATATATCCACAACAATATATAAGGAAGCTATTTTATAAAACTCACTTTACAGATGAGGAAACTGGGGTTTAAGGAGGGTTGGGAGTTTTACCAAGATCCCATAATTAGTGACAAATGTTGATGAACCAGGCTCAGATCCACAGCCTATGGTTTTAAATATCAAGAAAAAGCATGGTCTTCTTTAAGGTCAACCCATTGACTCAAGTGCCTAGAATATGGTCTTCTTGAAGGCCAACCCAGTGGACCTGAGTGTCATTTTTAATTCTCATGATAAAACTCAGCATGTTTTGTAAATTTTTTCTGTCTATAAAGAGAGTAAAGAAATAACCTTGTCTCCAGAAGCTTTCTTTCTACTGCTTTGAATTCTGATAATATTTTATTTCTGTGGTACAATCAGCTTTGGTCTGGTGCTCACCAGAGAAAGAGGGAAAGGCTTTGTGTTCCTTTTTTAAATAATAATTTTAATGGAATGGAAAGGAAAATGATCAAAGCTGTGGGAAAGTAAAATACGGGGCAACAATATAAATATAACACTTTTATACATTGTAGACAATACTCAAAGATTTCAACAACCTTCTGATGAAATTGTTGTTTAAAGGAACAACTCCTTTAATCAGTCCCCTACTCCTGAGTATTATTCCAAGTTTTAATGAGCATCCACAATGTTAAAACGATTTGCTTATCCCTCTTTGTTTTTATTGAAAAAAAAACTTATTTCATCACCAGGAAATGTGCTCAGTCTTATGAAGACTAAGACATAGAGAAGTTTATGAACACTTTTGAGAAAAGGAAGGTTCTGTGGAGAAAAAGCAGAAGAGGAAGACATCATGGGATTTGAGGATATTACAAAGTAAGCAAGTCTGGTATCCAAGAAATGCAGACAGAGAGGGGGCGTTGAGAGAAACCAGCTTTTCCAGAGAGACACTTGGCTCAGGATCATCAGGAGGGTCAGATGGGGAGAACACACCATTTCCGAGGTCTCCTGTAGTGTGCCAAAGTCCTCTGGTCTGAGAGTGCTGACCTATGCATTCAAAATCGCTTCCAATGGACCAACTGTAACTGGACAGTTCACAGGCAAGTCAACAAGCCTAATGTTCAGTTGTATATCTTCAGTCATGCAAAGCCGGTAGAGTAACTACTAGCTAGCAAGGCTTAGGCAAGCCCGAAACTCACTCTCTGCTTCCTTCATAGCTAAAAGTAAGTATTGCACAGGTGAAAAGTAGGAGACTATATTTTTAATGTTTTACAAAAAGGTACCAATTATTCTTTTTCATAGTTTTATAAATATGTAAATAATTATTTTAAAATGTTCCTCCTCAAGTCCATGGCTGTAAAAGAAAAAAAATACTGGGTCTCACTTTCCAGACCATCAAATGGACTACTTTATATATACACAATTGATGTATAGAAACATATACTAAATAGTTCAGAAAAGAACACTTGTAAAATCTATTGAACTCTCAGGTGGCAAGTTCTGGTTGGAAATTCCTCCCTCTGTTGACGGCAGGTAGAGTGAAAGGGTGGGGAGGGTGGGGGAAGAAGCGAAGAGATGAACGCTGAATGAAGATAGTGCCCATGGCTATTCAGTCATTAGTGAGAGTCTTCAGTTGGTAAAACAGACAGGTGCTATTGATTTTTTTGAGATTCGTGACAGTTGCCAGAATTTAAGAAATTGCAACAGCAAAAGAATAGTTGGTGAAGGACTCTTCCTCAGCAGGTAGGGAGTGAGCAAGGTTGAGAAGACCGTGGCGTTTGTTCCTTTTATCCCACCACAGGCAGTGTTAGTAACAGGGTAAAATGAACGCATTCTATACTTATGTTAATATTGCTCAACCAGAGCCCTGAGAAGCACCATTTGTAACCCTGGCATTGACCTCTGCAAGTCATTCTCACAATAATCATTTTTGTATCAGCGCTGAAGTCACAAAAGCTGAATTTCAATGCTGGCTTTGTTCCTCAGTAATTGAGTGACTCTGGACATCAATTAACCTCGCTGTCCCGTTGTTACTTCACCTATGGGGATATTACAGTATCTACCTCATCTGTATGTGCAGGGCTTATAATAGTATAGGCCTCACAGAATTCAGAATTATGATAATAAATGTAAAGCATTTAGAATAGTACATACTTAGCAAGGTCTTAATAATATTAGCTATCAGTATCTTCTCAACATCTTAAATTTCCATATGAGGAAGCTGAGGGTCAGAAAGCTTAGATCCATGCTACTAATTGTGTTACCAGAAAGGGACAGCGCAGGGAATAAATCCAGATCTACTTGATTACCAAGTTCATGTTTGTTTGTTTGTTAATTTTGTTACTTTTTCCACATCATTATATTACAGGTCTGCATGTAGATCAAAACAAAAGAAGAAAAACAAGAAGGGCATTGATTTAGTTTGGTGGTAGGTGGAGAAAGGAGGGCTGATCACGGTAGAATAGTGAGGTTAGGATCCTACAGTAAGCTGACATGGTCTAGAATGAGATTGTGGGAATGACTAAAAAAAATTGAATAAAAGTGGCTACACTTTGAAGCTATCCAAAATTTTGTCCTATCTGGACTATAAACAAATCTGTTAATATTCTATCTCTTAATATTCTAATTTTAACATAAATAGGACGGATAAAAATCATCCTTTAGCCCAATTTCACATTTAAATCTTTGACTCAGTTATATACAACTAGCATGAGATTTTTCTCTAATCTAAACCTCTGTCTTTCACATTTAAAGAAAATTATTTATTTAATTATTGTTCAAGTACAGTTTTCGGTCTTTTACTCCCATCCCAGCCCACCCCCCCTGTGCTCCCCACCTCCCTCCCATTTCCACCCCCCTTAGTTGTTGTCCATGTGTCCTTTATACTAGTTCCTGTAAACCCTTCCTCTTTTCCCCTGAAATTCCCTCCCCTCTGGTCACTGTCAGCCTGTTCTCTATTTCAGTGTCTTTGGTTATATTTTGCTTGCTTGTTTGCTTTGTTATTTAGGTTCCTGTTAAAGGCGAGATTATATGGTATTTGTCTTTCACCACCTGGCTTATTTCATTCATCATAATGCTTTCCAGTTCCATCCATGCTGTTGCAAAGGGTAGGAGCTCCTTCTTTCTTTCTGCTGCATAGAATTCCATTGTGTAAATGAACTCATGAGTAAATATTTATTGAGATTTTACTATGCATATTATAAAAGTTAAAGAGATGAACTAGGGTTAATGCTGTGCTCAAGAATGCCATGTTCCAATAGAAAGAATAGGGCTTATGCACAAAACATTCAACACCATGGAGAAAACAGTTATTTCTCTTTGAACATATAAATATAATGCTACTGAAATTTTGACCTTGTGAGATGTGTGGTTCGAGCAGGGTCTAGGGCACAGAAAAATAAAAGGAAGAAGAGATATATTTTGATCAAGTTTAGGGAACATGAAATTCATGAGGCAAGCCAGTTTTGCTGAGGTATAGGGGGTGTGAATGGAGATGTGGAAGATGAGGTTCAACTTCTCAATAGGTATAAACTAGAGAGTCTGGGGCTTAGGGCTCTACCGATCATTCACAGCAGCCTGGGAGCAATTGGTAGTCACTGAAAGTTTTAAACAGAAGATGACCAGATCAGAGCTGTATTTTAAAAGAATCTAACAGCAGATGGTTTGGCAGAAGAAAAGAAACTAAAGGAAGGTCAACCAATAAGGAATTAGCATAAATTTTAATCTACACCATTGATTGGACTAATATGCATCTGTTCACAGTACAACTGGTTCAGCCCTTTGCTAGCCCATTAATGTGCCTGTGAATGGTTGAACATTGGAAAAAGATGAAAAATGCTCTGCTAACCCAAAATAAAATCCAGTAGGCTTGATCTGTCAAGGATTAAGATAATCCTAACAAAAATATAATAGCATTATGGAAAGCAGATTAAAGAACAGGAATGCTTTCATTCACACAAACAAAAATATAATCTAATATATTAAAATGTCCATGTTCTTTGCAGAATGGCCCTGTTTAATATTTCATTTTTCCTTATTTCCATATATACAATAAAAATTCCAATGTATTTTACATCCACGATTGTACTGTGAAATATGATAGTTTGGTAGAAAAATATTGCAATTACAAAGCCTTGAAAAAATTTACACAAACTCTTTTAATGAAAGAGTTTCCTCCACAATCTGTTTATTGTATACTCAGTTGACAGGTCTTTATACAAAACTTCTCCCCAGCTTCAATTCAGTTTTGAGTGGGGCATCGTGGAGAGTCCACATTAAATAAAATTGGATGAAGTGTGTTGCTTAAGCATTAATTAGCCCAAGTCTTCCTTGATGGCTTTATAGGAGTCTGGTAAATATAAAGATTTGGGTGTCCTCTCCTTAAACAGTTTACCTGATGTTATTAACATCAGTAAGACATTCTTTTCTATTTTTCTTGGGAGAGCTGGGCAAATGATAGCTTGCAAATTTACACCAGAGCTTACAAAATTATCAGCTCTTACAGAGTTGCTGGCTATTGCAATCTTCTCTGCCCAGATGTCTTAGTAGCTTCCATGTATTTTATGACAAACTTTCTGGAAAGCAGGGGAGATCTATGCACCAGCCTCTCCCTGAAAAACAAAGAAAACTTTGCCTCTCAGAGAAACGCCCCTCACACGCCCTCTTTACCTACCCTTTTATCCTGAGCCACGCCCTTAAGCAAAGAGTAAAAAGGTTCCCTAAGTGGTTACCATGAGTAGTCTTACAACTGAGAGTAAAGGAGGAAATGCTTCCTGGTTGCCAGTTTTGGTTCTCTGTGTCTCATATTGAGACCTAGAAGGTCCCCAATAAAAGTAAAAGAAGGCTGTGTCCTATTACTTGATTCAATTAAATTTTGCAAAACCAGTTATTTGAAAAACTTAATATATGGGAATCATAAAATATGATACAACTTGATTTTCTACCTACCAATATAATTGTTAATTTTTGATAGGAGGATATACCCACTTTTGAATATGGGTTCCTGATTTTGAACATCCAAATATTTTTTAAATTACAAAGATGTATTTAATCTCTCAGTTCATTGAAAATAAAGCCATATTATCTATAAGTCCTTTATGAATCAATGTAAAACATATTTTAACTGCAGACTTAACTTTTATAAATACACTTGTCAAATGAATTAGTTCAAATATTAAATAAAACTGCATTTGAAATTTTATTTGATTCTACAAAAAGTAAAGATCTGAAAAGCAAACTGCTGAAAAACTCAAGTGCAAATTTGTGGAATCAGTTTTCACGCACATTTGGGGAAAGGGGCACCCAACCCCATTTAAAATGAAATTCATAGGAGTTCAAGTTCAATTCTGTTTCTATTCTAGAAACACAATAGTTTCTAGAATATGCTCAACAAATGTACATCTGTAGCTTTTATTTCAAAGAATGGTGCTCTAGAAGCAGCTCATATGTGGAAGGCAGTCAACCCTACTCTTTTGCTGACTAAAGGAATGTTTGAGAAAACTTTCATCTTGGTAGCATCACGCATCTGACATCCACACACAGTGCTGTGTAAACAGCTTCCCACAACCTGAAACTGGGTCAGAATTTTAGGCAATCTCATGAAAGGACTGAGAAAGAGAACTGTTATGGTTTAAAAAACCAACTGGGCCCCATCATCTTTAAACAAATAATATAGAATGATACATCTCTTAAAAATTATGGGAAAAAAGTTCACATTCCAAAATTTCAAATTAATGGAAAACTCATCTATGCAGCCGTCTCTCCTCAAATTGCCACATATGATAATACAAAATTTGGCAATTATTAAAACACCTTGGTTTTGGATAAGGCTTTAGAAGCTGAGCCTCCTTGGTTCAGGGAGTGGCACACCTTTCACATTTTTTAAAACTCATCACACTTTACAATTTTAGAATTATGGTGTCTTTAGAATGAACTAGAACTTAGTGACAGTCATGCATCAATATGAGTGCAAAATCTATACCAGTTCCCTTGTCCATGTATGATCAATAGCATATTTGAACAGTTCATGTTTGCTAAGCTTTCAAAAATTTTTTTTAGCTTTATGGAAATAACTCATCCTTTTTGCACTCATATTTCATCGCTTTATTCATAAAATAATTAAAATATGTAATAACCACAATAAGTGAACCTAGTTTAAACAGGTTTGAGAAAATATACAAGCAGCAGATGATTACTTGTACCTACACTAAGTGTAGCACTCAACCAATGGGAGCAGAGTCACACGGTGATAATGGAGTGTTGGTGACTGGCCACAGCAGGGTGGATAACAGAGAAAACAGAGAATGCCAGTCATCTGTTGAGTTAGTTAAGCAGAGATTGATTAACATATGCTTATTCCTCTCTGGCTTTGTCAGTGTTTGCATTCTTACTGACTCCCTAAGGCAGTTCTTTCTTTCAAATACATATAATATGTAAGAGGTATCTTGACCCCAGGTAATTCCCAGAAACAAAGTTCTCTTTACCTTTAGATAATTGGTGCATTTCATAACAAAGTCGTAGCTGAAAATTACTAATTATTATGAAAAACTCAAAATGTAACAAGTACTGTGCTCAATATTTTTAGTAATTATTGTATTTAATCTTTTCATGACCCTGTGAATTTGAAACTAGTGCTATCAGAATTAGCAGATGAGGAAACAGGTTCAAAAATGTAAAGGAACTTACCAAGAGTCACAGATAATAGGCGAGCGCTATAGATTAAAATTTATATTTCTCTGACCATAAGCCTAAACTTCAACCACTATGCCATTGTTTACTAATGTTTCATTTTATTCATTTTTTTAAAAAATCTACATATTTTGGATCTAATATATTTGGTAGGTTTCTCAACCTTGATTGCTTTGCTATTCATCTTTCCCATCTTCTCTTTCTAGTCTCAATACTAATTTTTAAATTTACATATTTATTTTCTTAAAGATTATTTATTTATTTATTTATTTTAAAAAGTTATTTATTTATTTTTAGTGAGAGGGGAAGGGAATGAAAAGAGAGGGAGAGAAACATTGATATGGGAGAGAAACATCCATTGGTTGCTTCTCACATACCTCCAATCAGGGACCTGCAACCCAGGCATGTACCCTGACTGGGAATCAACTGGTAACCTCTTGGTTCGTTAGACAATGTCCAACCCACTGAGCCACTAGTCAGAGCAGCACTGACTTCTAAATTTAAATGATAAATCCATTCAAAGATTTTTATGACAGGATGTTTTTACATCATAACCATAATATAAGGATATGAGAGTTCTATAATCTCTACCCTTCCTCCTTTCCTTTCTTCCTTTCCTCTGATCTTTCTTCTTTCCTTAAAAATTGCACATTTTACTGTTTGCTAGTGTCCTAACCAGCCTTTCCTACTGCTACTCTAATATCCCAACCCTCTATTCACTGTACAGTAGTCAGAGTTATTCTACTGTAAACAGGTAAAACCCCATCACTTCTCTGCTCTGGTCTTCCAGTGGTTTCCTGACACAGTTAGTGTATAAACCAAAGTCCCTGAACACATACCATCCTACTTAATATTACAAACCCCAACATTTTACGTGCCCCTTTCCCCCTTACTATATGTTTCTCTGTAGTACTCATCATCTTTTAATAGTGTGTATACACACACACACACACATATATACACTACTATATATCAGTATACTATATGTGTGTGTGTGTGTGTGTGTGTGTGTGTGTGTGTGTGTTTTACTCAGGCTGTGCTACAATGTTTAGTGTCCACCTCAGTAAAATGTCTGCTTTGTTCCACTGCTGAATTTTCAGAGCCTAGACCAGGTCTCTAGCACAGAGTAATGCTCTACATATTGTTGAATGAGTGACTGATGGAATGAGTGAGGAGTTCAGTAAAATTATTATGTAAAGTCATAATGTATGTGTATAGGAAGGCAAATGTGTTTGTGAAAACATTTGTGAAACTGCAGGCAGTTTGAAAATCTGATATTTAGACTTGACGTTTAAGATAGAGAAAAATAAATTTATAAAAGTATTTTACTTTGTAAAAGTAAAAAGTAAAATACTTTTAAAAGTAAAATACTTTTATATACACATTATATGAAGGTATTTTAATTTGATACTTTGAAATAGTTATTTAATCACAGGGAACATTTTAAAATGGTGAAACTTTGTCACTTAGTGATAGCATAGAGGAAAATGTGTCAGTGTACATATCTGATACATATAGATGGCATATATACATTTTACACACACATATGTGTGGACACACATCTGTGTATAAGAATCTTAGGACCCGCGTTCTCAGGTTTTATTCAGCATAAAAACACCACAGTATTCTGTCCTCGTAGTTTTACAGTCTGCCAAACCAATTTCATCTAAGTCTGTTACAATTAAGGGACAGAGCACAGCTACAAATGGACTGTATCAAGTAGTTCTTAAAAGCTTGACTGGGAGGGAATTACATCAACCTGTTGTTAAGGTCTTGAGAGGCTTAAGAGTTCATGTTGATTAAATTACACAGCTGAAAAAAACATTTTCAAATCATGCTTGGCCTATGACTTTCCCCAAGAAATGCAGAGACAAAAATAAATAACCAGAGTCTTAACTTGGCATAGAACCATGTCCCATGCTGGCTAGGTTAGCAGACATGGAAAAATTCTACCCATTGTTGCTATTTATAATAAATATTCTGGTTTTCTGTTCTACATTTTTGCTATAATGACTCCTACTCATTTGGCAGCACAGATGCATCAAGTGTAATTTTAAGATCAACATGAAGGGGAGGCATTTTCACTCATGAAACAATTCAACTGTGTCTGCATGTGTGACATTAATACATTACTAGGAGTTGAAGTAGGAAACCTGTACATTTCTTTCCATGTCTATTGTGGTATGATGCTAACAAAGCTCAAAATTCACAATTTATCTAATGTTGTAAATTTTTTCAAGCCACAGATCATGTCCTCTGATTCTAGCCACACTGTAGTATAGCTTTGTTTATAATTTTTCTTGACCTTTAGCTGTTCTACACCATAATCTTGAGAAAACTACTGAACTGATAGATAATTATCAGCTCTATCACATTCTTAGTTTACTTAGTTTGGTAACCTGTCCAGAAATACTGTTTAAAAATCCTTTCTCCAGGCAGATGTGTGAACAAATGAAGCTAAAGGATAAATCTCTAGCAGGTTTAACACAGAAGAAAATGGCAATCCACTTCCAGCCAAGATGGAGGCATAGGTAGACACACTGTGTCTCCTCGCACAATGAAAAGAGGGTCAATAACAAATTTAAAAGCAAAACAAAATAACCAGAACTGCTATAAAATTGAACTGTACAGAAGTCCAACAACCAAGTGTTAAAGAAGAAACATTCATCCAGACTGGTAGGAGGGGTGGAGATGGGCAGCCAGGGTAGAGAGGACTCATGGCAAGGTTGGGCCTAGAGGACTAGGGCAGGCAAGGTTGTGGCTGATGGAGAAGGAGGTCCTACATTTTTGTATGGATAAACTGGGAGGAACAACTGGGGAGCGAGGCAGACTAAGCAACCCAGAGTTCCAGCTCAGGGAAATAACAAAATTTCTGTCTGTAAAAACCTGTGGGGGTTGGGGGAGCAGGAGAAACTCCCAGCCTCATGGGAGAATTCATTGGAGAGATCCACAGGGTTCTAGAACATGCCCTCCCTCTTTTGACTAGGAGAGCATTTTATTAACCATGCTGAATCAATTAACATTTCTATGGCTACCATTTCCCACACCTGCTGTCTAGCTCCTTACTAAGCAAATACACAAAGGACAACAAATTTCAAAGGACTCTTAACTGGTTATCTTTTATAAGTCTCAATTACACATTTAGTTGGGAGGAGGAGTGAATAAAATTAATGTTCTTTTTTCTAAGATTTTTGCCTACCAGCATCAAGCAAAAGCAC
The DNA here is from genome assembly GCF_021234435.1 of Artibeus jamaicensis. NCBI lineage: Eukaryota > Metazoa > Chordata > Mammalia > Chiroptera > Phyllostomidae > Artibeus > Artibeus jamaicensis. Next base: position 20,550,636 of record NW_026522056.1, read on the forward strand.
AGCACTTTGTTGAGATGCTCAGATGTTCCCCTGAACATTTTCTAGCCTTCACACAGACCTTTCTCTTTCTTACCACCACCTTTTCCTTCTCAGTTCTTTCTCCTCTGAAATTCCAATTTTCCCCAACATGCACCAGACACACTGTTGCATTTCTCAGGGTTCATGGAGTCACAAATCTACCCTTCTTTTTTTGTAAGTTGTTGCTTCTTCTCTCACTGATTATAAGTTAAAATTATTCTACCTGCTCATTCTACCTGTAAGTAGGTTTGTTTCTGAGTGTAGCAGGACAAGAACATTCTAGTACTCCTTCCATCTCAATAGGAAATTCATTTAAATTTACTCTAATTTATTCATCACATCTGTGAAGCTATAGCTAAAGATTTGCCATGTCTTAAAACACTCTTTACTCATCCCCCAAATTACTTTAGATTCCATTATCACTTCTCTGCACTACTTAAATATTTGCTCATATTTTCAATATTTTTACATACAAATATTGCATTTCCCTATCCAGCAGGTTAAATCAAGAAAAGAGATTTTATTTTCTCATTTAGAAATTTGCATTTAGAATCATAAAATATTAGACCTGCAGTTCATCTTAGAGATCCTCCATTCAACTATACTGATGAGTAAATGAAATCATTTTACAGCCTCTCATGAACATATAATACACCGTACACACTAAATATGCCACCATGCTTGTTGAACAAAGGGAGTTCAGCTGCTCTGTTCTCATTACCTTTACATGGTTGGCAGCATTTTTTAAAATTGATTTTTAGAGCGAGAGAGCATGAAAGAGAGAGAGAGATTTGTTTTTCCACTTGTTGATGCAGTCATTGGTTAGTTGTTATACGTGCCCTGATCGAAGACACAACGCACAACCTCAGCGTATCAGGGCAATGCTGTAACCAACTGAGCTAGCCAGCCAGAACAGGATGGCAACACTTTTTAAGGGAGCGCACCCGCAAGAAACAGTGGTAGATGCTAAACAAATAGAATGGAAGTGAAGCAATCACAGGATGAGACAAATAACATCAATGCAGGTGAGTCTATTAAAGCTATGAATGTGGTGAGGGGGTTGGGTTGGAGGGGACCTGCTAGTAATAAAGCAATTACTGAAAAGGGGATTTCTAGCAGGGCATGCAGGTTCCAAGGAGTCTGCCCATCCTCTGCAAATGAGTAAGGACTAATTTAATTGAAAGAGTAAGATCTTAGAAGTTGAATGATAGTCCTGAATCATCAGGGAGATGGAGTACTCACTCATTTTGTAGTATACTCTGTTAATAACTGGGAAGTGTAGGATTAATCCTCTTGAGAGAGCGTGTTCTAAATTATATTTACATTCCTAATTAGTTCTCTTCTTTCCTACAACATGATTCTTCCAGGATAGTTCTTCTAATTGTTGAATCTTTAATAAGCATTCAAGGTTGTTAGAGAAACCATCTTTATTTAAAGTTATGGGCCTCATGTTGGAAGAATTTAATTTAAATATCTAACTGAAAAATGCAGTTAAATTGTCTCTAACTTAAGAGGGAATATACTTTAAACCATGCTCAGGAGATGGGATAATTGCCCAAATCTCTTTAATCAGTTTCTAACCTGGGAGAGGTAAATGTTAAAGTTCAAAAAAGTGAAGAAATCCAGAATCAAAGTAGAAAATTATTTCAGACAAAAGGCAAAGAATACATACAGGTAATCTGTCTAAGTTAGAGAATAAGCAAATATTCTCTGAGTAAACACAAATATCTAGAAAATGAGGTTGACATTTAGGATGCAAAGTAAATGCTACACATGATAGAAACATAATTTTTAAAAATGTAATACATATGAATGAAAAAATCAGACACTAAGTAAAAGCATTTAAGGAAAGAAAATGTCTTGTTTTCCACATTTTATTTAACTATCTAGAAATAACATTTATGATTACTGTCTATAACATTTACTATTAGTGCCTTTTCAAGAATTCCCAAATATACTGCACATTTCCGTATTTATTTCTATATCTGTCTGTCTGTCTCTCTCTCTACCTACCTACCTACCTGCCTTCCAAGCTCCACCTACCTACCTACCTACCTACCTATCTGTAACTCTAAACACAAATCCATCATTATGTTTTTCTGTCTATGGGCATAGAAAGTTTAAACAAATGAAATCATTATGCACTCCATTCTGCAACTTTTCTTTTTGTTTTAAAAATCAAGAATACAGCTTGACATCTTTTCAAATCAGCCATCATATTCTACCCTCCTTTTTTACCCCGTTGCAAAATATGCTTTTATATGAGTGTACAATTAAAAAAATTTAATCACGGTCTTACTGATAGAATTCTAGATTACTTTAAGGTTTATTGCCATGAACTTCCCTGAGCATATATTTCTGTGAACAACTCAGAGTATTTCAAAAGCTCTTAAGAGAAGTAAGCACACAGTAAGACTGCGTAACACAGTCTTAACCGAATGCAGCTGGAGACCAAACTGCATTGCGTGACGATACCCATCCAAAAATCTTCACTACCTTTAAATTATTTTTCAAGCTAAGAAAGTTAGCAAATTTTTTATATTTCAAAATCCACTTAACACTGATTATGTAATTCAAATCATCATTCTGGATGTCATTGGTTGTTATATTTGACTTTGAATGAAAGGCATTGATATTAAATAGAAGTAGCATTTTTGTCTTGGCAACATTTTCCTTCTTTTTTAAATCACAGTCACCAATGAGTCTGTCCAGGAACTGGGCTTTGTTCTAAATCATTCCCCACTTAACTGTTTGTTAGAGCTTCCTGAACTACCAGTGAATCTTTTCCTCAAGTCTTGTATTTCCTGCAGACTTCAGGACAGGAAAATAATTCTAGTTTAGAAAAGCTAATTTATGACACTTTCAAAATCCATTTAGAATCCACTCCAAATCTGTAAGCCAGAATGAAGCTAATGATGTGTCACACAAAAAGTAACATGAAGATGATGGTTAAATTGTTGTAATATTTGTGAAAAATCTCATTAAAATGTATAATAGTGAATTGCAACTATTTTAGTTATTGTGCAAAATGATGAGGGTTGAAGTGAAGAGAGAGAAAACCAGTTATTTTTTTGTTGTTTAAGATCTTTAAAAGAATCCCTAAAACTCTTTAGTATTGTGATTATAGTAACCTTGTGGCAGGCACGTGGGACTGAGGTGGGTGTCCTCTCCAGATTCCCCTTTGCCCCGCTCAGATAAGGAGGAGTTTGAGCATGGGAGTGGAACTGGGACAATGTGAAAGAGGTAGTTCAGACAAGAAATCATTCACACTTGGACTAGACAAGAGCTCTGCAAGCACTAAAGAGAGAGCTAAGGGTTGGGAAGAACACTGATTTATTTTTTTAAGTAGGTAGAACAGTCTAGACCAGAGCTTCCCAATCTGCTATGTGCACAGGAATCAGCCACAGAAGTTGTAAAAATGCAGATTCGGATTCAGTGATTCTGAATTTCTAACCAACTCCCAGGTGGTGCCAATGCTACATACTTCAAGTCGCAGACCAGTCCAGGTATTAATGGGCTGATGAATCATGGAAATTCCTGGCCAAGCTGATTGCAACTAGCAATAGATAGCAGGGGTGAACAAGTTCTTCTCCTTAGTGGGGTTAAGGTACATGGCTAGCTTCAAAGGACTCCAAACATAGTTCTCTGAATGCAATTAAATATTAAGTTCTGTTATTGTTGGAGTGTTAATTTCCGTGGCTGAAAGAAACATTTTTGGCAAGCTTAGCATTAGAAAATGAATTATGGATGGGCATGCAATACTCAGAAAGCTATTTTGGTCTAGATTTAGAATTCCACTTCATTAGACTCTGGAGGATGGATGGGAAGTGAAGTGAACCAAGGGGAAAGGGGACAAGGGAATGGAGGGGCTGGACGAAGGGGACCCCAAAACATTAATAATCCACTGATCAAGCAAAACAGACGTGTTAGTAGCTCTTCATGGGGAAAGGTTAGTAACTTGTTCGCAAACAAACAGATATCTGTCACATCTGCACATACAAGTTAATTTAAATTAAATTAAAAACAATTTATGTGTTTATGCCAGGTGGAATGCCAAATTATTGAGTTCATGCAGTCTTTCACTTTTAGAGCAGTTTTTATCTCATTTTGGTAAAGCTACACACTTTTAAGCACAGATGTTTCAAACAAAGGGGAACGGCAGAAATCATGCCCCATAGAGGTGGAATTCCTCCACATTCTGCCACGGCTCCTAATGCTCCAGCTAAATATGTCATGCAAACAGTGTTTAAATATTCATTAATTTAGATCTAAATTTAAGTGGTTGAGTTATTCAAAATCTTTAAGCCACTTGTTTAAATAATTACAACCTATATGTTAGTCATATTAAAGAAAATTACAATTAGAAGAATGAAAATCACTAGAAATTATAGGGAATCTCTTAAGTTCTGAAGACAAGGGGAAAAAATAAACTTTTAAATATGTAGTATAAACACAATTCCTGAATCTTCACACTTTTAAATGTGAATAGAGAAAAAAGCATACAGAACAAAAGGGAGTAAAATATTTGATTATAGGATTGAGAGTGATATGATTTTATTTCACTTTCTATTTATCAATACCACCATTTTTAAGATGCTTAGGTAAGGTCTGGTACTTTATAACCGTTGAAAAAGCATATTTTTAACGTAAATTACACTCAAGGAGTTTCACAAATGATTGCATTCATTGAAGAGAGTACAGAAGTAAAGAAATGTAGTGATCTCAAATGTCCTATTTTAAAACTTTTCCATTTTATATTTATTTTTTATTCAGGTACATTTTACAATTAACTTTCATGTTTTAACCAAAGAATGGTGAGTCTACCAGCCTAACCCATGCTATTTTTACACATGACTATATTCAGTGTTTTCCATATATAATCACATTTTAGAAATTATATGTAATGCCTTAAACTTGGGTCTAAGTGTTGAGAGAAAAACACCAGGTGATTTGTCATTAAAGTAATGCTGCTTTTCCTGCTCTTTGCCCTATCTCTAATACAGTTTATTGTTCTCAGATTCTTCTGGTCATAATTAAAATGGCTCACACCATTTCTAACTAATTTTAGCTCCTTTGAGAAGTTAAAACATTGAAGCTGGGAAGTATACTGAAAGGAATTTAATTTTTCCCCATTTTCTAACTAGACAGGAAGCAATCAGTCAACAACATTTATTGGAGTCTCACTGGGTGCTGTGAGCAGTAGAGTAGGTTATATGCAAAAGTGTTGAAACACTCTGGAAATATACCCGGTCCAGGAACGATTTGCCTTTCCAGTTTACTAATGCTCCTACAAAGGAAAGAGTCGTTTTGATGTCAGTAAAAATTCAAATGAGATGATAAGTAAAAAACTGACCCAGAATCCACAGCTAGTAACAAAATTTAAATAGGCAACCCCAAGCACTCAAAAATGATAAATTTGAATAATAAAAACAATAAAAGTAAAAAATAAATAAAATTAACTCTCTATATCTGGAAAGAAAGTCAAGGAAGAAACATGCATGAATAACACATAAACATGGGCAAGGGTGTGGGGACTGACTGTGGGAGTTGGGGGTGGGCTGGGTGGAGGAGAGCAAAGGGGGAAAAGTAGTAATAACTGTAATAGGATAACAATGATGATGACAAAGTAGAATAAGAAGAAGAAGAGAGAAGAAGAAGGAGGAGGAGGAGGAGGAAGGGGAGGAGGAGGTGAAAGAGAAGAAGAAAAGAAAAAAGACATAAGAATTATGTCAATTTGTGCAAATTTTTGCTGTTTCGTCTATCTGTCTATCTGTCTACTATCTATTGTTTAACTTTGATTCAAAACCAGAACTAAAATAAAATGTTAACTTTCTCCTACACTTTGTGGTTTATCTCAATATGATAAAAATACAACAATAAAAAAAAACCTCAAGTCATCGGTGCCAGAAAAGGGGCAGACGGAGCCTGTATGGCTGTTTCGTCACTACACCCCATGTTGGTATTTGTTTGAGTCATCGTGTTGGCTAGACGAAGAAAGACACTGTTTATTTTCTTTGCTGTGAATTATTCAAATAAAAGTTCCCACAGTTGTACTCAATTCGTTTATTTCATTCAGTTTAAAACCAATAAATAAAAATAAACTAAATGAGGCAATATGTCTCCATTTAAAAACCACATTTAAAAAGTTGTTTGTACTATACCAATCCATACCAGAAATACACCAAGAAATAACACACTCTAAATATGGTACACACCTTTATAATTAGCTTATTGACTTCTTTGACTGCATAAATCACATCAGGGCAACATTAGAGAGCAAACGTCATCATCCATTATCTTCCATTTTTCAAGTCTAAGGTCACTTCTAAATTTGGCACCCCATTAACATCCCAAATGGTATCACTAGTAGGTGAATAAAACAACCATAACAACAAATGAAATTCATGGTAGTGGTGTCACCTTTGCTGTGATCTGGTGCGTTTTCAGATAGATAGATATTAAGGCAAAACACTACAGATGATTTCAAGCTCTATTGTGTTTGCTTTATAAGTTTGTCTATTTGCTTTAAGCATAATATACAAAGACGGACATTCAAGGACTCATTCTCTACATTGTTTTCATTTGCTTCTATTCTCGAATTATACCCTGGTATCCGTGAAAGAAACATCTCGCTTCCCTTTTTTATAAATATGTAGTGAAAGGAAATTTCCTTTTCCCTATTAAGAGATGAGCAAGGATTCAAGTGAAAAGTTACGATACTCTGTTTTATTTGTTTACCTGCTTTGTAAAAGAATGAGAGAAAACACCAAAGACAGATCTCCTATTAAAAGAAGAGGATGAACAAAGCCATTTTGATTTATTATTTTCCTTCAAAGGACAGGTGACATTTCCCCGCAGCAGCTCTGACTTCAGTTCATAATCCCCTTTTGGCAAGACAAAGAGAATTACAATCGGAAAGGCTTTCACAGTCAGATGCTCCAGCGGAATGAAACACCGTGGAGCACTTCACTGCAGCCAAACCAGCAGAACCCTTCCGCTGCCAATTTTTCTTTTATATTTTCGAGTTGGCCTCTCAGCACAGATTTGATTCACACCATTTAAAAATAATTCTGGCATCTGCAAAGCAGAAAATTCAGGCTGTGTTGTCATAGTATCAGTATTTCCATTTTTATGCCTGGAGACTACTCAGATTTTGAAAGGCAGCTACACTTCCTAATTCTGTGATAAAAGTAAAAACTAATTTTGTTATATATGTACCCACAACTTTTATATTTACTAAGAAAAAGTGCCACGTTTATATTTAACCCATTGAATATTTGTATAAGTGGTTTAATTTCATGAAAGTCGATATTTGTGTTAAGAGGTGATACCTAACAACAGCGACTGTCTGCTGGTGCACCACAAGAATGTTTAAAACAGGCAGCACCTGACTATTCAGTCAGGGGCACTGACCTCTTTTTCCTTTGGCTGTCAAATTAAAAAGTGACAACAACCAAAACAATAGCCATCCTGCACCAATGAATCAAAATTACACTTCTATTTTTTTGTCAGATCAGCATGCAATATATTTTTTGGTGTGCTGCAGAATTTTAGTAATTAGTTCATGTGTTATGAGATGAAAAGGGTTGCAAATCACTGCCCTGTGGCCACAATTGATTTTGAGAGATACAGCTTAAGTGAGAATTTGAATTGAATATCAATGTGTTCTCATCGTATTATAACAATCCCATCATTTGCTTAAAAATCAACTAGGCACTCAACGGGATTTTCCTGGCAGACGTGTGGTGTCTCACCTGTGACACTCGATAGCTCTGTCCGTGTTCCTTGCACACATATGCTGCTCTGCACGTGGAGAAATGGAACTTCCACTCCTTCCCTTGAATTTCTGTTTTGCTCTCTCCCTTAAATTCTGTAACTGCTTTGTTGAAGGGGTCGAAGAGAAAGGAATATTCTGGGACTGCTGAATCCAGGACTCAGAGTGTGATAACTTCCACTCCCCCATCTCAGAACCTGGAACTGCCGTGTGTGAAATCCGAACTGCTGAGTGTGTTTGTGCAAGTGTGTGTGTGAGGGGTAGAGAGAGAGCAAGACAGAGAGAGAGATGTAACGTGGCATCCTTGAAGAGATCCTGGAACAGAAAAAGATAGTAATGCAAACTAAAGAGATCTGTAAAAAGAACGAAACAAATAAAAAACTACTAACTGTGGTTAATAATTACGCATCGATGTTGGTTCATTCATTGTGACCAATGTACCACACTAATGATTTCCTGTAAGAAGAAACTGAGTGTGGGTTGTGTGGAAACTATGTACTCCCTTCTCCAGTTTTCTATAAATATTAAATTGTGTTAAAAATAAATTCTGTTATACAAAAACATGGGGGAAGCCACTGGGAGGAGCATTAGGGAACTAGCCACGCGCGCCCCCAGCCACCATTTGTATGCAACCATCTGAGAAGGCGCATGTGAGGTGGCGGCGGAGCACAGAGGAGCCCCGGCCAACTCACAGAACCAAGAGCTACCGAAACAGCTGTTTTGGCCTCTGTCGTGGAGGTGTTGGTCAGGCTGCTCTAGGTCAGATAAACATGCTACTTCAGTTTGGCTCTATCAAAGGCACACGCCTTCTTTATTGTGTTTAACTCTAATAAAGGAATCGTTAAGAATTTCATTGCATCGAGAGGACTAGAGATGTCTGGAGAAGGGGCTGCTCTCCGCGAAAGATTGTAGTGCCGTTCAAGATGGGAACATATGGGTTCTGGGGTCAGAAATTGGGTTTGTCTGCTCCCTTCACCTCCAGCTAGCAGAGTGTGCTAGAAGTTACTTCTTTTCATTAACTAGTTTTTCCTCCTCTATCAAATGCCTTATTATGCTTATGGCATAAGTTAATGTGATGATTGAGATAATACATTCAGGCTCTGACAATTCCCCGCACAAAGAGCTTATGCGTTGAAGGCTACCCATTTGCAGATGCCCTGAAGAGGCCACACTGCAGAGTTGAGTCTCTTCTCCCATCGGAGAGGTGGTACCAGGGGCCTTCTCTCCCACTGCTTAGAATCAGATCTAGACCAAGTCCTGTTAAAGCCATGTCTGAGCAAATAGTAAACTCTCAGTTACTGAGCAATTACTGTGTGTCTAGTATTTTACATGTACTATCCCATTTCACCTGCATGATCACTACTCAAGATGGGTATTATTACTTTTTTTATTCAGTTAGAAACTCGTGATTTATATGATTTAAGTTATCTGTCCAAGCTCAAACAGGGGGCAAGTGGTCAACTTGGGATCCACTGCTGTCTCATTTCAAGTCTACACACTAAAACATGATATTTCTTATTTCCTCTACCTGGATGATTTAGTCCTTTTTGTTCTTATTAATTAAATACTGTTCTAAAATGTACTAGTTTACCCTGAGGTAAGAAATGTTGGGTTTGCTTTATGCTCAAGGAATTGTTTCATGTCTTTAGGTTACTAGGTTAACACTTTGCAAGTGGTTAAAATTATTTTACTCATAGGAAACAAGCTAGACATTAACCAAACTGATTCAGGTGAGAATTTTTTAAATTGCTTTACTGTGAAAGGCTACATATGTTTTATATATAGCTTAAATTGAGTTCTAGAAGTAGAATACTCAAGTAGCAGAAGGAAACATTTTTATACTCGAAGGAAGAAAAATTTAGTACAGCTAGATAAAGATCAAGAAAAAATCTCCCACAATTCAGCTGTGATTGAGCTGAAGAACAGAACTAGGCTGTGATGGAGGGCAACACATGATAATGATTGAGATACGAGAAGGAAAAAATAAACAAGATAGGAGAAATACAATATGTTCTGCTAATACTGGTAATGTTACCAAGAATCCAGCCATGGAGGAGGAACCAAGGTCACACAACTAACCTCTGATCCTAATCTCCTAAACTTAAATAAAGAGGGAACAAGAGAATTTGTGTACAAATATTACATAAAATAACATTTTTTAAAAAAAGCCTTAAAGTTGATTATCTGAAAGATAGTCGGGATGCTAGTCCGTAGTTTAGGAACTGTATTTCTTGATGACCGGAAATGGTTGGCCTCCTGATAAGAATGGCATTTCTGTTTTGTCTTTATGGCTCTGTAAATGCTACAGAAATAAGACTAGAGGGAGCAAAATGCAATCTGAGTAACTCAAAAATAGCCTCCCCCGCCACAAAGGAGAAAATATCCTTAAGAATTTTGCTTGTGAGCAAAGGAATAAGCTCTATTATTTCTTTCTAATTAGATATTCAACCTTGAATAACATTTGTAGTTTCTTATAGCAAGATGTATATTCTGCATGATGTAGCTGTTGTTTATATACTTATTTTGTTCACTTAGCTATACAGAAATGTGTGATATGAAAACAGAGATCAAAACTCTGAACAATAAAGTGGCAAAAAATACATATCTATCAACAATTGGTTCTAAAAAAATGAACTAAGCAAAGAAGGAGAACAGAGACAGAATCATGGACACAGAGAATATTTCGATGGTTGCCAGATGGGAGGGTGGCAGAAGAGAATGGCTGAAGAGGTGAGGGGATTAAGTACAAATTGGTAGTTACAGAATAGCCATGGGGATGTAAAGTACAGTGTAGGAAATGGAGTAGCCAAAGAACTTATAAACATGCTCTATGGACATGAACAATGGTGGGGGGGACTGCCTGAGGGAGTGGGGGGTGCTGGGTGGAGGGGAGCAAAGGGGTAAAAATCAGGACAACTGTAATAGCATAATCAATAAAACATAATTAAAATTAAAATAAAATATTTGAGGTTTATGGTAAGAAGAATAAAGTCCCAAAGATGTTGTTCATGCCTCAGTCCCTGGCACCTGTGTGTTATGTCACTGGACAAAAGGGACATTGCAGATGTGATGAAGGGTACAGTTCTTCCAATGGAAACATTGTATTGGATTATGCCGCTGGGTACCATCTAATCATACAAGTCTTTCAGAACTGAGAACCTTTCTTGGCAGATCAAAGATGTGATACACGAGCGACTCAGCTCACAGCTGCTGCTTTGAAGATGGAAGAAGGGACCACAATGCAAGGATCTTCCTAGAATCTGAGAACGACCCTCAGTGTATAGTCAGCAAGAAAATGGGAACTCAAATCCTGCAACGACAGGGAAATGAATTCTGCCACCAAACATGATGGAGCAAGGGAACAGTGGCTTCTGAAAGGAACTCAGCCATGCAAACCTTGATTTTCTCCCCATGGCATGAGTAAGGGACTTTAACCTACAGAACTGTACGGTAACAAATCTGTGTTGTTTTAAGATGCTAAATTTGTGGGAATTTGTTACAGCAACAATGAAAACTTATACAAGGTTAATTATTATATTTTGTCCATCTTATATTTTATAGAGCATAACACACTGCCTTCGATATACACAACATACATAACTATATTATATATACTATGTAATTGTATATATAATATACATAATTATAAATTCTTAAAAATAATTGCAAAATTTTATTATTTATTTTCTTGCCCTAAAAAAATACTACCATGAGGGGCATACCATTATCTCTTGCATTTTGTAGATAAGGAAACTGGGTGTAAAGAGAATAGAGGATAATGCTTAGGCCTTGTTGTTTTTTGTTTGTTTTAGATTTTCAAGGCTATAGAAAAAACTTGTAAATGTTTCCATTAGGATGGACTTAATTTAAAGAGCTTTCCTATAGCACTTCAACCAGCCAGCCCCATTTATTTTTAATAATATAAACATTAATTATAAGTATGGGATTGACAGTTTTTCACCAATATTAAATTTAAAAAGCAATTGATACGATTTATTTCAAAAGCCAAAAGCATCTCTGAGGACAATACCCAAGAGACCAAGATTAGGAAATCAATCAAATTTTGTATTATCCACTCAGAACAAATCTTATTTATTACCCCAAACAATCCCAACCCAATTAACATTTCCCTTCATACTAGAACACAGTATCCAATCTGAATAAGTGGACTTTAATAAGCTCTTGCCCTTTATTTCTTGTGCTTTATATCTCCCTATTCACAAAGTGTATTATAAATTTATTGTTTAAGTAAATAACCCCTTGCAGGCAGGTTAATTACCTAGCAAAGAAGCTACAGGATTTCTTAAGGATGTTGTCTATGTGTCAGGACTGGTGTTTATGGGAGGTTAACAGAGATTTAGAATTGGAAGGCAACAAACGCAATTTTATCCAGTGAATGACTCTTAATTGGCTTGTCTGGAACAAGTAGAGCAACACCAGCATAGAGCTTCCTTGATAATAATGAGAAGGAGAGGAGAAAAAGAAGGAAGAATGCAACTTCTAGGGATTGCAGTTTACACCCGCTTCTCATTGACTCCCCTGCTAAACGTAGTGGGTATCTTTGCAACACATTATAAGAGTAGAAATCCAGCCTTCTTCTTCCCCTTGCTAAAGAACAGCAGAGTCTGTATAAGTGAGAAGGTAGGGAAGTTGAAACAATAGAGGCATATTCAATTATTTTCTAAAATAAAAAGTACTCTACAAAAATAATACTTGTATGAGATCTGAGACATGAGGAAAAAGAAGTCAAAAATAGAGGGATGAGCTTTTGCTATTTCACATGAACGCTTTCAAACATATGCAACACTTCCAAGACGAGCAGTTTATAAAGCCTCGACTTTTTCAGGCTTGTTTCTGAAATCTTTCTAATGCTTTCACTGCTCTCTCCATAATCATGATGGAAGACAGGTTTTGGAGAAAGTCTGACTAGAGGGTTTGGAGAGTGGACTAAAATTATGTGTTCCTTTTGTGTCCTGGACATTCAGGACATTTCTGGCTTATTTTAATGTGTTTAAATGTGTGTTCATGTGGCTATATTTGGACCTGAGATCCTGTGTTCTTACCACTAGTCTACGTGGACTAAAAATATGCCATTTTCCAAAATGGTTTTGATGCCTAGATCTTTCCTGACTTTTACAGTCAGTGTGCAAACTCCAGGTGATACACGTTTATGATGAGAATGCTGACAGGCCCTTCCATCCATTTCCTGGCCCTGACTTGAAGCCCTGCATCCAGCCACCATTAAAGGTTGATCAGTATGACCTCAAAAAGGAAGACTCAGAGAAGGTAGGCTTCCACCATCAAAAACACATTGGTTAGACGTTTAAATTAATTTAATAGAGTACCCTCTTGGTCCTATTTCTAGGTGTTTTGTCAAACTGTTTCTATTTTAAGTAAGTCACCTTCTCTAAATGGGTGTTTTAAAACAACTATTGACAGAAAAATTCTTTATAAAAGTGTACATGCTACACAATGCAATATATATATGTATGATGTATTAGAGAATTGTTACACTTGAAACCTATATAAATTTATTAACTAATGTCACCCTAATAAACTTAATAAAATTAAAAAAAATTGTATGCAATGTTACAACTATTCCTTTGAACTGAATCTGTCTTTAAACACCTACCTGTACCCATTCCCACTGGTCCACTAGAGTCAGGATTGGCTTATTGTTCTCATGATGTGTTCTTAGTAGATTTTCAAGGTCAGAGAAGCAGCTTCATCCTGGCCCAGACTTGGCATTATGGTTCATATTTGTTTATGTATAATTGCCTTGAGCAGACCTCCACGTGTTAACAAAACCATCAGAACGACATGACTGAGAATTTTGTGGATGTGTTAGAAAAACACTTTGTTGCTTTCTTTTTCAGAAGTCTTTTGTATTAAAACTGGTTATAACTACATATTGATGTATAACAAATAAATTCATTAAATTCTCAGTTTCACACCATTTCCAGTCATATAAAAATTTATTCACTATTTGAACTTCAGAGCTGGCACCAAACTACAGTGGTTACCTATATTTAATCTTCTGGAGCTTTGCATGCATGGCAGAAATGAGCATTAGAAAATCATAAATCAATATAAAATGTCACTTAAGATCTTTTTTATAAAATATAAAACACATAATTTCTATAGACCCATAAATGATACTATATAATCATTTTTCTAGTTTGTCTTTTTGCCTCTAATCTTATAAAGTAATCCACTTATTTTCTATGAAATGACATCAAAATCTTTATTACTATAACTTTACTATACTTTATTACTCTAAAGGCTTTTACTGAAGACATATATTAAAATAAACCAGAAATTCTTAAACAGTTTTTTAGTTAAATTCATATCCCTACCTTTCAAAAATTGCCACACAAAAGAAAAAAGATATTGAACATCCTTGGTGGGATAGTTTCACTATTCAGAAGACACATTTTTCACACACTAAGTCTTCTCTTATCAAATATAATTTGCTAAAGCTTCAATGCAGATATTTCTTTTCAATTATTTTTTGAAGTCCTTATGCTAGGATTTTGGCATTCTGCACACAAAGGCTTTTTATAGACTCTATTCTTTTTTTAAAACCTGCTATATTATTCTGAACGTGTATAGATTGCCCATCATTTGTTTGCAGACTTTCTGGGCTTTTTCCCCAGTACCATACAAGTTGGATTCCGAGAGACATTCCTACTGAGTACCCCTTTCATTGCCGTTTCTTCTCTGTGTCTCTGAAAACGTGTTAATATTGGGTAGTACCGAACGAGGGAACGTATGCCATGATTACATTGCATGAAGGCATTTTTCAAGAGCAAGATTCACTGTGATTTTGAAGCCAACTGTATGCAAGCCAGGGTTAGGGATGCTTTGAAATAGGGAGAGAATGTGTATCATGACTTTGAGTTTTATGGAAATTCTGTAATTAATTTTCATTTTGGGCTTTGTGTTTGAGTGCTCAGCCCTGCAGTTGCCAGCCTTCCTTGAAAATAATCCACTCTATTCTATGTTGCTGTTTCTACTAGTGTGTGTGTGTTACTGAGAGAGAAAGTGAGCTCAGAAATAAGGCAGCAGAATTCTCCTCTATTGTATACAACTTTTTTCTACCACTTTTATTCATTGTCACTTTATCCCAATCATTGCCATCCTTCTCTACGAGAGACCTGTGTCATTTTTACCACCAAAACTTCCAACATCTTAAGATCCTGCTGTTTGAACCTTGCAACTTTAATCTTCAACGTAACTGATCTCTATCACCTAAATTCCAATATGATGAATGGATGTAAGTCCATCACTAATATTAATATTAAATGAAATCCAGCTAAATAGTGCATTGCATGTTACAAACTCTTTATACAGTTTTACATTGCTTCAAAAATGACAATCCTATAGTTTTTCAACGATTTTGACACAACTCCTGGTCTTCAAGTTGCTTTTGATTAAAAACTGTTATTTTTCCACTTGTATACTTGTCTCACACTATCCTGTGAATGGATTTATTCTGTCTTTCTCTCAGATTCTCTCTCTCTCTGAAGAAATTCCATTTTCTTCATATTATTTTTAGCATTCATCTGTAATCTCCACTTATACTCCACTATTGTGAATCACTAAAAGTGATTTTACTTGGAAATGACAGACATTTGAATGGAGACGACTCACACAGAGAAGTCCCCTCCTTGGCTTCAGCAACTCACCCAGCCTGCAGTGAAGCTGACTTCCGCAGAGAACCAGGCAGTGGCTCTAACTAGGAACGCACCAGCTGGGCGGTGGGGGCGTGGTAGAGAGTGCAGTCTCCCCACCCATGGAAGTCGTTCATCCCTTTCATTGTTTAGAATCATTGCCATGTGATGAGAAGAATAAGCACAACTTCGTTTTATTTTCCCCACTGTTAGGCTTCTTTTTCTTGATAAAGTTATTTTTCTATTAATTATGTAAATATTTACATGGATTTAACGTAAAATACGAAACAAAGTCCATTCAGGGAAATGGAGCTTTTATCCTTGTCCTGAATACTCTGTTCCATGTGTCTCCTTTTAGGCAACAATGATTTCTTTTTAAAATTATGAGTGGTTCTATGTATTTAACACCCCCACACATAGACATATCCTTCCATATACATATATCATATGCACATACATCATAACCTTTTTCACCTTCCCTACAATAAAGGGAGCGCTGATCAAGAGTTTGTTTCCCATTATATTCTGGTCACGTTACCATTTCAGTCTATAGAGAGTATCCTCTCCCCTTTTTACAGTTGCATTGCATTGTACTTTACTGTGCAGTGGTAACATATTGCCAGGTCATTTTCTTTTACATAAATAACTGCAGTGATGATAAAAATAAATTCTAACATTAAAGCAAATGGAAATATCACAGGAGTTTATGTAGACCTATTACTTGGTCCCACAACTGCCTCTATGTGAGGCCACATTTGGAGATTATTTTTACTCAACTACACTCAATCGAGATTAAAAAAAACAAATTCCTTCTTATGGAATTTCCAATCTAAACCCCAATGTGGAAGGCAGTTTGGGAAGTTTTCTCTTTCTCCCACCAGCAAAGATTTCCCTCAGTGATTGATGTTAATGTCTCTCAGTTCAAAAGAAATTATACTATGTTTTCTTTTTGAAAGTCAAAAACTTTACTGGCACATATACAGCAGGTCCTCAATGTTGTCTCATTCAACATTGTTTTCTGATATTGCTCATGAAATGCTGTAGGAACTTAGCTGTGTTTCCTGTCAATTAGTCTGTGATAAAATTGGTCTGAGTATTTGATCTTTCCCTTAAGACACAGAAACTCTCTCTGACGTTAAGTGAGGACTCACTGTGTGTAGTTATGCGACAACTTCTGATTTTAAGACTCCTGATGGCTCAGTGTCCCATTTCATGGATCCTTCTCAGCACATAAAATCAACTGTCATTCTTTGAACATGCTATTACCCCTCTGCCCAGGATTTACCCCATCCACTGGTAAATTCGCCCTTTCATATTTATCTCATGGTCTCCTCCGAATGACCTGCCCCCTCGCAGAAAAAATCAGGGACTTTTCTTTTACACCCTAAAAGCATTGTGTGCATGTATCACGCCCCACATTTATCACAGAGAGTTATTTGTCCACTCCCCTCCGATCTCATTGGAACTCCTCTAGGACAGGACTCTGTCACCCTTGCAATACCTTCAACACTTAACACACTACCTGACAAATTCGGTGTGTTAGAAAGTTGTAAGGACAGGTTGTTAATCATGTCACATTCATTTTTTATATTCTCATACGTCTGACACAATGCCCTAACACAGATGGGATATGACATATTTCTTGAACTGCAAAGTTTAAGTCCTAAAAGGAGCATTAGCATCTATTTAGGTTCACTTAGCATTAATACCTCTATTTTTACTTAATGTTATAAAAAGAGACCTTCCAAAATTGTTCAATTATAGAAGATATGGAACAGAGTCTATGGGTTTGAAAATAGTCACAATAATAGAGCTTTACCCAGAGATAATGAGATTTTGTTTATCTCTTTTTCTTAGCCTGCAGTTACAATATTCTTTCTAGGTCATTTGGCCATGCATTCTGAAGTGTTATCTCTTACTGAATTGAATAGAATGCAGAACTTTCTCTCTGATTATAGGAACAAATTTTTCTCTGAAAAAAAAAGAATTCAGAGAAAATAGGAGGGCATCTATGTTCTCAGACATTTATAAAATAAATAACATTTTGAAAAAAAATACAAGTTATTCTTTGTAGAGTGAATACTTCTGGATTTGCAATTTTTTAATGTGATTTTCTTTTGATCATTTTAACAAGATTTATATTCTTACTTTTTGACCAAATATTATTATATTATTCACCCCAAAAGACTCTCATAAAGTTGATAAAATTCTTGCATTAATTACTCGCACATCAGAAAATAGTACTTGTTCTGTAAACTATGAATAGTTGAAATGTATAATCAGAAGCAGAATGTAGACTTTTTCTATTTAAAAATTGGATTGAATATGCATACCCTGTATAGGAAAATATAATATTCCACATAATAACTTCATAAAAGAGCTATATATTTTTTTGCAGAAAGACTGGGGTGAAGTCACTTGCCAAAAAATAACAAATGACATTTTTCCCCAAGGACCTTTTTTCATTTTGGTCTATATCTATACCCTCTTCATAAATTTGCTGTTAAAAATGGCTAGTGAAAATAATAGTTCTTTGATATTGGGAAGAGTCAGTCTACTGAGTCTGGTGTCTTCTTAGACTTTTATAGGTTGTAAAAAAATAGTACTAACTTTTCACCTTGAATTAAGAATTAGCATCAGTAAAATATTTTGTTGTTACTTTCTAAGACTGTTCCTGAACTTTAGAGATCATTTCAGAAAATCAAAAAGAGTGATATGCCATTATAATTACATGAGCTACCAATTTATAATAACATTCATGTAAAAATGTTGTTAAAATGACTACATAATTTTAATACTCTGCTCTTTTCCTGGGGCTCATTTAGATTTTCTTATGAATATGCTAGATATCTTCTTCCCCGTATCTACCCCCCAACCTGCTCTACCTGTTTTCTTCCCCTAAAGGTCCAAATAATACTGACTTGATCAGTGGGCTTGCTTTCTGGCTCCCGGCTGAGCGTGGATAATGAGAGACATCAGTCAGTAGGAAATCATGGCTGAAGAAGAGTGAGGCCAGGTTCTTTATTTTCTGGCTTTCTTGTTGCTAGGTATTCTGAGCTGACTTTGTCTTTCCAGGAAAGACCACAGCTCCTCTCAGGCAGCCCTGTCTGTACAAGAGTCTCTCCAGGTGTTGGTAACAACTTTCTCCCCTTTGTCCCTTCAGTCCTAACACGGAAAACGAGTTCCTGTCACTCGCCCCCTCTAGTCCACCAACCTTTGTTGCTTTCCCTAAATCCTGCTTATAGCTTTGTAAATAGTCTTCTACTGAACTGGCCTTAAAACACCCCATATGAGTGAACTATTTTCAGACAGAACTCAGACTGACATATACACTATTTTTGCATATCTCCATTGATATACAGTCCTTTACTTTCTGTACAGATTTATTAGTTTCTATACATATAACATCAGAAGAGATATGTTAATTTACAAACATTCGTGGCACAAGTAAAAATGAGAAATAGCCATTCAAGATGGACTATCTGCTCATAGACTTTGCAGTCTATAAACTTTAATCAGAAGCAGAATATCTTATTCAGAGTCACATTTCTCATTTTTAGAACACCATTATAATTAGCTTGTCTGTCTGCCCTGCCTAGGACATTTTATAAACTACAAATTGGAATGCATGAGCTTCAAAGCACACTAACAGCAAAATTTAGCAGCAGGTGACAGTCAAACAACAAGAAAGGTGACAGAAAATATAGATAGGAGACTCAAGCCTTCTAGAGCTAACAGAAAGGAAAACACTTCTAGATGTTTATCTCTAGTTGCAAGGTCCCTTGCAACTACCAACACTTTATTATTTCTATTTTATAAATTAGCATTCTATGACCATTACTTCCTATCTTTCCAGTTCACTCAATCAAAGCTCAGTTCCATAACCAATCTTATAGCCTCTCCCTTGAATATATGCTCAATTCCCTTTTGCTTTTCCCACTGTAGTGTGGTGAATAAGAGCTCCACAAGAGATGTCCATACTCTAATCCCTAGACCTGTGACAGTTACTTCAAATGGCAAAAAGGACGTTGGAGTTGTGGTTAAATTAAGAATCTTTAGATGGAGAGGTCATCTCGGCTTGTCCACATGGGCTCTAAATGCAATAAAAAGTATCATCACAAGACAGAGGTGGAGGGAGATTTGACACAGAAAAAGGGAGGTCACTGAGAGCAGGATGGAAGAGCTTGGAGTGATTCAACTACATCAGACCAAAGAGCACTGGATGCCACCAGTGACAAAAAATGGGTTCACCTCTGGAGGGAGTGTGGCTCTATGATCTCAGCCCAGTGCAACTGGGGAGCACTACGCTGGCCTCCAGAACATTTTTATATCATCACGTTGGTGGTGGTTTATTACAGTAACCATAGGATAACAAATAGTTCAATTTTTAATACTTAAGATGAAATCATAGTGTTGGTTAAATCCAACCTCTTCCCCTGTGCAACTGAGTGTGACTGGATAGAAATCACAACCGTGTTGACCAGTCACACTTCAAATTCACACACACTCAATTAATGAACACAAAGACCAAGCGGGTCTTTGATGTTTCTAACAAGCATTATACTTGCTATTCTGCCCAGAGTTCTAGAGGATTATTGCATATTTTCCTTCTCTTTGCTCTTCAATAATTCCTCCCCACCTTGTCCTCTCAGCTGATACTGTTGCTTCTTATATCACTGAGAAAATTCAAGCAGCTGGAAGAAAGTGTTTACAAAATTTTATTATGACACTTACTTGCTCTGCCTGCAAACTCTTCTTGCCTGAAACAATAGAGTGTTTATGATCCTTTTTAGGTACAACCCTGCCTCCACTTATGCATTGGAGCTTCTCCTTGTTTATCTATTCCAAGAAAGCAATTCTCCATGCTCTATGTCACGGTCTTTCATTCTTTACTGAATCATCCCCATTACTACTGTCATTTCACCAATCATTAGAATTCTTTATGCCCACTTACTATTCTTTGTAGTATAACTAACTACTCCATAGAGTTGTCTATTTTCATTGCTTCAAGTTCCCCTTTTCTTATTCCCTCTTAGCACATTGAAATCCAGCTTTTAGCTCATTTATTCCTCAAAAACTTCATTGCCAAAGGTCACTGACCACCTCTACATTGGGAAAACCTATAGTCAATGCTCAATATTCATATTCTTCAACTTAGCGAGCACCGTTTGATGTAGTTTTATACTCCTTTCTCCATAAGCACTTTTTTTCTCACTTGGCTTCTAGATTCATAAATTTTCCTTGTTTTTTCCAATCTCATTTATCTTTCTTTCTGATTCTTATGGTGAAATATCCTAAATTTAGTTCTTGGTCCTTTACTCTTTATATTCCTTTACTTTCTTGATAACCTTTCCAGTCTCATGCCTTTAAAGATCATCTACAAGCCAATGACCTCAAAAGTCACTTCCACAGTCAAGACAGCTGTCCTGAATTTTGGTCTCACATGTCCAACTCCTCCCCCCCTTGATGTCTCCACCTGGATTCCCAATAGACCTGCCAAACTCAACATCTTCAAAATGACACCCTCGATCTCCATCTTCCTCACACTGGATCATATCACAACCTTCCTTATCACAGCTGATGAAACTCCATCTGTCCACTTACTCAAGTCAAGAACATTGGGATCACTTTGATTTCTCTCTTTCATGTCTCACATCATCACATCAGGAAATTATTTTGGCTTCAGAATTATACTGAATCTAGACCCTTACCACCTCTGTGCTACCTCCTTTAATCCATAATCATCTTTCTTTGACTTCCATAACCTTTTGATAGGTCTCCATACTTCTAATCATTTTCCCACAGTATCTATTCTCAACACATGAACCAATGTTTCCTTTGAATCTAGGTTAGAGCATGTCACTCTGCTCAAAACTCTCCTAATCTTGCTTGAAGTTAAAGCCCTACACTTTGCAATGGCTTACAAGTTCCTACATGATGAAATCCTTCTGTTACCTCTTTGAACACATCTCTTAAAACTCCCCCTTCACACATCCTTTTAGACACATTATTTCCTTTCTTTTCTTCAAATACGCCAGGCACATTCCTGCCCTGAGGCCCTTGCTCTGGTCTTTCCTCCTGCTATAACTGTCCCTAATTAACTCTCATGGCTAATTCTTCGTAGTCTTTAAGTGGCGTCACTTAAAATCATTCTCAGTAAGGCTCACCTGACCACCTCATAAAAATTGAACCATTATTAAACTCTTAGTTTTTTGCATTTTTCTTTTTATTCTTCAAAGAAATCGTCATCTGCAAGCATACCACACAGTGCCTTTTTTTTAATGTTTAATTTAGTGTCCATCTCCTCCCTTTGAAATGTAAACTCTTCAAAGGAGGGATCTTTGTTCTGTCCACCGATGCATTCTAAGCACTTAAAAACTGCCCAACACATAGTAGGAGCTAAAATATTTACTAGATTGTAAGAGTCAATGAGTTGCTTAACAAGTATAGGAATTTTACCATGAGAGATATAATGAGTGTAAATCAATATTATAATTGTAATAATTCATATCAATCTGTAAAACTAATACTAATTTTTACCTCTTAAAATATATTAATTTTGAACAAAAGCACATTATTATTATAATTTAATATTTTATTATGTTTGCCTGTAAATTTGCTGTTTTTATTTTGGAATTTCTATCTTAAAATTGAACTGAAAAAAGGGAGCAATCTCTTCTCTTCAGCCTAAAACATGTAATTGCCATACTCAAAAAACTGTGTGATATTAATCAACTTGGTGTTGTATATATTTGAATTTATACAAACAAGCTGCACAATTCACTGCATTAGAACGTACAAAAACAGACTAAAGAACCGATGGATATTGAGTCTCTAGCTCCAGTATTTAAGATGTGCATTCTTAATTGCACTGTTAAAAATGGTCTGTGTTTCTCAGCACCTTGCCAAGTAATTTACATATGTTGTTTTAATGAATTAGCTCAACAATTCTACCAGGCAGGTAAAATCGTACACATTTTGTATGTGAGGAAACAAAGGTGAGAAAAATTGAAGTCGAGTGCTCTGTGTGGCACTGCCAGAAAATGTTAGAAGACAGAGTTAGACTTACAGGTTCCTGATCTCAAAGCCCGTGTGATGTCCACCATTGTGAGACTCAACTGTATTCTTATGTGGGAGAGCTAGGTTCAAATACTATTTTTAACCTCCGGGAACTTCTTTCCAAAAAAGCAAGTTCTCACAGACAAAGGAATGCAGTTCCATAGTAATATGCACAGTTGCTGACTTCGATATCCATTCCAGAAACTCATACATTCTGAGCATAACTTGTTCTCAGCCTTTAAGATACCTTTGGCTGCCCTTCATCCTGAACTCTGGCTTAACTTCTATCGCATGACATAATAAAGTGCAGCTGTAAAAGAAAGGCTCTTCATCAGGGGGTGCAGGAGACCAACCATTGATGGTGACTCTTTCTAAAAGATGCAAAATGCACACACATAAAACACTTTCTCCAAAGGACAGAAAGACCCGTATTGTCCATATGAAAATAAGGTGGAAATAAAAGTAATGGAAAAGTATCTAGCCACATTCAGAAAAATGTTAGGCCTACCCCTAAAAACAAAACATTTAAATGATCCAACTGGATAATTGACTCTCACTATTGTGAAATCTCACTAAGGAAATCTCCAAAACAATATACTTTGTGGTTGCTGAATTGTTATGAAAAATATGGGGGGGGTGGATTTTTCCATTTTAAGATGCTGAGAGAAGCAAGATATGTAACCACAGCCTGCTCTTTCAAAGCCTTAGAAGACTGACCAGATGGGAGTCTGGCTCTGCTCAAACTCAGTTCCTGGACTGTATCTGCAGTTCTTTAAATGTGAGTAATTCCTGATGCATATTTACTCTGAAGTTAACAGCAAAGGATTACATTTCAAAATAAGGCAAGCATTATTTTTTTCTCGAATGTATCTTGTAACCCTAAAAAAAGATCTCTAAAATTATTCTTCAAGTGAAGTTTAGTGATTCTTAACAATAAGTGAAAAGATAAATTAAAATTGAACAAGAAAGAAAATTAGTAAGCTAAATAAATAATAATAAAAATGGCAGAGAAAAAGTTATATTGAGGGTCTATTTAAATTATTTAACCAGACTTTTTTGAAATATGTGTGATATTTTAGGATCTATATTTTCTAATTAATTAAAAAAACTCAGTAATCCATGAATTTCTGCATTTCGGGTGGGGTAGGGTGGGATTCTGTTGAGAGAATTTACCCAGGTATTGTTCTGACACGTTTTAAAACAGCTCTATAGAGATGCAGTTCACGTGCAATAAAATATTCCCATCTCAAGGTTGAAATTGATGCTTTTTGGATGGTGGCAGATTTGGACATCCATCCCCGCTGTCAACTTTACAGCCTTTTAATCACCTGTGAAAGAAACCTCACATCCCTGCATTATCACACCTCCTCTCAGTCATCACCTCAACTGCAGCCCTAAACAACCACTCATTTACTTTCTATCTGTGGGTGTGCTGATTCTGGACATTTTGTATAAATGGAATAATGCATTAGGTGCTCTGTCATGACCAGCTTTTCACATAGCATAAGCTTTCTCCGTGGTGTAACATCTAACAAAATTCATCCTTTTTTCTTGCCCAATAATATTCCATTAAATGAATATGCTACATTGTATTGATCCATTGATCAGTTAAATAAAATTTGGGTTATTCCTATGTTTTGCTATCTTTGATAATACTGTTATGAATATTGTGTGCATACTTTTGTATGAATATATTGTTATTTCTCTTGGGTATAGACCCGAGTGGGATTACTGAGTTGTATAACTTTTAAAATTGCCAGCCTTTTAAGGAACTGATAGACTTTCTAAGTACAATTAGAAAATCTAATTGTACAATTTTACATTTCACAAGCAATATATGAAAATTTTAATTTCTGTACATCCCGTCAACCTTATTATTATGTCTTTTTCATTATAGCCATTGTAGTAAGTATAAATGATATTTTATTGCAATTTGACTTTCATTTTTCTGATAACCAGTACTGTTGAGCATCTTTTCAATTGTTTCTTGATCATTTTTGTATCTAATTTGGGGAAATTCCTTTCAAACTCATTACCCATATTTTAATTGCTTTTGTTGCCTTTTGGTTATTGAGTTGTAAGAGTTCTATATATTCTAGACATAAGTACCTGAGATATATAATTTGCAGATGTCTTCCCCAATTTTCTTAGTTGTCTTTTTACTCTTTGTGATGTTGTGCACGGAAGCACAAATGTTATTTAATTTTGATAAAGCCAAACTCTTTTTTTTGTTGTTTATGCTTTAAGAAGGCTTAGTCTAGCCCAAAGTCATGAAACTTACTTCTATTCTTTTTGTTAGGAGTTTTATACGTTCGGCTTTTATATTTGTGTCCATGACCCATTATGAGTTCATTTTTGTGTATGATGTGAAAGAGAAATCCACCTCTATCATTTTGCGTGTGGATGTCTTGGAGGCCCATTACTATTTATTGAAAAGACAACTCCTCTGCCAGTTGCTTTCGTACCTGTATGGAAAGCGATTCATCATACATGTGAGAGTTTACAGACTCCTCAGTTCTCTTCCACTGATCAGGATGTTTATGTTTATGCCAACATCCCATTATCTTGATTACTGTGGTCTTGTATTAAATTTTGAAATAAGGAAGTGTAAGTCCTCCAACTTTGTTCTTTTTGAAAATGGTTTCGGCTAGTGTGTCTTTGCATTTCCATATGAATTTTAGGATCAGCTTGTCAATGATTGCTTTGAATATGTAGATGACCTTGGGGAATCTGAAGACTTTCAGACAATGAACATGGGACATATATTTTTAAAGATTTTATTTATTTATTTTTTAGAGGGGAAGGGAAGGAGAGAGGGAGAAAAATATCAATGTATGGTTGCCTCTTGTGCATCCCCTGCCAGGAACTGGCCTGCAACCCAGGCATGTGCCCTGACTGGGAATCGAACTGTGATTCTTTGGTTCGCAGGCCCATGCTCAATCCACTGAGCTACACCAGCCAGGGCTATAGGATGTATTTTCATTTATTTAGGTCTATTTTAATTTTTTTCCACTCCATATTTGTTACAGAGAATTATTGTTGCATTAGTCATTCCTAGAAGACTCTACTATGCATACTATTTTCAATTTTGAAAGTATCTTATTCTAACAATGCATACATGACAAAATTTGAATGAATGTAAAAATTATAAGTAAAAATTTCATTAAAGTTGCTTCTAAATTTTTATATGAGCTTGTGAAATGTATTAAGAATAAAGTCATAAAAGATTTTTGAATTTTGTTTACTACTGACCCATAGGCACTTTTGTTATTAAAAAATCAGAATATTTGTTATTTATATTAATATTGTAAATTCATTGCATTTTGTTTTGAAACTAAAGTTATTTTTAGTTGTCTAGTTCTACTTTTTTTTAGTGAAAGCATTGCATCTTACCAGTCTTTTATAATAATTTTTCTTTTCTTTAATTCTTCATTTTCATTCATCTTCATTCATCTCACACATATGATGAATTGCTTTCCTTTGTTCTAAGTTCCTCTTTGTTTGAGAATGCCTCATATTGTCTTTATGTCTGGAAATGTAATTTATCTGTATATAATATTTGTAGTAATATATTCTTTCACTCAGGACATGATCTGTTGCTCCATTTTCTGCAGACTATATGTTTTTCATATATGTCAGTAAAAATTTTTCTACCTACATGTTGCCTACTTTCCTAACTGGGGTTTCTGAAAAGCTCTTTCTTTGTTATTTAATTTCAATAAATTGACAAAAATGTACATCAGTTTCTGTAATAATGTTTCCTAAAAACTGTGATTTTTTTTGTTTTTCAGATTCACTTATTTCAGATATATACATACATGTAATATCTGGGTTATTTTTTCACATTAGGGTCATTAATTCAACTTCTGTTGTAATGTCTTTGCATCTGCCCTGAATATCTAGTAAGTACTCTAATTAATTTAATGTCTTTGTGTTTTTCTTCTGTATTCCTTAAAATTCATTTTATTTGTTAAGTTAGTCTTACCCATTTTGCTTTTCATCCTGTTAAGAAATTGTTTTATTTTTCCTTGTTTTAGTATAATAATGCTCCAATATTCTTAATGTCACTGTGATTTTTACCTTTGAGATTGTATTTCACTTTGAAAAGTTACTGACTTTTCCTAGGTAAAATCTTGTCTACTGCTAATTCCATCAATGGAATTCTCCATTTTATTCATAGTGTTTTTTATTTTTAAGAGTTTCTTTTGATTCTTTCTTAGAGTTTCCATTTTTCTGCATATACTTACCATCTGGTTTTTTGTCAATTTTTTTATTGGAGCTCTTAACATGTTTATCATAGTTATTTAAATATCCTGACTGATAAATCCAAAATGTGTATCATATCTGAGTCTAGTTCTGATGCTTGCTTTGTCTCTTCAGACTGTGTTTTTTTCTGCCTCTTAGTATATATACCAAGAAATTTTTTGTGGAAGATTGAAACCATTTGGTGATGTATTAGGTAATAGCAAGTGAAGTGAATAGGCCTTTCATGTGAGGTTTTCTATCGTTTCTGTCTAAGAGTTGGGCCATGTTGAATGTTTATTGTAATTATAGGTCCCATAAGTTTTATCTATCTCTGTTCTTGTTTTTATCTTTCCTGTTGATTTGAGTTTCCCTAAGAAATCCTTCTTAAATAGAGTCTTTACAATTCTTCCAGCTTTAATCCACATCTGTTATAAAATCTTGGTGAGTATGGTATGAGGCAAGGGATACATTCCCTAATCTTAAATTAAATTTGAGTCTTTTATGAGACCTGTACCTTAGTCTCTTATGTCAACAATTGTTTCTTAGCATTTACACCCAACTCTCCTTAGGTGAGATAGGAAGGCCACAGTGGCTGGAGATTCCTACTTGCCCTTTTCCCAAGTCAGAGGCTCTAGTCAAGTCTTTTTCCTGTGCAATAGGGCTTTGTTATGGAGAATACTTTGGACTTTCCCCCTTACCCTGTAAGAAACATGAGGGGATTATCCTTTGGTTCTTTTTTTTTTCACCCTTAAACACTTCAGTATGTATTTCTTAAGCATCAGAATTTTTACTTAATAAAACTGAGGCACAAATAATTACCATACTTCAAATATTGAACATTGTTATAGTATTTCTAATGTATAATTCATCTTCAAATTTAGCCAGTATACTGCCTTTGGTTCTTCACTCTGAGAACCCGGTAGATGGACAGAGCATGGGATGAGTCCTTGAAACCGTGGCCTCCTGGAATTTCTCACTCTCCTGTGAGTCCACAATCAGCACCCAGCAATTTGACAAATTACCATTTCAATGTCCGCACTAGTTTATTCCTCCAAGTAGACTAATCTTGTTTCTGTAATTTTCTGTATTCACCTGTCCCTCCAGGATTTGGGTGGAAGTTTGTTTTGCAACCTCAATTTTCTAATAGGTCCAAGAACAGTCACTTATTCCCACTCTGTTCAGCTTTTTTCTTATTGTAAGGACAGGAATGACAATTTCCAAACTTTTTACATCTCTGAGCTGAAATGGGAAATCCTGACACCCTTATTGTGTTATCAGAGACCTGTTTGTCTTTCTTTCTGGGTAAAGGCAGGAAGGGAAAAGCTAAGCTTACTAAGCTAAAAGTGGAATTTTTGTGAGCCAGAGTTTTGAAGTTGTTAACAGACTGTTATATATACTCTTCCAGGAATTTCTCTATTCTCTGGGAATAATTTGTCTTCAACTTGAAAATCACTGAGGGTAAAGCCTCAAGTTTGTTGTTTTGTTTTGTTTTCTTAACTCTGTAGATTTATCCAGTGCCACTTATTGAAGAGTGGAGACAAGGTCAGGAGAAAAACCATAATTTTATGCTTCTTTGTTTTTCCTTTCTTGTTTTTTTAAAATTTTATTTCTCCCTCTGAAATTTATGACATGGAGTTATTACATTTAGTTTGTTTAATTCTTGCTAGTATTTCCCTGATTTTTATTTTTTGTAAATTAATTATTTATTAGAATCAGGACATTCTATGTCTACTATCATGGCGATTTCCAGCTGAAAGTTTAAGGCAAGGTTTAAAAATAGAACATTTTGGCTCGTATTTACAAAAATGTTTAGACTTTTTTCTAACATGGAGAGCAAAAGGAGATTTTTTTCCCTGCAAGTAAAGGACAACCTAGGAGAAATACCTTGGTGGAACCCTTGTCCAATCATCAGTGGATACAGGACTCAGCCCGGTTGCATCACAGACCATACCATTGTGTGATTTCACACAGAGGTATCTACATTCTTCAAATCTTGTTTAAGCCTCTATTATAGTCATAACATTTTATCACTGAGGGTTTACTGATGAGTAAAATAAATTTCTACCCTGAAGAAGCTTGCAATCCAAAGACGTATCCATCCTTGTGAAAAAGAACCTGAAATGTAGAGTTTCGTTGCTCCTTAATCTGCTTTGAGCTGTTTCCCACTTTAAGATGAGAGGCTTACCTAACTAACTGAATGGAATATGCCTTTAGCTCCAATGTTCTTTCCTTTCCAAGAATTATCAATTAACAAGGTATATGATGAAAAAAAAGGTTTTCTGTCATGGAGAACTTACATGAAGAAAATCAAATTTGCACTTAAAACCCTTTAAAAGTCATGAGAAGTTCATCAGCATATTATATGTCCACACTTTCCAGAAACATTAAATTATCAGGTTATTGAATAGGACAGTGGAAAATCTGATGTCCTGGGGCTCTATATTGAAGGAATTCTTGGCAATTTAGATGAAGCAACTTTTCATTGCTTTGTCCATGTAATAAACTTTTCAGCTTAAAATTTACCAAGTCTGATACTGTTTCATAATTTCCATATTATTATGAAGATTTTATGGTGGCTTAACATGACAGGTTGACAAATAGCAAAAGGTTTTACTAAATCTGCCCCTAATTCAGGGATAGAAGAGCATGTTAAGAATGGTTTTTTGTTCCCATATGTACTTGTGTCCAGATGGCTGCATATCAGACTCCAAGAGGTAAAGGGGTAGATACAAGGGGCAGACACTTTGATTGGGGCCCCTTCTTTTTCTGGTGCAAGAGCTGCAGCCACAAAAGTGAAGGATAGATTGAGTCTTTGACACACAGCAACAATATCAGGAACCTGTTCCAACCCTGTTTCTGAAGCTTTTTTACTTTCAAATGACTTATTTATTGCACACACAGTCCATTAGAACTTCACTGCAAAATGAAGAGAAATAGCAAATAACAGTACCTTTCATCCATAACCAGAAAATTCCAAGCTTTCTCAAAAGACACTGCAAAACTAATACAGTACTAGCTATACATGTCTTGCTAGCCTGTGTGTCTCAAATCTCATACAAGTTAAACACCAAGATGCTTTTCTACAAAAACCGAGAACCAACTAATTTTTAGAAGAAAAAGATTATTTTTATGCAACAGAACAAAAATTGTTTATACGTATTATACAATTTATTCACTGCAATGTTGCTAGCAAAAGACTGGTAATAACTCAAATGTCAACCAAAAAGGAAACTGTTAAATAATACTATAACCATACAATGAAATTCTATGGAAATATTTTTAAAAAGTAAAGTTAAACCCTGTTATTTTGTGTGTGTAAATCAAGGCAGGTTTTGAGTTTGAATTTAAAGGACACCTAAGACATTTGCTATCATGTGAGCAAAGGAAATGTTCTTTAGAAGTCTTAAGGTAAAAACTCAGACAAACAACCCCCACCAGGAATACTGACATTTGGACCAATATTTAAGTTCTTCACTGGAATGCCCATCTCTTGAATACCAGGTGGCCTTTGTTTCACTCTTGGCTTTAGAGCTCTCTGGAGCAGCGCAGTAACCGAAAAAGTGATGGTCAGAGCTTCAGGAAACAGCCTTTAATCTAAGTACCATTTCTGAAAATAGAATGGATTTAGAGCTGGTCCACTGGTAGGAGTTACCAAGTAGGTCCATCTCCCTCTACAAGCCCTGGGACTGGCCCACATCTGTTTGGAATGTCTACCAAACCACCAGCACTGTTATCATGGCTAATATCCTGTTGCTTTAAATTTATGAATTCATATATTTTTCATAATAACCCTATAAGGCAGGTCCTCATTTTAAAGATAAGATCTAGGGACAGTAGTACTGTCATAAATGATTGGGACAGAGCTGAAATACAGGCAAGCTTTTGTTCAGTATCCTAAGGCTCACTCCGAGTCTCTGTTTCAGCCCAGGATGCTGCAAACACTATTCAAAGGTGCTGTGGTTTCAACAAAGCGAGGCGCACGTTGGCCCAGGTCTTCACCCCAGCATAGTGTGGCAATGCAGCTAACTGGCACTAGGATTTGGCTGAGAAATGCTTCTTGTACTAGGCAGGACTACCTAGCTTTTGTGGGATGGTTTTGTGCTGGGCTACTTTGCAGTGTTTCACTGAAAGCATCATTAAATGAGGCCACACAGCCCCATACTCTGGGCACCTAGCAGCAACAAACTCGCCTACCTGTGAATGTTCCAAAAGGCTTTATGATTGCTTTTTCTGCATCCTACCCACTAGCCAAAAAATTAATTCCTGCTCCCCTTGACTATTCACTAAGACCTGTATCTGTGCCTGTCTAAATGTTGCCAGTTCCTCATGGCTCAACAAATATGCAAGCTTTCTTAATTTTCCTAAATGGAAAGAATAGTTCCTTCTGCATTTTCAGTGTGACGTTTTCCTTCATTATCCTCCTCATCAAAGAGTTATTTTATTTCTTCTTTATTTCTTTCCCCTACCATACAAGCATTGTTCATACCAAGTTCAGTCTTCTGTGCACTAGCAATGCCTTGCCCATGGCAGGTGTTCAGCCAGTGTTTTATTTTTAGATAATGAAGAAGGAATGGACTGTCTTGAGATGCCATAATACAGGGTAACAACAGCCAATACTGAGGGACAGATTGGTAGGAAATATTCATAAAGCAATTGGATAATTTGTTGTTGCTTCCATAAAGCAAGTAATGTTCTCAGTTACTCAGAGAACATGGTGTTTATTCTTATTTTCACGCTGCATTGCCAAGTGCATAAGAAAGTCCTCTAACAGATCTTTGTTGAGATCCAGCTCTTGTATTCCATTCCAATGGTGGAATGTGGAGATGTGACTAATAAGACAAAAATAAAATAAAATCAGCATGCTGTATTTAGGATAAAATAGCTGTCTACACACGAGGATGTCTCTATGAGGTTGCACAAGGAAGCTATCATGGAGAGATGAGATTCCTACATCTAATCTCACTTTCTATTTCAATAGACATTTGCCAGATTTTCTGTCCTAAGAAAGGCATGGGCAAATCCTACTCGGATAGAGCACTTGGATAGAGCATATTGTGGAATCATTTATCTAACCATGACCTAAGGGGGCCTCCATTCCTTCCTCTGTGAAGGAATCCTAGCCTCTCTTGGACTCCTTCATAGTTGTGGGAGATGCAGATTGGGCTGTTGTTCAGGACATCAGCCTCTTGGGATTCATTCATCTCTCCTCAGTATCTGAATCCAAGCTTCCTTTCCCTGGACACTGAACACTGTGTGACCATAGATGACAGCAGCTTTGGCACTGACATCTGGCCTAGCTCTTTTTCAGTCGGAGTATATATGTGTATATTCATCATAGGACATGTTGTCTTCTCACTCCTATCCCAAGCATATGCTTCCTGAGATTCAGGTCTAGATGGCCACACACTTTATCAAAGAGGGTTTTGTGGACTTCTGGTCAGAGCACGGGAAGAGGGGTGATGTGCATGAATGTCCTCACTGTGTTGGAAAAGTTGACTCCGACCTTCCCACTGCCCTGAGAGAACACTTCTCTAGTGAGTTCTCTGGATTCACCTGCCATAGTGCAACAAATTTACGTCTGCTCTTCTTGGCTGAACATTCCTTTCCAGATGACATGCTCTTTTTTTTCTCTTTTCTTTTTTTTTTATTTAGTTATTTTTCAAGTACAGTTTTCTGTTTATTTCTCCCATCCCAGCCCACCACTCCCCCATGCACCCCACCTCCCTCCCATTTCCACCCCCCTTAGTTATTGTCCCTGTGTCCTTTATACTTGTTCCTCCAAATCCCGCCCCTTTTTTCCCCTTAAATTCCCTCCCCTCTCCCCTCTGGTTGCTGTCCCCCTGTTCTCTATTTCAGTGTATTTGTTTTTATTTTGCTTGCTTGTCTGTTTTGTTGTTTAGCTTCCTGTTAATCTTTCAATAAATAGTATCGCCACTGTTTCTATACCCCAGTTTCCATGGACCTGAGAGTTGTCTTGAGTGAGGAGAGATCCACATGGACTATTTAAGTAATTGGCCACAGGCGAGAACTCTGACCACTGCATACTATGGAATTTGCTCCCAAAAGAGAATTACCTGCCCCTTTCTTCCTTTTCAAGTACAATGTCACTGTCATACTCAAGCCTATTCTTATGATGCCCTTAATTTTTTTATTCTGAATCTCATCTTCTCTTCTTCCTTTATACATCTCCCTGGAACCAAAATAAATTACTATTCTTTGGTTGTTAAGAGGCCTTATTTTCCTTATTCAGAGAGCTCTTAGAATCTCCTTTCGTAAGCTTTCCCAATATCGGATAGTGATTTCTCTTCTCTTCATTGTCCTAGCAACCAAATTTCTATATTGCAAACAATCACTCAAGCCTTAGATATACATGTAGAACTTTTCCATTCTAATTTGTGTTCTTGCTGTGCTGCCCATATTTCTGCACTAACTGGACAAAAGATAATAAAACATTTCAAATATACAAAAATGTACATTAAATTCTTAATATCATGTTGGCTGGACTATTTTTGTTCACTCACACTCTCTCACACCTTCTTTCTGTTTGGGAAGATGAAGGCTAAAAGTTAACTTTCCAGACTCTTCTGACGTGGAGATTCTGGATTGATGCACCTGTGAGAAATTTGCAAGACAGGAGTGAGCAGAATCCACTTTCCTGAAGATTTGGTACAGTGCAGCTAGCAAGTTCATGGCAATATGAAGTTCCTCCAGGAGCTGGCCAGGGCCTACCATGTGGCCTCTTGGACAGTGAGAGGCAGTGGCAGCAGAAAAGCCAGATTTAGCTTCTTATTTCCAGCAAAGCTCCAGTGTGGTGGCCTCAGGGATGGTAGTTCTATTTTCTGTTCTGTGTTGGGGGTGTGTGTGTGTAATTCCAGGAGATTAAACCCAGACCTATTCCTTAGGCCTTCTACAGACCTCACAACATTTAGCTTACTCAAATTTTTTTCTGCACCAAACCCTAACTTATACATTCCCTACATGCTTATATAGGAAATACAACCTCCAGAGACCTTTAGAGCAACCTCTCCTACAAGCCCCCTCCAGTCTGGGCAACCTCAGCTCTCTGCACTCTTGCCTGTCTGTGCCTTCTCATCACACCAACCAGAATCTATCACGCTCCTCCATAGTTCTGTGCCTTGGACACGCCACTTACTGTTAACCTCGTCTCGCCTCCTTTTTCTCACTGCCCCACTGACTCCCTTTCTTGTACTCTAAGTTTAAATGTCTTCTTCAGCTTCCTTAATCCATTGAGCAGAGCTCACTGTGTACTTCGGATACACCTGCTCTGTAACTCTGCAGCTGAGCCTGGCACACCCCATTGCAGGTCTGCGTGCAGAATAGCATCTCGTCTTCCAGACTGTTACTTTCCCCAGCTCTGGCACCTTTTACATTAGTTTTTGAACATCTAAGATATTAATAATAATTTCTTAATAAAATTTAGAATGAATGAATGGGAATTATTGAT
The DNA here is from genome assembly GCF_021234435.1 of Artibeus jamaicensis. Taxonomy (NCBI): domain Eukaryota; kingdom Metazoa; phylum Chordata; class Mammalia; order Chiroptera; family Phyllostomidae; genus Artibeus; species Artibeus jamaicensis. The sequence goes on from NW_026522056.1 coordinate 20,584,870, forward strand.
GGTAGCTCATTGAACTTGTATGATTCCTGTTTCTATTATACACTTGATACTCTGCAGCTGGGTGTAAATAATGCTGGCCAGTCGGATGAGAGTGTTGTCCAGCAATGAGTAGAAAAAGGATAAAAACTCTCCACCCTCATCGACAGTATTTACACATGTTTCATGGCTGTTTTCTTGCTGATTTACCCCACTCAAGGCATATACATTTAAATATGGCCTAATTTATATCAGAAATTCTCAGCATGGAGAAATTAAATGTTTCATTTGTTTGACATAGATACTATACACAAGTCCTTCAAAAATATAATTGGGCCCTGGCTGGTGTGGCTCAGCGGGTTGATCACGGGCTGCAAACCAAAGGGTCACCAGTGTGATTCCCAGTCAGGGCACATGCCTGGTGTGTGGGCCAGGTCCCCAGTGGGGGCCACATGAGAGGAGACCACACACTGATGGTTCTCTCCCTTTCTTAATCCCTCCCGTCCCTTATCTCTAAAAATAAATAAATAGAATCTTAAAAATAAAAATATATCTAATTGAAAAATAATAATTGAAATACTCATGCTAAGAGGGGTATTCTCATCACAGGGTTTCCCATTCTGTGCTTGGGCAGAGAGGTATTCGTGTTTGTTGCTCCGTGTGTATGAAGAAGAGGTGGTTGAAACTGTCTCCCACTGCAAGGGGCAAAATCACTGCAGACGGCTATCATACTGCTTCTGAAAACTGGTGTTCCTTTCTATTGAGATTAATATTTGAATGTACATAGACATTTTATTGCAGAACTTCTGTTTATAGTAAAATGTGAAGTTAAGTTTCTGCATAAAATTTTACTTTCTACTAACTTTCTATTTCCATCTGATCATGTTTTTTTCTTTAAAACACCAAATATGCATTTATGGGAATGACAGAGCAAGGAATGTGTAAAAGTTTATCTATCTTTGCTTAATAGAATTTGAGAGAATTTTGTTTTTCTGACATTATTTACTTCTCATACTTTTATAAAAAAATATATGAACCTCTTGACTATTTCTTTTCATTAGGAGAGATGTTATTCCAAAGAAACATTCCAGTAATTTTTTAAACTCAAAACTGTAACCACCATTTCAAGCTTTTATGTTTTCTTTATATCACATCCAAAGTCAAAAGTCTGTAATGAGTGCAAAATATTTATTAGGAATGAAAGTATAAAATAGGGCCATAATAGAATACTGACAGATTTTATATTGTTTTCATAACCATTGCTAAGCTCCCTAAAGAAATATGTATTCCCTCAAGGAAAAAATAAACCAAGTATGTTTTCACAAATGTGTTGTTTTCACACAAAGTGCATTCCAAACTTCTCTTACAAACCAGGAACTCTGAATCTTAGAAATTAAAAACTGATGCCCCAGCTGGTATAGCTCAGTGGATTGAGCACCAGTCTATGAACCAAAGGGTCACTGGTTCAATTCCCAGTCAGAGCACATGCCTGGGTTGCCAGCCAGGTCCCTGGTAGGGGGTGTGCAACAGGCAGCCACATATTGATGTTTCTATCCTTCTCTTTCTCCCTTACTTTTCTTCTCTAAAAATAAAGTGATAACATCTTTAAAATAAATATATAAATAAAAATGGAAATTTGCAGTTTGGGGACAATATGGACAATGTTAGCATCAATGGGTACAAGGTATTGCAGTTCACTTACGTTAGCTAAATATCTAACTGTAGGCTCCGTTTTAGAGACAAACTATATTCTATGGTTTTAAGACTACATAAATTGAAAATACCTTTTACAAATATATTTATTGGCATTTACACATTGAAACGGTCCATCATTGCTATAGCCACTCAGAATAAGATGAACGTCACGCAAATGTGCTTTGGATATGCACACTGATAACATGTCACATACACACCAAGAGGGGAGGAGAGGTGTATTTCTTACAATGTAAGAAATGTTTGGATGAGCAGACAAAACTCCACAAATAACCCCCCCCCCCAATAGCACAAAAGGGCAAGCAAAGAGCCTGGCCTGCTGCATTTGTAGGATTGGAGGCTGGGCTGAGGTGAGGGCTGGGTCACGTGGTACGGACATCCTGCTGGTGCCAAAGGAGAGAGCCCCCAGACATTCCAATCAGCTGGCTTAGATGTGGACCCAAGGGAGGAGGAGGAATTAAGCTTAAAAGCTGGACACTAGTCAAGATGGTACGCATGGGTTTTAATCAGTAATAACTATTGTAATAGGCAGGGGAGTCCAGTGTAAACTGAACTCAACCTCGATTGGTACAGAGGTGACCGGGAGTTTTAAAAGAAGAAAAGGGACTAAGAAAGGGAGATTGGTTCATGTGAAACCCATCTGGGTCTGCAAACTGGCCCTTGTGGAAGTCTCCCACAAAAACTGCAAGGTGGGGGGCCCCTGTTTCCAGCTGTTGGCTGGAACAAATGGTAATCCTTAGGCAGCTTTGAGTTTTTTGGGGGACTTCAAGGGGGATTTGCAGTCATCCTGGGGATGTGATCTTGAGCTGTTAGAAACGATATTAGTGTTTTGTTCAAGCCCCAGGATGAAGCTGAGGTCTAGTCAAGAACGAGGGTTTAGAGGGAGCTGGTTAGAGTTTGGTCAGAGTGAAAACCTTTGTCACCTTAAAAAAGATATTAGAGAAATCCCTACTGGAAATTTTATGCTAAATTTAAAAACTGCTAGAATTATTTATTAGCATATATTTGAAAATTCCTAGTCTTGTTTATAGGTGAAAATCTCAGCATATGGAGTTATTCACATCAATATAAAACAGAAAAAAATATATATGTTTTATTTGTTTGGGTTTTTTTTTTGGAAAAGGCTTTACAAAGACAAGTAAAAACATTGCATCGGTAAATAAGTTTAGACTCATAGGAAGTTGCAAAGAAATGTGCAGATGGTCCCATAAGCCCCTCACTCAGTGATTCCCTGACGATAACATCTGACGTGACTATATGTCATAATTAATAGGACATTCTCAAAGCCAAGAAATCGGCATTGGTATGATCCAGAGAGCTTATCAGATTGTATGGGATGAGTTCTTATGCTGGAAAGTTATGACTCTAATTGTACAGTGATGCGCTGCATCTGAAGGCAGAAGAGAAAGACCCATGGTCGTGCCAAGCCTGGACAGGTCCCCAGGACCTGACTCGCACTGTTTCCAGCTTCTTTAGCCTTTTCTCTTGTCCTTTTGTCTTGTTTTGCCTTAATTCTTGGATGTAATTTCAAATTCATGTACAAGTTGTAAGAATTGTACAAGGAATTTCCGTATGGCAGTCAGTCAGATTCCTCAAATATTAATACTTCACCACACTTGCTTTATCCATTACACACATGTGCACACTTTTACCTATTTTCTCCTAAATTCTTCCATGTTTATTTCAAAGGAAGGACGCTTTTTTCCCTAGCACAGTACAACTGACGAAACCAAAACAAGTAACAACACAACACTACAATCCACTCTACACATGCTATTAAGATTTTGCCAATTGTACCAAGAACATACCATCTGGCAAATACCCTGCTGCTGTCTGTCTATTTGAACACGTCTTCAGCGTTCCCTTGTCTTCCCCAAAATCCACATGTCTGAAGAGTGCAGACCAGTTATTTTGGAGTATATGTGTCAATTTAGGTTTATCTTCTATTTCCCTACCATTAGATTCAGGCTATACATTTTTAGCAAAAAGCACCACATAAGTAATACTATGTTCTCAGTGCTTCATAGCAGCAAGGAGTTTGTCTATTTTGTTATATTAACTTTGATCACTTGGTTAAGGCTGTTTAGACAGCTTTATCTAGGGCAAAGTTGCTGTTTTCTGTTTGTGGTTCCCAAGTTTGTGAGAACAGACCTTGTTTCCCCTCCCCTTCCCCCCCACCAAGCCCTTTAATGTCCAATTCAGATATTGCTTCCTCTAACTTAAATACTCCCCCTGTATGCCTTCATTATAGGGTTCATTAAAATGAAGAGTAACTTTTTAATCAATAGTACCTACTAGATTAGAAATGTTTGACATTAGGGATTTGATCTTATCCATCCTTGTATATTCTAGAAAATAGTAGGTTCTTAATAACTATTCATTGAAAAAGCAAGTAAATAAACAAATTAAATCCAAGAAGCAGAATTAACAGATATTATCATCTATTTTATAAAGAGGAATATGGGAATTTAGTACAGTGTGATTAAATTACAACAGCAAAAGATTAATGTAGCTAGCTGGTCATTATGTATCAAGAAATATCATTGCTTTCATGTTTTGTAGTCAAGAGATTACTTCAACGTGCTGTATCGCAAGAACGGGGAAGGCAAAGGACTTTTTGATGTCTAGGTTTACAGTCCTAGATGGATTAGATGTTTCATGAGTGCTGATCACACATGGGATGCCAGTGAGCTAATACAACAATAACGTCACAAACAAGCCACCCACAACTTAGTGACCTAAGACAGCGGTCACTGTTCTCTTGCACATATGTGCAGGTATCTGGAATTACCTGACTTTAGACTGAGAGCTCAGCTGGGCTGACTCCAAGCTTTGGGTTGGATCTGGTGATGCTCCATTTATCATTCATTGTCCTTGGACCAGCGGAACAGGGGCTGAATGTGCCATACTTCCTAAGGCCAATGGGCAAAAGCATCGTATCAAGCAACTTCCATCTACTGATGTTTTCCAGAGCGAATCCTGTGGCTGAGCCCAGTCCCATTAGGGCCAGCAAATACACTCCATCTCTAGTCAACTGGCAAAAGGTGTGGATACAAAAGGGACAAAGAATTAAGAAGAGTGGTGGGAACAATAACTCACTTGCCACATGAGTGCCAACACAGGAATGGATACATCCAAATTCCAGGTAAGCAGGGGACAGCAAGATTACAAATCACCTGAGAGGTCTCCGAGGGCTGGCACACCTGCATGCAAGCCTGTGTGTTTGCTTGGCATGCACTATCTTTTCTGCTGTTTTCCCTGTGGTCTGGCCAAGTCCATAATGTCATTTAGATCCAGAAGTCCCACCTTCCCTGGGGACTGCATGGGTGTGCAACCTGAGGCATTTAAATATTTTGATGTTCACCATATGCCCAACACAATTCACACAGTTGTTGTGAGAATAGAAAGTCACACAAGAGAAAAAACTGTGAAGAGGGACAAGTACTAAACTAACGTTGTATTGCTATTACTGGTCTTTAGCTGTCCACTCCAGGTTCCAGGTTGCTCCCCAGGTAGTGTGGAGATACCTGAGTCCGGAGCAGCACGCTGTGACCCTGAGCAGAGTCACACCGAGGTTTCTGTTAGCTTGTGTTGGACAGAAATAAATTAATTCTTCCTCTTTTCAGTATCAAGAAGGAACACTACAAAATGTTCTGTACATCAGGAAATTTTCTAGTAATTAAAAAAGAGAGAGAGAGAGATGTAGAGAAATAGAAAATTCAAAAGCAAAGCATTCTTCCCTGTAGTTCTAGTTTTCAACACGCTTTTAGCACTGACTTTTAAAAATAGATTTGCTGAGTGTTATTTGAACAACTAATTATATCTCTGAACACAATGCAATTGGGTAAAAAGCATAATAAATTTGGATAAAGTTCCCTAAAAGACTACTTGCAAAGAGCAGATAGAAAAAATTTTTCCTCAAATGTGTTCATCCCCCTTATATTATTCATGTTCTGCATTATGTTCTATGGGATTTTTTTGGCAACCAAAAACAAATGTTTAAATCTTTAATATAAGAGTGTGAAATAACTGCCTTATTTTGTCATCTAGCTATGACAAAACAAAAATACCACTAAAAATAATTTTTAAGAAAAAGAAAAGAACAAGTATACTTAATTTTAAACAGAGAAAAGTGTAAAGAAAATGTTTACCCCAACAGATTTTTTTCAATGTACATAGAGGGCCAAAGAGATGCTTAAGGAAGGCATTTACTTTCTCTAGCATCTTATTTACCCCAAAACAAAAATGTGCCCATTCATAGACTTCAAATTAAATGCCTTGCTTTCTGTGGAGCCAACATGCCCTTCTGTTTATTATCAACCATTTTCTTTGCTGCCTTTCTCAGTGAAATGGTGATGCAAAGTATAATAGTTTCAGAGTTTCTAGGCAGCTTCTATGAATAGATTGGTCACTAGTAGAATTCATTGTGCTTATATCTGATATTTAGAGACACTGTTTTGGAGTAGCTTTCTTCATTCAATTCTCACTCTCATATTTAAATGTTTTCGAAAGGTACCACAGCATATGTTCAAGACTGACTTGAAATATTTTCCCAGATTTTATTTTGGCGATTTGCATTCTGCAACAAACATATCTAACAGGAAACATAATGTCTGCAGTGTGTGAAGCATGCCAGTCCCTCCCTATTACATCTCGAACTTCTCACCTTTCTGAAAGTCAGTATTGATACAAATCATTTGAAGCATATAGTACAGCCCTCCTCCAGGGACAAATACACCTCTGGTGAAAATGCAGAATGAATAACATCCTGATTCTCATTTGCAAATAATAAAATACCTAAGCTACTAGAACTACAGCTTAGATCTCAGAAAGTTTGTTTCTTTCTTAATCCTTTTAAGTTTCATGTCATTTGCAATGCAGGTTTTTCAAGTGGCAGGCTCTGCAGGAGTAAGAACATCATAAGGCTTTAGGAACTAAGTGTCCTCTTGAAGGTTTCTTTCTCCCCCCTCCCTCCTTCTCTTCCTTTATTCCTTTTTTCCTGACTTTCTCTCCTTTCCTCCCTCCTGCTTTTTATTGAATTTTTCCTCCCAAGTTTAATTTTTATTTACTGAACAACAGATTTGTGGCATTCCTTGGTAAGTTTATATTGTGCTTATAAAGAGATTTCAAATTTGCTCTCATATAGCAATAAGTGATACAGAAGGAACCGTGGGGACTCACAAGCGTTGTTTGTTTTCCTGGGCAGTGTGGCATGGTTATTCTCAGTCCGTCTGCACTGCCTTCTCTGTGTGGCACAACACCACTTGTGCCATCTCGCTGTGTGGGCACTGCTTGTGTGCTGCTACAACTTTCACCAAGTAAATCTACCTACATGGTGAATTCAAGTAGTCAAAATTTCTGATATTATAACGATGTGTTAAAATGTAAAAGCAACAGATTGACTATCTCTTTTTTAATGTGGTGGGAAAAAACAGGTAACGAAATTTACCAAACAAATTATTTTTTAGTGTACACAGTTCAAGAGTGTTAAGTGTACATTCATATTTACATTATAAAAGAGATACGCAGAACTTTTCATCTTGCAAATCTGAAACCCTATACCCATTAAACCATTCCTCTTTTCCCCCGCCTGCAGCCCCATTCTATTTTCTGTTTCTATGCATTTGACCACATTACATACATCATATAAGTACAATTATACAGTATTCGTCTTTGGGTGACCATCTTATTTCATCCAGCATAATGCCCTCAAGGTTCATCCATGTTATAGTATGTTACAATTTCCTCCTTCTTTAAAGCTGAATACAATTCCATTCTATGTATGTACCACATTCTGTGCACCCATTCCTCCACTGATCAACACTGGAATTGCTTCCATTTCTTGTCTATTTTACATAATGTTGCCATGAACATGGGTGTACACAGATTAACTATCTCCTGCAGAGAACACAAGTGCACGAGAGGAACTCACACTCTTCTGTCATCTGAACTAAAACTTGGTGGTATCTTCTCAGTTTCTGCAATACACACTGGAGAAAAGTTCAGACTAAATACCCTGTCCTACAACTTATAATGGAGAATAACCAACATAACTAGATTAAAAGTGTACAAATAAAAAATTAAAAGCTAATGCTGACTTCCTGTACTCTATCTACTCAGAGGAAGGTCTCCATGGCTCCTGACAATGGTAGCTAGTGGGGGTGTTTTTTGGATGGTGGGGGTGTCAAGAATCAATTTAGAAGCCTGGTTCTTTGTTGTGGTTCTTGAATCCTCCATAAACTTTTTTGCCAGTGATCTCTGTGACCAGTGACTACACTCCAGGAGTTCACAATAAAATGGCAAAATACACAGAAAGTGTTGACCTCCATATTATTCAGAGAGATGCTCACATCTGCTTTGGCAAAATCATGAAGTTTTGTCAAAAACTTCATATAGTGTTTATGCCATTTGTCTCGTTCTATTGCAATGACCTGCTTTCTTGTTGGTTTCTCCTTTAGACCAATGAGCTCCTTGGGAACAGATTTTGTGCTTTCTTCAGCTGGGTGTTTCACATGTAATATCACTGTTATTTGCCCCTAAGTTCTGCTACTAATTACAAGATACAAAACATAGAACAGATTTTAAAACCATTCAAGCTTTTAAAGGGTAAGGGCCTGTATCATATTTAAGTTTTTATTGGTAGCAAACCACTCGTGAAAAAGTTCTGATATAAATGTAGTCAGAAAAGAGTAGCAGATTTCGCTGGAAACAAATTTGCTTTTGTAAGGACCAAGGAAGCAAATTCTTGGCAGTGACTAAGAGGAAAGTATGCATCATTAGCAGAAACAAATGGCCCTTGGGCTCTTCAAATGTTATTGTGACCCATATAAGTAACACGTATCTGTAATTACAACAAAGCCTATAGCTTGTAAAGTGGATTGAATGCTATAGGAAATGATAGCATTCACTACCGGGAAGCATTTTTTTGCTATCTCATGCTTCATTTTTATACTTCTTGAACTGCAAATTACAGTATACAAATTAACTTATTAATTGAGAATTTTCATTGGTATGCACTGTTAATAGAAAAAAAATAGTTATTTCTTGACCCTGCCTTTGGTAATAATCCAGACCTATTAGAATCGCATTTACACTCCAAAGAGGTGCCACTGGGGAGCCACACTCTCTGATAGCAGAAAATCCTGTCTTTACTGGGAATGCTGCAAATACTGTGTCATAAATCAAGAAGCTCCAATGGTCAAAGGGAAGGGGAACTGCTGGAAGGAAACCTAATTAAACCCCGCTTTGAAGGCAGTGTGTGAAGTTAACGAAACCCATTTATCCCTTCCATGAACTTCACTCTTCTGTGTGTTTGCTAAGGCTGCATCCAAAAACCAATTACAGATGTAGCTTCGGCAGTTGGCTTGCTATCACTGGGGGCAGCTAATGTCTTGTAAACACTACTGTTATCTCATTAATTGAGGAAACACAACTCAAAAGGGCAGTGCGTTTACTTTCAAGGTAATTAAAAGAAATATCTAAAAGGCGGGGACTCCATATCAAACTGCCTGCCTTTCAGAAAAAGGAAATGACCTCAAATTTCCATTCCATAGTCAGCTCAATAAAGTCTCACCAGGAAGCTCAGAAGGCTTGGAGTTAAATATGTGAAACATAAGGTTTGTTCTGTAAACATTTATAATTTAAGAAAACATTGTCTCAAATATAAAAGGGCTACGTATCTCTCCTTAAATAAAGGAACTGCAAACTAGTAGCAGCCGAGAAACATAGAAGCAGTCTAGCAGGTATTCTGGGAGGTAGAAGGGAGGACTCAGACAGGTTAAGTGGGAAGGGAACTGCTGGTCACCTGCAGTTACCTGGGAAAGGCTTTGTGACCCAGTGTGATTTTCAAGAACTTTCTGGGTGACAAAGGTGTTTGAACTGGTGGCCTCAATGCAATCCATCATTTACTCTAAAAGAATTCAGAGATACTAACATTTTAACACTCTATGCTGAGAGATTCTTCAGAAACAAAGATTCAAAAACACTCAACCAAATTTTCTCCAAGAATCAATTATACCCTGAAGCACTGTAGCAATAATTTACTTAAATGGTCTGAAGAGTGAATGTACCTCCCATAGCACCTTAACCATGTCTGAAAAATAAATGGGATTACTTATACAACACAGTACTTTTGGTGTAAATTACGAACAATCACATGTTCAGTAAATTACCAACAGACAAAACATAGTGTCTCATTACAACTCAGTGTACCAGTTCTTTCAGTGTTTGCCTTAGAATCCACATCTCCATATAAAGGACTTTCTGGGTCAGTTTAAAGTCCCAGCTTCATTAAGGACTCTTTAAATGTGCAAGTCAAGAAAAAGGGGATAGTGACCAGAGGGGAGAAGGAAGGGAAGTTAAGGGGAAAAGGGGGGAGGGATTTGGAGGAACAAATAGGAAGGACACAGGGACGAGAACTAAGGGGGGTGGAAATGGGAGGGAGGTGGGGAGCAAGGGGCGGGGGAGGCTGGGATGGGAAAAATAGACAAAAAACTGTACTTGAAAAATAACTAAATAAAATTTAAAGAAAAGCAAAAAAAAATAAATGTGCAAGTCAATTTTAACGTGCTCAAATCATCTTAATGAATTATTTACAGAGGCAATGAGTATATTTGCCTCCTCCTACCTCTCAAAGAATAGGTACGAGCAGAGTAACCATAAAGCGATAAAGTACAGAGAACTGGTGAATGGATGATTCTGGCTGAATGTTCATTCTACGTTTAACAGGCAATATCTTTAATGTTTTCTTCAAATATTTAAGAGAATTCAAAGTGCCGTTCTCAGGCAATCAAAGCATGCCATAGGAAACTATCAAGAATTTAAATACAAAGTTGTAGAGATAAAAATAGTCACGTAATATTCCTCTAAATTTTAACAAGTGACTGTGGTCAAGAATAAATCCTGGCTGTAGCTCCTTTGCCAGCATAACTCACTCTAACGTACAAAATTATGTTTTAGAATGTCCTAACCTCAATGAGTGGCAATAAGAGCTACCAGGAAAATTCTCTTCTAAGATGCAAGAATTTTACTCAACTCTTGGGGCCAGGTAGAGCTTAAGAAAGCAGTGATAAGGGGATTTGCCTCATTTTCTATGATTTAGTCTTTCTTGGCTTCTTTACCTTCTCTGAGGAAAATTTCATGGAGAATAAATATTGGAATCTTTCCAATTATGGCAGCTTTTAGATCCACATAGCAGAAAATATTCCAACAAATCATCTACTGTATATTTTAATTTTTATCATTAGCATTGCAATTACATGAGAAAAAAATAATTGAGGAGAATCAAGTGCTTAAATATGGGAGAAGACAGGATCCAGCTGAGTTTCCAGAATAAGGCCTTTCTCTTTGATTTATTCCTCTACTGGCCTATGTCAGATTCCCCTTCTAAAATACAAATTCTCTTTGGATTGTGATACATGTTAGTGCATGATAGCCTTTCAATCTGTACAATGTCCTGTGAAGAAACCTTTACCTCGTTTTACCACTTCAAGTAGGAATACCTATACCCTAAGCATGTACCGAGGTTTCAACTCTGCCTTCTGACTCCCAAAACTGAACCGTGACCACCATAACTGCCTTAATGCCTTTGCAGGAATTGTTAAAGGGAAGGAGAGTTTTAATGGAGGGATTGACATGATAGATTTGGACTTTCTGTTAGCCTCATCTCCAATTAAAGCAAAAACTGTAGTTCTCTCCCATTAAAATGTATAGGGCATACCCGCTGCTTGGGGTGGTGTCCTCAGTGCTGAAAGTTACAGACAGATGAGAAGATTCAGTCCTTCTCAAATAATTTATAACTAGAATGGAAAAAGCAAATATGATTAAATCCAACCAATCTTTGATGATCTAATATGTGTAAGACAAGGACTATATCTTGTCCTATACACACACACACACCAGTCATTATATATGAGTCAGTCATATATATATATATATCAGTCCCTTATATATCAGTCAGTCTTATATATATGTCCTATATATATATATCAATTCATTATATATCAGTCCAATATATAGACATATACCAGTCCATTATATATAAGTCCTATATGTATATCAGTTATATATATATATATCAGTCATTATAGAAACATGACATGATGTGAGACTGGGAGGAAGGAAAAATTCATGTTGCAGTGAAGGAGGCCCACCGAGAATGAGCCAGATGGAGACACGACTGAGACAGATGAGCAAAATAGAAGAGAAGGGAGGAGATCTGACTTTGGGTGGTGGGCACACAAAGCAATGTACGCATAACGCATCAATACCATGGAACTGTCCACTTGAAACCCATATACTTTTACTAAACAGCGCCGCCCCAGTAAATTTAATGAAAAGGCATTGACTGTTTCTTTTTAAAAAGAGAACATAAGAGGGAATCACGACCAGATTTTCTTTGCTTCCACAAAATTGCTAAAAGACACAGAAGTGTCCTTTTGGTGTATCTGCCTGCTGCGGAACAGGCTTTGCATGGTCCAGTCTTTCTCATGCACAGAGAGGTTAGCAGGGACGACAAATGAAGGAAAGCTTGGAGAGAGTGTGGAAGAGTCGAATCAAGCCCCAGGTAATAACAAGTCAGAACTGAAGAAGCAGGGCCCCACTGACGTTTAATTAAACAGGGAGGTAAGAAGCCGTGGCCTGATGTCCCCCCTTATTCCTGCCTTAAGCGTGCTTCTAAGATCTCCCTGTCAAACCTCCCTTCCCCCTGCCTCCTCCTGCCATGCTCAAAACCTGAACTTCAACATATTTTAGAACTGACTATGTAGATGGAGGATAGAGTTCATAAGAACAAAAGGGAGTATTGTTCTTATCTCCCTAGCCCTCAGGAGTGGTGTTGAAAGAATTCCCCCAGGCACCAGAAGGAATAAGACAGGACAAGAAAATAACCCAAGAGAAAAGGTGAGAGAGACAGGCTTAGAAAGGCATATATGCCCTAGGAGAAAAAAAAAGAGTGTGAAGTAGGTTGGTTCAGAAGGAAATAAGAGAAAAGTGGCAACCAGGGGGAAGTGGGAAGAGTTTCCACCCATGAGCAAGAAAGGTTTTCAAAGTTTGTAGGACTCTGCAAAACACACAAAATGATTGTTGATTTTTAAATCTCTCCTTAGGCTTGCTTCTTTCTAAGTTTCCTATATGCACATTTTCTCATGTGAAAATGTATTTATCTTAGTAATGCTTACCACCTGCTAACTTTATTATCCTTGTACTTTGAAAGCAATTAGAAATTACATTACCCAATGAAATCATAAGTACGATATCACACAGTGTCATTGAAATGTTGTCTACGGAGCTCGGAGAGTCTCACTATGAGCGTGGAACATAAGATGTCTTAGTTCATTCAGGTGGCTATAGCAAAATGTCACAGCCTGGGTAACAAGCAGCAGAACCGTATTCCCCACTGTTCTGAAGACTGAACGTCTGCGACGAGGGCGCCAGCAGGGTTGAGTGAGAGCTCTCTCACCATCTGAGGACACAGAGTTCTCTGTGGCGGAAGGAGCCAGCCCACTGGGACCTCTTTTATAAGGGCACCCGTCTCATGTGGGAGGGTTTTGCCCCCACAACCTAATCACCTCCCAAAGGTTCTGTCTCCTAACATCACCACCTTGGCCTCTAGGTGTTCAACATATTGATTTTGGAAGATGACAAGCAGACAGTAGCGTAAGAGAGCTCAGAAAAGACTATTCTCCTCAAGGATGATTCTCTGTGCTCCAAAGCGACTCATGTAACTTCATTAAAAAATTAAAATAAAGGGCACAAAAAGAGAAAGAGGGGGACATTTGTGGTTAAGGAGACAAAATAAGAAGTGGGCTATACGAAAATATCAAGGCATTCTAATTCTCAGTTGAACAGAATGCATTAATGATCATACTTGCTAAGTATAAAAAGGTGCCATTTTGAGATCTTACTAAGTGACAAATATTTTTCATTGTTTGGTGATTTTATTGTTTTCTCAAAATGTATATAAAGTTAAACATATTACTCTCATGTGACAGCTGAAATAATGAGTCTCTGAGAGGTTACCCAGTCAGTAATTAGAATAGTCAGACTTTGAATCCAGCATTGCCTGAATCATGTTTTTGCAGGTTGATACACCAGGGTAACTAACTCAAAGGTCCACCAGACTCAGAAAGTTCAGCATTGTGAATTCTTCAGTTGGGAAGAAGGGGGCTTACCAGTGCTCTACCTACCTACTAATAGCACAACAGAATTTTTAAACATTTTATTCCCCCTCCAAAAGCACAGTATGGGACAGATTTGCCCTGAAGTTCACCAGTTTGTGACTGCTTCATACTATGCTACTTTATTTATTCAATTGCTGAAATATAGGCATGGCCTTGAAGTAATTTTCACTTGGGTTTAAAATTTCTTTCTCAAATAAAAAGGTGTGTTTATTTCCTCTTTATGATAAAATAAGTAAATGCTCTCATCCTTGACAGAAGAGCAGCTTTACAAATAGGCAAATACACCAATGGTGTTCGGATCATTTCCCCCACCAGTGCCCTTTTTAATGTGTCATGAGAAACAGTAGCTGTGTTTGAGTTTGGCAGAATGCCACAAGTAAATACAATATGAGCTGCCTGAAGTTTATAATTTCTATGTGGAACTTTCACTGTAACCACTACATTGTTCTAAAAGCCACGATAGTCATGTACCACCAGCTTTGTGAACTTGAAACCTTACATGTGTGTAGATGCTATCATTGCCCTGAGACATTCTGTGGATTTTAGAGAGAGAATAAACAACCATCTCTGCATTAGAAATTCACAAGTGTTAGTTTCCAAAGGCAGGAGGGAAAGGGAGGTGAGTGAGAAGACAAATGTGTGATAAGAAAGGTGCATTGATTCTTTGCACACCAAAGCAGCTTTTGGAAAACAGTTGTTCTTTATATAAAACTCATGTCTTAAAGTAAGATTAAGACTGTATTGATACAAATCTTTGGCAAGATTATTACATTTTCATAAAATATTTAATTGGATGAACATGGGATTAGTCAGGAATGCCCACTTGAAAATCAGACATGCTCTTTTGTTCTGAACTTCTGCATGCATTTGATTTGTTTCTACATCTAGTGGCTGCTTTGCCATTATTCTAATTAGTTAGTTTTTTACCTTACTTTTTAGCTGAATGCATGGTACATATCAGACACTCAAAATTGAAAAATCAGTTACTAGATATATGACTGTTTGAGAGGCTAGAATATATTGAATATATTGTTAGATAGTGTTAGCCAGGTTAAATGCTTCTTGAAAATGATAGTTAACTTCTATGTTATGCATTTTGAGTTTCAAGATAAGGTCATAGTTTGGAATAGTTCTATAAGTAAAATTGAAATAATATTTTGGATAACTTTAAAACTGAAAGGATTTTAATAGAAAAATAGTCTAGCTTATTAAGTAAGTGGGTTGGTTACAAAGATTTTGGAGTCTTTGGGGAAAATAACTGATACTCTAGATGCTCTTACAATTTCATCTAAAGAATCAAGGGAATTTAAGTAAAAGTGAGTTAATCTTCTTAACTACTTATGATAACATATTAAAAAACAAATTTTAGGAACTGAAGTATAATAGAATGAATAATTTTAATAAAAATTGCATAATATCTTCTAGTGAATATTTTCCTTTTGTTTCATGTTGAAATACTCATGATTATAGATTCCTCAATGTGTTTCCAACTCCTCTTCATAAACTCTGTAAATTTTCTGTCTGTGATTTTCACCTTTGTATCTGTTCACACAAACCCTGAAGTCCTTGAGATCCACCTCTGTTTAACTTTAAGAGAAGTATCAATGTTTACTATACTCATGGAGCCTATGACTAATCTTACTGTTGTTGTAGGTAAGAACAACATTGTGGAATGATGCTTTGTGCAGATTTCACAGTAGGAAGGAGTTCATCCCATTCACAAAGTACCTGGCTGCTTGGGAGTTGGTATCAGATCCCTGATACCAAATGTGAGAGTTAGTAAAATGATGAGTCAGTGTCCTTGTTCCGAAGGTATAATTTTTGGTCTCGAAGTGTGCCCAGAAATCAAAGAGAAGCTCTTCCTGAAATCTAAGCTGCAGTCAGACTTCTCAATCTCCAGCTAGTAGGTGCTTCACCAACTGCCAAATGGTTTCTGCTCCTTTGTTTTGCTAAGGGTTTTGCGTCCGTCCACCTCTTCAGCAATGATTTGCCCAACTTCTCTGGTCTTCACAGCATCCCTCTCAGACAGGATGTAAGGATGGAGACATCTTATTCAGGGAGAAAGAAGACCCAAAGACGATTTGAAATGCCCTTCATCTGAGCGTTCATGCTTTTTGTCATTGGGACTGCAAGACTGGACACACATGGACAACCTTGGCACAGGGATAATGAAAAGAACTTTCCCAACGATACAAATAAAACAAACTATCTATTCATGAAGGACAGTCAACAGCATAGCAACGTGTTTCACTTATGACATAAAAATTTTGAAGTCTTATCATATTATTTTACCAACTCATTCTGAAATCTCTTTGGGCAGACACAAATCTGTCAGCCTTGTTTTTCTTGGCTCTCTTGGGCTGCACTGATTTCTTTGAAAGTTGGGTTTTCCTGTGGCAGCAGCGGGGAGCTATTGATAAAATACTAAAAATAGTAGGGGCACAGCTGTGTACATATTACTGAACCAAAATCAGGACAGATACCTTAACGAAGAATTGTCACACCATTTCTAAGTATGAAACTAGCAGATGAGGCTCGAGCATCAAAATATTTATATTTCCAGGATAAAATGAAGGTTTATGGGAACTTTGAGAAAGTACATCAAGAAAACCCCAAGTCACCCCAGAATATTTTAGATGATGAGGTCACAGTGGATGTAGTAAACGGTGCCACACTTTCTCAGAGAATGGCTGCAGGACCAGGTGTTCATAGCTCACACAGAACGGGGAGTCAGACCACCACGGCTCTGCCTGGAGAGATTCTTTTCTACTCATCGTGACAGTGTGAAACTGCCTAGTGTGACTTGCTCAAGGAGTTATAGGTTCAAAGTCAATGAAGCAAAAGCTCTTTTGTAGTATCATTTATGAAAACAAAATCAACAAAATAAATAAAATCACAGTGCACATTTAATTTGCATTTTCTCTGTACACTTGGTATCGCCCCCAGACTGTGGGGTTTCCATGGCATGGGAGAGAAATGTTTGAGAGTTGCACAAGCTCAAATGTCATGCTCCAGAGCCCACAGCATCCCACAGTGATGGGAGCGCTCACTGCTCATCACGCCCAGAGTGCCATGTGATAGCTCTTAGGCAATCAACTTTGGCTTTTGATTTCAAGGTCCTACAGGGCAAGATAATTCTCCTGTGTGTTTCCGAAAACAGCACACTGCACCCCGGAACATTTAATCAGCGCTCTTTGATAACAAACACAGGATTCTACAGCAGAGATGCAAATTTGTCCTGAGAAAAAAAAATGTCTAACTCTTCGGAGCTAAGTGCTTTCTCTTTAGTTGCTGGGTATCATCATTTCCCCTTAGCTCATCAATGTGAAACATCTTCAGGTAAAGAGCCACTGTCACTTACCTTGAACCTTCCCAAACTCAGGCTGAGCAATGACTAAAAATAGAACGCAGATTACTTGGTCCACTTCACTTTGAATCCTAGAAAACTAATGGTGACTTTTGAAGGATCACCCATACTTAGGGCCACTCTGCAGGGAAGTCACGTGGCTCCCTAATGACCACAAATGGAGAAGCACTCAAGGCCCAGAGGTCCTTAAAACATCTTGCAAGACTATCGAAAAAATAATTCACCTCTAATATCTAGGACATAATTCCTTTCAGTATATGAGAGAAGACAATGAGCGCTACATATCCACTCACTGGATTCACATTTCCAAGCCCGGTCAAGAGTCCCGACCAGACCGCCAGGATGCCAGGGCTGCAGCCCACACCAGTGGGCAGGTCAGTCCGGGGTTGGCAGCCCAAGGCTGGTTCTCACCCTGTCTTCATCTTCCTGGTTCCTGCCTAGACTTCTTCTCAGATTTGACTCTTTCTATGAGCTACCCAAAAGCCTTCTGAAAATTTCTCTTTCTCTGTAAACTGACCAGGGTCAGTTCCCATTTGTTCATTTCTTTAAATGCATTTTTACTTGATTAGTAAAAATGGGTGCTGTATGAATGTGTTCATTAACAAAGTGTATTGTGGAATCAAGGGAAAATAGATCTATATTTATTATAAAATACCACTTTTGTTTAAAATATATTAATAAAATGAGTACCAAATTTTGGCTGGGGTATAGAATCTTTGGAGAGCAGATTCATAGTTATTTTTATTATCTTCTTATATATTTCCATGTTATTTTTCATTTTAACTAAAATCTATTACTTTTCTATATCTATTACTATAAAATAAGATGTGAAAATGCTCATGACTACAAAAGTTCAGACAAGAACCAGTATTTTCATGATGATCCTAATCAACAGACTCTCACAGCTCCAGCTATGAGATATGGTCTCAGCTACACAGAAAACAGTATTAAATACTCCACCCAAGTAGGGGAGGGGGAAGAAGAGAAAGAACTGTTTAATGAGGAGGAGGGAGTCACAGATAACCATAAAATTTGTGCATGGCTATTACTAAAGAGAATTAGAATGTTCTAATTAAAAGTTAGCATGTTCTGTATGTGTGCATGTTTGAGACAAAGGGAGAGAGGATAGCTTAGTGGCCCCTAAAATTCAGGAAGAAGAGGAGAGAACGAATAAAACCCCTTCAGTGAAGTTCAGATACAAACATCCCACCAGTAACTCCATGCTAATTGAGCTATACCCAGCCAGCACAGAGACCCTGATCTGCCAGAGTGTGCAGTGTAGCCTGAGACAGCGTACTGCTCTCCCAAAGAAGAAAATTGCTAAATCTGCTGAGACTTTAAATTTAATATGTGAAAAACTAGAAGAAAGTAGTATTGATAAAAGTTATGCTGCAGGAACAGCCTCAAATATTGGTGGTTCGTAACAGCAGGGGTTTGTTCCTGTTTCAAGTTCACGTCTGTAAGGCTTGGCCATGGCCTTCCCAAGTGGGCTCAGACTGATGGAACTGTCTATCTGAAAAAATAGATGCCCTTGTGGCAGAGAGACCAGCCCAACAAAACACTCCTAGACCTCACAGCTTCCTCTTCAAAGTGGCCTGTACCACTTCTCACTCATTCTCCATCAGCCAAAATAAGTCATGTGGTCAAGGCTAATTTTAATTTCTGCCCATGGAGAGATAGCAAGTATTCTAAAACACAATACCTTTAACCATAAGGTATAATTATGAAATTCACCAGGAAAAAAATAGTGAGGTAAACTAATTTATTACTCCTTTTATTATGCTATGCACATATTTATAATGATTTACATACATGAAAAGTCTGGGCATTTCACATAACCATATCTTTAAAAACAAAAGTATAATTAATGCTAGAAAGACATGAGCTATTTTTTGGAACTGTTTTAGCTTTCATAATCTTAAATCTTGACTGGGTAAATTTTAAGTCTAGACTTTATTTAAAATTCTAAAGAGGTCAAACAACAAATAACTAGTGGGTGGAGGGGTGGGAATAAAGACAGGGCAAGAAGAAATGCAGTTCTTCAGTTAAGAATTCAAGGTCACCTAAAAAACTAGCTCTAATAGATATCAGGTGCAGCAGCAGGTAATTTTTACCTTCATTTTAAATTACATTTTTGTTAGAATTTTTTTGATTTGTTAATTTACTATTTCTGCCAATGAAAGAATATATTACATTCACTGTCCCTTAATGGCAGAACTGAGGCCTAAACCCATCATAACTGACTCCAAGTTCATTGTTTTAGTCTATTACACCACAGATTTAAGGGTCTAAAGGGCCCTTTAGACCCTTAGATCTGTGGTATACAGAGCAACACGTGTTGGGATCAAACACAGAGGAAGTCTCTAATATCTGGGGTGCAGCATCCAGGAGAGATTTGGGCAGAAGCTACTTTAGGGAGCTACCATCCAAAATGGAACAAAAGAGAAAACAATACGGAAGTGAGGAGAGCTGCCATCTTCAGCTGAAGAAGCTCAGCATGCAGCCCATCTACCTATGTCACTGGCATCACCTCCAGTGGGAAGGAAAGAAAGCAGAGGCCACAGATTGGGGTCTTTGGCAGGGAGAGGTGGAGCCCTGGAGTGAAATGACCCATCAGAGTCCTCCCAGGGAGCCGCAGAATGGCCAGGTTTTTACACTATCATCTCTGTTGGTCACTCGATGTGGGCCACCCAGAGGGACACAGGTGGGCTTCTCTACTTAAGGAAACTTAGCAGGGGACAGTTAGTGTTCCTGCCTGCACAGCTGATACTGGCCCCACGTGACCACAGACAGCATTTTTATAAAGTGGCAGCGGCACTTAATACCTGTTAAGGTGTCTCCCTTGGACCTGCATTCTTTTACAGGGTCTTAGGTCCCCAACAAAAAATGTACCGCCATGGCCTCTGAGCCTGTCAGACTAGGTCTGGGAGGACTGCAGCGCCCTCTGAGTATGTGGTGCTCGGGGAATGGGCTCCTCCACACTGAGACGGAGGATGACCTACTGGAACATCACCTGTGCAACCTGAGGGGCTTGGAGTAAGAGGGAACCTACTGCCAACCCTCACAGATAGTTACCCCGTCAGAGGAAAACAACTCTTCCTGAACCACACATCCTTCCATGTCTTACAGGAAATCCAGCTCCATTAAAATCTCATGGGACCACCATTGTATCCCTGGTCCCTCAATGACCAACACTGAATTATGAGGGACATGACTGCACCGTGGCCAGGTGCTCTGCCTGTGTCTGCACTCAGCAATATGCCAGGAGTTGTTACTCAAAAGGTATATAACTCTCCACTGCAGATAGCTCAGCCCTGGGCTGGAGCCTCTGGAGGCCTGCGCAGGCCTTCCTCACTTGCACTTGCTGTAAATTCCACGTGGCATCTTTTCTGACCACAGAAACCTCTACTGTCACAGGGTCTGCTGAGTTGTGTGGCCCAAGTGGCAGAGCTGCTGCACTGGAGTCGGAACGTGATGCAGAATTATTTCTTGCTCCAAAGAGGAAGGCCCATTTGTCACTGTGCACGTGAGCCCCACGGCACTTCCAGGTGTGGAATATGACAGCCTTCCAACCACAAAGAGGCTTTGCATTTTCTAAATTCACGGTGGGAGGTGCGAGGTGCCATGATTTATTCTTTACTGTGGAGGGTACGCCTGGACTTGCCCATGGTCACCAGCTGCCTAAACATTCTAGGCAGAATTAGATCTAGGCAGGTGTGGAAGAATTATAAACATTCATTGGGTTTATCTCCACCCTCTGAAGCCCCCACAGTAGTCCTCCCTTATCCACGGTTTCACTTTCCAAGGTTTCAGTTATCCAAGGTCAGCTGCAAACCAAAATATAAATCAAATATTCCAGAAACAATTTGTTAAGTTTTAAATTTTGTGCCATTCTGGGTCGAGTGTTGAAATCTTGCACTGTCCCATTCCTTCCCACCTGGGACAGGACTCCTCCCTTTGTCCAGCATCTCCACACTGCAGATGCTCCCCGACCATCAGCCACGTAGCCACATCTCTGTGATCAGATCAACTGTGGAAGTGTGGCAGTATTTGTATCCAAGTCACCCTTGTTTACTGAACAATGGCCCTGAGTGGAGGGGTGGTGATGTCGGCCAATCAGAAGTGCCAAAGGGAAGCCAGGGGAGCTGTAAAGTGCTTCCTTTAGCAAGAAGGTTAAAGTTCATTTAATAAAGAAGAGGAAAAAATCATATGCTGATCTACTGCAAGGACAAATCCATTCCTGAAAATGTGAAGAAGGGAAGAGAAACCTGTGCTACTGTTGCTGTGACCCCTCACAGTGCAAAAGTCGTAGGCACTGTGGAGTAGGTGCTTGGGTGGGGTGGAGAAAGTGTGCAATGTGTGTGTGGAGGGCATGAACAGGAAATGTTCTAGTGACACAAAGTGTGGCTCCAGGGAGTGCTGAGCACATGCAAAGAAGTCAGCAAGGGGACCCAGAAACAAATGACACCAAGCCATCCACCCCAAGTAGAAGATCATTACAAAAATTCAGGAATAGGTTTGGACTGAGAAGTATAAACATTACTGGATAGGCTGTATCTGCTGATGGAGGGGCTGCTTCTACATTTCCAGAAAAGTAGACTTTGATTATGACATGGCACTTTCCACAATTCCAGAAATCCACTGGAGGGGGCGGGGTCCTGGAATGCATCCCCTGCAGATAATATGTGTCTAAACAAGGCTGGCCACTTCTGGCCCATCATACTTGACCGGCACAATACTGTGGCTCAATGTGATATTCTGTAGGAGACCCAATCAGTTCAGAACACTTTAGGTTCTAGCATAACAGAGAGAGAGTTAATATAGTCCCGGGACAAAATTGTAAATGTATACTTCTGTACATTATTTTCTTTTGTACATTTCATGTGAATTCGAAGAGTCGTGTGTTTGTAACTCTATTTTTGGATAGGGAAAGGAAATAGCTCATTCTTAAATCCAAGGCCATATGCCATGGACCCTAGGTCCTATGAATTGGAGACAGGACATCAGTCATGGATCTACAATCATGGTCTATGTCTTCCTCAGGCTTCTTCTTGTTTCTGGAGTAGCTGAAACATTGAATTAAATGGAGACACGATCGGAACTGTATTTTGGTTCTTAGGAGAGGCACTAATTTCTGCCCTCTCCCTTCCTATTTTGGGGTGCTTCAGGAGCTTTAACTTACTATGCTGGCAGGGTAGGGGACAACCTTCACAAGCTTTTATCTGGCCTTCTCATGATCCACCTCTCACTTTATAGACAAGGGACCCAGTGAGGGACTGCACCAAATACCAAGTGTATCTATACCAATTACATATCTGATGCAAGGAAAATGGCTCCTGAGTACCTGGGCAGACCAGGTGACCCCACTATGAGCTGGTCTTGGACAGAACATCATCGATTACCTGCGGCAACCTCCCCTAGTCCCCGCAAGATTACACTAACAGAGGGACGATAATGACATTTTAGGGCTTCAGGTATCAATATCAAGTTGGTTCTTGTTTCCAGCATTCTGCAGGATCAATATTTCCCTTTGTCCAGTGTGAAGTGACCTCAGTAAATGTCCATACATCCTGGAAAAGGACTGGAAGGTCATTACTGTAAACAGTTGTTATGTTGTTGCAGGGTCCTCTCTCCTGGGATTCAGTTCCTTTCAGTCCAGAGGTTCTAAGTCTGAAGAGTGGGTCATGTCTAAAAATTGAACACACAAAGCTCAGTATATTTCCGAAGACTACAATACCAGCATCCCAGCAGGGCAGGGATTCCTGTAAAAGGATCTGAGTGAAGGATTGTCATATCTATTATACCAGTCTCAGTTGTTTTCTCAGTAATAAAGTTCTTTTCGAGATGAACATAAGAGCCTAAAGTAACCTTGATTAATACTACTTTTTACAACCTTGGCCTTGTGAAAAAGGAGACTGAGATTGAATAAAGACTTGGTGATTATTTCCTCACTACTACCAGTGTGAGATATCATTATCAAAAGCCCTTTAAAAATCACCACTATTTAAAAACAATAGAGAAAGTGGTTGCATTAAGAGATCAAATGCATCCTCCTGAAAGAAAGAGAGAAAGAAAGAAAGCTAAAGCAGTTTTCATGTCCTAACATTAACAGTCAAGAATTGTGACCAAAGTATCTCAAACAACATGAACAAAAATTAGAATTGGGGCTATAGAAAAGTGTGAGGTGATTCAATTGCTGCATGACACTAGTAATAACCAAGACCCTGATGTTCAAGATGCACGTGAAAGAAATGGCCAGGTGGCTTCTCCATCCCTCTGTGCTGTGCAAATCCTGTGGTAGGTTCTCTCCCCATCACATGATGCATGGAGAGGCTCCATGAAACTTTCCCCGAGGTCATTTTGCATCTCAACCACATGGCAGCTTTCCTCTGAATACCCAGGATTGCCCTTCAGTACAACTGCCACAGGCTACACAGAATTAAATTTTACCTTGAACAGGGCAAGGAGTGACACTGGAGAAAATTTCATAGAAGAGAACTGCTCAGAGACTCGGAGGAAACAAAAAGGAGAAACAGAAGCGCCGAAACTTGAATTTAGAATAAAAGAAAAGATAGAAGAATAAAACTTTAGTAAGTGTTCGTGTACATCAGAGATGAATGCACTTTGTTTTTTGGGCAGTTCATTTTATTTTATGCTTTGGACCTTTGCAAACATTTTTAGGAAATCTCATTTTGTGGACAGTGAGTGTGTTTTCTAAAGTTTATCAGAATCCTACTATACTTTAATCCTCTCTTAAAGCACTTATTCTTGGCCTGGATTGTCCATAAATCCAATTAGCACAGTCAACTCGATTTCCCAGTCTTTAATAACAAGACTGAGTAGAACAAGAATGAAAAGGGATTCCTACAACACACACATTGTCCTCAGGCTACTAAGAATAACTGCCATTCATATTCTAAAATTCTCCCCTTAAGACTGGGAGGCAATCAAAGCCATTACTGTAATAGCAATAACAATAACAAACATCAACATACTACACAAAATTTGCCCACAAATCTCATTGTAGCTATTTTTTTTCCAGTAACCCTTGGAGAGTAGCTAAGCATCACCAAAATAATTCTTGATCCAATATTGATCTGATTTGGGGAAATGTGGAAGCAGTCACTTATCTATGTGATACTGATAAGAAAACCTAAAATGGCTCAGGCAGTTTGCAATTCAGAAAGTTTAAAATTTTGCTCAGTACCGCAGCATCACTTACTAACCTTGTCTCATAATATCAAACCATATTACCTTCTATTGTCTCAAAATATTCATCCCTATACCTGTCCACTGCCTAACAAAAATTGGTTACCCATTTCACAAATATAAAGGAAGAAAAAAGGAACTGGTGTTTCAATGTTCCGATAGCCAACACCCGCCCCTGCACACAGCACAATCGGACTGAATCCTTTTGTTCAGCCCATGCTGGCTTTCACTGCTGCTTAAAGAGGTTTTTATGTCCAATCATCCCACCCAGGGCCTTCTTCTCCCTTCCATTTTCCTGAGGCCACCTCACTGCAGTGGACCTCTGCCGACCATGTGATGAGTGAAAAAGCTACATGCAAAGTTTCCTCGGAGCTTGCTCTGACTCTCGAAGTCAAACCATCCGTTTTCTCCGGGAAACGCAGACAGCCCCTGTAACGCCTAGTCTACTCCAAAAACGTAGCACATTTACACGCCCTCGTATGGGGAAAGAGCCTCAGGAGGCTGTTTGACTCCACTGGCCCCAAGGTTTTCTAACCCCCATCAAGGATTCAGTCACCATGAAGCCACCACAAAGTCATACTGCTTTGCCACACGTATTTTTTTCAAAGGTGGCTCGCAAGCATCATTTTAGTGTCTGCCTTTCTGTTTGTCTATTTACAGACATTGGTAAGTCTTTAAATTCTAGCCAGTGTTTACTGAAAATCTAAGGCAGATGTAGCAATGGCTTTTGTAACAGAAGCAGTACAAATCACCGGAGCGCCTGATGTGCGGGCTGCCTGGCTGAAGATACTCTTTGGGAAGAGGGTTTTAGAGGGCTCTTCCCTGGTTTCCCGGTCTCTCTGCTCTTTCACGGAAGCCTGTTGAGTGGAACAGTGAAAGGAGTCACCTTGCACTCATTTCTGAGGCATCTCTGGATGTGTGTGGAGCTTTCTCCAACACCCAACGGCAGGGCTGTAGTTCAGGGTCACTCTTCTGCACCAGACTCACCACCACTTGTGCCCTAAAAAAAGGCTGAAAGTTCTAGAGGAGTCTGCTCAGAGTCTGTGGCAATGGGTTTGTGTTTTTAAAAGGCTTTCTCAAAATCCTTGATGTTTTGAATACTACTGAGTTTTTATGGGACTATTATTTTCTAATAAAGCCCTTCTCCTTTTCTTTTGAAAATTTCTGTCACTTTCTGTGACTTTCTCCAGTGTGTTTGCAATCAAGGCTGAGCAAGCGGCCAGACAAGTATTATAAATGTCCCCATCTCTGAGGGGAGAGATATTCAGCTTTCACATGACCCAGAAAAGAAACTTTGCAATGTGAGGGAAGAGTTTAGTCATTCTACTGACATACTGTGCAAAACTTGGCTATGCTTACTTATTTTGATTCACTTTGGCTATGGACCAAAGTGCAAAGCACAAAATAAATGATCATTGTCTTAACTTGGGACCCATTCAAACAAAGGCCGTGGTGGCATAGGCTACTCTTTTATTAGGGAGTAAAATTCCAGGGACACAGGAGTGGGTGGGAAAGAGTGGCAAGGGGGGACAGAGGGACATTCACCCCTCATTGCTCAGCTTCCCACACAGGCCCATTTCCACAGTAGTCTACAATTACCTAAGGGTGACTCCCAAAGAAAGACATGCACATATTTCCCAAAATATAAATCCATGTCACTTTGTAAACTGTATTCTGGAATAGCCTTAACATTCAAGCAATGCAGTCATAATTTTGGTAATAACATAGCATACCTTTTTTAATTCATTGACAGCTGTGAAATGATTTATTTTTTCCAGGCTTGATGAAATCAATAGACTTGAATTAACACAAGGTTTAAGGCCAAATAGATAACCTCTCCTCTCCTTTCTCCCTTGGGCCACAAACATCCATATGTACTAGAAAAATCTGCCTAGAAATTAACCAGAATTCATAGTTACAGAAAAGAATTTGGAACACAAGGGCACAAGCCATATTTTTGGAGACAATGTAAGATTTCTTGTTTGCAATGACCCCTATAAACTCTTAAAGAGGAAAAATGACATCTTCTGATGTCATGTCTGCCTACACCAAAAAACTTGTTTAAATAATGTGTTCAATACATTTCTGAATATAATATTTGAATTAAAATTGGGTCAGTGGTTGCAACACAATTCTACAGTAACCCCAGGTTTTTCTGACACCATGTTCATTTCAGCTTAGGAGTTCTGACTTATTATTTTAATTATTCACACATCACAGATAAAGTGATAATCCTATATATAAGCTAACATTTGACCTCTTTTATCACATTTGTTTTTCAAATGATGAAACCTCTGTGAGCTATACATCATCACTATTTTTCTTGACTTGCAAAAAAATACTTCTATTCTTTTTTAAGAGATACCCCCGGGGCTAGATCAAATTTAATGAGATGACCTCTCTTGTAGAATTTCCTTCAAAGACATTCAGAGAAATACTCTTTTACTATATTTATAATTTTATACCAGTTTCATAGACTCCTTAGCAATACTCCTAAAAGAAAACTCACACAGATTGATATAAGTGATGAGAAATTATTCCCACAATTTCGTGTTCTCTCACTCACTCTGCTTGTGGGATAGAAAGCATTGATGTGGAACAGTGTCTTTTAGCTACTGGGCCAATCCAGTAGCCACAGGATGAATGAATCATTTGTCTGCAATGCAATAAAGCAGTGAGATTCGAGGTTCTACCATAGTATTTGCAGAAGGGTGATGTGTTAAGTAGCTCCGTGGTAATCTGACCCTGGGCTAGGTGAGCATCAAGTCTCCTTCAGTCTACCCCTCCATTTATACAGATGTGTCTTTGCACATACTTCTGTCCTGTTCATGCCAGTCTCTCCTCTATTTACTGTTAAGTGGAGGGGAGTGAGTAGCTTTGGATGAAGGCTGTGCAGATGAGGAAAGGGAACATAACAGTTAAATATGGCAAAGTTCAAGGTCAATTACTCTCAAGGTAAATGGTGCTCACAATATGGTCTTCAAGATAAAATGATTGAAAAGATGGAGGCACAGGTAGATATGCTGTGCCTCCTTGCACAACCAAAAGGACAACAACAATTTAAAAATAAAAAACAATCACAACCGACAGAAAATCTAACTGTATGGAAGTCTGACAGCCAAGGAGTTAAAGAAGAAATACTTGCCTAGACCGGTAGGGAGGGCAGAGACTGGCATGCAGAGAGGACTCACCGAAAGTGGTGGCTGGAGGACCAGGGCAGGCAAGGCTGCAGCTGGCCAGTGAGGCTACTGCAGTGGCTGGTGGAGTGGGTGGTCCCACATTCATGTGCAGACAAACCTGATGGAACCATTGGGGAGCGAGACAGATCATGTAACCCAGAGCTCCAGCGTGGAGAAATAAAGCCTCAAACCACCAATTGGAAACACCTGTGGGGGTTGAGGCAGCAGTGGGAGAAACTCCCAGCCTCACAGGAGAGTTTGTTGGAGATACCCACAGGGTCCTAGAACATACACTAGCCAACCCACCTGGGAATCAGCACCAAAAGGGCCCAGGTTGCTTGTGGGAAGCAGGGTAAGTGACTGAAAGCCAGCAGATAGCAGAACAAGTGCCATTGTTCCCTCTCACACCCCTGCCTCACATACAGCATCACAATGCAGTGATGTGGGTTGCCCTGCCCTGGTGAATACCTAAGTCTCCACCCTTCATACGTAACAGGTACGTCAAGACAAAAAAAAAAAAAAAAGGCCCAAATGAAAGAACAGATCAAAGCTTCAGAACAAATACAAGTAAGTGATGAAGAGATAGCCAACCTATCAGATGCACAGCTCAAAGCATTGGTGATCAGGATGCTATAGAACTGGTTGAATTTGGTTGCAAATTAGATGAAAAAAATGAAGGCTACGCTAAGTGAAATAAAGAAAAATGTACAAGGAACCAATAGTGATGGGAAGAAAACTGGGACACAAATCAATGGTGTGGACCAGAAGGAAAAAAGAAACAACCAAATAGAAAAGAATGAAGAAACAAGAATTCAAAAAAGTGAGGAGAGGCTTAGGAACCTTCAGGACATCTTTAAACGTTCCAACATCTGAATTAGAGGGATACCAGAAGAGGAAGAGGAAGAGCAATATGTGGAAAAGTTACTTGAACAAATAATAAAGGAGATTTCCCCAATCTGGCAAAGGAAATGACTTCCAGGAAGTCCAGGGAGCTCTGACAGGCCCAAAGAAGTTGGACCCAAGGAGGAATACACCAAGGCACATCAGTATTACCTTAGATAAAAGAGGAGAGAATCTTCAAAGCAGCAAGAAGAAAGGAGACAGTTACCTACAAAGGAGTTCCCATAAGACTGTCATCTAATTTCTCAAAAGAGACCTTGCAGGCAAGAAGGGGCTGTAAAGAAGTATTCCAAGTCATAAATGCAAGAACCTACATCCCAGATTATTCTATCCAGCACAGCTTTCATTTAGAATGGAAGGGCAGATAAAGTGCTTCTCAGAAAAGGTCAACTTAAAGTTCATCATCACCAAGCCCTTATTCTATGAAATGTTTAAAAGATTTATCTAAGAAAAAGAAAATAAAAATATAAACAGTAAAATGACGGCAAACCCATAATTATTAACAACCACACCTAAAACAAAAGCAAAAGCAAACTAAGCAAACAACTACAACAGGAACAGAAACACAGAAATGGAGATCACATGGAGTGTTATCAACAGGGGAGTGGAAGGGGGAGAGATGGGGAAAAGGTACAGAGAATAAGTAGCATAAATCATAGGTAGAAAATAGACAGGGGGAGGGTAAGAATAGTATAGGAAATATAGAATCTAAAGAACTTATATGTATAGCCCGTGGACATGAACTAAAAGGGGGGAATATGGGTAGGAGAAGGTGTGCAGGATGGAGGGCAGCGAAGGAGAGAAAATTGGACAACTGTAAAAGCATAATTAATAAAATACATTTTTAAAAAAGAAGCATTTTTGGTAGGAACGAAATAAACAGGGGGGAGTTAAGAATAGCACAGGAAATGGGGAATCCAAACAACTTACATGCATGACCCATGGACATGAACTAAGTGGGGTAGTGCTGGAGGGAAGAGGGTACCAGGTGGAGGGGGGCAAAAGGGGAAAATCCAGACAACTGTAGTAGCATAATCAATAAAATATAATAAAAAAGATAAAATGATTGCTTGCTTGTGTTCTATATGTGCTTATTGCTTGACAACCTAAAGAAATGACCCTTGAAATTTTTCTTATAAGCTCAGCATTCCTACCTGAAAGAAGAAAAAACAAAACAATTCTACTCCATGCCTGTTGTGGAATAGACACTTCTTAATGCTAAGCTGGTTTCTCCAGAAATACAAATGATTACTGTGCATTATCTTTTAATTAACACAGTTTAATGTGTCAGTTTGTAGTCGCCTCACAGCCAGCAAGGTCCTATGGCAAGGAGTGAGTTTTGAAGTGACTGTTGGAAATAAGGCTATTACTGGACACAGAGTGCTTGTAAAGTAGGATGTCACATGAAAGGATTTGGGTTTAAAAAGGAACACCAAAGGTGGTGTGTGCTGGAAGAAAGCAGCAAGTGGTAGGAAAAAAGGAAGAATAGGTCTCTGTAAGACCCAGGGTGTCCAACCTTTTGGCATCTCTGTACCACACTGGAAGAAGGAGAGTAGTCTTGGGCCACATGTTAAATGCATTGCAATGCTTAATCACAAAAATATCTCATAACGTTCCAAGTAAATTTGCAATTTTGTGTTGGGCAACATTCACAGCCGTCCTGGGTGGCACGCAGCCCATGGGCCGCACGCAGGTTGCACACTCACTTGCCAAGACCATAGTAGGTGAAGTATAGAGCTGAATGCCTCTGAGGCCAGGTTAGGGCGACTGACCACCCAAATTGATCGAGCACGGAAGAGTTTCCTTGGATGTTGTGGGACTCCTGGTACTAAAAAGAGGATGATTGCTCGTCCTAACCTTAAACCAGTTGGAAACCACAGAATCCCAGCTGGGTTTATGACACTCAACCAGTACAAATAAATTATATGATACTGCATGGCAAAGACTAGAAGATTCTCCGTAGCTATGAATTTTATTTCTAATTTCTTTTTAGGACAATCAAATAGTCACTGAGATCTTAGAACTCTTGTACTACTTGAAAATAATATATCACCCAAATTCACTTGATGTTTCTAAACATGGTTCTTTAAGGAAATATCATGGCTTATTAGCCCACCAAATTAGTTGAATGAGCCCAACACACCTTGTAATCCAGGGAAATTTAATTTTCTTCTATTATTCAAATTATTTTCTTTTGGTCCAAACAGATAAAACTTTGTATATTATTGTGATTTATCAAAAAGTACTCACATTAAATTATTAAAATGGAACAAAATATATTCTATAATCAAGTTTTACTTTTGTTCACTTATCACTTCCTACATTAATAAGTATAATTAACTTTCATGTATGGCCATTCATTTAGGACATTGCATTTGATAGACATACTTAAAAAGCTGTTGTTTTTCCAGAAAAACTTTAATCTATTATCATCCAAATAAATTTCATTGTGTCTTTTACCAAATAGTTCACATTCAGCTTAATTTTATTGTTCATATCTGGACTGGAAATCACTTCATACACTTCATTTTTTAAGTTATTTTTAAGATTTTATTTATTTACTTTTAGAGAGGGGAAGGGAGAGACAAAGAGAAGGAGGGAAACATCAATGTGTGGTTGCCTCTCATGGGCTCCTGACCAGCAGCCCAGGTGTGTGTCTCGACTGGGAGTTGAACCTTAGACCCTTCGGTTCACAAGCCCGCACTCAATCCACTGAGCCACAGCAGCCGGAGCAAAACTACTCTTTTCTAATACAAAGCATTGCATTTAACGAATTGATTAATTTTAGTACAGTCATTTAGTGAATTAAATTTTCCTAGTTATAGAGGGTGTTGACTTGGTTTAAAGACATCAGGCAAACATAAGCAGTTCCGGAGACAGCTAACAGAATTGTCATGTAAACAGGGTGGACATTGTGTAATAGCAGGAGTAAAAACAAATGATTCCTTGGGACCCCCAGCTGATGAGATTGTATCCTAAAGCATGAAATCTGCCTTATTTACTATCTCCATTACACATGCTTACTATTATAAAATGCTCCAACGATTCACCTGTGGAATGCAAATTCATATAGGGACTTCGTATGGTGATGAATGATTCATGATGCTTTAAAGACAAGATTTACTCATTAAAGAATATTCTTAATTTTATCATTAATAATCATCATTATCCACTTTTCACATATGTGAATGTTCCAAAATAAGAAGGCAAAATGATGTACTGAATCTACAAAAAATATCCTTCAAGACTCCCAAATTTATTTTTATATTTCTATGTGTACTTGATGATTGAAGAGACTTATTAATTTTTTAGGTATGACCATTTGAATTTCAGTTTTTGAGCAGCTTGGACCAAAGAAAGGCTGAGTTATTTGTTCAAGAGAAAGGAAAGAAGAAGGGGAGGCATGGTGGCATCCTTGTTAGTGTGTATATTCAAACTGAATTTTTACTGATCGCTGGGAGTCAAAATACATTTTTTAAAAAAGAACAGAAATATGTGGAAGAATGTTCTGCACCAGCAAAAGACAGTGACCTCTCTGTCTGCTACTAAATAATGTCAGATCTTTGATTAATCATTGATAGCACCCATCCTGAAGCCTTATTGTGATCTTGTGAAAAGTGCATTTACTAATCCATTTTTATCTACTTCAAAAGCAAGTATTTGTTTGGTCAACAAACTTTTGTTCCAGAAGGAGGAAACAGAACTTGGTATGGGGAAAAACACAGTAAAATTAGGTGCAAAATGGTAGGCTTATTTCTGGGCAATCATTATATAACTGTTCTCACAGAGATTCTCATCTTCAGCCAAAAAGGAGCTGAAAGATGAGGCTTATTTCTGCCTTGGAAGCAAAGTCACAATGTTCAGGTGTGGATTTTGGATGGGCTGAAATTCTATGACATTAGGCAGTTTACACCCACTAAACTTTAGCCCTCCCCTTGGAAGATGGTGATAATATTTGTATTTATTCACAGGATTGCTGTGAAGGTTAAATGAGATGATACATGCAAAGGATTTAGCACAGTGCAGGAGGGAGAAGAGGCATAAACAAATATGAGAAATTATGTAGGAGGACCTTATCAACTGCTCTTTAACTTTCTTAGGGAAGTCTGAATTATTTGTGGTCCACTTTGTTAAAGAAAATAGAGAGAGAGAGAATTTTGGGCTAATAAACTGAGTTAATGACTTTGAGCAGAAAAACACAAATTAGTTTTA
The DNA here is from genome assembly GCF_021234435.1 of Artibeus jamaicensis. Taxonomy (NCBI): domain Eukaryota; kingdom Metazoa; phylum Chordata; class Mammalia; order Chiroptera; family Phyllostomidae; genus Artibeus; species Artibeus jamaicensis. The sequence goes on from NW_026522056.1 coordinate 20,617,605, forward strand.
ACTAAGTTTCCAAAACAGGAGCATATTTTCTGACTTCAGAGTGTAGATTTTATAAAGGTAACTGGAGATGTTTTTTTTGTTTGTTCAGAAAAAAAATATTTTTACAAGTTATGTTACTATAGAATACTTAGAAATTACAGACAAACAAAGAGATGGTAAAAATGACCTGTGATTTTATTATCAAGTGATAACAAATGTTAAGATTTATATATATATATATATATATATATATATATATATATATATACTTCTACTATTTTCCATTCATGTTTATATATTTTTAAATAAAAGTGAGATCAAAGAGATGTTTTAACAGCAGAATTTTGAATCAGTCCCCATTTTTTCTTCCAAACACACAACTGCTCTTTAATATTTAAAAAAATTCTCCAGCCAAAGTTATGTCATTTTGAAAAGATAAAAAGCTTTTCTTTTAGTTTTTAAATTTGTAAATAAAATAAATGGTTCTAAAAATTAAATCATCATGAAAGTAGAAATATTAATGCACTCTCGAAGATACACATATGGTAAAAAAAGCCCATGTTCATATTTCTCATCTCACCTCAAAAAAAGATCATTTGGTCACAGCTTGGAGTCAGCCATTAGTTCACCACGGAGAGAAATGACCTATTTCACTTTGTTATTTCTCACTGCAGATTAAGATATATAAAAGTTAAAATATGGTATCTGTTTGTGTAGATTTGTACAAAGAAATCTGAATAAATATAAAGGTATATGCATACAGGTTTATATGTTAAAATTTACAAAACTATAAAATTATGATAAATGCATTTCAATTATATGCATTATACGTACATTTATATTTAAGCTCTATAAATATGACCGCTTTTGCTTTGCTATTTCCAGAAATAAAAATTTTAGAATTTATCTTAGATTTGTATTTCATTAATGTTTCACTTTGTTATTGATTTGGATTGAAAAGAAAACCCAAACTTAATTGCATTTAGCTATATTTAAAATAACTTCTCAAGTGATGAGATTTAATAATGGAAGGTCCTGACTTAATTGCAGAGTGCTGTTTCCATTTTTACTTCCTTAGCCCTGATTTCTCAGGACCCAGTTCGGGCAGCAAGATCATACAAGATGTCACCTTTTGGTCGGATGGCGGCATGAACTTCTATAGGATGAGGCCACTGCTAAGAGGAGCAGACCTAACCTTGCTGGAAATCAGCAGGCTCTGGGGGTACCTTGTACTTGCAACCACCCCGACCTGCTTGCCCTGACCCAGGAAAGACCATGATGAACACTTCAATCATGTCTGAATTTTGTAACTAGCTCTTCACTATGAGTTGTTTAGTGTTCAGAATGGTTCAGGGAAATGGAGAGACACTTCAAAAATAAAGGATAGAATCGTACTACAGACTGATACAGTCTACATACTTAAGGACCAATTTAAGTGCTAGATTAAGAAGTGGAATGTGTAAGGACCAAAGCATTTGAATGTTTCATATCTCTCTCTCTCTCTCTTTTAATTAAAAGACTTAATTTATTTATTTATCTTTAGAGGGGAAGGAAAGGAGAGAGGGAGAGAAATATCAATGTATGGTTACCTCTCATGTGTCCTCTGCTGGGAACTGGCCTGCAACCCAGGCGTATGCCCTGACTGGGAATCAAACTACGATCGTGTGGTTCTCAGGCCTGAGCTCAATCCACTGAGCTACACCAGCCAGGGCCTCTCTTTCTCTCTCTCTTTTTTTTTTGAGACTGTTTCATCTCTGATGAAATTCTGAGAGCAGCCTGAAGATTGGTAGAGGTGAGCACAGGTGGAGAGGAGGCAGTCTTAACTAGAGTGTGCACACTGGGAACTCAAAGAATATACTGTTTGATGGATAGGTAGAGCCAGGTTGGAGAGGGGTTGTCAGCCAGACCGAGGAGTCCGGGATTGATCATGTAGGAAATCGGGAAAACTCCAATGTTTCCGAGGAAAAGAAAGGCCCGATGAAAGGTCACAGGTCGGCATTCACATTAAAATCTCGATTTTCCAATGTGTAACCATTGTCATGTTTATTCATTCATATGTTACAAATAAATCGTGTAAGGAAAACTTTAGGAAGAGGAGGCAATCGACCAATGTGTTATAAACATTCTTCAGTGAGAAACTCATACTCTCCTGTTTGCATTAACAGTAAAAGTATAGACTCTTCTAAGTTTGCTTATAATCCTTCCAGTCACTCGTTGCTTCTGGGAGTGGCTAAGACAGCTCTACTGCTGTTTTATCTGTGGGCATTCAGGTAAGATTGCCATTGGTACGTATTTATTTTGGGGTTTGAAATTAGAGCCTGATTTGGGAGGCGCTCAGACACACAATGAAAAGAAATCCAAGGAGCCGACACCCTAATGCAATCCAGTAGGAAGCTCGGTCGAACATGCCATTCCCGTTAGCTGGGACGGGTGCCGGCCTCCCGGAGGGGACGCTGGGCAGAGCCCTCTGTGGAGGCTGGATGGAATTCAGGGCTGTGAAAAGCCCGGGAATGTGAGTCACCACGTTTTGGTGAGCCAGGAGCAGAAGGTATCACCGTGACATCATGAGGTCTGTCTCTATGTTCGCCGAGCGAGGACTCTGGCCAAAAATATAAAATGAGCAGTGACTCTCTGGAAATCTTGCTTTAGTGATATGACTACATTCCTCCGGGTTTCTAACATGCTTAATAACTTAAACATTATGAACTAAAACTCTTAAAAAGTTGCAGTTGAATGGCCTGTTATAAAAACATCATGCATGATACGTTTATAATTTTTACAGAGTTGTCAAAATTCTAATTTTGTAGTTTAGTTGTTTAATGTGTCTAAGATTAATATTTCTTTAAATGGGACAAACACTATCAGGCATCCTTCACTTAGAACCAAGAATGCTTTTTGTTACTCTCATGTTAGAGGGAACAACTAGAATTTATGTTCTCAAATCAAGAGAAAGATATCTTTGAGATTATTCTGTAGGTTTTCCCTTCTAGTGCTTTTGTTCAAAGGTGCTATAGTTACTCTTTAAAAATTAAAGACCACTGACATGTGGAATGATAATAAAATAGATGTTTCATTGTTAGTAGAGAAAGTTTCTATAACTGGGTTTTAATGAAGTTATTTTAAATGGAGATTTCAAACCCTGAGTGGGTGTTTTAATAACGTGCTAAAATATGCAGCTGGCAAGGTCTTTTCTCTTATTGGATTGTCAGTGAATTGAAGGCTTCGTCAGGTTTCGCCCCTGTCATTTCTTCCCCCGACAGCCTCTTTTTGTTCCCTGAACAGACATTCTGGTGTCAGCCTTGAAAACACTAATTGCCAGGAAACAAAAGCGCGGAGCCACATTACACGGCCTCACATCAAAACTTCCGCAGGACAGCTTCACATTTTATGTCCACAATACTCAGGATGCCAAGCAGCATGTACAGTTGGAAACGAAGCCCATCATGTGTCATCTGAGGTGAGGCAGGTCCAAGAGAAACTGCTCTGAACGCAGCTCCTCCTGTTGGAGACACACTTGTGGATTCACCGTGGGGATATCAGAGAAGGAGAAGGAGCTGGTGGACCCAGGCCCTCAATCATTTCATCCCATTTTTATTACTGGGTACCTAGGGGATCGTACAAACTCTCTGTGGAATCCACTCCAGATCTCTGAGGATGAGATTTAGACTCACAAAGAAAGCTTCCTGCTCACAGGTGCAAGCATGAATCTGATACTCTGGTCCTCCCCTGAGAGTGCCCACGTATCTGGTCCCCCCCTGAAGTTCTACTCTAAACTACGTCTGTGGTTCAAAACACAGGCAGGGAAGTTGTAATAGTTGCCTTTGTGATCCCTGGCAGCTGCAGCGAGCTCCCAGCCCAGATGCTCACTATAACTCCCGGCTTGTGTTTCCAGTGCGCACCCCTCAGATATGTCAGCCTTCCCCCCACTTCCCACCCTCTTTGCCTCACAACTTGCCAACTGCATTGCATTGCTTAATATGCATTCTAGCCAAGGTTGAGGCATTGCAGAGCATCCAAGGTCCCAGGACCCATCCTCGGCATCTCCACCTCTCCACTCTGTGCCACTCTTTTAAATGGGGAGGGGACTGTTTTGGGGAGCAGGGGATGAACAACGGGGGTAGGGGAAGAATGCGGACAACTGTAACTGAACAACAATATAAAAAAATTTTTGAAACACTCTGTGAGTTGAACCTATGTCAACACTGATACCTTCAGAGACCTTCAAGTACTGTGTTACAGTATAAGAGGAAAAGAAGAAGTAGCCAGGCTACTCTTCAATTCACTGGCCAAGTTTGGAAGACTCATGGTAACACTCTGGTTTCATGCCTAGATGCTACAAGAACATTATAGCAGAAATACATTAATCTGTAGAAATAAATTAGATGACTAAAACTTCAGAATAGAAGAAAAATTACATATGGTATCCTGAATTTAAGCTGTAAACTCTGCAATATCCTTATCATTTTGATAAAGCAATGCTGAATGTGACTTGGCTTGATAAAGTGATTAAGAACAGGAGACCTGGACCTGGGACACCCAGGTTCATACCCTGATTCCGCTATTTTTACTATTTGTGTGTGATGTTGGACCAGTTCCTGGACTTCTCTAAGCCTCAGGGTCCCCAACTGTGAAATGGTAATGTTGACTTTCTCCTCTGATTGTTGTGAGATTTAGCGAATTGTTTTCTGATTAGAAAAGCAATCAAGAAGCCCTACCTATTACTGTTTTGGATCAAGCAATAATGTTTGAATGAATTAGCATGAATTATTGCCAGAAGAAGATCTTTGACTCAAAGGCAAGTAAAATACATGCTTGAAGAGAAGCACATTCATTCTTTCTTCGTAACAGATAACAATCAGGCAAATAGCTTCAATGTCAAATCACAAATGGAAAACACAAAATCAATAAATTCCAACTAAATTTATTCGTTAAGTCATGTTCTACCTAGCTTCTAGTACTGAATTGCTTTAAGCATTCCTTTTTAAACTCCTTCATTGTTAGACCTCTAAAGCTTGTTTTGCCAACTTCTTTTTTGTCCTTTAGTCCCAAACTTCCCACATGTACCAAGGTTGCAATGCTTCCCAAACCTTCCTTAATTTGCCAATGCTGTCCGGCTTTCCTCCCATTTCACTCTCCTTAAAAAATGCCTACGTTACCTATATTAAAAGGACACTCACTAGGCCCCAGCATAGAACCCAAAATGAACAAAGGAATTGAAAAGTTTATTATGTAGGGAGGGCTTACAATTCAGCTGCAAGAAACCACACTTAAAAACAACCCCTACAAAATTAGACCAAGTCCTTGATATATTTAGCCAAAGATGTAACTAGATATATCTTTGTAAGATATGAAGTATCTTTGTATCCTTAAATAGTAAGAATCTGAGATGCTCCACTCTACCAAGACCAGAGCATGTCAGATTCTTACTATTTAACAGCCTTTTCATACCCATTCAGGAAAAACACCCTAAAAATGTGCACATACACAGGCAGGCACTAGTGCCTCTCTTGATTCTTGCTGGAAACCGTGGTCAACAGGCTACATCTTCATTGAGGAGAAGAATGAAGAGTGCTTACCACAGGGTCCTTTCGGTATCTCCAACTTTACATTGTCCCACGTGCTACTCGCTAACCTTACTTTATCTCTGACTCTGCCATCAGATTGGTTGTGAATTTCTTCTTATCAAAATGCCAAATTCCCACAAAACGCTATAACCACCCCAAAATATAGTAGGTGATGTCTTTATTCCCAATATAAGCATTATGTCAGGGTAATTTCATAGGAAAAATACGTAAACCTATGTTTTACATGTGTCCAATTATGATCATACGATGGTTATTTTTATTAAACTTCCAGGGCAGCTATAACAAAATACAATAGGCTGAGTGGTGGAAATGACATCATTTTGCTTCCTCATAATTCTAGAGGTTGGAGGTTCAGATCAAGGTTCTGCAGGGTCGGCTTCTGGTGAGGACGTCCTGGTTTGCCCATGGCTGCCTTTTCCTTGTGTCCTTACATGTTTTTTTCTTGGTAAGTGTGGAGAGAGAGAGAGTAGAGAAGAGACAACTTCATCTTCTTATAAGGCCCTCAATCCTCCCAGATTAGGGCTTCACCCTGATGACGTCATTTAACCTTAATTACTTCCTGAAAGCCCCATCTCCAAATACAGTCACACTGCAGTCAGGGGCTTCGACATATGAACTGGGGAGGGGGGCACAATTCAGTCCACACTATATAACAACCATGTACACCCTTTCTGTAGACACTTATTCAGGAAGTTACTATTCATTGTCAGGTCACCCTACTTGTTCTATAGCCCTTACAAGACACTCTCTTTTATTTTTAAGCCTCTCTCAGTAACAAAATAACTTTCCTTTTCACATTTTTCTCCTGGTGAGTTCAGGTAACACAGAGAGCATTATTTCAGCAGTTGGTATATGAAATCAACAGCCTCGCTTTTCCATGCCAACCAATTTCTTACCTCGCACATGCCCATCCCGCTTTTACGAGATTTAAACTGTGGCACGTTTCCTACCCAGGCTCTTCCAATAGCCTCATTTTACACAAAGATTCCTAAAGTTGTTTATCCTCCCACCCTCCTGAGATCTGGAAGCTGTACCGTCGGTGCGGGCCACCTGGCACCCATGTGTGCTTTCGCGTTTCATGTCTGCATCCCAAGTTTCACACACTGCCGAAAGCTCGCTGATTTGCCAAGGGAAAGGAGAACTTCTTTCATTTAATTATGGCCATCATATTTTACTCTCTTTCCCTGAGGTTTCTTTGCTTTCCAACCAGTATATCACTCTGATTTCCCTCTCCTCCCATTACGTTTTCTGATTACTTCTCTTCCGGTCATGCCAATGAGCACACAGGCCTCCCTCCCCACCTCTGTAGCTCCAAGCACAGAGCCACCCCCGCCTTCCTTTCCGGGCTCGATCCCTCCACTACTGCCACACAGTGACCACTTTTCAGAGGAAAGAGATCACACCTCATAGGCCCCATAGATCACCTCTGAAATATACACTCAGAAAATGTCACAGAACCGAAAGAAGCCTCCAGACCCAGGCCCGCTGTGCTAGCCTGAAATCTTAAAGGTTTTCAGGGGAAACCACTTCAAACTACCTGGACAGTTGTCCAAGACAGTCTATGACAATAAGACACTAAATTTGAGAGTTAAATTATGATGTAGATCACAGAGGCTGGTAAGTATAAATTTAGACACCATTTTAGATGGCTTTGGGTTATTTGGGGAATACTTTCAAAAACTTACATGGTTTCTCAGTCAACATTGAAGAGAGAATGAAAACCTTTTATTTATCATGGATCTTCAGGCTATCATAATTTTATTTAATTTCATTCACTTCCAGGACTTCATTTACCTGACCATTCCACAAGCTTCAACTAAAGGGACTCATGATCAATGTTTGATCTAAACTGGCCCATGAGATAAGTGCTTTATAGGAATTTAGAATTAAGACTCAGAGAGGTTAGCCACTCTCTGTGGCATGTAAGTCTGACATTTACAGACTCCTATTCCAGCATGAGAGCGAGGTGCAAGGAAAGTGATGGCAAATGATGTGGGAAGAGATGCAGAAAAAGGATACAGGCAGCCCTAGGGGGAGAGAAGATGACTGAGAGAATGAGCTTGGTTTCTAAGGGGCTTCCCAGTTGCTGTTTCCAACGACTTCTGAGATCCAGCTCATGTGAGTTCCATGAGCTTCCCCCATGTGGTGGATGGAACGTATTGCAGACTGAATGTTCCTGGTGCACCCTCTCCACACACAAATTCACGTGTTGAAAGCCTAACTACCAATGTGATGGTATTTGGAGCCCTTATGAATGAGGGTAGTGCTCTTGTAAGAAGGGACACTGGAGAGCTGGCTCCCTGCCTCTGCTCTCCGCCTTGTGAGGAGGGCACAGCAAGGAGACAGCCACTCGTAAACAGAAAACAGACCCTCACCCAATACTGGGTCTGCCGACGCTCTGAACTGAAGCCACCCACTCTGGGCTAACTTGTTTCAGCAGCTCACAGTGACTAAGATAAGTGGTATCATTCAGAGCATATGTGGCTCCAGACCCTCAGAATATGACTTCATTGAAAATAAGTGTCTTTGTGGAGGTAAAGTAATGAACTAGAGAGAATATCATCCTAAATTAGGGCGGGCCCTAAATTCAAGGACAGGTGTCCTCCAAAGACACTATAAAGGAGAAGATGGAGACAGAGAGGAGAAGACCAAAGCAGAGGTTGGAACAGGCTTAGACAAGCCAAGGAACAGCAAGTGTCGCTAGACAGCCACCGGAAGCATGATGAGAGTCAAGCAAATATCCCCCCCAGGAGTTTTCAGAGGCCATGTGGCCCCCCTGACCCTTGATTTGAACTTCCATTCTCCATTACTATAAGAGAATATTTCTATTGTTTAAGTCAGTTGGTGTGTGGTAATTTGTTACAGTAGCCCTGGGAAACTAATATGCCTTGTAATTTCTTTGTAAGTCTTATCATTTCTTTTGCTGACACTATTATGAATAATATTTAGTTTTACTAATAAGCAAATATTCACTAAAATAGAGGTTATTCTTAAATAACAGTTACTTCATAAACACAGTTCTTAAATTATTTTTACTGTAGGGCATTAAAATATTATAAAAATAATGTTTACAACATTTAATAAGCTATTGAATCATAACAAGGTCATAGTATTTATATCTAGGACAAAACCTCTGTTGTGTGACTGACATAAACTCAACATCGAATGAATATTTTTTCTAATATTCTAATATGTGAAGATTCTTGCATGAATTTACTTCTTCAGAGTTTTCCTTCCTGGTCATTAGCGGGGAAGATAGTTGCTTTTTCTTTCTATACCAATGTGCAAAACAAATCCGTAGAATGTTCAGATCTATTGAATGGGAGAAGGAAAAGAGGCATCACACTGTGAGGCTCGAGACTGGGATCACTCCCTGGAGTCTCTCCCATGAGGTTGGGAAGCCCACTAACTAGCTGATTCTTTAGCATCTGAGGCTGTCATGAGAGATTCCACCTCCCCACAGGAGCATATTCAAACAGTAAACCTAGAAAACAGACCAAAACACCAGGGCAGCAAGTAATTTAATACAACTCTCTCAGCCTACAGAGAAAAACCTAAGGCCCAGGGAGGGTGGTGCAGGTCCCCCTATATCTGCATAGCTGGTTAAGGAATCCTTCACTGCTAACAAGAGCTGGGCCAGCGAGGCAAAGGGACTGGGCTATTTGAAAATGCACACACCTGCCACGGGAAAGAAAAAAGAATTAAAATGGCAGAAAAAACAAGATACTACAGGATTTTAAAATGCTATTCTGTGGTCGCTGGAGAAAACTCTGAATTCTGCCTTCAACGCAGTCTCTCTGCCTCTGAAGTGAATAAAAAAGAGTAGAAGTTAATGTTTCTTTTGAAAGCTATGTTGTCTGTTCAATAAAGTCTGAATAGTAAGAAAATTAGGTTCTGCCCTGCTCTCGCCTGTATTTTTCAGCTGGGTATATATTCCCAAGCTGTGTCACACATCTGCAAGTAAATTAATCCAAAAGAAAAGAAAATGGTGTTTATTTAAAGTTCAAGGCATTTCTTAAACACAAGCATTTGGTCCAATGGGTCACTGATTCCATTTTCAGTGTACTGATAACGAAATCCATACATTTAAACATAAAAAAATCATAATAAGGAAAACCTTTTTACTTGTTTTTGCTTCTTCTCCATGACATTTCTTGAAGGTTTAGGCATTTGGCCCCTAATTTTCTTTTCGCTTCACTGCTCTGACAGCCGAGCTGCATACTTGGCATTAAACAGAACTCAGCCTGAGCAGTTGAAATATATTCCTTGGTTTGGGCAGAACTGCAATGTCTGGCCACTTACTTCCCAGCGCTCTTTGTTGGTTTCACTGACAGGCTGGGTCGTGAAGTTGTGTAATGAAAGATACATTGGAAAGAAAAGACGAAGCTTGTTAGTGAGCCTTGAGCCAGGCTGAGCCCAGACCAGTGCAGACGCTGCAACCCCTGAGCCCCGCCCCTCTGCTCTGCAGGAGGGCAAGACGTCAATTGGTTGATGCTTCTGATTGAGTTTTGATCACTATTTAGATAGAAAAGCAGTTTAAAAAATAAGAACAGACAGCCGCAGTGTTTTCTATCATCTTTATCATCCCCTCTCAAAGCCTGGAAATTCTGTCTTCAGGTTTACCAGCAAGATGCTCGTCCTTAGGCCTTTGCGGTGATACCCTTAGGCGTCCCCAGAATTCTACCTCGCAGGTGTTTCTTCTGGCAAATCAGTCCTCACCGGAGTGAGGATTCAGGCAGGTGTAAACAACATTCCTTTGTAAACAACATCCCTTTGTAAATAACATTCCAGTGAGATGTTTAGATCCAGGAAGCGGAAACTCTCTTGCCTCCCTTTTAAGGTGTGGCGCTTCGTTATTTCTCCCGGGATACCGCAGCCTGCATGGAAATCACTCACTTCTTGAAATAGAGCAGTGAATATTCTCAAAATCTTGAGTTCCACTGTTGGGGACAGAGGAAGGACCCTGCTGCCTGGAAAGCCGAGAGAGAAGCCATGCAGAGCCGTTTTCGGAACCAGATCTGAAAACAAAAGACCAGGCAGTGCCCAGAAGTCCACACATTTGCTGAGTTTGTAAACTGTAAATAAAGTCTGTACGTCTTGAAGTGTCGTGGAAAAGGAAAAATCTAGAATTTAAATACCTACTTCTCAAGAATACGTAAGAGAAAGGATAATCCAGATAAAATAAAAAGAATGTTGAAATAAGATTTTTTTTCTGCAAGGTTTTAATGCAGGACTGTGCCCACAGCTCTGTGGCTGTGAAATGGGAGTCGCCCCTCACAGACAGAGGACCAGAGTGGTTCTCCCTGGAGGTGCCCCACCCTTGGGGTGGAGCTTGGGGGAAATTTCCCTGTAGCCTGGGCTAATAGGAGACAGATAACCTCTCACCTTAAAATTGCTTGAATGACGATTAATGCTAAGGCTTTGCTACAACACAACCCCTGGAAGAAGCCCGGAAGCTGGGAAACACTTACCTGCCATTGAGTGGCAGGGATGGAGGCTATTAACGCACTTTTCTCCAGTCACTCAGTGTGCTCTGCTTGGAACTGGGTTTACCCGATATTTAATACCTCCTTGCCCTTTGGATGGAAGAACATATATATGTTCCCTCTCTCATTTCTCCACTTTTGTATATTCCAGCCTCTTCAGCTTACTGCTGTTATTTATGGCTACACTAAAATGTAGAGCTGGCTTCAGAAATGTCAAATGGTAAAATGGGAATGGAGAAACCAGAGACAGAAGTGGCTACAACCACTCTGGTAGCTTCTGATACATGGCAAATGTGAATTGTGTTCTTACATAAACTGCTTTTGTGACATTGTGAAAATGCCATTTCTTCAAATGCGCACACATCCATACCAACAACTTGTCTACAGAGGCAACAAGACCAATTGCTTAGATGTCAGTTTGCAGAATTAAGTCTATACTTACTGATATCTCAATTTCGTATTAAAGGGGCTTACATGCTTTTTTGCAGCAGCCAATATTTACTACAATCTTATGTAAGCTCATTTTGATGGGCTCTATTGAAATCTAAAGGGAAAAATAAATGAAAAAGAAAGAAAACAAAACTGCATTATTCAAAACGGAAACAATAAGTAATTTTTACAAAACACTGAGTACCGAAAAGTAGGGATTATAAATCAAAAAAATTGACCAAGCCTCTATTATCTCTAGAAATTAGAAACTACCCACCAGACACTGGGGAAATGAGAAGCCCTAAGTCCCCAGTTGTGAATCTTTTTCTAATTAAGCATATAACAATAGACAAATTACTCAACATTATGGTGCTTCCATTTCCTCATGGGGGAGAAAGAGAATTAGAAGAGATAATGCCTGAAGTTTTCTGAGATTCTAAATTTATTTAGTTTTAAGTCACTTAATACAAAATCTGATTGAAAAAAATCAGAAGGGAGTACAGAGAATATGATTGTGAAATTCACTGATTATTTTTAATAATGGTATCCTTCTTTTAAAAATATGATTATGATTATAAATGATAACCTACTGCCAGTTTACAAATTTATTTTCCTGTGTTTAATTTCATTTGGTACATTATCAGAAATCCAGGGTAGATGCTATCACACTGATTCTTGAATGCAGACACTGAGGCATAGAAAGGTTAAAAACTACAAAGTGTTAGGCCAAGACTCAAAACACAAGTTTTCTGAGTCCTAGTACTTTGCTTATTCTTTTAAGCCAAACCACTTCTCCAAAGGTACTAGAAACACTTATGTTTTGGGAGGGGGGAAAACATTGAATATATCCCTAAAACACTGAGATTAGTTCCAGTAAATTTGAGAGAGATAGAAAGCAGAAAAGAAAGAGCTCAGAAAAGCTGAAAAAAAATCACAGGCGTAAATCTCTCCTTTGTGCAGAAATAAGAGTAAGAACAGGTTGTTAACGATGTCTGTTGTGGACGTATACTGCCTTAGCTTGGTTCCCGGGAAACAGACTTCAACTTGGAGATTCGTGCCCCGGAGATTTACTGGGGACTGGTCTAAGGAATTACACATGTGAAGGAGTCAAAAAGGCAGGACCAAGCACAGGGATGGGCTGGCGCATCATGTTGTGGCAGCACAGAGTCAAAGGATTCTTCGGGGGGGCTCTAGGGCTGAGATCCCCTCAGAGGTGTCCCTTACTGAGGCAGGGAGGGCAGTCCTTTCAATCCCCACATTCATTCGAACTGGATGCAGACTTCCTACGGAGTGGGGACGTAACACTGAACAGAGTAATTTCCTTCTGCCAAAGGAGATTTTCATCGCTGAGGACTCAGCTAGGTGATGTCAGTACCCAATTACCCCAGCAGCTAAGATAATCACTCCTCTCCATCCTTAAAAGGGTGGCACACCCCAGCATCCACTATAATTCCAGCTCTCGGTCAGGTGGACTCCCTTTTTACCTAGATACTAGGACATCAGTTTAAAACCAAAACAAAGTAAAACAAATGGAAGGACTTGGAAAATCTGAAAGGAGGCAGGATGAGACACTTCGGGAAAGTCTAACATCTATCTATGATTGTCCACCTGCTAAACTCTCAGATAAGATTGTCTTATATCACACACACTAGGAGATGCCCCTGTTTTGAAACACCAGGGACTGACCAGGAATTCTCTGTCCATTAAAGTATTTGAGGGGAAAGAATGGAATCTTGGGGGTGACTGATGATACTACTCCCTTTCTCTGAGGGAATTACTCTGGCATAGGATGAAGGATGGGAGTTTTGGGGGCAAATTTAATCCAATCCATTAAACTTCCTTATCATGTTTATTCATCTTTCTCATCAAAAGAATTCTGTATTAATCATCCAATTAAGCAATAAATATTTATTGGTAACCTGCTATCTATAATGCTGCATTTGTCTAGGCAATGCGGGGAAGACAGAGAAACATAAAACCCAATCTTCCACTTCTCTTGTATAAAAGGACGAAACCTATCTCTGAGTAGACAACAAAAAGGGGTGATCACAATGTATGGCTTGAAATACACAGAAAATAATTTCAGATTAGAATTGCAGGAAATACATAAAGAGCCATGACTAAGTTAGGCACATTATTACAGTGATTGCATTAGGAATGGTGGGTAGTGCAGAAATAGATTTAAGGTGAGAAATAGCAAGATTGTAGAAGGGCTTGAATGCTGACCTCATTAATGAGTACTCTATTAAATAGATTTTTAAGAAAGGAATAGAAGCAAATTGGACTTCTAAGGGCATGTAGGAAGCATGCAAAATGAATTAGATTAAGGGACAACTCAAGGGTCTGAAAATAGCCTTTGGCATTCAAGGTCAAGTTGACTTTCCTGCCCATCATTTTGACAGGTGTGGCTAATCAATCAGATTATTATGGAAATGAAATTTGAGTTAAAATCACTATCATCTAAATGACTGTATACATTTTTATCTCTACACAATATTACTATTATACTACTGATAAAAATTTTTGTTACGTTTTCAAAAAAAAAAGCACTTAGCTTTTATGTTGAAGCTCCAATATTTATTAATTTTCTCAAAAGCCATTCTTGCTTTCTTTAGAGTTTTAGTGGGAACTAAAACACTTTGAATGAATGCATGTGCCTTGACTATTTGAATGTTTTTCTAATATTTTTAAAGCTGTGTTATCTTTGTTTCTCTATGTTTAATTTCTATTCTCTCTAACAATGTTACATCTAGCTGAAGTCTAAACATTTCTTTCCTCTAAAGAACTATATTAAACTGCAAAAACGCGATGTCCAGGGTTTGAACAAGACAAAACAAACCAACCCGAGATATTCATGAACTTTAAATCATTCAAAATTCTCAAATCTGTATACATTAGGCAGCAGGAATTCTAGCAATATGTGTAATGTGGCATGCTGTCTGCTTTACATCTAGACAAAATAAATAAAAATGGAAATGGTTTTGTGGACAACGTAATACACATGAACATTGTAAGATACATCAGGTAGGAAGTCTGTTATGAACATTCAAGCAACATCTCATCTATGACTTTTGCAATAAAGAACCTGACCCAAATACCTGGTGGGCACACATGATCACATTCCCTCTTTCGCAAAAGCACCTACGACTTAGACAGTTCCCTGTATGAGGGGACGACTTTGCCCTCAAGTCCCCCCTCTCCCCCCGTCCGCCACAGATGAAAGTAACACTGTCAAGACATGATCTGCTTGAGGAGGAGAGGTGGCCAATTTCTCAGAGGAAAAAGGCCAAGAGTCCCTTCCTCCAGGGGATTTTATTGGGTTGTAATATTCAGGAATACAGGGCGGCAAGGATCAAACAGTAGATAACATTTCAAAGAAATCTGAGGGCTTAGTCTGAGTCAGTGTCTGACAGGAAAGGGGGCTGCAGAAATTTTGAGAGACATACTCATTTCCTGCTCGGACCCTTAACCTATGAATGAAAGCACTCTCAGTAAAGCAGGTTTCACAGGATTTTTAGGAATTCTTTCTTATGTCAGATTTACCCCGGATACTGCTCTAGCAAGGCAAGGAGCTGTACCCGCTCCCCATCACAGGTTTTCAGGTTTAAGTGCATTACAGCCAGGAAGCACTTCTCCCAGAGGACATGGGGACTCGGGCTATGTCAGAATAGCCAGGGGGCAAGGGTCGATTGCTCCCCCTTTGTCGCAGCCCCCCCGAGTCCTTCCATGATAGCCTCCAAGTGATCGTGTCTGGCTTAGGTCACCGGTCTCTGTGAGGGGTCTTAACCATCATGGACATCGACCATGCTTTGGGGGCAGGGGAGTAAACTGAGGCAGCGTTTGCTACCAGAGACAAGCTTTTGTCTCCCTGTGGCTTGCATTCCAGAGGCTGCTCACTCATCCTTAGTCATGGGGGTACTTACAATTCCTGAAACCAGGCAGAGTGGTTCCCAACACTTGTAGAGAGAAAATTTGATTGATTTTAATGAAATATGTTTTCAGTCACTGCCATTTGGATAGGCTCTGCATCAGCCTCTTCCTCTACTTGCCTTTTAACTATTGAAGTTTTTTACAATTAGGTTTTAAGTACTCTCTTCATAGGCACTCTTCCCAGTTGCTCTCAACCATTTCCACGGCTGTAGATGCCATCTATAATCGGATAAATGCTAATGATATCTCCAACACGAACTTTCTTCACAGATCTGGGCTGATATCTGTCTGTCCTTTGCAAACTACACCGAATGCCTCTTAGGCATTAAAATAGCTTGCCTGCCCCAGGCATGCTGTCTGACCTGCCCATTCATGTTCCTGACATAGTCACCCACATTTCAGTAAATGGTGCTATCACTCACTCTGTCACCAGCCAGGAACTGAATGTGCACATTTGACCCAACCTTGCTTCATGCCTCATATCCAGCCTTCAGCTCCTGTTGGTGCTTTCATACATTAATAGATCCTCACTTAACTTTCATCCACTTTTGCTCTCGCTACACTGATTCAAGCTACAGTTCTGTCTTATCTGGATTATTTGTTAACAGCTATCCCAACTTCCATATTTATTTTTTCAAACTGCTCTCCCATGAAGTCACAAAAAATAATGTTTTAAAAATGTAAATCATAACATAGGAGCAAGACACTTGCACTGATATAACACCCCTGGTGTCCCTTGAGTGGGCCCTGTGTGGCCTGGCCTCATTCACTTTGCAGCCCCTGTCCTCCCCCACCACCATACTTCCCCAGACACTGAATCCTATCCCAGTTGTACCCCAAGCTCTTTCCTATCTCATGGCCTTCAAATTGTCTCTTTTTCTGTCTTTTATCTGGTTGGGTCTTCCTCATCTGTTGACTCTGTTTATACTTCTCTTCAATTAAGTGTTCTGCTCCCCAAGTTACCTAAGAGGTTCTCTAGAGTTTCTCTGTTTTAAAGGCCCAGTTATTACATGAAGACCCAGACACCCCATTTGTGATCTTTGCAACACTTTTCACAGCCTGGGTTTTATATCTATCTGAGCACTTCGTCTCCCTCATGAGAATGTGAGTCAAGAGTCAGGATCCATTTGAGTAAGATTCTCACTGTTAAACACAGTGCCTATCACCTTAGAAGGTAAGCCAAACTACTCTGCAGTGGATGAGTAAGTGCATGAATGAATGAAATTTGGATTTGAATAAAAAATGTCAACAGTATTAAAACTGCAAATAGCCCTCTAGACGTCTTCTGAGAGCTTAGTAGTTTGACCAGTAAAGTGGTCAAACGGCTACCATCTTGGAACAAATTCCTCCTCAAAGTCCTGGTATGGAAAAATATAAGGAGTAAAATATTCCTGTGGGGAAAAAATTAAACCGTGTGTAATAAACTTGTCACAAATTTCTGGCTCTTTCAGAAGGAAATGGCAGTCTTCCTGTTGAACCCAAGCCAAGGACAGTAATAGGGTGTGGTAATAGGTCTCAGAAATCAAGATCATTGGCAAAGTTGGAAGAAGACAATTTTCAACAGTTTCTTCTACTATATTTGGGCATGAGATAGTATCATTAATCTTTTTCTTCATTTCAAGAATGATTCAGTTTTCAACTTTAAGAAAACTAGTTCCTTATTGCGAAAAATGAACTCTGATTTCATAATCTTCACATTTTGTAAGGTGTGAATTAATAATAATACCTAAAAATGATGTCATGATCTAGAAATCTGTGAAAAACTTCAGTTTTATTTCAATTTGTAACAACAAAATCACTATTATAGTTAAAACACTCATACTTAGCTTGCCCTGGCATTGTGAAAAAGGACAAACTAGTAAGACATTTCTAATGCTTAAGTAAAATAATAATCTTTGGTAGCTCATTTTATAATTTTGGAGCCAAGACTAAATCTCTTCTTGAAGGAAGGATTTTTCTTCTGACCTCTAACATAGTTCTTAATCTCTGGGGTTTCAACTTCACTGCCAAACTCTAGTCCCCACTTGTGATTTGGGCAATAATGTATTTTGCTTGCTGGGGCAGAGACAAAATTATATGTTCACCAAATCTTCTTTTATTTGTTTCCTGGGCACACAGTGAGACTGTTTTTCTCACTTGCTTACAGTTAAGTTGCAGCCACATTGCTAAACGCTAGTCAGTCTAGCACATGTGGAAGTGATTTGTGTTACTTCCAGGTTTGACGTGTGAAACATCTTATGACATCTTCTTGTGATTCCTCTTTCCTTTTCTGGGTAAAGATGGAGTCAGCCAGTGGAGGAATCCAAAGATTACAGCTCACAATAGGGATGGAACTTAGGTCCATGAGAAACTTCATAGAAGTACCCTTCACCTTGACTCTGCTGACCACCATCGGACTACAATGGGTATAAGAATTAAACTTTTATTTTGTTAAATAACTGATATTTTTGGATTATTTTTATAGCAATTAGCCTTTTCTGACTGGTACGTATGTAAAGCCCAGCTTTTCTAACTATTCAATTAAAAGTTGTGACTGCTTTTTGTTTTAATTATATGAATATGTTAGGTACTAAACTGAGCACTTCATGAGAAGTACCTTATTTAAGTAGATGAGAATAATTATTTAAGTATCTTTCTCCTTTGTCAGTTTTTAAAATCATCTTATTGTTAACTGCTTTACTTGGAAGAACACAGTTTTGAAGATAGGCCAACACGTTTAAACTCTTGTTCAATTACTACTTCTGGTTTGTGGAGACACAGGTAATTTGAAATGCCTTCTTTATCAGAAAAAGAACCTATTAATTTCTAATATACTTGGTTCTTCTATGCAAAACATTAAATATGGGACCTGATATATTATAGGAGCTGAATAAGGTGTGATTTAGAAATCTGTGATAGCATGTATATGCTAACATAATGCTTTTTACTTCTTGGAATAGTTATCAATCATAATGAGAAAAATATGAATAAGGAACAAAATATGCCATATGACTTTTTTAAAGACAATTTTATTCAGTTTATCAGTATAAAAACAGAATCTACTGATTGACAGCTTGCCATATTAATTAATATAGGAAATCTGATATGTAAACAAGCATTATGATGTTTACATCCTTCTATAGCCTATAGTTGTGTAATAAATATATAAGAAGCAACAGCAGACAAATAGAAATATTCTAGAGGGCTCTTTTTTTTAGGGAGAATTTCCTGTTGATGATCATTATTTGACTTACACAAGGATCCTAATAATGAATGATAAATTTGGAGAAAACAAACAGGAAGATTACCAGTCAATTTAAAAGAATGAAATCAAGTTAAATATCAATGCACTGTAGTAAAAAAAATTTCTGCTATTATTTAGGAATCACAGATATAATTATTGTTTCACTGATTTTCTAATAATTGAAGTGATTAGACTCTATATAACAAAATCTTATAAACATTTCTAAAAGCATAAAACATTGCTTTAATTTATAAAGTCATAAAAGTCAAATATTCTTCCAATGTGAAGAGATTATTCACCCTGTAGATGCATGAAAAGCATACTGAATATTTGCTTTTAAGTACCAGAATACCTTTTAGAACTCGAGAAGTGTGCTGTTGCATATTTTTTATTTTACCCATTTAATTCAAAGCATTCATCTTATACAAGGGAGGAGCAAAAATAACCCCAAAGTATCTTCTTCAGGGCAGGCCCCTTGTAATACTGTCTTGCCCACTAGGCGAGTGTTCTGGGGACCCATCTGGATCGGTGTACCAGTTGGCATTGTGGTTTGAAGCTGTGTTCAGCTTCAGTTAATTGGTCTGGAAGACCCTTTCAGTATGTTTGCCCATTTTGTGATGGGTGATTTACAAGCACACCAGCCCCACGCTGAGCTGAGTGTTCAGCAGTTTTTGACCAAAAACGACATGACCTCCATGGCCCACCCTCCACATTCACCCAATCTTGCCCTGAGCAACTTTTTTGTTTGTTTGTTTTCCCAGATGAAAAAAGTCTTCGAAGAGAAATTTGTGGCCCATATGTAAGAGGTGAAACACTAAAAAGGCATCAAAATCAACAAGTTCAGAAACTGTTCTGAGCAGTGGAAAAAACTCTCAATAGGTATGTTGTGTCAAATGGAAAGTACCTTGAAGGCGACTGAAATTTAAATATGTCAAAGTAAATACAAAATTTTTTATAAATAAATTCTAGGTTTTTGAGGTCCCCCCTCAAATATTTTCATTGATTTCTTCTTAGAAAAACTTATCTGATGGTCACTGAAGTTTCCTTTCATCATATAAAAAAGTACATGTAGAATTTAAAATTAAATTTTAAGTATTATCATTAGTTCCATAAGAATCAGGGACCAAAATTAACCTCACATCAGGGACCAAAAGTAACATCCTATCTCTTCTCTCCTGTCTTCTCTTGATACAATGAAGACCATCTTGAGAGTATTCTATTAGACACTCTCCTACAGATGTAGCCTATTAGCTATTATTCCATTAGAAACTCTCATGATGATGAATTCTACCTATAATAAAGAATAATTCTGTTTTTCAGTAGGTCCTCACTGAGTACTCCTGAATCCAACAGAGTAGTCATCCCTATTGTTATCTGCAGTTGGGAACTGGATCTAAAATGTCCATTTTATCAGAGTGGAAGGTGGTAAAAATGGGGGGACATAGAGGGGCTGCTACAAGCCTTTCCACAGCGGCATGAACCAAAGCAGCCGATGCGTAAAGTCAGCCTTCGTTCCTCCCTGTGAAGCAGGGCCGCCTCCCCCTGCCCTGAGTACTGTGAACAGCTCCTCTTGACGCCAGGGAAGCAATCTCAGGTGGGGATGAGGAATTATGTTAGGAATAGTACA
This sequence comes from Artibeus jamaicensis, assembly GCF_021234435.1. NCBI lineage: Eukaryota > Metazoa > Chordata > Mammalia > Chiroptera > Phyllostomidae > Artibeus > Artibeus jamaicensis. The sequence goes on from NW_026522056.1 coordinate 20,637,864, forward strand.
AGTTCTTCTATCTTATGATAGAGTCTTAAAGAAGCTTTTATCAACTCCTGTCTCTGCAGGGCCTTATGAAATATCCTTTCTACTGCCTGAAATTTTTCCCCAAAATAGAACTGTGCCTTTAAATAGCAGACACCTTAGGCAGCCACCTTATGCCCCATATCTCCCACGGGATGAGAGTTCCACTGAAAACTCTCCCAAGTAGCATTGCTGATTCCTGGGTATCAGAACCCCTCAGATTGTCTTTCATTTGCATCAGTGATGCGCCTAGAACAAAGTTAGCAACCACACAGGGGAGAAAGATAACTCAGCAGACAGCTAAGGAATGAGCAGGGGCTAACTAGATGAGAAGAAAAGCAATGCTTTCCAAGTAGATAAAACATTACGTGCAGAGGACCCTTGGAAGTCTTTGCCATGGAGACTCTCAGAAACTGGAGTGAAGAGCGGGAGCCAGTGCAGCGAGATGCGGCTGGCTTGGCAAACCCATGGACACGGTGAAGACGTGTGCTCGTACCGCACTCACAGCGCGACTCTACAAAACCATTTTTAACGGGAGCGGCACAATCAAACGTGTGTATTTGGAAATTCTTTACACTGGATACTGAATAGAGATGGCTTAGAAGTTTCAATAAATATGACCTAGAAAATGTGGACAGCTGTCTAATTTGAAAGCTGACATGTGATGGCTAGACGATCCGTAATCTGAAACGGCAACTTGAACTCACCGGCTCTGGCCTAGAAGGGTCAGATTTTACTCATTAATGCATCCACATGCCAGAAACTGAGGGTTCATTCATAATTCTTTTCCTGAATATATACAACACTTGGTAAGACTTCATTCACAGCATTTAAAAATAGAAGATACCAACTATCCTTAAATAAAAATAAATTTAAAAAAAATAAATAACAGTAAATGATTCCAGAAAGTATACACACACCAGTATCAGAACTGACATTCAGTGCTTTATTTAACTTTCAGAGTTTAGGTTTTGAAGAAACCAAGCAGAAAATCTGTGTGAGTGAAATTAATATTTTATGGCTAAATTCAAGAAAAACCTATCGGGTTGATTATCTTCTCTCTTATAAATATCTGGAACTCCCTAAGGACATAGAATTAGGCTAATATTGACAATTTCCTTAAGTGACCAAAGCTGCACTTTCCAGGCGGTAAGATCTCAGTGAATACTTTCTGACTTAATGAGTTTTCACTTAATGAGTTTTCTAAGTACTAACACATTCTACCTTAAAAGACCATTTTGATTGAGTAGTTAGGGTAATGACTATGCACGAGATGTTTTATGTTTTAGAGAATGAAAATGTCTGAACTATTATGGTCCATCTTTAGTAAGATGAAAAACAATTCCTGCCTAGTGAGAAACATTTTCCCTATAAAATAATTGACTCTCACTGAAATTCATATTGAAGAACTAGGAAGCAGAGAATCAGTCATAAGACAGAAATGGTTTAAAAAAAAGGATGTTGAAAGCACAATTGATGTCTAGTGCTTGGACTTGAGGTGGAAGTGTGTGAGCCAGACATTTTTGTCATGTATTTTTCCCAGTGACAAGGCATTCACAGATAAGCCAAGTGTTTTTGAGCTGGTGAATTTATTAGGCTGACCTGACATCCCAGGGGCTTTTGATGGGGTAACAACCAATGGCCTGGGAATGAGACCTTTAGGTTCTCTTCCCTGCTCTCCTGGAAGCAAAAGCAAAGTCCAAGGGAGCTGGTGCTCTGACTTTGGTTTTAACATATCTGGGTAGGCAGGTCGGATCCCAAACCTGCACTGGGCTGGTGGACCTCCTCAGGACAGCCCAGCTCTGGGCGGGCTCGTGCAGAGGGTCACAGATTCATCTGGGGTCATCTCAGTTTTCAACTACACTCAGAGAATTTTCAGAGTCAAGAATCCTCCAGGACACTTTGAACTCCTAAAAATACATGTTGAAGCAATGACATACTATCCATTTTACAAGTATCCATTCCAGCATTTGCAATAATGGAGTTACTTTTAGAACTACTGGTTTGACCAAGCTAAATCTTTAGCTCTTTGAACTTCCATCATGAAAGCTGGCTAACTGAATCTCTAATGAGGGAATAGAGTGAGTGCATCTCTTATTATAATTTCTGGGCCTTTATGACTATATGCATTCTCGAAAAAAAAAACCCAAAAACTACTGTATTCTAACAATTTTAAAACATACAGAAAAATAGAAAGCATGCTGAAAAATATTTATGTACTCACCATCTGCATTCAACAGTTTTTCTCTTATGTTAATCCAGACCTGTACTCTATGTGTAAATATATACTAATGTTATTGTAGGTAGTTAACTAGTTAATAAAAAAGGGAAGCAAAGGGAATTACATTGAGCTTAATAAACTGGGGAGCATGAGCCTGTTTGCTCCACCAGGAAGCTGCGGCTTCACATCCCAGGGGATCATAGCGTGGCTCGGCCAGGGGAATTAACAGGCCTCCCTTCCATACTCTGGGACCAGACTGATAGAGGGCATAGGGGGAGGTGCTAGGCCACGGCCACCTGTCAGTCTAACAGGTGGACCTCTCAAAAGCCCAGGAAAGCTTGGAAAGTTGATTGGCTATTTTGAAAAAGCTCCTTGTTAAAACCCAGGGGAAACACAGAGCTCTCTCTTTCTTGCTTGTGACCTGTGCTCACACCATGCACTTGCACCATGCATTCACACGCCCTCTTCCCAGAGCCACGTGGCCTTCAGCCACCTAGTAGCCACGCAGACTCCACATGCAGGATCCAGGCAGGAGCTGAGAGCCCTGCAACAGGCTGCAGCGGGGAACACACGCCAAACTAACTGGATGCTGGACTGGCCCGAGCTTTACTATGGCCCAGGATTAGGACACTGGCGCTATTTCCGGCCCTGACTTTCCATGGTGGGATGGACAGAGAAGGGACAACAGAGGGACATCCTCATGGTTTTGCTTCCTGAATGAATCTCAGAGCAGGACTTCATCCTCTTTCGTGGGTCCCTGAATATGCTTTTTTTTGTGACACCACAAGAACCCCACTTCCACCGGCAGTGCTTATAACATTATTTATGCCGATTTTTGGCTGTATTACTTAAGATCGTGTATAAATATCATGACACTTTTCTTCAATTCTTCAGTATGAAAAGAAATACACTCCTGTACAATCACAGCAGCATTATCTCATCTAAAAACCACCAATAATTCCCTAATAGCATCAGAAACCAATTCATATTAAAATTCTTCATATTTTCTAAATCAGGATACAGTCAAATTGCCCTCAATACATTTGTTTACCATCTCTTAAGTTTATCAAAATGAGGTGCATTTGCCTGTTTTTTTCTCCCCTAGCTACTAATCTTTTTATATTGTATTTTTCCATTATCATTTAATCCCCTTATAGCTCTGTCTTCCCAGTAGTCACCACCCTGTGGTCCATGAGCCCTTTTTCCATTTTGCTCAATCCCTCTACCCGCTAGCCACCTCCTCTTAAGCTGTCATCCTGCTCTCTATCTATGAGTCTCTCCCTACGTTCCTTGTTAGTTCAGTTTATTCATTAGATTCCACATGTGAGTGAAATCATATGGTACTTGTCTATCTCTGACTGGCTTATGTCACTTAGTATAATGTTCTCCAGGTCTATCCATACTGTTGCAAAGGGTAAAATTTTCTTCTTTTTTATGGCCAATCAGTATTCCATTGTGTAAATGTCCCATAGTCGTTTTACCCACTCATCTACTGATGGACACTTGGGGTGCTAACAAGAGCTGGTGAGGCTGCGGAGAAGGAAGAGCTCATTCACACTGTTGGTGGGAATGCAGGCTGGTGCAGCCACTGTGGAGAGCAGTATGGGGATACCCCCCAAAATTAAAAAAGGATCTGCCTTTTGACCCAGCAATCCCACTTCTGAGAATATATACAAAGGAACCCAAAGCACTAATTTGAACTAACATAAGCATCCCTATGTTCATTAACATTATTTACAATTGCCAAGATATGGAACCAAGCTACTAACTTTTTAAAGGGATCAGACCAGATGTGGTTTAGAAGGTCTTACATTCTGCATTTGTCTGGTTGTGTTTTCATGATGCACTTTACTTGTTTCCCTATCCTTTGTATTTTCAATAAACTAAAAGTTAAAGCTCACATCACAATTAGGTACAAGTTAAACACTTTTGGCAAAAACCAGTCCTTAGAGAAAATCGGTATTTCTTGTTGCATGTCATGTGCAGAATGTGTGGGTTGTTCACAATTAAATGGTGCTACTGGATTAATTCTTCACAATCACACCTGTCCGCCATAAATGTACGATTCCTCTTTTGCAATTTACAAGTGATCCGTGGTGAGATACTCAGCATTATGTGAATATTCTGTTTCCCAACATTTCACCAGAAAGTGTTAGCATTCACGGAAGTTTCTTCCCTCAGGTGTTTCAGTAAAGATTAACAAAATGGTGACTTTCTAATTCTACTTTGCTTTAACATTTATTATGCTTCTGTAAATAAATAAAAGCCTTTTCTCTTATCCCTAGGCTCACTTTTTAAAAACTTGAATCTACAGTTCTTATTGGAAAAACAGCATATTTTGCACTTATCTTTTAATTACCAATTTTCAAAGTCAGGAATTGGTATATTATTCATCTCAAGTGGTGACAAATGAGTTTGTTTGATTTATATTCTCTTCTCAGTGTTCCTACTTACCCAGTGACATGTGCTTATGTAGTGAATTTCAGTGAGTTACAATTGTTGTGGTGCTGTTGTTACTGATGCTTGACTATCCCGATTTGGACTAGGGGGAGGCACTTCAGGCTGGCTGTGTGTCCTGTTGACATGATCCCATTAGAGCCTGAATACCCTCTTTCTCAGAATATATAAGGCAGCCAGGATGTAGAGGCTCCCCTGACACCCCCCAAGTCCCATCCTCCTTGCCCACCTGCCCCATAATGAGCCATTTTCTAAGGGTCCTGATTCCCTCAGCATGAATAATAATTAGAAAATAAAATCTGAGTGTGATTTCTACAAGGAGCATGAGTACTTCCTGACTTTTTCAGTGAGGAGAACTAGGAATTGATCTTAAAATTAGAACTTCATTTGTTACTTTCAACTTAATTTAACATTACATGGTTTTGTTCAACTTTTTAAGTTTTTTTTATAATTATAGGTCTTCTATTTCATTGCAACTCCTGGTTCTTAAAACAATCAATACTATTAAAACAAAACAAGTGAGAAAATTTTAGGATTCCACAGATTTTTAAAACTTAGAATAGATCTCTAAGAATAAACTGAGTACTCCAATGTAAATATTTACATATCAATAAACTTGAAAGTGCTACACGTTTGATGTCTTATAAAAACCATCTGCTTACATTGCCTTTTTATTGTTTTAGTGTAGACTTTCTAGTAGCTCCCAGTTACCTTTAGTATGAAACCTACTTGAAGTTGATTCACCCAACCTTTTATATTATGTTTCTACAATCTCTCTCATCACTTTGAACCCAAGGCTCCTTCCTCCAATAAACAAACACTCCATTTTCTGACACTCCAACCCCATTGTCAATGCCCTTGATTTCTTCCTCACCATCAGAACTAACCCAATCTCTCCCTCCTGTGCTAACAGCACCATCTCCAGTAAACCAGCAATTAGAATATTTTGAAAGACACTTAATTGTATATTTACGTCATTTGATGTAGTTGGTGTGAAAAAATAAGAAGAAGTCATTTTACATTTATCACGAAATGACACTATGATACTCAAGAACTTAGAGATAGGTGTTGGAAATAGTTCAGAGTTGAGCAGGAGAAGGTAAAGCCTTGAGTTGAAATGATCATTCCAACAGCTCAGAGGGAAAACAAAACTCAACTGAACAACAGTACTGCTGTTAAAGTGAGAAACTTTGCTCAAATCAGCCCAATTGAATGTCTAGTTTGATCAAACACTCAAAGTTATTCACACTGTAAATGCATAAAGAGCATGCTGAATATTTGCTTTTAAGTATCAGGATACCTTTTAGGACTCTTGAAAAGTGTGCTGCTGCATATATTTTATTTTACCCAATTAGTCCAAACCATTCATCTTCTATATTTTCATTGAATTCTTTTTTTTTGAAAAACTTCTCTGATGGCCACTGAAGTTTCCCTTTCATCTTATAAAAAAGCACATGTAGATTTTAAAATTAAGTTTTAATAGTATCATTAATTCCATAAAATCAGGGACCAAAATAACCTCACATTCCCTCTCTTTTCCTCTCCCCCTTCTCTCCTCTCCTTCTTCTTTTGACATAATTAAGATCATCTTGAGAGTATCCTATTAGACACTCTCCTGTGGACGTATAGACATTAGGCCATTAGATATTCTCAAGATGATTAATTCTATCTACAATAAAGAATAATTCTATTTTTCATCAGGTCCTTACTGGGTACTTTAAGAATTCTGAATCCAACAGAGTAGCCATCCCAATCATTAACTGCAGTCATGAAGTGGACCTAAAATTTCCCACTTTATCGGAAGGGAGGGTGGTAAGAAAAGGGGGAGGGGCATAGATGGGTGGCAACAAGCCTTTCCACAGACTCATGAACCAGGGCAGCCGTTACCATTAGAACTTCACTTGGTAATGTTACTTGATTTGACATTACATGGTTTTATTTACATTTTAAAGTTTTTATACCTCTCTCTGACATCATGGGTTTTTTCCAGTCTCTGGAGAAGTATGGAAAATAACTACCCAATAGCTTCTTGCTCATTCTCAGAGTTGTAGCGTGCTTCACACTATTGTTCAATGTGTTCTTTTTTTGTTTCGATGTGTATAATGATTTTGACCCTCTCCCTAAAATTCAGCATTTACTTCACAGATACTATATTTCTCAGACAAAAAATGGGAGGAAATTTTATGAAGATGAAACTTTGTGGTACTTCATATGAAATTCTGCCATTACCATAAGCTTCACTAATCATCTGCCCTAAATCTTGGGACAAATCTGAATATCTTTTTTCCCCTCTTTCTAAGTCTCGATGACAAAATAAAATGTTAAAAAATGATTTTAATTTACTTGAAGATGTCATCAAAGTAAGCTAGATATCCAAGAGTCCCCTTCTTTAAAAAATTATTATAACAAGGACTCTCAGACAAAATAAATAGTATTAACTAAGGGGGTAAATGAGTTACCATAATTTTTAAAGGAAATATAGGCAAATGGAATTTAACTGCATATGAAGTCTTTAATCCTATAAGCTTCCAAGTAGATATCATTATCTTTTTTCTATGCAATAGTTTACTTTCTACAAGCCTTTTGAGGATACCTAATTATGAAGAAAGCAAACAGAACAACATAGAGAAAAATTTGTAGAAATGTTTACTGCTTAATATTTTGGGAACCCAAACAATAACCTTGAAGACTTATAACTAATATTGAGAAGGATCAACATTTTTTGTGTGTTAACATGAGGAATGCTGAAACCTAATGAGCACATTGTGAAGGTCAAATTCATCCCTCAAAAATTTAAATTTAATTTTTCTCTTGGATTGATATTAACAGTAGACCAAGGGACAATATGGAAGACACCAGAGATCTATTTGGTTTGTTTGAGAGATAACCAGACATTAAAAAGATACTGAAGCAAAAGAGAAGAAATGAATTAACTCCACGACATAACATGATAATGCTCTTTAGTGACTGAAGAACATAAGCAATCGTATTTCCAGCCACAGACATCTTAAATAAGAGCATTTGGCTTGCGACAGCTGTGGCAGGCAGATAAGAAAAGCATTGTGAAATAGTAGAGAAGTAATTTTCCTGCAACTTATTTATAGTCACCAGGGCTACAAAGGTAGTGAGGGAGGGGTGTGGGGGTATAAAAAAAAGACCCCAGAATTTGAGCAAAAAAAACTGAATATTTATTTTGTAAACTTCATACATAGAAATAGTGATACTGTTCTTTCACTTATTTCTCACCCTTTTTACACATAAATTGGCACAGTGAAGAATTCTCATTGGTGCCAAGATGCGTTTCTAGGCCGTTGTCAAATGTTGGGAGACAGCTGTAAAGCTGCTGAGAGTAATTCAATTTGGGCAGATTCAGATGACGTCGGCGCTGACAGACGATATTCACGGCATGTCGCCGGAAGGGGCCTCCTGGAGATCCAATAACCTCTGGCCTAATGCGAATGCCTGCTCTACCTCCCTAAAGAGGCCAGGACAGTCATGTGAAACATCGTTCTGAGTGAGACGCACTGTCCTCTGGTCCTGAAATTTCCGCTGGGCGTTGTGCCAAGACAACGCCCAGCGGAATGTTCAGTTACAAATATACTACACACTTGAAATGGGGGGAAATTGTTGGAGCATCTTCTCAACTTTTTTCTCTCCCCAAGACTTCCAAATACAATGATAAGAGCAAGAAGAAGGGGAGACAGAGAGAAACATTTTTCCTTCCCTTCTAGGAGGAAAAGGCTGTGAAATCATAGGGAAAATACGTTCTGACAAAATACATTGTCTAATCTCTTAAAAATGCCCTGTGATGCCCCTTTACCCACAGTGAGGCAACTGTGAAAATTATATTCTTTAACAACTGTAAAATGCATCTTTTAAGAAGCAGACTTTTAAAGTAGATTAGTTGTAACACCGAGGCTATTTTATTATTCCCACAGCAACCCCAAGAGAATTAGCTTACTTTCCCACAGAAAAAGCAATGCGGTGTGTCTCAACTCCTAGAAAGAACTGAACCTGCTTTTGAAATAGCCATGGAGTGTCCCCAAAAGAAAAATGTATGACAATGGGAATCCTGGGGTTAAAAACATCCAGCCACCAAAGCTTGTGGTCCCACGCCAGCCTGCACCCTCTCCTTTGAAAGAAGCCAATGGCTTTGACGCTGGCCTCTAAATGCCAATCTTCTTGAGAAGTAACCCACAGTCCTTGTGGGTCAGATATAACTTAGTGGTTGTCTGCATAGGTCAACAGGAAGAGAAAGAATAGACAATAAAATCAAAGTCAAAGTCAAAAGAAAACCCATCAATTCTGGAACATGTAGAATCAAATATAAGAAAACCTAGTTGCTCTATATAGCTATTGCTGTGAAAACAAAACAACTTTTTTACTAATTCTTTTAAAAGGTTCATTAAATTATCTGGCCTTAGAAATCTTTGATTGTTTCCCCCTCGGACACAGGCATAGTGCTTGGGATGTAACTTAAATGGAAATACATTCACTAAGACCTGGTCTCCTTTGCCTGAGATATCTGCTTCTTTTTTTTAAAGACTTTATTTATTTATTTTTAGAGAGAGGGGAAGGGACGGGGAGGGAAATATCAGTGTGTAGTTGCCTCTCGCATGGCCCTCACTGGGGACCTGGCCCATTGGGCATGTGCCCTGACTGGGAATCAAACTGGTGGCCCTTTGGTTCACCAGTCAGCACTCAATCCACTGAGCCTCACCAGCCAGGGTGACTTACTTTGCTCCACTCACTGGCAGCTGTCACACACTGCCTCAATTAATGACTTTATAGATGTATCCATGTCTGTCTAATTCCCCCTAATAAGGCACAAAATTCTTGAATAAAAGGACCTTGTCTTATTTAAAGTGTTGTAAGCCCTTGAGGAGGACCAGAGCTGGTGAGGTAGTCCGGATCCACAACAGCACAGGCGGGCTCACAGGACTCCCCTCCTGAGAAGCGCCTTCCTCTCCCTCCCAGACGCTAAGGACAATTTCCGTAGAGGGAATATCAACCCCATGACAGAAAACGGAATGGGAGTGGCAATCCCACTGGATTTCGTTTTTATAAAAAGACACGTCAAAATTTTTAACATCATTTTGCTCCTCTTTCCTAAAATAGATTGTGTCTTTAACCTCAGGGTAGTGGACTGTCAACCACAGAGTCTTCATATGTGGAAGGAAAATGCTGGTTTTCTATTTTCTATAATCGGCCTGATCTTTCTTCATGCCACCCAGCTGGGACGTAGAAGAAAGAACACTTTCACTTGCCCATTGACACCATCTGTCATTCTTCTGGTATTTAAACAGCATTTTTTTATCTTGACCTTGCCTATGGTTTGCATTGCAGCTCAGCATTTTTTTATCTTGACCTTGCCTATCGTTTGCATTGCAGCTCATGCCATCCTCCTGCCTGCATACAATTCATCGCAGACTTAAGTGCACTCACATATGAGCTATAAATGCACACAGACACAACCACACAACACCTGCACAAAGGTGGTATCCAGGTTAATGAAGAGGAGATCACATGGTCTATTAGCAAAAGGGAACAAGGTCTTAAGTGAATGAGCTTTCATATGCACCTTCATTTGTCTTTGCTCCAAACTACCAGGTGAAGCTGTCCCTTGTTCTAATACTCTGTTAAGATCTGTGTCCCTTCCTTGGTGACTGCTACTTCTGATGCCGCTAGTCTAAGTTTTAGCCTAGTGTGGCACCTCACAGGGCCCCCCAGCCAGCACTGGGTATCCAGTTCTGGTGTTTCTGTGGCAGACTTGCTGGCCCTTAACTCAGGGACCTTCTGCTTCTGCATCCTCTCCATGATCCACAGAAGCCTGAAAATTATACGTCAGGCCCACTTTCTGCCTCATTGCACAATGGCACTTCCGACAGGGCCCAGCACCCTGTTCTGGCTGTGCCACGGCTGGGAGGCCTGGGACTCCCTGCTCCTTGTCACGGCGGCGGCTACTCCCCCTTGTTAATGTGGACCCCGCTCTGAGCCACCTTCTCCCACAGTTCCTGCTGGAAAAAGGAGCATAAACCTCCTTATGTCAGTTTTTCCCTCAAATCATCTATTATCTCCCCACCCTCCCTTGATTTTCATCCCAGAAGAGTAAACTAAAAAACAAACATGTGTCTGCCTTTCTTTTATTATTCTTTCTCTTTTCTCTTCGTCATTGCACCATCATGTAAGGGGAAGGTGCCCCCTGTTTTCCTTCTGGCGTGGAAGGAACTTACACTATTTGACATCCTCTTCTTTCTCAAGATCCATGTACGGCCAGAGGTCCTGAGCATGAATGTAGTGCAGAGAGAGAGAGGCAGCATAATTAATAAAAAGGCTTTGAAAACAATGATTTTCTATAAGATAGCAAAATGAGGGGCTTTGTAATAGAGTCCAAAACAGAAAAACACTTAGTAAAACTGAATTTTCTTTTCAACCACCAGGGACATCAGAAATGAGAGCAAAAGCGAAAGCAGCCAATCCCAGTCAGCCCTTCCCAACAGGTTTGCAATGGGACTCTCATCACTGTGAAACACTCTTCCCAGTAAGCTGGTTGAAAAGAGTTGTGATGTCTGTTCTTAGAAATGCAATGTATTCAACCTCAAACATTCCTTCTTCAAACTATCGTGGTGGTTATATCATGAAAAATCATTCAACACTACCTTAAAAGCTCAAGAATAACACTGAAACCAACACTGCAGTATTAATGAAATGACAACAAACTAATTTCATATACACCAAAGAATTTAGTGGGGTCATGTCCAATTACATTATCAACTGAAAAATATTTTTGTACAAGAATAATATGAAAAACATGGTTCTGATCCAGACGGTCTTCTACCTAAAGAACTTAAGTAATGCCTTTTAAACAATTTCAAAATAGCCTTGGTTGAAGATTTAGCTCCAGGACAGAGTCAGAGGACGTGACTGTAATTCTAAGTCAGGACTACAGTTTGGTTTCAATGAGCCAAGGTGTTCCGCATGAGCTTAGCACTTTCTCCCCGGTCCTGTCTCTCAGTTGAGTTAAACACTTACTGATTCCTTGCTAGAAGTTAGATGTTGTGGTAGATATCAAAGATTCAGCAATCCCTGCTCACAGGGTGCTTATAATCTAGTAGAGAAAAAAAAATCCAGTTAATAATAATTCCATGAATGAAAGGCATTTCCTCCCAGAATTTGAGAGGAAAACTCAATGTTTATTTTGTAAAGTTTATACATTGAAATAGTGATGCTCTTATGTCACTTATTTCCCACCCTTTTAGACATAAATCAGCCCAGTGAAGAATTCTTATTGGTGCCAAGATGTGTTTTTTGGGTTGTTGACAAATGTTGGAAGACAGCTGTAAAGAACACAAGAACAGTATACAGTACTGGCTAAAAACTTTACATGGTGTGTGCTATTAGTAGTGTTTCTCTAGAATACAAGTTGAGAATATTACATTAAAATTTATTTATTGATAGGAAATCTATTAGAATAGTAGATGGTTATGGAGAAAAGGCTAGTGAGATAAAGGATGAATGAAAGTGATATCCTCACATCTCCAGTTACCATCATAAAGGAAAAATTACAATGATCATTTTACATTTCCATAAATACCCATTGACATACATTCCACCTGTCTATAAACTCTATTCTCCATCTAATAAACCCTTATAGTTTATTTTAAAACATTTTATTGATGTTGTTTGAGAGAGAATAGTATACTGTATTCCTAAATCATATATCTACACAAGACTTCCGTGGTAATAATTATAATTTGCCCACATTGACCTGTGCAAACCTAAGAGGAAGATATACCTCTTGATGCAAAAACTATATTCTGCAATATTAATATATATATACTTAAATATATATATATATTTAAAGAAGAAAAGCATTCAGTATCATTGTGTCAAAGTTAGCAGAAAGAAGAAAATTATATGGATTAAAGAAGAAACAAATGAAATAGAGAATAGGAAAATGATAGAAAAGGTGAACAATACTGAGAGCTGGTTCTTTGAAAAGATAAAATAGACAAATGTTTAGCTAGAGTAACCAACTAAAAAAGAAAGATGACCTAAATAAATAAAAGCATAAATGAAAAAGAAAACATTACAACTGATATCACAAAAATATAGAGAATCATAAGAGACTACTATGAACTACAAAACAAAAAATCAGACAATAAAAGAGAAATGGACAAATTCCTAGAAATATAAAGCCTGCTAACACTGGGTCACAATGCAAACAGAAACTCTAAACAAACAAACAACGAGGAAACGGAAGCAGAAACCATAAGCCTGCCAACAAAGAAGCTCAGGGTCAGATACTGTCTCAGCAGAATTCTACTAAACATCTAAAGAAAAATTAAAGCCAATCCCTCTCAAACTCCCCCCAACAAATTGAATAGGATAAAATACTCCTGAACTCATTTTAAAAAGCCAGCATTGCTTTTAAGCCAAAGACAGACAAAGGCACTACAAGGGAAGAAAACTATAGGCCAATGTACCTGATGCATATTGATGCAAAAATTCTCAACAAAATTCCAGCAAACTGAACAACATGTTGAAAGGATCGTCCACTCTAACTAAGTGGGATTTATCCCTGGTACATGAGGCACCATATGAATAGAATGAAAGATAGTAATCACATGACCATGCAGAAAAAGCATGTGACAACATCCATTCATGATTCAGAAAAACTCTTGATAATTTAGATATTGAGGGGACATATCTCAACAGAATAAGAGCTGTGTGTGCCAAGTACACGGCTAACATTATACCTAATGGTGAAAGACTGGAAGACTTTTCTCTAAGATCAGGAACAAAGCAGGTGTGCCCACTCCTACCAACGCTATTTCACATGATACTGGAAGTCCTCGTCAGAGAAATCAGGCGATACAAGGAAGTAAAAGGTATCTAATTCAGTAATTAAAAAGCTAAAGTGTTTCTGTTTGCACATCATATGATCTTATATATAAAAAATCCTAAAGACTCTTCCAGAAACTGTTAGAACTAATATAAGAGTTCAGTGAAGTTGCAGGATAGGAATCAACACACAAAAATCAGTCATTTTTCTATATACTAAAAAAAATCTGAAAAAGAAATAAAGAAAACATCTCATTTACAATAGCATCAAACACAGTAAAATACTTAGGAATGAGGTTAGCCAAGGATGAATGTTAGCAGAACAGGCATAATCAGATTTCTTCAGTGGAGTTTGTGAACCTGAAAACTGAAAGGCAAACAAAGGTATCAGATATAATTTTAACAGAGTCCAATTTGGACAGATACTGGATCATAAACAAAATAGAAAAATTAGAAGGAGTCATGTCTTCACCAGGGAATCCTGGGTAGACCTGAGTATTGAAAAAAGAGAGGGATGTCACCTGCATTTCTCCTAATGCTGTGGTGAAACCTAGACAAACAATAGGAAAAAAGAGCTGTAGACAGCAACTTGGGCTGAGCCAGAAGAAAGTCTCGATTATCTAGAAAGATTTTTCCAGCTTTGATTTATTTAATTCTATGAATACTGACAGATTTGTTTAAAGAAACACAACAATACAGGAAAGAAGCTAAAGAGAACTTGCCAATAAACAAAGTATGTCAACTTCTACATGGAGTTATGTTGCCAAAGCTCTTTAAAAATAAGACCCAAAATTACTATTAAGTGATAATTATAAGTAAAACATATGTTCGGTGTTGGTTGTATTTACTGGAGGATGATAAATTTTGAGAGCCTTGTATTTCATAATTTCTGAATCATTTTTGTTATATAGAGAATGATATATGTGCTTTAATTGACTAAAAATGCCAACATATGCACGATCAATTCACTATTTCTCTTGCCATAAATTTATTCACTAATTCATCATGAGTTATGTAATAAACATACTAAAAACTTATATTTGATTACAATAAATCCATATTTTCAGAGAAAACTAAATCCATCAATGTCCAACAAATGAAAGAAAAGGAAGAAGCAGAAAGGCTCTCTCTGAAAAGTTTAAACTGGATCAGACTAACTGCAGAGACTTCTTTATCTAAAACTAATGACAGCCTACAAAAAAATAAGTTACCTCATATACCAGCATGACATTCATTTATAATAAACCCAGAGAATAATGGGAAAGTCACCTAATTGGACCATTCTCTCTGGAAATACTTGACTCCTACAATACTTTGTTCATTTATGAACACTTAAACCCAACCTATATGCTATTTTGCCATATGCCAATTTCACAAAGTTCCTTAATATCATGATACCTTCATTCCTCAAGTTATTTTGAACTCTCTTTCTTTTTTAATAGACTTTATTTATTTATTTTTAGAGAGAGGGGAAGGGAAGGAGTAAGAGAGGGAGAGAAACATTGCTGTGTGGTTGCCTCTTACTTGCCCCCTACAGGGAACCTGGCCTGCTACCCAGTCATGTGCCCTGAGAATCGAACCAGCGACCTTGTGATTCACAGTTTGGTGCTCAAACCACTGAGCCACACCAGCCAGAGCAAAACTCTGTTTCAAGACCCAGTTGCCTGTACCATGAGACCATCCCACGGGAGCAGATAAAGAGAAGAAAGAGAGCTCGAATTTCCAATGGGGGAAAATGGGGGTTCATTATCCCCCATTGATTGCTGTGTATATGTGTTATATTTCTCCTGGATTGCTAGAATGTGAGTAGGATATTAATGTATGTTGATGTCCCACTTTGAGTCAACTTGCATTCAATAAAAGCTGAATGCATAGCATTCACCGAGCAGCTGCCCAGCTGACTTACAGGAAAGACTATATCACGAACTTACCCTGTGACACGTGACTTTTGTTTCAGATGGGTGCTCGAACACAATGGTGGCAAAACTTCACCGTGGCGGGGAAATTTGGAGGGCAGTGATCTGGATGCCCTGCACACCCCCCAAGTCTCAGATTTACATTTTGTTTTACAAATGAAAGCTGCTTTCATGACCTAGAAGCCACTGCAACTCTTCCTGGGCTTGTTAGGAGAGGGCACATTTCACAGCTGGTTAAAGAAACGTTGATGCAGAAATCAGAGCCCTGGGGTTATTTGCCTGAAAGGATCTGGAGAAATACAAAACTGCCTTTGTAGATGCTTTCTACAGATCTCACTGCTGTGATCAGGATGTGAAAATTGAAGGGTTTCCTTACTAATATTTCCTTTCTATGTCCCCTTATGGGCCATGACAATTATTTGGTCTACTTGGGGCTAAGCGTCGCTAGCGCTGCAATCATTGCTAAAAACTTACCTGAGAGTCAAAATATCTCCTTGGGCATTTCACTGTTCAGTCAATGAGAGACTACCGGAAACACGCTTAATAATCTCTGTCTGCTACAGTCTTCCTAGTTACCTTTACTGAATGATTGAAGATCTACAAGTTAGCTTTTCCCAAGCTCACCCAGAAAAGGTTGTCTGAAGTCTTAAAGGTATATTATTAAATATTACATTGGCAAAATCTTTTTAGGGCTACAGTATTGAGTATGGCTGGCTTTCATCTAGCTTGCCTGTGACTGAAGGGATCCACGTGGATTAAGGCAATAATTCAATTCTGAATGTTTGCTTTGTGTTTTAAAAACAAATGAAATGTTGAACAGTTGTCAGGTGTTAGCTTGATCTTTACTGTAACTCTTTGCTAAGATTATGAGGATTACACTGAGCACTTGAAGTAAGATTTCAATAGTGACAAATACCAGGTAACCATTATCTCGCTTCAGCGTCAGTCAAAGGAGTATTAAATTATCAGATAATGTCTCCAAACTCTCTAAAAATTAAATCCCTTCACGCTAGCCCACACATGCTACTAATCACAAAGCAACCACAGGAACTACACAAGAAAAAGCACATATGATTCCAGTCATAGGTCTTGGGACCCAATATAAGTTAAGAATGAACAAATTCTGTTTCAGTTCATCCATGTCATATACCTTTAAGCAAGGAATGCTGATTCCTTCATATTTTCCACCTATCTTTGGAGCCACCTTCAAAGATGAAAATAAAGTTATTATGGAATCAAGGCATTTTAAGTCTGAATAAGGCCTTTGAACTGGCTTAATCAAGTTGATTCACTTAATAGATTAGAAAACCCAAGCCTACAAGGTTATAGTATGTTTGTAGTAAGACTCAAGTCTGCCAACGCGCAGCTCAGTGCTAATTTTTATTACACCACATGACTCTGTTTTGGAGTTTTATTGTTTGCTCGCTTTCTAAATCATCATTGTTAATGAAGAGGAAAATACTTCATTAGCATTGTTTAAGGTAAGCCAAGAATTCTTTTTCATTTTTACTTGATGACATTGGGCCTTTATGAATATTTTCAGTGAGGAGGAAGGAATTGAAATATACCAAAAGGTTAGCATGCTTATTTTAGTACACGCTTGTTTGGTGATAATGATTAATTGACTTTGCTTCCTCTCTTTTCCACCATCTCGTTCTTCTACACGTGGCACCTGCAGTTTTTTGAGCAGATACTTTCCTCCCACTCACCATCTGGTTTTCTTTGTGATTTAATTCTCATGGTCCTTAATTCACCAAAACTTGTGATTTTTCATAGATCAGAATCAACAGCCTTTCTCCTGCCATCTATACACCGCATCAGACAGAGTTAAATGACCCTCAAGTTTGTTAGTAACAAGTAAGGAGCTTGAAAATAATTTCTGAAAGACTGCAGAGCCTCCTTGTAATAAGCTTTGAAAAAGACTTCTAAGGGCAAAATTAGGTCAACTAACGGTAGCTTTCTTTGCCTGACTTCACACAACGATGCTCTGAGACTGGTAGGATCACTGTTTCTGAAGCCACAGAGCCATCCAACTTCAGGGACAGGTCTATTTTTCTCTGCTTTGTTCCTGTCCAATTACAGTTAATAAATCCTTCACCGTTGGATTGTTTATAGATCTCCCACCATAAAAATTAGGCAACCCTGCTCCAAATCCCGCTCCGGCTGCTACTGTGTCATTTCTACTTCCTTTCAGAACACGATGTGTCATCATTCTTGTCTGGGCCCGCTCTCTGCTGCCTCTCCTCTCAGTCTCCATCTAACAGGATCTGTCCTCTCCACTCCACAGATATGGCTCCTGTCAGGGTCAGCCATGCTCTTCATGTTGCCAAATCCCATGGTCGCTTCTCTCCCTGGATTGCAACTGCTCGCAGCATTTGACGTGGTGTTATTTCTTTCTTCTTACAATATTTTATCTTCTTCGGTTTTCAGACATGAACCTCTGCCATGAGAGCTCAGGCTTCTATCTTCCGTTGTTAGGCATAATGAAGCCGAACTCTTTCTCCCAGCCTATGATTTTTAAAGGCCAGACGCCTCTGTGTTGATGATTCTGTAGCTTGAACTTTTCTGATTTCTGGATGCATATACCTCTTGTCACATAACATCTCTTTTTGGCCTCAATTCAAACTTCACAAGACCACCCACCCACCCACTCACCTTCTTTACTTTCCATCATCACAGTAAACTGCACCACTATCCATCTGGTAGCTCAAACCCAAATTGTAAGAGTATCATTAATTATTCTCTTTTTTCTTTCCACCCACTTCAATTCACCGGCAAGTCTGAAATGAGATAGGTCTGGGAAAAGTCCAGTTATTGCTTTTTAAATATATTTTATTGATTATGTTATTATAGTTGTCCCATTTTCCTCCTTCATTCCCCTCCACCGTTCACACCCCCTCCCTCCCACATTCCCCCGTTTAGTTCATGTCTACGTGTCTTAAGTTCTTTAGCTTTTACATTTCCCATACTATTTTTGCCCTCCCCCTGTCTATTTTGCCCTCCCCCTGCCATCTATGCTACTTATTCTCTGTACCTTCTCCCCCCTCCTCCCACTCCCCTGTTGCTGACCTTCCATATGATCTCCATGTCTGTGGTTCTGTTCCTGTTCTAGTTGTTTCCTTAGTTTGTTTTTATTTTAGGTGTGGTTGTTAGTAATTGTAAGTTTACTGTCATTTTAGTATACATGTTTTTTATCTTTTTCTTAGATAAGTCCCTTTAACATTTCATATAATAAGAGCTTGGTGATGATGAACTCCTTCAACTTGACCTTATCTGAGAAGCACTTTATCTGTCCTTCCATTCTAAATGAAAGTTTTGCTGGATAGAGCAATCTTGGATGTAGGTCCTTGTCTTTCATGACTTGGAATACTTCTTTTCAGCCCCTTCTTTCCTGTAAGGTCTCTTTTGAGAAATCAGCTGACAGTCTGATGGGAACTCCTTTGTAGGTGACTGTCTCTTTATCTCTTGCTGCTTCTAGGATTCTCTCCTTCATTTTAATCTTGGCTAATGTAATTATGATGTGCCTTGGTGTATTCTTCTTTGGGTCCAATTTCTTTGGGACTCTCTGAGCTTCCTGGACTTCCTGAAAGTCTATTTCCTTTGCCAAATTGGGGAAGTTATCCTTTATTATTTGTTCAAATAACTTTTCCATTTGTTAATATAACAAGAATGGTTTACATGACATGGATATAACCTGGCAAGCCAAGGAGAGTGGACTGGAATGCACATGTGTGAATGATGAACACTTCACTGTATTAGTCAGTGGGGGCAGTAGACCCGGTTCAGTGACCATGTGCACTGTGTGGCCATCACATTCAAAATGACTGAGCCAGTAGAGCAATGAATCTGAATCAGATTCTACATTAAGCTTGAACATTCCTCCATGGAAACTATTTGGACGATACAGAAGGTCACAGCTCTAGGCAACTGGTGATTGGCAGCTTCATCACAATGTGCCCACTCATGCATCACATCTTGTACAACTTTTTTTTGGCAAAACATCAAATCACCCTATAGCCCATATCTGAAGCCTTGCAACTTCTGGCTTTTTCTCCAAGCTACAATCACTTTTGAAAGGGAAGAGATTTCAGACCATCACTGAGACTCAGGAAAATATGAGGAGCAGCTGATGGTGACTGGGAGGACTGTGTGAAATCCTAAGGCATCTACTTTGAAAGAGACTGAAGTGTCATTGCCCTACACAAAGTTTCTTCTATCTTGTATATTCTTCAATAAATGTCTCTGTTTTTCATATTACACTGCTGGATGCATTCTGGCTAAACCTCATCTATCCAGAACCTGAACAGTTCTCTCCTTTGTTCCTGCTACATGTGGAAGGCAGGCCATCAGTCTCCCTGGCAGTGACAATCGTACCTGCAGTTAGTTGTCCGGAGAATGCACTGAAGGAGAGCAAGGTGAAATGAAAACTGGGAGCCAATTAGAGGTTGACGCATTAATACAATAAGGGAGATTTGCATATGCAAAGGTGCTTGACATCTTTACTCATCAGGAAAAGCAAATTAAAGTCATAATGAGATACCAATCTGCACCCACCAGATGGTTAAAGTTATAAAGACCAACACCAAGTCCTGGCAAGGATTTGGAGCAGATCTCACATATTTCTGGTGGGAGACCAAATTGTTGAAAGCGTTTTAAAATCTGTTTGACAGGTCCTGATAAAATTTACCATATGCTTGCTCTATCTCCTAGAATTCTGCTCCGAAGTATATATTGGAAACAATTTCAATGTTTATTAACAGTAGAATGCATACATGAAATGTGATAAATTCATGCAATAGACTACCACACAGCAATATAAAGCAATGAACCTCGGCTATATGCATAAATCTCAGAAACCATGGTGAGTAAGAGTATTCAGACATGAAAGACTACAGTCCATATGATTTCACTTATAGGAGGTCTGAAAAGAGGCAAAACTATGTGTTGGCGATATCTTGGAAGAACAGTTACTGTTTAGGGCGTGTGACTAACTGGGGACAGGAGGGAGTCATCCTGATTTCTGAAACCGCCCAGTATTTTGTACCTGAGTGTGCTTACATACGTGTGAACGCCCATTGACCTGTACCCTTTAAACTAGAGCTGTGCATTTTAATTAACCCTAAATTAAATTAAACTCAGTTTTTCACATTAAAATTGCATGCATTTCAAATTTTATTCAAAAATTTAAAATGTTTAAGTTGTATTTTCATAACTGAAATAATATTTTATAAAATAAGTACTAATAAGGTTAATAAAATAATAATAAGGTTAAGCTTCTCTTGGTAATGGTTAGTCTTCTGTATTTCCGTGCACACTTTAAAATTATTTTATTCAATTTTTGCAGATCTTACCACAAATTGACTGGGATTATAGTCAATGCTTTGAATTAAATTGGGCAGAATTACCACCTTGGTAATTCTTTGTAATTCTTTGTAATTCTTGGTAACCTTTAAGTCTTTCAATGTTTTACAAATTTTGGTATAGAGACTGCATATCAATTGCTCAATTTATTCCTAAGTGTTTGATGTTTTTCACAGTATTTAAAATTTTATCTGTACTTTCAAGTACTCTTGCATATATATTTCTATCATACACTGGAAACAACTTATTTTCTGGGAGATAAGTTTGGTGTCATTATCAATACTGAAGAAAGATTGGTTCAATTATTCACTTCAGTTTAAACAGTAATTTAAGGACAACATCAATTAGGTAACATACAATCAAGTGTGTAAGTTATCAATGGTCACTAAGAATGTGACAAAGTAACTGGAAGATGGGGACCATCTTCCCATCTTCCCAAAGTTAATGGACCATCACATAAACCATTATCAAAAAGCTAGATCAGAATGCAACCATTTTTACCTCTTCCTATACACATTATAGTCACAGGAAATATATGACTTGCTAGCTTCATACATATTGATATCAGAGATAAATTATGCCTTTTTAAACATAGCCCAGCACAAAAATACACATATGAAGGCAGAAAAATTAAACAAGAATTATGATCCTAAGGCACATTTCTGAGTCACAAAAATATCACCAAACTTCTAAATAAAGACCAAAAACACTTCTAATATTCAACACTGAAATAAATGTGAGCCATACATACATTCAAGAAACATAAATAAAAGCAAGTCAGATACTTCTTTTCCAACATGCTTATTGCAGTTCAGGTTCATGGGTGGCCAGAGCCTGTCCTGGCAGCTCAGGGCACAAGGCAGGACCCACTCTGGACAGAACACTGTTCCACTGCAGGGCCGCACACCTCCACACCCGACTCATGCAGACTTGGACAATGTGGGCACGTCAGTTCACCTCATGCGCACACCTGTGGGCGATGGGGAAAAAGTACCCGGAAAAAACACCCCTGATATATGGGAGAGTGTGCAGGCTTGACACAGACGGTGGTCCCGCTGGAAATCGATTATTTTTTTTCTCACCAACATCATTATGAAATGACGATGCAAGAAGAAAGTCATTCAAGGACCTACTCCACCACACCCTGCATGAGAGCAAGATTCAAAATTCTAAATTTATGCAAGTTCTAACCTAAATTAGAGATTTTCATTATGTGGTTTCCATGTGTGAAATCATCACAATTCCAAATCTCCTTATCATAGTTTCATACAAACTGTCTCTCAGAATCAATAGCTTCCTTAGCATACAAACATTAACACTAATTCAGAACTATTAAGTATAGTAATTTAAATGCCCAGTGAATGCCTAACAAAGTTGACTTTACTATGTGGGTGATGACTATGTAAGTTATCCAATATTAAGTACAGACTTAAATGCTTAGACTAAGGCAACTACTTTCTAAAGGTTGACTTTCCATCTGTACCTTTATTCTGTCTTTTATTCTTGTGTAATCAGTAATTAGGTGTTTGTGTGTGCAATTGTGTGAGTGTCATTATGAGGGCCTGTGCACATGTATGTGTGCATATGCGTGCATGCTCTTCAGGTAATGCAGGGTGGTGTGACCATGCTCCAGTAGCTAAGCCATTTCTAGGTCAAGGGAACTGGAACTTCAGCACCTGCCTTCCTGGGGAAAACTACTTTGGATTGTTACAGGGATGGATCCGACAGACTCTTGGGCTACAGTCCAGCTCATTGGGAGGTTACATTTTTCAAAAATGAGTTTTTGGTATTGTGCATTCATTTATTTATTTTGTAACACTGCTGGGGCTTTTCAGAAATTAAATTCTTACTTCATTTTAAATATATTCTGGTAAGGCTATTTAGATGTTCTCTTTCATGTACAGCTTCAAATTGGGTTCAGAGACCCAAGGCAAGGGTATTTTGTGTGTCCTAACTTTTAAAGTTAATGACTTCTAATTAGCCCAGCAAGAAGCTAATGACTTGTAATCACTTACCAATTGATTCTGAGTATTTTCTTTGTAAAATTAGCCTGGATAAAACAGGAAGGCCCTGGCTGGTGGGGAAAATCAGAGGAGGATCAGGGTTTAAGAAGTTAGTCACAAAGGTGAGTACCGGAAGATACTCAGGGTGATGGGAACCATGTTTGTGGTCTTTTATGAATTATTTTAGACCTGTGAATGAAGCTGTAAAATAGCCGTATGCTGTGGAGACTATGTAGCCAAAACACTGAGAAAAAACATTCCCTAATGTCCTTTCAGTGAACTTAGCGTTTGCTGTTTGCATCCATTCAGCTACAAAAAGCAGAATACACACACACACAATTATCCACCAGGTAATTGATTCTATGAGATGTCTCACTTACAAAGATATATTCACTTTGATAGATTAAAGTTGTTTCATCAGTAGAGAGAAAGAAAAAGTACCAATATGAATCATATACACACTCACTCGGAATCTGCACTTGGGCCAGACTGCGGTGCGCTACGCGTTGGGCAGGAAAGATGAACAATCCAGTCCCTTTCTCTAGGGGCTCTCGGTTTGTAGCTGAGTTTACACTTTCATCGATTAACAAATCACCACCTAGAGTAAGAAACTCTCTGACCAAGCAATACCCTGCAAGGGTATGAAATTAATATGAAACACATACAATATGCATGTATTGTCCTCACACATCCTCCACACAAAGCCCATTGTATAAATATAATTTTTACCTCTTAAAATTTGCCAGGTACCAGGCACATGAAAGTTCAGGGGGCTGACAGAAAGAACCTCAATATAAGTAAGTGCTGATGGAACAATGCTGTTGGCTAGGCTTATTTGAATTTTAACAAGTGTTGCAAAGAATATTAAAAAACAGTCACAACAAACAGTCTTGGTATGAACTAGGATAACCAGTTTAAGACTAATGATATTCCAAAGCACTATGCATTGAAAAGAGTGGTTTATGATTAGGTAAAATTGCTTACACAGTAAGACTGATAAGCAACTGGGAAAAAATTGTCATTATTAGCGACTACTCTTCAAGATAAGAAAGCACACAGAAAGCCTGACATTATGGGACCATTTTCACATCCATGATGTGAAGAGCCATAACAATAAAGAGAAATTCAAAATAAAATGTAAAAGTTCAATGTTTCAACCACGGTCCTGTTTTTCCCTTTGAAATGGTTAAAGAGCAATTCAGACCTGTAATTTTTTTTCCAACAGAGAAACAAGAAGGTCATAGTTATTGGCGACGCTGGGAACTCACTAAGCCAGGGCCACCCCTGCCTTGAAACTCCACCAGCACCTCATTCCACCCCAATCCATCAGCGGCAGCACCCACCAACCCACTCCCTTCTACCTGGTGCCCCACCTATTAACTGCCTGCCAAAGTCCTACTTAACCACTATGGCCAGTAAAATAATCAAATTAGGAGAGTTAAAAAAAAGAATAAGTCGTTCGTTGTCTGTGCAGGTACTTCTAAAGTGGCTCATCATTTTCCGTAGAAGGGAGCTCCGAGCTGAACTGGCAGCTCCTTCTATTCTCAGCCCACCCCCTGCGAACCTGTTTGACCTCAGCCAAGGACTTAGAGCTCAACAGTCTTCTCTGTTCAGAGGGAAGACTGGTTGGCTGTGAGTGCTTGACCTTGAGGGTATGTGTGTGAGTTACATTTGGTGGTGTTAGTTGATTTCAGTAATTTGATGTAAATATGTGTGTATATACATATATATCTATGTATGTATATGTGTGAGTGTCTGTGTATAACATAGCCTTAGAGCAATGTTATAAGCACATTGCTTTTTAAAATAATAATCCTTATTATAAGTACACTGTTTTTTTGTGCTTTACCAAGTACAAAGGGCAATTTGAGAACAACAGTCAAAGATCTGTTTTTCAAGTATTCATGAATCTGTGTGCCCCTAAGGACAGAAATGAAAATGACAATTCAGCATGGAAAACACTGACATATCAGAAAATAAAATAACACTGACATATTAGAAAATAAAATAAACTCGTTGATTTTCCTTACAAAACAAAACCTGAAACATGGCTGCTGCTTCAGACCAGAGGCTGGCATTGCTGTTTCACTTCTCCTTTCCAAAGGCCCTTCCCTCCTGTACTATGTACTGTGGCCCTTCCCTCCTGTACTATGTACTATGGCCCTTCCCTCCTATACTATGTACTGCTCTCTGTACTATGACTCTCAGCAGCCCCGCCCCCATCCCAGGAGGGGACCTAGTGTGGGAAACAGAGGAAAGTTCAACCCACACTGCTAATTGCACCAGCCAGACACTGTATGTTATCTTTGCACATAAACTATAGAGAAGGCTCATCAATTGATTCTTCCTCCAAACTACACAATCCTCTGAGTAACATTAGTAAGAACAGACACTATTAAACCCTGTTAACATGGGAAATGTGTTTGCATAAAGAACCCTAGCTCAGTAAACACAAACAGTGGTAAATCACAGGCATAGGAATTTTGCTCTGCTGTTCCCTCCATCTGGAAGGCAGTTTTTAAGATCTTTGCGTGGTTTCTTGCTTCTCATTATTGAGGGTTCAGCTCAAATGGCATCAACTAGCCATTCTTAACTTTCCCACTTCATGAAGCACCCCTAAGTCTCCTTTTCCAAGTTACCTTGTTTAGTCTTCGCAGCACTTCCTATTTTTACTATTTGGCTAAGTGGCTGGCTGGCTCTCCTTTTAGCCTATAAGCTCCACGGAAGCTGAGACCTTGCCTCCTTGATTCACCGCAATATCTCCAGTGCCTACATTAATGCTTGAGATGCAGAAGGCTGTCATGAATAACTGATCAGTGAATGGACCAATACATGAAATGCTCATTTTTCCACTGTGAAAAAAAATTGAATAGTTGTAACAGCGTGACCATACTCAAGTCTAATTTTACATCACAGGATTCAGTGCTTACCACACAGTATTTATTCTATGCTTGAATTTTCAGACATTTGTATATTAATCTTCCTGAAATTTTCTGTATAACAGCCATTTCATTTAAGCATGGAAAATACACAAAATAATACATGAATAACTGTGGGCAATGTAACATCTTCTAGTGAATTAAAATGACCAAATCCGGGCTTCTCTACTTGACAACTGGTCCAAAACTAAATTCCTAAGTAATTGAATTAGCATCAAGTTACTTTTTTATGAATTCACAAATTAAGAAATCTAACCCTATCTACATTACAAACTCATGAAACATAGCTATTTTAAATTAACCAGAGTAGATTGCAGGAATAAAAATTCATAATCCAGTTCTTCAGAGGTCACCTGTGGACAACTAATATGGCAATATAATTAAAAAACAAGAGAAATTATTTATTGCAATAGATGTCCTAACCATATTAAATACTGTCTCACAATGTGATTTTGAATTTTCATTAAAAGAAAAAACCTTAAAAGACAAATGGTGTTTTCTTGGACATAAAATCAAAATGAGTTGTATGATCCTGACACTACTTTTGTGTGGTTAATCTTATTTTTGGCTACACAAAATGTAATAAATTATTATGTAATTCACAAATATAATATAGTTAAAGAAAATGACTGTTTGAAAGAATTTTGATCAAGTCCTGTTTCAAGAACATTTGTCTAAACCACGCTCCTCCCCCTTTTTAGATGTCTAATCCACTAACAGGCAGAGCTCTAAGTAGCAGTTGCAAAGTAGAGAAATTCAGTTGCAGACTCACAACAGACATCCTTCCTATATTTAGAATAGAAGAAAACCATCCGTATCCATTCTGCATTGTGTGAATAGAAACAGCATATAAAAATCATGTTTTTGAACAAATTATGTTTTTGGGTCTTTCCCACATCAGACCTCCAAACAAATTGATCCCGAATATCTAACATACTCATGTTGCAATTCTGTGTAATCGCTGAAGATTCTTTTCAAGTTCATGTCTGTATGTAGCTGATGGTTTGGGCGATGTTAAGCCTGTAAAGGCAAATGTCCGTTTGTTAAAGTCAGTAACACAGAGTGTGAACTCATTAGAGGAAATCATCACGAAGCACCCAGGAGACTTTCTGGTGTGTGTCCAGTGTAAGCTGACTGGAGCTTCATAATGGATATGCAGTAATCACAAAGTAAAAGCATTGGGAAATACTTTAAAGTCCAAAATTGTTAGAACAAATCCTGAGTCTCCTTTTCACTGCATCGAAGAGTAAAGTACTGATACATGTGAGAACATGGATAAACCCCAAAACATTCTAAGTAAAAGAAGCCAGCCACAGAGACCACATACATTTATCTATTTATATGAAATATCCAGAGTAGGCAAATCTACAGGGAAAAAGTAGATCGATCAGTGGAATGTAATAGGGAACATGAGGAAGTCAGATAAAAAAGCAGATAGAAAGCAAGTTGGGGAAGAATCCTTTAGGCCACACCGAGGGCTGATAACACTCCTTGAAGATGACAGGAAGCTATTAATGTTTTTTATTAGAAAAGTAGCATAAATATTTTTAATTTTAAAGAAATAAAATACAACACTTTCAGATAAAATTCTACCTCATCAGAATTGTTGATGGAATTTAGGAATTATTGGGACTGTTAACAGGGTTTGACCAGCCAGCCGTCAAATCAGTAGGAAATTCTTTCCCTCTCTCGGAAAGATTGCTTTTAACTTTGTGGAAGAGGAAACTAATACATTCTTACAGACATACCCCCCTGGCCACAGCTGTCCCCAGACACATGCTCAAGCCAAGCAAAGTCAGTCACAGTTTGCCATGATACGACCCAAAGTCTTTGGCCTTCTGTCATCATTTTTTTTCTAATTGGGACTAACAAGTGAGTGTCCCTTTCCATTTGATGGTAAAGCCCAAGAGATAAGTTAACCTAGAAGCTTCAGTATCTCGGTGCCGGCATCACAGAGAACATTTCTCTATAAAAGTCAAGCAGAGAAGCCAACACAGGCAGCAGTAAGAAATCAGGGCTTCCATTGGCATTCAGACCCGTGGTTCTAACAATCTCCAAGGCCACACTCCTACCCTCTTGCTAACTTGGTAACGTGACCCATTAATTTCCTCCTTTAGCTTTAGCTGGTCAGAGTTGAGTTTCTGTCACTTGCGGCAAAATATTTCTAACAGAACCAGAGTTAGCTCCTGTAACCAGACACCAGTAGATCCTCACTGGCTCATTGGATGGACCAGAATTTATCAGTTGTCTGACACCTATGACCTTCGGGTTACCTGGAAGCTGGATTCTCAACCCAGAAACAGCACCCATGGGCATGGGCTGGGGAAGGTGTACTCAGAAAGAAGCAACGAGTTTCTGGCCACTAGATATTGTTATATCCTAAATAGACATTTGCACTTTTAGAAATCCGTGTGCTGCTAATAATGCAGGGCAGAGATACCAAACATCTAGCCCGAGAGTACCAACTCCCCCTGGGTAGGTTCTAACTGACAATAGAACTAGTTCACTAAACCTGGCTGCGCCCCAGCAAACCTTCGTCAATAGCCTCCTAGGACTCTGCAGACAATTAAGCAGAGTTTGCATGCAAAATAAAATCTACTTGCCAGCCCTAGATTGATAATTATGTGATAATTATCTTAAATAACAAAATTGTTATGACCCCTTATCTCTCTTCTATCTAAAGCTCTACCCAACTACCAGTTTAAGACTGAAGACCTGCTTCCAGGAAATCTATTGGCCCGTGCGCCACGGTGTCAGGTTCAGCCAGGAGTTGCCTTTCCCAGTGTGTGTGCATTTTAATCCTGTACTGCAAACACGGGATGAAAAGATTTCCTTTTGGTGATAAAGAATTCAAGGCATCTGAGAGCAAATGGGAAAGTTATTTCAGGAAGACTTTTCCCATAGTCCCCCAAAGCCCACCATGTGTCTGGGGCTAATCCAACTTTTTCAGAAGACTCACCGCCCGTATTTCACTCCCCTGCCCCCGTCCTAGACAAAGAGATTGTCAGAGAAAGTCTGACTGGTTTCATTAAACTATGATGTGTGCAGGCTAAGGCCCCACACAGTTCATT
The DNA here is from genome assembly GCF_021234435.1 of Artibeus jamaicensis. NCBI lineage: Eukaryota > Metazoa > Chordata > Mammalia > Chiroptera > Phyllostomidae > Artibeus > Artibeus jamaicensis. The sequence goes on from NW_026522056.1 coordinate 20,666,691, forward strand.
TTATACCTCAGTTCAGAAGTCTGTCGAATCTTATTTCAATATCCCTCAATATTCTATAGACCTAAAGTTAGAAAGTAATATATAAATCTTTCCTTCTAGGAGATTCTCCCTTTCCTCTCAGCCAAGGTAGGGGTGGGGGCAAATCAACCAGCTGTTTCCAAAATCTAAACTCCTGAATCCTTGCAGCAACTGTCAGGACCCTGCTTTCTCAGAAACGCACATGCACACACACACATGCAAATGCATGCACACACATGCTAACACACACAAATGAAAGAGATAATGACAAACTAAGGAAGCATGTTAACCTAACGCACAACATGCATTTATGCCAAGGGCTGAAAATCAGAAAGTGCGTATGGAAGGAAAACCACGTCCCCTCTTTCCCTTCTTGCGGCGTACCACAGTTCTTGGTCTTTCTTCCTGGTGTTGTCAAGAATAACAAAGGGTCTGAGACTGTATCCTAATTAAAAGCTAATAAGTTAGCCTGCTGCAATTTCATGGATTCTGTCAAAAGTCAGGAAACTTATAGGTCAGAGACAAAGAACTTTATTATTTCAGAAATAGCAGTAGCAAGAATATCAGCATTTTCTTGCTCTGCTTCCTTAAGCCTGCTTCCCAAAGGGCATTTAGAGAGGGGAAGCTCATTTTCCTGCTGGGGTTGTGTTAGAGGAGAGGACTCTGAGCTTAGGGAGTGCAAGTCTTTCATATGAGCAGTAATCCAGCCTACCCATTTGTTCTAAAGGAATAGATCACATATTATATTATCTTATATTATCTTATGTTATATTATATTGATTATATTAATTATATTATATTAATTATATTATATTGTATTTCTAACCAAAAAGCGTGTATGTTTTTTTCTTTAAAAAATGATACATTTTTTCATTTTCAGCAATACTTTTATTGATTTGGGTGTCTTGAGAATGTCGACTATCTCCTGCATGCTATAGCATTGATTGTTCTCAATTAATGTCTGCATTTGATCGCTATCAACTTCAACTAGGCTACTCAACAGTGGAGCATCGTCCAGCGAGAAATCTCCAGCACGAAACTTCACAAACCACTTTTGACACATTCAAACAGTCACAGCACCTTCTCCACACACTAAACAAATCTTTTATTTGCCTTTCAGTTGTGCTTTTACCTTTCTTGAAATAATAAAGCATAATATCTGAACTTGTTGCATATTTTCTTCCATCTTCAATATTAAAATGGCTACAAAGAAATTCACCATTTTGATAAGTATTTTTACATGCACACTGATATGACAGCTCTTGTAATACATCCTAACAGAATTATTTCAAACGAAGTTAAAGACAACTAAGCACTACTAGAGCCATCTTATGGAAAAAACATATAAATGTTTTGGCTTATGTTATATTAATAATAGTTACTTATATTTAGCAAACCTGCCTTTTGCAGAAGAATGAGATACCATATCTTCCAAAGTTGTTTGCTATGAAAAAATCCTTGAAAAAAACAGCACAGAACAATAGAAGTCAGAGCTTCTGTCCATTAGAAGGACAGAGACACACAGAGAAATATCTCACAATGGGTGTGAAACAAATTCTTATGTGTTGGTCCATATGGTTTGTTCCTAATAAAAGCAATGTAAATCCAACCAAACTAATAGTGATCAATAGATTTCATGATAAATGTTCTTGCTGAGGATTTTTAAGTATGATATTAATTGACTACTGACATGTGTGAGAGAAATACTATAAATATGACTTCATAAAATATCAAGTTTCAAAAGGAAATAGTTGCCATCTTGTCCCTATCTTATTCAAAGAGTGACATACACACTGAAAATGGTCAGGGGAGAATTGCATAATTAGAGTAACAGCTTCATCTACCTAAAGTCAATCATCTAATGCGTGTAGGACATTCTTTGCCTTTGGAACCGAAGGTGTAAAATATGAAAATTAATTGTGTGTGACTCAGAACACCAGCTTTATTCTAGATAAAATATATAATTGACTAAAATAGGCACTATATATTTGGGCCCAAATGACAACTTGCTTCAGATTTTGTAATCTAAGTCTGTAATCAAGTAGTGTTTAAAAGCGCAGGTTTTGCTACCTAGAAATACCATTTGACACACGCTCCCCTGTAGTATATTTATCTGAATGACTGAAGTGATTCCAATGTCATGACTTAAACTTGTCAGGTTTGTAAATGTCATTACCTATGCACACGGCTCACCTAGTAGCTTTCTTTGCTCACTGTCCTGGCTCAAGCAGTGGCCCACTTCCAAGTTTATTTCTGCTTCAAAAGGAGCCTCACTTTTCACTCTGGGCACAAAATGATCCTGGCCTGCTCCAATAGCAGCAAGGCTGCATTTTTTTTCTAGGATTATACCTCATGTAGGGGGAACCTAAATAAGAGAGGAATTTTTAGGAGCTGCCACAGAATTAATACAGATTGTTTGAGTTATAGACCAACCACTAATCCAACCGAAACTTGATCTAAGACCGCACTTAGTGGGCTTCAGACTAGATCGAATCTCTTGGACCAACTAAGCTCCATGGTACTGTCTGTGACAGTATGTATGGTTCCAGTCTCTAAATACTCCACATGCTGATGGTTTCTTTTGGTTCCCATGCTACTGATTTGTCCTTCCTGTTTGGACACGTGGCACCTACAGCCCATGTTATAAGAGTTTCATTGAAGGCTTTTATAGAGGTCAAGCTGTGCTCCTTTAGTGTATTTAGTGCATGCTTATGTAAGTAGATGTTTAAATACATCCTCCGCCTCGCTCTTTATTTGTATATTGTGCTCACAGTATTTCACTTGTTATCAGACTGGCCTCTGCCTTGTCCTATCAATTCCTTCATTCTTCCCTCGCTGTACATAAACCTTCACGCTATCCACATCAGCCCATTCCAAGTTGCTCTTTCTGGTAAGCATACGGCTCCCAGTCTCTAACATGGAAGCAAAGCAGCCTGTTTTCCAGCCTTTAGTGAGGATGGGTTCAATAACGCCTTTCATATTGCAAGAACACAGTTACCGTATGTACTTATAGTGAGCACTTTTTGTTTTTTCTTCATTTTATGGCTATCTGAGAAGCAGAGAATATGCAAAGGAATGAGTCCAGTAAATATGGTACTGGTCTGTATTTTTTTCTTCCGTGTAAAGCCATAATTAGCTTGTTTCTTTATGCAGTGTAAAATGAACAAGATGAATTAGCGTAGTTGCTTCGAGTAATTATGTAATTAAGATGTGTGTGCACGGCTAAGTGCATTCATAATCTTCAGGAAATTCTTTTCGACTATGACTAGTGCATAGTAAACAGTGTTTTAAGTTTTAAAATTTCACGACAGTTTATTTTTCCCTTAACATGCCAAATTAGACTTTATTGACATATTGGCCTACAAAGTTTCCTGTTTATATTTAAAATTTAGTTGGCATAGAAATACTCTAGAAAAGTTTATGATCAAGTCTAAACATCTGAATTACCTAAGGAGCACTTGTTAAAAATGGCCTCAATGCACTTACTGAAACTAATAGTCAACAGCTTGGATTTTATGTACTTCTTGCTTCTAAGAGCTTGCTATGAATTAAATCCGCGCCCGACATTAACATTATCTGGACATTCAAGATTAATTACATTGGTGAGACTCTCCTGCAGGAAGCCGAGTCAATATGAAATGCAAAAAGGCACAACAGGCTTCTTTGCTTCCTCATACACCATTTACTGTTTTAAAATGACAGCGTTGTGATTTTTGAAATTAGCCATCATTCCATCCTCATTCATCTTACACTACTACCTAAAACTAATCAATCAGAAATGAACAGAGAACGAGTTCATTTAACATTTATAACCACCATTCAATAATTCATATCTAATGAACCAGAAAATATTCCAACTTGTGTTATGATTATTTTTGTACATGCTGTATATTACTTATGGGCTCATGAGTCAAAACCCTTAGTACAGAACAGTGGGAATGAATATGCACATATTTGTTGAAGTAAGAGGTGGAGAAAAAGGGAAAAAGGAAGGGAGAAAGGAGGAAAGGAGAGTGGGAGGGAAGACAGGTTTGGGGATTTTTTTATTAATCATCTAGCACATTTTCAAAAGTAAAAAATGAGATTCATTGTAAGTAGGTGAGGCTATCCTGAAAAAATTTCAATGAACTTAACACTTTGATTTTTGCAGTGAGATCGTTAATATTGTTTCAACCCTTCCTTGTAAAATTTACTTCTGGAAGTTGAGGCTATGATGGTAAATACTTTAATCTCAGGAGAGAATTAAGTTAATAAAATATTTTCTGGTTTTAACTTTTCAATATTTTGCAAAGGTATTTGATATTTAATAAATTAAATAAATGTAAATATATTTATATTTCAAACCAAATAACTAGACCATGTTTTCTCCAAATATGAAAGATTCCCAACATTTTCAAATACTTTTACTCATCTTTGACCTAAAAAGAAGCCATATGAAGAACAATATTTTTACTAATTATGATCTTAATTAGAAAATTATAATATAATTAAAAATTATATTTTATTAATATGTTTGCTAATTATGTTTTTGAATAATGATTACTTTTCACATGAAGATATTGTTTATTTTTTACTCCAAAGATTTCAAGTGATCAAAATAAGAAACATTTTATTTCTTTCTTAACTTTGAGGCTGTTTTTTCCTTGTACTTTCAACTCTGGCTTTGGAAATGACATTTGTGGTCAGCCTCAAAGTGATCATCTTTCTTGAGCTTCCTTTGGGTCAACCTTCTTAAATCTTTATTTCAAACAGTGATGTCTCCACAAGACTCCAAATATCTCCAGCTGCCTAATCAGCATTACAATTCAGAAATGGTGTCATTTTCACCTAAAACTGAACTCAAACTCCACTACACTTTTTCCACTCTTATTGTCCTGTTTGGGTAAGTGGCACTTATATCCCTAGGGACACACGCTTGAGACAACTCTTGACCCAGCTCATCCCCTCTGCAGGATGACACTTTGTTCTCTAAATTCTTCTGGAGTTTCCTCAGGAAAGAACTAAAATCTCACACTGGAAAACATATGATGCTTTAAGGTATGAAAGTACTCACCTGCCCATTGCTTCCTATTGTAAGGATATTAGATGCAGACTCAGCAGGAAGAAGTATGATATTTAAAAGCAAAACTCAAGAACTGTGATATGACCAATGAGCTTATGTATCAAGTGATCTTGACTGGTTTGGTCAATACAATATTGAGAAGTTGTATTGTACTCAACAGTCAACAGCAGATGCTGCAAAGTCCTTCTGTATCTGCATCATAAGGTGCAGGTGTTCCTGATTTGACGTACATCAGATGCTAGTGATGTCAGCATGAGGTGACACTTTAGTCAGCTCTTTTCCAAGCCTTACTCACCAACTGTTGATTGTTGATCAATATGTTACAGATGATCAAATATGTATCCCCTAACATGAACTATTGTGAATGGTTTGTATTTTTCTATACCTTTGCAGTATTTCATGGACAGCTCCGATTTCTAGGATTCTGGGTGTGGCCAAATTTTCTGATGTCCTCCATAGCTACTATAGTGGATAGAGATAGATATAATCTATATATATGGATAGATAAATGATGGGAACTGCCCTATCTGGTTTCAGAAGCTGTAACCCCGCCATGGCTAAGGCTGAGTGAGCGCCTTCGGACCTTAAGCCACTAAGGAGACAAAGCTTATCTCCCTGGCAGGAGCACCACTTCTACTCTTTTTACTTCATCCATAACTGGCCCCCAGTGCTTGATCAGTTAGCCAATGATGGGTAAGATTCCCCAAGGGGGGAACGACCTAAGAAAGGCATGATCATGTGGAGGCCCCAGGGAAGGACTTGGGGGACTATGGAGAAAGAGGGTGATGGACCTTCACCCCTTGGCTTTGACAAAGCCTGAGTCCTCAATCTGTCTTCGATAAGTCCCCTAATGTCTTGGCTATCTTGCCTCCTCTGCCTGATTGAAGCCTGAAACAATGACAGAGGCTGGTGCAGCCCTATGCTGCAAAGGGTGGGCTCCCTGGGAGATCATGCTTCAGAAAGAATATATAAAATTCTGTGAAGCCTTCTTTGCTAAGAATGCTCTTAGTTAAATGATAAAGGTCTGAGCAGGGAATGAGTTTGTTTCCCAAAGTTTTGTAGCCTTTAATAGACCCTGACTCAGAAGAAGCCCTAATAGTTCTTTGTATGCTATCTACTGTTTGATCCTTACTGCCTGACAATGATTAATGAGCTGTACCTGTATTCCTGCACCAATTAAATCCAATAAAAGCCTGTCTAGGCAAAGGGTGTGGCGCTCTCCCCTTGAGGGAGTAGCTGTGCCATTTCTTTTCCTCCACAGGACTCAGTAGTCCATGTGAATTTGTCTCCTATCTCATCCATAATGCCACGGACTCTGCGGGCCAGTGCCTGCATCAGATAAATCTTACATATGGATGCTTATCACAAAGCAAACTTATTTGAATTCTTGTTTTCATTAAGTTTTGTAGGAGCCTATTTTACCATACTCATGGAGTAAGGAAAAAAAACAGTCCCCTTATTTTCTGAACATTCTTATGTAATAAAGTCCAATGGTGACTTTTAAGACATGCTACATTTTTTAAAAATGTGTAGTTCCATGAAACACTGAACAGTTCAGTCTTCATTCAAACATATTTCTCTGCCATCACACAGCTAAGCAAATGATGATGATCACTTCCTCCTCTTCTCCCTCTCTTTCTTCCTCAGTAGCTCCTACTTCCACCCATCCAGGATTGTTGGGGCAGGAGGAATCAAGGGCAGACAGACACATCAAGAAAATTTTTATCGAACTAGCCCAGTGGTGAATAGGTTTTATTCTATGAGTCCGACATTGTTTGAACAGAAGACTCTCCTCTTTGCATATCACTAGGCTTTCTGAAGTCTTCCTTCTCTTTTTCCACTTCTCTTGTCATTCATCACTAGGGATGTCTGACTTGTGCTTCTTCTTTATTCTGGCCATTTTGTCTTTCTATAGCTTTTCAGAATTCAGAGGTCAAGCTCCAGCAATTCTCTTCATGAGTAGCTATATAGGGTTTTGGGGAGGGGGAACAGGGCAGGAGGGAAACAATAAAACTTTCCACAATGGAATCATGTTCCCCACCTTGTCCTAATCATCAGCCAACTCAGATGTTGGTAAAGAAAGATGAATTGACATTGAGGAAAAAGAAGTATAAAGGGCCCTGGCTGGTGGATTGAGCTCAGTGGATTGAGCAAGGGTCTGCAAACCAAAGGGCTGCTGGTTCAATTCCCAGTCAGGGCACATGCCTGGGTTGCAAGCCAGTTGCCCAGTGGGGGTCATGTGAGAGGCAACCACACATTGGTGTTTCTCTTCCTCTCTTTCTCCTTCCCTTCCCCTCTCTCTAAAAATAAATAAACAAAATCTTAAAAATAAAAGAAGTATAAAGGACTGGCCCTATAGAAGAGTGGCTTCCACTCAACATATAAAAAATGTGGTTTAAGATTCATAAACTAAACATCCACTGTATTTTCTAAATATTCTGAAGGTCTGTGAGTCTATTAAAAGTTATTCTAGAATAAATTTTCCTCTGACAATGAAAAAATAGATTATTTTTTCATTGTCATTTGCTTATTTGTTTGTTTTTCTGAAGGCTGTTGTGAAAACTGAGAGCAAAGCAACAAGCCCAAGTGTTTGGGTTCTAGCCATGTGCACACATGACTGTGTAGACCTGACCTAACTTGATCACTGGCAGAATTCACCCTCACCTCAGGCTATCTGTTACATGGCATTTTTCAGCTGAAATTGCCTAAGACCTTTAATTTGACTTTCAAGAGCAATAGTTTGGAAAATCCCACAATAGCAAAAAAATCTGGGCAGCAAGGATGGAAAAGTGAGCTTTCTCAGGACAAAAGGAGAGACCTAGCCCCTGACAGTAATCAGACACTCTTCAAAGAAGGTTTTTTAGAGTCAGAACATGTACTGGCTGGGTGGAAACTCCATGCCAATCACTTCTGTGAGGTTAAAATTACACCAATTCAAGTTCAGAGTTTTCAGTAGAGTGTTGATACTGAAGTGTGATATTTAATTCAGTGGAATGGAATGTTCCAGTGTCACTTAATCCAAAGCTATAGCTAATGTGAAATATTAAAAAGGACATTTGGTTATCCAATTATTGTGACTCAGAGAAAATGTTCATTCATTTAAAATGTTCAAGATATTCAGAAGTAAACTGATGATAAGTGATTTGTCTACCAAAGGGGGAAAAGGAAAGGAGGAAGCTGACTTTTAAAAGGTAGAGAAGAATTAGAAGAAAACAAAAGTAGGACTTTAATCTCTTTCTATAACTTTCTTTTTGTTCTATTATATATGATCAATATCCTGAAAATGGCTTTAGCAGAAACAAATCCATTAAAGAAAAACAAAATTAATTTTTCATTGTCAAACACCAAATGATCAACATTTCATAGAAAACCAAACATGGTCAGACATCAGTGTAAGTGCACATGACCTCTGTGTCTTGTGAAGCTGCAACAAAGCCCAAGGCAGCTGAACCTATGGCAACCAGGACCAAGATGTCACCAACCATGGCCATTAGGTAGAAAAAAAAACTTCAGTTCTGGATGTGGACTGCTTAGGCTTCTTGTAGTGGTGGATAATAGTTGACTATTGCTGTGAAATTGAACTCGTATGTCCTTTATTTCTATTTCCACATTATCAATTTATTTCTGTCCTTATCTTACACACTGTCAGCCTATTAAGTCTATACTCATGTGAAGTCAGCCATATCATGAGCAGATTTATTAATTATTCAATAATAATTGCTAACTATTTGTGTCCTAATGCTCACAAAAACTTAAGTCCCCATTTTTCATGTGGAAAATAGGAAGCCTAGCTTGGTCAATCAACTTGCCCAAGGCCACACAGACAGCTAGAAAATGTCAAACTCAGACATTGAGCATATGCCTTAACTTAACTCAGGGCTCCTGCCCAAAACACCATTGCTCTTATCTTTCACCCCTAGGGGGGTGGCTTCCCATTCTCGATGCTTCTCCAGCCCTATCGGAGGAAAGTCTTTTCTTAAACCAATACTTGTTCCAGCAATTGCTCCTGAATAATTTGGTCAACTTCCATTGCACACCTAGTGAATTACATTATTAATGAAGCTGCTTAAATTTAGAAGGTCAAGGCCTAATTCTATCAAGTAGTAAGTTTCTGTCTGGATGCATTGGAGTGTATGAGCAGGTGAAATATTGAGGACCAGATCATCTTTCATGTTACATTATGGGAACCATTTTTATCTCCACTAAAGGGGAAGGAAATGCCTGCTCCTCCTGAAGTTTCTTTCCTGTCTTGGGACTGTGACTTGTGCAAAAATATATACCCTGGGAAAACGAAGGTGACAACGACAGGACACAAGATTGAATTGAAAACTCTTCCTATACTACTACTGAGCATTTGTTTTTATTTAAAAATCCCATTAGGATGTAAGATCCACATTAAATTCTTTTTAAAAAAATTATGCAGTGCATAGCATGTATGTCTCAGGCCTGGCAACATCTATCAACAAATTTAATTTCTAGCAATCGAATAAGCCATCTTTCTCCAAACAGCACGGTAAAAAGCCAGGTGTCTTGCCTCAGCCATTTCATTAGCTGATGCCAACAAATGAACTGATATCCTTAGAATTTTTATGAGATGATTTTCAATATATATTTTAATTGAATTTTTTTCCTCAAGGCCTAAAATAACAGGGTTGAACTGTCTTTCTTTCTATGATATTGACTATGCTCAGAGTCAGAGGTCCTTTCATTCTGACACGCTGCCATCTACACCTTGTTACCCAAGTCCCCAGGTTTCTAAAGCATCAGCGGGACTTGTACCTGGGGTTGCCCTTGACTTTACGCATACTTTTGAGACATCTGATTTTAATTGTTCCCCTTTGCTTTTCTCCCACTCTAGTTTCAGTTAACTACCTCCTGACATTCACCTGACATCCACAAGGTTGCAATAATATGAATGCTGTCTGAAGAGTTTCTATATTTTGCAGCTCCCCTGTGCATTAGCTCCCCTCTCTGGGAAACCCAGTGGCCTCTTAGTCCTGGTCCCCTGTGTCACTGGTAGCTGACACTCATTACATCTGAGGGAGTCGGGGCTGCCAGACGAATCTGACTCCACCAAGGGTGGAACAGAGTAATAATAATGATATGCTATTGATAATTACACCTAACATGTTACGTGCTTACTATATTCCAAACAATGTGCTGAGTTCATTCACAATTTGCAGAAGTGAGGAGCTAAAGCACAGAGAAATTAAGTCATTTTTTCAATGTTACACACGAGCAAACAGCAGCCTGGAGATGTGAACCCCAGTGGCCTAATTCCAGAGCCTGCTTTCCCAGCAAGAGGGCAAACTGCTCACGGCAGGCTGAGTGGACAGCACTGAGAAGAGTGGTGGGCACCAAAGCAAATGAGAATGGATGGGCTTTCTGAATGAACAGCGTCCGGCAGGTCCCAGACTCCAACTGTTTGAAAAGAATAAAAATTACCATGAAGGAGATATCAAGGGTGAATGCTCTCAAGGCTATACATTCATTTTACTCAATCTAAGTGTGTAAGAATACAATACACAAGGCTGCATAATTTAAGCCAGTCTATATAAGCAAGTGGTAAAATAACTGAAACCCTTCGCCTTTAGGAAAACTGCCAATATGGTCCCAGGTGCTTAGAATATGTGCCCCTGACTGAGCCAGGCAGGGTCCCTCAGGTGACTCAGTACCATTCTGTGAATTGCACTCCTAACATCTAGGCCGAACACTGTATTTTTATTTATTAAGCAACCATGAAAGACAAAGCTGCAGAGAATTCCCAGAGCAGCAATAAACAACGGAAGAAATCCCAACTGCTGTTGTGTTCGAATTTCAGTTTTCCCACATGCCTGTCTTCTTCTCAAACTGCAAAATTACTATTCATCCCTGTGTTGACTTTAACAAAATGCAGTAATCTGTAGGGATTGTTTTCTTTTAGGAGCAAATAGCAATGAAGCTTGCTATTTAATCTTCTTTCCATTGATGCACTTGACTATTTAAATTGCACGGTTAAAATAATGAGCACTTAGGACCATTTTCTGTCTACATCAGACTGCTCTGTTCCATTATACAAGAGACGGTATTTCATTTTGAGCTTCTCAAATAAAATGGAGGAGAGAATTTTTTACCTTTTTGTTTTTTTTAGTGTCATAATTCCTTGGCTCTCCCACGTTTTTAGCCCAATCGCTTTTTGATGGTTGTACGCTTTCTTTAAATGATAAATCGCTCCTTGAAGCTTCCTCAGCAATAATGTCTTCTGCCTGCTTCTAAAAGAGCTGTCAAGATTTGTAAAGCCACAACATAAGTGTTTTCCCAAATCAGGTTCCTCTACTGTGAAATCCTTCATGAAACAGCAGAGATATGATCAGCATATTTCACTTGGAGCTCAATGTGACTTCTGATTGTCCTAAGGCGATGATTTACAGAAAGAGGTATCCCCAGCGCAAAGGTAATAATTTAAAAATAAACTTGCTCACATTCTAGGTTTTGGAGTGTAGGTTTCACCCAACCGTTAATTCTCAACATTAACAAAGATTTACACTCAGAAATCCCAATTTAGATAGTGTCTGTTTTTTCAGTGTGATTGTACCATTTCCTCCTTCCAAGCAGTGGATTAACTGGGACACAAGGCAGGCAAATGGCATGTCCAAAGGCGTGCCCTGAGCGGATGTCCACTCTGCACCAAACGGTGTCCATCTGGCCCACAGTCTGCCTGCCATTCTGTTCCCCACCACCTGAGCCTCCCTCGCCTGGTCTTCCTCACTGTTTCAAGGAGCAACAGGAGACAACACCAGCCACATGTCTTCTGTCCTCTGAAGTACCGCCTTCACCTCTTGTACATTAGATTTGTTTATACCCAAGGGAGTCCAGCCATTCAGGCAGCCCCCCTTCCCACCTGCCTCTAATGACTTCATATTGCATCATGGTATTTTTAAAGTAACAAGATACGAAAGCACTAGCTAGTGTGGCTCAGTTGGTTGGAGTGTAGCCTGGTAAACAAAAGGTTGGGGGTTCAATTCCTGGTCAGGGCACACATCTGCCTTCAGGGTTCAATTTCCATCCGGACACATATAGAAGGCAACCAATCAATGCTTCTCTCCCTCCCATCCATGTTTCTCTCCTTTTCTTCCTCCTTAAAAGCAATAAAAGAAAAATGCTCTTGGCTGAGCATACAAAATAAAAATAAATAAGATAAAATAAGCAAAGTACTTATAAAAAAGGGAAAACCAAGCACAAATCTAACAGTAACTCACTGTTTTGGGGGGCATCAACCAGTTCATAGACATTGAAATGACATAACAGAAACAGAAATTCATGTTTTTATTAACAAGCAATCAGGGAAACCCAAAACCTAGTTGAAAACAACACTTAAGTCATTTAACCAAAACTGCATGAGTCTGTATTTAACATGAGAGTGGCACTTTCAGACACAGAGAGAAGAAAAATCTATCAACTGTCTCTGTAACTTGCCCCCCAAAAGAAATGAATATTGTCACTTCATTGATTTTTTAAATCACATTATTTTATATTATTTAAAAGTAGATTCCCAAAGTGTATAGAATATTTAAAGTGATAATAAGACAAATACCCATTCAGTAACCATTGTATATTGTAAATACCTTTGCTATTCCATTATGCTGAATTGATTTACAGTTATGTAAAAATATTAATGTTCCTAAACATGTTAGTTTTGCCAATGGATATGTACATTTATGCACATGGGATTTTCTTTTAGTACTCAATATTAACTTGTTAAGGCTCATGCTAGTTTAAATGTGTGATTTTCATTTGTTCATTTTGGTCTCAGAAGATAATGAATGGCTTCAGGTTTTTTGCTTTTGTGTAAATGCAGCTATGAACATTATTACACATGCCTCCTGATGCATATAGATTCATTTCTTTAGGGCAGAATTAAAGGAGTGGAGCTGTTGTATTTTTAAGTGATGTGCATGTTTACCTTGACTAGGTAAAGTCAAATTATTTCCCAAAGAACAAGTGATTATTGAGAATCCCAATGTTTTGAACATTTATAGTCTTAGATTTAAAAAATTCCCCAGTAGGTGCAGTGTCAAATAGCAACTAATTGTGACTTTACCTTTAATCCTTGGATTTTAGTTGAAGCTTAACTATATTCCTCATATTTGTAGTAGCCACTCATGATTCTTCTTTTGTGAACTGCCTATTCACATTTTTGCAGACTTTCCTATTGAGTTGTTTGTTAATGTCTGTATGTATTTATGTTTTCTGGACACTAACTTTTATTAGTTGTAAGTGTAAAGTGTGTCTGATACTGTGTCTCTGTTTGCTTATTTTCTCATGATTGTTTTATGAAGAATAGAAGTTCCTAATTTTATGCCTCTGTTTCTGGATTCTTTGTTCATTGCATTTATCTTCCTGGCTTTTCCTGCATCAATCTCCACTATTAGTTTTATAATAAAAATTGTGTTTGGCAGGGCAAGTCTTTCTGAACTAATTTTCTTCAGGTGTGACTAGACACATGTAGCCCTTTGTTCTTCATACGTATTTTTAAATCGACTTATCTACTGTCAGGAAAAAGTATTCAGCAATTTTCAACTGCTATGTCACAAGAAGTTTTAAAGCAGGCAATACCTGACTATTTAGTCAGGATCACTGACTTCTTTTCCTTTAGACTGTCAAATAAAAAAATAAAATAAAATAAACAGCCAGCACAGCAATAACCATCTGGTGTGACTCCCTGTCTTGAACCATAAATATATAGGTAATGTTATAGGGTTGCAGCTTATTGGTCACATCACATAACAAAACTGCCTGATTGGTTAATTCTTGATACCATAAATCCATATATACAAGTATAGGCACCTGATGTTTTAAAAAGTTACATTTGAGCAAAAAAAGGCAGGTAATTACTACTGTTATTATTTTTTGTAAACCAGTCAAAATTACACTTTTTTTTGTCAGATCAGCAAAAGTGTATTTTTTGGTGTGCTGCAAAATTTTAGTAATAAGTTTATGGATACCATGATGTGAAAAAAGGTGAAAATTGCTGGTCTAGGTCAATTTCAAAGGGAACTAAAACATGTCTGATATTGATTTCTCCTTATCAGTATACAGGATCTTCTTTCTACTTATTTAGGTCTTCTTTGATATTTTTCAGCTAAGGTCTTACACTAGTCCTTATGAGGCTTTTTTACATTGCTTTAAGATTATTCCTATGCCACATTTTTTTGCTACCATTGTAAATAGTATACTTTATTTCACAATTTCTAAGCATTATTTGTTCATGTATAAAAATAAAGTTGATGACTTTGGTACCTTGAATCTTTTATCCAGCAACCAAGTTGCCTTATTAACCCTAATGATTGAAGATTACTTTGGTTTTTCTCTTAAGATAAGGACAGTGTAGTTAGTGGTGCACCCTGAACAACCTGGGAGCTAGGCACGTGTACTTTAGATCAGAGACGCATGCCAAAAGCTGTGTAACACTGATAATAGAGGAGAAAAAGAATAGCGGTAAGCCATGGAGGCACGCTCAGAGTGGGTGCCTCTGAAGGTGCTTATGTAGGAGATGTCTGCGTGAATTTGTTGTAAGTTGTGCATTCATTGCTTCACTTTGAATCAAACTATCCAAGTGCTTCTTCTTGCACAGATTTGCTTCTCCCTGAGATTTTGTGGTTCAGAAATTAATGTTTAAAAATTAATTAACCTGAAAGCCATATTTTATCTTTTACAGAGTAAATAAAATATAATGCATTGTTAACTAAACATTATAAAGTAGACAAAATTATAGTGTTTTAGACAACACAAAGTATTTCAAAAGCATCCCTACATTTATTTTTTTTTGTAACAGATATTCTTTGAGGGCCCTGCACATGCACAACACTGACCCATTACACAAATTATTTGTTGGGTCATCCCTGTGCAAGGAAAATTAAGAAGATAGGAAGTTCAACTAATTTAAGCCATCAATCTTACAAACAACTCTCACCCTTATCTTTGCTCTGTAATAGGTTTTCACCCTGATTTATTGAATAATTGCCTAATCCATCTTGCACATGTAGACAAGAATTCATCAACCTGAGGTATTTCATGAATTCATCTTTGAAAGAAAACTCCAACTAGCTAATCATTATGTCCTAACTCTTTAGCTATGGTCATCACTCAACATTTTCTATGGAAAAGTCATAAAAAGGAAATACTTTTGAGAAGTCTTTTTCTTACCCAATGAAAATTCTACTATGTTTCAATTCCTATCTAGAACATGGAAATACTATGGTGAAATTCAACCAAACCCAGCCTGTATAGTTCTAGGAGAATAATTCCTGGCTCAACATTTTATAAGAAGCAAATCCTGGTAAGCCCAAGAAACCCCTGAACACTTTGTAGATCTTCAGTAATGGTTATCTTCTCACTTTCCTCCTCTTTCCTCCTGGGAGATGGGGGGGGGAAGAGAGGGGCAGGTCAGAGGGCATAGTGATATATTTCAGAGGAGTCTGAAGACTCAGTTAGATGCTAGGTATTTAAAAGAATACTTAATGTTCTTATTTCATGACTTGAGTTACTCAAGTCTTTTATACTTGCCATATCTGCTTAGGGATACAGAAATATATTTTTATATAAGTGCAAACAATATTGAAGTATATTTGGTAATCGTGCAAATCTTCCAATGTTGCCACCCAATCTCACTTATATTCCTGGAAGGACTAGAAGAAGTGTGCTTTGTAACCTTTAGAACACTTTGTATGCATTTACATAGACACATGTGTGAATGGATAAAGAGTTAGAACATAGAGAACATACAGTTTTTGTTGTTTCAATATAATGACATCACATAAGTGTACCTGCAAAATTATTTCCTCACAATAATAAGTCATAAAGACCTTTCCATGTTTATATTTCACTCTTTACTATTTAACTCCACAGAATAGTTCTTTATATCATGTGTGATATTAGCTGACCATTCATTTACTCATGAAAATGTGCAATATTTACATCTATCTGTCTATATACTTCAGACCATCATAGAGTAAATATCCTTACACACATCTGCTTTTACAAGAGTGAACAAGTACCAGAGAAGATCTTGGAAATTCTATTTTCCCAAAGGCAAAAATCTTCCTACCAAGACCTCCCCCCACTTATACATTCTTACATTAGCAGAAACAGAGACTTTTATTCCCAGAAACTGCTTACCTGCTCCCTCAATATACAGCACACATTAGAAGATCCATTGAAATTCATCTATATGTTTCTCAATATGTCCCTCTAACAAATTCTCATGTCCACGTTTTCTATCTTTTCTCATATTGAGTCATTTCCATCAGATTCTGGAAAATTCTTCCTGTAGATTAGCTATGATTTCTAGTAGTCTTAATTTGTTTAATGTGTGACATAAGTAAAATATATGGAATAGAAAAAAATTCCTTAAAGTTGGCTAAATTCATGTTAGTTGAACCCTGTTGTTCAACTCAACAGTTTGTTCAAAAATTAATAGGTACAAAAATTCTGTTACAGATGAATATATATAGAAATTGATTTTTCAAGTGTTAATTCTTTTGTCATATACATCCTGCCAGCCATCACCTGGTTTAATATTTGTATAGATTCTTTTTTAAAATGCATATTGATATGCATGTCTATTTGTCAGCATTATTTTGTTACCTAAGATAATTTAGTTAGGTTATTTCATTACAGTTGTAGAGAGTTTGGGTTTTACTATATAGTAGAATTTTCTGGATATAATCTTTCGCTAATTTTCAATACCAATTATCAACCAATCATTCATAAATTACTTAGTTATTTCCTTATTTTTACCTATATCTCTTATTTATTGTTAGATAATAATGCCCACTCCTTCATTTTTGATATAGGTTAGAATAACTCAAATGTTGAACAAAAGTGGCTTAGTTTAGAAAACTACTTTAGTTTTTCCCTTGTACAAAAATGGAAGCACAGCTAGACAAGCAGATTAAGCATTTAAATTATATTAATATTTTTAAGGTAGAAAAACCTCATCTTTCAAATTTCAGTTATTTGTCATTAATGATTCATTATTTGAATTTTTGTTTTTTTGTAGTACAAAAGAAATGTATGTCTTATTTTAAAAATATTATAACACAAGAAAAAGGTAGCACAAAAAATAGCTAGGATTTTACCTATCTAAACCAACCATTAATGTTTTTATTATCTGTACAAATCCTTTTGTAAAATATAAAGTACGTTTATTATACATTGCTTAAATATTTGTGTCTTATTTGTCAACATTAATAGAATCACAGCACTATTTTGTAACCTATGATAATTTATTTAGGTAATTTGCCAAGTGTTAGATATTTTTCTAACATCTTAAACAGAGTGTACAGAAATTAGTATGAATAAGAAATATAAAAACAAAATGGTAGAGTACAAGGAGAAATGATTGGTTAAACTTGAACAAACATGACTGAAATGATATTAGATATTAAAAAGGAAAATACTCATAATTGAACAAGAATGTGTAATAATGAATGAAGGTCTGTGAAGTGCCCCATGATGCACCAAAGAAGACTCATCCTAGATAAAAACGTCGTCTGGGAATTTCATTTCAGCTCCATCATTATTTCAGGTGAAATGACCTGCTGACCAACTTGTTTTTATCTAAATTGCTTTCAACAACATTCTACAAAGTTTCATTTGTTCAGATTGCTTTTCTAAGCTGGTTATTTTCTTAATGGTCTAATCATCTGCCCCCATCAAGGACAGCATTAGGAATCTAGAAGCCATTCCTGTTCCATGATTAGTTCTTTTCCCTATCTCTGACTCTCTCTCTCTCTCTCTCTGTCTTTCTCCATTTTTATTCATCTTACATTTCATCATGAATTGATCTGAGTCAGAAGGTACATACTGATTATCAACTGTGGGGCAGTTGGTACCCCTGAACCCCGAGTTCCAGCCTTTGGGGTTTCCATCCTTTAGAAGCATAAGAGGGGTCAACAGGGAAATACATCAAATGCAATTCCAGCAAAGGCAAGGTGAAGCCAGCAGAACAGGACTTCCAAATCTGGAAAATGGTGGGCAGTTTTCCATGTTGAATTTCTCTTGGAAATTGTCTTGACTATTAAAAAGACTTTAGTGAGGGAAATGCTGAAATGTGGCCTTATTTCTTTAGATTTTTAGGTTGAGATGCCAGAAAGATAAGAGGTCAAATTATTCTAAGAGATTGTGTCATTCTGAGAAATGAATGGATAAGTCTCATGGGAAGCTGATCCTGGGCTCATTAACAGAGAGAAACAAAACTAACCCCTTATTACACAAGATAAGCCTTCTTTTATTGAGAAAGATTGTGTCAAGGAATTTTAATTATCTATTGCCTAAGATGGTTAAGGAACTATATAGACATAAGCCAACCATAGAAAGACAAATACAGAATGACTTCACTCATCTGAGGTACCTAAAAAAGTCAAATTCATAGACTTAAAGATTGGAATGGTGGTTGCCAGGGTGTAGGAAAAGTTCGTAGTTACTGTTCAATGGGCATAAAGTTTCAGTCAAGCAAGATGAGTAATCTGTAGAGATCTGCTGTGCAATACTGTACCTACATTGTACAGCAGTCATATATTGTACATTTAAAATTTTAAAAGATAGATCTCATGTTAAGCAATTTTTTCCAAAATAAAATTTTAAAATTACATATAAAATTTTTAAATAAGATGATTCTAATCCAAGGGTTTTAGCACAGAGCCTACATGGATTGAAGACAAGGTAATAACTATTTGTTGAGTTAAAAACATTCAAAAACCAAGGGATTTATTGATAACACCTCCAAACAGGATAGGCCAGAGTAATTTTTTAACTGGCAGTATGCTGGTGTCAGGGGAAAAGGGCAGAAGGAAAATGTGCAATGAGGATACTTAAAATACACTAGGAGTCATCCCCTGACAAATCTGGCTTTAGCCCTCACGCCCTCTTCATTTTTTTTGTTTTGCTTCCTCACGAACTGTGGACACCCAATATTGTCATGGACTCTCCCCTGTGCACCCAGTTACTAGGCAAGGATTTGAAACTCATGCACATATTGCAAATAAGCAAAAGCCAGTTCCTTCTTAGATAATCAATACTGAGACACTAGGTGCTAAATATTCTTTATTTATTTTTTCTAAAACAATGGCTTCCCGAGGCACCTAATAATTCAACCTGGCTTTGCTTACCCACCATGCTTAAAGCTTCGTTCATGACCTGGTTCTAAACCTATTTATACTGTATCTCATCTTTCCCAGGCCATTATCTTGCTTTCCATAGTATCCACAGCTAATTCTTAGTTCTTACTAAGTGCGAGAGAGAGAGAGAGAGAGAGAGAGAGAGAGAGAGAACTTCTCACTTGCCCAGTGGAAAAACTGATTGCAGACCAGATGGATGGAGTATGGAAAACCAAATCAAAGTCACCATCTTCTGTGTTTTTTTCTTTCTGACATTAAGGAGGCGGGCTGCCTCTAGAGGATGAACACAGCAGGCCAGTCTGTCTATCAGTGGCTCAGAGGTGCACAGGGCAGAAGGGTTTGTACAAGGGGCCCAAGAGAGACACCCCAGAGAAGTGGGAGCAGAAGCCTGAACTCCTGCTCTTGCTGCCTTTGTGATCTTTGGAGTGATCAGAGACACCCAGGACTTCAGCCGGACTTTCTTTAGATTTTCCTTCCCTTATGGTTTCTTCGAGGTGAGGTGTTTTATTGAATGTCTGGAGGGGCAGCATAGGAAAAGTGCCATAAAAACAGAGGAAATTAAATGAAACATGCCCGGTAGGAGCCGAGCACAAATACTCCAGTTCCTGTTCTTCATTGCCGCTTTTTCCAGATGTGCGGAATTTTCTCAAAATGGAAGAAATTTTTTTAAAACACTGGTGAGTGGTGCCTAAAAATATATAACTGGATTCAATGACTATTGTGCTGGAAAGGTGTTTTTCAGAAGGGCTTTTTGGAGAAAAAGTCGTCGGAGAAATGATATTTTGGCTGGCCGGGCAATGTTATGTTCCACCTCGAGGGCTGCGCCTGTTTTATCTGGCCAGCATCCTCTTTGCTTTGCTGAGCATTAACCCTGGGAACGTATATTAAGAGCCGACTGCCAAGGTGGCTGTTCAATGTCTCCGCCTCAACTTCTCCTTGGCTCCCCATGGCTGCATATTTTTAAAAAATAATTTATTGCTCTGGAAGACAGGGGGATATTTTTCTTATGCATAGAACTGAAATGGAAACATGGAAAAGAGTCACTGGTGTTTTAAAAAGCTTTTCCCCTACATTCAAAAAAAATTAAAGTATAGTTGACATGCAGTATTTTATTCATTTTAGGCGTGCAGCTTAACAAGTTGGCATATCTGTGCCTTATGAAGTGATCAGCACAATCACATCTAAGTGGCCTGAAATGTCCTCGCCTTCCTCGGGTACACCATTGTCCACACTGCTGTCCAAGGAGGTTTACCTCAGGCTGTTGACAGGGTTTACCTTCTGCAGGGAAGTCATTTTCTCAACAGTTTCCTCAATGGTCCCATTTTAACACCTTTTATGATGAGTGATTAAACTTCATTTGTTTTTTCCCCCTTTCTACCTCCACTCACAAACTCTTTTCTTTATCTAAAAGGGAAAAAATGCAATGTGGCCTTCAAACTATAGTTGACAAAGTTGCAGGTGCCCTGCTAAACTTGACCCTGTCATTTCCCAGTGCGAAGTCCAGAATAAAAGAACAGGTGGGTGATCTTTAAGGAAGGGAGGGAGGTGTCCTACAGTGGTAAAGCAACCTGGCCATTTCTCCTCCATTCAAAATGTTTGATTCATTCTGCCATTCATTTAACATCTGTCTACTGAGATTAACTAGCTATAAGGTAGAGAATTACACCACTTAGGTACTATAAGGATCTATTAGACACGACCTCTGTCCTCAATTTAGATTCCAGTAGTTAAGAAAAGATGCCATTAAAATAAAAATAACAGGTACTAGGAAAAGGGAAGGGCTATAAGGAAGTACATATGATTGAACTGAACAGATGAAGAGACAGCCATATAGGAAGCAGGAAGCAGGGAAATTGTTATAGTTATGTTATTTTATTGATCGGGACATTGTTTTATGGAGAACTTCTATTTGATTTAGGACAGGAAAACCATCGAGTTTCCATGGATGGGAAGAAAGAGATCCAAACAAGGAAGAATGGCAGAAACACCATTACAGACGAGGAAGTGACAAGCATCTCCTGTACTTGGGTCACGTAGGGAAGACTGCAAGTCTTTCCCGCATGCGCAGTGCTCACCACAACACCTGCCCTCCGTTTCTTCCACTGCTCCTTCTGGTCCTGCCCAGACAGTGGCCCTATGGAACCAACGTTGTCTGCTTGAACTGAAGTTAAACCCAATTCATGGACCCTTGAGTCTGAAAAATTCTACATAAATGATGAGGATATATACACACCAGGAGCCCCCAAATGAATTTTCAAAAATACAGACTCAGCATTGGAAAGGCACTGAGACCCCCTGAAAGCTTTTATAGATTTTCACAAGTACCCAACCCCTGCCTAAAACCTCTGGTCTATGGAACTCACTACTCCTAGGAAGGCCATTCCTCCTTCTGCAAACACTTCCTATTAGAAATGTGTGTTTCCCACGTTAAGTGGAAACTGTCTTCTTCCACCCCCCAGTGCCTGCCTGTAACAGGGCCACTGGGCAATGAGAAAGTCCTCTTCCACTGAAGACAAGCTCTGGTCTCTCTGCATAAATTAACTACAAGGTGACACCCATACAGAATTCTTCCTACCCTCTCATCTATGATTTGGAATATTGGATGAGTTCATTTGTGTATTTACTACTAAGTTCCAAAATCCTCAAAAATACTTAAAAAAATGCCTTACCATTAAGAGTGAACCATGAAGAAAGGAGAACATACATTCAGTTCTCTTGGCAAAAAAAATGATAATGCCTTTAGAAACCTCTTTTCTTTATGACCTTTTCCCTTATGGAACCAGATAGCTTGGGTTTGTAAAGCCTTCATTCCAGAATGTTTACAACATACATGGAAGATGGTGAGACAGTAATGGAGAAGGCAAGAGTGGCAACGGTTACTACCCTTTCAGGAACCGTCAGCCACAGCCTGGCTCAACAGCCTGTTTCGGGAAGGGAGATAATGTTAGTTAGGACTTCGGGAAAAACCACCGATTGTCGAAAGTACTGTTGACTCTTTTATTAAACTAAAGAGTAAACCTAAGCTCAGAGACCAAAATCCAAAATGGTTCCAAATTTTGCTTTGGTTACAGGAGGATGTCTGCGTCTCTAAATAAAATAAAAACAAACACAGCAGTTCTGTATTTCTCAATGCCTTGGCGAGAAAGACATCTGTTCGTTGCCAAGTGTGTTGAGTCAAGCTGAGTCTGCCCATAGATGTCCAAAATGCTTTGGGTGCTTTTAAGACCGTGCCCCTAGCTGACTAGTGCAAAATCTCCTCCTCTGAAATTTTAGCCTCATTACTGAACACCAAATCTAATGGCGTCTTCTAAACCTACTCTCTGTATTTTGAGGGTTGGACACTCTCGTTTTGAAATTCTAGCCTCCTCTTAGATGTAAATCTACCAAGAGCTAGAATAAAACAGAGCTGTAACTCAGAGCATGGGTGCTTGTAAAACTAGTTGGCCAATGATATTTTCAGAAATCTTTTCACAAAAATAAAAGCATATCTCTCATTAGCATTATTTACTTGTCTTTAACATTTAGTTCTGCAGTGCATTTGGAGTTTACTTTATGAGGTAGGCTGAAAGGCAGCTTCCTTTACATAGTCAGTCTATTTTTCTAATATGATTTAACAAATGTTTGCTTTTTTATCCTCTATAGTTTATGCCAGGTAAACTATATACCAAATTCTTGTATATAAAAGTATTTGCTGAATATAGTCTTCTACTTAATTGGTTTATGTGTTTGTTTTTGTGCTAATGCTATATCCTCTTAACTAACATACCTCTGTAATATCTTAATACAATAGTTTGTTTATACAATACAATAATTAAAAAAAATTTTTGTTAATCTTGAGTTGTTGATTTCCAATATTTTTTAGAATTGATTTTTCAAATTCGCCAGTAAAGTCTTTCTAGAGTTTTTATTGAGAATATTGGATAGTCAATGTCGACATTAATTTGGAGAGAATTGACAGAAAAATCCATTTGTCTTGGTCTTCTTTAAAGTTCTTTAATAAAGCTCTAAATGCATGTATGTATGTATGTATGTGTGTGTGTGTGTATTTCTGTTGAGATAAATTCAAGGTATCTGGGTAAATGGTGCTGGATTTCTATTGCATTTTAATTTGTTATTACTAGTATAAAGAGGTGCTGTGGATTTTATGTCGATTTAATTCTTGGAAACTTGCTGCATTCTTATTAACATATGTAATTTTCTGTGTAGATTTTTTTAGTTTTCTGTATAAGGGCAGAACATCTTCTAACAATCGTTTTTATCTCTTCCCGTCTATCTTCATCTCTTGCGGTCATTTTAAATGACACATTAGACCAGATGGATTTAATTGATATTTTCTGAGCATTACACCCTAAAAGTGCAGGATATACATTTTTTCAAGTGCACATGGAACATGTCCCAGGAAAGACCACATGTTAGGCCATAAAACAAGCCTCAATAAATTGAAGAAGATTGAAATTATTTCAAGCATCTTCTCCACCCACACTGGTCCTTTTTTAAGTCCTCTTTTTATTTTTTGCATTAGCCAGAACCTCCAGCTTCATCTTACCTTTTTCACTCCTGATTCAAAAATTACCCTCTGATCAACCAATTTAAAGTGGTAACCCCCACATTAAAACTACAAATTTAATACTAAACATGCACAATTATTTTATTTCCTACTTCTAGTACATAAGTTCTGTAAGGGTAGGGCTTACTTTATTCATTTTCCTCTCTGCTGCATCACGGTGCCTAGGAAAGTGCCCGGCACGTGGTGGGTGACGGACGAATACTTGTTGAGTGAATAAACACTGGGCAAAAGAAGGGTTAGGAGATCATCTATTTTGCTCCTTCCATTGGAGGAAATGTATTTAAAATCTGAAGACTTTCAGTAAACATGGTCTTTTTACCTTACACATATTTTCTTGCATTTCTAGAATCTAATATGTTTATAATTAATAAAGGTTTAACTTTATCAAATAATTTTTCTGCAAATTACGAAGGTAGAAGCATAATGTAGGTGTTAGAAACCTCAATTCCAGAGCCACATCACCTGTATTTGAATCATAGTTTTGCTGCTTATTAGCTGAATGACCTTAATTGGCCTAATTAAACTTCCTGTGCTTTAGTTTCCTCATCTTTAAAATGTGGATACTATCTACCTCACAAATACACCCTTGCACATTACATACCATATGTAAAATTTATATACACTTTTAATAGAGAAAAATTTATATACACTTTTAAAAGAAAAAAGCAAACTCTTGCAATATTCCCTATTAATTGCTACCAATAAATAAGTATTGGTACTTTGTTTTCCATTTCATATTTGACTTTTACCTAATTCCTTTCCCCTTTCCACTGGGATTCATTAATATGACTATTACGCATTGTGTTCTAGCCTCACAATGATCTCCACCATTAAACAGCAAGAAGAGCATCCAAGTCACTCAGCTGGATTCTTCCTAATGCCTGGCAGCATTTCATTGGTGGTATTGGTTTCATGTAAGACAATTCAGGATCAATATACAATTCAGACTATTCTCTACCAAGTGTTTTATCCTAGGCTAGCATGAACTAACAGCTCCTTCATCTTGGTGACTGCATACACTATTTACTTGCAACTTTAAGATAAATTTAATGAAGTCCACAAACTTAAGTTTTACATTGGAAAGATAGTATTACCAGCTAAGAAACTGAAAGAGTTACTTTCAATGACTTCTAGAAAATCTTCATCTGTATTCCCCTTGGTTTAGGATTAGTTGAAAATTTCAGGGAAAGTGACATTCTGCCAGTTTTAGATCACCACTAAAAACATCCAAAGTCTTCACGAAATTTAAGTAGGACAGCAAATTAAAAAGTTAGCATAATAGAACACTAAAAATGTATCACATCAAAATAAGACGCATTCCTTATTTTTAGTAAACTTCATATAATTGTTCTAAGTATTCAAAAGTGGTATAACTGACAACTTATCTATTGTGCATAAACTTGGACTTCAGTTTCCAGGCTCACATATTTTTTGTTTTTTGACAGCAGGAGATTGTAGCAGTCAGCTGCTAAGGTGACCCAATATGGCTTCCACCCAGATTCAGCAGGACCTGTGATTCCTTCTAACCAATAAAATGTGGCAAACGTGACAGATGTCACTTCCGTGATTGTGTTATGTCAGACTCTGTGTTTGCAGACTGGACCAGAGTTCATCTCTGTGGGCTTGATGAAGTCAGGGGCTGTGTTGAAGAACCCTCACAGCACAGAGTTGGGCCAGCATCTGAGACTTGAGGGCAGCCCTCAGCTGGCAGTGGCTGAAAGGCCAAAGAATGTTGGTCACTCATCCTGCCTCAAGAAAATGAACTTTGCCAAATATTTAAATGGTCTTGGTAAAAGCCACTTAAAGTAAACCTATTTGAAAGAGACTGAAATTACAGGGAGCACTGAGGGTGAGGGATGATGAGGTTGGGAAACGCTTTACTGAGATTTTTCTGGGTAAAATTCAGTAAATTGTGAATTACAAAGTGTTTATTTTATTTTTAACAAAAATAAGGTTATAATTACATTAGTTCTAAAAATAAAAATTAAGTATATGTTCGTTGATGAATTGGACTTTTATTTTTCTCATAATATGTTATACATGTATAAGATTTTCTTCTTCATGTTCAGATTAAAAGTAAAATTAATACATTTATCATGTCTTAAAGAATTCTTAATTTTCATCAATTTTCCCCATGGTCCTTCTTAATTATTTTATGGTTAAGTCATTCTACTTTACTTTTCTATTCCTCACCAACTGTTTTTCCTTCCTTTCTTTCAGTTATTAGCTGATCTAGTTAATAATCTTTCATATGTTATTGAGTTTGTTCTGACCTGAGCTGTTCCTCCATCTGACTTTCATTGACTGTATGAAATACTGCACCCTTTGCAGTGCTCACGCTCTCATTTTGCAAAAGTTTTATGTTATTTCTCCATTATGTAGTATTGAATATCTAACAACTTGCAAAACTACTCCTGTCTGACAGCAAAGAGAGATTGTAATACTAAACCTCAAGTATGAAATCTGAAATAGGAAGAAATTTGTCTGCTTCGTCTACAACTGTTTTTTCCAAGATTTTAATGTAAAAACCTCAGTTTCTACTTTGAAATCTGCTATATCCTCTATTTCTAAATTCATTTGACCCACAATTTTCTTTTTTGAAAGTTATCTTTAACAAGACAATTCCAGTCTTCTGAAAAAATGATACACACAAATTCATGAACTTTCTTGTAGGAGTACTTATTCTCAGGGAGGGACCACCTGGTAACTTCTTGCACTTTGAGCATATGAACCAAGAGAGAAGAAAAAAGCTTCAATACTTTCTTTTTGAGTGAAAAACTAATAAAACCAACAGAGGTATGTACCTATTTTTGTCTTTTGATAGTTATAGTTCAGATTTATCATATCTATTGCTCTTCCTAACAAGATACATTAATATAATATGTGCATTGAACACCAAGTTATTTGTGTTTCTCTGCACTCTTCCCCTTTCTCTCATTTCTACATCTGCTATCTTCTAGACACAGTGTCTGAAACAAAACAGCTTTTTAATCAATAGTTACTGAGTAGAATAGCCAAATATTCCCAAGCGAGAAACCTCATAGTAATTTTCATGTTTTAAAATACAGAATGATATGTAAATGTTAGTAGCAATAAACTTCTTCATGCTACCTGAGAAAAACGCGAATGTAAGTGTTAAAAAAATGTCCCTGAAGACAACTCCAGGAAATTCATGAATGTCTTTCCCCTGCATCTTGAACGTCAATGGGAAGGCAAAGACAGGCATCCACATGGAATCGAATCATTTTTTTCTGAACATGGACATGAATAGATATAATTTTCTAATGGTCAAATATGAGCAATGACAAGGCAAACTTGGTTACAACTTAAAATTTTTGTCTCTGGCTCTGGGAAAAATCCAAGACTTCCTCGCAGATAGACTTAGAGTGTGTACAGCTCATTAGTCTCCCTGATGAGAACACAGTGAGATCCAAATTAGAATCTGAATTCCTGTGGAGACCAAATTATCTTTACTTTATACCGGGCCCAACTCTTAACTCCAGACAGCCATTCTGAGTTGCTGGTCTCAAAATGATGTGACCAAGGAGAGCGCACAGTGTCAAATGAAACCTGTCGTTACAGCCTGAGAAACAACCACAGCTGCAACAGTTGCTCTTCTGGTCATGAGGATTTCTTTCCTTGTAAGTACACCTAAACTAAAGAACAAAACAAAACCTCCAGCAATCTTTTAAGCGAGGGGCTAGGATGGAATTTCTCTTTATTACAGTGCAACTGAAAATACATCCAACAAAGTGGCGTCGTTATTAAAATTTAATTCTAACTCATTAGATTTGCTGTTAGGGTAAGTAAAATAGATCCAGTTGTCATATGCGAAGTGAAAATGCCAGCAATTTTATTGCCTAAAGACAAAGTAATGAATTATAGGGTTGGATCCCAAGCCCAATTTATATAGAAAATTTCGATCCAAGGAGAGAGTTAAAGCATAATGACTTGTCTTCTTTTTTGCATTTATGTAACATTGTAATAATGATGAAATGTATTTTCATTTGTTTTTGTTATTGTTTGGGGTTTTTTTGTTTGTTTTGATTTTTAGCTCAAGTGCAAATAGATTTTTCTCAGCAAGTATTCTAAAATGTTAAATTCTAGTGACTTTATTAAGAAAGAATTATTGTCATTATAAATTTAATATATTACACATTAATATCACTAAACCCAGAAAGAAAGCAATAGTCTGATTAGATACTTGTCAATCTTAGGCTATCACTATTGAAACTTTCTGGAATAATAGGGACATTAAAGATTATTCAATTCTCTGGCAAATATGAAGCAACATAAAGCAAGCTAACTCAAGAAATTTTGATTATAAAATGTCAGAAAGGCAGATGAAAAATATTATAAAATTTTAAAATAAAATATAAACTTTTATAGTAAAATAGTCTATAAAAGGCTCAGAAAATTTAAAGCTTCACCTTTCTATCACCAACATTTGCATACTCTGATACTAAATTTTTACTACAACATAAAATATTTTATTTTCTAGAGTCAAGACATGAGTTTTCTTTGAAGTTGGCAAGTGTGTACCAGTCCTAATAAGGTCTATTATAATTTTTTCAGGTCCAAGATCACACGTCGCTTTCCATTTTTAACGTCTCTTTAGTCTCTTTCATCTACAGTGGGGCATCATTCCCTCTTTGTCTTTCATGGCTTTGATATTTTTGAAAAGTATAGGTCAGTTATTTTGTACACTGGCCCTCACTTGGGTGTATCTGATGTTTTCTCATAGTTGGATTCAGTTCATGCATTTTTAGCAGGGGCACTAACATAAGTTATGTAACATCCTTCTTAGCGATCATATCAGGAAGTACATAAAGGAAAACATTTTTTAGATCGCATAATCATTCTGCCATTTAAATGAATAGATTTTTCTGAAAGTATTTCCATAATCTTTTCATATTTATAATCACAGAACATAATAGATATCATTTTTATCCTGCTTCCTTCTCTGGCATTATAACATTTTTATATCTTGGTATAACTTCCTAATCTTTATTATTAATCACACAATAGTCAGCTAATTTGAACATTTATTTAACCAGTTGTTTTTATTATTGAGTGTTCAGATTGTTTCAAATGCTTCAATATATTTTTACTAAGTGAATGAAAACCACATATATTTTTATATATGTATGTTTATATAAGTTATACACTGTTGGTGGAGCTATTAGGTTCAGCTGGACAAAAAATTATTATAAAACTTTATGCTAATGTAAGAGAAGTTCTGTATTCTCAATTCTCCAACCAAAAGATTTACAAATGGAAGCTTTGTGGCAACAAGACCTGACAGGGAATGAAGTTGGGACCGACATGCACTCCTCTCAACCCTAGAAAATAATTTTCAGTGTAGGCTTGGTGGACAATGACTCAGTCATGTCATGTATGTTGGTGGACTATAGAATGCTTTTGTACGTCGATATGTTTATGGAAAATTGTAATTTATGTTGACTTACCCCCACTTAAAATTATTTTTTAAGGAAACAACTTATTACAGAAAGTTTCGGTGTGTATTTAAGAATTTTACTCAGGGGACTTCCACCAAGATGGAGGCATAGGTGGAAGCACTGCGCCTTCTCACACAATGAAGTTTAAAAACAACAAAGTTTTAGCAACAAAAATGCAGCCAAACCACAGAAAATTGAACTACACGGAAGTCTTGACAACAACGAGCCCTTCAGCCAAACCGGTAAGAGGGGCAGAGCCTGGGGCAGAGCCAGCAGCAGAGCGGGTCGGGCAGGAAAGATCCACCGGACTGACCCGGGCATGCGACCCAGGTGCGCTGGCAGCCATGAGTGGATCCCAGGTGTGGAGTAGCGGGCGGACCCACTGAGGGCTGACTGCAGTCACACATTCGCGTGCAGATAAACCGGTGAAGGAGCGAGCAGTGAGATGGACCGTGCAGGCCCCAGTGGGGGGAAGCAGCAGAGACAGCCGCCATTGCTCCCTCTCTGACCCCACCCCCACATACAGCGTCACAAACCAGCGACCTGGGTGGCCCCGCCCTGGTGAACACCTTAGGCTCCGCTCCTCATACGTAACAGGCATGAACAGATCAAAACGCGGCTCTTGAACAACTCAGAGCCCCAGAGCTGATAAATCTAAGCGATGAAAAAATAGCCAAACTTTCAGATGCACAGTTCAAAACACTGGTGATCAGGATGCTCACAGAACTGGTTGATTTTAGTCACAAATTAGAGGAACATATGAAGGCTAAACTAACTGAAATAAAGGGAAATGCACAGGAAACCAATAGTGATGGAAAAGGAAACTGGGACTCAAATCACAGGAGTGGACCAGAAGGAGGGAAAAAATGACCAAACAGAAAAGGATGAAGAAACAAGAATTTAAAAAAAGGAGGAGAGCTTAGGAACCTTCAGGACATCTTTAAATGTTCCAACATCCAAATTATAGGGGTACCAGAAGAAGAAGAGGAACAGCCACCAGTGGAACACTTATTTGAACAAATAATAAAGGAGAACTTCCCTAATCTGGCAAAGGAAATAGACTTCCAGGAAATCCAGGAAGCTCAGAGAGTCCCAAAGAAGTTGGACCAAAGAAGGAACATACCAAGGCACATCATAATTATATTAAGCAAGATTAAAATGAAGGAGAGAATCCTAGAAGAAGCAAGAGACAAGGGGACAGTCACCTACAAAGGAGTTCCCATCAGACTGTCAGCAGATTTCTCAAAAGAGACCTTATAGGCAAGAAGGGGCTGGAAAGAGGTATTCCAAGTCATGAAATCCAAAGACCCACATCCAAGAGTGATCTATCCAGCAAAGCTTTCATTTAGAATGGAAGGACAGATAAAATGCTTCTCAGATAAGATCAAATTCAAGGAGTTCATCATCACCAAGCCCTTACTATATGAAATGTTAAAGGGACTTATCTAAGAAAAAGAAGATAAAAAAGATGAACAGTGAAAGGACAGCAAACTCACAGTTATTAAGAACCACACCTAAAACAAAACCAAACTAAGAGGACAGCTAGATCAGGAGCAGAACCATAGAAATGAAGATCACATGGAGGGTTAGCAACAGGGGAGTGGGAGAAGGAGAAGGGGGAGAAGGGACAGAGAATAAGTAGCATAGACGGTAGGTAGAAAATAGACAGGGGCAGGGGGGAGGGCAAGAATAGTATGGGAAATATAGAATCTAAAGAACTTGAGACACGTGGTCATAAACTAAAGGGGGGGAATTGTGGGAGTGGGGTGTGCAGGGTGGAGGGGAATGAAGGGGGGAAATAGAACAACTGTAATGGCATAATCAATAAAATATATTTAAAAAAAAGAATTTTACTCAGCCTGTCAGCTACTTTTGGAGCAGAAAAAAATCTCTTAAGAACGTCCTTCATATTTGGACATATGGATAGAGGCAGAGCCATGTTTTCCATCAGGCAGCTGTTGCAAATGTAACCAAATACTGTCACGCAATCAAAACTAGAATGTAGAGCCTCAATAAGATGTTCCATTGTTTTCAGCTGTGGACCATTTGGACTATCTCAGAAATTAAACTTTGAATCGGGATGCCAAGCAACCTGCTGCAGTGCCCGACTTCTAAGACAGGAAGATAGAAGGAAAGAAAAGAAGAAAGGAAGAGAGGAAGAGGAGGACATTGGTAATCTCTCTTTGGCTAAGCAGTTGTCTAGGTTCACAGCAATTAATTGTGACTACATTTCTATATCTCATCCAACCACCAAAACCTAATGAAGAGCCTATCAGAGAATCAGCTGCTGAGTGGGAAGGAAAGCATTAGTGTAGCTCTCGCTGGTTACATCACTGTTTGATTTGACTCTTCCCCATATCTAGTCAGCTCATAATTATCTGCTCTAATGGGCCTCAGAGGGAGGGGTGGGAATGGGTAGTCGTGACACAGATAATATGGAATAGCACACAGTGCGCAATATTTTCTATTAGGCTTTTGCATATATCATGTGCTTAAGAGGGAAGTATGTTTATCTTCCTAATTATGTTTTGCTTAGACTAATTTTTTAAAAACTTCCATGCCAATGAGAAAGCTATTTCAAATTACACAGATAGCAGAGGAAAGCAGCCTAAGTTTTAAAATCTTTGAGATAAAACTTATGAGTTTGGTAAACTAAAAACCTGAAACATGACATATTTTTCTGAAAATGTGGGCCTCTCCAGTGTTCTTGTGCCTCGGATCGGGCCTTCATTACCTCTTAACTAGATTCCCCATTAGTCCCTTTCTCTCCCGTCCCCCTCCTCTTCAACCCTGTAGCCAGAGAGCACAGTGGCACTGTGGGGGAGGCCGGAGAGGAGGTGCTGAGTTTCCACCACTGCCCTGACTCATCTGACTCACAATTTGGGTGCTGAGGGTGTGGGCATGTTCCCTTCCACACCACAGTCAATCCCTAAAAGATTCATACTCTGTATCAAAAGGCCCCTGAGTATTTTAACTACTGAAAGAATAAGACCAGAGAGCACAGAGCAAATGGCAAAATTTTGCTCTGGTGATACACTGACATATGGGTCCCGGTAATCGCCATGTCCAGGATGGCTTTCCAAAGAGCAGTAAGACCAGACAACAACGGTGAATCACGATGTCAGTCCTCCTGGAGGCAGTGGTCTGAGGCCTTGCCTTAACTTCCTGGACCTGGAGACCGGCTGTGGTTGATTCTCTGCGCCGACTCCAACAGGCTGCATGTGGCCCACCGCCCGCCCAGCTTCCCCAACCCACCACAGCCACCCCATTCCCACCATCAGGCACCCTACAGCCATCTCTGCGGCCAAGCGCCCTCTCTGCCCTGCCCTCCTCCAAAATAACAGCCCCGACAAGTTTCCTCTGCCATGGCAACCTCATCCCAGTCAAAGTGAGGATTACCGTCTATTCCTGCTCTTTTCCAACTTAAAGGTTTAGAATAAACTTTATTCCTTCCTTCATGCAGGTTCTGCTGTCAATTCTCAACAATCTTATTCTCTTTCAATAAAATACACCTTTCAGAAGGAAATTGTTTTGACTTTCAAAAGTATTGATGGGGGTGGGGGAAGTAGGTGAGCTTCAAATACTTATTTTGAAAGAAAAACACTGACATTTTCCCCCCATTTCTGTCTCTGGTACAACAGTCTAAACCCTCACCTGGCAGTGGTCAGCTCTGTCCCTCCAGGGGATGGGAGGTCACTCCCAAGGAAGTTCAGAAAAGAAAAGCATGGGTATAAATGTTTAATCTGTTATTTAGGTGGAAGGATAGTTCTAAAGCAGATCTCCTCATATGATTCCCCTGTTTAAAACCCTTGTGTAAGCTGCCAGCATCCATGGCATTAAGACTGCATTAAGACTACATGACTTAACGCTTTCATAATTTCCACCTGACCTTTTCAGTTTAGTTAGCATCGCTCCCTCCACCAGGCCAAACACAAGAAACTATTTTTCATTCGCCAGAGGTGTCACGCGTTCAAGTGCATATACTTTTAGGATAGATCAGTGTTGAAAAAGTATGGACGTGTAAGCCTCCCAGCTCTCATCAACCAAAACGATGCCTTGGTCAAGCGATCAAAACTCCGTTATCCGCAAAAGGCAAAGCTGAGGGCCACCACTCCCCCTGCTCTTTTATTCTGTTTCCTTATAGATTCCAAAGGACAGTGTTGTTCCTGGACAACATAATGCATAAAATAATTCAGGGCTGCCCCAAAAGTTTCTGTGTATGTATAGCTCCGATATGTCTGTGGTTATAACTAATGTGGGTGAGGACTATTACATTTTTGTCTCATGCTCCTTTTGTAGGTCAAAGGGAAGGTGATTTTTATCACATATGAATTCATATTTCCCCTTTGTTTTCATTTCAATTCAATAAAATGTACAATGTGGTGTATTCTGAGAGGCGAAGGGGATAAGGTTTTTTCTACTTTAACCTAAATCCATAGTAATAATAATTAATCCTGACTCATACATATTCAAGCATTGTTTCCTTTTATACGTATATATGTGTGTGTGTGTATATATATATATCTAATATATATGCAAAGAATATGAACACCCCTATGTTCATTGCAGTATTATTTACAAAAGCCAAAATTTGGAAGCAGCCAAAATATCCATCAGTAGATGAGGAGATAAAACAACTCTGGTGCATTCACACAATGGAATACTACTTGGCAGTGAAAAAGAAGAAAATTTTATACTTTGCAACAGCGTAGATGGACTCGGAGAACATCATGCTAAGTGAAATCAGCCAGTCAGAGAAAGACAAATACCATATGATTTCACTCATATGTGGAATCTAATGAACAAACTGAACTAACAGCAAAATAGAGACAGGTTCATAGATAGAGAGCAGGTAGACAACTCTAGGAAGAGGTTTGGGGGATGGAGGGATCGAGCAAAAAAGAAAAAGGACTCGCGGACATGGACAGCACCGTGGTGATTGCGGGGCGAGGGGGGGTGGACGAGGGTATAACAGAGATAAATGGCAATGGGAAAGATACAATGAAATAAACTATTAAAACACAAAATAGGTAAATATGTATACAAATACATGTGCATATTTTCCTTATGCGGCATTCTCTGGTTTTCTCTATTTTTTTTAAATGCTGGTTGCAAAGCATTACCGAGATTTCGTGACCTGGCCCATCTGCTTCCCAAGGACCGCTGGGAGTATCTTCCTAAATGGTACCTGACCCCAGCGACTCTGGCCAGTTCTAAATGGCTGGGTACCTGGTACAGATGAAGAGATCCTGGTCCCAACATTATCATGGCACAATGTGGGGAAAAACTAAGGTACATTTTCTTCCTTTCCCTCCTCACATATTAGAGAACCCTGCTGGCTTCCCTCCAAATTATATTCCAGAAGGACCACCACTCCAGTCCAGCCACAATCATTCCCATCTGGATCCCAGCACACCCCCAAGACCTCTTCTTTTTATTGCTGTGCCCCTTGACGCTCGTTCTCACAAAGCAGCCAGAGTGACCTGGTCAGAATGTAAGTTACATTCTGCCTCTTTTCACTGAGCACCCGCCAGTAGCCACCTCCCATGCAGACACTGGTCTGCGTGTCAGTCCAATCCAATCAGACAGATTCCCTGCCTTATCTCATCCTTCACCGTGGCACCTGAACCTGCCTGTTCTTCAGCACCACCTTCTACGTCCTTCCCTGCCCCTCGTTCCAGCTCCTAGCCTTCAGCCTCAGACCAGCCACTTTATTTTTTTAATATATTTCATTGATTATGCTATTACAGTTGTCCCATTCCCCCCATCACTCCCCTCCACCCTGCACATCCTCTCCCACCCACATTCCCCCACTTTAGTCCACATCCATGTGTCATACTTATAAGTTCTTGGCTTCTACATTTCCCATATTATTCTTACCCTCCTCCCCTTGTCTATTTCCTACCTACCATCTATGCTACTTACTCCCTGTACCTTATCCCCCTCTCTGCTCCTCCCACTTCCCTGTCGCTAACTCTCCACGTGACCTCCATTTCTGTGGTTCTGTTCCTGTTCTAGTTATCACCTAGCCCTTATTATATGAAATGTTAAAGGAACTTATCTAGGAAAAAGAAGATAAAAAAACGTGCACAGTAAAATGACAGCAAACACAATAATTAATGACCACACCTAAAACAAAAACAAAAACAAGCTAAGCAAACTAGAACAGGAACAGACCAGCCACTTTATTTTTCCACAGTAATCAAGCCCCACCATGAGGCATTCTCCATTGTCTGGAATCTTCCTCCCAAATTTCTCATACAGTACAATTTGCATATTTTTCATGCTCACGGCTTATTGTTTATTTCCCACCTGGAGAATGTAAGCTCCTCAAGGGTAGAGCTCTTCATTTTAGTCATCAGAATACCCTGATAAGCTAGGACAATGCTTGACACTTCTTGGGTGCTTTTTAAACACCAGTGGTTGAATGAAAAACTTGCTGGGTCTCTTTTTAATACTGTCAATAACACAAGCTACTCTCGCCTCTATACGTATGTACACCAGTCACAAAGCTCCATTTTTTCAAAGTACACCAGTCATAGATTTAACATTATTCTATATCAACTTTACAAGTTAAGATTGGGAGGAAAAAATGATGATGTTAATCACCTTTGTACTGAAGTTAGTAGGGCTTATGTAATAAATGTTGTTCAAAAAAATTCCCCCTTTCTAAGAAAGTTTAATACCTCTCTCAGGCTTTATTTCTACCATAAGCCAACCAAATATTCGTAACAGGCATTCAATGCATCTTTTACAGGAAAAGAATAAAAAATGCTGCTTAGACATTTTAGAAAGCGATTTCTGTACCACGGAAATTACAGGCTCTTGGAGACTCAGTGAAACGAATGCCCTTTTACCTAAAGCTGGTCGAAAGAGAGCCAGTCTGCTATGTGGGGTCTTTTCATGCCCTCCTGAAGCACTCTGGTTTGGCAAGTTGCCTTTGAAATATTCACATGCGCCCATATGAGACCCTCCAGGTGACATTTTTTATTATAAAACTGCAGACCACTAGGAACAAGAGTTGTCAACACGAGTCCCTTTAATGATCATTTTCTACCCATGTTAGCGGCAGTTTTCCCATCACAGCAAAGATCTTTGTGTGTGCAATCAGTTAGAATTTAATTCAGCACAGGATTAAGCTGGAAGTCTGCGCCCAAGACTTTCCCCGGGGTAACGCCCCTGAGCATTGGCCCGCCAAAGCTGGAGGCTGGGTTCGGGGATCAGGAGCGGCGGAGGCGAGCCCCGAGTGGAGAAGGACTGCCAAAACAAAGCCTGGCCCGCGTGGCCCGTCTGCGTTATCCCCCTCCCATCTATAAAATTCTGGACGACCGGTTTATTTTCAGAAATTAATCTTTCCTTTAGTAGACATCACACTTTGCAAAAAAAAAATGGCTTACATAAAAACGTCCAAAGAAAAGTTGTCATGGTGTACATTATAAGTGCACATATATCATAGAAGGCAGAAGGAGAGAAATAAAATCTGGTTCACATTTCTTCTCTTGGGCCGATTCCCACATCCACTCTGCCAAACACCAGCCCGTGTTCTCTCGGCTTTGTTTCGCTCTTTTAGGAAGCAGTGCAATTTGTATGACTGAGATTTAGAGAAGTTCTCAGGTGGTTTTGGGCTAAAGCACTTACGTACCGTTATTCTACATTAGTTAGCTCTTCTGGGTTCTGTTTAATTTAGTAACAAACCCTCCTTAACATAAAGTGGGGGAAACATCCATGTAACCTTTCGCCTTGGTCGGAAGACACTGTGCTGTAAGCTGAGCACACAAACCTTGGGTTAGGTTGCCTGGGTTCAAATCCCAACTCTGCCAGGTACTAGCTAGGCAAAATTGACTTTTTTCTCTACGGACAATAATAACACCTTCTTGATAAGGATTTTTTAGGATTTAACTTAAATAGTACTGTGTTAGCCTGCTCAGGCTGCCATAATAGACTACTGCAGCCTATGAGGCTTAAACGACATTTATTGCCTCACAGTTCTGAAGGCTGGAAGTCCAAGACCGACGTGTTGGCACAGTCGGTTTATGATGAGGCCTTTCTTCCTGGCCCACGTAGTCATGCACCTTGCTCTTCTCACAAGGGCCCCATCCTATTGAAGCAGGGCGCCGCCTTTAATGACTTCACTTAACTTTAATTATTTCCTTAAAGGCCCTGTTTCAAAGAGTCACATCGGAGGTTAGAATTCTCACATGTGAATCTGGGGCACATAGAAACTTCACAATAAATACTTGACGTTAGTTCGTAATACAGTCTTACTCCTCTCTCAGATGTGTATATGAATCATAGTTTCAACTTTTATCATTGTAGCTGCTTACATTTCCAGTTTATAAGTAGAGGTACATTTGCATGGGCAAACGCCAATGAATGAACTTATATAAAATGACAGTGAGGGTTTCTAGCAGGATGACTTACATGCATATATATACAGTTTACCCGATAATTTGGGTCATGCAGTTTGTCATTGCTCAGTGGCAGCAAAGTATGGCCTGCGGGCCACCTCCAGTCTGTGGCTGGCTTTTGTACAGCAGGTGAGCTAAGAATTTTTCTTATATTTTTAGTGTGGCAAAACAAACAAACAGGCACAAAAGAAGATGTGACCAAATCTTCTGTGACTCACAAAACCAAAAATAAGTCCTAACTATCTGACCCTTTACTGAGTTTGCTCACCTCTGCTCTGTAGTAAAGGTTTAATTCAAACCCTTCCTGTATATCTATTCTTACAATGCGAACACGTGAGTTTTCTTCTATCTTCAGAAAACTTTTACTTGTTTCCTCCAACAGGTTTTACCTTACGTGTTTGGGAAGAAGTAGTTCTATAGTATCTAGCATGTCTCACCAACTTCTAGGAAATATATTGAATATAATTTTCATTTTTATGTTTTGGTTACTATGAGCCAGGGATAGCCTAGGGAGGGAGTATAAATCATGGTTACTCTTCCTGTTCAGTGTCTCTAATGGTCAGGCTGGATCCGGGATTACTTTCTACCCTTGGTTTGTCCATCTTTAAAGGCTTTTCCTCTTCTCCTGCTTCTAATCTGACATCAGCTGGGGAAAGAATGAGAAAAAGAAATTTCTATTAAAGAATACGAATCAACTTCTTTTCCTATGAATCAAGCCCCATTAGATTCTTTTCATACATTCGCTTCTTTAATTCTCATAATCTATTTTTATAGTTAAATGTCATTTCTTCACTTCACAGATTAAGAAAATGAGCCTCAGAAGGGTTAATCTACTTGAATTCAAGCCCAAATCCTTCTGGCACCAAAATTCAACACTTTTCATCAAGGAAATCAAAAAACCTGGCTGACTTGAACTCTAAGCAACAGAAGTAAACAGACTGAAATGATGCTTTTGTAAATACGTTTCCTGGTGTGGAAGTTCTGGGATTTCTGCTCTGGTTTCTTCTCGGCTCTTAGCTGTGTTCCAGACAGTTCGGTTGTCTAACAAACAACCTCCGAATCAGAGGGGTGTTGTGATAACACTCTGCTTGTTCAAATGCTATCCCCTTGGGGGCCATTCAGGCAATACACCCAGTTGAAGGCACATGTTGATAAAGCATGTATACTTACAATGCCAGAGGAGGTCCCATGAGTACGGCGATGGAACTATGGCCCCTGTAGAGTGTTATGCACATGACACCACATGTAAAGGTATGTATGTACGTGACTATTCACATGCATTTCTGCATGTGATACTCAGAGCATTTCTGTTGCTTCTGTCTTACTCTTCCAGACTTTGACCTTCTGCAGGTGTTAAGTGAAACTCCTGGATGACATCTGCCTCCCACGCCCCCTCTAGTCAACTAAATAACACACGTCCGTGTGCAGAACTGTGCCTGTCTTAAAGGAGCAGGGGAAGTTGAATCCTTATGAAGACACAGGTTCACTAGAAGGCAGGCATCCAAAGCACAGGACTGAATAAACACATTATTTTGGATGTTTAAAAAAATTACCCAATGTCATGCTACCTAACTGGCTAACTATTTTAATTTCTATATCATTATTACATAGGTGCTATTAGGATTGAATCTGCACAATAACAGGCATTCACAAAAAGAAAGAGCCATGAGTCTGCCACACCCAATTAACCAGAGAGTCAGCTTCAGGCAAAGAGTAACAAGCTCCCCAGAGCGGGGAGAAACCATTGGCCTTTCTGGCCTAGGGCTACACCAACAATACGCAAGCACTACAGCTTCCTCTCCAGTGTTTTTCAGGAGCAGCTCACCACTGAAATACGTGAAAAGATATTTAGGCAGTTGGAAATCTACCCGATCTCTCTTTGTGGTTTTCTTTCCCCCTGAGGGGCAGGTTCTCTCTTTTCCTGGGGAAAGATTGGGTTCCAGACGGAAAGCAGAACAGGGTTAAAGACACTCCTTTCCCAAGTTGGGGTCCCAGAGGCTCCGGTGAAGTGTTCTGCTAGGGTAAACTGGAGGGGTGCAGTCTAAGCAGCTAACAAGAGAGACGTTTCTCTTACAAAAAGACATAGAAATTGATGGATTCCCCAAACAGAAGTGGCCTCCACCTCACCTGGCCCCAGAGAGGCAGAAATGCTTGCAAATGAAAGGCCGTGGTCTCTCTAACAGGAGATGAACTCTGGGGACTGTGCCTCCCAGCACCCCCCACCAAAGTTCCTGAACCAGCTGAACACAAGGCCCCACTGTTAAGGGCTGTGAGGCTAGTGGACATCACCATGACAACCTAAAGATGAGAGCCTTTTCCTCATTTTCTAGATACTACAAGAAATTCTCGTATTCTTGCACAACCCAGAGAAACAGTCCCCAGGAATAACCAAGATGGAGTTTGGAAAACAAAGTGTTTTGATTTGAAAACAAGAAAGGACTATGGTCTATCTTCTAATGCTGGGCTTGTGGACCGAAGGTTCATAGAAGCACATCGCCAGGGAGACTTCTCTCCACAGTCAAATCAGAGGACTCTCCCAACCCGGGATGGAGCTGGTGCTGCTATGAACCAGGGACACCAAGATGTCAAAGAGGGCCACTGAGGCCTGAACCATGAAGTTCACGTTCAGAATGGCCCCCCAGTCTATCATGAGCTCCTCTGACTGGTATAACAAAATATCACCTTCTCCTCCTGTGTGCTTTCCAGTTCCCTTGCTGCAGCTTCAATATGACTACAAAGGGACTTGTTAGCATCATTATCAGCCCTTAACTCTAAGTTTGCACAAAGCATGTTTCTGATCTTTTAAATAGCGGGGGAATAAAAATACTGCTGACTCTCCTTCCTTCAGCACAGCAGCAATGCCTGAGGCAGGATTCTGAAAGATGCAGACTGTGTTTTCTCTGTCCTTGCCTCTGTTTTTAGGGCCCCTCTTCTCATTGCCTTTTCCCACAGAGACCCTAGCGCTGCCCTGGGCTTCTCTTGCTCGCAGCTCCCATCTTCGATTTCTCTCTGCTCTTCATTTCTCAGGACAACTTACTTTGCTGAGTCTGATTCTGATAGGGTTTTATTCTAGCCCAGG
Organism: Artibeus jamaicensis; assembly: GCF_021234435.1. NCBI lineage: Eukaryota > Metazoa > Chordata > Mammalia > Chiroptera > Phyllostomidae > Artibeus > Artibeus jamaicensis. Next base: position 20,707,443 of record NW_026522056.1, read on the forward strand.
AAGGAAACAAAGAAAGACAGGGAAGAACTGGGAATCCGAAGGTACCAAATGCCAGAAACACAAATTGAAATACCTCATTGGCTCCAAGAGCCCAAAGAATATGTTTATTAAAAATCAGAAGAAGGAGAGGGATAAAAATCAGGCCCGAGAACAACAGGAGCTTCTTCCCAACTCTTGCCTCTGCCTCAGTCTCGTTACAGGAAATCAGTTTTTCCCTGACGGCTGACACGTGGCCTTACAGCCACTAACAGAGAGCTCTCGGGTTGTGTATGTTCTAGCTTCCCAGACTAAGGGGGATTGAATCTTCTACTTCCAGTCAAAAGCACACACACTCAAAACTAAAACAAACGAAAACCCAAGAAGGATTATAATTGCCTAGGTTTGGGTCACAGGTCCATTCATAAGCTAAAGCATCATGATGAGAAGAAAAACTAATTATGATTGGCCAGTTCGGATCACATGGGATGGGGCGAAGGGATCCTGTAAGAAAACGAAATCTCCTAAGGTAGCCAGGTAAATGCATGGAAGTATTTTCTAGGAGAAGGAAGAGATCCTGACAGATAATAACATAAATATCTGTATGGAAACACGGGGACAGTTTGGGGTGTCTACCGCACAGAACACTGCAGTAGATGTTTTCACGTGTTTTGCCTGGCAGTTGCCCTTTGGAAAGTCCGGTGTTGCCACATTCGGAGGAAGTCCTGAGCGCGTGGTAGTGGTGGTATTCTTGGGGCAGTGGCCACTCACCACCTGAAGGAAAGGCCCTTTAATAGTTTAACAACTGGGATGTCCGCACGGTTGCCTGTACCAATATGTACTGACAGAGTTATTAGCCTGGGAGATATTAGAATTCTCTATAAGTTGGTTTACTTCACCTAGAAAAATCTAGCAAACTCTTTTCTGTGCTAAATTACATTTCAATACACAAGAACTTTCCAACTGGTGTTTGGTGATGAGCTCTAGGCCTGCCACAACATCGATCTTTCCACCTCTTTCAGCGGCTAGGTGGGCGTCACCACTGTCTAGAATAGTCACCTTGAACCAACCTGATTGTTTACCATAGTATGTGATGAAAACACTGTCATTTCCTTCTTGGGTCATGACGTAAAAAGGGTTGGGAAGAACCACTTTATACCATGGTTTCTAATTTCTCATTTTTTCAATATTTTATGATATTTCTAGTGGAGATTATATATATAATATCCATATATAGATATATGTATATATAGTTATAGCAGCTTTTTAAGGCAAGCTTGAAAAACAGAAATGTTGATACACTGGGTCCTATTTAAAACCCTGGTGTATCAAATTTTTGTACCTTTCTAGACTACTGGTATGTGCATCTATGATCCATGACCTTATTAGCTGTGATTCTCAATCTGCCCCTCGATGCCTCTGCTTCTCGCTGAAAATTGTATTTATCTCACTGGAGTGTCACATGATCAAAGACAGCACTTGGAACAATTCCTGGCTCACTGTTACCACTCATTAAATATTGGCTATTTTCTTTAGTAGTCGTAGTTTTTGTTATTCAAAGTATGCTAATTTTTATTCCCCAGATATATATATCTTTTCTCCCTACAATCCCAAAGGCATTGGGAGTTAAATTTTTTATAATCATTGCTATACTATAATAGGTACATAATGTAAGATCACAAATCTTTGACAGGCATACATTTTTTCTTTGGCTCACTTTCTATTAGTCTGTTGTCAGGGGCATTTGTAAAAATGAAACATTTTCAGGGAGTCTTCGGCAGCCTATTTCCCCATTTGTGGGAAAAGGAAAAGTAGAAAGGCGAAAGTCATAGGCATCTCATGGATGTGCTGTAGATGGGCCATGTGGTTTCACAACTCTGCCCATTGTAATCACCTGGGGAATTTTAAAAGCCAGTGATGACTGGGCCACGCCCCCAGAGATGGCAATTTAATGGGCCTGATTTAATTACCTGACAGAAGGATTGTTGAAAACTCCCTGGGCGATTCTAATGTGCCGCCAGGACTGGGAACTGCGGTGTAGGTGGGTCCTGACTAATGTGGGGTCAGTTGGGTGTGTCTGTGAGGCCAGGCTAGACAGAATGACTTTCATAATCAGTCAACTCTCCAAGCCAACTGAGTTCATTACTACCGTGTAAATTGGCTGTAAAGTCTTCTACGACTGAAACCGAAACATCCAATTCATCTACACTTCGCAATATCTTGAAATTTTTTTCACTGCACAATTACTTTCATTTTCAAAATTGTCTTCTTCTTAACTATCAACCTACAGGTTTCACTCACATTTGGGTCGTAGAAAAGATCACAACGTAGCAGAAATTTCACGTCCTTGATTTTGTTTCTGCTGTGTTTTGCTGCTTAGTGAGGAAACAAACAATCACAGAAAGATGAAATGCACACACAACAGATCAGATAACGTGCCCTGCGTACAGCAACTTTGATCTTTTGCCTAGTTTGACTATAAGTGTCTTGCGATTTGAAGGAAAGACTACTGCACTTGGACTAAAGACTGAAATTGTCCTTGAAGTAGAAATATTCAACCACAATGTCTTTTCAAGGGAAAGATTTAAGAGCAGCTTCAAAAAAGTCAGAAATTTAAGAGAAGGACAAGAAGATGCTGATGTGTTAGGAAAATCTACATTATTTGCTTCTGCGGTTTTGAAGATGTAAATAGAAACAGCAATGGCAAAGAAGTTCTATAATTAGTTTTCATCCTGATGCCAAAAGTTGCTTATTATAGAGCTTTTAATAGTATATATGAAAACCACTGTTTAAAACTCTTGGTTTGAATTTTCTGGCACTTTAATGAAAAAATTAGTGTTTTCAAGCTTTGTGGCTTCTCTAAAGTCATGTGCTAAATAAGAAACCCTCTCTTGTGCAATGGTTTTTGGAAATGGTTGATGCTCTGGTGACTTCCTTTTCCTTGGGCATAGTTTTCTTTAAGAGTCAAAGCATGAGTTTAAGTCAGAAATTAGATGAATTACTGCTCTACACTGTGAGTGTAGTTATGGACAGACACTGGTATTTAGACCAAGCAAATGTGCTCTTTAAGCACCGTGACCTTGCCCTGTTGTCCTTCCAAAACCACAACAGAGAACAATCTTGCTCCGTTAACCACACCTCCCTGAAGAAACCACCGCCTAGAGGGTGTCTTTCAGCCCACGTCCAGCAGCATCATGGGGCAACCACATCCTCCCTTGAAAAGTGGATCCTCATCCTTTCTCCTCAAACCAAACTGCCAGTCAGCACCCAGCCCCTCTCCTGAGCTCACCAAATGGGCTGTTTCATGACTTGTTTTCTCACTATGGTGAATTCTTTGTGCATCTAAATCCTATAGGATAGGAATCAAATCTGGAGAAAGATACGGGGCAAAACCCACCACCCCAACCGGATTTTACCCAGATGAGAAGTAGACCCGGTGGAAATAGAGAAACTAAATTATGCGTGTATTTGAAAGAACAGAGTATTACGGATGAACAGCAAGCAACATTAATGACATTTTTGAGTGCCCGTTTAACATGCTGCTTAAAAGTTTCAGAAAAAATTAACAGTAATAGTGACTGATAGAATCAAATACAATGAATCAGGCCAAACTACAAGTATATTACTCTTTACATACTAATAAAAAAGAAAGAGTTTTGGATTAGCCTCCTGGATAACAGATGAAGACGATCTAGCCCAGCAAACCCTCTAATTTGCAGAGACAGCAGTGAGCTTTAGAGGATACCTTACAGAAATTAAATAAGATTAGTTCTAGGTTCCTCCAAGAATTCAGGGTACCTCTTCACAATCACAGTTGGATTTCCCAGAACTCACTAGAACTAGGCAATAGAAACAGAAAACCTTCCACCAGGGGTTCTCAACCTTTTTTACTTCTTAGAATTGTCTGTAAGGATTTTTTTTATTACCCATTTCCAGGGCTCACCCCAGAATGTCTGAATCAGTATCTCTGGTGGTGTCTGTTTTAATGAAATACCTACATGTGTTCCTGATGCACAGCAGAGTTGAGCAGCTCCGAAGGTAGGCAAATAGAAGTGGTCAGTTTCCCCACTATAACTATATTTTCTAAGGGTTAGGAAACCAGAGATTTTTTTTTTCAAATAAGCCTAGATCATATTAGAAGTTCCAAGTCACTCAAGATGTTCTAATGAACAAGACTGGCTGGAGAAAGGACACTATAATTGTAAGGAGTTTCTGAATGTTAAAGATCTGTACACTTGAAAGCATTATTTCAACCAAAGTTTTCCTGCAAGAATTAAGTTTGAATTAAATTTGTTTCTATTGTTTGCAATTTTTACCAAAAAACTGGAACTCCAATTAACCTTTAAAAACTTCTATTTTCTGTAAATATACCCTACATGTAAATATCTTTCTTTTTATATTTTTCTTATTACAAATAATTTCCAAGAATGTATTCATTAGAAAGTATTGCCCAAATTATAATCATACATTCGTAAGTAAGTTATATACCATTTATTTGATGAAAAGGAGTGCATGTTGGAGGAGAGGTTTAGGTTGGATTAATATTTTTGAGCCTTCACAGGCAGCCTTTTAGTAAAATATTGGTTACTATTCTTCCCATTTTGCTGTTGAAAGAAACTGAAGTTCAGATGAAGAGAAATCCACACCACCATACAATTGGTAAGTAATAGAGTCAGCATTTCAACTTAGGTCTGGATGATTTCGTAGCTCATAGGTTTTAAATTGCATTATGCTGGGCCAATCAGGAGAGAGCAAATGTCCTTCCTTAATCATTAAAACCATATACTTTAATAATTTATATCCTAGAGGACTATTCTGTGTTCACAGCATGGCCATAAAAATTGAATTTGTAATAAGACCTTTTCATCTCTCTTATTTTCCTACCTTTCATGAAGGATTATACACTTTAAGGAATTTGTAAGTAAGTCCAATTTCTTTATAAACATATTATCTTCTTAACCAACTAAAAAATAAGACAAAGGACTAAGTTATAGGGGGGTCAAATTATTGTCTTTTTATGGACAAAGTTTAGGCTGAAAGATAAATCTAGAGGGAAGTGAGCCTCTTATGATTAAGTCCCAGTTTTAAACAGACTTAGTCACCCAGGCACAGGCACCTCCTGAACACCTGAAACTTGAAGGAAGAGATAAATGTGCGTCCTCTGTACCCGAGCTCCCTTTCAAGAGAAAATGAGAAGGAAAAGTCTAGGTAGCTCCGAACTCACTGGTGAGATAAATTACTCCACCCAGAGCTGAAAAAGTCCTGCGCGGCTGTAGCTGTAGATTTCCTTCTTCTGGGGGGTGGCGGGGGGAGAAATCAGAAGTAGGGAAAACTGTACCAGGAGGTTTTTCATATGCTTAATAAAAATGAGTAAGGAATCATCTACGTATTTGGCCGTGTGTAACCACGCCCACATTTTTGTGCATATCATACACAGGATTATTAGACACATCATTATACCTCTGGTATGTAATCATTGTGCCCACGTATAATGCGCATCCTTATTTTTTTCCTCAAAATTGTGGGCAAAGAAGTGCACATTATACACAGCAACATACAGTAAATGTAAACTTTATCACTGAGTTTAAAGAAGGAGAAGGCTAGCAAAACACACTCACGTATTTCCAATGCAGTGCATAAGAGGGAAAATAAAAAGCCTCACATGGAAAATTGTTTAATAACAGTGTGTCTAGTAAGTACTAATAAAGCAAATATTAAACTGAGGGTTAGAGGTGACATGAAATACTGTCATTTGGTGTCAGAGAAGTTAATTGGGACATTTCCGCTGTATTTTTTAAAATCCCATGATTGCTTTCTATCGCCTCCATTTCTCTTTGTAACATTTGCTTTAAATTCAGGTATCTTTGAAGAAACATTTCTCACAACAGAAACCAAAATCCCTCTTCACTCCAAATCCTCAGCTTTGTAGTGAGACAGACATGCTACAGAAATGACAATATTGTCCTGTGGTTTGTGATTTTTTAAAAAAATCTTCTTTCGTATGTTTGAAGAAAGATTTTTCATCGTTTATGATTATTTCACATAGAATTTAATTTGTTGAATTAATTCTAACAATTTCTTACTCTTCGTGAGTGTTCAGTTTACACTTGAGAAATGATGTGTAACATTAAGGCAGATTTCTGAATTAGCTTAAATCAACCTCCTAAAAAGTTTTTACATGAGATTCCCTAAATTTGAGACAATATTTGTCTGATGTAACATTTTAAAAATCAGAGAAATACTAGAGCTGGAAGCCATTGGTTCCAATGACCTCATTTTGTAGATGAGGAAACTTGAACTTCAAAAGATTGATAGTACAAAGATCACATAATAACTTGTTTAGTAGAAATGGACTAAGTTATTTTAACCTCTGAAAAGACTTTATAACACGAATTGCCTTATTTTTCCTTTTACTTTTATACTACTGATGACTAGTTTAAAAATTCTACCGCTTAAAATGATATTTCTCAATCCTGTTTGCTTTATTTTGCAGTTTAATTGGATAGCACAGCTTTTATTTTATTATTTTTTAATCCTGTGCAATTTTACAGAAGGAGGGAAAATGTATTTTATTGTTTCCATTGCTCCTTTTATACCACAAGGAGAAAAATCACATGATACCAAAAGTCTCACAAAGCATTTGCCCCACCCCAGCTCAGCTCTAATTTTAGTACATAATCGGAACCTTTTGAGGGAGATAAAGGGGGGCTTTCTGTTCACTGTTTCAGTTGTGGGTGTGTTTTCCCTGGCTTGCTATTTCATTTCTATTTGCCTCTCATTACCCACATTTTGCAGGGAGGGGTTCCTTTGCCACTTCCAGTGGGACTCCTCAGATTGGGAGAATCAGCTCAGGTTACAGAGTTGGGTACAGTCATGTTTATTTACTGTTCCGTGCTAAAAAGCTAAAATGTCCCTGCCTGTTTATTACATTAGAAGATGTTTAAGTGCATTTCCCACTGAGAAGCCCTTGTTTTCAACTTGGCCTGGAGTAACTGCAAAATCTCTGGGGATGATTCTGTTCTCCTTGCAGTTGGATTGTGAAAAGCAAATCTGCTTCTTGTCTGGTGCACTTGGAGGTTTCCTCTCTCTTTTGCTCCCACTTGATTTAAAAACCTGCTCAACTGCTGCAGATCACAAGAAAACACTATTTTTCTAGCCAAGGATGTTCACATTCACCAAGATGGATGAGATGGTCAAATTTATCTTTCGGAATTGGAAATGGTTTTATCTCTCTCAGCAATGGTTTTCATCAATACGATGCAGCCATTATGCTTTTCCAACAGAACTGGGCGTAACTGTTTAGAAATATCTTGATGTAAAATAAACTGTGACATAGCATATGTCAACACAGTGGGAAACAACAGCTTCACTGGCGTGAGAGAGAATGGGCTTGGATGGGTGACAAAGGACGCATCTGAGGATCTAGCCTGCCAGAGGAGAGGGATGTTCTGCTGATCCTGCCCTTCTCGGGAGCACATTCGCTGTGACAGGGGACCCACTGAGTGAAGAGGACAGAGGAATGAACGCTGGAAAGGGACCTGCTTTCCTGTTACTTTCACTCTGCTCACTGCTCCGGCAGATGCCCACGTACTGGCGTGGAGCTTGAATAAGCACCTTCCAGGCTCTTGGGACAAGAACCAGGGCGTTCTTATAGCCATGCCACCCTGACTGTGCAGAAAATGGTCACATAATTGCAGCAGGATTACATTTTGAACATTGAATTATTGATTCATGTCTGTTTCTTCTACATGGGTGGACCCAACCTAGCTATTTGAATTTATTTGAATTGGCAATTTAAAGCACACTTTCTAAATGTCTCCCTCTATCCCATCTTTTTTGTCTTTTCACAACCTTCAGCCAAAATAAAGAGGAAGTCCTCGGGTCCTCTTAGGGAGCCAAACTGTATGCTAGATGCATTAGGGTTATGTGGGGTACAGGATCGAAGGGAAACAAGAAATACAGAAACAATTTGAAAATCAGATTTGGTCTAAGGGGAAGCAGTCTTTGGCTTGGCGCCTTAATGGGCAGAGGGAATGATGCAGTGAGAATTATAAGTCACTCATTCCCCAATTAGACCTCATTTTCCCTGACAGCACAATAAAACCATGTCTCCACGCTGCAGTAAAATTCATATTCCACTGATCACTCAAGTTCTTTATTGCTGATTAGGTTTCCTGAGTACAGAAAGTTTGGTAGTAGCCCTAATGAAAGGGCTTCACATGTGATGGATGGAGAGTTTGAGCCTTGGTTAATAGTACTATTTCAGTTTAGGTCTCCAAGATTTGCCAAAGTGAACTTGAAATGAGGTTTCGGCATTTCTAACCTGGCCATTTTTAGACCTGAATCTCCACCCACATAACCGAGTTCTATGTGGAAGGTGAGTGGCGATGTGGCATTTGGATAAGGTCACTGGGTTTGGATTTTGGCGCTGATCTGCCCGGAACCAGGCACTTCATTCCAGAATGAAGAGTGTTGCCTCCCTTTCACCCAGATGAATCCGTTATGATTCTAGGGACAGGACATAACAAATGATCTAACCACATCAAATCTGGCTTCTTTCCTAAGGACATTTCAGCCAAAACTACCACAACAAAATAGTGCGTGAGAAATGGGGGCTGGGGTGCCACCTCCCATCAGGCACCCCTGCCCTTCCCACTGCCAAGAGGCACCTAGGTCTTGCTATTCCCATGGCTGTGATGTCACAGAAGCCTTGTGAGAGAGGAACACACGTGGGCAGAGATAAACAGTAGCTACCTTCTGCTTTCGCCCAAGTTAACACTCCTGAAAACAGGAGATGGCAAGGAGTTCCTTGGACACCAAAGATAAAATGGGCACAAGAATTTAATGTCAGATTTCCACCCTATTCTTGTGCTTATTTTCATAGAAAAACCAATGCTTCCACATAGAGGGAGCAATATTTTTGGCATATAGTTTGCATACCAGGGAAAAGAAGTAACCCTGCTCATTCTAACCTGTGGGTGTGGTGGGAAGGAAGACCTTCAACTTTCTGTAATTAAGCTGCAAGAAAGCAGGAACTCTGGTCAGTTTTAGAAAAGCAACTTAGAATCAGATTCCTAGAAGACAGTCCAACTATAAAATGAAGACTACCCACCTACAAAGACTACTGGGCCAAAAAGAACTCATCAGGAGACGTTCGGTGAATTATCTGCTATTTTTTACATCAGACCACAAAGTGGATGTGCATTGTTTATACTTTCTTTGTAGGAGAAGAGACACGCATGGGGTCCCATGTGCACTTGGGGAAAGAGATTGGGCGCGGAGGGTTGCTATCCTGGAAGAAGGGCATGGGGGAAGCCGGGGAGCGAAGCCTACTGGGGACAGTAGGAGACTGCTTCTCTTTTTCTCCAGGAACAAGTGCTGGTGTGAACCTCTCCTCTCTGTCCTTCGTGGTTCCTCTCTTCTCCTTCATTCAATGTAACACAGGGAAGGAAAGGTCCTGGTGAAGTGAAGAATGGGGATAGTAGACCTGAATTGGTCACAGCCAGGACGTAGTTGGAGGAGAGCATCCCTCTTCTACAAAGTCCTGCCATTCCGGTTGAGTAGCAGCTGCAGAAGGGAGCCGAGGGCAATGGGTTGGGCCGCAGGTCACCACAGAGTCCTAGAAAAATACAATGTGGATGGAGCTATTTCCTGGCCCTGCCCAACTTTCCCCCAAAAGTCTCTCTCTCTTGTCACAAAACACCAAGATGCCAGTTCCTTGAAAGACAGCTTTCCCCTCACCAGGACTTCGGGTTCCCAATTACCCTCTTTTCCCTTTTCACTATAAAAATTCCATCTAGAGATCCTATGTCAGTTACATGTTTATGGCACAACAGTCATTTGCCCATGAGATGATGAAAAACTACCCCCAACCCTCCAGTCGATGGATGCTTGCATCCTAAAGGACATCTGGTGCTCCACTCAAGAGGAAGTCTCATTTGTAATATGGGGGTGGTACCTCTGAGCAGTGGGACCAGACTCTCCCATTCGTCCAACTCTTGTTGGAAATTCAGCATAATGAAATAAACATACTTTATGTCATTTAATCTTCACAAAATTGTGAAGTAAGCTTTGTTTTTTGTTTTTTATAATCAACTGAAACTCAGAAAGGCCAAATGACGTGCCCAGAGCTCAGTAACCCCATGTTCCAAATGCCATGTAAGTGTTTGTACTTTATTATATCGGAATTCTTAATACAAATATTCAAAGCGTTAACTTTGAAAGCAAATGAAGTCTTTTCTACATATGAAGTTAGAGTATAGGACTGTCATATCTAATAGATCAGGTGCCTTTAAGCTAAAAAGATCTGAGCTTCAATTCCAGTTGACTGGTTCTGAGACTGTGGGAAGGGGCTTTACATGTTCTGAGAGTCATTCTCACCTGTCCAGTGAAGAGTCATAGATGTTTAAATGACTTGCTGTATTTAAAAATCTCCCACCAGTAGATGTAGACCTTATTAATATTTTATATTTTTGAGAAGTGGAAAAATGTCCTACCTTTGGAAAGTTATACTTAGATCTCCAAAAATTGGAATCTGGGTCTGCCATCACAAGCTGTGTGCCTTTCCACAACATTTTTATACCAGTTTCTGAACCTTTAACAATGGGAACAAAAGTAAGGCCTATTTCCTAGGGTTATTATGAGGCAGAAAAAAATGATCCAGAAAAAATGCTGGCAATAACGCCTGCAGCATTGTCAGCACTCAATTAATAATTTCTACTACTGTTACGCCAGTGGATAAATCAGAACAGGGAGAGCTATAGCTCAGAAAATACTGGAGAAAGCTGCAGTGCAGAAAGGAGCTATTTTCGCAAAAGAGCCCCCATTTGTGAGCAGGTACACTGAACTAGAATGTGGAGAGGGGATCGAGTGAAGAAAATCTGCAGAAGAGATCAGTGGTTGGTCACACAAAGTGATGAGCCTGCCTGCCCCAGCCCCATTCATGTGGTGGTGGTTTTGTCTGCCAAGTACACTAGGCTTTTTGTCTGGGAGTTTAGCACTTCCAGGGTGGGAATCAGAACACTGAATGAGGTAAGGCCACATTCTTGATCTTGAGAGGTATAGCCTGTCTGCATCATTCAGGGAAACTTGGCAGGACACAGGTCCTGCAAGCATGAACAGATGCATTGGCCAGCCTCTCATTCTGGGAAGAATAAGCAGAGGAAAACAATCAGTATTAATCTGGACACCAATCCATTTAAACATCCATTAGTCCTCACCAGACAGTTGAGAATGAGTCTCAGAATATTTGAAGGCCTTGAACTTGGCCTTATAGATTTGAAGTGATGACCAAAGGTCAGAAGACATTTAAGAGATAGCAGTTACACAAGAAAAGAAAGTTACACAAGAAAAGAAATGTCTTAAAAGACATTTAAGAGATAGCAGTTATCAAGAAAAGAACCAAGAGAAGTGTATAGAACAACTCACACTGCAGGAAATGAAGCTGAAGGGACAGGAGAGAAGGTTAAACTAATGTAATTGATAACCACAAAGAGATTGAAGAAAAAGAGGAGAGATTCTTGCAAAGTGATAAGAAGATTATAATAGGCTTCTGTGGGAAAGGAGCAAATAAAATAAGACAAAGTTTATGAAAATTAAAAGTCTAATAGCAAAAGTTAAAAGAATATGTCAAAAATGTTCGTAAAATCAGAGTAAAGGAAATGTCCCCAGAAAAAAAGAAGAAAAAGGAGGGGGATTTAGAATCAAGAGTATCAGTCCAAGATTCATCTAATAGAAATTATAGAGAAAAAAAGACAAAAATAGGGGGAAAATAATCAGGGTACAAATTGAAATAGACACACATCTTCAGATGAAATAGGGTCACCACACACAAATAAGATGAAGTCAATTCAACCTAGAGATAAAGAATGTGTGATTAACTTTATAAAGCACTGTATATATGTTGTTAATCTTCAAAATTTTAAAATAATATGCAGAAGCTGGAATATGAAAAGCAGAAGCCCAGGTGGAGGAAGACAGAGGAGAACATACCCAGTCTACAGAGTAAGATGGCAAGACATAGTCCTAAATTTCATAGGTCAAATAATAAAGGGTTAAGAATACATTATATAATGCTATCAATACAGCCAATAAGTATGCTTAAATTTGTAAAATACTCTGTAAAAACTGTATGGAGGAAAGAAGCTGAGATAGCTTAAATGAACTCAACCCCTCATCATTATAGCATATAGTTGATGTTTAATGTTGATCGACCAGGAAAAAGAGAATGCATAATACTGAATTAGGGCCATAACCACCAAAAAAATAAATAACACTTTAAAATATGGTCAAAATGATTAAGTCTAGAAAGAAGGACTTGAGAATGGGAATGGAAAGGCGATTTCATAATTCAATTTATAATGTTAGCCACTACTGAGCTTTTTGATATTCTTTATGGGGGATTACACTTAGAATAAATAAACACATGAATAAAAAATTATTGCAAGATTAATTGAAATATTAGTATTCCAAATTTCAGTGCTATTGCAATGGAATGACACAGGGGCCAGCAAGTTTTTTTAAAAAGGAATATGTACCATAGAAAATGGTGTAGACTTTTTCGGTCACACTGTCCTTGTCACAACCACCCAATTCCAGCCTTGCAGCAGGAAAGCAGCAGAGGAAACACATCATGAGTGGCCCAGCTGTGCTATAATAAAATCTTACAAAGGACACTGAAATTTAAACTTTATATAATTTTCTCTTTGTCAAGAAATAGTCTTATTTTTTATGCTTTTTTCAGCTATTTAAAAATGTGAATCCCAACCCTGGCTTACAGGCCACCTAAAAATGGACAGTGGGCTGGACTGACTTGCATGCCACAGTTTGTTCAAAAAGACAGTGGAGAGAAAGTTCTTGTCTGACCTGTATGATTTCCTGTGTCCCTCCTTGTGGGATGAGGCCATTTTCAACGAGGAAAAGATTCCTCATATCCTGATGGACCAACTCCTCTCTCAATTCACAAACATGAGCCAAGTCACCCCAGAATCTAGGTGAACCACCTGAAGACTGGCATTTCCTTTGTCTGGGACTGCTAAATCGTGAGGAAGACATAGGCCTAGGGCTCCCAGGTGCCACCTAGTGATTATAAAGGATGATCTTCTTGAGAAGAATAATATGGTGGTTAATTTTATGTATTAACTTGGCTGGGTCACTGTACCATTTTGGGTCAAACACCAGTCTAGATAGCACTGTGATGCTACCTTAAATATGTGAGTGACAATGTACTCACTAAACATTAAGTAAGATTATCTTCCATAATGTGGGTGGACCAGTCAGTTGAGGGCTTTAAAGTAAAAAGATTGAGGTCCCTCTGAGGAAAAAGGAATCCCACCTCCACACTGTCTTCAGGCTCAAACTGTATCACCAACTCTTCTCCAGGTCTCCAGCCTGCTGGCCTACCTTGTAGAATTCTTAATACCTCTATGATCTATCTGTCTGTCTGTCTATCTATCTCCTATTGGTTCTTTTTCTCAGAGTATAGTCAAGAATAAAGGTGAGAGATTTTCATAAATATGGCACCCAAAGTGAAGAAGGAAGCCCCTACTACTCCTGAAGCCAAAGTGGAAGCCAAAGCAAAGGCTTTGAAAGCAAAGAAAGTGTTGCTGAAAAACATCCACAACCACAAAAAGAAGAAGAGAAAGAAGAAGATGTGGATGAAGAAGAAAAAGAGGAAGAAGATGAAGATGAAGAAGAAGAAGAAGAAGAAGAAGAAGAAGAAGAAGAAGAAGAAGAAGAAGAAGAAGAAGAAGAAGGTCTTCATGTCACCCACTTTTCCATGACCCAAGACATTGCACCCAAAGGCAACCTAAATATCCTTGGAGGAGCCCCCCCAGGAGAAACAAGCTTGACCCCCCTACCATCATCAAGTTCCCCTGCCAACTCCCAAGGCAGCCATGAAAAAGAAAGACGACAATAGTATACTTGTGTTCACTGTGGATGTCAAGGCCTGCAAGCACCAGATCAAACAGGCTGTGAAGAGGCTCTATGACATTGACATGGCCAAGGTCAATGCCCTGACCAGGCCTGATGGAAAGAAGGCATATGTTCGAATGGCTCCCAGCTAGGATGCTTTGGTTGTTGCCAGCAATATTGGGATCATCTAAACTGAGTCCAGCTGGCTAATCCTAAATATAAAAATTTTACACAGAAAAAAGAATAGATGGGAGAAGAGCATGCTTTTTCTTGTGTTTTACTGAGGTATAATTGACAAAAGGGTAAGCTATTTCAGGTGTACATAGTGATGACTTGATATATACATACGTTGTGAAAAGATGCCCCCAGGTCATCAATGAACACATCTATTACCCCACCTATTTTTGGTTTGAACATTAAAGTTCAACTTCATTAACAAATTTCAATCGTATGATATAGTGTTATAATTATAGTCACCATGTTATACATTAGATCCTAAGACCTTATTCATCTAACAACTACAAGTCTATACCCTGTGAGCACCCTCTCCCTATTCCCCCCCACTCCCTAGCTACTGGCAACTACCATTTCATTACCAAGTTTCTATGAGTGTGACTTCATTTTTAGAGTCAGTATCTGTCTTTCTCTGACTTATCTCACTTAGCACAATGCCCTCAAGGTTCATCCATGTTGCAAATGGCAAGATTCCCTTTTTTCTCATGGCTGAGTAACACTGCACTGCATATACCCCGCACCAACTTTATCTGTTCATCATTTGGTGGACACTTAGGTTGTTTTCATATCTTGCCCATTTTGAATAATGCTGCAATGAATATGGGTGTGAAGATATCTCTTTGAGATCCCATTTTATTTCCTTTAGATAAATACCCAGAAATGGAATCGCTATATCATAAAATAGTTCTAGTTTTTCTTTTTCCGGGAACTTCATGCTTTTTTCCATAGGGGCTGCACCAACTTATACTCCCACCAAAGTGCAAAAGGGCTCCCTGGAGAAAATGCATTCTTGGTGACAATTTTGAGTCAAATCATACCATTGTGCAGTTTAAATATCCCTTGAATATCCCAGTTGGAGAACCTATACATTTTCTTTCTAAGGAAAACAACATTTCTTTGATTTCTGCTACTTAAAAGAACTGAGGGGTTTTTGATTAATACATAATAACCCAAGCCAAAAAAACAAAGTCACTATTGCTATTTTTATTCTTTCAGAAATACTCTGGAAAGCACTGAAGGTGTCTAAGTCAGAAAACCACTCATGAGGGCAAAAATAACATTCATACACATAGACACCTATATAAACAAAGCTTCTGTATTTGAAGCTGCCAGAAAATTCAACCTAGTATAACAGGTACCCCCAAGGCTTTAATACATGAGAATTGTTTCAATTCGTTCCTTTTCATAAGAAAGATTTTATTTCCCTAGTTGATCAGAGAGCACACTTGGAGAAAAATCTGTTGATATTCCCCTCGCTGAGTTTTAAATAGCCTGAGTATGTGTGATATATCTTTTGTAGTGAGTACTTTAGAGAAAAAGCATTGCTTTTAAATCTCATGCGTGCCTCAAATGTAATATGAAATAAATTCCGCCATGAATGAGCTCCTGCCTTGTCTAAAAACTGAATTGTAATATGCAAGATTTCTCCAAGACAGGCCATTTTTTTGTGCTTTTAAAAGCAGCAAAACTAAGAGATTGATAAATTTAAATCTCTCTAGCAGATTTCACGTAAAGCAGTTAGTTTTTATCTCCATGCAGTTCTAGTAGCAAAAACACGAGTAATTCAATTTTATGTTTCCCAGGAACTCAATTCCACTCAATTAAGAGGGTGTACTTGACTTGCATAGGAAAGATGCGGAGAAGAATGGGGTGTTACCAACAACTTTGGGTCTACCCTCCAGGAACTGGCATTTAATCCCTGAGATAAACTATTTTCAGAGAGTGGTCTCTGTATTTTTCCATGTTGTTTTCGGCATGCTTTGAAACAGCTAAACTGTAACAAAAAACTCCAGATCAATCAAAGCTCTCACTGCTGCAGGGAATCAGGCGCCAGTTTCCTTTGTGATTGTATCACCCCTCAAGGGCAAGGGGTGTGGTTTGCTCTAAAAGAACATCTCCCCTTCCCTAGAGGTCCTTCCCAAACTCAACAGCAGGATCGGCTCTCATTTATTGAGCACATACTACACATCAAGCACTTCAGCAGCTTCCCATTCATCACCTCCTTTAACTCACACTATCATCTCATCAGCAGAGGTCTTGTTATTTCCAACTTAAAGGGCCTGAAGGTCAGCGAGATTGATTAACTGAACTATAAGGTCACAGAGTTCTTAAACAAAGGAGCCAAATTCAAACCTTAAGTTGTTCTTTCCTCCAAATCATCTTCTTTGCACACAATGCCACTCACCTGAAGAAGCGCCTCCAGGCAGGGCTTCCCATTGAGGCAGTGAAGTAGTTCTTAGAATAGGCACAGTGAGAGAGGCTCTGGCTTGCTTTCTTCTTCCACACCTCAGATCTTTCCCCGAAATACTAAAGCTTACTCTGAAACCTGAGAAAAGGTCCCAGAGGCACTTCACCTGCAATCAACTAGAGATGAGAAAGCATTTCATCCCCCACAGGCTGCTCTTAACTGGGCCCTCAGGTGCCAGCCCATAGCCTCTCCAGGGTTTCATGGCTGAGCAGAATGGTAACCAGTGGACCAAAGGGACATACATTTATGCTAACCAATAAGACTTGCAAATATCAGCCTGAGTAACAGTCACGCACCACGACTCAGCAGCTCTGCATGCTCCGTATGAATTGAAATATGCAAAATAAAGAGCTGAACATACAAACTGTTTTTTTAGTCATTTGCAAATTCAAACGCAAATGGAGGCCGTACAGGCATGAACTGTGCAAATGAAGTGGTAGGACATATTCATGTTTCATCTTTTCAGTTCCAAGAATTTGACAGCTGCTCTTACCATGTGCTCTCTGAAAGAGGTAGTGTATTACCTTTCTTCAATTTCTCTATGAATGGCAGTTGGCAGCAGAACCTTTTTTCCTCAAACACATAAACTTGCCTCAAATTCTGAACCTTATTCTCAGAACACAGTGTGTTAGGAACAAGATAATCCAGTGTCATTTCTTAAGAGTTTTTGTTTTCTTTAAAATAATTTTATTGGGTTCAGAAAACATTTATATGAAACATTAGATTTTCCTGGGTTTCTCTCTACACTCTCATCAGTTACATGATGTTGAAACTGATGGGTGCTTTTACTGGTTAAAATGACAGGGGAAGAATATATTGTAATGTTAAATCCCACTATATTGAGCCATCTATTTTTTAATTGTGGCAAATGTATATAACATACATATTCCATCTTAACCATTCTTAAGAGTGCAGTTCAATAGTATAAAGTACAGTCATGGTATACTTAATCACCACTGTCCATTTCCAGAACTCTTTCTGTCTTGCAAAACTGAAACTTCTTTATCCAGTAAACGGTAACTCCCCATTTCTCCCTCCTCCAGTCCCTGGAAACCACCATTCCACATTCTGTTTCTGTGAATTGTACTACTCTAGGTGCTCCA
Source organism: Artibeus jamaicensis (assembly GCF_021234435.1). Lineage (NCBI taxonomy): Eukaryota > Metazoa > Chordata > Mammalia > Chiroptera > Phyllostomidae > Artibeus > Artibeus jamaicensis. The sequence goes on from NW_026522056.1 coordinate 20,724,918, forward strand.
CGTAAGTGGAATCACATAATATTTGTCTTTGTGGCAACTGGCTCATTTCACTTGGCATACTGTTCTCAAGACGTAGCATGTGTCAGAATTTCCTCTCTGTTTAAGGTTGAATAATATTCCCTTGTTCATACATATCACATCTTATCCATTCAGCCCTAAGTGGACTGTTGGCTTGCTTCCACCTTTTGGCTATTGTATATGGTGCTGCTATGAACAAGGGTATACAAGCACCTTTTAAAAAATTCACTTTCAGTTCTTTTGATCTCTTCCCAGAAGTACGGATGTGGCAGTGCTGGGTCATATAGTTATTCTATGTTTAATTTTTTTTGAGAAATTGCCATACTCTTCTCTATAGCAGGTGAACCATTTTACATTCTCAACAACAGTGCACAGTGTTCTAATGTCTCTGTATCCTCATCCAGACTTGTTATTTTTGTCTTTTGTCTTCCTTCCTTCCTTCCTTCCTTCCTTCCTTCCTTCCTTCCTTCCTTCCTTCCTTCCTTCCTTCCATCCTTCCTTCCTTCCTTCCTTCCTTCTATAGTAGCCATCCTAATGCACATAAGGTGGTATATTATTGCGGTTTCAATTTCCACTTCTCTCTGGGTTAGTGATGTTGAGCATCTTTTCATGTACCTAATGGCTGTTTGTACATCTTTCTTAGAAGAATGTCTACTCAAGTTTTTGCCCATGTTTTAGATTGTTTTCAGTGGTTGAGTTTTAGCAATTATTTAATTATATTCTGGCTATTAACCCCTTAATAAATATAGGATTTGCAGATATATTCTCCAATTCATTGGCTTCCCTTTAAACTATGTTGACTGTGCCCTCTTGATGTAGTTCAATCATCTGTGCTTCTGATATCATATCCAAGAAATCATTTCCAAGTCTAATGTTATGCTTTCCCCTAAGTGTTCTTCCAAGTATTTTTACAGTTTTAGATCTTATGTTAGGTTTTTGATCCATTTTGATTAATTTTTGTATATGGTGTCAGCAAAGCATCCGACTTCATCTTTCTGCATATGGATATGTGCCCTGTTAATCATTATTCACGGTGGTTATGTTTTACACAGTTACTGCAAACCCTGAATTAGGGTACACTGTACCACTGCTCTAGAGGAAATATATTTCTATAAGCGACTTTCCTTCAAAATTACTTTAAAATTAATTCAATGCATGTATGCTAAAACATTTAATTTTTTTTTCAAAAAATTGTCTTTGTATAATTAAGAAGCATCGTACCCTTCAGCTAGTCTTTAAAACTGAGAAATTGATACACTCACTAGTCTAAAGCTCCACTAATACGGTGGCCATTAACTACATGTGGCTATTAAATGAGTTAAAACTAAATGAAAATGAAAACTCAGTGTCTCAGTTATACTCGCCATATTCCTGGCATTCAGTAACCACATGTGGCTAGTGGCTAACTGATTAGACAGTGCCGATGGAGAGGCTGGCTCTCATTGCAGACAGTTCTATTGGACAGTGCTAGTCTATAGCATTAACTGTTACAGTGTAAAGTTACAGTGTAAGAAGAGGAATGTGTCCCACTCGTGTATTCCAAAGAATATATTTTAAAAGCCACTACAACAAAGGCCAAAAAAAGAGAGAAAATAAAGGATCTAAAATTTTGTATACAGTGCTAAATTATCGAGATGTCTTATGCCAAATTCCTCCTGTTTCCTCAGTTCTAATTTACTACGTTTTCACTGAAGCTCGTGTACAGTTAGGAACTATGCTTTTCATTGGCTTTTCCACTTGTTTCAATAATTTGCATGCTCTCTGCCACATACCCAACCACAGTGTGATGATCTTCAGTTACATTGCTGAGAGTGTTCATTTCATGAGGGATTTCTCCAGCTTTCTGCAAACACCCAGACGTAATTCTAAGTTGCATGGTACATAAAAGAGTAATACATGAACATTATATACAGTCTATTTTCATTATAAGTAAATTCTGGGTGGATGTGCAAATTAAATATACATAATTAATATGGTAGCATTACCTGTTTTTTAAATATATATAAATTTATAAATAATGCTTTGCCATTATCGTATGTTAATTCAAGATATACATTAATTTGTATATAAAGTTTGAACCTACACCACGGAGACAGAAAGAGAAGACCAAGAAAATTCATGCACTATAACACCTTCTGAAGAGAAAATTATTGAAACAGAGTGAAAAGATATAAGTATCGGTTCTATTTAAACTTCCTTTTCTTGTCATTGATAACTTCTAGCCTCTAGTTTTAGTATGAATGTTAGCTAAGAAAAATGATCAGAGCAAGCTTTCCTGATCCTCAAGTAACATGTCACAAAATTGCTCAGGGTCAGTGACACCAGAGGGCAAAGTTGCTGGCTGTCCAGGGAACTTCTGACTTACAAACAAAATAATAGTTTCAAAGTTGCAAGGGCACCTCCAGCCAAAAACAGGAAGAAGGGTTTCCTACAGGGATTATTGCTGTAGTACCCTATATTCTCAGGGTAGAGTTGGACTTCAGTAATTCAACCAGTCTGGTAAAAAGCTGCAGCAATACCATACAGTGTCTGGCCAGAGAGACGCACTGTGACAGTGGAGATACCGGCCCCATCTCTCTTCCCACACAATGGAAAGTCTCACTTCATTATTTTTCAGGAGACAGTTTTTTTAAAATATAAGATAAAAAGTAGTATGCAGAACAAGTCCCAACTGCAAAGCTCATTAAAGTTATGTTAATTTAACAGACGTGCTATGAAACTTCTTAAATATTATAATAATGCTTATTCAATGATCTCTCACTGACCTACCATAGAAAAATGCTAATGCTCATTGTTCTACAAGTAAAAATAAACACAGTTCATGAAAATCATAAAGAAGAGGAGAGGGGCTAGTTGGGTGTTAATTACCAATACTTTTTAAATTGTTTCTACTTTCTTTTTAATCTCTTCTGATTTTATTTAACTTCAGCTATTTCTCCTGGAAGAGTCAGGAAAGAAAGAAGATGAACAAGATAATTAAAAAGAAAGTGTGTAAGAGACAGAGAAGAGTTGGTGGTGGTATAAATTTTACATAATCAATAAATTATACATATGTGTACTGATATTTATTATACCTCCAGCACCATGCTGCGTCTTAAAGAAGACACTGATTTTAGCTTACTAAATCTAGCAGCAGTAAGGATGTGTGTGCCATGTCTTAAATAATGCCTGGAATCAAGTAGGGCATTAGGTAATTAATTGGACCACGTGACTGTGTAATAAAGACTATACTTAATGTTTTTCCGGTACGGACACATGCCTTTAACATGTAGTAATAGTTCAATTACACTGCACAGAAGAGAGAAAGTCACCATTAGCTGGATTCACCTTGAAGGAAATAGGAATGTATTTGGCCTTGTATTATTCATGTACATAGACGAAGAAAAAGGGGAGAAGCACCCTCCAGGACCACAAAGAAACTGGGTTAAATCTGGTGTCTGAGTAAGAAGGCAGCTCGGGCTCATTTGGAGAATCGAGGCTGTGCACGCGTGCTGGGCACTTGTGGAAAATCAGGTTGTGAACATCCATAGAGGCCCGTATCAAGGACCTAAACATGCCATTGAAAGCTGCTAGAATTTGCTCAATTAAATGTCAGATTAGACATTTGCATTTATCCACTGTCGCGCTAGGGCCTCAATGAAATAAGGGTCCAAGTTTACAAGGAGGAATCAACCTCAACTATGAAAAACAATGATGGCAGGTGAAGGAGAAGCATGACGGATGATCTCAACAGCTTTCCGAAGCCATAGAGGGGCGAGGGCGTGCCAAGCCTGCTCAGCAGCTGAGAGGCTGAGGGGCACGTTGGGGCCTGTCCGCCCACAAGGCTCTAAGGCGCTCTAGGCTCCGGTCAGGAGCTGCTGCTGGGGCTCAGGTTGCAACGCAACGCGCTCCTGAACAGAGAAAGGGTTAATTGAATCAACACGGATACCCTTCAAGCCTTATCCAAAAGAAAAGCTAATAAAAACTGATGTTACTCCCGTGCCAAACCCCAGCAGTTCTTCTATAACGTTTGGGGAAAGCCCAGGCTCCCAACATACAGGCTGACAGTCCAGAATAAAGCTTTCTTTGCTGTGCTGTTTGGGGGATTTGCAGTCTAACTGCTCGTTCCGTGTCCATTTCCCGGTAAGAGGACCTGCTAGTCTGCATGGCAGGGCCTGCAACCGTTCATATGCTGCCACTTCATATTTTTTAGCTCAGTAGGAGACCAAGCCAGGAGAAGAAAAAAAAGCCAGACTTACAGAGCAGCAAATGATGAAATTCACACCGGACTCCTGCCCGCCCGAAAGTGAATTAATCAGCAGGATTGTCTCTGAGTCTCAGCAACATTTCTGCTGCCTTTTACATACTGACCGGAAACCTGGAAACTCCATTCCCTCGACTGACTCAGTGGGAAGCAGCTGAACAAGGCCTAGAGCGCAGAGAACAAAAGGCCAGTCTCCCTCTTGCATTGGTGGAGGCAGTCGCTTCCGCGGACGGGGAGGTGAGCGGTTGCCAGTACCACGCTCGTGTCCTCCTGGGAATCTGCTACTGCTCTGGTCCAGGCCCTGGCTGATTTCCTGAAGACCAGGGGCAAGTTCCTGGACGGAAAACGCAGCCCCGGTGGCTTCCGATGGTTTTATAAACTTCTGATTCCTGTGTTCAATTACTTCCTGGAAAGAAATATCCAGAGGTTTTTTGTTTTTTCTCCCGGAATGAAATTTGACCTATTCAGAGCTCTTATAAGGAGTCTCAACAAATAAAAGTAAATCAAATTTTAAAAACCAACATAAAAGAATAGCTGGCACTGGAGCGAAGAGAACTAATTTAAAGAAGAAAAAAGACTAAAAATTTGGATGAGTATTCACAGACCAGTTTTAAAATACAGGACATCCATGAAACAAAGTATTATAGAAAATAAATAAAAAGCATTCGAATTATAGAGAAACAAATTATATAGAAACAAAGTATTATAGAGAATGAATAAAAAGCATTCGAATTTAATATCTGAAGCAAATGACTTTATTGAAGGATTCAGAAAATGAATGTGAAATCTAAAATGAAAATTTAAAGTAGCAAGATTGGAAGCTATAAAAGAAAGCAGAAAAATTAAGAAATAAAATTATCAAAGAAATGATCAAAGAATGTCTAAGGACTAAGGAAGTATACAAGTATTTACTTTGGGATAGAAAACTGATTTCCCAACCCAATAAATAAAGACGAAAAAATCACCACTTGATTTCTTTTTATTCAGAAAGGCAACTTCATTTCTTTTTCTAGCCTTTTGACCCCCTTCACTCCTATCCACCACCTGTCCACCACCGCCCTGCCCCTGTTAATTACCAGTTTATTCTCTGTTGTTACTGTTGTTGGTGTTTAGATCCACACGTAAAAGAGATACTATGGTATTTTTCTTTCTCATGCCAACTTATTTCGTATAGCATTATGGCCTTCAGATTCTTTCACATCATCACAATGGCAAGATTTCATTCTTTTTTATGGCAGAGTAATATTCTATTGCATACATATAACATTTCTCCTTCCATTAAGGACATTTAGGTTGTTTCCATATCTTGGCTAATGTCAATAATACTGCACTTGGACATATCTTCTCAAGCTGGTGTTTATGTTTTCTCCAGATAAACACCCAGAAGTAGAATTGCTAAATCATGTGGCAGTTGCATTTTCAATATTTTGAGGAACCCTCATACTGTTTTCCGTAACAGCCGCACCAATTTATATTCCCACCAGCAATGCATGGGGGTCCTTTTCTCCACAACCCCTCCAACACTTGCTTTGGATAATGGTCATTCTAGCAGGTGTGAGGTGATATTTCATTGTGGTATTGACTTGCATTTTCCTCTTGACTAGTGATGTTGAGCATCTTTTCATGTACATACTGGTCATCAGTATCTTTTTTTACAATATCTATTCACTTCTTCTGCTGTTTTTTTAAACCAGTTTGTTTGTGATTCTTTTTGCCATTGAGTTGTATGAGTTCTTCATGTATTTTGGTTATTAACCCTTCACCCCTCACTAGATATATGATTTTCAAGTATTTTCTCCATTCAGCAGGCTGTCTTTTTATTTTGTTCATGGTTTTCTTTGTCATGAAAAACCTTTTTTAATACAATGTAGTCCCACTTATTTATTTTCGCTTTTGTTGGTTTTGCTTGTGGCATCAACTTCAAAAAATCATTGCAAAGACCTTACTGTCTATGTTTTCTTCAAGAAGTTTTACAATTTCAAGATTTACATTTAAGTCTTGAATCCATTTTGAGTTAATTTTTGCGTATGGTATAAAATAGTTGACTGAATTTTGTTCTTTTGCATGTGGCTGTCCAGTTTTACCAACATCATTTAGTGAAATGCTTGTCCTTTACCTATTGTCCTTTGTTGTAAATTAATTGACTACATGTGCATGGGTTTATTTCTAGGCTCTGTATTTGATCCATTGATTCAAGTGTCTGTTTTGATGGTAATACTATACTGTTTTAATTATTATAGCTCTATAGTATAGTTTAAAATCAGGGCTCATAAGAACTCCAACTTTCTCCATCTTTCTCAAGATTGCTTTGGCTGTTCATGTCTTTTTTTGTGGTTCCATACAAATTTAAGGATTATTTGATCTATTTATTTGAAAAATGTAATTGGAATATCAATGGTGATTACATTGAATCTATAGATTGTTTGGATAGTATGAACATTTTAACACTATTGATTCTTCAAATCCATGAGTACAAAATATCTGTCCATTTATTTGTGTCTTCTACAATTATTTTCATTAATGTTTTGTAATTTTCAATATATATGTCTTTCACTCCCTTGATTAAATTTATTTGTAGTATTTTACTTTTTGATACAAGTATAAATGACATTGTCTTTTATTTTTATTTCCGATAGTTTGTTATTAGTGTACACAAGTATGACAGATTTTGTGCATGAATTTTTATCCTACAACTTTACCTAGTTGATTAGTTCTGACCTTCTTTTGATGGATTCTTTAGAGTTTTCTATATATAATATCATTTAATCTGCAAATAGTGACAATTTTATTTCTTTTTTCCAATTAGGATGTCTAGTATTATTGTAGTTATTATCTTTACTCTAATTGCTCTGGATAGGACTTCCAAGACCATGCTGAATAAAAGTGATGAGAGTGGATATCCCTGTTTGTTTGTGATCTTAGAGGAAAAGCTTTTAACTTTCCCCCACTGAGTGTGACCTTCACTATGGGTTTGTCATATATGGGCTTTATTTTTTTGAGGTAAGTTCCCCCTATGCCCAGTTTGTTGAAAGTTTTTATCAAAGGGTATAACTTCTGTCTAATGCTCTTTCTTCCCCTATGAAGATGATCATGTGATTTCATTCTCTGTTTTCTTAATGTATTACATTGGCTGAAACAGTTCTTGAACAATCCTTGCATCCTGGAATCAATCCCACTTGATATCATGGTGTATGGTACATTCAATATTTTGTTGAATTCAGTTTGTTAATATTTTGTTGAGGATTTTCACATATATGTTTATCAGAGATATTCTCCTGTAATTTCCTTTTCTTCTGGATTCTTTGCCTGGTTTTGGTATCAGGGTAATGCTGGTGTCATAAAATGAGTTTGGAAAAGTTTGAGAAAGATTAGTATTATTTTCTTTCTTTCAGTGTTTGTTAGAATTCACCAGTGAGGATTTTACCAGTGGAATTCCCGGTCCTAGACTTTTACTTTTTGGGAGGTTTTTGACTACTGATTTCATCTCCTTACTAGTAACAGGTCTGTTCAGTTTTTCTATGTCATCTTGACCAGTTGACTTAGAAGAAATCAATCAAGAACACGTGATTGATTTAAAAACTTTTATCTTCACCCAGTTATTGAACAGAAAGACTCAAAGAATTATGATATAACAGAACATAAAACAGGATGTTTCAGGTTTAATTTTATAATGGATAGACTGTTTAAAATCCCAGGATAAACTGTATTATACAATGAACTGCAGTAATTTTAAACAAAATCAATTTACACAAGATTTAGAACTCTTTTCTATAATTTTCATTAAGACACAGAACAGGTTCAATTCCTTCAAAAATCAAAACATACTCCTAATGAAAGATAAAATTATTTATAATTGAGGTTTGGGAACAAATTCAATCTGTCCCTTTTTACTTGCTAGTGAAATAGAATATATTCTTTAGAGCAATGTTAGTTATCCAAGAGCAAAAGAAATAGGTGTTCTTCACCACATAGTCCCATATGTTAGGAAGAGGTACCTTCAGTTGAGAATTGTATATAAATTTCATCACACATGCCAACTCCAGACTATTAGCTATGACAGTTTAAAAAGCTTTGCTGGAAAAGATTTTAAAGTTCAGTCTTGGCTCAATGAGAAAGAGTCATTCTCAGTTAGCACTTTCTCCCTTGAATTATAGAATAGGAAATAGCTGTATGTACTGCCTACCTTAGGTTTGGCCATTTCGATATACTCTGTCCTTACAGTTTCCTCCATATTCTCATGTAAAGCTTGTTGCTAACATAATTAGAGGGTAACATTGGAAACATATGTATGTTGTCCATACATCTTTTCTTTCAAAACAGTTTAAGTGTCCTGAGGGTCGTTTGTAGGCAACCTGGACCTCATCCATTAAACAAAAGAAAACACAAGTATTGAACTTATGTATCTGGCACTGTTCTCAGTAATGGGGTATCAGGATAAATAAAGCTCAACTCTTGTTCTAAAAAAGGTGGCAGTCTAATGGTAGAGAAACTAAACAAATAAAAAGAATGAAATGTGAGAAATATTTCCATTTATGTTGCACAGAATTTACATGATCACAATGAAGGGCAACAGATCCTGTTAAAAGAAGGAGGAAATTATTTTAAAAGAACTGTAGAAATGACGCTTAAAGAATAAGTCAATATTTTCCAGGTGGCCAAAGATTATAAACAGTGAAAGAAGGCATTTCACAGATAAACCAGAAGGAGACTGCATGTGTTAAAGTCTAGAGGTGTTAAAGAATATAAAATGTTTTTGTCTGGCAGTTGTGAGGGTGGGTGGGAGAGGTAGGTTGGATAGATAAGGAAGAAGGAGAAATAAGCCAGAAAAAAAAAGATTGTTTCAGACTGAGAAAGGCCTATTTTCTGCTGTGGAGTTTAGTCTTTCTCAAACAGGGATATGAAATGTTGAGATCATGCATTTCCCTTAGAGTCTGACCTCCGGGCGTGGGCTTTCTCAGGATCGAGGGAGACAACCACCTGTCAGCCTGTTGGGTAGAGCGCCCGGAGCTGTCATTTGTGCGTGGTAGGCACATGCCCCACCCTTATCCCCTGGGAACCACTACTCTAGTGCATAAACTGACCAGTAATGTTGCTTTTACTCGAGGGGAACATCACAAGAAGACTCGTACTGATTTTTTCCTCACTTGATCTTGATCACCTAAAAAAGTCTTTTACTCAGGAAGTAATCTTCTGTACCCCCATAAGGACGCTGTTTAATATCCGTTATTTCTAGTATATTTGTTCTTCAATTTCATCTCTTAGCACCTCTGCTATCTTTACCCTGTTTAGATACAATGTGACCACATCACATCGAACACTTCTAGTAATATTCTGATTTTTCTTGTTCCTTTTTACTTTACCATTCAGCAGGACCCAATTACAACCTTCGGCCAATCCGAGAACTTTACTCTGCTCCTACACTGTGCTGGGAGGGATTCATACCACCAAACAGATGCAATATAGTGTTACACCAGAACACAGTATTCTGTTCCTGAGAGCAAATGATTACATATTCAGGAACTTTGTCTGCCAGTTGTTAAGCCATTGACATCCGCCATATTGGAAGTGATTATAACAACAAAATTGGCCAATGCAACAGCAAGTCAAGGCATCTGATTTTTTTCCCCAAAGAGTCTATTTACCAGCATCAACTTGCACTATGCTGTTCTCCAGTCCACTTGGGTCCTCATTTCTACCAGAAAAATACTTCTTAGTTTCATTATTCATCTTTTACTCTGTTCTATAAGGGACTTACTTTTCAAAACTTCATCCTCCTCAAGCCTCTTATTCCAGACCTTTCTTCACTCTCATATGTCATGAAGAAGATATATGTATCAGTAAAACCCCCTCATAATCCTGCCATTCCTCCTACCCTATGGTTTTCTCACATTCCTCCATTCTAGTCCTTTCCTCCTTCCCTCTTGTCACGAAGTTTTCTCATTTCACCTGGATTTCACCCTCTCTGCTTCAGAGAATCTTCCGCTCAACTATCTATTTTCTTTGTTGTGTGTAGTCTGGTTTCTTCTCATTAGTTTGTAAACATTCTCAAATTTCTCTAATTGGGAAGAAACAAGTCTCTTGGCCCCTGTATCCCTCCAGCTTCCATACTCTGTCCCTTTTCCTTAGGAATGAGCCAGTCTTTCAGAAAGACACCTTTCCACACACCGCCTCTCTTGTGGTAGTTCTGGAGCCAGACAGCAGGGCTCAAAATCTAGTGTTTAGCTCTGTGGCTTCAAGGGATTCAAACCTTCTGTGCCTCTGTCTCCTCATCAGACAACGGAGGAATATAATCTTACTTATCATTATAAAGGAGCCAGTGCAGCTAAAACCCTTAGATAAGTGCCAGACACACTGTGAACAGCAACTATTAGCCACACACTGTGAACTGTTATTTCTGTTTATCTCACTGCCCTCCACTACCCAGGTCATCAGGGATCCTGGTGTTGCTAAGCCTAACACACATATTTCAGTCTTTGTGTTACCAAACCTTTCTGTACAATTTGACAGCCTCTACCTCCCAGCCCCACATGGTTTGAATGCCTCCTTTGCTTCACCTCCATGTCAGGCCATCTTTATTTTCTTCTGACCTTATATGTTCATTATGTTCTCCCCATTCTAAACTGATGGTGTATCTCATCATGCCTTGCTCTTCCTTGACTCTTGGTTCCTGCAAAATGTCCTAAATGAGTTGGTTCACAAAAAAATCTGAGGGCTTGTTAAAAGTCATAATGATTATTGATAATAGATAAAAACAGGTGAGTGAGAGTTAGACAACAGGTTCAAAACCATCCTTACTGTATGTCACATAAGCCAATATGAAGTCCCAGTTTCCCATCCTGCTTGGTGTCACAAATGCCACTCACAACATGCTCACTGGAGGCAAAGAGAACACAGAGGGCAGACCCAGTTCATACTATAGTTGGTATCCTTTTAAGTGATAGTTGGACAAAGAATCATTAATGGATGGGCCTGGCATCAGGCACCATCCTTCCAGGATCAGGTTATGGGGTATCGTCATACTTTCCGCATGCTCTTACAAGGATGGAATCCTTAAGGTTGCGAATGTCCAAAATATTTTTGCCAAACCACATATTCTAGATATCCCTAATTTGAATAATGCAGGCTTATTGCTAACATCCACTATGTTTACCTGCACATCTCTCATTTCACCCATGATGACGCCTTTCCAAGATAAATTATGCTAAGTAACAAGCCCCGCTGGTGTGGATGCACGATAACAAAGCTGAATTACTTGTAGGAGCTGCTTCTGCAGACCAATCTTTCTTACTATACACTCGCTGACCTGCGAGTTCCTGATGAGAGCAACTTACCAGCTGGGTCTAATGTAGATAACAGCACACTGTCTGTAGCCCTATAAGTTATAGCATCACAGGGGGTCTTGTCGTATCTTTCTCCAAAGTGAGCCAGTCTTCTCCTGCCCTTCCCCCAGCCCCTCTTCTCCTAGAGAACTTCCGTAAGTGTGCCAGATCTCAATTTAGATGTGACTTTCTCTGGGACACCTTGTCATCTCCAAGAAAGTCCAGTAAGTGCCAAGGCTGTGAGCTCTGGAGCATTCTGCCATAGTGTTGCTGCATTTTATCAAAATTGTTTATATTCTTATCTTTAGCTCTCTTACGAGATTGTGGGATCCTTAAGAGCAGGCACTGGGTTGTTGTTCATGTCATTCTTCCCAGGGACTGCCATACACCTGGCACATAGTAGGTGCTGCCATACACCTGGTACATAGTAGGTGCTAAATGAGTGGTCTTGGGATTGGTGAAAGGGAACAAGCCCAATAGCAGCTTGTATTGGAAAGCTGCTATTTTTATTCACGTTGCACAAACATTGTGAGTGCCTGCGCGTGCTGTGACGGAAATGTGCTATGATCCGGAAACATGAAGGGAAATGAGTCTGAGGCCCTGCTCTTACATATTCACATTCTACTTCGTTACAAAAATGCACAATATGAGCAATTGTAACAGAAGATGATTAAGGAAGTGCACCCCAGTATCCAACGGTAAAAACTGGTCAGTGCATCAGGGTAATACCACCCTCCCGTTCTTAAGACTGACTCTCTTATCCAGGCCTAAGTCGATCAGTTTTGGCATTTTCCTGGGCAGAAACTGGTTTTAGAAAGGGGCATGTGACATGTTTTGGGCCAATGAGACACAAGAGAAGTTTTGGCATTTCTGGAAAAGAAACTTTCTCAGTAGTTTCAAGCTAACAAAAGAAACGTTTTCTCTTCTGGTCTGTGTGAGGTACAGATCAAAGCCCGGAAATGCAGCATTTTGCTGTCCTGGAAGCAGCCAGTCTAAGGACAAATCTAACATCATGCAAAGCAAAGAGAGAGAGAGAAAGAACTATTTCCTTCACGTACAAGGATGAGCTGCTGAATCAAACCATCCCTGCAGCTGTGCCTTACATAGGCTTTCCACTGTGATCAAACTGTCCTTGATCTCAGTTCTCTCCCCATTTTCAACGATTGCTATCTGAGAGCAATTAATTAAAAATGTGAAAATAGGACATGGAATCCAGACACCAGACTCATATTTCATTTATTTGTTTATATCTCCTGGCTAATAAAGCTGCTGTTTTGACCAATACGGCCAGTCGGGTAAGTTAGATACATTGTAATAAGCACACACAACGTGTTAGAGTTGTGTGGCAGAATTAACCAAACCACAGTAAACATTTAATGCGGTGTGAACTGGGCTATCCTTAGAAGATATTTAGTTGTAGAAGAAGGAATCAATGGGGAAAGAGGCATGATACCATATGCATCTTGAGGAAGAGACTGTAATGGAGTAACCAACCCTTATCAGCAACATGTTGCCTTGAAGCACAAAAAATTTAACAGTGACTGCAAAATCACTGCAAGATGGTCAGGAGCCAAGTCAATTGAAGACAGGACTCAAACATATCTCCTACAGACTGGCTCTTCCTCAATGCATGACATTTAATTGAACTCCTTATATGACTTGAAATCAAATAAAATACATTTTCAAGGTCTTTGAGGGGGTCTGAGTACATATCCTCATGCTTGTTTGGAAAATTCAGCATAGCAGCAACATTCAGAAGCAAATCCCAGCTCCAAAGCTGCAGAGAAAGAAGGATTAAACTATATCTTGTGACTGCTGCTGTTCCTCTGTTTCCTATACTAGCAGGGTAACTAAAAAGAATTAAATTAACTCTCACTAATAATTTATTTCAATAAATTTCTAGGACATATTATATGTGATGATTTTATCTACTTTTAAAAAGGTTTTGTGTATTTATTTTTAGCGAATAGGGAAGGAAGGGAGAGAAACATCGATGTGACAGAGAAACATCCATGGGTGACCTCTCATATGCACCCCAATGGGAGACGGACCCCACAACCCAGCCCTGACCAGGAATCTGAATCGGCAACCTTTTGCTTTGCGTGCCGGCACCCAACCATTGGAGCCACACCGGTCAGGGCATATGTGATTATTTTAAAATATTGCAGTTTTGTAATTACTCCATTCATAATGAACGCCTGAATCTACAGCCTCAGTTCAAAGTGGCAAAAGGATTATTTTCATGCACTCAAGCCCACTGCCAATACACTAGACCCGTTAGCCTAGCAAGCAGCGCAGGTGCAGTGTGAAATAAGGACCGCGGAGGCTATGAAGAGCTGGCGCGTTACAGCAGGGAAGAAATAATGGCTCACATTAAAAAACTGGGATAGTTTTCAAGCAGAGTCTCTCCGCCTCAACAATATTAACATCTTGGGTCAGATCATTTTCGCTCTGGGCGAATGTACTCTTTGAAAAAGTACAGTCCTGTGCATTGTGGGAGGTTTAACAGCGTCCCTGACTTTCAATCACTAGGTGCCAGGAGCCCCCAGTTGGGACAATCAAAAATGTCTCCGGGCATTGCCAAATGGCCCCTGTCTGGGTTGAGAACCAATGGTCTCGAGTAGAATAATTTTCACATGAAATGATGATAAATTGCTGCTCAGTGAACATTAACTAATTTTTTACAGTGCTTTTGCAAAGTAGGTGCTATTAGTTCATCTTAAAGGGGAATAGAATTAGTGTAAGAAGGAGCAAAAAATGGCCCAAGGCCCAACAGCTGGATTCAAATGCTAAATGTACCTGCCCTGTGCTAGGCTCTGGATGCTCAGTGGTGACCAAGACCTAACTTTTGTCTTCGAGAAGCTTCTAATGCTTTGGCATCTGCCTGAGGGGGTGGTGTGAAGACAAGCGGTGCCTCAGGAAGGCAGCAGTGGCTCTGACGCAGCCTTGCAGTTAAGAGAACGGTTCAGAGGAATCCTTCCAGAAAAAGGACCTGAGGGGTGAATTGGAGTTGTCAAAACTAATGAAGGGCAGGGTGGGGTTGGAGGTGAGAGTAGAGACAAGGAGCATTCGGAGCAGAAGCAGCAGGATTTACAAATACCAACAGTTAAAGGAGAACATAGCTCAATTCAGCATCTGTAGAAGAGAGGATGAGGAAGAACTGATTGCACATTTGAATGTCTTGGAGCAAAATGATGAGCTGGAAATAAGATGTTATTTTCCAGGGTACTCATCCTGCATTGGAAAAAGCTACAGCTTGTCTCCAAAAACTTGGCTATGCCGTACATTACCTGCGCTTCCAAGAAAATCCTGTTCTATATATGTGGAATTCTGTGTTCTTGATGAAGCACTAAAAATAGAATAATAATTTTAAAAACACTACAGTTTGATTGTCTCAACTTTTTGAAAAAAGAAAATAATAGGTACTCAGTAAGTATTGATATCATTTATTTAATTTTATTCATGTTACTACTTACCTCCATATAGCTCAGCTCTGGCTCAGAATATACTCTCTCACACACAAATCTAGTGAAAATGTATACAGGCTCATCAAACCACGAAGCTCATCCAAACTCCGAGCAGCTTATATTACTAAACAAGAGGCACACAGGGGCTCCGAGACTGATTCAGAACCTGGTGGAATCATTTCTCCAGGAACTTGTCTCCCAGGATTGGGTTGGGTGAACAGAACTAAGGAAGCGAATCTTTGAAAAAGTACAAGAGCAGACAATTATTTACAGTGAGTGTGTTCCATAAGCAGACCTTGTATGTTATATTTAAAGTAATTTCCTTCAGAGGAGAACAAAGAAAACATTTAACTGGATCTCAATATGTCCAGGAGCCAAACCTCCTCTCTGGTGCTTCCTTCACTGCCTTCAACTTGTATTCTCCAGCTTTGAACTTGGTTATTATATTTCGTGGATTTTGGAGACGAGGGAGATGTAGTGTGGTTCAAAAAAAAAAAGGCACTGGCATGACAGTCAAGAGATCCGGGTCTCTTGATACTTTATAAATAGCAAGGCTGACAATGTGTTGTCATAGACAAGTCACATGAATGATTAGCATATGTCCTGACAACCTCATCAGACTGCCGGGGGGATAAAAATGATCAATTCCTATAAAAGTGCTTTAAAAAGTGAAATGAGCAATGAAAATATCTTTAGGTGTGATGCTTGCATTTCACAGATCCCAAATTCTAAGCATCTACATTTTAAAACATGTGAAAGTTTCCCTTTTGCCTCTTGAAAGAGAGGGAGGGCCCACAGGAACAGGCCGTTCAACGGGATCTTAAAGGAAGCTCAGTGTCTCTTGAACGTCTGTGGACGCTTCCCCACCTGCTTCCCCACCAGGCACTACACCACTGTTTGCCTAACGCTCCCCACTTTCAGCCAACTTCCTTTCTCTCTACGAGACCAAAATCATTGTCAACAACTGTAGTTTCTCTCATTTTTTTTCTCAGAGCATCCAAAACCTTTCTTTGGCTTCACTTTTCAACCACTAACCTATTATCTTTTCTTTCTCCTTTTCAGGCAAACATCTTTTAAAATTGACTTATACACGTGATCTCTGTTTCCTCCTCCATTTATTTGTCAATCCATTCCAATCTGGGAAGGTCATCATCCCTAGGTTTACTAATGCCCTTGTCACTAAACACTGAGGGCAATTGTCACCCAACTCACCTGACCTGCCACCTTCAGTCCACACTGCTGCCAGCTCTTTTCCTTGGAACCTCTCTTTCTCCTGACACCTGAGAGACTTTCTTCCTCCCTCTCTAGCTGCTCCTGTCAGTCAGGCCTGCAGCTCGGCCTCCCCTTGAATAGGCATCACATCCTTTGACTCACTGCTAGAAAACAAAACATGGCGAAAGTAATAGGAATGTCCTTCTGAAAGTTGGTGACATAGATGCCGGGACTTCTGTCTCACACACCCAGTTTTACTCTCCTGCTGACTCTGAGGGAAGCCAGCTGCCTTGTGGTGAGCTGTCCTAAGAAGGGACAAATGAACTCTCCCCATGAAGCCATCCGATGAGACCACACCCTGGGCCCAATATGGTTTGCAACCTTGTGAGAGACTTTGAGGCCACGGCACTCAGCAGAACCACACCTGGATTCCTGACCCACAGCCACCAGGAGAAAAATAAATGTTTGTTGATTTAAAATAAAGCCTTTATTTTCAGAGTATGATACTAGGCAGCTTTTTTTAATGGGCAGTTGTGCACGTTGGAGTATTGGGAGCATCTTCATGGGTTTAATACTTTTCTTTCCCCCAAGTTTTTGAAAAAGATATAAAACAGAACTGGGAGGTGAAAAACCAATACCTCTCTTTAATAAATAATCTTTCTAAGGGACTCTCAGGAGTAGGGAGACTTAGACCCTGTCTCGGGCAGCACTTGCTGGAATAGGCTTTCCCATGAGGCTGGAGAGAACATGGGTCTGGGAGAAAGATTCTGTCTCTGGGGAGAAGCAGAGAGCAGAGGCAACTAAGATTCCCAAAGGAGAAGAGGAACAGAGCATGTCAGGTCAAGTTTCCACCCCAGAGTTACCCGCTGTGCTGGGAGCTGCGTGAGTACCAGGAGGCCACACGCACGAAGACAGGTCGCTGCACCTGGAGGGAACCTAAGCAGTGCTGATGAAGTAGGATTTCCTGTCTGATTCGAGTCATTAGAAACCACTTATGAACGCCACTGTCTTGGGTGCACCATATCCATCATGTGGTTGTGCTGTAATTTATTAAACCAATCACTTCTTATCAGAAATGTAGGTTATTTCACGTTATTAGTGTTATAAATATTGCTGACACGCATGCCTGCGTAACTCCCCCAAAAGAGGGTTGCCAACTCAAAGGTCATGCGCATTTAAATGTTTCTTCTGCACATTGCTACATTGTTTTTCAAAACCTTTGACTAATCTCCACTCCCATTAGTAACGTATACAAATGTGCTTCTGACCCTTGAAGTCGGGGATGTTAGCCTTTATTTGATCATCCTGGCTAATTTGATAAGTGAATCACATCTTTATTTTAATTTGCAATTGCTTGATTCTACATAGGTTGAAAACTTTTTATTGCCCAGTGGTGATTCGCACTTTCTTTTCTCTCAGTGATTTGTCTGTGCCGGTGCGCAGGGACTGGCTGGCGTCGCCCTTCCCTGTCCACGGCGCAGGCGAGCACCGCCCTCCAGCCCGGAGCAGAGGCATCCCACCGAGACAAGGGCCTGGGGCAGGCCCCCTGCCTGTTTGGGGTTGTTTTTCAGATTTCTACAGTTTCCCTCATTTGAACTTAATTTTTCTGGAGTGTTTCATACTAGGTGACTCATAGTAATGCCTACAATAGCATCGTGGAGCGCTTATGGTGTGTCAGGCGTCATTCTAAGGTCTTTGCATAGATTAGCGCATGAAACCTCACACCGACGCTCGTTGCCTCTATTTTTATAACCATATACAGAACGCGGGGAGAGGAGAAGAGACATTGAGTGTCTGTTTCGCCCAAGGTAAAGCAGCTAACAAGCAGCAGGGATCCATCTAAACCCCAGAGCTCCAGTGCCAGCGCCTGTGAGCTAATTCAGAACCCACTCAGAACAACACGTGGTTAACCTCAGAGGGTAATGGGCTTAGTATTTCCCGAGAAGTCATCCTCAGTGAATAATGGGTTTACTCACTAAAACTGGTCAGCGACCTCCCTCATTCTAATAACATTTTAGTAATAAAATGATTGTTTTCACAATTAAAGTGCTTTATTTTTTTCTGATTATAAACAGGGTACATATTTTGATGTTTAAAAAGTTCAGGGAGTACAAAAAAAAAGAAAGAAAATAAAAGGCAAATTACATAATCTCAGCCCCTGGAAGTAGGAAGGGCACAGTGGAAATAAATGAGAGTAATTTGAAATTCTACTTTCCCATTGTGATAAATCAGACGGGGGCAGGGAGGGAATTAAAAGCATAAAACTCTACTTATACTAAGAGACTTTCATACAGGATACATTATACTGAATGTTTATATAGTCCAACAAAATATATATATATGGAAATTAAATCATCCACATATAACCATTTTTATTCAATTATAGACAAGAAACAAAGCATTTAAAAATAGTCTGGATAAAGATGTTTGTGTTGCTTCCTCTAATACTATTTCCTCTTCATTTTAGAACACTAATTTATTCCCTTTATATTAATGAAGTGCTTACTATGCATTTAAGTCCATCGAACTCGTGCAGTAACTCCTGGGTGGGCACCGCTGAGGCGTGCAGGGTCCTCTCCCCGGCAACGCTATTAACAAATGAACGACTTCCATTTCACAGGCTGCTCTTCAAATCATGGCAAATATTTGAGGTCAATTAACATTGATTTTTAGCTAATGGTGCCACTGAAAAATAATATCATTCAAAACTAAAAGGAAAATTACAGTTTTTAAATTTCATATTTATTTAATTTTTAAAAAATTAAACAGTAATTTTTAAAGCCTAAAGTAGTCTTTGTATGAAAATCCTTTTAAACTAAACATTGATTACTCTCGAAAGTCATTAATTATCTCATGCCTTAATTGTCAGTGTTACAAAGTAAAAATTGATCCCAAATATATATTTTCTGGTGTTAAATTAATACCTATTTTGCCTATTTCAAAATACTGTAAAAAACTATACTTTACAATGTAGAGACAAAATATGTTCAAGTAAAGGCAAGTCCTACTTCTTTATCTTCACCTGTAATAAAGTTTCCGGTTGTTAGTCGACATACAACTGGTACTTGTTGTGTATATTTCCTATTTAAGCAAAAATATATTAGATTGGGAATTTTTTTGTTTATGCTTCTGTGTGACTAAATGTCTCCCACTAAGTGTTTTAGATATACAGCATTAAGAAAAGCAAAAGGAGATTAATTACTTTGACAACAAAGGATTCCACTGAACTTGACCTCTTTTGACTCCTTTGATTAAAAGCCAGACATTTGCTTGAATCTAAATTGTAGTCTTTTCTTTTTCTTTCTTTGTTTCTAGTTTCTCTGTCCCCACCCAAAGCCTTAAGCACGGTGCCATGGTAGCGTTGTAGGATGTACAGAACAGGGCTGAGCTACATTATATTCTAAGTTTCCTTCTTCCTAACAGGTAACTCTGAGCACATCACTCATTTGTAAAAATCAGAGGACCTAATATTTCCACCATAACGCCCCCTAATGAAAATCAGATGACCTAACAAAACAATATTTAAAACTGCCACAGCCCTGCGTATTCTTAAGTACTGTGTCATTTATTTTCAACATTCTTTTTATTTCTAATTTTCAAGATATCCAAAGATTATTTTCAAAAATAGACTTCCGCAAAATAGAGAAAAATTCCAAAAATGTTCACCGGCAAAACCTAAAAATATAAACATTTTTTTACAAGTTGAAGGAGGGTTGAAATGTTCCAAAATAGATGACATGCTAATGAGATACTACATGACAGTGAGAAGGTCCCACGTTTCTATTTCTGATTTTGTTCAGGCCCAGCCAGCAAACACGAGAAAATCAACAGCTAATGCAGTCTCGTGCACTCCAGCTCTGTTGCTAGGCCTGAAGATCCTTGGGTGTCTCTCTGGTTAATCAGAAAAACGAGGCGTGGCTAGCCTATAACGTGGTGTGGGGAGGGGCTCGTCCTGGCAACAGCACACCCTGGCTTCTGAAGTCAGCCAGCCTGCCAGCCAGGGAAGACGCTCTGTGCTGGAGCTGGAGTCCCAACAGCCACGCCCAGCTGATGCTGTGAGTGATCAGAGATGAGGCCACACACACACTCCAGTACTTCTCTGCCCGCTCCCTGTGTTATATCCGTACTGTGTGTTGCTTAGTGGTGATGTTGAAATTGTGTTGTGTATGCCCTAAGAATTGTTCATTTTTAAAAACCATCTGTGCACACTGACACAAATCATAATGCTGTGAATATTTTTGCTAGCCAAAAAAAAAAACCCAGCCAATATGTATGTTTTACCAATTTACAAACTAAATGAATTATTTTTCTTAAAAAATAATAAAACCATAAAATAACTCAAATAGAAGCAAAATAACATATGTTTTAAATCTATTAAGAGTCAGTTATCAAAACTGTTGAAAATGGAACCACATCACCTATGCTTCATTGGGTAACCCTAGATCAACCCAAATATATTATCACTGGTCCCTAGATGACCCAGTGATAATATATTTGGAAGAGCTTCGGGGGCGAAGGCAAGCCTGCAGTCTTGCGGGAGGAGCTCCGACTTTTTCCATTTCTCCCTTTCCTCTAGTTGCACTGAAATGTGAAGCACGCTGGCACCCACAGGGAAGGACCCACTCCCTCCAGATGGAATCCTGCTTCCGCCCTTTCTAACCTCTCCGGTGCTCAGAGAGAGAAATCCCATCCAAGTCCAGGGGGATTGATCTCTGCTCCATGAAATCTTCAATGATTTTCTCAATTGGAATTCTCTGTCCCATATGGGAACTTACCGAAACATATTATCAGTATGTCTTGTACATACATCTTGTGACGTGCTTAATGTTATTTTAATACACTATTAACCATGCCTGGTGCATTAACAATGCATGAATTCTGAGTAGGTGGGGTTCAGCTAAAAAAGCTCAGATGCCCTACCATTAGGCCGAAAACAAAAGGGCCTTCCCGCACCACCTCGTAGTTCTGGGAGTGAGCAGTTGCTGGGGCCTCTCACCTTTTAGTCACCCCAAGGGGGAGCAACGGTAAGCATTGTGTTCTCACGCAACAGCATGAAAAGGCAACAGAATGGAAGGACAGAGTCTCCTTGTTCCTTTCTTCTTTGTAGGGAGGCCCTGGAAGTCTTCTCCTTACATCTCGTTGCCCATTGGAGACCATGCCTGCCTCTAGAAAATACTTCTAAAACAGGTGCTAGGTTCACTTGATGCTGGAAGGCTCATGCGGAGGAGGCTAAGGGAAGCCTCAACCTAGTGACAGTGTCCAGGTTCTCATCATTGCACAAGAAAAGCATCCCAGTGTGATACAGAGAGATTCAGCAAAGCACAGCAGATTCGTTAAAGTGAAAGTGCACACTCCAGAAGGAGGGGAGTGCGGCCGAACTCAGAGAGTGGGCCACGCAGAGGGGCTCTGTCTGGGTGGAGGTTTTTATCAGCTATGGGCAAGGGGAGGGTGTGCGGGTGGCCTGGGGAGGGTGGTCGTTGGCATAGCTCACTCAGTCCCTCCTGTCCGGATGGTGGCCTGGTGATGGATCTCGGGGGTGGAGCGGCTTCAAAACTGCATGTAGGTGAACAAGGCTGCCCACTCTGCCTGAGACCGGCCTTTATTTTTCTCAACTGTTTCTCACCCAGGAAAGCGGGAGGAGGACAGTGGCCAGAGAGGTGTCTAGCCACAAGTCACACCCTCAGTGTTCCAACCTAGAACGGGGTGAAGGGGGTAGAGACCCTGACCTCTGCTCCTTGTGCTAAATTCCCCGCCTCACCCTTACCCTGAGACCGAAGCATCGGGGCCAAGTCAGAGGTCTGTGGGAAAGGAGAACGTGGCGGGTAGGCAGTATACCATGTCCAACCTACATGGGCATATTAATGGAATGAACCTATGAAGTCCTTTAGACAAAGGAAAAAGCCTGAGGTTCAAGTGTAAGGAGTAACTTGCCCTAAACCCTGCAATGAGATACAGTGGAGGAAGACTGAAAACCAAGCTTCTATCACTCCACATCACCTCACTCTTTATAATAAGTTCGTGTATCATTTCCCCCTTTGACTGTTAGAATTACCGAAGTGGGTATGTTTGCTTCACTTTCACATATATACATATTTATTGTATGAATTTTAAAAATAACTCCCTAGACTCTCTTCAGTAAGATATTAATTTCCATAAAGATATTGAAAGGCTTAAGTAGAATTTACAGCAGGAAAGAATGAAGCAGCAGGAGATGGTAGAATGTTATGTGAGGCAGATACAGAGCAGTGAGACTTACTGTATTTTAAAATGCAAGCCCAGCTACCACTTACCTGGCAAGAAGATTATTACCATTAATAATGAATGACAATAATACGCCAGCAGTGACTGCAAGCCCCACAAGTAGCCTAATGATGTAGGAAACAAAATATTACTTATTCTGATTTTACTATCGACTTCTCCATTTCACTGGTAATGTTGTCTGACTGGTTCCATGATCACTCGTGGTAACTGAAAGATCCACCTAAAACTGTGGGCGACTCAGACGCTTTGCAGTAGGATGTTTCTGAGGCAGATTTGTTTTGCTTATGCTAATGTTAAAATGAGTTTGTTTTCTTCGAGCACGTTCCAGCTGGTCTCAATACAGGAGAGAGTCCCGGAAGGAAGCCAGTATTAAACTGACTCTCCTTTCCATAGTTTCAAATTCTCACATTGATTGTTAGATTTTGCAATTGTTCTCACTGCTCAGAGAGGGCAATTAATTCTGTGCATTAAAATACTATGTTCAAATTTGGCACTGCTATTAATAATTCAAGCATTTACCTGACAATTGTTTGTGTAATTATTTATATTTTTTGAATAAGATGTCTCTCTGTTGAATGAGCACTTATGATATAATTTTCCATCATTAGAATTAATTAAACATAAAAAATCCCAGTGTGCACTCTCAAAGAATCAGTATATTTTTTACTTCCATACAGTCTCACGTTCAAAGCTAGGGTTTATGTTGAATTTCACTTAGAAATCTATCTATAATCACTGTTTTTCTATCTTCAAACTGAGCAGAAGGCTTCAGGCCGCCTTCTATTTTCCACCCACACATTCCAGCTGCCTTCGTTCTCCTATGTCTTTTTTATTCTCTTCTTACCTTTAATTAAAATGCATTAAAGAAAGAAAAAAAGAAACAAATGGTTGCGGAAAGTAGCATTTAAATGGGAACGATTGCTCTAAATGTTCTGTTTAGGAAATATATGTCATGGCGCACAGCTTTGCCAGGCGTCAAACGGAGTACTCGAGCTGACATAAGTATTATTTATTGTGGTGTTGGATACAGAGGAGAGACTGCTCCTGGGGGCTGACTTCCAGCTAAAACTCTTCAGACCACGGGCCAGAAGCGTCTGCTGCATTTTTCACTTTTTGAAATCAATGCTGTTTTCATAAAATGTAAAAATGTGTATAATGTTGGTTTGGTTTTCTATTGCTGCTGTAACCAAATGCCACAAACTCAGGGGTTTAAACACTATGGATTTATATCCTAGAGTTCTAGAGATTAGGAGTCTGACTTGGGTCTCTGCGCTCAAGTCAAGGTGGCAGAAGGATTTCATTCCTTCCTGGATGCTCCCTGGGTGCGCGGTGTGGGGGGAGGTCTGTTCTTTTGCCTTTTCCTGCAAAAGAAAAGCTGCCCTTGTTCCTTGGCTCAGAGCTCCCTTCCGTCATCAATGCCAGCAAGGAAGGGCCAGTTGGGTCACGCTCCCAACCTGCTGCTCTGACATCAACTCTTCTGCCTTCATCAGCTGTACTTGAGGACCTCAGCGGTCGCATTGGTCCACCTGAATAATCCCAAACAATCTCTCTACCTTAAAATTGGTAGATCCAAATTTAATTTCATCTGCAACATGAATTCCTGCCTGCCATGTAATTTTGCGTACTCAAGGCCTGCAGGGACTAGGACAGGGATGTCTCTTCTGGGCCATTGTCCTGCCAACTACAAACAGAGAGCGATATGCCACTCCAGTACAAGTGCAGATGTAAATATTTAGTCGTCAAGCATTTTCACTCATAAATGCAGACACTTAAAGATCTATTAATGATGCACATCTGTGTTTATAATGGATCTATGGGGATAGAGAACTTTAATAAAACACGCACCTTATATACACAAGAGTAAACACAAGCCCTCTTGCGTCACCGCCCTGGCTTCTGCCTTTCCTCAACCTACTTTTTCTAATGAGGGGCTGACCAGCAACTCCTCCAAAAATAAAGGCATTTTATCACATTATGACATTTGTGCATAAACAAATCCACATAGGGATGCATGCCAACCCACCCCATCAGGTTTCTGAATTAAGCTGAGGGAGGAAATCTTTCTCATCCTGATTTCTGGGGGTTTAGCTCCTAGTTGCTGTCACCCAGTCCACTCCTTGGTGTTCCCCGGGCTGACGCCATTCTCATTGCCATGGTGCCTGATTCTGACCATTCTGTTTTGGAATCTTGTGACCAAAGCTCATATTTTGATTCTAGGAAGATCACAGAATCCTTACTGCATGTTGAGCACACTGGCTTTAGAACATAAGATCTTCAATACTCTTAATCTCCAGCATGGCTATTGAGAGTAAAGTTGTATTTATTGCAGGATGAGTATTGTTCTACCGCTAATGGAAAAGGGGTTCCAGTGGCAGAATTCACTCTTTCTTGATTAACATGCTTCCCCTAAAACAGCGGAAGGAAGTTGAACTTTTTAGGCAGTTAAAATCACTAAAAAGCCTATTCTGAGAATTTTAGTCATTGCAATAAATATGTACTAAATACATCCAAGGTCCAGCAGAAGTAAGGCCTCCTTGTGTGTGGCTGGTAGCATAATAATATGGATGTAATAATTTATAGTTTTAATTTGAACATTTCCCCTAAAATGTTACATGGTGTGCTTGAGTATGATATTGTTATGTTACAGAATTACATGCTTACAATTTTGTAGTAAAAGATTTTGTATTAAAAAGGGGCATTATTTGTGCCAGACACTGAATTATGTGCCAGGCTGAGCTCTAGGCACCTAGGATATGTGAGGGTACCGAGGAGAAAAGTGATCCCATGTAACATGGTTCAGGGTGAAGCTGAACACCAGGCAACCTCAGATGAAGGGCTTTGCCACAAGGATGTGGTTTGCAGGACGGAGGCAACAGTGGCCTGCCTTTCTCAGGCTCTTGCTCTTTCTTGTCCCTGCTTCTTCTTCAACGTCTATTGCATTTTCTAATTTACCTTTTGTGTTTTTTTTAATCATCAACCCTCCTTCACTAGAATGTAAGCTCCTAGATAGCAGGGGATTTTATCAAGGTCAGTTGCCTCTGCATCCAAATGGCTTAGAAAGGTGCCTGGCACACAGTAGATTCTCAAGAAGTGTTTGTTGAATGAGTGAGTAAATGAACTCTGCCTCTCCATCCACGGTGGACCACTCTCCTCCTTGGCCCCTGCATCATGCTGACCCAGTTTCGGTGAGCTAAGTCTTCACCAGCAGGTGCTCAGTAAATAGAAGTATCAGTATTTTATACCTGTAGCTCTCAGAGCTTTGATTTCTTGAGCCACATCCATAAAAGAAAGGTAATGAAGGTTTTATTAGTAATCTATTGCTGTGTCATAAGTGATCCCAATATTTAGTGCCTTATAATTTTTCTGGATGAGGATTGGTTTTGATGGGTTACTAGAACATGGGCCTTCTAGTTAAGGTTTCTCATGAGGTTGCAGCTAGGAAATTGGTTCAAGCTGGGGTCCTCTGAAGACTTACCTGGGGCTTCCAGGTGGCCCACTCACAGGCTTGGCAAGTCGGTACAGGTTGCAGGGCTCAGTCCCTCAGTTTCTTCATTGTGTGGTCCTCTTCACAGGGCTCCCTGAGTGTCTTAGGGCCATGGCTGCTGGCTTCCATCCAAGAGTGATTCGAGGATAAGCAACCAGAAGTCACGTGGCTGGAATGATCTAGGAAGTCTCACACACACCATTTCTACAATTCCCCCCAGTTACACGGGTCATCCATCCTTAGTCACTGAGAGAGGAGACCACACAAAGGCACAAATGCCACGAAGGGAGGGTCCCTGGGGGTCATCACCTTCCAGTTTGGCTACCAGAAAAATAACCTAGTAAGATGGTGGTCAGTATTTGAATAAATCATACGCAGAGTCCATGGCCTGTCCCCAAGCACACAGTAGGCACTCAGGAAATGTCAGCTCTTTGGTTGCCCAGGCTTTTGGGGGCCTTTTTTGTAGTGTTAGATTATTTCTCAGTGTTCTCTGTAGAAGTCTGCATTTATCTATGGAATTCATATCTTGTTCCCATTCATGCCTTCATCCAGCAAGTCTGTTTGCCTCCGATACTGTGGAACTATGACAACCTAATCCACCTAAAATAGAACTTCCTGGCACCATTCCCTCGGTGAAGTGACGACCCCCCCCCCCATGGCTGCCTGCCCCTGTGGATGCAGAGTGTACTATTTCTTGGCAACCATGCAGTAATATCACCTCCTGGGTTCCCAGAGCATATCTAGGGTCTAGCAGTGGTCAGTTAGCCACCCTCTCCGACCTGCTCTGACTGCCTTGACCCTTTGAACCTCACCTTCGGAACTGCCAGACTTCCTCCGCCCAGAGAGAAACCCATCACGCCCCCAGCTAGGGTGTCACGGAAGCAGCTTGCATCAGACTGCGCAGGTGACGCCCAGCGAAGCCCCCCTGGGCACGGCCAGTGCAGAGCTGTGTCGAAATAAAAGGGAGGAGGACACAGATGAGAGCAAGACTTTGACAGAAGACGCAACACCAAGCTGGGAACATAGAAAAAAAAGTCCTTCTAAAAGGGAAGTTTGTCAAACCCAAGTTTACTTTGTAAAAAAAATTGTAAACTGTTTCTCTTGACTTTTTTCCAATCATAAGTTGTTTATGATGCACTTTCCTATAAAAGTTATTTTGCGCATCTGAAGAAACTGATCCGAAGCTTCCCCCGAAGCCGGCACCCGTTCAGTTCTGGGTTTGCCAGTGAAGGCGCCATAGCAGGGAAGAAAGGCCTCACTCCAGGGAGAAGCAGAAGATTAGACTTCAGCCGAGGCGGGGAGAAGCTGGTGTGCTAAGTCAATACCAAGTACCAGGTTTAATTTGATGGTTTCCACGCACGATCGAAATTGTGGTTTTCCTAACTGTAGAGCTCTTGCCTCCTCTGCTTTTTTTTAATGAGTTCCCTGTAGAGGTGTATGTTATGCTCTGATATTTTGAATTGATCGTGCAGGTTCCATTTCAACAGTGATAATAAACCTAGTGAAAACTGGGGTTAACAAAAGGGACTGTTAACCTTTCTTCTAATACGATCGATTTATCTTGCCTTGTGGCACAGACTGATTCCCAGTATGAACTGCTGATAACTTCAATTTAAATATCACCTGCAGACGAAGAAGGTTGATGTGAAAAAGAAGTTGATGCCTGAAGGTTTTCGGGGAAAGAAGAAAAGGCGTTATGCTTTGTTACGCCAAGATTATTGTTACACATTTGGCCACTAAGAAATTCATAGATAAACAAGTAAAAACCTTTTATCATTTGCCATGTAAGGATTAAACACAGAATATATTTGTCATTTACTTATGAAGGTTAAATTGTGTGCTAAAAAACCTGAAATAATTTTAAGGTCAAATTATTCTTGCCATTGTAGAGTAAAAAGAACTCAAATTGTGGAATTAAATAAACCAGATTTGCTCTTCTGTCTTGAGGAAGTAACTTAATTTTAGCCTCAGTTATTCTTTCTGCAAAAAACCCCCAAGAATCCCTGCCCTTTAGTTCTGCAAAGTTTAAATTAACATCCACAGTACGTAGAAGAATATTAGATAGATATTAAATAAAATGTGTGGTCTCTTCTCTCTGAATGGTTCTTACAACGAACTTAGATTTTTTTTCGTATCTGGGTCTAAAGCATCCCAGGTTTTAATTGTCATCTTCTACAACAGAGTGCCTTCAAATCATGCATGGGCAAGGTAACAAATGAGTTATCCAAGCTCTGGTTGGAAACTACATTTCGAAACTTTTTATCGTGATCTTAAACTGTGGGTATAAAAGGGATTACAACTGATTGGCATTCATAAAATATCTACAACAATCATAGCTTTTTTTTCATGACAGATTTTTTCCTGGTCATAAACATACGACCTGTTTAGTATCGCAAGTGGGAGTCCAGGTAAATTTCACCTTGCAAGGAGAAAAGTCTGCATTTCCAAAAGGATTAGTGAGCCAGAAAACCTACACACCACTAAACGCAAACTTTGAGTAAGAAAGGGACTGGATGCTTCTTAGCAATTTCCTATTTTAAACAAAACCAACATTGATGCAACATAAGAATCGTGTCTTATTGTTAGCCATTACCAGTCATTATATACATGGTGTTAAGTTTCCAAAATCAGGATTCAGAAGGCACCCAACGAGGATCAAATTCAGAGAGCTTGCCCTTAGAGTTACTTGGGAGCCACTGTCAGAAGGGAACTTTGGTTTTCGCGGGTTGAGAACAAGCAGGCATCTAGATCGCTTAGAGCAACACTGCAAAGGTGCGCATGTGCAGTGCCAGCGTGCCATGTCATTCAGGTAGAAAACCAAACCTCTTATTTCTTCATATCCTGCTCTTTTGGGGGTAGGAGGAGGAGAAGACATTTATTTAAGAATGTAACAAATAATGCTGAAAAGACTCAGTGCTCCAGAAAGCTCAGGAATGTGGTAATAACATTCACTTCAGAACAATGGGGAAAAGTAGACTACTTTACTGAAAACTATTAAGGTGGGTAATAGTCATAGAAAGACTCAAGCTTCTCAACACTTAATTAGCTTAAAAACATGAAAGACAGACCCACTGCTGTTTTGTATTAAAACATCTCTCTTATGTTAAAGAAAATAGAACATAGTCAAGCCTATGGCATATATATGTTCGGTTTAAAATAATCTTCCTGTGTTTAATGCAGATTCTTAAAGTAAAACATATTCAAAGTATTGTATGCATCTCATTCATGGCATATTTTTGGATTAAGCAGTAAAACAGAAGGCCTGCTTTGTTTATTATATGAAACAATTTCAACAATAAATGAGTAAACACTGTTCATGAGCTCAACTTGGAAAAACATCCTTTAACATTAGTCCTTGGTAGTCAGTCTCCCAGAACTTGGTGTGTGTGAGAACTGGAGAGGCTGGGGGACCGTGCCCTTCCCAGAGGTCTGTCTGAGGACCCTGGTGTGGAAAGCTGGGGCGGGTTTGACTTTCCACCGGATTCGTTTGCTCAGCTGATGCGACAATATCCCTTTCTCCTTAGATTTTTCCATCTTTTATGGTCTGAAACACTTTTTCTCTCTACAGATAAAATTTTATGACTAAAAATAACTTTAAAGTACAAAGATAGTACATTTCTTGAAGGAGTGGCTTTGAGGGGCAGCAGGCTGACTCAGCATAATGTTTTCATAAAGTAAAAAAACGGTTTCTTTTTGGAAACTGATTGAACAGCTTAAAAATCTCGGTGCATGTAGGCAGATTTTATGGATTTGGGATTAAAATTTCTAGAGAGGCCAGTTTTGTTGTCTTGGCCTGGGTTCCAATAAGCATATACTTACGTTTTTTACTGCTTGAAAATTTCAGAATTTTCTACAAGTTAAGAACATGGATTCATCGATTTTGTATGAGCCAGGCCTGCCTGTAACTCTTGGCTCTGCCACTGCCTACCTGACCTCTGGCTCTTTCCCCTCTAAACCCTAGATTCCTGATCTGGAAAACAAGGTCATAACTGTAGCTGTTCCTCATGTTGCAAGGATTAGATTTGTTTGCGCAGCACTCCGATTGGTGCATATTCAGTGTGCAAAATATTTTAGCTCTTTGTCCTCTTACTCTCATAGATGTTGGTTTTATTCAGTTCTCTCCTGGAGAACTCTGAGGGGTATTCCTGCCATCTCATGTACACCTTCACCCTGTAATCTGCTCTTCCAGGTACTTAAGGAAACCCAGCAAATGAGGTCTGCGATTCCTGGAGCTCCCACTCTGCTGCGGGGGTGGATATGAACAAAAAGTGCATTGAAACAACGGCGCAGATGATGACTGTTGGAGCAGATGTGAAATTATCAACTTCAGGAATACTGGGGAAGCCAGGCTGTGGCATTTGCCAGGCCAGGGCACAATGGGCCCCTTTTCCAATTTCAAGATGGCAACACGAGTGTTAAACCAAGCTCTGGCCATGTCTGAGCACAGGGCCCGGTGTGACTCCAGTCACACACCCATGCACTCAGCCCCAACTGGATGGGCATGTTCACTTCATGCAAGACAACTGGAGAAGGGTTACTGTTGGAAGATCTAGGAACTGAATTAGACCTTGAAGGATAGAAAGAACTTCGGAAGAATGGGTAGAACCATTTGAGCTAAAAAGAAAGCTTGTGTCAAGCCCCCATAATTTTGTTTTAACGTTTTTTGTGTGTATTTTTTAAATTTCATTTATTTATCTTTAGAGAAGAAGGGAAGGAGAATTTAGAGGGGAAGGGAAGGAGAGATGGAGAGAAATATCAATGTGCAGTTGCCTCTCGTGCATCCCTGCTGCGAACTGGCCTGCAACCCAGGCACGTGCCCTGACTGGGAATTGAACCATGATCCTTTGGTTCACAAGCCCACACTCAATCCACTGAGCTACAAGAAGCCAGGGCCATTTTAATGGTTTTTAACTGAAACAGACTTATAAGGACAAAGAGATTTGGTAATCAGGCAGGGGAAAGAGTAAGACTGATTTTTAATTTTCTGCTAAAAAGAAGAACCAGAGGGTTTTGAGAATGGGAACGATTTCAGAACAATTCAGGACGATGTCTCCAGTGACAGAAAGTGAGGAGGACTGGTTTTCTGAAGGACACACAGGCAGCAGGAACTTTGGGGTGAAAGTAACTTACTCCTTCACTAGGCAGCGACCGCACTATCTTTTTTCTCTGCCCTCTGCAGTTCCCCAGATGCTCCCCCGCACCCCCAGCTCAAAGCAATGGTCAGTTTCTGTTTGGAAGACATCTTGTGATTATCCAATGCAGGCCAAAGAAAACGTAATGGAATTTTAACCACGTTGCTGTTTTTCTCCACAGGTGGCTTTTCGAGAACACCTTCATTCTCATTACAGGAGACCTCGAAGATGCCCCAAAGTGCATTAAAAACCTATCACCTTTTCTTGGCCTTAAATGCCATGTCGTTTTTGTATTGTATTCCAGGCAAGTCTAGGAAGGCAGAAGGGACAAAACCCTTTCCCCACTCTCGGCCCAACAGAAGTGCAGGTCTGTGCATGCCCCATGTGTCTGCCTCTCGTTCGACAAACTCTTCAACAACAGGAATTAAAAACCTCCCTTCTTCCTGTTCTGTGTTTCCCATAATTACAATCTGGAGTCAGAGGTGCATATTCAGCCTCCCCAAAGTGCTACTGTCATGTAGAGGGAGTTCCCTTTGTGCCCTCATTTATCATGTCTTAATGAAAGCTAGAACGTTCCAAATGACAGCATGCCCTGAAAGGAGATGATGGACACAGAGAACTGTATTTCAGTATCTGTGATGTACAAGGAAAAGAAGCGTATCGATGTTCCAGGTTCCAGAGGAGCAGAGGAAAAGGATGCATGTATTTTAATGTCAACATAGCATGAAAACTGATTAAATGTTTACAGAAGAACTCTCCTTAAGGAAAAATTCAGAACTTTTGTTTTCCTTTTTCTCCTCCATTCACCCCGCACTATCTCTGTTAAACAGGGCAAATGCTCTCAGCCTCTCCAAGCCTAAGATTCTTTCCCTGTCGAAGAACAGACACTGGCTTAGCTTCCTTCAGTGTTAGAGCTTCAGTGTGGACAGTCTCCGGCCAGGCGAACCCACGACTCAGGTGCCTCCCTGATGAAGTAGGATGGGAGGGCCCACATTCCTGCCCTCTGGGTGCCCACGAAACTCCCCCACTCTCGCGTGTGACACTTATGTCTCAAAATGTCTATCTCAGGTGAGAATAGCTACCCTTGTTATTTTCTCCAGGATGCTATGCAGATTACAGGCAATAATTAACACACCCTAAGCATGAGTAACCGGGGCAGGGTTGAGCCGCTGGCTGCCAGTCAAGCTCACCCGGATAGGGAGAACTTGGCGCCTGTGAAGACATCATTTCCAGGGCTCAAAGATGGGGCTGGTGGCCCTTTAAATTAGAACTCCCTCTGCAGGTCTATTTTATAATTCTAAGCATGTTTTCATTGTTAATTGGTTTCTCATTTTAGTTGCTTTTTAAAAAAATATGTCTATTCATGTCTTGGATTTTTAATGTGTTGTACACACATGCGCTGAAACAATGTCTCATATTTGCACTGAAATGATTTTGCCATTTGGAGCTCCTGGGAAATCTCGATTAGCTAGAGTCTGGATTGTGGGAAAGGAGCTACATGAAAACGTCCTACTACATGAGATGGTGCAGTGGGTAATGTGGCAGGGAGTCTCAGGTGGCCCAGGGAACACAGCCTTCCCTAGTGGCCACCGTGAGGTGGGCATGAGTGGTGAGAGGGTGAGTCGGACAGGGCTGCGGGCCAAGGGTCAAGGGTCAGCAGTTTCCTCGGAGCCCTTTCCAGATGCACCGACTTTGGGGAAACGCCTTCAAGGAGGGGCCAAGAATAACTCCCAACTTCTGTCACTGACCTACAGGAATGGAGCAAGATGTCGCAGTGTTACTGGGTGAGAATGCTGTCACTAGTAGTTTAAAATTTCTAATAACCATCCTGCTGGGGATTTTGTCTTTTTAGATTTTTCAGGTCATTGCAATACAGCAGCTCAGATACCTGTCGAGGAATAATACGAACCAAACAAAAGTATATGCCTCGCAGTCTGCGTGTCCATATGTATTATTTCCCCCCTTTTGATGTGTCTTGGAAACAAGGCTCAAAGAGGTTTAGTGACTTGCTCCAGATCACTTAGAAAGAGGCCGAGCTAACAGGGCCCATGGCTTAAGATGCTGAGATCCTTGCCTCTTGCATTATAACGCTTTACCTCTCAAGTAAGTGTGGTGTTTTTAGGGGACAAGTCCACTTTTTTAAACTGTTCAGATTGGCATTTCTGTATTATTCTTCTTAAAATTAGTATATGCCAGCTTTAGTATGTTTTAATTGAATGTTATGCACAAATATGAACGCAGTAGAAAGAAATGTCTCTCTTGCCTCTACTTTTTGGAACTTCATTTGGATTCGTAATTATTGTCATTTTCTTTCATGTTGCTTCTGACTATTTTTAGCATGGCTACGTAGCACAAAGGAAAAAAAAGAAAAGCCGGCAGTTTTGCAATTTAAGAATGTGCAGCGGGAGAGATAAAACCATGTCATCCAAAGAGCCGCAGCTGCTCGTTGGGCTGAGCAAAGTGCACCAGGCAAGTCACAGGCTTTCATCTCAGCCCCACCACCGGTGAATATGGCCGTCAGTTCTCACCAGAGTACATCGGAACTGAAGAAGCATCCAGGATTCTTACTTTATGGTTTGTGTTGTGTTGTCTTCTCATGTGGTCGAATGCCTGTGCACTCCTGCTACATATAAGCATCTTCCTTTTCATTTGCAGAGTGTGAGTTGCCCGGAGTCCTTTATTCTTTTTAACTTTACCCTCTTGCTGTGGAGGGTTATGCTTCTCAGGGTTTGCATTTCTCTCTTGCAATTTGCTTCCCACTAAGTAGCTGGGCTGAGACCAGTTCAGAGCGCTCCACCAACCTCTGCGGGCGGGAGAGGCCACAGATGCTGGCAGAGTCAGGAAAGAACTGGATCCTTCTTCATCACGTGCTGCAGCTAATAGATGCTTCTGGGACGTTTTTCTCCTTTTCTGACGCAGCCCTTTATAGTCCTTCCAATGTCTTGAGCTGCTAGGGCTCATTCAGTCTCGGTGTGAAGGGAGCTCGGAGATGTGCACATACTTCTGTGGTCCAAGTCCAAGGAGAAAGTCTGAGAAGAAGCCGCCGGGAGTCGATCTGTTTCCTTTGTTGTCAATGTGGCAATGTCACATCACAGAGGAAAAAGGACTCATTTAATTTATCAGTAAATTCCAAACATACGAAAGAGTCTTAGTGATATGAACAGAACCTCCTGTGTCCCGGGCCCACTGTTGACTAACTTTGCGACCAGAGCCAAATGTAAAAGGGAGAGTTATGGTATAATAATTACCCAAAATTATATGTATGAAAATTGGGGGGACATAGTAAAGTTTGGGGATTTTTTTGTGTATCAGAATATTAAGTTTTTTTAAAGTGACCATATTGAGAATTTTTAAAATTTAAATATGGCCATTTTGACCTCATTGGAACAGTTTCAAAATAATGCCATAAAGACATGTTTTACAAAGATAAAGTTAATGCCAGGTTATCTTTATAAATGGCATTTCTTTCCCTTTTAGATAATATTTTCCTGTTGCTTAGATTTTTTTTTTTTACTTTTTTGATGGCATACATGGAACCAAGGTCAACTTTGCTTTTTGTCTAACAAAATCAGTGCAGAATACTTAAGCCTTTTTTTCAGTCAGGCAGTCAGGTGCGCTTAAACAAACACAGTCACACAGTCTTTTGATCCCTGCTCTTACCAGAACACTTATAACAGAAATATAGCCCCAGGGGTAAATATTCAAATTCATATGTTTGTGTAGCTCCCGTTGCTGATCTGAGGTTTTATAAAATATGTATTTAACAGTTTCCCTGTGCAACACTCACCTTCCTGACCTTTGCTGAACCTGCAGGCCCCAGCTGGCTGCCCAGAGGGTCTGACCTCCCAGCTGGGTAAAGAGAGCGTTTTTTGTTTTTTTTTTGAAAAGGCTAAAGAAAGATGTGCAAAGCAGGTTCCTGGTCACCTGCGACGTATTCCAACACTGCACTAGTCAGGAGGCGGACAAAATATCTTCCCCTTTCCTCTGCACTGTGCAGGGACCCATGATAATAAGAATGTAGTAAGAACTGCCTTTAGTCAGTAGAAAATGCTAGAGCGTCCGGAGAAGTGAGGAGTGAGCGAGATCTGAGTGGGTGCCGGAATGGTTTTCTCTGCCACAGGGAGGACTGATTCTGCGAGTTTGCCTCAGCGCTGGCTGTGTGTTGTTCATGTTGATGGAACTGGAGGGGGGGGGCAAACGGGGAGGAATGAGACGGGGCAGACAAAAGGTTCGTTTTTCTGCTGTGGCCTGTTACTGATCGATGCAAAAGCCCTGTTGGAAACACCACCCCGATGTGCAAGAAACACATGCACACAAACAGCAAATGGTCTTGTGTTGGATCCAAAAATAACGGTTTACACACACATCTGAACAGAATTCATTAGCACTCTTTATTTTCACACATTTCAGACACTCAAATTAAACTTTGGTTAGCCCTTAGAAGTTCGATTTAGTTCCCAAGCACATTGGAAAATGCGAATTCCATAGATAGTAGGAAGGATTTGTTTTCCACTCCTGTGAACATTAAAATGAAGAGAGAAGAAAGAGAAGAAGGCTTGGGGGGGAACCAAATAAAATCTTCAATTCACCCTACTTTAGCAAGGTCCCAGGTTGGGGGAGAGTAAAGTGTTACAGGAAATAGGAGGAAAAGCAGACACCATAGAGCTGTTAGACTGTAATTTTTCAATCAAAGGAAAACATAATATTCGAAAGCTAAAATATGTTATCATATGGCACCATGGTCAAAAAGCTTTGTAGAGCTCTCCTGATCTTTGTATACCAAGAGCCATGAGACCTTAGGGTAGAGGGAAAAATAATGGAGAAAAATGAAGGTGCTTCCTAAAAATTAGCTTCCTGTTTAAAACCCCACTTTTAGAGAAGGGCACATGACAACAAATGCAGACATCAGCAATCTGGGGATGAAATAAATATTTCTTATTTTAATCCAAATACATGGGATCCTGCCATCAACTGAAAGTACATACTGACAAAAAAAACTCTGCAGCACAGACCACATTATTTCTTCTTTTTATCTTTTTATTTCTAGAGGTACAGGGTGCAGAGCTGATTTTTGATCATGACCTAGAAATGCTCACCAAGAGAGAGTCTTCCTAACAACCAGGTCTGGCACTAAGCACAGTGTGAGACTACAGGGTCTGTCCAGAAGGTCTCCAGCCATGTATGATGAAAAATAGAGACATTTACTGAAGATACAAGATGCAAGAAACATTGTGCATAGAACAAGGATGCCCCAGTCCCCTTCAAAGTAGGCACCTTGGGACCTCACACAGTTCTCCCAATCACCATCAGCTGCCTCATTATATTTTCCTGAAACTCATCAGGAAAAAGTGTTTTAGTTTTGGGAAAAGCCAGAAGTTGCAGGGTGCTAAATCTGGGCTGCAGGGGTGCTGAGTCTCCTGGGTGATTTGATGTTTTGCCAGAAAAACTCTGCATGAGATATGATGCATGAGCGGACATGTTGTTGGATGAAGCTGCCAATCACCAGTTGCCCATAGCTGCGACCTTCTGACTCACCCAAATACTTTCCAGAGAGGAATGTTCCAGCTTAATGCAAAATTGGATGAAGATTTGTTGCTGTATTCACTCAGTCATTTTGAAAGTGACAGCCACACAGTGCACATGCTCACTCAACAGCATCTACCTCTCCCACTGACTAGTACAGTGAAGTCATCATTGTTCATGCATGAGCCTTCCAGTCCACTCTCCTTGACTGCCAGGTTATACTAATGTCACACAAACTGTTCTCGTAATAACAAAAATGGCTAGACATTTTTCAGACAAACCTCATCATACACCCTAAGAAGAATAAAATTCTACAGCATCACAAAACTAAAAACTGGAGAGACTGTGTTATTGGGTGTATCATGTCCACAAGGCATATAGCAGCTGTTATATAGCATAATGACAGCTGCTTGAGTTGGGTCATTAACTGTAGGAAGTCTGGACAGGAACCAGAGCAGAGCAGAGCAGGGGGAGATCTTTGAACATTTGCTTCAAATGCCCACCATGTAAAACACTCCCCCCCCCCACACACGCATACCTAACACGCAGGGCATAGAATTATTTTAAGGACTTTAAACAGCGTGTGCATCTTTCTAAGTGCTTACTTTACTACTGAAGAATGACTTGGCTTCTGGAAGTAATTTAGTCAGTAAATAGGGGATGATGATCAAGAAAAAGATAGTCTATAATTTGGGGTTAGACTTCATGACCCAACGTAGCAATTTCTTCGTAGTTTATAATTTTTGCTTCCAATCTTGAACTGGATAGAGTACAAATGTAAGAAAATAAATGGCCATTTTTTCCTTTCAACATTTTAAATATTTCATCTGGATGTGGGAAATTTTTGAATTTTTACTGTGTTATGAAAGATAGTATCTTAAGTGATTTTTGTGTCTGTAATGCCTCCTCATTGGATTAGCACAGAGAATCTCCATATTTTCATATCATTCTGTAAATTTATCAAATGCATACTTATATATGTATGCCCATGAATTATTTTTATTTACTTATTAGTCGTATTGATTATTATAATATAATATTTGAAGCTTAAATGCTTATATTTGGGCAATATTACGTTAAATATAAAAGTTAGATACCCTAGCCCTGACCCGTGTAGCTCACTTGGCTACTCAAGCATCATCCCACAGAGCAAGCGGTCACGTGTCTGGGTTGCAGGTTCAGTCCCTGTTTGGGGAGCGTGGGAGAGGCAACCGATCAATGTTTTTCTCCCACATCGGTATTTCTCTCCCTCTCTTCCCCCTCTCTAAGAAAATAGTTAGATACCCTAGTATTTCAATTTTTGTTAGAGAGAATATAGAAAAATTCAGATCAATCCCTGATAGGTAACATAGTGTTTTATTTAGGAACACTGAGGACTTCATAAAATCAACAGAGGTTCACAGTGCAAAAGGTTATGTTAATACTACTCATATTCCTATCTATATGATCAAAACCTTTTTATCATGATAGTAGGTACCCACACAGTTGTAAAGCAACATATTTTTGAAAAAATGCTCACTTCCCGCCTAATAATAAACCAAGAAATTAGGTATTTCTTGAAGTTTGGAATTGAAATGAAATGTATAGCCTGCAGCAGCCACCTGCCAGCACAGAGACATAAAACGTGATGGACTGTCTGAAAAGAAGAACTTCAAAGACTAGAGGAAGCACTGAGGCAAGTAGGTTGTTTTCCAAGAAAAAGAGACAATAAAACAGGCCCGGCTGTTTCCTACATTTGTGTTGCAGCATCAGACTGACCTCTTATATTTGATACGACATAAATGGCTTGTGGAAGTTAATGGCCGTCATTCTCTTGACACTCTTCCCCCTGACCCCCTCACACACATGCGCACACACGCACATGCACACACACGCACATTTTTCCTCAGGAAATGCATGCAGCTGTGAGGATTTTTCTTAATTGATGTGAAAAAAACCAAAAGGTCTAGAATCCATAGTCTCTCCCCATTAATGTGTAAACCTTTACATTTTGTGAAGTTAGCAGTTTTGTTAGCCAAGTCGTCAGCCTAACAAAGCAGTTGGTTTATTGAGCACTTTGGGTAATGGCGCCATCACTAACTGTACCGGGAAGCAGTTCGAAGATTACAGGCTCGCATTAGAGTATCTAGATCGTGTATATATTTGAGAAAGACAGGTTTTTAAGTTATTTTTTTTTTTTGGAAAATGTAGTATCAAATGTAATCATAACAGTATTAATGCAACACAGGATTCTGGGAATGGAAGGAAACACAGAAATTCATAAAAGTAGTTCTGCTTATTTCAGAAGGAACTCTCACCAAGGTCATTTCTACAACTTTTTAATGAAGGAAGCTTAACATTTCCCTCAATAATCATCCCTACAGTCTAACAATTGCTCAACTGAGGAGTTTTTGTTTTGTGTAATAAAATAGCTACTCCAGTTTTTGCCAGTATCTCCCAGAAAGAAATAATCGATTCCCATTTTTTGAGTGCCTTAAATGTTCCAGCCTCATGACAAATGTGAGGACAGTCTGTGGCCATGGCCTGGTCTCTGTAAGTTTAAATGGGCCTTGTTTGTTAATTTATTGCAGTAAGGAAGGGAGAAGAATCCCATGTGAATAGCTCATCACCATCAAATCAGCTGCGTATGTAACATGAACCACTCTGACAGGTGAAAAATGGGCTATGTATTGGTCTAGTTGTTTTGATTATGTAATTATGCCAATGTATACAGATCCATAACCAAATATTTTCACTCCCTATTAATAGGGGAGTATTTAAAGCTTTCCAGGGCAATAAGATGCTATTTTGCCCAGAGTTCCAAGGGACGCCTGACTCTTTTCATGGCCCAGCCATTCCTTCTTTGGCATGGCATACCCAAGTGGTACAAATGAAAGGAAAATCAAAATGGCTTGTCATTAACTAGACTAAACCACAAACCCCCAAAGTTCGGTAAAGTGAACTGAGCAGGTGGCTTAAACTGGATTGTTCCAGGGGAACTTCTTCCTCCACCAGATGGCCACAAGAAATGAAAGCAGTCCGTGTTCCTAGGGAAAGAAAAAAGAAAAAATGTAGCTTTCTTGTCCAGCAAGAACCACACAGTAGGAAGCCAATGAGACACAATTATTTATAGGTAAATGTGGCCCATCAGGTGTGTCTCCAATCTGAGCCAATCAGGTTAGTATCTTATCCACATGTTGAACAAAGGAAGGGGCGGACTGAGGCGCAGGAACCTTACATCCTGTCTGTAGGATTACAGGGTGTCGAAGAGTTCAGGCCTCTTCTCCCACCCTGCAAAGACAGACAGGAGTGCCAGCTGCTCCCCAGGGGGGCTGTCACAGCCCCAATTTCACGTGTCTTCTTTGCAACAGCTGAGGGGGAAGTCGGGAAACTCCAGACGAGAACTCCTGCCCATCTGGGGAAACTCCCCAGGAAAGAATTTCCAAGGCGACCACCTAGAACTGGAATCCTTCGCTCTGTAGGCAGAAACTTTACTTCATAGAACGACTTCAATCTTATCCTAGTGCTATTTACTGAGGTGCATTTTTGCTGAAAAAAAGGATCTATTTTTTCATTTTTCCCCACCATTATTGAAGCATAATTGACAAATAAAATTGTAACATATTTAGGGTATAAACCATGGTGATTTGATATTCATACACATTGTGAAACATTTGTTGCCATCCAGTTAGTTATTTCACCCATAACCTCACATATTTATTTCTTTTTTGGTGAGAACATTAGAGTTTCAATCTCTTAGCAAATTTTGACTATACAGTGTTATAATTCTAATCATCATGTGTCCATCAACACGTGAATTGACAACAATGTGATATATACATGTAACTGAATATTACTCAGCCATGGGAAAGAATGAAATCCCGACATTTGTGACAGCATGGGTGGACCTTAAGGTCATGATGCTAAGTGAAATAAGCCAGATAGAGAAAGACAAACATTGTGTGATATCATTCATATGTGGAATCTAAAAAGAAAAGTCAAACTCATAGAAAGAGAGAATAGAAAGCTAGTTGCCAGGAGCAGGGTGGTAGAGAAAACAGGGAGATGTGGGAAAAAGGTACAAACTTTCAACTGTAAAATAAACAATTCTGTGCATCTAGGGTATGACAAAGAAAGTCTATTCATACTCATATCTGGATGCCTGGCAATTAATGTTTGATGAGTGAATGGAGCAGTGAGGTATACAATTAATTTCTGAGGTAAGAGTCATTTGAAGAAAGATATACAACCAAGCACATTAAGCATAACAATTATTCATTCTGATCGGTAATTGAAAGATAATGACACAACTATTTGCATATTTTATTAATTATACATACACGGCTGTTTTTCAACTCAATATGAGAAGAAGCAAAAGAGTGGCATTCATCAAGTAGAATTTCAAAGGGATCTGAACATCATTAAGACTTTTTTAAGTTTCCAAACTATAGAGTAATGTGTAAATACAGTAATTAGAGGAATAATTGTAAGGGGACAGCGAGGCTTCCATCTTGAACACAGATACTGCCGAGATTCATTTAGTCATTCAACAAAATGCAAATTCTTTGTTCTGGATGTGGTACTAGACATTGAGGGTTGAGGGAAGACC
Source organism: Artibeus jamaicensis (assembly GCF_021234435.1). Lineage (NCBI taxonomy): Eukaryota > Metazoa > Chordata > Mammalia > Chiroptera > Phyllostomidae > Artibeus > Artibeus jamaicensis. The sequence continues at coordinate 20,766,165 of NW_026522056.1, forward strand.
AAGTATACCCTTGGCCTTATAGAAATCCCACTTTTAGCAAAGTGTGCAAATATCAGACAGAACAATCTGCAAATCTATGGAATTTAGTGGGAAACGGTGCTGATTTTTATATACATATAGATGAGCAATTTGAGGGAACATTGTTATGTTATAAAGGATGATCAGGATTTTTCTTCATGTGACATTTGCTCAGGAGGGGATTGGGAATTAAGCAAAGCTGGGTAGGTGTAGAAATAGACTGGGGCCATCAAGGGAAAGCCAGGTAAAGAACACAGCACAATGGAAGCATGAAAACGTATGGTGCCTTCTGGAAACTTTGTTCTCCAGTGGTTAAAGCAGATTGTGCTGGTAAGGAAAAGGGTGTAAAATTTACAGAGGCCAGGGTGGTGGAAAGTGAGACTTTACAGTAGACTGGGAACAGATTTAAATGTTCTTGGGTACCATGTTGAGGGGTTCGGACTGCTAGCCCCTCAGTGCTAAATCTATGATTAATTTCTACTTCTCAATCAGTGTTCTTGGCCATCCTTTCCAAGGACCTTGTTCCCAACCCTTTGCTTCCTCTCTGGGATCGTGTTTAACAAGTAATCTCCTTTATCATAGATCTTTTTTTTTTTTTGCTTGTGTGTTTTCTCTCTAGTACATAAACAGCTAAATATCTTGCAAAATTAAAAAAATGAAAACATTCGGGTGACCCTCACCAGTCATCATGCTCTCTTTTTCCCCCATTCCCCCCCTCACTCCTAAATCCATTTCAGGTGAAAGCCTGCTCCACCGTTACATCTTCTCTGTGCAGACACCATCACTGAACCTGTGGTTGCCGATTCTACGGGACCCTTTCATATTCTTATCACAGTGGGGTCTTGTGTTGCATTTGTTAGTATCACAAATGTTCTTCATACTTTCTACGACCTTGGTATCATTTGAGTTCATTTAGCTTTTTTACCATGTATTCTCATTTCTTAAGTAGAGTGCTTCTCTACTCGTTGTTTGATGTTGATGGTCTTCAGGACTCATCCCCTATTTCACTTTTCTTCTCATTCTATACACTTTTCAAGAGTAATCTTATATTCACTTATGGTTTGAACTGGCAAATATATATTTGAAATCTGTCTCTCTGGCTGGTCTTCTTTGAGTTGTAGATTCCTCCACCAAACAAATGTTGTGTTGATCTATACATATCTACTTGGACATACCACAGTAGAGTAAGCTCCAAAAAGCTAAGAAATAGTATAATACTCTCCTCAAAATCTGCTCTTTCACATGCATCCTCTAATATCAGCTCATGGAGGTACTACTCATGGTGTCGTAACAAATCCTATTATTGTGCTAGACAGCTTCATCTTCTCTAGTACGCTATCTCTCAGAAAGGTAATCCCCAATTCTGGTGATTTTACTTATAAATATTTCTTAATTTTATCCCTTTCTCTATGCAGATAGCAACCTCATTATCTGTTCATGGCACAACTCCCTCCCAGTCGATACCTTCGCTCCCAGACATTTATTCCACTCCTCAGCAAACCGTTAAAGTGCATCATCTAAAATACTGCTGTAAACTGCCTGATTGAAACCTGTTATTGTTTCCCAATTACTCAAGAGATATACCCAAACGCCATGTCATGCTTGTGCTTGCTTGTTTAAGACCAACCAAAGGTTCCTCACTGAGATAAAATCCTCATAGTTCACTAAGACGGACAAGTCCTGACACGTGACATTCCTACCTATCTCTTCAGTTTTATCTTTTGGTGCAGCCTGTAGATGGTGACCTCCGAGAGAGCTGGGAGAGCTCTTTCGCAGGTTCACTCCGTGTCCTCAGCAGAATGCCATGCACACGGTAAGCAACTAGTCAGTCCTTGTTGAATGGCTGTGGGGTATATGTAGTGTTCCTGGTGGCTTGTTTCTAATTCCTTCTCCATACTTCTGAACCTCTGCTTCCTACCTCATATGTTATGTTTTCAGAATGTTGAATTGCTTGCAGTTATTGAGAAACTCTTTGGTACGCACCCTTGGATGTGTTCTCTCCAGTTTCTGTATCTGCCTGGATAACCATCTATGCTCTCCTTCCTTTTGAGCCTGGATGAGTTCTTAGACCTCAGCTCAGGCATGACTCATCCAAGAAAGCTTCCTCAACATGTAGGCTCAGCAAAGTCCACCTCCATTCAGCTGAATCACACCTGGGGTTCTCTCAGCAAAAACATCTCCCATGTTATGTGGAAATGACTTCTTTTTGACCAACTCCCCATCTCCCTATTACACATCTATGCCCTTAAGGGGGAGGCCCATAACTTCTTATTCCACACTGTGTCCCATTTCCAAGTAGGGTTCACAATAAATGGATACTTGTTGGAAGATCTTATTTTTTAAATTTATCCTTCAGGTAGCAGGAATTTCAAGAGTATTAAACTGAAAGTAGCATGGTCAGTCCTGTGCCTTTAAATTATCACTTATCAAGCCCTGGCTGGCATAGCTCAGTGGATTGAGTGTGGGCTGCGAACCAAAGGATAACAGGTTCGATTCCCAATCAGGGCACATGCCTGGGTTGCAGGCCAGGTCCCCATGGCCACATGAGAAGCAACCACACATTAATGTTTCTCTCTCTCTTTCTCCCTCCCCTCCCCTCTCTAAAAAAAAATAAATAAAGATATTTTTAAAATAATCACTTATCAGATGGATTATGATAGGCAGAGCCTATTAAAGCCTAATAAGAAGATGAAACAGTATAATCCATCCAGAAAGAGATGCTGAGTTAGAGCAGTGGAGCAGGGTGGGGGGGGGAGAAGCAGTTAATAAGGACAGGTCAGTAAAAGGATACAAACTTTCAGCTGAATAAGGTCTGAGGATCCGGTATGTAATGTGAAGACTGTACTTGATATTACTGTATTGTGTAACCGAAATTAAAAAATGGAGGGCGGTAAATGTGTGAGGCAATGGATGCGTTAAGTGATTCAAAAGGAGACTCCTTTCACAATGTATATCAAATCACATGGTACACATGAAATATTTTACAATAATTTTCTCAGTTATACTTCAAAAAACCTGAAAAAAAAGGGAGTCAATAAGACAGGAAGGTCAGGTTTAAAAGGAAAAGATAGGGGAAAAAGGGAGGGATCCAAAATAGCCAAGCTTTCCGATTTGATCACCTGAGTGGACAGTCTCAGCACATCTCCCCATAAACACAACATGAGATGCGGGGCCACCAATGTAGTGCAATTTGGTCTTCACAGCCTTTGAATTCCAGCAGCCTCTCCTGTAAGTCGAAGAATATTTTAGTCTGTGTGTGCATTCTCGTCCCTGCCTTAGTTAATGTTGGTTTTGCATATTTGTGTATTCTGACATACTTACCAGCAGTGTGAAATGAGAATTTAAATACCTTTCATTTCTTTCTACCTGCAAGTCTATTAGTCTTTCGTGTTCATTCTGTATAATTTGGAATGAGACCAATATCAGAGAGGATAATTTTTTATATTTTACTTTCCTAAGAGACAGTCCATTCTCTTAGTAAAAATAATCAATTTTACACATTTACTTCAATTGAGAGTATTGATTTTCAAATTTTATGAACCCTTCTCTTGACATCATATAATTCTACATAATTTTCAATTGCATTCAATTCCATCATTTAGTTGAGTTTCATTCTGGTGACTAAACAATGAGTTTTGATAAAATCGGAATAAAAACATACAAAATTAAAACCATTGTGCTGATATAATATGTTTTCTGCTGTGTAGAAACTTGGATAAACAGCAGAGAAAAAATGTAATAAAATATTTTATTTAAAGTGGAAGAAAATCTCAAAAATCATCAAAACAATTGGAATGCTAGTCCATGTTAGATCCGTTCCATTTATCATTAGAATCGCATGTTCAAGGGAGTGTTTCGTGAAGACAAAATTTCAGGCTGTGATCGTTGAAGACCTCCTGAGTGTGCCAATGTGGTAAGACACAGTGTGAGGGGTTACAGCCCAGAACCTGAAGTCAGAAGAGCTTGCTGAAATAGCACCTTTCTGGCAAGTTCCTTACTTTCACTAAGGTTCATTTTCTCAGATATGTACAAGGAAAGGAATAATTGAATTGGTTAAGACTTGGTAAGATGCAAGTCTCAGAAAGGCAATTCAAATCAGTGTTAAGTGTGAGAAGGAACCTACTACTGTGGGTTTTTGAAAGGCGCTAAAGATGGTAAAGTGCTAACTTACTCAAGCAGTACCCATCGGCTCAGACAAAGGTTCTTTCTCTCTCTTTCCATCACTCAGGACTGTTCCCAGGTTAGCTTCATTCCCAGCCAGGAGCCAGGGCCTAAACATAGGGTGGGAAAGTTGCTGGCTTATTTTTACTCTTCTTCTTTTTTTGTGCCATACATTGTGATGTTTTATGTAATTCCATAACTATCAGAGAAAAATATAGCAATGTTTCTACTCTTAACTCCCAGGAAGGACCCATTAGTCACGCTTTGATCATGTGACCATCCTGAGCCAATCCAGGTTTCCAGGGAGAAGAAGAGCTCTGATTTTATATGTCACGGGTCCAGCATTTGGTCCAGGGGGTCAGGAGCAATTCCACCTGACTACAAGGTCCCAGCAGAATTACTGCAGAATAAGGGAGGGATGCTCCTTCAAGGAGAGGATAATAGGCAAAAAACAGTTTCCATTATAATAACACACACACACAGTTCAAGGTTGGTGGAACAGTAAATTACATGATTTGTAAAGAAGACAAAAGACTTCAAAGAACTCAATGGAAGTGGCTTTATTTTTAATTATTGGAATAAAATAGGAATGTAATCATAGACTAGTATTACAGAGGAGAAGTCCATCTCTGCCTAATCAATCCCTGAACCTTTATTGTGCCATTAAAGACAAGACAAAGGATGCAGCATTGGAGAACTGAAAAAAGTAATAGGGATTATGAGTAATAGGGAGTAATAGGGATTACTCAACAATATTCATTGGGTCCCTACTTTGTGCTAGGTGCTGGGAAACAGTGGTGAGACTGAACAGGTGAGGTCCCCACTTTGTGTACTTGTATAAACAAAATAACTTCGTGTACTTGTATAAACAAAATAACTTCAGACAAAACTTACTAGAAAAATAGCACAGGGTAATAATGTTAAAAATGACCTCTAAGAGGCCTTGGCAATAAGGCAATAAGACAATGATATGAGCAGTCAGTAGCTATTAGTGAAAATGTAGTAGGAGAGAAGAAGAGCTATGGAGAGGAAATGGAAAGAAAACAGACCTTGTGGCTTATGATGGATTTCAATTCAAGTAATTGGAATCTAAAGGTAATAGAAGCCATTGAAAGATTTTGAGCAGGAACAAAATGTGATCTTCTTTAAATTACTAAAAAATCATACTATCTTATTTTTAATGATTAATTGGGGAGAAGGTGGAATCATGAGCACCAATTAGGAAGTTTTTGCATTCCATGCTGTGATGATAATGATGAGGAATATGAGTCTAAATTCAGAGACCCAAGTATAAGTGGGTTAAGCACAGAAAGAAAAAACAACAATTTCGACACTGAAGAACACAGGTGTTATTGGTGAAGCAGGAAAAGGAAACCATGAAAGTCTAATGCCATGGGGGAGAGCAAAGGAGGGAAAATGGGAACAACTGTAATTGATTAATCATAAAAAAGGGAGGGAAGAATGGTGTTTAATGCTTTTAAGAGATAATATTTGACAATGTCAGAGAAGTGACCATTGGATTGCACAGCAGGAAGGTCATTGTTGACCTGGACAAGAATAGTTTCTTTCCATGGATTGATGTTAATGGGAGCCCAGGTGAACTGGGCTGTATAGAAACATGGGATGAAGAATAGGAGAAATAAGACAGTAGCTATGGGGAGTGTAGGTCAGTGCTCTCAAAGGAGTGTTTTCTTAAACCATGAGATATTAAAGCAAGCTGATCATGATATTGCAGAAGAGAATGTAAGACTAAATGCAAAAGAGACAGAGTAAGAGAGAGACAGTCAGAGTGGCAGAGAGAGAGAGAGAGAGAGAGAGAGCACATTACTTGCTGGGTTAAATTCTGAGAGGAGAAGGATGAGTGTGTGAAAGGCAACCAACCAACGTTTCTCTCTCACATCAATGTTTCTGTTCTTCTCTTTCTCCCTCCCTTCTTCTCTCTCTAAAATCAGTAAGTATAGCCTCAAGCGAGAAAAGAAAGAGAGAGAGAGAGAAAGAAAGAGAGAGAGAGAGAGAGAGAGAGAAAAAAAGAAAGAAAGAAAGAAAGAAAGAAAGAAAGAAAGAAAGAAAGAAAGAAGAAAAAGAGGGGAGGAAGGAAAATGAAAGAAAAGAAAGAAATGGGTTCAAGAAACACTGTTGGCATAAAAGGAAATAGCAGATTCTGGAGAATTAATAAGAGAAAAGATCAGAATTTGTGTGTGCTGGATTTGGTGAGTTTGAAGGACTTTAGGGAAAGAAAAATCTAGGTGACACTCTGCAGTGAAATACATGAAAGACGATGATAAACAAGATGTGTAGGAGAACTTGTTTATTATGAATGGAAATCTTCCTTGGCCCTTTTTTGAGGCACCTCTGCAAGATTTATAGGTATGTCTTGGAGCAGGACTGACAGTTCTTTGAACATCGCACACACTGAGAGTATGCCTGCTGAACAACATAGGGGCTTCCAATCCTTTTTAATGACCAGACCTTCATCCAACCTACTTTGCAGCCAGAAAAGAAGGGTCAGAATACAACTTTGCACACAAAGTTCTACTGGAATACAGCTATGCCCACTTGTGTACGTACTGCCTATGACTACTTTCACACCATAACTGCAGAACTGTGTAGTCACGATCAAGTCCACAGAATAGACACCACAAAGTCTAAAATATCTACTCTCTGGCCCTTGACAGAAAATGCTTTTGCATCTCTGTTCTAGAAATAAATCAAGTCACATTGTTCCCTACTTCAAATCTTCCAGTAACTTTCAAGCACAATACAATCCAAGTTTGTTAGCCCAGCCTACCTCTCCATCCTCATCATCCCAACTTTCCTTCCCAGCCAGCTCATGCGTCTACTGCTTTGCAGCCCTGCTTCCTGTTCCTCCAATGCAACACGTGCCTTTCCAACACTGTCTCTTTGCTGTAGCTCTTCTGCAGGCCAGGAATGCTCCTGCTCTAGCTCTTCAGGTAGCTGGCTTATTTCACCGTGCAAGTCTCAGCCTCCATGTCTTCTCCCAAGGAGAGATCACTGGCACTGCACACACCCTTTCCACTGGAGCACTTACAACTACCATATGCTTACTGGTTTACTCCTTGCTTTATTTCCTGCTTCTCCTAAAGAGTTTGTAAGTGCTATTGGGATGAGCCCCTTGTTTACCGTCTGTTCACTGCTAGTAGTTTCAGAACCTAGAGCCTGGCACAGAGGAGGTGGCTGGGAATATACTGAATGAGTGAAATCAAGGGGGAAAATAATACAGTTCTAAACACTTACAAACACATATTTTTCTTCTCAGTACTGCCTTGAGATCCATCCTCTGAGAAGCTGGTACTGGGACTGCCCTAACTCAGCACCTTTGTATAGATGGTGCACAAATTCTGGAGGCACACTGAGTTGCAGCTGTGCCCTTGACCAGAGGTGTGATCTTTGATAAAATACTTCACCTCTCTATTGTAGTCTCTTCATTTGGGAGATGTAGATAATATTGCAGCTATCCCAAAGTGTTGTGAGGATTAAACAAATTTATGCACCTTAAAGGCTTCAAAGAGTGAATGGCTTGGGGCAAGCCTTGAACAAGTGTTGGTAATTATCATCATCATCATCAATATCTTTAGACCACCCAATTACTGCCAGGAAGACATCCCACAAAAGAACATAGAAGATTCTGCCAGGCCAAACTTGAATCATGAGGTTTGCATGGAATTTGCTCAAAGAAGACCTGCTGACCCCTGATAGTGGTTTTCAACCTGATTTGAACGCTAACGAGGGTCAGTTCAGCAGGAAGACAACAACCTTACGTTGAGTTCATTTCAACTATTTGTATGCATTTGAGCATGCCATTTTAATTATTTTTATTTAATTTCCTCATTTGTAAAATAGATTATTTCTAAGGTGACCCTCGTCATAAAAGTTTGTGATTCTTTTGTAACCACAAATCTTCATGTAATACAAAGAGGAAAAAACAAAAGAAATTAATTTCCTATGTAATTGTCAACAAATTCTAACTTTTTAAGGTACAAGACATGAGCCAGCTTTTATTTTCATCCTGATGTATTATTATCAGTAATTATGGGCCTCACCAAATTCTTGTGCTGTAAATTAGGTGCAACCCTACTCTTTTTCATGATTAGGGAAAGGATGTTAAATGGGTTTTTTCCAGGGTTGTTCTAAAAGTGATTTAAGAAGACCTGAGATGAAAAGAATCTCTTATTTTAAGTTTCTTCTCACGTCACCAAATTAGCTTTCATTCTCTCTCTGGCACTCATAGAATAGTTAACTTGGTAATAATTTCCTTTGCAAAAGTGTAGCCCTGGATGAAAAAACCGTCCATCACTCCAAACAGGTTTTAAAGTACCAAGAATACTTTATGGATTATAAACTCCTAGGAGAATTCACTTCCTATAGACCACAAAATATATTCAAGCTAGCTAATAAAGAGCCAAAAGTTATTTCACACTAGGAATTAGGTGTCAAAGGGGAATTATAAAATGTAACTGTTGCAGAAACCTCTTAATTTACATCCAGTGGCCGCTGCTCCTTTCTCTGCAATTTGTCGTGTAGATAAGGATTTAAAGAGCTGCAAATATTCGTCTTCAGATGCCCATTCTCAATGTTTTGGTTTATTTTCTATTTTAGATTTTAATTAACATTATGAGAACAGATTTTGAAAAACAGCTAGCGAAAAAAAATTTCATATGCCATGAATCACATAAAACTAGTATTTTGTTGCATTGAAATTCTACATTTAAAAACAAACAAAAAATCGGACAACTGTTGGCTTGTTTTACCCACTTAAAAAATGGCTAAGAATATCAGATGTGGGCATAGAAATAGATATAAAGAAATAGAGGAAGAAAGAGATCAATTTGCCTCACAGAATAAACATGTGACTTGCATCAATATGTGGATTATTTTCATAAGTTTTAGTCTCTTTTAATGAAAATGAGAATAATATTGATGTTAAAATATACTGAAATTTATTATTACCATTTTGTGTCTCCTGGTAATTTTTATACCTCTGAAACTTGGGGAGAAGAAAATAATAAATCCTTTTTAGGATGCATACATCACTCACGTGTGAAAGATGCCAACAGTCTTAGGCCCAGATAACTTTTAGGAACATCCCACTTAACATGACAACTACCCATCCTTGGTGCAATCCATAAATCAGGTCCCCGTTGGGAAAATCAGTCAAATCTATTCAAAACAAAACAAAACAAACTGCACAATTCCAACTTTGCAGCCACAAGGTAACAAAGGGACATTTTCTTAGCAGAAAAGAAAAACCAATAGGTATACATTCTGTAGGACGTGAATCTCGAATCCCTGTAATTCTAGTTTTCCACCATCTCTCAACGTCTTGCAAAAGGTATTTGTCACTGTCACGTTTACCAGGCCCTTCAAATAGAGACATGTTCCAGAATCCATCAGGAGATGGATTTGAATAGTGTTTTGGGCAGTTCATGCAACCTGCTTCTCCACTCAGCGAGGAAAACCATCACTCACTGAAGGTTTCTAAAGGGAAGGGGCAGGACCTGCCTTTGGTCGCTTGATTGGTTCCCTCTCTGCCCTACTCAAGAGTAACTAATGTCTTCACAATGTCCTCCACAGTTTTCAGTCCTCTCCTCTTTCTCTGTTCCTTTCCTCCTATTTTTGTAGCTTTCTTTCTTCCTGTATTCATCACTCCCCTTTCATTCTTGCAGCAAAAGATAAGAGAATATGATTTAGAAGCGGCAACTGTGAATTGGCAAAGAAACACCATGCAAACGCCTTTCTTTTTTCAACTTCTGACTGGATCATCTCTTTGAAGAAGGCCTAATACACGTTCAACAAAAGGTGTATGAATGATTCGTAGTGTTCGTAGAAATATTTTTGCTTCGATGGAGTTTATATCACAGTTCGAGGGATTTGTAAAAACAAGAGGCTTATTTCCTGTTACTTTCCTAGGGAAAACCCACTATTTACCTAACATATTAAGATTAGGCCTAAAAATACCAAACTATACCTTTATAAAGAGTGTGTGTATTTAAGCTCTGCATTTAAACTATATGAGCTAATTTATGAAGATGAAAGTTTAGATTAAGCAAAGGTCTCCATATTGGAATATAAAAATCCAAGGAGAAGGAGGTCATAAAACAGTCTTCTGGGAGTGCAAGAATATTATATTTTACTTCATAATGTTTACTTTCTGTTACTGTTTATCTTTAATAACACACTTAATATGCATGAGTGATAAAATGTAAATACATGTATATATTAGCATTATATATTTGAAGTTTTGGGAGACCATCGTATAAGGGTATCTACTGTACAAAAATATTATTTTTAATCACATTAAATAAATCTTCTGATAATGCTCTTTTCAAGACTTTAAATGATAAATAAAAATTTGCGTAAGCTTTGACCATTTACAGACTTGCCATTATCAATATTTGGACTTAATCATAATCTCCCTTCTAAAGCTATAAATAGAACCCTGTGTGTGACTATTGATCGTAGTAAGATGAATAATCTAACCACAAAGCAGGTGGCATTTTCATTCTTATTAATCTAAGTTCACATCAATTTCTCCTCTTTGCAGGTTATCCACATGAGTGACACCACAACTTTAGTCTGTGGAACTTGTGGAAGACACACCACTACTTAAAAAGCATGTTCTGAACAATACTAGTCTGGAAATCCTGAGATAACTCTCGGCAGGTATGCAGTGGAAACCATATGGGAGAGTGTGTTATGAAGCATAAGGGTCTATTTTCCCTTCATGTGAATAGCAAAACTGAGATCTTTATTTTAATTTTTTATCTATATGTTTGATGAAGGTTTATACATTTTTAACATTCTCCTTGTATAAAAAATTACTGCCTATCTCAGCCCTGGCTGATGTAGCTCAGTGGATTGAGTGCAAGTGTGCAAACCAACAATCTGGTTCGATTCCCAGTCAGGGCACAGGCCTGGGTTACAGGCCAGTTCTCAGCAGGGGACACATGAGAGACAATCATACATTGATATTTCTTTCCCTCTCCCCTTCCCCTCTAAAGATAAATAAATAAAATCTTTAAAAAATACTGCTGGTTTCAAAATCATTTTATCAGACACCATTGTAATTCTTGTCAGACCAAAAATAAATCTTAACACAATAAAGGCAATACCAAAGACACCATTAGGAAAGAATATTATCTACAACACACTAGGAAAAGAGAAAATGTTAAAAAATGATAGCCAAGTATAAAATACCAGTTTAACACTGCTCCTTACCCGCTATAAGATTGTGGGTGAATTTCTTCCCTATGCCACACCACATTTTTCTCATTGGAAAAACTTAGATGATCATAACCTACTGGGAAATGTGTTTGCATGATGAAATCCTAGGTCATCCTTCACAATCAAATAAGTGTAGCTGCCATTGTTACTGTCAACACCGTCATTATGTTGGCAATGTAGACTTTGCACAAGAAGATCAGTTTTTGCCTGGTTTGTTAGAATCATTTGGAGTGTAGATTACACACTGTAGGAACAGATATTTTTGAACTGAATTTATTGGGACGACATTGGTTAATAAAATTATATAGGTTTCAGGTGCACCATTCTACAATATATCATCTGTATATTGTATTGTGTGATCACCGCCCTAAGTCAAGTCTCCTCCCACCACCATTTATCCCCCATTTACCCCCTCCCACCTCTCCCCGCAGTAATCACTGTACTGTTGTCTGTGAGGGGTTTTGTTTGTTTGTTTAATCCCTTCAGCTTTTTCACCCAGGCCCTCTCCCCTCTCCCCTCTGTTTTAACTCAAATTTCAGCATTTCAGTCTGAACTGAAAATGCTCATTGATATTAACATAAGGAGAGTTTTGATCACTACAGAACTAATTGTCATAGAATCTGGGGATATAGAAACATATGAGCTTCAATATCGCTGATCTTCCGTGATGAGAACACTATTAAACATCATATCCAGAGGGGTAACTGAGAGGAAATGCAGATGAAATGGCCAATCTAGGCTAACTCAGGATAAATAAAAGAATGTGCCACTTTGTCACAGTGACTGTGGGCTTTCGAACAGGACCTAAGTTCAAATCTCAGCTTACCCACCTGAACATGGGATATTAAGGGAGCAAGAACACTAACGAGCCTGTTTGCTCTCAGCAAAACACATCCCTTATGTCCGTTTTTGAAGGGTTATTGGGAAGACCAAATGAGAGAACATCATTGAGGGTGCCCAGTAAAAGGCTTAATAACTTCAGTTGCTGTTTAATATTAGTTTTTTTATTTCCCCTCCATAGAAATGCTTGTGAACTATTGTGCAAGTTCATAAATAACACGTTTCACAAAAGTGAGATGAAAACATGGAGAGTGTAAGTAAGCAATTGGGCCAGGGAGAGACGACCATTTAGCAAAAGACTCCTTGATATTTAGGAAAGAAACTTAAATTCCCTATTTAGCTAACAGATGTGGATGAAAGACAGAGGTAGTACCAAGCAGCCTTCAAAACATCTTGTCTTTTCCTCTTTTTCTACTCAAACTCATTACAAAAGACCAAGAACCATTTTGTTAATCCGCCCGATGAGGAGCTCCTCTGTAAATTACTGAATACCCCAGATTAGTCACTAAATAAGTCAATCCCATAAAAAAAAGAAACATAATGGTGCTGAGATATAGGAGAGAGCATGCTCATTCTGTAATTGCTGCTGAATTTTAATTAATATGGATAAACCTTTATTATGCATATGTGAATGTTCTTTGACACTTTTAAAGTAATATCAGATGGCTCATCATTTTCATTTTTGACTAGAATCATTATCTACATACTGAACAAATCAGCTAAGGAACCTGGATGACTGATCTATATGAACATATACCATAGTCACGTTATCAAGCAGTTTTTATTAGCAGCCAGAGCACCACAATTACCACTAAGGTCACGTGAACTCAGCCAGCCACAGCATTATTCATTGGCTCACATAGATGGTATTTTCAATCAATAATGATCAAAACTGCTGAGGCAATCATGTAGTAATCTGCTGTCTGTTAAAATGGCTGCAATACATGGTTCAGCTCTCTTCAAACTGTTCTGTTTTATACTAAAAGGCATTTGCTATCCACTAGACCAAGGGTGTTGAAAGTAGGTGGTCAGAAATGAAAGCCAAGTTTGCTCAAGAAAGCAAACCATTATTCCAGGACTCAGAGCACCCTCGCACCCTTAACGGGGTTGTAATAGAAACGCCTTAGCCATGTCTGATCCACTAATATGAACTTATTTGATAACAAACAATTTATTCTTGAAAAGAAGGCCCCGAATTCAATTTCTATCTCACACTCTCAGTAAATAAAAGAACACCAACAGCACTCCTCCACAAATCCCCATGATTCTGTGTTCCTTTCGGTTATATTGAGAAAATAAGGTTTGCTCTGCCAAGAGGCTACATAAGAAGAAAGTTTCTTCCTGAACTACTGCAGAACATCAAATATATCAAGGAGATGGGTATGACAGAAAAAATATTTGCAGAAAATTAAAGGGAATTCAAAGGGAAAGAGAGTAGACTTGGTGAAATCTTTTATAATTGGAAAATAATTACCTAATCATTAACAGCACAAGGAATAAAGATTCCTGTTTTAAGGTTGTTTGGGTTTGAAGAAAGTAAAAATTGTCCTTGAATTTTTATTAAACGTATTCCAAGCTGGTTTTTCATTCTGCATCATGTACTTCCTACAACATGTCTCTCATTCACCTATAAGAAGTACGAGACAGTGTACAGACTAATAAGTGGATAAACTGCTCTGGGTCTCCACCCAACACTTTCTTACAATTTTCTGATGCCTGCACTTCATCTTGATATGGCTCAGTACCCACGTGGCAACAACTTCAGGCTGCTGATGTCCCTGCCCTTGGTGTTATTTGGTCAAACACTGAGAACAGACCTAGATATGAAAGTTCCCTAATTAAGGTGGCTATGATAGTCTATCCTATCATTTTTCCACTTTTCTCCTTTCATAGATTGGCAAAGACTCTCATCAGTCAATGCCTAGGAAAGAAAACTCTCCAGTTCGTTGAAACGGTTTAACAAAGGCTGTGTCATTTTAAATCTCATACGTGGGGATCAATGTTGGAAGGAATAAACAAATAGTCCCCTTGAAGGAAAGTGATATCAAATGATCCTAAAAAGTCATCTTTGGTGTGGTATCCATCGTTCGCTTAATTATCCCCATCTTCAGTGCTCTTTGAATTTTTCAGTGACAACAAGGCCAGAGAATACAGAGAGGCGCCCTTTGTTCCTTGAATTAAGGGCTCTTCCGCTGCCTGTCTTTCCCCCTCATTTGTTACATCTAACAATCTGGAAATGAATGTGCTTAATAGGTTTTGTCTGTGAAGAGCTTCGTTCCTTTTTTGCAAAGGAAGCAATAGCTGTGGAATTGTCTCCTCACACACTCCACCTTTTGACAGCGCGGAGCCGTTATTTATGAAAGAAGTTTAATTAATGCCCTTGGATAAACTGTTAACCTTTGAAATGGTTTCCTGATGCATGGAGGCCCTTTCTCTTGTGCCAGGAATTGATTTTGGAAATGGCCCTGCCTCCCCTTGACTTTTGATTCAAAGGGAGGAAGAGACCATGCGAAGAAGCTTAGCAGGGCGGGGGTGAGAGCCCTGTGAAGTCTAGTGATGAAGGCTTTCCATCACTATCTGGAAAATGTAGATCATTGGAAATGTGTGGAATCGACTTCAAAGTGAGATGATGGCTTTACAAAGAGACGATAGTATCATACCATTGGAGTAGAACAATAACATTGAAAATATAAGGCAGTTTTCAAATTGACTAAAACAAGGCTTTCAAATTTCTGATAAAATAATAAAGATCTTTTTTAAAAAAGAGAAGCACATAGACAATGAATATGCCAAGAGGGGAAGAAGGGACACAACTTTTAAGCTAGTAAATTTTATTATATTTTCCTGGCATGGCTCCCAGAGACCTTTTCAAAGAAAATGATGCCAAAGAATTATTCTTTAGAGGCTTTACTCTTATTAATGTAGTTATTGTTCAATGCACAGTTGTTTAATGGGACAGATGTTTTTTAATTAAAAGCTATTTTAGGAAAGTGGTTTTTCCATAGCAGAGGCAATGCTTTAGGGCCAAGTATGTAAGAAAAATATTGCAGACATTTCCTCATGTTTGTTACCTTTTCCAATAGTAATTCTTTGGTAAAATGAAGTTACCGTGGCCCCCAATCTGTTTCCTAGGAGAACAGTTGATGAAGACTCCCCAGTTTTGTTACGCCAATTCTGGCCTTCAGAAGAAGGACTGTCTTATTTGTATGGAAGTGACGGAAAGCACAATCTGCCACTGAGAAAAATGAATCAAAGTATGCTCTCCGTTTTTTCATTACTACCTCGTTTTTTAGATTTTCACTTAGAAAACTTCTTTGTCTTCTATGCTCACAGAACATATGGCTTATTAAATTAATAAGGACCAAGCAAGAAGGATCTGAGTAGAATAACAATTTGGATCTCACTGAATCATAAAATAATCCCATGCTTCTCACTCAAATTATGAGTGTTAAGCTGACTGTAGCTTAATGAGAAATACCACAATGCCACATTCCTCTCTACAACCTTGAGATTTTGAAATTAGGAAATGGGAGTGAGCATGAGGCCATGTTGTCTAACCCCCTATTTTTAGCCAGCATGGAGCAGTTGGTTTCAAAATCTCACCCTGTGGAGAATGCTAAGAATTAGCTAGAAGTAAAAGAGCATTCTTTTGGCCAGGCCAGCACCTTCCAGCTGCTTCCCTCCTCATTCATCAGGAGCCACAGCAGAGCCCTCTGGTGATCTGGTCACTCCTCCACTGGTGAGGTCTGCCCAGCCCCCCACTTTTCTTCCATGTGTTCTATTTGCAAGGCTGTTTCAGATGAGCACAGCCCAAGTGATGGGACCTGGCTGTAAAAGAAAGAAGAAAAGATAAGACAAATTTTGAGTCGTGAGTTCCTCCAAAGTGGGATTGACAGAGAATTCTCCAGGCACCAGAGCTTCTGCAATTTGAGTGAGAAGTCCATTTCCTTCCAGGCATCTCCTTGTTTTAAGCTTCCTTCTGTGTTTCATCACTAATATCCAGGATCTTAGATGCTGCAGGACCAGACAATGCTATCTCTCTTTTTCTGATGAGAAAATATGAGGACAAGGGAACAGTAATTTTTCCCAGCAATACACAGCTTCTTAAGAAACAGCACAATATCTAAAGCATTCAATTCTCCAAATTCTTAGTCTGAGGTTTTTACTAGTACATAAAGGGAAGTATAATCTTGATGTATAACTAGAACAGAAACAGCCAGAAATGTGATTTTACCGTATGAGTGGTAATAGATTGTGATGGGAAATGCTTGCATCTGACCAGCACATCCTAAGCCCTAAAAAGAATATCACTGTGATACCATGGCTACTGTGGTTTCCTAAGAGTTTTTAGGAGAGTGAGGCAAAGAGAGTAATCTAAGTATTTCCTCTTCTCTGAAATGTACAAGAAGATCAGGACTAAACTAAGATCTCAGTTTGGCATTTACCTTTGTTCAATGACCTGTAATGAAAATTATTCACCTTTCTAATTGTCCAGGAGACAGCAAATATCATCTTGTGTTTTCTGAGCATTGTCTAACATTCTGATCTTTTGGAATTATAGTCAAGAATGGAGGTTTGTCCTAGCCACTGGGGAAAAAAATAATGATTCTAGTCATCACTTTTAACATAGCTTATTAAGTACCTCAATAAATTACTTGGTACCTAGTATGCATATATTGGGTTACATCCTCTATTGCTCCTAATTTCCTTTCCTGTATGTTAGTATAGTTTATAACATACATATAAAATACCATTTTTCACAATACTTTTTTCACCATCTGTACTGTGAACTTTCGAGGTCAGTGGCTCTTGAACTCCAGAGTGCATCATATTGCTGGTCCCCACTCCTGGATCAGCACTTCCGTAGTAGGTATGGGATGGAGTCCAGCAGTATGGGATTCTAACATCCCACCGTGCGATGCTCATGCTGCCTATCCCGAGACCACCATGGGACGACCATTAAGAAATGGTACTTGAAAATTGACACGTAAAATGAATAAATATAAAGATAGGATGAAAAACAGTTACAAGAAAACATACTAAAAATATAAAATAATTTTTAAAAATTTGAGAAATGATTAAGGAAATCCGAAGAATAGGCACTCCAGAGACTGAAAAGGAGAAAGAGGAAGAAAATTCTGTATTAGAAAACATATTGATACAAAGGAGGTGCTAGTTTTCTGGGACACCAATTAATTCATCAATGACCATTATTATATTATATTGACAGCAAAAATTATGAAGTAATTATATTCATATCATACTTCTTATAACAAGATGGAAATAGGTAATGTCAGCAGTTAAAAAGTACTAGCCTTTTAAGCATATTATTGAGAGATATGAAGACTTACTACCAACAGAATGAGCTAGAGGAATCAAATAGCTTTTATTCTAGACAGTAACGATGAAGCAGAAAGAAGATAGATATTTTGTACTGTTGTTCGTAGAAATAAGGCTTTTCTATAGGATCAGAAGAAAGCAAACCAGGGACCCACGCACAGGAGACGGTGGTGCTGCAAGATGATTTATTTGGGAGGAAATATGCCCCAGGGTTTTCAATTTTCCATCTCCCTCCATCCACCATAGAAAAAGTCCAATCACGTCCTCAGCAAGGCCAAAACAAAAGCCAAGGTCGAGAGTCGCTGCTTCATATAAAAGCTTAGCCCTTTGGAGTCCAAACCATCTTCCCCAGGGCCCAGTAGCTACTGGGCTGAAAAGGGTGCGTGTTCCCTGGCAAGAGAGAACGCAAGAATGCATGGGGTAAGCGTGTTACTGAGCAAGAAAGAGAGACAACAAAAGAGACACACAAACAGGGAGAGGAAAGTTGTTTTTCTTTCCCTGGCTTGGGTTTGGGACAGACCAGGTGTTTTTTCAAAATGATCAATCAACTTCCCCAGCTTTTATGGACTTTTTTGTTGGGACACCCGGTGGTCAGACTGGCAGGCCTCTGTGGTCAGGCCCCTCTCCCTGCTCCACGCTCCCCTCCCCCAACAACCCAATACTGGAAGGTGAACGGTGCTCCTGGGGAGGCCTTCTGTCTGTTACTATTGAGTCTCCGAGGCAGCATCCCCTGGAGTGTGGGAATGAGGCTGTGAATGTCACAGCTTGCTGGTCAAGCAAGCCGGCTCACGCTCCCAGTTTATTAAGCTCAATGTCTAACTGCCTTTTCTTCCTTTTTTATTAATAACCAGTTAACTACCTGCCGTAATACTACCACATATCCTTTCCTTTTTCCTATTTAAGTCTTTACTAGATGCATGTATTACTTAAATGAAAATACCAGTTTATCTTAAAAGTAAATCAGTAAAAACTTACACTTTGAGAAACACACAGAAAAGAGCATATGATTAATATTTCGGTATTCATAATAATAGAAAATTTGACAGGTTGCATTTATCACTTCCATCCCCTTTCTCACATAATCGATGTGCCTTTCTTCCCAGCTCCTCCTGTCCCTGCATGAGACTAGGGAATTCTGTGGAGATTTTAACCACAGAAGCTGCAGATTTGGGAGGACGGGGCTCAGGGGGCTGCAGAAAGCAAAGCGACTCTCACTCAGGTTCATGTGGAGGAGGAATAATTTCTTTAATTTTTTAGACAATAGAACTTACAGAATACATTAGTAATTTTAATTATACAAAAATCCATTTTGTAAAATGGATTTTAATCCTTAATCTGCAAACTTTCCCATGAAAGGCATTTAATAAATGCAACATCATGTTACTTACAGACAGGATGTGGCATAGTAATTAAGAGAGAGCACAATTGTGAAGTTAGAAATCTGGACTTGAATGTTATTACCCCCACTTTCCAGTAAGGGGGCCTGAGGTGTCTTCTTCAACCTGTATATCTCAGCTATTAAATGAGTGTAATAATAATGACCACAGGGCAGGGTTTGTTAGCATGTGAAATCTGAGCTCCATGTTTGGCCCTGTGTGGGAAGGAGTAAATAACTCTGAAGTCATAGAATTGCCATCAATAGTCTCAAATAACATTCATTATTACCAGAGAACATAGGCTAATAATACTGTGAAAGAAATTCATGATTATAAGTGAAATAGTCCCCAAATCTAATTTTTGTCTTTGCTACAGCTTTTGCCTCCCCCCAAAATGTGATTATGAATAATGATTAGAATTGACTGATCTGGGTTAAAGAGCTCTCTTCTTGGTATTCTCTGTCCGAGTGGTAGCACTAGACAGGGGATAAGAAAAAGAACCAACGGCCAGATACTGTCAAATGTTAGATACTCTAATTAACCAGGAGTGTCTGTCTGTCACCTCATTCTGTAGGAAGAAACAGCTTCAGGAGAAAGACTTCTTCTCGAGTTGTTCCCAGTGGTAAGGCTGGTTCTTGGAATTTTGAGAACCTGGTGAGTTGCTTCGGAACTTGCGTTTCTCTTGAATGGCTATTGAATTATAGTGACCTAGAGAACAGACAGTACGGACAGCCTTTTGGTTCTCAGTAAAAATAAGATTTTATTCTTCCCTAAGTATTTCCAGGTTTTATTTCTTTTAAGGGCTAGAGAGGAGGTGTTTTAAATAGGTAGATTGAAATGTAAGACTTTATCCTTTTGGGCTCAGTCAGCAAATCCTTTGAGTGGTGACCTTTAGGGAACAGCGCAAGGCTGACAAATTTTTGCAAAGGTGTGAAGCTGAGTGATAAGAGAGGGAGCTGTCCCTGGCTCTCTGAAGAGGAAGGGAGTTTTTCCCTATGACTGTATCATTTGTTAATAATAGAGGCTTGCTTTAATATGAACAAAGTGTTCATTAAAATTGAAAAGTGAGTGACTTACAAGACACTGCGGATATAAATATTATGCCCTTTTTTAACTGACAAGTGAAATCAAGCAAGAAAGGTGAAGTACAGTCCCACAGGCCACACAGTAAGTGTCAGAAACATACTTCAAAAGTTTTGATCTTGAAGTTGCTGTCAGCACTGACTGTTCACATCCAGCACCACTTGCGCTGGTCTTGATTTCAATGTGGAGCCAATTTGCCTCTTCTGAGAAGGAATTTCTGTAATGATAGGAGAATTCGTGAAGCCTCAGAGGACATTCTCTTTCAGAAATCATTTAATTTAAAAATCACAGAACTTGCCAGGAAAGCCAAAAAGAAAATGAAACATGATTAATTAAGCATGTAAACTAACCGAAGAGATGTACAGTGCTTTTGCTACTGTAATAACCATCACAGTCAATTTGTAAAACTTCAGAATTTACATCACAGAACTGCAAATCAGGCAGCTCAAATAACCTCTTCAGAAGTGAGCGTGGTCTGTTCAAGACAGGTACATTCCAAAGATACTAGAATACAATTTCGGTGTCTATCTAACATCCTGCACATTGAGAAAGTCTACAAAATGTTTTCCAAAAGAGTAATTTAAATAGACATGGAAAATGAATACCTCCTCTATAAAGAATGTTTCCATGTTCCAAAGATATTTCCATAGTTTTATTATTAGAACTTTATTCAGATGATGAGTTTATTTCTGCGTATGAATACAACATACATGTGCTTGAATGAGTCTGTTGAAATGTACCAAGAGCTGAATCTCCACAAAAATTAGCCATTTTTTGTATAAAACTGGCATATTTTTAAGGGTAGTTTATTTGTGAGATATTTGATTTCATCTAATAGAAGTCTACCTGTAGAATGTGACCAGAACCTCAAACTTCCCAAACCACTAAGATGTACATTAATGACTTTTATCTCTACAAACAATTTTATCTTTTCTTATTCTAAATATTATATAGAATAAGGACTTGTTGGCAACAACAGACTAAAACAAGGTGTTTTAGGGTTGGGTAAAAAAACAATATTGGACCATTATGATATGAATTACCTATAATCCATTTAGGAGCTCAGTAATAATATTTGTTCATCTTTGAATTAATAAATTATATTTTAAAATATCTCACAGAGAAAGGAGGCACGAAGGTCCGGATGATGGTATTAAGTGACACCATTGGGAAAGTGATAACAATGACTCAGTCCACAGACAGCCAACTAGCTGGTGACTTTAGAAATCTCTGTATAGGGCTGAAAATTCATACATACCCTAAAACTACGCATCGAACATCCCTCAAAACATTTGCTCCATTGGTCCAGAAGACCAATTATGGTCAGATCTAAAAAACACCACAAAAGCTGCCAAAGAATAGAGCTCAAGAGCAACCATGAAATACAATTTCTATAAAGAATATGATTCCACTTTCCTATGGTTTATACTAGACTTTGTTCTCTCCTATAGCCACTCTAACACTTCACTTCCTTCCCTGCCTCCACCCCCTGCACAGATATACAGTTGTCTTTCAGTTTCTCTGCTTCTTTTATTTCCACAAGGAAAAGAAAACAAATAGAAAATAGAAAGTGCATAGAACAGAGACAGGACAATACATAGCAAAGTGGCCTTATTTAATTTAATGCTCTCTGTTTTAAAATGTTCATCCCCTCACACACAACTGCAAATTCCCATTTATATGTACTCTGTGGATAGAGAAATATGTTGAGCTTCAAAAGGCTGTGGATGATGTTAACTTTGATCACTATGGGCTCAACCCCATCCCAAATCTCTTTACTTTACTTGTGAAACTGATCTCATGTATTATTGTAATTTATAAAATGTGCATGTTTAGATGAAGCCAAATTCTGCAGATATTTTATGTTCTTAAATCTCCATAACAAATAGATTTCTATGGCCCAAGTTCTCCAGCTTTGAATGCTAAAATTTCCTTAACTATGTAAGAATCTTCTATGGTAGTAGGCCGACATACTCTCTTTTTCTAAAATATGTTTGGATGTATATAATTCTCAGAATTCTAGTTCCAAGTGGTATCAAGGGAATTTTATGTGAATACACACTTTGAAATTAGGCGCTGTGCTATTAGAGTGTCTCCAGAGATTTACTTGTACATAACTGTTAACTATGAAGTGAGGCTAGTGTAGAAAGATAGGTTAGATTTTTGCAAGAAGATTTATTATTTTGTCGGTTTTATCTCTAATTATGTATTTTTTAATGTCCAAATCATTCTTGTGATTTCAAAAACTAGTGAGCAGTAAATAATAAATTAGGGGCAGTTGAGGAATTAAAAAGATTCAAGCAGATAATAATTCTGTAAAAGTTCCATGTAATGCCTTTAGAGCATTTACTGTTAGATTAATCAGAGAGTTTTAATCAGTGTATTTAATATATGTTGTTTATTAACACATATTTCTTGAGGGTGAACATCCACACTTCACAGTTCACATATACAACATCAGCATTTACAATCCGTCTGATACCCCACTATCAATTTTATAGGTAACCTGTCCTTATAACCTTTTTTATCACATCAAAGTGCTCACTCTGATATTAAAAAGATTTAAGCAGAGATTAAACGTTAGAAAGCAATAGGTCATAATCTGCACATTTTTGCCACAACTCTGAAAACATTGTATCAAAATGGTAAATTTACATCCTACGCATTATAAAGTTTGCGTTATAAATTTACATATCTCTTTTCTCACCACATGTTAGATGATAAACTCCTTGAATGCAGGTGCTCAATTTCAGCTGACATGGAAACTAGTAATGCATCCACATAGTAAGAAAGCTAGAATGTTTTTCTTAAACTAATTTAAATTGATGGAAAGAGGTTATTTCTCCATACTCTCAAGTAGTAGTGCTTCTATGTATAGTAAACACTGTGTCACCAAATTCATTTTTAATAATGGCTAAACTCTGTTAATTACAACATCGACCAGGTTTTACTTTACACAGAAAAACTAAAACTTAAAAATGGCAAGTGACAGTAAGGACATCAACATGGCGCTCACAGAAGCTTATGGAATGGACACTGGGCAACAGCTACACTGTTGTGAGTCCATTGCCACGATATTTTTCAAAGGGTTTTTTAATGAGTAAATACCTAACAGGAGAACTTAAAACATTGTATGTGCTCTAAATTTATTATTTTAAATAACAAGTAATAGTTATTTGATGTTTTTTATGTTTTTAATATATTTTTATTGCTGTTCAAATACAGTTGTCTCCATTTCCCCCCTGCTCTCCTCCACATCCCACATCCTCAACCCTATTTCCCTTTGGTGTTGTTCATGTGTCCTTTATACGTGATCCTGAAAACCCTTCCCTTTTCCCCCCATTATTCCCTCCCACTTCCCCACTGGTTACTATCAGTGTGTTCTTAACTCCAATGTGTCTGGTTATATTTTGCTTGCTTATCTGTTTTGTTGATTAGGTTTTACTTATAGGTGAGATCATATGGTATTTGTCCCTTAACACCTGGCTTATTTCACTCAGCATAATGCTTTCCAGTTCTATCCATGCTGTTGTGAAGGGTAGGAGCTCCTTCCTTCTTTCTGCTGCATAGTATTCCATCTCGATTCATATATTCCATATATGTACCATAGTCTTTTGATCCACTCATTTACTGATGGGAACTTAGGTTGGTTCCAGCACTTGACTATTGCAAATTGTGCTGCTATGAACATTGGGATGCAAAGGTTCTTTTGAATCAGTGTTTCAGGATTCTTAGAGTATAGTCCCAGAAGTGGAATTGATGGGTCAAAAGGCAGTTCCATTTTAGTTTTCTGAGGAAATTCTATACTGTTTTCTACAGTAGCTGCACCAGTCTACATTCCCAACAACTCCAAAATACATAAATAACTCACATGACTCCATTCCAGGAAGACAAAAAATCCAATTAAAAAATGGGCAAAGGACCTGAACAAACACTTCTCCAAAGAGGACACACAGAAGGCCCAGAGGCATATAAAAGGATGCTCAGCATCACTAGCCATCAGAGACATGCAAATTAAAACCACCATGAGATACCACTTCACACCTGTCAGAATGGCCAAAATAACCAAATCAACAAACAACAAGTTCTGGTGAGGTTGTAGAGAAAAGGAAGCCATAATTATTTTAATATTTTTAAAAATATACTTTCATTTCCCTTCCTCTAAATGATCAAGATCTTTACATTTTTAAAATTTTGGACTTCATGGGTCTTGCATTTGTTCCACCACACGTAAATGAGCGTAAAAGAATTATAGAGCTAATTGTTCAGACAGGCAGCTGCATTGTGAAGAGATTTTGCACAGTAATAGAGCATGTGGCATGAACATATTTCTCTTTCCGTTGGAAGTCAAAGTGATTTTTTTCAGTTCTATATAAATGAGACCTACCAGGCAGGCTGTGTATGCATGTATCGGGGGTGGGGTGTGCAGGGATGACTGGGTTCAGGATATAAGAGTGGTCGAAGTAAATTACCAGCCCAGACCTGGCTATATTGCATATAATACAAACCCTGCATGTCATCCCTGCTGAGAAACTCAAAAAACATTGTCACTCCAGTCCAAATGGCTTTTTCAATGATCTTGTCCACTAAAGAGCAAGAAAATAGCCCATTTTATGTAACAGATCATGCAGAAACAATTTTAAGCAGAAATTTGTAGCACTGCAGCAAAGTCCTCAAAAACAAATTGGGTTCTATACATAATTGAAGAAAAGCAGCACTGTAAAGTTGAAGTCTGCAGACAGACTAGAAAAGTTCTGTAATCAAATTAGCGACCCTGAAACAAGGCTGACAGTTAGAATGAAGGCTAAGAGAAAACATAAGAGGACAGCCTCACATAAGTCAACAGAGAGGAGCAGAATCACAACATTTCCCTTAGCTATACTAGCGTAGAGAGTCCCACCGAAACTGGAAAGAGGTGATAGAAAATAAACATAATGCCTGGGTAAATTACTCAAAGCATCTGTCATCCATCCATGTGTGCGCTTTTGTGCATGTATCTCTAAAACATTGAGCAAACACACCCTAACTATAAAACTCTCTGAGGCAGGAGATTTTTGTAATATGTTGTTTTCATTGACATATATACAGTGCCTAGAACTTTGCCTGGTACATAGTAGGTGTTCAAGAAACACATGCTGGGTAAATGGGTGAATGAATGAATTATATAGAGTTTTGTTTTTGTTTCCCTCTGTCCCATGAAACTCATTCAGTTACCGGTAGTCCACCCCTGCCCTTCAGTGGCAATGAAGAGTTTTCTGCAAGCCTTTCTATCATTCTTAGATCATAGAAAGTCTATGATAACTTTAAGTAACCAATGTAAGTTAAATGTGACTTCAAGTAATGTAAGTTACATTTTCCAGATAAAATTAAATCAAGTTTTGACTTGATTTAAAGTTAAACCTCAGTTCCTCCCCAAACTGAAGTCTGGAATGAAAGGGGGCAGGGATTTTACCACTTCTATCATCCACGGATTGAGGAGCTGGAGATGAGAGCAACAGGAATATTCACACTTCACACATGACCATCACGGTCATAGGTGGGTGTTGTGGTTTCCAGACCCCACAGAGGGCTGAGAGCTGACTTCCTCATGCAAGTGTGCTTGTGAGTACTTTGGAGTTCTCTCTGCAAGTTCCCATCAGCTGCAACAGCAGGACATGAGTGGTGTTTCTTCTTGAGTCTGTAGCTTCTAATCCCACTTCAGCTTCTATACCTTTTAGCCTTGTTACCACTTGGGTCTCCTTACCCTTGAAGGAAAACCCCTTGGGCAACATTCACCTTTGAACAGCATCAATATCATTCCTTCTGACCCAGCATTCACACCCCTATTGACTTGCATTGGTGGCTAATGCATTTGCTTTCCAGCTGCAGAGTTCTCCTCTTCCACACAAGCCACTGAGGCTTTCCAGTGGCATCGTGGGACCAGTCCCTTGTGGCCCTTCAATGACGGAGTCTCCAAGCTGTCTATGAAAACCCCTCAATAGCCTAGAGTGAAGGGGATATGGCCTGGTACAGGAAGTGTGGCTTTTCATGCCATCTCTACGTAGAACCTATGTTTACAAAAGTCTCTCCCGGCTTAGTTCAAACTTTTGATTTTTGATCTTGGTGAAGAACCCCTAGAAGGAAACCCTAAATCATGTAACCAGTTGTCACATAGAAAGTTCAAGTTTGAATTAATAATTTTCATCTTGGTGATCTGTGTCAAACGTTGCTTTAGTTCTTGTTATCTATTGTGCCTGGATCTCTACAGTGAGTCATCCAACTTACTAGCCTGCTACATGTCCATGTGAATATACAGCCAGGGATGGGAAAGAGATTTTAGGCATAGTGGCTACCAAAGAGCACTAAGTCGGGGAGATCTAAGCTCAGGGGCAAGACTGTCCTGGGGGTTAGTGATGTCTACCAGGAAGCAGACTTTATAAGCTAGAGTCTGTACATGCACGCAATGGGCTGTACACATATTTAGTTCTATGAATCAAATACATGATATATAAATTCATTTTATATACTTAAGTTCACCTTTTAATAAGCTAAATATTATTTAGTATGCTTTTATATAAGTTCAACTATTTTCCACTAATTGTTCCTTCCCTTTAGAGTAGTTTATAAAGCCCTAAGGCATTGGCAATGCCATAAGTTTTGATTCAATTCAAATGACAATTATGACAATTTAATATCCCTTTAAGAGGGATGCTTAAAGACCAACTGCTGGCTGTGTTGCCACAAAAAAAATATGATTTTAAATAAAAGCAACCTGAGTTTTCATGATGTTTAGTATGTTGATGCAATATTATCTATGAAAAAAGTGACAGATAGGCAGAGATAAATAGATAACTTTGTGGCCTTAGGTACATATTAATTGATAATGCTTAGTAATTATTCATCTTCTATTTGCTGGTATTAAATTAATAATGGGTTTAATGGCTATGTTTAAGTAATTGATGATACAGATCTGAAGATACCATTGAGAAAACAATGCCCATATAAATGTAAATGTGGTTACATTGTAAGAGAGGAGATAATGACAAAGACCAGTTTTAAAACATTAATTAAATGGTACTTCTACAGAAGCAGCATTAGTCTTTCAGTTTCTTGCACAGAATAACATCGGGAAGACTTTAGGAAGTATCTACAGAGATAGTGCTTTCATGTAAAGGCTAAAAACTTTGAACATTGTAGAGAACTTCTGCACCACAATGCCATACATGTGGGAATTTAGACAACATTTGGATATTTGCCTGATTTTTAAAAAAAGTTTTCAGTTGACTATTTAATTTCATGAAAATATGTTGCTACATATTGGTAAGTAGAAAATATGTTTCGGAGTATTTCAGATATCTAGATTTGTCGTGTATAGGTTTAATATGATTTTGAATCCATTTGAATATAACAAGGACAAAGAAAAAAGTTGTGATTTTTTTAGAAGTAAACTTGTTTGATATAAAAATGAATTAAGTTATGCCAGAATGTCATCATTCTTTATCTGTTGTCCTTGTTAAGCATCTCAACGACCTAACAAGGCTGTTGAGGGCCCTGCTGGGGCCTTATCCATGAGAACATGTGGAGAGGTAACTTTAGCAAGGTCACATTTAGACGATAAACACTGAGAGGACTGGGAGAGAGGTTCTGTTGGGGTGAGGAGACTCGCTGCTCACCTAGCAATTCTCCGAAGGTCCTTGGGGCATTTGCTTCTGTCTCAGAGAGGCATTCCTGTAGACAAGGATGATAAACACACCTCAGTGCACGTGAAAGATATGAGCCCTCCTACCAACACTGGTGTCTTTGTTCCCTAGCAATGTGCTCTGGAAACAGGGGACTTTTACTTTAGTGCTGGCAGAAAATTTCATTTCTAGGTTAGTTACCATTTCTCCTGAGTATTTCCTCATATAAAAAGGTACACCTCAGTTAAAGTTTGGACTTTATTCCTCTCCTCTTCACTCACCTGAAACAATAGTGGGGTTAACCTGTCATTTGTTTGGAGTACATTGATTCCCCATTTAATTTATTAAGAGAGATTATCCTGTACACAATTACCTTGTGAAATCATTATCATTTGCACAGCAAACCTGTGCTCAATAATTGTTGACAAAGACAGAAATCAGTCTCTGGTATAACTTTTGATGCCTCCCACGAAACAAAAACAAAGAATATATATTTATACAAATTTACAATGGATTTAATTAGATAACAACAAAGTTCAACAGGTGAGAATCATGTAGTAGGGATGGTGAAAATCTATTGGTTACAGATGAAAAAAATATTTTAAGCAAGTACTTTATCAATGGCTTGCAAATCAGAGGTAGGTGATATTAAAATTTTTAAAAAACTACTTTGAAAATTAGGAAGTCTGGATTCATGCAACGCAATGGTAACTATTGGTCTTTAGCCAAAAGTATTTGTTTCACATGAGTAAAGAAATTTTCAGAAAGGGAAAATTTTATAAAGGAAACCCTGGCTAACAGAGCCTCATATGCGGGGGAGGGAGGAAGAAGGAAGGAAGGAAGGAAGGAAGGAAGGAAGGAAGGAAGGAAGGAAGGAAGGAAGGAAGGAAAGAAGGAAGGAAGGAAGGAAGAAAATGGAAAATGTTTGTGCTTGATGGTACTTATTTGTGAATTGTTGTATGTGAGCAAGTGAAAAAAATGTATGAAGTGGAGCAGAAGTAGGTTTTCAATTGTGAGTACACAAAACACAAAGTTTATTCTTGCATTATTATTTGTTAATTATTGTACTATTTTCCATACAAACAACTGTAAAGCTACTTTTTCCCCCCTCTGTACTGCTTCTGATGACAAAACTAATTGCTAGTATAAGTCCACCCAATATTCATAAGACCAACAAATAGAGGGAATGTGAATAGCATGGGACAAACCACCCCTGTTAATGTTCAAGGGGTGGTTTGTCTCACTAGTTTTTAGTAACATTATTTGGATTTATGAAAAATACTTCATTGTAATAAAAAAACAGCAACATCTTCCCTGGCTGGTGTAGCTCAGTGGATTGAGCACCAGCCTGTGGACTAAAAGGTCACCAGTTGGATTCCCAGTCAGGGCACATGCCTGGGTTGTGGACCAGGTCCCCAGTAGGGGGTGCTCAAGAGGCAACCACACACTGATGTTTCTCTCCCTCTTTTTCTCTCTCCCTTCCCTGCTCTCTAAAAATAAATATAATCTTTAAAAATTAATAAAAAATAAAAAAATAAAAATAGTAGCATCTTAATTTTGAAATTGGCAGAACTACAGTCTCAGTGATGTTAATTTTTCCACATGGCAAACCTCACCACAATTGAATCCTTAATAACCAATCCACAGGTGTAGAGAAATGAGTTTGGGGGTTAATTCAATTTTAAAGAAGATTAATATTGTTTTTTGAAAGCAGTAAATGGAATATTAAATGAAATATCTTCAAAGACTGCTTTAAAAATTAAGAGGGGAAACTAGGTATATAGTCTCAATTTGTACTAAAACCATCTTTAATAGACAAGACAGGCATTCTAGACAATGATTAGCAATCTTTACTTAGGTATATTTATGGAACCACACTGTACAATTCGCAATCATCAACTCAATACTCCTCTGAGCATCTGTCTTACCCTAGTGCTGTGCCCGGCTCTGGGAGCAGAGACAGAACTAGATGCATTTATCCCTGAACTCTTAAAATCGATTGTTTCACGCTTGCTGAAGTGCTACCCAGTACCAACCATCCTTTATCTGAAAATGTAGCCTCACCAAACACCTAAATGAATGCCAACTGACAACGAGCCCCAGTACTGTCGGCGGAGAAGAACGAATTTATTTTTCTGCCCCAAACCCCGTACCCATAATGCAGGGTCCACCAGTTTAGAACAAGGCCTCCACTGGTCCCAAACTAGCTTTTTCCTTCCTGAGAAAATCGGCTTTTCCTGCCACTGGGGCTGAAGTTCTGCCCCGAAATTTAGCCCTTCTGGCCGAACTCTGAACCCATAAAGTTTTTCCCAAACCTCCAACCTCAGAGGCCACTCCCTCTGCTCTTATGCTGGGAGCCAGGACCTTCCTTAAGGCTGAAACTCCCTGACATTAAGACAATGACGTTCCCCTCACTACATCCTTACTCCTGTCTCAAGACTTTCCTGCGAGATGTCCTGTTCAACAGATTAAACACCTGGGACAGCAACCCTGCCCTGGTTGTCACCAGAATCACCAGTGTTCACGGGGCACTATCATTGTTACATCAAACACCACTTTCCCCGTATGGAGTCCAGTTCTCCACGGGGCGAATCCCCTCCGCCTGGATTCCGTCCAGACCGTGGTCTCCCCGCTCTCTGTCCAGGCCCTAGCACATCTCACTACTAAAAAGAAACAATACTTGCATGTGTAAAACAAGTAGAAAGTAAAGCAAACACTATATTGTAAATGACTGATTCAATACAACCAAGGTCTAAATCCTGTTATAGCCTACGTTTGTCATGGGAGAATATCACAAGGAATATATGAGCTACAAAGAATTAATTGTACAACTGCATTATGTACATGAGCACGAGATTTCTGATTGGGAGGGTGCACGATGGATTGATTCTCTCCTGTGTAGTGTATAAAATCATATCACTTCTGAGAAGGGACTTCTTTGAATTACCAGGCAAGTCATCTAGATCCTGGAAATTTTTCACTTATACCTTCTCCTCTCAAAATGCAGAATAGCTTCTACCATGATGAACATAATAAAACATAAAAAGAAAGAGGAACCTAAAAGTCACATTATTCAAAACTCCAAGTCGAAGTTATCGGTGAGATGCTCTTCTGTACGGCTCATTTGATTCTCCGCTGCCACTCGGTGGAGATGAATGAGCGTGGAGAGCAGGAGTGAGCTCAGAGACTCGTTGCTATTTTTCAACTGAAGACAGTTTCCCAGAGGCTAGATTAACAAAGCACAACCTGCCAGAGTCAGCTTTGAAGGCTGAGTCTTCCCAGTGAACAACCACAACAACAGAAACATCAGAGGAATAAAGGGCGAGGCTGGTTTACCCCAAATTGCAGCATCCAAAGATCGCCATCGCTTTAAAGTCTAGTAGCCCTCTCCTCCTTCGCTGTTGCCTCTTTGTTTCAATAGTGAAGCACCCTTCTAGAGAATGTTTCTAAAGGTACTGTGGTGTTCATGGTTTTTCTCTCCAAAGTCTCTTTATCTAACAAGGTAACTGTGCCTTATCTATTTTTTTGAACCTTGAAAGGAAATGTTCACGATCGGATTCCTGAATATCTTCTAAAAGACTTAGATTCTCCTAAACTTAAAGGAGCAGTCTTGTCTCACCTCAGGTAGACCCAGTACCTTTCCCGTGACATGGTTCCCATGAGGAGAGCAGCCTGGATGGGGGCGTGCAGGTTTCCTCCACATCACTCTTCCCATATTTTAACACGAATCTTAGGAATTGGATGGTCACTGTTTCCTTCAAGGTACACATATCAAAATCTGTAATAGTTTTAAAGATCCAAGCTGCAGCCTAGGAGATCTGATGGCTCTGAAAGTCTTCAAAATCAATACCCAGACACGATTTATAATCAGTTATGATCCTTATGACGGGACAAATCACACAGTTTGGGCTGTGGCAGTAATCAGATTGGCAAAGTTTCAGTTTGACAAATTCACTCATAATCATGCAACCATAATTTGGGCTCTTATGGACAGTTTCATTCCCAAAGAAACCTGAAAAAAGGGGACACGAAACATCCAAACTGGGTTTGACACAATGTTGTTAGAGGCAGTACTGTACAGAGAGGAGGTGAGGCAGGAACGTGCTTGGCAAAAATGTGATTTTCGACTCCAGGGCTCCGCCCTTTAATGTGTGGCCCCTGGCAGGCTGCATAAACACTCTGTGCCTCCTCCTCATCTCCCCATGAGCTGGGAGAGGCTGATGAGCTGGGTATGACCTTGGCACCTCATCCCTGGTCCTGTGCAGGCATATCACTGATGCTACTCTCCAGAATCTTCGGGCACTTGTCACCATTATGTCTTATCCTAGAGCCTCGGACTTAGAAAATAATATAATTTGACATCCTGTTTCATTGGACTAGCTATTCTAATGATCTTGAACGTATCTTGCACTCTTGTAGCAATATATCACATTTTTTTATTTTAATTTGAAATTTTTCAAAATTTTAGAGTACTTGTAAAGATCATAAAGGAATACTCATATGACGTTCCCCTTTTGACACATTTGCTTTCTCTTTCTCAAATACAAGTATACATATATGTGCAAGTATGTGTATATTTGCGCATATATTATTTTGCTATATCATTTGAGACTAAGTTGCAGATATCATGACCCCAAATACTTCAGCATGCCTCATAAGAACAAGGATATTCTCTTAATAACCACAGTAACAATTATCACATTCACTAAATTTAACATTAATTCAATATAATTTTCCAAAAATGTTCAATCATAGCAACATTTTTTTTGATTGATCCTCAAATTCAGGATCTTGCATTATATTTAGTTATATTATGTTATTTATTGTAACACTGTTTTACTAATCTTTTTCATTAGTCTCCCAGTATGACACTAGGTTCTAAACACCTGATAACGCATGCTATATTTTATTAGTTGGCGTGCTTCTGGTATAAGCACATCTGTTAGCACAAAAAAGGAACATGGTGTGTATGTGATCGAAGACTAACTGAAGATTATCTGTCGTTTTTTACCATATTAACTTAAGAACCAAGTGAGAAATTTGACATAGTGATATTTTATATTTAAAAATGCTAGAAGGGACTCAGAATTTATTTTGCCCAAATCCTTACTTCGTAGATGAGATTCCAAAGAGTAACTTGCCAATATCACAAAGCCAAAGAACTCCAGAGTAGGACTCTGTAATGCCACACTGCCTTTCTCAACCACTTGCAGAATCCATCACAAACAAGCAAAATGTAATTTCCCAGTTCAGCACCTATTAATCTGGGCAACTTCTCTAATGAAAGGAATAACCATAATTTAATACCCTGCACTAGCTTTCTCCAGTTTGAGCCATTCACCTTTAGAAAAACAGTCACGGCCCTGAGACAGCCCTTCGTAAGTGAGATAGATGTCTATCTGCTCTCAGGGAGCATCAAATGACAGGTGCTTTCCCCTCATCACATGGGACACCGTGCAGTGTGGAACTGGAGTGTCGGAACATGAGTACCACAATCAATTTAACAATTAGCGTTTTCCAGGACAATAGACACATTATTGGTTGGAGCAGCAGCATACATTTTGAACAGAGAGCCATTGAACCACTACTTAATGGTTGCTTCAGTCCCTTTTATGTAGGCTAATGAACAAGGATGAACATTAGGGAAAATTTATTTGGAAATTTATTTAAGAAAACATATTTTATTCCAGCACTATATTTTCTGCATCTCTTCCAAAACTACTCATGGAGAGAATAATATGGAGCTTAAGGATTAACTAACCCCCTTACTGATTTTCCCTGGCATACATATAAATTCCCTGACACTATAATATAATATCATAGTATAATATTATAATAGAACAATGTTACATATTAATACACATCATCATTTTACCAGCTTAAAAAGGTGCTTTGCATTCTTAAGAAGAACTCAATTTGTATTGCATTTTATAATTTTATGCTAATAAAATTATTCATTTCATACAAAAATTACTAAATTGTGGCTTTCCCTGCCATAAGAAAGGGCAAGGAGAGTTTCTTGAAGATTTAAGAATCAAAGGGATAAATTCCATTTTATTTTTATAATCATTAGGCAGTTAAAGTCTCAAGAGTATTGCTCACCTGACTAAGGCATTTCCTCTCCCTGATTAAATGTACACCTGTCCATGAAAAAAATGGGCCCAGGTCACCTGGTCTATAAAAGAATCAAAGAGAGGGGAAGGAATGTGTTGAAGAAAGAGATGGGAGGAAGATTGTTAATCAAGGGGCTGATTCAGTTCTGACCATCAGTATGGCAGAAGTACAATGTAGTTTTTTAAATTCTATTTATTTATATTTAGAGGGAAAGGGAGGGAGAATGAGAGGGAGAGAAACATCAGTGTGGTTGCCTGTCATATACCCTCTACTGAGGGGATCTGGCCAGCAACCCAGGCGTGACTGGGAATCAAACCAGTGACCCTTTGGTTTGCAGGTTGGCACTCAATCCACTGAGCCACACTAGCCAAGACAGATGTAGTTTAAATAGAGTTTTTTTGTTTTCGTTTCTTTTTATCAGTGTGTCTTTCCTCCGCTACTGGACTGTAAGCAATTTGAGGGAAGAATTTTTTTCCTCTGCTCCCCACAGTGTTTCACGTAGTACCTTGAATGTGGGGAATGCTTAATGACTGTTTGCTAGATAAAGGAAGGAGGAAAAAGAAGGAAGAAGGAAGGAAGAGCAGGAGGGAGGGAGGGTCAAGAACCTGCCAATGAAAAACAAAATTTCCTTGTCCCTTCCTGCTGTAATGTCCTTCAAATTATTTGCTTGGAACATTCTTCATCCTCACACTCCCTCATCCAATTCTCACAAAATGCAACCACAGAGCTTTCACCGCTTACCCCAGTCTTGCCTACTCCATAAACACGATGTTTTTGATTGACACTTGGGAACCTTAGATATTAGATCTATAGGGGAATTAAGGAAATTTATCCCTCATTTAACATATGAAGAAATGGAAACAGCCAGACCATATTATAACCAGTCCCAGAAAACCCACTATTTTAGAATTCTGATATTTTTGTTCTTTTTCCTTTTAAAATGCTTTTCAACTTTCAAAACAGTTTTGCTATCTTGGTGCTCTCTTACCTCCGAATATTTTAGAATGTACTTCCTAAAAATAATATCCCTACAAAGCCCCCATATAATAATCAATATGAAAAACTTAGTATTAATTTATTAGTACCATTTAATCCATGTACAAGTTTCACCAATGGGCCAAGAGTATGCGTTTTAGCAAAAGAGTCAAATTTGAGGCCATATTTGGTGACCATGTCTGTTTAACCTCATTCAATTTCAAACAGATCCTCAACGTTTTCTCACCTTTCCCTACATTGACACTTTTGAAGATCAAAGATCAGTTATTTAGAAAAATACCCTTCATTCTGGCTGTCTGGTTCTGCCTGATGACGACATTCAGGTTATATATTTTTGGCAGGAATATCACAATTGTGATGTGTAGTCACGGACCCTATCAGGTCATATACAATTTTGTTTTGCTCCATGGGGCAGTGTTCCCTTGATTACTTGGTTAAGCTGTTGTCTGCTGCATTTCTTCACTGTGGTTACCCTTTGCCCTTTTGTGAAGGGATTTTAAGACGATATTCCATTCCTCAACAAACTTTTACCACTCATTTTAGCATGCATGGGCGTTCCTTGACTGAGTTATTATTATGGCTGCCAAATTATTTTCTTCTTCCTTGTACATTAATCAGTTGGTAGTCTACTGTAAGGAAAAGGTTTGGTATTACATATTTTGATGTTAAAGTTGTTTATTATTTGGCCACCTGGCTTCTATGTCCTTTTGAAATGTCCCCATCATTCTTTGAGTACTTCCTGATTTTCTAACACAATAGGATGCCTTATATTTATTTTTTAATTTCACAAGCCCTCTGACTAAACATAGCTAGTAAATATATGTGTGCATATACATGCACATACTGTACATGTATATGTACGTATATGTGTGCTTATCAATATTTATTTACATGTGTGTATACATGCATGTCTGTATATGGGCATATAATATTGATATCTGTATATTAAACACCATGAGTTCAGAATAATAACACCTTGTTCCAATTTTCTCCATTTCCCCATTTTTTTACAAGAAGCCTGCCTCTCTTTATCTTCCTTATACCTACTTATCGCTCAGTCCCCCAGAAAGGAAGCGGTCTCCCTCTAAACCACCTGCTATCATCTTCATATGGATGCTCTCCGCACCTCTCCCAGCCAGGCTCCCTGCGCACTGCTCCACACACAGCTTCAGCCCCGATATCCACGTGTGATGCCACTGCTACCACTTTTGTATCCCACCAGGATGCTCCCTCCACCTCATACTGAGGCTCGATGACCCACGGTGGGCCATACCACCTGTGCTGGTACACAGACAGGCAACCTCCTGATACACCTTGACAGGCTGTGCACCTGCTCCTTGCACCCACTGGAGTTCCAGCTCCCCAGCACACACTCAGTCATTCTCCACGTCTTACATGTGGACTCCCTCCTCCTCCTCCAGCTGGCAGTCTACACCTGTCACTGGGCCACCAAAACCTGTGCCTCCTTGTAAAGAGGTGCTCTTCACCGACTCTTCCCTGACTCCATCACCCCCTGGGGTTTCCACAAGCATCCCACCTGCCCCATCTTGCAAAGAAACGCTGCTCCTCTGAAGGGGCTTCAGTAACCCACTTCCGCTGGCACAGACACCACCTCGACCTACTCAAGCAACAGCTCGGGCACTGAGTCAGTGCCCCCCCCACTTCCAGCCCCACCCAGAGGCTCTCACGCACACTGAGAAGGAAGGGAAAGGAGCAGACTTTGGACTTAAAGGAGAGTTAACGTCCTACCTAGAAATTGTTAGTATATTTAAGTGTCTTTATTGAATATGTATAATCAGTGTATCTCTAAAAATCTAAGAAAAACAAGTATCCTATCTGTCACTAGATCATACATATTCTTTGAAAAAGATACCAAATAGACAGGATGGAATAACACATATTCTGGGTTCTCATAAAATATTAATTGATTGAGAAAAAGTATTTTGGTTACCAAATACATAATAGTTCACTTGAAACTGAACTTCACATTATATTTTGTGAGAGCCATAGAGTAGGTATTATAAATTATAATTAATGAATTAAATACATATAAGTAATTGGATTAATAAATTTAATCGAAGTATATTTCTGCAGTTGTTAACTTTACCTTTTGTGTTCTAGCCATAAGAACCAAAGAAAATTCTTTCTCTCAGTAGATATTTTTAATGAAAAATCTATAGTGAATAATGTTATTTTATTTTGAACTAAATCATTTCAATAGGCAGGGTGACACAATTGTGGCTTAAATCTTTCCCATCAAATTGACAATAGAATGTCTATTTTTTTTAATTATTTGATTTGAAACAGCCATAACCTTCTGTCATAATATTGGCCACTTAAAAATGAATTTCTTCTTATGACTTAGCATTGGCAAAACTGAAGGAAAATCTATTCTTATAATAAGCCCACACTGAAGGAATAAAAATTTGAAATACTCAATGCCAAATATTAGAAGCCTGAGTCGATATGAACTATAACATTTTAATTTGATTTACAATTGAGTATCTTCTAAAAACTTCAGTTATGCCTGGTTTTTGTGATAAAGTTTTGTTATGGTTTCTGTGGGTTTATCACTTACCTATTATTAAAAAACCTCTTAAACAATGCACAGCATGAACACCTAGAAAATAATGAAGACAAAAGACTGTTTTCAGCATTCAGCCTTTGAGGGGATTGGAACTTTTACAACGGAGAAAATGGGGGTAGGATTGGGAATTGGTGGGGAAAATGGGCCATTTCCATCTCTCTACACTCATAAACCAAAATTAGTTCTGTGCTGAGTTAGACCAAGGAACTGCAAATGGGAGAGGATTTGCATGATAATTTATGAGGTATGGTTTGTACCTCTGATATGAACAAAACAGCATTTCTCTCAGTGCACAATTAGCATGAATTAATCACTATCTTTATTTCTGTGGCTCATTTTACACTAATGAGAGCTAGTGAAATTTCTCTGGGACATTTTTGTCTCAGTGTCTCAGATGGACACTGTTTTCATCGTGTGGATCTGCAGAAAGAAAGCACAGATGAATTATCATCTTTCGGCTCTGCAGACTTTCCATACATTTGAAACTTTGAGAGGCTGGGCCAATATTGGCTAACATCTCACTCAGCGAGTGAAAGCCCTGCATTAGATGTAGTTTCCCCGCACTGCAGAGGGTCCAGCATTGTAAAGCCCTTCTCCTAAAAAGGAGGTGTTGATCAATTCAACAATGCCCCATGATTTCCACGGGTTCACTGGGCATAATGCCCCCAAGCGATTTGGCCACCCCACAGCAGCAGGTCCAGGCTTGAGTGGGGTGCACAGCCACCCCTTCTTTTGAACAGGTCTCTGCTTCTTCCCAGCCTTCCCCTGCTGATTCTCTATGATCAAGTAGCCTGTAACACATATTGTGATTCTAATCAGATTAGCATGCGTTAATTACTATCTGTATTTCTGTGGCTTATTTTACACTAATTAAAGCTGGTGAGATGTCCACTGCTAATTTAATTAGCGGAGTCACTCGTCTTTGTCAGACAACATCTTTCTTGCTTCATCCACATATTTAAGCCCAGTCTCAGGCCTGCAGGTGATTTGATGAAGTCATCATTTTAGAAGGCAGCAATTATGCCCATCTCTGACCAAGCACAAACCTTCATTTCTGCAGAAGCTTCTTTCAGGAAGGACAGCCACAACCATCAACACTAATTAGCCAGTCTCCTATTCAGCACCTAATGTGGTCTGGACTTACAATAACTTAAATTTCTTGGGTCAAACTTCATACCCATGATCCCAACACAAGAATACTAAAATAATCATTTTAATCAAAAACTTGTCACAGAAGGGGAAAATTAAGAAGCCTTGTTTGCTTTGCCTGAGTGAAATTGAATTAATTGGTTAGTTTAGCTGAAAAGTTATCCAAATTCTCATATAAATCCAGCTTTTATCAGTATATTCTGAAATAAACACAATTCAGATTATCTTCAATTTACAAATGGATTGTATTTGTAAAACTATTTGTTCCATTATTTTTTTGTAGTACAATGTCATTAACAGTTGGTTTTCCTAGTTGGCTCAAAGAGTATATCCAATCCAGAACTAACGTTAAAACTACTCACAAAACTACTCACAGCTTGGGAACAGCTCAACTATACTCATTGGGTTGTGCCCAGATTTCAGCTTCCTTCCTCTCTTCCCTCTCTTTTTAAAAAAGATTTTACTTATTTATTTTTACAAAGAGTGGGAGGGAAGGGGAAAAAGAAGGAGAAAAACATCGATGTGCAAGAAAACATCAATCAGTTGCCTCTCATAAGTACCCCAAACGGAAGCTGAACGTGCAACCCAGGCATGTGCCCTGATCTGGAATCGAATTGGTGACCTTTTACTTTGTGAGACGAAATCCAAGCAACTGAGCCACATGGGTCAGGGCATTTCCTCTTCTTTTAAGCCCACAAACTTACGAAAATATTATGAATGTTTTCATAACAACTGTGGCAACGGAGACCCTAAAGCGGATGGTGACCCACATCACGTGGAGAGACAGTAATGAATTAATTTTGACTACTGTGGATTTGGAAATAAAACTTTGTCTTCCACTAAAAATATGGCAACTGCTTGTGTGTTTTCCAGAAAAGGACTGGGCAACACTTGTGTGATTTGGGTATTTACACAGGAGCAGTGCATCCTCATGTCACGATGCTCTGATGCCTGGACTTGTCTTGTAAAGAGCATCATGCCTTCGCAATCAGTCTGCCCGACTACCAAGATTTCTAAAATAACCCTGCTCTAAAAGTAAACCGTCTTGAGTCAGGAAAGGATAGAATGGGGGTTCCTAGGGGATCTGCGGTGGAGTATAGAGTAAGTTCTAAAGACCAAAAACTGTTGCTCTGAAATACAGTAACGGTTAAACTTCAGTTTGGTTCACATCCAGAACCTTGGTTCTCTTAACCTTCAAGTCAGCTCATTCCTGCCAGTTGGTAAAAATCTGTAGCAGACTGACCCAAGCAATGCCTTCCATTTGTTCACACTTTCCTGCATTCTGCTTTGGCAGAGATCTTCTCAGTAGACTCTGGTTATGGCACTGTCACTGGCATTGAGCAATGGAATATTAGCAAAGCAGATAGCAAAGACTCAAAAAGTCTCCCGGTTGATGTTGCTGGTGGCCTACTGCCACGGGAACAAGCTCAAGCCAGTCAGACGAATAATGAGAAACACATAGCCAGTCACCCACCATTGCCCCAGCTGACATCCATTTAACCCCTGGAAGCAGAACTGCCAGGGTGACTGGCAGCTGACCACGGGCACATCACAGAGAGCAGAAGAAACAACTGCTCAGCTAAGCACGTCCTAGATTGCTGACTCACAGGACTGTGAGCTAAATAAATGGTTGTTCTTCTTAAGCCATTACATTTAGGTCTATTATGCTGCAAAAGCTCACTTACCCAAGAGTCAATAAAAAGAGCCTAACATTTACAGAAGCAAAGATGAGCTCCATTTTTTTAATTTTATTTTTGGGGGAGTGGAAATTAAACCATTGCCTACAGTGGAATGAGTGATAGTGATAATGATTTGACTTCATTTACAAAAGAAAAATAAAGTATTAGAGTCTTCACTATTTGATTTCAAAACTTGCTATAGAGCTGTAGTAATCAAGGCAGTGTGATTACCAGAAAGGCTGACATGTAAATCAATGAAACAGAATAGAAAGTTCAGAAATAAACCCTTATATTTATGGCCAATTGATTTTTCAACAAAGAGCCAAAGAAATTCAATGGGGAAAGGATAATTTTTTAAACAAATGGTACTGGAACAATGGGCTATCCATATGTAAAAAAACAACAATAATAATCTTAAATTTTTGTAGCACACCACATACCAAAGTCAACTATCTATGAGATATAAAGTTAAATGTAAAAAAAACTATAAAAATTCTAGTGAAAACATGAGAGAAAATATTTTTTGAAATTGGTTTTGACCAAGATTTCTTATATGTGACATTAAAGTAATGATCTATAAAACAAAATTAATAAATTAGACTTTAAATTTTTTAACTTTTGTTTTTCAATAGACAACACTAAAATTAAAAGACAGGTCACAAATGATGGAAAATATTTTCAAATGATATCTAGCATAAAGGACTTACATCCAGAATATATAAAGAGCTTCTACAACTCAATCACAAGGAAACTGAACAACCTAGTTTAAAAATGGGTAAAGGGTTTGAACAGACCTTTGTCCCAGTGAGATGGACAAATGGCCAATCTACACATGACAAGTGCTCATACAAATCATTCAGTAAGTGCAGATCAACGCTACAAGGACATCCCTCTTTCTGCCCTCCATGCTGGCCATCACCAGAATCAAGACAATAACAAGCCTTGGCAAGGAAAGATTGGCATCCTCATATATTGCTGAAGGGAATATAAAATGACTCAGTCAATTTGGAAAACTATTTCTGTTTCCTAGAAAAAGTTAAATGTAAACTTAGCATGTGACACAGAAAATCCATCCTTAGCCGTATACCCAAGAGAAATGAAACCTGACATTTACACAAAGACCTGTACCCGAATGTTCACACTACTGTATTTCGGACAGCCCAAAGTAGAAAATGCCCAAATATCCATCATGTGGTGAATTAATAAAAAGTGGTATATTGTAAATTGGAATAATATTTATTCAGCAATAAGAGACACAAATGACTAATACATGCTATAACACAGATGAACCTCAAAAACATTGTGCTAAGTGAAAGAAGCATTAAAAAAAGAGCCCATATTGTATTATTTGACTTCTATAAAATTTTAGAAAAAGAAAATCTGTAGAACAGAAAGCAGTCATCTCTTGTCTGGGGCTAGGCACACGGGAGAGGACAGCAAAGGGGCACAGAG
The DNA here is from genome assembly GCF_021234435.1 of Artibeus jamaicensis. Lineage (NCBI taxonomy): Eukaryota > Metazoa > Chordata > Mammalia > Chiroptera > Phyllostomidae > Artibeus > Artibeus jamaicensis. Next base: position 20,807,860 of record NW_026522056.1, read on the forward strand.
AACACGCTGGGGTGGTGGGAACATCCTCAGACAGGGCCGTCTGACGACTACAGTTTCGTTAATCCACCACAAAACAATGGTTTGCACGTATGCCTGCATTTTCAGGTAAATCAATAGTACTTCAATAACGCTCCACTAGTACAAACAAACTTTGGATTCCCTCTTCAAAAAGAGAAGGGGAAACGCAGAATTGGCAAATGCCTGAATAAATGTGATTTGGAATTTGACTATAGATAAAATATAGTTTTAAAACATGGACTCACAGTTATGCCTCTCTGTGTATGTGCCTTAGTGACCGATGCCCTGAAATGATAACACCGTTCTTTTCTCTTGGCATTTCTTAGGAAAATGAAAACTCTTACAAGAGAGCCCTGGACAGAGTGTCTGGGAGGCCAGCAGGAGGAGAGGGGTTTAGGCTGACACAGGCTGTGACCTCTTCTGTGAAAGCTCTACTCCCAGTCCCCTCATCCATCCAGATACCCAGCTTCACAGTCACATGAGGAACATAAAGGTGGTCCTGATGCAACATGTGGTCCCAGGTTGCTGATTTGGTCCAGCTGTTTGAAAACATATTGTCTTCAGTGACATGCTACTTAGGATTTTTCACTATCTTTCAGTAAAGGTTTGAATAGTGGAAAAAAAATATCAGACATTTTTCTGATTTAATAAATGAACTGTTTTATTCCTTTACAATGGAAAAGAAGACTGAGCCCCATGTTTGTTTTACTCCATCTATCAGAACGTGAATTGTTGTGATAAATTCAATCTGGCAAGGACTAAGGGAAAATTTCTCCCCCTAAGCGATCATGCTTTATGCTTAAAGCCACATTAATAGGTCAACTAACCATCCCTCCGCCAAAGACAGACTGTGCTTAAACACACCCAGACGAGTTAAAGTTTATTCTATTTTTAAAGATTTCCAGGGGAGATCATAAGAATTTTTGCCCTTACAACATTAAGTCTGTCTGAGAAATTCACTGTACATAGGAACATGATAGAAACAAAGAGAACATACCCCTCTGGCTGCCAGATCCAAGGGTTTTATTATTATTATCATCATTCTGAAATACGAAGGACAAAGTAGAAAATAAAATTCATGCACCGTGCCGGGTGTGTTTCAGATTAATGAAACAGACCCTTATATTTTATGAAGGTGAAATAAGCAAGCCCAGCCAAGCCTAGTTTTGCATTTTAATTTGGAGAATTTCGACAATAATAAGGCTGCTGAACATAAAGAAGTGAAAGCCAAGAACTGTATCCTCTAGAATTCCACTACGCTTTCCCCCAGGTATTACACAGGAGGAAGTGTGGTTTAGCTAGTGGGAGATAGTCTCATAACTTTAAAGCATCTCTGGGCATTCTCAATTATTATTCTGAGGTGTAGAACATCCTCCAGCATAAATGGAAAAGTTAGCTCACAAGTGGTTTAAAATGAGAAAGACTGAATAACAAAAAAGTGATTTGAATATATATAAAATATAAATAAGCTCTGGGCATATTTTAATTTAAAAGTAATCAATGCTTGCCTAAAATCATTTTAATTCCTCAAAGTGTCCATTGCCATTATGAGTTAAGCCTCCTTCTCTTTCTAATGAAATGTGATCATCTGCCCAGATCCTCCCCCCAGTAGGTAAGGGGCGCGAACTGACCTTGTGATTACCTAAAAATGAAGATTTCCCCCACTTCTGTTTGTGATTGAAAAAAAAGCCCCATCCATGGGTAAGGGAGTCACGGGGAACGAGCCAGCTGACTAAGTGCCCACTAGCAGTGAGCGGAAAAGCTTTCTGTGTCACGGGTGACATGAGGGGGAAGGCAGGGCAACAAGCTGCAGGAAGCCTGCTGCCCGGCTTGGCCCAGGCCACTGCCATGAGCTCCAGCAGGAGGCGGCTCCCCAGGGCTCCCTCACTGGGCTCTCCTGGCCACCACCCGCCCTTCTTCTCCCCAACCCACCTGGACCACAGCTAACATATGAAAACTCCAAAGTTGAATTCTGTCTAAGGTAAACATTAACCCTTATCTCTCCTACATTTGCTATCTCACTGGAAAGATAGCAGCCTATGAATCACTCATTTGACTTCCTTGTAAGTCATATATGTGGTATATTTAAAAAAGAAAAGGAGAATGCTGGAAGGGGAAACATCGGCCAGCCCACAGTGCTGGGGGGCGGGGGAGAAGAGGCCCCACTCACGGGGCTTCGAGTCCATGCCAGTGTCTTCTGTTCACAATACTCGAGGTCAGGCAGCAGCCCAGACGGATCTACCAGGAGGAGGGAATGAGGAACACAGGGGTGCATACGTTCTTCTGAATTCGTGTTCTGGGTTTGTTTGCATAAATCCCCAGAAGTGGAGTCCCTGAGTCATAAGGCAGATCCACTTTTAATTTTTTGAGGACACTCCATACTGTTTTCCTTTGTGGCTGCACCAGTCTGTATTCTTGCCTGCAGTACATGAGGGTTCCCTTTTCTCCACCACCTTGTCAACACTTGTCATCTGCAGATTTGTTGACGATAGCCATTGCCAAGTGATGGAAGTGAAGCGACTCAAGTGCCCATAAATGGATGAGTGGACAAAAAATTTGTGGTACATACACACACACACACACACACACACACACACACACACAATGGAATATTACTTGGCAGTAAAAAAGAATAAAATTCTACCATTTGCAAAAGCATGGGTCGATTTAAAGGGTATTATACTCAGTGGAACAAGTCAGTTAGAGAAAGACAAATAGCATATTATTTCACTGATACGTAGAATCTAAAGAACAAAATAAACTAACAAGATTCAAACACACTCATAGACACAGAGAGAGAACTGCTACTTCTCCAGAGGGGAGGGGGTTTGGGGGCACTGGGTGAAAGAGGTGAAGAGACTAAAAAGTACAAATTAGTAGGTACAAAACTGTCATGGGAAAGTGAGGAAAGCATAGGAAATGCAGTCCATAACACTGCGATCACCATGTATGGTGCCAGTCGGGGTACTGGAAGTATCGAGAGGAACACTTTGTAAAGTATGTGATGGTCTAACCACTAAGCTGTACACCTGAAACCAATGCATAATAAGAATTTACTTTAAAAAGGGGGAATGGGGAAACCTGGAGATGTGGTCCTAGAAGGATGTGTGACCCCGGCAAGGATGACTGTGACCATGACCAAATCATGCCCAAGAGCAAAGAGAAAGCAGAGCTGCCATTTGCTCACTTGGGATCCCCGGGGCTGTGTCACCTGCTTAGTGTGTTGGACAGAGGTCACCTTGAAATGACAGGCATCAGGGCATTGGTAAGTGGGCTTGGCACTCGGATGCCTTTGGCATGACCCCCAAAATAATGTGCCCAGGCCAGTCTTAAGCTATCACAAAGAAAACTACAGAGTTCTACCAAAAGTTTGGATAGGAACTGGCTTAGAAATCTTCGATTGCCTTAAAAGTAACACAACATCCAAAGCCAAAGATAAATAATTGGTTTACATGAATTCCATCATAAAGCATTTTTCCTAGAATAGAAAGAACCCATTGAACAGATAAAGAAATATTTTCTTTGGAGTTTGGTTAATTCACCGAGGATTTGAATAAGGTTACTTAACTCCAGGCTAAAGAAAATGTGTGATAGTTAGAAGAATGCTAATATGAGAAAAAATAGGGGCAATCATTGCTACAGAGGTTTTTGTGTAGCTGAAAAGAGTTCTCTATAATAAAAGTTATGAAAACTTAACTAATTTCAGATGAGGATTACTAAACATAACCCACAAAGTCTTTAAACAAAAAGTAAATGGTATATTTATTTAAGTCAGGAGTTAGAATCTCCTAATTACAAAGATCCTGTGTGCTCTAATGTGTCAGACATGGTGATATATGCTTTGCATAACACTTCTGTCTTTAACATGCAAGGATTATTTGAGGTGGTTTTTATTATTATTATTTATAGACAAAGACACTGATCATCAGAAAGGTGCAATAAGTAATCCAGTATATTTCATTCCATGATTACAAGAGCATAGATTTGACCCCAAGTTTCCTTGATGTTAAAAATGTTGCTTTCTTTACCTTTCTCTGTGATTTCTAAAGATTTGGATTTTGATACATGCTTCATCGATCTCAGCTCAGGACACTTCCGGTGGTCATGACTAAATAGTCTTGGTCTATGAGAGACAGGGAGTTTGGCTACAGGTGAGGGTGGAGTTCTCTCACTAGAGGCCAGAAGCGTCAGTTCCCCAGGCTGAGCATGAGCCTGCAGAGCTAATTGTCTGGAGTCTAGACGGGATCGGCTACATTCCTTTTCTCCCTCCCCTACTCCCTGACTCCATCCCTGAGTCTCAATATGCAGGAAAGTTCTAGTTGCTCTCTGTTTTAGGTGGAGTTCTCTGGAAAATAGGTCTGAGATGGAGCTTTGCAAGTAGGAAGTTTATTGGAAGGTTCCTGGAAGATCAGTGCCCAAAGAGAACTGAAGGAAGTCAGATCCAGTGGATGGAAGGGTTGACTTGGGAGCTGCAGCAAAAACTCACCAACACTTCAGCTGTCGTTGCTCCCAGAAGTTGGCGGAATAACTACCTCTCTGTTGTAATGGGGGTGAGTGGGTAAGTGGCACCCACAGCTTCCACAAGCACTCTGCCTCCGGGCATCCTCAGAGAACACCTTGACTCAGCCAAACAGAGACATGACTAATTCGACAAGCATGAAACTCTCTCCGCTGCCTGCAGTGCCAAGGAGCAACTCACTGACTCAGAGCCATTTTTCCGGGAAGCAATGCCACACCTGTGAAGTGCTGCATTTCTTAAAAACCCAGAAGTGGAAGAAACAGAAGTAAAGTCACAACTGTGCACATGAACAGAATCGATGGGGGTTGGTGGTCCACATTCAAACCAGAGAAGCTCTGCGCAAGGGAAACATGGCAGCCAGGCCTCTCTTTGGCCCTGTGCTTATGAAAAGAGCATCTGAGAAGGGGAGAAATAAAGGCAAAGAATTGGGGAACAACCCAGAGTGAGCTAGGGGGTCCCATCCAGACAATGTTGTTGAAAAGGACATGACTCTCTGGGTTGAACACACTCCTGTAGGTCACACTAAATATTTTACACTTGGTTTTATTAAAGACGGGTGAGCATTGCACTCCCTTACTGTTGGACTGCTTTTGCTAACTACTTTTCAAAAGATCAGATGTTAAAACCAATTATACTCTATGATGCTTTGGCTACAGGTGGTAACCGTGGGCTGGAGAGCTTATATCCATTCAGTAAACATTTATTAAACACCTACTATGTGCCAAGCATGATTCTAGTCACAAGGGACAAAAATTTGACTGCAGTAGTACTCCCTAACACCAAAACTTATGTCCATTGAAGACATACCTAGTTATTAAGCAATTTGATAAACTCTACAATAGAGTTATGCACAAATTGCTATAGGAGCTCAAAGGAAGAAGTAAGGATGGAGGCATGACAATAGCAGACTTGGAAGTGGTGGCAGGCTTGGACCTGGACGCAGGGACTACAGTTGGGATTTGTGGGCCCTGTAGTCCAGAGCCCTGTGGTCCAGAGCCCTGCCCACTAGCTTGATCTGAAGCCACCGCTGTGTATGGTGTCCCCCTTGCAGGGCAGTGGGGACAGTTCTAGGGTAAAGGCCACAGAAAATGCAGAGGGGGAGAAATACCCAAGCCAGGTGATAGGTCTTTGGAAGTTATTTTCTACAAAACCTAAATAGAACTTGACATTTTCCTTCCATGACCACAGTTATAAAAGAAAAAAATGGGGTGCAAGCACAATTAAACCACCAAATCCTTTCCACTCTTTTCTCTTGTCATAACTTCAGGCTTTCTGATTTATACATACCTTCTTAGGAAGAAAATTGACCTTGATCTCACAATCACAATTTAATGACTCAACTACACATACCCAGCTCTCTCCCCACCCCCCAAATAGCTATCTTTAAAAAAAAAAAAAGAGTTTTTTCTTGCTTAGGCTTTCTTGCGTACATCAACAGCTTGATTTTTGCTTGGTGTTTTTTAAATGGCAGTTCGTAAACAAGAAAGAACTCACCTGTTTTTGAAAAACCAGTGTAATGTCTGGCTACCTGTTTATTCTGCCACCTGGGAAAATTGTTTCAAATGGTCTGTTGTGGATTTGCTCAGACTTCCTAAGTTCCCTCCCGCCAGGCAAGGCAGATGTGATGTGTAAGGTTAGAGATAGTGATCACCTGTCCTCCAAGGCTTCTGGCAGATTCCTTCATCAGGACTAGCCTAAGAGCAGGAAGGTTGAGTCATCCTTTTTCCACCCAAGATGGGGGAAGATCTGGGGATTTTAAAATGGAAATGTGGTATATGAGTATTTTTATCCTCAGACAAAACTTGACACGGAATGGAAGGAAATAGGAAAGACGGGGAAATGTTTCTACTAGTTTAAATTTTTTTATGAGGCTTTCAAAGTTGTGTCCTCTTAAAAACTGCAGGACAACTTTCGAATAGAATTCTAAGTAAATTATTCATGACAGAATCAATTAAATAAAAGATATCTATATAAGAACACCCTTGTTTTCATTCTGTACAGTTTTATTTTTTTGTTTCCTATGAAACAAAGTTTTCAAGGAGTGAAAATTTGCCAAGAGAATGATTGACAGAAATCCATGAGAACGAGCTTGCACGAGTATCCACTTTGTACAGTAGCATCTTGCCTGGTCCTATCGCTCCCACGGTAGTTGTGCTCTGTGTTCCCAGGAAGCATCGAAGAGCCTCCTCTTCCCCTCCTGATGTTGGAATTGCCTTGGCTACAGTGCAGACAAAAAGGAGACCAAGGTGAGCACAGAAACAAAAGTTGGCGAGACAAACTTGAACTCCAAAGCAATCTCACAGGACCAGCAGAATGGCCCAATGCACCAGCTGCCACAGCATATAATGCAACCGTCTGCTTCTGACGAAAACCACCCACAGTCCCCTCTTAATGACAGGCACACAGTGCTTTAGCTCAGCCACACCACACAGAGAACAACACTCTTTCCATGTGTGCTGACTGACCAATGAGAAAACGACTGTTTATTAGAATCCCGCAAGAGTAATCACAATGATAATATTAATGCCTCCCATTTCCCAGGACTCTGAAATACATCAGTCATTGAAATGGTACTTGAAAGACATTATCTCCAATTATTACTCTACACAATAAGTAGCCCATTTCTCAGATAATTAAATGCCAGAAATGAAATGACTGAACTGTGTATACATAATTACCAAGTTGCAGAAGTTACATTGAAAACTAATATTTCTGAGTCCTCCAAATTGTCACGGTGTCACCGCAGAGCCTTTCAATAATAATGCTGCTGGATCCCATTCATTGAGCACCTACGACCAACCTGGTGTGCTGCGGTTCACTTTACATATATCATCACCCTTAACCCCCAACACAGTCTTTGACACTAGATAATCTTATTTCCATTCTAAAAATCTATTGTTTCTAAATACACAATCTTTCATTGTATTTTTTCCCATTACCATTTCTGTCCGATAACTTAGGTATGGGGATATTACCACGTCTGTGTTACAGTAGGCATGATTCATCCTTGCCGTTCCTTTGCTTCCTTATTTTGTTCAGGGACTGGATTGGACTTAATGTTGTTTATGTGTTGACAATTCTATAAGGCTCCCCAGGAATATTAGCTGACACCGTGTTCTGTGGCATCTTTTCTCAGTAGGGAATAATGGCTGTATTACACAGATGGTGGTGACGGAGAGGACAAGTGCTGGAGTCACCCCCACCGGCTATAGAACCCAGCCTCTGCTGCTATAAGCTACCTGACCCCGGTGATACTGTTTAATCCCTCTCGGCTCCCACTTTCTCATTTGTAAATTATAGATAATGATACCTAACTCATAAGTATTCTTATTGTGCAATTCAAGTCAGACAATGTCCATGGGACACTAAGCACAGCATCTGGCATCTATTTAAGTGTGAAATAATTGGTAGCTGTTATTTTAAAACAAGTAATCACATTTTATCAACTGCATCTCTTAGGATTTGATATAGCTGCTCTTAACAGAAGAAAAATTAGCACTGCTTAAAGTTGGCAGATATGAATTTCCCTCCATGTAAAGCAGCACCGAACAGGCCTCCGAGATAGATATGGGGACTGTTTAGGTATCATTAAGGGAAACCCAGGATGTTATCTTTGTTCTTTCATCTGCACAATAACTTGCATTGCCAAGGTCAACTCTGGGTCCAAGGTGGCTTCTATAGCTTAAACTAGCACATCTGAGTCTTGGGCAAAAAAAAAAAAAAGGAAAGACAAAAAGGGGACTCCTTGAAACTAAGTCAGCTCCCTTTAATCTACCTGCTCAAAGTCCCAAATCCCTGCAGCTCATCTGCTTCTATTTCATTTACCTGATCTTAGTTACGTCACTGCATTTACCTGATCTTATTTATGGCACTGGCCTAGGTATGCAACAAGGAAACTCAGAAACACAGTCTTTTTTCCTCGGAAAAAAATACACCCAGATAAAAATATCAGGATTTGTTTCTAAGGAAGAAGGGAAAGCTTGATATTAGAGAAGACAACAGCAGTCTCTGCCACTCAGGATAAGAACAATATTACCCTGATCACAGCACATCAGGACTGATGGAATATGAAAATGAGCAATCTCTTCATTCCATCACTCATTCTGAGGCTGAGTGAGCTCACTCTGGGAGGTAATAAGCTGGATGAAGGATTGCACGGTGACTCAGTGACAGTGTCCAGAAAGAACACAAATTCATTGTAATAAATGACTTTATTTTTAAATCCCCTTTTAATGATATTACCTAAGTCTGTATTTTAAGGTTTTCATTTCTTGTTCTGTTCACCCCATTGGTTAACAGTCAGCCACTCTCCAACATGAAACATATTTGCCATTGTAAACACTGTCGGTAATCACTTACTAGCCACTTTACCAAAGGCAATAAATACAATTCTGTCACTTGTGCTATAGATAGTATTTTCTGAGTCTTTAGTTATTTTGTTACTGAGTCCATTTCATTGTTCTTTCTGTCTAAAATTTATCCTTTAAAGATGTATTTTGCCCCTCTGCAGTTATAGCCCACAGAAACATTAGAGCCAGTAATTTGTAAGCTTGTGTTTTTATTAAAGGAAATTTGGTTTACATGGTCCTATCTCATTTAAACCAAAATCCTTAAGATACTAGAGTGCTAGTTAATATCTACGCATTCCTTAGGGCTTTTTCAATAGGCTTTTAAGGAACTTTTTATTTTTAGAAATAGGAAGCTGTGTGTTCTCAAAAGCACTCTAGTACGTGGCCACGGGCAGTGAAAGATTAGAATTAAAGTCCAGGCCAGTGAATTTTAAATGAACCCTAAATTAGAGTAAATTGTCTAGCTCCTAACTAAAGAGGTTTAGTCACAAAGAATAAAACACATAAAAGTAGATGCAGCATAAGGAAAGAAATCATCATCATTTAGTTGGGAAGGAGCTGAACTGGAAAAAAAATCTGCACAGTCACATTTACTTGCCACCTTCCAGGCATGAGTTCAAAGGGAAGCATAAGAATTCTTGAACAGACGCTTCTCCAAGGAGGACATACAGAGGATCCAGAGACACATGAAGAGATGCTCAATATCATTAGCTATCAGAGAGATGCAAATTAAAACCACAATGAGATACCACTTTACACCGGTCAGGATGGCTATCATAAACAAAGCAACAAACAACAAATGTTGGAGAGGGTGTGGGGAAAAGGGGTCCTGAGTTCACTGTTGGTGGGATTGCAGACTGGTACAACCATTATGGAAAACAGTATGAAATTTTCTCAGAAAAATAAAAATCGACCTGCCTTTTGACCCAGCAATTCCACTGCTAGGATTATATCTTAAGAATCCTAAAACATCAATATCAAAGAACCTATACACCACAATGTTCATAGCAGCACAATTTACAATAGCCAAGAGATGGAAGCAACCCAGGTGCCCGTCAGTAAATGAATGGATCAAAAAACTGTGGTACATATACACAATGGAATTCTATGCAGCAGAGAGAAAGAAGGAGCTACTACCCTCTGCAACAACATGGATGGAACTGGAAAGCATTATGCTGAGTGAAATAGGCCAGGTGTTGAAAGACAAATACCATATGATCTCACCTTTAACAGGAAGTTAAACAACAAAATAAACAAGCAAGCAGAATAAAAACAAAGACACTGAAATAGAGAACAAGGGGACAGTGACCAGAGGGGAGAGGGAAGGGAATTTAAGTGGGAAAAAGGGGGAGGGATTTGGAGAAACAAGTATGAAGGACACAGGGATGAGGACTAGGGGGGGAGGAAAGGGGAGGGAGGTGGGGAGCACGGGGTGGGGGGGGCTGGGATGGGAGAAATGGACAAAAAACTATACTTGAAAAATAACTAAATAAAATTTAAAAAAAAAGAATTCCTTCCTGCTCTTTAGAACCTTAGACTTACCTCAATCCCAGAGCCCTTTGAAAATGATTTAGTAGGGAATTCCAAATTTTATGAACATGTCTTCTCATGAGAAAATGTGTATCCTGAGTTGGTAAGTGAAAGTAAAAAGACTACAGGCTTTACATAGAATCTAGAAAAAACAATCTTTTTTAAAATAATGTACATAAGCATGCTTATTATATAGAAGTTCTAGAATATATACACCTAAACATTAATAGTAAATATCTTTGGTGGTATAATTGTGAGGATCCCTCCTTTTTTCTTGTCTATATATTTTTAAAAATATGTACAGTTTTTCTAGTCGCCAGAGGGGTGGGGGAGGGGGATAAGAGGGAAAAGAAGGAGAAGGGTCATCAAGGAGCACGTATGAAGGACCCATGGACAGAGGCAATGGGGGAGAGGATTGAATGGGGGGGGTGGAGGTGGGTGGGGCAGGGGAGAGTAATGGGGGGAAATGGGAGCAGCTGTAATTGAGCAACAATAACAAATATATGTACAGTTCTCCTGAGCAGAAAAAGAAAACATTTTTGCTTTAATTTTAAAAGACCCACTTATCTGATGCCAAACAAATGGTTCTAAAGGAAATAAAACAGGCTAACTCTCAAATGCACATTATCGTGAATGAACAAAATTCATCCAATGACTGGTTTATATTGTGTGGACAGAAAATCTACGGTATGAAAGTTACAGCTCCAGTTATTCAACAAAACATTTACCACTTCCAAAGTATCAGGATTTGCCTACTCCCATTTTTGCAAAATTTACAAGAACAAAAACCTACTCTGTTTTCCAGATGTCCACATGATGGTACTATTACTTTTACTATGGTAAATTGGGGAATCTATAAAAAACTAGAGTACTAAGAAGTTCATATTAATTTATTAGCATTTAAAATTAAATATGTATTTGTTATATTTGCATGTTAATAGCACAAGTAAATGACATATATTATTTATTCAGTCTATAGGCAATGACAATGTTCTTGGCACATCTTGATTGATACTGATTATTAGTAATTCCAAATGTCCAGAGGCCTGAGATCCACAGAGTGGGAACGTCTCCTATACCCACTAGCGGCCTTGCCTCTGCACTGTGTTACCTGCACCCGAATTATCTGCTCCTTACTTCATAAAAGGGACTTTTTCAAGGAGTCAGTCTTAACCTTACACCTTCATTCCCTTTCTGCCCAAATTTTCTATCATGTGCCTGCCCCCTTTTTCTGCCAAGGAGCAGAAGATGTGATAAGAGATGAGACCCAGAAAAAGCCCCAAATCAGAGAATTTAGTGGGGGCGGGGAAACCCAGTTTGCGGCGATGTCTCACGCAGCACAGATGAAACAGCGGTGCTGGCCTTGTGCTTCGAAGTCCTTCTCCATGTCGTTCCACATGCCCTTGAACTTTCTCAGTCACGGGCTGCAGCCAGTGCTCATGCGGGCACTGCTGCCTCAAATCCATTGTGTGATCTGTCCTTCCTCACACACTAGGAATCTAGTTTGAACACAGACTCTGTGCCCTGTGTCCCCTTCTGGTCAAACCCAGTAAAGTGACAGCAGGGCCCAACAGAAATCTGCAACCACTGAGCTGAGAATCTTCTTGGAAAACAGTTCACCTATGCAGGATTCAAACACTTCATTCAGGTATGGGGAGGGCCCAGAACTGCCTCTTGCGAGGCTGGTTTGCACAACAAGCCAAGGGCCTTCCAAAAAAGAAGGACACTCTACAGCCTTAGGAGCAGACTGTCCACAGTTCTTAGGACATTTGAACATGAATGGTGATTGAGTGCTATGTCAGTTACGTTTGTTCCCAGACCACGTTCAAAGGCAAAAGAGGACTGTGAGCCAGAGGTGAAAGTCCTGCACCCTGAAATCTCTGTACATCACTGGGGCACAGAGGCGTCACCTCAAGAGCCCCTCCAGTATATTAGGACTCAAAGGGAAGTGAGGCAGAGCAGAGCTGAGTCAGGCCAAGATCAGTGTCCAAAGGTGAATAGAAATGAAGACTTCGTGCTTGTCATTGAGATTTATTGGGTTTATGAAACAACTTACCAAATCTTAAGCCACCAAAAAAATAAAAGAAGTGAGAGTTGGTATTTCTAGCCTCTTTGTGGCCAACCTGCTTTAGAAAAAGAGCAGAAGACTTAGGGTCACCACTGTCTCATCAGTTCTGATGTGTGAAAAGCCCAAGGATGTGGCCCAAGATAAATAAAGTTCAGATGCCTGAACTTCAGACTTAAGACATTGTACCAACCCTAAAATCATACCCCCAAATCCACTCTTAAATTATATAAATTCCTTCCTTGGGCAATTTCTGGGCTTCCTCATTCTAGATGTCTACCTCCTCTGATCAAATGATTTTAGGAACTTACTGCACTTTGTAGGGAAATTTCACTGGAGAAAGTAGCTCCTCCTCTCAGTTCGTCCATCATCTGCTTGTGTATACATAAGCATGAATGAGCAGGAGACCAGCGGCCAAGACCCAGGCTGCATCATTCCCTCCTGAGGACTGGCCCCTGACCACTGTGTACTGAGCAAGGTACCATGTCCAGCTCCCGCAGGCAGGCTTGCCTAGGGCCTAGCCAGCCCCCCATATTGTTGACTGCCTTCCCCCGGAACCTTTCCAGAGGCTGTGAGTGAGACTTTCATCAAGCTCCAGGACCTATGCCTGGCCTGCTCCCCACGCCTTCTATAAGGGTGACTGCTCAGACATATGGGGTTGGGGAGTCCAGAAGCAATAGCCTAAGAGACAGAGAGTATAGGGATGTTACCAAGGGAGAAGAGGACCAAGTTCAGAATAGGCTCCACCACTGCCGTAGTTTCCTGCTGCGGATGCATGGAACAAAGTGCCACAAGCTGAAGAGCTTCAAACAGTACACAGTTATTCTCTTACAGTTCTGGAAGTCAGAAGGCCCAAATCAGGCTCGCTGGACTAAAGGCAACATGTCAGCAGGACGGGTTCCTTCCAGAGGCTGGTTCTTTCGGGTGAATCTATTTCCTTGTCTTTCCCACTGTAGAGGCACATACGTTCCTTGGCAGGTGGCCCCTCCTCCACCAGAGCCAGCAGCACAGCATCTTGCTTCTGTCCCCGCAGTGTCTTCTGTGATCAAACTTCCCCATCCCCCTCCGCCGTACAAGGACCCTGTGATCGGTGACACATGAAGCCCACCAGGATAATCCCAGATAATCTCCCCAGATGGATAGTCTTCACTTTATCATATTAGCAAAGTCCTCTTTGCCAAATAAGGTCGTTCACAGGTTTCTGGTATTAAACCATGGATGATTTGGGAGGGATCATATTCAGCCAAGCGCAACTACCAAGTAAGGATGCATATGGTTGAATTAGGCAGGATTCTTTAAGGAATAGAACTAGTAGAGATATATACTATTTTCATAAACTACATTATATTATGTTACTTAATACTTTATGTTACATACACACACACATACACAAGGTGGAAGAAAAGTAGGTTTACAGTTGTGAGTGTGCAAAACACAGAGTTTACTCTTGCATTATTATCAACTATTATATTATTTTCCATATAAACAACTGTATGTATGATACACACACATACAGTATTGGCTCAGGCAATTACAGAGGCTGAGAAGTCCTTAGACCTGCTTTCTCAATCTGAAGGTCCAGGAAAGCCCGTGGTGTGGTTTGGTGGCCTGACATCTTGAGAGCCGATTCTATAGACACCAGTCTGAGTCTGAAGGCCTGAGAGCCAGGAGCACTGAGTGGAAGGTTGAGCCCTGCGCTCAAACAGTCAGGCAGAGAGTGAATCCTCCACCTTTTTTGTTTGGTTCCAGCCCTCAGTGGAATGGATGATGCCCACTGTCACGGGGCAGGGCAACGGCTTTACTCAGTCCACCAACTGAAACAGCCTAGAATCTCTTCTAGAAACAGCCTCACAGTTATAATAATGAAATAACGTTTAACCAGCTATCTGGACTTCCCTTGGCTCAGTCAAACTGATACATAAAATTAATGATCACCGTTGTATAAAATATTGTATAGTCTGATAGACATATTATATGCTATAGATATATAGCATATAATTTTTAGATTGCAAAAGTCTATATTTGACTACTAATGGGAATAAAATAAGCAAATTCTTGACACTCTAACCTGTCTTTTTTTTAAAGATTTTTATTTATTTATTTTTAGAAGGGGGGTGAGGGAGAAACAAAGAGAGAGAAACATCAGTATGTGGCTGCCTCTCACATGGCCCCCACTGGGGACCTGGCCTGCAACCCAGGTATGTCCCTTGGGAGTCAAACTGGTGACCCTTCCGTTTGCAGCCTACGCTCAATCCACTGAGCTACACCAGCCAGGGCATTAGTCTTTTTTCTTAGAAGTACAGTGTTTCTATTGATTAATAGACTCGGTAGACTCTAATTTCCATCTTCACTTGAAATACTCCTGAGTAAACCAAATCAGTCTTGTTCATCTACCTTTTTCTTCTTTTGCCACATAAGGTGGATTTGTCCTGCTCTAATTGCAGCAGATTAGTCTTGAATTATTAAAGTTTGAATGTGTCCCTTGGCTTCAGGGATACAAAAATCTATAGTTCATAAGGCATCTGTTTCTGTAGATGGGAGAGTGGTGGCAGTTATTGGGTCCACAGCGCAAAACCCAATGGGCCTTTGAATCCATAAAAGAATGTGGACCACATCACACAGTTCAGGTTTGTGGGTGAAACTAGGAGGCAACATAAGAGAATTAGAAGGCATTAACACATTTTGTTGATGGAAATGGTCATGCAACATGATAGAACCTAACTCATCAACATTTACATAATTCCGATTTTTATTATATTCTAAAAGGCAAAAGTTTTAGTTTATTAAAAATTGGAAAAAGCCTTTAAAACACTTTCTTTTAAAACTAAACACACTGGCCCTGGCTGGTGTAGCTCAGTGGACTGAGCGCGGGCCTGTGAAGCAAAGGGTCACTGGTTCAATTCCCAGTCAGGGCACATGCCTGGGTTGCAGGCCTGGTTCCCAGTGGGGGACACGTGAGAGGCAACCACACATTGATGTTTCTCTAGCTCTCTTTCTCCTTCCCTTCCCCTCTCTCTAAAAATAAATAAATAAAATATTAAAAAAACTAAACACACTGTAATTATTATTTGAAGTCAACATTAAAAATTTTCCAAAAAATCAAACTCAGAAGGTAGTAGAATGTAGTAAGAAGAACATTAGATTTGCTGCAAAAAAATTACAGAATTTTTGCTCTGGTTATGCTGCTGTGCTCATTAAGGCAGTAGTTTGACTTCTCTGAGCTTCCATTTCTCTATTTATAAAACATGAATTATGTTGCCTCTGAAAGATGATGCCATAAGTAAAAGGAAATCTGCACACTGAATGCTTTGTGAGTTGCTACACAAGAAGATGTTATTATGAAGATCCACCATGAGCCATAACTTACCCACAAATACACACTTTGTTAATTATATGTGTATTTTAGTAGTTTAAAATTTTGTTCGTGTTCCCAGAGTGACGTTAGAAAGAACTCTCCTGTAGCCCCAGAGGACAACTCTAAATGCTCACCAGGCTGGTAGAGTTACTATGGGAGCTTCAACATGGAAGGAAATACCCACTTCAAGACATGAAAGCAGCTCCAGGAGAAAGAATGTGGTTATTGCGTCAAAGTGGCTGAAGCGAATGACATCAAAGTTGGCCATTTCATTGGGTGTGAAGGTGGTCTGAGGAGCAGTTACAGAGATTGTTTACTTGAATGGGAGTTCGAGAGCAGAGAAACCGGAGGAGAAAACAGCAATTCCAACCAGCAGGATCTACAAATGTGTCCATTTCACACATATGAAGTGCTTTTAATTGAAAAGTTTTCCCTTTTATCCAAGTGTCTGTTTCTAGGAAGTTGACATGAGATGTACTCATGTTCTGGTATGCTTAAATTTTATATAAGTAAAAAGGGACTAATACGATTTTTAAGTACACAAATGTTCATCAGAGAATTATCATAGCAACAAAAAGAAAAACTACATAAACACTCAATTATAGTTAGAGAACTATTATCTTTCTTATATATAATTAAAATACTGCACATAATAATTTCATCAAATGCACTGTATAAAAATGCTAAATTCCATAATAGTATATCCTGTCTAAATTTAATTTTAGAGTAACAAATGCAATTTTAAATATAAAATTGAATGAAAATAAAATATAAATATAAATACATTCTACACATTTTATCTAAAAAGACTTAGACCAAAATAGAATTAGTGGTTCTTTTTCAGAGCCAGGTCATTTTAAAAATTATTTTCCCCTTTTCGTTTGTATTTTTCCCAATTTTTTACAACAAACATGTATTAATTTTGTAATTAAGAAAAGAACCCCCTAAAAGTGAAATAACACACTGAGGCAAAGTAATAAATGTCCGACGTGCCAAAGACCAGTTCTGTCTCATAGTAACGCACTTTCTCATTGTCCATGTTGTTCTGCGTGCTAGGCTCTGTGGATTGAACAAGGTCATGACTTACATGTCATTCATCAAAATGAATGTTTAAAATATCTTTCTATTCAATACCATTTCAAAGGGACTCAGCAAAATGCCTGCTTGAACGCATCCCACACCCTGTCCGGGAGGACGCTGAGGGCTTTTATGAGGCCACTGCCGAAGACGAGGAAACAGGCCCCAGAGGGTTCTCAAGTGAATTGCACCGATTTGATTCCAGTCCGCAGCACCTGGACGGCGCTTCCACAAACTATGCTAACACAATCTCTCTGATGCAGCGATTTTCAAACTTTTTCAACTCATGGCACATATGCACTAAATATTGAAATTCTGCAGCACACCAAAAGCTGTATAATAGTTGGCCAATCTGACAAAAATAGGTATAATTTTGATTCATTCACACCGGACGGCTATTGTTATGTTGGCTGTTGTCATTTTTTTATTTGACAGTCCAAGGGAAAAGAGGTCAGTGCCCCAGACTAAGAAGTCAGGAGGTGCAGGTTTTAAAACCTCCTGTGGTTCACCGGTGGGCAATCACTGGTCTAATGCATCTCCATCATCTTCCCATATGACTTATGGGATGAACTTGTATAAATATTTTCAAGCCATATGACCATTTTTATTGGTTTATATTGAAATTTTTTAACCCCTGAGAAAAAAGGCTCCTATAATCTTAAGCTCTCAATGGACCACTAATGCTTTTAAATAATTTTAAAGTTTTTAATTAATTAAAAAAATTACAGTGCTAGCTTCAGCTTTGTCAGAGAAGATACCTTAATTTTGAAAAAATAAACTTAGTAACTATGCGTTGTTTCTAAGTTTCAGGAATTTATTAGGCAAAGTCCTTCCTCCAGATGAACTCCCACTTACAGGTTTACATCAGATTCAGTGGAAACTTAAACACAGGGGATGGTTCTGAGGAAGGGCAAGGAATTGGGAATTCACAGGGGAGCCATGAAAAATCCAAGGCTGCTTTAGCATGATACAAGGGAAGCAAGGCAATCAGTAGAGTTCACAATGAATTGGAACATCTTGATAGACTTTTCAGAAAGTTAAACACTTTTGTATTTATAAAGATATAAAGATATAAAGTATATAAAGATATAAAGTAAAGTATCTAATTTTTATCCCCTCCTCTTTACTCATTCAAGTTATTCAGCTAACTTTATCAGTGCTCTAAGAATCCCACTATTTTAGGAGCTGCTTTATCTACCCAATCTTATTTATTACAATGTATCCCCTTACTATGAAACTATTTCATGGAATTCTTTACTAAAATGTGAGTTCTTTTCAAGATGTTTGAATAATTCTATGATGGAGTCCCAAATGCACCCAGGATTGTCCTAAATCCCAGATGTGAATTGCCCCTGCACACACCAGAGCAATGGTGCCAGGGAATGAAATTGTGAGTCTCTCCTAAAGTTCTCCTGTGAGGGACAGTGCCTTATTTGAGTGTATGCTTTCATTTTGGAGAAGAATATCACAAGCTTCTAAAGTGGGTATAAAATGACAAATTGTTCCACGACTGCTTTTATCTGTAAGACAAGGGAGTCGAACAAAATTATTTTTAAGTTCCCTTCCATTTTTAAAACACTGTGATTCTATTCTTTTCACTCACGACATGACAGCAATGGCTGCCCAGGGCCACAGCAGCATCCCAAGAATGTTTTTTAATGACCATCAACTGCCAACTATCATTTTGCGTGTCGACGGCTCGGAAGGAGGCTTAAGGTCCATCTGGGATTTTTAGAAAGCAAGTCGCTAGACACCCAAACTAAAGTAAAGCTATCCTTTTGAGGTTGCTTCACAAATGTCTTTTTTTTTAATTTGAATAACTAGAGAAAGGATTTCTTGCAGTATTTCTTAATTATTTATTCTCAAACACAAGCGATGAAAGTAAAAATAACCCATCTTTCATGCCAGTTGTCACAAAGGAAAACGCATCTCAAAATATTCCTGAGAAGTTATCATGGTGAAGACAAAACATGTCCTGCAAAGCAAGCAGCCAAGCAACACTATCCTCCTCTGCAAATAGCCATTTGCCTTAAAATACTTTCTGAAAAAAGGAAGTCTTTACGGGCTGGGAGAGGGGGGGGGAATGGAAGAAGGAGAAAGATGGAAGGTACTAGATGGCATTTGAATACTGGATCTCAAGGATTCTGTAAAAGTCCATGAAGATGTTCCGAGGTTCTGAGCACAAGAAGTACTGCCCTCGGGCCCAAGTGGCCACAGAGGGAGGAGCCACGGAGTCGTCCTACTTCCACCCAGAACAGCGAACACAGCAGCAGCATCTTAAAGCAGCAGCTTCTTCGGACTTAGCCACAGCAGACCTCCGAGAGGAATCTGGAAGAAAAGTACATTAGGAGCAGTGTTGCTGGGCAAGGCATCTCCATACTGGGGCTCCCTGGGGGAGCCTGGGAAGGGACTGGCCCTGAGGCTCTGCCTGGGTAGGTTGGCATTTGGAGATAACTAGATTTGTGTGTCAATGTTCATAGGATCACATTTTTACTTGCAAGATAATGAAGGTTGAATAGGTATACGAACTAGCAAACAAACTTCGAAAGCAATTTCTATTAACATTTTACTCTACATAACGATGCAGATGTCCTCCATATCGCTAATAAGGAGATTAAATTTGAGGCCAAACTAAAATTTGTTTTTCAGAGTGAGTTGAGTTGCCATGTTAAAGTAGAGACATAGAAAAATTATTATTGATGTCTGAACATCACAATTGTACTTTAGAGAAGCATTATCCCTGGCCATTAACTCTGGAAACTAGACAACTTCAATTCAATTCTCTGGCTTCAGGGGTTTTTTTTTACAAAATTAAAAAAAAATAAATACTGTGATCATGTGATACCTAAAACCTCCTATGATTATAATATTTCAAATATTCGATGATTCTGTCTACCGAATCTAAGAATATATGCATTTAAAGATATATATATACTCAAATAATCTTATATATAACATATGATTATATATATATATTCAACATACGTGGTTATATATTCAAATATAATTACATCTCTATATATAATCAAAGACAGAGTTGGTCATTTGGAAGTTCAGTCTTCTGATCACTTGGCTACCTTTACCTTTGATATTTTACATCAACAATTATATTCATCAGCATCCCTAGAGAACTAGTAAACTCCTGTTACAGTTAGTCTGACTTCCTGGTTTTCTGAAAAGGATATATATGAGTCAAAATTCCTAGCTACAGGCATTATAAAAATCAATACCTTCACATTCTGATTTCAGTCTTTAATTTGAAAAACTACTTCCATATAGGCCCATAAAAGTCTGAGAAATTTTCCACTTCACCTATTTAAGATCTCAGTCACGTCCTGTGCAGCACAGTGTCTGACAATCAGTAATAGAGAAAAGGCTCCAAAACACTGGGCTTCTTTGGGAGGAAGACGCCCTGCGTGGACTCCAGTATTCTGTTTTGGTTTAATCAGTCATTCGACACACGTCACGTGCACAGAGTTAGTGTTTGTAGGTTATGCCAGTTCATTCACACAGCGTTCGAGCATATCAAGTCTCACTGAAATTTTAATTTGCTTCACTAATGGAACTCATTTTATTTCTTTTAAGCTCTGCCTTTGATTATTACATAGTGACACAGGAAAAACAGTGATAAAGCACTTTAATTGATGGCACCCCCAGGACATTTGTTACACTTGCTATAAAGTAATTATTCATTCAACTATAATAAGTGCTTATTAAAATGAACTCAACACATACTAGAAAATCTGTAAGTCAATTTAGTGATTAGAAAAGCTATGGTCGGTTAAGGTAGCAACAGCAACAACCTATCCATTTAGATAATGCGATCTGCCCTGCTCTTCATGTTATCTCCATGTTATTATGCCCTGTGTGTTGTGAGCCCCTCTGCTCAGTTATTTCAAACAGGCGTCCTCGTTATACAAAAAGTGTAAATGGCTGTAAACAACTCCCTCAGGGGTCCCTTCATGCTGGAGATGACCATTCAGCTCCAGGCCGAGTGGAAATGTCTACTCTGCTGGACGAGACGCCTGCCTGGAGAGCAGATTCAGCTTTAGAGACAACATTAGCAATAAAGAAATTCTGTCCAAAAGGACTAATTCTAAGGCTCACACCAAAATCATCTTCTGGCTGCCTCTGCCGAGCTATCCCACTGGCTGCAGGCAAGGACTACAATAAACACAGAAGGCGATGCTATGGTACAAGAGGAGGGAGAACGGTGGGTTTTAATAAGCAGACAATGCAGCGGACATTTTTGCCTCTATGTTTTGAAGGAAATTGGCCTCTAACAGGGAGAAAAGGAAGTTTACTTTTGAACTTTTGGGGGGACTGTCTAAAAGGAGGTTACATAATCAAACCAAGAGAAAGCACATCAGGGGTTCAAGGAAACTGAGACTTGATTTTCCTTGGTCTTCATTTTCTGAAGTCATCTCGTCTGCCCAGTTCACTTACTCCCTCGATCCCATACTCTCTAATTTCTTTGTTATTCTGGAATAGTTGTTCTGGAATAATATTAGTAATAATGATTGCCTCACAAGTGATGTTTAAATTAAGTTCTACTAGAAAAGTTTGATGACTTGGAAGAAAGGAAGTTTTCCCCCCACACAAACACATACTGTCCTGTTTATTCATCTTAGCTGACGTATCAGTCATTTATATTTTAGCAAAATCCAAACGATGCCTGTGCATAACTGCCCACTCCTACATCATAGGCTCATTGTATGTTGGCACACTTTCAACTGCAAGCTCTCTGTTGCTCAGAATGTAAACATTCTGAGGTGCACTTTTCTAGCTTGTCTTTGGGGAATATACTGGGTCAGTCCTGACTTACAGAGCAGAGAATTACGACTCAGTGTGGGAGACCTGCTGGGTCAGATGAACTCCAGCCACTGATAACCCGCATGTCAGCTTTTGTTTCCTTTCCTTCAGCAATAAAATCTCTTCCATTCGTACTACAAAAGATTAATTTATGAGGGCCCTGTCTTGCTTTACTTGGTTCGGTGAATAGAGAGTTGTTCTGTTCATCAGCTCCAGAATAAGAAGAGTCAAAATTTAAAGTAAATAATTGGGATTAAAAATGTGTTTTTTAAAATAAACTGGACTTTCTAGAATTTATATGCATAAGTTCATGACTTTTCACCTTTTATTAATACAATAATAAAATTGAGGTTTTTTCAGACCCCTAATTTTTTAACAGTTTACTTGATATCCTTTAGAGAGAGATCTTTAACCAGAATTTCCTGCCTTTTCCCTTCCCTTATAGCCCCCAAAGCTAGACTGAATGAGAAAAGCAGAATTCATAGGTGGATTTAAAGGAGTCCATTAAAACACCGAAATGATAGGCTAAATTTGCTTCTCACCTATATGTGCATTCAGGCTATTGTCTGCAAACAATAGAAACCAATTCTGGCAAACTCGAGTAGGAAAGAAATTTACTGGAAGGAAATTGGATAGGTTGCTGAATGTAATGGAAAAATACTGCAGAGCCTAGAATTGGTTATACTGAGTAAAACCAAGGGAAACTAGGCAACTAAAATAACAACAAAAATTGGACCACAGAAAGAGACTGGTTAGGACCCCGCTGCAGACAGACAGTACTTCACCACTGAAAGTGCAGCTCTCGCTGGTCCGGAACGTTGAATGCTGCTGCCGAATGTGCCTCCAGAATCCATGCAAGGGGACCCCGGTTTCTTTGGAACACTGGCTCCCCATCGAAAGCCCCAGGCCTAGACAGGATGATTCGGTTGGGGAGCCTCAACTACGTGCCAGCATTCTGTCTGTGCAGCACGGAGGGCGCAAGGGGCCTTCGCAGATCCCGGGTTCCACGCTGAGGGGGTTCCATTGCCATGAAAACTTGTACAGTGGCAGCTCCCGCAACAGAAGTCACTGGGAAGCTTTAAAGTAAAAAAAGTGTGCATAATTAATGTAATGATATCATTACTTACATATACATATCATTTGGAAACAGTACATTTTACTGGGAAGACACTTCATAGTTTTTATCAGATTCTTATAAATATTGATTTCCCAGCCAGCCTAAGAATCACTATTGTATGGAGTCATAAAATGCACCTTATTTTATGTTTCAGAAAACCAAGACAAAGAAAATGAAGGCTTTCTTAAACATTAATTGTGAAGTAGTAACCAGTGGGCTATGAAATAAACACAATAATAACATAATTCAGGCTTCTAGAACACTAACAAGGCAAAATGCTAGGTAGTGTGATTGCTTCAATTCAGTATTAAATAAAATTAATAGGTTAATACCTGGGATACCAAGGGAAGATGGGGCTTGAACAACAGATTAGATTATGACAGGCAAAAGGAAGAGTAGCAAGGTGTGCCAAAAAAGTTATTGTGGTTCCTTATTGGGTTCAGAAATAATATCTGGTGACAGGAGAGAATTTAGAATAAGTATAAGGTAGCTCTTAAGGGTTACACCAAGGAGTTCAACTTTGGGCAAGTATTTTATCAAAGCAGTATTTTACAAAGACATGTCTGGTATTTCTATGAACAGATGACCTAGAGTACTGATAAGGAGAGTAAAAGAGAAGAGAAAAAATATTACAAAAATACTATAATAACACACGTCATACTGTTCACATTTCAATGACTTATATCACAGAATTTGCAAGAAGTTAAGCCAGGTCCCAAATTCAACTGTTCTGCTGTCAAATGATAGGCTCATTCGACCTATATATCATGCCATACACACTGTGTTCAAAGGGGAGATGAACTTGAATTTACACATGAGTTTCAGTTGGAAGTGATAACAGAGTATCAACATGGCATCATTCGTTCAGTAGCATGAATAAAGCTCAGAATAAATCTAAGACCAGAGATATAGATCACAGGGCAAGTAAAGAAAACAGAGCTCTTAGAGAAGACATCACTCTTTGCAGTGAAGAGGGCTTACAAATTATTTATTGACAGCGGGAGACAGAGCTATGGGGTCCAATCAATCCATGGAGGTCCAGAACCTTCTCCAGTCTTTTAAGCTTGGTGTAATAGCAGAGGGGATTGATGAGGAGGTAAAGGGGGGGTATTCCTCAGAATTGGCTCAATGGCCACAATTGATGGTCAAGGGGGAAAGAAGTCTAAGGTGTTGGGGAGAATTATATTGCCTGCTTAAAGAGGCAGAACCTGGAAGCAAGCCCTAAGAAGCATCACAGGTTGAGGGAAACAAAGAGGTAAGCACTGAGAGCGTGAGAGTGTGAAGAGTTCAGGGTGCACCTGCCCTAACACATTAACACCCATACTGCAGGGTGCGGGGAGAGAGGCTGGGTTAATGTGAGGTCGTCCGTGAGCAGCTTAGCCAAGTGCTAAGGTAGAGAAATGGGCTACGTGCTGTTGGAGGTGTGTCCATAGCATCATTAGTCCTGGAAGAGGAATTCCCTGGCACCATCACAGCACTGCAGGGAACACACTCGAACTCCCAGCTAGTGGGTGCTACCTTCTTCGTACCCCATGAGGCCAGCAGCTGTTCACTGGCGTCAACTCTGAAAGGAGCACCTCCTTTCTTGCACTAAATCACATGAAGACTTAAATCCCTCTGCACTACAAAATCCAGATACTCCTACATATCAAATAATTTCAAACCAAAAGGTTAGCCTCAGGGTCTTAAGGTTAACTGCAAGTCAGCTTTGTAAAGTCCATAAAACAGAAGGAATAAATAAAATGAGAAGCATGAACACAGCAGTCACTGGGAAGGGAACCAAGGCCTTTATTATACACGATCCAGACAATTAGGAAGGAAAGATAATATAAAACTCGACAAAAAATGCATTATTTTTTAAGAAAGAGTTTTAAGAGATTAAGCGAGTAGTGCTCTTTATCTGTAAAAGGCACTATCAGGTATGCCAGGAACATGGCTGTTAATTGGGTCAGGATTATCCTCTTCTGTTTTATTGGTGACTGAGCTACTAGTAGAAGATACTAAGAAAATAGAAGCCTGCTTTGAAGCAAGTACATAAAGGAAGTCTTGAAAAGGTAGAAGCCATAATCCTCAGTCCTGGTACCAAGCATTGCAATCTTGTAAAAGAGCGAACATTTTTCAGTGAGGCCACAGGAAAAATGATAGGGAGGTTCAAAGCACCTCTTTTAATGTAATTGTTAAGGCCCAGTAGAAGTGGCAAGATTTTAAAAAAGAAAAGAAATGAAAGAAAGAAATCACATTTGCCAAGAATATATTGGGGAGTTCTCTTAGCAACGGTGAGGAAGTTAAAGCATTACCCTCCGACAGTCAGTTACTACTGGGACCTTGCAATGGGCGTCTGTCCAATTAATTTACTATTTCCTTTTATTATGCCGACACCATTAAAAGGCATTTGTTTTATGGACTGAGGGATGATAACAAAGGATTATTTTACCCAAATCTGTAATGTTGATTAAAGAACTGTTAGTAACAATAAAGGAAGAGAACAAATAAAATTAGACATCAAGCTTGATAAACTAGGGAACTGAGCTGGACGTGGGGCCGGCTTTACTAGGAAGCCGCAGCAGTCCCTGCTTCTCCAGAGGGGAGCCGCATTGCTCCAGGGAGGGGTTAACATCCCTCCATGTCCCCAGGAGCCAGTGCGCAGGAAGAACTGGCTTTCCAGCCTCACCAGGGCACAACCTGCCTAGTAGCTGGGATTACTAGGGGGAAGAATAAAACTGGGGCAAGCCTTGCTGGGCTCCGGGGCAGTACAAGCCAAGATTTGGTGGGGGGGGGGGGGGGGGGGGAGGGCCTTCTACCAGCACATGCGCAGTAGAAACCAGATGAGGCAGTAAAACTTTGGGGCATGTGCAGTAGGATCCAAAGCTGTGACACAAAGGGGCCCAGTCTAGCCTGGGAAAATCTAGGAAAACAGTAATACTAGATAAACTCCAGAAGAAAATATATGGAGGGTTATGAGGGACCCAGAGCAGTTGCTACTAGAGCCCCCTGCCCTCCACATCGCCAGGACGTATTATTTCCCCTCACCCCAATCAATCATGCAGCTCCGCTTGCGCTTCTCCCAGGTGGGTGCCCTTTGAAGTTTTTTTCCCGTGACACCGCAAGAACTCATTTTCACCAGCACCAGAACTGCAGCCCTTCAGTGCTTCACCTGCACAGTTCATAAGTTCAGGAGTGAAGTCTCTCCCTGACACCCAGCCTTCTCCCAGCCCTGCGGCCTCCACCAAGAAAGTGTTAGGACCGGGAGATAAAAGATGCTAACCGGCTGCAAGGGCAGTGGGCACTCGAGGACACTCACTGCGCACAGCGCCGTCTTCAGAAAGAAACATCTGCAAAGAAAGATGGGGGCCAACCTGCTGGTCTTTTTACTTCCATGAAACAGATGTGAATCGAGCCGCTGTCAGGATCTCCGCCGTGAACTCAGTCTGAATGAGGGAAGACCTGCGTGTCCTCTTCCACCGTGTGTATACACCCAACACACAGACAGCACACACACACACACACACACACACACACACACTGCTTCCCTTTTTTTCCAATATTAACAATATAAATATACCAAAAGGAAAGTAAACCTGTCTCCAGAGAAATGTTCACAATCTAGAAAGAAAGAACAAGTCAGGAAATGACTAAACACCGTTTTTTTAGTGGAAAATCTGATAGTTTTTACAGCATGAAGCAAGATACATGGTAAAGGTTTGGGGCTTTTTGTTTGTTTGTTTGTTTGTTTGTTTGTTTGCTCTTAATTTAGTTGAAAAATATTTACTGATGCTCAATGGCCATAAAATTGCCAGGAGATACAAGGACAAACAAGACATAGTTTCTCTTTTCCACCTTATGCAAGAGAATTATACTCACATCAAATTTCTGGTTTGCACTAACCCAGTAAAGTTATTTTATTCTATTTCTTCCACAAACAAATGAGAAGCATTTATAATGTTGACTAGTCTGGCAGTATTACCTGCAAATGAGTTTACTTATCACCAAAGACAAGGTTTAGTCCCACAAATGAACTTACAGTATGGTCTGGAAATGGACCCAAAAGCGCAGTCCGATAATACCATGGCAGAAATATTTGGCACACACGTTGGCAGAGCACCAGGTCACAACTCTGTCTGCAGGGACATCAGACTGTTTTCCAGACTGAGATGCTGGAGCTGATTGTGCAGCGGGGGGAGAAGATGGGGAACTCCAGGCCCTGGAGGCTCATTTTCACAGGGTGGGACTGCGGCGGGCCCAGGGCAGCCATCAGTCTCCAGGGCTGCATATACCAGAGACCGGGCCTGGATGGGTGCACAAATTGTCTGCTTCCCTTCCATGCTGCAGAAGAATAAACTTAATGTGTAAAGTTATGGACATGAGAGCGAATATTACTACTTATTTTAGTTCTAGAAAATATCAGCTTTCATCCTTGTCTGTGATAGGAGAAAAATACTTTGCTTCTCTTACAGTCCCATTTTCGAAAGAAAATGCAGCTGAATTTACTGTAAAAAGGAGGATATGAGAAGTTCAATTTTCATTTGCTGACTGAGATACAGCAGTGCTATAAATACACAGAGCGATGTGATTTCTTTTTACTTTTACAACAAAGGTGTAATGAAAGCTAGACTAAAGTCATGTTCTCAATCATTAGGTTAGAAAACATACACTAGATATGTGATATGCACTTTTAAATCTGTATTTCAGTGGTATACAATTTTAATGGGAATTCAGCAAAAAAAAATTCAAGATTTTCAGTTGAGCAGTGTCAGAAAATCTTCTTTGGATCAAACACAACAAACCTAATTAATCTGTATTATCAGATCAAATCAACTCAGTGTTTAATATTATCTAGGTTTCTAGTAAACTCTGAAATTCTAGAACTGTGTCTGGGTCTCTTAAGTCCAGTCCTGCGTCTCCAAAGCTTTTCCAGACAGATGGACAGATGGACAGTGGTTCCGTAATCACGCAGTGTGGAATTACTTTGACCCTGTATTCGATGTCACCATATCACAATTATATAGTGTAGATGCACAGCCAACATCTGTATTTGGGGAGAGATACACATTTCCCTTTCTTCGGAACTATCCGTTACCTTCTTTGGTTCAAGTTGTTTTCTCAGGCAAATGTCTGTATTTTTCCTGAACTCAAATGAGTTATGAGATATGGGCAGGCCTAAGGTGCTTTCAGATTTGGAAATAAATAGTACCTGAGACCATATGATTATGCTTTTTATCGAAAAATATTAATGTAATTTTAAAGCCATGCCTGAATGACAGTCTTTGCACAAATAAATGTCTATTTTTCCTTCTCTATCCCACAATAATATTAAATGTTCTGATTATCCTGCAAATAAGTAGTGCACCTCAGAGACAATGCGCACCTAACAAATGCTACCAACTTGTGGGCAAAATAAGTTTGAGTTTTGTGATTGAAGGTTATATCAAGCAGTCAGTGGGGAGGCAATAAATTTGCCAAAAGTGTAATAAAGGGGCTATTTCTGAGGTGAGGGCAAGTTAGAGGAAACCATAGGTGTCGGAGCAGTATCCTGGAGATGGGAATGATGGGGTTCAGTTACCACTCCTGGACTTGCAGGGGTACTGGGGAAGGGACAGAACTCTGGGGTGAGGGGTGGGGAGAGGGGAGGAGAGAGAGAGAGAGCTTGTAAAGAGATGCAACCAGCTTACTGCCTTTCTTCGATGTATTTTAATGAGTTGGGCCCAACTCAAAGCCTGAAGTAAAGAGAGACTCAGTATGTGAAACCCAGAGGTCAACCTGCAGAGCAGGGGAAGAATGTATCTGGAGGAACAAAAGGAAGATATCTTACACAGCAATAGAAACTTAAGACTTGAAGTTTCACTCCTATCCCTGAATATAACAAGACTCAAACTTTCTTTTCAGTGATTGGAATCATTACGGTCTAGCTAGTTTCCTAGCAAGCTCGATGATTACAATACAATATTGTTGTCTATATCTCCTGCACTGGCCATTAGATCTCTAGGGCTTACGTCCTACTCTTTGCAAGTTTATGGTCTTAAACATTTGTCCTTTCTCCCCATCCCCATCCTCTGGTAACCACAGTTTTACTTTCTGTTTGTATAAGTTTGGCATTTTTAGATTCCACACATAAGTGTCACCGTACAATACCTATCTTTGTCTGGCTCACCTAACTTAGCCTAATATGTTCAAGATTCATTGGCTGGGTCAAAGCAACTATTTAACATATCTTTAAAAGGCAAGAAAAAGAACGTTTTCTCAACTCCCAAGGTTAAAAGGCTTTAATACATAAAATGTACATAATTTTCCAAAACTATCTTTTGGTTCTGAGTGTGTTTGTGTGTGTGTTTCTGTCTTTACTGTCATGTGCTGGACACATCAGGAAACCTTGAAGTGGTTAGAGGAACAATAACAAGGAAAATCCCATACTATCGGAATACTCAGTTCAGAATTATAAAAAGGTCAATATTAGGGAACACGTCAGCTCAGATTCAGTTAGGTCAGTGGCCAAAAAGTTTGTTTCTTGAACAACAGAGGAAGCAACAGGATTAGATATTTATTTTACCCCCTGTTCATTTTTAATGAACAGTTTTCCAGTCTCTCCTCATCTCAGGTTTAGAATAATTTCTGAGTCCCGACCAAAACAAGGTCACCTTGTTACATTACTACAACAGCTATTTTAACTAAGTTGGATGTTCCAATAAGCATTCATATTTTGGAGGTCACAGACAGTGAAGAAACGAGCTACAAAGGGGTCTGATGATAAGAAAGGAAGATGGGGAAAGACACGTAACCAGAGGAGTTTTTTAAAAGCCTTTAGGTCACCCACTTCAAACCAGGCAGGGAGATTAGCTGCCTTCTCTAGAGAGAAGACTGTCATATTGATCATGTGACAAAAATACGACAAACTGAGGGGAGTAACAACAAACAACTGATACGATGGAACCTATCTGATAAATGTATGTCTCTTGGAAATTTCACATTGTGAAATAAGAATGAAATTCACAAGAGATGGGGTTATTAATAACTCCGCTTGAAATGTGGCATCTTGAAAAATGTCTGATGACCCTCTCAGGTGTGACTGCAATTCTTAATAAGCTGCTTCCCATAGAAAACATTTGTAATCTGTTTTTAACAATGGTTATTAAATGGCCCTAGGCCCTTTTATTGCTGTTGCTGTTTTTTCCATTTGCATTTTATTACCAAACATTACAGATTGGAAGAACTACTTAGGCATCGCAAGTGGGAGATGTTGTATGACTTCACATGTAGCTACAGAACATTAATGAGCCCACTCTTTCTCAAAGATACTTAGGTAATAAACTAAAATAAGGATCTTGCTAGACTGATATAAATAGCTTCTTCCTGAATGTAAGTTTCTGAAGAGACTCTATTTCCTCATCTATAAAAAATAAAGATAATATCTATGTCACAGAGTTTAAGTGAAAATTAAACCATGTAATAATGTATGTGAGGTACCTAGCTGAATTGAAAGGTAAACTTTATAAATGATATTTTAATATATTCTGTAACAATGATGACATTAGTTATCATTGGACTTGAATTCAAATGCACAGTTGGTGATTATAGTGTTAAATAAGAATAACAACTATTTCTAAGCCAGAGGGTCTTCCTGATCAGGGGCCAGTAAGTATACTTGGAATATTTATTTAAGAACTACTAACAGACATATAACTTGTCTTTAACAAAATTAAGAATTTTTCTTAAAATTGTTTCAGTTCAAATCCCAAATTTCTGCCATTGCTACATGGGAACTCCTAGTATTATAAGTCACATTCCTGTCCTGGTTTTCTATATTTGTCACCTGATCTCTCCCACTGTTGTAAAGTAAAAAAGGAAAATCAACTCACTTCATCACTGGAAAAACTCACCGCAGATAACAAGAGAAAAAGGAAATGAATGTAAACAGTACATTTTCCTATCGGGCTCAGCTTCAGGTAAAGAAGCCACTGTAGTTATATTAACTGACTGCTAGTAGTGCTGATACTTACATTCTGTCAGTGAATCCATTCTGTCCACGTCAGTGACACCTCTCCCCACTGTCTCCTCCCTCCTCCCCTCTGGCTATTATTAGATTGTTCTTAGTTTCAATGTCTCTGATTATATATATATTTTTGCTTTTTTTCTTTTGTTGATTATGTTCCACTTAAAGGTGAGATCATTTTAGGTGATTCATTTAAACTATGTTTATAGCAATTCAGGTAACGAAAGTAAATCCATACAGTAGGAACACTCAGTGGCTTACTTCTTACAAGATTTGATGTGAGACATTGAGAATTGAGTTCAGTTGAAAAGATACGAACAAATCTAGTGTTGAACTTATGCCATAGCATTTAGGAGCTAGAAGGGATTTAAGAAATATGCTAGCTAATCCAACTCCTTAATTCAACAAAAATGTAAGTCTGGGTAAGTTAAGATCACAGATCTAAATGGTCATAGTTCATGGCATGACCATAAAATTTAAGAACTAGAACATAACATTCTTTCCAGTTCTTCCTTCTTCTTCACTATAAAATGATTCATTCAGTAAGTATTTATTGAACACGTGTGTGTATGCCAGACATTCAAAATAATATGTGAACTTGGCCTATAAGTAGCTGACAGTCAAGGGGCTGACATATGTCACTATTAGGCAATAACCAGAAAAGTATGCTCAAAAGATAGTCACAGTTGTTTTAATAATAGAAAACCACATAAAATGTCATAGCAAGTCAGACCTTCTGATACAAACCCCTTATCTTGAGAAAAGCTGGTATAATTCACCCAGAAGGCAATCTACAAACTTTTTTCTCTGAAAGGTCCGCCAATCACCAGAACACTATGCCAATTCAGGGTGCGTACATTTCTGAAACTTTAAGCAGGCTTACAATGGGGGACCCAATGAAAACCAGAATGATCTTCTGGAGGGAGAACCCCTTCTAGCCCAGGCTTCCACTGCTAGGTGAGGGCTAGGTGAGCGTTCTAGGAAGCCATCTGGATCAGTGTGCCAGCTGGCATTGTGGTGAGAGGCTGTGTTCAGGCCTCAGTAAATTTGTTTTGAAAATTCTTTCAACATGTTCGCCCAGTTCATGATGAGTGATTTATGAGCGCACCTGCCCACACCTCACTGAGTGTTCAGCAGTTTTTGACCCAAAACAGCATGACCCCCATGACCCACCCTTCCTATTTACCCAATCCCACTCCAAATAACTTTGTTCTGTTGCCCTGGATGAAAAATGTCCTTAAAGGGACATGTTTGTTGATGTGGAAGAGGTGAAACAAAAAAACAGCAGAAGCACTCAAAGGCATCAAAATCAGCAAGTTCAAAAACTGTTTTGAACCATAGAAAAAAATATCTTAATAGGTGCATTGCATCAAGTGGAGGGTACTTTGAAGGGGACTAAAGTTTAAACATGTAAGAATAAATATATGCACTTTTTAATAAATTAGTTCTGGTGTTTCTTTGCCCCCCATCCCCCCCCAGTGCTTTTTGTATGGTAGACTTACTTTAAGAGATGGCAAAAGTATCAACATCCTGCCTCTAAAGTTTGGTATGTGTTTATGTCTCTCCTTCATGCTCACAGAAACATTAATATTATTTCCTCCCACTCAAATACAAACTGATACGCAGTTGTGTTATTCTCATGGCTGCCCATCATCATCACTCAAAACCGTGAAAGACATTACTTTCCATGTATCTTTTCAAATACATTCTCTGATCTGCATGGTCTGAAAATAATATTCCTGATGAAGATCATCTCAGTATTGACATCTAGGAGATTTATAGGTGATATATATATGAACCATGGCTTCATATTTTCAACTCTAGTTAGTTGTTTATCTGAATGACCAGCTATTCTATATTACTATTCTACATATGTATCCGTGTTGGTGTATAAGTTTTAGAAAGTTTTTAAAAATACATTAACTTGACATCCCAGAAAAGTGAGTCTAAGTGAGAAGATAAAATTGTAAAACATTTTTCTCTTTCTAATTTAAGTAAATTTCCAATTAAGAATAACCCTGATTATTTGTGGATGGTTAAGTAAAATGGAAAATCAAGGTTGGAGTATGAATACATTATAACACTCATTTCTCAATTACATTCCTGTTTATTTGGGTAACTATCTCATATTTTCCATCTATTTTGTATGTGTAGAAGTTAAGTTTTGCCCATATCTTGATTATGGTATAAAATTATTTTTACCCCCCCCTCCTATATTCCTAAATAGAGTCTCACAGAAGTGACGCTTGCTTCAGTGTGGTTGGTTAGGGTAATGGTATGGGTGTAATAATTTATTTTCACCTAAAATGTCACATGGTGTACCTGAGTGTGATGTGTTATTGAATTATATACATCTGATTTTTTAGTTAAAGATTTTGTAATAAAAAGGAGCATTATTAGTGCCGGACCCTGTATGTCATTTTGAAAGTGTCATGGCCATTGTTTGGGCACAAATGTTCAGTGTTTGTGAATTTTTGTTATTGCCAAATGCATGACATTTCCATTAAAATTTTGATGCCTTCAATTTCATTGTCAGTATTTACCCATGTATAAAAGGTGAACTTCTAAATAGAACTTCACTGGTGAATGCTCCCAAACATTAAGGAAGAATTAACACCAATCCTTCTCAATTTCTTCAAAAAAGTGGAAGAAGAAATACCTTTTAAATCAGCCTATTAAGTAAGAATTACCCTCATATCAAGCCAGACAAAGGCAACCCAAAGGAAAAAAACTATAAGCTAATATGCTTCATGTATATAGATGCAAATCCACAAGAAAATTTGGAAGTGTGTTAAAAGGATTGTATACAATGACTAAGTGAAATTTATTCTATGAATGTAAAGGTGGTTCAGCAGACAAAAAGCAATCAACACAAGACACCACATTAATAGAATGGTGTGGGAATAACATGAACGTATCACCAGATCAAAAACAGCATTTTTAAAAATCCAGCACTTTTTCATGATACAAGACATTCAGAAAATTCAACAAACAAGGAAAAGAATTACTTCCTCAGTCTGATGAAGGCATTGAGTAAGAACTCACAGCTAACATCATATCAATAGTGAAAAACCGAAAACTTTCTGATCAATAATCAGATAGATGCTCCTTTGACTAATTCTATTCTTCACTGTACTCAAAGTTCTAGCCAGGATAATTAGATAAGAGAAAGAAATATAATAGCATCCAAATTGGAAAGAAAGAAGTAAAATCAATGTTTTTTCCACAAATGGCATGATCTTATTTGTACAAAATCCTGAAGAAGTCACAGAAAAATCTATTACAGCTAATAAATTCAGCAAACCTTCAAGATCAACAGTCAAAAACCAGCTGTGTTTTTATAGACTAACAATGAACAATTCAAAAATTGAAAACAGAGAGGTATAGATGACCTTGGATTTGGCATGGAGTCTTATAAATGACACCTAAAGCACTAAAAAATAGATAAATTGGACTTCACCAAATTAAAATGTGTGTGCATTAAAGAACACTATCAAGAAAGTGAAAAACAATTTATAGAAGAGAATATTTGCAAAACCTTTGTCTGATAAAGATTTAGCTATACAATAGAACATTATTCAGCTTTAAAAAATGGAGTACTGATAAACGCCTTAACATGGATGAATCTTCAAAATATTATACTAAGTGAAAATAGCCAGACACAAAGTCATATGATATATGATTCCATTTATATCAAATGTCTGGACTAGGTAAACCCATAGAGCCATAACACAGATCAGTTGTTGACAAGGCTGTAAAGAGAGCAGAGTGAAAAGGGACTGACTTGTGGGTCCGGGCTCTCTTTTGGGGCTGCTACAAATGTTTTAGCACTAGAGAGACTTGATATTTACACAACATTATGAATGTACCAAACGTCACTCAATTGTCTACATTAAAGTGGATAATTTTACAGTAGTGCATTTAGCCTCATTTAAAAACATCCTGCCCATGGAGATTATTGTCTATTTTTAATGACGTTAAATTGAATGACATGCCATCAAAATTTCAATTTTTAAAAATGTTCTAGTAATTTGTCTGAGCACTTTGCTTTCTGCTGTAATTCTTGTTGTTGGGTTTTGCTTTGTCTGGTTTTTCCAGCTGGGGGGTAAGGGGACTTGTCATTGCTGATTGTTTTATTGTTTTATTTTTTGTTTAATTTTTAAGTCACGCTCAAGATACAGCAGGGCACTGAATCAACCAAACATAAAGTGATCTTCTGAGCTTCCTAAAGGACATATAACAAAATCAAATATCTGAGATACAGTCTTCAAAACTTTAACTGCTATTTGACTATTTACTCATGTATTTCTGTAACAGTTTTGTATACTAATCTAATTTTACCAATTAAATTACAAGTTATATGACTGCAAAAAACAGTATTTTTTATTTCTCTTCAGTTCACTCATGTCACTCTGGAAATACGGTGGGTGTTTTAAAAAATCACCTTTGATTGATCATTTTCTTCTATTTTCAACATAACTAAACTTAAACTGGAATTCTTATATCAATGAATAATATTTTGGAATATTTTTTAACTTTTGTTTAGAATTTCAAAGAATAGAAATTGATCTACATTATTCTGTCCTGAATTGAACAGAATTCTCTCTTAAACAAAGGACTTTTTAAGGTTACTTCTTACACACATTATTAGTAAAGTAAGACTTTGACTTTGATATTTAACCTTTAAAACCATACCCTTTCAGAAGCTCTGAAATCACTTCGGCAAAACTAGAAACAGTTTCTATGCAATCAGCACATTTATTTACATACCCACTGTCTTATTTCTTCAACGTGTCTTTGAAACTCTAAACTTGACAGTTTTTGAAAAGGTGCCTTGTTTCAACATAAAACTTTGAGAACACCCATAACACGGCTGTTTCTTTTCAAAAGAAGGAATGCAGGGGGTTTTTTTTCTGTTTAAACAAATGCAATTCTTTTATTGCCAATTTTTTTAAGTGCCCATTAACAAATCTAACAACCTTATTAAGTATTTTTAACCATTTAACAATGCTGTTAGAACTTGATATAAATTCTTCTACAATATATAAAAGTTTCTCAGTCTTTAGTCATTCTTTGAACCTGTAACTACATACCTGACTATTTCTTTCCCAAATGCTGCTTTAATATTATATATTTCATTATGTTATGATAGGATTTCCTTAACAAAAAAAGAACAGAACAAAAACTCTGTTCTTCAGTTCGTGAAGTTGATGATAAATTCTTATTAGATTGTTTCAGTATTTTTTTCTACTTCTAGATCTGTATGTGCCTGTTAAAGGGCACACTCAATATTAATTCCACTCAGTTGTAACCTGCTGGAAATACCAGCAACTGCTTCTTCTAGCCTGCATCGAAAAAGGTCTTCTCTCCAGCAAAAAAATAAATCAATCTGAAGCTCATTTAAAAGTCAACAAATGGGTGGTCAAGGAATGTGTTCAAAGGACCCATGGACAAAGCCAAAGCAGGGGAAGAGTCTGAGGAGGGGGTGAGTGGGTGGGGGAAAGTCATGGCTGGAAATGGAGACAACTGTACTTGAACAACAATAGATAAGCAGCCCAGGCTGGTGTGGCTCAGTGGATTGAGCACTGGCCTGCGAACCAAAGGGTCACTGGTTTGATTCCCAGTCTAGGGCACAAGGCTGGACTGCGGGCCAGGGAAGGGCAACCACTCACTGATGTTTCTCTTTCTCTCTCTCTTCTCCCCTTTCTTCTGCTCTCTAGAATTATATAAATAAAATCTTTTTAAAAAGATAAGCAAAAAATTTTTAAGTAAAATAAAAATCAACAAGTGGTACCTCACTAATTTATCTCAATCTTATGGAAATTCTGGTTTATTTGCACTTCTTTGCTTTTAAGAGTCTAAGCTGGATGACATGAAATGCTGTATTATCCAAAAATGTTTGAAGCTTTTTAATGTTCAATTAATTTGTTATCGGAAGAAACGTAAAACTATAATATGGCCTGAAAACGAACACAAATACACCTGAAGTGCTAGATTAGCTCATCAGAGCCTAAGGGAACCGTCGTCCAC
Source organism: Artibeus jamaicensis (assembly GCF_021234435.1). Classification (NCBI taxonomy): domain Eukaryota; kingdom Metazoa; phylum Chordata; class Mammalia; order Chiroptera; family Phyllostomidae; genus Artibeus; species Artibeus jamaicensis. The sequence goes on from NW_026522056.1 coordinate 20,844,716, forward strand.
AACGTTTATCCCATCAAAGGACTGTGCCCTACTTCAACCCCCATACATGTATCTTCTATTTTTCGTTGCTTCAATTCACAAACATCTCTCTATCACAGTGGTGTAACCATGGTACAACCAAAGCAAACCAGGACTTATAAAGCTAAATCCACGGTCCGTAAATCATATTCTAACAAAATGTGTGATGCCCTCTCTCATTTTCTTGGAATGAAAAGATAAAGTGGACTGGCACATTAGAATTGTGGTCATTCATTGCTCGCCATTCACTGGACCACAGAACATGTACGTGTTCTGTTCTCACCATGTAAGCTATATTATTATATCAAGTGCCCTGAGAACATGATGGAAATGGATGGTGTGTTCTTCAGTTGGGCAGTACCAGCGACAAATTCACTTCCTCCTGTACAAACACTAGGTAGGTGCTGATAGGCAACAATATTGCCAGAACAGGAAAAGAAAAGGACGGATCTGCTTCCTAAAAATAAGTTAGATATGGGTATTTTCAGCAAGTAGACCATTAAACACCAATAATCCCCAATCCTTCTTCTAAAGAAATTGAGGGCAATTAAAGATGAAAATCGGCTAATGATCATCAAAAAGATAGGACAATTACCCCAAAGAAGATCTTGGCCTCAGAAAATAGGAGGCATTCACAGATCCTTGATAGGCCATTAGCCTGCCCCAGTGGAAGGAAATCTCCGCCTTGCTTCAAATGCTTTACCTTGAATGTTAGAAACTAGTAGCCCCTGAATGTCTGGTAAATAACATCGATCAACACCAGCGACTGGGTATGAAAAGGAACTAAAACATGCTGCATTTATAAGAAGTTATGCAGCCATCCATCATCTGCCTTTGACACCTAGGTAGCAGCAACACAGAACTGGGGGCTCGGGAGAGGGAGGGAAAAGGAAAAGGACTGCAGAGTAAGCAGTACCCAGATCAACACGCTGTTGAGAAAAGTAGATGTTAAAAAATTAACTGGAAAAGATAGGCATGTTTTTACATTTAAATCCACAAATCATTACATAATAAAGTTTGCTTGTTACTAAATATGGTGAAAGAAAAGAAAGTGCAGTAAGCTGAAGACACAGTCTCTGTCTCAAATGTTCTTAGCTAATCAGCAATGAGAAACATACTTTATTTCTAATACAGCTCCTTGATGATTCCCATGATGATGTACTGTTACAAAAACCTTTCTAATCTCAGATACCTCACTCTACCCTTATCAAACACTTGTAAATTATATGTTACTACACAAACCATAGTTAGAAGCGTGACTGTTACAGGTAAACTTTGTATCACCAATGCACATTTTACCATGAATAACACAGGAAATGTAATGGTCTGTAATCCATTTTGAACTGTGAACTAGAAAGTGCTACAAAAGCCCATTATATTTAAAGATTAAAGGGGGAAATATTAGATTGTCAACATCTCAAGCTGCAAGCCTGTATTTTTTTAAAAAGCCATTTCAAAGTGATGAAATAAAACATGATTCCATTTGTATTTATTGACTTTACTTTTCAAATTTGCTGAAAGGACCAAGAAATTTTTTGTAATTCCTGCAGGGGAAAAAAATGCAACCACCATTCGATTCTAACAGAGTATATTTGCTTTCAAAATGCCAGGAACGCATTCATGCTTTATCCATTACCTAAACCCTTGCCATTCATAATCCACAGTAAACAAGAGAAGGTGAAGATGAGTTTCTTTAAGAATAGGATCAAAGGCATTTGTGGGGCCAGTTCTACTTCTGCTGAGAATATCTGGCTTAAGACCAGACACCTAGACTTCTTGCCTGCAAAGACAGGACACATCACAAAAGTCGATGGTAAAGAAGGTGCTTGAACCTGGGCCAGGACAGACGGTAGAGGCAGAACAAAAAACAAAATTTGGAGCCAAACAGCCATTGCTAATTACTCTTTTCTTGTAAGAGTGAGACAGCTCACATATAAACAAGTTCATTAACAAGAAAACCAAAAGGAATTTTTGCTCCCAGATTTAGGGATGGAACAGGGTGAAGACAAAGCATTAAAAGTAGAACTTTTTATAGAAAAAAAAGAAAAGAAACAGTTTTCTTTTCAAAGACTCTGAAAATGCCTTGCGTCAAAAAGCACAGCATGCAGTGGACGTATCACTACGATAAAAACGAGTTAGAGAAAAAACATCTGGATGCAACAAGTAGCCCCATTAACAATTATAAATAATGGAAGTCTATGATTTCCATGATGAATACACTGCCCTCAGCGTCAGCCATTCAAGGTCAAAGGCAAAGGCTAATTAATTAATTGATTTCTATGACTGTTTTATTCTTTAAAAATTAAGTACATTCTAACACTTCAAAGTATTAGTCTTTATTTAAACCAGAACAGAGAGGTCTCAAAGGCAATTATCCCATGAACTACTCATAAGCTCAGAGGCTTTGTGCTAAATGTATAAATATGCTCAGTTCTGAGAATGGCCCCATAAAATTCTGAGAATAAAAGCTACTGCCTTTTCAACATTTTCTCCAGTGCTGCGTCTTAACACATGGGGATATGGAGAGTGTACCTGTTTAAAGTTTTTGGTCTCCTCATCTTAGTCAGATTTATTTAACATAAACCAGAACTTTGAAACTAACAGACTAAATTTCTGCCTTCATTACATTTGCCAATTTCAGGGGCAGGTTGGGAGGGAGGTATGAAATTGATTATTTTCTTCCACGCATTTCTGTAAGCTGAGATAAGAAAAAAGAAAACAGGTATCATCATATCTTCTCCTAAAGGGCACAAATATTATAAAGTAAGTCTTTATTTCTATAATGTGAGGTACCAAAGAGTTTTGTGGAAAGGCCTTACTCAATAATGAACACTGCATTAGAAAGTTTTCTTTTACTTTCAACCAGATTTCTCAGCTTCAGGGTTATTAACGTTATGAATCAGATAATTCTTTGTTTTGGGGAGCTGTTCTGTGCACCTTAGGATGTTTAGCAGAATCCCTGACTCTACTCAGTAAGGCCAATCATACCTTCCTCCAATTTGTGACAACTAAAAATTGCCAAGTGTCTCTTGTGGGACCGAATCATTCCAGTCGCGAGCCACGATTTGCCTTTTTCACAGATAGTTATACGAATAATGCAGAAACAAGGATGGACAAGACTGTTGGCACCTCCGCACCTGTCGAATAACAGCACTTTATTTCTGTAATGAGACCTGATGCTTGTCACCTGAGGAGCAACAGAAATGTCAGTTATAAGATTACAATTATGATTAAGGAGATAACATGAAAGGACAACGGTCGTAATGGGCACGTCCTCTCTCCACTGGTTTCAACCAAGGTACCCCAAGGTACCTGCCTCCCTACCCCCTCACCCCAAAGGACAGATGAAATTATGTCTACAGTGGATGTCTAAGGTGAGATATCTAAGACTAGGATTCTGTCTCAGGCTCTGAGGCATGGATCCCAGGAGGAATCTGAAGGAAAGTGAGCGGACAGTCGGGAAAGAGAGCCAAGTAGGAAAAGGTTGTCATTGTGATCTAGCGTCAGCCGGACACCAGAAAAGCCTGGAACAGAAAAACTGGCCCCGCAGAGTGGGTCCTGCCTGGAGCACGTCCTGTCTGGAGGCGAGGGCTGAGCTCTTACACCACGTCAGCCACTGGGGCAAGGCAGCTCCCACGGGTGATGGCAACCCTTCGAAAAGGCTGAAGTCGTGCACCCTTCGCAGTGCCCACTCAACACCCACGCAGATGGAGGACGGGGGCCCAGGTACGGCTCAGGGATCGGGGGCGCCAATGCTTTCCCCTGCAGATGCCTCAGTCTCGCAGGAGAACAAACACACCGGCGGGATCTACCTCCAGAGACAATTTGTTTAGTCTGTTGATTATGATAATACCTTTCCCATTGTAATTTACATAATTATATTTTATTCTGCAGAATTGTAATTATAGGGGTTTGGAACTTAACAGAAAGTACGTTATCTTCATTTTTGTGGAAAATAACATGAAATTTGTTTTCTGAATGAAAATGTTATAAGTTCTTTTTTTTTGCTCTCATATTAGGTTTCATAACTGTGGAATATTGAAATGAGAGTATTTTTCTTTAATATTCTCTATATATTTCCAAAATATTTGGATAAAGTAGTTTTTAACTTTATAGTCTCAAGATATCCCTTTTACATTCTTAAAAATTACTGAGGATCACAAAATCTTTTGTTTATAGGGATCATATAGACCCACATTTACTGTGTGAGAAATTAATACAAGAAAATTTAAAATATTTATTGTTTTTTCTTTAAAATATATTTTATTGATTATGCTTTTACAATTATCCCATTTCCCCCCTTTACTCCCCTCCAACCTGCACACCCCCTCCCACCTGCATTCCCTCCCTTAGTTTATGTCCATGAGTCATACATATAAGTTCTTTGGCTTCTCCATTTCCTATACTATTTTGAACCTCCCCCTGTCTATTTTGTACCTACCATTTCTATTACTTATTCCTTGCACCTTTCCCTTTTTCTCCCCCCCCATAACTCTCCATGTAATCTCCATTTCTGTGATTCTGTTCCTGTTCTGGTTGTTTGCTTAGTTTGTTTTTGGTTTTTGTTTTTGATTTTTTTGGTTCAGTTATTGATAGTTGTGAGTTTGTTGTCATTTTACTGTTCATATTTTTGATGATCATCTTTTTCTTAGATAAGTCCCTTTAGTATTTCATATAATAGGGGCTTGGTAATAATGAACTCCTTTAACTTGACCTTATCTGGGAAGCGCTTTATCTGCCCTTCCATTCTAAATGAAAGCTTTGTTGTATACAGCAATCTCGGATGTAGGTCCTTGGCTTTTCATGACTTGGAATATTTCTTTCCAGCCCCTTCTTGACTTCAAGGTTCCTTTTGAGAAATCAGCTGATAGTCGAATGGGAACTCCTTTGTAGGTGACTGTCCCCTTATCTCTTGCTGCTTTTAAGATTCTCTCCTCTTTAATCTTGGCTAATGTAATTATGATGTGCCTTAGTGTGTGCTTCCTTGGGTCCAACTTTCCTGGGACTCTCTGAGCTTCCTGGACTTCCTGGAAGTCTATTTCCCTTGCCAGACTGGGGAAGTTCTCCTTCATTACTTTTTCAAATAAGTTTTCAATTTCTTGCTTTTTCTCTTCTTCTTCTGGCACCCCTATGATTCAGATGTTGTAATGCTTAAAAGTGTCCTGGAGGTTCTTAAGACTCTCCTCATATTTTTGAATTCTCGTTTTGTTATTCTGCTCTAGTTGAATGTATATTTCTTCCTTCTGCTCCAAATCACTGATTTGAGTCCCAGTTTCCTTTCCATCACTGTTGATTCCCTGTGCATTTTCCTTTATTTGGCTTTTCATAGCCTTCACTCTTTCCTCTGTTTTTCAACCATACTCAACCAATTCTGTAAGCATCCTGATTACCAGTGTTTTGAACTGTGCATCTGATAGGTTGACTACCTCTTCATTGCTTAGTTGTATTTTTTCTAGAGCTTTGATCTGTTCTTTCATTTGGGCCATTTCTTTTTGGGTAGGTATACCTGTTACATAATAAGGGGCAGAGTCTTAGATGTTTGCTAGGGTAGGGCAACCCTGTATGTGGGGGAGGGACCAGAGAGGGAACAGTGCTGCTTGTTCTGCTCTCTGCTGGCTTTCAGGCATTCCCCCTGCTACCCACAAGCAAATTGGGCCTTCCTGATGCTGATTCCTGGGATGGTGGTTTTGCGTACATTCTAGGACCCTGTGGGTCTCTCCAACAAAGTCTCCTGTGAGGCTGAGAGTTTCTCCCACTGCCACCTCAACCCCCACAGGTGTTTTCAGTCAGAGTTTTGAGGTTTTATTTCCCCGAGCTGGAACCCTGGCTTGCATGGTCTGTCTCATTCCCCAGTTGTTCCCCTGGATTATCCACATGCAAATGTGGGACCACCCAGTACACCAGCTACCACTTTGCTGTGAGTCCTTTCATCCTGGTTGCCCCTCTCTGCCCCTCCTACCAGTCTGGGTGAATATTTCTTCTTTAACTCCTTTGATTGCCAGACTTCCATACAGTTTGATTTTCTGTCAATTCTGGTTGTTTTTGTTTTTAAATTTGTTGTTGTCCTTCTTTAGGTTGCGCAAGGAGGCACAGTGTGTCTACCTATGCCTCCATCTGGGCTAGAAGTTAAATATTTATTGTTAATAGTAACCTATTCCCTGTTAACATATAGACTATGCTTGCTATTATCATGTAAAATGGCCATATTTTTCAAAAAATAGTGAGAAGAATGGTATTGTTTTACATTTTGAAACTCTACGTAGTGTCTGAGTTAATAGAAAAGTTGAAAAACTTGTTTAGTTTATCAACACAATTATCCTCACACAGGTCTGAAAAGTGCCAAGTATTTTAATTGCCTTTCACATAATTATGGATAGTTTCTTTTATTTCTACACCAAAACTTGACAGTTAGTAGTTTTTAAAGGGTAGTTGTAATGTAGACTCTGAACCCACATCAATAACTTTGTATACTCTTATAGTAAAATTCCCTGCTCCATCTTAAAACTTGAATGGATCTTTTTTTACCTAAGCATGATTTTGTAATATCATCCATTGCCATGTGGAAAATATTAGCTTACTGAGAGAGATAATCTTCCAAATATTGATACATTCCATTAGTCAAAAAAAACACGTTTAATATTACCACTGATCTCATCAGAAAAGTTTTTGAGTATTAAGAAGTCAAGTTCATAGAAACAGACACAAGATTTCCAAAATTCCAATTTTCACTGACAACAAACATTATTAGTTCTTTTCATTTAGGGGACACACTCACTTTATTCACTTCGAAAAAAAAGTGTACTAAATGTTCAACTCTGATTAACTATAGTCCATCTGTAACTTATTCTTTCAAGTAAAAATGGTGTTCCTTGAAAGAATTGGCTAATTCAACAATCATAATTCAATAAGCAGTACAGATGCTTTGTGTATACTTTCCATTTCTTCCCACAGAAACATTTAAAAGATGTGTACTCAGAGATCGGGATGAGTAAACTTAATAATCATTACTGCTTCATCAAGAATATTCATAAGTGAAACTAGGTGTGTGCGTGTGTGTGTCCAATGCAAGAGGTTATTGATGGAGAATACACAACTACTGCTACAGCCTGCTCCTACTGCCTTCATCTGTGCTAAGGTGCCAGCCCTGTTACCCATCACTGCTTTTGTATCCCTAAAATAACTATTAGTGAAAAAGGAAAATAATGTCTTAGTATTACCATGAAATTAGTTTTGACTCCCAAAGTGCCTAAAACCTACTCTTAAACATCCACAGAGGACCATGGATCACACTTTTAGAACCACCCTGATATGTTAAAAAACCTTTACAGACATTCTCTATATTCTCACTGTGTTTTCATATACTGGTTTTTTGCTTAAAGGACATATTCACATGAATGAGCAGTTTTATCTCAGTCCAACAATGAAGACAACAGTCTCAAGGAACTCCCAGGTGCTTGTCTTTTCCTCTCATTCTTAGATGTGTTCGTGGAGACCTGATTTCAAATGGTGCAAATCTGGGCCTTGGATGGAAAAGAAAGAATGAGAAACAGAGTATGTACAGAAGGGTGAAGGTACAAGTTAGCAGTTACTATGCAAACCTTTTTTGTTTAATATCTCAATGACTTGATTAAGTGAAAAATCAATCAATCAAATTACTTCTGTGGTCATTGTTCATTCTACCCCCTGATTATAAAAGGAAACATTTATTGTAATCCAGTTCGTATACAATCCCCTTTCACATCACTGGAATCCACTACTCATTAAAATTGGAGTAGTGCCTCAGAAACAGTCAAATATGGAAAAATCATTGTGCATCCCTGTAATTGAGCATAGCGGGTATTACAGCTATCTTTAAAAAACGGAAGGAGCTCTAAGGAAATTCTTCATATCATATTTAGGAACAATTAATTCCCAATAGGTTATTTGATACTCTGTGCACTGCCAATGCAATCATTCTAGAGATTTTCATTAAAATTTTATTATATAAAAGGGGAAAAAAACTGTCTGTGTGAAATTTATTTTTACCCTATTCAAATGTGGTGAGTTCCTATCTGACCCAGTCTGGAGACCCTTGGGCTGATTTTCATGCCAAATTCGGCCACTGTACAGTATTTAATTTACCTTTGCTCCACTGCAAACTGGAAAAATGTGTGCAGAATCTTGGGTAAACTGCTATAATGGGGATTTGTAACATTTATGATATAGGTTACATTGAGAAGTGGTTTTACAGGCAATGCCTGTTGAGGAATTATAGGAAGACAAACAATGAGCAAGACTCATTAATCTACAGTCAATAACATCTATGTAAAATTAAATTGAAGAATGCCAAATTATAATAAGAATGAGTGAAATTATTTCATAATTGTACATAGAGAACATTACAGTATTAGTGCAAGAGGATATTTTGCATGTCTAAATTTAAGCCAAAGTCTTGAGATTTAAGAATTATGCTTTCTGATACTAAACAACCTCTTGTGATCTATGAAGCTTATTGAAGAACAAGAGAAAGATTTTCTTAATAAATGGTGTTCAATAATGCTCAACTTTGATCCCCTAGTTTATGCTTATGGAACTGATAGATCCAGGGAAACATCATTGTACTTTAAAGTTATTTTTTTTACCATCAAGCAATTTCATATATTCCAAGAAAAGTAAGGAAATCATATCAATTGTCAAATGATTCAAATAAAAATTAGTCTTTCTTAGTTATCCATTTTATTTTCTCATTTCTTCATTTCCACTTGCAAGTGCAAATACAAATGAAGCCTAAATGTCATTTTTTTCTACCATACAATACAATCTGAGGATGAAAACCACTTGTAGAATGTCATATATGACTAGCGTGTTAAAAATACATATTTAGCAGATTAGAGGAATCTCATATATTACATAAACTATTAAGCACAGTTATATTTTTTCTTTATACTTAACACTATTATTCCAATTCTAAGTTAGATGCAAGCTGTCTTGCTTGAATCTTTTTATATCATAGGTCTTTGTCATCTCACTTTTGGAATTAAATCTCTATCCTAACAGAACATTTCTCCAACTATTCTCTAAGGGTCTCACATTGAAATTAATTCAACAAGGGCTATCACACGTTTGTAGGTGGCTGATCACAATAGCCTCTAGAGTGTTCTTTAAAAAGAAACCTACAGATAGTTTCCAAAAGCTTCTTATTCTTCCAAGATAGTGAAATCTATCTTAATGGTTCAATTCGAATATAATTTAAAAGAAAGAACCTTTAGTAAGTTAACCATTATGTTACTAAAATAACTGAGTTAGCAGTTAAAGAGATATAAAATCTTTATGAGGGTTTTTATTAGATTTCTTCACTCTGTACAGCTTAGTCAAGTTGAGAAGGTAGTTCTTCCCCTATTAGATCAGCATTCCCATGGTTCTATCTTGTCTTAAGCAGGGCCTTCAGAAGAATATAATTACCTATCTCTTCTCTTCATTCTATTAAAATCCAATAATAAAAGAGATCCAGGATATCCCAACATTCAACTGATTTGGACTCACCTGATTATTAACTTCACCTTAAAAATTTTTAAATAAAGTGTTATCTAAACCCCATCAGTATTTGCTTTATTGAGATCATCTCATGCTATCGTCAATATGTGATCCAAAGGCCTTGACTAAAAAGGCAGTGGACTGGAGGTGCATTGTCCCACCGTGAGTGTGTAAACCACATTATGCCCCTGAATTCCATACATGACAAATGGCCATAGGCCTGTTTTTAATGTTGTCTTACTGGCATCAGTTGGTGGTATAAAAATGACCTAACTTTTTCCACTGTCCTCTTATTTTTGGTTCTATTTTTAATGTAAGTCTATTTTGTCCTCAGATTATCAAATTCAATTTTGTATAAGTGACCATGAAACATGCCTACATGCCATTATTAATTTATTCTGTGGGAGTACAGTATAAATATTGTAAAAGGGAGGTAAAATTTTTATGATTTGTAGACATTAACTAACCATTTGCATTATTTCATTATTTGTCTAAATGCTCAATCCAAGAAAATAATTATTTTTATAAAAAAAAGATGATAAATATGCTATATAATACTTTAAAAGTATTCCACTGTTATTATCAATGATAATAATCCCTCAAATGAACTGTGTAGGAAATATACAAAGTGAAAATCCTTGTTGCTCAATAAATACATTAATGAACTGCTTCATATTTCCTCTGTGAAAGATTGGGTCATCCCAGAGCAGACACAGAGGAGGGCTTTGCTCTGGCTTTAGCTGGTTTGTCTCAAGTCTGGTGAGTTCTGACTATGTAGAACATGTGTATAATATATACCTACATTAGAATCAAATGTATATGATTTTATATTATGTATATTTTATACATATATACTGTGTTAGAATGTGTGTGTGTGTGCGTGTGTGTGTGTAGAACTAATTCTAGGCTTAACATCTGCTCTAGATAACTCTAGATTCCACAGTCAGTTAGATTCATCCCAAACTCAAAATTTTTCAGCCAACCTCCAGATCAGTCAACAGCAAACAATATTTAAGCAACAAATATTTATAAAAATTCTGTTGGACAGAAGGTTTAGTCCCTTACAAGGATTTACAGTGAATAATCACAAACTAGACATAGAATCTTGGAAGTGAGTCGAAACTGGCAGGAGCCTTGAGGAGTTCAGAAATGAGACCAAGTCGACGGGCAGTATGATGTCACTGCGCCTCTACTCTCGGTGGCTATCTTCAGGATGAAATGTTCCAAGTAGAACTCATTTGCCTCCATGCTCCTATTTTCCAGTCAACCAACAAGCAATGAAAGATTTACTATATACCACATGTTTGCAAGGTGACAGGAACACTAAAGGAACAAAGTAGACCCAGTTCTTGCCCTCTAAACTTACAAACTTAACAGAAAAAGAAAGAAGATAGAGAAATTACATATGCAACAACTGTAATAGCATAAACAATAGCAAATGAAATACAATAAAGAAACCACATATGTGATTAACATGATGAATGAATGAATGAATGAATGAATGGGGACATAGATGGACAGAACCAAGTCATTTGGGGAAAGAAAAAATTCTGGTTTTAGTCAAACAAACCAAATTCCCTAAAACATGTAATAGGCTTAACACACCACATGTAGTATGGTGTAAAATTCTCAGAAATCGGCTCTTTGCAATGTTTTCTCTGAATTGCATCACTTTGCCTACAAATTCTTGAGGGTGAGCATTTCTTTGAACTGTCTGCTAGGCTTTCCTATTCAAGAATGCAACTCTGAAAAGTCCTGGGCTGCGCTTGGACCCCCCACTCAGACATCTCCCCTTGACCAATGAGAGTTCACATGTGACACCCAAAATCTTCCAGACCATGTTTCCCTCAGCTCTACGGAAAGCCCTTTAGAACAAGTTCTTGGTTTTCTTTCTCTCCAACTTGCAACATTTGTGAATTGGCTTTATACATGAACAATGCAAACTTGGTGAAGCATCTTCTCTGCTGAGAACTTTTGTAACTCTCCAGCACAAACAAAATTAATCCAGATGACAGAACAGGAAGTTATTATTCAGAACATCACATGAACTCAGTTAAATGAAGTGATGGAAACTGAAAAAAGTAAATCAAAATTAACCAAAAAGGAAGGGAAAACTCAAGGCCCAAGCAATTGCCAAAGACACTAAACTGTATAAATAACCGTGCAAAGACACTGGGCACGAAGTGAGCATGGGCTTCTAAATCATTTAATCTAATTGTATTTTTGAAAAACAAGTCTGGATGCCCAATCACCATGGGAGTTTTAAAGACTTGTGTGACTGAGTTGCCTGAAACAGGGGGAAGAGAAATGAGAGACAGTTGTTTATTCTTCAGCATCAGCACTACGCTCAGAGCCAAATCACTCCAGCAGATGTACCACGGTCTCACGTAGACTCTTGCTATATCCTTGTAGTATACCGAAGTCATTAGCATTCTTGGATTATTTCATTTCACTTCTCAACAACCAATCTTTTTTCACAGTTTGTAAAAATTACCTTGTTTGCCTTATTTTTACAGCATCTGTATTTAATAAAATAATCCAGGGATTAAGGAATAAGTGAGACATCACTTGGAACATGATCAAGTGCTAAACTCTGTCCCCTTTTCATGCTTTAAATTTTTATTTAATCTTATCACTAGATTCAGACAGTCAGACACTGATGCTCAAGAGTCTGGAGCAAGTGAGCAGAGAAGCTAGGGCCGAGGAGGATTTTGTTCCACAAGCCAGGTAATACTTTCCTCTCTCCCAGACTGCAGAGCCAGGGGATGATCCCAGGGATTGGGCTGGTGGCACTGTCCAGGACCAGCCCTGGCCTCCATTGTCCCCCACCCCATGACAACAGAAGTCTCTCCACCAGACTGTCCCAGGCGGAAGTTTGGCTGTTGCCATCATTCATCACCTCCCTTGGTTCCTGCCCACTTCCCATGTCTCATTCTCCAGCTAGTCTGACAATTCCGCGAATTAGCCAACACCCTTTCAATAAAATCTTTTCTGTTTAAGCCAGAATTGGTTTCTGTTTGTGGCCACAAAGTACCCTGAGTAAACAGGGGGATTGGGTGGACTTTCAGACAATGAGTGTACCATTTTCTGGATGGTGCTGGAGGCTATCCTAAATTTCTAACTTACATATATTTCTCAGAGACCAAAAGTAACAGGTAAAATAGAGCTGGGCTCATTATTCTTGATAGGTTGGTCTGATTCTAACACCAGATTGCAGGTAGACATCGGAGTTCCATTTAATAAGCCTGGGGTTAAACACAGTACTGAGTTCCATTTGGGGTTAAACACTGTACTGAGTCTGAAACTCCTACTATTAGGTATAGTTCATCCAGGTTCTTTAGACCTTCTAAAGTTAACTGACACCAAAGGAAGATTTTGGTCTTCAGGACTTTTTGACTAATTTCTCAGTACTATTTTTTCTGTTAAATTCCTACTAAAGTAAAAATAGTATCTGGAATACACATCATGAAATTCTTCTCATTTTATCCATTATTGACTGGCATAGCCTGGAGGAATTCAAGCTTCCTCCCAAGTATCCAATTTAAATTAAGTTTATATGTCATAGGAAATTTTGATGCAAAAATCTACCATCATTCTCTGGTTTCAGTTACAAATGCACTCAGCTGTGAACAGCAGAAAATTCTACCACAGCAGCTTAAACAATAAGTGGAACATTTGACACTTTAACTAGGAGTCTAGACTATAATCCTTTGCCTCAATGATGCCCTCAGAAACCCAAGAACTCCCGGCTTCCTGCCCCACAATTCTCTGCATGCGGTTTTTCCTCCCTGTGGTCATGTCCTACCTGTCTAAATATCATTCTCATGTTCAAGGTAGAAAGAACAACAGAGGTAAGACAAAACGTTTTTCCTGGGAATAATTGGTTTTTTAATTTGAAAAGCAAAACTTTCCTGGGGGCCTTTTCGATTGTATTGTTGTCTAGAATTATGTTCAAGATCATTTCTAGTTGCAAAAAAAGCTGCAAATTCAAAACTTTTTTTTAGCTTCATGATTCAGGGAGGCAAAGGAATAGGGAGCTCAAATGAGCATTAAATGAGTCAATCTGCAGAGTCTGCTGTGCATCATGGCATGATTTTGATCAAGGAGACCCCATGATTCCACGGCCTTAATGGAAATGTGGTCAGATTTTTGGTTTGTGTTTGCTGTTTGTATCATGTTTATTTGGCCCAAAGGACAGTGAGGAATTCATAGTTCTCATTTTGAAGCACTCAGTCATCAATATTCATCTTTAGCTGACTGTCTGTTTTAATTGTCGGCATTAGTTATCCATTGCTGCAAAACAAATTACTACGAAGGTTAGCAGGTTAAAACAGAAGTTACCAGTGTTCTCTCACCATTGCTGTGAGTCAGGATCCCAGGTGTGGTTCAGCTGGGTGTCTCTGCTTCAAGGTCCCTCTCGCAAGGCTGCAGCCCATGCTGATGAGCAAGGGTGCAGTCTCATCTGAAGGCTCCCCTTGGGGAGCACAGCATGCGGGCCCATTGACATGATAGATGGTGGGATTCAGTTTCTCTCCAGCAGTTGCCAAAGGCCTCCCTTTTTTTCTTGCCCCGTGGGCCTTTACCTAGTGAGCCCCACAGCATGACATCTGGCTTTCCTCAAGGGGAAGCTGGTAGGAGAAGAGAAGAGGAGAGGAAGAGGGAAACCACAGCTTCTTTGCAACCTCATCTCAGAGGAGATACCCTATAACTTTTGCCATAGTCTATGTACCAGAAGATGGGCACAAAGTCCAACCCACAGAGTGAGGAAATTACACAAAAGTCTGAATGCCAGGAGGCATGAGTCATTGTTCAGCCTTTTCAGGTTGCCTACCATACTGTCTGTGTAATTTGGCAGTCAATTCTGTGTCTAATTTTCCCCACCCAAGATCCTGTGATTTGACATGCAGGTTAAATTGACTTACATGTACTTTAATTACTGTCATATGATGACTTTTTCCTGTCGTCCTATTTCATATTTTCTATGTACCATCCTTTCTTCTTGTTTATTTTCCCTCCTTTCCAGCCTTTCATTGATTAGATTCATTTTCATTCTCATCTGAAAATTAAATTTAATGTCTAGTTTTTGGTTGGTTTCTACTAATGTATTAAGTCTTATATTTAAGTTTTTAGAGCTCATTAATATATATGTTTTCCTTTGAACAAACTAAGGACTTCATACTGATGTCAAAATCTTCTGATCTCTGCTTGTTCCCTACCCCTCATTATATATTGGTTTCATTTAGAACTCCATATTTAGAATATTGTGGAGTTATGCTATACGACATAGTTACCACTAATTATATATGGCTATTCAAATGTATATTCACTAAAATTAAATAAAACTAAACCTCAGTTCCTCGGTCATATTAGTCACACTTTATGTCTTAATAGGCATATAAGGTTAGGAACTATTATATTGGACAGAGCAAGTCAAACATTTCAATCAAACCAGAAGAGTCTGCTGAGCAGCACTATGACAGACGTACACAAATAATTACACACATTTTTCTGGCATTGTTTATTCTTCCTGAAACCATTTGTTTTCTCTATAGAGTGACTTCTATAGAAAGATTTTCATAAGGGTCTGTATGTCTTTGCCTTGTGTGCGTGTATCTGAGAGTGCCTTTATTTTATTCAGCCTAGTGTTTAAAGAATAGTTTATTACTGTATGGAGAATTCTAGATCTGAGATTATTTTTCTTCTGTATTTTTAAAATATTACTTTAATATTCTACTGTTGTCACCTAGAATTTTCACATTAATTAACATATAGTGAAATGTTATTTTTACTAGACACTTAAAATTTCATCTTCGATATTTTAAATTAAATGCAATATATTATGATTTGGGGTTTCTCTTATCAATACAGCCTTTTGCTCTCTTGGCCCTTTTCATCTAATTTTTTTTTTATTTTCAGCCATTATTTCAACAATAACAAAAATTCCGACCCGTGTAGCTTGACCTAATCGATCAAAGTTGGCCTTTCTAGTTCTGGCTTCCCTATACAATTTTGCTCTTCTTGGATTTTGTCCACCTCTCTGTTCCTCTGTCGCGCCTCCTAGGAAATTTTCACACCTAGATCCTTGATCCCACTGATTTTGTTCTTCTGCTCTATCCATTCTGCTGCCACGTGTTTTCTTCTTATCTCCATCTGATTCTTCTTCACTGGTTGTTCCCGCTTCATGTTTGCAGTATCTTTACCTCCTCTCTGAAGATACTCACCTATTTTAAACTTTTGATTTATCGGGGCCATAATTCAGCTCCCCCTGATAAGGTTCGGCAGCACCTATTTTTTCCTTTGAAGGACTAGTACTTCCTTCACAAATACCTTTTTCTCTCTCTCTCTATGGTTTAGATCGTGTGAGAACTCTTGATTACCTTAGCCACTAGTACTAATCTGGGAGCAGGGATAAAAGTTTAGGTTTTGCACGTGCTCTTCTCTTAAGACATTCAGGAGGTATGAAAATGACTTGGAGAGACAACTCTCTGTTACTGCAGATCTGGAAGCTTCTATTTCCACCCAAAGTCCCAACCCTGCCTTTCAGTGACTCTCCATTTCTTCTGCCCAGACACTGTTCTATCTGGGGTCTGCTTCCCTCTGTTGTAATCCTCTTGTCCATTGAGCAAAAACAGGGAACTAGCCTCCCGACCTGAGACAGTAGCTGTAGTGCTCCCATCCATCACTCTCATGTAGGTGCCTCATTCACGACTGCTGGCAGGGAGGGCTGCTGTGTCCCCTCCCTGCAGGACATTGGGGAAAACAGCGACCCATCTGGAGCAATGCAAGATGTAGAGATGTGGGCAATTAGAAGCCTCTTTCTCACTGCATTCCCTACTTAGTGGCATCTGGTTCTTTTCAGGTCTGGATGGCTGTTCACTTCCCAGAAAATGTCCTTAACACCTTTATTACCACTAGAGTTGTTGTACAGGTTCTCCTATTAATCCTTCTCTCAGCTGCTTGTGTAGAATTTCCAGGTGGAGTGCAGGGAAGGGAGCCAGCCTCCTGCCTTAGTCTGCCGTCTTGTCCAGAAGTCTCAGCATGTTGGTCAAAGTTTATATTCTGACCTGATTTAGACATGGCTACAGGCCCAAGGAAACAAAAAACAAGGACTGCCTTAGTGTCAACAGTTTCCAGGAAAGAAAGCACACCGCAACTTGGACATTAACGGCATCCAAGAAAAACTCCACTTGGAAAAAGCCTGAAATGGGTTATATGTTACTAGTTTTCATTACTCCAGATTTTGATTATAAATATGGAATACTGTTGCAGCCCCTCAAGAAAATGCCACACTATTACTATTATAATGGTAGAAAAAAATATATCAGCAATCAAAAATACAACTAATAATTACTAAATTAACAGCAAAGCTTTGTACTTCTACTAATAAGTAACTGTTACTTATGTGCCAGGTATTTTCAACTATATTATTTCATGTGTTTTTGTCAGTCACCTTCAGAAATATCCTTAGAGATAAAGCTGAAAAGTTGTGACTTATCCAAGGTCACCCAGGGAGTAAATGATGGCACTGAGGTTGAAATCCAGGTGGAATTCTCTTCTGTTCTGCCTTTCTTGCATTTATGTTATTTAAATGACCGTAGAGACACAAGTATACAATAAGGGCAATTACTCAGAAGATGTTTACATTTGTTAAAAGCTGTCTTGGATATACACCTGGAAACCATGTACTCTGGCTTAATATTTTATTCATTCTTTCCTGAAAACTTTTTAAAATCTGCATGTGATTTCAGAAACACAGTGCTACCTTATCTCTGGGGGCAAACATGTGGAATTTCCGAGTGGAGTCATGCAAACGGGCACCTGGACTCCAGTTTCCCCTGTGGGTGTTATTCAGGGTGCTTTCCTTGAAGCGTTAAGTAGGAGTCTCTCCTCCACTTCAGGGATTGGAGTCTGGGTAGTAGGTTTTCAAAGAATTATTCAAGAAAAATTTAACTGTGTTTAGAGTTTCAACTATATGTACGCATGCAGTTTAATTTTTTAAGCCAGTTTCCAAATATAACACTAGATTCTTCTCAGTGTGTCCAAGTTACCGTCAGGTAATAAATGAGTTACTCAAGAGTAGAGTTTAGTGTAAGTCTCGTGATCACCCTTCATGCAACAAATTAGATAAATACAGTTACATGCTTTGTATGCTCAAAAATCAAGGTCAGAGATTTTTCCCTGTAAAAAGTAGACCTTAGGAGATAGAGAATCACCTTCTATTTCAGATCTTACCAATCAGTTAGCTTAGAGGATGCTATCTCAATTACTCTATTATGATCAACATAATATGGTTTAAGGCAGATAAATTCTATTGAAATCACCTTTATCATTGCTAGTTCTGGATGCTTACAGAAGTTACCTTTCAGAATTTATTTTAAAATTTTTAATGTATACATTCATCATTTCTAGAGATATATGACCAATTATAAGTGAACATTGAAAATATACACTTCAATAAAAGAATTATTGTGAATATGATGTGAATGGACACATAAGGCATGAACTGGCATTTCCAATGACAACATCATACAGAATTCAAAAGGGCAACTTCTCAGAAATCGGTGAACTATGGCATGAACTGTGGGGTAGGAGAGAGCTGGGAAAGTAGTTCTGGTGATAGTGAGGATCCACTATTTAAAGAGGCACAAGATACGCTGCACTAAATCATTTTTGCAAAAGTTAGAAGAGGAAAAAGTACTACTCAAGGATTAGATTATGTAATAATTGGATTTTAGATATGTAGATACAACTACATTGATTAACTATTTTTGTTAGATAGCCGTTTATTTTACCCATACCCCCAAATGTTCATATGTTCAGGATGGAAAGAAAAACTTAAGTATTTCTTAATAACAGTGCTTTCTATTCAAGGTCAACTAAGATATAGCACCTGCACTGAGTCTCCACATCTGTGCCATTCACAACGGGATGGAGCTCAGCCCAGTGAACCAGCCACCATGCCACCTGCCCGAGACACCACAGTTGCTCTGAAAGAGCGTGAGGAGCAGTAGACACAGTCAGGCGCCACGCCATTCTGCAGCCCCAAGTAAAATCTTTTGTTTGACCACTGTACTGAGCAGATGTGTTTGTGACATTAATAATGGAGTTATGAATGAAAATGATTTTAATTACATTTAAAACTGCTAGAGGGGAATAAATATTCCAGCAATGCCCATCCAAATACGTAGTTGATTATCTCTGAAGGTTTAACCTCTTCAGGAGCCAGAAATATCATTATTAGGCAGAGAGATTCTTCCCATTGACTCCAAATAAGAGAATCTAGGTCTCAGAGTTAGGTAAGAAATCTCACCTAGTTCAAAGTCAGCAACTGATAGAACCAAAATGACTTACAAAAGTGCAATCTACAACATTTCTTAAAAAAGAGAGAGAGAGAGAGAGAGATGCTCAGGGTGATAGAAAATCTTAGTAACAAAAACATCACAGAAACCATCTACTAATACATAAGGGCCAATGAAATAAAACCCAAAGCCAGCCTGATAAAATTAGATCCACCAACACAACTTCATCCAGCCCCACTCAGCCTTTCCAAGCTTCTGTCTGCAAAAGTCAGATTTTAACCTAGACTGGGGATTCTCAACCTTGGCACTATGGACATTTGGGATCCAGTGATTCTTAATTGTGGGAGGCTGCCCTGTGCCCTGCGGGCTATTTAGCTGCATTGCTGGCCTCTACTTTCTACATGCCGGCACCCCTTCCCCAGTTGTGACTACCTGAAACATCTCCAGCTATTGCCAGAAGTCCTAAAATTGCCACCAGTTGAGGACAACCGACCTAGATATTGTATGTTCAATACTAGAATGTCAGTATAGCTGCTACTATATTTTCTGGCCAATCAATTCTGAATAAGAAAACTACGAGACAAAGGGGGTGGGGGAGAAGCATTAATAAGGTTAGGGTCAGGAAGATAGATAGAAGAGACTAGCATAGACTGCCTCCCCGAGGGTCTTAGAAAGCCTTCAGCAGAAAGAGAAGGTGAGTCAGCTTTAGTGCTAAGCCACAAACCCATTCATCTTTGACCTAGGGTATACCTGGACCCTGACGAGTTTCCTGCATATGGCACTATGAAATTGCTGGATGGCTGCATCCTCAATGGCACCCATGAGGCCTGGAGTCAGTGGTGGAAGCCAGGATGGAGGTGCCCTTCAGTCCATCTGTTCCTCTAACCATAAATCCGTGTTCCCTCCCTCAGAGGTGTTCTGTCAAACATCCTTAAATAGCAAATATCAAGGCCACTTCTACCCTCCCTTCAGACACATGCCAACCATTACTAAAGCTTCCTTCCATGGTTCTATGCATCTCAGATACTTCACACTTGGTCCCAGCCACAGGAACACTATCCTCCTTAGAAAAGCAACCCCAACCTCGTGCCATGATTGGCACTGATAGATAATGCTCTTGGTTTTTGTTTTTGTTTTTGTTTTTAATCTGGATGATAATAAAATAGAGTCAGTGTCACATGGACATTATTGGTTCTGCTTGCCTTTTCTTTTCCAAGTTCACAAAATTGAAAGCTGTTTAATTAAAAGCAAGTGGTCTGAGCTAACCTCCTACTTCTCTCTCCATCTGTGGAGTATTTGCTTCCAGATACACACAGGCTGTTCCAATTTCTCTGGGCTGACACTGGTCCAGTCCACCCCACCACAGTGTCAAACACCCAGAAGCTAGCAACGGTTTTCCAAAGACAGTTCTCTCTGCAGTGTGAGTGGCCCGACTTGCCCCCAGCTCTCCATTTTCAGAAAGGATGTCTGTTCTACACCTTTTCTCTCTTTACTGGGAAAACACATCTAAGAAAGTAGCTATGGCCTTATTTATGCTACCCATCTTTTTCTGAAAACCACTGGTGTTTGTAAATTATCGTTTTGTTAGCAAGGAAGGTGAAGGCTTATTTTAGCTGCACAACAGATGTGGCTTCTCTTTCTTCTTGCCTCTCTTCCCTTTCTAAGCAAAGAACATTGCTGATTGCAAGCTCCCCGAGGCAAGCACCCCTCCTTCCTTCTTTTGTCTCTCCTGTGATGCCCACTTCCCTGCTGTGAGCACAGCAGAAGTGTCATCGGAATTCCCTGGATGTACTGTATTTTGTTTGTAAAGGGGAGTGTGGCTGCCTCTGTTCTGCCTCCCAGAGATGCCAATCGCCCCCTATGCCAACAACTTGCTGGCCGATTGCCTTCGTCAGGCAGACTGCTGAGTGGCTTGCTGGTTTCCAAAAGTGGACACCTGTCTCCCAAAGACAAAGCGAAGTCACCACCTAATTTCTCAGACTGCTGCTGGGCCCTGAGAAGGTCACTTGGAGTCGTGATCTGCCTGAGCAGGAGTCAGTCTGGAAATTGAGTAACAAAGAGGAGAAATGCCATTATTTTTCTTCCTGGGGCTCCAACACCCCTTGGACTTTGTGAGTCCTCTGTACCCTTCTATGATTTCAGGAAGGCGAGCTCGCCTTCCTGCAAAACAACATTGCGTCGTTTTGCAGATGGTTCAAAGGTGACAGGAAGAGCACGAGCTGCCTCTTCCATTGACCTTAATTTGCCACCAGTGCAGGGACTGGCTGAGGACCCGGCACCTGCTAAGCTAGGCAGAAACAGCTGTTCAGCATCCTGGCTCAGCCTAAATCATTTTATATCTGCAATTTTACTGTCCTTCAAGGCATGCGAAGATTTTTTGCGTTTATGTCTTCTCTTGTAAATCTGGCCTTTGAGCGTCACTGGCCTCCACTTTTGTGTTGATGCAGTAACCCCGTTATTTATATGAACATTGCATATGCTTTTCAGCCATTAAACCTATTATTATAAAACCCGCACAAAAATCCTGTATGATAGATTGGCATTAGGTCTATTTCAGAGAGATATAATGCATGCAAGTCTTTTAAGGATTTTAAAAATACACAAACCAGCGAGAAAGGCAATCCAAGGCCTAGGATTTTACAACCAAGTAAATGCAAATATGTTAAACCTATAAATGCCAGCACTCTGCAAGGCATTTATACAAAAAAAAAAAGATAAACCAAGCGCTTTCCTAAAGATCCCTAATACTGATCTGTACATAATGTTCCATAATGTTGCATTTATTTAACTCTCTTATCTGGAAACCGGCGCAGATTCTCCGAAAGACAATTTCGCATTACCTAACAAACTTGGAGATGCATACACACTGTGACTCACTACTGAGTACATTTCTTTGAGGAAGTTCCCCATGTGTACCAGGACTCATGTTTAAAATATTCACCGCAGCATTATTTTTGATAACAAAAAAATGGAAATAACCTACATGTCCATTGACAAGGGAATGACTAACTTAATTGTGTGTTAAGTATCTGCCCAGTCCCACACATGTGCAAATGGACTTGACTACCACCAGACCCAACGCTTACCTGGGACTTCTACAACTCATCCCACACCTTGCGGAGAACTGGACCAGATTTACTGCCCATTCAGAAGCCATCAGGTTACGAAAATGAGACGTGCCAAGAGATGCTTCTCACTCCCCTTCTGTATTCAATTGAAAAGTGCTTTCAGAATCCCACTTTATTTCAGAGATTTCAGGAGGACTCTAAAGTACATTGATAACAGAATAATGCTGCTCTAAAAATAAATTCAGACCCAACGCATACTATTCTCAGTCCTTGGTTATTCTTTGGCATGTTATAGTCATTCAATTGAGTATTAAATATCAGCATAAATAAGGAACTATAGAACATATACCAATAAAGTTCTATCTTACAAATGTAATGCAATATTGCATAGAGATACATTCATATATATATATATATATGTGTGTGTGTGTGTATATATATATCTACATTTCTGTGTGCTTTTCTGTGTGTACAAAAATTATTGACACAAATGAAGAATAAGTAATAGTCAGCCCTCAGCTCGTGCACCTTTCCAGCCCAGGAGCCAGACACGTGAGGGAGGGAGTGGGACATTCCCAATTCAGTGTCTTCAACCTAAATCCAGGACACAAATTCTTCTGGCACAGAACTCTAATGGAGACAAAATGACATAATGGTATAAAGATCCTGTCAGGATGCTTTGAACAGAGTTGGCCACTTGGCAAACGATAGCCGAGCAGTAGCATTGCAAGATGCCAAAGGCTCAGGTGGATGCAGGTCCTTGCAGGTCCTAGTTTTTCAAACCGTGGCCAGTCCGATCACTGCAACCAAAGCCATCTGGGATGCTTTTCACAGCGCCATGGTGAGCCTCGCTGCAAACCCACAGAGCTGCAGCCTCTGCAGGTGGGGCCTGGAAGCCAGTATCTTGGCAAATGTTCCAAATGATTCTTCAGCACTAGAAGATTAAGAACCACAGGCTTACAGATTCCCTCTCAGGGGTCTGTGAGGCAGCCTGGGAGAGGATACGAGAAGAGTGGGAACCAGAGCTGCCTCTGAGATGCTTACCGAGAGGAGGGGGTACAGGATAGCTGAGATTTTAATTAATGATAATTAATCATACTACTGCTTACCTACCACGTACCTGTTATGTGGTACATATATAACCAGTGTGATATATTATTTCCGGTAAAATTTGTGAATGGTGTCACTACCCTGTCTGCACAGGTGGGAACACTGAAGCTCAGAGCTGTGAGTGACTGCCCAAGGACAGACGTCCAATAAGTAGGAGAAGCAGGATCTCAGACCAGGGCTGGCCAGCTCTTTCTATAACGATCTAAGCCATCAGTTGGTGCAGTTTCTGTTGGGGATGAAACAAGGTTCTATCTACAGTCATGTATATCCGAAAGAGGCTGCAAGGTAGCATTAACGCATGGAAGCCAAGAGAGTTCCTTCCTTGCTACAATTGTTCTCCTTTAGAGCTTAGTCACCGAACAAGCCACACTCTGACTGTCTGCAGGCTACAACTACAGGGGACTGAAATAAAAATCATCTGTCATTTCCATAAAAGTTGACACTAATATTTAATACACTCCCTCACTCTCCCCAAAATTACTTTAAATGGAGTTTCTGGTGGTCCGATGAGCAGGGAATGCGGTCCGTCTTCCATGACTAGAACTCACTGGGAGTCTGATTCTGTTACCAGCACCAGCAGCAGCCCCCTGCTACGAGCCAGAGGAGCCTCGAATCCTGTCCCAGGCCCCGTCTGCAGAGGGCAGGTGTAAGGAGGGAAGCGGGTGGAGTTATGTGTAGCCGGATGCACACGCCTGAGGCTGAAGCTGCGCTCACCCTCCCCATCCCTTCCTGCCCACCCCTGGGCCACCTGCCAACCTGTGGGCTGAGACGGGAGGACAGGGAGGCCGGAGCACGCCCTTCTGGGTCTGGAGGTTGCCATCCCTCCAGGCTCCAGGCCTGACCTCTGTCTCTAGAGACAGTGGTGCTTCTAGATTCCACGGGAAAGGATGATGTCACTATGAAGGGGCGTAGCGGCAAAGACATGGCAATAGTCGAGTGTCCCTTATGAGCAATTAACCTTAAAATAATTTCCAAGTGGGCACTTCCCATTCTGGGATGTCCAAGGCACAGGCAATTCCAGGGATTAATGGGAGGCAGAAAAGGAGAAAGTACATGCTGAGGTGTTTCCAGCGGCTCTGATCACCCCCCAGACACACTCCACACCATTATCACTAACTCCTGCAGCTGCTGGGCCTCTCACTGGCCACCCAAACCCTGCAGTGTTAGGCCTCACCACCCGGCGTTGAAGGGCTGATGACGTTCCTAATCTGATTTCATCACAAATTCCGCCCTGTCTTTGCTGGGAGGAGAGGGCTGTCTTGATTACCAGTCACATAGCAAGGAGGCTCCTTTTCTTTCCGAGTGTACGGTGTACATATATGCTTTTATCATCTGCAAGCATTCCCAAAATGAGCGCCTCCGGGGAAGAAGGGAGAGCAGGGCTGAGGTCCCCTCCCAGTCCCTGTGGGTTTGGAAAGTGTCTTATCACAGAGAGCAACTCATAAGGCTTTCGTTTTCCCATGTCTGAGATGTCTCTTCAGTGACTTCACATTCCACGAGCTATTTTTAGCTGTGAGACACTCACTTCTAAAGAGCAAAGCTCTTCGGGTCCATCTGTAATGTGGGAATAAAAAAGAATCTCAATATATTGATAGAGTGTTCAGCCTGATTCTATTGACTTTCTCTGGCCAGAAACTGCCTCAAGATTTCATCAGAGAAGAAAATTTACCCAACTCCTTAAAACATTGGCCTAACAGGGTGTTTTTTTAAAAAGGCTTATTAAAATCATTCACTGCTCAAACATAATTTTTAAACATTTCTAAAATGGAAACAATCACTACTCATTATTTTTTTAAATATCAAAATCCTAACATTTAAGAATAAAAGCAAAAAATGTTCCAAAGACCAATTAAATAATGAAACACTTTAGATTTTATTTTATTTTGGGGGGAACAAGGAGGTGGAGAAGGATAATATTATACCAAGGAGAGAATCAATTTTGGCATCACATTGTAATAGTATATTTCTTTGGGACTACATTTTTTAAACTGGTATTGATTTTTTACCATTATATATTTCTCCCTGATAATCTCAAATGTAAAAGTAGTTTCACGTGACAATAAAATTTGTCTTTAATTTGGTATATCAGTTTTTACAACAGGAAAGACGCCAAATTCTCTTTTGTGAAAAGTAAATATGGTATTGGCAAGATTATTCTGTCAACCAAATTACAGCCGGGTATTAATTGTATCTGAGATTTTTCTGAGCTGCTTCCTAAAACATTAGTTTGGACCCTATTCCTGAAGGAAAGATTTCATAGATACCCTGATAATTCCTCATTCACTGCACAGCAGTGACACTCCCCTGAAAAATGGTCACGTCCTCTGCTTTGCTCACTCACGTCACTGGCTAAAAGGGGACATCCAGGCAGTGTTTTCTAGTGAAGTGTCTGCCTGGTGTTTTTTGTTTTGTTTTGTTTTGTTTTTAGATTTTTAAAAATTTATTTATCTTTAGAGAGGAAGGGAAGGAGAGAAATATCAATGTATGGTTGCCTCCCTGCTGGGAACCGGCCTGCAACCCAGGCATGTGCCCTGACTGGGAATCGTGCAGTTTGCAGGCCCGTGCTCATCCACTGAGCTGCACCGGCCGGGGCATGGAAAAGTGCCTGCCCACTGCTTTGAGTTGAATGATGTGACGCTCCATTTCTCCTACTGCACTTCAGTTTTTCTCTGGAAAAATACAGGAGCAAACGGAATGCTCTTTCTGTGGAAGGAGCCTTTATCTGTGATTTAAAACAATGAACTGTAACGAATGGGGCCAGCAGGCAGAGCCCTCAGGAACGCAGCCAAGCTGAGAGGTGGAGGCAGCTGGAGAGAAACCGTGGGAAGTTCACTCTGCTACGTCAGAGCTGAGGGTCCAGAGAGAGGGGCAACTTGGGCTTATTCAGGTCTGACTCATGTTAATGCCAGCGTTCACACAGTGCTTACGGGACTGCAAAGCAAGGCAGTAAGAAGAAGGAGCAAGTGAACTGGAAGTCTGGATAAAGAGAGAACAAAGTCCACCCAGGACAGACTCTAACCAATGGGACAGTCGGAGGGACCCAGGAGCCACCTGCAGGAAGCCAAGAGCCAAGTGCCCCTGGCCGGCCCCACAGGTACACAGCACCCTGGACCCAGGGTGGCAGAGCCACTGAGCAGGTTCCCTGGGCGTCGTCCTGTCCCATCAGGTCTGAATCCAGTGAGGTCTGCAGTGACTTCAGCCGGGAGGGGTAGAGAAACATTATATAAAATTACTTATTTGCATTTATGACTCTTCCAGATTCTTCTAATGATCTTACTTGGCCATTAAATTATTTTCATTAGACAGTAATCAGATTCTCGCATTAGCAAAGTGGAAGTTTGCCCATTTGCATTTCATCAGCCTGGGAAAAGTGCAGTTTTTAAATACTCTTAGGTAGTTAGTTGTTAAAAGGCAGAGTAAAGGAAGCCTATGGTTAGAACCATTTAAAATCCCAGACTTGCAAGGTTGCATAGTGCTTCAACACATCCTCGGGTCCGTCCCGGACATCCAGCCTAGACTGAGGCAGGCCTACGGGCTCTCCTCACTCTGCCCAGGGTCCCCCCAGAGCAGTCTTTGCCTAGCACATCAGTCTGTTCCTTAGATCTCAGCACACCTCGGGACAGAATACTCCGTGGCCCTTGAATTGTCAAAATATAAATCTTATACCCATTGACCTTACTGCACCATTTGACACTTCTTTTGGAAATGACTTATTTTTATCTCTGGCCATTGCTCTCCTGACTTTTCCTTGGCCTCCCGGTCATTCATTCCCTCTCAGTCATTCCCTCTGCCTGCCCCTCGGGTGCTGTTGTTTTTTCTGGTTCTCTTTTAGATCCTACGTACATGGTGCAGAAGGGCTGTCCCAGCCCAGCTCCAGGAAACCTCTGCTCACATATTCATCACGCACTGATATGCTTGTTATTTTAGTTCATATATTTTAAGGGCTGATGGGTTCAGCCAAGTCCATGGTTGGGTTCCTTTGGAGTTATCTAACCATCTCTTGTCCAATCACTTGTGGCCAGGGACAACCAGAGACAAACATGTGAACTTAACATACACCCTCAGCAAGGTTGTGAATGATGGGCAGGTCCCACAGAAAGGCATGGTCTGAGCAGGTGCCTCCTAGTTAAGGTACACCCCAGTGCATAAAGCCTCTCATATTTGCCACATGCCTCCTCATAAACCTTATTCCTACCTCTATCTCTTCTTCTCTGCATAGCAGTCCTGTAGTATCTTGAATTCCTTCTATGATTGTTATCCTTTTTACATTCTGTATCTGCCTAGAATATCTTTTCCTCTCTCTAAACCAACCTTTCAACCCCTAGAACCATGTACTTAGAAAACTATTAGTTGTTCTCCAAAATTCTGCATAAATGTCACCCTTCTTTAAATGGTCCCTCAAAATTACTCCCCTAGAATTGGAGACTCCATCGTCAGGGCCCTGTCACACACCATTCCTGGGGTATAATGAGCCTCTGATATTAGTGGGAAGTGAGGGGCGATGGGGGAAATGGAGACGAGTAAGGAGCAGAGTGGCAAAGCTAGACTCATTCTTCTGACTTTCAAGAGCAAACCCTTTCCATGTGTTTGCATGCAGAATATGCCCTCTTTGGAGGGTGGGTACATCTATCAAAAGCAGATGTCTGACCAGTGGGGGGATTAGGATCTGCAGATCTGGTCCCACCCCTGTCATTGGTCCTGCCCTCTCTCTGCTTGCGTGGTCAGCCCACCACCGGTGACCCTCTGAGTCCTCCTCTCTCCCTTTGGCAAGACCCCAGTACACTGCACCCTTATAGGGATGTCTGCCCCCACAGGGAAGAGGACATCCTGGCTGAAGAGGAAATAGCTTTTCTCCCAAGATCTCTGCAGGAAAGCACCTGTTGCTTGTTTTTCTGACATTTTGTCTTGTCTTGTCTGGCATCATGAAGGACAGGGTTTGCCTTCAGTGCCTGTGAACTTCCTGCTTTTCTGGCTGATTTGCATCAGATAATGCGCTTGAGGAAGAGACTAAGTTCACCTTGACTGGATTCTCAACATCCAAGCCTGGCCGATCGCCATCAGTCAGCAGATGCCCAGTTCCACGCAGACCGTCAGGTACGGTGCCTTCCTCCTGCTCTCCCGGTCATCACTTCCTGCGACATCACTGTGTCTCTCTCCTACCCAGGG
The DNA here is from genome assembly GCF_021234435.1 of Artibeus jamaicensis. Classification (NCBI taxonomy): domain Eukaryota; kingdom Metazoa; phylum Chordata; class Mammalia; order Chiroptera; family Phyllostomidae; genus Artibeus; species Artibeus jamaicensis. The sequence goes on from NW_026522056.1 coordinate 20,872,890, forward strand.
GTCCGTCGGGAGCATGTGTTCAAAAACGTACCATTGCATGGCCCCAGAACCCTCTCAACCTGTGAAAAAGTAACCTAGTGATAATCATAAACACTTGAAATAGCCACATTATGACAGCCGCATTCCTAAGGTCCTCCTAGCAGAAGAAGCCACAAGTCATTTCTGTACTCTTGGGATGGCCTCTCATGACGGCCATGTCCCCACAATTCACCGTGCACAGGCAACAGCTGCATTAGATGTTGCCCCTTCCCAAAGCTTTTCCTCGGTTTGTAGTGCTGCTCTTTCTGCCCCTCCACTAACTCTCCCTGCCCCTTACCCTGGCACAGCCAGCCCAGCGGAAAGCGTCCTTCCGATGAATGCCAGGCACTGGTTGGGGACAATAAATGAGCTTAATGACACTGGTCAAAGAGCAGCAAGTTTCGTTAGGGAGTGTCCTATCTCACCTGCATGTCAGCACTGTCATTTGCTTGGCAGATTTGGTTCTGTGAACCAGGGTTCTTTTCAGTGATCATCCCACACAGTTAACCTGGACAGGATACTCGATCTTAAAAATCTCAGGGAAAGCCAAACAGGAGTCTAGATGGTAAAAATGCCACCTGCAAACCGGAGTCTCTTATCATTAAGTATGAGATTCTCCACATAACTAATGGTGTGTTAACTTCTCCAAAGCCATTTCCTTATTCTGGTAGCAATATTCTGGCTTTGGAACAATTAAAAACAACCAGTAGTAAAAGTGGGTATTTAACAGATATGAAATCAAGGAGGAAAAGGAGATAATAAGAAAACAGTTGATAAGAGAACAATGGAAGTAAATAATAAGGAAGTAGACATGTAAAGAAGTAAAGTAATATGAAAATGGGCCAGTGTCTACACAGAATTTAGGAAGGCGTCGAGGCAGCCCTTGGGAAGAAATTAAACATGTTGAATGCTGGAAAAGAAGTACATATGGGTATATGTGTTCTTTCCACTGATTTCTTTCCCTATTCTTTTTGGCTCTATTCCAAACCACTTCAGTATTTCAAGTCACCAGACTCTACTGGAACATTCAGAAGACAAAGAATTGATTTAGTGTTCCCCACTTAAATGCAATTGTAGTCTGAACTGAACTGAACCAAAGGAAAAAATGCAAACATACATTTAGGAGAAAACAACAGCAGGAAATTTCATTAATATTAGTATTCCAAGCCTAAAGTCAGGAACTGAACGATTTAAGCCCCGAGCTGTGCCTTGCCTTCCTTGTGGGGTCTTGTCTGCACATGCCCAATAACACACACGCAATTTAGCTTTAACAACCCTCCCCCACACTGGCCTGTCAAGTAAAATTAAATCTATAATAGGATATGTACCTATCCATATAGATAAAATAAAATAGATTTGACTCTACGGCTGTTAGAAAAACATAACAACGGCTAATGATTAGTAAGAATTGTGTTCAAACTTAAATAAGTGAAAGTGTTCCCTGGGCACTCGGAGCTGCCTGTCCTGCTGGGAAGAGACCCCTGGGTGGCATCAGACCCAGACCACCCCACGGCAGGCTGGAAATTTGATCCATGTCATGTCCCTAACTGCCCATCCCATATCCTGGGCTGGAACAAATGCCTTCATGTACCTGTAGACTCGGGCATGCCCTTGGCTCTAACTGTCTTCACCAATCCCATAGAAAATAGAGAGAATGTTCTGAGATGTGCTCCAGTCTAGGTGATAAAGCCAAGGGCACTGGCCCAGGGCCAATCCTAGGAGGACCATCATGGCCACTGATGCCCCAGTGACTGCGATGTCCCCAAAGTCTCAATCAAACTAACCCTGAAATCAGTGTTCTCCATGGTGTACAGCCGTCTATTACTGTGACACTCCCATCCCTATCTCCTATTTAAAAGTGTGTGGTGAATCCTTGGCTCAGTCTTCAATACAGCACAGCATCAAATGTGTTTAAAAATTATTCCATATTTTCTGCTCATGTGTTTGTTCCATGGAAGTCTGACATACATCTAACCAGTCTGAAACTTTTTATTTAAAAAATCTCAATAGCCCCCCCAGGCTCCAGTGTGAATCATACCAGGAAGGCCTTGTCTGTGCATTCATTGCCTTTGTGAAAAATGTGTGGGTACTAAATGTTAAATGTAAATAAGCATACTATAGATTAAAAATATTCAAAGCAATTAGGTGCAGATGCTACTATAAAATATGTTACATGCTAGAAATGTATTTGGATTTTATTTTGACCACGTCTTGCAAAATGAAATAATATTTCAAAACTAGGTATTGGGAGAGAACTCTCCACGGATCTCCCATGCTTCTGAAAGTCTTGCAAAAGAGGCACTGGCTGTCTTTGCTCAGGATTAGCTTTTAAAGGATGCTTTGTAAACCAAGCAGTATCAGAAGATAGAAATTGAGTCTCTCTGCAGTGAAGGTCAGGTTTGCTTACAGCGTTGGAAGGTAAAGATGGCGTCTCCTTCAATTGTAAGAGATAAACATGCTTACTGTACAGTCTGACAAAAGCATAGGGTGAGGCAAAAACAGTTTTACAGCCATTCCTACAGAATAATAATACAATAATTAATAAATAATAATACAAGAATAAACTCTGTTTTGCATGCTCACAACTCTAAACCTACTTTTGCCCCACCCTTACTTCCCTATGAGAAAGAACAACAATGGCTCCCGCCTGTTACAAAATGTCAGGTTCTCCCTTCTAACATAACTCATTCTATGTTCAGATGTCCCCGTGCCTTCTTCTCCCTGCTGTGAGGCTCGAGGCTGAGGGAAGCAAGAGAATAAGGATATTCTGGATACGGCTGTTTCTGTGAATAGGAAGTTCTTTATCTCTGACATGGGGGTCTCATGTCTTCTGCCAGCATTTAAGATACAGTGGGAATTACGATAAAATATCAGACCCTTCACAGTTTTTGACAATTATTTTTACCAAAATCACACTGAATACGAAGGTGTCAATGACATACATTTCAAAAATATTCAAAAAAAGAAGAGAAATTTTATGTTAAAATCAAGTTCTTATTGTTGTAGCATCCCCTAATATGAGCTTTATTTCAGAATTCCAGAGTGGTTCAATTTATAATGGGTTCTGGATTCAATCCCCAGTCAGGACATATACAAGAATCAACAAATGAAACCAGAAATAAGCAGAACAACAAATCAATATTTCTCTCTCTAAGTCAATATAGTAACAAAAATTTTTTTTAAAAAGGGATCACAATCCAACTCAAAGAAATGCCTAGGTGACCACTTTTAAGAGATGAGCTGCTTCAGTCTATGTTAAGTGAAGCCATTCAACTTGAACTACCTCAAATCCCCCCTCACTTCTGAATGTTCTTTATCTCCACTGTCTTCTTTCTTTTGTTTTCTCTTACCAGCAATGTGGTCAAGTTATAAAATGCCCCAGTGCATCATGGGTCTCTGTATTACGTCCTTGTGCTGTCCTCTCCCACGCTGGACCTCAGCTGCCCTGTCACCTGCAGAATGCCTTGACCTCTGGGATGTGACAGCAGCAATGCCATGTGTGTTTCAGTGCCGAGGACATAAGAGGCCTGCAGCTGCCTCTTCTCTGAGCCTCCAGGTAAAAAAATCTGGACACCCAGCAGGAAGGGCCAATGGGAAAAGAAGCCCTGGAGGATGAACAGGGGTCTTAGCATTTCAGCCAGCCAGCTAAGGGGTGAAACCTAGGAGATATTTTGGACCCTCTGGTACCAAAGGTGACCACTTTAGGGCAGCCCAGCTGATGTGACATGAGCAGAGAGAAGCCATCTCAGGTAAAAAAATAATAATAATAAAATGGTACATCTTTATGCCCCAAGGTTTGGAGTGGTTTGTTACACAGCAGTGCAACAAAGGGTCCCTCTTCTTGTCCAAGGTGAATCTCTTGTGTGCTGTTGAGACCGCTCTGACTTTCTTAGAAGCCATCATCCTATTTCCCTACTGGCTTCTTCCACTGGCTTTGTAATGAGCTGCAATCTTCTTAAAAAAAAAGTCCCTTTAGAAACAATACTATTCTTAAGAAATGAGTGATGTGTGTATTACCACACACCAACAATCATCTAAAAACACACAACCATTTTGCTTTATTTTTATCTTTCATTCAATCCTACCATCTAGTCTATGCCCTTGTCTTTCTACAAAAATTGGTGGCTCAAAAGTCCTTAATATTTGCTGGTCCCCAGGTCCGATCTCAATCCTAATGCATATGACTCCGGTAACCACTGTTTTTTCCAAACTCTCCCATTCGCTTTCATGATTATAACTCTCCTCGATTTCTTAAAATGTCTCTGGCTATTCCCTCCTATTCCACACTGGACCCTCTTATTTGGACACATGTCTGACTTGGTCCCCCTCCCACTTCCACTGTATGCCGAGTCCTGTGATGTCACTGTCTCTATGACTCTCTGCCTAAATGTGACTTTAACTTTAACCTCTCTTAAGATGACCTCCCAGCTTTGCAACACAGAAATCAAGAACAAAAAAAAAAAAATGAAGGCCAAGGATTAGAATAGAAACAAATCTTCCTACACTGACTTTTTTCCCAGGCCCCATGAATCAGCAGCAGAATTGGCATTTCCTGAAAGTTGAAGGGAAAAACCAAACTTCAGACTTCACCCAGAGCTACAGAATCAAATTTACATTTGAGCAAGAGCTGCAGATAATCCGTCTGTGCATGAAAGTCTGAGAAACACTGCTCTAAATATGTATTCCCAACTACTTTGGCTAAATAAATAAATCATCATTCTCGGTTTTTCCCCACAACCACCACCAAACACACTCTTGCTTTTCCAACAAACCATGAGTCCACCACGATCTTACCACCGAGTGTGCCACAAAAGTGAACACCTTTAGAATGGCCATCTACTGCCCTCAACCACCCGTCCCTCAGTCCATCAGTTCCCGAGCCTGGTCCGTCTGACTGCCAAGGTCTCCCCTCATCCCTCTCGCCTTCCCACTGACAAAGGTGAGTTTCCGTTCCCTGTAGGCAGCTCTGATCACATCCAAAGTGGGCCCCATCCCTCCAGCCTCCCTCTCTTCTCATGGATTACCACTTACTGCTAGTTACCCACTCTTTATTATCCTAAAACTAGCAAACAAAAAACAAAGTTAAAATAACACAATAAGACTTAAAAATTAAAAAGAAAACAAAAAATAAAACCAAAATAGATTTTAAAAATTTTATACGAAAACCAAAATAACAATATGTCATATGCTTATTGAAAGTCTTTACAAACTCTTTCAAACATAAAATGTCAACTCTGCACCACGGCATTTAAGACTATCCAAAATCAGGCCCCGCTCTGCCTTTTTGAAGCTCTCCCTACATTCACAAATCAAAATGGAAAACTAACATTTATTCGTTTGCTCACCCAGTCTGGAATTTCCCCTCACTTTCCTGATCCCAATGGTCAGATTAAGTCCTGCCTCTCTTTTAAGACTCCCCCTTCCTTATCATACACTTCCCAATACTCCTCACTAGAAATAGACACTCCTCATTTCTCTGAGCCCACTGGACTGTAATGGACCTTATTCCAGATCTTAACACACATTGCCTCGCATTCTGTGATCCATGCATATATCTACTCCACGTGACACAACGCTTCGAGTTGAAAATGACATTCAACTTATCTTTGTAGTTGCCACGATGTCTAAGGTTATAAGTCCTTAACACATGTTTGTTGAACTCATTATTGAGGAGACTCAGATTGTCCATGAGTTCAACCTCATTTCTAACTCGTATTTATTTTTAAAGACTGAACTTAGAGAATGTTTTCAAAGAATGGCCATGCCATGTCAGTTTGTTTCACTTTGCATCTTGAGGGCTGATGAATTTCCTCCGCAAGAACAGATTTCTTTGGACATCCTGATAAACCCTGGGCCGCATCCCTACCGGTGAACAGGATTACAGTTGCAATCTGCATGTGCTTTGTGTACTCAGGCAAGCCAAAGTCCAAGTCTCTTCTTCAGTTTACTTATAAATAAAACGGCCACCGTTGCTATGGATGTGTCATCCAAAATATGCCACCAGGAAGCAGGAGAGCAACCATAAAAAATGCAACTCAGTGAAAAATTAGCAGCTTCATTCCTAAAGCATATAATCATGTTTAAAAGAAGATTTCCTGCAGGACAGTGGAATGGAGCATAAAGTTAAATTATATGATAGTTAAGACAAGTTACATTTATTGAAAGAAAAAAGAAAATGGAAACTCTTAAGCTCCTACCCTATAGAATTCTGTTGCAGAAGAGTATTTGGGTACATAAGAGACTGTATAAATATTTTGAACCAGGATGGTCAAACTTACATGGGAAGCTTCTCACTACATCAAGGAGCAGGAAGGAAAGATATTGTCAGCTTTTGAAATCCCAGTGTAAACAAAGCATGGAAACCTTTTTTAGAGGCCACGGCATATGTCCTTTGTTTTTTCCCCTCTTGACAAAGTATGTTGTCTTCCTTACTTTAATGGTTAATGAAAAATAAAAGTATTTATGACCAATTATGCTGATGGGACTTTATTCAGTGAACCTTAAATGGTACAATTCATCATGGAGCAACTAGAAACAGGAAAAGGTAAATAGCAAGGGAAAAATAACTTTCTACGTTATCTTTGCTCCCAGAGAAGAATTTGAAGTCTGAATCAGAACTCCTCAGCGGGCTTCTCATTCCTCTCCTTGGAAGAAACTCCGGGACATTCAAACAACAGCCATGCTGACATACTCAGAGATTCTGTCCTTGCAGGTAGAAATGAAGATTTTTAGGTTTTTTGCCAACTGAAGAAATCAAACTCGTGTGACATTGTTACTTCCCCTATTATCTTGAGTACTGAGGCTAATTATGCGTTTCTCATGCTTCGTTTTTCCACATTTTGTCCTTCGGGTTGTTCACCTATTTGACCAATTTCTATTTATTAGTCTTTTTATTAGAGAAGGTTGACGGCTGGAGACAAGAGATAAAATAAGACAGTTTTATAACTCAGAATTATAAGACATTTTAGGGACAATAGCTGAAGCTCTGTAAGTTTAAAGTTTGACTTTGACATTTCTATCTCCCTCACCTCTAGAAGAGTTCATGATATATCATGGAAATTCTGTAAATGTTTCTCAAATTGAGGGGAAAAGCGAGTACAATTAGACGTAGGGAATCTGAAATTTGTAAATTATCCAAGATACTCTTGTCTTCCATCTCTGTGAGTAATTGAGAACTGGCCCAAGGTAAGAGCCACCTGACAGATGAAACCACACTAGTCCGCGCTGAGCGGTGTCCCCATTTAGCTGTTTGATGTTAGAGGATGGTTCTGACTCCTTGGTCATCATCCAGACCTCAGGTTGCTTCAGAGTTTTCAAGACAGCAGCTTTCAGTCTGTTTTTACTGCAACTCAGAGTCAGAAATAAATTTTATATCAAGACCCAGGACACATATCACACCTCCTGCAATACAACAGAATTACACTTAAAAAAAAAGGTTTAATGGAATAATACTTACTCTTACTATGTAAAACATACTGGTATCCGATTTCATTTTTAAATTAATTTCATGACTAAGTAATGGGTCATGATTGGTCATTTAAGGAACCCTTCAAGACCACCTCGGCTGGGCATGCGGGCTGTGACGTGGTCGGAGCGAGTGACCCAGACCTGTGCAAAGACTCTCTGAAGGCACAGTGTTTCAAGACCTTCCCAAGCAATTGACTGGATTCGAGATTTCTCATTTCTGGATTGAAAAAAGTGCTAGAATGTCTTCAGATGGTTTCAGAATTCGCAACATTGCTTTGAAGCCACGCAGCACGCAGTTCTTCACAGTAGGCCATCTGATGACTTGTAAGCCAGAGCCAGGCCATAGCCCTCGATCGCCCACAGTCCGTGACTTACAGCTTTCCTAGAGCACATGCAGCTGTTTGGAAGGTTCTGTATAAGTTTCTCAGCATGCCCCACACTGGGGAGAATGCTGTAGTGGTATCGTTAGGAATGAGGATGGAGAGGAAGATACCATCACGTGGGCATTTGAGAAAACTGATGCTGAGCACAATGAGCCACTGTAAAGACTAAAATCACTCTGAGGAATGGAAGCGCTTACCTTATTAAGTACAAAAAACTCCGAGTTTCATCTTAATTTATCTAGATGCTATTATTCTTTGCTTTTAAACATTCATTCACCAAGGACTGGGTGCCCCCTCTGTACCAGACACTGATTTAACAATGAGGAAAACCTCAGGCATGGTAGAACCAGTTGAATATCCAGGCTGCGATATGCAATACATAATATGGGAAGCAGAATACACACTCTTCCTGCAGAGAGCCCTGGTACCCATATTTCATACAGAAAGATAAAACTCACCCGTCCGTGTAGATGACTCCCAAGGCACTCAAATTTGCTAGGTGTGACTGACTAGAAGGAGAATTGAGATGTGAAGTTAAGAGTCTACTGTAGCAAAAGTAAAATGGATAAAACCCAAGCTATGTTCTATCCACCTTACCTTCCTGTTATTTCTCTAGACACACTGCATTTCTTCACCAGGTTTCTGTTGAATGCACACCCTACACCAGGCACCATGTTAGGTGCTGGCACCCAAATGTGCACATGGGGGAGGAGCGTGGAAATGAACATGCATGTGATTTCCAGCACAACACGGTGAGTGCTATAATGAAACAGGAGTGAGGTACTGTAAAAGCATCAAGAGAGGATGCGACCTAAATCAGCACAAAGGAATCTGAGGCTCTCACAGAAGACACGGTGCTTTGTCGTGGGAGAATAGGGAGCGATTTTCCCAACGGATGGATGAGAAGTAAGGGCGTTAAAGTTAGAGGGAACACCACGTGCAAAATGGTGGGTAGGAAAGCAACATGGAGAACAGGCCTACGCTCGGAAGAGGGACTGGAGATCAGACAGATGCGGGCCTAGGCCTTGCTCTGAGAAAGGCCTAGGGGAAGGACTTGACTTGAAAATTGTCCGTAATGAAGTGTCACTTAAAGCCATGGACATGAGTGAAAATTCCTAGGAAGATTAAAGGATGTGAGGAGCTTATAATCTCCAGTTTGTGATTTTTGCCTGAGCGACTGCTTCTTTGCTCTGTTACTTCCTGGTCCTATATGTCATCACCATCACCCCCAACTACATAGTTCATCAAGCATCTACCAGTCAGTTTACCTGTATCTTCTTATCGAATCCTCACAACAGCCCACTGAGATAAGTTCTGTTGTTATCCCCATTTTCCCAAGATCACAGAATCAGTGACGGATGGTGTCATGTTTTGATTCCAGGGCCCCTGGGCACTGAGGCACTGTGCCATCCTGATATCTACACAAGGGCCATCTGTACCCTCAGACTCCTCAGCCTGAACAATGAGCAGTGTCCACGGAGCCCTGAGTTACAGCGGCTGTAAAGAACAGTCGCGCCTTCTGCCTGTGCTCTCTTCACATCAGTGTTGATGACTGGAGCTCTCCTGTTTGCAGAATTAATCCTCACTACACCTTTCTGCACTACATTTGAGACGACTTGAAAGCTTTTAAATATGCAGATCAGCTGTTCCTATGTGGTGTGTTCACTGTTGCACAATTTGCAAATTGCAGGATACTTACCAGGCTGATTTTAAAGCCCACTGGACAAAATCGAATGCGTCAGTGGTGGGAACTACCACAACAGTACTGTGCTCCTCTGGGCTCTAATTTTTCTTAAAAATGGAGGCCAGTGTATACTTAACAACCGTCTAGTATAATTCAAGCAAGAACTTCTGAGGCCAGATGCTTTATTTGTGATTTTAATGTGCATTTTCTTTTCTAAAGAATGTCGGGATCCATATTAACTTCTTTACTCAGAAACTGAGTGACTGAAACAAACTCTGTTTGAGGGTAGAAGCCTTCACAGTCAATTAACATTCACCTGTCCCATGAACTTGACTTCTTGGGTAATTTTACTCATGACTGGATTTAAAAGTTCTATCTAGCTCGCTTGGTGACAATTTAAATGGCTCTCACAGAAGTCACAAAAACGCTAGGCCGATTGGGTAATAAAGTAGTCTCTTTCAAGTTAAATGAGTCATAATTTAGCATGCAGTGGATTGATTAGAGAAACACTTGCAAGTTGGCAGGCAGTTAGGAGCCTGGGTCCTCTCGGTAATTAGAACTGCTATGATGGCTATTGGCACTACAGATAGAGCCAAGATGGGTCATGTCAAGAGTCCATTCAAACACTTGTGGGTTCAGAGATGCAAACCCAAGTTGAACCTTTTGGTGTTTGAGTTTGTTAACTGTTGGCTAACTGCCACTTCCTGTTCCTAAGAAAAGAGGCTTGAAAAAGTCTCATAAAAAATGACTTAAAAGGCTTCCTTGACTTCAAAGAGCTCTTACAAAACAACATTTTGATGAGTTAAGTGTAAAGGAATCAGAAACATAAGGATTAAATTTCCCTTAATAGAGTCATGAGTCTAAAAATGGAGGGAGAAAAAGTAGCAACTTCATCTTGCTCAACATGTTTCAAAAATATCCCAAGTAGCCATCGATTCTCGAAGTAATCCAATTCTCCCATTCCGATATCATGCTCACACAGTACCATCGAGAAAGCCACGTCAAAGGGTCCAACTAAATAAAGAGCAGAGCATCTGTGTCCATCAGGTTACACCGGGTCATCCTCTCTCCAGTCCATCATGCCAGCCTCCACTTTAAAGGACATAGCAGGGTGTCACTGGTCAGAGCCACAGGGACAAAGCAGGGAACAAAGGGAATTTCTAAAGCAGACCTTTCACGTGGGCCAGACAATGTCATCGGCTCCCACACTGACACGTTAAAACTGACTTCACCGTCCGAAGAGAATGCAAACAAACACTCCTTAGCCATGAAGTGTCATTCAAAATGCAGCACTACCTGTTATATGTAGTTAATTCCCACATCTTTAATCATAACTCTGTGGGCCTCTAAGTCTTGGAAATAAATGAAGTAACGATTATTTCCCAAGGGGAAGAAATGCCTTCGGGCAAGAGTAGATTACGGAATATAGAAAGACATAAAAATCATTTGAACCAGTGATGAACAACTGCAAATTCTGGTCAAGAATTTCTCCTCATTAGTCTTGCCACTAATTTAACTGGCAGACAGTTAAGGCCTGATTTATTCTGTGTTTGGAAAATCTTATAAAGAACAAAGCATTTAACCTTTGAGAGCAAATAAAAACAAGACCATGCCGGTGAAACAGTGAAACACTAGATATCAATGAATATCAGTTTACTATTAGGCGCTTGATCTAATCTAACAATTTCTTTTTTGTATTTGGCCAAATACAATGGCATGAATTTTTATATCAATTTTTCACTAGGTTGTGCTTATGGTTGTTTCAGACCCTACAAGAGAAATTTCTGAAAGGGGACATTTCTTATTTTAAGTTGTGATATTAACTGTTACAGTAACATAAATGCCTACCTTCTCAACAGAATTAGTGAGAGAAAGGGGTCCTAATTAATTGAATGCATAAGTACCTTTCTAAATAATATAGTTTTTATGTTAATATCTTTTGCAGAAAGGGAAATGAATAAAATCTTCTAATATTGGCTTAAGGAGTCTAATAATGTTTACATGTATTTCCCATGAATACAAATTGGCAAATGCATTTATAAAAGTAAATAAATATTACTGCTTTTATTATTTTATTTAACTTGTTTTTATATTTGATCCAAGTAGATAGGTACTATCTTAGCAACTACTAACTAATCAAAGAAACCAACTGCAGATTTTTTATCTTTATATGCCAAAATCACCACATCCCTAAACATATCCCATGAACCACAGACCCCAGGGGACAGAGAACCAGCCTAGTCATGTTTCTATGCCCCAGCAGAGTTTGGGACTTCTCAATGATATTGCCAATGATGTCATGTAACTGTGGCCTTAGTAACCAGAACAGAATTTTGAATGATGTTTAAAGTTAAGAGTTTTAAGAGACCTGCTCAACCAACTGCTAAAGAAAAATATAATGTTAAGAGGAGCAACAAGCCCTAATATTTAAGAAGTATTCTAAGAAGTGATTTCACCTAATAGCTTGCTAAATCCCTGCAGAGAAATATTTGCTTTGATGGCTTCTGATAACCACTAAATTTTCCTCCTCATTCCTTAGAAGAGTTAAGAAGCATAGGCAACCACATAGCAAAGATAGCTAACCTTTCTCTCAGGAAAGATGATTTGCAATTTCCTGTCCCCCATTCTTCTCTAAATCTTGAGATTATCTACTCAACCTCCTTTTCAAAAATCTTGAATATTTTTCAAAGTATCTTTACACATATTGTGTGACTGTGCTCTCTTATGAGGTCATTACGGTCTAGCAAACACCTCCTTTTCCAGAACGCAGCTCTTGAAATTCTGCTATTGGAGAACCTCTCTCACTGGGTTAAATCTTGTTCCCTCAGGTTCTCCTTACAAAACTTGTGCCCTTCCAGACACTACTAATTAAGCCACTAAACCTCTGTGTTAATTAAACCATCAAGAAACTCTCTGTTGGGAACACACACTATCAGGGTACACGAGGAGGAGGAACAGAAGCATAAGAAGGGCCAAGCTGATTCAAAGCCAAGTTTAACAAGCTTTACCAGTTTATTTAAAACTGGCCCCACTTCCTGTCCCCCAGGCTTAGCTCTACCACCAAACATTATATTTTTTCCCCTATTTTAGAAAACATATATATGTGCATTATTGAAAGTCACCTAATCATCGAATTCAAATATTGTGACATCTTGAAGTGCCCACAAAACAATGACAACAGTGCTCCCTCCAGAGTCTAATAAGCCTTTCTGTGGCTCAGGCTGCATTGATTGGCCCTCTACTGCCTTTACCTGGAGGCTGTTCCTAGTCTCTCAGAACCCTCCCTGGGAGGGAGAAGTAGGATATGACAAATAAAACCTCAGGGATCTGCATAAAATGGAGGATTGGTACTATATTTGCCCAGGACAGATTCTCCACACTTCTCAAGGGTTTTTCTATCAGTGGTAGTGAAATCATCTTTTTCTCACAAAGAAAGTCCAGCTTCACTTACAAAACTAGGAATTCTAGGAACTGCTGTCCTCACCCTCTAGGGCAGTAGGTGGTATCACAGTCTTTCAGAAATTAATTCTGTTTCTATGTGTCACATGGTGTCTTAGTCTGCTCAAGATGCCATGACAGAACACCACTGGGGAGCTGGTAAACAGCAAAGATCCACTGCTCACCAGTCTGGAGCCTGGAAGGCTGAGGTTGGGGTGCCACTGTGGTTAGGGGAGGACCCTCTTCGCGTTGCCTGTCTCATCGTATCCTCGCATTTTGCAAAGGGCTCAGGATCTTTCTGCAGCCTCTTGTAAGGTATTAATCCCATTCATGAGGGTTCCACCCTCATAACTCCAGCACTTCCCAGCTACCTCTCCCAATACCATCACTTTGGGGGTTGGGATTTCAACATGTGAATTTGGGGAGGACACAAACATTCAGATCATAACAGGTACTAAAATACATAAACCTCTACCTTTTCTCTTTGGAGTGGATCTCACATACTAACTTGGATCTCTGCTACGGTTACAGCTAAGTAAAAATGATGGGTACAGATTGGTAAAAACTAAAAAAAAAGGAGAATGAAAAAAAATGAATAAAGTCCATTCATTAGGATGGTGGGCTACTGGGAGACCTTTTTGTAGCTATAATTATTAAAATTTTATTTTTAGAGTATTATTTATTGAGAAGAATTCTAAGAGAGCAATCACTTAGTTAAAGCCTTATCTTCATTATACTGGGTTGCTGAAACTTTAGTTGAAGTACCTTAGTAAGAGATGACTCAGCAAGTTCCACACCGCTTTTTCTTATCTGGTCAAAGTACCCACAATGTTGAGCCAACATCCTTGCTTATCAGGCGTACCTGTAGCACAGATCATCTAAAGTCCAACCTGGAGACACTGAGGCCCAGCCATCAGCCCCAGAAAGCGACAGGACAGACAAGACGCAGTAGGCCAGAGACCTGGGAATGACACAGACCCAGTCACGCCATGAAAGTCTCACGCAGCACATTCCATGAGACAGAGTAAGGAAGCGTTGGAATCAGCAACAAAACAGCATTGCGAGTGATTTATTTTGGTCAAATGCTAATGAAATTTCCTCAATTCTGAGAATCAGCATAATGCCAGAGGATGGGTTGGGCTAACCCTCCCAGGCTCAGCTGGGCCTGGGAGGGCGCTACTGACTCCAGCTTGGGAGTTGGGTGTGGGTCAGACAGACATACCAGGCTTCCACACCGGTTAATCCTACCTCCTCCCCCTCCTGCCTCAGCCACCTAAGAGTGTACTCCACTTCCAGCCCTTCACTCCACTCCCTTTTGCAGAATGTCCTTCTAATGCTCTTATTTTTCACTCTGTTTTAAAGGCTTATAACCTCTTCCATTTGTTGCAGAAATCAATGCAAAGCCTTCTAGCCAATGCCAGCTCTCCCCACCCCACCTATTTTATTCATGGTGGTACTTGGAAATATTGGCTATTTAGTATATCCCCCACACTAGTAATAGCACAGATTATAATTAACCCTGCCTAACCCTCATTTCAAGGCAGCTAGTCACCCTGACCAAGAAACTATTTATGGGCAAGACTATCTTCTAACTTAGGGATGTCTTTGCCTTATGCATCTGCTTCTACAACGTTCAGGCCTTTGGCAATGACTTTAGTGCTGAGCCACCCTCCTGACTCATTTTCTCCTTCCTTTCTAGCTTGTTTCAACTCATCCTAGCCTCTGACCTTGTGAATCACATCTCTCTTTGGTCTTTCCTCCAAGCCATGGTACAGCTTCAAACTTTTGTTTCCCTTCCCAACCATGATTCCTTTTCTTCTCATTGAATACGCAACAATTAAGTAAAGATTTCTGTGTATACGAGCTCCCGGGGCCCTGCTATATACCAGCCCAGGCTCTGATTGTGGCAACCCTTCCTGGTAGAACCGAAAGTAAGTAACGTTGTTTAGGAGCATTCTAGCAGTAACAGTAGTAATTCAGGAGCCCTCTGAAGAGAATATGAAAAGGCAAACTAAAAATGTGCACTAGAATAAAAATCTCAATACTTATATTGAAATACACAGTAAAAGGGACTCTTTCCTATTGTCTTTGCATACTATTTTTAATGGGTATTTTTTTATTTTACTAAAGCAATAATAATGTTCGAACTCAAAAAATTTTTGCTTTTCATTCTCTTTTGTTTCATTAATCTTACATACTTTCTGTAACTCTCTCTAAACTTCACTTTGTTCAATTCTTCATTCAATTGGTAGGTAACTAACTTCTTGTGGAGAATTGAGAGGGCCATTCAGACATAACCAGAGTTCATTGACTGAAATCACTTGCCTTTAACATAGTAAATAAAGCCTCTTTTTTCAACTGCATAATGTGGTAAGAATTCAGCTTCAAAACTGGTTTTATGATGTCATAAGTGGTCTTCCCCCAAAATTAAAACCTTAGTGTGGCGACCCTTTATGACATTGAGAATGAACAGAGATCTATTTTATGTTTTAAAAGAAGCATAATTCATAAGTGCATGAGTTAGTTTGTACTATGTAATAGTCTGCTGAAGAAACACAGTTAAATCTATTATTATTAAAAAACACATGAGATTCTGTTGCTTGCTTCCTGTTTTGGTCTTGAACAATAGATTTCACTATATCCAATAATTCCATCTTCTATAGTACATAGCATTTTCTTTCAAAAAATAATATCAGACTCATATCCCACCTCTGCACATAAAGACTAAATCACTCATTTAGAATAGAAAAAGTGACTTTTGCAGTTCTTGAGGCCAGAAGCCTACAGTGCCCAACTACACACACACACACACACACACACACACACATATACACACACTTTTTTTAATAGAGGGTTATCCCGGACCAATCTTATTTTCTATTCAAGTGAAAAGTTGGAAAAAGTATGTTGATTTAGCTCAAGGTCTTTTAGGGAGTTGAAAATTCCATTCTAAATCATCCCAATGAAAAATTCATACTGAAATTTTTAATTCATTTTAACTACCTATATGGCTCTCTTTCAATAAAAGTTATGTGCTTAAAATCAATAATTTGAAAAAATGAAATGATTTATAATGATAGCACTGTACCCTTTTTTGCTTTTATCAGAAGCTTCATCAAAATGAAACAGGCATTTATGACAAAGCCTGATGAAACATTTGTAGACTGAAATAAAAGACATTCGAGTTGAATCTTTTGCCTAATCTATCTCCCAGGTGAACTATCTGTCAAGCCATGAAACCTGCAGAAAAAAGAATGTTCATGTTAAGACAGATGAGCAACTACCAAACGAAGTACTCCATTCATAAGGCCATTGTGCTTTTTGCAATTTTTGTTACATAAATTATACTATCGTTTTATCCATATGGTTGGTAGCAATCGCCAGGTTCTTCTCGTATGTTAAGAAATGAGTGAATTGGATTTTCATTGCATATCAGAACATTATAAATGCAAACCAGAAATAAATACTTCATACTGACAAATGGCATAAATCATTTTAGAGAGCGCTTATATAGGAAGCAATTATGAATTTTGTTTTTTGGCCTCAAAGCTTAAATTTTTATAAATAATTAGAGTAACTGGGTAAAATAATTACAGTAAAAGGTTTATTTTCCCTAATGATATATAAAAAACAGCATTAATTTGAACTCAACTTTTATATTTATTTATAATTTTAAGTGAATAATTGAACCCGTTATCTGGGAGGTAGAGTTTTACCAAAAATATCCATACTTTGAAGTAAAGTTCTTTAAGAAGATGAATTATTTTCATTCCCCATCTTCATCCTCATCTTTTACTTGATTAAAAATAATACTCTTAGTATACTTCAAACTCAATAGTCAAAATTTTTATAGACTCTTGTGTCTAATAAGATGCCAATAAAAACTCTAGTCCTAATGGAAACCAAAGGACAATCTTAAGAAGAGTATTCTGCCTTATAAAGTGTTAGTCAATTGGCTGTAGCCAATAGCATTCATATAGCATTTACTTTCACTTTAATTTATCTAAGATAGAAAAGAATTACATTATCTGTGCATATTATATGCTAGCAATTCTTAAAAATACACAAAACCTGCATAACTAATAGGATGTTTTCCTAGAGAACTTTAAAGTTTCTTCTTCAGTAAGCCAAAGTCTTAACCTCAAAAAATTTATTTTGTAGATGGTACCTGGAAAGCAAAGTTAAATAAAGAATCCTTGGACTTTATTACACTGTCTCATTAAGTCTAGAAATACAATATAGGGTAAAATATTAAGTAACTGCTTTTCAAAACTGGTTTTTCATTCTGAAGCCCAGCATTTCACTAGCAGGAAGTAATAGGACATCATTTTCAAATACGTGACTTCCTTTATTACCCTCTTGAGATTTCAGACTATAAATGGAATTATATACTTTATTCTGGTGAAATCATGTGCTTGTATTTACCAGCCTGCCAGAACTGGAGATCAGAAAGAAATTTTTTTCCTTAGAACACTTTAGGATAAACATGGAGTAGTTTGTACATTGTTTTTCTCTGCTTTTGGGATTCGCAAACGGGGGTTAACACCAGTGAGAACCCACACAAATGTTAAAGGACAGGCATCTTGCTGTGTCCTTTCATCCCTAGCTTTGTACTTCACTCTAAGGCTTGGCATCTGGGACATCATTTCATCTTGAAGGCCTTCAGTGTTTGAATGATTTTGGACTGAGTTATATCCTCCTCTGTGCAGAAAAATTGATTGTCTCGTGCTTTGTAGAAACTAGCAGTTAGACCAGGAGGACTTGTAATGCCAGCTGAGGCTGTGTAAGGAATGTGAAAGTGACAATAGAAAATATAGTTAAAAGAACTGGAAATTCCATTACTGCTGGGAGCTTTTCCTCTTAGTCCAGACTGAACTGTGAAATATATTTGAAAAATAAAATCCTTCAAAAAAAAGGGGGGGCCTTAGTCTGTGAGAATAAAATTTCAGGTCTTCAAATTAGAGGATTGTCCTGAAAACCATTTTGTAAAAATAAAGGAAAACTACCAATGTGATTTGAAGTCATTATGATACTAAATCATGAACAAATATGCAAGAAAAGTTCACATTGATCAGAAATGCCCAGAAAGGTCTACTGCTTTTTTTTTCTCTCAAAAATACTAATAGAGAAAATAATAAGAATGTTTGAAAGTGTATAAAATTCTGGCAAGAAAAAATTTTCAAATTAATGGTCAGTCTTGTTTGTTTATAAATGTACCTTGGAAGTAAATCACACATATTGTTTTACCCATTAAAAAAATCCAAGGTTTAAAATCTACAAAACAATGAAAAATATTTTTCAAAGAAAGCTATTTATTCCACTTAAACTACAAATATGTCTCTGGATGGCAATACCAGTGATCAGGCCATTTTTCTTGATTTTATAGCAAAAGAAAATAAACATCATGAATCATTCTTTATAGATTAATCCTCATGTTTACATCAACATTGAAATTTTATGATTTCTTCCAGGGTAAGAAGACCTTGGCCTGGGAAGCTTAATGGTTTTCTTATCAAGTTCCTAGCAGTAGTAACGATATTTAACCTGTTTGATCTCTACTCATGTGCACAGAGGTGGATACTTTGAACCAAAAAACCAAGCAGATTAGCCTTAAAATGACTTAACACTGGTTTGAGTGACTTTATCATGCAATTTTCCCTGAATTCATTAGGGACAAAAAAAAAAAATCAACAGCTTATATAACAGACCTAATCTTGTTTCTTGCTGGTTGCTCCTACAGTCTGAAGCATGCAACGAAAACAATTGCCAGGTTGATTGATATTTCAGTACATTGACTTTAATGAATGTGAGTTACACTGAACCATAAAAAGGAATATATTATTTTTGTCTGTTATTTTCTATTTCAAAATATAAATAATCCCCATGACTGCTTGTCAGGGTGAAATACGTCCACACAAATCTGGATTCATTTTCTTCTCAGACTTCTAGTATATCTCAAGAGAAAAACTTTTAAAATTTCAACATTTTTGAAACTTTCCAATGAATATCCATATGACATAGTTTCAAAGACTCATAAAGTATGCCTTTTATTTTGCATTTCACTACAAAGAGTAATAAAATCATAGTACTCACTAAGTTCTGGTCCAAATAAACCCAGAGTTGCCTTTTAGGATCTCATGACGTCTCTTTCTGTGTGAATTGTACGGGGAATGGCGGTTTGCCCGGGCATGTTCTCTGAGTATTTTTCCTCCAGTTAGATCATTACGTTATTAAACAGTGAGTCCACATTTTCTCAGCAGTACCTAGTACTTTATTCTCATCATTGTTATTCTTAATTCTCAGACTGAAATTTCTTCTATGAATATAGTTTCTCATTTTGCTAGCCAAGGGTGTATATTGACCCACTTCCAGTATGGCACTTAATTCGACTTAGTTCCTCCACACGAACTCAGAGAAGAGTTTCTAAGAAAATAAACTGACTGAACGGAGAAGCAGAGAAATTAACTGCATTCCATTTCAGAATGTGACAGGCAATGTGAAAAGAATTTGCCTCTGACAAATGTATATTTTCCTTATCTGTTCTGCACTTGTTCTGTTCCTAATACTAACAAACAGACACCACGTGGTTATAAATCTATTATCTACAATATATTTTTATTGTGTACGAATTCTCAATGTAACCAAAATGTCAGAGTCTGGTATACACACAGAATAGAGATGTTAAGAAAATGCCAATATACACAGAATACCGTTGTTACAGAACTTTAAACATTTCTGAGTATTTTTGAAGTAAATTTATTAGAACTGTGGGACTATAACATTGCCTATCAGGTCAAAGAAAAATAGCTTTTGAGGACTTCTTTCTAACACACCAGTAAAAGAAGGATGTCATTAGGCCCTATGGCAAATTCATGTTTCTCTCTGAGCAATTTCTGCCCCCCTCCCTGCTTTTTTCCCATTTGAACTGTGATGAAAAGTGATTTTATTTGACATCCTGGTGTGCTTCCTCCTTCTAAATAGTAAAAATCCTGTAAATGGCTCTGTTTAACCTTTGTGTTTGGACCACCCGGAATCTGGGAAGGAGCGCTGTGCCTCCTTGATGCTGTTGGAGATCCCGGCAGGCATGTCTGTAGCGTGACTTCGTGTGGCCCGCGTGACTATGCTCTTACTCTACACTTCGTGGGGTCCAAGCTGCCTCCTTTGTATCGCAAGCCCCTCTCTTCCTCCTCCCCACCATCTCCATGACCCCCCATCTGATGCCAAAAGAACTATTCTGGTTTCCATACATGGTCACTTCGGGGAAAGAGTATTAGTTATGCAAGGCCAACTCTGGGTTGTTTGTACTCTCTGCCTCCCCCAGACCCCTCTGAGTCAAATTTGGTCATTGAATGGAGCCAGGCAGGGCACTCTTCCCTGTCACCTCCTCTCATTGCCTTTCTGGAGGTTTAGGATCTCCAAAGCTGCATAGCATGTGCCCACAAACGCTTTGCTCACACTGTGATCTAAATGGTATATGGCACCCCCGATCCTGCATCTTGAATGATAATTGGGCTTTGCACCAGATAAAGAAGCTTCCTGAGTTCACAGGAAATACCTTTCCAGCTTAAAAAAAACACATCGTTAAATCAGCCTTCCTGACATGGATGAGAGGCAGCCCCCCCAAGTCCCAGTCTTCAGTTTCCTCTCCAGTATTCCCTCCAGTGGAGCACCATCCACTCACGGCCTGTGCATCCCCTCGCCAGCTCTGGCTGTCAGGGGCGGTCATGTTCTCATTGTCTCACATGCAGCTCCTCGCGGCATTCCATCTATCTGCGAACCTGAGAAATATGAGGCATATTAACAAATATCACTTACCAAGGAAACATATACAAAAGGGAAGGTGGCCTAGAAAAAGAATAGCAAAGAGATGGAGACATGATTTTTTAAATAATTGCTTTTTTTAAGTATAAAATGACGAAAAGGAAGAGAAAGAGGCTAGTGGTGCCCCAACCATGACAATGCATGGACTTGTGCCTGCATTGTTTTAACTTTCCTGCAAGGATCCTTTTCACAGATTATACTTACTGTAATATCGCCCCTACTCCAAAACCTCATGCAGTCACCATGAAACTGATGCTATTGTTCCTCTCTGACCAAAACCTTAAGGATAGAACAACTCGGTTTACTTTGACCTCACCATATCGCTTTATGAAAACTTCGACAAAGTCTCCTTTAAACCAAACTGTCCAAATTCTGCTACAAAGGGTTGATTATTATTTTGTTTGCTGTCTTTGTGGTGTTTTGTATTTGTTGACGCATCATCGTTTGCTTCCTCACACCATCCTCCATAGCTACAGAAATTCTGAGTCTGCCGCCCACGGGGTCATCTCAGTAGAACCTGTGAGAGAGAGAGAGGCAAGGTGCACAGGGCTCAAGCCTTCAGCCCTCTGGAGGGAGACAGACTGGGATCAAATCCTATGGCTACTTCTTCATAAATACACACACTTAGGCTACTTAACCTTTCTGATCCTTAACTGCCTTTCCATAAAGTAGATAGAATAATACTTCTTATTAAATGAGTAGAACTTATTAAGAGAAAGGGAAGATTCGATGAAATAATAAAGTGGTTACTCAGTATAGGAACAGAATAAGTATTTAATAAATCATAGTCATTCGTGCCATTCAATGATAAAAGACTTTCATTTGTTTCTGCTGTGCCCACACATCAGCCACCTTTTTCTTCACTTTGGTTCTTTCTGTTGGCCTCCATAAATATGACTTTTTTTTTTTTGCTTCTTGTATATATCAGTACAGACCAAAAGTTACAGTTTATTAAAATGAGCTATTTCATTTACTTTTAAAACTCAGATCTCATCTATTTTTCTCCTGAATTATGCAAAAAAAAATGCACTCTAGCTTTCATTTTAATTCTTATGTCTTTTTTGGTCCCATTTCTCTTTCTTGTAGAGAAAAAAAAATAGACAAAATAACTATTGAGCCATTTTGAGTTTCTTGGACACAACATAAGCTTTCCAAACTTTGTGTTTTTGCAGATACCCTGGCCTGAACTGGGATGGAATCTCCCCATTTTTGTTTGTTTACTTGTTAAATTCCAATTCATCCCAGAAATCTAGGTGAAATGTAATGTCCACTGTTAAGCCTTGCTTGATTTCCCAAGGCGCTCTAATAATGTGGTTGGAGCTCCAAGTGGCATGGCAACTGTCCTATGTGAGGCCGTGTTTGTGTCCCTATCTCTCTCACAATGCACTTAGCTCTTTGCAGACAAGGACAATGAACTGTGGATTCTTTGTCCAAGGTCTCTAGCCTCCCAGGTGTGCATGCCACATAATAAGCACTGAATACATATATTTTGCATGCATGAGAGTCTTCTATCTTCCACAAAAACAGCCTAAATAATTTGTAAATGCACCTAAAGCATGGCATTAATGGAATGCAAAATCTATATCCAGGGGGTATTAAAAAGGGGGAAAATAGGCAAAGCCAAGTAAAGGATCCAGGAAAGTGTACTACACAGAGAGACTCTTCCACTTTTTTGTTAGTTGATTTATTTTGATTAAAAGTGCTAGAGCCAGAATTCCATAAAAGCCTTCCCTTTGAGCTCTGCCAAGCTTTATGAACAAACATAACTTGTTATGACATCAAGTTACTTCCTTCTGCCCAGAGAGTCCTTCACCAACACTTCGAATCTTACCATGGGCAAGATTAGGATTTGAAGATTAAATCTTAACAAACTATAATCCAGCCAAATCATGAGTTATCTACCATAAGAAGCTTCTCACTTTTTTGTATCAACAAAGCATTTAAGAATTCCACCATGACACAAAGTAAAAGATCTTGGTTTTTCATTTTAAAAACTCTATATGTTCACAAATACGCAGATGTTTTATTTACTACAAAATATAAAGGCATAAAAATGTCCCAAGTTGTTTACAACTATTATAAATTATTTTGCTATGAGTTTAAAAATCCCCATGCAATTAATGACATAAAAATTATGTTCTGAGGCATAAGTTACTTATGGAGTAACTAAAATATGAGATAACAATGAAACTTATATCATGATTACTGGGAGTAAATTTGATGGCTGTGACTGACTTGTAGACACGCTTACTTCAAACTTTGTTATCAGCAAGTTATATGCTATAATGTAAAGCCATAGATCTGTTGTCTCTGATCATTGGTTATTTCAGGAAGTAGGAAGATCTCTGGCAGGCTTCTCCCCAGTGCACAGTTGGTAGGAAATAGGGCTTAGTCTGAGGTCAGGTGGTTAATTTATTCCTAAATGTCCAAGTTTAATCCTCTAGGTCCATCCCCAAAGCATATGAGTTATCCACTCACCCTGTTGCCATTATTGAAATCTTTATTTGAAGAAAGAGGGTAAATTTGTAACACAGAAATGATTCGATGCAATATGCATATGATATGAAGAGAAAAAGATTTCCAAATGTCCAGTTATCTTAAGATCACAGAATTAGGCAAGGGACAGAGGGTCCCTTAAATAGCTGGCTTATTCCTATCTTTGGCACAAGCAGTGGTTCTCAGACTTTAAATAGTGTGGGAGAAATCTCTAAAGAAAGAAAGTCTCAGGATTAACCTAAATTTTATTTTTAAAAAGATAAGAAAATCATGGTGGGATTATTAAAACCTGCATGAAATGAGAAACCAATTCAATTATTGTTGAATCTATCAGGAAGATAATACTATAATCTGAAATGAGTTTTCTATTCCTACAGACATGGGAAAGAATTTCTAGTTTTGGCAGAAACTTTACCACCAAACCACTGAAAGAAAGGAAAAAATGCTAGGTATCACCCGTTTAAATCTCCCCAAAGATCATTGGAGCATGAATCGACTTTTCTTGCCATTGTGTTCAACTTGGAAAACCTCCTGTAGCATAATATCCATTTGGCTTTCTTCCGTGCAACAGCAGATTTTACATGTTAAGTCAACTTCTATTATTATCTTGGTAGCTCAGTAAGAATTAAAGTGCTTCTAATGGCCAATTTTAATCTCAAATCACCCTTGCCTCTTCAACTGGAAAAAGGATTCTCCATCAGCACAAAGATGGACCCTCATGGTCATTGTCATTTTGCCCAGCCTCGAAAACAGCTCCATCCCAACACACACGAGAAAGTTAAATGTTCTCCTTTTAGGAACCAGTCTGGCTCTAAACACAAACCCAGGAACAGGCATGGAAATGGGCTTCGCCTATAAAATGGCCATTAGGATCATGCAGAATGTACATGTGTTCATTTTTCATCAAAACAAACACAAACACTATTTTAAAATGCTTGTAAAGAACTCACAGATTTCAAAAAACACTTCTGAGAAAGATCCAAATGATCTCATTTCAAGAACCACTGAATTAGAGGATTCAATGCTTTCTTCATCTCCTCAAAACCTACTTAAGTCAAGTTTCTAGACACCCTTTAAATCAGGAGGCCGTGTTCTCAACAAGGTCAAGGCCATGAGTGAGTATATGAACTAAATACAAATGCCAGATTTTCCTAAGTGAATGCAGTGAGCAAGACATGTCGAAGGCACCAGCAGCAACAGGGCAAGTGACACTGAAGGTCAGGTGGCCCTTACTGATGATGACCAGACGTGAGAACACAGAGCAGAAACACACTGAGTGCTCCCTGCAGGTAGGCTCAGCATTTGCAGGGGAATCCTGGTAACACGTCCCAGGTCCCACGCAGACTGATGGGATGCCTCACACTGATGGGATGCAGATAACTGGCTGCAAAATCCTGTCCTTCAAATCTCCTAAAACTGACTGTCTAACTTTTGAACGACCTTGCAAACATCTCCAATATTAGGAAAATCTGCTTACAATTTAGCTTCTCTGGAGGGCTTAATAGTTAGAAATATTTGTTTTTATACTAGC
This sequence comes from Artibeus jamaicensis, assembly GCF_021234435.1. Classification (NCBI taxonomy): domain Eukaryota; kingdom Metazoa; phylum Chordata; class Mammalia; order Chiroptera; family Phyllostomidae; genus Artibeus; species Artibeus jamaicensis. The sequence goes on from NW_026522056.1 coordinate 20,897,728, forward strand.
TGTCTCTTAGAAAGCAAAAACTATCACCTGTTTATTCGATGTTCATGTCTGATATCTCATTAATTTCTCACAATAATATAATGAGGTCACTGTTGTTATTCCCAATTTGTGAGTAAATCAATTGAGAGGTTAAGTCTTGGAACAAGTCAGTCAACCGCATCAGTTTCCACTATGGATGCTAGCAGGTGCTGAGCTATTAAGACATACAATAAACGCTATCCTGTCCATTACAGAGAAGACAGATTAATTTATGACCACAAGTTCTATCTTGTACCCAATACATTCACACCATTAGTCACCCCTTCCAGCATTTCATAGCATTTGATATAAAACTTATGAATTACAGCCTCCCTGTCCTCGACATCTACTTCTGTCCCATCCCTCTGTCCCCACATGTCTCCCTCCACTCCCAGGAGGAAAAAAGCTCCAGTGTCCTGAATTCATGAAAACACAGGCAAAGATATTTAGGGTGTATGTTAGGGAAAAGGTCACTTTGCAAACACTTTTCAGAGAAGACTTCATCAGCAATTTTAGAAAAGACGAAAACATACTTCTTGCAAAACCCATGTGAAGATGGTGCTCCAGTGTGAACACCGTCATCTGATGAAAGCAATAAATAAACAAGGAAACACAGTGGGAAGGAGGCAAGGCAACCTGGGAGGGTCGTGCTGCGGCCAGAACGTACGTTTTATCTCACATCGAACATCTGATCTGCTCCCTACCATATGCCATCCTTCGTATAAGGCCTTACGCCGAACACATGAACTTCATTACTCATGGAGTCTTCTAAAAATATGTAAAATATATTAGCTTTTAAATAATTCTCATAGAAAGTAGATTTGGAGGTTTGAATTCCAGATAATCACTTCAGTTCTCCCATCTAGAAAATCATGTAGTGCCCCCATCCTTTTTCCCTAGATAAGCCCGAACTATTTTATCATTTATTCTTATTAAATTTAGAAGAAAATACCAGATGGGTAATGTGGTGACATTGTGATTTTGATATTTTGTTTGCTCTAATCTAGCTGATAAGTATATAGTACCCTACGCACAGCAGTGCATGGAATCTTTTTTGAAAATGAATTTTCTATTTCGTCCCTGATGATCTTAATCTCGTAGACGAGGGCTCCCCACCCTGGAGCACTGCTATTTCTGACCCTCTTTCAGGAACTGGCCCCTGAAGTTACACACCATTTCAGACACAAGCACTGAATAACTCACTTCAAAGGGAACCCTACACCTTTTCCTAGATTGGACACCGTACAGAAAATCACTAGTAAATTACCTTTAGTTACACTAACTATGCTGGACGCCATGCAGAAGTCTGAGCATCAAGGCCATGCTGCTGGTTTTATTTACTAACGAGAGAGGAGAGTCGTTAACTTTTTCATTCTTACATGGAATGCATTTATTGGGCACAAACTTCTGACTGCTGTGACGTGCCTCACCTCGCCAGCCACAGCACCTCAGATGTCATGTCCACAGTTCAGTAAAGACGGTAAAGAGAAGCCACTGCTTCCCTGGCGCAGTGCTTTTACAGCTTTGTACGTTTCCCTGTAAACTCACTAATCACCAGGATCTTGGCAATAAAAGCTTTCATGCTCTCACATCAAAAAGAAACTACCTACAGCGTTCTCCTCCTTTCTGCTTACCTCCCGCATTTATTAGCCTGAGTTACCACCCATGTAAATGTGAGTCACTTCTCTTTGGGCAGAAGTTTTATAATTATTCACCTCAAGATATACTCCACTGAGATAAGGCCATGGCTCTTTAGAAACTCCAGCCACCACCCATTGTCTGTGGGCAAACAAAAATACTATGTCTTACCAGAGTAAAGAAAATAAAAGGAGTATTTTTTGAAAGCACAAAAAAATAATTAATAGTCTGTGCATTTATAGTTATGATTTGAGCAGAAAATGGACTAAGTTGTGATAGAAGAAAAAATAAGTGAAATCCTAAATATGTGGTTTTGTTCTTTTTAATAGAATCCTAATCCAAATTCTAATGGAAAAAATTGAGATAACCATCACAATCGCACACTTAATAAACATTTCATGAATAAATAGATGAACAAATGTGTTGCATTGTGTACTTACTGAAAAAGCTATAATCAATTATTGATTGATTGGTTGATTTGGTGTTTATTTAAAAAATAATGTTCCGCCTCTATTAGTCATAAACACTGTGCTGGACCATAAAAGTGCAAAAGTGGACAGAGCAGACACAGACACTGTGTGGGTGTACAGACAAGAAGAGAAATAATTACAGCACGCGGGAACAGGCTTTGTTTGGGGACAGCAGGTAGCAAGGGGTGCAACCCAGTAATCCAGACACGAGGTCCCAGGGGCCTCTCTCCAGAGGTACAGACTTTTAACCATAACCTAAATGATGGCGGGTGGCTGGGCTGGATAGAGAAAAGGGCGGAAGACACTTTGGGAAGGAAGAAAGGGAGGAAGAGAGGCAGAAAAAGGAAGGAATGGTGAATCAGAATGGGGGCAGGTGGCGAGAAGACACTCTGGGACCATTTAGCTATAAAGAAGTAAAAGAAAGGGTCTGTATTTCACAGCTTTGTCTTTCTGCGACCATAGATTTGAATCAATCCCATGAGTCCTCATAATCCACAAAACATATGCTAACAATGCCTTGACTTCCTCATTTATTGTTTTAATTGATCAAGGTTTATTTAGGATATTTATTACCTTTCTGAAGATAAGTATAATAATTTAAAATTTTTAAGTTTTTTCAGAGTTAAAATATCCACTACCAAAATTTTAAATTTTTAGTTCTTTAATAATTTTGCTAAAACACCCATAAAATGAGCTATTCACCAAAACAACATTGAGAAGAAGGCTTTGCCTTATGTTAAAATAGTTTTATATTAGAATACGACTCAGTTAGAAAACTCTACCTTTTTCCACTATCACCGCACAATGGTAGAAAATCAGAAATGACCTAAACAAACTTTATTTCTTAATAATGAAGTCATCCTTATAGGTATTATTCAGATTGTATGCCTTATGCTGTATATATGGAATTAAATGATTTTTAATGCCTGTATTGTTAAAACAACTTCTAATGATCAACAGTCACATTATCTGGTATTGGTATTAGTGTTTAATCTCAAAGACATTTAATCCCAAAGAATACTAATGTGTTACAATATGTATAAAATTCATTTAGTATTATGTTATCCATGCCTGCATATGTTTTACATTAAAATTTTCAAAAATGTTTATTAGAAAAAAATAAAATATTACATGAATATCTTTGAAAAATACAGGCGATAAATCATTCAAAAGCTCATGAATGTACTGGAAGAACCATTGCTGTTTTCACCTGTTTCCAGGTTGGGCCAAACCAAGTGTGAGGCACGGGCAGACAAACACATCTCCCAGTATCTTTCCTGCCTCCAGCAGCAGCACATTAATCTCTCTCCGTGACCCTCTCTCTGGCCCCCGTCGAGGGCTCAGTGCCAGGACAGGCAAGTCTCCGCACAGAACAATTCACAAAATAAGCCCCAGGGTCCCTCCCACCCCTTCCGTGGGCAGGAAGTGCCACCCTAACATCCCGGACACTCGGATGCAGGTGCCTTGGAGACAGCGCGCTTCCACAGTCTCCCTCACCAGGTCCTCCAACAAGAAAAAAAATGTAATTCTTTCATTGTTGATACAACATCGAACAGCAGTCTTAACTCAAATAATTCTGTCAAATAAGTTTACAATGTTGAATGGTCCTTGGGCCATATCAAAAAATAAAATAAAAATTCCAAAGTAATCGTTTATTTGTGTATAATAATAACATAAGATTTTTTCTGTAAAATCTAGCATTTTCTTTTGCTGAACAGTATTTTTGTTTAAACACACATTTTCTCTTTGACACTGTGTTTCTCTTTGGCATTGAGACAAGGGGGCATTTTTCCCCTTTGGTGTATTTATCATGATTATTTTAATATCTACTAATTCTTTTGGGGGGGGTACCAAAAACCCCATTGCTATGGGGGGAAAAACAAACTAAAGGTTCATAACAGACAGTTGAGAATGTTTTTTACAGAAGTTCTCCCTCAATATATATATTGCCACTATTTTCTCTATACTCACTGAGTGACTCCAAAATGGGGGTTCTCTGGAGAGGCGGAGTTCAATCAGTTATCTCCCCTTACCCAACCTGTCTTCATTCCCAGAACCAGCTCCCCCTTTTCATCTAATCTGTGAGAAAGCTCCAGCCACTAACCCACTTCCCTCTCTGCTCAGCGCTCAGTCTCTCCATCTTCCCGACCACATTTGTGTACGGTCTCCCCCACAACTTTCTGGGACGTCGGAAACCCAGATGAGCTCCTGCCTCTGCTTCGCCAAATACAAATTAAACTTCGTGGGGACAATTTGGACATGTCTGTCACGATTTAAGATTTTTACCACACAACATTATTTCTAGGAATTTATCCTATGGAATATAGCAATGAAACTATGTAAAAGAATAATGGTCTTTGTAAAAATAAAAAATTAGAAAAAATGATAAATGACTTTAATAAGAAACTGGGTATAAGTGATGGTATAGCCACACAATACATATTCGTAAAAACACATTTTATATCTCTCCGTATTGAGTTGAAAAATACCCATAATAGATTGTTGAGGGGAAAAAGTTACAGATCAAGATATATCTTTCCATTTACATTAAACAGATTGTGTAAAAAGGTTCCAGAAGAATATACACCAAACCGTGAGCAGTGTTGGTATTTGGGAAGTAGAATTATATAGAAGACTTTCACTTTTTGTTTTATTCATTGTTTATCATTTTCTTTCTTTAGACCAGCAAGTATTTCTTGATATTAAAAACTACTGTCAAACTGTAGCAATTATAAAATTTGATACCAGCTCGGGAATAGAAAGATCAACTCCAAAGTTACACCTGATCATACGTGGAATTTAGTATAGTATAATGGTGGCATTATAAATTAATAAGAAGAAAAATAGATTATTCAGCAAATAGTATATATTTGATTATCCATGAAAAAGATATTAAACTAAATAACCATTTCTTTTTTATTCCAAAGCAAACAAAATTTCCAGATTCATCGGAATTTTAAATCTAAAATGAAAATCATAAAAGTGCTAGATTAAAAAATAGAAAAATATTCCACAACATTAAAATGTCACAAGATTGAGAAACAGCAAATGTTAGTATTCATTTCAAATAGGTGAACTATCAGAGGGCTTTACATTTATCAACCTAATATTATAAATGTGAATGTTGTACATATAAAATATATATTATATACATCATTTCACTTTAATGGTCAATTATTTATCAGTGATCCATGGTACAACATACTATTTCCATGTTTCTCTTTTGTCAGTGAATTCATTATTATTCACTTGTAAACAGTGAATAATATATTATTCATTTGTAAACAGTGAATAATAATGAATTCACTGACAGATAATAATAATAATGTTAAGACCCTAAACATTCCCATGAGGAGGGCTTTGAGATTTGTAAACATATTATCTCTCTCTATTTATCTCTCCCATAACCAAAAAGAATTTAAAAATACCCAAACCAGCACTTTTTTGATGTTTTAATTATTCTTCATTGCTACCATCAGCATCAGCATGGACTTCCTTAATTAGAAACTCTGGTCCCCCCAAAAATCTGCCCATGCCCTAATCCCCAGAAAAGGATTTTTGAAGATGTTATTAAATTAAAAGATCTTGAAATCTAGGTTTCAAGGAGTTCATTCCTTGGAGTTCGTTCTAGGTTATCTACTTGGTTCCTGGATCCACTGACAAGCGTCCTCTTAAGACACACAGAACAGAAGATGTGAAGAGAGTCAGAGGTTAAGGTGATAGGGCCACAAGCCAAGGAAACCAGCCACCACCAGAAAGGAGAAGAGGCAATGGGCAGACCCCCCTGGGGTGTCTGTGGCGAGTGCAGCCCTGCTGAACACCCTTAAGTTGCTGGACTCCAGAACGGTGAGATGATAAATTACTCTTTGTTTTCAGCCACAAGATGTATGGGAATTTGTTACAGCAGCCCCAGGAAGCTAATACACAGTGGTGAGCCTCCTATTGTTATGAGCATGTAACAGACTAGATTCTACCTCTGAGATCACTGCTTTGGAAACAATTCTTGTTCAAGGCAGGAGGCTGAACCAGTGACAGGTTATTTTCCATTCTAAGATTCCGCACTTGTAATTTTCACAGAGCTACCACACCGAGATCCCAGCTTCCTCCTGTTGTTTACTGTATCCACTCTCTGTAATTAGGCTTAATGACTAGAATATTAATATTTGGCTCCTGATAGAAAATTGGAGATTTTATTTCCCAAGTTGTTTATACACAAACTTGATCTATTACTTACACTGTTTCTTGCTTTTCCTTTCATTGCTTTCATTTTTTGACACAAAAGGTTGAATTAACTAACATGAAAACATTAACTGTTCAGATTTTGCAGCTGTCATTTTTCATGCTCCTTGAAAATATTTGCTGGGAAAATAAATGAAGTTGGGCTGCTACATTTGTTACCAAATCATTGGAAATTCCCTTATTGCACTTTGAATCATCCTGAGACACGCTTATTTTTAGCTATTTTCTCGATGTTGTCATAAATCAGGGTTCATCTCTACCTCCTTGTGACTCATGTCTCATCTTCATAAATAAATATTGAGAAACAGCAAGTACAAATTTTGGTGTTTTTAAACAAAGAACTTCAACAGATGACGAGGCATTCTAGAAGGTCAAGTCCATTGTAAAATCCAAGGTAATTCTGATCTGACTTGATGTTTTTTCACTTTTTCTTCAAGCATTAAAAGTAAGTGATTAGGTAGTATCGTTTGGAGGGTTTTCTGGGTATTTGTAGTCATTTAATTTGTTTATATCTCTAGGGTAATATCTGATGATATTTTATGGAAGTTACCCTAGCCATAGCTGAGCATTACCTATTACATGTTGGGTTTTATTATAAAGTGAATTGTATCATCACCAGATACCAAAGTGGTAGCATGTGAGAGATCGCAGCTTTATTGTGACCTTGACCACTTCTACGCTTATTCCCATCATCTCCTGTTACTCTCTTAGAACAGCCTTGGTCCCTGATCTGTTGAAGGGGCTCACAGTGTGGAGGGAGGGGCAGAGACACACCCGTCACTACCTACAACACAGAAAGCCCTGTGAGAGAGCAGGGGAGGGAGAGACTTTCCTTCTGGAGAAAACCAGAGCGAGGGAAGTCTTAAGCAAAGGGCAGGACTTCCAATAAACAACGTAGAGGAAAAGTGTGTTTCATAAATCAGAATTAGAAGAGGCCCAGACCAGAGATTATAGGAAAACAAGATTTGAAGTTACCAGAGGTGACAGGTGGTAAGGACAGGGATTGGAAGTTTGGATTCGATCATACAAATAAAGGACAGTCACTGAAGGCTTTTGAGTACAGAACAGATTTACCCTCCAGAAAGCTCGGATGACAAGGAAGTAAATGGAAATTAGAGGAGAAAGAGCTGGCTTCAGGTCAGTCTCTTTTCAGGCCACAGGCTTCAGAAATGATATTCTGGAACAGTGAGGGAGGAGAAAATAAGTGAGAGTCCCGAGGAGGAAAACCGGGAGGCCTTGGTTAGAGCTGGAAGGTCAGAGAGAAGGGTGGCAGGGAAGAGGCACAGACACTTTCTCAGAGTCTGTTCTGCTTCCTAATCCCAGGCACGGTGGTCCTGAAGAAACGAACAGCTGCCTATTCTGATCCTAAAATATTGGTGAGTGAGAGGCCAGTGACACATTTTCAGATGCAGCACACAACTTGAAACAGCATTTGTATGAAGTCCAAGTTGTTCAAAACAAAACTCCTAAAATTCCAATGACAGCTTTGCTGCCTGACTCTGTGTGGTTTGGGAGGAGGATAAGCAAGCCTTCAACCATCTGTTGTTTTCCTAGATTGCCGGAGCAAACTCTGGAACTTCCCGGCTCTGCAGCCACTTACCGCTTTATTAATTTTTAGCCCAAAGTAAAGGCATTTCATATCACGTTTATGTGTATGTGTATGCACAGGTCAGTGATTATGCGTGGAGGTGGGAGAAGTGTTTAGTGCAAGGTTTGAAGTCTGCTTTTCCCAATAATGCCATAAAAGGCAGCTGCTGCTTTCCGGCCCAGCCCGTTGAGTCTACAGTTGTCTCTCATGTGCCGCACTTGACCGAGCGGGTCCCAAGTGCCTTTTATCCCAGGCTGAATGGAATCCGACCACTTAGCTTTGACGGGTCCCCTTTTCTTCCGCCTCCCCCTGTTGCGGCGTGAGCTCTCCGCAGCATGTCTCCCGGCAGTTGTCCACCTCTGGCTTCCTGCGGGGACAGGGAGGCTGAGCAGCCTATAATCTCAGTCGTATTTACCGCTCCATATTAGGTTCTGAAGTGTTTGAGTGACGTTTGGGTTTGGTTTGGTTTGGTTTGGTTCTCTCCTTGTAAACGGAACTTTGGGGAGGCAGTATTTTCGTTTGGTAACTTGAGACAGCACTTGAAAGAAAAGAGAAGAGCGGAGCAGCTAGCGCACTTAGAAAGTTCAAGGCGTGCTGTTCGCCAAGCAGAAAATGCAAGCTCGAGATGCTTCCTTTGAGAGGGAGGTCGCTGTGGGGCAATAGGATGCTCAGCACGCACAGCAGTTCCTTCTTCCCCGCACGGGGATCTGTGCCTTCCGGAGCAAGGCAGCAGCCCTGCCTGCTCATGTCGGTCTCAGAATGAGAGTTTGTAGTCCCTACTGCCTGGTGGCAAAAAGTGCTTTGCAGGCCTTGAAGTCTCTCATTTGGCAGGAAGAGCCACTTGGCTAACTAAGAAACCACACTGGACAAATAGAACTTATGTTCTTTAAAAGAGGGAACTGCTCCTTCTTTTAAGGCTTCCCTGGATTCAAAGGTATAATGGAAAATAATGATTATTTCAGTTCTGCCTCTAGCCCTTGTCCCAGTATGGAGAAATTATTCTCTTGGGCTTTCACCAGCCAGATAGGACCCGGAAGCCTTGTGGAAAGTGAGCAGAACAACTTGTCCAGCAGAATAATGTGGTGATCCTATGAGTCAGGCTAAAGATTCTTCTAGATTCTTTAGAGCTGAAGAGCTCTAAAGATCAGGAAAGTAGTGCCTGTGGTAAATGAAACACTTGGACCACAGCAGGAGAGAGAGCCTCCAGTACTGACGTTATCATGAACCAGCTCCACGGCCCAGGACAAATCACTGAAACTTGAACCTTCTGTGTTTCAGTTTCCTTGAAAATAAAAGCTACACTAAGTCAATAGCTCTCGCCTCAGAGGGAAGAGGATGTTATGATCACCTGTGTGTATGTGTTTAACACTCAAACCTGACACGAAGCTTATAAAAATGTCAGAAAGATAGCTTTAAATCTAGGGAGGGCCTTAAAAAAAGGGGCAAGTCCATCTTCAAAAGAATATATGCTTTTGCCCTGGCCAGTGTGGTCAGCTTGTTGGAGCGTCGTCCCATAACTGAAAGGTTGCAGGTTTGATTCCTGGTCAGGGCACATACCTAGGTTTCCAGTTCGATCTTCGGTCCAGGCGCACATGAGAAACAATAAATAAATGCTTCTCTTTTTCACTTCCTTTCTCTGTTCTTCTCTCTCTCTCTCTCAAAAAACTAAAAGCAATGAAAAAATCTCCTCCAATGAGAATTATTTTTTTAATATTAAAAGAGCATATACAGTTCTATTTGCCCAAACGTGGTTTAAGAATTAGCCGAGCGGCTCCTCCTGCTAACTAAGAGACTTCTAGGAGGGAGGAAACCAAGAAGCCAGGGATTAATGTTTTTAAAAAGTTTCCAAGGTGTTTTTCACTCACAGCATCCCCATCTTCATCCTCACCACTTCCTGATAGAGAATCTCTGGATTAGATCATATTTAGAATCCCTTTTGTCTCTGACCTTGTCTGACTCCACCTGAGAAAAAAATTAGGCAAATGCAAATTAAGACAACAGTTAGATACCAGTGCACACCTGTCAGAGTGACCAAAATCCAAAACATTGAGAACACCAAATGCTGGCAAGAATGTGGAGCAACAAGAACTCTTACTCATTGCTGGTAGGAATGCAAAGTGGTACAACCACTTTGGAAGGCAGTTGGGTGGTTTCTTATACAACTAAACATGCTCCTACCATGCGATCCAGCAATCGTACTCCTCGGTATTTACCTGAAGGAACTGAAAACTTATGTCCACATGAAACCCTGAACAGGAATGTTTATAGCAGCTTTACTATAGCTGCCAAAACATAGGTTCAGCCAAGATATTCTTTAGCAGGAGAATGGATAAACTCTGGTTACTTCTAAACAATGGGATATTATCCAGTACTAAAGGAAACGAACTTTCGAGCCATGAAAAGATGTAAAATAACTTTAGGTGCATATTACTAAATGAAAGACACCAAGATGAAAAGGCTACATGCTGAATGATTTCAACTACATGATTTTTGGAAAAGGCAAACTATGGAGACAGTAAAACGATCAGTGGTTACAAAGATTGGGAAAAGAGAGGGGTGACTACACAAAGCACAGAGGATTTTGGGGGGGCAGTGAAACTGCTCTGTAGACACCATAATAAGGGACACATGTCGTCATACATTTGTTCAAACCCATGGAGTGTACAGCACCAAGAGTGAACCCTAATATGAACTACGGACTTCGGGTGAAAATGGCGGGTCGATGTAGGTCCTTCAACTGTACCAAACAGACTACTCTACTGGATGATGTTGATAATGGGGGAGGACTGAGGCATGTGTTGGGGCACAGGGTATGTGAGAAATCCCTGTGCCTTTCTCTCAATTTCTCTGTGAACATAAAACAGCTCTAAAAAAGGAAGTCGATAAAAGAAATAGTGTGTCATGATTTGGACACAACAGATTACTAAGAAATGTATGTGATGACTTGTTCCTAAAGCCAACTAACCTTCATCTTGAAGTAATGCGATTGAGGAGATTAGGTCTTGGTGTGAAATGCTTTCCTATAAAAGTGAATTAAGAGAGAAACACCACAGGAAGGAAAATGAGCCTTAATTTGTAATGAAAAAGTCTTATGTGTAAACACAGAGAGAAAACTTTTACATGGGAAATTAATGCAACTCAATGAGTACTAGAGTTGTATGGGATTTTTAGTATTTAATATTTTAAGTATGTTCTTGTAAATGATAGAGTTTTTCTTATTGTAATATCATGTAATTAATCAATGAAATGCACCATTACTTATTAAAGTATGTTAATGATACTATCCTGCAACAATTTTCCGTTGGAAGCATAAAATTTATTGCATTAGACTTTCAAATGAAGTAACTGCCTATCTTTTCCTACTTCTGCACTTTGGTTGAGTTCTAGCCCTAAACACAAGTTCTATCATAAACACCAGAATGAGAGACCCATGAGGACAATGCAGAATAATCCCTTATGACAATCAATGAACTTCTGTGTTTCTCCCACACTCCCCTCACACCCACACAATAATCTCCCTTCACATACTCATAAAGGAATTGCAGAGTGAAAAAGGGCCGCCCTTGAAACAAAGCCTTCACATAAAAATCAGAATGGAAACTATTCCTTTAATAAACTTGGAGAATCTCTCTTTTGTCAAGTACTGGATTAGGCATTGGAAATACAAAGTCAAATTAAATATAGTCTTGACTCCGAAGTTGTGTATTTCTAAACAGAAGAAGCAGCGAGATAAATCATCAATGTCAATGACGGTACAACAGTCTTCAAGGGGTGATATGGAAGTGCCTGGGAGGAGCTTCTAAATTAGATCCAGAGATTTAAAAAAAGGCCTCTTTGAAGAAGCGATGCTCATACTTTTGAACAATGTGTTGAAGTTGGCTAGACAAGAAGAAGAAAAAACAGAGGAGAATAAAGAAAGTTCTAAAGGAAAGGAACAGCAGGACCCATTGTTTCATTACTGGCGAGATATAGAAAAATGCCACAAAAAAAGCTAGAGGAAGAGGCAAGACACCTCTGAAAGACACACACAAGCCATGAGTCCTAGGCTAAGGAATTTGAACTTTATTCACCAGGTCATGGAGAGACATTGAAGCATTTTTTAAATACATTAGTGACATGCTTGGGCAGGCACTTTAGAACGATGGTTCCGACAGCACTATGAATAATAATTTAAAAGCGAGGCAAGGACTTTAATTAGGTGGTGAATGCAATACTTTGGGCATAAAGGGTAAAATTCTAACCTAAAGTGATGATGCTAAGACAGAAAAGGGAACTAACTGAGAACTGTTAAAGAGGCAGAACCCAAAGTACTCCATGGCTTGTAAATACAAAAGGTGTGGGGGAGAAAAAAGTGAGGGTGTCCCATGGGCTTCCAGCTTTAGCAATAGGTTGAGTAGTGATACTATTCACTGACTAGTACAGGAAATTTAAAAATAGCCAAGTTTTCTGGAAAATTGCTTGAAAATGTTAAGTTTGAGGCTTGCTTCTATAAGAACTATAGTACAGAGACACTCAAAACTATTGGATATAGAGATATGGAAACTTTTATAAAATTGAAATATGCAACTTTATATACATGTATATATAAAATGTATATTAAATTATGCAAAGAATATATACTTAGCAAAAGGTTGAGAAGGAAACATGGTGAGTCTAATAGGCATTCCTACTTGGTAGATTTGGAGATAAGATTTTTTTATATATATCCTTTCTATTGTTCAAATTTTATGTAATTAATATATATTACTTTTGTTGTAGATAAACTTTCAAAAATGAGAGAAAAACTAATAAGAGGAAAGGAAAGTCAAGGTGGTCAAGAACACTACAGAGCAGTAAGGTAAACTTAAAAGAAGAAAGTGTTTATTGGTTTGGTAATACCCAAGTCATTTGAGAATTGTACCAGAATTCTCTCTCCTTAATGGGTAGAGTTGTAAATAGACTCAGAGGAAGGAGAGACAGCAAGTACAGAGGGTGCTTTCAAAGATCTTGACTGTGAAAGAAAGCAGCAATGTGGATAGGAGCATGAGGAAGACAGGAGTGAGCATGAGAAAGGTACTCATTCAAGGGAATGTCTGAGGATGGAGTTATCTCAATGTGTGTATAGAAGACGGGAAAGAGTCAGTATAGATTCAAAAGCAGGAGACATGGAAGCAATTCCTCTGAAGAGACAGTAGAACATTGAATTTGATTATTAGGTAAAGTAATAGCCTTAGACTAGAAAGCATTTTAACAAAAATCAGAGGAAATGAGAAAAGGATGGGTAGAAATAAAAATAAAGAGACAAAACTTAAACACACGCAATAGCTTTAACTCTTTCCCAAATTCCATGTAGATAACAGGAAAGCTATTAATACATAAAGTATACACCTAAAAATGCAGAAAGAAGGTAAAGGTCAGAAGTAGAATTTTGGAAATTGAAAAGTACATGGGTAAATGGTAACTGATTTCGCGAACCTGAGAAAGTTAACAGAGGAGAAAGTTAAAAAGTAACCCAGTGTACATCTCCCCATCTAGGGAAGACTCAGGGCCTGGATGGATCCTCTTGCACACATCTTCCCCCAGCAAGAGTCTGAGAAAGCCCTCCTTCCCTGGAGATCAGGCGCACCTATAAAAAAAAATACTGACATTGGCACTTCTGCAAGAAAATAGCCATTCAACTCACCCTGCAGTGAATGAGCCCTCACCAACAGCTCAAATATACCCAAACAGAACCTGGAAAACAATCTTGAAATTTAAACTATACCAATGGAAATGGAAAACTCCTTGGAAGGATAGAAAGATAAAGGAGTCTAAAAATCTAAAAAACAGACAAGACAGAAAATAAAGGGAAAAATGATAAGAAAATTCAAGAATTGCCCTGACTGGTGTGGCTCAGTGGACTGAGCACCTGCCTGTGAACCAAAGGGTGGCCAGTTCAATTCCCAGTCAGGGCACATACCTGGGTTGTGGACCAGGTCCCCAGTAGGGGGCGTGTGAGAAGCACACGCATTGCTGTTTCTCTCCCTCTCTCCTACCCTGCCCCTCTCTCTAATAATAAATAAATAAAATCTTTAAAAAAAAAGAAAACTAGAGAACTATTCAGGAGAGCCAATATGCACATAATAAGAGCTCCAGAAAGAGAGAACAGGAAAATGCAATGGAGAAAATCATCTAGTGGATAAGACTGAGAGTTTCCCCAGAGCCCAAGGATATGAGTTTCCAGATCAGCAACATCCAGCAAGCGCCAAATGCAGTGAATGAAAATGAAACCCATGGTACATTTCATTGGTCAATTAAATAGAGGAAGTGGGGGCAGGGAGTAGTGAGGGGAAGGAGGGCTTTGCTGTTTCCACAGAGCAAAGGGAAAACAGGCCACACACAACGGATTAGGGGTTGAATGGTTTGGGACGTCTGGGCGGCAGTGCTGGAAACGAAAAGACGTGGAAAGTGACTTCATGATCCTGAGGAGAAATCATTTCCAGCCAAGAATTCTAAACCTGGCCAAACTATCAAGTAGGAGAATAACGACATTTTCAGATGTGCTAGATCTCAAATAAGGTGACACAGTAGTCAACCAGGCCAGACTGGAGACGGTCAGAGGCGGCAAGAAGAGGAATTTAACAATAAAGGTTGAAGGGACTGAGAAGAGATGCACACGACCAGAGAGAGAACAGGGAAAACCAAGTAGATCATCATCAGTCCTAGACACACAGAGAGACGCGTGTTTTAATTGCCTCCTATCCACCCCTTTGGCAAGAGAGAAATTCCCACCCCAGAGTTGTGGGATGGCTGAGCCCAAGACAGCTAACACGGGGCAGATGAGATCGATAGCAGTTTATTAGGAACAAATACAGCCTGGTGGTACCTGGAGGACACCACACGACCTGCAAGGCCACTCAGAGGTGGCACATGGGAACCGAGGGCAACACCAGGAGCTGTGGGAGGCGGTCTGTGCTATTCTAAAAGCAGGTGAGGTGACCCCTGGTTCTTGTGGGAAGATGTGGTTCGCTTGTTTGGATAATGCAGAGTGTTAGCAAGGGACTGAAATCCGTTACCCAGGGAGAGGCAGGAGCGGCACCTGGTTCCTTGACCAGGATCTTGTTTGACTAGGGGATGGTGTCCCCGAGAGCAGGGCGGGGAAAGGAAGCGTGGTCATCCGGGTTTCACCAGGTATCAGGGCATCCAGTCATATTAATACTGAACCTTAATTTCAGGCCTTAGACTGCAGTGTTCAGGGAAGGAAAAGTAATTACACAATACACCTATGGCTTAGCTGTGATTAGCATTTATATTTTATACTATACAAATGAACATAACCTGTAGGGAATGAGAAAGGAAACGTGCTATATGTGTGCAGGGGGGGGCTTTCCAATGTGCAAGAGCTAAACCTCCTATTACCTTGTGGGGAGTCAGTACAAAGTGGTTGAAGTGGACAGATCGGTGGGCAGACACATACGCCCAGTATTTACAACTGTGGGTGGATGTGCCAAAGAGCTGGCTAAAAATGGCTGCTTCTGGGGAAGAGGAAATTAAGGATAAGAAGGTCATGGACTGCTGTGTTTCCATAACTGTTTGTCTCTTTAAATTATGTGCATGAATAACTGAGGAAAATTTTTCAACCTCACTTTTTTCTTGATTAATGAAGATAGGTTTGCAGTTTATGGCAGAGAAAGCAGAAGAATTTGGTTGTCTGGTGCGGAAAAGGTGCCCTGGATGGTGTGGCTCAGCGGACCGAGTCCTGGCCTGAGCACCAAAGGGGCTCGGGTTTGATTCCCAGTCAGGGTGCATGCCTGGGCTGTGGGCCAGGTCCCCAGTAAGGGGCGCAAAAGGCAAAAACACATTGACATTTTTCTCCCTCTCTACCTCTCTCCCACTCCCTCTCTAAACATAAATACATAAAATCTTTTAAAAAACAATAAACTAAGTTGAAAAGGGGAGCTCTGGAGACACTGCACAGGGGGCAGAGTCCTGGCTGTGGTCCCCTAACAGGTCCCACCTTGGGCAAGTCACCCAGCCTCTCTTAGCCTCTGCGGCTGCCACCCCAGAACAGAGCATCAATGAGCACACCTCCCTGATGAAGCTCTGGAGAAGGTCAGATGAGCTGGCATATTTAAAGGGTTGGCACAGTGCCTGGCACGCAGTCAGCACTCAGTGGTTATTTGTAGGTGCAAGTCTGAATTTCCCAGCAGAGCATAAAGCAAAAACTTGTTTGCAGAGAGACATGGCAGATGTGGGGAAGCCGGGAGTTTGAGGAATTAGAGGAAAACTGTGAAGAGCCCCTGAGGGAGGTGGGACTAGAACGGAAACAATTGTGGGAAACTGAGGGCCCAGCTGAGGTGAGGCCTGAACGTGTGGCCTGGGGGGGTTGGCGGGAGGGCGGTGTATCACCGCCCTGTGAGCCAGCAGGGAAATCCAGTGTTCAGGTTGATTGAGGACTGAAGTTTTGCTGAGCAAAGAGGACAGAAGACATTTTTAACAGTGGCAAGAGAGTGATTGGAATGATGGACTATGGAGTTTGGGCTGGAAATGGAACCACCAGCCGAAGGTGGACGTGGCCTGATGGACAGAGCCCCAGGGTCCTGCTGCTGTTGGAGAGGGTGGCATGGAGCGGAAAGGGTCTGAACTGGAGGAGGAGAAGATCTCCTGGTTTAGAAAGGAGACCGTGCACTTCTCTGTGGAATCTAAAGCACAGCATAAACAAACAAAATAGAAATAGACACACGTACAGAGAACAGACGGACAGATTGCCAGACTACAGGTTGCCAGCAGTGGGGGGAGGGGGTTGAAGACATTGGGTGAAACTGAAAACCCAAACTCAAAAGACAAAGATTTCTCCCTCCTTCCTCTGTGCCCAGGTCTCACTTTGTCCAAAGCCATCTCTCATTTGAAAATGTCACCCTGCTCTCAGTTTGCTCTCCTGTGTGACCACACAGATGCTACCAACGGACACCAGAAGGGGAGCAGAATCGTGCAGGAAAAGGTGAAGAATTCAGTTTGGAAAAAGTAGAGTTTAAGGTGATTTGAGGATAGTTGAAGTGTCTTAGTCCAATCAGGCAGCTATGACAAAATATCATCAGCTGGGAAGCTTATAAACGAACAGAAATTTTTTTTCTTACAGTTATGGAGGCTGGGAAGTTCAGAGTCAAGAGGTTGACAGATTCAATATCTGGTGAGAACCCCCTTCCTGGTTCACGTCTGGTATCTCTTCACTATAACTATACTCGGCAAAAGGGAGGACTCTCTCCAGGACTCGTGCCTTTTATAACGGCACTAATCCCATTTATTAGGGCTCCATTCCCTGGCCTCAGCACCTTCCAGAAGCCTCACCTCCAGATATCATCTCCTTGGGGATTAGGATTTCAGCATTTGAATTTTAAACAGACATAAACATTCAGTCCATTGCATGAAGGTTTTCAGAATAAAGGTGGATATCCATCTAAAGCTCAGGAGAACAGTGTTAGCTGGAGATTAGGTGAGGTTCGGAACCATGAACATGGACAGAGTCGCCAGAGAAAGTGTTGGAAGGAGAAGAGCAGTAGGAGGTGAAAGAACCCTAGGGGACATCCTATAACACGGTGACAGAGGAGCCTAAATAGTGACAGAGAAGGCTGCATTCGGTCAGTGAATGAGAAGGAGTAAAGAGATGACGGAGCTAGGGAGTGAAAGCTGTCAAGATAGATTCCCGTGGTAAACCCTTCCTTAGAAGTCATCACACACCTCTGCCCCCCCCCCGCCCCACGAGGGCTGATGAATGACACGAACTCGCAGGAAGGTTGTTCTGACTGGTAGGCATTCCTCAAGTCCAGGGGAGGAAAGTGAGGGGCAAAGGAAACCTAAAGATGAGGGCATTGGGGAAGGAGCAACAGGGGGTGAGGAGGAGGCAGCGACAAGGTAAGAAACCTTCTCTGCTTCCAACTTCCCACCATAGTTCTGTGAGCCAACATGGATTTCATTCTCTCACTAACATTCTACTGAGCATGGTGGGTGTTTGCTTCCTTCCTGGAGCCTGTTATATGGACCAGAAAGCCACAGGCCTTGCCACTTCCCGAGGGAAGGATGCATTCATCGCAGGTGTTGGAGTGAGAAAGGGGAGAAAAGCTGGCTAAGGCGCCAGACAGAGCCTCAGAGGCCATAGATGGCCATGCCTATCCGATTCTTAAGTTTATAACAGAATGAATATTTGATTTGAATGGATATCGGTAAAATAGTATACATTTTGATACAGTTAGGAGGGACTAGTCCCATAATACGATTTCAGAAATCTGTTTCAGTAAATAATCAGGACCCCTTGAAAATATATCTTTTAAATATTGGCTAAGAATATTTTCATATCCCTCACAAAAGCCACCTAATTTGTTATGAGAAAGTATACTCATGTGTAAAGCGTATGACTGCCTGTTTTTCTTATATAATATGCATTATAAACGCTAAGTCTTTCAGCTGCAATGTCAAGCTATTTGTCCTGTTGACTGCCCAAATCCTTTGTTTTGAATCAGAGAGAATAATTGTTCATTGCCCTGGAGTTCTGTTTGTACCTGTTTTCCATTTCTTTTCCTAAGAGAACTGAAGCTATTTCTGTGAGAAGCTCAACACTGAATGGCTTTCAGATAAGAAATCAGATAAACTAGCCCTCTGATAACTCTCACTTTCAGGCTTTATCAATATATAGCTAGGCCTATGCTCCAGGAGCTGACTGTAAATTCTACCACCTCCAAACGTGTGGAATGTTTATGGAAGGCCTCACAATGGCATTCGAACAATTGGGCCTAGTTTTAAAGATTCATTTTCCAACGCTCACATGCTTGATCATCATAATTGCATTCCGTATCTCTGAAGAGTGCCAGATCCATAATAGAACAGGGGAAGTGTGACCAGAGGCATGCTCTAAAAAAAAACAATGGATGAAAGCCCAGAAACAATGCGCTTTTTCTTGCCGCCTCCTAAGCCTAACTGCTGTGTAATCCGGAGCACAACAAACCTGTGAGAGGAACTGAAAACTTGACTCGAGTCCTAGAAACTAGAAATGGCCATTAAGGAAGGTACACTCTTCCAGTGGGATTTTCCTTCTCCAGCTGGAGAACATTTATAGTGTTTCCCCGGTCCGGGTAACACAAAGGCCCTCTGCTCTTCTTCTTCATACACGTATTCTACATTTGGAACAGAATGACTTCACCCTCAGGATTTCACTTTCTGCTGTAAATCACAGCGACTGAGGAAGCGTCCAGAGCCTCTCTGCAGGCCCAGACTAGATTTTATCAGGAAATGTTTCATCACATTCTTTTCCTGTCATTAGAGACAATTATCATGTATATTTATGCATTCCTTTGAATGAAAGTGCAATTTGGGTCTGAAAAGAGCCTGCACAAAAGGGCACCTTTAATTAGACAGCCTATGTGTCTCCGGACTCATAAAGGGCCCTGTAAAATTATACATACCTGTCCTGGACAAGCTCACAAAATCGAGTTGCTACCGCTTAGCCAGGCTTAGCGAATAGAGCCGGTGAACTGGCCAGTGCATTCCATTCGACCTCACACGTCACCAGCTAACTATCCAGCCGAGCTCGGATCCTATGGGTTATTATTGGTAATGATGTTTAAAGCAAAAATTGTCTGAGCATAGCACCGGGAGTTTCTAATTTGACAGTTACAGCGATCTTGTTGTGACTCGTAAAACTTTGCACTTAATGTACCCGGCAGTTAATACATGAATTATGTGTAGGTTGAATGCCATGTTGCCAATGTAACACCTTGAATTGTGTCCTGTCGACAATCAGAAACAAGCATTCTTCAGTTTCCAGCCAAAAGAAAAGAAAAACTTGCTCTTGCCTTGAATTCAGGTGAAAAATTCTTCAGCAGATTTCATTGTTTCTGTAGGGTTTTGGGAGGGTTGTTTTCTCTTCTAGGTGAAAAAGGAAAAGAAGGAACTTTGTTCCTTCAAGAAGTGTTCAGCATCTTTTGAGAGAGAGTCCGAATCCTATGACTGAAACTGACAATGCCTGCCCAACTTGTGCCGCAGCCACTCGGGCACAGACATGCAAGGGTCACCGCACCTGTGCTGGTCCATGGGGGCTCCAGCAGACCCACTCCCCCTGAACCAGCAGCTGATGACGTGAGGAGCTGGGACATGGGGAAGCGGGCCAGACAAGAAGGAGCCAGCCGTTGCTGCGGCTACATCTGAGTGTGAAGACAGCCTTTTGGGGCATTGTCCTATGAGGGATGTGTTGGTGCGAATGCAAACCACTGTGTCTGTGTCCAGCAGTGGGACTTGTGAGGTTTTCACTGTTGGGAGGGAAAACTTCTCCTTTTCCAAGGCAGGTCCAACAGGTGGGGGCTGGGGACTAAAGGAAGACCTGTGACTTACCTGATGGTCAGCGGGTTAACAGGTAAAAAATTAATTAGGCGTGCATGTGGGAGAGCTCTACAAGGAGAGGGGCCCAGGAACACCTAGGGACAAAAGTGTATATACAGGCTTACTTATAAATTCTATAGATATATTGGACTATCTAGAAGAATGAGTATTAATTATATTGTTTGTAATTATTTAGTATAACATTATAATGCTTGGTAAGTATTAAGAAACATACTTTAGAGAAGTCTCTATTGATCCATGAAAAAAGCCAAATTTATGCAATTTTATAAGCAAAAACATCCTGGAACTAGTGTAGATTTCTCTGTGGTGGATTACATGACAACTTCTGTCCACACTCCTCACTGTGTGTCCGCCTGATCCTGCCATCCGCTTGCTGGCCGAATCATCACGCAGCCTAGAGTTCCAGCACAGACTGGAAGCGAGCACCGAACATTAGCCTGAGCAGAGAGACTCCTTGGGAAGACGCCTAGAGTGGTTGATGCCATGATTTCTGCCTTTTCTGTCGAAAGCAGATATTCGCCACAGCACCCGTGACAGGGACCTGCCAAGCCAGCCTGCCTGACACTAAGTTGCAGCATAATCTTTGTGTTTCACAGCATATTTATCCTGATTCAGTAACCAACAACTTTCTCCATCGAATCGTTATTGTTCCTTTGTCCCTTCCCAGGACGTGCACTTTTTTCCAAGTAGGGTATATTTTCCCCAACCACTCTTTCCTAGTCATGTAGTCATGTAGACAATTGATTGTGATAAGTATTGTGAACCAAGCATATACTCCTAAAGCCATTTATATTCTCCTGGCCTTTGTATTACAATTTTACAGGATTACTTCTCATATAAAAATGTAAATGATTTTTCAATGGATTCTTTGATTTATAGTTGAATATATTGTACACATGAATATAAAAATCTGCCTGACATTACACTAGAGAGACCACAAGGGCTAGTTTTTTTTAAGATTTTATTTATTTATCTTTAGAGGGGAAGGGAAGGAGAGGAGAGGGAGAGAAATATCAATGTATAGTTGCCTCTCGTGCGTCCCCTGCTGGGAACTGGCCTGCAACCCAGGCACGTGCCCTGACTGGGAATCGAACTGAGATCGTCTGGTTCGCAGGCCTGCACTCAATCCACTGAGCTACACCAGCCAGGGCACAAGGGCTAGTTTTTAAGCAAAATATTTTGGCTAACTCTAGAGTCATGTAAACTCTACGCAAGCACCTGAGTGTCTTCTTTCACTAACCAAGAACTCATAAAATAATAGACACTTAGAGCTGGATTTTAGAAATTTTTTAAATAATGGTTTTTAAGTTAAAGTCCTAAAAGTCTAAGGAATTCTGCCGGCATTATAAAACCGGGGAAAAGGAATTATAAAACCAGGACTCAAATGACCACTTCCCAACACACACACACACACACACACACACACACACATACTCCACATAGACCCAATCTGTCTATAACATCTATATAAATGGTTCACATACTATAAACATAAGCATAAAAATTCAGAGTATTGAAGTACAACCTCCTCATTGTCCTAAAAAGATATAAGCAGCCCCAATGGCATAAACGGTTTGACCAATGCCTTGGTTTCCTGTCCCCAGCTCAGGTAATTTCTCCAGTCACCTTACTTTCTTCTGGCATTTTTATTTGCTTATAACATATGATATGATCTTTAAGGTTTTTAAATTTATAATTACTTAAATATTTAGACTGAAATTTTATATTTAAGTAATGTATTGAAATAGTTAAGTATTTGATTTACAATTAGAGCTACAAAGGAAGGCGGTT
The DNA here is from genome assembly GCF_021234435.1 of Artibeus jamaicensis. Classification (NCBI taxonomy): domain Eukaryota; kingdom Metazoa; phylum Chordata; class Mammalia; order Chiroptera; family Phyllostomidae; genus Artibeus; species Artibeus jamaicensis. Next base: position 20,919,820 of record NW_026522056.1, read on the forward strand.
TTCATTCTATGACATAAGCAGAAAGCTCTTTTGTTAGGTTCCGCTCAGGCACCTGAAACGCCAACATGAAGCATGCTAGAAGGCACATTTTATGTGTGCTCGTGTTGGCCTCAGCAAAATTACAGTGCATTTCTCTCATTTTATGTACAGATCAAGAACTGTAAGACATAGGACAAATTACATGCAAAAAATTCCAGAGTTTCATTCTACTCTCCAAACAAGTCACGATGCTTCTTTGGCCATTGTGCAGGGCTTATCCATATGCTCCTAAAGTCAGTTAATAAAACACTTTGGACAGTGCCAAAAACAGTTAGGTATCCAGAAGTGCTGATGCTATGTACTCAAGATGGAGTTTTTTGTTTGTTTGTTTGTTTGTTCGGGGTTTATTTTTGGAGCTATTAAGGATAGCATCCCCCCAAAAAAGGATTAGAAATCCCTTATTCTAGCTATCTAAAAGGATAGGCTTACCTTGCATGAATAATTTCAACACTGGCTTCTCCTTGACAGTGGAGTGCAACGTACCTGCCGTGAACGGTACACATGGCTCTGAGGCTCCCCAAGGATGTGATGTGGCCCGGTGAGCCAGGTCCTCTCTGTGGCCCCAGAGCCTGCTGTTCTGTTCTGTTCACTTAGAGAGCAGTGCAAACCAATTGCATAAGGTTATCATGAACCAAAAGTGTTACAAGTGGGAGTAGGAATCTCTCTAATATGAGATACGAAGGAGACTTACTGAACTACAAAATCTGAATCACCATCACTATAATAATAACTATACTCATGGGTATGGCCAAGTAAGGAAAGAGACAGTATTCAACTACAAAAATGCAGGGAAAAAATGCACATCCTTACATGTTGAGAATGGATTTCCTAAAATGAGCAGTACCAACAGTGGGCAAACCGTGGGCCGCCAGGTGGGAGGGTGTTGGGGGTGGGGCACGAAAACAGTGCAGGGAGTTAGAAGTTGCACGAGTCACAGGGCTGTAAAGTACAGCATGAGGAATATGGTCAATAATGGGGCTGGGACTGTGTACAGTGCAGGGTGGGTCCTAAGATTATCAGGGGGAGTTCTTCATAAAAACACAATTCTCTAACCACTCTCCTATACACCTGAAACAAACATAAGTATGTGTATGTTTATGCATATATATTTATACATATGTATACACACACATAAGCTTTGGACCAGACAGACCTGCATTTCAAACTTAGTTCTATTGCTTACAAGCTATAAGACCTTAATCAAGTTATTGAGCCTCTCTCAGCCACATTTTTTAAATGAAGTTTATAAAAATCACTCAATCATTGTAAAGGTTAAGTAAAAATGGATGAGAAACTTTATATATAGTTGTGCATTTGGCATAGAGTAAGCATATTGCTTTTCTAAACACACCAAAAATAACGTAACATTATATGTTAGTAAGTGTTCAGATCTTGCAGGAGAGATTATTCTATAATTGCAACAAGCTCCACAGGTCTTACCAAGCTTAGCTCTTAGAGACATGTGATATTTTGATACAAATCTTGACTTTACTATACTTGTTTTTCCAGTATGTGTTTTGGCTTAGTACAGACTCATAAAAATGGACCGATGAAAATCAAGCCTAACAATTTACCTGAAGGAGGATCTGCTCCAAGGAGCCCACGTTCATAATACATATGTGTTAGATCAATCATGATAAATGAATCTGATGGCATGATTAATTTCCTATGAACCAAAGTTAGAGGAATATCACAGTTTATGACACTTGAAACATTATCATTACTATTATTTATCTCTTAAAATAACATAGTCATTCACCTAAAACAGTCTACCGGCCTTCTGATCGCTGCTCTGTCCCACGGTCCCCTGCAGCACGGTCTCTCTTGTGAGGCAGCGACTTCTTCCTTCTCTTCCTGGAATTTTCTGCTCTTATTTCTGTGTGTTTACACTATTTTGACATTAAAAACCTACACTTGTGAAAGGCCATTAAATCATCACAAAGAACTCTTAGGGCTGAGTAGATCGAATAAACTTAACTGGGGAAAGTGGAATTATTTATTTGATTTGAACAAATGTTGAAAATTTGGAACGCTTCTTCCATTAAAAATCTACTCACAGACCACACTGAAAAATGCTCTGCAGAGCTGGGCTCTTGGGCCTGGAGCCTTCTCTCTCCGTCTCCACCTCATTTGTCTCCTTCACCGTCACCACCAGCACCGTCACTACCACCAGGCCCGGAAGGTGTGCAGAGCACCGCTCAAAACCTCCGAGCACTATGAAAACAGTCTCTTCACAGCCTGTGTGCGAGAAGGGTGATTTCTGCCTCTGGCAGCACCAAGAACTCTGCAGGAAGGGTAATGAAGTGCTGAGCTCCTACGGAGTAAGAGAAATTCCCAGGAGGAGCCCAGTCCCCCCACCACAGTGAGAAGATACAGGAGCGGTCAGTACTGCACAAAGGGGAAGACAACGATGATCCGAGGTCTCTGTGGCCAGGAGGCTGAGCTGTGGGCTTACAGCAAAATGAGAAAGCTGAACCCCGACCGATGAAGCTGTGGAGCTTGGAAGGGGTCTGGGTAATTCTTAACTAAGAAAAAGAAAGAGAAGCAGAGGTCTTGGACATTTTGACAATGGGGGAAATGGGTGAAGAAAGTCAGAAGGTACAAATTTCCATTTATAAAATCAACGTTCTGGGTCTGTAATGCACGGCATGGTGACAGTAATTAATAACACTGTGTTGTATGTTTACAAGTAACTTGGAAAGTGGATCTTGAAATTCTCATCATAAGAAAAGGATTGTAACTGTGTGTAGTGGTGGATGTTAACTGGACTTGTGATTATTTTACATTGCAGACAAATATTGATCATTGTATTATATACAAACTAATATAATGCATGTCAAACATACCTCAATAAAAATGTTTTAAAAATTTAAAAAACAGAATAAGTGAGAGAACTCAACCTCCCTTGGGGCTAAAGTTCAGAGCCATGGAGTGAAGGTGTGTTGTAAGAGTGAAGAAGGTGAGTGACTTCCACAGCTTGCAGGCTTGTCCGAAGCCTACGGAATGAATCTGGGGGGACGCCCAACAAGGAAGTTTAATTTTCATTCCCGGGACCTCAGCGGGCAGCCCAGAGACCTCTGTTCAGAGACAAAGATAAGAAACAGATTCTGAGGGCACTGAAACTTCATCTGGATGATTCCCCAGACAAAAACCAAGAAAACTTCCAAAACCACCCAAGAAAGGCCGTAAAGATTTAAAAGAGCTAGGTTTCTTGATTTATTTATTGGACCATCAAGGAAGAGGTTATTAAGGATAAAAAATGTTTCGTTTTATGGCCAATCAGGGCAGAAAGAAATCCAGTAGGAAACAATAAAGTGTCAACTTCCAGAGATGAAATTATGCCGAGTCCCTGGGCCTTGAGATAAATGAAAAGACATAGGAAACCACAGGGCGGCCACATGTCTGTCCCAGGCACCGGACACAGGGGCGACCTGCCCTGGGCCCGGCTTTTCCTACTTATCTAACATGCACGGATTAACTCGTGTACTTACTACTTGTTGCATGATGATAGTTGGTCCATATAAATCTTTGTAGGCTGATTATGTTCACTTACTAATATTGGGGAACATAGCTAAAAACTAAAAAGTATGTGTCTATGAAGATTCAATTTACAGGAATATGGGAGAGGGGCTTTGCTCATAAAATAAGGACCTTTATAGTGAACACAAGATAAATAAAAATATATATGTAATATAAAATAAATATAAAATAATATACAGTATTGACAGTCAACATAAATCAGATGAAAAAGATTTTGTAAGCTAACAGCATTTGTAGTCAGCTATGCCGCTTTTTAAAGCTACTGCCAACTACCCATGATTATAAAGAGTAAAGGCCTTCATCAGTCTTCTGTGTCATGTAACTGTATTTTCCAGAGATCCTTTCATATGCATTAGGCCACATTCATTCACTCAATAAAAACTGACTCTATGCTTACGATCTGCCAGGCCCTGAAGAATAGTTAGGAATCTCTGTCCTCAAGGAGATTATAGTTCATTAGGGAAGGTAGAGAAAGAAAACAAACACTATAGTTTTAAAAAATTAGCTTTTTCACAGAGAGCACTGAGCATCTCAATAATGTGTTTTATGGGGGGTGGAGGCAGGTATGGAAGAGAGGAAAGTTTAAAAGATCTTCCTAAGGTGATCCTGATTTGAATTTTCAAAGACATATGGTGGTTAGCTGGAGATATGCTGACTCTGAGAAATCTGTGAAATGCCCAGGTAAGATGCTATGTATCTACATTCAAAAGCAAGGCTTAAGTTCAAAATTTAGATGTGTTCGCCTTCACGAGTAGCTGCTGATGTGGTCAGGTGGAGAACAGGGAAAGCATAAAGTGAGACCAACCAAGAGTCAACCATGGCACCAGGAAGGTAACTGCATTTCAAGGGCCAAGGGAGGGAGAGTGTGGAGAGGAAGGACAGAAGCAGCAAAGCTCTGTGGCACAGAGCCCAAAGACAAACGAAAAGGGCCACAGGAGGAGGATAAAGAAGATGAAAAATGATTCGTAGAACACTCACAGGGCTCACGGGCCAGTAGGACATTCGTCGGCAGCGCTGGGAGCAGTTCAGGTGGAGGGGGGCTGGGACAGGGGGTTGGCGTAGTGCTGTGAAATGGGGGAGAAGGCGAGGTGAGGAGATGGTGCTTTTCACTGAACAGAACTCTCCAGAAGCCCTGGCCATGGAGTCAAGAAGAGACAGAGGCCAGAGGGGGCGCTCAAGAGGTGTCCGGACCATGCCTGGCCCTATATTTCTCTACAGAGGTCACGAATCTACAAGTACTACCCCAAAACAATGTGACTTCTTTATTTTTCTGTAACTAATCTGATGTTCCCCTGGGCAATGTGGACTAAAATGAGTTATGAGAGATGGTCTCATTCTCTTACAGGTTCCATGGTGTCTTTGGCCGAGTCAGGCTGTTGGGTACATGCTCCTCCCCAGTTAACAACCTACTTTAATGAGCCTATTGAGGGGGAATGTATGTGACTCAGCTTTTCAAATGTTTTAGGAAAATTACCCCTATTTAAACTGTCAGGAGAGCCCTATCTTTACTTTATAAATGAAGAAAATGAGTAACTTGACTAAGGTTTGGCAGCTCATAAGTAAGTGTTGGAGCCACTGTTCGAACTTGGGCAGCCCGTGTTCTTAGCCACAACCCTGGGCCGACGCCGGAAGTCGTCTGAGTGTGCAGAGGGCTGAGAGAAAAGAGTCCCTCTGATCCTCACTCTCCCTGGTCATCTGACAGTCTCACCTGCTCCCTTTTTGGTGGATGATGAGGTGCCATGGGTCCCTTCTGGCCATCAAGTTGGCAAGCACTAGTAGGTTCCATGGTCCTAAGTAGGGTGCCTGGACACTACACTTCCCAACACTACGGCCCTTTTGTCTTCTGCTTAGGCTCTCTCAGCCCCTCTTTGTTCCTCTCCAAAGCCCCAAACGTTGATAAGTTGCACATGTGCCCTCCAGGCCTAGGAACAAAAATCTGCCCTGGGCACTCCCCTCCTCCATCCCCAGCCTCTGTGTCTCCGACACTCCGCTGAACGTCCCGGAGATGCCTACAGTCATCATCCTGTGTCTCCCCTCCTGTCACTGCTTCTTCCCTCAAGTCAAAAGGGAAATATCTCTCATCACTCTCTGTCTCTGATTCTGAGTTCCAGCTACACTCCGCTTGTAATAACCAACCAAGTTTTTATGATAAAGGAAGCTGAAAGAATTTAGAAATGGCATTTCCTTCTCACGGAAGTCTGGCTTTCAAAATGATTGACTCTACGCCCAAGAAATTCAGCTCTGTGACTGAAGCTGAGCCGTGTCAGGGTTCCAGGCTGAATTGTCCCCTCATCCTGTGAGGCAACACACCTCCTGGCCCAGCCAGAGACGTGGGAGGCTGGAAGCGAACACAATATTAAAGGGGAAATGAAAGTTCATTGGTTTAATATCTTCAAAATATTGCTACCAGACATGTGCCTGAAAACCTCCCTTAGGGTTATAAATAAGTGTAAGAGAACTCTCATCACCCTGATCTCCCTGAGGTCGTTCCTCCTCTTAGTCTGAAAATTGAGCCCTGTATTCCATCACCGATTTGCCTGCTCTGATTTTGCTATAGCCCTTTTTAATTTTTGCAGCTAGAGTGGGAGAGACTCAAGTTCATCAACATTTCACATCTTGAGGAAAACGATTATTACAACGAGGTTCTCTTATTCAGGACCAGAGCCGAGTTCAATGCCGATTTGAATGAATCACACACAAATGAGAAATTTAATACTACATAAGCAAATATTTTCATTACATGAAGGAGACGTATTTTCCTTGCAGGAGTTCAGCTTACAGATTTAGAGAGTACTGAAAGAACTGCTGGTATTATTTACATCCACAACACACATATTCTAGCTTTAAAAGGTGGCATCCATAATTATTATCAGCCTGGCTTCTCTATCTGCTTTAATAAATGCATGCATAAGTTATATGTATCTGTGTGCATTAAGCCATCAACCGACGTATCTTATGGCTGTTTCTTTTAATGCAAGTCAGAAAATCATCCACAAGCTCATACAAATTAACAAGTGAAGCAATAAAACTCTAATAGGTTAGCACATAAGAAACATGATCAGACATTTCATACAAAAGAAAAAACAACTAACAAATATACAGGGAAATAGCTTTTTTCATAATGAAGAAGTGCAAATAAAAAAGACCAAGGATGTGCTATTAGTAATCATTACAGGAAAAAAGTGATAAAACCCAATCACAAAGTTGAATGAAAGTAGCAAACATATATTTTTTAATAGTATTATAAATCAATATAACAGTTTTAGAAGACAATTTGGAAGTATTCTTTGAGACCATGTTACACACACGCACATGAGCCAGGTAATTTCAAACCTGCAAATTTGTCTTCATGAAATTATCCAAAGTAAGGAAGATAATTTGGTCACTACAATCATGATTTGGTGGTGGGAAACTTTTTCTGGAAAGGGCCAGATAGTAAATATGTGGGGCTTTGTGAACCATATGGTTCCTACTCAAAATTATAATGTGAAAGAAATAATGGATGATGTGTAAATGAGTATGTGTGGCTGTGTTCCAATGTAACTTTATTTACAAAAGTAAGTAGTGGGCAGGATCTGGCTTATGGACCAAACCCAGCTTCAGGGTATTTTTTATTAATAACAAATAAATTTTAAAAATCTAAATAATCTCCACAATTAGAACAGAGATTCATAAAATATTATAATCAACTAGACATTTTATTGTTCAGTCATCAAGACAGAAACAATTATAAAATTGTAGCAGCATAGAAAATATTAAGCACAAAGAGAATCCAAAATTATACATACAGCAAAATTATAAACATAAAATTCTATCTGTAGAAAGACAAACGCTCAAAGGGAATACATAGAAAATGCAAATAATTGTTTGTCATGGTGGATGAAACTTCAAGCTCATTATTTTCATCATTGGTATTAAAAATACTCAAGAGGCGACAGAGACTTTGAAGACTCAGCTCCACCGCACGCCGTCATCACACAGCACCTGCCCCTTGGTTGGAAAAAGTGCTGGGAAAACACAGAGGAGTCTTCAGTTATTTCAGTAGTTCCATGGTGATCGTGTGTAGTTGCATAACCACAGATGAATTCCTAACCCTGATTCCATCATTTCACAATGCACACTGGCTACGTTAGCCATGGATAATCAGATGAAAAGTTTGCATGATTTAAACATAACCATATGCAAGTCGTGAATCCAACTCCAAGGGCCTATCAAGCTAATGGGAGAATAACAGCATTGTCATCGCAGAGGAGGGTGGCTCACATATTTTAGACAGAGTTCTTGTTGAAGTATGCCAGCGACCTTTCTCAAACCAAATCCCATATTTACCAGCAACTGAGCGTGGCTTAAAATCACAGTCACCAAATCTTTATACTGCCATATACTACTTAATGCTACTCTCTTTGTTTACGCTAGTTTCTTTGCTCTAAGAACTCACTATAAAAGGATAATGGGAAGCTTTAATATGACTCTTGATCTATTTAAAACACACAAAAGTCGTGCATAAGCACTCTATAGCCTGATGAGTAACAGCATGGTTCTGGACCCAGACTACCTGGATTCGAATTCCAACTTTTTGACTTACTAGATACATGAAGTTTGGCAAATTTATTAACTTCCCTATGACTCAGTTTCCTCATTTGTAAATGGTGATAATTAGTAGATCCTACCTCCTAGGTTGTTCTAAAGATTGAATTAATTACTGCTTATAAATTGCTTAGAATATAGTTTCATATCCCGGTAATATTGAGGATGCAATATTTGTAAATAGTCTGTTGGCTTTGGCTGGTATGCTTCAGTGGATTGAGTGCTGGCCTGCAAACCAAAGAGTAACAGGTTCGATACCCAGTCAGGGCACATGCCTGGGTTGCAAGCCAGATCCCCAGTAGGGGCATGTGAGAGGCAACCATACATTGACCTTTCTCTCCCTCTCTTTCTCCCTCCCTTCCCCTCTTTCTAAAAATAAATAAATAAAATCTTTTTTAAAAAGTAAATATTCCATAATTATTTATCATTATCTTTAGGGCTAATACCCTACTAATATTCCAAATCACTGTTGTTTATAACATTTTATCTCACTAGTTTATTTATATTGTTTTCTTCTCAGCTAGCATATAAAAATTAGCCCAAATTTCTAAGCAGACAATGGCTCAGTCCCACATATCACAAATCTATATAGCATTGTAGGAAGTAGAATGGAAAAAACATCAGATTTGCTCTGATAATAACCTTAATTTCATTGTGCTTCTAGACTGTTTACTATCTAAAAGCAACGTTGACAATCAGCCCCAGTGAATCTCCGAGAAATGCTGCTAGTAAGGTACAAAAACACAAGTCATCTTGGATCTTCAGTGAGCCACGGGGCAGGCAGCAGGTCCTGTCCAGGCTGCTTCTAGGAAGCAGGTAGAAAATTTGTCTTGGGATTTGTGCTGTCAGACAAAAAGAAGGAGCCAACAAAGCAGCGCAGTGAATGTTGTATTTTTATTGTAAGTCACCTTCAGCACTCATGCGATTTTCAATAGCTGCTGTCGACACCCTACTTTTACTGTCTAAGTAGTACAGATAGAGCAAATTCTTAAGATATCCATCATGCTCTGAAGACAATCTAGAAGAGTTCTGTGAAGTATATCATATATATAAGCGAATAATCGCATGCTTCATTTGAGGCCATTTATTTTTCCTCCTTGTGCTAACTTCTTTTTTGGCAAATATTCTGAGGATAGCTCTTAATTGGCCCAAGAACCAAAAAGATGTCAAATGAGGTATGATTTACCATCATAAATCATGAAGCACTAAGGACAACCCAATTATGGAGTTGCTACATTAATGTAAACCAAAGGGAGAGTTTGATCTAAGTGAAGGGCTACGTCATGATTTGGGTAAGGTGAGGAAAAGAAGGAATGTTAGCAGAAGTTAGTCCGCTGAACTGCATGTGACCATAGGTCTTAAGGTGTGATAGACTGTCATTTTACTAGACGGAGCTAAGTTATTAGACAATGTATCACAGAATTCTTTCAGGAAAAGTAAAATCACTTTTTTTTTCAATTCCAAAATAAATTTGTCATTTCAGTTCAATTCAACAAAATTCACCACTGTCTACGATATGTAAAATTTAGAACTTATTTTATTGTATTCTAAATCTTCAGATTGTGTTCCATGTAATATAGGTCTAACATAATGTATTGAGAAATAATTAAATACATTAAAAACAAAATTAGTGTTACCGTATTGCTTTCCCAAATTAATATGATAATACATGTTATAGCATATATTCCAGCCATCTCTTTTGAATTAATTGGGATTATAAGCACTCTGCTTTAGAGTCATCATTACAAAAGAATCTGCCAAATAATACGGAGAGACAGAGCCCAGTATGCAGCTAGATCTTATAAAACTTAACATTGTTCACTTCTGTAGATCCTAATTTCAGTGTTTGCAACATTTTGAGTGCAGACACCGCAGGCAGTAATAACTGGCTTAAATACCTTCACAGTACAGCTGTTGGCAACAATACGTCCATTCATAACTCTCAGAAAATAAAATGACAGCTACAAGTGCCATGAAAGAATATATGCTCCTCTTTACTTTGCCCCACAGGCTAACTCCCTAGGGGCCTTCAGTGCTGCACAATGGTAACTGTAAATGAAAACACTACACCCCAAGTTATTCCTCAAGGCCATGGGCAACTACAAACATCTTTGTGTTTTGTAGGGGAATCTATCTTTGAATTAACACTGTGAAAACTTTCTTTGTGTTACAGTGCATTTGTTTATATTAGCATAAAAACTTCAAAATATCTTATCTGGTCATGATAGGAAAAAGGAGATTGAGAGAAAGAGAGAGCCTCTCTCCTCCCCCTCTCAAATGTGCTGGTCTTCACTTACATCACAGGCAGGCGTTATCTGTGGGAGACCCTCAGCCCCAGGGGTTCACGTGTTCTGCTTTGCAATCACCATGGAATTGGGTGTCCCCCACCCAGAAAAGCCCTCTAGCAGTCTGAGAAAAGGCAGCAATTTATCTTTCTTAAGTCACATGCACATTCCTAAAGCAATCCTTGGCACTCCAATAGCAAGGCTTGGTCTCCTGTTCACCCACGAAGTGGGGACAGGCCATTCTGATTGACATTGCCACCTGGACCACTAAGAGCAGGGAGGAGTACAGGACAGGAAATGATGCTGAGCAGACAAAAGCTGTGGTTCCACTGAGCTCCACAGGCCTTCTCCCCCCCTTCTCCCTTCCAGGCCCCAGCGAGATTTCCACACTGTGGAAAGTTCATCCCCATAAAAGGGATCGATGCTACACTTCTTTATAACTTTTCACTTGTGAAAACATTTTAACCAACCATTCAGCACCAAAAGATCATTTACACCTGAACCAATGCTTGAGTGGTCATTTTTATATTATATTTCCTATGTGGATGGGTGGCATTTGACATTTTCTGAAAGTTCCTCAATCATTTGACTAAGTCATGAATTTGGAGAATATAATGCTTAAACAGAAAATAAGTCGAGTGAGTCTGGATGCTTTATACTCAAAGCTTGGGGGAGAAAGTGCACTTAGATTTTATAATGTGAGAAGTTAACTACCACCTAATGAAACTTCATCACTTGCATAAATGAAAAAATGAGGAATCTCACATTAGTTTACATCATCGATTTAAAAGTCTTTCCATTTTATCATGAAACTTACAGAATATAATTTCTCAGCATCAATAGTCGCCCCTGTGTCCCCTCTTAAAATAGCATAAACTATTAGATTCAAACCTAAAAGCCATTCCTACTGGTAAAGTGGGTGATTTTTCTTCTATTGTCATTTAAATCTGCTTTAGATTCACAATCATTTCTTTATGTGCTTCCCAAATTCATGTAAAACTGGTCAGTGGGAACTAGTGTGATAATATTATGGGGATGGATGCCATTCAAACCGAATGAGAATGAGAAAAGAAATGGATATGCTTCTAGCTCCTTCTCTACAATTTGACTAAATTGTGGAATTAGAATTTACAGATCTGAACATTCACACTGAACTCTACTGCTCAGGAAAAGAGCTCTTCTAGCTGGTAAAATAGGATTTCTTGTTTTTAAGGTGGCAAAAAGAAATCTCGGAACCTAAGAGCAGTAATTTCCTGCTTAAGAAGCAAAGGTTGGAATATCTATATATTCTGCCTGCTGCATAGCCTTTATGTCATTTTGGAGAACTTGTCTAGAAGAGTGAAAAATGGTTAGAAACCAGAAAAATAACTATAGAATCCATTAAAAAAACTTGACTATAAATGTAAAGTTGCTATTATTACATATGCTATTTGAGAGAGAAAATAAAACCTGGGTTAAAAATTCAGAGAAAGAGTATTATTTAATAAATTCACTGAACCCAACAGTTTCAGAAATAGGCAAGAGCTTCTGCTAAACTCCCAAGGGGACCAGATCACCACTCTGTTACAAAAGGCGTTTCTTCAGCAGGGGTCGCAACCAAGAAGATGTGATACATTTCAGTCTTTCAAATTGACTCCATGAAATCCTAACAGTGCATATCATCATTTCTGAGACATGACAGAAATCTCTTTCTAAAAATGTAGTTCTGTTTTCACTACCCAAGGTAAGAAGACTCACTCAATTGTTTCCAACCCTTTGTTTCTTTACCAAAATCCAGCCAAAATTGCCAGCCAGTTATTTACCTTTTAATTGAAGTATTGTGATTTCACTGAACTTTTCTTACTTTGTATATAAAGATTTTCTTCTTCTCCATGCTCCGAAGCACAGAAGCTTTAAATAAATATGCATTTAGTGCCATTCTCAGAAGAATATTCACCTAGCATTGCCTTGAAAATAAAATTTTATTAACATTTTCACATGTTTATATAAAAACAGAAATCTGAAATTCCATCTACCATATAACTTGTTCTGTGTTCTACAAACAAGTCTTCAAGTCATCACTCAAGACAATCAAAATTTAATGTGATTAATAACGGTTAACTTCTTTCATTCCAGCAGTCCGATGAATGAGCTAAACACTCTCACTTTTATAAGCTTTATTGACCAGAAAACTCAATTAAAATCTAGCTAGAACAGGACATAAAATTTATAATGGTTAATGATTATAGGAGGTATTCTTTAACTGCAAGGCATTTTGATCTTTGATTTCAGCTTATCTAGAGTAGTGTATTCGGAGTGGTTGGCCACACCATAAAGAGGGTGGGAGAGATGCTATGACTCAGTTTTACTGCTAATAGTGATAGTAGACCAATTCCACCCATGTCACCTAGAGGTCAACTAAGGAGAAAATTACCTTCCACCCCTGGGCTCTAAAAAGTTCCAACCTGTCCGAGCAAGTCTGAGAAACTGAAAGTATAAGTATGATTCAGAAACCATTTCTAAAGCTGTATCACTTTGGAACCCAGCTCAGTGGGTATCACACAAAATGGGAAGAGTAATTTGTTTTCCTAGACCTTCAAGACTAAAAACCACCCAGCTCTGGAACTCTAAAGAACTTCAGTTCTGAAGCCTGGTGGCACGGCCGTCTGGTCCCACTGTGCCACCCAAGCAGCGGTAAAGACCATGGTGCCCGCTGGAATGGCTGTTGAGAAAAGTCCCAGTCTGGTCTCAGTGCCAAAAATTGTTGTGTCTCTCCAAAGCAACTAAAAGTTCTTTCCCTCCTGGCCTCTGAGACCATGTAATTGATTAGATTTCCCTCTTCTCATTGGCAGCTAGAGCCAACTTCTGTTCCTGGCATTGTTATAGACCAGATAGCCTGAAAGACCCTGCCAATAAAGATGACTAAAATGTTGAACTAAGAAAAAAAAATAGATCTCTAATTGCCTTGTTGAGCTGGCACAGAAGACAGAAATCCGCATAGGCCAAAATTAAAGTGAACGCAGAACCCCAGAAGTTAAGCAAGTATCAATGCCAGCTTTCCTTCTGAGGGCTTGTGCTAAACCCTGAGGATCTTGAGTTTCCCCTGTAACAGTTGCATGGGGTATGGAGGACTAGAGATTAGAGATTGGAGCTTAGACGACTAGAGATTAAAATACATCCCAGGTGGGAAAGAGATACATAAGCTTAGCCCTAGGGAAAATAAAAGGCAAACCCCCAAAAAATTACCTTGAGAATTTGCACCACTTAATTTCAAATTCACCTACCTGTGTCATTCAGAACCCTTAGTAGAAGAGACTTTTATTTAAAGTAGTCAAGTTCAAGAATATGTGTGCCTAAGATGTCTGACAAAAGCAAATGTAAATTCTCTTTGGAGGAATACTACTTTAAAATAGACATTAATAAGTTTCCATAGTTAAAAAGATTATGAGATCCCAGTAAAAGTAATTCACAGAACACTCAAGGAAACAAACAAACAAAAGAAACATGGCCAAAACAACAAGACAGCAGAAAATAACCATGAAGACTTCAGATATTGGAATTTTTAAATCCAGAATATAATGTAATTATGTGTGTAGTCTTAAAAAAATAAGAAAGGGACTTGAAAACAGTCCCTTTGAAAGGAGCCAGGAACATGAGATGATAAAAAAAAAACAGCTAAGTACATTATTAAAGGAATCAAATAGAAGTTTTAGCAATTAAAACTCAATTGAAAGAGTAAATAGAATAGATACAGCTGAAGAAATCATTGGTAAACTCGAAAATAAATCCAAAGAAACTATCTTGATTTCCACTAATGGGGTAAAAAAAGAAAAAATATCAAGAATTTAAAAGACATAAAAAATCAGGAAGGTCTACAATATTTTCAACCAGAGTTTCAAAAAACAGGAAACACTTGAAAAGACAATATTAAAGAAATTATGTCAGAGCACCTTCTAAAAATTGAGCCCTATGGGCAGAGTGCACTTTAGCTCTTGGATCTTTCGCATAGTACCAAGATGATAAGCCAAACTCATTAGCAGTTACCTGTAATAAAGAAGGAGTGGATACTTAATTAGTTGCTGCACTGGCCTCAGAAGACCTCCCAAAAGACCCAGCAGGGTGACAGATATAAATTCCATGAGACAGAAAAGGTAAAGTCTAGTGGTTCAGTGGTCACACCTATGCCCTACCGCAGACCCAGAAAAACCTTGGGGTAAGCCCATCAAGTCTTCAGAAAGGACATGATGAGACTGAATGTCTGCAATTTTACTGCCAAAGGCTTAGAAGTCAAATTACAGATACAGCTATCCAAAATCTCTTGATTATAACTTCCAAGGGGTCAGAAAAATAGAAAGTGGAGAAAAGCTTAATGTACTTGCTTTCACTTCTTTGTCTTCTCTTTGCTGTTCCCTGGACCAAAACTCTCCTTTTTTTTTTTTTAACCCAGAACCCAGATTTCTCCTAACAACCACTCCTTTCCAAGTGGCCCTTTTATTTTTTCATGAGCACTGCCTGCCCATCGCAGCCCTTAATCTACTATAGAGAATTTTAATCTCCTCATAATGTTTCACTCTCTGTCCTTTACATTTCTAACTTTAAACCGTATGCTCCTACAAATGCAGATCTTATATTATTATTCTTTGTATCTTAAGAGCCTGTTGGGATTCAATGCCTTATACGTAGTACAATATGTTTAACAAGTACTTTTATGTATAAAGCATATATATTCCTAGCAATTATACCCTCATGAATCAAAAAGGCTAAATTTTCTCTTTTCATCATAAATTAAATGTAAAGAGAATTGTAATTATAAATATAAAGAGAATGGTAATTACTTGAAGCCAAAGGCAGGAAGGGTTTGAGAATACCATAAAATAATGAAATATTCTAAAGCTAAATGAATTAAATAAATTTTAACATGTCTTGCACTTCTCTTTCTATTCTGATTTAAATGATTTTACTAAGAATTAATTTGCTTCCAAAGTTGTTGAAATCTGATTAGCATTCCTTATTTTCCAGACTTCATGGATTTCATAAAACTCCTTTGTCAAGTTTTCTCCCCTGAGCCTCCCGGGCCCCCACCACTGGGTATGTTTTGCCTGCATGGAATCAACCAGTATTAGTGCCACCCATCAGCTGGTGCTATCATTCAACACACAGCTTCCCTTTTTTCCCCAAAATTAACACTTCACCAGTTTCCTCATTAATTATAGCAGAAAACTTTGGAAAAGCTGGTTCTCTCCTGGTATGTGATGTGAACCCCAAGAACAGAGTTAAAAAAACAAAATACAATCATGAAGAGAATTATTTCCCCCAATAGTAAGCCCTAAGTTATGCCCTAGATAATAAAAAAGGTAGCTATGTATTGTTTATTTTAGTAAGTTTTCATTTGGCTACAATTTCAAACTTGCAAAAGTTGCAAAAATATTATGAAGCTTAGTATCCACTTTGCACATGCTTTACTATTTGTTAATACTGGTCTCAAAGTGTGTCTGTGTGTGTGTGTCTCTCTCATATATATATATATACACACACACACACACACACGGTAACTTACTCTAATATAATTTTATATATATAATTTATATATGTATATATTTTATATATACGTATATAAATTATATGTATACATGTGTATATATACATACATGTGTATATGCACATATATACATATATGTGTATGTGTATATATACATATATACATATGTATATAATATGCATATATAAAATATGTATATATTTTATATATACATATATAAATTATATGAGATTAAGTTACATCAGGCCCCTTTCCCCTTAATACTTCAGTATGTGTTTCTGAATACAAAGGTATCCTCTTACACAACTGTGGTAGGCACTTAACAGCCGTGAGCAGGGCAAGGACAATGAGCCAGGTCCAAGAGATCACTAGGGCACAAAGCCCCTCGGGCTTAGCATTGGGCAAAATTGTGAAAACCAGGACCTAGCCTTCAGGGCAAACTGCTGGTCTTGCGGTTTAAATCCCTTGAGCTTTTGTATCACTGGCCATGCAGCTGGGACTCTCCTGTGATCTTTCCGCCCCCGGCATGTTGCTCATCATGGAGGTTAGTCCCCAGCAGAGGAGGAACATGGCGCCAAAGAGTGGCCTCACACACCTCCTGTGCAGGCTCCTGCATGACCGCTCCCTGCTCCCTTACGCATTAACCCCTAGGGATAACATCTAGGCCTTAGCTGTGTTTTACCTTCAGGCCGAGAAAAGCTGCAAAACCAGACAAAGCGAAGTCATGACGCACACCAGGACCAGCTGCAGTGACTCCTGACCCCTAGTGCTGACCAATCAGTGGAAAGTGCAACCCTAAAAGGACACACCTGGAAGCTGATGAATATTCTATTTAGTTCCTCCCCTAAAATCCCCACCCTTTAAAGTCCTTAGGAGGGATGACTCAGCACTGCCCTTCCCCCAGGTGCATTTTCCTTGCCTTTCTCTTTCTCCCCATTTTCTTTTGCCTCTGTAACTTGTTTCCTGAGCCCATGCCAAGTTGGCTCATTTTTCCTACCTCTGTGACTTTCTAGATAAACTTTCTCTTATAGTTGAAGTCTTGGCTCTGAATAATTTATTAGCCAGAACTAGAGTACGAAGGTGGCTAAACCAAGGTCCAAATCACCAATAACATTCTGGTGACATTTTGACTGCCAAAAGAACCACAGTGCAATTATTAAAATCAGGAAATAGAACATTGACACTATTATCTAATCTATGGCCCATATTCAAGTTTTGTCAGCTGTCACAATAATATCCTTTATAGTGCTTTTTCCTTCCAAAACTCAGGATCAAAGCCAGGATCACACACTGCATGTAGTGGTTGTATCTCTTTAGTACCTTTTAGTCTGGAATAGTTACTTGGCCTCTCTTTGTTTCATGCTATTTTTTAAGCATATAGTCCAGTTATTTGGTTTTTTAAATATTTATTTACTTTTAGAGAGAGGTGAAAGGAGGAAGAAAGAGAGGAGAGAAGCATCAAAATGTGGTTGCCTTTTGCATACCCCTTAGGAGGACCCGGCCCATAACCCAGGCATGTGCCCTAGACTGGCAATCAAACCTGTGAGCCTTTGGTTTGCAGGCCTGCACTCAATCTGCTGAGCCACACCAGCCAGGGCGTATTTTGTTCCTCACATTTGGTCTGTCTGCGCTTTCTTCAAGATTGCATTCAGGACATGCACTCTGGGCAGAAATGCCACCAAGGGACATGCATCATCACGTCAGAAGGCGCCTAATAGTTTGGCCCGTTATTGTCGACAATAATTCAAAAGTATATATTTAAGCACAACAGTAAATCAAGAAAAATAATACAAAGATAAACTTTTATGAAAGCTAGCAGGAAAAATGAGCCACATGTAAGAAATGTGTGACTTTCAGAGAGGTCACCTGCACTCACACGAGTCTCTTTTGGCAAATAAGCAGGAGAATAAGTGAGGCTTTGCTGTGGGGAGATCTGGGAGATACAGTCATTTGCATATCGGGGAAAAGTACGTTGCTAATGATTTCAGAAGATATATAATAAATTGGGGGTCATTTTTTAAAAAACTGATTTGAATTTCCCTAGATTCATTCCTAGGACATCACTGGTAATTATGTTTATCAATTATAACTGCTTCATGACCATGGAAAATTTTAGTCTGTCTTTGGCAAAAAAAAAGAGTAATTTCTTTTTCTTTTTAAGTTACCTTTGGTTCAAAAGCTATTAATTTCAAAAAGGCAGTAGGAATATGTCCTATGTCACAGCTTTTAGCAGCAAAATTATTACACATGCAAGTAAACCTAAAAATACAATATATAAATATGTAGGTATATGTGGAATAGTATAAATACACATATTTTAATAGACACCAAAAAGTGGAAATTAGGTTCCTTTCTGATAAGAAAAATCATAATCCCCAAAGCATTAAGTCAGCTCCTGTCCCCTTGTTTTGCTACCCTTTCTCATTTATAAAGTTTCCATGTGTAACCGGCACCATTTTGATGAAAGAATGACACTCAGAAACCTCTGATGGTGGTTTTATCCCATCCCTGCAATTGGATATCGTGCAAGGCTATTCAGAGTGAAGTAGAAGGGAATTTCAATACATTACAACATGATACACTGTCATTTCAGTCCCAATTTTCAGAAGCTGCTCTGTTAGAAAAAACTACTTTGCTGGGAGGTTCAGCCCGTACTATTTTTATGCAAGCTTCTGGGCACGTGAACTTGAAGACCTGGATTGCATAAAGAAGTTATTTTCTTTTTTCTTTTGTTAAGAACTCAGGTCACTCAGCATTCAAGTGGAGAATGAAGAAATCCCTTCCCCTTTATTTAAAGATGATGGCAAGAAGCCAGACAAGGAGTTAGGCTTTTCTGCTCTTCATCCTTATCATCCTCCCAAAGTCTAAGGCATTCATTTTAACGAGTCTAATTTATGTGCAAGTTGATTTCTGAAAATACGGTAAAGAATTTTAAATGCAGGGCATCCCATCACTTGAGCTGCTTCATATCCCCTACAGATTGTGAACTAGAACAAATACAAATAATTCTTGGATGATGTTTTCGTAGAATAATATAATCAATACCAAACGACTGTGAGAGGAGTCATCTGAGAAAGATTTTGTGGAGGCGCCGGAGCAGGGTTTGGTGGACGGAGCTCTGTGTGCGTCTCAGAGTTGAGAATCTTCCTGGACTTTCATTCCCCAGAGAAAAGGGATTTTAAACAATAGTTCTTTTTAGACATCATCAGAGAGTCTTCCAACCCTTTTAAACTTCTGCATTGGGGTCTAAACCATGAAGTTGTTCAAGGTCAGGAACATTCACGAACATTCAGGAACAAATGAAGAAAATTCCTACCCCATTCCTGTTCTCTTTTAACAGGTCTTCCTGTGTTGTTAACTCCTTTATTTCCCATTCACTCTGCTGTCTACACGGTTATGCACTTTCTCGCTGGGTCATCTTTCAACAATGAGTCTTCATACATGTTTCCCCCCGAAGACTGATGGAGAAACAGTTGAAAGTAGGCTTGGCCATGGCCCCCCCTGTACAGCTTCTGGATCCTGAGATTTTTTTAAAAATGTGCCATTTCTCCATATCAAAATCACTTTATCAGATGGAAGAAGTGACTGAGTGATGCAGTCACTCAGTGAATCAATGGCAGTAGGAAGCGTTAACTTTTGGATCTTGCTTACCCTTCCATGGGCCTTCCTTGCCACATCCCTGAGACACCTATCTGGAAAGTACAGCAAAATCACTAACCGCGGAGCCTATGATTCCGGCAGCAGCTCCTCACACCCTGTAGCTACTTACAGAAGGTTTTATGGAAGCCCTAAAAAAATAATCCTATTTATATGGGAGGCCCTAAAGAGAGCTGGTCATTTTTACTCTATTTTTATCTCTCTGGAAAAAGCAGGAGGCTGTTTATATGAGAGTGCAGCCTGTTGCCAGGGTGAAAGGCAGCGAGGCTGAAGAAAGGACAGAACAGGTTAAGGAGTAACAAAAGATCTAATACATGTAAAAGAATGTTGCAACTCCTGTAGGTGAGAAGCAACGGTTTTTTAAAAGCAGTTATTTCTTCTTTTAAAGCAGTTCCTCCTGTTACGAACTTTGACCAGCTCTCACACTGTTAGCAGAGACTAGTTTGAAAGAAAACTGCATTCCATACTGCTTGAAGGGAGAAGACAAAAAAGGTTAAGTCCTCGCAGTGCAGGAATCAAGAACTGAAATGCACTCGAGTTTCAGTAAGTTAGGTTCTTGCAAAGTAGATGTCATTACATAGTATTGTCCTTGGGATAGACTCCTCTCTGGGGGGTCATGAAGATAACATTGACCTTAAAGAGTCAGCGTGAACGCCCCAGTACCAGTAACAGCAGCACTGTGTGGTGTGAATCAGATGTTCCTTTCTAATGGACGGATAACAGACACAACCTTGCTTTTCGAGTCGAAAGAAAGTAGACACAGAAAGCATCCAAAGATGTCTGTCAACCGACAGAGCTGGGCCAATCTCACACAGCCAGAAAAAAAATCAACTGAAACGAGGAGGGGCTGGCTTTGAAGTGGTTGTTTCCTTATGAATCTAACGGACAACTTGACTCTCTCACATATGTTCACTAATCCGGATCCTTAATAAAAGTTTTGGAAGCGATTCAGAGATCATGAGCCCCTAAGCCTAACATTTCCACAGCTGACAGGACTCGTTGGCTTGGGAGCTAGACGTTAAAAATGTCTCAATTATATAACGATATCTAATTATTAAATGTCTAATTATGTAACAATAAAATGTCTATGGCTTAAACTCCACAGTGGCCTGGTGCACAGCAGTTCCTCTTCTGCCCTCCTCCCACGCCCCTGGGGGCTACAGCCCGGAGACTTCGGGAAACTGATTCAAACTCCCATTGTGGATTTCACATCTAAGTCGCAAAAATATGGAGACAGAGTCAGCCCTCAGTGCCGTTTCTCTTCCGGGCATCCATTCCTAATAGGTTTGTTTATAAGAAAGGAAAACATTAAAGACAGCAAAATTATCCACATGTAAGAGCCGGTTAAATATGTTATGGTCTGATGAGCCAATGGGAGACTATCAAAGGTAAAAACCCTGAGGTCGACTGCCTATATCAATACAGAAAAATAACTCAGACATTATTAAGTGAAAAACAGTAAGTCGCCAGTTGGCAGAAATACACTGAGGCTATTTGAATTTCTGTGAAAAAAACATACATATGTATTTTAAAATTTCTGGAAGAATATGCAAAACATAGCGGGTAGCTGTCACTCCAGGCAGGGTCCCCCACTAGAGGCACAAATGACACTCTAAGCAGATAATCCTCTGTGGTGGGGACTGTCTTGTGTGCTGAAGCATGTTCTGCAGCGACTCCAGGACCCCCGCTAAATGGCCTCAGCAGTATCCCCACCCCTGTATGAAAATCAAATGCCTCTAGACATCGCCCAGTGTCCCTTGGCAGTCAAAACTGTCCCCAGCTGAGAACCAGTGCTCTGGGAGGGAGACTAGAGGGAGAACTTTATTTCTCATCTCTTCTACTCTAAACCATGTTTTATATTTTTTGTTTGTTTGATTTTACCATGAACATCACTTTTATAAGAAAAAAACTTATATTTTTAAGAGAAAAGAAAAACATTTCCCAATTCAACTCAGAACTCATATATAGTCTGGGGGGGAAAATGAACTTTACTCCATGAACCTCTGTTGCCATTTTGATTGATTAGGTAGCTTCATGTAGTACATTTACTCCGAAGAATATAAGGTTTTGTTTAAAAAAACAGGTGGAAATGGAAGCCAAAAGCAAGCAATTTAATGAGGGTCATTGAAGTCCAGCGTTCAGGATTTATTTCTGCCCAGGAGAGCCAGCTCCCAGCAAGACTGGGAAGAAAGTGAAATGTGTCTTCGATATCCTTCAGCCTCTCCTGCCACCAGCCTCGATCAACCTTCATTTATTTACTCCAAGATGCAGACAGACTACATTAGACACTGAATTCTTGGGAATCTGAGAAGCATCAACAGCTTTGGGAGAAATTAATTTACGGTTTTATCCTGCCGGTGACCTGAGCACTGACACGTACCACTCAGAGCCTGGGAAGTTCTTCTGGGACAAACCTCCGAGACCGATGTCTCCTGGCAGGGGCTGCGAGGGGAACAGGGCAGCTGCCAAGTTATCCCAGGAAGGCAGCTCGCCTGGTGTGGGCAGGGGCAGGGCCTGCCTGCTGCTGAGGAAGGGATGTGTGTGATCCATGAGACGGGGGATCCCTGTCGCCTCACCCCAAAAAGAGAAATTCCAAAGGAGGACGGGGGACCTAAAACCTTTTGAAAGAGCAAAGTGAATGGGTTTGGCCAAATGGAGGTGAAAACACGCAAGATGTGGAGTAAAGGGAGGGAGGGAGGGGGAAGATGGGGGGGGGGAGGGGGGTTGGATGACAGTGCTGGGCCAGCCCAGCAGAGTGAGGAGGAAGAGGAGAATGAGCAGGGAGAGCACTGCCTTCCTGCCGTGGAGCAGGGGCCGGCCGGGAAGTTTGGACTAGGCTCAGCTGGAAAAGTGCTAGGCAGTCCGAGACACGGATAAATAGGTTCCTCTTTAAAAATAAATAAATAAAATTGCATCGGCCTTCTTCGAGTGTTTACCCACTATTCATTAGGCTTTTACTTTTCTCAGTCCTCGGCCAAGAGTAGAAACGCCACTTCCTGGCTGTGCGGGCGGTTAGGATAATGAGGGGTGTTCAGCGGCTTTGCTCCATCCCTGGTCCCTCCCCTTTTAAGGGCGTGGGCTGCCTCTGCTCCGCTCAGGGAAAGATGCTGTCACACTGGCAGGCCGGCTGCGTGTGGCCCTGGAGCCTCTCCAGCCTGTGCCTTCCCCAGAACGGCAGCCGCGGCCGGAAAAGGCAGCAAATGGACTGTAAACCTCAGGGTCAATGTTGATGTTGGGACAAGCAGTGGCCACTGTGTGGCTGCTTTTTTTTTTTTAACAGAAACAGAAAAAAATGAATGCCCTGGGAGGTCTACAAAATGACTCATCTTGGCAAAGATTGTTCTTCTTTGTGCAGTAAGGAGGTTGTGACATTGACTTTTGAAATCATTATGTTCTTCATACTTAGAAAATCATAAAATCAAGAATGCTTCATTAAAAAATAAACAAGACCTTTTTCTCTCTCTTATGATCTAATTTATGGCCATATTTAAATGACTGACCTAAAACTGAAATGTTAAGAATTAGGAAATAGCAAACTGGAAGTTCCCTTTAAATGAACTGCTTACAGCAGACATTCCTATCTGAAGGGAATAGAGTTTCTAAAGCCATTTTCCATATTTCTAAAAGTTAAACAAAAAAATGTAAGTTTACTTTTAGTGCCATTGCAAGGCTAATTGAACTGTCAAGCACCTTAGATCTTGCCTGGAATCGTATTAATGTAAAGGAGCAACATGGTTATCTCTTGCAGGTCAGGATTTGTGTTACAGGGGAAAAAAAAAGAAAGCAAGGAAAAAGAGGGGCTAAGGGAGGGAGGGAGGAATAGAGAAAGGAAGGGGAGACAAGAGGAAAGGAACAGGATTCAGCTCTAGACCTGAAACAGTCTTTGATTCATTGGGTGAGTTATTAAAAAAAAATCCCAGCAGGCCTCAGTCTTCTCATCTGTAAACTGGGCATAAGGCTATGCCATGCTTCTGTGAGCACTGGAAGTAATCTATGCAAGTACCTGGGCTACATAGCGTAGAATCACCAACATTTCTCAAGTGATTCCTGTGTCCTAGACACTGTCCTAAGTGCTTTTCATTGATTCATCCAAAACAACCTTGTACAGGTGACAAAAGTATTATCCCCCTTTTTAAGAGGATGAGATTGAGACCCCAAACAGTTTTTCAAACTTACCCAAGGCTATCTGGTTAAGGATGCATGGCTCTCCATTACAAATGCACATTCTTAATCATCCACTACCTTAACACATAATATGAGTCTACTATATAATCACTTCTATCAGTACTATTACACTATGTCATTGTTATTAAAAATGACAAAAGAATATGACATACCACATAAATGTATCATGTTTAGTGGACAAAACTCTTCAAACCTGAAGATTCAGGGTGGTAAAATTGTTTGTAATCATTGCTCTATAATGGAGACTTTGACATTTTATGTTCAGCCACTAATTTAGTCATTAGAATGATACTGATAAAAAAGTCTGCTCCCCCTCATCCATTCTCTTTCCACTCATTCTTTTATTCACCAATGGCATGCCAGGCAGTGTACAATTTGCTGCTTTTTCAACAGATTCAAATATAGTGTTATTCTGAAACTACCCTGTACTTACAACATATATTTTATACTCATTAAATACAAAATATGTTTTGAGATTCTTGACTGCATGCTCAGAACTCAAAAGTCCTGTACTTGATTCATTTCCCACTTCATTTGTGTTACTAATTGGTAATTTATTTCTGTACAGCCTCACACAGAAATACATTTTCTGAAACGTACAAAAGGTCTCATGCTTTCTTAAAGATTTAATCCAAACGAAACGAGTAAGCATAAAACGAAGAGGAGAAAAATAGCCCCTAAATAATTCTTACATAACTATGGATTTTAGTACAAAAATTATATAAAGCACATAATAATCTTTCTCTCATGTCCTGATGTACAAGTCCTTATAAATCTAGTTTGTAAAAGTTTGGAATTAAAAAGCTCCTAACTACAACAAATTAGAATGCAATTAGCTATGGTGGATGGTTCATTCCTGATTGTCCAACAACAGATTACACAGTTTATGGATTAACCATACTCTGTGTTCTACCATTTTCTCATTTTATCCTTCCCTGGGTCTCTTCCTTTAGCTCCGTGCTTGTTTTTTAGCACATGAGGCTAACAGGCTCAGAGAACAGAGGTTCGAGGTAGAACTCATGTAAATGTGTTTGACTCCTCATGAGCAGTTCTCATGGGGCTTGAATCAGAGAAAAGTACCAGTACAATGAGTTACGTTAGGATTCATGTATCAAAGTGAAATATTCTCCTTCCCATGGTTTGATTGCATATGACATCTTTATAGCTGGAAATCAAAGCTTATGAATTCCTACCTCCAAACTTTAAAGAAGATAAAGCTAGAACCCAGACAAGAAGGTAACTCACCCCAGGTCACCCAGTGAGATACCATCAGAGTCAGGATGAGAAACAGGGCTTTGCTCATGTCTCAACCCATCATTTCCAACTTTTCGCCCTAGTTTTTACCCACACACGTGTTTCCCCAGTCCATTTTATTTCTGCACGATGGCATAGTCATGAGGAACCGAGTGAACTCACATAAGACACATTAATAATTGCAATAAAATTTATTGGAATACAAGTTTTGATTCTTTATTTCCCATGATGGAAAATGTGCACATTTAAAAGATTTTTTTTTAATTTTCTAGGTTTGTTTTTATTTTGTTTCTCCACACTTTTCCTAATAGTAGGTATTTTCTTCCACTATTTTCATCTTTCCTTATCACCAAATCTTTATATCTCTCATTCTTCTCTCTCCCAATCTCTCTCATACCTTCCCTTTTCTTTTGCATTTCTCTATATTAATTTGTAATCACTTAAGTGAAACAGTTAGCTCTCTACCAAACACATTACACATTAGGTAACCAAACTACCTTACACTAAAATAGAGAATTAGGAGTCAGAGGTGTAAGTGGGAGGAGAAGAGGGCCACAGATCACTGGAACACAGATCACGTAACAGCAACTTAGCATTTAAAGAGGAACAAGCGATATCTGGGGAAGTGCCTGCCATAGAATTGTTCATTATGGTAGCAGTGTTCCCAGCCTTCATTAGTATCTTCGACACAGAAACACATTGTAAAAGAAAGCTGTTGGAGTAAATTTTTTTTAATGTGGAGCTTAACGTTCGGGCCAGTAAGAAGCCCCAAATCATAGGGCATAATGGCAAAGTGACCTGCATGAAGTCATTCAGAGGAGGTAAGAGCCAGATAGAAATATGAGACTGTAAATGAAAAGGGATTTAAAGCAATCTTAGCTATAATCTTGCTCTTTCTATTTTCTCTTGAGAAAAAGCACTTAAATACTTTTATCTAGGTTTAAAGGGTCAAGATGTCCCCAACGCACTTTGGGGTTACCAGTTCTTTCGAGATTAATTCATCCTAAAATAAATTAATTACTGAGTCTTTAGAAAAAGACAAAATAAAACACTATGAGGTTTTCATCTTGAAAAGAAAATAATAACACAAAGAGTTGTTCTAAGTATACAAGCTTTCAGTCAAATGAATTTAACCCCTCATAAGACAAACAAAATAATTACTAAAGGTATTATGTCTTTAGAAAACCATTTCAGGCTATTTGCTCCTGCTCATATCTTAGACTTTGCAAAACCCAAAGCCTGGTTTGTCTCCCTGAATTGTTTCATGGAGATCAGGAAGCTACAGGCTTAATGATGAATATTCATCTCTTCACTTTATCTTCCCAGCTATTTACTGCCTCTCTCTCTCCCTCTCTCTCTCTCTCTCTCTCTCTCACACACACACACACACACACACACCTACTAATTTTTCCAGAAGCTACTCCAGGACCCAGACTAGGGCTGAGACAAGGACTTCTCAGAGTCTCTCCTGATACGAAGCTGGATGCTGCTAAAACGACTGGAGTAACATGTGGACCAAGCGGATGTGAGCTGAGACAGAAAAACAGTCAAGTATTGTGAGTGCGTGAAACATTTTATTCTCGTATTATTGTGTATTTATTATTGTATTATTTCCCCAATGAACCACTGTAAATCTACCCCGTATAACACTCCACCCTCACCCGCCACATGTCATTCAGGACCACAAAGGCTTTCCATTAAAACTTGTCTGCCACGGAACCTCTAAAGTCTGACCTGACCATAACCTCTCCCACAGACCCAGTACAGGAAGAGTTTGGGAAGGCTAGTGGAACAGGCTTCAGCCGCCACCAGTCCAACCGATGCCTCTTCCAGGGCCCAGTGCAAATTTCCATCACTCTTGGCTGTCACATCAGCAGGTCCCGCTTGCTCACCTAGCAGAAGTGACCTAGAGCTTCATTCCTAAGGGAGCTGAGTACTTAGTTGTCTTACCCTTGTTAAGACATCTTTTCATAGGTATTGCTGAACACAGAAACATCAAGACATCCCATCGAATCTCCCAGGTTTTGGATATATTTCTTTCTATGTATGCTGTGTAACAGTCATTGTAATTCTTCCTGGTAATAAATACATAACTCCATTCATAGCCTGATGATCCAATACAATGAAGTACCCAAAGTGACCAGATAGCAATCACAGTGTTGAGTTCTGTGGTATCCATCACCCCCTGCCACCAATTTATATCTTGGTCCATCAATATTGCAAGTAATTGTGCTGCTACTGCTCAGTCACAGGCGGTCACCTCCACTTCCTGCCAATAGCAGTGATCTTGCCCCCACATGACCTGTGCTCATGCTCCTCCATGATCCTCCCACTTAAGATCTAAAGTCTGAGGCCACTTCTCATACCAACCAAAAAGCTCATATAGTGGTGGTTTGTTGGGAAAATTGATCCCAGGAAACAGGTGAGGAGACAGAAAAAGAAAAAACAGGAGAAGGGAGAAGGTGGTATAGGCTTGCTGTATCCAGCTGGTTACAATGGACGGCAGTTGAGTCCTTTGCTGGTGAGACAGAAAGCTGACCTTTAAACTCCACTCCATCTCCCGAAGGCCACGGGTTGCTCCGTAGGGTGTTACGACCTCCCACTTCCTTCTTACACATACATCAATACCAACAGACCAGGCTCTGCTGTCGGAAGAACACCAGAGAAGAATGTGAGATATACACAGTGCAGCAAGGCCAAACATGCAGAAAACTTGTGTGAGTTCGTTGCAGGAACATGGTTAAAGTAAAAGATGAGTAAAAAGGATAGAAAAACAAGCACAAGAGATTTCCCATACAGACAAAGCTTATCTTGTTCTCTAAAGGGATGGCATTACAATTCCCTGGAATGGAAAACACTGTGTGAACATTTTGATAGGCCATTCTGAACTTAAGAGTAGAGGTTAGGGCTAGTAAACTAAATTTGAGAGTTGACTATATAGATGGCATTTAAAGGTTAGATAAGAACATCAAAGGAGTGGGTATAGATAAAGAAGAGATCAAGGGACTAAGTCCCACCACAGTAAAATATTAGGAACCCCCCAAAATGAAAAAACACCAAACAAGGAAATTGAGAAAGAGAAATGGTGACTTAAAAAATTAAATCAAGTGGTTCTAGAAGATGAATGAAAGGCATTTCATAAAAGAGGGAAGAATCATTTGTGTCAAGTGCTGCATGTAGGTCAAGTAAGACAAGAACTGAAAACTGAACATTTAGATTTAGCATCGTGGAGGGTGTTGGCAACTCTTTCAAGTGGGTATTAAGTGTATCACTGGCCGGGGAGTTGGGGGCAGGGGGCAAGTGCCTGATTATAGTGGGATGATAAAAATGGAAGGAGAAGAAGTGAGGACACAAGTACTGACAACTCTTTCAAGGACTTTTAACTGAGGGAAAGATCAGGAGTATAAATAGGAAAGAATAAGGAGCATAGGGGAATGAGGCAGTAGTTCGAGGATAAACTAGGGTTCTTGTCTGTTGTAAGATGAAAATAAGAATGTCATTTCATGTGTTGATGAGAATGATGCAATGAAGAGGAAAAACTGATGATGCCAAAGGTGAGAGGAGAATTGCTGAGGTTCAACATCACCAAGTAAGTAAACTGAGATGGGATCTTATCGTAACAAATTACCACAGGCTTGCCATTCGAAACTACACAAATTGTTTATCTCAAGCTTTCTGGAGGTCAGAGTCTGGGGACTGAAAGGATTTGGCTGATTCCTCTGCTCAGGGGTATCACAAGGCCAAAATCAAGGTCTTGGCCACCCTTTCTATGGAGACTGTCGAGGAGAATCCACTTCCAAGTTCACTCACATTATTGACAGAATTAAGTTCCTTGTGGTTGTAGGACTGAGGTCCCCATTCCTTGCTGGCTGAAAGCCAGGAGATTATCGGATCCTAGAGGTCATCTGCATTCCTAGTCATGTTGGCCCCTCCAGGTTAACCAGAAACAACAACACGTGAGGTCTTTCTTAGGCCTACCACTCACTGAACTCTCCTTCTACCACATCCTTCCTATTTCCAGGAGAGAGAGTTCTCTGCTTTTAGGGTCTTATGTGTTTAGATAAGTCCACCTGGGTGGTCCAGGATAACCTCCCTATTGTAAGGTCTGTAACCTTAATTACATCTCTAAAGTCGCTTTTCCCATTTGCATAACATACTCGCAGGTTTCAGGCATTAGAGAATAGATATTGGGAGGGGGCTACTCGAACCACCAAAGAAACTACTCAGTTGCTTTAGGTAGCATACAGAGTAGAATACGCAGGTGCTCTGTACAATGGTAAGTGAAGCAACATGGGCTGGAAGCCAGTGGAGCCCCCTTGTGAACACACCTGTTCCCCCAGGGATATGGGAAGCAAGGGCATCGGGTAAGTCTCAAGCTAGGAGTAGAAATGCTGGAGTTTAGAGAAGAGAGAAAATATGATATAAGAGCGGGAAACTGAGTGGACTAGGTGTAATATCATTTGCAGGCAAAATAAAGGATTTATTTGATGTTTGTGGCCAAGTATTTCAACAGACTAGTCAGCCCAGTGGTTACTAAGCCTGAGAGCAGTAGGAATGGAAGAGAAGATCAAAATGAAAAGAGATGTGGCAAACCTGGGTGGCTACCTGAATATGTAGAGGAAAGGAATAAGAATAATGTAAGAATAACAACTATATAATGAATTCAACCCTCTAGAACTGTGAGTAGAACATCTGTATTTTGTAGTAGAGGCAGTGGCTGAGTTACTAAAAATTCAGTTTACTAATTCATTTTATGTGGATCTTTCAATAAATGCTATTTATGCCATTAGATAAAAGTAGTTTTAAAAGGTTATTTGTACTTAAATTCCTAATTGCTCTATGATTGTGTTACAGTAGTCCTTATTTATTATTCATGTATCAATTTGGAAAATAGCTATACACACACACACACTCACTGCAAAAAGGTGTACCAAAGTTTGTAAATAAAGAGTATAAATATGTTAATACTTACAAAGTATACTACCAGTAAAACCTGGGGCATGGTGGTAATGATTCAATTTCAATTCAAGTTATACCACCACCATTTATGGAAGACAAAAAAAATATTTTTAATAGATACCACAAAGTAATGACTTTAAGTAAAATGTTAAATCATAGTAATAGACTATATTATTTCACATGAGTAAAAAGGAAGCATTTCTAATTTTTTTAAATAAAAAAATAATTTAAATTATCTATTCAAACAATAAAGATGAAATCAATAGAAATCTAAGATTTTTTAACTGTCACTTACCCAATTTTAAACATTAAAAAACAAAGCTAGAAACTACCTAGTTTATCCTCACTCCCATTTTGCAAAGGAAATAGCTGACCATTAGGAAGCAAATCAAAAGGTATTTACCAGTTTAAAAGTTTGCTGTATTTTCTGAACTAAAGCCCTGTTGTCCAGCTTCCTGCCTCATCAACCATTACCACCCTCTAACCCTGTATTAATTAACTAGATAGTAATGACTACAGCTGAGTGCCTGTGACTTAACTTCCAAACATCTCTCCATCCCTCCTCGCCCTGAAGACATAGAGAGAGAGAAGCTCAGGGAAGAGCTCTGTGTCACAAACTGTTGAATCAACAGATTCAAACGTTCTGTTATGAAACACACGAGTGTTAGATGAAATATCTACACTACCTTTAATGAATGAATGGTTAAGCTTGGGGGAAAAGACTGGGAAATCTTGTACGTTCAGAAGTGAAATCGAAACAGAGTTGTAGGATGTTAATAAGCGATTAAGCCAACAGTTGACCTGGGCAGGTGCACCAGTTCCACATGGCATGGAACTTTGGTTTCATTTCTGTACAGTGTCTGTGGTCACCACCGAAGACCAGAGCCCAATATTATCAATAATAGGGCAACACCGGGTGAAAAGAAAGCCACTTTGCAAAGGCAGAGAAACATCGATCTGTAAGACAAATTGCAAAGAATCACAATACAAACTACATTTTCTAGCCACAGTTCAATAAAGATAGAAATTAGCAACAAATCGTCAAAAAAGGATCGACACACTCACAAGCATTTGGAGACGGAGACCTGATTCAGCTTCTTCTGAACATCTGCTTCCCGCCTCATGGGGGAGAAACACGGCTGAACTCCCCGTCTGAAATGCGTGTGCACTGACTCGCCTGCGAATCGGCTCTGAAGTCACTGTGTGACGTAAGCATTATGCCGGCTCTACCTGAACGTCTGTGTGTCCTCATGATTCTCTGTCTGGGGACTCATTCGTTGAATAAAACACGTGACTATTTTTCCAAGCAAAATGCAACTTAGTATTTTGAGTTAGGAGTCTTGATACTTGTAGAAAAGAGGAAGAGCAAAACCAAGCACATAACATTAAATGAAGAAGGTCCCAGGTTATTCACTCACACACGCTTCCTCCTCCACCCACCTCCCATTACCCCGAATAATTTTCTTAAAATTGTCCATACAAGATTCTCAGATGTTCTACATAAATTGCCTTATCCATCATAGATGTTCTTAAAAGATGATACAGCTCAGGTAAGTTCCACCCCCCAGAGAAGATCCCCAACTTTAAATACTGTGAGGAGATACTGCTTTCTACAAATATTTCCATCTTTTTTCATTTCAACAGTTATTTAGTCACCCTACTGGCAAGGTCAGGTATATTCGTTCATTCATTTACTGCACCAATATTGAATGATATAAACCACGTGTTGGTACCTGCAGCCATTAAGGATACCGTGATGAAAAAAGCACGTGTAGTCTGAGCAACCATAGAGCATACCTGGTAGCAAAGACACATTATACATAATCTGTGTAAATCAATAGTTATTTAATTACATAAGTGTAATAAATCTGTTCATAAAATTGACTTCTTTTCAAGGAAAATTACAACATAGAAAAATGTATTTTCCTAAAGCTTGCTTAAAAATCCATATTTACAAAAAAAACTAACAAATTGCCTTTGTATAAATATAACTAATAGTCTTTTGACTTCGTAAAATATAATCACATAGAATAAAGCTTGAAACATTCACTTGCTTCACACAAATGGAGAAAAGGCTTCCTTTGAAGAACATACTTCACAACAGGCTTTTGAAATATGATCAGCTAACTTTATAAGTAAAATGGAAGTCGCCGGAAAAACAAATGACCCATTCTACTAAAAAATGTACGGCGCACTTGCGACAGTTGTTCCATGGTGTTATAATCCCCCCCAGAGAAAACTATGAGGGCTTCCCACCCCCACAAAAAAAAGAGAAAAGTCAATTTATGCATGCTGCTTATTCAACTATGACTTATTTGTATAGCATAATTCCCCAGATATCCAACTCACAAATGGGCCCACTTGCTGGACCTGCTGGTTGGAGCCAGTCTTTTCAAACTTGAAGAGGAAAACCCTCTGGGGGTTTGTGTAGGATGGAGGGAGACAGAATCTCATCTTTCACGGCACGCTGGCTGCCTGCCAAAGTGCTCCCGAGGAATTCGGGAGCTCGGACCCTGGAATGCAGCCCCATCTGGAGGGGTGGTCTGAGGAGACAGAGAGCATCCTGGGAGCTGCCACGGCTCCTCTGCCTACAGCCCCTGGTTCCTTCACGAGAGACCTGGGGCGCGGCATGAATTGCAAGTCCCAAATCTCCCCGAGACTGCAACTCCCCTGGGGGAGGAGAGAGGTGAGAAATGGTTTGTCTTTTCCACAGCAATATAAGCAAATGATTTATCTTAATTATTTTTAGATTGCAATATGTTGCCTCATATGTCAAACGTACATTAAAGAGCAATTAGCTTAAATGTCAGCATTGAACGATTCACTACTTAGCATTTCAGAAACAGAAGCAAAAATAAAGAATCCAAGGGTCGGCGTGCACCAATATGAAAAGTTTGTACAACAATATCCTCTTCTTTCTGCTTTAAATTTGGAATAAAGCTTTTTGTCTTAAATCCTATCCAGGAAATAGTAACTACACCAACAAAA
The DNA here is from genome assembly GCF_021234435.1 of Artibeus jamaicensis. Taxonomy (NCBI): domain Eukaryota; kingdom Metazoa; phylum Chordata; class Mammalia; order Chiroptera; family Phyllostomidae; genus Artibeus; species Artibeus jamaicensis. The sequence goes on from NW_026522056.1 coordinate 20,952,832, forward strand.
GAAAACAAATCCAGAAGACAGCCCACAGGAGTCAATAAACCAAGGCCCATGAGCCAAATCTGGCCTGCCCCCTGCTTTTGTATATAAAGTTTTATTGGAACATAGCCACGCCCATTCATCTACATATTATAAATACTTCCAGGCTGTAACAGCAGACGTGAAGAGTGGCAACAGAGACCATATGGCCTGCAATACCTAAAATATTTACCATCTGGCCCTTTACAGAAAAAATTTGCTGGCCTCTGGTTCACGAAGTGTGTATTGTTCTACAAGAAGCATGTTTTGTGCAGAGTCCCAAGTACCGCATGGAGGAAGGACTATGGAGACCTGTCCTGAGCCCCCTTGAGTGTTCAGCAGAGTTCTGATCAGGGACCAAAACACCCAAGACGAGTGAAAAAAAAAACATTAGAAGGATAAAAGGGAACAGCGCCAGCCTGTCACAGAGAGGCAGGAGCAGTTGCTGTCCCAAGGAGCCATTGGAAAACATCGCATTCCCAAGGCCCTGGTAGAATATTCAGAAAGGTGTGGCCTTAGTGGGGTAGAAGGGTAGTTTACATTGCTTTTCTCTTTGCAGAAGGAAAGACTAGTGAAGAGGCAAAACTATAGAAACCAAAACCCGAAGAGACAAAAATAAGTGAAAAAACATCAGTAAACTGTGGAACAACATCAGAAAGCCTAACATATGTTTCACTGGAGGCCTTGAAGAAGAGGAGAGAAAAGGGGGGATATATTTTCAGAAATGATGGCCAAGTATTTCCAAATTTGATTGAAACTCTAAAATCATAGATTTCAGAAGTTTAACAAACACCAAATTCAAGAAACAGAGAAAGTTATATCAAGGCCATCTATTTTCACAGTTTCAACACTGAACTAGAAGTCCTAGTCACTGCAAGAAACAGAAATAAAATGCATCTAGATTGGAAAGAAGTAACACTGTGTTTATTCATCAATGACAAGATTGCCTATGTAGACAATTCAGTGGAATCTACAAGAAAGCTAATAGACTAATAAATGATTTTAGCAAGATTGCAGATTACTAGATCAGTATAGAAAAACCAACTTTAGTCGTGGCTGGTGTAGCTCAGTGGATTGAGTGCGGACCTGTGAACCAGAGGATTGCAGTTTGATTCCCAATCAGGGCACATGCCTGGGTTGCAGGCCAGTTCCCAACAGGGGACACATGAGAGGAAACCATACATTGATGTTTCACTCCCTCTCTCCTTCCCTTCTCCTCTAAAGATAAATAATAAAATCTTCAAAAAAAAACAACTTTATTTCTGTAAAGTAGTGATGAATGATTGGAAACCAAAATTTCATAAACAATACATTTAACAATAGCATCAAAAACATGAAATCCTTGGGGATAAATACCTGTACACCAACAACTATGAAACACTCCCGAGAGAAATGGAAGAAAACATAAAGAACAGGAAAATGCACTGTTTTATAGGTCAAAGACTCATTAACATTTATATTTAAATTTCCTAAATAGAGCTGTAAACTCAATATAATATGAAAAAATTCCAGTAGGCTTTTATGGTAGAAATTTACAAGCTGATGCAAAAGTTTATGTAGAAATCCAAAGGACCTTGAATAATCAAGACAACTTTGAAAAGAAACAAAACTGGAGGGTTTACACTACCTAATTTCAAGACCCATTTGAAGCCAACATTGTCAAGTGCTGTGTTATTGGTATCAAAACAGATACGGAGATCAATGGAACAGAATAGAATCCAGAAATAAACTCCTATATAGACAAGTAATTCTTGAAAAGGGGAAAAGACAATACATTGGGGGAAAAATAGTGTTTTCAATAAGTGGTGCCAGAACAATTGGAATATAAATGTGGAACAAAATCAACTTTGATTTAAGCCTTGCACCATGTATAATAATTAACTCAAAATGTATCATACGTGTAAATGTAAAACCTAAAATTATAAACTACAAGAAACCTCAGAGGAAACATTTGTAACCTTAGACTAATCAGGTTTCTTAGACACAACACCAAACAAAAAAAATTGGTAAATTTGATCACAACAAAATTAAAAACTTCTGCTGTTAGAATGGTACCAATAAGAGAATAAAAAGACAAGCCACAAAGTGGGGGGGGGGGTGGAAACTGCCAAGCCTACATCTGATAAAAAAAATTATGTCTATACTATATAATGAAATCTTGAAGCTCGGCAAAGAAATACACAACTAAATAAAAAATTAGGCAAAAAGTCTAGATACATAATTCATCAAAGAAGATGCACAAGTGACAAATAAGCACATGAATAAAACCTCAACATCATTACTCATTAGGGAAGTGCACACAAAGACCACAATGAGGTGCTAATCCACACGACTTAAAATGGATAAAAGGTCAAGGACTGACCATACCAAGTGATGATGAGGATGTGGAGGAACTGAAATTTACACACAAGCAGAAGTACAAAACTGTATACTACTTTGAAAAATTGTGCAACTACTTTGAAAAGCATTTCGCAGTTTGTTAAAAAGTTAAATATATATATATATATATATATATATATATATATATATATATACACACACACACCATATGATCCAGTCCTTTCACTCCTCTGTGTTTATCCGAGAAAAGTGAAAGCATACATGCATACAAAAACTTGTGCTCAAATGTTCATAGCAACTTTTTAAAAGTTGTTTTGATCTTTTGGAGCAGTTTTAGGTACGAGCCATTCTTGAAGGGAAAGTATGGAGATTTCTCATGTACCCCATTCCCCCTCTTGATATGTGGGTTCCCCCCCAAACTATCAACATTCCAACCAGGAATGATGTATCTGTTACAACTGATGACCCTGCATTGACACACCATTATCACCTGAGGTGCACAGTTGACATTCTTAGCTCACTCTTAGTGTTATACATTGGGTCTGGACAAATGTATAATGACATGTATCTAGCGTTATAATTTCATACAGAGTAGTTTCACTGCCCTAAATTTCCTGTGTTCTGCTTACTTATTCCTTTTTCTTTTATCTTTTTTTATTGACTTCTAGAGAGAGAGAAACATCAATTTGTTGTTCCACTTATTTATGCATTCATTGGTGGATTCTTATATGTGCCTTGACCAGGGATGGAACCCCACAGTCTTGGCATATCAGGAAGTTGCTCTAACCAACTGAGCTATCTGGCTAGGACCTGCCTCTTTATTTTTAATGGCCTCCAAATGCAAACAAATTGTGCCCATCAACAGGTCAATGGATAAACAAACCATGCTGTGTCCACACAGTGGAATAAAGCAGCAATAAAAATTAGTGAATTACTGATGCACTAAACAATAATTTCTAATCTCAACACCATTATGTTGTTGAAAGGATCCAGACTGAAAAGAATACTGCACAATGTCATTATATAAAACTCTAGCCCTGGCTAGTGTGGCTCAGTGGACTGAGTGCTGGCCTGCAATGACCAAGGGTTCTGGAGTCGATTCCCAGTCAGGGCACATGCCTGGGTTGGGGACCAGGTCCTCAGTAGGGGATGCATGAGCGGCAACCACACACTGATGCTTCTCTCTCCCCATTTCTCCCTCCCTACCCCTCTAAAAATAAAATAAATAAAATCTTTAAAATAATAAATAAATAAAACTCTAGAAAATGCAAAATAATCTATAGTGACAGATAAAAGGTCAGTGGTAGACCAGGGAAGGAGACCAAAGAGTGCAGGGGAAAGAGCAAGAGAACTTTTTGGTGGATGATGCTTACGTTTACCATCTTGATTGTGAGGGTGCTTTTGTGGATACATACATACATGATAATGTGTCAAATTGTACACTTCCAATATGCTCAAGTTACTGTCAACATGCACACTGTACCTCAATAAAGTTGCTCTACAAAAGAATAGAAGAATATGCGAAGATGTACATTATTTTCCAGGCAGTTTTATAAACATTATTACATTTAATCATCATAATACAGCATATGATACAGGTACTGTTGTCCTTTTCTGATAGATAAGAAAAAAGGGTCAGAATGGCTCAATAACTACCTTATTGTCAGGCAGCTGTGTGGGAGCAATTTCATTTTGAACTCAAAGGCCAATGATATGACTTCAATACAATAATACACTTTGCCTCACCAACAATTCCCCTTTAATAAACAAGTGTTAAGTAATATTAACTTAATGTACATCCTGAAATATACTAGCCTTTCAAATGGTAGAAAGCAAGTTCAAATTTAAACATTTATAACTGAAACAAACCTCTTAGAAATGTATCATGACATAAAAATCCTACACATACCACGAAGTTAGAAAGAAATTTGCTAATAGTTATAGCTGTTCAGAAAATGAATAGCTCTCCTATGGGGCAACAAGTTAGTTTTCTTTCCCTGTAAGACATTAAGTAGTAAAACACAACTGGATATCCATATGCAAAAGATTGAAGTTGGACCCCCACCTCACACCGTACGTAAAAATTAACTCAAAATGAATTAAACCTAAATGGAAGAGAGAACTAAAACCATAAACCTTTTAAAAGGAAACATGGTATAAATATCCATTGCCTTTGATTTGGTAATAGATTCTTAGATGCAATACAGGCTCAAGATTACTTCATAGATTTATCACAATCTAAAGGTCTTACGTGTAGCAAGTGTTAGCTCAGAATTTGATGGTATTCACTACTATTTGAAAAAGGAATGGCTGCCTTGTGGGACAGAGTTTGTTTTCTTTTCCTATAAAATACTTTACCAATAAGAAACTAGAACTTGGCACTATACTTCATGACTTCTGAGTTGTTCAAGGTTTCAAACTAGAGGGTTAACACCAACAGCACCCCTTTCCACTCTTCTTTTCCCCGTTCCAATCTGCCATATCACTTGTAGGAAAACAAACTATTGACATTTTGAGCCAGGTAAGTAGCTGCTTCCAAATTACAAAGTTTGTAAGCACTCCAGGGTTTGGCTCATTTATTTAAAGAAAGAAAATTTTCTAGAAACTCAATTTGTCTAACCTTGTGGGCCTTCACACATTTATCTGTGTTTTGTTAAGAAGTCTCAGACCGCACCTAACCCAAAGTGTGGAGTCAGAACACTGACGTTCCAGGCATGACCCACGACAGTACAGCAGGATGAACGCTTCAGAGCAGAGCTGTAGGTTTTACTGTCCTGTAAATCCCACCATGCATGCCACTTTCTGGCGTTTGACTTGTTCTTTATTGGTATGAAATGAAAAGATGAGACATAAACTTTGTCCAGCTGTCCCCAAGCCTGTGATTGATATGTAAATAAAAACTGGTTGTGACTATATTTGGAGTCATTTGTTTAAAAGAGCTGTGGCGTACAGCATATAATATTGGGCTTTAAGGAACTAACAGACACAGGATCCTTCTCTGCCCCTTGGAAGTTTGATCCTTTTCAAGAGATTTAATCTTGGACCCCATATCTTGCTTAATTCTTAGAATTACTGTGAGGACACAAATTGAGATACTGTATTTACTTTGTAAAATACAAAAAAAAGTATAATGCAACATATAATTAAAATTAATTTACCTTGCTTCTGTTTCCGAGAAGACATAGTGGGCTATGAAAGGTCACACTTCTATTGTAGAAGTAGAAAAAGAGAGAGATTTAAAAATAATGTGTTCATAAAGACATCAGAGATCTGTGGCAACAAGGAGGACAGCAATTAAAATTCCAGCAGGACAGAAATGTATAAGGGTATTTGCCTGAGTCTAGAGTAGGACCCAAAGAGAGATAATTATCATGGTAAAGAGAAGCCAGAAAAGCACTTATCAGTTGTATAATGCCAGAATACAAATTGGAAACCTGAGGAGTCACAAATACACTGGTTTTTCTTGTGTTTTTTTTTTAAGCTCATGGGACATTTGTTGAGTTCTGAGTTCATTTGTTGCAGGAGCTGGGGAAGCTAGGCCTCACAGTCTAAGAGGTGGAATGAGATTCCCTGCAGAGAACAGCGAACACAGGGGAGAGGACTGGCCCAAGCAAACCATCAGTTTCTCCCTTAAGATTTTTGATATTTTTTTAAGTTGCCTGGGAAAGATGGCTTGAAAGTTGGACTGGGAACTTTGAGAGCACTAAGCTAGATCTCTTACAGTGTTTTAGGACTGACTGGAGAGATGAATAATTGACAGGTTTTCAATCAAAATACCAAAAGACCACATTCAAAGAAAGAGAGCAAGCAAGACACAGACTGATTTTTATGAACTATGCAACCTACTCAGCCTCTGCCCAATTCAACCACTGATTGGCTTCAAATGGTAGTTCCCTCACTGCTTATCTATCTGCATGCACTTCAGTGGGAGATAAACTCATCTGGAGCTCCTGTGGTTCTTTCTTTGTAGTGAACAGCATAAGATTAAAAATTACTAGGCATATAAGAACCAAGATAACATGACTAATGGTCAAGAGGAAAAAATAAAACAATAGATGCAGATCCACACATGATTTTAATATTTGAGTTGGCAAATACTTTTAAGTGACATATATGTATGTGTATGTATATGTATGTGTATATATATGGCAAATATACATAACTAAACCCAGTTCATCTGCCTACACCAACAAGTCAAACTCATGAGACAGGTGCTGGTAGGAAGAGGTTTGTTCAAGTGCCGGCCACCTGAGAAGGTGGGGGGACTCGAGTCCCAAAGCCAGCGGAACTTCTTGGTGTAGGCAGATAAGGAGGGAGAGGGAAAGCAGAACAAAGAGATAAGGGGGAGGAGCTGTGGGTCTGCAGGCAGTGTCTTTGCTGGTCCCAGTATGGATTTTCATGTTCAGCATCCTTGAGTTGGCCATCTGGTTGAATTCCTTCCTGTATCTGGGGACCATGAGGTCAGGCCATTTCTTAGGTTCCATAGGAACTGAAGCTGCTGATTCCAATTCAGTATACTAAAAACACTTTTAACATGCATGTTTTAGTTTTGAGAGAAAAAAATTAGGTTAGATTAACAAGCTGGGTTTAACATTTACTCAGATCAATACAGGTTGCTTTATGTTAAGTATAGCATATTCATTTCCCATTACATGTATACAATAGAAATGTGTAAACACATTTATCAAAACATATGTACGATAATGTCTAATGTCTAATAGCAGCATTATTCATAATCATTAAAACTAGGAACTACTCCAAAAATAATAGAATGAATAAATATACTTAAAAATATTCACATAATAAAATATATACATAGCAATGAAAGGAAATAATCTAAAATTATTCATAATAATGTATATGAATCTATCAAATATAATACCGAGTGAAAGAAGCCAGGCCTAAAAGAGCCCATTGGCCATAATTCAATTTATATAAAGTTTAAAAATAAAAATAATCTATAATTGAAAAATAAGGATAATGGTTATCCTAAGAGTCATCAGTATCAAGAAAGAAACAGCAGAGTTTCGCGGTCACTGCTGATTCTTGCTGCGGAGCCTGGACACCGTTGTGAAAGCTCTTCAAGCTGTACGTGTCCACTTAGCATATGCACACTTTTCTCTATGCTCTTTAGTAAAGATTTTTAATAAGAAATAAACATTTATTAATTTCCACAGAAATTTGCACACTGACTGGCTAGGACTGACTAAGAACAACTCATTACCCAGAAAGTGTACTTACAGCCTAAGTATTCTATGGGAAAATGTTTACCAGGCATAACTTTACAAAGGCAACACCAGGGGCTTTTAAGTGCCAAAGCCAGAATGTCGTGCCTCCTCTTGGTTCTCTACCATTGGATACAAATCTCTCATCATTTCCTCCTTCCCAAAAATGTTTACTTGTGTCGGGGCATTGCTCTCGTGTGATAAGTTAGTTCTTTGAAATTCTTACATTTTTGCGGAGGTTAGGGTGGAGAGCCCCACAAAATAATTTTTTAATTTTATTTTTCAATTACAGTTTGCATTCAACTTTATTTTGCACTAAAGTGTACAGCATAGTGGTTAGACAATCATATACTTTGCAGGGAGTTCCCCCTGATATTTCCGGTACCCACCTAGCACCCTACTGATCTCTTTACCTTCTCAGCCAGTCCCACAACTACATTCCCCTCTGCCAATCACTAGCCTGTTGTATGTGGAATCTCAAGAACAAAATTAATGAACAAACAAAATTGAAAAAGACTCATAGATAAAAGTCTTACAGTTTTAAAGAAAATCCCAACCCATGACCAAATTTGTTGTAGAATATCTAAAAAGGAAATAGCAACACAAAGATGAATTTTTTTCCTCCAAGTATTTTAACTCAGTCATTTTGCCTGGCACTGTATTCGTCAACTAAAAGTCTCTAACTGAAAATCAGCCATTTGTGACATTGTGGAAGGCTTTCTGTTACCCCACTTGTAGTTGGCTTGATCTGGGTCTGCAAGAATCTGTTGACGCTATGTCAGAAATTCCTCATATCAGGAACAGATAACCCTTTACAGGGTCAAATTCCTTTATTCACTTGTATATAAAAATAGACTTAAACCTGAAATGCTTGCAAACTGCATCCACTTAAAGCAATTGTATATATAAAACTCAAAAGATATTCACACACACTGAAAGCTATCTGATAGACACGACCATGTACGTGTTTTTCCAGAAAACACTTTATACATTTCAAAAATACCGCACTGTACCTTTAATTGAAAATATGTCTGTGCTTCTGCAAAAACAGGCACACAGGAATGTTCTTGCACTTAATGAATGTGTGAGCCATTTTTCGTTACTGTGCTGCTAAAGCCTTATTGCTTCCACTGGTAACATCATCCCAGGGCGGAAGAAGAAAAGGAAAATGAGGGTGATGGTGACCATACTGCATCATGTTCTGTGGAATCTGCATTCCATTGGCAGGATTTCTGTAATTAAAACTCTATTGACCCATCTCTTTTTCTCCCAAAGCTGCGAAAGATTATTTACTAGGTCATAAATTTAAAGGTCATCAGATCTAAGACTGGGCAAATAAGCAGAGAACAGCCAGAAATCCTCTCAAAACAAGCATCGCTGGTATGCGATTGGAAGCACACGACCCGGGATGGGCGCTGAGGAGACATGGTCCATCGTTACATAAAAATGCCTTTGTACATCCAAACTCAAGTTCGTGCTGAAATCGTTTAAAGACCACCTCTGTGAATATGTAAATACAATTAACAAACATGCAGTTGTCCATCACTGTGTAATCCATGTTGCTGTTTTATTTTCCTTTGCAGCGAGTGTAGCTTCAGAACCTAATGCCAAAATCATAACTCCTCACTGTCACTGCTACAGGGATAAATCTTTGGAAAATCCATTTCTTAATCTGTCTCCCATTAGCAGACTCATTAGCAGATTTTATAAACAGCAGTTATAAGCTTGTTTACCAATCCCTTTTTTTTTTCTATTCTGTATGTAAAAGGATCATCTATCTGTCTCCTCCATCTTGAAATTTTCAAATGTCAAGCCTGAAAGTCAAGCCTCATTTGAAAGAAAAGACATACATTGTAAAATGTTTCAAAAGTTTAGCTATCCCTTCAACCAAAATAAAATGCCTGCCGGCTAGAGAGCCATCTTCAACACGTGACCCTCCATAGAAAGAGTTAGACAATTTGTTGAATGCTTGTGCATTAGCTTTTTAACATTATGAGAACAAGTTGGACAATCTTCCAGAAAATGTCCTTTGGAAACGAGTCTAAGCCTAAAAGAAACTAATATCTTCGCTCCGGATGGGACTGTGTGATACAGCTCTCTAGGTCCCAATTCATCACAATTAGTCACAATTTAAAATGCATTTCTTTCATGTGTTCACCACTAAGTTTGCATTATAACACAATAAAAACCCAAATCTTGATCTGGTTTCTGCCCTATTCATCCGATGACAAAAATCAGTGTTAGAAAATCTAAAACAAATAATACATACATATGTTTTTAAATTTCAGACTGAAATAAATTATTTTTTCTCTTTGGAACATACTCATTTTGTCTCAGAAATTAATTACATTAAAACATCATATTTTAAAACTCTTAAGAATGAGGAGCTATTTTGCAAGGAATGACTTTTATACAATTGAATAATCTTGTGTTGTAACAGGAGGAAATTGCAAACAAATGTTAAGATTGAACATATTTGTTTTTAATTTCAGACAATGGAACAATTTATCCAGCTTCTTTAAAGAGAGTTGCCAGCTTTCAATGAATTGTGAAGCTTCTGTTCTTATTGTTGTTGTTTAAAGTAACAGGATACAACGTGCATGTTTAACGTTACACTTAATGACTTGTTCCCTGACAAATAAAATCTTCTCTCTTTTTTCTCTGGTGTCCAAATTTTCTTTGGTCCTCCACTGTGAAGTGGTTGCTTTATGAAACCAAGTCAAAATGCACAAGGCCTTCTTCAAGTAGTGAACTTCCTCCTGGCAGATTTCTTTTGTTCTTCACTGAACGATCCATTATCACCCGTCCTTCATTCTTACAACTCAGGCAGGTGGTTAGCCTTCTCAAAGGGCTTGCTTTTAAAATGCAACAAAATCTGTGTCTACACATATCAAATAAGCAGAGAATTAAGCTACTTTTTGTTGAACGAAATTAGTGTGAGGGGGGCAGGGGGCAACCTTGAATATTTAGGGAAAGGAAATAAAAATATTTTCTTTAATATGCTATGAGTCGGCTTTAAAAAAAAATGGCTCGAATTATCTAGACCACTGTCAGCAAACTAGAACTCACAGGCCAAATAAGACTCACAGCCTGTTCTTTATAAATAAAGTTTTATTGGAACACAAGCATATTCACTAACTCACATATTGCCTAAGGTAGCTTTCATACTACATACAATAGTGTAGTTGAGTAGTTGTGACAGACACCACATAACCCTCAAAGCCTAGAATGTATTACTATCTAGACCTTTACAAAAAATACTTGTCAACTCCTGATCCAGATAAATATCTCAATGTTTATCAACACTTTATTCTTGCCTTGAGAGAAGTAGCCAAAAACATGAAAAAACAACCATGTGAGTAGTCCAAACTAGCCTGTTTTTTGTTGAATTTTTACAAATCTTTATTTTAAAGGAGATGCAAAAGCAAATGATTTCAATCAGAACTTACTTTGATATTCAGGGATATCTATTGAATTCCAGTTTTGCAATAGCCTCAAAAGGCACATGAAAACATCCTTCCTCTAAATTTCATTTTACTAAGTTAAAGGCATTTGTTGGTTTGCTCTGTGTGGTTTTCTCTTTAATTGCTGCAGGGGTTTGAATTGCAGGTGAATTAAAATTTAAAATTCTGATCATTTTACAAACTTGTCATTATGTATGCTATAGGCAAGTTAGATTTAGTTATGCCAGTGATTGCAAAAGGATACATTATTGCTGCATTATAATGCATAAACAGGTTTTATGTTCTTCAGCATAATATTAAAAACTCAAATTTATGGAGTCACAGAACTATGATCATCACCCAGTTTTTAAATAAGAAAGCATTTGGTGATTTATATGATACATAAAGAAGCTTCCTTGTCGAGGTGCTTGCTGATCCTTGGCATATAATTTGGACAAACTACACGCACCTTTGAGGGGATCATTAGCAATTATTTGTATTCATGGTGCTTTTAAAATTTACTCTTTATTGTATTTTTCCATTAGCATTCAGTCTCCTTATAGCCCCCCTCCCCCAGCAGTCACCACACGGCTGTCCGTGTCCATGAGCCCCTATTCTTTTTTGCTCAATCCCTCCACCCCTTAACCTCCCCTCCCCACCCCCACTGGCTGTCATATTCATGGCATTTGAAAAAGTGTTTTTTGTTGTTGTAAATCTCAGGTGGACATTACCTATTCTCTTGCAACAAATTTTGGTGGTTCAGAAAATCCATTTCAATAGTTTTTACATCAAAATTTTTTAATTAAAACATGTATATGCAGATCTGTGCCTTGGACACCAACAGCTGCTACCATTATAATAAGACAACACACCAGAAGCTACACGCCTCCTAATGAAAGAAACAAAACTTCATCTATGAAGAAGTCTTCACCCCCCCCAAAAAAAAACAATTGAACCTGAATCTGATAGAATGTCTAGATTCAATCACCACTTTACAAGCTTACAGAGAGCCAAGGAAAATGTTATATTAAAATTTGGGTCACAACCCCCAAACCAGACTGGAGGAAACTATAGGATAATAACCCAGTGACTTAACCAAATAAATTCCAAGGAAAACTAGGGAGGTAAAGTGAAAACTTCAGATTAATAAAGAGTTAAACAAAGTAGGCCGTTGTAATGTGACTACCTTCAGTGGGTCCAGACTCAAATAGTTAAAAGCCTACAGATACTCCTCAACTTAGAATGGAGATATGTCCCCACAAACCCATCAGGAATTGAAAATGTAACAGGTTAAAAATGCACCAAATACACCTAACCTACCAGTCATCATAGCTTAACTTCATCTCCCTTAAGCATGCTCAGGACTCTTCCATTAGCCTACCTACAGCTGGGAAAAAATCATCTAACACAAAGACCATTTCATAATGAAGTGTTGAGTATCTCATGTGATTTATTACATGGACCACTTTTGCACCACTGGAAAGTCAATGCATCCTGAGTTGAACCTTTGTGAGTCAGGAACCTTCTATACTTACTACATTTAAGAGATAATTAGAATTTGGAGCCCTGGCCAGGTACATAATAAAATAATTATTGTTAAGTTTTAAGTGCTATAAAGGTATTATAGTTTTAAAAAATAGAGTTCTCATTTCTAAAGGCACATTTTAAAATTTTGTGGGTGACTTGATATGGTATTTAAGATTTGTTTCAAAATAATAAAGTTAAAAAATAAAATTTAAAAAAAGGAATAAGAGAAGGGGTAAGAGAAAGCAGGACTTTGATGAGATCATAAGTGTTGACACTGGGTGATGGGTATTTGAGACTCATTATGTTGTGTCTGCTTTTGTAGACAGTTAAAATTTTCATAATAAAACATTAAAAATATATGTGAGGTACAATATAAAAAAGATGCCTCTTTAAGACTAGTTTTACTGATTACTGGTAATTAATAAAAGTAATAGGCATAAGTAATTTATTTAGGCACAGAATTAATTCTGGAACTACCTTAAAGAAAAATAACTCTCTAACTGGTCAGCAGTAATAAAGAGATCTTTTTTTAATTGAAGTGTTTGTTTAATAAAGTTTGAGAAGTATAGGATTGGTGTTGATGTTTTTAGTATGATTTGTATTTTGTTCTTAACACTCAAAATCCTTCCCACAATTCTACATACATTTTATTCAAATGATGCACGTATTTCAGGTCCACCTTGTATAAGGTAGGTCAGGTCAAGTTCAGTAGCACTGAGCTTCAACTCTTTCTTCTCCATTCCTTCCACTGAAGGGCCCAAGACTGATGCAGAAAGCAGAGAGCACACCTGCAGCTCCGTGCTCCGAGTCCCATACTTAGATTTCCTTCTCAGACCCACCTAACATCACCGCCACCTCCACCACGGCCACTACCACCTCCAGCACCTCCTCTCCCACCCCCTCCTCCCAGGTGAGGCTCACTGCCCCATCCCCCAGGAAAACTTTTGTGAATGCTACTCGGTACAGCCACAGGGCGTAATGAATCTCTCCCCCAACACACAAAGAAAATTTGTTGACATTGATCATTTAGTTTATATCCAATAAAGTCAACTGGACCAATGAGGTAGATTTTTAAAATTCTCCCATAACTTTAATTCTTTCATAAGTTTGTGTTATGACAGGTTTGACCCATACAAGACTAAGAAAAAACCTTTTCACCTTGTTCTGCAAGCTAATTAGCAAGAATATACTCATCCTGCCTCTCTTTCTCCAACTTATTTCTCTCTGTGAGCATCACCCTTAGAGTTCTCTGTTTATCTTCTTGGGCACAACTTTTATTCAGTTTTTGTTCTTTATTGGAGTCTAAAGAAGCTTGTTTGGGGTTGATATTATTATTATTGCCAAGATATTCACCCGTAGATTAGTAACATGTATTAGGAATCTTACTAACCATTTTATAAAAATTATTTCACTTAATAACCCAATTGGGTGCATACTATAATTCCTTTTTACAGATAAAGAAACTGGGCCTTAGAAAGGCTGTGTGTATCTTGTCCACATTCCAAGACCAGTGAGTGAAGAGCAGGAATTTGAGATCAGATCGCTGGGCCCTGAGGGCTTGTGTGATTACGTAGAACATTATACCACTTCCCACATATCAGTAGCCACCGTGATCTGTTGAATTACTATCAATGAGAAGGGTTTCATAATTGACCTAATGTCTTAGTGGAGGAGGAAACAGAATTTAGCATCTCTTTGACTCCAAAGGTTAAGATCTCTCTACCAAAATTATACTTTGAAAGGAAAGTCATTGGAAATGCTTGTATGTGGCTAAGGGATTTGTAACTAATTAAAATTAAAGGGCCTTCCAAGATGTCATTAGAATGTAGGCAACCTGCTATTAAGGAAAAGTATTTAAATAAGGAATCTAGGAAGTGAATAAAAAAGGCACTACTGCAATAATAGCAGAAACGAACACTGACGTCCTCAAGGGGACAAACAGCATTTCTTCGAAATTGTCCAAGGGAAAAACATGTTCTTCAGCCTATATAAACGGTCTTGTTTGTTTATATGGCAGATGGTGATTAATAATCAAATCTTAAAATGAAGAATCTATTGAGTTTTAAATGCCATTCTAGAAAAAAAACCATACTTGTTTACATGAGTAGAAATTGAAATTTCTGTTTCAGCACAATGAACAGCTGGGGAGCCCTCTGGCCTCCATCACCTCCGCCACCAGCGGGGTCCCAGCCTTTACGTTATCTCTCATCAAGATCTCTCAGCTTTGGAAATGGCATCTCTTCCCAAGCAGCCCTTCCTACCTCTGGAATCGCTGGACCTTAAGCTACCACCACAGCGCTGATCAAGTGCTTGGTACTTTCCCTGCATAACACCTGCCACAATCACCTGTCACCTGCAGTGGTACCTCTGCCCACAGCCTCCTCTCTCACCACGGCTTGTTCCAGCTTTTCTCACTCCTTCTACCCTGTGCTCCCCAAAGCCTGCCGCCAACACCGCCATGCGGCTTCTCACCTCGCTGAAGGCCCTCACCATTCTCTCTGCCTGGATTTCAGCGCACACACGTATGCACACGCTCTGCAGCACCCAGGTGCCGCCCCACAGATGCACAGTAATCCCTTAATTCCTAGCTCAGAAACAGCATCTTTAGCCCAGGAAATCTTTGCTGCCATCCACGCATCATCACTTCCTGCGCTGTTGATATATCACACTATATGGTAATTTATTTGTTAAATGTCAGCCTGCACATTTTTGAGCCTCCGCAATCCCAGCAACTGTATTTATCTTTCTATCTCCCACCTCCAGTACAAAGGGTGGTAGGTACAGAGTAAACTTCAGGGAGTGTTTGTTGACGGAATAAATGAATAATTTGAATGTGGTTGTTTATCTGGTAAACCCTTGGCTAACACTTTCCATAATTGTTCAATCAATTATTTAAGCAATGTTTATGTAGCATTTTGTGTAAGACACTATGCTGGGCACCATTGTGGGTTACAAAACTGAACAAAGTGTGGTAAAGTAGCTTCACTTCTGGGGAGAGAACATAACTAATATACAGTGTCACTAGCCAAAATGCAAAGCACAACACCCTACAAGTTCCATTAGAAATTGGAAGCAAATTTTTGTGCAAATTAGAGAAGGAATAAAGAGAAGGAGTAGAGAGAAGGAAAGGATTTAATCAAACCAACTATTCCAAAGCTATACAATAAGGTTCATATTTTGAATAAATTTTTTACTACTTTTTTATGACCCTTTCAGCTAATGTTCAAAGCATCTTTCTTATAGATTAAAAATATAAAGCTGAAGCCATCCTAAAGATGTTAAAGGCACCTAGCTTATTTTATTTTAAAAAAAAACAGAACTATATCTCAGAGCATTTTCCTTCCTCTCAATAACTCTTCCCACAACAAAAAAAATTCCTCAGATTTTAAATATTAATTCTGTATATTGTTATTTGATTTGTGGTAACTCTAGACATGAATCCTAAAATGCAGGTAGAAAAAAAATTAAAAGACAAAATTTTGCCTGCATCTAGGACTATGTAGAATTATTGTAACTCCATCTCCAAATTTGCTTGGCTGTATTGTTATTTTTTTCAGTGTTACTTATGGATAAAAATACCATATATTTTTATATGCCTGAAGTTATATGTGACTTAATTCTGACACTAAAATAACTTAAGTCATTTGAAGTAAGGATAATGTATAATGTTTTGTTTCTCTATGAAATTTTAAGCATTTGGAAATTTATAGATTTTTATAGATAGAAGATAATGTGTGATTTTATATAATACAATTTTGCAGGGTTTGTATTGGTAAATAAAATGAATAAAAACAGAATGCATCCAATCATTCAAAGCTATTCTTTAGTACCTTCCATGTAGAAGGTATAGTGACATGTAAACAAAATAATGTCTTCATAGTTTTAATACTTATGCAAGAATTGAGATTAGAGAACCTCTTTTGCCTGTTATATTTAAACATTTTATATTTTATATTTAAAAATCACACTACTTACCCAGGCTTTAAAAATTCATTCTACTTTCTTCATATCAGAGTTTTCTTCCATAACTAGCCATAGGCAAAACTATACCTTTTATCCGTTTCATTGTGTATTACACTAAGCAGCTAGGTGGAGAAAAGATCTAATATCACCTTAATGGAACTTTTGGGACTAAAAATCCCCATTTATCTCTCTGCAGATGGTTAGATTTTCCAAGTGATGAAAACTATGGAGAACAGCAAATCCCCAACTCCTCATAAACCGCAACTTAGAACTAACCCTTGTGATCCAATCCTCCGACTCTGTATTATTCTCATTCAGATGACTATTGAAAATTTGGAAGACGGTGTGAAAAACATCTGTTTATGTCTCTGGCTTGAGTCACATGCAGGCTCAAGCCACACCATTTATAAGTCCCACCTGAAGACGAGATGACCTGAGAATCACAAATGAAACAGACCCGATGGCCTTGGAGTTCGACCAAGTGGTGACCATCTTCAGCTTAAACATGGAAGTTTTAAAGCTGTGAGGTATTACCAGGTACAGTGAAGATAAATGTTGGATAAAAGACAATGTTCAAGTGGAATCTTGACAGGTGGTGACTTACCACCTATTTCATGTGAAAAATCATCTGTCATATCCTTGAAAGCATTTCTAATCTCCATTGCCAGTGGGTTTCCTTTTGGAGAAATCTGGAAGTATTACAACTCAATTACAGGTTTTGTCTTCAGTTGTGGTTGCCAAACTTTGAATTTCATAGATCAATAAAATTTCAAATGTACATGTGGGGATTAATGTAGAGGTACCAATCTTAAAAGCTTTTGTCGGGTTAGAATGCTTTTTAAAAGAAAAGTAAAAGTCATTATAACAATGATCACATTTCAGAAAAAGTTCGAACCAAAAGATTGGCGGGGACACAATGTGAGAATAAAGAGCAATCTTTCAAGAGGAAAAAAAAATAACAGCTTTACTTAAAATCCACCGTATTATACTAACTTCTCTCACTTAGAAACACAGTGCTGAAGTCAACTCATTCAGTAATTAGGAATTGCTGGAGGAAGAAAGGGAGAAGCAAACTTACTCAAGGAAAATCCAACAGAGTACAAAAGTATGCAAAGAAAAAAAAAGAGAAATAATATCTCATTTTGAAAAGGCTTATTTCCTACCATTAAGAGTTAATTTCTTATGTCCATGTCTCCCCATTGGCTCAATGGTCTAATGAAACTCTCATGCTTAGCCTCAAGTTTGAAGGGACTGCAGAAATTCCTGAGCATGTTGTAGCATTTATTCAAAAATGTTGCTCGTTTTCTTGACAAATAATAAAACAGAACCTAAGACATTTTGAGCTTCATAATGTTCTAGCATTCTTTAAAAGGCTCCTAAGAAAGAGTTTCAAAATGACCTTCCTAAGATATATTTGAAAACTAGTTAATATTTTACTTCTAGGCATCACTATCTTGTCCTCAGGTGAACCCAGGTCTACCCAGTATTCTTTCGGCACCTACAGTGTCCCTGTCAACAGCAAAATGAGTCCTGACATACAGGTGACTGAAAGACCAATAGACATACTGCAGTAATAGAGACTCAGAGTGGCTTTGTTCTTTTTTTAAGCATGATTATAAATGTTCCTGAACAATACTGCAAAATAGTTCAGAAACTTACCCTTAAGATTGAAGTCCAAAAACTACTTTAATGTTGGTCATTGCTGCAATGTCTCTAAGCTGCCATACTAGCTGAAAAAAGAACAATCATTACCCTATATATTTTTAAAAATATACCAAAAGAAAAAACGCTGTTGGTGTAGGATAGTTGAAAAACATTTGGAGTATGCAGACAAGACTTCTCTTGTACTGTGTTTTTCTAAGTTTGGAAAGTTTCCCTCTCTTGTTAGACCAGTATCCACCAGTGTCCTGCGTTAGAAGAATAGGACACTCCATCTGGAGCTTTTCAAGATGTTCAAATAAGAACAGTGAACACAGCCAAATGGATTCAAAGAATAACATAACCAATGTAACTAAAAATTCACAGGTCACCTGTAAAAATACACATAGTCATCTGTTGCTTCTGAAAGAGCAAATCTTAGGCACTTTGTTAGTAAATTGTTGGGACCTAATCTAATAAATAATCTTAAATTTTGGAGAAGCATCATATATAAATGTTAAACACACACTCGTGAGAGATCAAAGCACTTCTGAGTTAATGATAGTGGCTATTACAGTCCATATGTAATGTGAATGTCTCAAGAACACTTTGGCAGAAATAGTGCCATTTAATGTAGCTCCCTTTTTGTCCTTCACACATCCTCTGTTAAGATATAAATTATTGTGCTAAAGAAAGTAGTTTGTAATATTAAATTAACAGATATAAGCTAAGCACTTCATCTGGAAATGCCATCTTTGGAGTTATATCCTATATAAATTGTTATTGGAAGTTCAGAAAAATCAATTTTAACTTTGTACAGGAAATAAAAGCAAAATAATCATGAAGTGTGTCAAGACAGCAAAGAACCGTAAGCCAAAGAATAGAAAAATGTGGACTTTAAAAGGTAAAAACAATAAATCCTAGATGCATTCGTCCAATTTCCATAGTAAATTAACTTTTGATTACTTTACAGTCTACATACTTTCTCTTATTATTAAAACAATAAATAACATCCAAGAAAAGAAGGAAAATGTGTACCTAAAAAATCCAATTTTATCAAAAGGAAATAAAATCTTGTTACTTTGGAAATCCAGGCAACTATCTGGTCCTGATGAACATGAAGTGTCTGATGCTGAATGGGCTTAGTCCTCAAAGAAGAATTCAGTTGTTTTCTATGAGAAATTAATGATCCATTGGTCTTCCCTTATTTTCTACAAACAGATCCGTGCGGAAGTCCAATGACAAGCTGAAGATTGAAGTTACTCAGGCAAATTGTACTCACTTATTTGAAAGTCAGTTTCTTCACCCCAAAATAATCAGAACAATGGCCTATACCTCCTGTGGTGAACCTGAAGATTAAGTGAGATAATGTATTTAAATGTTGTTCACATATTAAGCACCCCAAAGGATCAACAGTGCTAGTGGGAAGAGTTGTGGTATCAAAGTCCATGAATCAGAACAAGAGAAGCTGACTGAACTAAATATTTCACAGCATTAAGCATGATAATCTCGTTCGTCATCCTCACAAATAGGACAGCGTTGCCAACGGTATTCAAATAGTCTGTACAGAAAGACATCCAGCAACCCATCCTTATTAAGGATGTCCTTACTGATAGGGTAGGAATAGCTGAAGTCTGGTAACAAAAGCCTCTTCTATCTTTTAAGAATAATTGGCTGGCTCTGCTCTCACTGGCTTCTTTAACTTCCATTTTTCTAAGCTTCCCATATCGCCCAACTTCCCCTTGGCTTCCTTGCTTCTCTTTCCTTGAATACGTTAACACCTTCCAGGTTGTTAGAGTCTCACAGACCCAGAGGTCATTCATTTCTTTTCTCCAGGTGACATGAGATGTTTAATGAAGGCAGTGATCTTAAAGTTTAACTTTCTAGAGGGCAACCTTTTTCTTTGTTCAAGGGGACATCACCAAGAAGAGTAAAACATAGATATCTGGAAAATAACAATCTCTTTAGTCCAGTACAAACCCCAGTTTGAACCTAAATTGTGTGGACCCTAGGGTACAACATGTCTGGGAATATCTGGAAGATTAGTCAGGTCAACCTAGTGAGCTCTACTTAAATGACAGTTGGCAAGGTTTCTTAAAACATACCCATCTTAAGGGATGACGCACTCAAAATGCATGTGTCTAATGAAAGAATAAAGGAGTAGGGCGTGGAGGTGACTGAGCACGGGACAGTTTCTGTCACTTATCTGTTCCTCAGAGAAGTAACAGTACAAGTCCACACTCGCTTCAATTCTGTCCAAGGAGCTGCAACAAAACAGTGAACGAAACCCAAAAGAGCCATTTATTACAATCAAATTAAGAACAAAAGCACTATTAGCCAACAGCACTTTATCATTTCTGCTCTGTTTGGGTGTCAGAATGATGAAGTCGGCGAGCTGAGCAAGGCAGCTGGATCGGCAACTGTCAAAAATCCGGGAGAGGCCTTCCGGCAGGGTCCCTGAGACACAGCCTAGTGGCCAAATTAACCACAACAAAGAGGAAGAACTATCCAGGAAAAGAAAAAAATCAAACAAACCTGAGATGTCCACATACAGCAGCCACAAAGGAAGCCTCAGAACTGTTCAGGGGTCACATTGAAGCTTCTCGGGATTCCCACGGGGGAAGGCAAGTGCTGAAACTCTGTTTAGTTTCTGCTGTGGCGAACTTGCTTTTGGCCCCAGGCTGTTGTGAAACAGGTAAATATGGATTATATTAACATATTATTTCAGACAGTTTTAAAACATTAAACTTAGCTTTTTAAAAATACTCTATGTCCTTCATTTTTTTAAAAGTCCTTTGGACATTAAGGAGTTTTCTTTGTCTTTGTCTTGTTTTGTAGTTGAGTTTAAATGTCTTTTATTTTTAGACAATCTACATGGTGTATTTTTTTCTTTAAAACAATATCTCTGCTCCAAATAAATCAAGGTCAAAATAAATGAAGAGCTTGAGATAACATCGGTTTCGTTCGCCCTAGCCCCGGTGTGTGAATGAACAGCAGCAGCAGGTTACTATGGCAAGTGATAGATCCAAACTGCCAGATTTGTTCATGTTTTTCCATTTCTAAACCATCCTTAAAGAAACTCCCTGCTCCCCAAGTTCCCTTTTGAATTTGTGTCATCTTGCATGTACTTCCTGCAGGCTTCTTTTTGTCAAGCTGGCTTCTGGCAAGTGACAGTTTATGACAACGCGCACGCCAGTAACTATGCTTTCGGTACCTTCACCCTTGGGGCCTTCAGCGAAGGCATTTTCCCCATTGAGCAAGAGGCATGGAAGTTACCCTCTGTCCTGCTGGACCACTTTCCCTCCACCTGCAGGCACAGCCAGTCTGCTATCTTCAGGCCTTGGAGACGGAGAACATGTCCTCGAGGCTGGGAGATGAGCTCAGTGGCGCCAGGAAGGAGAAACCCGGCCCCGGCTTAGCAGGAGCCTGGAGCCACATAGGGGGTGCAGGGGCGGGGTGGGGGGGCGGGAACTGGGAGCTGGCAGAGAAGAAAAGGAATTTCCTTATGTGTCTGCCAAGGAGGAATATTTGACAGTACAACCAGCACAGAACGTTAAGAGATGAGGGTGCCATTCTCCACTCTTTCAAACTACCATGTTCATGTACGTTATTAAACCCTGCAGCGGTTGCTGAGAACCCTAGAAATAACATAAGTTCCAGGGGCAGCTGGAACACCTACAGCTTCGTGACCGTGAACAAGTTCTCTAACCGCCCGTGCCGATCTGTCTGTGTTCATGAAATAAGTAATTGTCACTACCTGTTGTGGTGTTGTGAGGATTAACCATGATTAATACCTTTAAAATACTTAGAACGATGCCAGGTGCCAGCTTAAGCTTAGCTGAGTAAAAATTAGTTAATAAAGGACTAAATATCTATTCATCCCACAAACGTTTATTGAGTGCACCTATGAGCATAATAAGCACTTCTGATCCTGGGGAAATGGGCAAGAACAAAACAAAAATTACCTTCTTCCAGGAGCTTAAACTCTAAATGCTTTCTAAACCATAATCAATAGCTAAATACTCCAGAGACAATAATGAAACACTTTCAAACGTTCAGGCATTCAGGGTTCAAAGTTCATCGTGTTACACTGAGCACCAGTAATGATGAAAACTTTTGCTTACATTTTGAATACTTTTCTGGAATTAATACCCTAAAGGCAAAATGTTGGGTCAAAAGTTTTCACCATTATATTTTAAGGGATATATGCCTGCTTCACCGAAATAACTTAATTAGCATCTACAAAATGTGAATATAAATGTACCTCAAGACACAGTTCAAGTTTAGTGAAAACACGGCAATACCACTTGGGAAATTGGATAAAATGATGATGGCTAGCATTCAGACTCTCACTGTGTTAGAAATAAATTTGAGCTTTGCAAAAATATGAATAAACTTAGACCTGTGAGAAGGTAGTATATTGTATCAAAAAAATTGCCCTGCATGGCAAAATCTGTTTTGGGGGTAAATTTTATGGCAGAAATTATGAGCATACTGTGATTAGAGAAAAATATGTGAATTTTCACCATTCAGATACACTTAAAAGCTTCAAAAAATAATGTTGTGAAGCATGAATGGCCCATATTAAGGCAATTTTCAGAGCCTTACGGAATAACCACCAACAGCTTATTTAGACTGTGGAATCCCATATACTCATGGGTCAGAAAACTGAGAGTATTAAATCATGTAGAAAGAGTCATGAGGGGGATTATTTCCCACTTGGCATAGGTTATGTTCTCATTTTTAAACTGTTTTTAGACAATTTTGACAAATAGAGTTTTATCAAAAAGTACATGTATTTAGAATCAAATATGAAAAACACTCATTTGTAGATTATTTCTGTTTGCAGCCCTGTGGGCCATTGGCATCATCCCTTATTTCACCTGGTAACCCCAACTTCAGAGAGTTTGCTCTGCAGGAGAACTTACGTGCTTCTGATTATAGAGGACAATGGAAACTGGAACTTTGTGTTTCCTTTGTCGAGACCTAAGGGTTGAATTTGAGACTGAGCTGTAATAATAGACAAACCTTACAACCGATATATCTATTTCCTCTTTCTGTTTAGTTACAATTATTTCTTTTGTTTTCTTTTTCATTGACCTACTTACTATGTACTTGAATATCCAATCCATGGTGGAAGACATCAAGCCTGAAAGACGTACATAAGTAGATTGCCAATCACATAATCAGTGAATGGGATTTCAACACCACGGTCAGTGCCACCAGGCCACCTGGTTCGGTGAACGTGGCATTAGACAGGGTCTGAGAGCCATTTTACCATCAGGCAAATCAGGTACAGGAAGGCTGTGTTCAGCTAAACAGCAGAAAGCCTCTGGGGGGAGGATCCATCTCTGCAGTATAAGGATATGACTGGAATTTAAGAACTCCTTTAAAAAAATAGTTCTCTCCATTAACCAATCATTGTTGCCACTGGAATGATAAAAAAATGTTAAACTGAAGAGTAATATACAGGGCAGGCTAGGATGCAGAAAAATAGGAATTCTCCTATAGATTTGGTAAGAGTGTTGATGAGCACACACAACCTTTCAAAAGACAGCGTAGCCTAGTGGTTAGCAACAAGGAAGGATTAAGGAAGACCTAAGTCCCAGTTATGGTTTTCATACTTATTAGTTGTGTGACCTTGGCCAATTTTTAAAGTCCTTTAAGTCTCATTTTTTTAAACCATCTTTGAAATGGGTACAATGATGAAATTCAATTTTTAATGGTGTGCTGAAGAATGAGATACAGCACCTAACACACTGTAAGTCTTCACGTGTTTGACTTTATTATGATAATTATTTTTAATATTATAATTTGGCAGTACATACAGAGCCTTCAGACGAAACATTAGCTTCTGATCCAGAAATTCCACTTTTAGGAATTCAGCCTCAGGAAATCAGCCAAGACACCCACAGAGAGTCGGCTGCCAGGGCAGTGCAGAGTCCCGGAGACCTAATTCGGAACCTCCCTTGGGGTGCGCCGAGTCTTGCAGCTGCAGCGAGAAGGTGCTGAGTCTGTAGTGACTCCAGGTCTTACCTGCTGCCAATCAACCACTCCGTGATTCTTTCGACGTAAAATAAAGAACGTAAAATGTTCATGATCGTATGAGAATGACTACTTGGAAGAGCAGTCTTGACATTTAGGGAACAGGGGGAATTCTAGAAAATAATCGTCAATGTGAAAGTTTGCCTGAAGCTTTAAGTTGGGGGTTTACATGTTTTTCTCATCTCCTAAAAAGAAATGTTTTCAGTTCCCAAACCCTAATCAGTTACAAGATTAGCCCTTGGACAGTGTTTTCTTGGTATGATTCCCTAAATGCCCTGTATTAGAATCCACTGGTTTGTTTGTTAAACGTGCAGATTCCTGCATCTGCTCCAGGCAGCTAACTCGGAACCCTGGACCGGCACTCCGAAAGCTGCGCATTTGAGAAGCGACCCCTCTATGCCTCGGAGACAGGGAGCACCAGTCCGTCTAGGGAAGCAGTTACAGGTCTTCTCAGGTGGGAAGAGTCAAGGTCGTGGCCTGTCACAACATTATTTGAGAAGACAGGCATAAAAATAAATGACTTGTAAAGGAAAATGGAAGAACACAATTTTTGATTGCACTGTTTTGACTTGCGTTTTAAATACTGCCATTAATGCTCACATCTGTTTCTGTGCATGTGTACTTACAGGGTTCTACCAGTGGGGTTTTTGAGGGGGTTGTAGGTTTCATCTGTAAAGAATGTATACGTAAGCATTCCATTCTTCGAGGGGCACCTTCCTACGAACTCTTACATCCCTGACAAAAAGTAACAGCTGTCTCAGGCTACGCTGGCAAAGGGGTTCATTTCTCTGTCTCCACTCTCTTCGCTGCTGTAAGCCTTAAATTTATTGTCACAGGTGAATGCAGCTGAAAGGTTGGTTTACAAAAGGCAAACACGGCCCACCGGTTGGCCACCGTTCTCAAGAGCAGGGGGGACGCCCGCTGCGTCCTACCACAGTGCAAGTTGTTTCTCATCTCAGTTTTTCGAGGTGACAATAAAGAATTAGATAATTCATTTTTAACTTTTATACCACTTTTTCAAGCAATTCAAATTAAAAAAATAAAAACAGTGAGAGCAGCATCCTAGTAACCCAGACTCTGGTTATGGACCTATGGGCCTATTAACAGGAAGCGAAACTTCGCTTTGGAATCTATAACATATTCGTGTGAGTCCTGGAAGTCAGCTGTTTAAAGATGGCCCAAGGAAATCGCTGACACGTGAAAGAAAAGGGGGGAGTAGTTCCAGCTGATATGAAATGTTTTAATTGGCCAAAGAGTTATACATGTGTGTATTCAATATTATTGTCTACATATTAGGATGTGTGTATATATCACACTTTATAATTATCGGGCACATATGTTAAAAAAGGGTTCACATTAATGGCAAAAATAAAACCAGAGTTTTAGAGGTTTTTTCTTATAACCTCCAATATCCAAAATCTGAGTCTAATATAGTATGTGACATCAGAAGTCATGCATTTTTTATCTATCTTGGCCAACCTGGCACCAACCAGTCCCACCCACCCCATCCTATCTCCCGTTTTCCCCACTCGCGTGTGTAACACCCACAAGCCCTCCACATGCAAACAGGCCAAGTCTTCTGATGCGACTTCTCAAGACCCGAGATTTCCTCTCTTCACCATAACCTGCCACTTCCAGGTGCTCCGAAAGCCGAGATCCTTCGTGCTTTATAAAGGGCTGGAGGCCCCCTCCCGACGTCTGCGTGCGCCCTGTCTCATACGAAGGAGGCATCCTTGGTGCAACGGTCCACCCAGTCCCCTCGCCTGGAAGACGGAGGAGAAATCTGGGCCAAGGCTTAAGGCGTTAGAAAGAAGAAAAAGGCACCAGGAGAATGTTCTCTTGACATCTGGGAACATTGAGGCAGAGAGATGGGGGGGGGGGGAGGACCAGAGTAAAGGAGGAAGGAGGGGACGGTCTATGGAGATAGATTGAAATGAGAGCCGAGGCTGTCAGGCAGGTCCTGAGCCGCCGTGTCCAGGGGTCATCCTCTTTTAGGCACCATGGGTGCGGGCCGGGGTGGGGGGGGGTGGGAGAACGCTGGTCATACCTGTTCTTACCCAACCAATCCCATGAGCACTCTTCAAAACAAGGTTTTCAAAGGCTCCACTGTCCCAGACCCTGCCGTTCTTATCTGCAAATAAATGTAAAAGAAAGTCAATTTTACTGTTCAATTAGAAATTTAGGGTTTTTTTAAACCTAGAAAATTAACACTCCAGCACAACCCATATCTACAAAGAGTGAAAATACTATGATTAGAGTCTGTCTAGTTTTAATGGAGAGAAGTTTCTGTTGGGAAATATAAAATAGGAGCCGAAAGAAAAGCAGGGCACGGGGAGGTGAGGAAATGAGGAGGGCGGGGTTTTCCGGGGGCCTGTCTTTCCCTTCGCCGATGGAACTGGAGATAGGCAGATGCGCTTTCGGTGCTGAGTATTCTGCGTGGCTGGGCACCAAGCGTGCTGGCCTGAATTCTGCCCAACTTCGCCTGGGCGGGGCTGACTCCTCTCCCCTGCTAGGTCAAGCCTGCCTGAAATCTCCCACGACAACACTCCCCTTTCTTCACACCGAACAAGATGCTGTTACCTTATTCATCCAGAAACTGTCTCTCACAGCTCTGTCTTTCCTTTGGAATGAGCTTCTCACCTTATCTCTGTCCCTGCAGCCGCCTATTTTAATACCTGCTCAGCCCCCAAACAGAGGTTCTGTCCTGGGACCACCTTTGTACCACATTCGCTTTTGTTCCCATGGCTTCAGTTATGATTGTTCTATCCATACACAAAAATCCAACCTGAGTCTTCTTTTCGGAGCTCTCTTGAGTTCTAGACCCTAATATCAAACTGTGCACCAGACAGATTCCCTTGAATAACCAACAGAAACCCTAAGCCCCAGTGTTGGAGGTGGGACTTGGCATTGCTTACCCTCCCTAAAATGCTGAGCTCCTTTTCTCGGCACTGACACCATCTCTGTGCTCCAGGGTCAGTAAGCTGGGCACGGCCCAAGGTTCTTCACTCTCCTTCTCCCAAGCTGCCTCTCCCTCCCACACAAGACCCCAAAATGATCACTCAGCCCTGTCACCCCAAAGAGTTCTACAACTCCCCGTTCTCCTGCTTCTAGCCCAGGCCAGGCTAACATCACTTCTTTCCTCTGTTGAGGAAAAAGGGTGTTTTTGTATCCCTTCTGTTCTCTTTGACTCCCACTGGAAAAAATCCAGAGCATTATAAAAATGCAAACTCATGAAGCCAATTCTCTGTTAAAGTATGGCAGTACTTCCCAGTGCTCATGGATTCAAATCTGTAAGTCACAATGTTATCAGTGTTTATCTAACCTTCTAGCCCTAACAGAGTTAGGATGCTCTTATTCCACCAGCATGACTTTCAACTTATTTTTCTTTGAACTCTTTTAAGGTACCAAGCTCCAATTCATCTGAATGCTTGCCTTCACTTCAGGTTTTCCTTTCACCTCGAACTAGACCTTATCCTACCCCTTTCTTGGGGCCAGAACACTTCTTAGTAACAATATTAATTCTTTCTCTCCATTTTTATTAAATGTATTGGAGTAACATTGGTTAATAACATTATATAATTGCAGGAGTACAACTTCATAATACATCCTCTGTGTATTACATTGCATGCTCACCACTCAAAGCCTAGTCTTCTCCCAACACCATGTACTTGACCCCTTTTGCCGTCTTGAGAGTACCATGCTAAGTGGAATATTACTTCTTAAGATTGGCCTCCCCCAGCTTTCAAACCAGTTGTATTCCTGTGGCAAACAGGGATAGTTGCCCAGGCTGAATTCACCCTACCCAACTTTTATAACAACAGAACCTAGACTGTGCTCAGTGCAGGGGTGTGACCAGCTAAAATAGCCATCTTCTGGTTAAGAGCAGTCATGTGACCTAGCCCTGGCCAATAAGAGTTCATCAGAAGTTTCCTGTGGGGCTTAAAAATAAAACCCAACAGATTTTTTTAAAAGAAAAAGACTCAATTGACATGTGCCTCTTCCTTTTGCATTTTTGCCTTTGTCTTTCCTTCTTCTTCCGCTTAGACTCATGACTAGAATCTACAGATTAGGTAAAGACAATATTTTAGGACCATAAAAAATACTCACCTTATGATGTGGAATAGGAAGGTAAAAGGAATTTGAGTTTTTGATGATTGATCTCTGGACTCTGATATACTGCAGTAGAAAACCCCTTCCTTTCCTAAGCTCACTGTCTTGTTCATTGTTATATACCTAATACGGTACAGACACAAGGTAGAAACAATGACTGTGGCATGAGCAAGTGAATGAAAGGAAAAGGAGGGTGCGACACTCCCGAAGAGCAGTGGACTTGAGCTTCCTCCAGGGCTCAATCTCTTCATTCCCTCTACAGGCTTCAAGTAGAAGGGTTCTGTGCATATCCGAGTGCAGATATCTGGATGTGGGTATCCAGATTCCCCCACTGCTCATCCACCCGATTTAAAACCCTAAAACCTTGGTTAAAATGCAGACATTCTATGGGAAGGGAAAGAAGTTGGACCATTAAGATGAATGCCCATATTAGTTTATCAGGTGATCTAGTTATCATTTGCTTCCCTGGCCTTGGGAGAATAGGACTGGGACCTCAGATAAATGTCCACGGGAAGAGGCAGCAAATTGGAGAAAATGAGAAGAGGACGACAAAACACAGCCCAGAATTCAGGACATGCTCCTGCCCCAACCTCTGCACCGGCCGTAAACAGAGCCTTTACGCCCTGCAGGACAGCTCTCCAAGGGTCCTTGGGCATAGTTTTTATCTTTTTTACATTTGAAACATTTGCTTCACTGGCACAGCCACCAGAGGAGTGGTATCATTTTTACTAACTGAAATACAGCTTTACAACTACATTAAAAACTGCTACAGGACAGTGATTCAGAGCAGTGGCTGGAAGTGCTGGTGGCAATGAAAATGATCCTTTGTTGTAACTGCCAAACTAAAGTATGATCCATGGAAATACCAATGACTGCCTGCCGTATAGCAACTTCGTATTTTACCATATTTCATGTGCATAAGACGAAGTAGGGGAGGAACAGGTAAAAATAGTAAAATGTAATCTTCTGAGGGATGTAACTTAGCCTGTGACTTGAATGAAGGGGAGGAAAAAATCGAGACTAATCATCACAAAGTTAGTTCTTAACATCTAAGGAAAGAAAGGGAGTACGTACCGGACTTCGTTTTGAACAGGTGTCACTGACGAGGCCGGCGCACAAGGAGACAGAAGGCACAGAGAACAGAGCAGGTCGAGAGCTCGCTAGTCCTCAGATAACAAGCCAAGTTTTTAAAAATTCAAAGTACATAAAGAATATTCTGATCCAAGAGCTAAAGAGCACAATGCAATGAAAAATAAATCAGAAGGTTGACAGTGGCCACGTGACCACTTCAGACGTCCTGCATGAGCCAAAGTAAATAAAATATAGGTTAATTGGGATTACAATTCTTTTGAAAAGCCTTGTGCTTGGATTTAATACATGGAGAATCTCTGAAGTCGGATAATTAAATTAAAATGATAAGTTGTGTCTCTTTCATTTGCCCTTTTTAATGAAAGGAATTTCACGAATTCATTTCCTGAATAGCTACAGCAGTTATCTTGCCATGTTAAACACTGTGATCCATGACTCAAAAAAGACATGTAGAAACAGAAGCCTCTCTTAACAATGGAAGCACTGTTAGTGGGAAAAAGGACAGGCTGAGACAAGACCAGCTGAGGATGCCATTTCTCTGGGTTTTGTTTCTTGGGGGTTTTTTTAGGAAAATAAACGATTTGGAGTGATTGAGGAAAGAGATTGAAAATGCCCTGAAAGACCATGGAAGACCAAACACGAATGTGATAAACACTTGTCCCTTGCTTGGGACGACACAGCATCTTTTCCGTGGGGAAAAGTGCAGCCACCGTCGGCCCAGCAAGCCACACAGGTGCTCAAGGCAGCTGAGCAGGCAGCTCTAGAACTTTGTCCTGTGCTTGGCTGGAAAGCACTTGAAAAGAGTGAGTAAAGCACCCTGGGGCCTGGGTAGCAGATGTGAAGGCATTCTCATCACGAGAAAGACAAGAGAAGAAAGTCTTTCTAAAATTTGTTTGTGAAATATTTCAGTCTTACCACCCTAAATATGCATGGTTTACATTGACTTCAAAGGGGAATCTCTACGGCTAAAGATGATATTGACTGAGTCACTCACGATTTAACAATTGACAAATTGCCTGCACATGCACTGCCAGGCCCTGGGCTCCTCCTAAGCTTTATCTGGATAGACATGACGTATTGAAAGACCCGATTCAGGAAGTATCACAGCCTAAGAAATGTGCTTTTATTTTCTTTAACAGAAGCTCCAAAGAAAGATTGATGATGCATACGTTGCAAGTTTCTAGTTCTAGCAAGGGAGAAGGTCCTATTGTCACTCTCAGTGAGTCACCTCGGAGGGACATTGGATGCATAGTCAGGAATTGAGGGAGTGAAAAGGGTTTGCCAGGTAAACGTTCTCTGCCTTCAAGGAACTAGCTGCCTTCTCTACTTTGTCAAACTTGCCCCAGGTCTACTCTCAGCCCAAAGGGCGAGTTCCAGGCTCCTCTTGTTGGAGGCCAGGCCTCCTCTATTGGCCTGGTCAGAAAGTTAAGAAAAATAAGGCAGGGCAGTAGTTCTGGGGCAGGAGGGTGGCCGAAGCAATTTTTGCTTCCTTTCCTTCGCCATTGTCCCCAAGGAAGCCGCAAGCCCGTGAAAAGATGAGGCCAGGTGGTTTCAGACTGGGCGTACATTTCAAACAAGGGGTGGGGGCAGCAGAAGGGCCGTGATGATCGGGCTCATGTATGAGGCATCTCCAGCCTCCATGAGCCATCGTGGGTCATTCCCTGGTAATTACTGACTCAGGAATTCATACCCCCTTTTATTGCAACACTTAATGAGTTAAAGTAAAATGATTTATTTACGTGTTCATCTTTTTGTTCTCCTGTGACCTGTTACATTAGGAGTTTTCCACAGTACAGCTAATGTCTTATAGAGACTGTCTTTCCTCGCCCAGTCCTTCTCCCTTATCCCCAAATCTGTGAGGCCCTAGCACTTTGGCACTTCCTAGGCAGCAGAAAAACTTTCCCTTGGTGAATAAACGATTGAATGACTTGCAGCTCTGAGTCAACACATTAAATAGAGAAAAGTTTCCAAACATCACCCTGTCATATTTTTGTCCCCATGTATTGGACTATATCAACTTCAAAGTCAGGAAATACACAGAACATATCAAGGGCTTGTGTGTACATATGCAGGCATTGCTTCCCAGTAGCATGTTATTTTGAGTCTCAATATGCCAATGGCATTCTCTGGAACAGAATGAAACACTATATTTCTGCTTGTGAAATAGTTTCCCCTGAATATTCAAGAAGATCCACGCACTCCGAAACGTGCATGTAATAGAAGTCCAAACCAAGATCAGGCCCCGGAGCTGAGATCCAAAATGCAGCAACACGCAGCTAAGGATTGAAGAAACCAACAACAGAGGAAGGTCTCCAGCGAGTCTAAAAAGGGACAGGAGAGGGGCCCAGGGTTGGTGCACGGCCAAAGCACACTCACCCAGGGAAGCGAGCCCTGAATGTGTGGGGCTGTGGCTTTGCTTGCAACATGGGAGAGTGACTCTCCCCCTTGTTTAAGGGAACTGTTGCTCCTCACCTTCCAAAAAGAAGATGTCCTACACTTCTGGGGACTTGGGGCCTAGAGAAACATGGTGGAGAGGTGGTATTGCTCAGAGGAGAAGCCGGAATCTACCCGCAGGGCAGTGTACCTGGGATGGGCTGGGGGGGCCTGCGGAGAGCTGGGCCCCTGGCCATGCAACCACGCTGGTATTCCGTGGGAAGTGAACACAGAAAAAGACCACACCCCAAACTCTCTGCCGGGCGGATTTCT
This sequence comes from Artibeus jamaicensis, assembly GCF_021234435.1. Taxonomy (NCBI): domain Eukaryota; kingdom Metazoa; phylum Chordata; class Mammalia; order Chiroptera; family Phyllostomidae; genus Artibeus; species Artibeus jamaicensis. The sequence continues at coordinate 20,984,933 of NW_026522056.1, forward strand.
GAACCTGTGGTCACCCTGCTTCTTCTAAACTTTCATTTTAATGTTAACAACTGTCCTATCAACACATGCCCACATTTTACCTTAAAACTTTGTTGCAAAGTCAACTCTGTTGGAAGCAGCCACCGGCCTGCTCTTCCTCAGCTGTGGTTTCCGCGCTGCTCCCCTGAGGTGTACTCAGAGGACAGCAATGGTGGGAATAAGGGAGGGGCTTCCCGATAGCAATTCACAGAGGTTCTAGAAAATGCCGAGCCCGGTACAGAAAATAAGAAGAATGCTTATGGAGTAGAGGTGGCCCTGCACAAGGAGCAAGACCACACAGGCCCAAGGAGCACATGAGGTTTTACCAGAGACGGTCCTGACGGGCACAGGAAGGGCAGTCTGGGGGGTCTCCTGAAACTGCGTGTATGCCCATCAGAAAGGAGCACTAAGGTGGGTGGGTGAGCAATAGGTGTGGGAGAATCCTGGCCCATTGCCATTGGAGAGGCTCAACTGTAAATCAATAGTCATTCGCCTAGTCCGAGTTGAAATGTTAAACACACTTTATCTTGTTAAAAAAATTAAATACTTTAAATCCAAATTTTCTCATAATAATATATGCTCATATGGACAAAAATGCACTTTCTCACTTTGGGGTATAGGAATGTATAAATTGTTTTGCATGAGATAAACCTACCAGCAAAGCAGTGGTGAAGTACTCAGTCTTCAGTAAGACCGTTCTGGCATTTAATTTCAAAACCCCTTAGCAGGGATCAGAGCGCCTAGTTAATTCTAGTTTGTCTAAGTCTGATTCATCTCTAGAGAATGCTAATGGCTATATTTTTATATCTTATTTGCCTCCTGCTGAAAACTGTCTTCTAATCCTCTTTGAAAAATCTTTTTTTTTCTAATCAACCTCGGGAGGAATTTATTGTCTGAACAGAGGTGTTCTTGTTTTGATTTGTACAAATCGCTTAGCGACATCAGCAACTGCTTGGTTGATGATTTCACTGGCCCGGAGATAACAAATACGATTTACCTAAAGTTGCAGAGGCATTGACATGTTCTGCTGTGGCATTTACATGTACCCCTCATCTTTGTTCTTTTTTTAAAGATGAGGAAAGTCATTTCATTTTCTAGGTGTTTACCTAAGGTATTTTAGATGCTTTAATATTTGAGAGATAGCACACTCATGTCCACTGTTTTCGCTTAATGTGTAGACTAATATGCAGTCTTTTTGACTCTTTGTTGTTGTTGCTCTGGTAGTTTCCACTCTAACTTTATTTTTATTTTTTATTGAATTGATTGGGGTGGCACTAGTTCACAAAACCATACAGGTTTCACGTGTACCACGCCATTAAACAGCATCTGCACCCTGCATCGGGCACTCATCACCCCAACAAAGGTCTCTTTCTGTACCCTTCTATTCCCCTTTTCCACTCTGAATAGTAAGCAGTATAAATAACATGCACTATGAAATAAAAAATAAAATTTTATAGAACTCCATTTTTATTTAAGTCAGGTGTTTAGTATTATATACATAGGCCATTTTTGGGTGTTAATTTAATTCCAGGTTTGTTTTTGTTATTGTCATTTAATGAACACTTACTGAGCAAGTTCTACATACAAGTTCACTCTGGTAATTATTTTAAGAGAGAAGGAAAACCTGAACACATTAATCTTACTTGTAAAATGCTTTAAGTACATCTGGAGAAGTAAGATTTTAATAATAGATAATCATAACCATAACAAGTAATGTTTTTTTAAATATTTAATAATTTACCAAACTCTACCATTGTCTAATAATATGCTACTTTGAGGAATCCTGACACAATAGATGTTATCTCCATTTTATAGGTGGGAAAAAAAAAGGCCTTAAATGCAGGTCAAGTCTTCACTATATTCAGGAAGCAAGAGGGAGCTATTGAATATTTTTTTATGTTGGGAACATCATGCTGAGATGTGCACAACAGGGAATTACTATGACGGTGGTGCCTGGGTGAGGTTGAGGGAGAAGGATGCAGAAATGAGAAGCACATTGCAAAAGCCCAGGAAAAATAATATTTTGAAACTGCATTAGAGTGTTAGTGGAGGGAAGTAAATGAAGGAATACATAAGAGGATTAACTCAAAAGCAGAAACAAAAAGACAAAAGAAAAGAAAGATGTATTAAATAACTAAATGTGGAGAAGAAGAAAAAGAAGAGACTTGTTAACAATTTATTCTGCAATTTGAAACCACAGTGCGGGGAAAACTACGTTACCAGGAACAGAAATGTAGAAATCAGGGGTAAGAGCTATTTTGAGTGAGAGGAGGGTGATTTCCATTTTGAGAACATTGAACTTGAGTTGCTGGCAAGGCATCCATGTGGATACAGGAAGTAAACATATATTAGCTTGAGGTTCACCCCCGTCAGAGAAGCCATGGTGGTGGATAGAGCAGTCAGGGGAGAGAATGGAGAGAGGAAAGAAGTTAGTGGGCAGACCCCGGGGATGACATAAATGTGTTTAGCCAGGTGCTGATGAGACAAAGTGGAGATTCCAGATGGAATGGTCAAAGAAGTAAAACCAAAAGATAACGGCAATCAGTGCTGATAATTCTTTAGAAAGAATAACTCTCACAGACACAATTGGATTCATGAGTAGCAGGTAAAGAAGTTTTCTATGAGGATGGAGTTAGAAAACAAATTGTGTGAACTTGAAGTGGGAAGGGTTGAATACTCTTTGGAGAACTTTGAGGAAGATAAAGGAGGAGAGAGATAAGAAAAGGAAAAGATAAGGTAGTAGAGTGAAATGCAGGCGCAACTAAAAGAAAATGCTTTATAGTTTTCAGGACACTCAAGTATACTTCAGCACAAAGAAGGAAAAACCAGAGAAGAGAACACATCCAAGAGAGAGCACCAGAACCCAGGGCACAAGATTAGCTGAGGGGCACGAGATAAGAGATCTAGGGTGAAAAGGATGCCTTCAAACAAAAACTTTGACATGCAGCAAATTTGAGTACGAGGATTAAGAATGGCTCCAATTTTTATTCTTCCTCACCCGACACAATCTACGCTGAGCAGTAAATCACCAAGATCCAATTCTGCAGTAGATCTCTCCCACTTCGCTGAAGCAGAATTGGATTGGTTAAGTTTTATATAGCATAGCTAAGGATTAGAAAGATTTTGAACCCCTCATTTGCTGCAGCTTGACCTGTTCTGCAGTGTATTAATTAGAAAGCCAAACTCTTGTAGCAGAGGCTCTGAATATTCAGTGGCTTAAGGAACAAAGACATTTGCATCTCTTTTCTGTTTTTTGTCAAGGTGAGGTGCTACTCCACACTTTCTTTGAGGAACCCAATATGACAAAAAGCTTCACCATTTTTAACACATGGGTTTCAAGGTTTCTAGGGGGGAAAACTTCCCCTTACGGCAACTAGGTGGAAGAAAAGACCTCCATCCACTCACTTTCCTACGAAGTGTCCTGTGGGCACCCTTCACTGCTAGGGACTTGTCCTTTACTGACCACTACGCCCCAGCTACAGTTCTATTCCTAAGGAGGAAGAGGGCAGATGCCGGTGGCAAACCAAACATTTTTTCCACTCATATCTTTAAAAAGAAACTCTTAATTGTGGTTTGTGCTGTAGATCACGCTACTGTATTCTAAATAAGATGGTAGAAATGGTTTTGCTCTTGAAGAAAGCTCTGCAAGTTGTAAAGAAATAAGCCTAGAAAAGAGACTTTCTGGCTGAACTATAGTTCATGTCCCCCCCTTCGGAAGGACAGATAAAAGCCCAATAGATCACAGATACTTATTAATCATTTATGTAAGTAACACTTACTATCCCCCACTTATGTAATCTGATCATTCTCTGGATACAATTAATTAGAAATGAGATCAAAGCTACATACTCCTTTTGATGTCTTATTTATATAATTTATTTCTGTCAGAAGAAAATAATCATAATGTCATGTGCCATGTGAATAGACGCAAGCTCTTTCTGACATTGTTGTTTTGAGTTTCTTAGCTTTTTCTCAGGAAGAATGTGTCCTGTGATGTGACATCTTGTCTATTCTCTCTGTTTCTTTTTGTACGCACAGACTTGGTGGTCTTTCTAACTATTTAAGTCTACTCCTGGCTTGTTTTTACTTTACTGACATAACTTTTCTGGGCTTTCCATTGTTCAGTTAAAGCTCCTGGATCTTGAATCTTTTCTTTGGTACATAGCACCGTGAAGGATATGGTGGTAATATATGTTAATGTGCTTCAATTATACTTCTGATGATTATTACCTGTACTCACGGCCCGTATCATGCTTTGGAAATTTGATAGGATGAGGTTAGACGTTGAAAAGGCTATTTAGACATATCATTGGATATTTAGACACCGGTCTGAATAACCTACCTAGTGTTTCTGTAAACAGTCAATTGTATGTCCTCTACAAACCTGCTCTATTTTAGCATGTATGCATACAGTCGGCTTTGGTCTGGCCCTGCCCTGGGATAGTTCAATCTTTTGGGTCAAGTCTCTTCCTTTTTCTGGATTCCTGGTTCCATGTTGCTCACTGGTGAAGTGAAAAGAATACCTTCCCAAGTGGTTAGAAGTTTGGGAAAAAATCAAAGTACTTTTAAAAGAAAAAATTGTAGGCATCATGATTTTAATTCCTCAAAATGGTTTCAACTTGCCGGTGGGTCCAAAGAGTAGCAAAAATTAACAGAGGTGTTAGCAACACAAGATCACACCAACATCACTGATAAAACTCATTTCAATCTACGGATTAGGGAAATCATGTTAAAGCCAATTTTTGATATTTTCTTTGTTAATTTGGTTTTTTGGTCCCTCTAAGGCTCAGAAAATTTGGTAAAGAACCGGACTTAAAAAAGAAAACCATCTCTAATTTTATTTTGGTATTTCTAATTTAAAAATCAGGTGATATTTTTAAATCTCCATCAAATCCATCAAAATCAATGTTGAAAAGGAATTCTACACTGAGAAGAGAATATAAGGATAACACTAGTTACTTGTATTAGTTAGATACAGGCTGGGCTGCTGTGGCAAAGATACCCCAAATGCAACAAGTTTAAATAAGATAGTTTGTGTCTCACACACAAAAAGAAAAACAGTTCAGAGGCAGGCAGGCAGGCCGGCCTGGCACTGTGCCCACCCACAATACCCCGCACCACCTCCCCATCTCAAGATTCTTAACCTGATTATACTTTCAAAGTCCCTTTGGCCTCATAAAATAACATATTTACATGTGCTGGCCACTAAGACGGGAATATGTTTAGGGGAGGGCATAATTCAGCCAACTAAAAACAATAAAGTCATTCATTTTAACATAAATAAAATGGAGTTTTATTAAAAATAACTATAAGAAGAGGAAGTGTGGACATACAGAGACACCTGGGGTGTGTGAGGAAGACCACCAAGGACACAGTGAGAAAGAAGGTGGCCATCTGCAAGCCAAGGAGAGAGGCCTCAGAGAAGCCAAACCTGCCGATCCCTGGACTTTGAGTCTCCAGAGCTGTAGGAAAACACGCATCTATCATTCAAACCCCAAAATCAAAAGTGAAATAAAATCAAATAACCCACACTATATTTTCCAAAGCTCATACTAAAGTTTAGTGAGAAGTCTGACCTTGTTACATTTTGTAAATCCTTTCAATGACCTGATAAATAGAAGACAGCTGGATTCACACATCTGCTTCTGCACAGTCTGCTGTGATGTGTTTTTTTGGTTGAAGTATATGAGGAAAATCCATCTTGTTTGTAGAAATAAGTAATTGTAGAAAGGAGGAGTATATGAAAAGACTTCTCAGAGAATTGGGGATCTGCTTATTTCCTACTGTAACACAACTCGACAAGTGGTAGTCCTTTAAAGGTTGGTTAGTGTGGGATCTGAAACAACATGGATAAAGTTTTCATGTTCTGTCACATGAAAATCCATGCACCTCGCCTGCACTTTGAATGATTTTGTGACATCATATATTTATCATTTAAAAAGTATTAATTCACTAAACTGTGCATATCTTTGACTTTTGCGCCATTTTATTAGACCATACTTAAAAACATATTAACATCATGGTCAATCTCATCAAAAGTCTTTAAACACTGGGAAACTCTTAAGCTCACAGTAGTAGATACAAGTTCTAACTTTTTTCTTTAAATCTTGACTATCATCTCTGGCAACAACTGGCAGTTGTTTTTCTTGAAGCCACAGGCTTCCTTCATTTCATTTTCAAGAAAATGCCTCCTAAGTACCTCCATCTGAATGACCATGGTTTGTTGTCAGTTGTTTTTCTGAATAAAATGGGGTGACATTAAAAAATAATAATAACTGAGTAGTCTGTTGTGATCTCAAACATTTACACAAACGTTTCCCTTTAAGACAATCATACTTCAGCATAAACACGTGTTTTATGTATATTTATCATTGCTCTACACATTCTAGTAAAAAGCTGTGTGCTTAAGGTTCCAGATGTAACACTATCCATCATTGTGATCGATTCAGTGATCAGTAGAGTTTTCTGATTTTAAGTGAAACTGGCATTTTTCTCCTGTGAGTGGGTGGCAGAAAGAATACTGGGACTCCTATTTTTGCCACCTCCTTGACTCACGCTAAGGCACTAACATCTCTACCCACCTTAGCCCAATCACTGCTAATGTCAAAAAATACCTTGGTATTAGCATTGAAATAATGTTGACAATGCAGACCCACTGAGAGTGCCCCTGGAATCCTTAGGGGTCTGGGGGGGGGGGCAACAAATTAAGAACAAACTACCTTAGGGCCTTATCTAAGTTACCAGGTAAGAACAGGTAAGATTCCCAAGTGCATCCTAAGCCGATCCTATCTCTGAGAAGGTAACTATGCTCGTGCTTCTGTCCTTTACTTGTCAGGGATGGGCATGTTTTTTACCCAGCTAGAGGAGTAGTCTGGGTGGCCTTAGTTGATAGGTCCTTATCAACCTCTAGTTGGGCACTCTGACTTTTATTAGTATAAATAAACTGTCTACTTCCTGTTCAATAATTCCCAAACACTGCAAAGCTCTGGGGTGGAAGATGAATTTCTTCTCAATTGCTTGGTTAGTCTGTGAAATGATCAATGAGAGGCAAAGTGCTTTGATTATATGTAAGAAACAGGGCTTTTAATGAACTTGAATGTGGGCGTTGGAGGCCATTCGCCACAAGGACTCCTGGCAGGGGGCAAAGTGCAAGGGCACTCAGAGGGTGCACATGAAGGCCTGTCATTGGGCTGGGCACTGGGATGCAGAATCGAGTGAAGGCTCAGCCCCCTGGAGCTGCCCAGCTTACGACAAGCACGCCGTACAACACCAGAAGGAAAATGGAATGAGAAGGAGGCAAAGAACTAACCAGACTGTGATGTTACAGAAAACAAACCTGGTGAATCCGGGCTAGCCTGGCTGACCTTCAAGATGAATGAACAGGTCATGGAGTTCTGACAATCATGAAATGATAAAACGACTGCATCTGGCATGCTCCATTAAAAAAAATCTATACCAGCTACATATATGCTCAAAAATACTTTCCCTTTTAAGAGGAAAAGAACAAACTTACAAGAGAGTGGCAAATGGCTCTCCCTCTTGACTTCCACGTGATGACACGGTGACGGAGTAGACACGGATGACTCAGACACCAAGGGCCAAAGCTCTTCTCTGCAGAGGCCCAGCCCAGTGGCCCTCGTCCCACTTTTCACGCACGGTGGGAGGTGTGAGGCAGAGCTGTGGACGGAGCAGCCACACACATAGTCACGGAGTCTCCAGACGCAACTGCCACCGCCCACTGCTGAGCAGTCCTCAAGGATTCCCATGTGCTGGCAGCCGGGCGGGCTCAGGACCGTGGAAGTCCAGGGTCACAACACGGCACCCACACTCCCAGTCGGATCCGTGGAGCCTTAGAAATGATGAAGCCACAGTAACCAAAGGATAGCTTCCTGCACAGTCTAAGTCCCCGGTACAATAATAATGTTTTCGTTATTCCGTAATTCAGCACCCAAAAATCAACATGATGAAATTCAAGTCTGTGAACACACAGAAATGGGACGGCAGAACATCTTAAAGAAGAATAAATAATTTAGAAGTGTTTTATATTACTTCTTATATTTTTTCTGCAAAATTTTAAGGGAGAGTCATATTTCACAATAATTATAGATCTTAAGGTTGATGCATCTTTTTCTAGTATCACCCTTTCTCCTTCTGCTTTATTTGCAGGGTATGTCTAGTCTGTTTGAAAACATTGAGACAAAATGAAGGACCCATGCCCTTTTCTCAGTCAAAATTTCTTAAACTTTTCTCTTTTTCTATTGTTTGCTCAAAAAAACACTGCTCATTCAAATTGCAAACTGAAGACTACGATTCTAAAACAATTATGAATCTGCCAGACAAACAATGATTTGTAGCACTTATCTTTGGGGTTTTTATTCCTCCTAAGTAGTTATATTCCCTGAAAATGTGTGTTCTACGATTTCTTTTCATTCTTCTCACAGGTGTTCATTTCTCTGATTAGAGATCAAAAATGCTTCTTTTTTTTTCAGCCCATCACTGTCAAATTATTGGTACTCAGAAGATTGTTATTTACAAGTCACGCAGAGAGAGTACTTCATTTCACCATACCTGAAATGGAAATCACACACTTTACATGAAATTTTCATCAAGATTAGTGATTAAGTCAACATGCAATTATTTCGGATTTCAAAACCTCCTTCTTTTCTTTAGCAACACATCACAGTCTGTAACCACCCTACGAAAAGTTGTGAAGGACGTGAAATCACAGCCAGACATCTCACTCCCTGTAGACGGCCCCCCAGTCCTACTCTTTGTGTCTTCCAGATTCCTGCGGGAAGTGTGCACCGAGCCCACCTCCATGGACCTCCCCACTGCTACACCCTCATTGGGAATGTAGTAAGTGCCCGACTAATGTTGGCCATTACTATTATGATTACAACGGTTAGGATTAAAATGCAAACCCTATCCCATTTCTTCAAGGCCCAGAGCTAGTAAGCATGTTGTCTTCCTCAGCTTGGGCTGCTATTACAAAATGCCACAGACCGGCTGGCTTAGAAAACGGGCATGTATTATTTCCCATAGTTCTAGGGGTTAGGAAGTTCAAAATTAAGGTGCTGGCAGACTTGGCTTCTGATGAGGGCCTTCCCCTTGAGTCCTCACAGGACAGAGAGAGACAGTGAGAGGAAGCAAGCCCTGGTGTCTGTACTTGGAATGGCACTAACTCCATCATGAGGGCCTCACCCTCAGGCCCTCATCTAAACTCAGTTCCTTCCCCAAGGCCTCGTCTCCAACCCATTGGGGGATGGGGTCTCAACACATGGAGTGGAGGTAGGAAGACACAATTTAGTCCAGAGCATTTAACTCCATCCTCCCAAATCCTTGTCTCACTCACATGCAAAATGCATTCATTCTATCCTCACGTGTCCCAAAGACTGAACTCCTTCCAGCATCAATTCTAACGTCTACAGCATGAAGGCTCATTTAAATACTGTCTGAATCACATATGGGTGAGGCTTGAGGGATGATTGATTCTGAGGCAGAATTCCTCCCCAGCTGTGAATCTGTGAAACCAGACGACTTGTGCGCTTCCAAAACACGGTGGTGGAGCAGGCACGAGATAAACGGTCCCATTCTGAAAAGGAGAAATCAGGAAATCGAAAAGGCGGTGGATCCCAAGTAAATCCAAATCTTAACGAGGCCGATTCTGTTAGATCTTAAGGCTCAAGAACAGTCCCCTTTGCTTGAATGCTTTGCTCTGCAGGCCCACTGGGGCGGCAGTGTCACCCCCATAGTGACGCCGGGGCAGCTGAGGTTGAGCTACCCTGCCCCCTGGGCTGCACAGAGCCTGGCCCCATCTCTCTCCGTGAACGCCTCCCCTGAGGCCCTTCGCAGGCTTTTCCTGCCTGATAAAGGCTAACACATCAGTGGGTGCCATCAGGATTAGTACTTTGTACCACATTCCTTTTTTCTTTTTTTTAAGTAGGCCCTGTTGTATCTGATGCTCTAAAACTGAAACAGTGAGAATTTGAAGTTCACCTGAAAGTAGAAGCTGCACCTTGGCAAATGTCCCAGATGTCAGGGAAGAATCAGAAGGAGCAAATGTGAGCAAGGCACTCTGATCTCTAGGTTTCGGGCATTATTTGGTGGTCCTGTGTTCAGCAGACCCGAGCTAGCGCCTGTCTCAACACCCGCATCACTCAGCTGGAAAGAGACCAAACCTCCGTCCTTCACTTTCAGGGCCCGGCACAGATGACCGCTTCGTGCATTACATACAGTCTCTCCCTGATGATAAATACGGCCCGGAACACGATCTGTCTCTCAGGCAGAATTCATCAAACATTTTAATCTCTTTCTTTGACATACTCCATAGACCTCATGAATAATTAAGTAATGATTCACAATCGGCCAGTTTCTCCTCACCTTTTTACTTTGCAGACTTCAAAGGACTTTGTATAGGTAGAGGGTGAGGCTGGTAAGAAAGATCAACCTAAATTTATCTTATCACTCCATATATGTTTATGCTAAAAATTTTTATTCTTTAGCTAGGATGAAAAAAAAACAATATTTAGCTTCCAAACCTTAAAGTCTTTAACTAAAGCCCTTGCTCATTTCAACCCACAATTCTGAATTCCACCTGTACCCGCCCACTCATCTGTGGGCACTTAGTTACTGAAATCCTCACCACCCAAGTCTTAACTCTCTTTCTGAGCAAAGTCGTGAAAGTAGAGGCCACATCAAAACCCAGAGTCAAAACCTGGAGCTTATACAGTAGCAGTGCATTGGACAAGAGGCGAGGGAACTGAGGCAGTTCAGTTTAGAATGAAATCTGTAGTTCGTGCTTTTTTCTAAACATTTTTAAACTTTTAAAAAGATTTTATTTACTTTTAGAGGCAGGGGAAGGGAGGGAGGGAGAAAGAGAAGAAGAGAAACAGCCGTGTGTTAGAGAAACATCAATCAGGTGTCTCTCGCACACCCCCAACTGGGGACCTGACCTACAACCCAGGCCTGTGCCCTGATCAGGCATTGATCCAGAGACCTTTTGGTTCACAGGCTGGCACTAAATCCACTGAGCCACACCAGCCAGGGATAAATATTTTATTTAATGACTTGTTTTTTAAGAGCAAAAAGCTAAGCAAAAACAACCATGAGAATGAATGTCAACTTCTCAGCATACCAATTCCCTCCCTAAAAAAATTAAAAAGGGAAGTACTGAATTAAATCTGATTCCAGTGGATACTAAAACAAAGCATACTTCAGAAGTGTGTGGCAGACATTCATTTAGCATGAATTACTACGTGTTTGCCTTTTGGTGGGTCATGTGCAGTATTTACTCATTTTACGAGATGTTTGGACCTAATTTAAGTACCCCGTTGAGTTGCTGTTCCTAATAGGAGAAAAGATGTGTTCAGAGCCCAGAACAGGATAAGGTTCACTTTCCTGCAAATCCATGTCTGGGTCACAGTTTGGTAGGGATCCCTGCAGGTGCCTGGTGGCCAGGAAAGGGGTTCCTGGACTGGGCCAGAGGACAACACACTACCTGACGCCCTCTTGGACAAGTTTAAGGTTGGCACAGGCCTCACTGTGCGTGCTTCTGAGGATCAGTGCCATCCTAGATAGACTGTCACGCAGATTAAATGTCATGCGTGTTAAAGGGGTTCGGTCATAGACAGTGCTGAGGAATGCTGCCTGGTACCGGGGAAGCAGTCAGCAAATGATAGTTATTATTTGGTTACTCTTGTTGGGGCTGCTGTTATTGCCTCAAACCACGAAAGGACAGTTAGGTAAGCAAATCTTGACATATTTTCAGTGTGTGCTGAAACTGATGAGGTTCTCTGGGACATGGGGGCATGCAAGGGGAACGTGCTTGAGCAGGACGTGGTATCTTGACAATGGATTTCACCTAGAGTTCTCGAAGAAAGCCTTTTTTCACACATGCAGTTGATATAGGATGGAGTAAAGGTGGCCTGCACAGAGGTCACTGCATCAAGTTCAGAATATACTTTTCTTTTTACAGCCATGAAGAAGTATTTCAGGGCTGGCGTTGTGTACATTCTGGACAGTGTGTGGCCAACGCTGATGATGAGAAGTTGCAGAGAAGGCAAGATGGAGAGAAAGAAGACAGATGCAAGTTCAAGAAGGAGGAATTTACATCATTTGTGATGGTATCTTTTTGGTCAGACAAAATGGGGCAAATCGCATTCTATCCATTCACCATTCATTCTGCGTTTTCCAAGAAAATCATTTGTAAAGTCTAAATCCATTTCCAGTGTCCTCTCAGAATAAGTCAGTCCATCAAACCACCCATTCCCATGTTTACTAAATCCGTGCTCAGTCACTTCATTAGTCAAGAGATCCCCACTTCCCGCCCACTCCTTCCTACCACTCCAACACAAAATTTTTTTCCATAACAGCTTGCCAGGGCCTAACATTGCATTAGCAGATGGGAGAACCTTCTGTTTCACAATTAAGCCTTACTCATGATAATTGTGTGCCTCGGACTCCCTTTTAAAATTCAAATGAAATTACCCATTGGTGAGTTCAGAGTGTGGCCAGGAACCAAAGGTAAATAGCGGCAGAGAGCCGACACAGGGGTTAAGCGGGGAGAGAGTTGGGTAATGCACCCCAGAGGGGTTATGGGCAAATAAAAAAATAAGAATAAAGGCAGGGGGACCAAAGACAAGCTTGCAGTCCTCAGAGTATTCCAACGTTAGAGCTGGCCAAGGAGAGGTGGCTGAGTATGAGTGAGAAGGTGCTGAGGGATAAAACCAGGCTTAAATTCGATTTAATGTGGAGAGCTTTATTTGTGTAACGTAGAGAGTTTTATTCGGCCCTCAGTTCTCTGGAAGCAAAAGTGGGTAGAAGAGGGATGAATTTCACTGACTCCACAGAGGGAGAGCCATTGTGTCCAGAAAGCAGATCTTGCTGGTAGTCAGCCCATAAGAGTCAACGGAAATGAGGGCTTCTTGTTCAACTCAATTGGAAAAACAGTGCTCAAAAACTACAAACTTCCTGCGGGAGAGAAATGAGTTCTAGGGATGTGATGTGCAACAGGATGAGTAGAGTCAGCACTTCGGTATAATATGTAGGGGACGACAAAAGTAGGTTTACAGTTGTCTGTATGGAGAAACGATACGATAATTAATAAATAATAATACAAGAATAAACTGTGTTTCATGTACTCGCAGCTGTAAACCTACTTCTGCTCCACCCTGTAGAAAACAAAGTTAAGAGTAAGTCCTAAGAGTTCTTATCCCAAGGAAAACAATTTTTATTTTTATTACATCTATCTAAGATGATGGATGCTAACTAAACTGACTGTAATAATTATTTCAATTTATGTTAAATCAAACCGGTATGCTACACTTACACAGTGATGGATGTGTGTCAGTTATATTTCAATAAAACTGCAGGAAAAGAGGAAATGAGCGCTTCTCAACACTCCTCCCAAAGTAACCCCCCCACCCCCCGCCCGGCCTCTCCCACAGCCTGCCCTGAGCGTGTGTCTAACAGAAATCAAGGCAGCGATGTTTTTCTCTGTCCCAGTGAACTGTTAACTCAGGCTTGGAAAGGGCAGGTGGGACTTGCTGCGGCTTTTCCCCCAAATCAGTTAGTAAGAACAAAGCATTTACTAAATATCCTCTAACCCCACTTCATTGTACTCGACATTTTATTAATTAAAGCAAATTGCATTTAGCGGCTCACGAATGTTAGAAACTGGCAGATAGTCCAGCATTAGCACCTATGACATGAGGACATTTTTGCGTCAATATGTTTTAGCGTCCCAATTAATATCTGTGCAATCTTCAATTGATATTTTGGTATTAATCCCAAGAATATCTTTGGTTTCTCAGACCCATAGTCTCAGAGAACATTTTGATGGATGCCAGAAGAGAGGGGAATTGGGGGGCTGGGTAGAAAAGGTGCAAGGACTTAAAAACCAAGTTGGTAGTTACAAAATAGTCATGGAGATATGAAATGTAGCATAGGAAATATAGTCAGTAATATTGCAATAACTGTGTATGATGCCAGGTGGGTATTAGATTTATCGGAGTGATACTTCGCAAATTACAGAAATGTCTAATCCCTGAGTTGTACACCTGACACTAATATAATATTGTCCATCAACTGTAATTGAAAAATAAAAAATTATTAAAGGAAAAAAACTATCTTTGGTTTCTAATATCCTCGGACTTCCTTTATAGCTAGTTTTTTTCATCTCCATAAAAATTTAATATCAGTGTGTTGGGCAAGGAAATTTATCTACATATAAATAAGGTCAAACCTAAGTTATTTGTATGTCACTTCTTTCAAAACAGAAAATAAGAAGTAAAGGATACACATCTGAAACATCCATATTATAAAGAAGAGCATCCCCCACCTATAGAGTCAGAGATGAGGCAGAAGCAGAAACATGACTGTCACCTCCGACCCAGCCCCACAGAACAGAGACAGGAAATCAGAGGCCTGGTGTGTAAGGCCTGAGGCAGCGGGTAGGGTCTCCACATGAGAAACGGTACCAGTGAAGGAACAATCACACCACCTTGAACTCAAACCTCTAAATGCAGTGAGATGTGTCAGTAGGGTATTATTTCTTCAATTTTACACAGGAATAAGTTGGGGGTCAAAAAATAAAGAGACTTCCTTAAAGTCACGTGACTGGTGAGTCCCAGAAACAAGACCTGAGCCCAGGCTGGCCTGGATGAAGAGCTATGTTCTTTCCAATGTGACCTATTGAAGATCGGACTGGACTCCTTCAGTGATCAAATCCTGTGCCCTTTGGGTTGCTGACATTCCACCCATGTATTCACCACTTCATCTTTTTTTTGATATTCATCAAGCTCATAAACTTGCACATGGATTGTGCAGAAATGCTTCTTTTAAAAAAAAGGTGTTGCAAATAAAAAGGTTGATAGTGCTTACATGGTTTGTTGACAGAGTAAATGGATCATCGCTGATTTACAAATTTGATCCCATGGTCTAGACATAATATGAAAACATGATCATCTGTTGTCTTTACACTCAGTTATTTTTATTCTTATTCCTAAGTATTCTTCCAGGAGAGCACCAGGTAAGGGACAGGGGCACAATAATAAGACAGCCACAGAACTGTCTTGCAAGACACATTAATTGAGTTGGCTGTGGCTTCTTAACACTCTACTCAAGTACGGAGCTGGGCTGGGACCAGAAGGGCACAAAATACCAGTAGGTTCTTCAGATGAGGAAGCAGCAAACCAACTTTCAGTGCAGTGAGCTTTCAGAGCCTCAGTCACTGGGGGAGACAGAGAATTTAAACCTTAGCAATGCAACCTTTTTTTTTTTTTAACACTATGCCCATCTGTTGACCTCATGTGCAGGCAGCTGCTCTAGGGCCTGAGTATCAACATTCTTAATGTCAAAGGGTTGTGAAATTTTGCCTTTGTGACATGAAGTCTTCAGGGCCATAATTAACAGAGTAGGGAATTTCAACCCAAATATTGTAACTTCTTTAAAACTATGCCCATCTGCTAGCCTTATGTCTTCAGTAAAGCTTGAGTCCTAGATGTAGCAGGGGAGAAAAAAAAACAAAATGTAATTTTTACTTCAATAATTTTGGTTTTGTCCTTTTTTTTTGAGCGGTAAACTGGCAGGGAAGGAGGTGTGGGTATTGATCACAACTTACAAAAGAGGAAAGTGGAACTATTATCACTAGACTTCTTCCTGCTTTTTAAATTTTTCCCAGTAAAATAGGATTTTAGGTTTGGACAGCACCGATTTAAGGTTGTATAATTAACAAAGCTTATGCTCTCGTTATTGCAATTGTTCCCTTCTTTCCCTTCTCCCCACTTCACCATCTTCTTTCCCAGCTTTCCCAAAATTTTCAAAGCAACTTTATTTTTCTTCATCATGTAGAATATGGATCAGCCTCACACCAATAATTCTCGTGGCCAAAGTGGGAGAAAGTCACAGTAAGATGTCAAAAATATAGACTCGACTACATTATATGGGTATCCTTGGAGTTTTGTTTTGTTTTGCTTTTATGCATATCTAGTTTACATATTTATTTATTTTTACAGAAACATTTCTTAAGCACCTATGCCAGGGACTAAGTATATAAAGATGATTAAGACATGATCTCGGCCCTCAGTTAATAAACCATCTAATAGTTACCCAGATTATTTCAATCTAGGGTTGAACTTGACCCCAGGATAAACAATTCAGAGAGGACTTCCTAGAAGAAGTGGCACCTGAACTGAAGGATAGGACTTGGTTAGGTAACAGAGGTTCAAGAGGGTATTTTTGGTCAAACGGACAAGTTCATCACAGGGTAACAGTGATTGACAGCTGTGAAGAATTCCCAGAGCAGGAAGTAGGAAGTTGGACGTTCCAACTCCACACAGATCAGGTTAGGGAGGGCCAAGGAAACTGTGCTAAATTACCTAGATTTTATCCTTTAGAAAAGAGAAACATTTCAACATGGCCTTATGTTGCCTTTGAGATAGATAAGCCCAGGAGCTGTGTGAAGTTTGGATTTGAGAGAGAACATACCAGAGTCCCAAAGACTAGTCAGGACATTGGAATTAGTCTGGTAGAGCCAAAGACAGAGAAGGGAATGAAATCCAAACTATCTGGTAGTTAAGTTAACAGACTTACTTACATATAGCGATTGCACAAGAACGGGTGGTTTCTACCAATTACTACCATGAATGAGGTGATAGTGATCCGATTAATTTAGAGAAAATGGGATGGGGTGATGGGGTGTGTCTTGATGCGCTGAGGTGACGCCAAAGCTGAGTTCAGTTCTTTACATTTTGTATTTAAGGTACAATATGTAAATGGCCACAGAAATGCACCTTGAGTTCAGAAAGACGTTGAGGAGTAGAGATGCAAAGGTAGAATTCATCCTCACATAAGTGAAAACCATGAGAGTGGGTGAAATGATCCGAGAAGAAGGCATAAAGTGAGGTGAGTCGCAGACAGTGAACCAAACCTAGGCCTCATGTTTCAGCTGTTCCCAGAGGTCAAATATGCTGGTCAACACAGTGAAGCCGCTCATTAAACACCTATTTAATCATAAATCAAGATGTACCCACATTCAAAGGACAAAAACTTACGAATCAACCTTTCCCAAAAGGTTATGCCCAGTGTGTTGATTGAAGGGATCATTCATTTATTCAGCAAACCTGGACTGAGCACTGCAAGGCAGGGAACAGGTCAAGGCACTACATGTAATGGCAGGACTGTCCGATTGTAAAGATACTGAAACGTTTCTGTCCCAGACGGCATAAAACGGTGGCTCTCAGCTACGGTGACTTCGTTCCCCTGGAAGCATGTGACAATATCTGAAGACAGTTCTGGTTGTCAGAACTGACGGGGACGTGATAGTGGAATCTAGTGGGTAGAGAAGCTGGAGAGGCAGCTAAGCCTCCTACTGTGCACAGAACAGCCCCCCAAACCAAGGATTATTGGTCCTAAAAGTGTCAGTAGGGCCAAGGAGGAGACACCGTGGCAGACGGTCAGTCTCGTGAGCCCCCAGGAGCTTCCCCATCTCTCCTCGGCCTCCCTCTTGGTCCATCCCTTCCTTCTCACCTTCTCCAGATCCAGCAACAAAAGTGTTAATGCCCGTCCCCCAAAAGGGCCTGAAGGACTTTGTTCAGCTTTATGGCTCATGTCTGTTCTGATTGGTTAGGGCCCCAGCCTTATCGGTTGTGGAATATTTAATAAATATTTATAAAATATGGTCTCTCTCATTAATATGTTCACTTGAATCCTCTCAGTGATATTGATTGAAATTCCTTCCTTTAAGAAAGATAATACCTTTTCCTAAAGAATACGTATCACCAGGAAAATGAAGATTCGGTTCACCAAGCTCTCTGTGGGGCATTGGGAAAGTCTAACTCAGTGGTACATGATGGTACAAGACAAAAATAATAACACAGTTATAGCTAACATAGAGAAAAATCTGAAACTGAAACGCTTTAAAAAATGACCTCACAGAAACAGTTTATTCCAAAGTATATGAAGGTGCGAAGATTTAAACAATGCCCGGAAAGACCTCTTTAATACACTGCATGATAATAGGAAAGAAACTTTTCTTAAACAGTTGTTGAGCCAGTGATTATCCACCTCCAAACCCTTCCATAAATTGTATTAAATATAAGGTACAAATACTATTTGGATCTGCTGCACAACATTTTAAAGGCTTTCAGATCAATGCCTTTAAAAATAAAATATCCCAAGGAAATTAAATAGCAAAGGAAGTCTGTTTGAAATATGTTGTTTCTTTGAGAATGTCTTCACACGCTGACATGGTTAGCTACTAAAGATAAACATAAAGTATTAATCAGCCACCTACAGGGTTGCTTTCTGTTGATGTGACTGGGAATTAACCAGCTGAACTGTGCTTATTAAAACGCGCTGTGAATTAGAAAACCAGTTTTGTGTAGACATCATTTGCATGGTCACACAACTTAAGCTGAGCACTGTGCCTTTCTGTTTAGCAGCCCTTGATGTTCTTTTCTATCCAGCAGAGCACTCAGTACTACACAGGGGCATCAGCTTGAAAGAAGTTGTCCCCACAGGATGTCAGGGTTTTTTTTTTTTAGCCAACGAGGTCAGTATTACAGTATTATGATTGCTCCAATAATGTATTAGTGAGAACTGCCTTCAGAGCACACTTTATTTCTCCTGTTACTTACATTATTTTTAGCAGGAAGATACTACCCTCCCAAAATGAGGTTTGCTCATCTTCCTCCTCAAATCTGTCCACACAAAATTGAAACTGATGTTTATATAAAAGTGTGACTCAAGCGTTAACATGAAAGGATTAAGAAGCACACATTGGCAGTTACGAAATCATCAGAGAGATGTCAATTACAGCATAGAGAATATAATCAGTAATATCATAATAACTGTGTATGGGGTAGATGGGTACTTGAAATATCGAGGGGACCACTCTGTAAAGTACATGATTTTCTCACCATTAGGCTGTACATCTGAAATGCATGCAGAATCACATTGACTGTAAACTGTAATTGAAAATTTTTTAATAAAAAAATAAAGTTTAAAGAAAGCATTGACATCACAAAGCAAATACAATAACATAAATCAAAGTGTTTGAAAAGCATAGAGTAAAAAGCTTTAGAAAGTTTCTCCCCCTCCTCATTGCTGCTCACACACGTGTCCCGTGATGCCAGCTGGTCGGTGACTTCCTCACCGTGGAGGTTCTTCTATTCCGTGTCCCTGAGAGCGATGCTCGGTCCTGACTTCTGCAGCGGCTGCTTGAGGGCTGCATCGGAAATAATCTTCTCTGTGAGTGCATCGTGGGCCTGTTTTCAAAATACTTAGGCATCCTTCACTTAAAATTTTAATTTGTAGAGTAATTAACCTTTTTCAAATTAAATTAAAATTTTCAAGATTTTATTTATTTATTTTTAGACAGAGGGGAAAGGAGGGAGAGAAACATCAATGTGTGGTTGCCTCTCACGTGCCCCTTGTGGGGACCTGGCCCACAACCCAGGCATGTGACCTGACTGGGAATCAAACTGGTGACCCTTTGGTTCACAGGCCAGAGATCAATCCACCGAGCCTCACCAGCCAGGTAAATTAAAAATTTGACATATTTTTAAATTGTCATTTTTATTGCTTTTAATTAACTCAATTCATTCAGTTGATCACAAAAAAATTTTAAGAGAGAAAGGGAAAGGAAAGGAGAAATAGAGGGAGAGAAATATCTCAGTGGGAGAGAACCATGATAGTTGAACCACAACTTAAGCTTGTGCCCTGACCAGCAATCGAAATGGCGACCTTGACCTTTGACTTTGCAGGACAACACTCACCCACTGAGCCACACTGGCTAGGGTGGTTGAGTACAATTTTTTAATGATAAGAGTTGATTCTCACCTGTCATTGTTAACACAAACTAAAAAAAGAAGTACAAAATAAAAAATGAGAATCTTTCACTGTCATTGAGGAAAACTCAGATCCATAGAAAAACACAGGTTTAGTTTGGCAAAACAAAAACCACACACACAAAACCCAGATATATATTGTCCTTATAATATTAACATGATTTATCAGCACCTGAAATCTCACCCGCTGAAATGGCCTTGAACTTCTTGGCAACATTTTCCCCAAGGTGCTATCTTCATGTGAGCTTTAATTCAATGTTTACTTGCAGAGTGTTACATGCAATGTTCTGTTATGCACTTCAAGGGGGTTGGCATTTTGAACTTTCTCATGAATGCCAGGATGTTGGTTACAAGGCCAAAATGCATTGTGTGTGGTCTAATAGGGCAATGACCCTGAAAACCAACTAGGTAGCAGGCTGTCTCTTATCCTGTTCACGTAATTATTAGACACTAAAAATTGACATTCACTTGGAACAAAGGAGCCATAGTGAATGCTCACTGAATACTTGCTAAATGAATAACTGCACCTTTTTAAATTTAGAGAGCTTTCATTCATTTTATGACATTTTAGACCTAATACATACTACTGATTCAGTTCATTCCCTTGAAATTTTGGAACATGTACCTGTACACACACATACACACATATCCATCTGGAAGGAAATCTATTCTGTAAGTATGCTCTTATATTTTATAAGTGATAGTACGTATGAGATGCAACATTTTCATAATGGTTGGAGAAATCAAACTCTTCCAATGTTTTATAGCTTCAAAGGGCTTCACATATCTGAATGCTCTAAGCCTTACCTACTAACAATGAATACCATGAAAAATCACTGATTTAATATTTCCACACTAATGAAAATTAGGATACACCTGAAGTTCCATTGTTCAACATCTACTAAGAATCTACCTCATCAGATTATTCTGTCTCATTCTTAGTTGCTGCATCTGTCAAGCAGGACTAAGATACACAATAAGTTTGTCATTAAGAGTGCACGACCCATGAACATGGACAACGGTGTGGGGATTGCCTGAGGGAGTATGTGGGGCCGGGTAGAGGGGGGCAAAAGGGGAGAAACCGGGACAACTGTAATAGCATAAACTTTAAAATATAATTTTTAAAAAGTAAATGAGTGTGTATGCAAAGGAATTGGTACATTTTTATTCACAGACAAATACATTTTAAAGCTAGATGGACCCCAACCTTCTTCTACTTCGAAATGACAAAATGAAGCCTCAGAGAGGGTAGGTAACTTGCAGGAAGTCACACAGCTCATCAATGGAAGATGCAAAATCAAAACCTGGGTCGTAGGACATCCATTGTGGCACTATTTCCATAGCATTACACTAGAGTGTGAGCTAACCTAACTTTGAAACAACTAATAGTAAATCATGTGTCACAACACACACCATAAAGTTCTACCCTCAAGCTAAGTCACTCATCAAAAAAATGTATCTTATTTTGCATCGTAACTCAAGCCCTCCACAGTGACTAATTTGATTTATTTTCCGGATTAGTTACCGTAGATGGCTTTTCCACAAGTTCTCTTCTCATGGACATAGAAGCTAGATATTAATACTCATTAAACTTTTTCTTCCTTCTGAGAAGGAATTTTAATTAGACTACTAGCCCCAACATCAAACAGCTTCTCTTGCACCCTGAGCTCTTCTGCACTGATGAGGTGGAGAGTCCTTGAGAATCATCCAATGAGCAACTTCGACAGCACTGCCCGGGGACTGGGAAGCAACTGGGAACAGTGCGGCGAGGGGAGCAGAGAAGTGGTCGGGGACTATTCGGCTTCCCCACACTTGCCTCACCTTCATTCCAGGGTCCTATTTATCAAAAAGATTCTCAAAGCCGGCTAATTCATCAACGGGGTGTTTGTTTAAAAAGAACTTGTTCATGTGTTTTAATGTTTTATTTTTTAATAAATAATTTTTATGTATTTATTTCAAATAATTTATATTTAAATAATATAATAAAAGTAAACGATACTTTTATTTACTTTAAGTAAATAATTTTAATGCTTTAAACCTTTTATTATAGATATTTTCAAACACAGGTGAAGGTACATATAACCATATAATCCATGTCCTGTATTCCCACCTAACTTTAACAAACTAGCAACATTTTATCCATTATTTGTCATCTATTTCTTCCCAATTTTTGGCCCATTTGTCAATTTTAAGTAGCAAACCCCAGTCATCATATCATTTCCTCCATAGATGCTTCAGTATGTATATCTGAGATAAGGACTTTTTAAAAAGTCATAACAACGTCATCATTACGCTGGACAAAATTAGGAACAAATCTTTAATATCATCTAACACCCAGTTTGTGTTCAATTTTCCCAAGTTTTCCTTTAACTGTAATTTACAGTTGGTTTGTTTGAATCAAAATCCAAACAAGACCCTAGAAACGTTTTTTGTTGACATGTTTCCTAAGCCTCGTTAAATAATCACCATCTTCCTGTGCCCGCTCTCAATGTTTCTCTGCCATTTGTTTGTTGGAAAATGGGTCACTTTGTCTTTTAGGGTTTTCTTATTCTGAATTTGCAGGCGGCATCCCCATGGCACCAGTTGGTACGTTCCTCACTCCTTCATGTTTCCTGCAAACTGGTCAGATCAAGAAGCTTCCGTTCAGATTCCATTTTCGAGGCGTGAATTCTGCGCAGGAGGCCTGAGTGTCTGGCTGTCTGTTCCGCTTTCACTCAAGAGTCTGGCCAGGGATCGGCTGCTGCCAGCTTGCTTTGTCCGTCCCGTCAGGCTTCCCCTTCCCCTTTCAGCTAATGGTTTTAAAAACCTCCACTTATCGCTGCCTAGATTCATTGTTTTAGGAAAGGTTTCAAAATAAACAGCGCCAAATTCTTTAAGTTCATTAATTTCCAATTTTATTGTCATACAATTGATATACAACTCTGTACAAGTTTAAAGCATACAGTATAATAACTGGACATGCATCTATTACAAAATGACTACCACAATAAGTTTAGTGAGCATCATTACCTCATCCAGTTACAAAAATATTTTTCCCTTGTGATAAGAACTTTGGGGATCACGGCAGCGTTAACTAGAGTCATCACGCAGTATGTCTTTGTGCCTTCCTGTACTTGTAACTGGGAGTTGTTTCTTTTGACAACCTTCTCACTGTTCCTCCTCCCCCAGTCCTCTGCCTCTGCTAAACATGATAATTTTTCAGAATGCCACTATTAATTCATGAAATTTTATTTGTAGTCCATGTGTTGTAATCCCTTGCATTCATTATTCTTTTTGCTCCTGAAATTATCGTGGCTTTGGCTAGCAAGTTGACCCTCAAGTCCTTCTGACAAGACCCAGGTTTGGTTGCCTCCTCTACTTTCTGGCACAAGATGCCCCATAATCCTGTTCTCTGTAGACCGGATGTAGCAGGCCCAGTTTATAGGTCTCCTTGGGTTTGCCTGACCACCTTCTTTGCTCCCAGCTATTACAGACCCTCCCAAGATGGCCAAGCCAGCCCTTAACCATGACGCTTTAAAAGCACTCTAGGTTATTCTAACATACTAGAGTGTTTTGAAAGCAATTTATACCCTTGCCTACCTCCTGAAAGTAAGGAAAGAAAGTAGGTGAAGTTATGAAATAATCACATACACCCCAGTGATTCTCTGTCTGTATCTTCTCCTAAAAAAAATCATGGACTAATTTTAACATGAAATCTCTCAAAGCCTATCCAAATATTTCTCCTGAATCCAGTCAAATTAGATTTTCCAACCAAGTAAGTGAATCAACATTCAAGAAAGGAAATATCGAACAGTGTGATTATTGACACTTAACGGCTTGATATGTGTGTCTGAGTTTCCCATCCAAGGCCGATCCACAAATATTTTGAGCCTCTTATTTCTATTGTTTTGTTTTTTCATCTGTGAGCATCTCGAAATCCCAGCCTCTCTCATCTGCCAGATACTTAGGTATCTGAAGGTACCTTTAGAGGTTCAGGACCTAATGAATTATCAATAAAACGTTACATACAAAAGCTCTTTCCTTTGAAAGATTGTTTGGTTGTGCTCTGACTCACTGCATCTGTAAAGGATGCAGAACAGTACATCCCTGCACCCATCACCTGGCCTTGTCAGATCATGGCATTTAGTCCTTATTTGTTTAAGGGACCAAACTTCACAGGCACAGAAAAGCTCTTTGTTCTCCTCCCCTCACGGGTCTCATTCTAGATCCCTTTGGGATCTAACCACTTTTCTGGATTTAGAATGGATTCTTCTATTCAAATTTTAATAACTTCACCATGTAGCCTATATCCATAAGTAGTATAGAATAGTGCTTGGCATTTTTGAGAATTTATATAAATTGTATTATATCCTATGTGGGCTCCTTCAGTGGGTTTTTCACCCTCATTATTGTTTTTAAGATTTGTATTTTGATAGATGTGGCCTTTGTTCTCTTGGCTGAACTGCCACATTTTATTCCTCCCCGAATAGTCCACAATTTATTTATTCATTATTTTTAATAGCGATTTAGATCATTTCCAAATGTCACTATTTAAGGATTACTGCAATGCACTGAGGTGATGATATACATTTTTCAGCTTGTGTTGGGATAACAAACAGCCCCCAAATCTCAGAGGTTTACAAGACAAAACATGCATTTTTATTTTAGTGGGACAGTGGCTTGGCTGGAGCTCTGTTCTAAGATTGAGGCTGGGGAGAGCGGAAAAAAGGAAGAGAAAACCGTGGGGGTGGGGTCTCTACTGCTTCTGAGCATTATGTGTTCCCTTTCCAAGTCTTCCCCATGGGGTGGGAGGGGTGAACTTGTTAGAAATGCAAATTCTCAGGCCACGGCCTGACCTGCTGAATCAGAAACTCTGTGGGTGGACTCCAGCAACCTCCGATTCAGCCAGCTCTCAGTGGTTCTGAGGCCTGATAAAGCTGGAGAAGACAAGTCACAGGGGAACAAAGGATTAACAGTAATTACCATCCCAAGATAAGGAACCTGAGAACCTGTGCTCCTTACCGTCCTCGAGGTAAGCAATAGATGTTTACTAAACCATGGAGTTCTTTTTATACTGCAAAGGGTCATTAAGTATTGGCAGATTGCAGAAGCTGTAAAACACGAAGAAAAACCAAGAGATGCATGCCGCCCTATGTAATGACATATTTATAAATATCCCTAATTAATGTGATATTTGAGCGTATTGCTATTGATATATAGGAAGATTCTACATTGATTTATGTTTTTGTTTTATTACTACTGACCTTCCTGTGATCCCAACTTGTGAGGAAGTTCTTGAAATCAGAGTACCCCAACATAGGTCTCTAAATGAATACTTGTATTGGAGTTGACTTTCTGGCTAATTTGCATCCAAATGGCGTTATCTGAACCACTGATAACAGGGCAGCGGATAGTTTAAAGACCCAAACCTTTGGAAGAGAGCTTATCAGAGTTCAACTCAGTAGAGTTGTATTTATGCTAGGAGGTCGAATTTCCTCTATAGCAATTTCCTAATCTATGCCTTTTAAAGATATAAAGCAGACTTTTAGGCTGTTAAGTAAATAGAATTTGAATACATTTTACAACAGTTAATAGATAACCAATATATCAAAAAGGGGAGAAAGTTAAAACCTATTTAAGGACTTGCTATGTTTCAGACTTTGTCAGGTATTTACACACGGAATTTTAATAACCTATTGGGTAAATATTACGCACAGTTTTAGATAAGAAAACTAAGGCTCCAGGCTGTTAAGTGACTCGAGGCACATCCCAAGCAGCAGCCCATGTGCTTTCCAGTGTGTGGCTTGTAGACTTCAGCACAACATTCTCATTAAGTTTCTGCAAACGGCGGCTGGGTAGGTGCGTTGAAGAGGAAGTCTTTGCATGGGAAAGTGCAATACAAACGTACCCGAGCAAGGGTCAGAGGTAGTTTCATAGAATGCATAAAACATTCGCCACTTTCTAAAGTGGGTATTTCGAAGCAGCTTTCTCCACGAGGCTATGTGATTTTGCCCCAAAGTGAATTCGTGCATCCTGCCAAGACAAGGATCCCTGTGCCACAATTAGTTATGAAGAAGCTGCTTGATGAAGAGAGCAAGTATTTGTGTCCACTCTCCCGGATGCGGCCTTGCTCCTTCTCCAGAAGCACCAGGATCAGGGGCGAGTGTCCTGGGCACTCGGCCTGTGGGGGGCAGCATGAGCGATGGTCTAAAGTCTGTGATGTAACTTTAAGACTCCTGCTTCTCTTCGAAATCTTCCCACATAGCTCGTGATGGAACTGCTCGAGTTTTACAGAATAAAGTTTTAAAATAAAAATGCGATGCCAAATAGAAGTTGCCTACAGAGTAGAATTCAAAATCTGCTTCTTCACCCATTTCCACACATTAAACTTAACAGAGAAAGAATTTAGTGCATCCTGAATATTTTCAGAAGTGAACCCACTTGAATGGCTAAAGTCTACGAAAAAGTTAGCCTCCTTAGCAGAATCATTTACTATATTTAAAACACGCACTAAAATAAAAGCACTGTTCAAAAATAACTATTCCACAGGAAGTATTTGCACCTAGAAGAAATCCAGAATATTTTCCCCATTGGTAAACCTGTTCGAAATACATGCACAAATTATATACATTTTCATTTAAACAAGACATCTCAGAACTAGAATGTCTGTGTTTACATATATACCTCCTTTATTTCATAGTATAGAGCTTTATTCTCTGTGTTCCCTTTTCACAGTGAAAAATAAACAGACCACAGATGACGAATGGACAAGTTCAAAAAAGAACAACCAAAAAACAAACAGAGATAAGCCAGTTACTTAGGCTTCTATAGTCAAAGCGTTCAATTCATTTTCAGAACCTTTCATTCCATATCCAACCACTATGTTATCAGGATTCCAAGCCAAATGACGCACATGTAAGTGTATTTTATGGCTGACTGTTTAATTAGGATGCACTTTACCTCAGTGAGGCATTAAGGAACATGATTAAGGAAGCTTCCCCCCCCCCAAAAAAATCAAGAAATGTTAAAAACGAAGAAATAGTGATTTAGTTTTATTAAACTAAAAATTAAGCAATGGCAGGTTTCGACAGGCTCTCTGCATAGACGCAATGCCCCGTGCAGTAGACATTAAGTATTGAACCCCAAGGAGACCTTAATTCCTGGGAACTGACCAAGTGGCAGTAGAAGGGATACAGAGATCTGATTAAGATAACTCAGATGGAGTGGGAGGTGGGGGGTGGGGGCAGGGGCCGTAGGAGGAGTTTGGCAAGGCCACTGTGGGCAGTCTAGGACGGGACTGGCTGAGGAGTGGACCGTCTCCTGAGCCAATGTAAATAAAAAGAGGGCTGGCACTCTGGCTGCCCAGTTGGCTCTCTCTCCAGCTCTAGCTGGGTCTCTCAGGCTCTTCTTCCCCAGGGGTGCCTGGGTAACTGTGCTGCAGTTGTCTGCGTTTCCCAACGGTCAGTGTTTTGGATAGGAAGGAACTCCGGGCCCAGCCTAGGGTCCGGCTGGCCTGGCAGAGGGTGGCAGGGTTATTCTCCTTTGGGCGTTCTAAAGGGAACGGGCTCTGAGGCAGAAGCCTGCCATTCTCCCAAAGTTGTGTAGCTTTTGTGTCTTATGTTGTTTTCAGTTTGTAAACTAACCGTAGAGAAACAAAATAAAAACTAATAGAGAAAAGGTGGAACATAGGTATTAGAGTTTAGCCTAAATTGATGGGTTTAGGTGACTAAAGCGTGACTTGGTAGGGTTAAGTAACTGCTTTTGAATAGAGACTCCTTTATCTCCAAACCTTCGCCTCTGGAATTTTTGTCTAGAGGGCCTAGGTGGGCAGCAGAACCGCAAGTACCTTTCAGCCACAGTAGCACAGTCTTGGAATATTATGCTCTCAGTAATTTATGAGGTCGTGGCTAAACTGCAGCTTTTCACAGGATCATCTTTACCTGAGATGGTAAAGGATCTCCTGGGATCATTACCTGAGAGGTACAGGACTTTAGAAGAGGGTTCCTTGAGCTCTTGTAACATTCTCCCAAGCCCAGGGTTGTCATCCACTGATGCTGGCAGATCACTTCCCCAAGAAGTGCTGAAAGGCAGGGCGAGGGGATGGCATCCCCTGGAGCACCCCCTTCAAATGGTCAAATCCTGCTGGAAGGTAAAAAGCAAATCCTGCTGGAAGATAAAAAGCAGTTCTTTTCCTACTACCACCAAGTCAGGTTTGGGATAACCAATCCCCAAAATTAACGTAGTAAATTCTATCTCTCCAGTAGGCTACCAAGTTCTTTCTTGAACTTGAACTTACAGACCCTGTTACTACAACAAGAATAATTACCACACGTGGAAATTATTATTTTTTCCTCTCTCTCACTACCAACTTTGGGGAGGGTATGGGCTTTAGAATTAGATGATGATCCCATTAACACAAATCTCTTCAATAGACTTCCTCAGTTCATTAATCTCCAATAAAGCCATCTGTGTAGGACATTGTTGAAATAGCCTTTGAGTCACTTATTTGACAAGATGGTATAATGATCCCCTGAGACTCAGCCCACATTAACTTCATCTATAGAAAAATCCACGCTCCCTCCCAGCCTTTAAACTGTTCTCATACCTTCTTCCATTTGTATAGTATCAGAGAATTCCATATATCCAGGCACAGATCGTGCCATTCCTAACACGACTTCAGAAAATGGGACAAGAACTCAGAATGTGTGTGTGTTGCCTGTCTCTAATACCATCACTTCACCATCAACTTTTATTTGCAATTATGGCTGCTAAATAAAAGACATGGATTGGGTGGGTAATATATATGTGTGTGTGTGTGTGTGTGTGTGTGTAAAGTGGAATGTCATTCAGCCTTTAAAAAGAAGGAGATCCTGCCACTTGTAACAATGTAGATGAACCTGGAGAACTGTTCGAAGTGGAATAAGCCAGGCACAGAAAAAAAACCACCACATGATCTCACTTATATGTGGAATCTAGGAAAATAAAAATCCTAGAAGCAGAGAGTAGAACCATGGTTACCAGGAATTGGGGAGAGAATCAAAGGTACAAAGTTTCCATTACACAGGATGAACCAGTTCTAGAGCTCTGATGTAAATACAGCGTGATAACTTGTTAATACACTGTGTCGTATACTGGAAATCTGCTCAGAAAATTGACTTCCGGAGGTGGTCAGTTCACCACACACATGCAAGAGTAATCATGTGAGGAGATGGATTTATTAATTAGCTTGACTATAGCAATCATTTTACTATGTGTTTGTATATGGAAGCATCATGTTGTTTGCCTTAAAGATAAACAGTTTTCATTTAAAAGACAAACTAGCAAAAAATAGCAGTCTAACTATTATTAGCTTGTCAAATGGTGTTCACTGGAGCCAATTCAACACCAACAGGAATCTGCAGTTTGGAGTGTGATGGAGAAGGAAACTTTAGTGTAAAACAGCTCAGTTATGATACAGCCAGGCTGCAAGGCAGCTGCAAGGTGGCCTGCGTGGTGGGGAGCAGGCCCCTCTCTGGCTAAACAGCTCTGCTCAGCTCCATGGTCTGCTTCCCTCTGCTCTGAATAGAGGCCTTCAGTGTTTCAACTCAGCTAGAGAGACACAATCTTCAGTTTTTGGTGGAAAGATGAAGTGCACTTTGGAGCCAGAAAGGAGCTGGCTTATAGGGACAAAAGTCCCTGCTCCTTGTCCCTGAGTGGTGGTCTTCATGCAGCTGAGGACTCCAAATTCTTGCAGTTTGATTCGTGCAAAAGCACTGTCCTGATTGATCAAAATAAAGCTGCTCTGATTGGTTGGAGTTGTGCAGGCCGGATTGGATGGGGAAAGCCCCAGTCCTATTGGTTGAAATAAGATTCCAGGAATTCCTTTATAACTGAATGGCTCTGATGGCAGAAGCATAGAGAGGCATAGTACAGGCAGGCAATTCAGTGCAGGCTTCTCTGTGAAGTACAGTTTGAGAGTGGGAGAGGCCCCTGTGCAGAAATGGCTGCTAGACTCCGATCTTCTTTGAAACATTTGAATCCAGTTAGTCACCTTCTTAGTAGGTGTCTTTTTTCTCAGGGCTCACAAGCTTCATTGGCCTCCACTATGTTAATGGCTCTCACATTCAAACACACATCAGAATCATCTGGGGGGTCAGCCCACCCTTGGAGTTTTGGATTCAGTGGGCCCTGGGCAGAGCCTGGATTTGCATTTCTTACAAGTTCCCAGGAAAGGCTGGTGCTGCTGGTCTGAGATTATACTACGAGAATCACTGCACTGACACCTTTGTTTGCAAGGAAAATAGGCAAATATGTACCTGCACCCGGAACTGCCAATAGCTAGTTCAAGAGAGTTAATTAATAGGCCTGTTTTTATCAGTTGGGGTCCCTACTGGAAACAGATGGCATACTTCAAGTAGGATAATTTCCTACAGCCAGCAGGCGAGCGTGCAAATCTCGTTAGGCCCTGGGGGTTTGGACTGAAGACCTGAGAACACAAGTGAAAAACTGAACTCTGCTCGTCTCCACACACACTTGTTTAAAACAGCTCACAAGACCTCACATTACAAGGTCACATCCATCTGTACACTAGGTATTGTTGTGGTACACTGAAACTTTTTTTCTCCAGGAGCACTTGGTGGCCTTGTCTGCTTCATCCCACTAATTCATCTTTACTCAAAGCAGGACTCTCATAATTTTAAGTACCTCGGAGAAAGCTTTTTGTGATGGATCACACTTTCATCTAGGCCGTCCTATCTCCCTTCTTCTGATCTATGGCCCATTTCTCTACTACCCACTCTAACAGCTATTCTCATGTCAACACATGTGCAGAGGGTTATTTTATTTCCTTTTATTTCTATATTTGAGGTTATAGCCTGTCTTGCTATCATCCCTTTCTTCAAATATGCGTCAAAAGGGTGTTCAACAGACACGCTGATAACTTTAGGTTATTCATGATCTCTCTATATGGCCCTGATTATTATAGCATTCTCCTTCACTTTTGTTTGATATTCAATGTTTTTAATAGTTATATATTTATAAAAAACAGGTAAAATATTTGTAAGTTAATAATTTGTATGTATCTTGTGGGTATTTCCCCAAGCAATATATTGTTTAGTTTTGCTGGACTTTGAGCAAATTTCTACAATGTCTATTTCTCATGCCACATTATATTTTTAAAAATTATTTATATTGCTACGTGGAATAATAACTGTGCATTTGCTGTCCCTGTGTAAATTGCATAGTGTGAAGATGCTGCAATTTATTTATCCACGCTCCTATTGCTGGACATTTGTGTGTTTCCCAGTTTCTTGTTATTATGAATGAAGCTGCTATACTTTTTTTTAATAGCTATCTGCTGCCGTACATGCGTTAGAGTTCCCCCTTGGGTGCACTAAACCCGGCGATAGGATTGCTGGGTTATAGGCTATGTGCAGAATCATTTTCATAAGGTAACACCCAATTGTTCTCCAAAGTAGTTGCACCAATTTACAATCCAACCAGGGCCAGGAAAGTGTTCCCATTGAGCTGTATATTCACCACCTCTGATAGGATCGGACATCTTAATTCTTCCCAATATTCGATGTGTACAAAGCTATTACATTGAGGGTTTAACTTACGTTTCTGCAATAACTAATGAAAAGTGTCTCTTCTTACACACTGTATTTTTTCTTAGGGCTGCCATACAAATGACCACTCACAGGGTGGCTTGAAATAATAAAAGTAATATTCTCTCCCAGTTCTGGAAACCAGAAGTCCAAAATCAAGGTCTTGGCAGAACTATGGTCCTTCTGAAAGCTCTCAGGAAGGGTCCTTCTTGGCATCTCCCATTGTCTGCTGGTGCCAGGCATTGCTTGGCTTGTGGCTGCATAACTCCACACTAGGCCTTTGGCTTCATATGGCCCTGTAGCCCTGTGTGCCTCTCATCTGAATGGCTCTCCCAAGGACACTTGTGATTGAATTTAGGAGCCACCTGGATAATCTAGAAGGATCTCACTTTGAGATTCTTAATTATGTCTGTAAAGACCCTTTTCCCCAAAGGTTCACATTTATAGTTCCAGGGATTAGGACATGGATATATATATATATTTGGGGGGGGGCACAATTTTAACACACTATGTGCATAATTATCATTTATATTTCCTCCTCCAAAATACAGCCCTGGCTGGTGTGGTTTAATGGATTGAGGGCTGACCTGAAACCCAAAGGGTTGCCAGTTCGATTCCCAATCAGGGCACATGCCTGGGTTGTGGGCCAGGTCTCCAGTAGGGTGTGCACATGAGGCAACCACACATTGATATTTCTCTCCCTCTCTCCCTTCCCCCTCTCTAAAAATAAATAAAAATATTTTTAAAAATACAGTTTAATGCTTTTATCTATATATTTTTTTGAATCATTTCAACTTTCCTCATTCTTTTTTCTTATTGATTGGTAGGACTCTTTATAGTAAAAAAATTAATGTTTATTAATTGTATTTGTTAAATGAGTCACCTCCCAGTCTGGGGCTTGCCTTTTCCCTTTTTAAAATGGTGCCTTTTGACAGATAGAGGTTCTTAATTTTTATGTAATTAAATGCATCAATCTTTCATAATGAGAACACTTTGTGTCTTTTATAGTACATTCTTCCATAGAACCAAATAAATTATTTTCTTCTAAGTATTTTAACAATTAGCCTCTTTACCTATTTAATTCATCAAGAGAAAATTTTTACTCTCATGTATGGTAAGGATCCAATTTTCCTATTTTCCATAGTTGAGGATAAGCGGTTCCCCTTCATTCTCTCTAGACCAATGTCTGGGGCAGAAGCAGTTATTTTACAATAAATGTGACCACAAGCTTATGGATGAAAAGCAGGATCTGACATGACAAAGGGAGTAGGGATAGAGATACAGTCAACATTTACGACAATCAGCTGCATTACAGAGTACAATTCAACATGTATCATTTAGAAAGAATAAGAGAATCCAGATGGACATCCCTGCTCTCCTCACGGCATGGTGTATATGCATGACAAGCCTTAACTGAGACAATTTTGAATACGCCGAAGTTTATCTCTAGTGTGGTTTAACTATTGTCA
This sequence comes from Artibeus jamaicensis, assembly GCF_021234435.1. NCBI lineage: Eukaryota > Metazoa > Chordata > Mammalia > Chiroptera > Phyllostomidae > Artibeus > Artibeus jamaicensis. The sequence continues at coordinate 21,017,831 of NW_026522056.1, forward strand.
ATAATGACTGAACAGTAGTTGTTTTTGTATTTGCAGTTGCACATTTGCCAAATGACATCACTGAATAATGTGGTGGCAAAAAAGCTCAGGTTATTAACTCTCGGTCACCCACCAGATGGATGAATCAGCAGTGCCCTGTGTCGTTAAGGTAACAGTTGGTTCATTGCAACTCTCCTCAATCAATGATGTAAATTAGCCAATTGTGTGAGACAGTCAACTGAATCCATAATTTTATGTCTGATAAATCACACCCATACACACAGAGGAAAATGTACTGGTGATCTCGGAAAACCTGGTTTTACAGAATTCACTGTCCTTCTTTACGCAGGGAAGAAAATGAGTGCTTAACCTAACTCAATTTGTAATTTCCAGACCTCATAAATAACATGTATCTTCCTTTATTGCTTCTTCCAATGATAAGAGAAAGTTTGTTTAGAAAGTCATAGAGGTAGTAGAAGTGAGCCACCTGGGCTGTGTGAGCTCAGGAAACAAGTTAGGCTACTGGAAACTTAGGCTCACCCATAAAAAGGAGTGTTGAGCGCAGCCGGCTTTCAGAGACAGTTGCTTCCATTCATTGAGACTCTGACCTGCCTCCCCTGCTGTAGGCTTCACCCTCCGCAAGGCTGTAGCAGCCCACGGCGTGGTACCCTAACCTGACCGTGTCCACTGAAGACATATGCCTCTCACGGGTCTCCCTAGGAGGTAGAAAACTTCTCCCAGAGGCTTCCAGCAAACTTTCTCTAACATCTCATTGGCTATACCTGGTCCACCTGCTTGTGACAAGGAGCACAGAACTACCATGACGGGCTTGGATAGATCATCTGCTAGGGAAAGCATGTTGGGGGTCCATCACAATTCTCCTCTCCCAAGTGGGGTCCTCTTAGTTTCTATATCAGATTAGCTTTTATGGCCAAAAATTCCTACTAGGAGGAGAAATGAGCTCTTAAGAGTGAAAATAAATCAATAAATATAGAATGAAGGAGAGTAAGGAGAATCGGTGAGATCAAGGAACCCTCGTCAGTCCAGACCGCCAAAGGAAAAAGCAAAGTATAAATTGAAATGCTGATCATGAAATCCTGTGAGATAGACCCTGTCAGAATTCATTGAGAATCATTGGTGTGTATTTTTCTGCTGTTCAGACTGAAGTTAAAAGCCAGACCACAATTTTGAGTTGAAAAGAAATGTGTTTAAGAGCATGCATATCTACCTAGGGAAATAGGTAAGCCAAGCAAATGATATATATTTCATTTATACTTCTCAACACATTCAGTAATGCTCTCACTCTAGGATTTAAGGACTGATGTTTAAACAATGTTTAAAAATCCACATTCAGTGTAGCTGCTGACAGGAGAATTCTCCTCCAGCCATCACTGGACAGATTTTTTGTTGTTGTTGTTGTTCTCCTCTTAGGATGCTTCTTAAACTACAGCATTGCTGACAGCAACAGCTTTGGTTCACACGGGGTGCAAATGAGGCCTGGACAACAAGGTGCTGGGGCATCGCATTGACAGGAGTGTTGGCTGCAGAGACAGCCAGCCTTGGGTTTCAGTCCAGAAGGTGATGCAGCATGAGTTATCTAGTCTACCCACACCTCAGTTTCTCACCTGTAACATGGTGGCAGGGTAGTAATTGCTACTTTCTTACAGGGTTTTATAAAAATTACATAAGAATGTTGCATATAAGGAAGTTGGAACAGAGTCTGGAACATAATTGGCATTAAATCAATGTTACTTATTGCTATTGATTCCACACAGCCTGGTGACTGGGGTGAGAAATAGTGGGTATGTTCAAGTAGAATGATGGCACTGTAGTTGCTGTTTTCTATTTTCACTGGTATCTCTCACAGTCAGTGAGGCAGATTGTTTGAAGATCTTTTTGGAGATGCACCTTGATAGACGAAAGACTCCCTAAATTCAGTAACAACCAAATACATTAGAGTTGATGTGGCAAAGACGACACTCAAACCAGATTTACTGACCTCAAGTGCAATGTTCTTGCTACTCTCTCTATTGACAAAATATGTTTACATTTCTGCATGACTCATTGCTTACTGTTCAAAAAGGCGGACCTAGAATCCTTCCATCACTGCGCTGGGAAAGCCTCACAGGAATTATATTTCTCCCGCAAGATCTGTTGCTTAATCTCTGGGGAATGATCTTACATTTGTAGGAATTGAAAGTCCACCACCAGCCAGTTCCACTGTGTACTTGTCCCTACAGTGAAGGTATACTTTGTCCTTTCTCATTGTTGCGTTAATAGTCAGCCACCCAGTGGGTGATTTGCCAGGCCTCCAAATATTTCACCCCACCCAGGATAGCATCTGTATTTTCACCATTAAGTGCAAAATTTTATCTTTGAGGTGTAGCTTTAAGAAAATCCTTGTTCTTCTATAATAGTGTCAACAATAAAACTAAACAAAAAAATAAAAATAAGCTAATTAATTCATTACAAAAGGAAACCCTTGTTCTACTGAACTTGGAAGGAGCCAGGAATATTAACATATTGATACCCATAGTTAACCACCCTTTGTCCCTGTCAAGTTCGGTCCTGGTTCATTCTAATCCCCCCCCACTCCCTTGGAGAGGACAGGCAGGTCCCAGAGGAGAGCTGCATTTGCCTGGAAAGGGTACAAGAGTTCCAGAGCCTGGGGCAGTGGAAAGGACTGAATAGTAGGCTACCTTGGGGAAGCAATGGCAGAAAGGGTGTTGTGCATGCAGGCAGGTGAGGAAGCTGAGCAAAGGAATGGAGGTCACAGCCTGCGGGAAATCAGTCAGCCGCCTTATAATTACTTAGTTCTTGGACTATGCCTGAAAATGTCTTAGAATTTTTTCCTTGCTTTAAATTTAGTTATTTCCCCTGGTTTTAGGACTCAGTGATGATTGAATACCACCGAAAGGGCATGTGCAGCCAAGTTAATATTTCTGTGTGTGTGTGTGTGTGTGTGTGTAATTCCTTTATTTTCCGAATACTAGTACTTCGCCAACACTACCACCATTAAGAATGCAATTCCAAGTACTATACTTTTTAGTTTGGGGCAATCAGCCTACAGACCTATTTATTTACTCATATCAGACAAGATTAACCTCATTCAAAACTTACTGCAGTTTATAAATTCACATACATACAATAAATTGATGCAATTAAACAAAAACCTCAGGGGCTCATTTTTTAAATTCTTAGATTATAACTTTCTCTGCAGGCTATAATTACCTGGCCCATGATCAACAATAGTTATGGTTTAATTTAACTACACAAACTATCAGATTTTTATGTCCTTAAAGAATGTAAGTGAAAATTACAATTTCTTACCAAATAGTTTAGGATTTTCTGAATTTCCAATATTTGCTTCCCGACTCTCCACTTCCTTCAGTTATTCCACATTTCAGATAGACTACAAGTAACCACATCTCACCTGCAACATGCTACAGAGATCACTTGGTGTGTGAAATTTATACTTTGCCTGCAGTTATTAAGATACAAAAAAATGGCTGCTAATCCATCCAATTCTCATAAGTTAGAAATTCTACATTTAAGATTTCACACCAGGGTCTCAAGTTCCCTCCACTTTAGGTATTTTTACCTTTGTTAAGCTATGTCAATATTTCTTAATCACCAAACATACCTAACTCATTAGAGTCCTGATTTCACTTCGTATATTGTTGGTGCTTGATAAATATTTGTGGAATGAGTAAATCCTTCTGTGGTCCTTTTTTTTTTTACTTTGGAAGTTACTCAATATTGGGTGCGTCAATATTACGATACTTGACATAGCCTTCCAAACCCCTAGCAAAGTCTTCCACAATGTTGTCCATAATGAAAGTGCTCTTTCATTGGCCCTGAACAACTCGGTGACCACTAGCCACAGTGGATATTGAGTATTTGATAAACAGCTGGTCAGACTAAAGAACTGAAGTTAAATAAGAACTGAAGTTGTAACTGGGCAGCCAGTGACAACCCATAGTACCATAGTATTGGACTGTGTGGGTCTATAGGCTTTTGTTAAGTTTTCCACCCTCTCACTTTGCTTTCATTTATTTATTTATTTATAAAAATTAAATCTTTATTGTGTTTTTTCCATTACCATTTAGTTCCCTTATGCTCTCCCCCACCAGCAACCACCACACTGCTGTTTATCAAAGTAGCTATGTTGATTAATTCCATCAATTATTATATATGAGTTCCTCTCGTATTGCATTTTTAATAGACATCATTAGATTTATTTATGATAACTGTACAGATTAGTATAGCAAACCAAGTTGGCTTGCACGGCAGTGGCTGGGAGGGGGGATTCATGCATGTTATTTACAGAGCTTGTCATATGTGGTCAGTTTCTCATTTCAACTATTGACATAGGAGGAGAGACCTGGTTTGGTTGATGTAGTGAGGGATGAGAAGTCTGTTCTCTGTGCTGACAGGCTGGCCTTTCAGGCCAGTCTTTCCTTTGATGGCTTCCTCCCTCTTCAAGAACCTGGTACCTTGGGGGCAGCCCTCTGGGCCTTCCAGGCCCCGCTAAGGTCCTTTCTTGTAGCTCTGGTTCTCCTAGCCTCAGCCTCTCAGTGCTCTGCCCTCTTCACAAATCAAAAACTATTCTGAATTATTTGTTATGACCTCCCTTGAACCCTTCCTAATTTTACAGACGAGGAAAAAGAGACATTGTAAAGAACAAGGGTGGGTAAGAAAATATATTAACTACTCTGTGCTTGCTAGACACTTTACTGGGTGCTCATCAGCAAGAGCGCTGTCTGCACAAATGAATGTTATCTCCCTGGCAAATAAATGGCACTCGATACACACTTTTGAAAGGACAAATACACGAGTATATTTTTACGATATTATTCCCTTACCACAGATGAGAAAACTGAAATTTAGATAGGTTACATGGCTTTCTCAAGGCTAAGCACATGCAACACTCCAACATTTAATCTTCCATTCTCTTAACAGTTTAATTCTATGTCTTCTGTCCAGTACCTTCCGTGTTTTGCTCTTTGCCTTTCCAGACAGGGGTCAGCTGAAATGACCACTCGATTTACAGGGATGACTGCAAATACAGTGATGGAATCCACTCCCAGCAACCCCCACCCCCCACCCCCCGCCCCCACTCCAGCCCTTTTTCTAGGTATCCTGGAATTTTCATGCCAACTTTTTGGGAACAGCATCAACCAACTCACAGAAATGACTCCCTGGGAATGTCAGGCTGTTCAGGGGATATTTATTTTAGTCATTTAACGGCACTAAAAATATTCTCCGGGGCCTGGACGCTTACGTAAAAACGACGCATTCACGTATAAATTAAACATCCACAGTGTTGGCGAGTATCTTGGTCTATACTACGAGGAGTAGACACTGATCTGTGTATTGGCCCCTGTGAAGACTTGTAAGAAACATCACAAGTTGGCTCCTCCTCCATCTCTCCCCCCACCCCTCGGAACCTTCCCTGGTTCAGAGTACAGTCTAAAAACGTAGGCGCTTCTGGAAAGGACTGGGAGCTTAAAATATGGCTCCGTGATTTTCAACACAAAGACCCCCAACAGCCCTAGAGCACAAGAAGTACTTAAAATCTATCACCCCCAGAAGTTGGAGGGCTACAAAGTACAAGTCGGGTCGTCCAGGCCGGTCTGCAGAGACCGTTCGCGTCTCCTCCTTGCAACGCCCGAGCAGGCACCACGTCGCGCCGGCGTTCGGCTGCAGAATAGGGAGAAGCATCACCTGCAGTTCCAGGCGTGGGAATCGCTGCCGGAGGGGGCTTGAAATCGCGGCCAGAGAGGGGCGCGCAGCCGGGCCCGGGGCCGTTCCGGTGCTGGGCTTGAGAAACGCCTGCGGTCTGCGGAGCCCGGAGCCGCTGGAGGGCAGAGGCGCAGACGCTGCGCGCGAGAGACAGCAGCTGGGCAGGTGGGCCCGCTCCAGCTTCCCTGCTCGCCGCCGCTACTGTCCCGGAGGCGGACCCCGCCGGAGAATCCCTTCCCAGCCGCTGGCTCCGGGCGAGGCGGGGCGCTGACGTCACCTCCCCTCCCCCCAACTCCCCCAAGAGGGAGGGAGTGGGGAAAGAGGCAGTGATCCGCCGCAGCTCTCGGCCGCAACTCTCAAACTCGGCGGTTTGCTGCCTGGACAAGTCCGGACAAACTTGGCTTCTCTTCGGCCCTCTCTCTAGCCCTCGTGCACTCTCCTCTCGCCTCCTTTCGGTGCTTAAGTTTCATCCAGGACGGAAGCCTCCGGAGATGCGGCCACCTGGGTCCCGGCAGCGCGAGTGGATCGCACTCTTTGCGGGGACATGCTGAAGATCCGTGGGAGGCAAAGTTGGGACTTCAGAAACGGCTTCTAACACATATCCAGATCGCGTGGGGGATTACGGAGCTGCCGAGGACTTTAGAGAAGAGCACTGAGGACTCGGCTGGACTGGTGAGTTCTTTGTTTAATGGAAGCTTTATGTATTTAAGTTTAAATGTAAATGAAATTACGTGGGGTATTTGGTTCTAAGCTAGTGCAGGGAAGCGTGTGCATCCCACAGGCTTTCCCCTCGGCGAGCTGCACTCCCCTCTGGCTGTGCATGGCTGGAAAATGGAAGATCGGTATGCACAGGTTTTGGAATTCATAAAATACATACATAGCACTGTTCAAAAGAACTTGAAAAGCAATGCTGTTTGAGCATTATTTTGGATGTAACTTATTATAGAAATGGTGCCCAGGGAGGGCGCATCCCGGGCGGCGCGATTCACAGTGGCGCAGCGCCCTCTAGGTTGGACACCAGGCAGGGAGCACGCTCCCTGCCGGGTTCTCTGCGCACAGCGAACTTGGACCTGCTCCTGGGACGTGGGCGTGAACTCCATCGCCGCCACCCCAGCCTTCACTGACCATCCACTCCGGCCCCTTCTGTATGTAATTTACAAATAGTAGTTTGAGTGGCCTGGATTCCGGGGACGTGCCGGAGGAAAGCGTTTTTGGTTTTCGGGAACCGTCCCCCATTCCCCAAATTTCCAGGCGCTTTTGGGGACAAGGTTAGGGAGGGGAGACTATTAAAAGGAGAAACGTGGAGCTTGAACTACATTTCTCTTCCATGTGAAGGTAATTCGACGGTACCCAAAAGGCACCTCTGTTTCGTTCTGTTGGGGGAAAGGATAAGGTAAAAACGTGGCAGCGCCGGCGCCAGAGTCTGAAATCTCCATCCCTGGCTCTCGGCTGTACCTGTGGCGACCAAGTGCAACTTCATCCAGGCAATTAGGTTTCTTAGTAAGCCCGAAACACCGGGATTCCCAAGCAGATGTTTTACTGGAGTAAGCGTTATTATATATTAACGAATGGTAATTTTCTCCAGGAATTCTTTCGTGCCATAAAAAAAAAAAAGCTTGTTATTTTATGGGACGGGAAAGGTGTCTTTTTTACTTTTACCACCTCACCCCCCGCTGTTGGTGGGTCTTGTGTGCTTGTGTTTTGTTAAGAGTTAGAATTTGGCAAATGGCGAAAACTGATCGAGCTTGGAGATCACCTACTTCTGAAGTGTCCATGTATGAAATTGACCTATAACTGCAGGAGCACTTTGCGCATTTGTGGCCGTGTGTGGATGGTAGTGTTTGCTGGGGGTGTGAATTTGTGTGTATTCTGAATAATGCGCAGGGAATACACAACATACTCTTCTTAGTGCTGGGAATCAGCATACTGACGCTGCAGGCATTATTTTTCCTTCCCAGCCATAACCTGCTAGACACCTTTATTTTTTCAATCACCTTATTTAAGATGGTTTAAGAGGAGACTGCATTAATGTTGAACCAAGGAAATTGGCTCTTTGACCCTAGACTCCCTCGTTCCCATCTGCCTTGCAGTTCACCCTGCAGCCCCCCTCCACCGGTTCCGGCGGAATCAGATCTCTTTGTCCTCACAGAGTTAAACTGTCCGAGCCCCAGAAACTTTCCGAGGTCACGTCCGCCCTCTTCTAGGAGGTATTTCCCAAAGACCGGGAGCATTCCAGGCTTCCGCGGCGTCTCGGCTGCACGGAGCCCGGGCGCCTGGAGCTTTGCTGGCGCTGAGATCGGCTCACTGTAGGGAACGCGGGACTGCGCGCCCGGCGTGGGGAGTCCCTGGAGGGGGAGTCTGGACGCCTGGGGCTTCCCTCTCTCCCTAGGGAGCTTGTAGTTTCAAGTTGGAAGGGGTTCAGTTTGCAGGGTGTGACTTAGCTGGCTGGGAAAGCGCACGAGGAGGCACAGCTGCCTTTTGTCCCGCAGACCTGCGAGTCGCGAGTGCTCGCCGGGGGAGGCGGGTGTTGGGGTTCCTCACCGGGTCGGGGAGGTTATGGGGACTAACCAGCTCCGTACCGGGAGGTCTCGGAGGAAGCGCTCTTATTTTTCCGGATCTTAATGATTTTAGGAGGAAGTCATTCCGATCTAACTGCGTTCCTTTCAGACCTTTTGGAGGGTTTCACACCTCCTCCCCTCCGAGCTCTGGCAGACCCGGAACCGAGGCATTCAAATGCAGATTTAGGAATTCCCTGAAGGTTCTAGACAATCTAAAGGGAGGCGTGGGAAGCTTTTGCATTAGCCTTAGATGGCTTTTTTTGTCTGTTTTTTGAACTTTCCCTTTCCTAGTAGGAAGCATTACAAATTAATTCTCTGCACAAATCTGTACTGGCCATAACTAACGTAGGCACTAGAGCAAGCCCCACGCGGTTCCTCGGGGCGTCGCAAGACCGCCCTGGGTACTCGCTCGACTCCACGCCAGACCCGAAGGGGGGGCGGTCTCTGACTCCCGACGGGGTATCACGGCCGGGGATCCCCGGGCTCGGAGTCCCGCCGCCAGGGAAAGTCTGCTCGAGTTTCCGAGCTGAAGAAACGAGCGCCGGCGCTCGCGGGCGTGGCCGCGGGCGGAGGGATCTACCCGGAGCCTGCGATCCCGGGAGTGGGGTGCGCGAGGGGCGGGCAGGAGACACCTGGCCGGCTGCACCATGCGGCTCTGCGGACCCGGCGCCACCCCCGGCCAACCCGATCCCTGCCTCGGGGAGCCTTGAGGCAGAGAGTTGCGGGGCCTCCGAAAGCGCCACCGCCACTTGAGGCCAACTTTGCTGTAAGTTTGATAGGAACGAAGTTGGAGCTGCAGGGCGGGTGGGCGAGGGGTGCCCCGCCGCCGTTGCCGGGGAGGCAAGCAGCGAGCTGTGTCGGATGGCGGACTTTGAGCTCATTGGGCGCTCTTGTCAGATTGCCGAGTTGCAGACAGTGCTCTTGCTCGAGATCTGGGAAAGGGGATGAAAGAAAGCCGGGCTGGAAGGTGGGCAGTGCCGTGGCGCCTGCCCACTGAAAAGTTCATTGCTGGCTCAGGGATCGGCGGCTAGGCGAGGGGGCGGAGGCGGGGCGCAGGGGCGGGAGGGGGGACGGTTCGCGACGTGAGCGGACTGGGAATCGGCTGGTCCGCGAGCCGGCCCAGCAGCACCGGTCTGGTCCTGGAGCCATTGCTGGAAATCAAAGCGACGCCGCGGCGGGGCTACCGGGTGGCCCCGGGGGCGAGGACTTCCGCTGCGCCTTGGAGCTCGGAAACTTCCCCAGCGCGCTCCACGCTCTTCGGTAACAGTCGTTGTCTGCAAGGGCTGCCTGATGGCTCTGCTGGGTTGATTCTTCCAGTTTATGAAACAGTACTCACTGTGGAGGAGAGATGAAAAGAGAGGCCGGTCGTCAAAGGGCATCTTCGAAATGGAGTCGCAGAGTTCTCCCAGATGTTTTGCGCCCCGAAGGAGCGCGGCTCCGAGGTTTCAGAACTAAGTGGCCGAATGTAGGTAGATGCGATTGAAAAATTGCTGGCTAAATCTTTCCATAATGTGTCCGTTTGTTTCTATCTTTTAAGGAAGAGAAACTTGTGAGATCAGTTTTTAAAGAAAGAGATTCTGGTTTTTTGGCGCTCTCTTCCTTACTCAGAGTGCCTTCTTCGAGGAAGCTAACTTTCTGTTGTCTCTGAAGTTTTTTGTTCCATCAGTGTGAATTGCAGGGCTTTGAAAACAAGGAGGCAATTGTATGCATAAGGAAAGTAAACTCATAAATATTTTCTAAGCGGTTAAAGGTCCCCCCCCCTTGCTTCTGAACTGTGGTTACAGTAGGTGGCTTTTGTTAAGCAACTCTCTGGTGCCTGGTACAGTTATTATTTTTTTTGAAAAAAAAACTGGGTATTTACAGTGACTATTACAATCAGGAAAATATTTCAAAGGCACATTTTTTAAAATTTACTTATCTTTACAGAAGCAGGTTCTTAAGTCTTCATATAGTCAGAGGTAGGTTCTGGTAGTTTCCAAAGATACCTTGCACGTGTTGAAACTAGACAGGGCGGTGGTTTTTCCCGTATTACTCCCAGAGTTGTGGTGGTTACGCAGCCCATCTAGTTAGTGAAGTTACTAATGAAAATGTGTTTCTCGAGTCACACAGGATAACTCTGATGCTTGGCTTTGTCTTTGTGTTTTAGGAGGACAGCTCTGGTTCCACAGTTATTAGTCTCTTCCCTTGCTATATATTTAAGCTTTAAGATGGGTGTAAAAGCACATAAAACATTACATAGTTTTAAAAACAGTTGCTAGAACTCTAAGTTATGCCAGACATGGCATGTAACAAGTTCGATGCAGGGTTTCAGTTGAATAAAGTTTACATGTATTTTGTGCGTCCATTTCTTGCAAAAATGAACATTTTAAATGAGCCAAATTCTTGGTCATTCTGAAAGGAGATGAGATTGGTAGAGGATTTCATAAAATCATTCAGGCCAACTATATATTCCTTTGTATCTTTTAATGACTTCCTTAGAAGTATCCCCAGAAGGTCCTTACTATGTTAGTAGATTATTCAAATCTATGTTATAGACAGGTGCCAAAAGAGGAATCTCAAAATTATGTGCACACTGACAGTTTTCACCCCTCTCCCCCTTAGACTTAGCTCTTGAGCGCCTCTGAGCAGTCACGCATTCCTGTGAATGTGGTAGGCGAAAGGGATCTTACTGATGATCTGTTTTAACTCTCTTAGCGAGTCTCAGCCACCTGTTGTCCACCCAAGTTTTGCAGATGTGGCGTAGAGCCAAGAAACTGAATCAGACTGCTCTGCTGTTGTTGCATCCGATGTTGCACTGGCTGTAGGCCTGCTTCCCGATCCACAGGACCTGGCTTCATAGCTGGAAGCCAGGAGACTAGGTGTGTGCTCTAGCCTTTATAGGCTGGCGATTGCAGTAGGGAAGCACCCTTTTGATGAAACTATGTAGATGGTGAAGCCAAACTGTATCTCTCTGTCTCACTTAATTGTTCAGTTTGCAAGTAGTGTATCCTTCGGCACTGGACAGGAGTTTTTGAAATTAGTGATGCAGGTGACTCATTTAATTAAGATCAGAAAGTTGCTGTTTCTGAGAAGAGCTTTTCATTTCAAACATGTATATGGTCAGATGAAGAATCTGTATATTTTACATTTTAAAGTTTAAAAAAATTTTTTTCATTTTTTTCTTCAGTCCCAGATTCAAATGTACTGCTGAACTTTTTGCTTCATTTTATAGTTTATTATATATGTGGAGATAAATCTATAATTAAATGTTTTACGCAAACCACGTAGAAGAATCGATCATTGTTTAATCCTTGGCCTTGATGGAATGAATATTCAGTTCTGTGTAGAACTTCAGTCTGAACCCTGCAGCACAGACCCTGGTCTAGCATCCCCTCTAACCCAATTGGGAGGCATTTTGAGAGAGGTGGTGACCTCTCTCCGAGCTGCTGGAAATGAGAGTCTTCTCCAGGGCAGCCATCTGCAGTGCTGTTACTGGCCTGGCGGTTGCACCTGGATTTCTCCTCCGTTTCAGAGCAGTGGGTGTATTATTATCCCATGTTATCCCCCCCTCCCCGCCCCTCCCCTCCCTCAGTCCCGCCTCCCATTCTCCCTTCTGAAACCTCATCCATCTGTTCATTCACTAACCCAATCACCGTGGATCTCCTCTGCTCCAGGACAAGGTGAACAAATCATGTTTCTGTCTTCAGGGAGCCTACACTCCAGGGCAGGAGAAGGACCAGTCAACACAGTTATATCTATCGGGTCAAAGCAGTTCCTCATAACACCCGAGTGAACCAGGACTGGGGTACGTGGGTATTAGGATAGGGTGAGCTCTGAGGGAAGAGTGAATCGGGAGGGACCAGTCAAGGAGTGGAGAGGACATGTGCAAAGCAAGTTGTGGAAACGTTAATTAGTTGTCAAGGGTTAAGGATGGGTTGTGACGTGACTGGGGTGTGATAGATGGTGAGAAAAGAGACCTGAGACCCAAGCACTCTGTGTTGTCTTTAGAAAAACGGTTGATTGGTTTATCCTCAGCGCTGCTTTCATTCTGTTTTGACTTCATTGTGAATTGTCTCTTTTCCATGTGTAGGTAGAACAGAAAACCTGTAGGTACAGCTTACATTGGAGTACAAAGACGGGGAGAATAGTTTTATTGGGCAGTGGTTTAGAAGGGGAGGAAATAAAGAAAGGATGAAGAAAAAGGTGAAAATAACTAAACTCTATGTGAAGCGTGAAGGGTGGGGAAAAATAAAATAGTAATGTTTGCATTACCTTTTGGAAGATATGGGGTGGATCAGTTACAAATTTGGTGCTGCCTCCAATAGGTGGTTTCATTGGCTCAAGACAGCTGAGTCGTTTCCAGCCGGTGGGATAGACTGTTTGGGTTCGAAATAGGAAGTAAAATCGGGAGATTAAATTAGGAAAGGAGGTATCGGACAGATTATCAAAGACCTTTCATATAAGGCCCAGAAGACTATACTTAATCAGCAGGTTGAGGGGAAACACTGAATATGTATAAACTAGGGGATAAGATCATAAAGAAGCTTTAATGAGATTAATTGGATTGCCTCGTAGAAGCTAAACAGTACTGGGACCAGAAAGCAGGCAAACCCGAGGGGCTGTCAGATGCTGTGTCTGAACGAACACGGGCACGAGCTGGACGAGGTGGCGGCAGCAGAAACGGACAGGGGACAGTTTTGAGAAGTTGAGAAAAAGTCGAGTCTAGGTGGGAGTCAGTGGAGGTTTGGCAGTCAAGAGTCAAAGGTCGCAGAAATCCTGAACTTTCAGAGAGCACACGCACACGGGTGAGTGTGTTTGGAGAGAGGGGTGGAAGAATATGTATCTGTGGAGGGTGGGAGGCGATAAAGATTTTAGTCCAGTCTCTGGTTTTTCAAATACAGAAGTGCCGTCCAAGTGTTAAGTCATTTTGTTCAATTCACGGAGTTGATTAGTGACAAAGTTGGGGTTAGATCATAAGTCGTACCTCTCCCAGCCCCTTCTTCTTCATTTCATTTCGTTGATTGCAAACATAGGTGACTTGGGAAGAGGTGAAACTTCTGTGAAATAGGACAGGACAGTGGAATCCGGACTACAGGCGTGCTTCATTTTATGGCCCTTCACAGATGCTGTGACTTTTTTACAAATGGAGAGTTCGTGGTAACCCAGAGTCAGGCAAGCCGGTCAGCACCCTTTCTCCAGGAACATTTGCTCACTGCCTGGCGATTACTGTGTAACATCTGGGTAATTCTCACAATGTTTCCGATTTTTCCCGTTTTTGCATTTGTTGTGGTAGTTTGGGGATCAGTGATCTCTCACATCCTGTTACTACTGTAGCTGTGTGGGGCACACAGACCACACCCAGGTACGACCCAGAACTTAATCCACATGTGTGCTCTCTGGTTGCTCCCCTGACCGGGCCTTTCCTTGTCTCTCCTCTCTGTGGGTCGCCCTGTCCCCCAAGACACAGCAGTGTTGAAATTAGGTGTTCAAGTGAGAGAAGAGTTGCACGACTCACTTTAAATCAAAACTAGAAATTGAACCTAATGAGGAAAAACTTGTTGAAAGCCATTTGGACAAGAGGTAGGCCAAACAACCAAGTGCCAAACAACAAAGGTAAAGTTTTCGGAATTAAAAGTGCTACTCCAGTGAACACAGGAGCGATAAGAAAGCAAAACTTATCATTCCTGCTGAAACAGAGAAAGTGTTAGTGGTCTGGATAGAAGTCCAGCGAGTCACAGCACAAACCAAAGCCTAATCCAGAACAACTCTCTCTTCAGCTCTGTGAAGGCTGAGAGAAGGTGAGGAAGTTGCGGAAGGAAAGTCTGAAGCTGCCTGGGGTTGGTTCGTGGGGTTTAAGCAAAGAAGCCATTTCCAGAGCATAAAAGTGCAAGATGAAGCTTGAGATGCCCCTGCAGACTCTGTGGCAAGTTACCTGGGAGATCCAGCTGTATGATTAATAAAGGTGGCATGGCTACCCTAACAATAGATTTCTAGTGGAGGCCGCCTTGCATTGGAAGCTCCACTTTCACAGCCACAGAAGAGAAAGTCGGTGCCCAGCTTCCAGGCTTCAAAGGACAGGCTGACTCTCCTGTCAGGGGCTGATGCAGCTGGTGACTGGTGACTGGCCTCCTTTACAGATTAGAATCCTGGGGCCCTTCGGTGTTGTGCTGAATCCACTCTGCCAGGTGACAGCACATCTGTTCGCAACACGGTTTACAGAATCTGGGGCAGGGCAGAAGTCCGATTAATTCCAGTGGTGGGTCTGAGAAACAGAGCTTATTCCTGTGTTGTTATTTAATTACTGTATTGTTCATACACCCAACTATAAACCTTCTTCTGCCCCACCCTGTGTTTTAAGACAATGTTGGGACCTACTGCTCAGGAAAAAAAGATCCCTTTCAAAATATGACTGTTCATTGACAGTGCACCTGGCCACCCAAGAGCTCTGATACAGGTGTGCAACAAGATTAGTGTTCTGTGCCCGCTGACATGAGGTCCATTCTGCAGCCCATGGATCAAAGAGTAGTTTTGACTTTCAAGTCTTATTACTGAGAAATGCATTTTGCAAGGCTATATATAGCTGCCAGAGGTAGCGATTCCTCTGACGGATCTGGGCAAAGGACGTTGCAGACTTTCTGGGAAGGATTCACCTCTCTAGTTGCCATTAAGAACCTTTGTGATGTGTGAGAAGAAGTTGAAATATCAGTGTTAATGGGAGTCTGGAGGACAAGGATCCCAGCCCTTGGGGACGACTTTGAGGAGTTCGAGACCTCAGTGGAGGACGTCACTGCAGAGCTGGTGGGAACAGCACAAGAACTGTAATTGCAGCTGGAAGATGTGACAGAGTCACTGCCACCTGAGGGTAAAACGTCAGCAGATGAGGAGCCGCTTCTCACAGACGTGCAAAGAGAGTGGTTGCTTGAGATGGGATCTGCTTGTGGTGAAGGTTCTTGGAAGGTTGTTAAAATCTACTTCACCGGTAAAAGCAGTGGCAGGGTTTGAGAGGACTGACTTCCCTTTTGAAAGAAGTTCTGTGGGTGAAGCACCGTCGAACATTGTGACATACTGCAGAGGCGTTGTGAAAGGACCAGTCGACCAGTGCGGCCAACTTGATTCTTGTCTTCCTGGAAGAAGCCGCTGTAGTCACCCCATCCCTCAGCAGCCGCCTCGAAGTGGGTGAGATCTTTGGGGACCGTGATACGTGCGTGTGTACAGAGTCGGAAGTCAGACGTTTGCAGTGCCCGACTTCAAGGTGAAGGAGCCAGTGCAGAGTGTAAAAGGATTGAAGAGAATCGGGAATATTGCGCTGTTTACTCTTTACATGTCATGGATTGTCTCTTTGTCTCGTCTGTGACAATGCAAAGGACAGGAGGCACAGGGGATTAGGGATGAGTAGTGTCAGATGTGCTGGTGAGCCCAAGGAGGTGGGCACTGAGAAAAGGGTCACTCGGTTTGGCATTAGCGTGTGGCACCAGGAGAAGCTGTTTCTGTCACCAGGTGGACCTGAGGTCGTAGGGAGCAGCTGAGGGCAGAGGTCAGGTCTTGAGAGGGAGTTCTGGGACAGTCCAGGGAGCACCCAGAAACTGTCGTTTGCCAGTGTAAGGAGGAGAGAAAGAGGGCGTTGGTTTGAGGAAGGTGGAGGTTTGAGTGAAGTTCACCTCTGAGTAGGGATGAACCTGTGTATGTGTGCAAGGGAACCTATAACCACTACGCTACAGAATCGGCACTGTTTGTATTTGTAGACGCTGCAGAGCGTGGCTGCGGCGAAGGGGACATTTGAGTCCTATGTTTGAGTGGGAGAGTGGAGAGGGTTTGGGGAAGAGCCACAGAAGAGGCAGAATTTGGGGGCATCAAGGGTGCCTTTGCAGCTAGGGTGGGTCCCGCCTCCTCCAAGATGTGGAAAGAAGACAGAAGCAGAGGAAGAGGAAGGGCTGTCTACCTGATGACTTCCGTTTTCTTACTGTACATGGACCACTCACATTATTTACGGAGATGCCTGTGCTACCTGAGTGCACAGGAGCATCTCAGCGTGACCTGGAATGAAAACTCACTAATGTGGGAGTGGAAGAAGCGGCGGGTGTTAATGACTGACTGCCCCGCAAAAACATCATTCAAACGATTTCTGTTGGCAGAGGAAAATACATTAGGGGAGATTATCTTAAATCAAAGGAAGGAAACAGTCGGTTTATTGAGCTTCTCTGTGGGCCGTGTTTGCCTTGGAGGGTGGATGAGGTGAGAGCGGCTGGAGGATGTGCAGCAGGTCGTGGCCCTGTGTTTGGATGTGTGGCGAGTCGGGGGATGCCCGGCCCAGCCAGAAATGCACGGGCAGCCGTCCGCCGCCTGTTCCCGCCTCTCACGTGTCACTAGCACAGAACCACCAGACACAGTCACCTTCACAGTGCCCACAGACGTGTTTTACGGGTTTGTGGAGTCAGAAAATTACATAGTGCATTTTATACAGAGGCTATTTAAAAATGAGGGAGTCTGTTCAACTTTCTTCGGGGCAAGAAAACTTTTAAAAAATTACTGGGGATTAGTTAAATCATATAAATGCTGACATTTTTAAGTTCTGAAAGGGAGTTGCTGTGTGCTCAGGAGCGAGATGGGCAGTGCTTTGCCATAGGCGTCAGCAGTTCGCACACCGTGGGCGTTTGACTTAGGATCAGTTGTCGATCATTTGCAGGCAGTGTCTGAATGACGTTTTGCTAGAGTTACCAGACTTACTGCAGCAACTACACACAGAGTTCCCGAAGTAGTTAAATGATGCGTATCCTAAGCCTAAGGCTGACGTTCCATTCTAGGTTCATAGCTGGGCCCCTACCCAGTTTTATTGAAAAATGTATTAAGGCAGCTTAAAAAGATGTAGTATGTGCCCAGACAATAAAGTTCTACCCATTAATTTTTCAGTGTAGGAAGGAAAGCTTTTAAAAGTACTGTCTATGACTATTATAATGTAATTAGAAAAATGCAGATTTTTCCCCTTTTATAAATGTTATTTGGAAGCTATGAATTGATTATAGCTGAGTAACAAAAGGCTTTCTTAGTAAGCTACAGTGTTTTTGACTCCTATTATGATTTTAGAGGTTACTAAACATTTAATACACACTTTTTAAAAATGGGAGTCATTTAATTTCATAGTTTGTTTTTTGACAATTTCATGACATTTTTCTCTGAAAATGCAGCTGTCTTCCCTGCAATTTAGAGTTCTTAAAAAAAAAAAGCGCTGTAAAAATGTGTCACTATTCAAACCGAACGTGAAGCTCTCCATGTCATAGTAGCTCCATCGCAGTGACGCTGTCACACAGTCACCCACATCAGTGCAGGATGGGGGTGGGCGGGAGGAGGGGACACGGAGTCCTTGGATCATGTTGCATATTTTTATCATAGTTGTCATGGAAAGTTCAGCACTGTTTCCCTGGCCCCAGAGGGCTGGGATGACTACACAATAAACATGCAACACTGAGCAGAGTTTGTGTGTTGTGTATTGTGTGATGCTGTGTTCCACGTAAGGTCCTGTTCCCCAGCCAATGAAACCCTTCCACATCTTCAGCTTTCAATCTGAACACCGGCACCCAGGTCCCCACCCCCAGGGCCGTGTTCTGCTTCCTGAAGATGGTGCAGTCACAGTACCCCACTGGAATACTTACGCAGAACTCTCTGTAATGAGGACATATGAGCATATTGATACTGGAGTTCTAGAAACATTACTATTCTCTCTTATTTATGGATTTTCAGAGCTCTATGCTAAAGCTGTGCTGGCTTTGCACCCGAGGCTCTATTTCCTAAGGGCTGCACTAAGTAAGCATTCTTTGTTCCCGCTTCCGAGAATGCCAGAAGGGACCCTAAAGTACCGCGAATTCCAGTAGCTGATCACCTTCTAAATATCAAAGTGTAGCCTTTGGCTGGAACGGTTTTTGGAGTTTAATTTTCCTGAGCATGCACTCTGGGTGCTAATGCGCTTTTTAGACTTTTTAAATGAAATGGTGTTCAGTGTCCTATTTTTCCCCCTGCAGCTTTATTGTTTGTTTTGCACAGAGTAGCAGCCGTGGTTTTATTGTTTGTTTGTTTGTTTTCGGATGGTGGCATTTTGGTCTCAGTTAATAACGTGGTGCAGGAAGTTCATTCCAGCTGCGCCGAGTCGGTGCAGAGGGTGCTGGGTGGGTTGTGAAAGGTGTGTAGGGTTCTGGCTGTGGGAAGTAAGGGGGTGGCAGTGGAGGCTGGGGTCGGAGTGAGGGCCTGAGCTCCTGGTGAGAGAACAGCTGCAGTCACTCGGCATGTTGGGTGGCAAGTCCTAGTGACCTGGGGGCGAGGGGGGCTGCCCAGGGCCTTTCTCGTTCATATCCCAGTTCTAATGTTAGGCTTCAGATGTTCTCAAAGATCGATCTGCTTAGGTCTCTGGGGCACCACTGTTCCTCGCTTCTTCCACCCCAGCAGCTCTCTGACTCCTTGGCTGGCTCCTCTCCTTTCCTGTCTAAATCTTGGGGAGCAGCGGGGGTTCCTTTCTTGTCTTCTCTGCCTGTGCGCCATTCCTTGGTGATTACAGCTTTGTGATATTCCGTCCTTCTCCCATTTAGGTCTCCAGGCCGGGCCTCTCCGCACGTCTAGCTGCCCACTTAATCGTTACAACAGGTGTGCCCACCTCGGCTTGTTCGAAACGGGACTCCTCATCTGACTCCCTAAAATTCACCCTTCCCTCACTCTCCCCTCCTTTCAGTACCTGCCAGCCCAGTTTTTCTTCACTCAGCACACAATCCTTGGAATCTTTTCTGATACCCCTCTTTCCCTCCTCCCCTCTGCGTCTCCAGTTCCTCAGCAGATCCTGTGCTAACTGGATCCACAATTCGATCACTTCTGCCAACTTCCGTCATTACCATTCTGGGGCCGAGTCACTGTGGTCTCTCCCCTCGAACTGGCCTCCCTCCAGCTTTTGCCCTGTGCTCTGTTCCCGACACGGGCCCATCAGGGCCACCATTTTCACTTTAAGTCAGAGCGTGTCACTCCCTGTTGAAGATCCTCAAGTAAAACTCAAAGTCCTAAACATCGCCCTTCCTCCACGAGTTCCGAGTGATCTAAAGGAATGATTGAACAGATACCCAATGGAAGAAAGTAGACAGATTCCCCCCCTAGAAGAATTCTAAATAACTCACGAAGCATAGCTCTCCACCCCTTACATGTGCGCTGCGCATAGTGACTTCTCTCTAAATAGCACAGAGGGGCGGGAAAGGGGAGTAACTTCACTGTGGAGAAACCCACTTCCACTATGAGAGCAAGGTCAGCCTCCGTATAGAGAAGTGCCAGTGGTTTGTGATGAAAATCGCACTTCACCTCCTCCCCCAATCACATGGCCCTGGGGTCTGAGAGGAGCACCAGGCAGATCCCCCTTCGGGGACATGCTATGCAATGCCTGACCAGTGCTCCCCAAAACTGTCCAGGTCAGTAACAAGAAGGGAAGTCCGGGACACTGTGACAGTCCAGAGGAGTCGGAGATAGGGCGACACAGTGTAAGGCGGTGAACTTGGATGGGATCCCGGGACAGGAGAAGGGCGCCGGGACATCAGTGGTTAGGACCAGTGTATCACATTAGTTCATTTGTTGTGGCAATGGCACCTTAGTTCTGTGAGCTGTTCTCAGTAGGAGAAACGATCTTAACATTTTTGTAAATCTGAAACTATTCTAAAATTAAAAGTTTGCATCAGGAAAAGGCGCCCCCTGAATGCCCTCCCCTCACCCGAGTGCCCCAGCCACAAGGGTCTCTGTTGCTTCTCTGCCAGCGGAGCTTTCGAACCCCAGGAGACATTTGGCGATATCTGGAGACACTTTTCAGTTGGTGGGGAGGTTGTGCTCCAGGCTCTTAGTGGATGGAGACCGGGAATAATACTAAACATCCTAGAACGCGTGGGACAGCTCTCTAAGCAGTGCCCCCCCACCCACACACACACACAATTCCAAAATTCGAAAAGTGCTGAGGCTAGGAAACCTCGGTCCTTTTGAGTTTAGGGTTCTCGCCTTCCCTTCAGGTTCCTGACCAGTCTCTCTCGGCCTGCTCTGTTTATTTTTCTCCTTTGCACTCGATTGTCAGCACCCAATATAGTCTGTTGACTTGTTTGTCACCAGGAAATCTGTCGCCGAGAGAACTTGTTGATAGATTGTTTGCTTCGCTTTTGTATCCCCAGCATCTACAGCTGTTCCCAGCACATTACATGTTCGTTGACCGAATCAAATACTTGACAAAGGGAGTGAGTAAATGATGAAGGACAGTGTATGCTTGTGCCTAAAACCTTCGATAGAAAAGTAAAAATGGAAGCATGTCTCCAGCCACCTGTTCCTTAGAAATGACCACAGTTAACACTATTTTTTATCTGTGTCCAGATTTTTCTCTCCATTTTTAAGCACATATGTGTGCTCTGCACACAATTTGTCTCTCTTCTCCTTTTACTTTGCAAATGTAAATGGGGTCAGTTTAGTTTCTCCAGTGAGTATATCTGGACATCTTTTCATACCAACAGATAGAGTGCTGCCTTACTGCTTTTAATGAATGATATTTTATATGTAGCATTAGGCAAAACAATTTTTAAAAGATTTAATTATTTATTTGTAGAGCAGAAGGGAGGGAGAAAGAAAGAAAGGGGGAGAAACATTAGTGTGTGCTTGTCTGTTGTGCACCCCCTACTGGGGACCTGACCTGCAACCCAGGCATGAGCCCTGACTGGGAATGGAACCGGTGGCCCTTTGCTTTGCAGGCCAGCACTTAAACCACGGAGCCATACCAGCCAGGGCGAAGCAAAAATTTTTAATTGCTTATGATAGAATCCTGGTATAACACTTAATCCTAGTATAACGCAGTTTTGTCAAGTAGGTGATAGTAATACTATGTTTCCTAAAACAAAGACAGTGCTTTTTCAACATCATCTTTTTAAGTGGTTTTTAAAGCATTTTATGTCCATGTATCCATCTGTCTTTAGTTACTCCTAGTTTGTGAATGCCCTGGGATGGGACTCTCCTGTAGCATGATCTCTGACTCCGTGTACCTTGGATGGGCTCTCTCACATGGGGTTCCTGGTACCGGGAGGTGTACTTGAACTGAAGTTTTTACTTGTTTTGATAAAACTACCCGATCGTTACAAAATATTCAAGTTCTCCTGAGTTTTAGAGCTGTTGACTAAATTAAGGAGTAGTTTTGGGAGAAAACTGTCTTGTTATTTTGTTTAAATGAGACTTGTTCTTCCAGAGGCTAAAAATCCGACTCATTGCCCTCCTTTCTGTGCTGAGCTGAAGCATGCTATCTAAAGAACAAGTCCGGCTGCCCAACTTGAACAGGATTCAGTGTCAGTTAAGCTTCTAGCTGCTTTCAGCATATCAGGTCCTCCCCACCCCCAGTGAAATGAGTGTTGGAACAGGGCTGGCGGCAGCCGAGTTAGGGGACCGTGCGCGACTGGGGCCGCACTAATCTCAGCCTGGTATGGAACCTCCAGTCTGCCGGGTCTTTCACCTTTGGTAGCATTCACATTTCGGGAACGTGCATTTGAGAGTCACTTTGCCCAGGGGACATAGGATGTTTAAGAAGCCACCTTGAGTTGCAAGGTGAGTTTGGCATTTCGGGGAACAGTCGGTTGGAAAATAATTGTTCGCCTCCAGTGCCAGACCTCAGGCCTGTAGGCTGCCGTGTGTCCCCCTTGTTCAAGGCAACCCCTTCTCCGGGGGCTTCTCCTGGACTCCTCCCTCCGACTCCAGCAGTGCCTACCACCACCTTGCTGCATTAACCAGCCCCCCCCAGCCGTAGCCTAGGTGGTTAGGTTGTGCGTGTGCGCGCACACACGTGTGTGTGTGTGTGTGTGTGTGTGTGTGTCTCCTGTCCCGGGTCAGGTTGCTCGGTGCCCTGAGGACTGTGGGCACTCTCTGAGCACTGGCTGCTGACAACTGCAACGACGAGACATTGAGGTGGTTGGTGAGATGCGTTTTGCTGACTTACGGATGAGAAGTTCTGTTCATCATCAGGCTGCTGGTTTTCCTTTTGTAAGGTTTTTTTTTTTTGGCTTGTGATGGTTCAGAAATGACCTCAGTCTCACACTTGAATGAGGTAATTACTTTAATACGCCGAAGTTGTGATATAGTACTGAGACAGTGAACCTTTCCACTTTGTAGGGAGTGAACTCAATCATATAAAGAAATAATTTCAGGATGAATTTTGAAATGAAATTACAAGCTATCTTTATGAGAAGTCATATAAAACTATCGCCGAGAGGTTTTTTACTCTTTATTATTATTAAATTACTTGTTCAGAGCTTCCCATGCTCAGGATAGGGTAGTAGCCCTGAGTTTGTGAGCATTTAGTGTGCAGGTGGCACGCACAAGGCCCGCAGGCCGAATCTGCCCTCCGCCTTGTTTTATCCTGCCCCGCACCTTGTTTCAACATGGCAGCAGCGCCAAGATCTCAGTTAACTACTAGGGAGTAGTTACATTTACACAGTCCTAGATTTACATTTGGTCCTTTGAAGGCAGTGGCGAGGCTGATGCGGCCCCTGGTGAAAATGAGTTTGACGTTCCTACTTTATTGTATGTAAGTGAGAGTAAACAATGTAGCTATCTACCTTTTTAACAGTTGCTTATATTTACCTTGAAGATTTAAGTGTTTGAATACACTTTAGTTGTTACAATTGGCAGTCTTTCATCCGATGCTCATTAGGATTCTTGGCCTTGAGTCATTAAAACATGGAAAAGAGTGTTCTTAAACTTAGTAACTCTAGACAAATAAGAGGAGCTGATACTTTTATTGGAAGATGGAAAAAAAAAACTAACACCATTCATTTGATCGTATTCCACAAAGATGGGAAATACTTGATTCATACGTAAGGTCTCAAATACGCTGTAAGGGAGAAAAGGTACATTTTTGGGTTGCATTTCTCCGAAGTAACTATCGCTGCCTCTGTGCTCCATTGCAGGCTCCCGTGAGTGGCGCCATGGGGAGGCACGTGGCCGCTCTTCTGCTCCTGCTCCTGCTCCTCCAGCACCTCGCAGGCAGCGATGGCAGCCAGGCCCCGGAGCAGGCTGCCCTGCGGTTCACACAGCCCCAGTACAGCGTCACCGTGCATGAAAACTCCGCAGCCAAGACCTACGTCGGGCACCCTGTGAAGATGGGCATCTACATCACAAACCCCTCCTGGGAATTAAGGTACAAAATTGTGTCAGGAGACAATGAAAACTTGTTCAAAGCAGAAGAGCACCTTCTTGGAGACTTTTGCTTCCTAAGGATTCGGACCAAAGGAGGAAATACAGCTATTCTCAACAGAGAAGTGAAAGACCACTACACACTGGTAGTCAAGGCCCTTGAAAAACACACCAATGCCGAAGCACGGACCGTGGTCAGCGTGCAGGTGCTGGATACAAATGACTTGAGACCGTTGTTCTCGCCCACCTCCTACAGCGTGTCTTTACCTGAGAACACGGCCATACGGACCAGCATTGCGAGAGTCAGTGCCACGGACGCAGACATCGGAACCAATGGAGAATTCTACTACAGTTTCAAAGACCGAACCGACATGTTCGCCATTCACCCCACAAGCGGTACGATCATGTTGACTGGGAGGCTGGATTACGCGGAGACGCGGCGCTACGAGATGGAGATCCTCGCCGTGGACCGCGGCATGAAGCTGTACGGCAGCAGCGGCATCAGCAGCATGGCCAAGCTGACGGTTCACGTCGAGCAGGCCAACGAGTGTGCGCCTGTGATAACGGCAGTGACGTCGTCGCCGGCGGAGCTGGACAAGGACCCCACCTACGCAATCCTGACCGTGGACGACTGTGACCAGGGTGCCGGTGGGGAAATAGCTTCTTTGAGCATTGTGGCAGGCGACGTCCTTCAGCAGTTCAGAACCGTGAGGTCCTCTCCGGGGAGTAAAGAGTATAAACTCAAGGCCGTTGGCGGCGTGGACTGGGACAGTCATCCTTTTGGCTACAACCTGACACTGCAGGCGAAAGATAAAGGAACGCCCCCCCAGTTCTCTTCTGTAAAAGTAGTTCACGTGACTTCCCCCCAGTTCCGAGCTGGGCCAGTCAGGTTTGAAAAGGAGGTCTACAGGGCAGAAATCAGTGAACTGGCTCCTTCCCACACGCCGGTGGTCATGGTAAAAGCCACGCCGAGCTATCCTCATTTGAGGTATGTTTTCAAAAGTGCCCCTGGAAAAGCCAAGTTCAGTTTAAATCACAACACTGGTCTCATTTCCATTTTGGAACCAGTTAAAAGACAGCAGGCATCCCAGTTTGAACTCGAGGTGACAACAAGTGACCGAAAAGCCTCCACCAGGGTCTTGGTTAAAGTCTTAAGCGCTAACAGCAACGCCCCTGAATTCACCCAGACGGCATACAAAGCTTCTTTCGATGAGAACATGCCCATCGGCACGACCGTCATGAGTGTGAGCGCCACAGACCCCGACGAGGGTGAGAACGGGTATGTGACGTACAGCATCGCAAACGTGAACCCCGTGCCGTTCGTCATCAACCACTTCACCGGGGCCGTGAGCACCTCGGAGGTCTTGGACTATGAGCTGATGCCCCGGGTGTACACCCTGCGGATCCGCGCGTCCGACTGGGGCCTGCCGTACCGCCGTGAAGTCGAAGTCCTCGCCACCCTTACTCTGAGCAACTTGAACGACAACACGCCCCTGTTTGAGAAGATCAATTGTGAAGGAACCATTCCCAGGGATCTAGGGGTGGGAGAGCAGATCACTACTGTTTCCGCCATCGACGCCGATGAACTTCAGTTGGTCCGCTATCAGATCGAAGCTGGAAACGAACTCGATTTGTTCAGCTTACATCCCAACTCTGGGGTGTTGTCATTAAAGCAGCCGCTAATGAACGGTTTGGGTGCAAAGGTGTCATTTCACAGTCTGAGGATCACAGCTACAGATGGAGAAAATTTTGCCACACCGTTGTATGTCAACATAACCGTGGCCGTGACTCGTAAGCCGGTGCACTTGCAGTGTGAAGAGACTGGCGTGGCCAAAATGCTGGCCGAGAAACTGCTGCAGGCAAACAAATTGCACGGCCAGGGGGAGGTGGAGGACGTCTTCTTTGATTCTCACTCTGTCAATGCCCACGCACCGCAGTTCAGAAGTACTCTCCCCGCTGGCATCGAGGTGAAGGAAAACCGCCCTGTGGGTTCCAGCATCATTCTCGTGAATGCCACTGACCTTGACACCGGCTTCAATGGGAAACTGGTCTACGCAATTTCGGGAGGAAATGAGGATAGTTGCTTCATTATCGACATGGATACTGGGATGCTAAAAATTTTGTCTCCACTTGACCGTGAAACCACAGACAGGTATACCCTGAATATTACAGTGTCTGACCTTGGTATACCGCAGAAGGCCGCCTGGCATCTCCTCGCTGTCAGGGTGCTGGATGCCAACGACAACCCCCCTGAGTTTTTACAAGAGAGCTATTTTGTCGAGGTGAGTGAAGACAAGGAGATAAACAGTGAAATCATCCAGGTGGAAGCCACAGATAAAGACCTAGGGCCAAACGGACAAGTGACGTACTCTCTTCTCACGGACACAGATGCGTTCTCCATCGACGGCGTGACTGGTGTGGTCACAGTTGCACGCCCCTTGGACCCCGAAGTCCAGCACGTGCATTACTTAAAGATCGAAGCCAGGGATCAAGCCACAGAAGAACCCCAGTTGTTTTCCACGGTACTTCTGAAGGTCTCGGTAGAGGACGTTAACGACAACCCCCCTCGGTTCATTCCACCTAATTACCGTGTGAAAGTTCGAGAGGACCTCCCGGAAGGAACCATAATCATGTGGTTAGAGGCCTACGATCCCGACTTAGGTCAGTCCAGCCAAGTGAGATACAGTCTCCTGGACCACGGAGAGGGAAGCTTCGACGTGGATAAGCTCAGCGGCGCAGTCAGGATTGTGCAGCAGCTGGACTTCGAGAAGAAGCAGGTGTATAACCTCACCGTGAGGGCCAAGGACAAGGGGAAGCCAGTCTCTCTGTCGTCCACGTGCTACGTTGAGGTCGAGGTGATTGATGTGAATGAGAACTTACACCCTCCAGTGTTTCCCAGCTTTGTGGAGAAGGCCACCGTGAAAGAGGATGTCCCCGTTGGCTCCTCAGTGATGACCGTGTCCGCCCATGATGAGGATGCAGGGAGAGATGGAGAGGTCCGCTACTCCATTAGGGACGGTTCCGGTGTTGGTGTTTTCAAGATAGATGAAGAGACAGGTAATTATGCCCTCGTTTCTCTGGGCTCCGCTCCCGTTCATTCTACAGTCAAGTCTCTCTCCTTCAAGTTCCCTGTTGTTCCCCGCCAGCTCTGTTAGGACTCGGTACGGAAGGGCGTGTGCATGAGTTCTGTCCTGTTGCAGGTGTCTTGATGTGAAGTAAGTCCTGAAGGTGGAACCAGAGGATGAACTGCCATATGAAGAGTAAAAAATGAGGAAGCAGGAAGTTAGGATCACTGATACTGATCTCTGAGTTCCTACTCTCTTATCAGAAGCATCACTGTGGTTTTGCTGTAACTTGGAGAAGTCTTGGCAGCGTTTTTCAAGCTAGTATGTGTACAGACTTAGAACAGCCACTACCACCTCCTAGCATGCTGTTCGGGGGCGATTGCAAACTCACAGAATTTGCAACGCACAGAGAGACTAAAGCTCGAGCCATGGGGCCTGCTGTACGTAGTGCCCCCTCCAGCCCTTGTTTGAGAGGCACATGTACAATGTTGAATAGAGAAGACCTGGCTTATAAGTTTCGCTCTTTCAGTTGTCAGTTGGGTGATCTTAGACAAATTACTTACCTTCTTAAAACTGGCTTTCTTCACCTATAAGATGGGCACACTCAGAATTACCGCGAGATTTACGTGAGGATGAAGTGAGATATGAAGGAAGAGCTCCCTAACAGGTTAGATTGTGTTAATGTGTTGGAAATGATAGTGGTGCTTTCTCATGATAGTCCTTCTCCCAGTGAAGGTCCCCGAACCACAACATCCAAGACAGCCACTTTGTGCCGGAGTGTGTGTTGTTTTGCACTGTCTACATCTCTCTAGTTTTTAAAAGATTTTATTTATTTATTATTAGAGAGAAGAAAAGGGAAAGAGTAGGAGAGGGAGAGAAACATCAATGTGTGGTTGCCTCACATGCAGCCCCCACTGGGGACCTGGCCTGCAACCCAGGCATGTGCCCTGACTGGGAATGGGACTGGTGATCCTTCGGGTTGTAGCCCACGTTCAACCTGCTGAGCTACACCAGCCAGGGTTCTGTATACATTCTCTTCATTGAGCTGCTTTCCATAGCTGTTGTCTAGTTCTGTGTCATTCTCCTCTGATGGGAGGTGAGCCTTGGGGTCACTCTGCTAGGGCCACCATAACAAAGTACCGCAGACCAGGTGGCTGAACATCAGAGACTTGTTTTCTCACAGTTCTGGAGGCCAGAAGTCAGAGGTCAAGGTGTGGACATGGTGGGCTTCTGTTGAGACTTCTCTCCTTAGCTCATAGATGCGTGCCTTCTCTCTGTCTCTGCCTGACTTCCCCTTTATGTCCATGTCCTCATCTGTCAGGAGGACACCAGTCCCATGGGGTTGGAGAGCACCCTAATAACCTCGTTGTGACTTAGTTCTCTCTTTAAGGCCCCATCTCCAGGTACAGTCAGCATGAACTTTGGGTGTTAAAATTTACCCCCCCAGAGCACCTTGAAGAGCTGGCTTTTAGCTCATGTATTTTCTCTCCTTGGCATCTTCTAGCCACAAGTGCCTGTCGTGTACAATTTGCTCATTAAATGTTAAAAGGGTGAGTGATTAAATTAATGCTCATTTTGGCTTTGGATGTCCTGCCCTTTGAGAACGGTAGTGGGCATAGAAAGAAGCTAGTCCCAGCATCAATCAGCCATAGATGGAGCTCAGTTTGTTTACTAATCTCATTGATATGTCCTTTATTAATTTCATTCTAGAAAGGGATGCTTTCATATTACGTTAAAACTTCTTTTACAATCAGCGATGCCACTGGGTATGCAGTCAGTACCCACCCCAGTATCCACTCCCACATCCAGTAGGTACATAGCACACGGAGGAAGCGAGTTATTGAAGATGCTGTAATATTTTTAATATGCTCTAGGTTATTCAAGGGAATTTTTTTATTGAAATCAATACTCCTGGCATGTATTAGTGTTACTTATACACACACACAAACCTTATATACTGCTCATCTAAAATACCCAGAATAGCTTAATTCAAGAGAAAATAGCATCATCAACAGTAGTTAGTAATCACTCATCTGAAGAGTAGAATAGATTTTTTTTGGTCCTATTCTCCAGCATGAATTAGAGTTTTCGGATACAACATCAACAGAGAAAAATACCCCCAGATCTGAAACTATGTTGTTCTGTGTTTCCTCAGCACAGTTATTCCTGCCTCTCTATTTCTTTTTCAAAGAGGATTTTGAAAGCCTGTAAACAACAGTTGTAAAAAGTTCAGACAGAAAATCGAACCAAAATCCTCATTTACGTTTCTTTGATGACTTCATTGATACGAGGACTGCCTTTTGGTGTTTTTCCTTTCAAGTTAAAAGAGTATTTGTTGTGGCTTTTTAAAAACGCAGGTAGAAATAAATATTTTTCACTTACGAATTTCAGAGGACAGATGTTTTTTACTACCAAGAAAGAAAAACCAAGGACAGAACCCACAAACCCCGGCTGTCTCTTGACATGTGTCCAGAGCAGTTTGCAAGCTGAATGGCAGGGCCAGACTTTTCCAGGGGGAACTGGGTGGGAGGCCAGAGACCCTGGGCAGTGGGGTGGGGAGGTGTACATAAAACTGTTCTGCATTTGTATAAATATTGAGATTTAAAGGTGAAAGGAAAGTTGGCCGATTCTAGGTTATCTATCTAATCCTTGCTTTACAGAGCAAACTATGTACTGTGCAGTAGATTTATGTGTGTATATTCTTTCTGGAATTAAATAAAATGATATTTACACATTGGCCTAGTATATATTACAAGATGTATTTCTGGCAGTAGAATGATCAGCCCAAGTTACTGTTGAGCATCCAGCAAGTCAGCTGACACCGTAATGTAGATTCCTTCAGGAAAAGTCAGGTGTGGTGCAGTAGAAATACTAAAATTAGGTATGCTAATTTTTCACGTGGGATTTGTCTGATTTCTATGACAGGCTGCAAGTATTGAGAGGTGCCTGTCAGATGAAGAAAAGAAAGGGCAATTCAGGAACACCAGTGGGGACCCCAGGGGACCAGTGGCTGACCCTTGGAGTGAACTGAGTTGGCCTGGCTCAGGTCAGGTTTATTAGCGCTTTCCTAGAAGGTCAGTGTCTCCGACTCTGCCAAGTTCTTGGAGCCTCCCCCAGGCCCGCCTCTGCCTTTGGGCTAAGTGGCGTGGGCCCCAGTGGGACAGCCTTGCCTCTGGACACCAGGAACCTGCTCACGTCACTGTTCCCTAGTAATAACGCCTAGGACCGAACTTGAAACTCTGAAGTTAGTTGAGTCATATAGCTCCGTTTTTGTGATGCTTTACCTGTTTTAACATCCTCAAATAATGTGACTCAGTATACTTTTCATAGAACAGAGAACATATTCAGAAATCTGAATTTGGTTCTTATTGTTAAGATTCTTTAAAAAAAAAAAACTGCTTACATTTGAAACATTTCCTGAAAAGTAGCCTCTTTTTTTTTGAAATAGAAATTGTATGGACGCCCTGAATTTTGGATAGTCCTGTCAGGCCCAGACTTTGGACATGTTTTGCTAATTGGCTTTGCAGGGAGGTAACGGTAACGGCAGCGTGGGGGTGACAGATGACTGGCCTGAATCACACTCACTGTGTCCTGTGCCTCTCCCAGAGGCCTGCGGTAGGTATTGGTGAGTTGTTCTGAGAAGCCGCGCCCACATGAGGAGGGCCCACCCGTTTGAGGTTTGGAAGGGTGGAGTGTGTTGTGGAAAATTATTTGGAAAGTCAGTCTTGTTAGAGAGCCTGTCTGTGGCGCTGTCATTAAGATTCTCCCCCTTCTTGTCTCCACACGGATGGCAATGACCCAAAAGCAGGTTGAACAGAGGTGCTGGCGGAGGGAGTACCTCTGAAGCCTGCAGAATTTCACACTGAGGTTTCAATTTGCCTGACTCCACACTCGGTGCTCCTTGGCATTCACCCCACATTCACCCCGGGATTCACCCCATTTGCACTTCCCATGTGGTCCTCGTCCCTTTGTTGTCAGCTGCAAAGTTGAGCAGTGTAGAAGCTTGAGCATCTGTCCTTAGGTTTGTGGAATCAATTCAGCTTAGTGTTCTTGGCGGATGGGTACCCCTCCAGCTGAATTATTACTTGAGCACCAATAAAAAGTTGCAGCCTTTCACTAATGTTCCAGACTTAGGCTACGTCTAGAAACGTGGTTGGCCGAAGGTTTTCCAGACTGTTAATAGAGACCGACGTAGGCCTGTGGGCCCCTGGTGTGTGGATTACTATGGAATGCCTACAAGCTTGTGCTCCTTCCCGTCCGAAGTACTTCGGTTCTGTTTTGGGTGGTTTTTCTAGTGGAGCCCACGAAGCGTGTTTCCCCCTTGACAACTTGGGGAGACCATGTTTTTCATTAAGATAAGAGTGAATTCTGAACCTATTAGTGCTGCGTCACTTTTAGAATCCCAGCCGAGGTTTCAGGATCGAAACAGACGTTTTGATGAAAAGACTTGGAATGAATTATTATGGGGGTGCAGCTGCTTCAGCCAGATAAATCACCACTCGTGAGATGCGGGAGGGGTGGGGCGTCACGAGTTCGTTCTTCTTAAGAGCGTCTGGCCACATCCTCCTTGGGGGGGAGTGTGACCGCCCTGTTCCTGTCTCACCCGTCTGGGAACGGGACCCTGGCCTTCCTTAGCCAGGAAGACCCGAGATGAACGCATTTGTCCAGTGGGAACAGAAGAGAATTTTAATGAGAGGGGAAATGGGTCTGGCCCTTCTGTCCGGTTTGGCAGACCTCTGAGTCATTTTAATGATTTATTCAAGTTTTTCAACAACCTTTCTCAATTGGAAGTAGGATGTTTTCCATGGGAGCTGGGACCTGTGTCTCTTTCCTAGGGCCTGCTCTCTCGGGACAGGAAATAAAACGCAAAGAGTCCCAGGGGGCTCAAGTACCATGACGAGATTGTTCCTGGGAGGGGCCGTTAGGAGTGTGGCCCACGGGGGCGGGACCAGCTACCTGTGTCAGAGCTGGGTCTGGGATTCCTGGCCGCAGGGACCGCACAGGGCCTGGTCGGAGGCCCCGGACGGAGTTCGGAAACTGGCTGGTGAAAGGGCTTTTGTATTGCTGTCTCCTCCCTACGTGGTGGCAGCTGCTGTCCTGCTCTTGCTTTTTGTCCTCCTAGAAAAGTCGAAGAGAAGAGACGTGGATTTCCTCGCCACGGTGAGATCGAAAAGCGGGCTTTGGCAGAAAGTCTGAGATGACCCTGTGTGCTGCCGCCGTGTTTGGGGTAAAAGCCGGCTGTTTTGTGCTTGCGTGTGTGATTCTGAGTCAGGGCAGAGCATAGTACTGATTTCTGCTGGGGAGAAGCAGAAATTATTACTCCTTGAAGCTGGAAGGTTTTTAGCTGAAAGTAGGGTCTAATTAGCCATCCTAAGGAAATTCCATTTTGTTTTCAGAGAAAACAGAGGGTCAGCTTTTCTTTGTTTTCTTTGCATGACGTTGGAGATGCTTTAGGTACTGAAGGCAGACCGGGCGGGGCGGGGTTGGGTTTGGCAGCTGCCTAAACAGCGCTTCAGGGTGGTACTGTGTTGGGGAGCAGGACCTGCTGGGCAGTGCAGCGCCCTCTAGCATCCCGAGTGGTGTGTAGGGGCCAGGACTCGGACGGCGTAGGGTAGAGTCAAGGTCAAGTTTGGTGTCTGGCCTCGTGCCTTCAGGGATGATGGTAATAATGATCACGGACATCAGTATGATAATAAACACAGACACCGTTCAGCCAGGTGCTCTTCCAAGCAGTGTGCGTGTATTAAGTTATCATCCTCACACCTGCCGGATAGATGCTGTTACCTCCTTGACACCTGTAAGGAACCATTCACACGTAGGTTAGGCAGCTTGCCTGAAATACATGGTACGAAGTGGCAGAACTTGCATGCAAACACGACCTTACACTGCCTCTCATTTCCAAAGAACGATAGTGAGGTGTCCTCAGGAAGCCCGTTTGGAAACTGCTAGTTGAGTGGAGTTCTGGGCTGAACTGGGTTGGGTGGGGCTGGAGAACTGAATCCTAGATTTGAGGTTTGGTCTTTTTTTTTTAGTGATCATTTTTTATTTTGCAAGTACAGTTGACATTCAGTGCTATACTAGTGTCGGGTGTATACCCACCGAGTGATCACCCTGATAAACCCTGCACCGTCTGACAGCACGTGTCGCTACCAGAACGCCACTGGCTCTGTTCCCTGTGCTCCACTCCACATCCCCGTGACCTTCGGTCACAACCGGTTGGTGCTTCCCAGTCCCTTCACCTTGTCCACCCGTCCTCCCAGCCCCCTCCCACCTGGCAACCGTCAAAACGTTCCCTGTATCCATGAGTCTGTTTGTGTTCTGCTTGTTTTTTAGATTGACTTGTTGATAGATATGTCTTTATTGCCATTTTACTGTTTGTATTTTTTATCTTTTTCCTAAAGAAGACCCTTTAACACTTCATACAGTACTAGTTTTGTGGTGATGGAAGCCTTTAGCTTCGAAGGAGTGTAGTGTCTAAGAATCTTTGTCCCCTACTTTTTCTCAGAATGACGTATTGCTCTTCATTCAGCACATTTAGGAAAACAGGATTTCAGTGTTACAAAACGGTGGCATTTCAACAATTTAAGGTTATTCCAGTGAAGTGATTACTAGTGATTGAAGCATACAGAGTGTGCTTGAGGTAGACAAGTATTTTCCATGGGTTTCCATTGTGAAAGTATGATCTCTTACGTAAAAATATCATATGTCTGAACTGTATAGAAGGTTTAATTGGAGGCTTTTTCCATCAAAACAAGGTTTTAGATGGTGGTTAGGATTCTAGCACACCTTTAAAACCAAACCAGCCCACAGGGTAGCTGAGGTTAACTTAACCTGCACTTGGCCTTTGAAGAAGTTCTTTGTGGCCATTGTCCTCTGCATTGTCCCCTTGGTGTCCCGGTTCCAGCGGCTTCGCTCACAGCCATCTGGTATGTGGCATGATAATGAGGGGACACAGTTCTCCCTGGGGAACCGTTTTTATGTTCCAAAGAGTGTTTAAGGGTTGTGTCCATCACTGGATGAGTGACTATATAGAGAGATTTAATGCTCAGTTAGGATCCAGTCTGT
Source organism: Artibeus jamaicensis (assembly GCF_021234435.1). Classification (NCBI taxonomy): domain Eukaryota; kingdom Metazoa; phylum Chordata; class Mammalia; order Chiroptera; family Phyllostomidae; genus Artibeus; species Artibeus jamaicensis. The sequence continues at coordinate 21,051,387 of NW_026522056.1, forward strand.
TGTTTACTGCACTGTCCACCTTGCCCAGTTACGACAATGAGTAGGTTTTAAACTTTAGGTGTTTGTCCATGTTGGATTTTTTTCTTTAACCACTTCATTCCTGTTGGTTTGACTTTGTGGATTACTTTCATTCAGAAGGCCAGATTTGTCAAGTTTTTATTATCCATTAGTTTGTATTCTGCGTAGTGTGTTACTTTGCATTACATTCATGGCACTTATTTTTTTATAAAAACAGACCATGCTGCTTATAAATAGTGATGCTCAGCGTGCATGACATAAAACCTCGGAGCACGGTGTTTCGTGCATGCGTGTTCACTAGAAATACGCGGATTGGGAAAGCATGTGACTCGGTGCGTGCCTGTGCTGGTTGGATCGGCAGTCACCCTCTCCAACCGCACTGACAGGAAGTCCAGGAAAGCGTCCGCATTTGACTTCAGGGGCCAGTCTTATTACCAGTCACCCTGCCTCGCCAGCTAAATACACCATCTCTCCGTGGGACACCTGGTGCTGGGTTGACTCGGTTTCATTGCCAGGTCTCTGAGTGTCTGAGTGAACTGACCTGTTGAAGGAGGGTCTTCAGATTCACCTATTTATTTTATGCTGGGGAAAGTCTACTCAATTGAATTCTGTTAGTTTTAGTCTAATTCTTCTTTTTTTGATAAAAGTTACCCAGTTATTTCTGTAGTTTCTTAAGACTGCTTTCTAACTTGTGGCAACTTAACCATGTTGCATTTTCTTGCTGCCGGCAGGGTTTTCTTCTTTATTGTGGTCGGTGTGTACATCTAGTTAAGGTTTATACGTTTATCGGATGCTCAGCCCTGTTTGAAGCTCCACATTGACCGTCCTGCCAGATCATCACAGTGATCCCTGAGTACCGTTCGGTACTGACCCACCCTGCCTTGTAGGGCCCATATTAAATTATAAAGACGTGACAAGTGATGGAGATTAAGGTAACATACTGACCTTGTGTGATTGTGAAAATGTTTTTTAAGCGAAGTGATTTTGGTCACAAAATAGAAATTTCGATGTGGTTTAAAGTGCGACCCATTCGAGGCTGTTCTGCTGACCAACACGATTCTCCAGTGGCCCTGTTCCCCTGCTCACGAGTCCTCCCTCAGGCCTTCCACTGTCTCTGCTACATAAAGCTGGTGCCAGGCTCACAAACTGGCCTCCCTTCCCCAGTTCCCTCCTCCCACACGGTGCGGGGCTCATCCCTGTGCGTCAGCAGGTGGAGCCGGGCCCGCCCCTTGGAGCCCTTGCCCCCTGCCCCCGCGCCCCTCCTTTCGTCTCCCTGGATTGCCCCTTACTATCTTTAACTCTCCCTAATACATCTTTCTTCTTCATGTTTCAAAAACATTTTAAGCATCAGTCTAGTGTAATTGTTTATTTATAAGTCTTTTACCCCTCGATTGTCAGCTTCTTATGGGGTGAAGTATAAATCTCTCACTGATGGATCCATGTAACAGACACTCAGTAGGTCAGACACTCAGTAGGTGCTCACTAGGACGGCCAGTAAGCCATTGTTGCCTCTCTTCGGAACCCTCTCCCGAGACCCAGAGACTTAGTCTTTGCTTCTCTTTGTTCAGGGGTTCTCTCTGTGTTCTGTTACACGTATGACCCAGGGAGGTGTGTGTCTGGCTCCCGGACAGAGGAGCACAGTCTTACTTTTTTTCCTGTCCTCTCCCGAGCACAGTGGGTGACCTAGCAGAGCCGTAGCACCAGGCAGTCCGATTGTAACGCATAAGAGCAGTGGTAACGAAGGTGGAGGGAAGCCTTTCTACCACCGCAGGGGTGCCTGGTCCTGGGCCTCCGAAGCAGGGCTTCTAAGTGTCTTTGGGTATCAGAGAAACTTCAGAGAAGCTGTTGAAATCTGTGTATTTTGTCGTCAGCAATGCAGTGATTTTGGTTACGGTACCAGGAGCTCATGAAGTGCTGGCCCTGTTCACGGACCCTCACTGTCCTTGTGTGTCCGTGTCCTAGAGGCCCCAGGCTGCCTGCCAGTCCTCGAAAGTCCTCAGTAGAGAGGACCCGGTGGGGGGAAGAGTGATGGTGATGCCACGGTGACAGTGTAGTGACAAGCAGTTGTGTAATGACTACAGTCTGCAAGTATTTCTGCCTGTGTTACAGGGCACTTAGGCACTTAGGCTAATGCGTGCTTGTGATGTAGTGGGTTTTCTATTTTATAAGTGAGGTGGATACATAGTGTATACCGAACAAATAGAAATTGCTTCTGTAGTGTGTGCTTAAGGGATTCAAGAGAGACTGTCAGGTTTGACATTAGTCTGTAGTTCTTTACAGACCTGTGTCATCAGATACTTTGTCTCTCTGTTGAGGGTATAAGATGATCCTAATAAAATAATAGAACAAACAATATATCTATTTTTTTGAGTTAAGCAGCCCTTGAGGCCAGGGTTTGAGCTTTAGTATTGCAATTTACCATAAAAATCCTCCTTTGCTCAACTACGAGTAAAGGTAAAATAATCTGTCAGAAAACTCAGACTTCTAATAATAAAGTTAACGTTCTTGACAGACTGGATTTTTATTCAGATGAACATAAAAATCACAGGATTTATAATGCCAGTGTTTTGGTACTGTTCATGATAAAAGGAACATTAAGCAACTTTATAACAAAATATGAAATAATCACATATGTGGCAAAATTTTCTGATTTGTCATTCCCAAACATTAATTTCTTATCACTTCTAGTCCATGTATTTTTTGACCTTTATGGAGGTTTTTTTAAAAAAATAGTGATTTTGGAATCTTTTGTGAAAATAACATGTTTTCTTTATCACGAGTTTAGGACATTTATTAGCTGAAAACAACTTTTTGGTAGGTGACTTTAAAGCAGTTCCACCATAAATTCTTAAAAGATTCTCTAACATCCTTTTGCTTTTAGTTCTTTATTAAGTTTTCTACTTGGCTCTTCACTCTCAAAGCCGCTCAATAGCGAGGTGTCTCCGACATCTTCACGTCTCTTATCTCCCTGCCTGGCTCCCAGCTGGTGCTCAGTGAATACTTGTTCAGTGATGTTCATTGTTTGATAAACCCAATAAATGTTTTTTTAAAGATTTTATTTATTTATCTTTAGAGGGGAAGGGAAGGAGAGAAAGAGAGAAATATCAGTGTGTGGTTGCCTCTCGTGTATCCCCTGCTGGGAAGTGGCCTGCAACCCAGGCATGTGCCCTGACTGGGAATCGAACTGCAGTTGTTCGGTTCACAGGTCCGAGCTCAATCCACTGAGCCGCAACAGCCAGGGCCCAATAAATGTGTATTGTGTGATTTTCTTTTATTTCTTTCTCAGATGCAGGTGTGTACATTTTTAAATGCAAACGAGGCATTTGTCATGTAAACACCAAGTTAGTTCTTCACTTGAGACATCAGAATGGACATCGGTTATTTTTAAAAGAGCTGAAATATCTTTAAAAGAAGTATTTTTTTCTTAATAGCATGATACTCTTGTGTGGAAGATGAAAGCTGATTAGGAAAGATTGAACACGAATAGTATTCAGGTTTGGTTTTAATTAGAACAACAGTGGCTTGAGGAAGAAGTCAAACTAAGTATCCCTACTGTGGAATATAAAACTTTTAATTTAAGGTCCAAGATTTAAAATGTATGTGTTTTGCACAGAGTGCGTAATTATCCTGACATAATAAAAAAATCTGCTTTCCTCACTTTCCTGCAACCACAGCAAAAGCTTCCTGAGGGTGGGGACTTTGCTGTTTGTCCTCGTGCTGGTGGGCCCCGCGCACGGGAGACCCCCAGCTAGCACGTGGAGGGTGAGCACAACTTCGAGTGGAAGCAGATTATCACAGAATGATAAAAGGAAACATCTGAGTAACTGTTACTGGGAAAGACCTTTTCAGATCTGATCTATTGGGCACACAGGGAGAAAATTCTGATGGGGGAGGAGAGGTGGCCAGTGTGCCATAGGTCTTCCTGCTCCTGTAATGCACTCAAAGCGGCTCTGCCATTTCAGATGCCCTCGTTTCCACACCTCCGACATAGCCAAAAACAGCATATGGGAACGGCAGCCACAGCATCTCTGCAGTAGCGATGCGGATTCCTTGTGTTTGCTTATTGCCTTCTCCAGAAGCAACTTCATTTGTCAGGTTGCATGTGGAAGCCTGGAATTAGAGCCCAGAATTCACAGGGTTTGCCTGGGTTAGGCACTGGTTACCTTGGTCTAGGGAACGGTGATATTGCCTGTATCATCTTCTGGATTAAAAAGTATTGCTTCTGTTTTAAATGTGAAAGATAGGAATATCCACTTAGATTGTACATTTTTGATAAAATCCTGGAGTCTTGAAACACTTTCAGATTAGTAGGGTTTATTTTTATTGGTGAGTGTCGTTATTGATGAATTTCCTCAGGCTTAAAAGAAATAATTACTTCTAGAGCTTCATAGAGTATTCTCGAAACTTTCAGTGTTTTGGGTTAAATTAAACACGTCTAGATGTACCCTGTTAAAAAGCTGTATGTTGTATATTGTAAATCTCTTGTTTATTTCCTTTAATGGAGCACTGTTTACTTACCGGCAAACCCTCCTTTTAAAGTCTGGTTGAATGAAGGGAAATTCAGTAACTGTACTATTTTAAGGAGAATATGTATACAAAACTAAAAATTTTTTCATGCTTTAGTGATTTTTTCTAAATAAAAAAAAACTTCTTATTTGCTCTTTGTCTACTTCTCTTGCTCCCTTTCAAATGTAGAGTGGACAGGTACCAGTGCAGTTAACTTTGTTTTTCGATAACTTTTAGGGTGGTTAAAGAAGGGCAGAAAACCTTTGAGGAGATTTTATTTTCTGCGCGTTGGGGTGGAGATCTGTTCACAGCAGGCGCATAAGTGCCCGAGAACCACTGGGAGTTGCAGGAAGTGAGATGATGGCTGTGTTAAGTTTGTTCCGTGAAGGAGGTTAGAAGACTCAGTGGGCTCAACGGTGGAGACAAACCCAAAGCTGAATCGACACTTGCGTTATCTTTGGCCTGAGATAAAACACTCTGAAAGGATCACGGAACACTGGGATTTAGCCTTTCGTTGGGAAATAAAGCACTCTAGATCTCAGCGGCTTCAAACCACCACCAGTTATTTAGGTCACAGCTCAGCGGGTTGGCGGGTTGGGCCGGACTCCACTGGGGGGTCCCTCTGCTCCTTTCAACTGGGCTCCTGCTTGTGTTGGTCCCTTGCTGGTCGGCTTGGTGGCTCTGCTTCTGGGAGTTGACAGGGGGCAGGGGCCCCCAGGCCCTATGTCTGTTACCATCCAGCAGCCTCTTTAGCACCATTTTTTTGATAATTAATTAGTCACAAATTATTTCATTTGCTTATTACTTTCTCTAGAGGATGGACGACTTGGGGGAGGTAGAATGGGAAGTAGATGGAAGTTTCGGGGACATGAAAATAGACACTGAAATTGGGAGAGAATACAGGAGCATTGTGTTGGTATCTAGGCTTCCAACACATCCCTGGTATCTCTACTCAAGTTTCAGCTTAAATACAAAGGTATTAAAAATAAAGATATTTTAATGCCACTTAGTATTATACTAAGTTTCGCTTATACTGGAATTGCAGACATACATGCAACAGAATAACCAGGAAAACGCCGGTGATGAGTTGAAACAGAAATCTCACAATTTGGAAAAAAGTCAAAACCACAGCGATTCACTAAGCATCCTGATGTTTTTGTCTGGAAATTTGGGGAGTTAGTGTTTGAACACTATGGAATGGGGAATTTGGGGCTATCTTTAACAGGGAACTTCTTCTAGAGAAGATGTAAGTAAACTCCCGTTATTATTCTTTTTCTCAAACAGATTAGAATAATAAGTTAAATAATGATCCTCATTTGAGATGAAAAAAATTAAGAAGTGACCTTGGAAAAGCATAAATGTTTGTTTTTTATTTGCTTGAAAAGAGTTCAGAGCTCATTAAATACCCAAATGAGTGGCCTTGTTTCTAATAAAATTCGTAGGGTGACATTAAGGTTTTATACCAGAATTTAGGTTTCATTAGAAACTTAAGAGATGCTGACCTAAAATTTGATATTTTAATAGTGGATCTTGATACAGTATACAGAAGATCATTTTATCGAAGGGAATAACAGTCTTCAATTCTGTGTTTTGGCTTCAGAGAAGACCCTGCGTTACAGGCTCCTCATCCTCAACCTGTGTAAACTAACACAACCAAACAGATCGTGTCCCAGAATGCACTATGGAAATATTTAGTGTGGAAATGTTCTGCTGTTTAGAGTCTCTTATTAAGATACAAGTATCCGTGTGAAAAAGGCAGGCTGATTTTCGCCGTTTATAGTAGCATCACTGTGTAAATTCTGCCAGCGTTTATTTTCCTTTTTCAAATCTTCAAAGGAGGGAATTGAACAGGTGGAGGCACCACGGCTCAGTAGTCCTGTCCACATACAATTTTAATAAATTAATTTTAAGAATATATTTTATTTAATCCAACATATCGAAAAGTATCATTTAAGCTTATAATCAAGGTAAAAAGTGTTAATGAGATAGAGCTTCCATATTCTTGTAGTCATATCAAGTTTTTAAGTCAGCGTGTATTTTATACTCCTCTGAGACTAGCCTCACTTCACATGCCTGTTACCACAGCCCAGGTTCAGGGATCTGTGTGGAGGTCAGCTGCTTTGAAGAATGTTTATCCATGCAAAGCAGGGCCCCGTCTCCCAGTGGAGGCGCCGGCCCCCTGGTCCAGTCCTGGTCCAGTCCTGCTCAGTGGGTTGGCACACCCCGTGGGAAGGGGGTTGGGAAGAGTTAAGGAGTGCTCTGGGGGCCAGAGACCCGCCTCTGACAGCACTCAGCCATTATGCTGGTGTTGCAGAAACCTCTGTTGTCGAAGATGTTGCTGACATGGATCCTGGCATGGCTTTTAAATTATTACACTGAAACAATGCCTGTGATGTTCAAAAATAGTGGCAAAGCTAGATGGAAACTCAGTTTGCAGTCCTTTCATTTGAGCTCTCTCTTGCTCTGTGTTAATGGATGTAGGAAAACAACTGAACAGTTAATTTCCAATTAGAGCTTTGCTTTCAGTTAAACATTGCCCACTGATAGCTTTTGTAAAATTCTGAGCGAATCAAGCGTCTTTTATTTCTCAGGATAAGTATTGGTTATTAAACTTGTCCCATTCACTTTGCTTTTGGGGCCTGTTTGGGGTTGGTGATGTAATTTTCATCTAAAGATTAGAAATGTTGTTTCATCAGTGAGACATAAATCTTTTTTTCTGTGAGAGTATGGGATGTCTTAAGTTAGTGATTTTTAACCTTTTCATCTTAGGGCATATTTAAACAAATGACTAAAATTCAGCGGCACACCGAAAAAATAGTATTTTTTGCAGATCTGACCAAAAATATAGGTATATTTTCGATTCCTTCACACTGAACAGCCATCGTTGTGTTAGCTGATGTCATTTTTTGAAATTTGACAATCTAGGGGAAAAGAGGTCAATGCCCCTGACTAAATAGTCAGGACCTACATGTTTTAAATATTCTTGCAGTGCTCCAGTTTGGAAATTGTTGTCTTAAGATGGTATTTTACAGAGTAATTTTACAAAAGATTTGACTGGATCAGGTCTACCCTATCCAAGTGGAACAAAATCTGTAGTAATTAACAAACAAGTTCCTGGGGGCTTACAGAACTGTGACCCTGGGTAATTCATTCAAAACCCACATTTCTCCTACTTCTCTTTGGAATTAAGGGCCATGAAGCAGTCCTTCCTCTGTAAACGTGCTCTTTGTGTTGGCTCATTGTCACATTTCAGATATGGGAAGTCTGTGTGTAAGTTTTGGGGCATGCACACTGGGATGAATTTTGGGGGGGTTACCTTTTTGCTAGTCAGCATACTGGCCACTGCATTTGAATGGACGCTGCCACTGTTAGTAGCTCACAAATCTACCTGTTTCCATTTGGGCCTCAGCAGTTTCACATCAAAAGTTGTGAATGAAGCCTAAGTAAATATGTTTGTTTTGTGCTGGCTGCTGGCTGGGAATCTGCTGAAGCAGCTTGAGGTTTTTTTTTTAACCTCTGCGGGGTGGATCTCACTGTGACAGGTAAATAGCATTCCTCACCAGGGCCCGCTCTCTCCCCCTGTAGCTGCCCCTCCTTCGTTTCTTAGGGCTGTTGAATGTGGGGATTGTCTTGCTGGGAACCCTCTTGGTGAGGTCACCGCCTGGTCCTCAGAAAACAGAACTGCCCCCGGGGCCACCTCACTGCGGGGGGGATTTGTTAAAGCACCAGTGAAAGGACCACATGGGGTCTCACTATTACCTTATGAAGGGCAATCCATTCAGGCGGCAGAATACATATTTAGGACCTATTAACTTCTTCGGGCTTCTGGGTAAATTGAAAAGCAGTTGGGAGTGAAGGAATAATAAGAGGAAATTGTTGCCAAAAGCCGGTGAAGACGCACCTTGCCAGATCTCTGTGGGCACGTCCGTCCTTTGCAAATTTATTTTCTGCTGGGCCAAATCCCCTTTTAGTTCTTGGGAGGAGGGTTTGAAAATGATTCCTTAATGTTGATTCTTTAAAGAGTTAACTCTCCATTGCATTTGGGCAAAATTGGCAGTGAAATACCCTCATTTTAAAAATGAGCTTTTATTTTTCGATGAAAACAATCAATATATAACCATTGTAGAAGTCTGGGAACAGGTAGACTGTTAGAAAGAAGGAAAAAAACTTACTAAAGTTCTACTGCTTAGAGCACCATTGAAATTTTTCCTACTTTGTGAGTGCACACACACACACACACACACACACACACACACACACACACCCTACTTCTAAGCTCTGGTGCTGGATTAAAAAAAAGTAAACCTATACTGCACATACTGTTTTGTTGACTATTTTTTAATATATTTAGAGCCTTTTATGATTCTTGCATTTACTTAGAGAACGCGGTGTGCCATCAGAGATAAACTGGAATATGTATAATTATACCCAATTTTTGAATATTTAATTTATTTCTTTGTTGTTCTATTTCTCTGTCACTCTACCACGAATTCTGCAAAGTGGAATAAGTGGGTCAAAGGAAATAAAAATTTAAGCTTTTTCATACAAATCAAACTACCACATTTTTATCCAGAAAAGGACTCATCAGCAGTTGGAAGAGTATTCATCTCACATTCTTTGCTGCAACTGAATAGTTGGATTTCAAACCAAGAACCAAACATGTCCCAGTATTGTCGGTGAAAAAAATTACCCCATTCCGGGAACTATCATAATGAAAACAGGTTTTGTTAATTTGGTGCTTTTGTGTTTAGGAAATTCTTATTTTAAAAACCTACTTTTTGAGACAGAACTCTCTGATTTAACTTAGCTTTCTCAAGTCTTTGTCCTCATTGGCATCTTAAGGCTTATTTCTCTTTGTTAATGCATTTCCTTTATTTTTTGAACGAGTGTTTCCTTGTGTGCCAGATAAAGATCCTGTGGAAAAATACTTTCATATTTCACATGGTTAGATACTGCTCACTTTATAAAAGCAGGGGTTTAGTGTTGTCAACTGATGGTTGTTGGTGTCAATTCAACATCAGTAGCAATCCACAGTTTGGGGGTACAGTGAAGAACGAAGCTTGATTCAGTCTAAACAGTTCAACTGTGATTCAGCTTTAGACAGATCTGCCCTGTTCCATTCCTGCCAGTCTTCCCCTCTCTGGTAAGAGGTCTTCCCCCCACCCACCCCCTTCTCTGTTAGGGGTGGGTGTGGGGGGGAATGCAGTGGGTATTCAAAGTGGAAAGGGGGCGTGTACTCTGAGAGTGAGTGGAACTGACTTAGATCAACTGCAGTCCCCATTCCTGGTCTCTGATTGGCCTGTCTTCATGTATCCTCAGCAGCACAGTGTGAATGAATTAAAACAAATTATCTTATTCATGGGGTGATTTGATAAGAGATTATCGAAGATCTCTTATTAGGCAATAAGCAATCTCTTGGCAGTTATTAATTAACTCAAGTACTTGGAGAAGACTGAAGTAAATAAAAAACCAGGTTTCTATTCAAAACAGTTGGGTAAAGAAGAGTGTTCTTTAAAAAAAAAGCCAAGCAATAAAGCTTTAAGTTAATTACTTATGCAATAGTTGGAAGAATTAAATATGAGAACTGTTTGTACTGAGGCACAGTGCTGCATGCATTTAGACAGAGGAGGCCCAGATGTTGGAAGCTAATACATCAATTCAAAGATGCTGAGGTGATTTGACTAAACCTTTGGAAAAAAAATAACACTCATTCAGAAACTGACAAGTATTTTATTCTTCGTTAGCTTCATGTTTTATACTTATAATGGTGGTCAGAAAACTCATAAAAACTGCCCTTTAGAGTCTAATTCACCAATAAAGTGCTCAAGATGGGAAGCAGTGTACAGGGGAAAAATCGACAGGTCTCTGGAGGGTCTGGGCAAAGAAAGCTCACTAATGGTTATGGCACACACGCATTCTGCCTTCCTGTGCCATGGGGGACGAGTTCTGAAGGCACAGTACTGAATGGATGCATCTTTAATCATGTGGAAGTAAGAAATCCATTATTTTTCTAAACCAGACAGTGGTTGTCTGTCTGTTTCAATGGAACAGTTGGTTGATTACATTTCTTCGGGGCTTTATTTCCCAGCGCTTACTTCCTGTATATATTTGAATTCCAGCATTAGGGATTGTCATAAGTGAGTGAGACAGCAAAGAATGTAAAGTAGGGATCTGAGCTTGATTAATTTTTCTTAGTAGTTTTTGTGACATCGCAATCAAACTGTGTAAGTAAGTAGATTTCCCTATAGCAGATTACCATAACTTGGGTGCTTAGAAATGGGCTCATTTATTGCACAAATACGCAAGCCAGACTTTGATATGTTATGATGCAATCTACCGAATAAAAGAGAGAATTCAGCATCTGCCAGTGTTTTCTTTTTTGTAGAGAGAACAATGCCTCTTACCTACATTGAAGGAAATAAAACAGCCTTTTGTAGAAGTTGACAAAAAAGATCTTCACTTTCTTTTACAGTATCTGAATATGTGCTGGCTTTATGGAAAGCGGAGTTCTAAGTGCAGACTCCCATATATAGAAAGTGTCACGCAGGTTGAAAATTACTGGCTAACTGCTTCAGAAAGTAACTTCTAAGATGCATTAAAAAGACGAGTTAGCTGGAGTGCAAGACTTGTTGAATGTAAAATCCCCTACTCTGAAAAAACTGGACACTCTCCAGCAGTCCCAGGCCACTGCCTGCTGGTTGTAAGATCTGCTGTGATTGTAAGAAAATCTTAATGAAGATCTTTCATTTGAAGTTGGAATTTTTAGACCTTCATGTACTTTTACGATCTTACTCAAAACTAAGGAAGTTTGCTTTCCTATTAACTTTTTCGTCATAGTCATTTTACATTCTCTGGGCGAACTCTCGTATACCATCAGCTATTTGAAATTGTATTTAAGGACCCAGGAATGCTTCATTAGAGCTTATTCATTCATGAAATGTAAAGCTTGCTCTTTCCCCGTGAGGAGAGATCCCTGTGAATGCCTCTGCCGTTTTGGAATGCTGTGTTTGATCTAAGGCTACTGCCCTTGGAGTCCCCTTCCTGTAATGAAAGAAAGGTGAGGTGACTCCAAGTCAGGCCAGATAAGACAGGAATGTGCTTCTTGGTCCCTTCTCTATCATTTTTGGCTTTGAGGCTGCGGCTATATATATCCTTTACCTTTTTTGCCTAAGGGAGTCCGGCACTGGCTGACTCCCTTTCAGATACAGTGTTGCATGCCCAGATGGGGCTGGCCTGCCGGATTCCTGAAATTCATGACTTGATTTGGGGCATTAAAAAAGTTGCCAAAAATAATAAGAGGTTGACATTCTTAGTTGAAACTGAACACAGAGTAGTTAAGTGAAAAAACCGCACCTCTTTTGTTTAATGTGTCACCCTCTCTAAAGGTTATCCTTTTTGTTTAGATTTGTTAAAATTTTTTGCTTAGTTTTGTTACCTTAGTCAGATGGTTTGTCTTGAAACTGTTGCATAGGGCTGTCATTCACACCGACTGGTTAGGTAGGTTAAAGGGACCTGTGATTTCCCCCGTTAACCTCAAAAGTTAATGATTAACTTACAGTCATTCAGTTGTGAAAGGAATGTTGATTGCTTTGGAAGAATACATGGTAATTATTTCAAGTTTCCTTTAAAAAAAGTTTGCTGGTTATTTCATTCTGTTGAAAGTGGGCCAGGCGTCAGTTCTGCTTTGCTGTGCCCTGGAATGCTCAGGTGTGGAACGTGGCACCCTCTTCCGGGGAGGGAGCCCCGCTCTTGGTAGCTGGTGAGCCTTGTGTGAGAGCCAGTAGGAAACAGGGAGGAGCACTCACCCTCCCTCCCAGCCACTGGCTTTCAGGGTCAGGCCCAGGAGCACAAACACGGACTGGCCTGTGCAGCAGAGCCAGCTTCACCTGGGGTTGGAGGCACTGTAATTGGAGCAGTCAGTCTAGATTATACACTTTCTAGAAAAGTTGTGTAATTAAAAAAATCTTTTACATTTTTTTAAAAAGAGGGAACTATAGTTTATTATTGTGAAATACGCATAGTCCATAATGACCGAAGGGAGTGGGGTAGCTAAGGCTCCTCTGAAATGAACGATTTCGTACAGATTGAATACATTCTTCCTACAATAACCACGATAATTCTGACTTCTATCTATAGTTCTGTCTCAACTGTTAGTTTGCTTACCCCGTTCTTTGCTTCGGTGAATTATAAAGTGCCCAGAAGTGTTGGCCCCTTGGGATTAATGATATAGTAACCTTACTGTGCCATAACTCTTGTAAACAACTGAAAAATTAAGTTTTATTCAATTTTATGTGAACTGTCTTGTGATTTCTTTTTTTAAATGTTCTGTGAAGGTTTCGGGGGTCACTGTGGGACTTTTAACCCTTTCCAAAGGGATCTCCGATCCCTAAAAGGCGTACTGACCAGAAGGTGAGTAGAGAGAGTGAGGGCCCAGAGCGTAAGTCCGGCCAACCCCTGATGGGCTTGTGTGTGACCCTGGGGAGAACCACCTGTTTGTCCAACTGTCCTGGGCCCTGGGCCTTCTTTAAACTGAGTGGTCAGAGAAGGACTCCTGAAGAGGAGGCGTGTGCTGGGACTTGAGTGACACGAATGGAGAGCCAGCCACGTGATGACAGATTTCGATCCGGGGGAAAGAGGGGTCCCCAAATACAAACAGGCTCATAGTGGTGGAAAGTCTGAGACGGGGCAGGTGAGAAGGGCAGGGGCCAGGCCCCGTGGCCCCTGGTCTGTGACTGGAGGTGCCTGGTGGGAACGCAGGCCAGTCCTTCCCTGGGAAGGGAGAGCCTTCGTGGCAGGCGCTCCTCCTCTCTGTCCTCCCGCGGACTGTCCTGTCCTGTCCCAGAAGTCCTGTTTTCAACTTTATCCCAGTTCAAGCTTTACTCGGGGCTCCTTGGGGACCCCTGTGGGAGCTGCAAGTGAGGAGAACAGAAGCGAAGCGCCCTCCCCTTGGTCTGACGGCTCATCTCACCTTTGGTGGTCTTCCACACCAGCTTTCCTCCTTGGTAGTAAACTTTCTTCTGGGTATGTTATAAACCCTTGAAATCACATTGCTGTTTTCACTACTCTTAAACCAAATCACTAAAAGCAAACATTTTTTTCAGTTTCAGAATGTCTTATGCACATATATCATATAAACTTTTGCATTAAAGGCATTTACAGTTTTTAGCAGTTCAGAAGGTAAGTTTTTTTTTTAAAGAATATGATTAATATTTCTGCACCCAGATGGAGGGAGACCTAGGTTTTCTTCCCGGGTCTTAGATGAGAAACCCCTTCAGTGCCCCTGTCTGCATATGATAGTCAAAATTTGTGCATTAGGTGTCTAAGGATTATCTATTACATGGGTGTAAAATTTGTGCTTTTAAATTTTCTGAATCATGGTATATTCTAGGAAAGTCTTTTTTGACACTTGGCTATTTTAACTTGTAAATCTGTAACAACTTCTGGAAATTTGATGAAAACAAGTAGGGAAGGAGATCGTATCCGGGGCAAAGATGGACATAATGTTTTCTCTTTGCTCCGGGAATGTCTAATTAAGTTCTTCCTGGTTTTGACTACCGGATCGTGTTTGAAATGAGACTTTATAGTGTCTCATAAAAGTAGCTCTGCACTTGGCTGGGGCTTGGAGGAGGGTTTAGGACAGAGCTCACCGGCCACTCCGGCGTACTGATGCTGTACACAGTCAGCCTGTCTTCTATGCTGTCAGTTGCAATGACGGTACTTACAGGTCTCTGTTGAAAGTGTTGTAAGGTTCGCTTGCTCTGCCCTGTTCAGTTCCAAGCACTGGTGTTATTTTAGTTACCTGGTCTTCAAGTGGTTCCAGTGGCTCTGTTTCAAACCCTACTTCATAATAGTGTGGTCTCTGGTAGCCGGTTTTTCTCTGGAGTGATAGTAACATCCTTATCAGAGTAGAGGTTAGGGATTAAGGTGGCATACCTCTTGAAGAATCTTTCAAGATTCTTGACTGTTCTTCCAGGTCCCAAGCATTCAAATAGACTTAGTAGCACTAAATTTACCTTTACTGTTATACTAAGCATTTACATCTTACAATACTGCTCCCCATTTTATATTTGAGGAAACTTAGATATAGAAAATAATAAATGGCCCAAAGTCCCACATTAAAATGCAGAGTTGGGACAGTTAACAAGAATGCTTAAGAATAATTGATTATATTGCTTAAAGACTAGTACTTTTAAGTAACAAAGGAACAAAGACTACATTCTCTGGAAACTCGATTTTCCTCTCTGTGTCTGCAATAAGTAATACTCCTGGGTAGTGACTGGGATGTGTGATTACATCAGAGTCATCCATACCACAAGAAGGTGCGGCCACGGGCACTTTTTAAGCTTTCTTAGACTTTTGTTGCAAATCCCCAAGATGTATCACTGACACTTGTTTTTTCTGCTGTCAGTCATTTCAATCACAAAATCAGCAACCGCATTTCTCTCCTACGGGAATTTGGATTAAGGCAGCATCTTCTGTCTTGATCAGGAGCCGCTCTGGAGGGTAGGCTGGAGGTTCAAGAGACCAGGGCTCCAGTTACAGCTTTGATTCAAGCTCTAGAGTCGAAAGACAAGCCATCAGCTTTCTGGACTGTGGCTTTTTCATCTGTAAAATTAGAGGGTAGGACGACGTGATTTTTATTGCTCTCTTAATTCTTCACTTT
Source organism: Artibeus jamaicensis (assembly GCF_021234435.1). Taxonomy (NCBI): domain Eukaryota; kingdom Metazoa; phylum Chordata; class Mammalia; order Chiroptera; family Phyllostomidae; genus Artibeus; species Artibeus jamaicensis. The sequence continues at coordinate 21,066,574 of NW_026522056.1, forward strand.
CTCGGCTTCTTTGGTGGGGTCATTTAAGTCAACTACATACCTTTGTTTAGAACTTCCCTTGCTTTTGAAACTTGATAAAATGCTGTTGCTTAGGAGGGCAGCTGCCTACATGTACCTTTGTCGGTGTGTTTGGGATCCAGGTCTGTTCGCTTCCAGAGGACAGAGAGCGGAGGGCCGGCTGCGGGGAGGGCCGGCACAGAAAGGGCGGTGCGTGTGGAAGCATGTTGAATGTCCCCTGGTGGTGTCATCAGGCATCACAGAGGTCAAGTTCAGTCGCATTCACATCTTATGCTTATGTGTTATATTCTCCAACTATGAATTAGTTCTTTTTATCTGATTAGAGACATTAGTACTGTTAAGAATATCAGTTCTTAGTTTTTCTCCTGTTATTACTACTGACCCTTGGCGCATTTTAAACAGATTTCAGTCTGTTGGATTCTATTTCTTTTTTTTTTTAAAGATTTTATTTATTTATCTTTAGAGGGGAAGGGAAGGAGAGAGGGAGAGAAACATCAATGTACGGTTGCCTTTCGTGCATCCCCTGCTGGGAACTGGCCTGCAGGGAACTAGCCTGCAACCCAGGCATGTGCCCTGACTGGGAATCAAACCGCGATTGTCTGGTTCGCAGGCCCGCGCTCAATCCACTGAGCTACACCAGCCAGGGATTCTATTTCTTCTTAAAGACAATAATTAAAGTCAGGGATATGCCAGAATTATTTCACAATATGGGGCTAAAAGTGAACATCCTTAAAGTTTCTTCAATATTTGGTTAAATTGAGACTTAATTTGTAAACATAATTTTTAAAACTTACTCCCTGAGATGATTTCAGAAGTTTTTTGTATTTTCTTTTGTTAATGGGTATATTAGTATTAATGGGTCTGTGAGTTATGGTTAGTTGAGATTTACCTAATCATAAAGTGATCATGTAAATGAAAGATTTGGGGGAGTTTCAGATTTTAATAGGCTGTTAACAGTTAACCAACCAAAGTAATAAAATGTTGGGTTGGTCAAAAAGCCTTAGTTTTTTTTTCCTGTAAAATAGAAGATACACTTTTTATTTTCACCAATAACTTGATTGATTTGGATATTTGAGTACGTTGGCTCACTCCCACTTCTAGTGGGTAGAGGCCAAGGGTACCGCTAAACATCTTCCACTGCATGAGACACCCCCACAGCAAAGAATTATTTAGCCAAAGTGTCAGTAGTACCAAGAAAGTTCACAAACCACATTTAACTTGTTCAGTCAGTCCTAGCACCTTCTCCATATGCTGCACAGATCTCTCTCTTTTTTTTTTTTGCGTTTCAGTTGAGTTTTTACCTTCCTTGAGATAATAATGTATAAGGCACTAAGATGTTGCGAATTTTCTTCTACAGTATTAAAATGGCTATACAAAAATTCACTGATTTCATTGAGTTTTTTAAATGCATGCTGACATGACAGATGTCACAAAATAACAGAATTATTTCAAATGAGATTAAAGATGATTAAGAACCACTAGAGCCATTGTAAGGAAAAAACCTAAATGAACTTTTTGGCTGACCCAATAACTAGGAAGAATACCTGCTTTGCTGTGTCTTTCGTAATTGGTTGGGTGAAGAGCAGGTCCATCCAAGAGTTGAGGAGTGAATCATTTGTTTTAAAAAATCACTTTAAAAATGACACTCCAACTTGATAACAGAACATCTGGCCTCTTTCCTTTGAACCCATGTATCTAATGTCCTGTCATGAGCTAGAAATATCTGAGCTTCTTTAGAAATGCCAATAATGTTAAACAACATATACCATGCCTTTTTATTTTTGACTTTTGGGTTTTGAGTTTGTATTTGTTTTTTTAGGAAGAGTATTTGGAAAGTGCAGGTGGTTTCCAAAACAACATGTGTGGTTTTTCCATTTCATTGAATTGTCATTTAGTTACCTATCAGTTAGGAAGATCGGTTTTTAGGGTTTCGCACTTTAAACTAGTTATACCCTTAATTAAGATTTTATTTTTATATATTTATATTGTAGCTGTTTTGATAGTTAATTACAATTAATATCCTGTAACTAACTGTTGTGTACTTTTGAATAAATTTCTAATGAATAATTTATGTTCCCTTCTGTAATATATATGACTACTGATGTGTCTGTTCATTTTTGTGTTCTAGATCTTCTATTATCGCCTCATTTAATAAATGGTTAGAAGGATTAGAGGAAAACATTTCACTTTTTCATGAAATGTTCATTACTACCCTGTTGGAGAACAACTTTATTAGCGAACTGGACTCAGTAGAGGGAATTAAGGACAAGGATAACATAAGAACTACTGCAGTTCTTTACTCTGTGTTCATTTTATTCCTAATTCAGTCCTTTGCTTTAGTTTTTTAATACAGACATGTGACAGTTGAGAGTCACTAATCTGGTCTTTATACAGCCTCTTACTATCTCAGGAATTGTCTCCATATTCTCTAAACTGACGAACGAGCAGGCATCTTTCTCCGGGGGCCTTCATTCAGTGTTGCCCAGTGTGTGTTCTGCGCAGTGTCTCCCCTTTGCTTCAGACAGTGCGGGTTCTACCCCACCCTCCGTGGGCCTGGGCTGCCTTGCCCGCTGGCGCTGCCCGAGCTGCTGGGTTTGACCTGCCTTCCTTGTTTCTCTCTGGTTTCAGAATCCACTGATGAAATAGAGGTCTGCCCCGTCTTTTGTGGTTTTAAAAATATATATCAAATTGGCAATTTTCAACTGCATGTAAGTCTGTCATTCATACCTGTCTTCATTTAAGCAAATACGAGTTTAGAAAACAGGTAAATTAAGGGACGATATGTGTGTACAAATTGATGTTTTGCCTTAACAAAGATTCTTAGTAAGGGTTAAGCAATCTAATCTTGCCATGCATTTAGGTCATTCTATTTATAGGTGTTTGATTTAATTTGAAGTGTTTGTTCGCATAAAACAGGGTGTACCCAAAGTTTCTCTCAAGTTATTAGTGTCATTGAATCAGTTCACAACTAGGTTAGTCCTAACCTAGCTTAAGTTTCTGAGTTTCTTGTAGGTATCGGGTTTGGCAGCAAATTTTTTATTAAAAGTAATTGAACATTGTCTCTAAATTGCACCTTTTCAGTTTGTAAAATAGTTTGGGTTTTTAAAATTTAAAAACTGCTTTATGGTTGAAATAGAATTTAATAGAGGAGCCAGTTTGCATTTTCATTTGATTAAAAGGTATAGAAAAGTGCCCCTTGAGAGTGGATAGGACATGGGGGGATTTATACAGGTTCATTACCACAGGCACCGCAAAATAAATGGGATTTTTATTTGCTTCCACTGGTATTTGGTTCATGTAAAACACACCTTCCCTTTGGGCATAGCTAAACTGCGTGCGAGTCTCAGGTTTTATTTTAAGAAAAATAAGTACTACTTGCCGTTTTCTGGATTTGGAATCTGTCTAGTAGAAGCCTAAACAAGCCTTAGAAAAAGGCCGATCCCCTCTTCCACCAGCCTTGCCCACTGCAGGGCTCTGGAGACAACCGTCTCTTGGAAAGGACTGTGTTTACACAGTGACCAGTGTAATACTTGCCTGCGGCAGGAGGAATCTCATTCCATTCCTTCTTTAGAAGGGAGTGCTCTCAGGAGCTTGGCGTGGGCCTCAGTCGTTTCAACTGACATTTTGGTCATTGAATAGTGCCTTGTCTTCGTGCTAGAACACACTTTACAATACAAATGTTTCAGGCAGTTGTTCAACTTATGGAAACCTGGAAGTCACTTCTTACCCTCTAAAGGTTGCTTTTACATTTCTGAAATTTCCCAAGTTCTGTTAATACACTTTGGATTAATCCTTGATGCATGCGGGATTCAAAAATAGTTTTACGCGATGCATATGTATTTCTTGTAGAGAGTCAGAAAATACTGGCACAAAGAAGAAAAACTCATTCGTCCCTGTAAGCCACCTTTTTGAGTGCAGGTACACATCTCCCTGTCTTTCCTCACAACGTGGAATTACAATTAATTTGTAAAGTTGCATCATAAAATTCAGGCGGAGATTTATAACCTAAGGAGGGTTTACTTGACCTTCATGTAAGAGATATTTATAACATAAATGGGAAATGGTTATGAAGGTAACTGGCTGTTAAAATACTGTTCTGCCCTTCTGAAACAGGTGTGCTTTCTTTTTCTTCTCTCCCTGCAGCTCCAGAGAGTAAATTATTCTTTATTTAACTACCTTTCCCATAAGACCCTGCTCTACTTTTCTTGGATTCTTTAGCACCTTGTCTCATGCCTGGCAGACAGTAGGAACCATGTGCTTGTTGAATGAATTAAACGAGATACAAATCAGTAACACCAGATTCCAGATTAGGATCCAGCCACTAACAATATTAATTTTTTTCTTTGATGGGAAGGATAATGTAGGATACAGGGTTTTTTTTACATCTGTTATTTAAGTATTAGGGACTTAAGACTTTATTTATTTTTAGAGAAGAGCAAGGGAGGGAGAAAGAGAGAGAAGGAAACATCAATGTGTGGTTGCTTCTTGTACATCCCCCACTGGGGACCTGATGCACAACCCAGGCATGTGCCCTGTTGGGAATCGAACTGGCGACCCATTGGTCTGCAGGCCGGAGCTCAATCCACTGAGCTGCACCAGCTAAGGCCAGATTTTTTTTTTTTAAGAGGGATGTTCCTTAAGAGACTAGTTTGTATCGGCACAGAACTTCCACAAGTGCCTTAAGATTTAGAACCCTGGACCTAGGGCGCCCCCTCAATATTGAAAGTCAGTCACAGCAGCTGCATTCCCAGCTGAGAGGTGATAGTCAGACAGCGATTTCAGTGTTACGCAATGCCGCAGACCCAGTGGTGTTTCACTGGACGCAGTTTACACTGCATCTCTGCATGACTGGTCTGGCAGAACAAGTACAGCGGCCTCCTGAATATATACAATCGTGTTAGACTCTTGGTTCCTGTGTATCCTTCCCCCTTTTTCATTCTAAAGGCGCTTGGTCCCCTGGATTCTTGACCTCTGTCCAGGGTTCCGTGTGGCCCACAGTGAGTCAGATTTATACTTTAAGTCATCTTGTTCCTCCCACCATGGGCCAGTGCTCATGACCTTCTGTTGATGGTGTCTGATTTTTTTCCCCATCAACGTGGTGGGTTTATTTATGGGCTTGCAAGGGAGGAACCAAGGCTTGAGAGTTGGACGTGGCTGTTGAGTCACACTCTGCCACCCCAGCCCACCCAACGGGACCCGCAGAGTGTGGTGGTGGGCTCTGGAGCTGGTCGGCCAGGTTGCCCACACACCTTCTCTGTAACTACTTGGGTAACTTACGCCAACTTGTGAACTTTTGAGTCCTAAACAAGTTAGTAAATGTAAAGCGCTCAGGTGGCTAACTGGTAACAGAATTCAGTAATTACTGATTAACTTATTACTGTTACAGGGCTGGGTAAAACGACTTTAGATCGGTGACTTTTTCAGCTGTAAACCTCTGCAGTCACATGTGGGAAATGGGGAAAGACCCCTGAGTTTACAGAATAATTGTGAGGGTTAAACCATGTAGCGTAGATCTGCATTTGGTGAGTGTGTGTCCAGTAAACACAGCGTAGGGAAAGTAATGACCATTGGTTTCTAAACAAACATCTAGGAACATTGCCAGCGACATGTGAAATGTTTCCTATGAATTTGAATGTCTCCAAAGGCCATCCGGTGCATGTACTTTTATCCAATTAATATGCGTTCAAATGATACTTTGGATACCCAAGGATGATGCTCTTTCAGAGAGCTTATCTGTGAAAGCCCTCATTAACAGCACTAATGACACTGATGTGGAAATCGGAACTTGAAATCATTTTTCAACAAAGCTGAAAACATAGCTTAGCAGAGCTGGGCATGGGAATGACTTCTCACCAAGCTAAAGAACTCCCTGAGCTTGACATACATGCTTAAAATCTGATTATGAACTTAATTAATGTAAAGTTCTAGTAAGTTTGTAAGTTGAAAAGCTTCCTCAGCTAATTTTAAAGTTATTGCAACTATTTTAATGGAACGAGTTGACAGATCTTCATTTTAATTAAAATGATTTCGATTGGCACTCTGAATAGCGAAGCAACGGATTGACAGCTGCCGTGTAAAAACACTTCCAGCGATTAACATACGACCTAATTCTGGGCAGTATGCTTAATTATAGAGTTTCCCAAACCTAAAACTTTGTAAGTGGTTTCATACATAAGTACTTTTGGAATATTAACTTGTTGGAGCTGTCAGAATATCCATTATTACATGTCTGCTCAGATTGCATGAAATAAATATTCAGAAATGAAATAGATAAATACTCGGTAATGGAAAGAAAATAAAACAGGAAGTTCATACTAACAAAACTTCTGGGAGACTGATGGCACTTATGTTCTATTTGGGTTTTTATGGTGTGCATTTAAAATACGGCTTGCTATTTGTAGCAGAATATGGCTTACAAATTGTATTGCTATTTACATGTTACGCCCTAATATAAAAAAATTTGTATATGCATGTTAGGATCTGTCAAGGTATGATAGATGAAGATAGAGGATAGATTTTGAAATATTTACAGCAGTGTCAGTCAATTCTAATATGTAATGAAAATGAGGAATTCGAAAATGTTTTATCACTTGAAGGAAACAAATTTTTTTTTTTTTTAAATTTTATTTAGTTATTTTTCAAGTACAGTTTTGTCTATTTTTCCCATCCCAGCCTCCCCTGCCCCTTGCTCCCCACCTCCCTCCCATTTCCTCCCCCCCCTTAGTTCTTGTCCCTGTGTCCTTCCTATTTGTTCCTCCAAATCCCTCCCCCCTTTTTCCCCCTTAACTTCCCTTCCTTCTCCCCTCTGGTCACTATCCCCTTGTTCTCTATTTCAGTGTCTTTGTTTTTTGGGTTTTTTTTTTCTGCTTACTTGTTTGTTTTGTTGTTTAGCTTCAAGAGTTGGAAGCAACCTAGGTGCCCATCAGTAAATGAATGGATCCAAAAATTGTGGTACATATACACAATGGAATTCTATGCTGCAGAGAGAAAGAAGGAGCTACTACCCTTTGCAACAACATGGATGGAATTGGAAAATGCATTATCACTTGAAGGAAACAAATTAATATTCATAATATGAGCTCTGATGGATACCTTTTTGTAAAAATTAAGTAGATTTAGAGAAAAATTGCAGAGATGTATAGACATCCCATAAAGCCCCCAGCCCACGCACGGTTTCCTCTATAATTAAGATTGCATAAATATGTATTCGTTATAATTAGTGAACCAGTATCGATACGTTCTTGTTAACAGAAGCCCACGGCGGACTCAGGCTTTTTCAGTGTTTCCGGGATGTGCTTTTTGTGGTCCTGCATCCCACTCAGGACGCTGCATTCCGCCCAGTGGTCACGTTTCCTTAGGATCCTCTGGGCTGTGACCATTTCTCACACTTGTCCTTTGGGGAGTGTCCTGTGCGCCACAGGGGCCTTCATAAGCACCCACCGCTCGCCAGCCCCTGAACAAAACAGACAGGAAATCCATGCCTTCCCAGGGCTTGCCTGTCAGCTGGGAGCTGGTAGTCTACTTTTTAAATTGACTTTGGGGATGAAAGAATGTCTTATCGTCAATTAATATTTAATGTAACCGTTCTGGGACTTCTGATTTTTTTCTTGAAAAAAAAAGTTGAGATGCCGTTTATGGATTAATTGCAGAAACATAGATATTGTATCTCTAGTGTGTTGAAGAGACCTTTGTTCTTTTATATTTGGGAAATACTTATTTCCAAGAGTTATTTGTTTGTGAAGAAACTGTACAATGGGAGGGAAGAATATTCAGTTCCTTGTTGCTGACACAGGGAAACGTCATCAAAAAACTCTGTCTTGCATTTGAGTTTATCTTGTGATTGACCAAGACAAGCTTTTCATGCAATTGCTGCTGAAGCTTGATTCCAGAAAAGTGAGGATATACCCAGACATGCACACAGATATCAGAAAGGCGGGCGGGGTGTATGGCAAATCTGTGTAGCCAGTCATTGCTGATTATAACTATTTTGGGTTGGAGTAGCTGAGGAATCTCAAAAGCAACATTTTGTTGAAAGCTTTGGCACTAGGTCTTGATAAGAGGCCAAGGCCTATTAAACAAAGAAAATAGGAAAATTCCAGGAATAAAGGTGTTCTGTGGCCATGGAAATTTGAGTCAGTTAGATTATTCTTGGCAGACAAGTGGCTACATACAACTCTATTTCTGCCCTAGAAATTACTATGTCAAAAGCAGCGTACTTTGTACATGTTAGTGGGAGGGGTGCTGGGTTTTCCTGTTGAGGGACAATTAGTGTTAACGGCAGCCCTGGCCATCAACGGTGGGGGGAGACATCAGTCACCGAAACCTGTCTTCGCTTTCGGACCACTCACTGGAGCACCTACTGTTGTCCCCTGTCACCTTTGAATAATCAGGCTTTAAGGTGCCATCCGTATCTGTTTAATTGAATATATGGACATTAATGAATCCTTCTAGAAAGAAATTTAGTGAGCTACATTTTTGGCTACCTTGGCCAGGCTCTTTGAACAATTTCATTCTTCCTTCTCTCGAGTTTTTCCACTGTGTTCACCTTTGAAGTCAATTTCCATAGTGACACCTGGTGGTGGTTTTGGAATCCTAGAGAGCATGTTTTTGGAATGATAGACATTTTTACTTCACAGCTTTACCTTTCAGCTTCTTTCTGTTTTTGTTTTTGTTTTTTTCCTTATTAACAACCTTTCCTGAGAATGTCTTCATTGTATTCTTGAGATTGGAAAGCTATGCAGTTACTTATGTAATGTCTCATTAAAGCAAAGATATGAAATCCCTCATAAGGTGGCAGAGGAGTTCCTATCACAAGGTTGTTTTCTGAGCTCAGAGGATACAATGTATAGAATCAACACAGCAGCATCCCCACCCCGCCTGCTACTGGGCACTGTAGCCTGTGGTGAGAAAGGGGTCGTTTTTTGCGTACTCCTTCTGGCAGCCTTTCCGCTTACAGCATCAGTCCTCTTGTCCCGCAGGAAAGCCCGGGCTTACTTATTACCTAGTTTGGTCCTATGTTTCAGGAAATGAAAGAGGAAATAAAAAATAGGAGTGGAGATGGCAGAGAAAGAAGGAAATATAGACAGAAAGGAGAAGACCACAGAGTTTGTATATGGATGTATATATGTGCCAGATAAGATACAGTATTATTGCGTGTATGGGTTAACGGAAAATGTATGTTAAACTAGAGCTTAAATACGTACAGTTTTTATTGCTTCCTTAGAGAATTGTTTCAGGAAAACTGAATTCATGACCCGGTATGCAAAAAGTAGTTCCTGAGAGTTGGATGCTAACTGATTGTGCATTGAGAAAAGTAAGAATGAGGCAGAGTTTTGAGAATAGATGCAGTGGGTTGATTGATTCATTTTCAGTGACGGGTAGGGGTCTAGTATCCTTGTTCTCCTATATTAAAGGTGCTAACCAGAAGTCTTCATAATACGGTTTTGAACATTTGTTTCTCTTTTGCGCATTAAGGTAACTGCTGAAGTTCCAGAAGAAGTCCATCTGTGTAAATGCTAGGTGTGCCCTGGGAAGGACTGGGAACAGAAGTGCGGGAATGAGAACTTAAAGTGACGGAGTAAATGCTGTTTGGTACGACATCTGGATAGTTGGGGGCTGGTCCCCTCAGAAACCAGGACCCCTGTGATCCTGATGAGCCCCTGATTAAGGAGGTGTCTCACTCCGGAGTCTAGAACCCGTGTGTTTAGCCTCCTGGAGTTGGGTGAATCATTTCATCTTTATTTAAAAACAAGAGAGTTGCCCTGAGGACTTCTGAGGACTTGCCAGTCTGCCATCCTTGATTCCAAGATGCTGAGCCTAGGTCCACTACTCGTCTTTTCTTCCCAGATTACCTAGAGTTTCTCTAGCCTTTCTTGAACTCTTGTACTTTTCCTGGAATCCAGACGGGACCACAGTGCAGGGGCTTCAGTCTGTGCCTGGGGGTCTTGGGGGGATGCATCTTGTGACCAAACACACAGATTTGAAAAGCAGAATGCAAAATAACCTTGCATGTGTCTGTACTTTTCCCTGCCTACTCTGTGTGTTTAGTACAGCGTTTAGAATTAGAATCCACAGTTAGAATAACACGTTAGGCGCCTGACCCTGAACCGCATGACCAAGCCCGGTCCTTGGATCTTCTCTCCTTTAGTGTCCTATTCCACCAGTTGAAAACTCCTTGTGGCCTCATCCTTCATGGGGGCAGTGCCCTCCCCCGTGGTCCCCAGCATCCCAGGTGCTGTGGGTGGGTGACAGTGATGCTGTGGCTCACGAGGGTCTAGGCTGCGGCGGGGCGCCTGTGTTCCAGAATCAGACTGTCTACTGAGATCCCAGTTCTACCAAGTAACTGCCGACCACGGCCTTGTTCCTTACACTCTGAAGCCTGGGCAAGTTGATTGCTTTATCGGAGCTGCTGCTGCCTCCTTTGTGAAGCTGGGGTGAAAGTCCTACAGATTTCGGGTTCTTTAAACCACTCGGTGCAGGTAGAGGACCCAGAGAAGTCCTTGGCACACAGCAAAGAGCAGTAGCACTAAAGTATCACAAACACAATAAATATGCTTGTGTTAATATGAATTTGAGCATTTTAATGGTTAGAAGAGATTATTCAGTGTGCTGTCCTTCCCCTCTGACAGTGAAAAATTTTCTTCAGAGTTACCCATAAGCTATATTAAATAATTTTGTTTGTTCTTCCTTCTGTAAGGGTGTGGTAATTAAAATACATCAAAACATAACCATCTTAGCAGTTGCTGTCAAATGTAAAACTATAGCCCCTGAATGAATGAAATACGAACCTCTGAGCATCTCAGTTCTGCGTAGTTAATATTTAAATTGCTAATGAATACAATCTTAGCTTTCTTCCATATCTAAGCAGAGCTACTTTGCTGCGTCCCTTTTAACCTTTATTACTATCCAGAGGTTACCTGGCATTCAGAAGCTCCCCTTCTTAACACGTCTAGGGGGTCGTGCGGAGAAGGCATGGCTGCTACCCCGTTGCCAGGCAGGTTGGGAGAGCGAGGCTGTGGGCGGCCGGGGCCCCGCCCCTCACAGTGCAGCTTGAACACCACCAGGCCAGACTCAAGGTGGAACACGCTGGGAGATGAGTAGCTGGCTTGGCCTGTAATTTCAGCCCCATAGTATACTTTCATTTTATGTTTTCCCCTTCCATCCAGACCCCAGAGAAAACCACCCTGTACGAGAACAAACACCGAATACATTCCTTCTGAACATTGCCATGTTAAAAAATGGATGGACTATCAAGTTCAACTTGCCTTTCAGAGTCTTCACTCTGAGTTTCGATACTGCACTTTTGTCACGGGAACAATAGGACGGATGGAATTTTGCTGGCACTGGAGTCAGAGAGTCATGGTCTCTGAACTGTGACCCCGGGAAGTGCCCCATCCCTCTTCCCCTGGGCTTGGCATCCTCGGTGCGGGGGCAATAACAGTGCCTACACAGGCAGGTTGGAGACAGGCGTGAATGAAGTGATGTCTGCAAGACGGTGCTGGTGCTTGGCTTTTCCATAATTACTGTTGTCATCAAATGCCTACAAATCACAGTTAGAGGGATGCAATTTTTAAAAGTGGAGAGCAGCACAAACTGTTCAAGGATTAGGACTCAAAAGAGGTGAAGACAAGCACGGTGTACCCGTCTTCTTGAAACTTTCTAATAATACTTCATCCGCCAGATGAATTATGTTACACTTTAACGACACGGCAGAACACAAGAGGAGTGCGTGTGCGTTCATTTGTTACTGTGTAAAACTAGGAGAGAGAGCACGCTGGTATTCCCTGACTGCTTTGCTTCAGCTGGTGGGGGTCATGAAAAAACAAAAGCAGCAGAGAGGACTTTGTTTTTCGTTACTAAGAGCACTCTCCTTTCAAGCTAAAAACCTTGTTTTAGTAATTTAGTGAGAGGGTGCATAGGCTGCATTTGGATCAGAGGAAAAGGAAAATGTGTTTGAGTTTATCCGAAAGTTGTCTTTGCTGCATACAGACACCAGTTACTTCCTTTTTATTTAAAAGTTCTGACACTTTATTTTATAATTCTTTGAGTGGTATTATAGACCCATTTATAAACTTAAATAGTTACTTATTTGAGGTAGTGCATAGGAGAAAAATCTCACTTATTTTGCATATTAGATAATATCTGACATTTCGAAAAAGGTTTATAACTTACAAGTAGCAAACTTAACTAAATAATAAAACGTAAATAATAAAATGTTTACTGCTATTCGGCAGCATTATAATTACTATCACTTTGTTAATTCTTAAACCTTCAAAACGAAAAGGCATTAAGTGGGAAATTCCAGTGATTTAATTGAAGGGTGTAGGATTCCAAAGTCCAGCCTGGACCACAGAGTGTTGAACCCCAGAAGGGGCTCTGCTTCGGAATGGTTACCACACCAGAGCACATGCAGCCAGGTACTGGGCGTGTCCTGGGAGAGCCGGAGGGCACGGTTACACCTTGGGCTACAAAGGCTGGGTTTGCCTAAGAGGAGGGGCTGTCCTCACCAGTCACCACCCTGAGGAGGGGTTCATCCTGGGATCAAGTGAGGGTTCGACTAATTTCAGAGGCTGGGCCGCAGGGGTACACATGCCCCCTTTTTTGTGATTTACATGACTCCATTTTTCACTAGTTGACTTAATGAGATTTGAGTCTTAGTTTGGGTCCTAATGGAGGACTTTTCTGTATCAGCTCCAGTTAAGATGTGTATTCATTTTCGTTCATTCATTTAAGGAATGATTACTGGGCTTTGGGTAAGGTGCTGGGTGTGCTGATATTTCAGAAGCCTGTGGCCTCCGCCTTTTCGGTGCTTACGGTGTAAGAATTTGTGTTCTGAGCACTCTGGTTCAGAGTGAGGAAAAGAAACCAGAGGTTTGTATGCACAGGAGACCTGAGCAATCCCGTACTCTGAACTTTGAAAGGCCATCCTCCAGGTTTCTGAGCTGTCATAAAGGGTGTGTCTGCCCAGCTGAGCAGTGGAGAGTCGTTTGCTCCATCCTCTTCCTCTAAACTCTAGCAGAAGGTCCCGTGGCATGGCGGGGGGGGGGGGGGGGCAGAGGTGCTATACTGTGGGGACTCAGGTCTGGGCTGGGGCTCCCTGATTAACATCCAGAAAAGTCAACCAGTCTTACCCCACCATAAATTTCACCCTTGGAAAAGCAGAGTAGTCGGCCATGAGATGGGCTCCTACTACCCATCCATCTCACTGGGTGGTTCTGAGACTTGAACGAGACAATATCTGTAAAGTGCTTCCCACAGTGCTTTGCACCTGGTACTAATGATGATGACAAACACTTTAACAGCCAGTGTTAGGTGCCAGGTCCCGTTCTGATGGTCACGTGCCTGTGGGTTTATTTAGTCAGCCTCTGAGGAACACGCCATCATCAGCATTGGTTTATCAGAAAAGGACTTGGTGAGGTCGAGATCGGCCAAGTTGCTGCAGATCCCACAGCCGTGACGCGTAGCCCTCAGTAAGTCAGAGTTGGCCCGCAGGGTGACACTTTCTCGGCGCGGCAGTTTTTGTCGTTGTTGTTGACGTGCTTCTCCACGTTTGTCTTCCTTCCCGCTAGGCGTCATCGAGACTTCTGATCGCCTGGACCGCGAATCCGCCTCCCACTACTGGCTGACGGTCTACGCCACCGACCAGGGTGTCGTACCTCTGTCCTCGTTCATAGAGGTCTACATCGAGGTAGAAGATGTCAACGACAACGCGCCGCAGACTTCAGAGCCGGTGTACCACCCAGAAATCGTGGAAAATGCCCCCAAGGATGTGTCGGTTGTCCAGATTGAAGCCTTTGACCCGGATTCTAGCTCCAGTGACAAGCTGACATACAAAATCACAAGTGGAAATCCTCAAGGGTTCTTCTCAATACACCCGAAGACAGGTGCGTGTCCTCTCCTGATGGGGGACTTAAAATACGACTTCCCACGCTTCTTTAGTTTCTAATGAGTGGTTTTCCTCTTGAGCTATTCAAAGCAAGTCTTCAGCCAATGACAATTTAATCCACACCTGTTTCTCTTTTTAAGTTGCTTTTGTAAAGCTATTTTATGATTTTGCTCATTCGTCAAGTTTTACGTGAAGTTTAAAAAGCAAAGCTTGTCTCAGTAGTAGCTCCTCAATTAGTGATGTTTTCTTAAACTTACTGCAAATTCTTCTGCCGTTAAGTATTCCAATTTTTTAAGAAGATTTTATTTATTTATTTTTAGAGGGGGGGGAGGGAGAAAGAGAGGGAGAGAAACATCAGTGTGTGGTTGCCTCTTGCACACCCCCTACTGGGGACCTGCCTGGTAACCCAGACATGGGCCCTGACTGGGAATTGAGCCAGCGACTCTTTGGTTCACAGGCTGGGACTCAACCCACTGAGCTACACCATCCAGGGCCCAATTTCCTGAACTACTTTTTTTGAGGAATATCACGAATTTATTTCACAATTCACAGGTGGTTTTCGTTGTTGTTGTTACAGCATTGGGAACTTTTTCACGGAGCAGTGCTGAGCCTCCCTCCGCAGGCAGTAAGGAGCCAGGTTAAACTGTAGGCTGGGAACAGTTACTTTCTTGAACTGACAACCCAAGAGTTCCCTCTGTTTTCTCTTCTCAATGTCTGACCCCCTGCTTCTAAGCAGATGGCTTCTTGGCTCCAAAATCCTTGCAAACTTCTAATCCTTGTTCTTTCCTATTGGAGAAGGCACCTACTTTTTGCTCAGTCCTCAGTTTTTATTGTTGTAGTTGTTTATTATTTAGCACAGACAGAGGTCCAGCCTACCTGTGGCGTGTGCAGTGAAAGCCGGCTGCCACTCATGCGTGAACACGTGGACTCAACTCTCTTCAGCTTCCTGATTAAAGTTGAAACAAGAGCAGTTTATTTGTCGGAAAATAACGCTTCTCATCAAATAGATCACTGGCCTCTGAGCCCAGATGTGTCTGTGATTCGGTGCTTCTCTGTGGAGCCTCATCCCGAATCCCAAAGAAGTGGGTGTGCTCTGGCTTACGAACCCCCGTCCTATTCTGCTCACCCTGCCTGTCCTCATCCTTGGGGGGGGTGCTGGGCCATCTGTTCATTTCCTGCTGTCCCTGTGGTGTATGTCAGGGAAATAACACACAAACGTGAAAGTTACAGAGGCATGCTCAGCTTCCTTAGCAGTCTTTCTTCTCCCTCTTCTGTACCATTTTTATTTCGTAACTGCTGGATGTGAAGGAAGGCATTCACCAGGCGGCAAGAAACATGCACTCCATGTCGGTGTACCCAAATGTCTGGAAAGACACCTGATAGACATTGTGTGTGTGTGTCTGTGTGTGTGAGAGAGAGAGAGAGAGATTCATGTCTTCAAAAGCATGTGAAAATGTTAGTTTTAAATCTCTTGTCAGTGTATTTCAACCTGTCATTCAGAGACTCTTTCTTGAGAGTTGGAAATAAACATCGGTTCAAGATGGATGTCTTAGGATTTTCTTGTGCTTTGAGATAGTTCGTAATGCCCTCCTCTTGGCTCACATGCTGATGTCCTGCTCTGATAGAGAACAGCAGTGAGGTCGGAGTCCCAGAAAACCAGTCATTGATGGAGGAGCCGTAGAAGAACTTAATTATAGAGAAGAGCAGTGGGAGCTGAATGGTTTTTCTTTGGGAAGCACAGTAGGCTGGGTTCGGGCCCTGCGCCGGTGGAAGAGAGGGCTGGAATTAAGCGATTACACGAGAACAGGGAGACTTGAAACACATCTCTAAATGATTAATTAAAGGCTTGTTTAAGCAAAACAGTTGCCGACTCTGTTTACTGCACAAGCAGCAACTCAGTCCAGCCTTCTTTTTGTGAAATCAACGGAAAGAAAACTATGAGCTAAAAAACTAGAGGGCACTACCAAATATAAAACAGGAAAAGGTACAATTTTGAAAGAGGATTTCAGAGTTAAACTGTTTGCCAGAAAGCAAGGGGTGGGGGCGGGGCAGGGTGTCACAGGCCTTGAGAAACAGAAAAATCTGGACGTTAAAGCCCTGAAATGGTAATTCACGAATGTAAATGCCTTCTTCTAAAACTTATTTGATGAATTGGACTTAAAAATATTTTTCATTTTTCTCATGGTGTCTATCTTTTAGATTAGGGTAACTGTTCTGTTGAAGAGACAAGCAAGAAAGCCATAAATGACCTTTTGACTATAAACATACAGAGGTCTGGACAAAATGTCTATTTGAGGAGCGAGAGAAGGAAGAATCTGCAGGGAGTTCTGTGCGTTAGGGCTCTTTCGGGGAGCCTTGAAACCCTCATTATCTCTGCCCGGGCCCTCTGAAGTGATGATATCACTGCCGTGTTGTTGGGTCTTGCGGCAACGGGATTAGCGTGGCATTGCCACCCCCTTAACCGTCCCTCCATCCTGCAACTCTCAGGAAGAGCTGTGTGCAGAGACCTCTTCCTTATTAATAAATAACAGCAGGGAGACCCAGTCCCCTCCAGAGCCCACAGGCAGCTGGCAAAAGCCTGGGTGGGAAGCACACGCATTCTGCCTGCAGAACAGCCAAAGAAGATTCCCGAGGATCACGAACAAGCTTTATTTCCTTCTGGGCTGAAGGCAGGTAACAGCGGAGAGTAACTGTAGTTCTCCACTCTGCTTGCTGTGTGCATGGGGGTGTCTGTCCTGAAGGATGTTACAGACTGCGCGGGTGGTGAAGTCTGATCCCTCCACCAGTCACCCAGCGTTGTGTCAGACCGAGAAACCGCTGTATTTTCCCATGGGCATCGTTAAAGAATATAGTTACTGTGGCTTCGCAAGGTCTAGAGGACTCTATTGCCTCAACTCAGCAGAAAAGTTGGGCCTGGTCCTCAGGGTCCAAAGTGGAATGCTTCCAAGTATACTTCTTTCTCAAAACTTCTAAAGCTGACTTCTTTTTAATAGGTAGTCTAGTATTATTGGAGGCCAGATTGCGGAAGCCGATGAAAGACAATCTGGCGGAGAAAGTTCCCGTGACGAGCTGGCCCCGACCACCAGCTGGGGACCCTCCATCCTGTTGCTTCATGATTAATGGCTGAGTGAGAAAGTTACTGGGCTGGAAACGGAGAGGCCTGGGCCGCAGTGTGGCTTTCCCTCCAGGATCCCGGGGAAAAGGGGCTCCCAGGTCCTTCCCTCCTGTGGTCGGTGATGAGTGCGTTTGCACGCCCATCAGGGCACAAGTATGCAGAGCACACAGCGCACTCAGAACCTCGGGTGGGAGAGATGCCACGGCTGCTCTCCCTCACCCAAGTTACCTTTGCTCTGTTACCTGCACAGGTGATAACACACGTGTGCATCTCCTCTGGATACACAACGTCGGTGAAGTACAAGTCCGGCTGGCCCCTTAGTGGGGAAGGTACATTTAGGACCCCAGCAATGGTCCAGCTGGCTGGAGGAAGCCAGTGCACGTTGCCACTCTGGCCATTCGTTAGTGCATCCAGGGTGTGCTGAGCTTCTGCCCTGCGCTCTGCACACTCAGAGATGCTCCGAAGGAGGGTGGTCTGCCTGCGAGAGAGAGCAGAGGGACCCCGGGGGTCCAGGGTAGTGTGCGGCAGGCTCGGATCCACACTCCTGCGGCAGCAGGCAGCACGCCGGTGTGGTGGGAGTAGTAAGGGGACCAAGGTCTCTGGGGTGAGCTCTGGGGCTGGATGCTGAAGGTAGTGAAAGTGAGCGGATGGCCAGGGGGGAGGTTGGACATCATGTTGGGGGACGCTTGGAAGCAGTGGTGAGTTCATGGCCAAGAGATGGAGTTAAATGACTGTGTGGGAGAACAGCTGTGCTGGATGGAAAACCTTCAACACCAGACTAAGGGTGAACGAATGACTTCTATGTGATTTTTATAAACAGTGACCCATTTTCAAGAGTCTCCATGCAGCCCCTGGGAACACGTCATGTAAACATAAATCCTCTGAGCTCACTGAGCCGCTTTGGGGGGGGGAAGAATCCCCCGCGGCAGCCTTTTCTCCTTTTGTCTTAAATGGCAAAAAAAAAAAAAAGCAAAAGAAAATAAGACAGAAAACCTTCTTAGGACTGGATTTGATCATCTGAATTTTGGGTTCTAAATGACAAGTTTGAAGGGACATTTTCGAATGTTTATCTTTTAGCCAAAGTCTTCCGTGCTTGATGATTGTGCCAGGAACCATCCTTCTGTGTGTCAGATGGTTCTTATTACGCTGCTTTTCTTTTCCAAGGTGAACAGGCAAAAGAGAGTTGATCTGTTTTTCCCTTTTCTGATACACACGCGTTTGTCGACACCAGAATTCTTTATAACCTTGTTTTGTTTATGTCCAGTATCAGTTTGGGTACATTTGCTTCTTCTGGTATAAATCGTGCGCATGTTCAGGATGGGAGACTTATGATAAGAGGATAGAACGCGAGGTTTTCTGAACCTTCACAGCCCCAGCCCCTGCGCACAAGTGCGTCACTCACAGCTTCCTTTGCAGTATGTCAAGGACAGCGAAGAAGGGGAGTCCAGGACCGTGGGGGCCAGTGTGGGCTTCACAGGTTTCATTGTCCACGAGTGACCTCAGGAAGCTGAAATGACCCGAGTAGAGCATCTGTTTAGTCTGTGTTATCAATTTGAACTTTTGAGGAGTTTATGCAACTGAAAATGGGCAGATAGTTTTTGAAGTGTTCCTTTAGAAAAGACCATTGTTTTTATTCTCTTATCTGCGTGTTTGGTTTTTTCCATGGTTAGGGCACAGAGTAAGTGTTGCCTTTCCTTTTTGGAACGTTTTGTTGAAGTATAACAGACATACAGTAACAGCACATGGTTAACGTCCCCGGTCTGACGTGTTGTGATAAAGCTGTGAAACCCTCACAGTCGAGCACAGTCATACTCATGCCTCCAAAAGTGTCCCCTTCCCTCACCGGTTTCCTCCCCGCTCCCTTTCTGTCCCACCCCCAGGCCACCACTGATCCGCCTTCCATCCCTGCATACCAGTCTGCATTTTCTGAAATCTTAGATAAATGGACCCACGTGGTGTGTGCGCTCTCTGTGCTGAAGCTACTTCCCTCGTCATATTTGCTTTGTGACACAGGCACGTTGCAGTGAGTCCCCACACCAGTCCGTCCCTCTCGTCACCCTACACATCCCTCCTGTGGGTGTCCTGCAGCTTGTTCACGCAGTCACCTGTTGATGGGTGTTGGTGGCCGGCCTCTGTTCGGCCGTCACACGTAAAGCCACTGTGAGCACTGGAGAGTTAAGGCCCTGTGAGGACCTAAACCTCCATCGCTCCTGGTCGTCTGCTTGGAAGCTGTCTCGAGGCCGCAGGTCCCTCACCTCCCATGTTTCCCTCCTGTTGGGACCTGCCATCTGTCTGTGACTCTCAGATGAGCCACTGAGCATTGTTTCATTTGGCGTTTCGTTTGTTTCCTGTTGGAGGGAGAATCTGATGATTCATTCCCTGGCTGGAAGTGGAAGTTCAACGGTTGCTTTTCAATCTGAAAAAAAAAATGCTTATTTAATTTGCCATAAATATGCATGTACTGTTAAAACCTCATTTAACAAATAGTATAAAGATTCTTTCTTTTAAGAGATTTTATTTATTTATTTTTTTGGCGGGGAGGCAGAGAGGGAGAATTTTTAACACAGATGGGAGCGTACTCCGCACAGGGCCGTGGGGCCTTCCCCCGCCAGGGCTGGATGCTGGGCTGCAGGAGAACGACTGAATTACGGCTGTTGATGGGCTTGCCGCGTTGTTGCACAAATAGAGGTGCCTGTGCGTGTGCCCTTCACTACTCATTCCCCTGAGCCACTGATTTTACACTGCCTAGTAAATGGAGTTTTTAATACCTTCTCATTCATTGGTTACATCTTCCTGGTCGGAAACGGATACACCGCCAAACAGTTTTCCCATGGTTACAGATGAATTCGTCAGGAGTGTGTGTTAGCAGCGATGGAGGCCTCCACTCTGCACGTGTGTGCATCTGTGTGCGCGGGACTGATCTGTGTCAGCTCGGGCATCTTCACGAAGTGTGTGTAGGCTCCTCAGCTGCTGCGGGAACTGTTTCTCTCTGCTTGACAGACGTAAAAATGGCTTCAAAACAGTTTGGAGAAGGGCCATTCAGAGTCAGGGGCAGTGAGAGGGATGGACAGCTTTTGTGCGCTGTGCTTTGGGTGTTACCGGCAACCTCGCCTACATAATCTTACAGGAAACCCTGTGAGGTGGGCACAGGCTATGGATACCAACGGTCCGCTCTCTGCCCCATTTTACAAATAGTTATACGACTTCCGAGACCTCAAGGCCACCTGGGTGTGGCAGCCGGAATGATGGGAATTTCCTACTGGCAGCGTCTGGTTGCACCTTCCCAAGTTCACTCTCTGGGCCTCTCGGTTTGGGATGCGAATGTGGTTTGGGAGCCCGTTCTCCTGGTCTTTGTATTAGGAATTGCTGTGTAATGTACTTGTTTCTTCAGACCGAAAATAACAGTGCTTCACAATAACATTGGGTGTTTAAACGTAGTTTTATTGGCTGTGTTCTGCCAGCATCGTTGAACTTTTTCTGTAAAGGGCCAGTGACCATTTTAGGCTTCGCAGGTCGAGCCATCTCTGTCACTGCATAACAGAGGCAGCCATGACGACAGGGAAGTGAATGAGCACGGCCAAGTTCCAATAGAACTTTATCGACACTGAAATTTGAATTCCATGCACTTTACATGCTGTTTATCATAATACATTCTTCTTCTTCTTCTTCTTTCAACCATTTAAGACTGTAAAAGCCATTCCGAGCTAGCAAGGTGTACAAAAACAGTTGGCAGTAGTGTTCTGATTCCTGATAAGTGGATGTGGTTACCAGTCAAACCACATTGTGGATTTATATTTGAAGGGTAGACCATTTGATATTCCTGAACTAAAAACTGAAAATTTTCCTGTTTCCTTAGCAAAGTGAATGCTTTGCAAAAGATGGTCTGCGTTTTGCTTCTCCAGCATGTTAAACTTACTCTTTAGAGAACAGCAGCTGGAATGTGAGTTACCAAAGGTAAAATCTCAGAGAAGATGTAGCATGTTCGTGATAGGCTGTGAGTCTGACTTCTACTGTGAGAAATATTCCTCATTAGAAGCTAAAATATTTCCGAGTTCTGAGATTTGTCCCACTCCTTTGTGCTGCTGTCTCAAGAATGACGCCAGCTTCCACAATTGGCTGCCTGTGTATACTTACCAAATCTTTGCCATTTTTTGCATTTTTTGCATTCTTTTATTCTCAGTTGAGATATTAATGCTGAAATGTGCTTTGTAGAGGGCAACTTCATACAAAGCCTGTTTTTTGTTTATTTGTTTCCATGTAGGGTAGAGTATTGAATATAGAACTGTTTTCTGTTCGATATGGGAACTGATACGTGGTTGCAGGTAGATGTCTGATACATACTGGTATGTATCTACTTTCTATGTAGTATTTCCCAAAGCGTGGTAAAGCTGTGAAATGCTGTCAGAGCTAATAGGTATACTCATCCATGTTCTAGTCCAGGGCCACATTGTAACTGGTTCTTTTCCTCCATCAAAGTAAACAGCGTTTTATTGTGGCTGGAACGGAGGCCAAACAAAGGGCAACAGGAAGGAGTTACAGCTGCAAACCACTTCCAGGGGTTTCCGGGAGCATTTGATGGCCGCAAAGGGAGGGGACAGGGACCAGTCCCTTCACAATGGCAGGAATTCGGTTTTTTTTTAGATAAGTTTACCTATTTGTAGTTGTTTCCCCAAAGATCTTCAAATACTGTAAGGACGAATCTGTAGATTTTGCCTACCTCTTCTTCTGCTCACTTTTAAATTCGATAGTGAAGTCTGTTATCCCACAAGTCTGGAAAGTCAGATTTTATTCGGTGTTCTTCCTCCTTCACAGGCTGAAACGATGACATGCTTCCCTCCTAGAACCTGTGAACACTGAATTCTTAGGATTCAGGTGGTATTCTGTTTTTCTTTTTTTTTATTTTTATAAGATTTTATTTATTTATCTTCAGAGGGGAAGGGAAGGAGATAGGGGGAGAAATATCAATGTATGGTTGCCTCTCCTGTGTCCCCTGCTGGGAACTGGCCTGCAACCCAGGCATGTGCCCTGACTGGGAATCAAACCGAGATCCCCTAGTTACAGGCCCGAACTCAATTCACTGAGCTACACCGGCCAGGGCCTGTTTTTCATTTTTTAACACGTTGCTCAATATCATTTGCTAAATCATTTTAAGGACAAGTTTTCTAATATTTTGTATTTACGTGCCTAAGGGCAGTTAGCCTTTTCCTTTTCTTTGTCAACATGGGTTGACCTTAAATGTGGGTTGTGTTTCTTTTTCTCCGTCCCTGCTGTATCTGACATTCATAGG
This sequence comes from Artibeus jamaicensis, assembly GCF_021234435.1. Taxonomy (NCBI): domain Eukaryota; kingdom Metazoa; phylum Chordata; class Mammalia; order Chiroptera; family Phyllostomidae; genus Artibeus; species Artibeus jamaicensis. The sequence goes on from NW_026522056.1 coordinate 21,088,879, forward strand.
AGTGACGAAGGCAGTTTCCAATATATCACATTTGGCTTTCGATCTCATGTTTATATTAGGTTTCGATGCCATCAGCTGCCAACAAGAAAGAGCTATTAGGATAGAATTAGAACTGGAAGAGAAGCCTGGAGATTTCTGAGTGTAAATTGCTGCTCAGCCACTTCCTGTGTGACTTAGTCGTTCGATCTGTTTTATGGGGGTTGCTACGGGGCTCTGGAAGTTTGAACCTCGTGAGACCCGAGCTCCTCCCCAGGCTGGACCGTCTGTGAACAGAAGTCCATTGTGGGCTCCCAGCCTAATCCACTCGGCGCCAGGACTGCAGGGGCAGACGTTAGCTGTCCACAGGGCCACAGCTGCCCGGGGACTCCCGGTAGGCTGTGGTGAGATACGGTCTCAGGGAAGCCCCTAAATAAAGACAGCTCCGCACTGTGCAGTGTCTCTGGGCTCGGGGTCTGAAGCCCCCCGGGGGCTGGACGTGGAGTGATAACTGTAGGAAAAACTGAACATTCGGTTTCATCTTGCAAGGCCATTCATGTCTAGAATAGTGGGGCTGGGGGAGCGATGTCCAGCGTCCCGGCCTGCCTTTGCGGGTCTGCTCTGCCTGTTTTCAGTGTGGGTGCTGGTCGCACCGGTGTTTGGTGGGGGTGCAGTCCAGGCTCAGGTCCCTGGGGGCCAGGACCACCCTGTACTCTTACTGTAGCCACCAGAGAACCCAACACCATACTGAATGTGTGGTTGCTGCCCAGTGCTTGCTTTCCGATTGACTGACACCGGTTTTAAAAATCACCAAAATGCATATGATTTCCATTTCACCTGTTCAAAGAGAAGGCTTAGGAAGTTGGAACGGAAAACCGCTGTCCTTGGTTTTAGTGCCTGTCCCTCCTGCTGCCTGTGGTGCCCCCTGTCCAGCCGCTGTCCAGACCTCAGGACTTGAGCTGTGGTCTTTGTAAAGTGCAGTAGAGAGCCCTGTTCTGAGAGCATCACAGCTGGCTGGGTAGAGCTCCGGAGACGAGAATGTCCCATGGGAAAGTGGGGACAGAGTGACGGTCATGTGCTGCATGGCACCTCCTGCTTCCCCATCTCACTGTGCTTTGCTTGCTTTCATAATTTAGTTTAAAAATTAGAAAGATTATCAGTTGTGTTGCCTTCTGTATTTTCCATACATCTGATGAGTTGTGGTAGTTTCTGACAGCTTAACTGACTCAAAGCATGTATATTTCAGTAGTTACCATGAACATTTAAAAATAGATAACTTCTAACCTCTCGTGTATTTTACATTTATTTTAGAGTTTATGTTTTTTTTCTTGGTGGCAGGCATTTTATTGTTGTTTCTTAACCCATCTAAGAAGAGAGGTGAGGGATCACATCGGCCGAAGTGGGAAGGAGAGTTCAGAAAAATGCAGGGCGAGCCCAGGTGCATGTTTTCTGACTGAAGAGAATATTTTATTGGGTAAAAAAGTATTTCTGAAAACTTTTTTTAAAAGATTATTTATTTATTTATTTTTAGAGAGAGGGGAAGGGAGGTAGAAAGAGAGGGAAAGAAACATCACTGTGTGGTTGCCTCTCATGTGGCCCCCATTAGGGACCTGGCCCAAAACCCAGGCATGTGCCCTGACTGGGAATCAAACCGGCAACCCTTTGGTTTGTAGCCCGTGCTCAATCCACTAAGCTACACCAGCCAGGGCTGAAAACAAACAAAAAAAATTAATCTCACTGTACCCCAAGCCCCACGTTGCTTGAACTCTTATAAAAACAGAGAAATTGTTTTGGTTTATTCAGATAAAAGGGTCTTTGCTGATTTTCTGTTACAACTTTGTAATTAGGACTTTGTATTTTATGGGTCTTCAGCTAGTATTTATAATTGCTGTTATGGGGTTACTGGAAAATATTTAGCCAGTTTTTATCTCACTATTTTATTTTGGGGAAGGAAAGAATGTGATAAATGACAATATATTTGGTGATACGGCAGATGCACGAGTGAGGCCTGTTTTTTATATTAATTAAAAAATTAAGACATCTCATTCGGGGTTCGCAGCCAGAGCTGTTTAGGAGCCCCCCACTCCCAGGCTGAGGCTGCCTGCTTCCTCCTCCCTCCAAGTTCAAGGCAACCAATGAACTTGTTAGTTGGAGCACTTCGTACATTCTGACCCAAAATCATCTCTGGGCTTGAGACTCTATCTTTAATCCTCTGCCTTTTAATAGTCTCATATGTAGAATAATGCCCTATAAAGTCACAAAATGTGTCAACTGAAAACAATATTATTAATAGAAGGTGATGATGTTAATATAGTACAGAATACAACAGGAGTGATTTTCTTTGGATTATGGAATTGTTATTCTTATCTAACTCTTCTCTCTTTTTAGGGGGGTATTCTTTCAATAATGTTGTTTGATATTCAAATAAAAAGGTGTATTAAAGCTCTAAGGCTACCGTAACAAAATGCCATAAAACAATACGAATGTATTCTCTCACCGTTCTAGAGGCCAGAAGTCTGAGGTCAAGGTGCTGGCGGGGCCACGCCCCCTCGGACATCTCCAGGGGTGGCCCCTTCCTCTCCTCTTCCTGCCTCTGGTGGCTCTTGGCGTTCCCTGGCTGGGGGCAGCCTTGGTCATCTCTGTCTCTGTCTCCGTCTTCACCTGGCCACCTGTCCTGTGTCTTCACTGCATCCTCTTCTGCTGTTCTCTTAAGAGGACACTTAATAGAATCTAGGACCCACTCAAAAAGTAGGACAAGCGCAAGCAGATGCTTGATTGTGTCATTCACACAAGACTCTTCTTCCAAATAATGTCATAGTCACAGATTTTAGGTTGGACATACCTTTTGGGAGAGGCCAGCATTAATGCACTACCAACGCCGTTTCCAAAACGAAGGAAAAAGGAACACCGTTTAGGGTTGCTGTTTCATCTTGCAAACACTACATTTTATTTAGCTTACATTTTTAAAGGGTTTACTGATGCGGGCCAGTCGTCAAAGATTTGTCAGGAAGATTCTGGGAGGTGGTTTAGGCTTTGATGAATACCTTAAGAGCAGCGGGCTTCTTCCTGCAGACTCTCTGGGCCTTTTCTTCAGAGGGATTTCTGCCCCGCTAGCGCTGGTCCTCGGGCGCCATCTCTCCTACGTTCATAGTCCTGTCACAGCTCTCTGGGTCTCATGGTATTCTGACATACTTCTTGTTCCCGAATATGGGCCATAGTGGTGAGGAAAGGGGCAAAAACCTAATTCTGTGTTGAAGAAACTGTTTAAGTAAGAGGGTGTGGAATTTTTTCAATGTCTTTAAGCGCTGGGCCCCAGATGTCCGGTGTGGGATGGACCACCCAAGCACCTGGACACCTCTGTGAAACCGTACAAGGTGGGTGCTGTGAATGGAAATTCACATGAACGGGGATTCTGATTGGTCGGAGGGAAGGGAGGGAGTTCAGCTCTCGCTTCTTCTGCTGCGCCCCTCTGGTTGCAGTGGCTGGTGTACCAGAGAAACTCGAAACATTTTCTTTGGTAAGAGCTCAACCCTGGCTCCGACTCTGCTGCTCAGTCTGACTTCCAGGAATTAATTTAATATTCCTGCACCTCATTTCCTTGTTTTTAAAGTGTAGGATTTGGGCTATAAGATTTTAAAAGACCCTCTGGCTCTAGCAAACTTACTTTTACAGTAAAAGGACATTTTAGAGTATATGATACATTTCATTACATTTTTGCTTCAAAAACATTAGCAGAAATTTAAAAGATATGCCACTGTAGTAGTTCTAAGAAGTGTTAATTTTTTATAGGCATTACCTAATATTTGAGGGTCTAAAATTTTTTCCAGCCTAACATTAGTTTTCAAGCAATAAACATTTCTATATTCTTTCACTCTGACCTTTAAAATATTTTACTGTTTAAATTTCTTTAAATGATGCACTCGTTAAAAGCAAAACATCACCACAATAAAGAAGTATACACAGTAAAACATGGAAGTGCCTTTTTCTCTTTTCTCCTCTTCCTTTGGCCCACCTGTTCTGTCTCCCAGGAGTAACCAGAGGTAATAAATTGGGGTTTAACCTTTCAGGAAGCTGTGAACACATATTACGTTAATGTGGATCCTGACGGGCAGGATCCGTGTGTTGTGGCCACAATGAACAAATTCACATGGACTACAGAGTCCCGTGGAGAAAAGGGGACAGCATGGCCGCTCTCTGAGTGAGAGAGGGGGCCCCGACCCCAGCCTGGACAGGCTTTTATTGCTTTTCTGGGTACATTACATTGAGGATGGTCCTCATTTACTATGCACAGGTTCCGGTTCGCTGTAGGTGATTACCTTTTATAGATAACAAAGGAAAGAATGTTGATAATTACTTCAAAGAGAAGGATGTTACAGATCAAGGAGGAAAGTGGTTGAACTGGTTACACTCCATACTTGGGAGTGTTTAGCACAGCCTTTAGGAAGTTGCAGTAAACCCTTTTGCCTCCATTCAGGGTGAGGGAGTTTTAGCAAAAGCAAGTCTCATAGCAGCCTAGGTACAATGCAGGCCTGATTCCCCACGGGAGAACCTATCTCTGGGTATGGCTCCTGTGGGCCAGACCTCGCTCCCCACTGGCTTTTACGAGTGGGAGCTGGGCTACATTCCCACGCCACGTGGAATGGTTCCCTATATCATGTGTCATGTATGTTGCCATTTTGATTTCTGTAATATGCTTTGTGTAAAAGTTGCTTGAGCAATATTAAGTTTTCTAATCTATTCACTGGAGTATTATTATTGTTTTATTGTAATTGTTGCTACTTCTTAAAGCATATAAAATATCCTGGTATCAATCTCTGCTAAAGTAGGGGTTAAAAGTAGAAGTTTAGAAATTGAATTCTATAGTCTGGTGGTAACAAGAACTGAAGAAGTTACCCTGTCCGCTCTGAAGATGCCGGAGGTTTATAAATACTCCCTAATGCCAAATGGGCTGCAGTTCAAGTTCTTCAGGTCAATGAAGAGAATATAGTTAGGAGATTCAGAAAAATCATTGGGGAAAGCGGCTGCAAATAGGGTAGCTCGAGCACATGCCTGTGGCCCAGGGTGTCAGAAAGTGCTGTGATGAGTGAAACATTGTGACAGAGATGGGGAGTCCCAAGGATACTTGCCAAAGGAGCCAGGCTTTGCGGAGAGAATGTTCCCGTCCCAGAGCCATGGGAGAAGCTCATGTGTTCTCACTGAATCATTTCATTGTCTGATCATTATGTATATTGAATGTATAACTATAATTTATACACTTATAGTTATTTATAGGAATTAAGAGCTTGGACTCTGGGATCAGACAGACTGGGGTCAGGTCTCAGCTCTGCCATTTACTGACCTTGTGACCTTACCTTTCACAGCCCCAAGTATCTTTAAAATGAAGATAGTCCATTGTAGCTGCATTACAGACATAAAAGGCATAGCCAGAGCCAGGTCCCCGAACCACACGATTAGTGTTGCCTAAACAGTGGACTAGGAGAGAATAGTTTCAAACTCATCTCTCCCTTTTAGGTGTAAGGGCTTGCTTCCTTAAGTACATTGTGTGTTTTTGAGGACAAGAGCCTTGTCTTAAGCTCTTATATGTATGGCTCACAGTGAAATATGTGGGGGAAACATTTAGAAAAATAAGTTAAATAACTTAAGATAGACTGAACAAGTGGGTGACTTTGAGCTAGTGATACCTATGATGTCATTACTGCATATCACCATACATTCCATTAATAACTTTGTAAAAGTCATTAGCAAGAGGTCATCAGAAAGCAAAAAGTATAAACTGGTAGATAATGATTTTTCAAAAGTCACTGTGAAATGCAGAGGCTCTTGATTTTTAGGCGTCAGATAAAGCTGTAAACTAACAATAAACCCAGTATCATTTATTTGTTTGTTTACTTTTGTCCTCACTGGAGGACATTTTTTTATTGCTTCTTTAGAGAGAGAGGGAGATGGAGGGAGAGGGAGAGAGAGAGAGAAAGACATTGACGTGAGAGAGAAACAAAGATCAGTTGCCCCCATACGCACCCCAACCGGGGATCAAACTTGCAACCTGAGTATGTGCCCTGACTGGGAATCAAACCTACAAACCTTCGGTTCATGGGATGGCACTCCAAGCAACTGAGCCACCCAGCTGGTTTCTTTATTGCCAGCTGAGCCCCGGGAAGTGGAGACTAGTAACAGGGAGAGTTAGTCATGGAGCAGGGTCAGCACCGTCAAAATCATGGGAATGTTTGCTTTTTTTTGCATTTAGATTCAGATTTAGATTTAAGACGTGTGTACATAATTTGGATTTTGATAAAGAAAGTTGCTGTTATTGCTTCACATTTTAACCACAGAGAAAGATTTTGAATGTTGTAGATGTTAAAGTTGTTGGTGTAATTGGAAATTGGAGCCTGTGAAAGAGCCGAGATGATTCGTGGCTATTTAAATTATCTAAATTAATTAAAAAGCTCAGTCTTTAGTCACACTAGACACATGTCAAGTGCTGAGGCTACCGTCTCGGACAGTGCAGTTGTAGATCATTTCTGTCCTCACAGAAAGTGCTACCGGTCGTGCTCTTCTGGAAGCGTGGTTGCTGCTGTTTGTGCATTATTGCAGAGCAAGGGGTTAGAGCAAAATAATCAGAGTCATAAGAAATGTTATCAATTAGGTGAGCAGAACTTTTTCTTCCCTAATCTTTTCACCTTCCTCCACTCATTCTCAAGTCCAGTAATTGGAAAATGGTTGCAAGTATTTTTTCCTCCAGAGCCAGGACCTTCTCTTCTACAGTTTTGGTTCTCAGGAAACTCCTCCCACTTGCTCTCTCACTGCGGTTGGACTTGATCGAGGTTAGAAACCCTTTTTTTCCTTCTCTGGCTGCCACCGAGTTGCATCTGCAGGGCTGGTGCTTCCTTTCTATAGACCAGGAGCCTTCAGTCCCTCCCTGCATCTCCCATCTATCCCATGAACTCCAGACTCTGATGCTTTGGATTAAAGGAGATGATCCTTTAATCATCTAACCTAAAGGTAGGGCACAAGTAGGTTTACAGTTGTTTGTATGAAAAATAATACATTCATTAGTAAATAATACAAGAGTAAGCTCTGCTTTGCATACTCACAACTAAAAACCTACTTCTGCCCTGCCTTGTATTTAAAGCTCATATCACAATACCTTGGCTTTTTAGAAAGCCAGTAACAAGCAGAGATGAGGGTATTTTATGTATTTGCTAGCTTGTGCTTAATAGCAAACCATCCCAAAACTCCATGGCTTAAAAGTTCTGCTGGGCAGTTCTAGTCTTGTCCAGGCTTAGCTGAGCTCTCTTGCAGGTGGTCACTTGGCCCTGGTTGGCTAGAGGCTGGCTGGTCCTGGGTGGCCTCATTTGCATAGAGGGTAGGTGATTGGTTATCTATGAGAACAACAGGGTTGACTAGACCAGAGGTCTCATCACCCAAGTTCAAACTTGCTTGGAATACAGAGCCCTCAGCAAGAGCCCTTGCTTTCTTTCCCCCGTTTTCTGTATGTGCCCTGTGCTCTTGGCTGTCTTACTGTTTCGCAAATGCAGTCTTTGCCTTCCACCCTTCATCTTTGTTTCTTAAACACTCTGACAATAAGACTCTGTCTTAATCATCTACATTCTTAGTGGACAGAACAAAGTAGCTGAATGCATACATCAGGGTAGCTTCAGTGATGGGGACCGTCTCAGATTATCTTTACTTTCTAATCCTTTAATGCTGACTTGCACCTGCATTCCACCTCGTGAAATACATTTGATCTCTTAAACGTTGAGCAGTCTGGAGATGGTTTTGGGTATTGATTGGTAAGAAATATCCAAGAATAAAATTTTCTAGTGCAGCAATTACAGTTAATCTGCCATTCTCTCTCTTTCTTAAACAAAGTCTTCTCTAAAGTAGCACAGAAAGGCTAAGAGTATTTTGTAATGATGTTTATAAAGCATAGGAAAATTTGGTTTCCTAGTTTTACCCACATTCGTGGGGTAAATTTGAACTGCTCATTGGTGAGAAGATACAGATCTATTCTCTCGGCCCACCTACATTTATAATACGACTGGTCTACAGAATAGTATGTTTTTCTAGGCCAAAGAGAGAGAGTGTTGTCTTTTCATATCTATTTTTAATTTAACAGCGCTTCGCAGAAAAGGCTAAAATGAACGCCAGCACTTGTGTGTGCATTTTCCTGCTTTCGCCCACATGATCTCCTTTTCCAACTTGCGTTTATGGACCTGTTAAGTGAATAATGATTAACTATCGCCATTTTTTCCTCCTTACGTGTTATATAAGTCACAGTTCAGAGTTTATGGAGTGTTGAAATACCATAATGCAATAAATTATACGGTGTGGTATGATGGGAGAAAAACAATAACAGAAAAAACACTCTCGTCTGGGCCTCAGGAAAACTAAATCCTGGTCCTGGTGATAATGACTTACTGGTGACCTTGGAGCAATTTAATTTCTCTTTGACTCAGATACCTGGGCATCTCAAAGGTTTCTCTACAGTTTGGAAATATTGTACTGTTTTTATTAAGTATACGTCTTAGGCTGGGGTTTAGTAATAAACATTATAGGTGAGCACACATATTTAAAATGGAAGAAATGAATGCCATTTTTTTTTTGCTATTTAACACCTACAAGGTTAACAGCGTATACCAGATACATAGAAAGGTATACACCAGGTTCGTTTTTGAAATAGGTGTTTACCACACCGGCAAGGAGGCAGGATTAGTAGGATTATGCAGGTGAAAATAAGTGTGAAATGAATATTGAATTCTACAGCTAAACTGGTGCAGCTGGAGCGTGGGATATTTGGATAGCGTTTCCTGACGGTGAGCACCCAGTGTGGCAGACTGCTGTCGGGTCAAGTGTACCTCTGAAGAGGCCCCACTGTCTGCCTAGTATTTTCCTGCTTCATGAGGAAGCTTTGCTTTCTCTTTGGGGTCCATTTCGTATGAAATCCAGGAAGCACCGATTTCCCACTTCCCTGGGTGTTTACCCCTTCCTGCCACCCCGCTGGCTGCACAGTCTCTCCCCTGGGGATGGCGTTAGGACTAAGAAAGCCCTGGCACACTCTGATAGGACTCCTGCTGGCAGGAGGCCGTGAACCTAGAAAGAAAGGACTTGCAGTCTGTCCGAGCCATCTTACAAGTTCATGAATTGTCTGACGTGTCATTTAAATGTCAGTGGCCACGTGAGTCCAGTGGCTGCTGTGTGGGTTCTCCCAGGCCCAGATCTGTTCCTCACGTTCGCCGTCACTCGCTGCACCAGCTCTGGGTCGGCGTGCTAGACTGACCCCTCCTTGTGAAAGAAACAGCTTCGCTCGTCTACGTCCTGCCTGGCTGGCTCCCAGTTTTCTGAGTACTTGCAGGAGGGGGTTTTCCTCTTTAAAACTCTCCTGGGGCACATGGTTCTGTTCCAGCTGTTGCTTCACAGGCTTCTTTTGTGGCTTTCTAAATACCGATGTCCCTTACTTGAATAAGACTGGCCCACTGTTTACTTTTCAGTAGGCCCACTGTCACTCTCTTTGTGCTGCATACGGTCTTCTGTATTTGTGGTGTAACCAGATCCGTTCGTCTGCTTCCCACTAGTCCCCTGCACTCCACATCTGTGCCTCTAAATGTCACCTAGTCTACCTGTCCCAGTGCCTGGCAGATCTTGTTTGTCAGTACGGGTTAAATGGCTCTCTTTTAGCTCACGTATGTAGAAGCTAGAAATTTGTATCATTAGTCCCAAGTTCAGTGTAGTTTATGCGTCTCTCTTACTCTAAACCATATTTTAAATTCTGCACTTTTGTAGTTGTAAGAAATGTATGTGCTTCCACACTTAAGCATCTTTGAGATGTCGGAGATACAACAGTGGAACCAAGATTGACACGGGAGACAGCCTCTGTCCGCGTGGGCCCTGCAGTGTAGGAAGAAAGGCATTTCAGTGGGAGACCGCAGCACTGCGGGCCAGGCTGTGACAGAGCAGATGGAAGAGCTTGGAGAACCCAGCCATGGCCCCCGTCCACCCTCCCACCCCGCCAGGCCCGTGGGAGGCCTCAGGAACGGTGCCTGAGCTGAGAGGTGAAGGAGCAGCGGATGGGAGCAGCTAGGCTACAGTGAGTGACAAAGGAACAGGAGGATTCGGTGCATTGGACTGTAATTAAGGTTCCGTTGAGCTCGGAGGAGAGTTCGTTGGAAGCGGAGAGAACACACCGGTGATGCCAAAACCTCAGAGGTGGCCAGGTCTGCCGTCCACACTCTTTCAGTTGGTAGCAGGGATGTAGGTACATCTGATTAGCAGTCTGCTATGTTGTCAGTAAACTGGGAAGTGGGAGATTTTACTTGCTAACAGACATTATTCGGTGCGGAAATCTATTGCTAACGGATAATCGTGCAGTGAATGGTTATCCTCTGCAGAAGCAGAGTATCATTTTGCTGAGAACATGCAAGCTCATGCCCCTTGTGAAGTTACCGTCAATAACAACTTTTTGGTGGGCATTTTAGGACACTTAGATGGGACCAGTCATGGTGACTTCCTGTCGTTCTTGAACTACTTAACACCAAGAACAGGAGAGGTGGGAAACTTTGGGTAGGAAAAAAAGAAATTAACTTTAAAAGGTTTTTAACTAATGCAGATGAAGCCAATGCCAAAGCCACATTTTCACACTGGAAGCATTGTGAAGCATTCTCCTTGGACCTCTTTAATCTGTAGGTATGTTTAGGGACAAGCCTCAGGTGCTAACTTACACAATAGTCTTGTTGTCCCAATTAGAGCACTGCCTCCCTGAAGTGTGGGGAAGGCAATGTTGATTTGAATTCTTAGTGACTAACAAAAGAAAACACCTCAAATCACATGCAAATGCAAATCTTTCATTTACAAATTTAGGGAAGTGGTTTTCAAATAGCCTTTAATGAGTAGTTTTGTGAAATTAGGACAACAGAGAAAATGAATCAGAGCAATAAAGTCTGTTCTTAAATATTTTTTGAAGTATTGGAAGTATTTACTTGCCGGGAAAACCACAGGAAACTGGGCAGGAGACAGGTGAGTCCTAGCAGTTGAATTGGCACCGGAGGCTGTACCTGACCTTCCACTCAGCACGCGCCTGTCCCTGATCAATAACACGGGCTGCGTGCTGAGGGTATTCTAGTGGTGGGGGGCTTTGGTTTGCTTGTGTTTGCTTGTGTTCTTTTGAAGCATGAGAATATATCTAATCGATTTTAGTGATCTTCTAGGTTCCAACGTATGTCGACAGTTTAGTAGGCAGTTGCCATTGCTCTGGAGAGAGACAGAAATTAGAGACTGGTTTGGTGGGAAAATCAAAGACATAAAGGGGTTACTTTGAGGATCATTAATTTTCTTCCTCTATTGGAAATCAAATGATTGTTGTTTGGGAAGCATTACCTGGAAAATAACATTTCTTTTTATACCAGTTCTTCATTTTCGAGAGTAGATGTTTCGAATGTAATGAAGCATGGTCCACATTTTGTTTTCCAATGGCCCTTTTCACTAGAGTTACAGAAGTTACGTCTGCCAGTTCTTAATTGTCTCTGCCAGCAGTTAAAGGAGTTATGGGTCACGTTGAAATCCCGGGTGATTGCATCTCATGTTCCAAAAATCTCTTCTGAAAAAATGCACGTTGAAACTGCTAAACCAGAAAATGTAACTGATTTGAGTTTTTCACATTTCTTAATACTTCCACCATGGCTCTGTTGTGTCTAAGAATTCTTAAAAAGAGAATGTGTAAAGTATGTTAAACAAAATAAAATAATTAACTGTTCTTGTATTGATCATGTTTTCCCTTGAGAATAAACGAGATACTTGCTCAGACTTCACATACGAAGGAGTGCAGTCATGTGAGGTGTGACGGTTTATTTCGTTGTAAGGGCTAATGAACTGTTGTCCTTCGTAGGTCTCATCACAACGACATCAAGGAAACTAGATCGAGAGCAGCAAGACGAACACATATTAGAAGTAAGCATGTCTGTTTTTAATAATACAGTTATAAATATCATGGGAAAACAATCTTGTTGATGTTAACTAGTATTTATAGCTGTTAATAGTTTGCTATATTAACTTCCTGTCATTGATAAAAGGGAAAATAAAATATCGTTGACTATATTTTATGTCCCCTTTATTTCCCTTTCTGTCCCAGGATACAAGCCCACACTGTCCTAAGTTCCATTATAATTTTTGTACTTCATACATGCACACACAGAGAGTGAACAAAACTGAAAACAGTTACTGAATTTTATTTTCATTTACATGAGCGAATTTCGTATACCTTCTATGTCTTTTCCTCAGTGTTACACTTTTCAGATATATGCATATGAATAGATCTCATTCAACTTTTGAAACTGTAGTGTGTCCCCCCTTTTTTTTTTGCTTTAACCAATTGGATTGTTTATGAAATTTAAATGGAATTACATAAAGCTTATGCTTTAAAAAATTTCTAAAATAAAAACAGATTGAAAGTCTGACGCGCTTTTCTAAGATGTGCCTTCCAATGAGTGTCTGGTCCCCACGGTGTGTTTAAAGTGCCTCGCCTCCAGCCCTTGGCAGGAGAAAGTCAGCTTGTCTTTTGCTGCCTGTCCTGTTCTGGTGGGCAGTGAATACACTGCGGGGACAGGGACCACCGCCGGTGGAGGAGGAAGGCGGGTTTTGTAAACGCACTGTTGCCCGCAGACCTGGGTGAGGAGAGAGAAGGCGGCCCTGGGAGAGGGAGCCCAGCAGAACAACCCTATCGCCTCTGTTTGTGATTCTCTGTCACATGTTAGAGGCCAGCGTTGAGTATTAGCCCCAGACCTGGAAAAGACCAAGTGTTTTTTTTTTTATTGAGGATTTTCTGGACAGCTCTTGCATTCTCTTCAGTATGTGTCATTGAAAAAATTCTAAATGGTGATTTTTTTAAGCTCTCTTTTTGTATCTTGTTGTTCATAATTCCGCTTGCTTACTTTCATTTCATGCTTAGTCAAAATTTTCTGTTTTCAGTAAAACATTTCATTTTATAGCCCTCTCTCTATATACACACTACATATGTGTGTATCAATATCTTGTCTAGAAAAGGTGGTTTCACAGCCCCAATTACAATTAGTAATTTCTCCATGTGTTACCTCTGTTTAGTCATGGGTTGTCCAGTTCTCTTGAATTTATTTTTTGTGTGTGATAGAACAGAGTTTCCCATTTTTATTCAGTCACTAGTGTGATTGACAGAGGGGCGAATCTGGTTTCTGAAGAAGGTAACCGGGTGGCAGGTCACCCAGGGCAGCAGGCCCCACACTGGCACCCGGTCCCAGTTCCCTGCCCAGCCAGTCACATGCCTGTCACTAGAGGCCCTTGTCTCAGTGAATGTCAAGGCCGGATGGGAACAGGCCTAAGGTGCTTCTAAGACTTTGAGGATACTGTTAAACACATTGATGGGAAATAAGACTTTATAATAGTATGATTTCATATCTTGTGCATGTCTCTGTAATCCTTTTGTGTGGTACTCGTATTGCAGGCCAATTCTGGCTTTGATTGGCAGCCTGAAAGAAGGAAGTTTTTTTCAGTTACATGTTAAAAACTGCGTTACTGATTCAAAGCTTAGGAACAATTTGGTGGTGAATACTATGAAGCCTAGTACTTGCTTGTATTTCTCTTTAATTTTTCTTTTTTCCCAAATATCATGTGAAAACTGATCAAAAGGACATGTTTTGAGGCATCAAAATTACAATGGCAATTTTCATATTGTTTCATTTGGAGAATTTGGGAAGGTGGATCATGTGCGTGAAGCAAAGCAACTACTTTACTTCGACACTCTGACAAGTTCCATCAGGATGCATGCACACTTTTGTGAATAGTAGGAGTCACACCTGCCTAGCTCCCAAAAAGAAAGCACTTCCCTGGGAACCTCCAGTCCACTTTAGTTTTGAGCATTTCATTAATTAATTTTGGAGGCTGTGGGTGAGGGGAGAATAAATATATTACTAAAGTCATTACTTTTAGTCTACACACTGATGTAAACATGAACTTCTGATTTCAGGGTGAAATGGTTTCTTCTATATCTAGAAGCAGGCCTGGTGCATCTTCAAGAATCCCTGATTTTTATTTTTATTCATCAACTTATTGCATGTTAGAATAAAAGTTACTTTGTATTTCTTTTACTGAAAATTTTATTTTATAAGTTGGTATTAAATTTAACTGTGTATGTCTACCCTACTAAATATGGGAAACTTCTGTGCAAGAGCCAAACAAAATAAAATGATTACAAGTATTAAAAGGTGCGCTGTTTACCATATGTATAAAGATTCTATTTACTTATTTTTAGAGAGAAGGGAAAAGAGGTCGAGAAACATTGTTGCCTCTCTCACACTCTCAACCAGGGACCCGGCCTGCAACCCAGGAATGTGCCCTAACTGGGAATCAAACCTGTGACCTATAAGTTCTCAGGCCGGCACTTGATCTACTGAGCCACACCAGCCAGGGCTGTTTACTATATATTTTCAGTTTATGATTTAGCTTATTTTATTGATGAAGCTTAAAAACGATAGTTTTTTCATGTACTCTGTAGAGATTTTAAGTATACGGAGTGTGTATATTTTTAAGAGGACTCTAGATATTTAAAACAAAGTCTTCATGTATCACTCTTCTTGGACTTAAAAACAGTAAGGTTTTGGTACCTTGAGATTTTGGTGACGGTCACTTATGGGAATGGCAGTATAAGCACAAGAGGTGGTGAGGCGGGTCAGGGCTACCAGGGAGTCCTTTCTTAGCTCTTGCCCTTCCCCATGTTCCTGTCTGAAAAAGAGGAGGCTGTTCTGCCCCCTCGAGGGGCACTTGTCACGGTGAGAGGGGGTGGTCGGTGTGAACTGTGGACGTTTCTGCAGGTGCTGATTATCGTCAGGATGGAGACACTGACTTTTCACAGTGGATTTTAAGATTATTTGTTGATCTGTTACCCTTAAAAAACAGGTCACCGTGACAGACAATGGGAGCCCCCCCAAATCAACCATTGCAAGAGTAATTGTGAAAATCCTTGATGAAAATGACAACAAACCTCAGTTCCTGCAAAAGTTCTACAAAATCAGACTCCCGGAGCGGGAGAAACCAGAACGGGAGCGAACCGCCAAGCGCGAGCCTATATATCGGGTCATCGCCACGGACAAAGATGAAGGTCCCAATGCCGAGATCTCCTACAGCATCGAGGAGGGAAACGAGCATGGCCGGTTCTTTATTGAGCCCAAAACTGGACTGGTTTCATCCAAGAAGTTTTCTGGAGCCGGAGAATATGACATTCTTTCCGTGAGTTAAGGTCAAGTCTTTCTCTGTTCAGCAAACAGCCTCAGTGTCTGAGAGTGTCTGCCACTGTGAAGTAGGGGTTTGTTTTGCTCTTCTCAGCTGTCACTCCAGTTACTGTTTGTTGAGTGTGGCATGAAGAGGTCACTCTTTCCATCAATCACGTGGGATATAGAAATACGGGTGTTAAATGTTTGAAGTGGGTTTAGTTGAAGACCAAACCAATCCATGCTTTGGTTATGGGATGTTACTCCTACTAAGTTGCTGTTTTCACCCCCCGCCCCTTTTTTATAGATTAAGGCAGTTGATAACGGTCGCCCCCAAAAGTGGTCAACCACTCGGCTCCACATTGAGTGGATCTCCAAACCCAAACCGCCCCCGGAGCCCATCTCCTTCGAGGAGTCGTTTTTTACCTTCACTGTCATGGAGAGCGACCCGGTGGCTCACATGATTGGAGTGATATCCGTGGAACCGCCCAGCACGCCGCTTTGGTTTGACATCACTGGTGAGTGTCCCCTATGGCTGTCCCTGTCCTTGCGCAGGCCACACCGAGGAGACCCTGTTCGCGCTTCCTGGTTTTCGTTCGTGTCTCAGAATGAACAGTGGGAAGTGAGAACAGTCTGTTTTAATTTGCAGTGTTTTGATTGCGAAATTTATCACAATATCCAAACATGTATTAAACTCGTTTAAAATAGGTGCTCTCTGTGTGTACCACCTCAATATAAAAATAGGATTTTTTAAAGTACACCAAGGAGCTACAGAGAAATCTAAAGGTATTGGCCCCAAAATACAGCTGTTTAATTTTTCCTTAAATTTTTTTCTTGATACGTAGCATGTGGCCCATTACTATTTTCAGTGAATGTGATTTAAAAGTTTAAAATACATGTGCCTGTGTGATTGTCGCACATCAGTATTTATAAGGAATAAGCTTAAAATTTTTAATTTCATAACTTAAAACCAATAGTGCCAACCATGACTTTGTAAGTTTTATGTATCTCATTTTTAGTAGAAAGCTGGGTTCACTGGATTAAGTTACCCTGTGATAAAAAATGGACGCCCAAGCCAGTTTTTTGGTCACTTAATTTAGCTTACACTTAGAATGTTGTACCCTATTCCAACATACCTAAAGAAGTTTGCATTAGAATTCTACACTTTAGGGGTTTTTTTATTGTTTCTTCACACTGTGTTAATTATAAGGATATTTAAAATCAAAAGCCTGTATTGTGACTCATCTCTAGTTAGAGCTTCATATATATCCTTTTCCCTCGTCTACCCCTGAGCCATGGCCCCGAAATGCTATTGCGGCGACTTGAGCTGGTAGGACACAGGCTGAGGCACTACAGGGTATGGGTGGTATGGGCTTTTCCCCTTGAACTTTCATACTAGGCAGGCTGTTTTCATCATTTTGGTCAGTGTATGACATTGTGGATGCCTTCAACACC
The DNA here is from genome assembly GCF_021234435.1 of Artibeus jamaicensis. Lineage (NCBI taxonomy): Eukaryota > Metazoa > Chordata > Mammalia > Chiroptera > Phyllostomidae > Artibeus > Artibeus jamaicensis. The sequence continues at coordinate 21,105,537 of NW_026522056.1, forward strand.
TGCGAAACCGTTACAGGTTAGTGTTAAAGGAAAAACAATGAGACCATTTTCATAGTTAACCACAGACAAAATGGTTTATTTGCTGCCTGTTAATTCCCATCGAATTTCCACAGGAGCAAGCTGCTCCCGTGTAGCGTTGAACGTTGCCGTGTGAGGCCGCCGCCTTTGGAACTGGTCTGATTGATGGCTCTTCCTTGTTCTGTGCTTTCTTCCATGCTCGCTTGCTTCTTTTTGGCTGTGCCAGGAGACACACTTGCTAGAGAAGTGTTTCACATCTTTCAGATGACTTGTGACCTGAACTGTACAGCAGAAGGTATCTGCTGAGATCACATAATTTGCCTCAGATTATGAGATCTAAAAGACAAGCATCCGTTTTTAGAACTTTTTTATTTCCAGTGACTACCTTCCCTTGCATTTTCTCTTCGTCTTGTGCACGTGGTCACCCATTTTCATTGCAAACATCCTGACTTCTCATCCATCCCTAGATCTTCCGTTTGAACTGAAGATTCTGTTGTGTGTGTGTGTTGTTTTGCTTTTTGGTGAGATTTAGTAATATAACCTCATTATCACGTCAAGACGTTTTCATTCTGTCTCATTGATGTATCTCAAGTTCAGTGGATTTGAAAAGAGTTTTATATAGAATATAATTAATTCGGCAATTCCTTTGGATAATGTAAACAGCATAGAAACTTTCCCTTCGTTATGCTTTGTTGGACAACAATGGAAAGAATTTCGAATAGTTTATAAGAGTCATGACTAACTCTTATTAACTAGCACTATTTCTTCTGAGTTTAACATTTATTTTTAATAGTTATTAGGGCAATATGCCCAAAGTGCAACAATTCCTTTCAAATCAGTAAACTTTTAAATGGCCAACCTTGATCACTAAATGATCTCTTCTATAGCTCCTAAGATATAAGTTAGATGTTGAGGACTCCTAAAAAAACAAATCAACAGAAATTTGTTGGCAATATCAGCAATGCTTTTCTCTTTTCAGAGTTGCTTCCTTTCACCTGGTTGCTCCTTGACAGTTAGGTCTCCACTTTGTGTTACTGAAAGTGATGTCTTTCTCATTGCCCCTCTTCCTTTGTCTTTCAAAATGAAGGCTCCTTGAAATCACCTTGATCGGTATTGATCAATATATCAGAAAAATATTTTTACTCCATTAACAGTTAGAAAACTACAAAATAATGGACAGCTTTACATCCTGTTACCTGTTTTTACTTTCTCATTTGCCCTCATTTAAACCAGGTGGCAATTATGACAGTCACTTTGATGTGGACAAGGGCACCGGGACGATCATTGTTGCCAAACCTCTAGATGCAGAACAGAAATCAAACTACAACCTCACGGTCGAGGCTACAGATGGAACCAACACGATACACACCCAGGTGAGTGAAGTGCGAGGGGCACGTTTTGTCGGAGGAGGTCATGACACCTTGGGGACTTTGGGGTCCACAGGTAGTTCCTGAGGTTCTCAAATCCAAAGTTACTATGATGACATAGTCAGTGCCCAATATATGCACACCAAATATTTTTATTTCAGGGAAAGAAAATATGCCGCAAATCCTGATTTAGGCTTTGCATGTAATTAACCAGTTTCGAAAATTTTGAAAGACAAAAAAAGCACGTTATTTCACAAGATCTTTTCATTTTTTTTTTTACTCCTTTTCAACTGTGTTAGTATAAAGTGTGTTCCTGTTGAGGATGAATTAATTGTCCGAGTCATTTTCATTGAAGCTGGTTAAAGCTGTGGCTACCTTCACTAGGACTGTGTAAACTCACTGATAACATTGTCCCAATAGTAGTTCCTTTGCCATCTTTATTTGTTCCTGATGATGAATAGGTGCCAGATACTGGGATTTCAAATAGAAATGTCAAAGCTCTGCAAATTAAATTAAAATTCTGTTCTGTCTTATGAATTCTCTTTGATTTCTCCGTGTGGGCCATTTTGAGAATTTGTTGAATACTTGCCAGGTGCCGGGTATTGTTCTGGAAGCTGAATAGTAGGAGACAGAACCCTCCCCTCCTGGAGCTTACATCAGGAGGGTGGACGCCAAAGGCTTGTGGACCACCTGCTGTGTCCAAAAAGCAAAAGGAAGAAGTTCAGTGTTAGAAGACAGAATGCTTCCGAAGCCCCAACTTTTTACATTTAAACTATTTTAAATCTTACATGAGCCAGATCATCTGCTAAATCATTTAACCGAAGAATAAAAATTATGGCGTATGATGCCTCTTCAACTAAAAATGAGTAGATAACTTAAAGCCACTTATGAAAAGGTTTATTCCTCTTTCCAAATGCTTGTAATGGTGAGTCTATTTAAAATAGATATATGGACCGTGCTTTGGTGTCATTTTGAACTTGTCAGGTAAAAATTCTAGTGCCGTATTAAAATTTCAGTTTCGTCGTAATCGTTCTCAATGTAGAAGTTAGACTGCAGAGCCCAAAAATGAGAATAATAAAACTTCAAGAATTATAATAAATTCAACAGGAAAATTCTGAAAGGTGTAAAGACTGTAACTGTATGTGGACCAGTTCAAATAATGAACTCACCAGAAATGTGGCAAAGGGAACTTAATAAGCAGCATGGCGCATCCATTCTCATTACCGAAGACGGCGTGTCTGTCTCCCCGTAGCCTTTGTCCCTCATTATGTAAGTGAGTGGTTAACATGCTCCTTTCCCAGTATTGTAGCTTCACTCTGTTCGGTTTAGCAGCTTAGTATGAAATATGGTATAGATTGACTAGAATTTCTCTAAGACCCAGGAAATATATTCTAGTCTTTTCTCCGGAATACAGAATATCTTAAGTTCAGTCCTTCATTTAGGCTTCGGTAATGGGTCTTGAGGTCCATTTTACCCCTCTTACCCCATTTTAAGAGGGTCCAGATCCAGGGAGAGGTGGTCAGCGTATCAGAGAATGTTACAGAGCCTGGGCCGACCTGATAGGGCCCTAGAAATGACCTCTAGAGCTATCCCTTCCAGATCATCATTGAATTTTAACAATGAGACATCTGTAGCTTTAGGTATTGACATAATTTTCACATAAAACCTTTCTGTGCTTTGGTGAGTGTCGTTCATAACCATGCAACACGTGCTGTTACAGTCCATCACTGATGTTTTGCAGGGGTGTCCAACCCATGGCCTGCACCCAGGATGGCTATGAATGAGGCCCAACAGGACATTTTAAATTTACTTAAAGCCCGCCCCCTTTTTTTTGCTCATCAGTTTTTGTTAGTGTTTGTGTATTACCATGTGTGACCTGAGGTAACTCTTCTTCCATTGTGGCTGAGAGACGCCATTGGACACCCTTGTTTCAGGTTCTGTGAGAGCGCCTTTCCTTTAGTTCCCGTGCCCACAGCACAGTGGTTAATAAACAGCTCCTCCTGAGTGTTCCGGGGCTTGGCCGCCCATGACCCTTCGGACTAGCACACCCCTGCTCCGAGTGTGCGAGGCGAGGCCCGGATTTCTGGTTCAAGACTGTGCACCATCTTTTATAAGCAGTAGTGATCCCCACTGTGCTTCATCTACATAACATCTTTTCAATCCGAATGTTAATCCCCTTACTGGCAAGTTAAAAAGACTTCACCGGGGACTGAGTTTTGTGAGCATCTGCTTTTTTTTTTCCTCTAAGGTTTTTATTCTGCGTTGACATATTTAAAAGGGTTTATCTTTTCATTTGACTTAAATTGTTTTCAGGAAATTAGTGTGTTTACTATTTGCGGGTGGGTTTTGTGATCACAAAAATATAAGAATTTTAAAGCACATTTTTAATTTTTTAAAAGTATAAAAAACTATTGATAGGAATTTGGAGGCTCAAAGATTAGAGAAGAAATGTAAATATTGAGACCATCTAGCAGCATGCTCAGCTCAGTAGCTTGATAATTACAGATTCAACTCTGAGACAGGAAATTCGTCTTCTGTGAATCCTGGTGAAGTAAACTTTCTGTTATTGTTATGTGAGTAACCTAAAAATATTTCTTCTGTATTTCATAAGGAAATGTGTGAAAGGTGTTACATTTTCTCCGCAAAGTTAGTCTCAAGAATTTAGAAAGGTTCTCATTACCATATTTACAGAGGTACTATATCAGTGAAAAATAGAAAGACATTTCAATTTTAGATTTTTGTTGCTTTGCTCATGTTTGTGTTTCATTGTGCTAAAATATCAATTTTTTCCCAATATGCATCTGATTTCTTCTCTGATTATTTATTAAAATATCATAATTAGGAATGCTATTGTGTGAATCGTTTTGTCATTGTAGGTATTCATCAAAGTAATAGACACAAATGACCACCGTCCTCAATTTTCTACACCAAAATATGAAGTTGTTATTCCCGAAGATACAGCGCCAGAAACAGAAATTTTGCAAATCAGTGCCGTGGATAAGGATGAAAAAAACAAACTAATCTACACTCTGCAGAGTAGTATTGATCCACTGAGTCTCAAGAAATTTCGTCTTGACCCTGCGACCGGCTCCCTCTACACTGCAGAAGCTCTTGACCATGAAGCCGTTCACCAGCACGTGCTCACAGTGATGGTAGGGCCGCCGCCCCTCCTTCTGCCACCCTGTGGCTCCTGAAGGGCTTCATGGTTTTCAGTCAGAAGAAAAACTCCTTCAACAGGATCGATAACATGTTGCTTCTTTTAGGTACGGGATCAAGATGTCCCTGTGAAGCGCAACTTTGCGAGGGTCATTGTGAATGTCAGCGACACCAACGACCATGCGCCCTGGTTCACGAGCTCCTCGTATGAAGGGCGGGTTTATGAGTCGGCCGCCACCGGCTCCGTGGTGCTGCAGGTCACCGCTCTGGACAAGGACAAAGGGCGGAATGCCGAAGTGGTGTACTCCATCGAGTCAGGTATTTGGGGAGCACTCCATAGGTTCATACTTTGTACTTATTAAAAAGTGTGTTTCTTCTTTTCTAAAATTAGTTCTCCTTATTAGAACATTTCTGTGTGTCACTGTAAAAACTGCTTACATTTATCTTACATGATAAGAGAAAGAGAAAAAAAAATTTGGACTTCAAACTCTTTGGAGAGCTAGGCCAGAGAGTCCTAACTACGTTTGCTTCAAGTTCTTGGAGACTCACAATGTTAGCAGGACTTAAGGCTGAGAAGTCCTGCCATGCAGAAAACTTTATTTGAGTAATTCAGTATTTCTAAAATTGTTTTAACCACACAATCATTTCCCTTCTTAAACGGTGAAACGCCTTGGGGAAATGCGGGCCAGTCGATACAATGCTTTATGTTTAGTCTGAGGGTTTTCTCTTGGGCCGAGCAGGAAGTTTCATGAGTGTGGACTCATCCAGTTCTGGCGGAGTCCCTCAGAGAGGGTGTCACGCCCCTGCTCTCCTTCCCAGGTTAGCATTGCTGCCACTGTGACCCCCGCGCAGCTTGAACAGTTGCATTTCATTCATGGGTTATCACAGTGGTCCCCAGGGCTAGGCTTTGGACTTGAAGATATGTTGAAAAGCCCAAGGAGCTAGAGCTGGACAAGAGGCGGCAGGGGCCTGGACAAGAGACCAGCTGGAAGTGTGGGCAGTTCTCGGAGGGATGAGAAGGCAGGAGGTGAGAGTCCTGTTGGGGGTTACAGGACGGAGGACCACCGTGCGCGCTTGTGGCGAAGCAAAACATTTTTGTTCTCTGTTCTGTGTTATGCTGCTATTCGGTCATTCATGTGTCCGTCCCCTGGGCTCATGGAGCTCATTTCGTGTGCCAGGTGCCGTGCTAGGGTGCTAGGCACTTTCATACTTGAACTGGGCAGATGTGGGGCGGGGGTGGATAGGTGAGGCCTGGGGGGTTACCACTGGTCCACCCGTGTGCATTCTTGCAAAAGATACCTCTCCCTGCTTGAAACGAGAGTCGGTCTGCTTTAGAGCATTGATTGGTTCAGTCGGAAGTGGCCTTGCTTTGGGACTTCGCCTACTCATGCTAAATCATACACGTTGTTGAGGAGGCAGCTTTCATTTTTCCATCTTTCTTGGTGTTATTGTTAGTACAAGGTCTCCTTCATTGTTCGGTTTTTGTAATGATTTTAGAGTACTGAGATCAATCCACTGAACTGGATACGTTTTTTGTAAGTTCATACCTTTGCATATTTAGAGACTGTATCTATCTTAGGCATTCGAATTGGAAGTGGTGTACATTTGCCATAGATCATAGAATCAAAAGCCCAGCAAATGGAAAGTAAATTAAAAAACAACTTTCTGTTTTATGTGGTTAAACCCTTTTTATTTCTTAATTGAAGTTACATTTATTTTGCCGAAAACGACGTAATTCGGTTTATGTACTGTCCATGGTTCCAGGAGTAATAACATGTGTTTTAGGGGAGGTAGTGCCTCGCCTCAAGATGAAGATTTTTCCACTGGTTCAGAAGTTTAGTCATTAAAAACCGGCACGTTCCATTGTGTGTGCCTGAGCACTCCAGTGAAGTGATTTTCTCACGCGCAAACCAGCTGGGTTTGTGTAGGAGAAAATGTGAAGCTTTTCCTTCGCTTTCACATAATTCTCAGCAACTGGGTGGTTCAGTTGTGATTGTTGGTGCCTGACCGAAGGCTTGTACATTCTTTAAATGCTTGTAATGACTGACAGCATTAGTGCTTTGCTATTCCAAGAATGGAACCGTTTGTCCACTCAAAATAGATAATGCCACGGGCCTGCTCTGATGCAGAATTTGGACTTTTAAGAAACTGTTTTCTCAGATTTGGTGGTACACAAATCGTGCTAAACAGACAAGAAACGGCGCGGAATTGTGTGTGTGTGTGTGTGTGTGTGTGTGCATCGTTTGAACAGTGGGACTATGAAACGGTCACGCAGCCTTTCACCTACTGTTTATTCATAATTGCCTGCTTCTAATTCCTGTCAGATTACTTTTAATGAAGTTCAAAAGACTAGTTATAAATTCAGGCCATAACACTGCCTGTTCAATCAGCAGCAATTTATTGAGCAAAAGATTCCGTCTGATTAGGAGTCTTGAGGGGAAAAGGAATTAATTAAAGGATATTTTCAGTAACAATTGAGTTATACGCTTAGAGGCATATCAGAGCCATATTCTGGGCTGCATGATGTTCTCTTCACTAAAAACCGTTGTCATGCCTGGAAATAGGAACATTCGGTAGATTTGCTTGTTGACCAGAATTGGTTTTTTCCCACAGACTTAGGTTAAACATGATTGCACTTGAAGTTATGGAGAGGTTGCCATAGTAGCAGGCAGTCAGCTCCCACGGTGGGCCCACTGCAGAGAGGCACAGATTCCAGTGCACAACTAGCTCCCTGACACGCCCTGTGGGGTGTGCACGTGTGTTCCAGTCACAGCTAGTGAGCATGGATGTGCGGCTTTGTCCAGATAACCGCCTTGTTCCAGTAGAGAGCACAGTTTCGGGCTATTTAGAAATCACCAGTATCCCCAGCTAAGGTGGGTGACCGGGCCCCAGCCAAGTACAGGCTTCTCCCACTGCCGTGTGAGCGTGCTCACCAGTGCCAGCCGTGCTCTTCAATGTTTGGAGAGTGTGCCTATCACTGCATCAGACGGGTGTGCTCGCCCCACTCAGCAGCCCTCCGTGTTTTTCCGCAGAAAGATCGCTCACATTGCTCCCCCATCTGCGAACCTGGTGATTTCTGCCATGACGTATATATGTGTGAGATCCATGCATTCACTGGCCGGCTGGGTCCTGGTTTACCTTGTGGCTGCAAGGCCAGAATCAAAGTCTGTGTCAAAATCAGCCTACTCCAGGTGATAAAGAATGTCATGCCTTGTGCATTTGAGCCATTGAGGTTTCACTATCCATGATAAGAGAGAAATGCACGTAGAAAATGCACATAATAAGTGGTAGGTTGGCTGCTTTATGAGGACAGACAGAGGGAAGGCCAGGGGTGGATGAAGACAGCCGTCCAGAGGTGTGCCATTCACAGTCTCTTCCATGATCCAGGCAGCCAGTCACAGTTTTAGAACTTGGGGTGATGCACAGGTAGGATGAGAAAGGACTTTGATGACTGGCTGAGTCAGAGAGAACCTGGGGTCCTTGACTCTGAGAGACATAGAAAGGCTGGAGGAGACAGTGCCAGGCCTGGCAGAGGCCGTGTGACCCCTTTCGTGGGTCAAGGTTGAGTTCAGAGCCGTGGGGCCCTAGCCTCTTCCCTGTGGGAGACGGACGAACAGCCATGGGGTGTGGATACAGAACCAGGCAGGCTTCATGGACATCAGACTGGGTCTGGTCTCAGAAAAAAATTACCAGGGGTTTTTGGAAACTGTATTCAAGGAAGGAAATGAAGGCTATAGAGGAAGTGTTTACGAGTAATGATATGGGGAAAGAAGTGTTCGGCTAATCCCTTGGCCTGCCAAACACACCAAGTAATACTGTTCTTTGAAGTGCCACATTCGTTTGCAAACCCAGAGGAAAACAATTCAAGAAAGCCGTTACGTGGCAAGTCAGCCTCGTTTTGGGCAAGTGTTAACAGTTCATTTGGGAGAAACACGCTCAGTTCTGTGACTAGGGTAACGGATCTAGACTAGTTTGTAAAACAGAAAAGGGATGAAGGGTTCCTGGATGGATCGAACGCCCCTCACCTCGCCTTGATCTGTTTGGAAAGAGAGGTAAACCCCTACCTAACCTGCAGTAAACTGCTGGTGTTGTCAGAAAGGTTTCAGTTGATGACTAAACAATGGAATGTTGTGGAGTTGTATTTGCAGCTGAATACACACATATAACACAGGTGGAAAAGGTCCAATGAAAAGCCAGTAAAACAGTCTGTGCCAGAGGAGAGTTTCTCGGACTCAATACTGCTGGCTTTTTTAACCAACCATTTTTATTGTGGGGGCATCTTGTGTATCCCAGGAAGTTTAGCAGCATCTCTGGTCTGGATACCAGTGTCACCCTGCCCATGCAGTGACAACCAAAGGTGTCTCCAGACACTGTTCAGTGTCCCCTTCTGGGCAGAATCACCCCCTCTTGAGAACCACTGACCTAGGGAATAAAAAATTAAGAAGAGAGTATGACTGACATCTTCAAAGCCGATAAGTTAAACACAGTCTTATTTATCAATTCCCTGAACATTTAAAATAAGAGACAGTTCTCCTAAGTTTGTTAAATTTTCTTAATGAATTGGTCTGCCCCTTTATAATGAATAAGGAAGATCTTGAACATTTTCAGGTTAATAAATGCGGAAAATACGTTCCAACGGGTTTCGAGGGACTCTTGCACAATTACGGACTAGCTGCCCTGCGGAAGGGTGAGCACTTTCTTCCGGGGCACACTCCTGGTTCAAGGGAAAGAATGGGTCGGGTGTTAGACACAGAACGATATTTCTTGTTTCTCGCTTTTCCTATCTTATGGACAAAACTCTGAGAAGTCCGCCTTATTTTAAGTGGATAAAATTGAAATAACTTCCATTCAGGTGTTGATCATTTAGAATTTCTGTTTATTTTCAGAATGTGGTTTTTAAAGATATCTTCTTTTTCTGTATTTCCAAACACACTTCTGATCCCTCTAGTTTTCTCTAACATGTTTTTTTTTCCTTTTCTCCCAGGAAATATTGGAAATTCTTTTACAATTGATCCCATCTTGGGCTCCATCAAAACCGCCAAAGAATTAGATCGAAGTAACCAAGTGGAATATGATTTAATTGTAAAAGCTACAGATAAAGGCAGTCCACCAATGAGTGAAATAACCTCTGTGCATATCTCCGTCACCATTGCTGACAATGCCTCTCCTAAGTTTACATCTAAAGAGTATTCTGTGGAAATCAGTGAGACCATTGGCATTGGGAGTTTTGTCGGAATGGTTACAGCCCATAGTCAGTCATCAGTGGTATATGAAATAAAAGATGGAAATGTAGCCGATGCTTTTGATATTAATCCACATTCTGGAAGTATTCTCACTCAGAAAGCCCTGGACTTTGAAGCTTTGCCCGTGTACACGCTGACCGTACAAGGCACGAACATGGCTGGCCTGTCGACGAACACCACGGTGCTCGTGCACCTGCAGGACGAGAACGACAACGCACCCGTGTTCACGCAGGCAGAATACACAGGACGCATCAGCGAATCAGCGTCCGTTAACAGCGTGGTCCTAACAGACAAGGACGTCCCCCTGGTGATTCGGGCAACTGATGCCGATAAAGAATCGAATGCTTTGCTGGTTTATCACATCATCGAACCATCTGCACACAAATATTTTGCTATTGATTCTAGCACTGGTGCAATCCGCACCGTACTGAGTTTGGACTATGAAGAAACGAGTACCTTTCACTTTACGGTGCAGGTGCATGACATGGGGACACCGCGTTTGTTTGCGGAATATGCCGCTAACGTGACCATACACGTGATTGACATTAATGACTGCCCTCCGGTGTTCTCCAAGTCATTGTACGAAGCCTCTCTCTTGCTGCCAACATACAGAGGAGTGAAAGTCCTCACCGTCAACGCAACCGATGCCGACTCCAGCGCCTTCTCGCAGCTGATGTACTCCATCACGGAAGGCAACATCGGGGAGAAGTTCTGGATGGACCACAAGACTGGTTCCATCACCGTGCAGAACACGACTCAGTTAAGAAGCCGCTATGAGTTAGCCATCCGCGCTTCTGACGGCAGATTTGCTAGCTTTTCCTCTGTGAAAATCAATGTGAAAGAAAGCAAAGAAAGTCAACTGAAGTTCACCCAAGATTTCTACTCTGCAGTCGTGAAAGAGAATTCCACTGAAGCCAGAATGTTAGCTGTCATCACTGCTATTGGGAATCCAATCAATGAGCCTTTGTTCTACCGCATCCTCAACCCAGATCGCAGGTTTAAAATAAGTCGCACTTCGGGCGTTCTCTCGACCACAGGGATACCATTTGATCGGGAACAGCAGGAGGCGTTTGATGTGGTTGTTGAAGTGACACAAGAACAAAAGCCTGCAGCAGTGTCCCATGTCCTTGTGAAGGTCGTGGTTGAAGACCAAAATGACAATGCACCTGTGTTTGTCAACCTTCCTTACTACGCTGTTGTTAAGGTGGACGCGGCAGTGGGCCACATTATTCGCCACGTTACCGCCGTGGACAGAGATAGTGGCAGAAATGGCGAAGTGCATTACTACCTTAAGGAACATCACGAGCACTTTGAAATCGGACCCTCGGGTGAAATTTCACTAAAAAGGCAATTTGAACCTGACACCTTGAATAAACAATATCTGGTCACAGTGGTGGCAAAAGATGGAGGAAACCCAGCTTTTTCGGCCGAAGTTCTAGTTCCCATCACCGTGATGAACAGGGCCATGCCTGTGTTCGAAAAGCCTTTCTACAGTGCAGAGGTCCCAGAGAACATCCAGATGCACAGCCCCGTCGTCCACATCCAGGCCAACAGTCCAGAAGGGCTGAAAGTCTTCTACAGCATCACAGACGGTGATCCTTTCAGCCAGTTTACCATTAACTTCAACACGGGAGTCATCAACGTCATAGCTCCCCTGGACTTCGAGTCTCACCCAGCCTATAAGCTGAGCGTGCGCGCCACCGACTCCTTGACCGGTGCTCATGCAGAGGTGTTTGTGGACATAATAGTGGAGGACGTCAACGATAACCCTCCTGTGTTCGTGCAGCAGTCTTATGCTGTGACGCTGTCTGAGGCATCTGTCATCGGAACCTCTGTTGTTCAGGTTAGAGCGACCGATTCGGACTCAGAACCAAACAGAGCGATTTCTTACCACATGCCTGGCAATCACAGCAAGAGTCAGGACCATTTTCACGTCGACAGCAACACTGGCCTCATTTCACTAGTCAGGACTTTGGATTATGAGCAGGTCCATCAGCACAAGATTTTTGTGAGGGCGATTGATGGGGGCATGCCCCCGCTGAGCAGTGATGTGATCGTCACAGTGGATGTGACAGACCTCAATGACAACCCGCCGCTGTTTGACCAACAGATTTATGAGGCCAGAATCAGCGAGCACGCCACACATGGACACTTTGTGGCCTGTGTCAAAGCCTATGACGCAGACAGCTCAGACATAGGCAGGTTGGAATACTCCATTCTGTCTGGCAACGATCATAAGAATTTTATCATGGACAGTGAGACGGGGATTATCACGCTCTCAAACCTCCGCCGACACACCTTGAAACCATTTTCCAGTCTTAACATTTCTGTCTCAGATGGAGTCTTCAGAAGTTCAGCTCAGGTTCACGTAACTGTAATTGGAGGCAATTTGCACAGCCCTGTTTTCCCTCAGAGTGAATATGAAGTGGAATTGGCTGAAAATGCCCCCCTACACACTCTGGTAACTGAGGTCAAAGCAACTGATGGGGATTCTGGTGTTTACGGCGACGTCACTTACCATATTGTGAATGACTTTGCTCGAGACAGATTTTACACAAATGAGAGGGGACAGATATTTACTTTGGAAAAACTCGATCGCGAAATCCCAGCGGAGAAAGTCATCGCAGTTCGTTTAATGGCTAAGGATGCTGGAGGAAAAGTTGCTTTCTGCACCATTAATGTCATCCTTACCGATGACAATGATAATTCGCCACAATTTCGAGCAACCAAGTATGAAGTAAACATCGGATCCAATGCTCCCAAAGGGACATCTGTCATTAAAGTTCTTGCAAGTGATGCTGATGAGGGGTCCAATGCCGATGTCACCTACGCCATTGAAGCAGATTCTGAAAGCGTGAAAGAGAACTTGGAAATTAACAAACTGTCTGGCATGATTACTACAAAGGAAAGCTTAATTGGCTTGGAAGATGAGTTCTTCACTTTCTTCGTGAGAGCTGTGGACAATGGGTCTCCGCAGAAAGAGTCCATTGTTCCCGTCTACGTGAAAATACTCCCGCCAGAAACACAGCTGCCAAAGTTTTCCGAGCCGTTCTATACCTACACAGTTTCAGAAGACATGCCCATTGGAACGGAAATCGATGTCATCCGCGCAGAACACAGTGGGACTGTTCTTTACAGCCTCGTCAAAGGGAATACTCCTGAGAGCAATAGGGATGAGTTCTTCGTGATCGACAGACAGAGTGGAAAACTGAAACTGGAAAAGGCTCTTGACCACGAGACAACGAAATGGTATCAGTTTGCCATACTTGCCAGGTGCACTCATGAGGGCGATGAGGTGGTGGCTTCTGTGGATGTTAGTATCCAAGTGAAAGATGCAAATGACAACAGCCCCGTCTTGGAGTCTAACCCGTATGAGGCATTTATTGTTGAGAACCAGCCCGGGGGAAGTCCAGTCATCCAGATCCGGGCGTCTGATCTAGACTCAGGGATCAATGGCCAGGTTATGTACAGTCTAGATCCATCGCAAAGTGTAGAAGTCACAGAATCTTTTGCCATCAACATGGAAACGGGCTGGATCACAACCCTAAAGCAGCTTGACCATGAAAAGAGAGACAATTACCAGATTAAAGTGGTTGCATCGGATCATGGTGAGAAGGTTCAGCTGTCCTCCACAGCCATTGTGGATGTCACTGTCACCGACGTCAATGATAGTCCCCCACGATTCACTGCAGAGATTTATAAAGGGACGGTGAGTGAAGATGACCCACCAGGCGGCGTAATTGCCATTTTAAGTACCACAGATGCTGATTCGGAAGAAATTAACAAACAAGTTACATATTACATAACAGGTAAGAAATTGAAACGGAATGGTTTAATTTAAAATTAAAACAAAGACACTGAAATAGAGAACAGAGGGACAGTGACCAGAGAGGAGAAGGGAGGGAATTTCAGGGAAAAAAGGGGAAGGATTTACAGGAACTAGTATAAAGGACACGTGGACAACAACTAAGGGGGGTGGAAATGGGAGGGAGGTGGGGAGCATGGGGGCAGGGGAGTGGGACTGGGAATAAAAGACAGAACACTGTACTTGAACAATAATTAAATAAATACATTTTTAAAAAAGAAAAAAAACATTAGAAGTATAAATTCTTAGATATGTATTTTGTGGAAATAAGGAAGTAAAAGGATGATTTTAACCTAAGTATATCTAAAATAAGTAGAAATAGCATCTCTTAAGCTACATTTCAAGTTCCTTGCCTGAGCAAAGGTAACATTTATTAGACTGTTTTTTATTTTTATGACTCCTTTGAGCTTTATGTTTAGTACATAATAAATATGTTATAATTAAAAAGGAAAACTATAGTTTTAGTGTAGGCTAAAGTATTGTTTAGTAGCCCTTATATTTTATTTGGCTTAATGCTGTGTTTAAATAAAATTTTAATGGGAAAGCTAATATACCCATTCAAATGTAATTATTAAAAACCTTAATTCTTTCAAACCATAACATTGTGAATCTACTGTATAACTTATTTCTCCTGTTACATACTTCTTTGTTTCAACAAGTCTGATTGTCATCTTCCTTCATTGATTTAATAGGAGGGGACCCTCTGGGGCAGTTTGCTGTCGAGAATATACAGAATGAGTGGAAGGTCTATGTGAAGAAACCTCTGGACAGAGAAGCCAGGGACAACTATCATCTGACCATCACAGCAACTGACGGGACCTTCTCATCAAAAGCAATAGTGGAGGTGAAAGTGCTCGATGCCAATGACAACAGTCCAGTTTGTGAAAAGGTGCACTGCTCTTTCTTTCAATTTCTAGGTTACAAACTTGGATGTCTTTCTTAAACCTACCAGTAGGGTTGTCATGAGGTGCCGTGGTGTTACTGAGATGTGTTTCAGGTTACAACCTCTTACTGGGCAAGCAGAGGTGAGTGTGAAATGGGGCAAGAGATCGTTAGCATCAGGACTGTTTCAGGGAGTGCTGAAGAGTTTAAAACCCATTCAGAGGGCTGTAAATTATGGACAGGATTGCAGTCATGTTTAACTTTAAAAATGCCTGGCCGAGTGTTTAGGAAGAAATGCCCTTTATTTGGGGATGCTGGTGTTTTGGAGAGAACATCCGTCTAGCAGTTCTTCATACAGGGCTCAGTTTTGCTTTCACCATTTTGGAGGCACTCACTCTTAACACACTCGAGACACTACGAGGTGTACAGTGTGGCTTCTGCAGCGGTGGAGCCGTCATTCCGCATGAACACTGGGCCTCTGTCCCAGGGCAGACGGGATGTGAAGTCCTTTTCCACTTGAAAGGTGGAGAGGACATGACCAGGAGGGAGTTTCCCAAGGCAGGTGAGTTTGGTGGTGCAGATGAGGAGCAATGGCAGCATGGAGGTGAGGTGGCAGAAGGGAGCAAAGGGCCGAGGCCTGGAGCACCTACCTGGTCCTGCCCGGAGGAGACAGCATAGTAGGCCTGTCAAGTCAGGATCAACTGGATTCCTCCTCCAGGAGCCAAGGGGAGAGACCAGAGAGAAGCCGGGGGTGGGAGTGGGGGTGGGAGTGTTGCTTTAGAGGAAGCACGTTGGATTCCACTTCCAATCAGTTTAAGGTAATGGGACATTAACCTGAATATTTTTAAACGGTTAGAAATGGTGAGATTGAGAGTGGATATTAGGGAAGGATATGCAAATTTGGCCATTTCTGTGGATAACCGACAGTTGATTTCATTTGAGAGGGTAATAACAAAAAGTGAAAGAGCAGATAGGTGTTTCCCGAGGGAGAAGGGAGGAGGAAGCGGAGGTGGAAGGAAAAGAACGTAGCTGTCGGGGTGGATTCCCAAAAGCTAAGGTGTCTGAGGAGGCGGGATGGCAAATGGGGTGTGACCGCGGTTGAAATGGAATGTTGGGCTGTGACTGGCTCGGAGATGGTGGCCCGAGCTCACAATTCAGAGGGACACCTGTGCGCTCTAGGTTAAACAGTGGGCACCACTGAGGAAGTCAGCGTGGACAGTAAAGGGGGGCAGAGGCGTGTGGTCAGATGAGGGAAGGATGGGCCCAGGGGAGAGTGGTCTTGAAGTGGGACAGCGCAGCTGGAGAAGGCCGCGGTGAGTGTGACATGCGGTGGACAGAACCAGGCTGCTCTCAGGGAGGTGCGCGCTGAGTCACGCTGATTTGTCTCAGCAGGCATGGAGCTTTGGAGGGGCGAAGAGTTCATTCCAGTCCACGTGTGTGTTTTGGAGGGCGGGAATATCATATATATTTATGTCTTACAGGCAGACACTAAATGGGTGTTGGGTTGTTTTCTAACACTTTCATATTATTTCAATGTAATATATACCCTATCAACTTTGGGGAAAAATAAAATTAGAGCACTAGATCATTTCAAAGCGTTAATATTGTAAAACACTGTGTTTCATGAGTCATAAAATGCCGTTCACCTAAACTTGAGTTTGGGTTAAGAAAATAAATTCAGCGAAATCTCACCTGTCTTGGGTTTCGGTTTATGGCACGGATTTCTAAATAGTTGGAAGAGGGCACAACCCTTCATTTGAGAGTTGGGTTGTAGGTGGAGAGAGAGGTTAGATAAGCAGGTCACAGAAGGGCCAGCTTGGTCACGTGGCCTTAGAAATCTTTGTTTTCTCCCTGATACGAAGCTTGCTTCTTTCTCAGCTGTGTTTATTTGGTTATATGTTAAGAGCGATTGCAAACAATAAATTTACATATTGGAAATTGGTAGATAGGATATAACAGGCATCTGTTCTCTCCAATCTTTGGATAAATGTGGAGCATTGTGTGTATTTTCTCATTAGGATTTAAATCAAACGTGAAACCAAGTCAAAGACACAAAGCACTATATTCAGAACTCTGTAGGTTAAGTGGCAAATCAGACTCTTTCAACAACATGGAAATGTTAACTGTTACATGGCTCCTTGTTTTATAAGGAAAATAGTTTTGAAAGCTCCTTGGGTTTTTAACTTTAGTCATTTCCTGTGTTTTCTATGGCCAAAGAGAAATGATTTCCTTTCTGTTATCCCCTTGGCGGTCATGCTGACTTTCACTGTTTTCTGTTAACGATATTGATTCAAATTTTTGTAGACTTTCTATTCAGACACGATTCCAGAAGATGCCTTTCCTGGGAAACTGATCATGCAGGTCTCTGCTACGGATGCAGATATCCGTTCCAACGCTGAAATTACTTACACGTTATTTGGTCCAGGTGCAGAAAAATTCAAACTAAATCCAGACACAGGTAATGATAGAGTTTGGGGCAAAATTAATTGTGTTTTAACAAAATCATGTGTATGGGTGGTTTTTAGATCACTCATAGAATTCGAAAACTTACATTTTGTTCTTGTAAAAATATACTTGGATGTTGCAAAATTGTCATCTTTTAGGAATTCAAACAACAATGTAATATGTAAAATTGGGGGTGAGATTAAAAAACCAATAGTCAAGGATTTAAAATTGTTTATATCACCTTTTATTTAAAAAACAACTCAGAAGTTAAAGTATATTTCAAACTTTTATTTTATCCATTTTATTTTTTCTTTAAGATTTTATTTATTTGTTTTTAGACAGAGGGGAAGAGAGGGAGGAAGAGAGAGAGAGAAACATCATTTGTGGTTGCCTCTCATGCACCCCCAGCTGGGGACCTGGCCTGCAACCCAGGCATGTGCCCTGACTAGGAATTGAACTGGTGACCCTTTGGTTTGTAGGCCGGCACTCAATCCACTGAGCCACACCAGCCAGGACTATTCATTTTATATATAATTTGTATTCATGGATTTTTGACCATAAATTTATCATTTAGCATATTCATTAAAATAACTCATGATATGTTATTCATCTTTAAATTGCTAGGGTTGTTTTCCTCTTATAATTTGTATTTTGTTAAAATTGAGGTCAAGGAATAGTTTTCTATTAAGCTCTCTCCTACCAGAGAACTGATTATGAAGCTGTGAATCTAATATTTTTGAGTCAATTTTTAAAAGTTTAAATTTGGCAAATGAGGTGGCTACTTTGCTTTTGTGACCTGACGTATTGTGCAGGAGGCCCTAGCCCTGGGGTCTCTATGGCCGAGGAAGCCGGCACCTACGGGGTTTGGAAGCCTGCAACTCACTGTGTGCGCACAGATGCTGACTGTCATTGATGAAACCGTTCTCCACAGGAGAGCTATCATTCAGATTTTGTAATTGTAAGAGGAAAGGAGAAGATGGAAGATTTAGTATTGCAGTTCACACCTTAAATGTCAAGTGAGTCCGCTTATGGCGGTGTGTTTGGTTTCAGGTGAACTGAGAACATTAGCCCCCCTTGATCGGGAGGAGCAAGCAGTTTATCATCTTCTAGTCAAGGCCACGGACGGAGGGGGGCGATTCTGTCAAGCTGACATTGTGCTCACGTTGGAAGATGTGAATGATAATGCCCCAGAGTTCTCCGCCGATCCTTACACCATCACCGTGTTCGAGAACACAGAGCCTGGGACGCTGTTGACTAGAGTGCAGGCCACGGATGCTGATGCAGGTATCACTTGGAGGGCTTTGTGTCCAGACTCAGCTCCGACATCCTGGGACCCTTTGCATGAAAACACACCTCCCATTCGGGCGGTTTAATTATTTTACCTCATGCGTGTTGAATAACTCATCGTCGTTTTGTTATTTCATTCCTTAGCATTAAAAATGGAAGGAAATATTTAGAATAATGAATTCACTTTTAATGAGTATTTGAAGTCTCAGAATTATGCCCACTGCACTTGCTATTGTAAGATAACTATAGTGTTCCTAAAATTCTGGTAGGTGACTGTGTTAACTGACCTTTATATCACGTTGAGTTAATGAAGTGGTATTTTGTGAATAAACCATTAGTGGCATAAAGAGATTTTAGTGTCAAAGGAGCAAATGCTCTAATGTTACAGTTTTATAAGCCTTTCAGACTTTTATGGAGAAATAAAAGTCTAGGCTATCTATAGAGCAGAGAATAAAAATAACTTCTTCAGTCATGCCAATAATTAGAAGAATAACAAAAATGTAAGTTTTCAAGTAAATCTTTGACACTGAAGGTAAATAAATAGACTTTAAAAAATCTGCTGGGTGTTAAGCCTAAGTCTGTATAAAACATGGTCTTAAAAAGCCAGATAACTATGCAATAATATTTACTTTAACTCGCAAGTTGTTAATATAAAAGTTTACTTTTTTAAGATCATAGTCATATAAATTTTTAAACAGTGTGTTAGCATTTTTCCTTTTTAGTGTGTACACTGCATGTTTGTCTTTTTCAAAAATATAATTTGCTTAAACTCCTTGAAAGAAAACATTCTGACCAGGCGCTGTGCCTTGACAGGGCTGAATCGGAAGATAGCCTACTCTCTGCTGGACTCTGCTGACGGGCAGTTCTCCATCAACGAGGTGTCTGGAATCATCCAGCTGGAGAAGGCTCTGGACAGAGAGCTGCAGGCAGTGTACACCCTTACTCTGAAAGCTGCAGACCAGGGTTTGCCGAGGAGGCTTACAGCGACCAGCACCATTGTCGTGTCCGTGTTGGACATAAATGACAACCCGCCTGTGTTTGAGTACCGTGAGTACAGTGCCTCGGTGTCGGAGGACACTCTCATTGGAACAGAAGTCCTCCAGGTGTACGCGGCAAGTCGGGACATTGAGGCCAACGCCGAAATCACCTACTCCATAATCAGCGGGAATGAGCATGGGAAATTCAGCATCGATCCCAAGACAGGTAACTTCCCACGTGAATGAGAGGGCTCCCTTTATTCTGCCAAAAAGGGCAGATTGCCCAGCACTTGACCCGATACGAAGTGACTGATCACAGATTGTTAGTAGGTACTCCAAAAGATAAAACTCAAGTTTCGTTTGAGTTGTTATTTTAGGTGGGATTTAAAGTGGTTTCTAAGACTTTAAACTGTAGTTCTACATAATAACATACATTTCTGATGTATCTATTATAATAAGGAAATCAACTTTAAATAGAAAATTAATGTATCACACTCTAGTGATTGGAAAAAGCTATCAGATGCAGTGAATTAGCAAAGATAAAGACTGCAAGGAGGTAGAGAACCAGCCTCTCGGAGTGGCTCCTTTTAATTCCCCGTGCGCGACTCATGGGAAGTCGCTTCCACCTCATCTTAGGTTTTTGTGGGAGTGTCTGATAATCCAGAAAGTTGACGTTTTTTATTAGGCTAGTTATGTAGAACCGTTGAAGCATGTTGAGTCACACCGGGTGAGTGCCAACAAGGTCAGAAGCCATAGGAGCTTCGACTCTTGCTGCATAAAGACTTCGTAGTCTTGCTGGCCTGCGGCCTAACTAGCTGTACGTCCTAGAACATTGTAAAAGGTTGCTCCATTCAAACTGCATTTAATCATGTGAAGCTATTTCACATGAAGAGTAAGGGGGTGAAGGTGCCATTTGAAAATGTGTTTTTAACACATATCATAAAGCTTATTTTTAGGGCTCTTGAAGTACTGTGGACAATAAGGAGGTGAAAAGGGGAAAGATATGAAAGAGTTGGTAGGTCAAAAAGGGATTTTTTTAGTGATGGGATATAAATAGTTACTCTGGAGATTCACAAAAAAGATGCATATTTCTGTAAGATAAAAAGTATGAGTAGGAAAAGGAAACTGAAAGCCAAAGAGAAGCATTTTTATGTTTTTTATTAAATTAGAATGAAGTCTCTATGGTTTAAAAGAGATAACAAATATAGTCATTTCTATAGCAGATATGTTGATGATATTGATAAGGAAAGCAATTTAAATACCACAAAGAGTATCAGCAAAATAAGAGAAATAAGGATCAGCGATGGGCAACTTCATAATTTTTAATTATTGGGTTAAAAAATTAGAAAATGTACATAACTGGTAAGTAAGCATTTGAAGTAAAGATTCAGTTGATTTAAGCATGTCTATTTTGATCATAGTGTCAGAAAGCAGTGGCGTTTTAAAGTGCTGGAAGTAACTTTGGTTTTCCGTCCAGGGGCCATATTTCTCATTGAGAATCTGGATTACGAAAGCTCTCACGAGTACTACCTGACTGTGGAAGCCACCGATGGAGGCACACCTTCATTAAGTGACGTCGCAACGGTGAACGTCAACGTGACAGACATCAACGACAACACGCCAGTGTTCAGCCAAGACCCCTACACGGCTGTGATCAGCGAAGATGCTGTGCTCGAGCAGCCAGTCATCACGGTGCGTGTCCACTCCCTGTGGTCTGCACCCCTGGATCTCTGCCAGAGTTTCGTTGTGTTTGTTTGCTTGCTTTAGCACGATGCATTTGGGGGGGGGGCTTATTCGAAAATATTATGGCGATGTGGAAATGTTTTTTATTAGGCCAATTACTGACTCTGCTCTAAGTATTTGCCTTGTTATAACAACTAGCTGTGGATATCGGATATTTCCTTAACGACTTCCGTCCCTCCTTTAGCTGTCTCCTAAGCGAGAGTGTCATATTTTTCTAGGTTATGGCTGACGATGCTGATGGACCTTTAAATAGCCACATCCACTATTCGATTATAGATGGCAATCAGGGAAGTCCATTCACAATTGACCCTGCCAGGGGAGAAGTGAAAGTGACCAAGCTTCTGGACCGGGAAACAGTGAGTGGAGAAACTGTGGCTTCCGTTGTTTACCAACCACCAAATCAATAAATAGAAGTACCTTGTATTCCTATCTGCCAGCGTGGTGGGAAGTAAAGCCAGCCTTGTTCTTCAGAACCTACCAGTAACATATAAATAGTTGAAAAGCAATTACAGTATGAAAATGCAGTAAGACTATAGGAGATGTGCTTCATACTTACATGAAGTTTGGCTGATAAAATTTTACAGTCAGTGAGAGATTGCCGTTGGCTGCAGTGTTCTGAAGCCCTTCATGTAGCCAGAAGCTGGTGTTAAATGCTAGCAGACATTTGGAAAACCACAGGTGCTGAGAGCAGGGACTCTCCTGGGAGGAACTGCGTGAACCGGAGCGTGGAGAAAGGAAGCCGGGGGATATGTTTAAGTGATTTTATTCCGTTGTATTGGAGTGCAGTGATCATACAAAGAAATGAGGGAGATGAGCTAGAAGGGTGTTTTAGGAGCAGATTGTGGACCACATTCAAAACCAGAATGAGAAATTAGGACTCGATGCTACAGGCATGAGGGAGTTGCTGAATATTCATGAGCCCAGGTGTATCTTCACGGGAGACCCAATTTGAAGATGAATTTTACAGTAGGTCCAAGTGTTGTTTAGACTAGCGAGAGACCAGGGAGGTAGGAAGACCCGTGACAGTTCGTGGTGAGGGAACAAGAGCCTGAAGGGGAAGGGAGCAGTGACGGGTGAAAAGAGAGATGCACGAACTTTGCAGAGGAAGAATCAGGATCCTCGGAGCCCGGGTGGGGCCCTCCGTGGAAGGCAGTGCCGTGGTGACTGTTTTCTCCAGTCTCGCTGTGGCTGGTGGTGCCGTCAGAGAAGAGCAGGAAGGTCTTGAGGGCATAGACTCAGCATGGGGATAGGTGGTGGAATGTGGGTTTTTTTTAAAGATTTTATTTATTTTTTTTAGAGAGAGGGGAAGGGAGGGAGAAAGAGAGGGAGAGAAACACCAATGTGTGGTTGCCTCTCACACACCCCCAGCTGGGGACCTGGCCCGCAACCCAGGCATATGCCCTGACTGGGAATCGAACCAGCAACCCCTTGGTTCGCAGGCCGGCAGCTACACCAGCCAGGTCTGACTGTGGTTTTTGATACACAAATTTTTAGAGGGAAATGGCATATTTGAGTAAAATTATTCAGCCATTATCTGGAGATTTTAGTCAAACTTGAGACTTGAAAGCTGGAAATACATATGGCATGTGCCTCTGGAGATGATTATGGATGTGATCTGAAGTGTTGAGATAAACGTGAGCAGATGAGGGGAGGCAAGTCGGGCTGAACAACTGTCTGCCTGTCCACCCACTCATCCCCACCCCCCCGTTCCTCAGTCCATCCACCCATCTGCTCACCCAACCCCCCACACACACTGCCTCTGAGAGGGGGAGGAGAGGAGGAAGCCTTGGTCTGGGGAGGCTAGAAAGTCACCGGTGATGACACAGAACACAATTTCGGAGGAATAGTGGGTAAATCTGAGAGTAGGGGCTCGGGGGAGACAGTGATGAGATCTCTCATTCAAGTCTCAATGATTTAATTCCATTCCTGACCTGTTATTTTTTAATTTTACTAAGTTTATTGGGATATAAAACAGAAAGTAACAAATGAACAAACGAGACAAATATTATATGAACAAAAAAATGATAGACGCAGACAACAATATGGTGGTTCCCGGGGGAAAAGAAGAGGTGGAAGAGGGTAAATGGGGCCAAATCTGTGGTGACCTATTATTTTTGAGTGGGGAGTCGACAAGAGTTTGGGAAGCGCAACTGTGATGCTTAGGATTGCAGTTCTGCTGGGCAGAACAGCACTGAGTGTTTTTCACTGGAGAATGTCTCAGGTCCTGTAATAAACCAGTAATGTCCATCAGGAGGTAGCAGACAAGGGGGGCCTGTAGGGTCTCCCAAGCTGGTTCCTCGTCAGAGTCCTCTGCTGTTTGAGTTACTGCCTGACTGACACTGTGCAGAACATACTCCGGGATGTGGGCAGCGTTCTGGCTTCTCCCGCCCCTCGTGCGGGAAGAGACGGCTTAACTGGGTGCAGCCCTGGAGAAGAAGCTGCCTTACCTGGATCCATTTTTTAAAATAGGAGTCATGAAGAGGTAATCTCTAAAGATGCAGACAGCTGACTGCAGTCCAAGTGTGGAGTTGGTGGGAGAGGTGTTGAAAGTCAGTAAGCGCTCAAGAGTGGGGAGCAGCTTAAAGGCTTGTCCCCTTGCGGCTGAGAGTAAGGTCAGGGAAGGTCGCCTTCCTTGTTATCACAGCCTTTTAGCTATGCCAGTGCTCTTTTTCCTCATCATGTGAATTCAATCTAAATTTTTGTTAGTAGATCTGTAAAGTTTTCAGGTTGGAACAGAGCGAGTACAAATTAGAGAGGCATCAGAGAATCTAATCAACTCCTGGTGTCTTTTCTTGCTGAGCAAGCACTGTCCATTTCGTGGCCCATCACTGGGGGGCGTACTTGTGTAGGCAGGGGAATTGCCCGCCTGTGTAACAGACACAGCAACTGATGGCAGGTGTTCAGACCTGCCCCTCTGGGTTGTCAGGAGAATGTGTGTGACAAACCCTGCTGCGCGGCCTTGTGCAAATGGACACGCCATCTCCTTGTCCTGTCTCTGAAAAGATTTCAGGTTACACGCTGACGGTGCAGGCATCTGACAACGGCAGTCCACCCAGAGCCAACACGACCACGGTGAACATCGACGTGTCCGATGTCAACGACAATGCGCCAGTCTTCTCCAGGGAGAACTACAGTGTGATCATCCAGGTAACGCCGGGGTGCCGAGGGCACGCTGAACACCGTCCTTTGGGGATGAGCTCTTTCACTGGCCTCAGTTACTCATCTGAAATGTTTTTAAAGTATTCTCACCACCCTGATTCTTACCATCTTCTATCCCTGCTTTTACTACTTTCCCTTCTTGACTTTCCTCCCCCCTCCTGCTCCTCCTTCAAACTCCCCTCCTTCCCATCCCCACTCCACTTCACTTCTTCATCCTTCCGCCTCTGCCACCCCTTCCTGGCCCCACACAAGCCCCTCCCCCTGCCCCCCACTCTTCATCAGAGCCCCCCTTCTTCTCTCTCTTCCTTTCAAACGGAGCAGCAACAGGTTCTGCTTTTCATATATTTCACATTTTAGAAAACTTGCCTGTGTCTCTTAACATGAAGGTTGGGTTTGGTTGAAAGTCGTATTTCTTCTTGGTTTTGTTCATGCTCTGCAGGAGAATAAGCCTGTGGGTGTCAGTGTACTCCAGCTGGTGGTGACAGACAAGGACTCCTCACATAACGGCCCCCCCTTCTTCTTTACCATCGAGAGTGGAAATGAGGACAGCGCCTTTGAAGTTAACCAGCAGGGCGTCCTCCTGACGTCAGCCACCATGGACAGGAAAGTGAAGGATCATTACTTACTGCATGTTAAGGTATTGCTGTCCTTCTTGGTGATTTCATTGTGGATTCATTAGAAGTGAGTGGTTTTAGTGGTTATCACCACCTTTAGTGGTTATTGCCTTGTACGTAAACAGCTTATTACCCTTCATGAGAAACCAAAAGATGTGTAGAATTATTTTGTCTTTTTTGGTTTTTGCCCTACCTTCATTTCTCTTCCACTGCACCTCTAGGGCTCATTGACTCATTTGGTTACTTTATCATGGAGCTAAATTTCAATATGAACTAGTGAAAAGGCTATAAAGATAATGCTTTAATGTGGAGAAATAACTACCTAATAATCGATCATTTTTAAGAACTTGAACACTGTGAATACATTTTTAAAACATTGTTAACAATGACACAGTGGGGATTTTTTTTTGTCTTTCTCCTAGGTGGCAGATAACGGAAAGCCTCAGTTGTCATCTTTGACCTACGTTGACATCAGGGTCATTGAAGAGAGCATCTACCCTCCAGCCATCCTGCCCCTAGAGATTTTCATTACTGCTTTTGGAGAGGAATATTCGGGCGGCGTGATTGGGAAGATTCATGCGACAGACCAGGATGTGTACGACACTTTAACCTACAGTCTGGACCCCCAGATGGACAGCCTCTTCTCTGTTTCCAGCACAGGGGGAAAGCTGATTGCACACAGAAAGCTGGACCTGGGGCAGTACCTGCTCAATGTCAGCGTGACGGATGGGAAATTCACGACGGTGGCTGACATCACAGTGCACGTCCGACAGGTCACACAGGAGATGCTGAACCACACCATCGCCATCCGCTTTGCCAACCTGACGCCGGAAGAGTTCGTCGGGGACTATTGGCGCAACTTCCAGCGTGCCCTACGCAACGTCTTGGGTGTGAGGAGGAGCGACATTCAGGTGGTGAGCTTGCAGCCCGCCGAACCGCACCCCCACCTGGACGTCCTGCTTTTTGTGGAGAGATCAGGAAGTGCCCAGGTGTCAACAAGGCAGCTTCTGCACAAGATTAATGCTTCCGTGACTGACATCGAGGAAATCATTGGTGTCAGGATATTGGATGCGTTCCAGAAGCTCTGTGGGGGACTAGACTGCCCGCGGAAATTCTGTGACGAAACAGTGTCTGTGGATGAAAATGTGATGTCCACACACAGCACGGCCAGACTGAGTTTTGTGACTCCCCGCCACCGAAGGACGGCTTTGTGTCTCTGCAAAGGTAACACGGTGATGGTCTGAAAGTATAATTTCCTGTGCAGTCTCTGAAGGCTACACGTTAAAGATGAGTCTCTTGAAATGTCTATTAATTAGCTCTCCCTCCTCGCCTCCTCATTTTAAATATATATATTTTTTTAAGAGGGAAAATGCCCGCTTATCCATCATGGATGTGAAGACAGTCCATGCCCGGAAGGGTCAGAATGTGTCGCTGATCCCAGAGAAGAGAAATACACCTGTGTCTGTCCAGGTGACAAGTTTGGTCAGTGCCCAGGTGAGAGTCTAGTGAGGAGGCATACTTTTGTTTGAAAAAAGTCACTTCCAGTGTTTCTTACCATTTTCTTCTGTAATGGAGTGGGAAAGCATGGTGAAATTATGTTTATTATAAGACGTCACACATAGCGATGAGACGAGCGTAACTAGTAGTTTTTTCTTCCTGTTACACAATAACGCACCCGAATTGACAGCATGAAGTGTCCCCTCTGTCATCAGGGCTTGTGCAAACACATGGACCCATGTGTATAGATTCGATGGCCTTTTTCTCCCACATTCTCTCTCTTTAAAAAAGCAACTACAAGCTCGTATCTCACAGTCCTCCACCACCTGCTTTTTCTGGTTTTAATAGTGTGTTATGGGCACCTTTGCAAATTAATACATGTAAACCTAATTCTTCTTCATAGCTGTATAGTTATCTAGCCTGGCTGTATCATCATGAGTCAACATTTTCTTTTTGTGCAGAGGTTCAGGTTGTGGAAATGCTTCCTTCTGCTGAATAAAGAATCCTCGTGTTAGGAATCCCTACGCACTGGTGCTTCCACTTCTAAAACTGGGACTTACTGCGTCAAAGACTAACTACACTTTAATTTCGAAGTAAACCATAATTGTGTTAGTTTCCCAAAAGGTTATACTGGTTCCTGTTTCTCCCAGTCACATGTGAAGGTCTCATTCCCCACTCTCTTGCCAATATCGAAGGTTTTCAGTTGAAAGATAAATGCCCCCTTCTAATGGGTGTGACATGCTCACCTGATTATTGTTGCTTTGCACTTCTCTGGCTGCTTGTGAGAGTTGCCTTCTCATCCCTTTGTTGCCTGTTAGTGTTTTTCCTTCAGAGACCGACCTACTCATATTCTTCGCTTGATTGTGTGGGTTGTTCTGTCTCTTATTTTCACATGTGAGCTCTGAGTGTATTGCAGTGTTCTCGTGTGCATTCTGCTGCCTGGATATTGATCGTTTTTTAATTTTTTTTAATTGAATTATAGCTTTTCTGTCACTAGTTACTCCCCATACCCTCTCTCCCTCCACCCACTCCCCTTCTCCCACAGTCACCGCACCGTTGTCCATGCCCATGAGTTCTTTCTCACTCTTTAAAAATTTTTTGCTCAATCCCTCCACCCTGCCCCCACAGAGCTATCAGCCTGCTGAGTCTGTCTCTGTTTTGCTTATTAGTTCACTTTGTTCATTAGATTCCATGTATGAGTGAAATTATATGCTAACTGTCTTTCTCCAACTGGCTTATTCAACTTAGCATACTGTTCTCCAGATTTTTTCTTTTTTATGGCCGAGTAGTATTCTATTGCATTAATTTATCATAGCTGTTTTAGCCACTCATCTACTGATGGACACTTAGGCTACATCCAAATCTTGGGTCTTGTAAATAATGCTGCAGTGAGCATGGGGGTGTTTTGGGTTTCTTCGGGTAAATTCCCAGAAGTGAAATCACTAGATCCAGAGGCAGATCCCTGTTTAATTGTCGGGGGACTCTCCATGCTCCCTTCCTGAGTGGCTGCACCAGCCTGCATTCCCACCAGCACTGCACGAGGGTTCCCATTTCCACGTTGTCCCCAGCACTTTGGTTTGTTGACTCATCGATGATGGCCATTCTGACAGGTGTGAGGTGATATCTCACTGTGGTTCTTATTTCTCTTTCTCCGATCAGTGATATTGAACATCTTTTCATGTCTGTTGGCCATCTGTATGTCCTCTTTGGAGAAGTGTCTTTTCGGGTCTTTTGCCCCTTTTTAATTACATTGTGTATATTAATGTTTTGATTGGTTTAATAGCATATTTTTTCATTTTGAAATTTAATTTTCATCTTGGCAGTTGTGCATAATTTTACATAACAGTTTTCGTCTCTGGAGATTGATATTCTTTTCATCATTTGGGAAGATCGGATTGTTTTATATCTTGTTTCAGAAAGTTTCCCAAACCACCTTGAGGGCATGTAAACATTTTCCTGAAGTGCCTTGTGGTAATTTTACATTGAACATTCTTATAGTCAGCATTTTCACTGTCTTAGAATTTATTTCTTTGTGATGTGTAGTCTAATTCTCTTCCAAAAGAACAAGTTACGCTGTGCTGTTTATTAAGCAACTAGACATTTCCCATTGAATTGAATTTTATAATGTTCTAATCAAATAAAAACTTAGGTCGGTCTCTGAGGGGGATGAAATCGCACTTTTAAAAATGTGCTTAAGCTTGGTTCTGATTCATTTTTTCCTCTCTGATTCACAGGGAGCTCATCTGTAACATTTACTGGAAACAGCTTTGTGAAATATCGTCTGAAGGAAAATGAAAACAAACTGGAGATGAAACTGACCCTGAGGCTCCGAACGTACTCCTCTCACGCGGTCGTGATGTACGCTCGGGGGACGGACTACAGCATCCTGGAGGTGGGTGGCTGCGGGCCTGGGAAGGGGGTCTTCAAAAACGTTATTAATCCCACTTTAAGTTCAGATTGTCCATTTTTGAAAAAAAATAAAGTAAAAGGGTTGAATTCCTCATGTAACTAGTTCATCGACAGCAGGTTTTGGACGCTGGGGTGAAAAGCTCTTTCTGCTGGGTAGAGATTCACTTCTGTTTCTCACAGACATTTTCAGGCACATGTGACAGTTGACATTTAAACTCTGTGACGCTGCATCTTGTTAATTCTATAGAGACATCTGTGCCCACTTGAAGTGGTCATTATTTTGCCCATCTTTCTCTTTTTTAAGCATGATTAACTTTTGACTGTTGATACTACTTGATGCTATTCTTGGTGGTTGTTCAGTGAACAATTATTAGTCACTTCCCAACACTCTTTGGGTATGCAGTTGGCACTTCGACTTTCTCTCCCCCGAGGCCCGTGATTACTTGCACAGGGAACAAATGAGCACGCGGTCCATAGTACGCACGTGCAAGGCCTCACTAGTGAACTCTGCTGTCAGTTGCCAGCCATACCTTCCCTTCTGAGTTTTGATCAGAGACTGTACTCGAAGATTCTACGAGACTAATGTGAACCGTGACCGTTTCTGTCGTAGATCCTTAACGGAAGGCTACAGTACAAATTCGACTGTGGGAGCGGCCCTGGCATCGTGTCTGTGCAGAGCATTCAAGTCAATGACGGACTGTGGCACGCGGTGACTCTGGAAGTGAACGGCAACTACGCCAGACTGGTTCTAGACCAAGTCCACACTGCGTCGGGCACGGCCCCAGGCACTCTGAAGACCCTGAACCTGGACAGCCATGTGTTTTTTGGTGGCCACGTCCGTCAGCAAGGCACGAGGCACGGAAGAAGCCCCCAAGTTGGAAATGGCTTCAGGGGCTGTATGGACTCCATTTATTTGAACGGGCAGGAGCTCCCTTTAAACACCAAACCAAGGAGCTACGCCCACATCGAAGAGTGGGTGGGGGTGTCTCCGGGGTGCTCGCTGACCGGAGCGGAGGACTGCTCCAGCAACCCCTGCCAGAACGGAGGCGTCTGCAGTCCCTCTCCTGCTGGAGGTAGGTTTCGTGACCTCATCATTTCGTAAGTGTTACGCGTGTGTGCGCTGGACAGGAAGTTCCCCTGGCGTTTCTGTCTTTCTCCTTTTTATTCAAATCATATCGTCAGATATTGTGCCCCAGTTGGAATTGAGTAGTGTGAGTTATGAACAGGAGAGCAGAGCGGGGCTGAGAGCCCCTCCCAGGAGCCAGGCCGACCTCTAGTATCACATCCGTTTCATTCTGCACCGGTGTCCCTGGGCCGACCACAGCTAATGCTCTTCCAATCGCCGGGGTTGAACCAGTGGGTTTTGGAATCGGTACCACGTAGCTCTTCTTGAGTGTCCCCTTTAATCCTACGGCCCAGCACAGAGGATCTGCTAGTCTCGCTACCCATGGGAGGGAGTATTGATTTTCCTGATGGCCTTAACCCCTCCTGAGGTGTCACCACACCTGTGTCAAAGCCCCAGCATAGCGCAGGGCGCTCTGGCTTCTGCATCCTGGACCCGCTTGTCCACTTATCAGTGATAGAACAGGGTTCTGAAATGACCGACGTTGTGCTTGATGAATAGAGCTCTGTGTTGCGAATAGAGGGAAAATTCAAAGTAACCCTCTAGTTAAGTGAGATTTTTAAAAGACTTGGTTTCCTGTTGTTTTCTATACTCACAGAGCAGGCCACCTTATCCCCACAGCAGTACCCTGAACAAGAGTTTATTCTGTGCTCCTGTCACTTGTGCAAGGAGGCGGTCCTCACTGTGTCATCAGGGATGGCACCAAGAGAGGTGTCGTCTTGAAATCCCCGTCCTAGCAACAGGAGGAAGAGAACACGGACACCACACAGTGGTGCCCAAACTTCCGCTTTGCTTTGGCCAGAGAAAATTCCACGGCCATGGCCTGCAACAGAGGTGGCGGTGGGGGCAGCGGGGAAGGGCCACCCTGTCTTATCGGGAGTGGGCTCCCAGGACCACACCGTCCCAGTCTTCGCACAGTGAAGAGTCCGACTTATTTTTTATTTTTGCTCCTTTATGCAAATACGAAGATCACCTTTCTTAAAATGGTAGCTCATAGTTTTCAAAGGGCTTTTCCATTGACTATTATTATCTCACTTCTTAACTAAAAGCTTGGGAGCTGCCAATAAATAGAGATGTTAAGCAGTAAGTGTTGCATCCAGTGGCCAGTCAGACAAAGGACCACTTTTTGCCCGTTCTGCACGCAGGGCCCAGTGACCTCACGTAAGTCGTGATGAATGAAAACTGATTGGGAGGTCTCTCTCGGGTTCTCCGTGTTCTGGTTACACCAGCAGTGGCTGGCTGGTGCAGACATTTGACCTTGAGGGAACGGGCTGCTACTAGCTTTTACGGGTCTTAGAGAACTCCATCTTGTCCTCGACTTAAAAGGAAAAACCGATTTCCTGATGCTGCTCTTCTGAGTCATTGAGTGATAGGACTCTTTTGCTCTCTTTTGACGATTCAGGGTATCACTGCAGGTGCAGTGCCTTATACTTAGGGACGTACTGTGAGGTGAGCGCCAACCCGTGTTCCTCCAACCCCTGCCTCTACGGCGGGACCTGCATCGTGGACAATGGAGACTTCGTTTGCCAGTGCAGGGGACTGTATACTGGTCAGAGGTGTGTATGTTTTCTTTCTAACTTTCACTAGTAACTGTAGTATTTAAAAATTTGAAAGGTCCCTGTATAGGTAAAGCCTGTGCATTCCTTTGTTAGCATTTCCTGTTCTGCTGTATCTGTTTGCAGTGGAAGTGTTAGGTTTATGCATATTTTTTCCTGTCCCTCAGGTGCCAGCTCAGCCCGTACTGCAAGGATGAGCCCTGCAAAAACGGCGGGACGTGCTTTGACAGCCTGGACGGTGCTGTCTGTCAGTGTGACGCAGGCTTTCGGGGGGAGAGGTGACTGGCTCCTTCCATTTCTCTGTTTCCACCTCTCTGTAACGTCCCACGGGTTAACCGATGCCACAGAATGTAATTAATTTGGACAGCGTTGCTTTGGAATTTGCTAATCTTCATATTAGCTTCTGACACAGTTGAGCAGATGAATGTAATAATGCTTGAAAAAACAGTCCGTGCTTTCGAGATATTATGTATAAACACGGAGTGTGGGGCTTTTGCAGGAAGTAAATATCTGTGGGATGAGTGAGATTATTATGTTTCTAAAACAGACATCTGTGGCGTGCTGTCTTTGAGAGTGCTGATAACGGCATTTTTCCAGAACAGACTGTAACTAACACTTACTGAGCATCTGGAAACCTTGTCCAGCTCCCTTGTTATCTTTTGTAAACCTTATCCTGATCCTAAGAGGGGATTGGTCTTTTCCAGGAGAGCAAAGTAAGGCTCAGCTGTGCCTTTTGTACACACCTGGAGAGAGGTGGCATTTGTTCCAGATGCCATCTCACCTTAGACTTTTTACCAGTTCCATTTAAAACACTCCCCAGTGGATGTCCTTCGTAAGTGCCTAGCGCTGGGCACTAGATGATCCGTGACCATCAGTCCTGTTAGGAAGCTGGGAGTGTGACCGCTGGCCCTGTGGTTTTGCTCTAGTTGTGGTCATAGTCTTGAATTTTCCCACCAGTCACATGGTCTTATTAGTTCATAAATTGGCTGTCCTTATTCTAATCCATTAATACTTATTATAATGGATAAAACCGTCTCAGTAATCAGAATTGTAATGCCAGGTCAATGGGGGGGGGTGGTAAGTAGAAACCTTTTATTAAAGGAGGAGGGGTTTGAGAAGTGTCCGGTGGCTCTGCAGGGGCACAGAAATGCCCATTTGGAAAGGCAGAGGGGAGGGGGCTTGCATGGGAAGCATTCTGGGAGGATGAGGGGCTGTGGGAGAATTTTGACAGGGAGAAGAAGCACTTTAAAATGGAAAACGTTTTTTTTTTAGCCATTCACGTGTTTTATGTAACTGTCATAATCCCCTGTAGGGAGATTTTCTTAGAAATTTAACCTGGCCTCTTAGAACAGTTTACAGCATGCCTTTTATCAAAATGTGCCTTATAAATTTCTGGATCAGAATTAGAAATAAATGAGTGTATGAGCAATGCATCTGACTTAGTAATCTGTTCAGTAACTTTTTCTAGGGAATAATGGCAATTTATTCCATTATTTATCTCATGTTTATCTCCCGAATGTACATTCAAAATACGGGAGCAAATGAGTAATTACCCCACGAAAGGTTTCTTGTTGTAGTTACTGTTGTGGATAGTAAGGTTCTGGTTGTTGTCTATTAGCCTTCGTTTCGAGATCTGTTATTCAGAAGAGGTTGGGTTAGTCCTTTGTCTGAGGGCAGTTACAGGCCTGAGGTCGTCTGGCTTCCATTGCAAGGGCCTGCCCTCATTCTCGGCTCTCCGGGCAGGTGCCAGAGTGACGTGGACGAGTGTGCTGGGAACCCCTGCCGGAACGGGGCCCTCTGCGAGAACACGCACGGCTCCTACCACTGCAACTGCAGCCACGAGTACCGAGGGAGGCACTGTGAGGACGCGGCTCCCAACCAGTACGTGTCCACCCCATGGAACATCGGGCTGGCCGAAGGCATCGGCATCATCGTCTTCGTCATCGGGATCTTCCTGCTGGTGGTGGTGTTTGTGCTCTGCCGCAAGATGGTCAGCCGGAGGAAGAAGCAGAAACACCAGGCCGACCCCGCAGACAAGCACTTGGGACCTGCCGCAGCTTTCATGCAGAGACCCTACTTCGATGCGAAGCTAAACAAAAACATTTACTCAGACGTCCCGCCCCAGGTGCCTGTGCGCCCCATCTCCTACACGCCAAGCATTCCAAGTGACTCCAGGAACAACCTGGACCGGAATTCCTTCGAAGGCTCTGCTATCCCAGAGCACCCCGAGTTCAGCACCTTCAACCCCGAGTCTGTGCACGGGCACCGGAAAGCCGTGGCTGTCTGCAGCGTCGCCCCGAACCTGCCACCGCCGCCACCTTCCAACTCGCCTTCCGACAGCGACTCGATCCAGAAGCCCAGCTGGGACTTTGACTATGACGGTAAGAGCTCCTTTTCCCGTCTCGGTTGAGTGTCACCGAGAGGGAAGTGAGGCTCCCAAGTTCTGCCAGCGCCTCTGGTGGTTGGGGTCCAAATGTGGAGTCTTTGTTAGTGACAGATATGCTGGAGAGGCCCTGGATGATTTCAAAAACCTTTTCCGGTGCCTTGAACCCTGGCTGGGCATCGTGGCTTTAATATTATTTTAATTAAGGAGCTGAATCAGTTCATGTTCCTATAGATACGGAAAGATCATTTCCTTTTTTTTTTTTTTTTGTAATTGACATGAGTTCCCAACTGTAATTTGGGGAGGGGATCTTTTTATGATTAAAACAATTAGGAAGGCATTTGTATGATAGCATTTAAAAAAACGTGGCTAAAAGAAGTGACAGTATAGGGTCAGCAAAAGTAGGCTTTCAGTTTGTACAAAAACACATGCGGGTTATGGTTATTTTAACAGCTTCATAACTCAAAAGAATGTCACTCACAGCTGTAAACCTGATTATACTCGTATTTATATTAGTGGCCTAATGTATATTTGAGGCTTTTAAAAAAGCTCTACGTTGCATTTTAAGATAAAATTTTATTTCCCCATATTGTCCGATGATCTCAATGGGTAGGTTTGTTGAGAATTTCTGTTGTGTGAATAAGCAAGAATGTTAAAGGCATTTTCATTTGTTTTTTTTTGGGGGGGGGGTTATTTTTCAAATGTTCCCCTTTGTTTTCATTGTTATTTTATTAAGTAAACCTCAGACGGTCTTGGTAACCTTTGCCTGAGGTCAGCACGCAGCAGTGGGGGACACCCAGGCCATGCCCTCATGGGGCTTCCTGTGCTCGTTTCTTCCCTGTAGCAAAAGTGGTGGATCTCGATCCCTGCCTCTCCAAGAAACCTCTGGAGGAGAAGCCCTCGCAGCCGTACAGTGCGCGGGAGAGCCTGTCCGAGGTGCAGTCCCTCAGCTCCTTTCAGTCTGAGTCCTGCGACGACAATGGTGAGTGGGCGGGAGTGGGAGCCGCAGTCATCGCGCTGCTCGTGCGTAACGCTGGTCACGTGACGTCATACTGCGTGTGTCCACTGTCGTCCTGCACCCGGTTCCCTCGTTGCGTCTCGGAGTGTTCCCACGGGTCACTTTGGGCCCCTGTTCAGCATTCCCGTATACATGCTTGCATGAACTTCTGCTGGGGAAAACATTTAAACTGTGTGTGATGGATGGATACTTGAACTGTAGCAACTTCCCAGTGATAGGGAAGAAAATGCAAGCACTTGTAAGGTCTTTTTTTACCTTGTTGGCCAGCTTTGTACTGGCTTTTTTTCCACAGTGGAAAATGTTAAAAGTTCTGTGGGGTTTAAAAAGCCCTAATAACAACTAACTTGAGCATGCAGCACCCACCCCTCACTCCTGCCCTCCGACTCGTCCTCAGCGGAGGCGGGTTCGTCTTCAGTGTTACCTTCTGTAGCACCTCCGGTATTACAAGGTTTCATTTGTTTTTTCCCCAACTCCCTGCGGCCCCAGCTCCCATTTGGATCGGAGCGTACTGACTGAGAGCGCAGTGTAAGAGATTGCTAGTAAGTTTGCTTATCTTTCTAACGAAGCAAGTTTGACGGTGTGATCTGCGATGCCGGTTACGTGTGTCTGATTTCCCCAGGGTGCGTGGCGTGGATAACCAGCTTCGCCATAATGGCATGGGCCACCCGAGGAAATTGTCAGTGTTCACAAGCACAGTAAAGTGGGTTTTTAGAGGAGATTTTCAAATCTCAGAATTGGTAGCACTGTGATTTTTCTCTGCATAACTGTAATGTGTTTAAATATTTTATTGGTGAAAGGAAGTAGTCCACCAGTATTTATTTGTTTCTAAATCTGGAGTAATGTAGCCCATACTGTACTACAAACCTAACTCTTCCAAACTGAAGATTGCAGTAAGTGTGTTCCATTCATTGCTGGTTTCAAACATGTTATATATGATATCAAAGTGTACCTGTGTTTATTATTTAGTGATACAGTATATGAAAATAACTTTCAACTGACAATAGAATTATTTTCGATTAAGTTTAATTCTAAAATGTTATAGTTGCCAGTTGATGTAATTATTTGTATCTTGATTCCCTAAATGTCCTTTACAAATATACTTCAGAATTTTTTGTATTTTCTAATTCTTTTCTTTGGAACATCATTCTTTTTAAAACTCCTAAATAATGTTAATACATCATGGCCAAATTAGTTATAAATATTAATTTCCAGATACTACAACATGAGAGGGGACAAGACAGGTCCAAGAGATGGTATTTTAATCTTTATCCTAATTTTTATCATTATCAGTGGTAAATTTAAGTCTGTATTAAGAGTCTGCCCTTAAATTATATTCTTGGTTTTCGAAGTCTGTGTCACAGATCACCACTAACATGGTGGCTAAAAACAAGGCACATGTTTTCTGTACCGTTCTGAGGGTCGGAAACCTGATGTTTGTCTCAGTAGGCTCAGGTGGCGGGGCCAGCAGGGCTCTTCCCTTTAGAGAGGAATGTGGGCTTTGGCCTGCTTCCCACGCCAGGTTCTCGAGGCTGCCCACACTCTTGGCTCACGGCTTCTCCCGCTGCCTTGGAAAGGCTACGGCGCAACTACATTGCATACCTCACTGGTCATTCTTCTGTAGTCACCTCTCTCCAAGCCCAGCTGGGAAAGGTCCTCCCCTTTGGAGGACCCTTGTGATTACATTGGGCCCACACAGATCATTCAGGAAAGGCTCCCCAGCTCAAGGTCTTTCATGGAACCGATCCAGCAGAGCCTGTTCTGCCAGGGATGGTAACATTTGCTCCTGGTTCCCAGGGTCAGGATGTGGCCATCTCTGAGAGCCTCCCTTCTGCCTCCCACAGGCGCGCTTACTTACCTTGGCATAAATGCTCGGAAACAATGTGATATACTAACAGGGAGGGAATTGATGCAGGAGACGGCCAGGCAGACAGTCTGCATTTTTCTGCTGGTGTGCTAGCTTCCCAGCTGTGCGCTTGTCTACAAAACGACAAGAGATTTGGGTGGGGAGTACATAAAATGGAGACAAAGCCCTCTGTCTCATCCCGCCTCCCCTCCCCCTGCTTTTTATTTATTGCATATTTTTCCTTATGTAGTTTTTTTAAATTTCTTTTTCCTGGAACAACGTATGAGTTCATTAAATGGACCCTGAAAATTGTCTTAGCAAGTGTTTTACTCTTCAACTGTAAAGTCTTTGCCTGCGAGGATTGTTTTGTTATGAGTAGATCCATACTGTAATTGGGAAAAACATTATAGCTAAAATGTTTCCTAAATTAGCCTTGGCTGGTGTGGCTCAGTGGATTGAGTGCTGGCCTGCAAACCTAAGTGTCGCCAGTTTGATTCCCAGTCAGAGCACATGTCTTGGTTGTGGGTCAGGTCCCCAGTAGGGGGTGTGCAAGAGGCAACCACACATTGATGTTTCTGTCCCTCTCTTCCTCCCTTCCCCCCTCTCTAAAAATAAATTTAAAATCTTTTTTAAGTTAAAAAAGTTCCCTAAATTACAATGTAATATAGTAACTGTATTCCTTTAATAATAAAAATATGAAAATTAAGATAAATAATGAAATAATAACAAGTATATAACTTCATTAGAAAAGACTAACAGAAAGAGTGCAGGAGTCATGCATAATTGTATTATGTACAATAATTATGTTAAAGTATTTGTTTCACATTTTAAAATTAGGAGGTAAAACTTATGTAAAGGAATCCTATTTAATACACTGTATTCTAATGAAGGTTTTCCTAATTTATTCCCTTTGCACCTCTTCACAAGCTTCCATAGTGACCGTAATACACCTTGTCAACCCCGTAGTTGGCACGGTGACTGACGAAGGTATAGTCGGAATGTGTGTGCTTGTGTCTGTGGCAGTGACTGTCGCTAGAGCCCTGTGCTTTTGCCTCTCATAGTGTTATTAGCAATCTCTTGTGGGCGTGGGGGGATGAAGACTTTTATTTTGTGTAGGTGTATGTATTCACCATCCAGATCCATTGCAAAAATACTTTTGTCTGTATTGTGTCTTTTTGTCACCTTTGGTCATTCATAGTGAATTTCCACAGTGTCAGAGGTAACTGAGCTGGCCTTTATGTGGTCCAGTGTTAAGAAACTTAGAAATCATTCTGATTACCTGAAAAAAAACTTTTAGTCTAAAAAACTCCTGTTCATCTGAGTAGGAATAAGACTGAGTAACCCACAGCTTCTGAAATTTCCAGTAGTTGACTCTTCTCTTTTGGATTTTCCCCACGTATGACCAAGGAAGAGAGTTGAACATGGCAGAAGGCAGACTGTTATGTATCTGTCCGAAATTATAAGAAGGGGCATTGACCATCCCCCTTAAAGTTATGTGAAGTTAAATTCGCTCTTTCTTACTGTACCAAAGTTGGAGTAGCCACTTGCGAATTGCACAGCCTACAGCAGAGGTGGCAACCACAAGGCCCCGGGGGCGGAATCCAACGCTCCACCTTGTTTCTACCCGGTGGCAGTGCCAAGCTCTAGCTTAACTGTTAAGGGTAGTTATATTTATACTGTCCTAACATTACATTCGGCCCTTGGAAGGCAACCTCCAGGCTGACGTGGCCCCTGGTGAGAATGAGTTTGATACCCCAGGGCTATGGTGTTTCAACAGTACGTCAGATGGCCTGGAGGGCTTGGTAGGAGCCACCCTGGTGGGTGGGCCTCAGCACCAGAGTTTCCGATTGAGTAGGTCTGGAGTGGGCCTGAGAATGTGCCTTTCTGGCAAGTTCCCCATTAATTCTGACATTGCTGGTCCAGGGGTCATACTTTGAGCACCCGTGGCATCGACCACCAAGAGTACACAAAGCATAGTGGGCCCCTTCTGCTAGGACACATTTGTTTGTTTTCAGGATTGATGTGAGAGAAAGGACGGCTTTGTGCCAAATTTGACAACGTGGGGCAGGCGTGAGCGTTCAGTGTTGCTGATCAGTTACTGACGAGGCTTTCACTTACTCTCCTGAGAAACGCCATGTTTTTATCTGGTGGATCAGAAAGTAATCTGTATTTTGCCCTAATGAATTGGAGTTTTAACGTGATGGAATTCTAGCATTTTTAATATTAACAGAGTTTGAAGAAGCAGGATTGAAACCGTTCTTGCAGTGCGACCCCCTTTATTGAAAAACATGGTTTGGCCCATTTAGAAATATAAATTGAATGTAAAATTGAAAGCTAGCTTAAATGTTAAGAATTATTGACAGCCTATTTATTAACAAAGGTTGTCAATCCTCTTTAAAAAGGGATTAGTGCATTTTTAGTAGACATTTAAAAAGTATATAGATACACGTTAACTGAATAGTGACTTGTTTATTCTTTAGAAACCACCGCAGTGTTTTCAGTTTCTGACTTAAATTTCTAGAAGAGAACCACCAGTCAGATCTTATTTGTTCCAAATTACTTTATTACATGGGTTTTTAAGAATATTGTGGAAGGCATAGAAAGCATTTAGAAAATCACTCAGGTAGCCATCCTTCTGCCATGATTACGGTTCTCCCAATAATGAGAATCATGGCGATAGCCAACAGTTAGAGCTTGACCCGAATTATTTTACTTAATCCTCATAAGAACCATGAGGGATTTCCACCCTCATTTCAAAGATAAGAGCCAGAAGCTTTGCCTCGGTAAGCAGCCTGCCCTGGGCCCATGATCTGTATCCACCTTCCCTCGGGCTGGGGGTCCTATGTATAAGAGGGTGGGCAGAGGGTGGGTGGAATTCCAGCTTCGGGTGGTACCAGCAATAGTGTAGCTTGTGGTCCCTTCAAGGGAAGGTGAACGGTATAAATAACTCCTACTCAAAGTGGAGAGGGTTTGGAGAGGGTTACTTCAAGTTACTTACAGGTAGCTAAGTTCTTGAATGTCTCTGAGTTTACTATCCACTTGAAGGCTGTAGTATTTTTATGAAGTACGTATTCTGTAGCTTGAGACGTGTTTGGATTATCACCTAAGTAATCCGATGCTCCCTGGTATTAGACAAAAAGAGTGTTTCATGGTATTTCTCAGTAACATGCAGGTGTAATTTAAATTTCTCAGTCGGTTTACATTGTATTAGAGCCTGTATATTGTATTTTAATTATTCCTAACACAGTTCTGCATTTTCAGGTTTAGATTGCCGGAAACAAGGAAAAGAAACTAAAATAATGCTTGTGTTTTCCAGCAACGTCGCTGGTTCATCCTCAGTCATCTTGTCTCTCCATTCTCATGTCCCATCGTATTTGTGCTACACGAATTTCTCAGCCACGGAATTTTAGTAGCTAATGGCTTAAAGGCATGGTACATGGCTGGCTGGGCCTCTGTAGACGGTTCGCACTGTGTTATGTACTTATCGTTATTGCCTCTTCAGCCGTCTTTCTGTTTTAATTATGAATGTTTTCTTTTCTCTCTACTCTGCCACCAAAAGAGTCTTTGGCTGCTCCCGACCTCGGCAAATCAAGAGGTGACTTATGCATGCCAGTTGTTTATTGATACTCACTAAACACCGGGAAAGACCCGACCCCAGGGCTGGCTCAGCTCACGCGTGCGCTCGGTGGATGCCTCAGTAACCACACACCCACCCTGTTTGTGCCCTGCGTTCTAAACACGGTTGCCTTGCCTTTCTTCATCCGCCAGGGGCTTGCAGAAACCCTCCCCACATTGGGGTGGTTTTGTAAAAAAATATATGTATATACTTTTATATCATCTAAAATGATCTGTAGACTTTTTTAAAGTAACAAGAATTGATTCATGTAGTCCAAACTGTGATGTTTCGGTGTTTGATTGAATTTTGCTTGATTTGGAAGCATGCTTTGATGCACACCTATGTTAATATTTGTGGGGCTGATGAAAAATAGTATAATTTTCAAAATTG
Organism: Artibeus jamaicensis; assembly: GCF_021234435.1. NCBI lineage: Eukaryota > Metazoa > Chordata > Mammalia > Chiroptera > Phyllostomidae > Artibeus > Artibeus jamaicensis. Next base: position 21,146,128 of record NW_026522056.1, read on the forward strand.
TTTATTGCATTATTATTATTATACAGGAAATTTAAATCTTTGCATGTTAAAGATGACTATTTTAAAGAGTTGCATTAATGAGTGCATTTAGTGGCATGTAGTTAGTAGCGATCAAGTGACATTTGACATTTTACTACACGGAGCCTTCTTTATGAAAGGACAGAACGTCTTCTGATATCCCGGGACTGAGCTGATTCTCTTCCCGGAGAGCAGTAGGCGCTGCGCCACAGAAAGAAAGCCCTGTGATTGGACTCGTTTGTAGAAAAGCGCATGTGTTCCGTGCTAGCGCACTGCTTCTGTGAAAACTGTTTACTTGAATGCTGGGCATTTCCGTAGAACTGCAAGCCCACATTTTATCCCACGAGCCTCGTTCACGGAGGTTCTCCAAACCGGGCAGGAGTCGGGGTGGGGGGGGTGTCTGCAAGGCAAAAGCCAGGGCTTTCCAAATGCTGAGCCTCCCTGCGTGCGAGGCCTGCGCACTGAGCACTCTCCCCGGGACTCAGAGACCTGGAAGAAAACGCTGAAACCTGTCTTTTCTCTTCCCCACAGGCTACCACTGGGACACGTCGGACTGGATGCCGAGTGTCCCCCTGCCGGACATCCAGGAGTTCCCCAATTACGAGGTTATCGACGAGCAGACGCCCCTGTACTCCACAGACCCCCATTCCATCGACACAGACTATTACCCTGGGGGTTACGACATCGAAAGCGATTTCCCGCCCCCGCCAGAAGACTTCCCTGCGCCCGACGAACTGCCACCGTTGCCTCCCGAGTTCAGTGACCAGTTCGAGTCCATACACCCTCCCAGAGACATGCCCGCTGCGGGCAGCTTGGGTTCTTCCTCCCGAAACCGGCAGCGGTTTAACTTGAACCAGTACCTGCCCAATTTCTACCCCGTCGACGTGTGCGAAGCTCAGAAGGCAGGCCCCGGCGAGAGCGTCCCGTGCAGCAGAGAACCCTACGCCCCCTTCCCGCCCGCCTACCCGAGGCTCTGCGAGGAGCCCGGCGGGGAGAGCGTGCCCCTGGCCGTGTACGCCTGCACCGCGTCCTGCTCCGACGTGTCCGCGTGCTGCGACGTGGAGTCCGAGGCCCTGATGAGTGACTACGAGAGCGGGGACGACGGCCACTTCGAGGAGGTGGCGATCCCCCCGCTCGATTCGCAGCAGCACACGGAAGTCTGATGCGCCCCCTGCCCCCGAAGTGCCTGGACTTAGCGAACCTGGAGAGGACAGAGAGGACCCGCGCGTCCCGGCGCGCCAGCCATTTCCAGGGTCCCGACCCACTGTCCTGGGAGAAGGTGTCCGGTGGCTGTGCCATTTCTGAACAGGTTTTTGTATTTACGTTTGTCCGTGTTAAAAGAATGGAACACAAATCAGTCCTACCATCTTGTTAGCATGACTCATGTATTTATATAGATTTGATTATTTTAAATTTCCTGTCCCTTTTTTTGTAAATGTTATGTACAGATTTGATTTTTTCATAGTTTTAACTCTGTTTTCCTGATATTTTGTGGGTTTTTCTTTCTTTTTTTTTCTTTTTTTTACCGAATTTGAGTGGTGTTGGAGTCATTACCTAGCACCTTGATCTTTTAATATAACCAGGGTTTCACTATATGTCCTTTTCCACTGAAGTTTGACATTTCATTCATACAATGCAATGTAGTCATTCATTTCTAGCTGTACATAAGATGAGCAGAGATCTGATCCATGACATGTCTTAAATGGGTTGCTGTATTTTAGAACTACAAACATTTTTCATTATTGGAAAGTGTAACGGGGACCTTCTGCACACCGGTTTAGAGCCCAGACCTTCACGACACAGTTTTTATAGTGTCTGTATATTTGTGATGCAACGGTCTTGTAAAGGTTTTTACTGAGAACTACCATTAGCCAGTCTTTCTTACTGACAATAAATTATTAATAAAATACTGGAGCTTTACTGCCTATTTTCCTTTCATTTATAGTCCTGTTCAGGATTTAATGAATTGGGAAAGATGGATGGATGGATGGATGGATGGATGGATGGATGGATGGATGTGGATGGAAGGAAGGATGGATGTAGACACAGCTTTGTGTGGCTTAAAAGTGGAGTCTCTTCCCAGTTGCCCGACCAGGTGATGCTTACAGATGTAGCCGCTGGGTTGCAGGGATGTGGCTGTGGAACTCTGCTCAGAATTCTAGGTGAAAAGGTAAAAAGTGCTCTTATATAATAAGCCTTTTTTTAACACCTTAGGAAAGTTTTGACGTACACATTTTTATGTTGTTACTATTTACTAGCCATAACTTAATGTTTTTATGGTTTTTCACCTATGACTTATATCAAAAACAAAGTCTTTGTGAAGCATTTCATCTGTTGTCCAGGAACTCATTTGATTGTGCTTTATATTATGTAATGTGGAGTCCAGAAGCTATTTTCCATGGGTATTTATACAGTCAAATCTGTTCATCCATCCAACAAATGTTTTTTCAGTATCTAATGTGTGCCACTTTGATAAGAATCACAAAGAATCAAGTATTCTTAGACCTTTGGAAAAATACAAATGCCGCCTTTGTTTTATCAAATTGTGTGTGTGTGTGTGTGTGTGTGTGTGTGGTTTAATATCAAGAGAGAGATGTTTAACAATAACCAGCCAATTCATGCACTCTGTAATCACACCCTGTAAGCTGTTTTCCGATCTTTTCCTTAAATATTTTAAGTGTATATATTGCTTACTTCTTGTGACTAATTTTCGGGGTCATCCAGTGACTCAGGGCGATGTTACAGAAAACCACAGAACCAAAGAACCTAGGAAAACCTGTGCTACTCTTACCCCCCCAGTACTTACAACAGTTTTTAGACTAATCCATATATAATGTTTTCATTGTTCTGATGATGTAAACATTCGCTGTTGAGCTAAGTAATATATGATGCTTATTTCCACTTCCTTTGCAACTTTTTCTTCATCTTGCTTTTACTTATTTTTTAAAAATGTGTGACCATTTCATTAATTTATTCAAAAAAAGTTTTTAGCCCTGGCTGGTGTAGCTCAGTGGATTGAGCGCGGGCCTGCAAACCAGACAATCGCGGTTCGATTCCCAGTCAGGGCACATGCCTGGGTTGCAAACCAGTTCCCTGCAGGCCAGTTCCCAGCAGGGGACGCACAAAAGGCAACCATACATTGATGTTTCTCTCCCTCTCTCCTTCCCTTCCCCTCTAAAGATAAATAAATAAAATATTTTTTCAAAAAAAGTTTTTAGGTCATCTACCATGTATCATTCATACTACATAGACAGAAATTTCCTACCTTGGGTTTTACACGGCTTGGAGGGGGAGCCAGGGTGAGGACCAAAGAGAAAAGTTGGTATTTGGGAAGGAGCACAAGTGATGGGCCTGGGAGGGGAGGTTAAAATTTCAAGAAGGCAGAAGACCTCCATGGTTAACTGGCCTTTGGATAAACCCCTAACATCAGTAGGGGAGACTGCCGTGTGGAATGAGCATTCAGGTCGGGAGAATAGTTAGCATAAAAGCCCCGGGGTCAGAAAGTTGAAGAAAAGAGGGGAGACAGGTGGGGCTTCTCATGGACATGCAAAATGCCCCTTCATAGACGGTTCAGCTGTTAGGAAATCTTTGCGGGGACCTGCAGATCTTTTCTTGGAAGAGTCTCAGCTTCTCTGGAGGAAAGACCTGCCTTTCCCTGCGTGGGAAACGTTGCCCTCATTTTCAAGTTGGCACATGGAGCCCCCAGCTCATGGCTATGGGAACTCGTGTGCTCCCTCCTCTTTGCCTCTTGTCGCCAAGTCTGCTCAGGACAGAGCTGGGAATCTGGAATCGAACCGTGTACTGAAATAGGCAGATGCCTGGCATTCACCCTACCCTTCCCCCACTTCGCAGGGTGCATAAAAAATGGCTGTCACATGGGGTCTAGAGTGAACAGTAACCTGTTACTTGAACTGAAAGTGGAACTGCTTAACTTTCCCCCCTTCCCCTGTTCTGGATTTCCAAGAGGGGAAACTGGGCAGAAACACAAGACTCCTTCTAATGAAAGCAGTTAGAGGACAACTGTAGGAAATTGGTGCTTTGAGCAGCCAAAAGAACCTGCACTGGAATTTTGCCTGCTATAATGAACTTGGAATTAAAGCACAGATTAGTAGCCAGATTATCAACAGGGATTAGAAGAACCTTTGAATCTTCTGAGTTCTTTTCCTTGGGACGTCTGAGGGTGCAGGGGAGCCAGGCCCTGGGGAGGGGGGGCAGGGCCCTCCATGCGAGCTGGGCACAGGCCCCCTGCTCCGGATGGAGAGCCTCCCATTTCAACAGAGCTTTCAAGAGTTGGACGTGAGTAACTTGACCATGTAAACGTGATCCCAAGGTTGCACTGTTGCTGATGAAGGTCAGCAAGTTAAGAAAGGAACATACTGAATGTTCTTCTCATGTAACTTATTTTCGTGCATTAAACAAGGGGTTCTGGGTGTATTCGTTCATCGAACAACTATTCGTTGAACTTTTTTTGCTACGTGCCAGACGCTGCCAGGCACACTCACTGATATCGCTCTTCCTGGTTTCCTCTAACAATTCTGGGATCCTTCTCCAGTTAAGCACAATAATTCAAACAATGGTTTAAAACTTCTCAACGTTAGCATTGTAAGAGTTTTGAAAGGTGCTTTAGTAATCATTGTACTTCATGGTGAATAAGCTCCAAGAGGCTTAGTTAAACACAGCTCCTCTCCACGGCTGCCGTTTAGCATTTCTGCATCCGGGGCGAGACGCAGATTCCAAATCTACCGCGTGAAGCAGGTTCTGACCTGCTAGATGGCCCGCCACCCACACCGTGCGTGCGCGTAGACTTACGACCGTGCCCTTTAGAATTTCCATGCTGACGTTCCTGCTTATAGAGGGTTTCCGTCTGCTCCGATCACCGCCAGACAGCATTGGATCGTAGCTGGTCTCTTCATGTGGCCGTTTACCTGCATAGGAAGTCTTCTGATGTGATTTGTATACTTCATTTTTTAAAAAATCATAAAAGACATTTATACTGCATTCCCAAACATGTAATCTGCAGGCATAGAGTAGAAACTAAATGACCCTGACAGACAATTTTCTTAAGGTTTCTAGATTTCTAGAATATAATAAAGATTTTTTCAAATTGCCATTTTATATAAATCACATTGTTTTTGGTTTAAAAGAGTTTTTGAAAAAGTACAGGATTATAATCCTATCACCCTGAAACAAATACATTATCTTGTGTGTATAATCTAATTTTATTTTCTGAGGGCACTACCTAAATTTGGTTCATAAAGTCAGCGTCTTCTATCAAATTTTACGCTGCTTTTCCCACTGCACAGTATAAATGACCCTTTTTAAGGTCATAAAGAAAATGCCTTTTTAAAGAGCTGCATGCTATTTCATAGTGTGGATTTATAGTTTGTCTGTGTTATCACATTTAAGATGTTTTCAGTTTTTCACAACAATCCCAACATTAACATCTTTATATATTCATTTTTTTTGCTCTTCTTCAGGACAGACTTCTAGATTTGTGGATTATTTGTTTTCAAATGTTACACATTCTAGGACAAAATTCTAGTACTAAAAATAAAGGCGAGATGTGTGTGTGCCTGCCCGTCCTTACGTAGACATAGTGGTCTGCTGCCTTGTTTCTATGACCGTGTTTTCCCCTGCCTTCTCCATGTCACGGCGTATGTAGGGGACGGTCTTGTTTTATGGCTCAGTGGCATGAAGGGTCAGGGCTGCTCAGACCAGCTGTGTATCGTGATGCCCCCAGCTCCTCCCAAATGCCCAGAGGGTTGGAGGGTAGACCTGCTCTGGTGTAGAGATCTCGTGAGCATCCTGCTCTCTTTTCCTGTGAATTTGTCCTATGAAAAATCAAGTCTAGACAAGAACCAGGTCATCTTTGCAAAATGAGCTTTCAGTTTGGTGCAGGTCTCAGTGACTTCATATGTACACATCACCGGGGTTCGTCATCTCTCAGACCCAGAAACCTCGCCCACCCCCTCCACCGCTGCCCCCAGTTCCCCTGGCCTGCTGAATCTGGTCAGCCGCTGTGTGAAGGTCAGCGTGGTCTGCTTTTGCTCCTTTACAGACTGACATTCTGCGTCATTTCTGACTGCATTTCATCAAAAGCATTAGGTTCCATTTCAATTAGTGCGCCAGCTGAGAGAGAGAGAGTTTGTCAGAATTTAATTTCCTTGCCAGCAGTTTACTGCCTCTACTGCAAACAGAATGAGCCACTTGAAAAGAATGACATGTATTTTTTTTTTTGCCAAGAGACCCTCTGCTTGTGCAAGCACTGAGGTAATTAATGCACTTGTCGCATTTACAAAGTGTGGCCAACTAAGAGTCTATGTTTTCAACTTAACACTCGACGCAGGGGAGAAGGAAATTGGGTTACGCATTTGAATGAAAATGTCATTGGACCAAATACATCTTGTAAAGAGCTAATCATGCAGGGTCTGCGTGGCAGCGATGATAAATACGCACGCAGTGGTTTCAGATCAGAGCCATTATCCAATCATCTCAAGGGGTAAAAATGAAAGCCTCCCACTGTCAGATGACTATTGCTTCCATTCACTTTAATGTTTATGGAGACTGCCTAACAGCTTGAGGGTAAGGGGGGAACCGCATAGGGAAGGGAACAATTCATCCCGAATGTGCGAACCCCCTGGCCTGTCTCACAGTTGCACTTTGCCACATTTTGCACGGTTAGCCTTCAGCTGTCAGGGGCGGGTGGAGGGGGCAGGCGGCTTTTTGAGCCTGAGAGCGGAGTTCCAAATCGTGCCCTGTCACTTTTAAACTATAGGACGCTGTACCAACCACTTAACTTCCCCTACTTAACTCAGTTTCCTCAACTGAAAAAGAGGTGCATGAGACCTCACCGAAGTTGTGTGGAGTCCGTACCAACAAACTGAATGAGAGTGGCCTTTCCCGAGAGCCCAGACACATTCTGCATCCGCCTGGAGACACTGATTATTATCCCATTTTCCAGATCAGGAAACCGAGGCCAAGGGGAGGTGACTTGCTGAAGTTCACACCGCAGATCAGCATTTTGCCCCTGAAATTAAAGGCCCTGGTTCTGCGTGGCCTCAAAGCCCCTTCACACCAACCAAAACAGCAGTTCGGGCACAACGTAGATTTTCCAGAAATGCTCTGTTGTTGCTGATGACGATGATGATGATGTTACTGTTTTCTTCACCCCATCCCAAATAAACATTTTAAGTCTGTTATTTTTTTAAATGTATCCATAGAAAGTCTAGTGTTCTAAGTGTCCCCAGAGCATGATATAACAGGCAGACATTTCCTAAACTAGGAGTTTAGGTCATTGGACAAACTGACTCTAATCTGAAGAGTTCTGGTCATTTGAATTCTTGTTTTCTGTCAGTTCAGTGCATTCAACCCTGGAGACTCTGCGACCTGGGTACAGTGACATCTGAAGGAGCTACTTTCGCTGTTCATTTATTCAAAAACTTATTGCTAAGTATCTACTGTCGTCAGTAAAGGACAGAAGCATTATGTTTGCCACCAGGGGAAGGGTAAGCAAGTTCAAGTCCCTGCTGTTTAGGAGGAATAAGAGGAGAGCGGCCAGGGTCCAGTTCACAGGTCCTGCCTCTCGTTCCCCACCCTGTTTCACCAACAGAATAGAACTAATATTCTCCACTTCATCTTGGCTCCACGCACTAGTGCCCCTGAGACTCAGGTGCCTCATGTGTCATTCACCCATTCATTCATTCACTTACTCGGTTCCATTTATTTCATGGGCTGCATTAACAAATACTGTTTCGTGTCGACCCCTTGCTACACCCTGTGCTCATAAGAGTGAACAAAACTTGTGTACGAGCACCCGGGGCCTTTGGGAACAAATGTATCCATGTGCTCAATGGTTGAGTGCTATGAAGTAACACATTTACCATAGTAAAAGCTGAACTGTGATGTCAGGTGCCTTTTCCTTCCAACTCTAAGAAGCCCTAGTGTCTGTTGCCTCTAAAATAACAGTTTGGAGTCGCAGAGGAAATCAAAATCAGAAAGTTTTCCTAATTGCTTAGGAGTTTTGTGTAGGTTAACTCGGAACAAGAGCGGCATATTCTGATCCAGTCCTGTGCACCGCCAGAGCCTCAGGAGGGCCAGCAATGGGGGGCCAGGGGATAATTCGTGATTTGCCATTAGAGATCATAAACACAGCTTCTCCCCTCGAGACTTGCTGACGCTCTCATTCCCTCACAGACGGAAACAGGAACACAGAGTGAAATCTCTCATCCATCAGGCAACACGTGTGACGGAGTCGACATCCCCAGGTGCATGCGCCGCTGTTACATGGTTCATAACCTGCACAAGCAATTGCATGTGGTGAGCTCCACGTGACAAGTGTCCGTCCCCAACACACTCACACACACTGCCATTTCAGATGCTCTGAGCATGTGCTGGAGTGGGGGGCGGCACACAATCATGCTTTCGGGGTCACGGCTGTTCCCAGTTCCTGGAATTTCTGGAAGTGCTCTGTAAGGACTTGCCATACTACCGTCCGCGGCATGCAGCCCGGGGCCCCGTACAAGCTGGTGGAGGCTCCTGCAGACTCCGACTCCTGCTCAGATCAAGCCGACTGAAGTTATTGGAGACAAGGTTCTGACCAGCTCTCAGCTCCATTAGAGAACCCCTGGCTCCAAATCACTGGTACGCTGAGGCAGACCCAAGCGGATCAAATCCTTGGCAATGTTCACATTTATTTCATTTTTTGATTTTAGCTTCTTCTCTTTATATAACAGAAAAAAGAGAGGCGTTTTGATGTATTTAGGTGTTTTGCGATAATTTTTTGGAGTGGTGGCGAGTGCATTTGTGAAGACATTAAGGAGGCAGTTTCTCTCAGACCCCCTCCAGGACTCTGCACAGACGGATGAAGCCCCCCGGTCCACTGCGTCAACCTTCCCCCCTCCCTGCACATCTGGGGTGGCATCCCCTCTTTTTGAAATGACCCCACACCCATCCTTTCGGTGCATCCAAGTCCTTATGTATCCCTATAATTTGGGGAAAAGTTTCCTCATTGTTTTTCAGTCTTATGCAGCTTTTTACTCCATCCTTGCTACTAGAAATTGTATAGTAATACGTCCTCGGGAACTCGATATTGAACTTACAGGCATCTGGGCCTTCTCTAGGCCTGCAAGGTGTCTGGATGGAGGATGGTGCGTCAGAGGGAGCCCCACCCAGAGTCCGCAGGTGAGGCTGCTCTGAATCGGGAGGGAAGTCTCAGGGCCTCCTGCCATGCCCAACCCCTGGGGTTCGTTTTTTAGATAAGCACCTACTTTCCCCTCGACTCCACTGACTTCCAGCAGATTCATGGGGTGCGTGTATTTTATAACTGCCTCCACAGCACAAGAGTAGGCTAATTATGAAACTATTTTGTCATGTGTTCTCATGGGTGTGAACAAGAAGCTTGGACTATTCCTAACATTCCTTAAACTGTTTATTCCATAAGCAATATTTTACTGGCATTGGTATAAAATGAAGCCATGTGAATAACATTAAGGAATAGTAAAAGATTATTTATTGGATCATATTGTTAGCTCTTGAAATAAGGATACATGTATATTTAGTGAAAATACGTATACCCTAAAAAAACTTAAGTTATTGAGTTGCATTGTTTCACATCTTCCAGTTATGCAATAATCTTACAGCATGCAAGCAAATAAAATTCATACTAACTAAGCTAATAACAGCATAAAATTCTTTGAGTGAGAATATAGTTCCTCCTTCTTGATTTTGACAAGAGAAATAAAGATTTTAAAAAGTCATCACTTGAGGGTGACAAATGCATTAAAAATCCATTAGTCTGACAAATAGCATTTTTCCTGATGAATTGCAAGTTTCCCAATATGATAAAAGACATAATTTCACAGAAATTATGTTATCTCAAAGCCACCAGACAATGATGGATTCCTTTATTTTCTCATTTTATTCAACAAATATTTTTAGGTGTCCACTGCGTACCAGACACTTGGGGCTGCCTCCCAGTCTGGCGATGGGATGACAAGAAGCAAACAGAGAGGAGCGGCGCAGCAAGTGCTCAGTGTCAGGACACGGGTGCAGGGGGCCGTGGAGGAGCGAGGGCCAGGAGCCAGGCCGGGACTCAGGGGCGGAGCTCACAGCGAGGTCAGAGCGTTTCAGAGACGCGGATGCAGAAGGAACTTGTGGGAAAACTGGGCGCAAGAGGGTGAACACGACGTGGGAGGAACTGGAGAAAGGTCATGGGGTTGGAGGGTGGAGCAGGTGCCAGGTGAGGGAAAGGGAGTTTAGGAAGGTCACGGCTGAGAGGCCACGTTTTGAGAGGTCTTGGAAAACATGCGGAGTTTGGCTTGACTCAGAGGAGCACTGTGCGTCCATGGAAGGGTTGTAGGTCCGGGTGGATATATTTTTTCACTTGCTTTTAAAACAAGGGCGTGTTATAGTTAAATGGGGGTCAGGGGACTACTTAGTAATTCCCGTAGGGGCAATGGTGGCTCAGCTTGGCTCAGGGCCATGGGGACGGAGGGAAAGCAGAGGTTCGAATGGGCAGGATCTGGCCCAGGTCGTACAAGAGGCAGAGGAGGCTTCAAGACCTACCTCGGGCATGTGCGTGTGTATGCAGCTATACACAAGCATGTGCACACACACGCACACAGACACACACACTAAAAGGGGACCTTGCACCCCTTCCTGCCGTTCCCAAGGATTACTCATAATCCTGGGAAGAAATATCAGGAAATTTGCTGAAAGCAACTTCCATTTTTCATATACATGTGTACATTAATTAGCTTTCTACAGTGCAAACAATGGGTAAATATTTGACTGGAATTTTTTAAAAAACTGGTTAGAGATGCAAGCCACATATTTCAGAGTTTTAGGTCTGCCGGTCCGTGGGACCTATCGTCATGGGTGGAGGGTGGAGAGAGCGCTGTGTCTTTTCACACAGTCTCTTACCCCAGGTCGTAAGCAGGGAAATACAATGTTTCAGAGGAATGCCAGAAGGCCTGTGGAACAGCTTCATATTGTGTTCAATGTTCGCATTGGGGCGTGCATTCTCTAAATGAACATCAGTAATGTATTAATAAAGCCATAGTTACTATAAAAACTTAGAGACAGGAATCTATAAGATAGCAAAAAATTTGAAAAATAGCATTTCATCATATATATGTGTGTGTATATATATATAGATATATATATATACATACCTTTTAGATCATTGTACATTATACAGCATGATCTTCAAATCTTCTAAGTTTGCACTTAAATAGTAGTGAGTTTCTAGTCAGTTAGAAAATATTTATCGTTATTCATTCAGCTTTAAGATGAAAAGGATGAACTTAGTCCTACAACGACATGGAGCTTGAACAGGCAGATCCATCCCTACAGCCTCCAGGAGGGAAGCAAAGCCTTGCCGAGCACCATATTTTGTCCTCACGAGGCTGCAAGAGAGCGCCCAGCTGAGCCACTTGCCACCCAGACTCCGGGACCACGTAACTGTGAGATAATACATGAGTGTTGTTTTAAGCCTCAAAGTGAATTTGATTAAGCTGATTTGTGTGACAGCAATAGAAAGCTGGTGTAGTTTCTGATGAGAAATCAGCTGTCAGGTGGATTAATTGTTCCCCAGGAGGTAAGATCTCATTTTTCTTTTAACACCTTTTACCGTTGGCTTTCAGCTGGTGAGGATATGGAGCATCAGGAACTTCCCTTCATTGCTGATGGGAATGCACAATGGTGCAGCCACTTTGGAAGACATTTCAGTGATTTTTTACACAATTAAACATACCTTACTTAGGCTCTAGCGATCATTCATCTGGTTACTACACCAAAAGTTGAAAACTTATGTCCACACGAGAACCTGCACAGCGATGTTTCTAGCAGCTTTATTCATAGTTGCCCAGAGTTGAAAGCAACAAAGGTCTCCTTCCATAAGTGAATGGATAAATGAACTGGTATATCCAGACATGGAATATTATTCAGTGCTAAAAAGAAATCAGCTATCAAGCTATTAAAAGGGATGGGAGAAACTTAAGTTCACATTACTAAATGAAAGAAGCCAGTTTGAGGAAGCTGCATACTGTACGGTTCCAACTCCGTGACATTCTGGAAAAGGCAAAACTATGGAGACAGTGAAAAAGGTCCATGGTTGCCAGAGGTTGAGGGGAGGGAGGAGTGAATCAGCAGAGCACAAAGGATTTGGGGGGCAGTGAAATACCCTGTATGATACCATAATGATGGATACATGTCGTATGCAATTGTCCAAACCCCAGAATGTACAACACCAGGAATGAACCCTAATGACTTCGGATACTAATGAAGTGTCAGCGCAGGTTAATAGAGTCTGATAAAGGTGTCAGTGTGGTGTGGATTGTAGGTAATAGGGAGGCTAGGCATGTGTGGGGACAGAAGGCATAGGGGAAATCAGTACTTTCCTTCACTTTTGCTGTGAACTTAAACCGGCTTTAATAATGAATAAACCTACCATTCTGCTGATAATGCATCCATTACTTCCTTCGCCAGTGCTCTCATTCCTTGCAGACTGTCCATTTCACCTTCATCTCTCAGCTGTACACACACGGTTCACATTGCCATGTGCAGGGAGAGGACTATGTTTTGAGCATAGTGCCAGATATGCAAATTATTTCCTGAACAAGTGCATTAATGAATGAAAGGGAATTGATTTTAATCTAGGACTTTACCATTAAGGCATGGATATAGGCCAGCTGTAGAAGGGAAAGGGGAAGCCCTAGGCATACAGGGGACACAGGTTGATTTATTGATTTCCTGATATCCTCATAGAGTCTGGCTGCCTTATTGGAAAGTTCTGGGCTTATCTTTGGGACCGACTCCCACGGCCCCAGTGGCTGGTACTTACTGTTGAGGTTGTAGATTTCATGGACAAGTGGAGTAATTTTTTAAAGCTATGGGTGAATGTGTGACAAGCATAGGCTTGGATGTCTGCAGGGAGAGCCTGGCATATTTAGCACCGGAAGGTGTCTCCAATCTCTACTGCTCCAAAGAATCTGCAAGAGAATGCTTGTGTGTGGCTGTGGAAGCAAGGTTGCGGCTACTTGGAAACTACACAGTCCATGACAATTGAAAACGACCCAGAAAGTTTATAGTTGCTCTGATTCAGGGCCCCCAGAGGAATCTTCACCCATTTCAGCTGGCAGTGTTCCCTGTGATCATTCTAACACCCTGGGAAGCCAGCAGAGGCTGTACCCAAGTTGAGAACAAGCACTTGAATTTGAAGGACAGAGTTCAAGAAATCTCAAAACTGAATCCTAGAAGCAGCAAGAGATAAGGGGACAGTCACCTACAAGGGAGTTCCCATCAGACTGTCAGTAGATTTCTCAAAAGAGACCTTACAGGCAAGAAGGGGCTGGAAAGAGGTATTCCAAGTCATGAAATCCAAAGACCTACAACCAAGATTGCTCTATCCAGCAAAGCTTTCATTTAGAATGGAAGGACAGATAAAGTGCTTCTCAGATAAGATCAAATTCAAGGAGTTCATCATCACCAAGCCCTTATTATATGAAATGTTAAAGGGACTTATCTAAGAAAAAGAAGTTAGAAAAACATTAACAGTGAAAGGACAGCAAACTCACAGTTATTAACAACCACACCTAAAACAAAAGCAAACCAAGAGGACAGCTAGATCAGGAATGGAAGCATAGAAATAAAGATCTCATGGAGGGTTAGCAACAGGGGAGTGGGAGGAGGAGAAGGGGGCAGAAGGTACAGAAAATAAGTAGCATAGACAGTAGATAGAAAATAGATGGGGGCAAGTAAATAGTATGGGAAATACAGAATCTAAAGAACTTGAGACACATGGTCATAAACTAAAGGGGGGTAATGGTGGGGACAGGGAGTAGGGTGGAGGGGAATGAAGGGGGGAGTAGAACAACTGTAATGGCATAATCAATAAAAATGAATTAATTAAAAAAAGAAATCTCAAAACAAAGGTAGCTGTTCAGAAAAGTTATCAAAATTATGGATGGCAAAAAACATTTAAATTAAAATGATTTTAAAATATTGCAGTTAGCCTGTGGGATGGAAGTGGGGATGGGAAGCTGGGGGATGATTTCTGATCGATAAGTAGTGCCATACTTGACACAAAATGTTCCTTGATTTTTTCACCTCCTACTATCTACCAGGTAGATGAATTAGATACTTTCTGACCCCCAGTTTACCAGTAAGGACCCTGGGGTGGCTAACTAAGGCTCCTCCATCAGAGGGAGGGGTCACAGCCTGGAGAAATGTCCCAGAGAGGGAATAGGACCATCCAAAGCACGACCAAGGCTTCTCTGGAGTCGTTGCCCACTTGGAGCTCAAGCGGCTGGACCCGGGCCTCCCGGACGGGGGCGCTGTCGGCACGTGGTGCGTGTTACGGCCGCGAGCTGGGCAATCCAAGCAGCCTGCAGGCGGGAGGCCAGGTGTCACCAGGCTGGGGCTGCAGGTGCACAGCGCGGCCGGCAGAAGGCGGTGGAGCGGACAGGGCGACTGCGAAGGAGCACTTGGGATGGGGACTAGAGGTGGGAGGGCGGGGAGGAGCCGCACAGGTGGCGCGCTGGGATCGCGCCGCACTCGGGGGTCGCCTGCCCTGGCCGTGGGATGGCCGGGCGGCCGTGGGACACGCCGGGCGGGACCTTGAAGGGCAATAGCAGCGCGCTCCTCAACGCCTCTCAGCAGGTGCCCGACGGTGGTGGGGACGCGCGGCCGCGACCCTCGTGGCTGCCTGCCACGCTGGCCTTCATCCTCATCTTCACCATCGTGGTGGACATCCTGGGCAACCTCCTGGTCATCCTGTCCGTCTATCGGAACAAGAAGCTGAGGAACTCAGGTAGGGGCTCCCGGGGCCAGGCAGGCTGGACGGGCAGCCCCCAACTTCTGCCCACGGCAGCCCTTCCAGAACGCAGCGCGTGCAGCTGTCAATGGGCTGTTGCCAAGAAAAGTTCAGTCCTTTTCCTTAAAAACGGGCAACTAAGTCGTTTTTCCCAATAGAGACTGAAGACAGTCGGTTTACTTTTAAACTGCCCATCAACAATTTTCTTTTTTCATGAGACAGTTAAGACTTCAGTTCCTAAGGGGTAGAAAACTTGAGCAGAGCTGGGTTTTTACTTAGAGGAAACCCCGACTATTTGGCTTGCAATTCCTGAGGTTTATTAAATTGAGAGACACAGGTTGCAGGGGCTTCCTCAGGAAGCTCTTTCACAGGCCTTCGTTTTACATGTAATTGCTCCCAACTTCGTTAAAATATGAGAGAAATTAGATGGCATGGTGACAGTGCAATTATTTTCGTTTTGTTGTCAGGAGCAGTTTTCAGGTTTTTAGCATGCAGTTCCAAAGGACCTTGGGCTCCTAAACATGCTTGGGAAAGTAACTATGATCCCTCCGAATTAAACAAGTTTGCACTTTAAAAATAGAGATTGTTGTAATAAAAGAGTGTATTTCCATGTAATATAATACTAAGTTAATTTTGTGCTTGAGTTAAACTTGCTGTTTTTCTCCAGGCAAGTCACTGAAAGTGCTTTATCCTGGGTGGGAGCCGGGGGACCACCCATGGGGCACCGGCTGGTCAGACCTCTAATCGACGGTTGGATACCCAGCTCCTTGTTTAGAGGCAAACCTTATGGAGCAGTGGCTAGGGACAGTCACAGCATCACAGTATCAAACAGTGGATTGCCACAGTCACTGTCAGTTGGAGTAACGAACTAGGGGAATGGAGTCACCAACTACACAGCCCTATTCAGGTCCCTTCTGGTGGACTCACCCGGTTGAGACACGAGGCATCAAGTCTCTGGGGTTCTCTTGAGTTTGGGCAGGGTGAGCTGCGCATGCTTCTGAGGAGCTAGCCCCGGGTGGATGTGCCTGAGCAAGCCTGCTGCGCGGGCTAATGTTCACACCTCCAGGTGGGTGGAGGGAAGAGGCAGGCTCTTCAAGGTCTGGAGAGACCCTTCCAAATATAACTACTCAGGAGGAATAGCCTACCTACATAGGCAGCCAACCTGGCCGTTCAGTCTGTGGCGATACCCCTCCAAAGATGTTCACACGAGCGAGCATGCCACCCTAGCTTCGGTGTTCAAAGGCGGGTGGGAGATAAGCAGGTCGCTGCGTTACAAGCATTTCTAAAGTAAGCAGACAGTCTCTCCTGCAATGTCAGTGTAGGATGTTGAAACTGAAGTCATAACTGTGGCTGGTCTCATGGTTTACTGGTGCTTTAAAAACCAGCGCTCTGTGGGGTTTTCATGGCTAAAAACATGAAACAAAACAAACTATCCATAGATAAACCAGTTGCCCAAATCCCAAAAGAAAAAATGAAGACAGTGCATTTGGAAAATAAATGTGAGTCACTTTATCCTTTCAGAAAATTTCTTTTTTCATGAACACTTATTTTGCATCATATATTCTTTTTGCAAATGGTGCTTTTCTGTGATGCATTAACATCCGTGGGTATCAGATGTAAGATAAATGGAATTGTAATGGAGGTCTAACTTCTGGGACACAGGCAATTGGAATGAATAGACAATAATTCCTCAACAGTCTGCTCTGGGGTCTTCATTGTAAATCAGAACCATTTGTGATAAAACTTAAGCTTCTTTTACGGTTCTGATGCATAGTTATTTTTGCAAAAACTGCTGGCCATCTTTTGGTAAACATTTCCATTTAAAATATGATTATATTACAGGACCCATATCAAAGCAATCCCAAGTATTAAAGAAGTTTAGTTTTTTAATCCTACAATTTTATTTTTCAAATTTATTTATTAATTGTGTTTGAAACATTTTTCAAACTTGAGGAGAGGAAAGTGAGAAATTGGTAGAATTACACTCTGTGTCATATTTATCACAGACAGCTAATTTGATTTGTTTTATGTGGCTAAAGTAGAAAGAGACTTTTTGGGTTTGTTTATAATGTCCAGAGCTTTGTACTTTCACGCATAAAGCAATATACAGCTTTTAAAGCACTTCCCCACATTTTGTTTTATTTGTCCTGATTACCACCTCCTTGGGTAGATAAGAAAACCGGAACTCAAATTTTGCAGGTAAGTGACCAGTATTTCATATCCCTGCCCAAAACCCAGTGTGGTACAGTGGGGGGAGCAGGGAAATTGACATCAGAAGCTCCAGATAGAGTCTTACATCTGCGATATTTTTATTTGTAGTATCTTTGAGGTTCAGTTACTCAGTCTCTCTGAGTCTCAGTTTCTCCATCCGTCCAATGGATATCTCACAGAGATGATTAGAAGAAAAATGTAGATTCTGTCCGTCCCTCCATCCATTCAGCCACCCATCCATCCATTCATCTGCTCATCACTTCGAAGGTATAAACTACTATACAAATAGTGGCATTATTAAATATTAGTAGGCATTCTATGATTAATTTCTTTTAGGTCATTTTTATTTATTTAAATGCTCATTTCTTTTTAAATGTGCATTTTAAAAGTAAGTGGACAATATGAATGGTAAGAAGTGTAGTCAGTCAGAAATTGAAGATTTAGGATCTAATTCTCTTTCATGACATTATTGAGTTATGCAAATTCTGTGATGTCTCAGTTTTCCCTTTTGTAATGGGGCTGAGATGCTAATTATTTCAATATCCAGCCTCTGAGAAACTGATTATTTCAGTACCCAAGCTGTTCGCTAATTTAAAATGAACCGGCTCTGGTGAGCCGTTTCTCTAACTTACAAAGTGACGCCCTTGATATTTCCAGTACCCACCCGACACCATACATACTTATTACAATATTATCGACTGTGTTCCCCGGGTTGTCTCTTACGCCCTGGTGACTGTTTTGTAAACTATCGATTTGTGCTTCTTAGTCCCTTGACCTTATTCACCCAGCTCCCTAATCCCATCGGGTAACCTTCAGTCTGTCTTCCGTATCAGTGAGACTGTTGCTATTTTGTTTGTTCATTTATTTTGTTCTTTAGGTGCCACATGTAAGTGAGATCAGGTGGCATTTGTCTTTCTCTCTCTGACTTATTGCACTTAGCATAATGCCCTCTAGATCCTTCCACATTGTTGCAAATGGTATGGTTTTATTCTTTTGCATGGCCAAGTAATACTCCATTGTATGTATGTACCACATCTTTTTTATCCAATGTCTAACCACTACAGTATACACCTGAAATTAATATAAAAAGTAGTATTAAATGTTAACAATACCTGGAAAGAAGCAAAAATTTCCAGTTACTAAAATAGTTACAGTGACGTGAAGTACAGCCTAGGGAACACGGTCAATAACATTGTCATAACTATGTATGGTGCCAGGTGGGTATTAATTAGAATTATTGGAGTGATGAGTTCATAAATTATATAAATGCCTAATTACTAATTTGAACACCTGAAGCTAACATTGGATGTCACCTGTTTATTTTTAAAAAGAACAGAAATAAATCAACTTCAGAAACTGCAGAAACTTTCTCAGACAAGGATTTTACCATTCAAACAGTTATGACGTAGCTTGTACTTACAGACTTGGAAGTGATTTCAAGCTAATGAGGTCATTGTTGAGGACAATCTCCAGTTTGATAGTGTCTCATTAACAGTGCTGTCGTTTCCTCTAGGAATGCTCCATGATATTTGAAATAATTGATCTGAAGCTATTTTTTACTTTTGAAGACATTGATTTTTGCTTGTTTTATTGATTTTTTTTTCTTGCATGCTTAGCCATTGTTTAAAGTTTTGTGACCTCCCCTGCCCAGCCTCTGTAGTACATTATTATGGAACCCTAATTTTTTTTAAATGTACCATAATAATTGCCAGAGTCTCCTGGAAATAAATCTTAAGGCAGCTCTTTCACACTCCTAAATACATGATTGAATTTAGATCTGATTTCTGGATCTGATTTTTGGTCTTCCAGCAATTCATCTTCTGAGAAAATAGCAATTTTCAGCATTAAATTCATCACGGATAAGATAGAGCTCATTTTTGCTAGCTTTCAGAATCATCTTTCTGTTGGAAATTTTGTACGTTAAGCACAGGTGAAATCGTCCTAAATTAAACTTCCTGCTTTTAGTTCTAACATTGGATGGTTCTGGTTTTGCTTTTTAAATCCCTACTTTGAATACATGGGCCTTAGAAGTCATTTTAAATCTCCACAAAGTCTCTGCAGCTTGTTCTGCTCATTTTTTATTAGCACCTTTTAAAAAATAACAATTCGAATATTTGAGGTAAATAGTAAGACATGTGCAGGGAGCCTTGAATTTCCCCCTATTTTTCCTACGCATTTTCAGGTTGTCTAGCTGACAGAAATGCCCTATCTTCTATAAAAGAAATTCTAGGAATTTTTAGTCTCAGGAATTTCTAGGCCACCGAAGAGGCAACGAATGGATTGATTGTCTTTCAAGACTGTGTGTACTCAGAGCTTTGTGGTTTCAACTACTCCCCTTTATAACAATGGGTCCTTAATCAGCACCCTAACATCTCCACCTTTTGAAAAGGTTGGCCAATGAACTGGCCTGAAACCTGAGTACTTTATCTTAAGAAATTTTGCGAAATTTAATAATACTGCAGATGAGGAAAAAAACTTCTGGATTTTGTGGTTCATGTTTTCTAAGGTTAATTTTTCTACAGCGCTTATATTCTTTTGGAAAGTACATTGCAGGAATTAGGGTTGGGGGAAAAACAAGAAAAAAGAAAAATCTACTTGGTGCTAAATAATATTCAGGATAACGAGGATAAATTTGAATTATTGAGCTTATGGCTTAAAGGGATGCTTACCTGCTTTGCTACTGAGACCTTCTGGTTTTTATTGAATTGAATATTCCCATAGGTAACTATTTATTATGAACTACAGTATAAGACAGAATATAAATGGTCGTCAAATGTTTGTCTCTCAGAATGCAAGACACTGTGTTAAGCTTGTATAAACCATAGCTCCCATTTTCAAAGAGATTGTTTTCTATCACGGCACTTCTAAAACATTTTGGTCTTTAATTTCCAGATGAAAATAAAACACGGAGTACAAAGACATGACTAGAAACATGTTCGTGTAGTGGGAAAACTTTTCAAAAGAAATTTGAAGGTTGGTGGGCGGGTGATGGTAGCTGGAGCTCAAAGTGTGTCGTGTGGAGGGTTTTTAAAAGATGTTACCCCGGAATGAAAGAGAAATAGGTAGTGAGTAGGAAATGTGAAAGCCACCTCACACATAAGGCAGCATCCATGAGAGACCCTCAAAGAAATTCGTTAATGGAGAAAGAGTATAATTGTTTGAGGATCGTACATCAGCCCTCTAGCTTTCAAAGAAAGCAATACAGCCTGAGAAACACCTCATCAGAAAACCGCCACTGTCCTCACGGAGCTAAAGGTCCATCTCAGACGGCCTGGAAATCCAGCCCCAGAGCAAGCTGGGAGGCTCTGTGCTCTGCTGGGGGAGGGCTCTCGGGAAGAACCTGGAGGAAGTGAGGGGAGCAGGCTTGGCCGAGGAGTCAAGCAAGGATGGGGCCTCGGGGGAAGCGTAGGCTTGGCCGGACCCATGGGGCTGAGGCTGCTGGGCATAAATCCAGCCACAGAGTTGTCACCACCTGGGGCAGGAGGGCTGGCCTTTCATACTCCACTGCTAGTGGCCTTCCTTATCTATTCACCCGAGAGCAATTTTCTGGGCAAGGATGCAGCTGCAGCTAAATGCAAACACCCACCTCTCATCTGAATTCCAGGGATGAATGCACGTTCTGGCAAAGGGGACCTGGGAATAGCATGAGCAGCAGCTACTGGGAGGCCTAGGACACAGAGAGCGTGTACAGAGGCAGCCCAGGGACCCGGCTTGCCATAGGAATGGCTCCCACAGCCCGCATTTTGAGGAGCCCACAGTAGGAAGTTGATCCCCCTTGGGTGAAATCATTGCATGGGGTTGATCGTTACCAAATTGGGAACAAGAGGGCTAGGACTGTTCAAACCTTGTGGGTGAGAACCCTGAAGGCCCGCCTTTCACAAGTGTTACAACAGGAGACAGATTCCTCTGGGATTCCCATGGCAGCAAAGCGATGCAGAAGTATCCATTCAAATGGAAGTCAGAAGGAGACTTGCAGTGTGTGGGATTTTTTTTTTAAGCAGAAAAAATAACTGACAAAGGATGAGAATCTGGCCCAGGATAGGAGGCTCTTGTACTCTCACCCAGTGAAGATTCCACTAGTTAGTCCGTGACGGGTGCGCCACAGCACCTCGTGCCTTGACTGAGCTTCCTGACCAGCAAGGGAAAATGTGGCTTCTGCTTCGCTTCCACCTTCCAAACCTCATGCACCTTTGTGGATGATGTTGACACAGAACTGTGCCAGCAAGGAAATTCTGGGGCATGCAGTCCCAGCTTAGCTGAAGTGGTGCAGTGTAAACCCTCCACAGTCCACCCCTTGGCAACGTGGTGTGTGTGTGCGTGTGTGTCCCATACTCAACTTCCAGATGAAGGAAACATCATAATTATGCTTCTACCTAACATAACACAACTATCCTTGCAAAACTAAAAATACACTAACCCTCCCCACCAACAGACGGGGTCTCTTTATTCATCTTTGCATGGTCTTCAACATGCTAGCTGAATCATAGTCCTCATTTGACATCCTGTAACTGAAACACTGAGATGCAAGGTTAACTTCTAACACATATTAGATGAGGGGGGAATCGGAGAGGGAAAGAGACAAACAAAACAGCCTCCCCACACACACAGTGCCCCACACAATACAGCAAATAGGATAAAGCTTCCGACGAGCTCCCTGAGGGCCACACCTGCAGAGAAGATGGTCTGCAGATGTGGCCAGTCTGTGGCTCATTTTGTTTCTCCCAACACTTGTAAAATGAGATTAGTTCCAAGAAAATGAAACCAATGATTTAATTAATATAATTGCTCGAACTGAAAAGAAGCATAATTACCACAAAATAAATGGAACAGAGGATGAAAGCCATGTTAGAAATCTCTGACATCATCTGTGATTTTATTTGTGACCTCTTTTAAAAATAAACTGTATTAGACAAGCTTGTCATGACACTCTGGATTAAAATGTACTGTTTTGATGACTATTTAACTTGTAGCTGAATTTCATATATTATACTTATTCTTAAAATATTAAATATGTTAACTTAAAAATGAATTACAGTATGCCCATTTGGAAATTTAAATATTTCTTTGGTAATTGAAACTGACCTGTAGGAAAAATAAATTTGCTATAATTTGGCCTATTATAACCACTTCTGTTCTCTTTTTTGAGTATATTTTATGATTACGTTATTGCAGGTGTCCCAGTTTTTCTCCCCTTTCTGCCCCTCTGCCCTGCACTCCCACCCCCTCCAGCATGGCGCCACCTCCACCCCCTTAGCTCTTGTCCATGAGTCGTACATCTAAGTTCTTCCGCTTCTCCACTTCCTGTACTGGGCTTAACCTCCCCTGTCTATTTTGTGCCTACCATTTATGCTTCTTATTCCCTACACCTTCCCCTCATTCTCCCCCTCCTCCTCTCCACTGATAACCCTCCATGTGATCTCCATTTCTGTGATTCTGTTCCTGTTCTAGTTGTTTGCTTAGTTTTTTAAGATATTTATTTACTTATTTATTTTTGGA
Source organism: Artibeus jamaicensis (assembly GCF_021234435.1). Lineage (NCBI taxonomy): Eukaryota > Metazoa > Chordata > Mammalia > Chiroptera > Phyllostomidae > Artibeus > Artibeus jamaicensis. The sequence goes on from NW_026522056.1 coordinate 21,168,665, forward strand.
GAAGGGGATAGGGAGAAAGAGAGGGAGAGAAACATCAATGTGTGGTTCACGTGGCCCCCCAATGGGGACCTGGCCTGCAATCCAAGCTTGGGTTGGGAATCGAACCGGCGACCCTTTAATTCTCTACCTGCACTCAGTCCACTGAGTTACACCGGCCAGGGCTGTTTGCTTAGTTTTTGTTTTCGTTTTTGTTTTTTAGGTTCAGTTATTGATAGTTACGAGTTTGTTGTCATTTTACTGTTCATAGTTCTAGGTATTCTACTTCTTAAATAAGTCCCTTTAACATTTCATATCATAAGGGCTTGGTGATGATGAACTCCTTTAACTTGACCTTATCTGGGAAGTGCTTTATCTGCCCTTTCATTCTAAATGATAGCATGGCTGGATAAAGTCATCTTGGATGTAGGTGCCTTCATGACTTTGAATACTTATTTCCAGCCCCTTCTTGTCTGTAAGATTCCTTTTGAGAAATCAGCTGATAGTCTATGCGTACTCCTTTGTAGGTAACTGTCTTCTCTTGCTGCTTTTGAGAGTCTCTCCTTCTCTTTAATCTTGGGTAATGTAATGATGATCTGCCTGGATATGTGCTTCATTGGGTCCAACTTCTTTGGGACTCTGAGCTTCCTGAACTTTCTGGAAGTCTGTTTCCTTTGCCAGATTAGGGAAGTTCTCTTTCATTATGTTTTCTCAAATCTGTTTTTCATTTCTTGCTCTTCCTCTTCTTCTTCTGGCACATTCATGATTCAGATGTTGGAATGTTTAAAGTTGTCCTGAGGGTTCCTAAGCTTCTCCTCATTTAGGGGGATTCTTATTTCTTGATTCTGTTCTGGTTAAATTCTGTTCTGGTTTACTTCTTCCTTTTGTTCCAAACCATTGATTTGCGTCCAGGTTTCCTTCTTGCCATTGTTGGTTCCCTGCACGTTTTCCTTTATTTCACCTTGTGTAGCCTTCATTTCTTCCTCCATTTTGCGACTGAGCTCAGTCATTTCTGTGAGCATCCTGATTACAGTGTTTTGAACTCTGCATCTGATAGTCTGTCCATCTCCTTGTCACTTAGTTCTTTTTCTGGAGCTTTGATCTGTTCTTTCATTTGGGCCACAGTTCTTTGTCTTGGTACACTTTTCAAAGAAGTCATTTATATGACAATTTATCTAAAATTCCTGATTAAATGGCAAAAACTTGCCTTTTGGTCACAACTGCTATTTTACTTCACTATTTACAATAGGTTTTGGGGGGGAATAAAAACAATGATATAGGAATTTTAAGTACAAAGGCTATTTTATTTCAGATGTTGGGAGATGATAATTTACTTCAAGAAGCACTTGAACACAAGTCTCAGCTAGGTTTGTATTCAGGATACAAATATGTAGCAGATAATCTCAAGGGACTCTAATGTAGAAACATAGAAAAGCCAAGTTTACAAATAAGTATAATAAAAGGCTAAACACACCATCATTCTGCCTGCCATGTTCCTCCCCACCCATCCAGTTCACTTTCTTCCTGATGCCTTTTCTCTCTCTGTGCAAACTCGTGTGTTCTTCTGTCTATTTTAATTTTGTTGGGTTTTCTACAATCAAGGATCAGAGGATCCCTATCTGTTTATCCTGTTTCCTACGCACCTATCATATGCACTTAAAAACTTTTTATTGAGTGGACTTTATTGTAATGTTAACTAAATTTAAAATGGTATGAATAAGGTGATCTAGGGGACTTCAAAAGAGGAAGCTCGTCCATGGGGTTGGGCAGGTAAGTAAAATTGTGGGTAATCTTTATTTAAGGTAGATCTGGGAAAATGGGTAGCATTTTAAAATCTAAGGCACAGGGAATTGTGAGAAAGGCAAATGAGCCAGTAAAGTAAAGATTGCCTCATTCTGTCTTTGTCATACCCCCGTGAAGAAGACTCTGTGATTATTCCCATCTTAGAGAAGAGGACACCGAGTTTGGTGAGACGATGCCCCTGTCCCAGGGGGACAGCTAGTCAGAGCTGAAGCCCATACCCCCGGCCAGACAGATGAGGACAGAAGCCTTTTTCTCTTGACTATCACATGATGGACAGGAATCCCTTGGGCTCCAAGAACAGGAATTCGAGGCCCATTTGAGAACTAGACAGGGGTAGCAAGCCTGGAACTTAAGGAAGTCATGGCTCCTGGAGAAATGACATGAAGTTCTTCCGGTAATGCAGAAGAGCCCAGGACAAAATTGTGGTAGGAGTATACTGACCTCCAGTTTATTTATAAAGCACAAGAGACACCAAACCATTTGGAATATGACAGTTTTGAAGATAGACTGTGCCTTGCTCTGGGCATGCGGGGGTGGGCAGTGTGCCCAGTGGAACTGACTCGACAAAGGCCACCAACGGGCTGGCTTCTGGTGAAAACAACCTCCACTTTCTTCATAACCTATAGTCGCTGCGACGTCAGGTCGTCCAAGTTGCAGAAACAGCTCTTTTGTTTAACAAATAAATAAAGCTGTGAAAGAAAATGAATGCTACCCATGAAATACTGGCGTTGACCTGCACTTTCCGAATCCTTCTCCTTTAGGAAACGTGTTCGTGGTGAGCCTGGCGGCGGCGGACCTGGTGGGGGCCGTCTACCCGTACCCCTTGGTGCTGGCCTCTGTGTTTCACAACGGGTGGAGCCTGGGCTACCTGCACTGCCAGGTCAGCGGTTTCCTGATGGGCGTGAGCGTCATCGGCTCCATCTTCAGCATCACCGGCATTGCCATTAACCGCTACTGCTACATCTGCCACAGTCTCAGGTACGACAAGCTGTACAGCAACAAGAATTCCCTCTGCTGCGTGTGCCTGATATGGACGTTGACGCTGGCGGCCATCACGCCCAACCTGCGCGTGGGGACCCTGCGGTACGACCCGCGCATCTACTCCTGCACCTTCGCGCAGTCCGTCTGCTCCACGTACACCATCGCCGTGGTCGTTTTCCACTTCATCCTCCCCATGGTCATTGTCATCTTCTGCTACCTGAGAATCTGGATCCTGGTTCTTCAGGTCAGACGGAGGGTGAAGCCTGACCAGACGCCCAAGCTGAAACCCGAGGACTTCAGGAACTTTGTCACTATGTTTGTGGTGTTTGTGCTTTTTGCCATCTGCTGGGCTCCGCTGAACTTGATTGGTCTGGCAGTGGCCTCAGACCCTGCCAGCATGGGCCCCCGCATCCCAGAGTGGCTGTTTGTGGGCAGTTACTATATGGCGTATTTCAACAGCTGCCTCAACGCAATTGTTTATGGACTACTGAACCAGAATTTCAGGAAGGAATACGGGAGAATTTTAGTGTCCCTGTGCACAGGCAAGAAGTTCTTTGTGGGCAGCACTAATGAGGTAGCCAGGAGTGTCAAATGCAAACCCTCTCCATTAACGACCAACAATAACCTAATAAAGGTGAACCCCGTTTAAAGAGCAAAGCATCTCCTTGGCTGCTGTGGCTCGGTAGGTTAGAACGTCCTCCTGCAAACCAAAAGGTCGCAGGTTTGATACCCAGTCAGGGCACATGCCCAAGCTGCCGTTCGGTTTCTGGTTAGGGTGTGTATAAAGGGCAGTGGATGGGTGTTTCTCTCTCACATCTTTCTCACTTCCCCTCTCTCTAAAAATCACTGAGCCTGTCCTCTGGTGAGGATGAAAAAAGAAAAGAAAAGCATTTCCTGGCAAGTTATGCACCTTGTTCAAGGTCTTACTAATGTTTATGTTTGCTTCCCTCTTGCCAGACATCAACAAAAACAGTGTGGTTGAAAAGAAATTTGTGCTCTTAAGAGGTTGCCTCTACACTTTCCAAGCTAATGTGTTATCAGCCTTTTGAACAAGTCTCTCATTCTTATCAAGAGAAATACAAAGTTTTAAGCTATTGAAGAATATGGTTCAGGCAGAAAAGAGGGTCATTTTAAGTAAAAATGTTGAATGTATTTAAATGGAAAAAGTGTGAAAACTGTTTCTAATTGCAAATGAGTGTCACAAATATAATAATGGCTTTTTTCTTCTACTTTTTAAAGATTTTTAGTGGGACAACAAATGAAGTGTTTTGTTAATAATGAGTAAATGGAAAAAATGGGGTATAGTGGGATGAGTGACTCATTACACAGTGAAAAGCTGAAAATAAACAGCCACCGCTACAAAGTTTCTGGTCGGCAGCGTTGGCATTGGGTAGCTGTCGTCATGATTGTAAATGTTTGTTGCTCTGTGTTAAAAGTTGCACATTGAACTAGATAAAGAGCTGATTGTATGGCAGAGGCCCTTTTGGTTGTTAACAACCATAGTACTTTAAAGCAACGGCTATCTATAAAACTCTATGTGACCTTATTAGACATTTGGCTTATTATTTTGTCACTGACTATCCCTGTTCTTCACGTCACTGACTAGCTGTTTTGAATTGATCCTTGTTAACGTCTTCGGTCATCTCATCAGTTCGGTTAAAAACAACAGAGAATCAAAGAGCTGTGTATCTTTGGACATAGTGCCGGGTGTGTTTTAGATGGAAAAACTATTTTGGGCAAGTAATATCTAAACCAGAAAGTTTTTCTTTTATAGATATTTCAAAACAACATTCTTTAATCTTTATTTTAGTATTTGATTGCCCTCATAATACTGAAAGTCTAGGAGAATAAATAAGCAGGTAAACTATGGTTTTATAAACAATGGCCCTAGTTTACCCTAAATAGCTATTTGGGATGACTACAAGACTTACTACACAGGATGCTTTGCAGGAAATTAGAGCAATGTGTTCTTGTATTTTAAAGTTCTTCAACCAAACTATCACATACTAGAATGAGTTAGTGATTTACAGCTCTAAACAAAAAACAAAAAGTGGTCTGAATATATTTCTTAATATCTCTTTGACTAGATAATCAGAATCAGAAAGTTCTAAGATCCATTGTTGTAAAATGTTCCTTTGATAATTCTTTCTATCAAGCATCTGTGGGAAACACTAACTTATGGTTTGTGATGGGGTGTGTGTGTGTGTGTGTGTGTGTGTGTGTGTTACCCCTAAGGCTTTACCCATCCATTCACTTATGTGTAAATGTCAGAACCAACATTAAAGTGATAATTTTTAACATTCTGATTTTGGATAACTGAACCTTTATAAACATTAACCATGCTAACTGAATTCTTTCTGAAACATATGACACTTTTTCCTTGATGCTGGGAATGAATTATGATGCTGTTAACTGGACCCCATGACCACTCTTTATGCAACTCCATTTCTTAATTTATACAAAAAAGAAAATTACTGAATAGAAAGTGTGCCCTTTAAAAAATGTCTGCCAAGTGAAGTACAGCTATGTAAATTTAAAGACCTGATATGTTTTCTTCACTATTATCAGAAAATAAGCTAGTTAAAATATTAACAAGGAAAAAGCAACTGATAAAGATCAAAGTCAAAGACACGGATTTTCTCTCATGAAGTCTTGCAGTAGAAGATTTGTAAGCATTCAGGATTTTATCACTGGTTTCCTCACTATAATATCAATAAGGAGAAAATCCTTAGCTAATGCTGTGTTTCATCTTGCAAAACTCAAATATTTAATTAGTTGCACCTGATTTTCCAGGGTAACAATTATTTGCAGACTATTTGAAAAATTAACTCCTTCAAGACTACTAGATTACTATTACCAAATGACTGTTGTATAGTACAAATTGGTAAGCGAGTCGCATCCCCGGAAAAATACCTCACTATTCAAGAAAGCAAACTCTTATTAAACACGTTGTGTTAACCAGCTATCAACCTCTGTTAAGACAAACTCCTTTAAAATATCGAAATTACTCACTTACCAATGTAATCAATTTTGCCAGCTTTCTCTGTGTCTATCGAAATACTAGTGTTGATGTGAGGGTTGGCGATGAAGAGGAATACCATTTTGATCGCAATGTTGACAAACGTTTGTAGAGTTATGTCTGTATATGTGTTTGTAAATGTTTGTATATTCATAATACAAATTATGAGTATTTGTACTTGTCTGTAGCTCGTATTTCTGGGCCCAGTAAGGAGGCTTTGTGGGGTTGAAAGCTATGTAATAAAAGGGGAAAATGCCATTTTTCAAAAGCACTCAGTGAGGGACCCTGCTAGGAAGTCTACACAAGACCCTTTGAACTGGAATAGAGATAGTAAAACATCTTTTGTTAGTATTGTTAGTATTGTATAATTGTTAGTATTAATAGTTAGTATTGTATAATTTATCACCTACGCTAGTATTCACCTGGAGTGGACAGACCAAAGAATTTGACCTTATTAATTTACATAAATTATTTGACAATTGTCATTGGAGGGTTTGCCTCAATTGCATTCTCCTATGGAAAATTGAAATCATGTAGATTTCTTTTTTGCCTTCAGTGAATGTCACTTTTATGCACCTGTTCCTATACCCATTGCAACCAATTAGTTTGGGACACATCGCCTGTACTTTGCTATGAGAGCTTCATAATCACACAAAATATGATTACTTTTGTTTAAAACAAAATAATGAATAGACACTATAGATTGGGGAGGGGAGGGGAATGGAATAATTCCAGTTTCTCTATTGCATGTTTCACTAGCAAATATTTGCATGGAATTCATTTACATACATAAACATGGTGGTTTTTCTGGCAAAGCAGCAGAACAATTTGGTTTTAAGTATCCTGGGAAGAAATATGACAGAGTAACCAATCTGGGGTGTTAAATCCATAACTGCTCATCAAGTAAACAGGTTAAATCGGACTGTAATGTAATGAGTAGCAACACCACCTTATGGTCTGTATCTGACACCTCCCCAAATATTTCACTGAGAATAAGCAACACATTTCACATATAACAGATACATTGCAAATCAGCTCAGATCACTAAATTATGATATTTGAGAATTACATGATCATAGCCTTCTTTAAGCAGGCTTTTCTTTTTAAAAAATATTTGTTACGTTTTTTTGCACCCTTTTACTTTTCTCTACTTTTATGCTTGAAAATAAGGAATCTCCATTTAAAAAATATTTTGTGTACATGTAACATGACAATAACAGACAGGGTGAAAGTTCAGTAACAAATGAGTATCAACAGATCATCCGGTGATCGTAATAATTTAGATGTAAGCTGTGTACCACAGTCCTGAAATGTTGGGACATAAATGAATTGAATTCACCTTATGTTTGTCTGTCACCAAAAGGGTAATGGAGTCAAGTGCAAAATCGTTTTGTTTTAAACTAGCAAAAGGAAATGTACATTCAACTGTGGGACATTAATCATAAAGGAATGTGTAATGATGTTAGAATCATAAGCCTTGACTATATCTTGCAATGCTTAGCATCTCTAGAACAGAAATATTTAAACTAACAAAAGCAATTATTTACAATTCATTCTAACCGTTAAAGGGTTTAACAAAGAGGAAAGAATTGTATAGGGATCTCTGTGTACGTGTGCGTACTTCGTGTTTTAGCCACTTGGCTGTTTCTGCTTCATCTTTAATGTTGATAATCTTGGGGAACAGGAAAAGCCTCCACAGCTTTGAAGCATAAAAAGAGTATTGAGATGTCGTGCTGTGTTATTAGTAATAATGAAATAATGCTTGTCCCTAAGAAACATTACCTTTATCATGAGGACACACTTCTGTGATTTGATTCCAGGATGTCTGTGATTAACATGCCCATTTCAAAACCGATTGCTTATTGTTGCTTGCAGGCTTCAATTACTGATCCTGCATTTCCTTGTGTTAACCGGGCATCCTGGTTTCTGGGAGAACTGTTACTTAGCAGTCAGTGGTGCAAGCAAATAAAGATTAGAGAAAATAAATTTGTTTGCCATAAAAATAAATGTTACCTACTAGTTCCATGACGTGGTTAACAAATCACTAAGAACTATTGAAAATTTGTGCCTAGAAAGTTATTATACCTTCATTGACTCTGTGACCACTGAGCTAGAGCATAAATGTTTAGGCAATTTGAAATAGTTAAATATAAGGTAACCTGAGTTCTGACATTGTCTTATATTTATACCTACTTTCTTCAGTTTGAATATAAATTTAAATAAAGACAGAAGAAGACTTTTTTCAAAGACAGCTTATTTTTTATGTTTTTGAAAATACAGCCCATGATGTGATATCCTTGCACGTTTTCTACTTTTGTTTATTAATGTCTGTCTACATTGTTACTGCCAAGGATCAACTTCAATGACATCTTTTCTTCTATATGCTTGTTCTAATATATGATGTATTATATATGCAGGTATACATCTATATGTAAAAATCAGTACTATTTCTTGTAATTATTTTCAAGGTAGTCAGTTTGTTTTTTTCTGTTTTTTGTTAGGAATTGAATCAAATAAAAGTTGGTTAAAGATGAAAAGTAGTTTGATGATTAGCAAACATATGTATGTGTTAATGGACAATAGACCTACCTTTCTTTTCTTGACATTTTTAGCAAAATTTAAACTATCTAGTTACTCATGTATTCATATATCATTCATTTATATTCACTTTTCCATCATGGAAGGGAACTGAGTTTAATTGTACATTATTTTATCCAGCTTCATCTAGGCAGCCAACAAACTGAATTCTATTCCAAACACAAATTTGTTGCACTATTTAACAAATGTGTTTCTGTAAAAAAATAAAAATGGGGAAAAGCAAAAACATATCTTAGTGTAAATGTTTGCAATGGATTTTTTAATTTCTTCTTGCAACCTCTTGAGGTGAGGGTGGGAGAAAGACAGCTGATATTCTTGACCTTTGCATGATCATTTCATAGAATCACTGACGGGAACTTAGAGGCCAAGTTCAAGTCAGCCCCCTCATTTTACAGACAATGAAAATGTAATTCACTAAATAATGTCTCACCAATGATCTACCAAGAGTTAGTGGGAGAGACCTGAGACTGAGTTCACTAAAAATTTAGGAAACATCGAGCACCTGTTATTTTTTAGAAAGTACACCAGGTAGTAGGGCTGAAGTGTTGAGTCCAGGGTTGGCTCTCCAAAGGGCCGATGCGGGAAGGGTTCCCCAACACACTTAAAATTCAGTGCAGTTGCTAACATCGCAAAAAAAGACGTCTGCACACATCTCCAAATAGACGGCCTTTCCCAAAACTCAAAATCAAATCTCATTTAACTAGAACTTATCAGAATTACAGGGAACAGGTGCACATATTAACATCACAAAAGGCCATCAGCAAAATCCCAACTATACCCAAATCTATAGGACAGCAAAAGGCTTTCTCTAACAAATATTTGAGAGAAAAGAAAACATAACAGGAAATTAAAGATTAAAAGAGACTTAAGAGATATGTCAATCACTTGAAATCAATAGATTTGTTGGAGACATTTTAAAAATTGTATAATACAAAGTGAAAATGTAAGCACTACTAAACATTGACAATATTGAGGTATTATTTTTTTAAAGTGTGATCATGGTGTTTTGATTCAAACAAAAAGCACTGCCTTTTAGAGATGCATGATGAGGATTTACACAAAAAGTAATATGATGTCTGAGATTTGCTTTAGAATAATCAGAGTGAGAGGTGAGGAAGTGGGTGGGCTTGCAGAAGACTCTCAATTCACGTTATTTATTTGGTAATGGGGTAATTAGTACACAGAAGTATATTACCTATTCCTTGGTTGATGACTTGTTCATTGTGTTTGGAAACCCTGCTGTTACCTGAGTAGTTAAAAGTAACCCTATGAAGTAAATACTGTTTTATCCTCATTTTACACACAAGTCCCTTGAGACCAGAGAGTATAAGTAACTTGCTCAGGGTCACACAGCTAGTAAGTGTTGGGGAAGGGACTGAGACTAAGCAATTACTCATGCATCCCTGCCTCATTCTACCCTTCTTCCGAGGAAGGAGAGCCCAGAACTCCTCCTGAAGTCCACATACGCCCAGGACGGCATCCTTGCATGCCTGGCCAGTGGGCCCTGGGCGGCAAGGTAGCTTCTGAGGACACTGAGCTCTTCTGGACAATTGGTCAGCTATGTAGTGCCGTAAGTAGTAAATATAATAGGAAGTCAATGAAGGATGCATTATTGGGGTGGGTCAGGGCTTCAATCTGAATAAGATTATTTTATAAGCACCATGTCCAAGTAATTGGTTTTAAATCTAAGGTGTTAACTAAGCAACTGATGGAATGAATTTGTAGTTATTCTGCTATAGTGGGTTCAATCAATGATCATTTTTCTGATCCACTGAGCCCTTTCTTTGCCCCATCAACCCACTTCATTTCTTTGACCATGAATGAGACTCTGTCCTGCCCTCAGAATCTTCTGATCTGCCAGGGGCAGGAGGGTTTGAAACAAACTACAATTCCTAGAGGTTTTAAGTAAAGGTTGTGAAATACTGAAGAATGAATAAATGGAAAAACGGGGGCAAAGGGCAGTGGGAAAAATCTACTATGAAAATTGTCTTAGCCCTTTGCCTGCTTAACTGGCCCTCCCTCTATCCAAACCCTACTATATAAATAATGACATTAAGATTTTGCTTAAAGTGTCCTGGCCTCAGTTACCAATAGAAAAAAGCAGCAGGTAAGAAGAAAACAAAAATTTAAAAAGTTAAAGCTTTACCTTAAAGAATACTTCCTCTCGATCTTGGCATCCCATTTTAAGAGAGCAGCATGACTGTTTTTTGTTCGTTTCTTTAAATAATTTTTTGGGACATGATAGTGTCAAATAAGTCCACAAAGTAGCCCTGGTTGGTGTGGCTCAGTGGATCTCAACTGAGTGCCGGCCTGCAAACCAAAGGGTCGCTGGTTTAATTCCCAGTCAGGGCACATGCTTAGGTTGCAGGCCATGTCCCCTATAGGGGGCGCACAAGAGGCAACTACTCACTGATGTTTCTCTCCCTCTCTTTCTTCCTCCCTTTCCCTCTCTCTCTAAAAAATACATAAATTTAAAAAATAAATCCACAAAGTAATAACTGGTGAGTCTTATTTCCCTACCTTATATCCTGCACATCCACTATTCCCTCTTTAATTCCTACTTCCTCCAGATGAAGCTCTGGCAGCTGTCTGCCCATCATTCTGTGATTTCTAACCTGGAGAGTGAGTCATACTTAGAAGAGGGCAACATTCACATAGCAGAAGAGGTTACTACCAGAGAGGACAATGGTTTAAAGGAGTAATTTGGAGCAGAGACTCAACCATTCCTTCAAAAAACATCGACGCCCATTTCTTACTGTTATGAGCTGCTAGAGTAAAAAGGGACATAGTGTTTCATCTAGATCCGAAAAGCTTTTCATATTTGTAAGGATCATGCAGGTAATCGACATCCAGGAACCAAATAAAACAGCAAGGTGAAATGTCCAAGTGTAGTGCTATGAATGAGAGCTGAACTGCACCCCCCACCCAGCCGCCAGTCCCTCAGAATGTGACTGTGCTGAAGGCCAGGCCTTCAGAGAGGGAATTCGGTTAAAACACAGCTGGGCAGAGGGGGCCTAATTCAATATGGTTGGTGTCCTTAAGAAGAGGTTAAAACACAGCCACCCAGGCAGGAGAGACCGTGTGAAGATGCACAGCGAAGGTGCCATCTGTAAGTCAAGTGCAGTGTCCTCAGAATGAACTCAACCACGAGAAAATAAGTGTCTGTGGTTTAAGCCATTCAGTCTGCGTTGTTACAGCAGCCCACTTCCCACCCCCTTCAAATAACATAAGTGCCAAATGAGTGTGCTGGTCAAGAAGTGTTCTTTCTGTTAAAAATAAATAATCTGCCCTGGCTGGTGTGGCTCAGTAGACTGAGTGTTGGCCTGTGAACCAAAGGGTCACTGGTTTGATTCCCAGTCAGAGCACACGCCTGGGTTGTGGGCCAGGTCCCCAGGAGGGGGCGTGTGAGAGGCAACCACACCCTGATGTTTCTCCCTCTCTCTCTAAAAGTCAGTAAATATAAATCTTTTTAAAAGCCCAAGTAATTCTAAACCTGGATAGTCATGAAACTCATGTAGGAGGTAGGCATTGAACCAGTCCTCGAAGAGTAAGCTGTAGTGGGACGGAGTTCAGAAAGGAACACAGTCTCATCAGACCCAGTTTCCTGTTGAGGGGGGAATAGGTCAGCAGAGTGTGCAGTAGCTGACACAGAGGAGTTGCAAGAAAAGACTAGATGGATCAGCAGAATGTTGACGGAAGCTGTGCATAGTTCTCAAAAGGAAATATTAACATGTATCAACTCATAGCCAAGTATTCTTCACTCTTTATGTGGAAGTGGGTATATGCCACTCTCTAGAACACATCCGAACAACGTCAGCCTGGCTTTCTCTGGGACATAAAAAGCAGTACATTTCCTCACAAATAATACACTCTGACAGTTTTGATTACTGGCATCGTACCTGGCAGGACGAATCAAGATGTACCAAGATGCAGTTGGTAAGTTTATAAATTTACAGTAGGGTAAATTAGGTCAAATTATGGGGACAGAAATAAAGTATATTCTCTGTCTTCCAGTATTAAGGACATTGGGCGTGTCACCTGCAGTTCTGTCTGCACCATTCACTGTACGCACTGCATTCATCATTTACAGACCAGCCAGCACATGCCAGGAGTGGGAAGGAGAGCAGAGAGCAATGCAGTTGCGGAGAGCAGGACCCAAAAATGGCGCTGGTCTGATCACGATAGAAAAATGTATAGAACAAAGCGGAGTCACTCATGTCAACCAAGATGGCTGTCTCTCAGCCATGACACTTTGGTTCAAGAGGGAAACTACCTAAGTCACGCTAGGCACATCTGGCAAGGAAACCCACACAAGATACCTGCACAGGTGATCAGAGCAGCCCTGTCTGCAGAGCAGGACCATACACACACAGGCTCCTGGGAAACTTCCCACTAGTCAGCAGGGGTGTCAAGCAGCACAGCTATGTAGTTACTACCCATAGGTTCCTGGATAAATCCCCCATTTGGCATCAGGGGTGGGAAGACATTCATCAAAAAGACCAAGAAGGGTGGAGTCCACCATGTTCAAGGTCTAACTGAGGCAGGCTCCAGACCACGGCTGAGAGAGCGGAGCTCCACACACCAGAGTGCCGCCCAGCACCTAGCCGATCTCCCTTGGCACCTGCCACCAGAGGCTCTGCCTGACTGGACTGAGGACTTCATCTGCCCTGCTGCCCACCTGGCTCTGGGGACCCTTCCTTGTAAGAGGCTGAAGACTCCCTTGCCCTCCCTGCTGCCTCCCAGACCTGCAGACTGGGACTCTGGGACTCGGTTCATTATCCCCCACTGATTGCTGTGTATACATTATATTTCTCCTGGATTGCTAGAGTGTGAGTAGGATATCAATGTGTGTTGATGTTCCACTTTGAGTGAACCTGCATCCAGTAAAAGCCGAATGCACAGCACAGTTACTGTGCGTGACTCCCGTCCGTTCCTCGGTGCCGGGCTGCTCAGCGGGCAGCTCGCCGAGCAGCTGCCCAGCTGACTTACAGGAGACTCTATCACGAACCTTCCCGGAGCTTACATTTTTGTTTCTGTTGTGGTTGTACACATTGAAACTGATGTCTGTTCTTCTGCTTTTTCAAACGTGGAGTGATTAAGGATAGCATTTCAGCCTCTTTGAAAAACAATTTTTTCAACCTCTTTGAGAGAAACCATTCATTCTCAACATAGGAAAAATAAAAGCTGCTATTTGACTAGCTAGCTGACTGTGTATCAGAATGAATTGCTTTACCTATTGGAAAATCTCTAGGCTGTGGACAGGAAATCTAATCCTTTTTCTACTTCCTGGGGGCTGAACAGGTTTCTAGATATTTACTGTGAATATGTCATATTACTATCTGAACATATTTCAGTGACATGACCCTCTCTGCAAATTGTTGGAGACAGCAAGTGCAGGGGGACAGAGGTAACTCATGGAGACAGAGATGCACCCAGGAGGCATCTTTGCTCTTTGCACTGAAGAGTACGCATATAAAAATGCATTTTCTCTATTAGATGAGAACTCTCTTCCTTTCCTTGTTCGATGTTTCTTGTTCTTTGCTTCTTCTCCTTTGATTCATCTTGAAAAAAACTATTTCTAAGTAAAATTAATAAATTGGTGCTCAATATTAGAGATGAAATTTATTTTTAGTCCTGCAATCGTGTTATTTATCCATTGCTACATCACTCTCCCTAGGTATTCACAGTTCCTGTGGGCTGGGAACCCAGCTGCAGCTTAGCAGCGCCCTCTGGTGCAGGGTCTCTCATGAGGCTGCAATCGTGATGCAAGCGGGTGCTGCCGTCACTTTCGTGCACCTATAGACAGGTCTCAGGTCCTCGCTGGCTGGTCTTCAGGTGCATCATTTCCTCTCCATAGAGCTGCCCATCACATGGGAGCTGGCTTGTCCTAGCGTGCGGGCTCTAAGAACGTGCGTGAGAGAGAATGTCCAAGATGGAAGGCATGCTCTTTTTGCCACCTCGTCTCAGAGGTGACATGTCATTATTTTCGCCATTCCATGATCATGGGCAGTGTATCGCTGGGTCTCGGCTGTACTGCGGGGAGGAGACTGCGTGAGTGTGTCCACCAGGAGAAACCGGTCATCGGGAACCCTCTTCAGCACTGCCTACCATTTAAAGAAATTTTCAGTGTCTAAAAATCCACTGACTCCTGCCAAGTTCTCCATTTGAAATCTCTTCCTTGATCATCCCTCCCTGTCCATCCCACAGCCAATATCTCCGTCTCTGCCTTCATTCCCACGTAAGTAGGTTGAGGAACAACTCTCTTCCCTCTCAATGAGTTCCTTCAGATGCCTCACTCATCTCTGCTCATCAATACCCCTGAGTCCCTGCATCCCTTCATTCTCTTGTTCATAAACCTTCAGTGGCCCATTGTTGCCTTCTTCCAATTGCCTTTCTTATTCCTTCCAGTTTGTATCATGCATTCGATCTTGGCCAGGGGCTTCACTGTCTCCTGGACACCGCATGCTTCCTGGATGCCTGTGTTTGCACCTTTCTCTCCAAATTTGTACCCACTGCTCTTTTCAATATACCCGCCCTTGTTTCTGCTGCCCTCACTGCACCTCTCACTCTTGGTTCCTCCAGTATAAGTAGCCAGTGCGGCGTGACTTAACACACACTATGGCTGCTTTGTCCAGTCTGACTTCTCCGGTTCTCCTTGTCCTCACCTCGGCTGAAATCCGTGTAGCCTGTCCACTTCTGGGACGAGCTGTGTCTAACAGTGTTGAGTGCATCATAGGTGCCCAGACACTCGTGCCTTCAGGTGACAAGTGAAGAGCTCCTTTTTCTAGCTGTTTCTACCAAAGAAGAGTTTAGACAAAGCTAAGAATGAGCAACCACATAGAGGAATATATTGAGACATTTCCTAGTATGCCTATCTCAGAAGTTAAGGAGACATACTAAGATTATTTTTAGTCATCTCATACTTTTTAAATTATCATTCCCTCTTTTCAATTAATTATTCTGCTTCGGTGACAGAAATAGGGCAGTAGTTTTCAATAAGGAATGATTTTTTTCCCAAGGGGGACATTTGTCATCTGAGGACATTTTTGGTTTTCACAGCTGGGGGTGGGGGTCAGGGATGCTGCAGACAGTTAGTAGGTAGAGGTCAGGGATCCTGCAATGCACAGTCCACTGTGACAAAGAATTATCCGGCCCAAAATGTCAACCTCGTGAAGGTTGAGAAAACTGCTTTGTCCTGATTTTTAGGGGCAGTGTAACGAAGTCATTCGGAATCTGGAGGCTGAAGCCACAGTGCCTGGATTCAAATCCCAGCTCTGCCATTGACTCACTGTGTAGCGTTAGTTAAGTAAAGAATCATCCAGGCTCCTTCATGTTGAAATGCGCAGAATGACAGAACTCACCGGGGAGTGCACTGGAGGATCAACCGAGTTAATAATTATAGAGTACTTAAAACAGTGTCTAGAACATAATGTGACCTATGATAAACGTTAGGTGAAACCCTCTTTCCAGAAGTGTCACTGCATCTGCGTTGGACATGCCATCCGTCCCGAGGGTGTCATTAGACAGAGCTCCTGAGCGCGGTCACTGTGGCAGTGTTTTTAGTCTTCACTGGCTGCATTAATCCCGGGGCTGAATGGCCCATCTCTGTTTTTATGTTTTGTACCTGCAACCACCTGGAAGTTAAAAATCATGGCTAGTTTAATGCAGCTTTCATGTGTTGACAGAACATTGCAGCGTGTCTCCAGGAAGATCTAGTTGTGCTGGGTAACACGGGCAGGAGCCAGCTTTTTCAAGCAGGAGTCTTTCGATAAGGGACTCGACTTTCAAGTCCTCATTGGGCTCCACACACAGAGAGCCACCCCTCAGTCAGCAGACACCCAGGTGGGCAGGCCCTGCACAAGGGGTGGGGCACGTAGAGGTGCCCAGATCATCAGCGTATGAACAGAAACTATGCAAAACAAGCACACTCCATTCTGAAAGGGCCCACGTTCTGTTTACAAAGCAGTGTATTCAGTTTACGAAGTGAACTCTCAGGCCTGCTGAAATCACTCATCGTGTTAATTTGACACCTGAAACGAAAACACAGCAGTTACCTGCAAGCAGGTGGATTTCCCCTGCACATCACAGAATCTGCTTGGTCATGGGCTTTGCATTCTGATCTTGGGGGACTTGGAATTGTAAGAGAGTTAGACGGACTGGCTCTAAAAGGAGCCGCAGACAACTTTCATCGCCTGACAGCAAAGACACCTGGGGACATCCTAGTCTTCCCTAACTCACCTTGGCTATAAAACTTCTGAAGTAGCTGGCAACTGGCCTCTGTTTGCTGTGCACACTGGAAAAAGAAGATAGAGAAATAAATGACAAATAATTTATTTGCTTCTTGGTTATCGATAGCAGTTTCTCAATGTCCTGTAGAAATATTCAGAAACGCTGGGAGCTGCTGAAATCTATCGTTAGGGTCTCGTGGTTTCAGGATTATATTCATCGGAGCCACGCCGCATCAAGAATAATCAAGAATTAGAGTCTCAGATAACAAAACCCAATATGAGGAAAAGCAAGAGACCTGTACTAAAAGATGGTGACATGTACTGTTCTTAGGAAGTGACATTGACTGATTACGAAAGTTCAGGTTTGAAACTCGTCAGTTTGTAGTGTCAATGAAAAACCCCAGGGTGCCCTTCATGCCTCTCCAAGATGAAGATAAGGCCTCCTTCAGAGGCCCCAACTGCAGGTCTGAGAGAATACACACTGTCTGCAGCAACGTAGCAAAAAGAAGGCTATGCACGCAATTTTCATAATTCTTGCTCCAGCTCTAAATTACAGTGGCGATATATTTTATACATGCTTTTTACATAAACAAAATAAAATTAATCCACACTAGTGGCAAAATAATAGTGTAATTTCTTAGTTGCTAGTGAAAGTAATGACCCGTGTCGGAGAAGGAACTCTCAGCTCTGTTAAACCATAAGGGAATAAGTCTCTCTGGATGGTCTATTTTTCTGGTTAATGATTTTTCTCCATAGAAAAAAAACCCCTAAAACTGAAAAAATAATTCAATATTTTTCATGGGGAACTCCTAAATTCTTATATCATGAAGATACAAACAGAAGAAATACAGCCATGTGGTTCAAGTTTCAAAAAGAAGAGAAGGTATAAAATGTCTCTCTTATTTCTAAATGCACGGTCCCATTTAGCTGTGATCACTACTGACAGCTTATTGTGGATTTTTAATACATTTTTATGTGATTATAAGCTGTATCCTTTTTTAAAACATAGGAATGCATAGTATAACTGTTGTCAGTGGAAGCTGGGCTCTTCCATGAGACCCACGCACGGGAGATGGTGGCATGGCAAGATGGCTTAATCATGTGGAAGGCTGCCCCTGAGTTTCTAAAGTCCCCTCGGTGTCCATCCTGCCGTGGAAAAAGGCCAACCGTGTCCTCAGCAAAACCAAAGGACAATGTCCAGAGTTCATGTTTCATATTAAAGCTTAGTGCTTTAGTGCTTTCATATTAAAGCTTAGTGCTTTTGGAGTCCACACCAGCTGCTGCCAGCCGAGAACCTCTTAGACCAACCTGGCTGCCTGCTCCTGAGCAAGAGAGACCCCCAGGAGCGCACGGGGCGAGTGTGGGTTACGAGCAAGAGCGAGAGCACAAATCTTTGTTCCCCTGGAATTATATGATCCCGGTTTGGGACAGACCGAGTGACTTTTCAAAAGAACCGATCAACTCCCCAAGTTTCTGTGAGCTTTTCACAGGTCCACCTTCTAGTTAGACTGACAAGTCTCTATGGCCAAGACTCCGGCAGTGTCCCCCCAGTAATCAGGTACCAGATGGGGGAAGGAAAGAATGTTAATCCCTTGGGGAACAGCCCTCTGATGCCCTGGGGTGTGAAGCCGTAGCTTCCTGGTGAAGCAATAGGCTCATGCTCCCCAGTTTAAGTTCAATGTCTAAGCCCCTCACCCTCTTTTCTGTAATAACTAGTTAACTGTTGATTGTAACACAACTACCATCAAACACCTTGCTTGTTGCTTGGTTCATCTTAAAGGATCTTCCCTACCAACACATACAGAGCTACCGTATTCTCCAATGAAGAGCTACCTTTTTCTTACTTTTTCCATAATTTTAAATGAATACTTTACAAACAAAAAATTAGATGTTTTCTGATTTTTACTAGTTAGCTATTGTATGCCTTTTAGTTTTCTACTGTTTCACTTCCTTTTGATCTGGAGGAGTGCTTGGTGCTTCTCTCACATTTTTCTGTCCTGTGCTTCACACTTGAAAGCAAGGTGGCACTTTAATTTATCTGCAGGAGCTGGGTGTCATGTCTGTGGTCCATACCTTTTGCCTTCAGTTGCTTTCATCTTTGTCTTTTACCTCTGTGTTAGTATTTCAGGTCCTTCCTCACTGTCACCAATTTGCTTTGCAGCTAGGAGAATTCTGGGTTTTGCTGTTTCTCATTTATTAGCTTTCTAACGACATTTTGTCCTTAATTTGGTAGGTAAACCTATCGGTAGGTGAACAGCAACACCTACTCCTAACACATTTCCCAACATTGTCTCATCGGTCATCCTGAGTGAAGAATGCCCGCCAGCAGAAGAGGAAGACTGCCTTTGAGACGGCTACATCGACTTGCAAGAGACTAAGCTTGGCTTTCTGAAACATTTTGTTTGTCCACCTAAGGGACCAGGGAGGAAACAATGTAGTCATGAAAAAGATCAACCTCAGTGGTAGTGAAAGTTAACCCCAACCTGGAAGCCCCAGAGGTGAAGAGTTCATCTCCACCCCCCTCCATGACCCATCTATGTGACTGCCATAAATTCAGCTCACCTCTACCATTTCAGATTCTTCATTTATAAAATCACAGGATTTAAGTCTTGTTTAATGCTATCATTCTCTGAATTTGGGTGCGGGTCTGGGGAGGTGGGATTTGGACTGTTACAGGTGGGGAGTCCCGCTCCCTCTGCTGGTGGATGAGGGTAAAACAGTAATAAAAAGCATACGGCCAGAAAATGATTTTATGCTATGATACAGTGTATTGGATATTGCTTTGGAGAACTAGGCAATTTCAGATTTATGAATTTTATAAAGTGAGCTCTGATGAGCCAACCCATTTTCTATCATAAAAAACTTCATAATGATGTCCAAAGTACAGGATCCCGAGTCTAAAGGTCAGAACCTGACAGGTCTTCTGGGACCTGGTACATTACTCCACCCCTCCGGTCGGTAGGTTTGTCAGGCTGAGAGGGCAGAGAGATATTAGTGTTCCCGGTCTGCTAATGTAACATGCCTGGCAGAGTGAGTGTCTTATATTTGCAAAGTGCTCCATAGTTGTTAGCTGTTATTGCCGACACTTTGCTGGAGTGATATCCCTGATACTGTTGGAAGAGTTTCTTTAGTGTGGCATTCTGCTTTACCCTCTAGAGTAGATTTCACTGTCATAAGACTTACATTGCTCTGTAACACATTTACCCACAAATGAAACACAATTCAAGAATGCCTCACACAGCTCTCACCCAGCCTCTTGATGTAGGTTGCAAACCCCTCATGTAGAGGCATTGTTTGTTTGAAGTGGCTTATACTGGTTTATGGCGTGTTTATGCTGATATCTACTTTTATATTCTCATGAAAAGATAGAATCAAGAGGAACTAAAATTTCTCAAATATTTTCCTTTATGGTCATAATTTAGGTTTTAAATAAATAGAATCTTAGCTTAGGAAAGAACATCCTTTAAACTTTATGTTCAACTTCTAAATTTTTAAAATCTATTTTATTGATTATGCTATTACAGTTGTCCCATTTCCCCCCCGTTATTCCCCTCTACCTTGCAGCCCCCATTCACCCTCATTCCCTGCCCCCCTTAGTTCATGTCCATGGGTCATTTATGTAAGTTCTTTGGCTTCTACATTTCCTATACTATTCTTAACCCCCTCTGTCTATTTTGTGCCTACTATTTATGCTTCTTATTCCCTGTACCTTTTCCCCCATTCTCACCCCACCCCTCCCGACTGACAACCATCCAGGTGATCTCCATTTTTGTGATTCTGTTCCTGTTCTAGTTGTTTGCTTAGTTTGTTTTTGTATTTGTTTTTTCAGATTTGGTTGTTGATAGTTGTGAGTTTGCTGTCATTTTACTGTTCGTAGTTTTAGGTCTTCTATTTCTTAGGTGAGTCCTTTTAACATTTCATATAATTAGGGCTTGGTGATGATGAACTATTTTAACTTAACCTTATCTGAGAAGCGCTTTATCTGCCCTTCCATTCTAAATGATAGCTTTGCTGGACAGAGTAGTTTTGGATGTATGTCCTTGCCTTCATGACTTTGAATACTTCTTTTCAGCCCCTTCTTGCCTGCAAGGTCTCTTTTGAGAAATCAGCTGATAGTCTTATGGGAACTCCTTTGTAGGTGACTGTCTCCTTTTCTCTTGCTGCTTTTAAGAGTCTCTCCTTCTCTTTAATCTTGGGTTATGTAATTCTGATATGCTTTGGTGTGTGCTTCTTTGGTTCCAACTTTTTGGGGACTCTCTGAACTTCCTGGACTTTGCGGAACTCTATTTCCTTTGCCAGATTAGGGAAGCTCTCCTTCATTATGTTTTCTCAAATTAGTTTTCCATTTCTTGCTCTTCCTCTTCTTCCTCTGGCACCCCTATGATTCAGATGTTGGAACATTTAAAGTTGTCTCAGAGGTTCCTAAGCCTCTCATCATATTTTTGAATTCCTGTTTTGTCATTCTGTTCTGGTTGAATGTTTATTTCTTTCTCCTGGTCCAAATTGCTGATTTGAGTCCTGGTTTCCTTCCCATCACTGTTGGTTCCCTGTACATTTTCCTTTATTTCACTTTTCATAGCCTTCACTCTTTCCTCTGTTTTGTGACCATACTCAACCAATTCTGTGAGCATCCTGATTACCAGTGTTTTGAACTGTGCATCTGACAGGCTGACTATCTCTTCATCACTTAGATGTACTTTTTCTGGAGCTTTAATCTATTCTTTCCTTTGGGCCATTTTTTCTGTCTTGGCACACCTGTTATGTAATAAGGGGCAGAGTCTTAGATATTCACCTGGGAAGGGCAAGCCACATCACTGTGTTGTGCTGCTGTATGTGGGGAAGGGGTCCGAGAGGAAACCATGCTGCTTGTTCCACTCTCTGCTGGCTTTCAGTCACTTCCCCTGCTTCCCATGAGCAAATTGGGCCCTTCTAGTGCTGATTCCCAGGTCAGTGGGTTTGTGTACCTTCAAGGACCCTCTGGGTCTCTCCAACGAGCTCTCCTGTGGGGCTGGAAGCTTCTCTCACTGCTGCCTCAACCTCCACAGGTGTTTTCAGTTAGAGGTTTGAGGCTTTATTTCCTCGCACTGGAACCCTGGGTTGTGTGTCTGTCTCGTTTCCCAGCTGTTCCTCCTGGTTTATCTGCACACTAATGTGGGACCATCTGGTTTTACAGCTGCCACCTCATCTGCCCTTGTCGGCCAGCCACCACCTCGCCATGAGTCTTCTCTGCCTGGCTGCCGGTCTGTGCCCCTGCTACTGGTCTGGATGAATGTTTCCTTAACTCAGTGATTGTCGGACTTCCATACAGTTTGATTTTCTGGCAGTTCTGGTTGTCTTTTGTTTTTAAATGTGTTGTTGTTCTTCTTTTGGTTGTGTGAGGAGGCACGGTGCATGTAACTATGCCTCCATGTTGGCCAGAAGTCACTCAACTTCTAATTTTTTTAATTGTTGGCACTATTACAAATGTCTCCCATTGTCCCACCCTTTGCCCCCCTCCATCCAGCCCCTGTCCCAGCCCCTGGCCTTCACCATATTGTTGTCTGTGTCCATGGGGTATGCATATGTGCATGTATTTTTTAAATTAATCTCTTCTAGTCCCCCCACCCCACTTCCCTCTGAGATTTGTCTGTCTATTCCATGTATTCATGCCTCTGGTTCTACTTTATTCATCAGTTTATTTTGTTTGTTAGATTCCTCCTATAAGTGAAATCATATGGTATTTGTTTTTCTTTGACTGTTTTATTTTGCTTGGCATAATAATCTCCAGGTCTATCCACGTCGTTACAAAGGGCCTTTCTATGGCTGCATAGTATTCCATTGTGTGAATATAACACAGTTTCTTTATCCACTCACCTACTGCTGGACACTGGTCTGTTTCCAGATCCTGTTGATTATAAATAATGCTGCTATGCACACAGGGGTGCAAATGTTCTTTGACTGGTGTTTATTCAGTTATGTAGTTTCTAAAAAATTCTGTTGCATCTTTATACAAAGAACTTCAATTATTTAATTCACTCTAACTGTAAAGCTTTTTAGTTTCATTTTAACTACAGTAAAGATTATTAAAAACAAAACTTTTCTTCATGGAATTTTCAAACATCACCAGAGAAGAAGGAATAAGCTTAGAATTCACACATGTGCATGACCAGCTTCTGCACTAATCATCATTTGATCACTCTCATTGCATCCATTTCAGCCTCCACCCCTCTTTCTCATCCTCTGAATTATTATAAAGAAAATTCTAGATTTATTATTTAATCAAGATATCTTCCAGTTATGTTCCTAAAACATAAAGCTTCTTTTAACACCCCTCCAACTCCCCCCCCCTCCCCTCTACCCAGCCTACTTTTATAAAAAAAAGATCTACTTAAAAAAAAATATGAACACAATACTGTTGGTAAACCTAAATTACATAATAATGATGATATGATTGAATATCTGGTTAATG
Source organism: Artibeus jamaicensis (assembly GCF_021234435.1). Classification (NCBI taxonomy): domain Eukaryota; kingdom Metazoa; phylum Chordata; class Mammalia; order Chiroptera; family Phyllostomidae; genus Artibeus; species Artibeus jamaicensis. The sequence continues at coordinate 21,191,718 of NW_026522056.1, forward strand.
TCCAAAGCTCCTCAGGTCTCATAAATGTTTGCACTGCAGTTGGTTTGTTTGCATCCGCGTCTAAACAAGATGCACAGAGTGTGTCTGTGTGATGTGTCTGGAATCTGTAACAGTGCCCCCTCCCACTTGTTTTTGTTTCCATTTATTGGAGAAAACCAGTCATTTACTCCACCGACTTCCTCAATTCTAGACATTGTTGGTTGTATCCCCACAGGGTTGTCATTTTTCTTCTATCACCAGAATTAGACCTAGGGCCTTGGTCAGGTTCAGGTTCTTTGGTTTTTTTTTCTGCAAGTATACTTCCCAGGTGGTGCTGCCTCTCTGGGATGTTAGGGAAGCGGGGGTGGGGGTGGCAGGAGTTAGGAGAAGGTAAAGGGGGGATAAATGGTGATGGAAGACTTAACTTGGTGTGGTGAACACACACTACAATATACAATATATGTATATGTATACAATATATGTATGTACATATACATATACATGTATTGTAGAATTGCACACTGAAACCTATATGATTTTATTAACTACTGTCACCCCAAGCAATTCAATAAAAAATAAAATTTATAAAACTCCTTTCAATATACTAATTCAAATATAGAAAATGTAGCCCCTTAGTATTTTCTTAATAAAGATTTATTGAAGACTTCTCTAACCTTATAAATCTCTAAAGCCTAGCTTTGTCATGAAGGGGACTGGTTGGTTCATAATAAGTTACTTAGTCATTAGGCCCTTGTAAGAATTAAGCAAAATGATCTATGCAGAGAACTTAACAGAGTTCTTAGCATAATTAAATGATTAATAGTAGTGGTGATGATAAGTGTTTCTGTCTTTCTCTAGGATGTATCTTCTTTACAACAGAAGAACATGAAACCAGAATCTAACAAGGCCAGTTGTTCTAACAAGGCTCATTTCTGAGTACATTAAAATTGGGGCTGCCACACTACTCAGGGATGTTGAATTACAGACCAATTTCACTTTATGGGTTTGCTAATGGACCTTTTGTTTCTTCAGATATGTAAATATCATAATGAGAGAGAAATATGCTAATGCTTCCATGAACTAATTACAGAAGTCGTCATCCTTTAAACTAGGGAAGAGTTCATTTGTTTCTCTCAGTTACTGAATGAGTCCTCATTTTAATGTATTGCAGCCATTTTATTAGAAAAGAGGGCTTTTATGCCAACATTTCGCTAAGGTTCACACTCCAAAAGTAAATACTGCTTTATGTAAACAGCCCAAAACTCAAAAAAGATACTGCATGTATGCTTTAGTTATATGACAGTAGATATTAAAGTGACTAAATATATATGCTTTTTCAAACCACCAGCTCATGAACTGTATATCTCCCTGCCTTCCTGGTTTCTTAGTCTTCTAACTTTCTTCTGATGTTGGAGAAACTACGAGTTGGGGAAGGACATAGTAATTATGCCCTTTCTTCCTTTCTTGGTCTCCCTGGGTGATGAGGACCAGACAGGGAGGCAGCAGGGGGTTGGTGGGGCACAAGGTGGAAACTGGCTATTGTGTCTTGTGTGGGGGCCAGGTATATAACCCCCTTTGTCTCCACAGGGTGTGGGGGGATAAATAATGGCCACCCAAACATATTCTCATCCCTAGAACCTGTAAATGCTAGTTTATGTGGCAAAAAGGATGAGGTTAAGTTAAGAACATCAACAGAGGGAGATTATCCCAGGCGATCCGGGTAAGATCTAAAGGCATCCACAAGTATCTTTATGAGGGATAAGGATGAGCAGAAGGCAACAGGCAATGTGACCACAGAGGCAGAGAATCCAGAGACACGGCCACAAGCCAAGGAATGGCTATGGTGGTACTAGAAGCCTTAGGAGGTAAGCAATGTAAGGGTCAAGTCTTCAATGGCATCAAGAGTTTTTTCAGTTATGCAGAAAATGTGATCATTAGAGATAAAATTAAAAATAATTTAGGAGGGAATCCTTTTCTTCTTTGAAGGTTTTTCTGGCTATCAGAATAATTATCTCAACCCTTAATGTTTTTCTTTTTGTAATTATACAGTAAAGTGTTTGTATCATAAGCACTTTGTAGAAAGTGATTAAAGGTTAAAAATGAAAAATCTGAAGCTATATTATCATCATAAAGAAACCATGAAACCATGTATTAATGCCATTACCTATTTAGATTCACAATTCTAGTTTGCTTTAGTCTTAAGTGTAATATTAGTACAGCAGATGTCTATTTACTGACTCATCAATGGTGTACAAAAATCTAGTATAATGGTTTAAAACTTAAAGTATTATTAAATGTTGAAACTCTTAAAAAAGGCTTAGTGGAATAAGTCACAGAGTTAAAAACATTGATAACACATGCAGTGTAGATATAATTAGTATGATGTCAGAAATATTAGTTTGTGAATTAAAAATAATAATATTGAACTATTGAGTTAGTAGTCCTGGAATCTGCATTTCATTCTGAGCTCTCCTACTTAGCTCACTATGTGAACCTAGACAATGAAGCCCTGGGTTCCGGCTTAGATTTCATTGTTGTTTGGATTTTGTTAGATTGGGCCAACAGGTTGGGGGAGATAGACTGTAATGGCCATTACACCTTTAGGACATTGTAAGCATTTCCTATGTAATCAGATATAATTAGACCACACTAAAATATGCTTAACTAGGACAATAAAGACATGATCCATCTTCTCACAGAGCTCAAACTCTTGTCATGAGACAGACACATGGACAAAGAAATTACCATGCAGTGTGGTAAATGCAACCATGGGAACCCATGTGGTGCTCAGAGGTGTCGGGTTATACCTTAAAGGGTGGTTAGGGGGAAATCACAGTACCCTCCTGGGGGAGGTGATATTTTAGTTGAGTTTTAGGTCACTTCATAGTTCTCAATTAAAGACCCCCAAATCCACTCATTGCCTGGATCTCTCTCTGGTCAATCTCTTTAGATTAGTTAGTATTCAATAAGTTGCAGTTCTGGTCTGTGAAGCTTAATCATTTATTGACTCATTTGTTCCCAAGACCCAGTCAGAGGGACCAAGTTCTAAAGTTAATAATGTGAGTTATTTATTTTTTATTTAGTGATACAGAGCTGAATTCACATTGGACATGAAAACAATATTTCTGGTGGGTTATGCTGAGCAGACTGCCAAATGTTATCTGTCCTTTGATAAAAGGGAGGAAAAACTTAATATTAGTATGAGGACTTTTTCAAGAGCAGACGTAATTATTTTATAGAAAATGCTTATGTATGTCAAGGTAATATTATGCACTCTTTTCCTGTCCATGGAAAAGTTAATGGTCTTTTTCTTTCCTTGTCCCCCAGGTGAGATGGCCGCAAGCAATACTTCTCTTCGGAACAAAACCGCTGTGGGCTGGGAGTGTTGGAGGGTCTCCTGTGCTAGAAGTTCTCATGCTTCCACCCACAGAAATCGCCTCCTCATCAAAACATGTGTGGCTGTGGGATCTGTCTGTACCACACTCCAAAGGCCAGGTGATGAGTCACTGGAGCCTCCTTCAGACATTGTATGTCTGAAGACATACAATCCATGGCCCTGGAAGTGTCTCAGAGAATAAGACTTGGGGACCCAAGGCTGGCACCTTGCATGTTGCTTCCAGCCCCTGGAGCGCCTGAGACTGTGAGGGTGTCTTTGAGTTTCTTAACGATCAGATTATCCACCCAGTGCCCTATCCAAAAATATGGTCCTTTTTAATTTAGCCAGTTGGAGGATTGCCAAAGACAGGCATTCTTTTAGCTATATGCCAACCACACCCCCAAACCAAATTTTCATAGGACAGACAGTGGGAACTGGATCTGCATTCTGGAAAAAAAACTCCACTCCTCTGTTGCTCGGTTAAGGATAGAGAGTATTTAGTGCATAATTTATGGGTTGTTTGCATTCATGTAAATGGATACTGGGTGTTTAAATATACTTGAAAAAAAAGTTTTCCTTCCTGGTTGTACCATCAACTTACTTGGCATTTCTTCTCCCCTCAAAATTGAAAGTGAACAGCAGTTTGCTTTGAACTTAAATGACCATCAATTACAAAATAATCACAGTCAAAATTATTAAATTGTAAATGACATTTTAGTGGTTTAAATATGACTGATAATTTGGGACCAATCTGCATTTATCTTTCTAAAATATACAAAGGGTCTATTAAGTTCCTGTGTTTTATCTGCAAAGATCCAGTGAGTTCATCCAGTTTTCCTCTTCACCAAGTTTACTTTTTATTTTTTTGCTTATTAACCTTATTATGTCAGTGTTTCACAAGTAATGTTGCATTAACTTCACTACTCACACAACTATCCAGAATACGACTTTGAAGGGTCCATGGCAGGCCATAGAATCTCATTGCTTTCTTATGATGGCTTTTGATGTAACCAAATGTAATTCGAACTGGATAAACACATAAGAAAAGAATCAGAGAACCTTATGTCACAGTTTTTCTGTTAGATTCAAGGCCATTTTCATCTATTAAGCTGTCTGGAATTGAAGTAGGAAGTTCTAAGAAGTTGTCTGATTTTGCAGGGGGTTCAAACAGTTAAAAAGACTCAAGGAAAATATTCTCCTCTGAAATGGAGTAACGAGGAATAAAGGGGTCATGTCACACAGGTTCTATCACCTAATTTTACCTGTTACACAATAATGTGCAACCCCGTAGCCCTCAAAGGGTAATGTGCATGAAAACAAACACGGGGACTTATGTAATGCCGATGACAGGATCCTATTTTCAAATATTTTGATTCCACAAAACTGGCTGCTGGTGCCAGTAAGGTTGGGGACCGCTGGGATATAATGCAGGTAGGTCATCAACATCATCCAAAGCTACATTTAATTGTAATTCTCCATTAAAAAAAATTCTATCAGAATCTTCTCTTATAGTCATGTCAGTAATATTCTCTGGATTAAAACCATCTGTCTCTTGAATCATGTAATGGTACCATGTTGTTCCTAATTGTCTCCTTAGAGAAAAATAATTATGAAAGCTTGTTGTGGGCAATGAAGGAGGTGAAAGCACCCAGGAGAAGGCAAGGAGTTGGTCCAGGGGAGGCAATGAACCTGAACAAGGCCAAGTAGTCCTTCTCGAACTGCTCACCACACTCATGTTCTTCCCAGGAGTGAAGTGGAGAAGGCATCTTACCAAGAGCATAATTTGTGAAGTCAAGGTCTGGTATTGTTTGAATTTGTTATATTAAAAGCTGGCTTCCAGGAGCACAGTGCACCAACAAAAATTCGACATTTTGAAAATACAGGCTCTTGCAATGGGCCTTCATTTGCTAAGTGTTATCTGACTAGCAACGGGATAGTGGGAAGCTGTTCTCTAATCTATTTTACGTTTAAAGGAACTGATTCCTTCTTAAGATTACCAAGTTTATTACTTAATGTTATTGGATTTTGTTTTCCATTTACACAAATGAAACATGACCTTAAATGAAAAGAAATACAATAAGTACAGACGAAATGGGACTTAAATGGAAATAAACATGGTCACAGCGACGTCCTCTTAAGGAAGAGGGAACATCCCTCCATGAAGACTTTTTTCACAATTATCAAGCCCTGCATAAGTATTTTTTCCCACTAAAACACACATACACACACACAAAGCTTATCCAAAACAGATGAACCAGTGGCAGTAACTTTAATTTTTTAATTTACAGTGAAATATGACAGTCGTACTGAGGGAAGCTTCTGAAGCCTCCGATCCACCGGCCCTGAAGCCACACAGGTGGCGCAAGCAGCTGTGGGTTACATTTACCTACAGCTGCTGCTGCTGGTGCTGCTGGTTGAAAGGCTGAGGCTTGCTTTTCTGCAGCATCTCTTCTGAGTTAGGACCCTACACCCATCGCTGTGGGCCACCCACCAAGGCCACAGTTCCACAAGGTCCAATTCCAAATTGCATGCACGTTGCCGACATGGTGAGGTTGGGCTGAATCCTGCAGCCGAGATCACTGCTGTCCTTTCCTGAAGCCTGGGGACTCCCACAAAGTCATTGTCACACTTGTTCTTCCACTGGGGTAAAGATGATCCAAGAGCCAAGCAGGTCTTCTGTATAAATTGACCTTTTGGTCTGAATATCTGAACCCCAATCTTGTACCTACCATGAAATTTTCCCCAGAAAGCTTCTGAGCTATCACTGGATTTAAAGAAACATCAGAACAGGAGCAGTCAGCTGATTCTGGTAAGAGGTGCCTGAGCCCCAGCTTCTGCCAAGAAAGAATTCCTGTAGCTCCGGCAGTTTTTTGGTTTTTACGTTAGAGTAGCCGGCCACATAATAATTTGGGTCATAAGAGAAAGTGTACAAACTGCAGTGTTCTTGAAATGATCCAGAGAAACATGACATAAAAATGGCACAACCAGGAACACATTAGACATTGAAGTATTTCAGGGAAACCATCATTTTTACACATATGAAGCCACATTTATTGATTCGTTTGATCAAGTACTCCATTACAAATAATGAGGGCAATGGCAGATGAATACTTTCATTCTTTTATTCTCTGACATGATAAAAAGGATAAAATAAATTAATATATGTATTTGTTACCATCCTTAAGACAAATTTTTTAAAATTCTCATTTTAGTTAGTGAGAATCTGACCCCAGCTAATCTCCCAAGCTTGATTTTCTTCCTCTTGTTACGAGCACCAAAGCCACACTGACTTCTTTCATCAGTGAGCACTTCATGATTTTGCTGAACTCCTAGCCTTTGCCCAGAATGTCCTTTTCCATCCCCATCTTCCCCTAGCAAGGCCTTGTCCCCTCTTTAAGATTTAGCTTAAACATCACATCAATCAAAGGCCTACCCCCACCCCCACCCAGCTGCTGCAACCAGATCATTCAGAACATTTCTGTGGCATAGGAGCAACATGCTTCCCTAAGCTTAAAATGAAAACATTTTAATGCCTGTGGTATTCATTTGGTACATCAACCCAGTTGTTTGGTCAAGCACTGGCCTGGATGTTGCCATACAGATATTTTGTACATGTGATTAACATTTGTCATCAATGGACTTTAAGTAAAAGAGATGAACCTCAATAACATAGGTGAGCCTGTGTCCATAAGTTGAAGACCTTAAGAGCAAAAAGAAAGGTTTTGGAGAAGAAGGAATTCTGCAAGATTTATATAGAAATCCCATCTGAGCTCCCAAGTTTCAGACTCAAGGCGGCAACAGCAAGTCTTACCCGAGTTTTCCAACTTGCTAAACACGTGAACACCTAACTCAATGCATGGAGAAACGTAAATCCAAGTGAGAACTTATCCATAATTCTTTTAAGTAATAGCATTAACACAATCAGTACTACTTGTTTTCCTGAGATACCACAGAAAGTCAAAGAGTAAAGGATATTTATTTTTTATCTCTACACTACAGATATGAGATATCTCTAAAAAATATATGATCTTTTAGGGTAATATATAACATTGATCAAAGTGGAATATATTAGTTAACTCAGAGTGGCCCCCAACTCTGAACATATTTTTTGAATTACAACCCTTTTCATACATTATACAATAAATTTTAAAGCTTTTCTGTATTGTTTCAATATAATTTTATTGTTGTCTTCTTAATATGTAGGAATTTGTGCATACCTGGCAAAAATTACAGTCTTTACTCACTTGAATAAATTTTGGCTGACTTACTACCCTAGAAAATGCATACAAACAACTTCATTAGCATACAGTATATAGAATTTCTTAACACTGTTATTACTATTTTCTTTGAAGTGTTTTAAGTTCAGTGGTTCTAGCTGTACTTTCATGAGATTTCAGTTTTCTGAGGTTGTGAGAAGATTCTGATACCCACAGAGTGAAATCTTCTTTGCTCACCCAGCGAGGCCCCCAATACAGGGGTCCCCACCTTGTGTCAATCATTCCATGAGAAATAAGGCCTGGGAATGTTCAAATTGCTGCTACTATTGGGGACTTTTAAACTTTCTACTATGAAAAATAGTATTTCTAATATTCATTCTTTAAATAACTCTTTAAAACATGTATAAAATTTGACTCAGTGACATAATGATCCTCATGTTCTCATTAACCAGCTCCCAAAACTGTCAGCTCAAAGATGATCTTGTTTCACCTACATGCACTCTGACCAGGTCCCCGGACCAAGGTGACTTTGAAGCAAGTCCAGACATGATAGCGTTTGTGTGTATCTTTGAAGAAGAAGGGCTCTGGAAATGAAATAATCACCCAGTGATCACCCATAAAAATTTAATAATCCCTTAATTCATGAAATATCAGTATTAAAATTTCCACTTGTCTCATAAATGTCATGTAAAAACTAAATTGTTCAAATCGGGATCCAGCTGAGGCCACCTAGTATGACTGGTTGAGAACATCTCTTAAATGTATTTTAATATATAGATTCTTCACCACCTTCTTTTTCCCTTCCAATTTATTTTTTGAAGAAAGTAGGTTATCTTTCCTGTAGAAATTTCAACCATCTGGGGCAAATTATACCCTATTTTGCTCTTTAATGTTTTTCCCTCTGCTCAGTATTTATTTTCAGTGAATTTTTAGTTACATATAAAGGCTTGATGTGATTTTCTTGATTTATCCATTTAATTTTGAGAAGAAAAACTACTTCAGAAGTTGTATTATACTCTTTATTAGAAATCACATATTTCTGATTATCTCTTCGTAATTCATTTATTTTTTATTTTTTTCATTTTATTTATTTATCTTTAGAGGGGAAGGGAAGGAGAGAGGGAGAGAAATATCATTGTAAGGTTGCCTCTTGTGTGTCCCCTGCTGGGAATTGGTCTGCAACCCAGGCATGTGCCCTGAATATTGACAGAAGTGTAAAGAAGTCTGTGTATACGGAGAAATATACCATCTTCACATTTATAAAGTCATTAATTCTTCCCAATTGGCCTATTGATTCAATTCAATTCCAATCAAAGTTGCAGCAGGATTGGTTCCTTGGGAGAGAGAGAGGAGGGTATATATCAGTAAGTTGATCTTCAAATATATATATGGGCACGTGAAAGAGCTAGATTAGCCAAAATGATTTTGAAGAGAACAACAAACTTGGGTAACACACTCGACCTGATTGTACAACACGCTGTAGAGATACAGTATCAGAGGCCTGAGAAGCCAATGATGGACAGACAGACTGACCAGTACAGCAGAATGATGATTTCACGCAGAGATTCACACATTTGGTCAACTGTTTTTCAAAGAAGTGAAAAAAATCAGTAAAGAAAATACTTTCAGTGAATAGCACTGAATGAATTAAATATCTATGTGAAAATAACAGAAAACTGCTACATACGTCATACCATACACAAAAATTAACTTGAAATGTATTGTAGAATTCAACAGAGAAACTAAGACAATAATGCTCCTAGAGAAAAACAGACTATCTTTGCAACCTTTGGTTATGCACAGATTTCCTGGACAGAACCCAGCACAAACCACAAAAGGAAAAAAGTGATAAACTGGATTTAATCAAAAATAAACATTCTTATCAAAGGACACAGCTAATAAAATAAAAATGCAAGCCATCCGCTAAATATAATTATGCCCTAATAGCAAAAAATATTTTGGGGGAGACAAGGAGATACCACAGGTTGGCTAAAACCCTGAGGCTAACAACGGTTAATGTCGAAGGTCATGTGGAGTAATTACTCTCCTACTCGGTTAGGGTGGCAATGGCACCACTATTTTCTAAAACGATTTGCTATTATCTACTAAAGCTGAATATAAATTTCCCCATGGAGCAATTTTATCCCTAGTTCCGTGCTCAACAGAAATGCATAAATATGCACACCTATGTTTACAAATAGGTGCAGAGGCATGACATTCAGTGGCGCCAAAAATGGAAACGGCTTTAATTCCCATCAACAGTAGAACAGATAAATAAATATTTGCATATTTATAAATGAAACATTAATATAGCTTGAAAACGACCTCATCACCGGATGAGGAAACAAAAGCAGGAACATGAGACTAAAACTGTAGTTCGTGGTCAGATTTTGCAGAAACTTGGCAGTTACGACGGTGAGGAGACAGAACCTTGGATCTGCCGGGTGACAAAGGCCCGGAAAGACTGCGAAGGGGTCTAACGTGATTTGCACATTTTTAAAAGGTGACTTTGGCTGCTCCGTGGTTACATTTTGAGGTGTGAATCAAGGGAGGAAGCCAGAAGATGTATTAAGGTGTTAAAATCACCTAAACAAGAATGAGTGCCTTGAGCCAGAAGGTAGACGTGTCTCTTAAAGAGTGTTATTGAAAACAAATAGGAACAAACTGTTTTTGTAACCAAAAATAAATGCCAGGATTTTCTTCCTGATATATCCTATTGAGATTAATTGGGTTATAAGTATATAAAAAGTTACCATATTTCCTAGTCGTCCAAAAGGAACTGCAAAGCCATCTTGCACTCTCCCCTAACTCTCAAAGGCAGTGCTTCTTCCACAGATGTGGAATTGTCCCCCACATTCCTTTTTTTTCAAATTCATCTTTCACCTATTATCCATGGAAGTCCCAAAGATGCCACACTTCGTTATAAGGCTACAGAAGCCTTCTATTTATTTTAATGTTTACTCTGTTTGTTCTGTAACAGAGACACTGGTACTTGGCACCGTGCCGTTAAGTGTCTGCCCATCTGAATGGTAATGTAAGTGATTACCTGTCAGAGTTTAGCATAAAGGTCGGGCTGTTTGATTGTTAATGGTAAATGAGAATAGACTTGGTAAGAGTTATAGCCTTTCACTGACAACACACAGATTCTCTTTTTTCAAAAACTGCCTCCCCTACATCTCTTAATGAAATCTAGCAATGCAGAATGGCTATTCATGGGCAGGGAATATAAATGAAAATATTAGGAGAGCACATGGACACCGAACTTGGCAGGCTTGTGTTATTAGACAATCTTCCAGATGTCAATTGATTGAGGCGGAAGGTAATGCAGATGAAGAAGGCCATGTTTTTCACCTTTAAACCCCGAATCAGAGGAGATGTGCTGAACTGAACTCCCATGTACACCCGCAGCACTTTGAAGAAGCTGATCATGGGCTCGATATCTTCCCAAAGACCTTGGATCAGACACCAGCACAGGCACTGGCTCAGGTTGCCGGTGCTTGAAGGAAACTTTGTGTTCAAAACAAAGGGAATCCTCTGGCCATAATGCACATGGCTGGTAAACATGAAGACAAGATAATATAAAGAATTCCCCAAAGCAGTAATAAGATTCCAACAACTCAACAGAAAAAAGGCAGGAGAGTCAACAAACGGTGCTGGACGTTCATGTTCAACAAATGAGATCTGGACACAGGCCTGACACCCTTCACAGAAATCAACTCAGAACAGAGCAGAGACTTAACTCTAAAACACACAACTAAAAAGCTCCCACAGGACAACATTGGAGAAAGCCCAGATGACCGTGGGCTTGGCGATGTTTTTTTAGGTACAACACTAAAGACATGATGCCCGGAAGGAAGAATTGATAAGCTGGGTTTCTTTGAAAAACAAAAAATTCTGCTCTCTAAGAGACACTGTGAAGAGAATGAAAAAACAAGCCAAAGAATGGGAGAAAATATTTGCAAAAGACACATGTGGCAAGGACTGCTGTCGAACATATAGAGAGAACTCTTCACATTCAATAATAAGAAAACAAACAACTTGACTTAAAAAAGCAGGACAAAGAATTTAAATACATCTCTCACACACACCGATACAGATGGCAAATAATTATATGAAAAGATGCTCCACATTCTGCCATCAGAGAAACAGAGTAGCTGAATTTTTTTTGAGTCAATTATCTAAGTATTTCATGCTTCAGTCTCGCACCCGTGAAATGGGCAGAATAAGAGCGCTTGCTCCATAGGGTGGTTGTGTTGGTCCAGTACATTCCTACACATGAAGCTTTTCTGTGAGGTGCTTGGCTCACGGTAAGTTCTCCAGTGCATTTCTCTCTCCGGTCTTCCAGATTACTATGCCCAGCCTCCTGTCTTACAGTCTAGCAGGTCAGTGTGGTTGGAGGTGTCCAGGGTTCCTCACTTACATCAAAGCTACTTCTCAGGTGTGGAATACTCTGAGTCTCCAGCCCCTAAACCCATGTAGAATGTTGAAGAATTAACTGCATTGATTAATGAATACATGAATATAAAGACAAATGACTGGTGTATCAGTCAGGGCTCAACCAGAGAAGCAGAACCCATAGAAGACAGGTACTGAGAGTTTTATTATAAGGAATTGTCTGCGACTGTCAGGGCTGGCTAGGCAAATCTGCACTCCCAACAGCAGGACTTCACAAGGACATGCGGGGACTCTCGGGCACGGGCCGAAGTGGCTGTCCACAGGTGGAAAGTTCTTCTTCGGAGAAAGCTGACCTTTAAGGCCCTTCAACGGATCCAATCAGGCCCACCCAAATTATCTAGGATAATCTCCTTCACTTAAAGTCCCTGGATTATAAATGTCAATCCTATCTTCAGAGTACAGTCACAGCAACACCTTAGATCAGTGTTTGATTGAATAACCGGGGATCATAGGTTAGCCAAATCCACGAGTACACTGGCCGTGGCAAACGGTACGTTAATTCGGCTTAGGTGAGGCACAGGCACGTGAACTGTAACTTGACCGAGTACAGAAGAAGGCCGGCAGAGGGCTGGTGCTCCTTGGGGAAACTTCTACACAGGCTGCGGACTGTAGTCCCATTTCCAAGAAACTTCCACCTGCTGGAAACTGTGCAGACCTAATGCAGCTAAATTGTAAGGGTAGGGGCTATAACCCTTATTTCATTTTTTAAAAAATCCTCTTTAGGATTTTTTAAAAAAATAAACAATATCTCTGTTCCTAAAAGGTACCTAATAAAATTGCATGTAAAATTGAAAAGCAAAAAGGAATTTATTTGCCCTGTTTTATATTATTTATCCCTCCAAGTCTACACGAAATTCAAACACTTCACGAATCTTTGGGGGATTCAATCCTACTGGGAAAATGAAGCAATGGCAGGGATATGTGAAAGCCATAGAGGTTTCAGCCATGAGATTAAAATACTTGCTTCACTTGGTAGAAGTAAATATGCTATTTTCCAGCACAGATGATTACTTGTACACAGAAGTGTTTTGTTTCTTCTTGCTGCCTTTGATTGAAGTGCAGTTCACACCATCCCGTCAAGAGGCAGAACTTCAGTCTCATCAGAATGGGATCATTGGGTTGAATTATGAAGTCAAAGAACGCTAAGGACATGGGAGACGTTTTCACCAGCAGGGTTTGAACAAAGTATGCAAATGAGCGAGGCAAGCCCACTTCCCCTTGGGCTGCCCTGTGCATTTCCTCTGGGGCCTTAATTACCTTAATTCAAGCAGTTGAGACGTGATAGGTGCTTTTCTTTTTTCATTGAATTTTTAAAGAGATCAGAATCTCTAGTCGGAGAACCACCGGGGAAGACGGGCCTTTGGCCACCTGTGATTTGCGGAGCAGCTGTTCTCACTCTGCAGCCCGTGATGAGAAGGGGCCGAGGAGTGTGCAGAATGCAGATTCCCACGTCCTCCATGACCTTGACCCCACAGGAGTGGAATGGGGACTGAAACAGATCATGATAGACATGCTGATTTGAGGCTACAGACTAACCTATGAGAAGAGGCTCTTCCTTGTCATTTAGGTCACTGTGCCTGTGACCTGGTCTAGATCTCCCACCAAAATATTCTCGGCCATGTCCACAGTCCTCTGGGCTACCCTGGGCTTTGCTTCTTGCTTGAAAGTTACTTAAGCCCTTACTGAACTGCAATAAAGAGAACAGAACGTTTAGTTTCAGATCAGGCTTATTAAGAGAGGAGCTAAAAAGCTTAAAAAAAAATGTCTAAGGAAAGTGTACAGCTTAAAAGAATGAGAAAACCAGAATTGACTTTTCTCCCCCAAGAGCTACCTAAAACAGTTCAGAACACTTTTTTATTTGTTTGCTAGGTGCTAACTATTTTGATCTCAAGCGCTATCAAATCCAACCAAATGCACTGTCCTCATTGAATGGACTGGGAAAAGGAAGTGAACACAGAGAAAAACTGTTTCCATTTGTGGACTTCTATTATGACGTTCACGGGGATTCATGCTTTGCTGAGTATAGAACCTTCCCGTTTCACAGGTTGTTCAAGGATGAGTGAGACCTGGGGCTTGCTGATCCTGGGTCAGGGCAAACAGTGCCCTTCCCGCAGCAGTGCTGGGTGCTGATGCTGGCTGCGTAGGTCTACCCCAGTGTCCTGCCCACACTCCCCTGTGGGCCTGGAGGATGCCTAGGGGCTGCTCCCTCCAGCTCAGTGGAATCTCACTGCTCAGATCTTCATCATTGACTCGCAATCATCACCCCTGCCATTGTCTGTTTGTATCCACAAGTACAAGGTAACAGAAAGTACATAAGATAAGTGATGCAATTTTTACACATTTTAGAAAAACATTTGCTTGGTCCTGGCCTTAGTATAAGAAGTCAGCATTTCACAGTAACCTCCAGTTTTTAATAATTACACCTGAGCCCAGGCCGGGGTGGCTCAGTGGACTAAGCAGCAGCCCTTGAACCAAAAAGTGGCTGCTTTGAGTCGCTCAGTGGACTAAGCAGCAGCCCTTGAACCAAAAAGTGGCTGCTTTGAGTCTTGGTCAGGGCACATTCCTGGGTTTCGGGCCAGGTCCCCAGCTGGGGAGGCGTGAGAGGCAACGAATAGGTGTGTCTGCTGCACATTGATGTTTCTCTCTCTTTCTCTCTTCCTTTCCCTCTCTCTAAAAGTAAGCAAATAGAATTTTTAAAAAATAAATCGATACAAATTTGACTCAAAAAAGTTTACAATATCTTTCTATTTTGATATCACCCCCTGTGATCCCAGAAGAAAGAACACGGAGGCCACGCCTTGAGCTGCTGGGTAGCCCCAGTGCCAGCCCCTGGACCGAGCACCCTTCGCTCTCATGGGCTCTCTGCCTGCCAGCTGCCCCAGCCCTAATTTTTATAGAGATTCCGAATCAAGCTGGTTCACACTGGTGCTTCTCTCTTCATAGCAATCTATAATGTTTTTGGTGATTAAAAATGTTTTGGAAGCTGTCAGAAAATAACGATGTGCTTAGCACATCAGCAGATTCATTAAGGTGGCGCATGAAAATCCTTGTCATGATTAATTTGCTACAGATTTTATTTTCTTTCAGCTCTACTCCTTCGTTCCGAGAGAAAACAGTAATATGTTCTTTGCTTTGTAACTGTTGTTGTATAAGGAAGGTTATCATTCACATTGAACCAGGTCCCCGGCAAAGTCATGACTCAGGGAGGGTTGGTTCTGATCTTTTTGCCGCTCTGTGTTCAGTGTGTATTTTATTAATTTTTGCACCCAATGTTTTTCTCCATGCATCCATTCATCCATGTAAAGTCATGGATGAACTTGAAAAGTGTGGTTTGAGAGGGAGAAATGAAAGCGGAAGCCACATTGGAGGGGGTTGAGTGAAAAGGAGAGGAGAAGAACTAGAGATGATTTCGAGAGGTTTTGCGATATGCAGTGAGTGACAGAGAAATGGGGGTGGTTCATAGGGTACCGAAGGGGTGGAAGTGCGTATAAAAGACGGTGCTTGAAGAGCGGATCTGTGCACTGGTGGGACCGCCCAGTAGAGACTGCAGACCTGGTGCTGGAGGAGGAAAGGGACCACTAACTGCTGAGCACCGTCCTTCAGGAAGAGACCGGGCACAGGACCCTGGGCAGACAGAGCAGCTGGCGTTACTGACGATCGTGGACAGTTCGTTCAGAGTAACAGCGTTAAAGGCAAGTTATTTGGGTATTTGTATAGCCACGGTAGGGTTGTGATGGCGAGTGAGTGAGAATGTTGTCTTCTGATAGCAGTTGTTTTCTCCTTGGAATAAGGATCAGATGTGAGAATTGTGGGGGCCTTTGGAGGATGTGAGGAGAACAGAGGGTCAGATGATGACCCAGGTAGTAAAGGGGCAGACACATGGACTCAGGAAGTACAAAATGGTCCCATAATGGTCCCCTTCATGTACATTGTCATGAACTTACTGGGTGGGGATCGTACTCATCTGTCTTGATGCTCCAGCAGAGCCCACAGAAATCTGGATATACACTCGGAGGAGGTTTAGACCAGGATTAAAGTGAAAGGAAGAAAGAGCAATGGTGTGGGAGGGCCTTTAGGGGGGTGAGATTAAGCGAGGGCACAAGGTGGGCCCTCATCTGTCAGGATTGCTGTCCTGATACGAAGAGGAAGGGATACCAGGCACCTCACGGCACCCACGCTGGGGACAGGCCGTCAACAAGCCAGGAGGAGAGGCCTCAGTGGAATCCAGCCCTGCTGGCACCTGGACCTCAGCCTCCAGCCCTCCCAGATCTACGGGAGAACAGGCGGCCATCATTTCAGTCACCCAGCATGTGGCATTCGGTTGAGACAGCATTATCAGATTCATAAGTCATCATTTAAAAATTGGGAAGGATTAGTAAAATAAAATCCCCTTAACTAGTAAAAACCTCTATTTCCCACTTGCCACTCTATGAAAAGAGTAAACTAATAGACCAACAGACCAAGTGTGTCCCTCACACAAGTATCAGCTCCATGGCATGAACCACAGGGTGTCAGAGCTTGAAGAGGACTTGCTGTTGTTAGAAACGCTATGGTGCAAGAAGACTCCAGGCAGGAATGGCAGAGGCCTCGTTCAAATTACGATGTAGAGAAGAACAGTGTTTTGTAAATTGTGTTTCACGGGGTCTGGGATTTTTATAGATGCCTCGGATTCTTAAAAATACCTCAGTCTGCATTAAAATTATACTGTGCTCTGACCCACCCGCTAGAAATCATAACACCACCTTTGAGAAGCATTCAGTTCGGTAATCTGTCAGTTACTAGTGGTTACCTTATACTTACCTCAGTGTAAGAACAATAAAAATAAGAATGCACTTTATATATAAATAAACATTTTATAAATAAATCCAGGTATAAATACTACCTGAGACTTTGTGCTGCACAGAGATACTTCGTAATATAGTAAATGAGGTCACCATTGAAGAAGAAGTTTTATCACAAAGGAACTAAGAAGTCATGTATATGAGCGTGAGACTGAGTGTCTTAGTAGGAACCATACAAAATAAGTTAGGTTGTAACTGATAGGTTACATACCTCAGGACATGCCTGAACTTGACCCAGTCTGAGGTGACCCATCAGGGCAACTCAAAAAAGTGTCCTGGGATGGAGGCAAGAAGGTTGGTTATCGAGAATATAACCTGAAACAGGACAAGAATTAGGAGACAAATTCAAGGCATGTTATGGATGAAAGTGTTCATTAGAATAAAAAAGAAACAGCATAGACAGGAAATTAAGAAGAGCCAGACCGGCTGGGAAGTCAGAAAGAAGGAAAGGGTCAAAGAAGAGAACAGTCGGAGACGCAGCAACCACAGAAGAAGCCCTTGGGGCTCCGACCTTCTTTGTAATGAATCTGATACCCAGTGAGTCTTGCCCCAGCTTCCTTCGGGTACAGTCTACAGAGACGGCAAAGCACCCATGTGTGGGCTGGGCTGTGAGCACGTCTGCTAACACAACTGAGCCACTTGGGTGTGCCCTTTCCCTCATTCCTAAAGGCCCACGGGTTGTTAGTTACAGGGTGCAGAATTAATTTAGAATTTAGGTCAAGTGCAGAATGTATCTGAGCTGTACTCTGACCTACACCAAGACTCTCCCTGCTGATGCATTTCTGTAAATAAATAGAGTAGGGCCGAGTTGGTCGGTCCTATGCTGCGCACACGGTAAAAAGGACAGTTAATATCCACAAGGAACATTCCATTTGAAATGACACACTTTGACCTCACCAAGGATTCTGTTTATATGTAAACACTACCATGTTTTGAGGAAGCAGTTGAAATCTCTGAGCAATTCAAATCCCTCTGGAGCTTAACGATTTCTCTTTTGCGACAAACATAAAAGTCCTTTTTTTAAATTGACGCAGCTGTGCAAGCAAACAGTGACAGAACAGTTGGTACAGGGGTAAGTGATGCCCTGAAAGAGGTGAATCACCGTTGGAGGCCAAAATCCTGAAAGCATAAAGCACCCCGAGGTGAGGACAACTGAGAGCTGAGAAGCATTTCTAGGACGATCGATGTTTTTTTCTGCCATCACCTACGTTTGTGAATGGCTTCGTCAGTGCTTCCTGGAAACCATATCAAACACACCGGGTGGAGTTCAGCCCTTGCAGAAGGCCGCCCAGAGCAGAGCCAGGCCCCCGCTGAGTCTGCGAAGAGCATCCCGGAGCTGGTTGAGTCAATGACTTGCAGGTCACCCAGCAGAGTGAGGACAAGAAGTGGGGCATCTGCACATCAAACTGGCACAAGGAATGAGGGTACCCAGAGCCTTAGCCAGCAGCAGGGCAGGGCTGTGGGAATCCCAGCAGCTGGATGCCAGACACTGACCGGCACAACACTGACCACAAGGGACCGAAATCAGCCTGGCCTTGGCTTCGGGAAGCTCGAAATTTGGGACAAGAGGACGAAATTAATTATATCATTATGCAGCTATAGGTGACCTACATATGTCTTTCAACAGAGGTTTTTCGGGGGGAGGATTCCAGATTTTAAAATGTCTCCACTTTTTTACTTAAAACAACATAGAAGCACTAACACAGGCTTAAAATTGCAAAATTAGTTCATTGGCAGAACATGTGTACATGAGCACACAAAATCCAGATAGGAAGAGAAGCTTATTTACAACGAGGAAACATGTAAACTAAGGTAGCTTGTAGTTTTCATATAAAAAATGTAAAAGTAGAAAATATGCTACTGGGCTGCCACTGTCTACAGCAATATTGCAGGAGAAAACAAGGCCCAGGTTCTACAGCCTCGGTGCAGTAATAAATTTACTAAACTACGCTACAGCTAATGAAGCAGAACCGAAGAATTGTTTCCCAGTACGTCGCCTTGTATAGCTACTGATGGGGGGGGGGGGGTGATTCTAAGGCGCTTTCCGAGAGGAACAGAATCTCCGTGGACCAGAGGCCGAGTCCCCTTAGTGTGTTGTCACCAACGGGGGGGGGGGGGGGGGTGCGGATGAGTGTTACCAGTCTCTCTACCTAACATGTGCACAGGGGAACGGCGACGGTGGAAAGTGGCCCAGACTGTCGTGCGTGCCCCAAGAAAGCGCACGCTAGGGATCCGCACTAGTCTGGAAGGTCGGGGAAGGCTTCCGGGGGAAGCGAGGACTGAGGCGCAGCTGGGAGGAAGATCGGACTCCTGGCAGAGATGGCCGAGGCCTGTGGAGCGGGCTAACACGGGGCGGGGGGGCACGCAAGCAGGTGACAGGTGCTGGAGAGAGGAGGTGAGGCGCCTGGGTCACCTGGAGGAAGAGGCCGGACCCTGTCAGCCCCCAGAGGCTCTGAGAAGGATTTGGGAGTTTATCCTGCAAGCACCGAGGAGCATTTAAAGTATTCCAAGCAAGATGATTACACATTCGGGTTTTCTCTGTGAAAAGACCTCACTGGAGTGAGCAAAAACATTTACCAACCTGAGGGCTTTCCCCGCGTACACATGCAGGGTGGAAAACAGGGTCGACCTGGGGTTGCGGCGCCCTCTAGTGCCCAGCTTGAGGACCCACATGCGCTCGCGGTAACAGGGCGGTCAAACCAGGGAAAGGTTTAAGGCCAGAACCAAATGTTTTAATAATGGTTTCTTTTCATGCGTCCAAAAGCCATTACCGCTTGGCAGGCGTCCTGTCCCGGAGCTAATCCCACCCTGGTTCTGTTCTCTGAGACAGAAGCTGAGCTCAACCCCCAACTGAGTCAAGGACTAATTAGCCATATTATGTAAAGAAGCTTTCTGTTATAAAAACGCAAAACATGCCAATAGTTGACAGAGTGTGTGCTCTGTCTGCCTGCCCTGGGACGCCACCGTATCTCTCCGTGGAGATGTTTACATTCTCTCGGTTTTGCTTGCCTATGCGCACAGCGCCTTTGTTTACGTCCATGTGCTCCGGGAAGTTCTTCCTCCAGCCGCAGGCCAAGTTTTGTCTGCTCAGCTGGGGGAAATTCCATTCTTCACGGAGACCTTTTACAAGTACTAATGGCTTTATGTAGGACGTTTGGGAGGCATAAGAAGCCAGACAGTGGTCTGTTAGAGTTTACATTGTACAGCATCGCCTAATTCACGCCGGTGCAGTTCTCCAAGTTAGGATTAAGAATGGCTGTGGCAATGGTCTGCCTTCCCCCCTCCACAATCGCCTGTGTTTATTGAGCACACTGTACACCTAAATCTATTTATTAGTTTTATTCTGAACATCAATAAGAAGAGTATTAAGCTGACTACCTGTTTACGTACTGGGCACACTACGCCCAGAATCTCATAGATCTTGGCTCTGTCTACCCTTTGTCATCTAAAACAGTTAAAGACATGGGATATGGATACTGAAAAATAAGTAGATGAAGTTTATTTACATCATAGATGTAATTTAATTCTAACTGTTAAGGGTATGGCAAGGGCAACGCTGTGTTTCCAAACCTGTTTAACTTCCCTGTAGAGCACCCTGAAAGATTTGGTTTCCCAGGCTTCTTTGCAGGTACATGGGAACCACGTACCCAGTTTCCAGCCCACAGAAGGAGGACAGAAATTAGGTGTGGCAACTCCAGACTTGGGCCACGAACACCCCAGTGGAAGGTTTCATGCTCCCCTCCCCCCTTCACACAGCAACCATGGAGGCGATGCAGAGAGGAACGAAAATGGAAAAGGCCTGGATTCCTGCATCTCCACGTGGAGGAGAGGGACACACCAAAGCCACGGCCAGGGATCAGCCACATGGCGCTTTGTCTGAATGAGAGATGAAGCTTTGTTGGGCTGCGCTTTTGGAGGGACAGAAGGGCAGAGGACAGACAGCCCTTCCTGGTAGAAGACGATGACATTATTGGATTAAATCTAAACCTCATTAAAAGGAAAACATTTTGGTACAGTGTATGGCAGTGTGGGGGTACTGCTTAGAATATGGAATAGAAATACCCAGTATAAAAAGTTTTTATGCAACCAAGATGTTCTTCTGTGGTACATCCAAATAACGGAATATTATCCAGTACTGACAAGAAATGAGCTATGATGCCATGAGAAGACACGGCGGAAACTTAAAGGCATATTGCTGAGAGGAAGAAGCCAATCTGAAAGGCCACATAGTGTGTGATTCTAACAATATGACCTTCTGGAGAAGGCAAAACTATGGAGGCAGTGGTCACCAGGGTTTAGGGGGAGGGCGAGGAGAGATGAGCAGACAGAACACAGAGGATTTTTTAGGGCACTGAAAATACTCTTCATGACACTATGATGGTGACTACACGTCACTGTACACTCTTCCACACCCGTAAAATGTACAACGCCAAGAGTGACCACTGATGTAAAGAACTACGGCCCCTGGGAGGCAGTGATGCGTCCGTGTAGGCTTGTCAGTTGTAACTAAGGTGCCACTCTCGTGGGCAACATTGACAATGGGGGAGGCTGGGTGGGGGGGCAGGGGGCATATGGGAAATCTCTGACCTTCCCCTCAGTGTCCCTGGGAACCTAGCACAACTCTAAAATTAAGATCTAAATTTAAAAAAAGGTTTTTTTAAAGAAACAACACATTCAGACATTTATATAAACAATCGTGCCTGGCTAGGCTAAAAGATACCGCTGATTTTGTATTTGTATCTTCTGCTAAAATGCTGTATAATCAACTCCGAGGTCTGCGCGATAAGGATTGAAACAACCTACGGAGAAGCATGAAGAGTCTGGAGAGTGAGTTGGTTCTGGAGGAAAGATTTTGATTTCTGCTTAGAAATACTTTTTATCTCAATAAATATCTAGCACTCCTTTAGCTAAAACAACGGTAAATGTTATTAGTGGCACTTAATGTAGGTTATAGTATGAATGCATAGTTGTGGTATTTTTCTTACAAACTGACAAAAATGAATAAGGATTTTGAGACCCACTTCTGTTTTCCTTTAAAAAGTATGTTTCTTGATTTTAAAGAGAGAGGAAGGGGGAGAGAGAGAGAAACATTGATGTAAGAGAGAAACATTCATTGGTTGCCTCACATACACGCCCCAACCAGGGGTCGAAGCTGCAACCTAAGTATGTGCCCAGACCAGGAATCAAACCACCAACCTTTCGATGTACAGGATGACACCTCAACCACCTGAGCCACGCCGGTCAGGGATCTGTTTGCCCTTTAATTGCATCCTGTACTTATAGCAGCGTGACAACTGTAAGATGCAGCGCAGGTTTGCATTGCTAAGTTGGGTGCCACACCGGTATTTACAAGTATTAATACATACTTGAAATAGGCAGTAAAATAATGTTTGCTGTCATTTGCCTAAATAGTTTTGGAGTGGAAGATAAGATTATGTTGAAAAGCAAATTGTAAATTCTGAGTTGCTGTTTGTACCTCTTCGTATGCCCTAATGTTTTATACGGAGGCAGCAAGTCAGGGTCTATGCCAGGGAGGAGACAGGAGCAAAGGAAGGTGCCTGGGAAACACACGGCCACCTCCAACCATACATCCTGGAGATTCATTGTATGAAAGGCAAGCTTAGCCCCCTCTTTTTGGGGCCCGTTTTTGATATATAAGGGTGTCCAGCTGTTAGGTAGAGCAGGGATAAAAGAGAAAGGCATTGTGTCAGCTCAGACTCAGAAAGACATGGGCATCGGGCATCATTCTGATGATTTAATTCATTGGAGAAACACAACCGGTGGACTGGGAGGGGGGTGCGGTGGGGTGGGGAGCGGGGAGGAGGTTATATGTGGTGGGAAGGGTACAAGAGAAGCAGGGTCTGGGCTCTGGGAGGGAGCCTTCAGGCAGATAACCAGAGATTTGGGGTGGGGTTCCAGTCCAGCGTGGCAGGAGGGCCCTGAAAACGTTAGGCAGAGGGAACTGACGCAGAGTCTCACTGAGATGAAGTGGCCCAAGTGACCGCCCATCAGTGACAATAAACATAAAAGCAATAACAGCGACCATGGATTGGATACTTGGTGCGTTCTGGTTCATTACCTTTCACCTCGTGTGAACGGAGTGCGTACAGCAGCCAGATGATGGGGTTACTGGTGTCTCCACTTTCAGGGACTAAGGAAGAGGGACGTGGGAAGGTTTAATAACAGGGCGGAGTCACTGGGTTCGAAACACTTGGAGGTGGATTAGAGGGAAGGCTTTCTGACTCTTCACCCCCATGCTCTTGGCCACTGCTACCGGATACCACAGGGACAAACTCTCTGTCCCACTGAGGATCTGATGGGGAACTAGGGACCAGAATCGACTGCTGGGGCCGTCAGAGACCTTAACTTCAAGGGACATTCTCTTTTTCGTCCGTCCACCTACCTAGAGTGACCACTGCCCAGCTGGAGAATGGCCGCCATTCCCTTTCAGATTGCTTTAAAATCCAAGCTAGAGAGACAAAGGCAGGATCAGCAAACCACAGAGGCTTTTCCTCTGCAGCCCCAGGATGGAGATTTATGCTGCTTGTGAAAAAAAACACATTTCTTCTTCCTAGAGAGGCAAGATGCCATGTCTACCTTCTTGTAAATCATGAACCTTAGAGATCCACCTGCCTCGCCATCTGTACGGTTTCGAACAGTTGGCCAATTATGTCAACTGACCCGACTTAATAAATTTATGTCCAGCTTGAGTCAGACACCCAGTGGCTAGCCAAATGAGTTCACTGAGTGTGTCTCTTTAGTGCTCCTGTCCCACGAGTGCCTGGGATGGAGTAAGCACTCACTAAAAGTTGGCTGCCCTTCCGTGTGTTACTGCTCTGTCCAAAGTACTCGGTATCACTGCCACGAAGGTTTTAGATTGACAACCCTCCGATGAAATGCTTCTGTATTTCTAGTGGCCATTAACCAGAACATCGTTAGAGATTTGGGGAAAGATAAGCTAATGAGTGGCTCAATTCATTAATGAGGCAACTCAGCTGTGCTTTTTCTTCCCTGAACGGCAGACCTTCTTACTCCCCAAGGCACTATTTAAACTATTAAAATAACTAATGAGGTCATCACTGTTGTCAGGGGACCCCTGGCCCCAGCAGCGATCTTCACGAGGAAACGGCGAGTTTTTGTTCCAGGCGAGCGTTTGACACACTTGATGACATCAGAAGAGACGCAAGCAACCGCACAGCGGAGGCCCGGCCTGGGGACTTCTGGGGCCGAACACCAGCGGGAGCGTATTAACCCAGTGTGGCCCTGTTTTAGTCGGACGCATCGTTTCTTCGTGGGAAGACAGCTTCAGGTTGAATTTCTGTATGATTTTTAAATGAATTCACTGTATAATCAAACGAACTCACTGAGACTCACACGAAGCGCGTCGCACCCAGTGCAGACCTCGAGGGTGATTAGTGAAAGTACATCTGACCCCAGGACTCCCACGGCCAAGGTCAGTGCCTGGGAGTGCGCTGACCCTCAAGGTCCGGCCGCCTGGGTCCCAGGCCCCCTCTCTGCCACGGTGAGTTTTGGTTTCTGAGAGAGAACCGTGTGCGGGGCAGGTGAGCACAAAGCTGCCTTGTTCTTTCAGGGGCCTCTCAGCTTGTTTATCTATCTTCCAAGTCATGCAGTTCTTTCTGGTCCGTGACATTCATTCTTCAACGCAGCGGCAGCCCCCCAAATGGGAGGTTTACTGACCATTCTAGACACACCAGGGACGTCTCGCTAAAAGCATTTCTAGAGGAGGAATCGCTGCAAGGCAACCGGAGTGACCCCGATGTCACAGTGCGCATGTGCTCCAGCTTCCTGCGCAAGACCCACTCTGCTTTCGGGGTCCACGCAGGGAGAAGCGGTTCACAGGCCTGTGAAAGCCCTCTCCTTCCCGGGATCACAGAGAAGCCGGACCGAAGGCACTGGCAACTGGCTGTTGTTCTCGGAACTTCAGGAGCTCCCCGGGCTGACCATGGAAGGCCCAGCCTGTTCCAACTGGAAACAACACAGGATTAAAATCGGCATTGCTTCATGGCACAGTGAATCAAAAACACGGTCAATTTACCTAAGTCTTCATGATTCTTATTTAAGGGAAAAAAAGGTCAAATTTTCCAGTGCAATTGTCTTTTAATGCAACTCAATTCCTTCGGAAAAATGCAATTCCTAAAAATTCAGCCAGTTGTGAATACAGGGTCCAGCAGAAGCGAGGCTGGCTTGAGTGTGGCTGGTCGGGGAATAATAAGGATGTAATAATTTATAGTTGTAACTTGAACATGTCCCCTAAAATGTCATGATGTGCTTGAGTGTGATATTGTTATGTTATAGAATTACATGCTTATGACTTTGTAATAAAAGATTTTGTAGTAAAAAGAGGGGCATTATTTGTGCCGGACCCTGTATTTGTGCCGTATTTAAATGTTTACCTACAGACAGCATGCTTCAGAGGTAAGTATCAGAAAGGAAGGTGTGATTAACCACAGTTCGCATGTAATATACTCGCACCGTAGCAACTTTTCATTATTTTACTGATTAACACATTGGCTACAACGCAATACTGTTATTAAATGCTCTTGTAATCTTAACAATGACATAAATTTATAAATATTGGTTATGAGATTTTCTCACATGAATATCTCATCACCAAAACAATATTCCATTTTGTAGTAAAAGAAACACACATCAGGGGGGAGGGAAGTGAATAAGGACTCTCATCCTTGATTTCACTTCCTGTTTCACTGTGCACTTCGGTCCGAGCTGTCTGTGCATCGGGACTAACATGAATCTTTGGGTGTCTCCAATTTCCTCTCCTGGAAGAGGGGAGGACACTGACCCCCAAGCTGCACTGGGGTGTGTGAGAGGCATTGCGGATACTCAGCCGCACCCTCACAACAGATGCATTCCTAAGCTGGTTCCACCGGGTTCATACATTCTATTAATGGATCGAGGGATAGCTGCGTGTTACTCCCTTTGTGCTCCCGAACTTGTTTTCAAATGAGATTCCAGGGAAATGCAAAGAAACAGCTCTATGTCTCATGTCTGTTCTTTCAACATTTGAAAAGGCTCCTCCTGATGTGTTTGTTGCTGCACGTAATAAAGATGACCAACGGTTCTCCCACCTGAGACCCCACGTCTGCTTCGGAGTGAGGTATCTGAAAAGGCGAGTGTGAGTCAGGGATTAAACCCTGCACTCTGTTACGTGTAAAGGCTGGCGGTCCCAAAGGCAGGAATGCACCACTGTGCCCAGAGGAACGTCTCGCTGGAGGACAAGATGCGTGCTGGGCTTACAGTGATGGTTACGAGTTTCCCAAGCATCAGTGGAGGGGTAGGAAATGGCACTATGCGTAATAAAAAGGAGCCAGAGCAACGGCCTAGATGAGTGGAGTGCCCGGTAGCCTCACTCCCCTGAAGAAGAAAAGTCTAGAAAGAATTTCAGGAATTTCCCATCTGGACGGCCTGCTACCTTACTTCTTCAAATTCTTCTCACTGATCAGAAGGACATGCTGGAGAGACGGTGGAATTTTCGGAAGGCGAAGGGCTGCTGGAAAAAAAATCACCGGTTTCTCAGTTTGGGGTTATTACAATCAAGGGGGTATAATGAGATATGAACTAGAAAACATCTGGAAATTAATTTTTAAGAAGGAACCAATTTGAACGGCTAACTACCTATTTATATGAGTCACACAAACATGATTATCTTTGCATGTGCGTGACTTTAGCTTTTTAAAAAATACTTATGAGAGTTATTAGTAGCAAGAATTATAAGGAACCTGGTGTAAAGCAGCGCCTATAATAGGCTAAAAACGGGACGTTCCCTGTCGCAACGCCTGCCCTCCAGATGCGGGGAGGCCCATCCGCTCGCCCGCTGGCTGCCACTGAACACCCAGCACGCTTCCGAGTAGTGCCTGCAACCTGGGGATTTTTTGCCTACACCGCTCTTGGCAGGTCCATGTGCTATAATCAAGATCCATGTATTTGATTGTCATAAAAGTGAGCTTTCGGCAAACTCTGTGGCCTCATTGTGTTTGAATCCACTGAACTAACCCAGGGCAAGAGTTAAGAGCTTAAACAGAGTGAGGATAGTGAACTCACTGTGTTCACGCCGATCTCCAAAACTGATGGGCGTGGAAAGCCCAGACATACAAGGTCAGAGACACAAACTGCACAGGGACACCTGGGAGGACAGGCCAGGGGACAGGTGACAGGTGATGACGGCCACAGTGGCTTCCACCAGACTTCCCGCACTCATGTCTCAGGTGCCTTCATTTAAAGACTCAGTGACAGATTTGGCACCCTTTCAGAGACCTTGGCTGAGTCTCTTTACCACCAGGGGACTTTAAGTCCTCCCCCAGGGGAAGATCCAAAGACTCTAAATCCTCATTTTGATAAGAAAATATGTGGTTATAAGCTGTACTCATAGAACTTCCCCCTAGGTTTTTCCATATATCTGCCACAAGTCAGAGTTGTCCCTCGGTCTCTAGCAGGCCATTTGCTTTAAGATTCCCAAACCTCACAGCTCCATCCTCACTGCTCTGGCCCTGCCTGTCTGCACCTCGGGCTGTGTCCACACCAGCAGCCTGGCCGGGAGAAATGGCACTCACCCAGGTCGCCTGTTTATGGTGTAACCTGTACGCTGTCCTCTCCTATTCTTACGGGACTTTTCACTTTCAGTGCATGGTTAGCTAACGCATGTAATAAAAGTTACAACTTCTGTTCTAAATTTAGAAATAGAAGTATATGTGGGGTGCTTAGGGGTGTTGTGGCTTTTACTAAATAGCTTTAGTAACATTTTATATATTTTACATTTTATATATTGCCTAGGCTCAATATTTTACCAAGTACATGTATCTCATTTTTAAATCTGTGGCTGTTTCAAAGGAAATTTTGTCCATACGTTCCTAATTAATTTGCATTTGACTCACCAAATGTTGGCATGCAGTACAGGTCATTGGGAACTAGTTTGCATTTAAATTCTGTAAATGACAAATTATTTCCATTATATATTTGGTGTAGTGATATATAACACCAGCTTAATCATTATTTATCGATGCATAATGTAAGGTGAAAAGTAATTTACCTACTAATTATTTTAATTTCTACTCCCCCAAAACCAGTGAACCAAAATAGCAAAAAACCCAAATTGAGGAAATTGATTATATTGGACTCATTTTAATAATTAATAGGCTTCCTGTTCCGTAATGGATTTGAGGTGACCTACAAATTTAAAAAAATACTCACGCAAGATGAAAATGTGAAGTGAGGCATAGAAGGCATCTACAGAATATCTCAAGTAAAGCCAGTAAGACTTTTAACAACGTTAGGCTGAAATACTACCCTTCTCCAAGCATATACCAGATTGAGGAAGACCAAGGAGAGTGGGAAACACCCTTTTAAAGGCGTGAACAATCAGGAATGGAAGTCCTTGCTTCTGTCTTGATGGCACATTCCGATGGCCGGCTGTCGGAACTCCCCCCTCAATGAGACACAGGATGGTCTCAGGCACCGTGACACCAAACAGGGACCCTCAGCAGGGACCAGGGTGAACCTCGCTGGCAGCTGCCTCTGTCTCCAGCTCAAAATGAAGCAATTCTGGAGGTCACAAAATGTGATTTTTTGAAATGTCAGAGAATAATAAGGAAATGTAAGCTTCTCAAGAAGTCTTAGAAGTCCCTCCCCCCACACCAGTCTTGCAGAACTCGGCATTTTCCTCACTCTGTGGTCTCACTTTCTCCTCCTCCAAAGCCCCAAACTCAGCGCATACAACCTCTCCTCTGTCCTTTTCCTGAGACATTTTTGGACCTGGTCTCTATCTCCCCACCCCATGTACCACCAGAAAAAAAAGTTTTAGAATATGGAGTTTTATAGCTGTGGAAGATGGAACCCAAGCATCTGATTTTGCTCCTGCATGATACAGAAACTCTATCAAAATGTTGGGAAACTGCTTATTAAGAAATGAAGGTACAAGGAGAGAGCGAGAGCGAAGACCATCAAGACCCACTGTGGTGGGCGGAAAACAAACAAGACACTCTACTGAGGAAGCCCAAGACATTAGAATTTCACACCAGCAGAGAAAAAGCTAAAATTAATCAGATGTGTACCACAGAGCTTTCGAGACACTCTTTAGAGTGGGAGTGAAAGGAAGCAGGCTAATACACAGAAGATATTTTTTGAAGACTTTTTAACTAGAAGCCTAGATACTACTGGTCTACCTCCCCTCACTACTGCTATAAATAGGGAAAGTTTAGATATAGGGGTGGGGGGTTCTGCTTTGGAATAGAAAGGCACAGGTGAAGCCCGAGTGCTCAGCGGAGAACCGAAAGATTAAGTGATTACATGCACCGGGAATGCCCCGCCCAACCCAGGCTTCCTTCCCCACTCAGCTTCCACACTTCACTCCCAGGGAGAAGATGGGTGGAGTCTTCTCTAGGGGATATGACTAGTGAAAGAGGAAAAATCCACTCCGGTTAGTTCCAGCACCAGGGCTTCCAGAAAGGGACTTCTGCCCTGGGAATGGCCCCCCTGCCGTCTCACTGGGAAGTTGAGAGCTTCTGATGACAGATTTGGTCTCTCAGTCTTAGATGATTGTAAAATCCATGATTATTGACATCTGAAGAAGGCTTCTAGAAGGAGAGATAAAGACTAAGACAAAGGGAGTAAACAGATAGAAAGCAACTTTGAGAAAACAGAACTTACGTAGAAAAATAATCTAAAAAAATTACCTCTTCTTTACAGCTTCAAAATGGTAAGAGATGCTACATCCATGAACTCAAAGCAGAATACAATAAAGAGAAGATATGGAAAATTAAAAAGAAGTCTTTGAATGGAATAATTGAAAACTCAAATATGGCATAGTGGAAAACTCAATCGATCTGAAAAATAAAGTTAATAAAATGTTCCATAAAATTGGGTAGAAAGAATACTGTAGCATTGTAGTTTTGCAAGGTGTTACTGTTGAAATAAACTGAGTAAAGAGTGCCTAGGATTTCTGGATTCTTCCTTAAAACTAAATGTGAAACTACCACTACGTCAAAATAAAAAGTCTGATTAAAGGAAACAAACAAATAAACAAACAGTAATGTTGACCTGAACACTTCCTTTCCACCCTCTTCAAATTCTTGTATTCATTCAGAGATCTTTCCAGAATCAGATCAAACAGTGGATGTAAATGAGCTAAATCTCTTTAGATTTCATTGGGAAATATTAAAAACAATTATTGACCTACTCTTTATTTCTTGGTCATGGTTTATTATGATTTATTTGCCTTTGCAACTTAAAGATACCACTTTTTTTCATTAACAAACATTTTTTTAAATTTATTATCGTCCAATTACAGTTGTCCCCATTTCCCCCATTACTCTCCCCTGCCCAACCGCCCCCCAGCATTCAATCCTCCCCACCCTGCCCCATTGCCCTTGTCCGTGGGTCCCTTATTTGTGTTCCCTGACCCTTCCCCTTCTTTCCCCTGTTATCCCCTCCCCCGTCCCCTCTGGTCACTGTCAGTTTGTTCTTTATTTCCCTGTCTCTGGTTCTGTTTTGCTCACTTGTTTGTTTTGTTGATTCGGTTCCACTTATAGGTGAAAAAAGACAGAAAGGTACCACTTTTCGACTGTCTTTTATAAGCCAATTTACGATGCTAAGTACTTCTTCATGTATCTCAATGAAACATACGACAGGCTTGTGAGCTAGGTAACTGTGCTTAGT
The DNA here is from genome assembly GCF_021234435.1 of Artibeus jamaicensis. Taxonomy (NCBI): domain Eukaryota; kingdom Metazoa; phylum Chordata; class Mammalia; order Chiroptera; family Phyllostomidae; genus Artibeus; species Artibeus jamaicensis. The sequence goes on from NW_026522056.1 coordinate 21,222,275, forward strand.
TTGCAAAGAAGAAATGATTCCCTCAGAAGAAAGTGATTGTCAGCCGAAACCCAAGAGGTCGTGCGCGGGTCAGAAGGCGAACCCTTGCTTCCTTTGCTGCAGAGCCCTGGACCCAGGACCACTCCCTAGAGACCTCCTTCTGCCCGAATCACTCCTGCTGTGTTCCTCCCAGAAAGCTCCTACACATTGGTTTGCCATCTGACTCAAACGCAGTTTCATCCGTGGAGTCTTTCCTGGCGGTCAGACAGAACCGATCGCTCCTAGCTATTGCCGGGCTAGTCTACGTATCCCCCTTTCCAGGTACTTTTTACACACCTACAGTGGCCTCTCTGTCTCTTCCCACAGTCCCTGAGAGCCTGTCAGGCAGGTATCCAGTGGCTTTCACTTCCCTGCATTCCTAATATCCAGCCTGGTGTACACTTAGTAGAATGACAATACGTGTGTGTTATTTGAAAGCACAAATGGGAGAAACTCTTTCACAGTGAAATTCGATGGAATCCAGGCTGCAGAGGCATGAAGCATAAAATCAGGGGGACACGGGCAGGAGGGCTAATTAAGCTGCCTTGTTCAAGTGGGACTCACTTCTTCGAATGAGGCTCCGCAATTTGCAGCTATGTTTCTGGCATTTAGAATGAGATGCAATCAAACCCCTGCTTGTCAAGCCTATGTATTCCTGTGGGTGATCCTCTTAAAAATGCTCACTGGATGTTTCAGCTTACTTGTTTTATTAAATGTGATGATAGATAGATAGATAGATAGATAGATAGATAGATAGATAGATAGATGGATGATAGAGTTTTTAGGACCATAAGATGCACCTAGGTTTTAGAGGAGGAAAATAGGAAAAAATTTTGAAGCAAAAAATGTAGTAATATATTTAATGACCTGTGGCTCTGCTTCACCGCCACCCCCCACCCAGTGAGCCAGGTAAGCTACATTTGGACTATAAGACACACCCTCATTTTCCTCCCAAAATTTTTTTGGGGGGAGTGCATCTTATAGTCTGAAAAATACGTGTGTGTGTGTGTGTGTGTGTATCTACTCACACAAGTGAGTAGATAGTGACATGTTGTGACTGCCTTTAAAGAGCACATTAACCAAACTCATGCACAAAGGGGATAAGTCGTGCTATTCACTCCTTCCCACCCCCTTTGATGAATTTGGCGACCCAAACATTTGCCGGCCTCGGTGGTTGACATGGCGAAGGACAAGGCATAGTTCTCAATTTCAAGGGTGGCGGGTGGCAGGAACTCCCAGAAACAACGTTCGAAAGCAGAGCTGCAGAGCTCGTTTCCACATAAACAGAGGAGAGCAGAGGGCCTGGACGGCGTGGACCGTGGTCACCAGTAATGATACAGCATTAAAAAATATCGTATGTGATTGATTTTTAAGATGCATTGAAATGGTGATTTCAAGAAAAACTAGAACTTTCTAGGATTTTACAGTGTTTTATGAGACTTTGTTAGACGTGTGTGTGTGTTGCTACGGGCTGAATTCTTTTCTCCTAAATTCATATGTTGAGGCCCTAACCCTTAACGAGGTGGTGTGAGGGGGTGGGGCCCCGAGGAGATGAGCAGGGTTAAATGAGGTCGTAAGAAGGGGGTGCCCATGACGGAATTAGTGTCCTGATGGGAAAAGTCAGAGAGGTCAGAGAAAACAGAGACCAGGAGGCTTTCTGCAAAGACGGAAGAGGGCTCTCACCTGTAACCGACCCGGCTGGCACCTTGACCTTGGCCTTCCCAGCCTTTGGAACTGTGAGAAATCCATTGCTGTTGTTTAAGCTCCTCAGTCTATGGTGTCCTGTTATGGGCATCTGAGCTGACCAATAAATATTACAGATGTATATATATAAATTAACTATATACTTTTACATACAATTATATACATATTACGATTACATACATATAATGCATAGTATAGCCCTAGCTAAAATAAATGCACTGAATCACAGGCCACCTCCAGGGCAAAAGTAATTTCAATTTGCAAGACCCAGTTCATTACATTGTAAACATCTTCAGGCAACAAAGTCCAGTGTGCGTAGATAATACACGGATAACATGGCATAACATCCCTGCCTCTCTGGAGCTGGGCTGTTCAGTATGGCAGTCACTTCACACATGAGGTTATTTCCAATTACATTTCAGTTCAACGACATTAAAATTTGGCTCCTAAGGTGCGTTAGTCACATTTCAAGGGCTCAGTGGCCACACGAGGCCCACGAGGACCACGCTGGACATTTGGGCTGAACGCTGTGCCAGAACCGTTTCCATCACCGGGAAGAGTTCGACTGGTCGATTTCCCTTTGCAGGGAATAAAGCAATATTGTCTGAGATTACACAAAGGACCTACAGCGAGTGCCAATCTCTACTTTATGGAGTGCAAAATATATTTCTAGGAGTCACTAGATCAAAGGCCATCTAAATTTACCAAAAAGGTGATTTCATCTTTCCAGGTTGCTTCACGGCTGCTTAGCTTCCTGTGGTTGCCTGTGGATGCCTCTAATTGTCCATGGCCATTACTCCTTGGGATGTGTACATACCTTCCTCAACATATAAAACAGGTGGAGTAAATAAAACCCAAGGGATGTTGCTTTTCCCTGGTCCTTAGCTTTCTCTGTGGAAAGGCAGCAGCTTTAAAATAAGGCTCACCAAAAAAATATGATCGTACATCTACCACTGGACTCTGCAAAAGCCAACCAGGTACTGTTTTGGTCTGGTTTCACTAACACCTGAGCCTGCAGATTTTGGGGGTGCATATTTGTCTGCAGTATCAGCAAATCTTAATAAAGTGGGACTAGACAGGACCGGGACAAGCCCCACCCACAGTGGGGGGGGGTTTACAGGGGTGGGGGTGTTGAAAATGAGAAGATATTGGTCAAAAGCCATAAGCTTGCAGTTGGAAGATGAGTGAGTTCCAGAGATGTAACACACAGCATTGTAACTGTAGCTAACAACGCTGTATTGTTCTTCGAAGTTGCTAAGAAACTAGCTTTGAAATGTTCTCACCATGAAAGAGAAATGATTACGGTCCATGGCAGAGGCATTAAGCTAAGGCTGCAGTGGTCATCATACTACAATAAATAAACGTACCCAGTCAAAATGTCGTGCACCTTCAACCGACAAAGCGTTATTTCAGCTATATCTCAATAAAAAAGAAAAAATAGAGCAGGTCAGGATGCACCGAGATACGCAGCAATGCCCACACAGGGAGCACAGAGCATTCCCTGACATGATCCCGGCCCCACAGCAGCTGCCCTGGGGGGACCAGTGAGGATTTGCTGAGTGGGCGATGAATAAGTGGACGGCGCAACTGCCCCCCAGTACCCTCCTCCAACCAAGCCACCGCCCCTGGAAGAACAAGGTGCCCTTTCAGTGCATGGGGCTGGGGGCAATGTGGTTCCATTGTGTGTTACAGTAATTTATGACATTCTCTCGGGCACTTTCTCACTGGACAATCACATTTCGCAGAAGCGGGAGTTGTGGGCTCCTTTGTTATCATTTTCCTTTGAGAACTTAGCTGTGTGTGTTCTGCACGAGCCAGGCCTCCAACGTGAGTGGAAACACGTTGAAAATGAAAGGGCAGGCTAATGAATAGAGTAAGTGCCTATGGAAGTACATTTCAATTTGCTTCTGTATTAGACCAATGATTGGGCAGAGGTTGTGGCTGCCCAGCCCCCAGGGCTCCGGGCTCTCTGCAGAGAGACCGCTGTGACTGCAGACCCCCGCAGGCCCTCTGCAGCCCTGGTGCCTGCAAACCTCTGCCTCGGGCGGGGCAGGGCCCGGCTGGCCAGATGGGAGAGAGAGCCTGGAGACAGCTCCATGAAGGAAACAAATCGAGAGGTGTGCGTCCTGCATGGAATGTTCTTCCTGGGCCCCACAGACAGCCCTCAGCTGAACCGGACAACCAATTTTTTCCAATAGAAGAGCAGCTTGGTTCTATTCCACTGTGAACGGTTACCGAGACCCTTCTCCAGTGTTCTGTGTTTCTGTTTTTGATGAACCAAGTGTGAGAGAGCGGGGGGAGGATCTTTGCTCCACAAACCAGCCCTCTGCCCCACAGCAGGTGAGCTCAGGGGGATCTTTAGGGTGCTGTCTGGGGTGGCCAGCGGGGAGGCCGGACACCCAGGGAGGCTCTAGCAGGTGGAACCCCCTGGCCCGTGGAGACTGAATGTCTCACACACTCTCTGGAGCTCAGAATGAAAGTTTAAATTTAGTTCAATATCATCTTCCATTTTGCAGCAAACTTTGGTGAAAGCTGGTTGTAAATTGTATTTTTTTCTTTCCTTTGTCGGGACAGGGATTCGCTGTGGAAGCCCACCCGGAGCAGGTCACAGCACTCCGGCCACAAACCAGCATCTCGAGCTCAGAAAACCGGCCTCCCCTTCCTTGTCCTGCGGGGTGGGTCCTTACGGGGCCCATCACCTCCGAGGACGCAGCCTCTGTCTCATGATGGGCACCCACTGTCCCCGCAGACCCCTGTCACTTGGCAGAGTGGTGGGAAGAGCTGAGGAGGCCCCAGTGAGGCCCCAAGTGAGAAGGGGGAGCAGACACATGGGTGCAACTGATCTCTAAGATCAAAACAATGAAATGATCCAGGATACAGTTACTGATGGGCAGCCTGCTAACAAAGGAATTTATTTTTCTTTCACTGTGTTACTCCACAGAACAACAATAATAGCTGTAACCTTTCACTGAGTGCCTATATCTGTGCCAGACCCTCTCCTAGGGGTGGTACTTTTAACCGGTTATGTGATTGACTTTGCACAGTGTAAGTATTGTTATAACGAGAGTCTACGGAGCGCAGTGCAGGGATCGGCAAACTTCCCGTAAAGGGCCACACACTAAATATTTCAGGCTTTGCGAGCCGCAGAGTCTCCCTTGCTGCTCCGGCTGGGTTCCAGACCACAGCAATAAAGCAGGTCATTATCTTCTCGGTGGGGAGGGGTCTTGCTTTCAATTTGTGAAAAATGCAACATCCGTGAAGCACAATAAAGCAACACAGTAAGATGCCCACACTGAACTCTGATGTGTAAAGCGGCCAAAGACGATACATGGGTCAGCGCTGTTGGTTGTGTTCCAATGAAATTAGAATAACACTTACCTCTTCCAGTAAGTACCTAGCCCATTGTCGGCACCATATAAGTGCTTGGCAATATTCTATTTTCAGTTGAAATGGCCATAGTGAGATTCAGAGAGGTTAATACAAATCTAGTGTCCGATACAAACCTTCCTGGTGTCCCTCCAGAATCTCAACTAGCCCGTGAACAGAATCTCCCGTAGAGATATGCAAGTATAATGAGAAGAAACGTAACCCCCTTTTACGTACGTGGCAGCCAATGGGAGTGAGTTTCTTTGGGGAAGCGACAAAAATGTTCTTAAACGAAATGGACGACTGAACTGCTCCGTGACTGTACTACAGAATCACTGAATGGTCACTCTGAATGGATGCGTTTGGGGACATGTGAGTTATATGTCAACAAATCTGCTTGTTTTTAAAGAGTGCATGCTGTCACTGATGACTTGTTAACACGACTCATCGCTGATGGTGTTAGCCTTGACCTTGGGGCTGTCCCAGCACCGTAACACGACCTTTGAGTCTCTCCACACTCGATGCTCTGGAAGCCAGGCATGGAGCCTGCGGCTCTGCTGCTGTGTCATTTGGGGCTCTTCAGTGTGGACGATTTCTGTCTTCTCCCTCGTTTTTCTACACATTCAGGAATGTTTCTATCTCTCTGAACTCATGGATATTTATATTTTGTTACATTAGGATATGATCCGATATTCCATTATTCATTCTGTTACTTAAATAGTTACAGCGTTGCTCGTGGGACCTCTTTCAAGGTTGTAAAATTACTTCTTTACAAGAACAAAGAAAACCGCTCTGACCATGGGAACAGCTGATTTCAGCAGCTTCCGTTCCACTGAGGAGAACAGAACCCCACGTGGGCCCTAGATAAACAGCCTTCAGACAAAGAACGTGTTGGGGTGGGGGAATCACCGGTGTTCCACAGCAGATGGGGGGGTGTGGCAGGGCATCTAAAAGTCAGTTAAGAGCTTCCACTCATAAAACTAAGTGTATCCTGCAGATAAAAAAGTATCAAATGAAATTGTGTCATTTTCCTGAGTCACGCCATTACATCCCGTGGGAGGGAATCTTACCCTCTCCCAACCCCCCACCCCCCACCCTTTTTGGCTCTGCTCTTCAGAGGACCCGGCAGTAAAACAATCTGGAACATCTAGTGAGGCTTCTGATTCCAGTCCGACCTCCTCCTGAGGCTGCAGGGATTGTCTCGTGTGATGAGCAGCGTCTGGGCCACAGAGTGGGCGCAGCTCCTCTCTGCCTTGTTTCCGAGCTCTTCTCAGGCCCACCTCCAGCTTTAAAAGGCAACTTTCTAAAGAGCAAACAGAATGGCAACATTTGGTTGATCTTTCATGGAGTCCCTTCTGGAGGACTGAAGGATCCGCTCAGCTGTCTGTTTATCACATCGGCAGAAATGCTTTTGTTTATGACAGATGGCAGTTCCAGGGAAAAGATCTTTCAGGAGAATCATCTTCCATTGGGGAAAAGCACACAGAACTTGAATTTCCCCTAATAAGCATGGGAAAGCAGAAAAATTCTGTGAATGAAAAGGTTGCATTGCTCTGGTTTTGTAAGTAGATGCTGACGATTCACCATCTAGAAGCAACAAGCTTTCTGCTGATTCATTTACTCCCCCGTGCATTCATTCAATCAAGAAATGCTTATTGGAAACCAACTAAACTTCAGGAGTAAGGAGAACTTTTATTATGATACAATGATAGAAAATAGACAAAAGCACGGAAGACCTATTTTATTGTGCTAAGGTCATAGAAAGGGCACTGTGTTAGTGACAGTTGACGTCAGGGTCTAACTTAGTGTGGATGACAAAGTCTTCTCTACAGATGTGGCATTTGAGCTGAGACACAAAATGAAAAAGAATGAGAATGACCCACTCCCCTGAAGAGTTAAGAATGGCATCTCCCAGATGCAGAAGAAGGACGAAGTGCCTAAGAAATCACCTTGGTAGAGAATGCAAGTAAGAGAGGGGAGTCATTGGTGAGGTTAGAGAGGCGGGCAGGAGCCAGGTCACTTAGGGTGAGGAGTCCCGTTTTTGATAAAAATCAAACACCCCAAAGGACTTAATCCAGCAGTCCCACCTCTGCCTTCTGAGTGGAAAAGTTTCACTTACTTGAAAGGAAAAGAAAGCAAAAGGAGAAGATGAGGCGACCGACAGGCATTCGGGCTTGGCGCTGGCCGGCTTTAGAGATGAGAACACACAGGTCGGATATATGGAAGTGGGAAGAAGCGAAGACCTTGCTGATCAGTTGGATGTGAAAAGAATTTCAGGCTTCCTGATTTCAGGCACCTTGTCGGGTTACAATCGATTTAACCAAAGCACAGAAAGTATCAGAGGCGGGGCGGCCCCACGGACTCTGAGCCACGTGGGATCCCCTGTCCTGCTTTCTGAGCTCTCCCGGAGGTAAATCCGAGGTTACGTTTTGTTTCACTGAAACAGCCATCCCATTTTTCTTACATGAAAGAAAGAAAGAAAAGATGTTTTATTTGAAAGAGGTTGATTTTGCTCAGAAGCTGTACATTTATGAATATGATAAATAGGGAGAAAGCAAAGCCAATCTGTCTGGTCTGGTGCCGAGTGCCCCGTTCTATTTTCCCAGAGTCAAACAGAATCAGCTGTGTGCTCACCTGGGTGCATAACAATGCATATGTGTGTGTGTGTGTGTGTGTGTGTGTGTGTGTGTGTGTGTGTGGTCCTGAAGCATCCTTCCCAGGCACAGCTGCCCTTTCCCCTGCCCCAGAGGCAGCTGCCCCCCCTTAATCCTGCACCAAGTAAGGCTGCAGTTATGACAAGATCATTAGTCTTGGGACAGTGAAGGGAAAATTTACTAATATAAGTTGTCACCTGGAGTAATCTGAGTTTGCACTCAGAGCAAACTTTTAGCACCAACAGATCTTTGCCCGCACAAAACACATTTCTTAGATACATGTCTTTGTACTTTTAATCGCCTTTCCATAATAAAGCTGTGATCTCCGTCCAGAGAGAGGGAGGCCCCGAAAGCCATTTGAATTCATCTTGTGTTGCTGCTCTAACAAATCAGCGTAAACTTGGTAGCTTAAAACAACACCAGTTCATCAGCTTGCAGCTCTGGAGGTGAGAAGCCTAAATTCGGTCTCAAGTGGCCAAAAGTCAAGGTGTTGGCAGAGTTGTGGTCCTTCTGGAGCCTCCAAGGGGAAACCCCGTTCCAGGCCTTGGTCAGCTGCCCGAGGCCACACATACCCGCTGGCCGGTGCCCTTCCTGGCACCACGCTAACCTCCTGCTTCTGGGGTCACATCTGTTACTGACGCTGACCCTCCTGTCTCCCTCTTACGAGGATCCTCGTGGTCCCACCGGGCCTCCTGGGATAATGGAGGGCAATCTCCTCCATCACAAGAAAGTTGCCTCCACCCCCCCCAGCAAAGCCCCTCCTGCCCTGTAAGGTCACACATCCATGGGTTCTGAGCATTAGGACGAGGCCGTCTTTGGAGTGGAGTGGGAAGTCAGTGATCAGCCGGCCATGGCCTCTGTGGTCACCGTCTACATCCTGGTCCCTGAAATGTGCCAGAACCCCTACAGGGTAGAGAGAGACACCTGGAAGCTTCAGCCTTAGAAAATGCCTTATCAATAGTAGGTAAAAATTAATAAATAAGCACACTAAAAAGATGCTATCCAATTAGTAATATCTCATTGCTGACATGCACTTAATTTTGGCAGGCTTGGGTGCTATAAGTTTTAGTGTGTTTTTTTACTCCTTAAAAATGTCCATAGGGAAATATTACTTTAAAATTCAGAAAAGAAAATGAAAAATTCAGAAGGTAGCAGTAACGATCGTCTGTGAGGCCATGATAAACAGAATATTACATGTCGTGGCGATGAGAACAAACATCTCTTCGACAGCACGATGCTTCGAAGTTTCACTATGAACTATGCTGGTGCTAAAGACAAAATTCACAACAGCAAGGCTGCTCTGGGATTTAAATTGTCTTTAGATTAATTCAGAGGCACCTTTAGGGCATTGGAGCACTTCTTCATTCTGCAAGCTTATAATTAAGAATTAAGAATAGTAAAGTGAGAGTATTTTAAAAACTCACTGGAAATACAACAAAAAAACTTCTTATCTTGCATTGCCCATTTGGCAATGAATTTGGAAAACATGTTTGTATTCCTCGGCTCCTCTCGTCCATCATTAGTGTGAAAATCCGCGGTGAGTCTCTCCACGCTGCCTGTCGGCCATCTCTGCAGCCCCAAGGGCCGGCGTGGGGGTGTGGCCTTGTGGGCGCCGCCGAGACAAAAGGGCACCGTAATTAAGTCTGTGTGTTCCAGGAGGGTCACTCTGACTCCCGGTTGAAGCTGGGTGAGAGGGAGGATGAAAACCAGACACCAGGACAGACAGTGTCATGTGAGTGTGTGACAGTGACCCGGAACAGTAACAGTAAGAACAGTGGCTGGCCTGCGAAGTGCCCTCTTCCAGAATCAGTGACCCAGGTGGTTACTTCCTATTTCAGAGGATGCGGTCAAAATCTACGCCGATGTCTAGGATGGCTGGGGGCCTCGCTACCTGTGTGTGGATAGAGTGTCGAGAGTCGGCAAGTCCCACCCTGTGTCTCCCATGTCGAGTTTAAGGCCTAAGGCTGGAGCCCCGAGCCTGGATTTGACTCTCGAACCCCGAACCCCACGCCGGGGTGCACTCTCCTTCTGTCAGAGTCTCATGCTCCATCTCAGTAAACCTTTCACATCGGGTGAAGTCTGAGTGCCTGACGACCGGGGGTGGCCGTCGCAAAGCTAGAAGAATAGGCCGAGTGACTGTTTTTGTACACTTGCTAACCAGTATCAGTGTACTTGGCGGAGTTGGGTCTAACAGTTGGTTTCTCTGGCACATGCTGTCTCGTGGGCAGCTAGCAGGGACAGGGGACACATAGTGGCCTAACTTCCTCTACCCACAAAACACTATTTACCACAACAACCTGACATTTACTGAGAGGTCGGATCGGCTCAGATCCACTCTCATCCATCAATGAATTATCTCATTTTTAATTAAAATTTGTATTCTGTGTGCTTATGTTTCAGGTTAAATCTTTCTGCCTGTACTCAAATATGGCATTGCTCTGAAGGGTCCGTTTTGGCTGTCTTTACTAGGTTCTAGAAACACAACGGAGTCAGGGTATGAGCAGCACAATGGATCACGGGTGCTTTTTAGTCTGATGTCTGTATTGTGATGTGTTTTATAAATTTTCTTTAAGACACTCATAAAATAGTATTAAAATTCTCAAACACTTAAAATTCTGTTAAATAACTATTGTTGGTCATTTGAATATGAACTCAACCAAAAACTTCTGTTAGTTAAAAGAAAGATTTTCAGCATTTAAGCACATAATAAAATATTTAACAGAAATTTTATATCACTTGATTCATTGACAGAAAGATAACTACTCTTTTAGGCCTACAATAGCATCTTTTTAAAATTTGACATTTATTTTAAAGTTTGTGAATCAGCTAAATTTAGATTCATCTATTTTTAAAACAAATATCGGAATTATATGAAATACAGTAACATTTTCAATAAGTTCTTCTCTAACAATTCTCACTTATAAAATTACCAATTACATTTTAAAAGTTTCTTTCCCATCTCTTACATTCAGTAATAAAATATGGCAGTTACACACCTCAAAATCAATGGTAATAATTATTCTTGGATGAACTGGATAATGGGTAAGACAGTTAATTCCATTCCTTTGTCTGTGGTAGTTTTGAAGAGAGGAGGGAAGAGAGGAAGGGAGGGAGAAAGGAAGGGAGCGAAACATGGACGCGTGGTTGCCTCTCTCGTGCCCCCTACTGGGGACCTGACCTGCAACCCAGGCATGTGTCTGGATTAGGAATCCACACCAGCCAGGGCTGAACATTCTTGATAGTTTGCATCTTATGTCCTCTGCAATGATGACTTGGAGTAAGTTTAAAAGGAACTCTTGAACTGAAATTCATCCCCAAATAACACTTCTGTGTACAAGTCTGCTCTGGATTCTAACAGGGACTGCGCTCTTTTCCTTAAATAAACAGTTCAATGCTTAATTTGAAGTATGACTTCCAAAATCTTTATTTCTTTTCTCTCAGATTATGTGGCTCTCGAGAAGAAAAATCTGCCCATCAGGCACCTCTTTCCGGAGTCAACATCTGAACCCACTTTCTGAAGGTTTTTTTTTTAATTTCCAAGGAGGCGATTTTGGCTTCGTGGCATAAAGGTGGAACTGGGGCGGCGTTTCCAGCCGGTCCTGCGTTGCCCAGGCCGGGCAGACGTCTCCAGGTGAGCTTGGTGGCAGCCGGATGAAGATAGAAAACATCTGCCCCTCTCTGGTGTCCCACCACGCCTAAATCTGCCTTCCTAGCGGGTCTGAATTATAATTTTGTTACAGGGAGCACAAGCTGGGATTGGGATCCAGTAAAATTTGAAAACAGGAGGGCTAAAATAGGAGGTAGCGTAAGGACTGAGAGGAGAATGACACTTGAAGGCTTCACGTAATTTCTGTTTCAACTCTGTGGAGTATGGAGTTGGCATTCGATTCATGGAACACCAGCGCCCTCTCGTGGTCAGGCTTGGCAGTTATCACGATTTTGCGTCACCCTCTGAAGTCTTGCACCTACCTCCCTTTTCCCCAGAGTTTTTTTCCCCCCGCCAGCATTATTTCACTTTTGTCCCCCAAGTCCCTAGCTCGTTGGCCAGCTTATTCAACACTGTCCACCAGTCAGGAAAAATTCGTACCTCAGGCCTTTTCTCTGACCACATGAAAGGACAAGCCAAATAAAATGATCAGTTTTGCCTCTAAGAGACTTTCTATGTCGAAGTCACAGAGTAGTACAATTTTGGCCCCATTAAATCTGCTTTTGCTCCTGTGGGACCTGTGGCTGGAGAATGCTCAAGCTGGTCCCTGCAAGCCAGTGAGGGACCCTCTACAGAGGAACTTGGTCCTGACATGTCCAAGTGATTGTATCCAAATCCACCTGTGCGTGTGTGTGTGTGTGTGTGCGCGTGTGTGTGTGTGTGTACAGAGTGGGACCATATTTTTTCAGTTATCACAAGCCCTCAGTATTCAACAAAAAAGCTTTTAAATATTGCTACATGATCTCAACAATATTCTGAGCGATGGAGATAGAGGGTTCTGTTCACATGCCCAGGTGGGCAGGTGTGGGGGCGGTGAGAGACCAGGGGGGCTGGGGGTGGCAAACAGGTGGGGAGAGCTGCCGCAACTTAGGGGGCACCATTTACAAAGACGTGGTAAAGAGCAGCTCTGCACCACAGGACTCAGCAAGGCGGCAAGGGGCCGCCGGGATGGCACAGTGTTATGCAGGGAAGCCCTCCCCCTGCAGCCCTGCAGGTGTTGGAGGAGGTCGCTTTGGTCCACACCATCCACTGTGAGCCCGCTGTTGGGGGCTCTCAATGGTTAGTCAGCAAAGGGCAGTGATGTCCCAAAGCTGGGGGTCCTGGAGCCCAGGGTTTGAAGGAGAAGCGGCTGCCTCGGGACTAGACGCCCACAAAAGTCATGCTTGAAAAGTAAAGCAACTTGGAATGGAAGCCGTGAAGTTGGTGACACATTTACGGATGTTATGCACACTCGAATTTGTTTAAGTCCCTTATAAATTAGGTGCATCCCGACCAGATGCCATGGCATACACGTAGCAAAAAGAGGTTGAAAGTGCCATCTTGTGGGGGAATGGAGAATTGAGTTGAAAATATTTACAAAGGAATGTTTCTTTCTCTCTCGGAAAAATCAGCATTCTATTCCTTTGTAATGGGGGAGATAGTACCTTATCTTACATGGTGTAACCAGGGGTAAGAGGCATAACAAGAAGCAAAGCTGAGAGTACGGCAGCCAGCAACAATGGGTGTGTGGTAAGGGGTTGATGTTGCGATATTCTTGTTAATCAAAACAACTCGACTACTATTATTGACAATACTAATCACTGATGGCTGGGCCTCCTCAATTTTAGGTCTATAATATCCTTGTAACAAGCTGTTTGCTTAATTCTGAAATGTCCATATTAACTTTTATTGCATAGAATTAAGTGATAATGATATAAAACGACCATCTTTAGGGCCACGCCCTCCACGGAATTGCCTCATTAGAAGTTGCTCATGAAACTCCTATTCATTCCAACATACACGACTTCCAGACCCTGTATTAGAAGCTGTCATCCTTTGGTGCCTCTACTCTATTCTTCCCAGGCCTATCTAGCTGTATTTTTAATCTTCAAAAATGTCCCTTACGCTATTTCTTTGTCTCGGCAGAAGAGTGATCACACACCAAGTGGCTGAAAACAAGCTGTGATCACCATGGCACAGGAACTTTTGAAAAGGACTGTTTGTTTTCTTTTGGTATATTCTTGCAAACACCAAGCCTCTTCCATTTGTTACTGCAGTGGATTGTCCCCTGGGGAGGCAAATGGGGACCCTGTGTCTTCTTTAGGGAAATCAAAGCCCTCTTCCAGGGACCGTCTGGGCTTGCCCTTCACAGAGCCAAACGGCCCCTGGGGACGCATTCACGCCGCTTGAGTGTTTTCCAAAACCCAGTCCACATGCTCGACCACGTTGGTATAGACACCGGGGCGCCCTCTCTGGGCACAGCCGTCGCCCCAACTTGTGACGCCCACCAGATACCAGACCTCATTGTGTTTGCAGGACAGGGGGCCTCCCGAGTCTCCCTGTGACAAGGGGGAGGAAAGAGGGGGCACGGAGGTCAGTTCAGACCCTTCTCAAGTTTTACACTTAGTTCGCTCACAGTGATCGCACCTCAGATGCCGCCGGGACCCTTTGGTAGACTTCAGTGTGAGCGTAACGAATATAGCATAACCCCCGCGTTTCCAAATGTGTTCCACGTTGGAACTGGAAAGGATTCCGTGGGTGGAGAACGGGGTTACCTTACAAGCGTCCTTCCCTCCGTCCTGGTGGCCTGCACAGATCATCTTGTTGGTTATTCTGTGTCCGCTGTAGTGTGCCTGGCACTCGCTACGTGTCACCAAGGGGATCTTGACTTTCTGGAGAGTATTTTGTATTTTGTCTGTAAAAAGGGTTTTTTTGGTTAACTAATGGAATAACTATATATTTAAATAGAAGTAGATGTCTTTAAAATTAAAATTCCACCTTTATAAAAAATCTAGAAAGGAAAAAAATGCTGGGTTTACCATGTGGGCCTTTTATAATTACAGAGTGTAAAAAAGACATTCTTCTCACTGCTGTACCATCTTGTTAATGCTAATTAAGTTAGAAAATTAATGAAGGCTCTAACTGAAATGACTACCAGGGGAAAACAATGGGATAAGAGGCTCGAACCTTTACTGAAAAGTGCTAGGTTTCACATTAAACTTCGTCGAGAAGAATCAGTCTCTACAAAGACTGTCACAGTTCACATTTCCAGTCAAACGGACGGGGCACCGCCCTCGCTGGGGGATGCTGCCCCCCCATCTTTATCAGTTTGCTTTCTGTAACAAATAATGTTGTTTTACTTGTATTTTGGCCGTGCGGCCTGAGACAGCAGAAAAGGTCAGGGTTGACTTGTGCTCGTTAAAACGGGTCACGCGGAGAAACATCATTTTTTTTTTACCTCTGAATTTCCGGTAGCCCCACCCAGTCGCCCAGCAATCCGTGTACAGGACGTCCCTGTCTGCTTTGGAAGGCAGGCATATGGGCCGTTGAAAATCTAAATTTTAAAAATCACAATGTAGTTATCCGATATGAAATGTATGTGCTCTCCCCAGACACCTTTGTTTCTGTTTGCACCATTGAGTGTGCTCTCTATTCATTTTTGCTCAGTTGTCCCACCTTTTCACCCCTCCTGTTCACACAGTACAGGATGAGGGAAGGAGAGACAAGCCACAGTCCCCTCCACCTGCCGGGCCCCGCACTGTTCATCACCCTAATGGGTCTGTGACCCTGGGCAAGTAGCGTTAGTGCTCCGACCTGCAACCCTCTGTCCCTACGAGGAAGCTACAAATCACCTTCAACATACCAGCTGCTGGATTGTTAAAACTCACCCTGGGCATCTGAAGAAGCCTAGAGAAAACGCATCTTTTCACCCAAATACGATTCCACAATCAGGAAAGAGTGTCGGTCTTAACAGGCTGGCAGTCTGGCTTTGCAGGTCCCCTCCCTGTCATAATAGCAGCGCGAGGAGAGACTGCCAGGCTCAGCCTATGGATCTGCAGGTGCCAACTACAATTCTCAGGTCACCCTGGTAGATGACTGGCCCTTTAAAACTCTACATACCCGTGTAGTTCATTGCTGCTTGCAGTTTCAACAAGGCAATGTCATATCCACTCTCTGCTGTTTCATACTGATCATGGATTATTATTTCTTGGACCGCAAAGAAAGAGGTGTCCTCTTCTATTTCCAACTGATTTAAAATGCCACTGTAGACTCGCAGCATTTTAGGTGACTCTATCCTACGGAGCAAAGGGTAGAGGAGAAAAATGTCCTGTATCAGGTAACTCCCAAACACTTGAGTCATTTTGCTATTTAACTGGCTGCTATTAACTATCTAACTTTTTTTTTGCCCATGATGGGCTTTTAAAGAAGTGATGAGCTATGGAAAAAAGTGATTTCATGCTAAGATTTTTCAGTCACGTGTTTATCATGACTCATTTATCAATAATTTACCATGACGTTCCAGTCACCCTATCTAGAAGGCCCTGGGCAAGCATGTATCTTATATTAAACATGCAAAAGTGAATGAATTTTCTTTCCACCTATCAACACACACACGTGCACACTCACCCCACAAAGAGTTTTGGGTTTTGGTCTCAACCCTGCCATTGATTAGCGGGGACCCCGAGAAACTCACTTGGACTTTCCAGTACTCCATTTCTCCATACGTAAAAGCTGAAGGAGACTATAGGCCTCAGCTGTGTGTTCGAGTTAAAAAACGTGAGTACCGATACAAAAAAACAGACAAACGAGAGCCCAAAACCATGTCTGGAAACCATCCAGAGGACACTGACGTGCAAGGGAGTTTGGCCAACTGAAATTCCCTGCATACACGGACTCTCCCGAGGGAGATTTTACATTTGGCTATTAGGGAAATTGACCCAAGTAGGGAATGCAATTTGATAAACCCTTCCTTTTGCATCTAGAAATGAGAGAGAGAGAAAAGGAGAGAGAGGGAAAGAGAAATTGAGTTTAGTCCTGGACCCAGTTCCAGGACAACGCACCAAAGGTGGCATGTTCTTATGGGAAATTACAAATTACAGAAACGTCCCAGGGGACGTGTGCACACCCCGCAGGAATTTGGGACAGTCTGCAGTCAAATGGCGGGGGGGGGTGGGGGGGGTGGAGGGCGAGGAAGAGAGGAATAGGTGAAACAAAGGAGTTTTAGGGCAATGACGTGTTCTGTGTGATATTGTAATGAGAAATGCATGTCCTCATACACTTGTTCAAACCCAGGGCATGTACGACCCCAAACGTGAGTCGGAATGTCAACTACGGTGGCCATAATGCAGGAGTGGCGAACTCCAGGCCCACAGGCCGAATCCAGCCTCCTGGTTTCATCTGGTCCGGCACCTCGTGTCTACCCGGCAGCAGCGCTGAGCTCCTTGCCCCTGGTTAAGGAGTAGCTACATTATACCGTCCATTACATTCGGCCCTTTGAAGGCAACCACGAGGCTGATATGGCCCCCGGTGGAAATGAGTTTGACACCCCTGCTATAATGCATCAATGGAGGTTGATCGATTATAACAAATGTGCTCCTCTGGTGGGCGATGTTGATAAGGGGAAGGCTACGTGGGTACGTGGGGGTAGACAGCCAATGGGAAGTCTCTGTACCTTCCCCTCAGTTTTGCCGTGAATCTGAAATGACTCTAAGTAAATAAAGTCTTGAGGATAATTTTTTTAAAGTTTCTTTAGCTTAAAATCCTTCAAAACTGTTCTAACTCGGAAAACTAAAGTGATTATGTCAAACTTAAATTTCAGTAGAAACTCTAGGAGACATCATGAAATTCTCCACACGAAGAAGGCAAAACGTCACTGGGCCCGCTTCCTCAGCGAACATGAACGGTGTCCTAAGTGAGGCCCATCATATCTCACCGTCGTACTTGAGGGTTAGGTCACCTCATTTGGGAAACAGGAGTTTACCCAGTTGGGAAAGTGCGCAGGGCTTCAGGGAGAATCCAGACACCACGTCCTTCAGCTTCGCTATCCTGGTTGGTGTCCCCGTGTGGGTGTGCTTCAGTAGACACACGTTACTGAGCAAAAGCAAAAATGGAAAAACGTTTTGTCCTTCCCCACGCAGGTAAGAGAACCCACCGATGATAAGAAATTCCCGCTTAGAGACCGCCTGAGCTGTATCCGCGAGGGGGTCTCCAGAGAGCATCCATCTGTGGTCTGGGCAGCTGGGCCCAAGTTCCCACCCCACCGAGACCCGGCGGTGGTCCTGTGAATTTTGCCAACTCCGATTTTTGTCAGTAAATTGCCATGGGCAGGAGAGATGTAAGAATGAAGGACTTCTCAGGCCCTTCTCAACTTCAGCATTTTAGCTTTTTAAAAAATGCCCATGACTCCCAATATCCTGGCTTAGTCACATTGTGTCAAGTGTTGGGGGTAAAATATGTAAAAATATGTAGTTCGAGGTGAACTAGAGACAAAAAGGGCTTGAAAATTAAGCATGAAAGTTTAATGATTAATTTGGGGGGTTGTTTTATCATTGTTGTTTTTGAAATAAACCTTGGATACTTCAGTTGTTTTCTATTCACCATCTGAATGTTCAAATCCAAATGCAAGTCATTTGAACATATTTCTGTTTTCACTGAATTCCAGATAACTGTCGTTTACTACACAGATTTAGAACATCTAAATTATTTCTGAAGATAAGAGTTATGGCCCTGGTCTGTGTGCTCAGCGGATGGCGTGCTGGTCTGTGAACCGAAAGCTTGCTGGTAGGCACATGCCTGAGTTGGGGGCCAGGTCCCCGGTTGGGGGTTGAGGGCATGAGAGACGCAAATGATTAATGTATCTCTCATACATCGATGTCTTCTCTCTCTCCCTTTCTCCCTCCCCTCCCCTCTCTCTAAAAATAAATAAATAAAATATAAACAATTATTTAAAAGTTATATTTTCCCCTAAATTTGTTTAAAAGAGAATGCAGATTAATCTTTAGAGATCAGAGCACCTTATATTCTTATACAACAGACTTATCCCTGGAATATTTCGAAATCCAGTATGGGGCAGGTTAAAACATTTCACATGGGCCTGGCTATGTTGTCATAGGTAGGAAACTGTTATTTGCAGAAAGTGGGTTTTTATTTTGTTGTGTTTTTGTTATTGTATACGGTCAGACTGCAGCATCCTTCAAGCTGGAAATGGAATAGCCAGGCGACCAATTTTAACTGTTTCAAAGTCGCCAATTTAAAAATGCAGCATTTTCCATGAAGAACTGTCTCTTAAAAGTAAAACATAAAACTGTGGCATTGAGTTGGGGGAAGGGACTTCCGGGAGGCCCCATTTTCGTCCCTTCGGGTCACCCGACTCCCCCAAGCTCGCTCACCGATGCTCCGGACTGTGAAACAACCTCGTGGCGTAGGTGAAGAAGTGGCAGTGTATGTCGTTGGTGCACTGCTCCTGGCACTCATGAGCGCCCCGGGCCACGGAGCTGTTGTAGTTCAGGCCCTTCATGTCCAGGTCCTCGTAAACTTTTTTGTTGCAAGCTGTAAAGAAAGCAGAAAATAGGGTTATCTTCCAGACGTCAGGGGCCCTTAGCAACCATCTTCCAGGTTTCCTCTTTCAATGCACTCCCCCACTTGCCTCAGAAGTCCTTTGTTTTATTGGAATCTGCTTAATTCCAGCTCTCACATGGAAACAGTAGAAGAATTCCCATGTCCTTCTTATGCACTGACACTCTATTAGAGTTGTAAATTCTCATTTCGATTTTCTGACCAGACCTCTCTTGCCTCTTTAACTCCAGCTGATTGGCTGGTTCACTAATAAACCTATTCAGGTATCTCTATCACCATCAAGAAAAGTACCATCTTGAGGTACCATTGCTTGCTTTGATTTAAATTAATATATGGAATGAGGACTTTCCTATCAAACTTCAAGCTAAGAAGGAGGTAAAAATGAATGATGAATACTGATGTAATAAGATATGTCCTCTGAAATCAGTTTCAGTAAACTATAATGAGGCTTCGAGATATCCATACATGCTAATTTTTATTCTACACTGGTAGAAGTTCATTAGGGACTTTATTTCTGTGTAGCAGGGTTTTCTTTTATAGCCATAAGACCAAACCTGATATAACTATAACTATATATACATATCCAAATAACGAGTGGTTCTGAATTCTCATAAGACATCTCACCACTTATGTGGTGCGAGCATTGCTTGAAAGAATATCCAGAAACTGCTCCTGTCATATTTACTCTTGGCAACGTTTCTGTGACGCTGTCTTTCAGGATGCAAGTAAACCTGTTTTTAAAAAAGAAATAAAAGTAAAAAAAATAAGTGGGTGGACATTTATGCTTTAAAATAAGAGGTCTTGAAAGTCAGCATGTAGACAAAGAGAAGGGGAGAAACTATTCTATCTCGTACCAAAATAAGTATTTTCTTAGCAAGATTGCAAGATTGGTTTTTTCAGTCCAATGTCCTCACTTTTAAAAGATCACATATGACAATACTCCTTCCCAACAGGAAAAGGGTGCGGGTGAACTGGGGCCTATAGTTCCAATGCTGCTCTCGGCCTATCTTGTACTGTCCTTGAGCAAACAATGGTTTCCACATTACAGTGGTTACATTTTAAATGATTATATGAGTACCAATACAATATCCATGATTTTTATCTCTGGACAACATTTTATTCTCTGTCTTGTCAAAAACAAAAGATTGTCAGCTCCTGTTGTAGAGTCTGGAAGGGTAAATTTCATAACTGCAGGGTGCTCTGTAAATATCTATGAATGCAGTAATAATACCCCAAAATGCAGATAACTTAATTTGGGAGTAAAGCTTCATTTTTTATTTTCAAGTTCAACATGGAAACAAAAGTGATGAGTGGAATACTCTCAAGTTTTAAAATATATGACTATAGAATAAACCCATCAAATGCGATTTGTGAATCTTCATAAGATTTTCTTTAATAGCAGTGAATTACTCATGGGGGGCAATTCAGGTAATATAAAAAGATTCTTTTATAATTTTTAATGTATTTTGTATAAGATAATGAATGTTGAAATATTTAAGGGGGAAGTGTTCTGATGTTTTCCAATCACTTCAAAATGTTAAACTATACGCAGTACCTATAAGACTCAAATGTCAAACAGTCTTGCTGGTGACAGGGGATCATTGTATTCTTTCATCGTCTTATAAAGTTTGATTTTTTTCCTAATAAAATTGTTGAGGGGAAGTATCAATTTACATAATACCGAATATCAACAATCATCCAAAAAGCAAAGGGCAAAATGGCTAAGAAGTGTAAAGGTAAAGAGAAATAAGAGAGCATACCACGAATATCGGCCCACACGGGAGGTTGGAAGGCCCACCGGAGAGTTACTTCTACTCCTCCCCAATCTGCCCGAACAGCCTTGTTTTGTAATATTTGATAGTTCACTTGAAGGGCAACATGCGTTTTGATTAACATAAGATTTCATAACACAACAGATGGAGCTGTATTAGTACGTCATTGTTGTGTACAATCTATCTCTCCTCTACAGAGGAATGCAAACGCTTACCATTTAGCAGGATCTTCAGATGATGATTCGGCCATAAAAGTGAAGAGCAAGCACGTCGGGTGGTGGGTGCAGACCACCTGGCAGTGCTCGGCGCTGGGCGTGAAAACCACTGCGACGTCACCTCCTTGAAAGCTGGTGTCTTGGGACAGCTTGGTCACGCATTCTGTGATGCAATGTGTGGAAGTTACGCATCTAATTAGGTGTCATCTCATGAAGTCCAGCAAAGGAGGTTTACTTAACAGGAAATATGCCTGAACTTGGAAGTCAGGGCAATCAAACGTATGTGTAAGTTTAT
This sequence comes from Artibeus jamaicensis, assembly GCF_021234435.1. NCBI lineage: Eukaryota > Metazoa > Chordata > Mammalia > Chiroptera > Phyllostomidae > Artibeus > Artibeus jamaicensis. The sequence continues at coordinate 21,243,340 of NW_026522056.1, forward strand.
GGGAAGAGCAGCCTCAGGTGGAGAAAGGGAATGGAAGTGGGGGCGGGAGGGCGCGGGCGGCATCGGTCAGCGGAGGGCGATGGAGAAAAACACGGGAAAACTGTAACTGAACAAAGATCAAAATCAAAATAATAATCAAATAAATATATACTGCTGGGTTAAGTTTGGTAACATTTTGCTTATGATATTTGCATCTGCGTTCATGAGGCAAGAGGACTGGGATTAAGGCTAGTGCCCCTGTCCAGGCTTAGTGTTAAAAATTACACTGACCTTATAAAATGGGCTGGCAAGTGTGACCATGTCGACCTCCTCTCGTATATACGAGACCTTCTCTCATATATATGTTAACCATTAACATGGTTAACATTTAACTGATTTCTGCAATAGTCTTTCTTTTCTCTTCCTCCTAGCTTCTTTGTACTTAATTAGCTAATCTCTTACTACCTTCTTGAGCTGGATTCTTATATCATTAAGTCTTACCTTTTCCCTATTCGAATGAATGCCTGCAGGTCTACACATTTGCTCTCAGCACTGGTTCAGCTACATCCCCAAACTTTGAAGTCCCGTATTTTCATTACTATCCAATTCAACCTATTTTCTAATATCCATTGGGATGTCTTCTTTGGCCCATATTTATTTAAAAGCCTATTACCTAATTTTTAAACATTTGGGGATTTTTCCAGTTGTCTTTTGTTTTTCAGGTTAATGCCGTTGTGATCAGATAACATGTTCTGCATAATCTTAATTCTTTCAAGTTTGCTGAGACTTGCCAGAGGCCTTGAATGTGGTCAGCATTTGTGAAGGTCCCATATGTACATGTAAAGAATGTACGTGTGTTTCGGTGCAGTTGCCGGGGCCATTGTTCAAAACGCGCCCACTTAGTTATCATAGACGTATTCTTCAATGAAATAACAGCACTATGTTACAATTATTATAATGAAGAAATATAATAACCTGGATAAAAATCTTGTCACACAGAAAAATGATCTAATGAAGTATAGTAGAATTTATTTTATTTTAAGTCTCTTTACTCAGATTTGCCATTTTTCACATAGGCCAAAGTAAGTTTACTCTGCATAAAATGCTAACAACAGCAGCAGAAATTAACTGTCATATAAATTATTTTTATAATAAATGCTTAAGTTTTCATACTAAATAAAGAATAAACATAGGGTCTAAAAATCTTTGTATTTCTGTGTCCTTCATAATATTGGTTAAGTAATTTGTAAACAAATATAGTGGATGCTATGTAAACTGGAGACTTAAAAACAGTCATTAAGTTATCGAAATGTATATAAATTCTAATTGTATGAATATTTTGCAAAATCTCTTTCAGTTCCAAATTGCGGGTATGTGTGTGTCTGTCTATATGTGTTGCATTAAACTGACTGCTTTATGGAAAACTGACTAATCAATGAGGCAAACCTAGACTTCTGTTTTTTAATATTGCTCTTAAATATCACTTAGATACGTGATGTGAATTTGGATATGAATAGAGGTATAGATACGGATAGAAATATAGATGGAGACATAACTTCCTACTCTTATGCACTCCCTCACCTCACCTTCCTCCCTGCTCTGAAAGCCCCTGGAGCCTTCGGAGGAAAACAAATACCAGAATTTTATTCCCTGGAGGGGGTCTTGTGCGATGCCCTGCCCGGGGCTGTGCTGTGCTTTCTGCTGTGGGCCCCTGCCCTCCTGTTTTCTAACCCATAAGTCAGGAAGAGATCCTATTTCCAGTCCATACTTAAGGTAAATCTTTACTTACCACCACAGACCGAGGCAGATAAAATAAAAGGTATCATTTGGTACAACAAACTCATCCTACAAAATAAAAACGTGCAGTTTCAGAACATGAAAAGTGAATTTCCAGTGAGTTTGCTGGCGTCAGGGTTTACACAAGACGGAGAGGGAAGGGTGCATTTCCCCCAACAGTGCCCACAGGGCTCCTATCGAAATGGGGAAACTTCTCTTCCCCTTATCCTAGAACATTCCGGGCAGGCCTGCGTGTTCAAGTGTTCGATGCTGTCACGGTTCTGAAGAACCCGGGCCTGAAGGGGAGGGTGTTCCCCCGCCCTCCCTCCCCTTCCCTTCTTCTCCTCCACCCCAGCTCGCTAGTCTTCAAATATTTCTCATTGTCACCCCTGGAACCACCCCCTGCCAGCTTTCCGATTTTCATCTTCTCTTCCAATTTATTTCCTTTCTCTCCATCTTTGAAGTCTCTCCGTATATCTAGCAAAGTCGATGATATCCTACCTAAGTTTTCTATTTTTAAAGTTCTGTTGCAAGTAGATTATCAAGTTTTCTTGGGCACCTATAAATGTGCTTATCCCTACAAAGTGCTGAACTAGGGAAAACTATCAGTGAGATAAATGAAGACTTCTGATTTTTTAATATTGCCCTTGACTATCTTTTTAATTTGTCACATGCGTGTTATTGAGTATTATTACTTTTCTTTCATGTTGCATCTCCTCTCAAATTGGTTCTGGATATTAACTAAAGGCCCATAAAATGTTAAACCAGACCAATTTTTAAAATCAATCATTTTCCATTGCAAAATTTTTAAAACGCCTGTGGTGAAACAGGCACTTCCAGGAATAATTGCTTGACAGACCATGAATAATAATTTTTGAACCATACCTGAAAAACCGCTGTTTGATGAAATTCTTAACAAAAATATTTTTCTCCTTCCAGAATGGCCCTCGGCCTCCTCTGAATGAGCGTGTCCAGGCAACATTCACTGAACTTTAATATTTACTTTTACTTTTACCGGCTCCCAGTGTTGTGTAACATTGTCTCTTTGTACAGCCTGTCTGTGGAAGCTGTTCAAATCTATGTGTATCCCAAACGCACCTGGGTAACATTGCTTGCTTTTTCAATACCTTAATTTTTGTATCTTCTTCTACTGTGGGTTCAGACAGATGGCACACACAGACAGCTGGGAGCTGGAATTCACCTGTGCACCTCAGCAGTCGGGTGAACGCACATTTCGTGTGCCCGCACACACCCTCACTGTGAAATACCCACTGTTAATCATTAATTCAAGGCTAGCTGGAGTCTCCCCGTCTAAAAAGAAAACAAGGGGAGTTTGTGGATGAAACGTCAGCTGCTGGGGGTTGAGGGGGAGCACCCCACTGTCCTGCATGCAGTGTCCTTGGGTAAGTATCACCTCCTCAAAGGCCTATGTGGAGACCACTGGCTCTGAGGGAGCGGGCTCTTTAACCCACTTGCAAACACCAAAAGTCTGAATTAAATTTAAAAAAAACAACACACAAAATGTGGGACGTTCATAGCTTTCTTTAGATCTCAGTTCACTGATACACAGATGGAGCTCTCATGAATGATAGCCTAGCCTTGCAGGACAAGCCATCAAAAAAAACAAAATAAAAAAACGGGTCAATCCCCTTTGTCCTGGAGGGTGCCTCCTTGTGGTGGACATGTGGCAGGTCCTGGAGAGGAAAGCTTGTGACATGCTTGTCTGGGTTTCATCTATTAGTTACACTCCTGTTGAGAGCCTTCCTGCTGCCTTTGCAAAAGGGCTGACAGCTCTCTCCACTGCACGCCAATGCAGGTGCCCTGATGCCAGGATCTATTCGCTAGTCAGCCGGTAATGCCAGGGGGTCAGCAGCCCTGCCATCACTGTGAGTCTGGGGGTCCGCGGCCCAGTGGCTTCATCTCTCTGGGCTTCAGTTGCCTCATTTGCAACACGAGACATGAACTAGCCCTAAGGATTTGTATGTGGTCCCTGGCAACCTAAAAGAAATAAATAAAAAAATTTTTGATATGTTTGATTTCAATATATTTTAGAGAAAGAAATTTCCATGGTTCAGAGAAGGCTTCTGATTTCCTACAGAAAAACAAAATAAGCTCTGAGGTGTTTATAAATGGAGTCATGAGTTTTAAAAAATAGTCTAAAGATGAGGGGATTAACAAAATGATAAGTTGGCCCTGGTTGGGGACCTCACTGAGGTGACAGGTACCAGAAGAAACAGTGAGCCGTGTGTGGGGACAATATGTGACATGAGTGTGATCTTCTGAAAATGTCACCAATTCACTTTGAGCAGTTCAGTATTTGGAGACAGAGAGACACGATCTCGTTTTATCTTGGTCATAATAATGTCATTATCTAAATGGCTTGTGAAGGTACGTAATACCCAGATTTGGTGGCCAAGTGCTTACATAAAAAAGGTTCCCCAAGATTAGAACTGCCCTCAAAACTCTTACACAAAGGGCAGTATGGGGGCTGGGGGAGAGAATTTACTGAAGGGGATGGTGACAGAACAGGTGGTAAAGGGAAATTTGAAGCTTAGCCCCATGTAAACTCATTGGAGACTTTCTGAGAAGAGAGGAGCCAGCCATTTTGTTCTGTAGGCAGAAAGTTAAGGGGATTTTGAGCTTCGAAGAGGCCTTTATGGAAATCACCAAGGTACATATTGTGACATTCTATCTGGAAGAGAGTTATTCAGGTATTTTCATTTGATCTGTTGCCAAGGTTTTAAGGCCTATGTGGGCGTAAAGAGCCCTTAGGTGCTTTCTTGAGTTTCCAATTTAAAATTAAGTACATTCCAGCCACACAAAAAGCACATACTTATGATGCTCTGCTTGTTATGAAGCTCAACATGAACTGGCAAATTTATGCCAAGATGGGCTTTCAGGGAAAACTGATATGTGAAATTATATAGGGTCCTTATATCCCGGTATTGTTTATCCATGAAACCTCATATCTACCTTAAGTGCCCAGTAAAAAGACTGTAATGGTAACTCTCCAACCCTATGAGATAAACAGAAAGACTCTAATGAGAGAACTACTTCACCGGGGAACCAACTAATAGTCTCCTAAATGTGGTTTAGCAAGTTAGTTAAATCTCTAAACCCTTTCAAATAATATAAGGATTCCAAAAATATTTTTCTCTATTCAAATAAAAGTGAAATAAGAGTCTTAACTGCATAGAAATTCTTTAAGATTAAATAGATCTTCATTTCAAACTGACGGATTTTTTTTCAACTGATGCCATTACAATTGAGAATTCTGATGTTGATTACTCATATCTAAAAGTAAAAGTATAAAGGACACATGGACAAAATCAAAGGTGGGTAGGATCAAGGCTGGGAAGTGGGGATGGCTGGGGTGGGGGGGAGTGGTGGGGGAAAATGGAGACAACTGTACTTGAACAACAATAAAGAATGTGAAAAAAATAGATGGCAACCAAAAAGAATAAAATAAAGGTAAAGGTTTCCCACCCCTGCCCCACCCTCTAGTGAAATAAAATGCTCTTGAAGCCTAATGAAAGTGGGAAATGACTACACACAATCTGGGGAAGAATCCAGAATAAAGTCTAAAGGGACCCAGAGGCAAGTCAGTGGTCAGGGTCACTGGTGGCCTCCGGCCCTCTGTCTGGGGCAGGGAACCACAAGGCCACTGCTGCTGGGTCCCTCCTCTGTCCCAGCTCAGGAAGCTTGCTCTCGGAGCTCCTCTCTCAAGACTTGCTTGGAAAAAGCTCACAGCCTCCGAGGTCCTACTACCCTTTCTCGCTGGCCCCCAAATACCCCCGTTCCATGATAAAAGTTTATTTTCCCATGAGAAGGTTTTAACCCTGACCTTAGATCTGAGTTAATCAAGCATAGCATTACTAATATCTGGAACAATGAGGCTTTGTTATGAGGCACTACTTTGCACTGCAAGGTGTTTAGCAATAGACCTGGCCTTTAACTCCACAGATGCCCACTCACCCAGGAGTGCCAAGCAAAAGTGCTCTAGAGGTTGTCAAATGTCCCCTGGGTGGGGCTGGGGGGCAAAACTGTCTCTGGTTGAGAAGCACTGCCTTAGACGATAAGGAAAATAACGAATGATGGTTAGAAATGCCCCTGCTATCTTTTCTCCTTCTCATAGTACGAGGCAACGTGATAGGGGCCATCAGCTGGGATAAGAATGCCAACCTTTGTCCTGGGTTCTGCATTTCCTGTGGCCTTGAGTTAATCTTTTCATCTTTTGGATGCCTCCAGCGCCTCATCTTTAGAATAAAGACAATTTCACTCAGTAGGCGTTGACTCAATGCTCATTGATAGGCAATCTGAAAGAGGGTCTCCTTCGGAGCTGTTCACTGTTTGGTGAGCAGATAAACCGTAATTGAAATAAAAGTTTTAAATTCAAATGAGAGGTTTCTCAGACCTCAGTGAGCAAAGAGACTAGGCTAACCTCAGACGTGACAGTGTGATGTCTATCACTCAGGCCAGCGTGCTCTTGCCACAGACCTATTGCCTGAGGCCTCTACCTTAGTATCCCTCTTACTCATGGGAGTGAAGTCATTCCAGTCCTGAGCCTTCCTAGCCTCTTACCCACTTCTGAGTCCGAAAGGCTCTTCTAGGGTGAAGGGCTTCTCTCTCTTCATATTCACCCCTGTACATGAAGACATTTGGCCCAGTTCAGTGCCACTGGCCTTGACCGGTGGCTTTGAAGCATTCATTGAAACCTGAGGAGGTCCGCATTTCGAAACTCTCCCGTCAGCACTGCCCCAAACAAGGTCATGCCCTGACCAACAAAAGCCCAATGGTTGTCCCGAGGACCCTGTTCAAATATCCTGTAGAATTATCAACCCTGCAGACAAAAGGGTTTTATTGCCAACACTTTTTTGTTGTTGAAACATAAAACAATATCCACACAGAATTAAGACCCATGTCTTTATTGCATGCATCGTAAAAGATGAAGTAGTGTTTATTTTTAATCCTTTCATGGAAGCCAGATTTGACCGAACTGGAGATACTGCTTCTGGAGAAAATCTAATTCTTCAGTTTCTTATTTTATGGTTCGTGAAGAACCCAGACCTCATGGGAGATTTTTTTCCATCCCCTTCATCTGTAGCCCTTCCTACCGCTGAGAGTGTCTTTGAGTATGAAAGAAAAACATCTCCTTTAGAAACTTCTCTATTTTTCTACTTTATTTACACAATATGCTGTAAGTGGCCACTTCTGTATAAGTGTTATGTTTGCTTAAGTGAACCAAGTCCAGAGACCTGGTGCCAATGTCATTATCACTGGCAGCCTTGGAATTTGTGTTACATAAAGATTGATAGCGTTCATTCCAGGTCTCCCTGCGACTGCCATGAAGTTACAAGACTGAACTTTATGAGACTCTTTATACCCAATAGTGCTTCTTGAATTACTGTTACACATACCAGTATCCACTGACCCCGCAGCAAAGCCGCTTCCTCACCCTCCACGAAGGCTGTACCATAAGCCTATTGCCAGAGCTACAACCAGGCAGCTGCCACCCCACGGGTCACCCTTGCCAGGCAGCCTGTAGTAGTGCCAGGGTCGCAGAAGTAGCAGGTCAAAAAGAAAAGCAGCACCACTATCCTCACGAGTTTGGGGAACTTAATCTTTTTCTTTGGAAAATAAATGCTGCACGGGTTTCTTCTCCTCAGCTTGGCAATAAACAAACAAATCAAATTCACTGGCTTCTCAGCCCCAGTAAAGGCAGTGGTGGATCTAACGACCATGTGGGTGAAGCACAGAGAAGTGATCTCTGAGACGTACTGAGTTCTGGAGGAAGCGGTAAGATTAGAATGGTCTTGGACACTGTGCTAGAATCTAGGGTCATTTTTCTTCAGCTCTGTTTTACAATTGGGGAAAAAAAGTACTCTTCATTCCACTCATTTGTAATTTTATTTCATAACAAGCAATCATGGTGTTTAGTTAGCATCTTCTGTGATCAGTGCTGTTGTCACAGGCGAAGAGCACGCCTCTGTGCGACGCCACCCTGAGCAACTCTGTGGGCATGGTCCCTTTTCCTGTTCATGAAAAGGACGCAGAACGAATGTCACCGTCCATGTCTCTGCAGAAAAGCACTCCAAGGGTCAGGATGTGAACTGCGGGCTCTGCCCCACATCCAGGAAGCTTCCTCACGCCGGTGACTTCAACGAAGACTGTCCGTCGCCTTCCTGTGTTTTTTCTGAAATCCAGTCCATGTACTCAGCCACTTTGGTGTAGATACCTGGTTGTTCTTTGCGGGCACAGCCTTCACCCCAGCTGGTGATGCCCACCAAATACCACATTTCATTGCTCTGACAAACTAAGGGACCACCTGAATCACCCTGGGTCACAGCAGGTAGAAAAAGAAAATGATAGAAGGTTATGACAGACATGCCTTGAAAATCCTGTAGTCTCCCCACACATGCATTTTCTTATAGCTCTGCAGGGGTCTCTGATACCTCGTTCGCTGTCATATGTGGTGGAAATTATTTAAGTCAGTAAAGTATTGTCCAGCAGGGAAGTTTTGACATCATCCTTTCACTGTCAAATAAGTCTACTAGTCTTATATTTTGGTACAATTGTTATATGTAAAATTGTCTTCCTTTAAATATAGCATGTCCCTGCATAGATTGGGACTCGTTTTTATATATGTATATCTATTTTATATACATTTAATTTTTAGAGGTTACATATGAAATTATCAGATTGATTGGCTCAGCTTTTAAAAACAACTATGATGAAATATGCTACTGGAAAATACATCTTGAAATGAATTTTCTCAAGTAAACTATTGCATTTTTTACACGACCAAATGTATTACCTTACAAGCATCTTTGCCCCCTTCTTTATAGCCAGCACAGATCATCTGTTTGGTTATCTCATAATCTCTGTATCTTTTCTGGCATTCTTCATTTGTTACCAAAGGAACTTTTGCCTTTTGTAGGATATTTTGGATTTCACCTGTGAAATAACCAATATATAACTCCAGAAGGAAGAAATACAATCCATAAGAAAATAAGACGGAAGTCTTAAAGCAAAGCAGAATGATGAACTCGGCATTAAAGCCCACTCCTGCGGATGTGAGTAGCAAAGGTGAGCAGGGGGAGTTAGGAGAGAAGGGGGCTCCGTAGTGGCCTTGGATGCGGGTCAGGACGACCTCAGAACCTGAGTCTGAGCAGCGATGTGGCTTCCATGTTCTCTGCTGTTCTCTCAGCTCAGTGGGAAGTGCTCAGAACGCCCTTTCCACTCCCAGCAATCCAAAAGACCGGAGTGTTTTACCTTATAGTTGTTTTATATATTAAAAATGATAATTTTGAAATATTTGGTTTTTTGAAAGAATAAACCAAATCTCTGGCCATAGAAGAGTATTTTGTTCTTCGAGTAAATGCAAGGGAACCTGAAGAACAGTTTATTTACAAATGAATTCTACCAGTAACCAGTGAAGGTTACTTTTAAATCTTCCTGTCTCTATCAGTTAAAAAAATATATTAGAACAATGTGAACTAGTTAAATAAAGGACTGAATCAGAAAAGAATGATAAAGTTTGGCGAGCTATATCTTTTTGTAGAAAAATGATGCAAATACTGTATGTGATTGTATCTATCAGGAACATAATTCTGGAAAGGAAGAATGATTGGTTTCCTGGAAATTTCAAGGGCACTTGAAATGCCCCAAGTGTCCATAAGGAGGGGTTCTCAACGTAGGATCCATAGAAAGAATTCACATTGTCTATAAATTTGGGTAGGAAAAAACATATCCTTATCTTTACCAACCTCCAACTGAAGTCTGATACTCCCTTCAATTATGAATGTGGGCAACAGTCTCGGGAATATTGGCCATATCTGAGCCCTTCCCTTCAGTATAAATCGCAGGTATGTTCCCATCACATTATAGTCATGGCAGGTAACTAAAATGATCATTTGTCCTCATCACAATTGCAAAGTCACAGTAGTTATTAGAACAACGTGTTATTGAATATATTAATAAAGAAGCACATGCTTTGCTACATCAGAGCTTTTAAAAGTTATTTTTCGATAACTGTCTCATAATTTCATTGGTTGCTTTCGCAACCCTATGTATTTTTATTTAAGCATTTAAAAACATCATTCAAGAAGTAGTTCATAGGCTTTATCAGACTGCAGGAGAAAGGCATTGCAAAATAAATAAATAAATAAATAAATAAATAAGCGCCGCCATTCAGAGATGGTGTGCCTGCTCAGTAGGCACTGGTCAGTCATAGCCAGGGGAGGCTGTGCCATTGGGAAGCAGGAACACTGCTGGTACTAGGAACAGGACGGGCTAGAGTGGGCTTATCAGCCTCTAATGGGACCAAACCAATGATCGTTTTTATGGGGTAAGGTGCTCAGTAGTTTACCTTATTTATTCTTCCAGGCCCAGGCCAAAAATATCTGCTCAAGGGCCACTGAATAAGTCTTTGAGAACCAATTGATTGAAAGATTGCAAGTTTGAACATAACGTTTGACAGAGTGCCGACCGCATGAGTCCAGGCCACATGCCCCAGCGTCTGAGACCTGCTCTGGGAACAACCTCCAACCTGCTGTACCTCTTTCCTTGGCGAAGCCCCAGCCGGTTATCCAGCAGTTAGAGTCAATGACGTTTGGGTCGTCTCTGGGAGGGAGGCATATTGGTTTCTGGAATTCTGAAAGGTAATTTTTAAATCAGAGTCTGGTTAAAGCTTTAGATACTGATCTTTAAACACACACACTTTTCTTCTCCCATGTTCTCTCACTACTGAGCACCACCAAGAAGAATAATGCTTTCGCCTCCTGCTCAATCTCTAAGGTCAGAGATTCAAGGAAATGTCTCCTGTTGGAGTCATTTCCACACGACATGTTCCGTGTTAAGTTGTTTGGACTGAATTAAAAACCTCAGCACCCAAGTTTATCGTCAGAAGCATTCAGAAGTTCTCTCTCAAACTGTGTATGATACTTTCCATGGCAATCCAGTGTCTAACGCCATTTCAGGCACCATTTTACGTGTTCTAACTTATTAACTGACTTTGTTATTTTAACAACCCAGTGAGGTCACTATTGTGCTCACTTTACCAATGTGGACATTTGCGGCACTAAGAAATAAAAGCACCTTGCCCAAGGTCACAGAACTGTTCGTGGATGCAGTGGGCAGCTAGCAGCTGTAGAACTTGTACCTGGAAAGCAGCACCTCCGACCGCCTCTTGCCTGTCTCCCCAGAGCCTCCTTCTGCGCCAGTCTCTCCTCTGCCCAAACTCCACCTGGAAGTTAGTATCCCGTCCCGCTGGCCCTCGCCCAGCCTCGGTATTGCCCAAGCCCAAAGCACAGGTAGTTGTGCTCCACTCGTCACAGGAAGCCATGCTTCCCGGTGCCAAGGACACTCCTGGGTCTATCAGTTCAGCAGCGTATAGGCAGCTGTATTCCGCCTGAAAGAACTAATGGACATTTCTCACCCCTGCTAGAGGAGGTCTTTATGGCAAGCCCGGAGTCTTACCACCCCTGGCAGTTCTCACCTTTCCCCCAACTCTACCAACCAGAAGACAAAGACAGTCTCTGCCGATTCCGCCCCCTCCTTCCAGTGCCCTAAACCAGTGCTGGGCTGCACCGTGCCTTCAATATGCCACGTACCGGTAAAATTCAAAGGGGCCTCAAGCTTTATTAAAGCAATATCGTGAGTGGTTTCTGTGATGCTATAATTTTCATGAATAATAATCTCTTTTATCTCTGAGAAAGGGGTTTCTTTTGTTATCGCTGACAAATTTAAAAGGCCACCATAAATGCGCCACGCGTCCGAATAGGAGAGCCTGGGAAAGAAAAATAAACATTTGCTTGAAACCAGGCTGGTCCTTTGTCCTTCTGCTTCACCATCTACAACAATGACAAACAAACAAAACAAACAAAAACTCAGGAAAAGAATGCTACTCGGGACATGGTTTTACTGGTCCAACCCTTCCTCCTGGAAATTTGTCATCACCCACCACAGCCATCTGAGATCGATCTCTGAAGATTTAGTCAATAACATTGGAAATACACATTGATGGGATGATTTCACATTCGTTCTGAGTAAAAATGTAAAAATGCCGCTGTCCCATTCTGGGAGAAACTGGTCGAGAAAGGTTCTAGCAGTTCATCACGGGAAAATCCTTCTCAGCTCACTGATCCTGAAAGTGACTGCCCATGAAATTCAGAAGTATCAGGAAGTTGGACTGATTTTACACAAGCTCCCTCTGCCAGGGCAGTGGAGGGGGGGGACTTGAGTGCCACTCAAAATCTATCTTGTTTTGGGAAGTGTAAAAATTTAAATGAACTTTTTAAACATGATAAGATCCGAAGTAAATCTAAAATTATTATTTAAAGCAGTCCTATCATAATTACATTAGCCAAGATTAAAATGAAGGAGAGAATCCTAGAAGCAGCAAGAGATAAGGGGACAGTCACCTACAAAGGAGTTTCCATCAGACTGTCAGCTGATTTCTCAAAAGAGACCTTACAGGCAAGAAGGGGCTGGAAAGAAGTATTTCAAGCCATGAAAGGTAAAGACCTACATCCAAGATTACTCTATCCAGAAAAGCTTTCATTTAGAATGGAAGGGCAGATAAAGTGCTTCTCAGATAAGGTCAAGTTCAAAGAGTTCATCATCACCAAGTCCTAATTATGTGAAATGATAAAGGGACTTATCTAAGAAAAAGAAGATAAAAAAATATGTATAGTAAAATGACAGCAAACTCACAATTATTAACAACTACACCTAAAACAAAAACAAACTAAGCAAACAATAGAACAGGAACAGAACCACAGAAATGGAGATCACATGGAGGGTTAGCAACAAGGGAGTGGGAGGAGGAGAAGGGGGAAGAAGGTACAGAAAATAAGTAGCATAGACGGTAGGTAGAAAATAGATAGGGGAGGGCAAGAATAGTATGGGAAATATAGAATCCAAAGAACTTGAGACACATGGTCATAAACTAAAGGGGGGAACGTGGGAGGGAGGAGGTGTGCAGGGTGGAGGGGAATGAAGGGGGGAAATGGGACAACTGTAATAGCATAATCAATAAAATATATTTTTTACAAAAAGACAGACTTCCTACAGGAAGATCTGTGGTTCCTCACCTAACAAAATGCCTTGAAGGAAATAATCATATGTATTTTTTCAAACCAGTAAACACAAATTGTACATTAAAAAAAGCAGTTCTGTGTAAAGACATGGAAAGTGTTAATTGTCAAGTGAGTGCGGTAAGACATGCAAGAAACCCCAGCTCTTACAGACACAACACTGAGCCCTCGGGACTAAATTTCTTTTTTTAAAATATTTTATTTATTTATCTTTAGAGGGGAAGGAGAGAGGGAGAGAAACATCAATGTATGGTTGCCTTTCGTGCGTCCCCTGCTGGGAACTGGCCTGCAGGGAACTGGTCTGCAACCCAGGCATGTGCCCTGACTGGGAATTGAACCTCGATTGTCTGGTTCGCAGGCCCGCGCTCAATCCACTGAGCTACACCAGCCAGGGCCGGGACTAAATTTCTTAATAGAAACAGGTGTGGCCACCGTGCAAAACAGTGTGGAGGTGCCTCAAAAAGTCAAAAATGAAACCATGTGACCCAGCAATTCCTTTTCCTGGGTACGCATCTGAAGGAAACAGGGTCACCATCCCAAAGAGATAACTGCACCCCACACTCACTGCGGCGTTGTCTACAACAGCCAAGATGTGGGGAACATCCAGGGGCCCATCGACAGTCAGACGAGTGCTTGCAGGAAATGTGGCTGTACAACAGAATATCATACAGCCACCGGAAAAAGGAGAGCCTGCCATTTGCAACAACAAGAAGGAAACTCGAGGGCATCACCCTAAGTGAAACAATCACACAGCGAAAAATACTGTCTGCTCTCACACGTGGAATCTAAAAAACCCTGAACTCAGAGAAGCAGAGAGCAGATGGGTGGTTGCCTCAGGGGAAACGTGGGGGTGGAATAGGTTGAAGATTACAAACTTCCGGTTATAGGACGAATAAATTCTGGGGAGGGGAGGTGCCTCGGGGGATTCTACTGTACTGATTAACAATACTGTGTTGCGTACTTGCTAAGAGAGTAAATCTTAAAAGTTCTCACCACACACACACACACACACACACACACACACAAAACATTGTACCTACGTGAGATGATGGATGTATTAACTGACCTCCTCCTGGTCATCTTTTTGCAACACATACGTATATCACATCACTATGCTGTACACCGTAAATTTATACAATGTTACATATCAACCATATCTCAATAAAGCTGGGGGGGAAAGGTGAAAATTCTCCATCCCAAATTGGGATTTATTTAGTGAAAAGGGGAACAACTATTTCCCATCACAGGATCTTCCTTCCGGGCCAGCAGCCTCCCCCTGAGCAAGGTCATGGACACGGAGCCAGCCTGGGGACTCACGCTGCTGCGGGCAGCTGGGGTGGAGGCCTTGGCCCTGGGAAGCAGTACCCTGCACGCTGCTCACAGCACCTTTCAGACAGAGAAAGGGAGGATTCCATGGAAACAAAAATACATTTTGAAAGAGATCACATGTCTTTTAGTCTGCTATGAGTATCTCTTCTGCTCATTCATATGCTCTCACCATGTGTACATGTATTTAATCACAGCTTATAATTTTTGAGTCACTTTATGTCCCAGGCATAGTGCCAAGGGGTTTAAGTGTGTCACTTAATCCTCCAGTAACCTTACGAATTAGACACTGCTGTCATTCATATTTTACAGACAGAAAATAAAAATAAGAGAGATTTGCAAATTGCCCAACGTCATCCATGCCTCTGATATGAGGCAGAGCTGGGACTCAAGCCTTGTCCTAACTACAAAGTCAGCTTTTAAAACTTGAAAACCCTATTGTGTACGCTATTTGCCTGATAGAGGAGAAATATTATATTAGGTCATACTATCTGGAACATATAGGGTAATAAACTATTGCATTTTTGTTTTCTTATTTACTATTAATATTACTTAGTATATTTGTGAATCCATGGGCCTGAAAATGCAGGCTTTGAAGAAGAAGTTGGGACATTTTTTAGTTATTCTGTGAAGCACACTTTTGCAAACACACCCCACGTTGGTCCGATGGGTCACACTGGTGACATTTGAATACCACCTCTGCTTTCAAATGTTTTGTATTAAATAAGAACAAACTTCCATTGTGAAACCAACAAGAGGACTGAGAACTCAGTGCAGATTCTTCAAAATGGAAAGTAACATAGGACGCTGGATAAAATGCAGCTAAAACTTACCCATTGAAGCAATGGGCAGCCGTGAGGACCCACTGGTCCCCAATGATGGAGCCTCCACACACATGCTTCTGGGTTTTCAGTCTCACTTGAAGGCTGACCTGCCAGGGCCACTCTCCCCAAGAAGAATTGGTTCCTCCAACGATGCGCATGGCTGTGTTCCTGGTGCATCCTAAAAGGAGAGCGTGGAAGGTAGTGGCTGGAATTACAGGTAAAGCAGCCAAGAAAGGCAAGACCCATAATTCCTTCGTATGAGACGGCGCGAGCTGTGAAAACCACGCAGATGTCCCTGTATGATTCTTCGAAAAGGTGAGGTTGACTCACCGATGCCATTTCCACTTCTACACAGTCTCAGAGAATAGCCGGATCTTCTTCCCGTCCCATATGTAATCCGAGTTGGAGAACCGTCCTCAGAGAATCGCAAGGAGCACTTGCACCTGCGTGAAATGATCAGAACAAAGATTAAACCTTCACACATGGGCAGGTTTCATGAAACTGTCTGCTGACTGTCTTTGAAAGATGAATTTCACTAACTTGTCTCCTCGACAGTCTTCTGGGAGTAAAGAGTACGTGAAAAACTGACAGCGGACCATCTCTGTGCAGGTCTCTTGGCAATTACTCACTCCTTTAACAAAGGTCACGTTCAGTTCTTCCCCCCCAAAATCAACTCCTGCGTACATTCTTGAATGGCAGGGCTCTGTGGCAATTGGAAACATGGGAAGACATAAAATGAAAACAGCAATAAGCCACATTCACACATGTCTCTGTTACATTGAGGATTGTTTCATCACCATTACATGTTAGAAGAGGATGACATCGATCACATTCTATGTATCATGATTGAATTACATTACCAGGCAAAGTTCTTTTGCAGGTTAAAAGGCTGTATCCAGACACAGTGTTTTCCTGAGGAGTGGGGGAGCTTGGGGTCCCACTTTTGGAAGTCTTAAGTAAACAAACGTTTCTATTTTTTAAAAAAAAGAAAAAGAAAGCAAACAGTATTAAAGGCAAATAAGAAGCACTTAATGTCAAAAAATACCCCTGCAAATTTTATTCTTCTGAGACATGTGCTTTGAAGCAGTTCAGATGGCAGGACTCTAATAAATTACAGCAATTAAATGTAAATCAAGCCACATCTACTTCTAAAGAAAACTGATAGGCACAAATAACATAAAACATGCCAATGGTAAGGTTCCATCTTCTTTTTTTTTAATTTTATTTATTTGTCTTTAGAAGGGAAGGGAAGGAGAGAGGAGGAGAAACATCACTGTATAGTTGCTTCTGGTATGTCCCCTGCTGGGAACTGGCCTGCAACCCAGGCATGTGCCCTGACTGGGAATCGAACCACAATCTTTTGGTTCACAGGCCCGAGCTCAATCCACTGAGTTACACCAGCCAGGGCAGGTTCCGCCTTCTGATTGGAAAAAAGAGAGAAAGAGAAAAGAACAAATTCTAGGGGTTTATGCTGCTGACAATCTTGTGTAACAAGATAACTTTCTCTTAGCTCCATGGTGTGCGTGTGTGTGTGTGTGTGTGTGTGTGTGTGTGTGTGTGTGTAAAGGGTGGGTTATCTGAGGGTAAGCAGGTCAAACCAGAACCTTAATCAGGACAAACAGGGCTCTGGTTTCTGAAACAGCGGAGTTAGAACCAATGAGCTTAAATGACGTGCTGAATTTTACCTCAAGCTGATGCAAAACATTAAGATCAGTAAGAAAGGGATCTAATCCTTCTTTTTCATTGGCTGTTGTTTCCTCGACTCCATGGTACATGTAAGTACAAGAAGGTAGGAAGAGAAATCTGCTAATCTCTTAAGTAAACTGCACCTGGCAGAAAAATCTGGCCCCTACTTAAATGGTGGGTATCAAGCATTTAGAGGGAAATGAGCAAAGCTGTAAACAAATAACCTTAAACGATAAAGTTAAAGTGATGACAGGACAGCAGCAAACGCTGCCCCCCGTTCTCACTCACCTTTGTGCTTCTGTGGGCGAGGCATTTGTATAGAACGTGAAGAAGAGGCAGCTGGGGTGATAGGTGCAAATTGTTCGACACACAAGAGCGTCTGGCACGATTACTCGGGCCACATCTTCGCCCGAAAATGTGAGATGTTGGAACATGTTCATGTGGCAGCCTGTGAACTCACAGAGGGAAGCTGTTGCTACAAATGACACATTACTAAATGCACATGTACTTTGTCATCATAACTATGGAAGTGATGACTCTTCATAGCACTAAACATCCTTTGTGAAAAGATGTCAACATTTCCAAGCTTGTTTGCCATTTGGAAGAAGGAAAAATTTGTTAACTCTCACAAAAGACAGATGGCTAGGCCAGAGAAATGATAAAGCTCATCCTTTCCTCCTGGCTCCATTCTAACCAATATAAGACACTTTAGTTACTCAGCATGGATTTATATTTTTTATGTTACCTTGCCCCTGAATTTCCAGCCTTAGGAACATGAAGTTTTGTGTTATATTTTCCTGAATATTATGAAAAATTTTTAATAAAAACAATTAAGAAAAATATTAGGTAGCTAACAAAAATGCCACGTGCCCATTGAAATTAGAACAGAAGAAAGTCTACCTTCGTTATTCTTATTTAATCATATTTTACTTACATTTTCTGTACATATTATTGTGCTCAATTTACTCAATTTAATAACATATTAGTTCCATTAAAATTATAGGAGCTTGGACTTCTGGACAAGATGGAGGCTGAGGTAGACACACTGTGCCTCCTCACACAACCAAAAGAAGATAACAATAAATTTAAAAAAAAAAAACAGAACTGCCAGAAAATCAAACTGTATGGAAATCAGACAGCCAAGGAGTTAAAGAAGAAATATTTATACAGACCAGTAGGAGGGGTGGAGATGGTCAGCCAGGCAGAGAGGACTCACAGCAAGATGGCAGCTGGAGGAACAGGCAGTCCCACATTTGCTTGCATTTTAGATAAACTGAGAGGAAAAACTGGGGTATGAGACAGACCTAGGAACCCAGGGTTCCAGGTCAGGGAAGTAAAGCCTCAAAACCTCTGGCTGAAAACACCTCTGGGGGTTGAGGCAGCAGGAAAAACTACCTGCCTCACAGGAGAGAGTGTTGGACAGACCTTCAGGGTCCTGGAACATACACAAACCCACCCACCAGGGAATCAGCACCAAAGGGCCCAGTTTGTTCGTGGGCGGCAAGGAAGTGACCGAAAGCCAGTGGAGAGCCAGGCAAGTTGCATTGTTCCCTCTCAGACCCCTCCTCCACATACAGTCCCACAATGCAGTGACGTGGGTTGCCCCACCTCGGTGAACCCCCAAGGCTCCACCCCTTCCTATGCAACAGATGCACTGAGACAAAAAAAATGGCCCAAATGAAAAAAACAGATCAAAGCTCCAGAAAAAATACAACTAAGTGGTGAAGAGACAGCCAACCTATCAGATGCACAGTTCAGAACACTGGTGATCAGGATGCTCACAGAATTGGTTGAATATGGTCACAAAATAGAGGAAAGAGTGAAGGCTATGAAAAGTGAAATAAAGGAAAATGTACAGGGAACCAACAGTGACAGGAAGGAAACTGATACTCAAATCAACAGTTAGAAGAAGAAGGAAGAAATAAACATTCCACCAGAACAGAATGAAGAAACAAGCATTCAAAAAAATGAGGACAGGCTTAGAAACCTCAGGGACAACTTTAAATGTTCTAACATTTCAATCATAGGAGTGCCAGAAGGAGAAGAAGGAGAACAAGAAATCAAAGACTTACTTGAAAACATAATGAAGAAGAGCTTCCTTAATCTGGCAAAGGAAATAGACTTCCAGAAAGTCCAGGAAGCTCAGAGAGTTCCAAAGAAGTTGGACCCAAGGGAGCACACACCAAGGCACGTTATCATTACATTACCCAAGATTAAAGAGAAGGAGAGAATCTTAAAACCAGCAAGAGAAAAGGAGACAGTCACCTACAAAGGAGTTCCCATAAGACTATCAGCTGATTTCTCAAAAGAAACTATACAGGCAAGAAGGGGCTAGAAAGTATTCCAAGTAATGAAAGGCAAGGACCTACATCCAAGATTGCTCTATCCAACAAAGCTATCATTTAGAATGGAAGGGCACGTAAAGTGCTTCTCAGATAAGGTCAAGTTAAAGGAGTTTATCATCATCAAGCCCTAATTATATGAAATGTTAAAGGGACTTATCTAAGGAAAAGAAGATAAAAATATGAACAGTAAAGTGACAATAAACTCACAACTATCAATAACTGAACCTAAAAAAAATAAAACTAAGTAAACAACTAGAACAGGAATAGAATCACAGAAATGGAGATTACATAGAGGGTTAGCAGCAGGAGAGGGGGAGAAAGGGAGAAAAGATACAGGGAATAAGAAGCATAATCGGTAGGTACAAAATAGGGAGAGGTTAAGAAGAGTATAGGACAAGGAGAAGCCAAAGAACTTGTATGTGTGACCCATGGACATGAACTAGGGGGAGGGATGCTGGTGGGAGAGGCTGCGCAGGGTGGAGGGGAATAAAGGGGAGGAATGGGACAACTGTAACAGCATAACCAATAAAATATATTTAAAGGAAAAAATAAAATAAATCAAATCTTTAAAAAATAAAATAAGAAAAGCTTAATAATTATATCACAATTATGGGAAAGACAAAAAGAACTTAACTTAAATGAGCATAGTCAGATTAAGAGAGCCCCCCCCCCCACATAACATAATATCTGCACAGGTGCAGGCTGGGAAATTAGGGCTCAACTATTTAAACCTTTCTTTTTTTAAATAAAAACATATTATGCGTCACATGGTACCATATGGTACCACAGCTTCCAATCTCTCTCTGACTGATTCTTTTGCCTACTTCTTTCTCTTTTAAGGACCCTTGTCACTCACTGGGCTTCTATGCATAATCCAGACTAATCTCCAATGTCAAAGTTCTTAATTTAGTTACATCTACAAAGCCCATTTTGCCATATCAGGCGACATAATCACAGGTTGCAGAGAATAGAATGTGAACACATTTGGGGAGTTCATATTCTGCCCACTACGATTATGGAGTGAAATGGTAGCTATGGAATTACCAATTTCTGAGAGTCCACAGGGCTTCAGGGAGAATCCAGACACAACGTTGTTCAGCACTTTTATACTGGTCGGTGTCCCCGTTGAACTGTGCTTTAACAGGCAGTTGTTCCTGAAGGTGAAGAAAGGAGGTTACTTTGCTTCCTAAAATGCAAAGTGCACATGGCCGTCCATTTCATGGGCTGTGAAAAATAAACAAAGCAATCTGAATAATGACTTTGATAATGAGTGGACTAGGGTTTTGCGTGTTTCGTGCAATAGACATCTTCATCCTCCTCAGAGGAAGGCTAAAAGTAGGAATGGGGTGGGAGACCTCATTCTACAGGACTGTATTCTCCTGAAGCCTCATTGCACAAAGCACAGCTGTCTGGGAACCAAGTGGAAAGTGCTCTCTCAAGGGAAAATAACACTGAAGTTAAATAAATAAGGAGAGTGTGTAGGTCTAAAAGCCCTGTTTAGTTTTCAGTTGGAAAATAAAAAAAAAATGAAGAAGAATGCAATTAAATCATAAAACCACTGCGGTAAAGAACACACATGAGGAATTTTACCCACCGGTACTCTGCATCATGAAATGCTTGGGTGGCGTAGGTGAAGAACTTGCAGTGAATGCTGTTGGTGCACCTTTTCTGGCATTCCTCGACACTTTCAACCTTGGACACATTAACATTGTCTCCTCTCATGTCGATTCCTTCATAAATGTCTCTGTGGCAAGCTGCACATACAAAATGCATAGTGCCGATTCAGTTTCCCTTCTAGAAACAGGCAGTTGGGGCGGGGTCGTTTTGAAGGATGACATCCTGTTTTGGCAACTGCTCTACTAATTAGGGGATTTAGAATTTTTTATTACATCCCTCAATGAGCAAAGTCTGCTTGAAATCAACACAGTGCAAAGTTTCAGAGAACTAGCATGGGAAACGGGCTACTTGGCTTCCAAAACTGCAAGGTGTGTGCAGCAATGTGGGGAACACTTTAGGGTGAAATGATCAGTGAGCAGAGGTAGATACACAAGGACCCTGATGCCGTGTACTGCTGGTTTGCCCCGGTAAATAAACTGACAGCCCTCGAGCTCTTGCATGGGTAAAGGAGCGCCTCTCCCCGTGGCTTATCTCCAGGTTTTCAGATACTCCTGTCTGACTGCAAACTGCATCTGCTGGCCCTGTCATTGATGCTTGTGTGTGACATCATTGTCACAACAGGTGCAGAGTCCTTGTGCATGCACAGTGAAACCATTTCCGTTCTTGCTTTCAAGTGTTCTTAAATTCCACTTCACCCTTCCAATTGAAATTTGCCTCATATAAGAAGGATAGATCATTCTCCTTACAATGAATCAAATCAATGAATTAGGCTCTTCATTTTTATACTAAAGATTCAAATTTGTTCATGAGACTCCCAGTTAGGGAACCCAGGAGTATAAACCATAGTTTATTGTATGCAATTTTCTACTCCTAATAGGGTCGAAGAAGTCATAAAACTAGATTTAATGGTGGAAATGACAGAAAATATGTACAGTATTAAAACAACGCTTTGCTGAGGTGGGCAGGGGAGTGCATTGTTCATGTTTCATTTGCCGATTATAGAAATAGAAACTCCATTTCTGTAGCACATGAGAAAAGAAGAAGGCTGAGAGGTGGGGTGCTTACAACCCAAAACTTTGTTTACGGTTAGTTGAAAGCTATAAACCTACTTCTAATGACTAATTCTAAAATTGGTCTTGAGTCTAGAAACTGTATTTGCCTGGCAACATTTTCCCCTTGAATTCCCTTTAAGTTATTTGGGGAGAATTAGAAGGAAACATTAAATCAGGTTCTGTGGGCAAGCTAATTTTGGGGGGAAAACAATGGAGAATTGAAAGGGCACAATATTATATCTCTTTAAATTGCACTGATACCATAACTGAAAAGAATGCTTAATTGCATGATTGATACTAAATTATATTAAGAGATAAATTTGATCTTATAATGTAGGAAATGTACGCTTCCTCAAGTAAACTACGTATTGGCTAAGTGAGGCCACCATATTAATAATAACCAAGGACTGCTTACTTTACAAACTGTAGGCACAGAAGTGTGTGGTGTTGAGGATGGGGGGTGTTCACAGGGGAAGAAAGAATGAAAAATGTGGAAACCTTTAAAACTTGAACCTCCAAGGTTACCTGCAGATAGGAAACCTAGAATAGCAATAGCGTTCAGTCACAGTGTGATTATTTCCAGATTCTGCCAACCTATCAGTTAAAAGGAACTTTTTAGTACTTATTGTTTTCAGATCAGTCATGGTAGAGCTGTGGTTCATTCGCCTTCAGTTTGTGAGGATAGGGTTGGGAATTGTTTCCCGGGACATCAGCAGCAATAAGCAGCAGAAGTACAGTTTTCTGGGCTCCTAATCCTCACATTTCTTCTCGGTGGTGTTGTTTTCGGTGATGTTTATGGGACCCAGGACTTTGGTGCAGGGGGTTAACGGGTTTCTTGGCCTCAGACCCCTGGCATTTGGGAACAGAGAATCTTTGCTGGGGGGCTTTCCGTGGGCCTTGTGGAATGCTCAGAGCATCTCTGTCCTCTATTCACTGGGTACCAGTAGCATCATGGCCAAGCTATAACAGTAGAAAACATCCCCAAATAGTGTCAAAGACCCCCCTGGGGAAAAGACAAAATCACCCCTGGTTGAGAACCAGGAGAAACCACTGGGGTGAAATGGGGAGAGAGTCCTTCTGTGTTCTGTTTAAGATTCTTATCTGGGATCAAGGGAAGGCCACTGTTTGGATGTCTGTTCTATTCCTCACCTCCTGCACCATAGTTCAAACCTCATAAATAATAGGGGCTCACGAAGCATGTGTTGACAAGACCAAAGGATAAGTCTGAAGTACGGTCCCTCTCTATCTGCCTCGGAGGGCTCCCTGCCAAACATCCATGGAAATACAGAGTTTGAGCAGAAGCTGTTCTAAGGTCGACTCATCATTCATTCAAACTGAGCTGAGAAATCCACACCTTACCACTTATTCGATGACCGCATTGCTTTAAGGAAGGTCCAGAAATTGCCCCGCTCAGTGACATCCTTGGCAGGGTTCCTGTAACACTGTCTTTCAAGAAGCAACCGAACCTGTTTTTAAAAGGAGCTTCACTTAGGAAACAGACTAATAAACACACATTGAGGAAATGTCTAGCATTTTGGGACACTCATAAATAGAACTGGAAGTAAGGAAAACAGGACAACTTTCCCAGCACTTGCTGGAAAGAACATTCCCAGAGGCAATTGCAGAATATCTAACAGTCTTTGTAATACCTAACATCAGCATTATTTTCCTGTAAATTCACGATTTTAAGCCCAGAAAGTCAATCATGTTAAAGAGTTAATGATTTTCCCTATGTTCCCAAATTTGGGGAGAATTATGTTTCTCCCTGGTGATTATTTCTGTACATACTTTCATTTACCTAAGAAATTAAATCAGTCATGAGAGATGGATCTGTGTTCATCTTGCTTATTATCTCCTTCTGTCCACACCTTCTTTGTCTTTAATGTCAACTCGGACGGTGATTGCATTATTCAGGAGGGTTCTGGAACCTGACTCAACTGCTTATTGAAAATGTTAACACCTGTCATACGCAGTCTGGGTTTTCTGTACAAGTTTAGCATGTAAAATCAAGGCATGATTGACTAATTCCTAGCTTTTAAATTCAAATACAGTGAAGATTTTTTAAAAGAATGATAAATGTGGAAATGGGAATGATGGAGAAACATTCATTCTGGATACTGATCAAAATTAAAGAAAATTAGAATGAAAGTATGGCTGAATTTAGGTAACTTCATGAAGTAATAAGACTTTTAATCATGAACTACTTTTCCAGTGCTCTTACTTTTCCAAATTACCAGTTAATAATACACATTCACACCCATCTGTCCACACCCTAGATGGCCAAACTTTTCACCACAAGCCCCATTCGGACCTGCCCTCTGCAAAGGTCACACGCTCTGGATCTTATGCAATTACATTTGCAACAAAAGGCTTGCTTCCCAGTCCATTTTCTTAGAACTGTGCTGTCCACAAATGTGATCACCGTCCTTGTCCAGATGAAATACTCGCCTCTTATTAAATCCTTTCTTGAATCAGTCACTTAACCCAATAATGCACAGGCATTTTCCTTGTAAGCCTTTGATAGAAAATGACTAGCTTCTGCTACTTCTAGGTCCAGGAGACCTTGGTTTGGTAGGTCTTGGCTGAAGACATTGTTTGTGCAAGAACCACTCTCAAGGACTCCTTAGACCCCATTCAAGAGACACAGCCCTGTGACAGGCTAAATAATTTTGAATACAACTGACTGCACCTTGAAAAATGATTGGCTTCCCCAATAATGAAATATCACTATTTACCTTTTGTCACTCCTTGAACTCTGCAGGAGAAAGCTGAATAGCAAGCACCTCGGGTGAAATGTGCACACCGCCTGGCAGTGCTTGACGCTGGGGCTGTACACGGTGGTGACATCCCCACCTCTGAAGAAGACATCCTTATACAGTTGAGTTAGGCATCCTGTGGTGTAATCATTGGGGGGAAAACATTAGTTTGGAATGAATGCAAATAATAGTCAGAGAAATGTATTTGTGTTCTGATCCTACTTCCTCTATGCAATACCTAAAGATCTTTGCTACGTGACTCTAATTACAGAGGCAGGGGATAACATATTTGAATAACGTAGGATGTTAAAGTCATTTTATGGGTAGTTCTGTATAAAAACACTCGGTCAATTTTTATGAAATCATTACAATAATTTGCACATAAGTTGTCCTCAAGAAAACTAAAGCCTAGCTTTGGCTTCTCCCTGTTGCCTAATGTGCTATGAAAGTATCATGCCTTAAAAATAACAATTTATGGTCTCCTTTTCAAAAACAGTTTCATAACAAATATTCTCCCTAGATTCTCACTATCGCTCTGTAAAGCAATCTAGAGACAGGTTTTAGCATGGGCATCTGACTTTTTTTTTAGAAAGCAGGTAACTAACTGAGTTTCAAGGCAGGATGGATTTATCTGAGGTCCACAGGGCTAACGAATGCCTTGGGGCATAAATGCAGCTCTTCCGCCTTTCAAACTGGTTCCCTTCTAGTGTCCAGAGTTAAATGTTCCTCATGTCAGTGTAATTCAAGCAAATGAACAGCTACTGGGTATTTATTACTTTAAGAATGATGGCAGGGAAGGCAGTATTTTTCTCAGTTATGATCAGCTCATTTTTTAGGTCGTTTAAGCAAAGGCATGCATGCGCCAAGTTGAAAATACATTTTGAGCTGTTTGCTCTTTGGAATTGTCCCCAGTTCATGAGCCTGTATCCTGCAGATGGAGAGTATCGTTACCTTTACAATTTTACTCTCTCATGTATGACAGTGATACCTTGAACAGGTGAATTGAGGGACTACCTTGAAAGACCCCCTGCAAAGTCTGCTTCGTAGGCTTTTCCACATCAGGTAGAACACACTCCTTAGTTAGCCAACTGCCCATGACCACAGGACATCCCCACAACTGCCTTGTCCATTGCTTAGGGCCACAGTCACACCTCATTCTAACCACATCTATTTTGAATCACCTTTGAGGGAACGGGCAGCTTAGACACATATACTTCATTAAACACTGAGGTTTAAAATTTTGTCTGCACCATCCAACCCCTCTGGGGATCTGGCCTTGAGATTTGCTATGACAACCGAACCCAACGGGGTGGCTTCTCTTCCTCTCAGAGGCGTGGCTGAGATGGTTTTCTCTTGGGGAAGGTTTGTGTTTAGAAAGAGCAGAGATCTCTTCAGGCAGGAGGAGCTGCTGGGAACACAAGTGGCCAAGTGCACAGGACGAGCGTTTATATGAGCACAAAACATTGAGTGAGAATGCTAGCAGCCAAGCAGCCTGTTGTTTTGAGACAACTGGTATTTTTGCCCGACTCTTCATTATTAGATGCCATCTTCCCCATCCCAATGCACAGAAAGGGTACAAATAATGACCAGTTCTAGCCTGGGAGCCCCCATTCTGCACCTGAGCCTTTGTCAGCTGCCAGGTGACTCAGTCAGTGAAAGGGGACAACTAGAAGTACATTAACTCTGAAGAGGACCAGAGGATAAGTGTTCTTGTTTATCCTCTAAGTTGGGACTGATGATGATGATGACGATTATGATGGTGACAATATGATGATGAAAGGCTTATTTGTATTGTATTTTGGAGCACGTAAAATATTATTCCACAAGTTATCTCATAACACAAAATATATATTCTGTCTATAGGCTTTGGGCAGACTATCTGGTCTTGTTAAGTGATCTAAGTTACCTCTGTTGAGGTACTGATACTGGCTGCCAATGACCAGAAGAAAACTTATTTCGAAGTGACTGGAGTCCAAATGAAATGTACTGGCTCAGACACAAAAGAGCCCGTGGTGGGTCTGACCCCAGGCAGTGCTGGCCACAGGGCTCAGCCGATCTTATCTAGACGTGATTTATTTCCATGCATGTGCTCCGTGCCAGGGTTGCCTTTGCTCCGAGAGGCCCCAAGATTGGTGCCAGAAGCCCGGACTTCTGTGTTCTCCCACAGTGCAAGTCCAGTTTGAAAAAATATGGGTCAGAGTCTTATTTCTAGAAGTGTGCACAACAGTCTTGGCCCCGGGCTGTGTGCCCTTACTGGCTCAGGCCTGCCTGGGCCACAGCCACAACCACCCACACCCAAACTGCTAAGAGGCAGCCATTTCTGGAAATACACCAGGATACGGCTTCCAAGAAAAGGGAGTACAGTGAGAGCACAAACCACGGACAGCTGTTAAGTCCCTACATGGGAAAAATGATCACTCACATTTGCTGGAGGAAAAGGTCAACTTAGGAATAACCTTTCTGGAAGACACTTTCATAATGTATAAAACCTTCCAAGACACCTGCATAAAAATACCAGCATCTGGTATTTTTATTTCCAAATCTATTTTACTGAAATAATTGAGCATGTGGGTGAAAATCTGCATGCAAAAATAATATGAATAGGGAAGAATACGAAGTTCCAAATCATATGACATATATTTATTCACTTGAAAAGATAGCTATAAATAGAAAATATAAGTGATAAAACGTATCTATAATTAATAATATCTTTGTTAAATGTGTAAGTTGTCATGTCTAGAAAAATTTCTGAAAGATTAAACAAAAGGCTTTTAAAAATGGCCATCGCTGGATTATGGGGCTATAGACAATATGTAGTTTCTCATTTTTCTGCTTACTTGGTCCTCTAATTTTCCTGGCATGATTTTACATATATATACAATTTTTTTTGCCAAAAAGATAAAATCGAAATGGCCATGGTCCACAGCATCTTTGGCTTCTAATCCTCAACATTCACCGGATTAGTCTGGGGTGACAATTATGGCTCAGAGGAGCAATGCAGGTTTAGGGGACAGATGGAGAGGTGTTGTGGTTTAGAAAATAAAAGCTTCTTTTTGAAGGAACTTTATCTCCTTATAAACATAACCCTCACCCAGCAGATGTTCCTCTTAGCCTCACAGCTGAGAAGTAAGCAAGCACCACTGTGGTGTGGTCATCCTAAGTCAACAAAGACTCCACACCTGCCCCTAATGGCGGCGCACACAAAATGCCATGCTACCATGACGGAGGTAGAACAGTGTCCAGAACCGTCCCAATTCTCTGAAAATGTACCTGGATGACGAGAGAGAGAAATACACTCAAAATTGCCGGTGTGGAAACCAGAACTACTCAAATGGATGGTTTACTAAATTACACTTAAACCAGGTGCTTACAATTTTGAAATGGTTCCCGGGTGGCCTAAGAGAGTCTCAGTATGTACTGTGTACGCTCACACACTTTAGAATGGCCAGCACTCTTGAATGTAGAGTTGGTTTTTTTAAACGTTGACAGAGGGCTGATTGTTTGTTTTAAGTTCTGCTTTGTAGAGAATCCTTTCAAAACAGGAGCTTCTGTGAACGCATGCCCAGAGACATTCTCACTCCTGGGCTCCTTTTCCTGAGGGCTCTCGGGCAAAGGTGAGCATTAAAAGGGTATGTCCTGATTTACTAGGGCCTGCCTCCTTCCCCAAAGCTCCATGTGCAAGAGTTTTCCCCAGGGGTGCTACGTTTTTCTGAACTACTGTTTCATACACCCTTAACTTCATGTTCTACAGATAATCCACTCACCACCAGAAACCGTAGCCAACAAGCAGGTGAAACAAGCCGCTTGCCTGAATGAAATCATCCTAAAAGAGAAAGCAACACATGCCTGACTCCACTGTTCCTAGATGCATTCAACAGGAATCTTAACTTAAGAAGACATGGATTTTCTTTCAAATGTCTGGATTGGGAATCAAAGTCCACAATGAAAAGAATACAGGTTTTCTGTACATTTTGTGCCCAGATATTTGGCACAAGGTGCAAATTGAGACCTCTAGACTACTAATTGTGTTTACTGTTAGTTTGCCAGCTATGTTGTTGGTTAAGTATGGAAAGAAAATTGGTAGAGGGGAGCTAAACAGTTATAAAATCTCTTGATTCGAGCAGAAAGAAAATTATTGTAAATAGTGGCAATAATATCATTTCAGTTTCCCTAACTAAAGCCCTTAACATAGTCAAGCCCATTTTTAAATTTTTACATCAGTTCATACTCTTTTGATTTTAAAACATTTTACATTTAAATATCTCCCCGTAAAAAAAGCACCACTATTTTGGATACTCTCTAAATACACAGAAAATTAAAAGAAACTAGTCGCTTCTTCAAGCCGTAGAAACCATGCTTAATTAGACAAAACAAAACAAACCAAACCAAAAAGCACTGTCTTTGGAAGCAATTGGAATAACAAATTCTCTACCTGAAAGACCCTCTACCTGAAAGGGTCTGTGCTTCCGGGCTGGGGGTTTCCCGTCACTGACAAACGGATGATGTTCAAGTGTACCCCTAGCGGCTCGGCAGGCAGTGTTTGCTGGCCTTCGATGTTGACTTTGGCTTTCTGCCAGTGGTTCCAACCATCTGCCCTGTCAACATATTCTATGACAGTGCCATTCCTGGGTTCAGCTATTTGCTATATTAACCATTTCGCGCTGGTCCTAGGGGTGCCCCCAGGTTTCCCTTTCTAAAAATGTTCCTAACGTTTCTCCGTTATTGGGGCTTGTGAAGCTGAAAGCCCCTCTAACGGGACTTTGTCCATTATAATTGCCTAGATGCACAATTGAGTAAAGGGTGGGTGGGTATAGGCAAATAACCCTGGCAGCATCTCAGGGCAAATGATGCCTTCCTCTGTCATGGGCAGAGCATCGAATACAGTACCACGGAAATTTAAGCACTGAAGGGGGTTGGTGGATGTTTAGGTCCTGCTCCCACCTCATTCAGAGAAGATGATGTAGCAAGGTTGACAGGTCATAATTCACAGACCAAATGGGGCCCAGCACTTGTCTTTGCAGATAAAGGCTTATTGCAGCACAGGTACCTGTGCAGCACACGCCCACTCAGGTATTATGTGGGCTGGCTTCCACCCTCCAATGATAGCTAAGTAGTTGTGATAGAGACACCGTGGCCTGCGAAGCTGAGATTCGCTATCCAGTCCTTTTCAGGTGAAGCAGGTAAAAAACCCAGGCTAGCATACCTGGCGTAGAGTTTAGACTTCTTTGTCAGGACACCTTGACGGCAAAGAGGCTGGTTTTCCCAGGAGCCTGTTTCTGCTCAGGGAGTTTTACCTCATTTTAATTTTTAAGAACAAGTCTCTCTATACGCTGAAATACATCTCCTTGCATCTTCCATTCTTTGGCCCTAGATTTACCTACTAGACCACACACACACAAAACTTTTCTCCTTTTTGTGCTTTTAAAAATATTTAAAGGCCAAAACCACTTGCCCATTAAAGTCTCCTTTGTTTTCTAACTATGCTTCAAAATCGCATTACATCTTTTGGGCTAGAAACCTAGATTTTCAGAGAGCTGATGCTTAGGTAAATATTTAATGCACATTGCTGCAATGCAGAACTGTGTTCATTAAAAATGTAGCCTAATGTTGTCAATAAAGTAATTTTTAGCTGTAATGAAGGAGCATATTTGAAATATGCCAGCTGCGATGCTTTTCAGATTCAGGATGTCTTTTGAACCACCTGCCAATTCTTTTCATTGGGGTTTACTTTGACTGATTCCTGTCTTTCCCAGTTAGTCAACTTATGTTTCATGAGAATAAAGGCTGTCCTAAAAATCATATTTGTATATGCTAGTTGTGCCTTAAAGGAAAAAGTGTCATCACATTGAGACGTGATCGTCTTATTTGAAACAAGGTGGTGGAGGGGGGCTCTACAAGTACCCTGGGCAACCAGAAAGATGAACAAGTGGGCCCTACAGCTAATTAAGCCTGAAACACCAGTGAAAGAGGGGAGGAAAAAAGACAAAACTGAAAGTGGCTCACTTCGGGCACATCATAAGAAGGAAGAATTATTTGGAAGAGACGATGATGCTGGGAAAACCAGCAGGCGGCAGGAGAAGGGGGGACCAGCTGTGAGATGGAGTGACTTCATCAGCGACGCCACAGGCATGAGTCTATGGGAGCTGAATTGGGCTGCTGAGGACATGGCATTGTGAACATCACTCACTCATAGGGTTTCCATCAGTGGGGCCAGACTAATGGCTCACAACACATGCACACACACCACATATTATTTAGGTGATGCAAAGAAATACATTTTGACCTTCTAGATACAGTCCATGGCAAAAATTGATCTTTTTGAGATCAGAATCTCCTTATTTGTGAGACAGGTGAGTAGTTGGTCCAGAAACGGACATTCCACAGTTGTCTCAGCATCAATTCAATCACTCATCACCTGGAGAGGTTTCTAGACAAGAAATCCCTGGTACCCAGTAGATGATTGTGGGTTTTGCCAATTCCCAGGTAGTCCTGAGAGACTGCACGTTCTTTTGTCAGCTGAACAAAACGTGTTGGGGTTTCTACTTCTTCTCTAGTTTACTTTTCAGAGGCAGGGAAACTCCAAATCAGTCTATGATGACGGCATGAGGATGACATTAACTCAAAAATGCAATTCCTTTGATTTCCTTTATTGATGAATCAGTCACCTACTAATTTACCTTTGAAAGTTATCTGTATTTCACACTGACCTCAATTCTCAGAACACAGTGTAGCAGCCATGTTTAAAATGTGATTTACTTTTCTTAAGATGTTCCTTTCAAGCAGGAGCATGACAGACTACAGGCACACGAACAGATATTTGATCATTCTCTTATTTACAAGAAAGTCAGCATCTTCATTTGGATACTACAGACCATAACATACTTTCTCCATCCAACTGAGACACAATTTAAGGGAATTTACAATTACAATATGAATAACATATTTTCTCTGGGGCCAAATAGTAACCTGAAGCAATGGTTTACTTTAAATTTAATTTCATGTCTAGTATAGAGTCACTGAGAAGATTTTTAAAAGGCAAGGTTTAAATGTAAGTGCATAAAATTGAGAAATATTAATTTGTAGCAATAAAACTTTAATTATCCAAAGTCATCTGGGAACAGATTTTCTACGTAGACCCAATTTCTAGATAACAAAGTTTATCATATCCTGGGAATCATTTTCAATGGTATCATATACTTCCTTGAGTTTTTCTCAGCAACTTGGGGGCTGCGCTGACTCTTGGAGTCAGTAGAGCGGGCACCCTGGTTGACCCAACCTGCAATGCCTCAGCCTGTAATGTTTGCCAAGTGGTTTGGTTTGTGAACCTCTTCCTTTGATATCCATTAAAGAATGGACATTCCATTCTCTTAACTTGTTGCTTCTGCTATTCTTTGAGAAAATTGAAGAAACCATCTTATTAAAAGTATCTATTAAAAGAAGTTTTTTCAAGCCACTGAGTGAGTAGAGACATGATCGGTGGAACTGAAATTCAGAGGATGTGTGTTGGTTATCTGCTTGGTAGGTGTGTTCTGGAAGATCGCATTTCCTTGGAGGTTAACCCTACACTGAGACAATGCTGGGTTGCTCAATGTGCCTGTGCAGTTTCCCTCTTCATTAACGATGGAAGACTTCCAGACCTGTGCTCTACTGACACACGCAGTTACAGATATGAGCTTCACAAGCAAGAGCATATTGCAGTAGAAGTGTATCATTCTGGGAGTGGAGAGACCGAGAGTATAGACCTCTTTCTATTTTCAGCACCGGCATGACTTTGGACAGAAACTTACCTCCCATTGATCTCTTCCATTACTTCTAATGAACAGGAGGATAACTAAGTAAGATCTAAGGTGCTTCCAGCTCCAAAAGCCCTTAATCAGCATTTTGAGGTACAGTGAGGGATTAGAGATTATGAAAAGGAATCTCTCCTCATAATACATGATGGACAAAGGTCATTGTGACATTATGTAGAATGAAATGAAGCTTGCAAGTACATAGTTAAAAGGGAGATAAAAGCAGAACCTATAGGTCAACTTATAAATGACGTACCTTCCCTGATATAATCTGAAAAGCATCACAATAATAAATACTCCCATAACTAATGCCACTGATATAATTTTTAAAACTTAAGCCCCTTCAGTCAAAGTACTTAATTACTCACCCTTCTCAAATGAAATTTATATGTGTGCCCAAACATATATGTTCCTGAGTCAACAAGAGTATCTTAAAAAAACTCTGCAACCTCAATGGAATTATACCCTTTGGGTCTGTCCATTGAAATTGAAGTGGACTATGGGTCCCTCTGTTGAGAAACTTACACATTTATTTGGGTATAGACATCAGTTAACTCTCCTTTTGGGATCAAGACCAGGGATGAGAGATATGGCCATTTTAAATATATAAAAACTCTCTGTTTGGTAGACTTTACCCCAGGGTAAGTGGTGACAAGAAAAAGTTAGGTCTAGGAATGAAGGGAATTGAACTGACGATTAAGTTTCCCTTAGAGAAAAATCTTATTCTGGAGACATGCACAGCACTAGACTAAAGTTAGGGTTCACGGACATTTCTCCTCTTCAACTTGATCCAGATGCCGTTACTCGGATGAAGAATCAGATCTCCCATCAGACCAAGTTCTTCTCTTTTCTGGCTGCATTCGACCCAAAAGTGCCTCAGGATGCAGGAAAGAATGACCTTTTCTTCCATCATGGCAAACTTTTGACCTTCAAATTAATGTAAATAACATCATTTTAATTATATATATATATCACAAACTGGAGAAAGAAGAGGTTCTACTAGAGGAGGCAAGCAATGTTGGATTTTCACTGTAGGCTCTGGGGGCACCAGAATCATTTGGAATGCTCCCTGAAATCGAAGATTCCTGAGTGCCCTTCCCCTCTCCTACCCAGAGCATCTGGAGAGCTGAGGGGGCCAAGGATCTGAATTCCTGCAGCACTCTGATGAACCCTGGGCTCGCTGGGGCATGGGAAACACTACCCTAGAAAGGCCTTCTTATAGGGCCTTTGATGCAATTTACTGTGGTGTTACCAGGCCTCCTGTTATCGATACCTGAATTTACATATATAATAAAATGCCAGCGATACTAAAGCCAGAGTGTTCATAATGCCTGATGCTGGGCATTCATTTTGTATAAGTACCCCAGCTGGTCCTACGGTAAGCATCCTTTGTGTTGCTTTTGATTTTGACAAAAAGCAGTTTTTAAAAGCAATAAACACAGAAATTGGTTTAAAAACAACTAATTGTTATTAATAAGCTTTGTATCATAGAAAGTATATTCTACTTTAATCCCAAACCTACAACACTTTAAAACTCTACCATGAAACCAATTATGCTTTATGTTACGGGATGAACTGTGTTCTACCAAAATTTATATGCTGAATTTTTAACCCTCAGGACCTCAGAACATGACTGCATTTGAAGACAGGGCCTTTAAAGAGGTGCCTGAATTAGAATGAGGTCATTCAGGTGTTCCTTAATCCAATTTGACTGGTGTCTTCATACAAAGAAGAAATCCAGACAAAGATAGATACTATGTGGAGACACAGGAAGAAGACCTCCATCTATACAGAAAGAGATCTCAGAAGAAACCAGCCCCGATGACACCTTGATCTTGGACTTCTGGCCACCATAATTATAAGAAAATAAATTTCTGTTGTGCAAGCCACCGGGTCTGTGGTACTTGGTTACGGCAGCTCTAGAAAACGGATAAACTTGATGAGAGCCCTACTTTAAATCAATAAGGTCTCGTGAAGTGGAGACAAAATAAAACCACCAGTTTTGCAAAAGACTTGTTTATGGAACACTGCATCTCATAGACATTGTGTGAGAAACCCAATACCCTGTGGGCCTGAAAGGTGAAACCAGCTCTGGTGGATACGGACCTATACAGTTTCTGGGTCCAGCAGAGAAGGGCACATATGCGTATGGATGGCGTCCTGTGGAATTTTCGGGAAGGAAACGCTCTGGCTGGAATTCCTCCGGATTGGGGAAGTGCCGCGGGTCTCTATGCAGCGAGTAGAGAAAGATGAGGACTTGGGAGCCTTTGGCAATGGTATAGCCTGCTGTCAGGAGGCAGGAAGTATGGCATGAGCATGGAGCAACCCACGTGTACAAGCCCCCTCTCCCTGCTGCTTTGATGATAGCACTCTTACCAATCTCACAATCTTCAGTAAGATTACGGGCAAAAAAAGGAACAGGAGGGAAAAGACGAAGGGTCTCCTTGATAACACACTCCAGATATTTCAGTTTCTTCAGGTCTGCTAAGGTGGCAGGGCGATCGGACTGCCCTGATTAAAGTAAACATACACAAAATAAATAAAATAAAGAACTACTTGGGCTTGGGGGATAAGATATCAAAAAAGAATACATTAATCAATACACTGAAATGTTAAATACCAACAACTAAACAAGAATATCTCATAGTAAAGGTAATCAAAATAAAATAAGACAATAACGCTAGGTAAAAAGAACCAGACACACAAGGTCATATATTGTATGGTTCGATTTATAGGAAGTACTCAGAGTAGATAAATCCATAGAGATAGAGTAAGTTAGCTGCTGTCAGGAGCTGGAGGAAGAGGAAATGGGGCGTGGATGAATGCTGCAGGGTTTCTTTTTGGGGTGCTGGAATGTTTTGTAATGAGAGGAAACAGCAGCACAGCATTGCAAATGCATTAAACTGTATTTTTAAAGGGTTCATTCTGAGTGCTCAGAGCTTCTTCCATCCTCTCTTGGGTCA
Organism: Artibeus jamaicensis; assembly: GCF_021234435.1. Lineage (NCBI taxonomy): Eukaryota > Metazoa > Chordata > Mammalia > Chiroptera > Phyllostomidae > Artibeus > Artibeus jamaicensis. The sequence continues at coordinate 21,278,550 of NW_026522056.1, forward strand.
GACTTTCCTCTCAACACCACCCCCACCCCTGGCCTGCCAACAAAGAAATGGAAACTGCCTGCTGCCTCCTGACCTGTGAGGAGGCAGCAACCTCTTGGGACTTGCTGGAGGAGGGAAAAGCACAGCAGGGAGCAGGGGAACATATTGAGAAAGTCAAAAATAAAATAGACCCACTTCATAAACAAGCCAATGAGAAGATTTTGAAGGTCAACCTATAAAAAGCTCTGCCCACCATTTTTCTTTTTCAGAAAATATTGAAATCAATTGCCAAAACCCCCAGTTGGTCAACCATCTCTAAGCCTGCCCTGCTCGGGGAGGGGGATGAAAAGGCACCGGGCTCATTGGACCAGAGTCGAAGTGACAGAACAGGAAGATGTGAAATCAGGCCACAGAGTAGAGCTTCATTTTGATGAAAATCCTTCCTTCGAAAATAGAAAGAATTCTCTCTAAAGAATTTCACCTGAGTGACAGCGGTGATGCATTTTCAATGTCCACTGGAATATCGGGACAAGATTTGACGGAATGTGCAAGTCCAGTGCAGAATAAGGCCAGCAGCGAGAGGCAGCGAGCCATGAAAGGCTACCCTCCCGAGTGCATGCTCAGATGCAGTGCTGATGACCGGGGAGAGATCATCAAAGGTGATGTCTGGCAAAACCCAATTTCATTACTACTTGATTCCTGATCCGGATGGTGAAAAAGAGGGAGGAGAAGAAAAAAAAGAAGATGATGATGAAGGAAAAGAGAGAGGAGGCTTGAAAGATACTGATGAAGAAGTTGATGAGGATGACAGACAAGAAGACTAAGGAAGACTAATGAATGCCAACCTCCTTTTGAAATTTTTTTTCTCCAGTCACTGGAAGCAAGACATTCGCTATTGTAATTTTGTTCCTATTTATTTATTTATTTATTTATTTATTTATTTATTTAAAAAATTTTCTTTCTCTTATGTTCAGTCACTCTTCTCTTGCTCTTTTCTCTCCTTGACATTCTGGTCCACAATTATCTTGGCAAAGATACCTTGAGCAGAACACAGTGGGGAAAGAATCTCTAGCATTTCTGTTCCAAATTCATTTTTTATCCCTTCCCGACTCAACAAACCCTGTGTGGAATCAACGCCACTGGGCTCTGTGAGAAGGAAGACCAGCTTTCTGATCCTGTGTCTCTCCTGTCAGCTGGAAGCTGGCCCATGTGGTAGGGTGTAGAACTCTAGCTTTTCCCTTCTTTTCTCTGTATGTCAGGGTTGCCATGTCTCCATGAATATGGGCAGTTAGCACTTACCAACATGTATCTGTCTACTTCCTCTCGTATAAGACGTTTTTTTAAAAATGCATTTATAGGTCAGCAAAAGGTGGTTTTCAGGTGTTTCGGTGGGTTGAGCAGGCATTTTGACAACACAGCTTTCCCCCTGACACGTTTAATTGTGATGTCTAATGGATTTCCTTGCAGTTTAAGATAATACTGTTAAAATGAAATTCCTAATGACACCTTGAGTGAGCCTATAGAGTATTACTTGGAATTGGCATTCTCTATTGTAATTTTGTTCTTGTTTATTTTCATTTTCCTTTTTTGTTTCACTAGAAAGAAACAATAATGCTCAGTGTAAAACATTAAAAGTGTACTAGTTGCTTTGTTAGAACAAAACTAAATGTAAAGTTTATCTCAGTTAAAAAAAACAACAAGGAATTGATACTTACAACTCAATACCAAAGATCAGTTGCTCAAAAATTTTAGAACTAGTACTGGGGGTAGAAGAAAAAGTGAGGCACAGTTAGCAAAAAAACAAGAGAAGCAGCATAATAAAATTTTTAATTAAAATAGTGTCACTAATTATGTGAGGTCAAGAAGCATTTCTGAGAGACTTCCACCAAGATGGAGGCATAGGTGGATATCCGTGCCTTCTCACACAACCAAGTTTAGAGACAACTAAATATTAGCAACAGAGAACACAGCCAGAACACAGAAAATTGAACTTTTTGGAAATCTGTTAACAACAAATTCTTCAGCCTGAACGGTAAGGGGCGAAACCAGCAGCTGGTGGAGCGGGGTAGCACAGGAAAACTCGGTCAGACGGACTCGGGCGCGGAATCCAGGCGCATGGTTGGACCTAGTGAGCGACTGAGCGTGGGACCAAGCGAGCGACTGCGGGGAAACAGCAAGGGAGCAGGGCTGCGGGTTGACTGTGGTCGCGCATTTGTGCGCGAATAGACAAGCTAGGGAGTGAGCGATGGAACCGGGACCCAGCGGGTTCCCGCAGCAAGCGGCAGGGAGGGTGCCGCCATTTCCCTGCTCTGACCCCACCTCCACGTACAGTGTCACAACCCAGCGACCTGGGAGTCCAAGGCTCCGTTCCTCACACTTAAAGGGCAGGAACAGACCAAAAATGGCTCAAGAAGATCTCAAAGCCCCGGAGCCTATAAATCTAAGTGATGAAGAAATAGCAAAACTCTCAGACGCACAGTTTAAAACACTGGTCATCAGGATCCTCACAGAACTGGTTGATTATAGCCACAAATTAGACAAATATATGAAGGCGAAACTAATTGAAATGAATGGAATTGCACAGGAAACCAATAGCAATGAAAAGGAAACTGGGACTCAAATCAATGGAGTGGACCAGAAGAAAGCAAATAATGACCAAACAGAAAAGAGTCAAGAAGCAAGAATTCAAAGAAATGAGGAGAGTCTTAGGAACCTCCAGGATATCTTTAAATGCTCCAACATCCGAATTATAGGGGTACCAGGAGGGGGAAAGGCACAGCCACCAGTGGAAAACTTATTTGAACAAATAATAAAGGAGCTTCCAGGAAGCTCAGAGAGTACCAAAGAAGTTGGACCCAAGAAGGAACACACCAAGGCACATCATCATTACATTAGCCAAAATTAAAATGAAGGAGAGAATCCTAGAACCAGCAACAGCTAAGGGGACAGTCGCCTACAAAGGAGTCCCCATCAGACTGTCAGCAGATTTCTCAAAAGAGACCTTACAGGCAAGAAGGGGCTGGAAAGAGGTATTCCAAGTCATGAAATCCAAAGACCTACAACCAAGATTGCTCTATCCAGCAAAACTTTCATTTAGAATGGAAGGACAGATAAAGTGCTCCTCAGATTAGGTCAAATTCAAGGAGTTCATCATCACCAAGCCCATATTATATGAAATGTTAAAGGGACTTATCTAAGAAAAAGAAGTTAAAGAAACATGAACAGTGAAAGGACAGCAAACTCACAGTCATTAACAACCATACCTAAAACAAAAGCAAACTAAAAGGACAGCTAGATCAGGAGTGGAAACATAGAAATGAAGATCTCAAGAAGGGTTAGCAACAGGGGAGTGGGAGGAGGAGAAGGGGGGAGAAGGTACAGAAAATAAGTAGCATAGACAGTAGATAGAAAATAGATGGGGGGCAAGAATAGCATGGGAAATATAGAATCTAAAGAACTTGAGACACATGGTCATAAACTAAAGGGGGGGTAATGGTGGGGACGGGGGGTAGGGTGGAGGGGAATGAAGGGGGGAATTGAACAACTGTAACAGCATAATCAATAAAAAAATTTAAAAAAAGAAGCATTTCTGAGACTGGCAATGAGCTAGAAATGATAGAGAACACAAACACATGAATGTTTTCCAAAAGGACCTGTGAGTTTTTAGAATCCCAGATTTACCCACGGGAGGAAAGCTGAAATTCACGTTGATATGGAAAAACTAAAAGGATGGCAGGAACAGACAAGAACTTTGGCTTGTCCCCATTCTACAAAACAGTCTTCCCTCTTGATAGGGAAGTCCTGTCCTCACACAATCTGAACAGGACATTACTTTTCCAACTTCATCTCTCGATATAGTCGAACACATGTACTGAATTCTACCTGTCCTTTACGGTTTACTATTATCTTCAAACTTTTCCGCTCTGCCATTGCTCATCCGGTGCCCCTCTTTCCAGGATGCCTTCCATCTCTTCCTTTTATCCTTAATTTTTCTCCCTTCCCACTTCTTTTCTGTAGGAAAATCCATCAGATACCACTTCGTTGGTTGGCCAACTTAACCTTTACCTTTCTCCTTGCAGCTACGGGAAGCCATGTGACGTGATTAAACAAAGGCAAGGTTGATGCCACAATGCATTGTCCCTTTGTGGTGGGTCCTAATCCAGGAAGCCTGCAAACGTTACCATATTTGGGAGAAGGTGCTTTTGAAGATTGTATTAAGGATCTTAAAATGGAGAGATGATGGTGGATTATCCACGTGGGCCCTAAATGCCAGCCCAGAGGTCACCAGAAGAGAGAACGGGGGGAATGTGACACACGCCCTGAGAAGAGAAGTCGATGTAAAGATGGAGACAGAGACCTGAGTGATGTAGCCATAAGCCAAGGAGTGTGGGCAGCCACCAGAAAGAATGGGTTCTCCCTCAAGGCTTCCAGAAGGAGTGCAGCCTTGCCAATACATTGATTTAGCTCAGAGAACCTGATTTGGGACTTCTAGTGTCCAGAACTGTAAGAGAATACATTTCTATTGTTTTAAGTCACCCACTTTGCAGAATTTGTCACAGCAGCAAGAGGAGACTAATACGCCCTCGTCTCCTCCTCCCCTTTCTTCTTGCCTTAAAGATAAACATGAGACCCAAGAACAGTGATCAAGGAAAAAAAACCCATGATGGTGAAAATGACAGAGAGAAAAAAGAGCAAGCCCGGAACTCTGGTGACATCCCTGTTGTAGGTCAGAACTCCTTACTTACAGATTGCTGGTGGTGCAAAAGAAATTTATGTCCTATAAGCTCAACACACATTTTCTCTCATTTGTGGCCCAAAGCAATCCTACTACAACAGCTTTCCTTGACCCCTCTAACTAGTTTCTCCTCTCTGCTCTCAGGGACCACCTTCTTCATATCACTCAAGCACACAGCCTCGATGGGATGGTTTATTTACAACGTCTGCTTCCTCTTCGAAGCAGCAAGCTCCTTGAGAACCGTAACATTTGTCGGCATAGCCCCAGCATCTAGCCTGGTGCCATCACACACCTAGAAGTTAGCAAATGCCTGTCAGTGAGTGGATGAGCTCTTGCAGAGGAGATTGGTCCTGGAAGGGATCCCACATGGCAGCCTTCCTGCTCCTTACAGCATCTTTAGAACAGGTCCTATCACACATTCTTGATGAGAAAGAACGACAGTTGCTTCAGTGACTTGGGACCTGGTGAAGGGGCCAGACATACCAAACACTTCGTCCAGCTCGTTGTCCAATTTTTTCTGGACTTCTGGATAAGAACCCAATAGATACAAGGCCAAGTTCATGGCAGCTGCAGTGGTGTCATGACCCTACGAAGGTAAAAAAAAAAAAAGAGTTGAAAAAGGAGAGTGCCATTGAGGAGACTGGGAGGGCTAACCATTGTGGATGGTGTCTAGATTTGGCAGCTGTAACATGACCCCAGCTGTCATGGGTCCAACAAAATGTTGGACAGTGTTTTACTTTGGTGAGAAACAAGTAAATGAAACGATCCCTTCCAAGTGGATGCCTCTGCTTAGAGGGACATTTCTGTGCTACTGAGTCATGAACGTGGGAGGAAGTGGTGGTGCTGGGCTAGGAAGAGCCACTCCAGGGGAATCACATGCACTAGGCTGTTTTTCAGGCAAAGTCTCTGCTGAGCCGACTTCCCAGATCTGTTCTCCTCTCCTTTCCCCCATTTGTAAGGTAGACTCTACCTCTCATTGCCACACACCAGGGATTGTGTGTGTGGTTCTGAGTACAGCATCCACATCAAAGGGTTCATAAATAGCCTCACTGAAATCTTGTGGAGTTTTAGGCAAAACACTACATTAACACTTTAGAAACTAACTCAATTATTCTTTACTAAAATCCTGGACTACATGATACTCCTATGGACATTTTACAGATGATAAACCAAGACCCCCAACCTAAAAAAGCTAAATGACTTTCCCAGGGCCGGATAGCTTAGTAGGAGGTGGAGGTAAGAACAAGACCCTTGGAGCTACTGATGACAAAGTAGAGCCCACTTCCCCTCTGGGAGTGTGGGGACCCACGTGAAGGAGACTCCAGCTCAAGTGCAAGCAGAACCCCCCTGGGTGACTCTGTTCTGTACACACTCAGTGTTTCAGGCATTAGCACCGATATCCTAACCTCATCCCACCAGGAGACTCCATATGCAAATCGGTCAGTTCCTAAAAACAAGAATGTATTTGGAAAATAAAAATTATATTTATAGCCCTCTGACTAAGACTTTTAGGGGAAAATGAACAAAAACAAAGGGTGTCCTCTGTGGGAGGTCTCATTCTTGGGTTTACCCTAGGTGACACAGGTGCTGGTTGTAATAATTCAGCCTCTGGGCAGAAACCTCTGAAGCACTTCTTTTCAGCTCCTAAGTTGAATCATTGAGGATTATTCTGCAATTTTAAAAAATATGTAGTTCACAAGTCTCTGATATTGGCATCGCTGCACTGTCTTACATTTGCAGTTTCTTTACAGAATGACTTTAAACTCCAGGCAAAATCCGGCCCATTTCACTCAGTTGTTTACCAAAATCACAGAAGGACGTGCTCTTGCTAAATAATGTCCAAGGGCTTTTCTTGAATCTGAGTGGAAGCCTGATCAGAATGTGTAAGAGACGCCAAACTTCCTGTTTCGCTTTGTCTGCTCCCAGACACCACAGAACATAGAGCACTGAGGGGACAGAAGCGCCTTGTGGGACTGGGCAGGGCAGGAATCCGATTACCTGGAATCTAAATATCTAACGGCGAGAACCACGCAACGGATGGTGCTGCGCCTACCTCTCGGAGGAAGACACAATATCACCGTTATTCATGGTTGGCCTTCTATTTCATGCAAAGGAAAAAAACAACAGAATGCCAGGGAATGTTGAGCTGGAAGAGAGAGATCATTAGTCTGGTGGTTGTGGGAAAAGTGAGGGCTTGCTGGTGGGAGATGGTGTATGTGTACACGAACACGAGCGTGTGAGTGTGTGGGTGTGCGGGTGCAGGGCCCACTTCAACATTAGATACTAGCCAACATCTTTGGCACAAGAACGTGCCAGGTGCGATTCTTGGTGCACGTGAGAAATCACTCACCTAGTAGCCGTTCTGCGGGGACCGTGCTGTAACACTGGGCACGAGAAGCCCGGGAGGGCTGGAGAAGGTGGCCAAGGCCACACCTCTCCTACAGAGCTGGAATGTGCTTCACAGCCCTCCACTTTTTAGCTAAGGAGATGTCCACTTTTTGCCTAAGGTCTCTTCGATACAGTGCTCTGCTTGGAAAGGAAGATTAAAACCACTGCCAGAGTCCATGTCTCCATTTGACACGTAGGGAACCTGAGACAGAGATCGACAGGGGACGGACCCCTTTCCTGCAGCCAGGCAGCACGGAGCCGTCCCCACAGGGAGACCCTGGCCCCAGCCAGTTGCAGGCGGAGCAAACACAATGCCTGCGGGTCCCCACTCCTGATGCCGCCTCTCCCTTCCCCTCACTGCCAGGGCATTCCACGTGCTGCTCCTTAAAACCATCGTTATCTTTACTTGGTAATCCACACATTGAGAGATTTACTGTTTATAATACCTCATATAGTTAGAATTGTCTTTGCAAAAACTATCATTTTTATTCTCATTTTTTATTTTTACTGTAGAGACCAGAAATCCCTTTGGAATCACAAGCTGGCTAATAACTTCTCTATTGGAGAGCTCCTGCTGTCTTCTTAGTTAAGGCAGCTCACGGCAGGAGCTGGGCCCGCTTGTCTGGAAGTTCAAAAAGGAGGGAGTGGAACAAGAAGGAAATCTTACCTTTTGCAACAGCCTGGAGGAACCTACAGGGTACCATGCTAAGGGAACTAATACAGAAAAATACTGAATGTAAAGTGCAATTCAAAAAATTTAAAAAACAGAGTGAAGAGACAGATGTGTGCTGTTCAGAGATTCCAAAGAAGCAGGATGCGGGAATTGATAAAAGATCCAAGAGCAATCTCTGGCTGCTTTTCTGCTCGGAAACGTCTGACGAGCCTTAGGTTTCCCGGAGAAAACCATGTGTCTACCACTCTACCCACCACGAGTCAAGTTTTCTCTGAGGAAGACCATTGGTCTGGTACTTAATCAGGGTCTTAAATTCTGTACTTTCTAACTATAATACAATGACTCTTCCTCAGTTGTAGTAAACTCTTTGAAAATGTGATTAACTTTTAAAAAATATGAAAAGCCCTTTAAAGGATTCCTGTAAGTTGTTTTTTGTTAAATTTTTAAAAAACTGAGAAAAAAATGATCTTTTATATCAAGAATCCCAACATATTTTCAAAGGCTGCTACATCTAATTCTCGTTGCTTCATGTTATTTCCGATTTTACTGTGAAATACTTAAGTCCATCTAAGCATCAGTGTTTGCTTTTTCTTCGTCCTTAGCACTTTACACTCCCAAGATTTACAAAGCCATCAACAGCCCCAGGTTTTATGTGACAGGAACTGTAATTTGTTAATAATATCCACACTAACACGACCATGTGAAATACCTCAAACATGAATGTGTCCACTTCTTCTTGAATATCGTCATGACTTAGCTTCCTTCCTTCATCATCTGTCACATTTAAAAGCAAGTCAAGAAAAGCCCTGTGCTTCTTTTTGGAGGGGGTAGTGTCCTTCTCATCACTCTGGCATTCTTCAGCTCTCTCTATTTCTTTGGCCCGTTCATTGATGACCTGGGTGATTTAAATAATTACATTCTTTTGTTTGGAATTTGATAGGGCCTAATCATGCATTTTCCTATAAAAATATAGGAGCGTCTTTAACTGATGTTTTCCCCAAAACTTTCCTGTTCTTTCTAACTCAACGATAACATAAGCTTTTGTAAAAATACAGTAAAGCTTTCTGTTAACATTTTTAGGGCATTATTTGATAAGACCTTTAAAAACAAACTTAATATCAGACAAATATGTAATTTCCAAGAGCTCTTTTTGCAGCCTTTGCAACTGGACAATGGAGTTGTGGTCTGATAATCTGGGGCCTAGTGAGTTGACCTAACTAGTGAGAAAAAAGTCTGGGTGGCAGAGAGAACACAATCATTATATATTTCATAGGCTAATTTAGATCACACTCTAATTACAGGTTGTATTGGAGGAAAGAATCACCTGTATGTTTGCTGTAACTCCTGCCTAGGATGCTCTTGCCTTGGGTGCCAGCACGGCTTGTCACACTGTCAGAAAGATGTCCCCTGATCACTGTGACCCCAGTCCCTAGCTCTCACTCTCTTCTTAAGCCTACTTCATTTTTTCCCCATTACACTTAACTTGACATTGTATGTGCTAGTTCGTATCTTTCTCCTCCAACATCAGTGGGGCAGCGCATTGGTCTTCATTCACTGATGTGTTTCCCAACCTTTAGAATGTGGCTTGGCATTTTAAGAATGTTCCTTAGATATTTGTTGAATGAATAAAAGAATGAAAGCTCACACACTTAACTTGGTTATGCATTTCAACTCTCTCCTCCTTTTTGGCAGTTGTGCAGATCTGCTACTGTGCGGTTTGCATGAACAGATGATGCCCGGGTCTCTAAGAGTAACCACCGTGTCTTCTATAATTCTTGGTGGAGCCCTAGTGCCTGGCACTCAGTATGCCATTTTCAACAGTATTAAATGAATAATATTGTCCATACAATATGGAACGCACGCATTATTGATGGTGTTGTTAATGCATGACATTTGAAGAAAAGTATAATTCCATGCACCAACTGCAAACTGTTCAGTAATCACTTAGTACCAGGTGATTATGCCACATTCTGCTGCAGAAAGCTCCCTCCAACATTCCACCCGTCTAACAGCTAGTGACTTGGCAGCCACGTAACCTGCAGGTGATAGGCAGTGCCTCACCGTGAGGAAGCAATGCCAACATACTGTAACCCAAAATTTACAGCAAAGGGTAATTACGATTATTTATGCACTTTTGTCAGTACATTTAAATTATAATTTGATGTATGTTTTCAATAAAATTTTACCTTTTCATAAACACATTTTTAGCACAAAGACTAACATCCCATTTTCGAAACATTATAGTCACCTTGTCCCTAAAAATGGAATAGTAACATATAGTTATCTTTTCCAAGTTAAGAGACTGCTGTAAATGCCCTTTGCCTTTGAAAGCTACTGCCACCTAATCCAAATATTTTCTCAGAAGGCTCTTATAACACAGACCCTTGAGTCTTTATTCTTTTAACGTAGCACACTGTTTGTTAATGAATCATCATAGAGGATATCACATTTTATAATTATGTATTTGTAGATAACCTGCACAGGTAGACTAACCTCCCTCAGTGGGAAACATTAATACTCACTATATTTCTAAACCTTGGTGCGGTACTGGACACTTAGCAAGTGACTAATTAATCTTTGGGGAACACTTAGTTTTAAGGTATGACACCTACCTTTTTTCCTACTTCCACTTAACTTTTATTTTATGAGACACGGGCCCTGTGGCCCTATACATATTGACAAAACACAGAAATCACGGACTTACCAGAGAGTTCTAGAGAGCAACAGTGGTATGGTGGCCCAATGTTCTGACTCCCCCTCATACCACGGAATGATACACTGTGAAGGGCTATAATGGTACATTTTACATGATGTATGTTTTGCGGCAATAAAAACATCAAGGACTTACGCTGTTGGTAAAATTATGTACAATTCGTAGGGTCCTTTTGTGCTCCCATCCGTCCTTAAACATAAGGTACAAAAAATCAAACCAGAGCCAGGGCTGCTTCATCCTCTGATGTACCAGATCACTCATCCTATAAGAGGATACAAATATACTGGTTCATACGTCCACCACGCATGTTGCTCAGACGCCCATGTAGCGCCTGGTCTCAGGGAGGGTGAGGCGTGGTAATGACAATGGTTTGCCTCAGAGGCTGCTACAAGCTCCATCCTCTGTTTTGCTTGACAATGAAGGTATGGGTTTTTACACGCCCACAGCGGCTTAAAAATCGAATGGGTTCTTTGGAGAAATGCAGAATGTTCCACGAAACATCCTCACTAGATGGCCATCTGGCTTCTGCCTCTGTGTCTCCAGCAAGAGCCCTGGACCTCCCCAGTCTGCCTGTGGCTCAGGCGCCCCCGCGTGGGATGAAACCTGCCTGTTTAATGTCACCCCTCTGCTTGACTGCTTCTCTGGAGGGACAGAAAACAACTGGTTGTCCTTGTCCACAGAGAAGTGCCAGCTAAATACCCGTCAGTCACGTACCTGTCCCCAGTTCCTCCCTCATCACTTCCAGCCATAGAGCAGAAAGACCCAGACACAGTCCCCTGCTTCGAGAGCAGGTTCAAGGCCAATCCTGCAGACAGGCCCTTCCTGGTCACTCAATCTGTGGGAGGTATCGCCGTTTTCTTCTCAAATATCAAGTATTTAGTTTTTTTCTTTCTAAACAATTATTGTGATTTATATGTTTCTATTGATTGGTTTCAATGCTTGTCTCCCCTGTTATTCTGTGCTGTGGGCCACTAAAAACTAGTCAGTATATTGGGCAATAAATGGCAGCTTATATATCCTAAACAGATACTTGTTAGAATGAAGTAAAATGAGCAGTGGACTTAATGATAGGATACCTCAAATCAAATCAAACCCTGCCTGGGCCTTTTAATAGCTGAGTAACCTCAAGCAATTTTTAAAGTAAAAATGATTATATTTCAATAAAAAAGCAATACACACTCAGTGCAGAAAATATGGGAAAAGAAAATGGATAACAAAAACACAATAAGAAAGAGAAGCACATAACACAAAACAATAATCACAGCTAACATTCTAGTATAATATCTTAAAGTATTTTTTCAATGAATAATTTTTTATACCTAGCGGCCATCATGCTTAAAATACTTTTATCTTTCTTTTGTCACTAAATATCATAATGCAATCTCTCAATACATTATAAAATAATCAGATAAAATTACTACATAATCTGAGTATGCCATAATGTACCTAACCATTCCTCTACAGTTAAAATACATGCTTACATGATTCAGTTGCTTTTTAGTATAATGTTTCCTTTTGAAACAATGAAAGAGATACATCACAGATATGATTGGCAATAGCTTTTTAAAGCCCTGATCCATAATAACATTAAAAATAACTAGAAGGTCCCCATTTACCTATTAACTGCACGGACATACTTGGAGTCATCATTACTCTGGGCACCGATATTCTTGCCCATCGCTGTTTCTGTAAAACAGAGGTGAGAAGCCACCATTCAGCTCACACACACACCTTGTATTTCTTTTCCAGTGGCAAACACTTGAAAAGAGACATGCATTCTTTTTTTTAACCCTAACTTTCTTTTTTTTAACTTATTTTTTTAAAGATTTTATTTATTTATCTTTAGAGGGGAAGGGAAGGAGAGCGGGAGAGAAATATCAATGTATGGTTGCCTCTCGTGGGTCCCCTGCTGGGAACTGGCCTGCAGCCCAGGAATGTGCCCTGACTGGGAATCGAACCGTGGTTGCTTGGTTCCCAGGCCCGCACCAGCCAGGGAGACATACATTCTTATATATTTTAAAGCTGTTCCCTCCTCCCTTCTCACTATTGTGCCATTTATTTCTCCCACTTCCTGTTTTCTGCACTTTCTCCCCTTTGGCCTTCCTGGCCTGGTGGCTCTTTAACCTGTCAGCTCAGCTCCAAGCCCTGGCAGCAGCTGCTGCCTCTTTAGGGGGCTAACTGAGGAGTGAGCCCACCCAGAAGGAAGCCAAGATCCTTTCCAATCCCTCCACTGGCCTTCCCGGTGGAGTGCACTTTTCTAATTGGACCATTTTGTCTTTATGCCTCAGGTCGAGAAACCAACCAGGGAGACTCACCACAGATGATATCTAAGGCACAGAGAGCGACGTAAATTGAGCAGTTAAAGGCCTCTCCGTCGACGTGTTTGTTCAACTTGTTAACTAGTACATTTGCTTGTTCGTTCATGACATCCAAGAAACTTTCCAGAATTGTAAAATGGAAAGTGGGTGTTAACATTTTCCTCCTGGAGCGCCATTTGTAGCCAGTACTAGGAATACAACACGTGGTCATGAATGAAACAATATTCACACCAAACACAGAAAGACGCCAAAGTTCTTCCGGAACAGTTGTATCTACAGAATCTCAAATACTTTGGTCAGAATGACAAGGAAAATTCAGGTGTAGTTACAGAACGGACATAGTCGAGATATCCCTCCATATTACTAGCATTTCAGAGAGTATTCCTAAAAACTGAAAAATTTTAAGAATTAAAAAAAAATCTAAACTCTGAGTCTCTAAAAATTAGATTCTCACTACCTCTAACAAACCTTAAGTTCTATGAGTCTACTACTTTGTCTGTCATCTTGAAATTCTCCAGCATCCCCACCAAGGCCCTCCCTTGTCCTTTTCAGTCACTGTGTCCCTATTTCAGGGACGGAGGTCACTGGGCTCCCCATACTTCTCTGAGGAGCACTGCCTTTTTCACTGAAGTTTCAGGATTTCCCTGCTGAAAACTCCCTACTGTTCCACTCCATTTATACACCAGGACTTTCTAATTCTTCTTGAAACACTGGTGATCCGAATTACTGACTATCACGGCTGGAGATTACTTTGACGGACCTTGTCCGTCAAAGGCCAGTTTCCCCTTGACCTTGTCTTCCAGCTTCTCCCTACTACCAGATAGTATGCTCTTGCTATAGGAAAACTACCCTGTGTCAATGGCTAACATAAGTTACTCACGAGATAGCTTTACAGATTTACAATGACATACCTTGTCAGGAGTCCTAGGCCAAGCCATGGTTCTAGAAACTTGTATGTATAGGATTTGTCAATTTCCTTTGAATTTGTTAAAATCACCTTAGAAAGAGAGAAGAAATGGGAGCTATAGATATCCACACAATCTCAATTATAGGAATACCTGGCTAGAACACAACTACTTTCCAAAGCAACATTTCATAACTATTATTTTCCTGTGATTCGTTTTATTCTTGTGACTCGAAGCAGTTCAGTTAGAGTTTTGAACATGTAACTGTCACTCTGTTTGGACACTAATGAAGGGAAAATGGTCAACATGATTCCCTGGTTCCTGCCATGAACGAGGAACCAAGTGGAGTCACTGACTGAGGTGGGGAGTGAGGGTGGATCTAAGGATGCCCACATCTAGGGAGATAGAAATCACACGCTCATTATCTGCTATGTTGACTGGAGGCATTCAAGTTGCCATACTCTGAAAGCTGGGGTAAAGCTCAGGATTAAGTTTTGCATTAGAGATGCTCACATTTGAGTGTCTCCGAACTTAAGTCACATTGGAAGCCATGGGTGGTACTGGGTCATCTGGAGTCAAAGTCAAGCATAGAAGACTAAGCAGGAAATGCTTCTCAGTCTTCTTGCTCAAGTTCCCTACTCTGGATAGACCTCTATCCCTTTGCACCAAGCACACTGAGTCAGCAGCGGCTAAAATCCTCTATGTGGCCCTCTGGCTCTCTCCTCCGCACCAGCAGATTCTGCTAGGTGGTATGAGAGAAACTCTAACAGTTTTACGACAATAATGAAGAAAAAACAATCCTAGCCCAACGTCCTAGGAAATTGCTTTTAGTTCTGTTCTATGAGGAAAAGAATTTGTTTATTGCACTTTTGGCCCCCTGACCCAAATTCTTGGTCATCAAACCACAAGGCAATTCCCCCAATGTCACAATAATAAGCAAAATGCAAAGCAATTTGTTGAGTAGTGATTTCGATAACACAGATTAATAATATCTGACTTATCAATATCAGATTAGTATTCTCTTTTAGGAAAATCTGCTTATATAATAAAAGTATTATGGATATAAATATGAAACTTGAGCATTTTGAAGGAAACACTCAAATTTTATTAGTCTTATGTTTTTGGAATCTTAAAACAGTGCCTGGAAGGTAATATAAGCTCACCTTCTGGAACAATCTATTTATGGTTCTGTAAAACCATATCCTTCTGCAAACTTTTAAAAAAGGGGAGAATATATTGACACCTGATAATAGAAGTATACAGGCATCTTGAGGTTGCTATTCTCCCCTGAATTCAGACTCTACCTGAAAAGCATTAATTGGTCCCTACACAGCCCAAGATATTTAATGGATGTTCAATGTCTTAAATTCAATTACATATATGGAGATATTTACTATATTCTGATGAAATTCTCACACCATCACATATTCAATGGAATATTGATTCTATTCATCAAGACTCACCTCCACAACTTCTGTGTTATACATGGCCACCATCGGCAGGGGACCAAGCCAGACTATGGTAAATGGCAAAGATCGGCATTTTTCAGAGTACTCAATTAGCTGCTGAAAAAATTCTAGGAGAAAATATTTAATTTTAAAGAAGTCCCTTACTGTGTCTTTTGGGATTTTTTTTTTACCTTTTTCCTTTTGGATAACTCACTTAATATCTCCCAGCTCTTTCATATCTTAAAGGTAAACCACACAGCCCCTACGAAATGATTGAATGAATGAAATATGAGAGTACTTTAATTTAATTATAAGTGAGATAACATATATACAACAATCTGGTTAAATACGAAATGCCAAACCCTGGGGATGCTTGCGTGAGTTTCGTCCTGTGCCTTTCCCAAGCCTCTGAGGCTGTTAAACTTCTCCTGGCCCGGTTTCAGGGTACCCTTTCGGACGGAGGAAAACCTCTCCTGCTTCTCCAGCCCTGGTGGATAGACGCTTCCCTTCCATCCTTCCCTTCCATCCTTTCTGAGGTTCCTCAAAATATTGAGAATAGAGCTACCATACGATACATCAATTATTCCTCTGGGTATAATCTGGAGACCGGGAACACACTAATTCAAGCAGATATGTGTGCCTCCGTGTGCACTGCAGCATTATTAACAAGAGCCAGGATATGGAGGCAAGCTTAGGTGTCCATCAACACATGCATGGATAAAGAAGATTCCACACAATGGAATCCTATTCAGCCATAAAAAGGGATAAAATATGGTCATTTGTGACAACATGGATGGCCCTTAAGGGTATTATGCTAAGTGAAATAAGTCAGACATAAAAGGACAAAAAGAGTCTGATTTCACTCATGTGTGGAATATAAATCAAAAAGGAACAAATGAAGAAATATAACAAAGCAAAAACAAACACAGATACAGACACCAGAGTGGTGGTTCCTTTGGCAAAGGGGTGAGAGAGGAGAGAAATGGTCAAACAAGTGGTGATAGATGGAAACTAGATTTTTGGTTGTGAGCACACAACAGAGTATACAGAAATCAAATTTTACTATTGTACACCTGAAATTTATATAATGTTATTAACCAAGGTTACCTCCATTAAAAATAATTTAAAGAAACTCCCCTGCTTTACTAATCCTTCAGCTTCTTCCATGTCTCATTACAGAACTTCCTTGTGGGAAATGCTTATTCCTGCTGCTTTTTGTCTGACAACGCCTGTTCTTCAAAAAGCATCTTAAATGGGATTTGGCTTCGGTCCTTTCTGGCCCTGAAAACAAGACCTTGTAATAGAGCTTTTCAGGTTGGCTCCCTGTCCTTGCTCCGTCAACCACATCTCAGTACTTCTAAATACGGTTCTACAATAAAATAAACCAATTATCCTTGGAGAGGTGATTGATTTCAGAGTAGAGACAGAGAAAATACAAGAAGAGCAGAATACATTGCGGTGCCAGAAAATAAGGAAGTGCTCAAACATCAAGGAGCCAACCCCAAAAAGCTCCTAAAACCCAACACGGGAACAATCTGAGCAACAGACTAAATAATGATGGTATCGGATTATACAATGCCACTTAAGTTCATACTAATATACATGCATAAATGCATACATACGTGGTGCCAAGGGACAACTCTTCTTTACAGAAGAATTCTAAGTAATGAGTGTAGAAGAAAGGAAGGAAATACAATTACCATTGGGCAAACAGCACAGTAATATCGTTGCAGGGAAGGTCCACCGAGATGTAAAAATCAGGGGGTGCTAAAGGTTTGAGGGGAAACAGCCTATTTGCAGAGTCTCAAAGTACAGTTAAATATTTATATTTGTAATATTTGTTTATAAATTACAAAGGGAAAAAGAGTAACTTTAGAGTGAAACAACCTGGCAGACACACTTCTTAACGAGCAATCACAGTTAATACCACCAGTGACAACATATTGTCTCTGGTCCCCAGTGATGCCATGTGCTGTAAAGGACACATCACTTTTATGACACTCTTTTTCTAACGGAGTTATCATTGAAATAGCACATATTAGTTTCAGGTGTACAACAGACATGATGATTTTTTATATTGTACACATTTTGAAATGATCACTACAGTAAGTCTAGTTAACATCCATCACCTTACATACTTAAGACTTTTTTTCATGTGATTAAAACCTTTAACATCTGCTCTCTTAGCAGCTTCCAAATAAGCAATACAGTGTTGTTAACCGTGGATGGAATAGTGTGCATTCCATCTGCAGGGACTGTTATTTTATAAATAAAATAATGTAAGATAGTGACACAGGTTTTCTAAGAGCGCTTTTTAATTGATTGAACTGAGAGAGAGAAAGAGAGAGACGTTGACTTGTGTTTCACTTGTTTGCACATTCATTGGTTGCTTCTTTTATGTGCCCTCACTGGAGATCAAACCCATAACCTTGGCATATCAGGATGATGCTTAAACTAACTGTGATACCCGGCCAGATCCCAACAGCATAGTCTGTCCATTCTTGTTGCCTTTGTCAAAAATTAATTGACCATATTTGCATGGGTTTATTTCTGAGTTCTCGATTCTACAGATTTGTAGTAAAGGTTAAAAGTAGGAATTGTAATGTATTCAGCTTGGTCCTTCTTTCTCAAGATTGCCTTGTCTAGTCAGGTTTTGTGTGTGTGTGTGTGTGTGTGTGTGTGTGTGTGTGTGTGGTTCCATATAAATTTTAGAATTTTTGCTCATTTTTTTTCAGTGCACAAGACTTCCACCACTTTGGTTAAATTTATTCCTAGGTATTTTATTCCTTTTGAATTAATTGTAAATGGGACTGTTTTCTTAATTGCTCTCCCTGATAGTTCATTATTAGCATAAAGAAACAAGTGATTTTTATATATTGATTTTATAGTCTGCAACTTTACTAAATTTGTTTATTAATTCTAACAATTGTGTGTGTGTGCATGTGGAGTGTTTAGGGTTTTCTACATAAATAATCATGTCATCTGCAAATGATGACAGTTTCATTTCTTCCTTTCTGATTTGAGTGACCTTTATTTCTTTTTCCTGCCTAAATGCTCTGGCCAGGGCTTCTATTAATACCGCGTGGAATAAAAGTGGTGAGAGAGGGCATCTTCGTCTTCCTGACCTTGGAGGAAAAGCTTTCAACATCACGTTTATGGTGTTCTTGTCAAGAATGCACAACCTCAATGTAACTCTGAGGAAACGACAAACAAACCCTAGCTGAGACTTAGCCTACAGAACACCTGACCTGGCCAAAGTGCCAAGGTCCTAACCTATATGTAAAGACTGAAGAAAGGCCACAGATTACAAAAGGCTAGTACTGAAGAACAAGAAAACACAACTGCTAGATGCCAGGTGAGATTTTAGGGTTGAGTCGTGGAACAGAAAAAGGACATTACCGGGAAACGTAAAATTCAAATAAGGGCTATAGTTTTGTTAACAACATTGTACAAATATGAATGTTCTGATTTTGATCATGAAACTAATTGTGTAATATATCACCATTAGAGGAGGCTGGGTAGTGCCATGTGTGAACTCTACTATTTTTACAACTTTTCTCTAGTTCTAACATTATTTATGTAAACAAAATTTTATAAAGAAGCAGCTGCTTTATTTTTCTGAAGCTGGAGGAAGATTAAAAAATATTTTGTTGGTAGAAGAGGAACAGATATACACAAACATATAAATAATTGTCTGTGTCTACATTTTCTTTGATATGGGAAAAAGCTTAAAACATAAGAGTCCAGGTGGTGGAATTTGGTTTGGAGATGTAACTAAAATGTGGAAGAAATGTCATAGTGAACGTAAGAAGGAAGTGTTAAGATAAAAAGAATTACTGAGCAGCAGTGAGGAAATTATAGGGATTAGTTAGGGAAATTTGATAGCCAATCATCTGACACGTCCAAAAATAAGAATGCATCCCACAGACAGGTAGTGTGTCCCTCCAAAGGCCCAGGTCCCTACTCACAAGGAACTGATGATCAGAGATGGTCACACCTGTAACTAATCACAGTATCTGATAAAATGAAGCGGGTGTTAACACAGAAGTTGAAGTATGAGGAGTTAGTGATTTTCATTGAGAGTTCTGGAGAACTTCCCTAAAAGAGATGGCATTTGAGCATAAAAGAATGAGCTGGCTTTCTATAGGCAGAAGAGGGGAAGGTGGGATGAAGGGGAAGAACAGACGCCAAGCAGCAGGAAGAGCAGAACAGAGGCGGGAGGGCTGAAACTACCTGCAAGTCTAACCAAAGAACGGGGTGGGAACGATCACATTGGTAGATGAAACTGGAGTGTTGGAAGGCTATGGGACTTTGTTTTCGGATTTTGCGTTTTTCAAGATTTTATTTCTTCATTTTTAGAGAGAGGGGAAGGAAGGCAGAAAGAGAGGGAGGGAGGGAAACATCAGTGTGTGGCTGTCTCTCCTGCATCCCCAACTGTGGGCCTGTCCCGCACCCCAGGCAAGTGCCCGGACCAGAAATCGAATTGGCTACCTTTGGGTTTGCCGGCCAGTATTCGATCTGTGGAGCCATACAAGCCGGGGCAAAAGTTTGATTTTCTTTTATAGGCTCCAGGCAATAACTGAAAGTTTCTGATGAGGACTAGCATGGCTGGAGTTGTATTTTGTGTGAGATCTGTGAGTAACTTGTGTATTCTGAGACCACAGGGAGTTTTCTGGAGAGAGGAGGAGAAAAGACTGGGATTCCACGCATCCGGAGCTGGAGGCCCTGGCCCTGCTTTATGGCTGGTCCTTGTGCTGGGCGTGGGGAGATGCTGCCCATTAACCCCAACAACCACTGAAGTCGTGAGGGAGAGCCTGGAATCCACACTCTCTGTGTTGAGCTTCCTGAGGCCCCAATCTGGGGAAGGCAGCCCGGCACTGAGAGAGGTCACACGGTGACACCAATCTCAGTCAGGGAATACCATTTGGATGAGGGCTACCTGGGGGGAAACACGGAGACTAGAGAGACTTGGTGGCCAGGGTCCAGACCTCAGAGAAAAGACAGAGCAACGGTCAGACGGAGCCCAGGTCAAACAGGATGAGGCCAAGAGAGGACCGGAGCTCCAGCTGGGGAGTCGACTGCGGGATAGGGAGCGAGGCAGAGGTCTCGGGAGACTGCCAGCAAACTCCAGGTAGGGAAGGATGAGGAGGGCAGGCCAGCTGGGAGGCGTCTGCGTACCCCGGCTTCCTCCTGGCAAACGGAATGCCCGACTGCCAAGAAACAGGACTAATGCCAACCGCGTGGTGAGGCCAAATCTTTTCAGTTCTGGGTATTTTATCTCGTACACCCATGAAGTTGAAGAGCTCAGATCGAATCTGCCCTCCCTCCCCTCCTAGGTGATTGCAAATTATCAGGTGCTTTTAAGAGCTTTGTAACTTACAGTGACTTTTTTCCCCTGTTGGCAAAACATAATATAAACCTATCTCTTCAAAAGATGATTTCAATTTTTAAAAATCACTCTTTAATAAATAAGACTTTAAAAAACTTGCTGCATGAGTTTTGGGGAAAGCCCCACCAACATAATTTTATTTTTAGATAACACCTTAGAAGGGCTACAGTATCGTGGCCAAGAAGAAATGAAACTTGCAGTCAGATTTTGTGGGAGAGGCGTCATCTCAAACAAATCTCTAGTCCCTTCTTTTTCAGAGAGAAACACCAAGTTTTAAGGTGTTTCTGCCTTCGCGGCTTTAAGAGTCCATTCAGAAGAAAAGACAGGCGGTGTTTAGAGCGAGAGCAGCAGCCAGGAGTCGGCAAAGGGAGAAGAGAAAAAGCAGAAGAAGAAAAACTTCTTAGGGAACGGAGGGCACCACCAATTGTTCCGAGTGTCATAGGAGAAACTGGATAGACTCGGGAACCCATTCTATTATCCAGGGGGTGCTAAGTCCTCCCTCACTAAGCAGCGGCCCCCACCCTGAGTCACTGTGTTCCAAAGCTGAGGAGCGGGGATGAGCCCGGGGCTCCGGCTCCAGGAGATGCTGCTGCGCCTCGGTCCCCAGTCACCTTGCTAGAAGGGGTGCGCGGGCAGCGAGCCCACCCGCCCTCCGATGGGGATGCTACCGGCCTGGACGCACGGTCCCTTACCTCTCGAATCTGTCTTCAGCTGTAGTAAATGTCCCACAAAAGGGTAGAATTTCTCGTCAACGACCGGGAGCGACTTCATTTTCACCCATATCCGCCTGTAGCTCGCCAGCGTCTGCAGGAGTCTCAAGATCGCGGCAATGCCAGCCAGGGAGACGGCGCTCAAAGCGCCCCAGAGCAGCAGCTGTTGGCCGATGTGCACCAGCCACTGTGCCATCATGGCGCCAGTCGTTAGCTACCTGCGGGGACTGAGATGTAGGGCATCCAGGCCAAGGAGTGATCCAGGAGCTTCCTTTGGCTGGGGGGCGCGGGGAGGAGTCCCGAAACTCCCGGAGGCGGGTTCGCAGGGCGAGCCCGTTGCGGGAGCTTCTGGGAGCGCGGAGTGGTGGCGCAGGGCTAGTTGGCGTCCTCCTCCCGCCGCACCCCGAGTGAGCTGCAGCCAGTAAGCACAAGCCCCGAGACCCAGAATCGGGGACATTCTGTTGCCAGGGCCACCCTGTCGCTGGGGACTAGGGCGGAGCCTTCCAGTCCCTCCTGGGAAAGCAACGGGGCGAAATTAGAATTGTGCTGGACAAAAGCTTACGCGAGGCGCACGGCTCTGTGAGTGGTTCAAGCAGAAAACAAAAGCCCAAAAGACCATCTCTGAAGACAGACTGTGCTGAAAGTAGACAAAGGCACCTGAGTGGAGAGCAGCACGGAAGTGATGTTTAAGGCAGTGATGAGTAGAGAGGCGCGTTGGGGCCAGGGTGGGCTTATCTTCGGGTTACAGGGGCGCGGCTGCCGGACCCTTACTGTCTAAAATTGAAGTAAAGAGGTTTCGGGTTTGAAGTTCGCCTTTCGGGGGTTTTGTTTTGTTTTGTTTTCTTCCACTTGGGTACGTAGCCTCATGTGTTTCCTTGTGCAACCGGGAGCGTCTCCCACTGGCTGGCTGAGGGAGGTGGGTAGCATCCTGGCCTTGCCTCCCGGTCATTGAAGAACAGCTTCCTAGTTTGATCTAGAATAGCTTTAGGGACACCAACCTTAGGAGTACTCGTTCAAGTTTGCCCTCAGGTCACGAGAGAGCTGAGTAATGTTGTGATCCAAATATTTTCCAAAATATCCTAGAGGGCGGAAAATAAAGCCAGCACATAAGAGAACACAGGAGGTGGGAGTGGGAGAGAATGAAAGCAGTAGGAGTCACAGATGCTGGAGGATACCTTGGGATAAAGAGACCTTAATGAAGGGGCACTCGGAAAAGACAAGGAAGCTGGCCCACTGAGCCTACAGGACAAGGGAAGGATGGTGAGAAAGACACCGCGGTTCTGCCCAAGGAGAAAACCATGCCTCGGACATTCTTCCAGATTTTTTTAAAGTCACCTGTATGCACTGACATGAAAACAAGTTCATGAAATAGTGGGGGGGGGGGGAAGGTCGCAGAACACAGTATATAAGGTGATGCCATCTTTGGGTACAAAACGTTTCTCTACAGCTGGACTGCCGTGTGGGAACAAAAACACAGGTCCACTTCAGGCAATGGCCCTGCAGAAGAACTTATGACCGTTACAATATTTCACTTAATCTGCTTAAGGCTTTTTACTCGTATTTAATGTTTTTAAGTCTATCTCATGGGCTTCAGTTTTCTTCTCTCTAAAGGTCTCTTACAGCTGCAAAGCTATGGGATTTGTATCTGACGCTCTTCTACTCTCCGGGGACAAAACAAGAAATACATCAGGGCTGCCCCTAAGGAGTGGAGAAGGGGGTTGGGGGAGTGATTCGGGCAGCAGCAGACAGAAGCAAAAAGTGCTCCAAAGCAGGAAAGGGTATGATGCTTTCCAGAAACTTCGGGGAGGGGGTGGGGCTCCTGCTTGGAGCACAAGGTGCCTCCTACAGTCTGGAGCCAGCTGTAATAGAACTTGACTACCAGGCTTAGAAATGTTATCTTTACTTTGAAGGTAATTTGGGGATGAGGAGGAGATTGCTGAGGATCTTTGAAAAGGGCCAATAGAACAAAAGCCTATCCCTTTGTTCCCTGCGTCATCCTTCCCATCCTATTTGTTACCAGATAGGACCCTCCTCACACTGCCAGGGAAGCTCAGATGAAACAAACCAGTCAGATGGCAAAGCATCAGAGAAACCTGTGGAAACACCAACCTCTCCTGGCAACACCCTACTTTCCTGGCAACAGTGTTCCAAGTGTTGCAGTAGGGTGAACGCTGTGGCAACATCTTACTCTCCTGGCAACAATGTTCCCAGTGTTGCACCTGCGCATGGACACCCTGAGAGGTAAGAACACCCTGCGTGGGAAGCATGACATAGATAGTCCACCTACACTTGTGACCGCTGTGTCAATTTCATGGAGCTCAGCCAGCTGAGCAGGAAGCTGGCTCCTAGCTTCCTCTCTTCGAGATTCATGCTACATGAAAGGGCAAACCCCTTCCCAGCTTCGAAGACCTGTGTTCCTCTCCCTTGCTTGGAATACATGCTTTGGAAAGTTCAAGTCATGGACAGAATATGTCATAAACCACAGAAGGGCTTCGTAAATGTTAGCACTTCGATTTCCTTAAATGTTCCATCACTTGGAATGACTCTCAATATGAAAAAGATATTTAATTTAGATTGGAAAAATAAATTCAGGCTGAATATGGAACTATCTTATTTACAAACTTATACATAGAAATTATCAGGATAACAGGAAGCTTTGTCAGTTGTTGTTGAAGGGCCAAGATCAGATAAAGTGCAGTTAGGATCACTGAAAATTACAGTTTTATGTAACGGGTCAGCTTCTGTGTAGCTGACCCGGGTCATACAACTAGAACATAGAATCACACTGTATGTACTCTTGCATCTGTCTTCTGAGACTCAACATTATTCCCATGAGGTGACTCTATAGTGCTATGTCTAGTATTTTTCCTTATTTTTCATAGCTGTGTTTTATTTCATTGTTTGACTATCCCTCAACTTATTATCTATTTTATGACCAATGGCTGCTTCAGCAATCATCCTCATATATATTTCATTTCATATATATACATATAGATCCTTTTAATTTTGTTTCTATGGAGAATCCTGACTAATATAACCATTACATTTATTCCTATTATTTGATGTTTTTGAGGCTAGTATAAATCACATTTTTACATTTCATTATATATCACTGTCTAATTGTTGTTAGTATATAGAAATGCAAGTGAATTATGTTGACCTTGTATTCAGTGAGCTTGCTACAGTCACATATGGATTTTTAAATATGTAGATTACTTTGGATTTTTTACCTATACAATGAATTTTTTGTGAAGAACAAATTTTTTTTCTTTCCAATATTTAAGACCCTCTATATTTTAATCTTACCTTATCGGGCTGCCTTGGATGCCCTGTAAAATGATGAGTAACTTTGGTGGCTAGCAAGAACTTTTTGCATTGCTTCTGATCTCAGTGGGTATAGTTGAACATTTTACCTTTAGGTGTGAAGTTGGCTGGAGGATATTTTTCCTCTAAGTACCCATAATCAAATGATAATTATTTCCTTCTTTTCCTAGAAGATTTTTATTGTGAATAAGCTTTTTCAAAGGGCTTTTCTCCATCTGTTGAGAAAATCCTATGGTGTCTTCTCTTGACCTCATTTGTTCATTGATTGACTATTTCTCATGTGGTAGGCCAAACTTGCATTCTTGGCATGGATCTACTTTGGATGATATATTGCCCATTTCACACCTGATGGATTTGATTTGCTACTCTCTTGCTTAGTGTTCAGAGATGAGGTTGTCCTATAACTTTCTCTTTTTTTTTTTGGTAATATTTTTATCAGGCTTTGTATCAAGGTTATACTAACCTTTCAAAATGACACTCTATTCTCTTAGAAAAAAATTATTTTGGTGTCATTGATGCCACATTTTCCTCAAATATTTGGAAGAATTAGCCATGGAAGTCACTAGGGCTTGGAGTTCTCGTTGAGAAAAGGACTTTCATCATAAATTTAAGTCTGTAATAGATATAAACCTTTGCAGATTTTCTATTTCTTCTTTGGTGATGTCGTATTTTTCAAGGAATTTAAACATTTCCTCTAAATTATCAAATCAAGTCATAGTATACTGGTTAAATTTTACCATCTGTAAGATCAGTAGTGATATGCCCAGTTTTATTCCTTAAACATCCTCCACCCCTTGACTTCAAAGATTCCACATTCTCTTAATTTTTATTCTCCCTCACCAGCCATTTTTCCTCAGTCTGCTTTGCTGGTTCCTGGGCACAGCCCACACCTCTGGATGTTCAAAGGCCCGGGGCCCAGAATGCTTTTCTTCCCTGCTGCTTTATACTCACTCTCTTGGTCCTCTCATCCATTCAGTACTTAAATCCTGTCTGTGTGTGGAAACATCTGTACTTCTGGTCTATACCCCGTCTCTAAACCCCAGGTGCAGAGGTACTAGATTTGAGAGGTACCTTCAAATACCCCCACATCTCTACTGAGGCATCTCAGACATAACGCGTCCCCGCATGCTTCTAAATGTGCTCCTTTTGAATTTTCTCCGATTCCAGGGAATGACACCCCCCATCTCCCCAAGTGTTAAGCCAAAGCCTTGGAGTCCGTATTGATTCTGTCTTCAGTTACAAGTCACATCCAGTCCCGCAATGAACCCTGCTGACTGGACTTCCAGAACAAATGCAAAGTCCTGTGACAGCTCAGCAACAGGACTGTCACTGGACTGAGACAGTGACTCCTGGCAGGCTGCACCCCTCTGTGTTCAACACTTTTCAGTTGCTTCCTAGTTCAGATGACGTTCCATGTCCCAGGCCAAAAAGGATCTTAATAACGCAGCCCTTATCGCTTCACTGAGCTCATCTCCTGCTATTCTGCCCCTTGCCAATTCCACTCTGTGTCCCAGTGGTCTCTCTGCTGTTCTTCACATCTCCAGGTGTGCTCCTGTCTTAGGCCTATGTGTTTTTTTCCTGGGTTCGGAATTCCCTTTTTTACATCTGCATGGCTTCTTACCTCATCTACTTTGCATCTTTGCTCAAATATTACCCCTAGATGAAAGCTTTCCCTGATGACTCTATCTGAAGTTGCATCCCTGTTTTAGGTTTCTTTACAGCTTTTGTTGCTATCCCACCTTCTATTATGTTTTTATTGATTTATTGAAAACGATGACAGTAAAAATATAGTACTCAAATGATTTATGATACTAAAAAGTCGATTGTCTCTTCCACTGGAATCTAAGTTCTGTTAGGGCAAAGATTTTATGTTGTTCAGTCCCATGATTAGAACAGAATCTTAACACAAAGAAGGTGCTTGATGAATATTCCATGAAATAATAAATCCGAGATGATCACCACACAGGAGTGTAATCTGAAACAAAGAGGAAATTGGAGAACGGATAAAGGAGTTAAAACTCTCACAAAACCCTGGCTGGTGTAGCTCAGTGGATTGAGCGTGGGCTTGCGAACCACACGATCGCGGTTTGATTCCCAGTCAGGGCACATGCCTGGGTTGCAGGCCAGTTCCCAGCAGGGGACTCATGAGAGGCAACCACACATTGATATTTCTTTCCTTCTCTCCTTCCCTTCCTCTCTAAAGATAAATAAATTTAAAAAAAACTCTCACAAAGATACATAGATATATATTTTGAATTCATGGGGGAAATTTTGCTCTGTGGTTAGAAATAAATTAGGAAAAACCTGAGTATTAAAAACTGCAGAATAGAAAGATATTTACACAAATTATATAAAAATTGGGAACCTTAATAAATTTTTTAAAACTCTTTCAACACTTTATTAAAACTTAAGGAGTCAAAAATCCTCAACAATGATCTATAGTCATAAAACAGTAAAATTATGATATATAAATGATTTATATCACAAAATATACCTCTTAATTGGTATGTTAATTATTCTAGTTCAAAGTAACATCAATATGGATACTTCCTCTTCTGTTAAATTTATAAAATCTAGCAGTTTTATGGTATTTTACATATCTTTGTATTACTTTTAAATCCCTTCATTCCTTCTTTGCTTTTGGATAAATTAACAGACATTTTATTAATGTAGTCACTAACCTTAGTTTAAAAATTGATCGCAGGAGTAATTTAGTTTGCATTTTTCAATTTTCCACCAAGAAACTTTAAGACGACTAATTTAGCAATGATTAGCATGAAAACACTGCCCTAATTGTTTACCTAATCAGTTCAAAAAGCGCCATCCCTGATATAAAGATTACTTGCTAACCTCTAACCCTCAGCTAACCTGTGAATGGAGCGCTGTCTTGAGCACAGGTGCGAGCAGGTCTTTTCAACTCAGTGGCACAGCCGTGTCTTTTCCTTACGTCCAAAATGGTACCTAACTTCCAACTGAAAATATTCAGAAGCTAATGCATCACTCTAATTGGTTCTGCTTTTCAAATTATTTTTTTCCAATATATGTAAATAATAGTACTTTTTGTTGGTGTTGCAAAACTCCAAAGCCAAATAAAACAAAGCTGCCATAAAATCTATTCAATGCTTCTCTATGTGAAAACATAATAATTCATTTTGGATACTTTCCTGTTAGTATAGGCTGCATAGCAACCTCTTCTCTTCCAAGAAGTCTTCTGGGCTGATTAGGGAAGGACTTGGATGGTTCTTAGAAATTAGCATAAAATAGCCTGAGCGGTTTTGAAAGAGCCAGGTAGATGGCCATGGCACATTTAGCGGTAATTACGGACTGGAGAGCACTTCAGTAGAGCCCCTCAGCTACAGGGGCTGCAGACCACATACTGTCTAGAAATTCCTCGTGTTTGACAGCTGCCAAATGGAGACTGATATTTTCTCTTGAGCGTCTTTCTAGCTAATCTTTAGGGGCAGTTAGAAAACTGTGCATGTTACTGAGCATTAGGAATACTTCCTAGAGGCATGGAGCTGTGGGCATCCAAAAGAGCTACAGACACAGTGACTTCTCTAGCATTGCCTACTCCCTGGCATTGCCATCACTGTAGAAATTCAAGTCCAGAATGCAAAGGAAAAAGTGTCGATCACAGGCAGGCCGCCTCTAAAGCCATTGCTGTTTTGTCACTCTGTGATAAAGGACAACACTAATTCCAGTCCCAACACACTTCTTCATTTCCAGGCATCTGTCAAGGGGCAACGATCCTGTCTTCTTACCACCAGAAATACGTCTGAAAATAATTGATTATACATTTATAGGAATATATATGTAGATCTATGTAAAGTTTCCTTTCGGGTTAATAAAATTAAATTGATAAAATATAATGGTCTGATAGAAAAGAAGACATTATGCAAAGTTGAGATCTGAGAAGATCAAAATGAGCCTACAGGTTTAAACTACTATAAAGGAAAACAACCGGGAGAGAAGAGAAGGAGAAATGGCGTTTGAGAGCCTTGCCTCTGAAGGATCATCTCCTCTATTCCATTGCCTGGATTACTGTCAGCCAGGAATACAGGCTCCGCAGAAAAGCAAAGCAGGGCAAGAGGACAGAGAGAGGAGGGCACTGCTGCTTTAGACAGAGGGAGGGAGGAAGGTCTTGTCCACAGGGGACGTCTGCGGAAAGGTCAGGCTGCGATGAGATGAGGAGCGTGTGCTGCAGACCCTTCCCTCCGACGGATGGACTCTTCCATTGTCAACAATAAAGATGAAACCGTATGCAACATCTTTTAATTATGTTTATGTTCATAATCAAAATCAATCGACGGGCTTAAAAAAACAATAAACAGAGGAGACTTCTAAATGGAGTGCCTGAATTTGAACAGGAAAACCAGCTCAAGAAAATCAGCTTGGGCGACTGGGCCACTGTCATCCCAGAGAGAGGTTCAGGACTGAACTACAGACGACAACTGGAGCAGCCTGAGTCTCTGTCACACCAGCACATGGTGCCGAAGACGACTTGGCTATTTTCTAAAGAAGGAAATAGTATCTGTTAGCGACTCGGATTTTGATGGCATTAGTTATGGAACAAGACCTACCTAAGAATAGGTCAAGGCAAAGTTATAAAATGGCATATTACTAGAAAATATACTCTCATATATGAAGCAGTAGGTGAACATGTATGTTGATTATGTGTATGTCTGTGTATAATTGATAAAATGATGAATTATAAACAGGTATTGGATTCTTCCGAGCAAAGCCTAAAGATCGCATATTAGAATGTTTCTGATAAAGATTTGTGAGTCTGACTTGCATTCTGTTTGTGATGCGGAGTGTTCAAAATTAACCTGTTTGTCTGCATTTCTCTCAGATAGTTTAATATCTCAGCCCATCGGGCCAACAGATACAAAATGTAACACTTGTCCTTCCATTGCTCCAGTGGTGGATGGGAGCCTCTGAATAACCCCACACAGCGGCGCTGTAGTTCTGGCACAGTGACATCAAGACGCCACCTGGAATCTCTTTCTTACAGTCCAAGTTGTCCTCTGAAAAGATTTAGATGGATACTGGGAACCTGAAACACCAACCAAAAGAGTAATTCTCATTAAAATGTTAAAAATCCCAGTTTGCCAAAGGATTGTTTTGTATATCCCATGCAGATGATATTTTTTAAAGAAAAAAAAATTATTTTAACATCACCTTTACAGAAACCAGAAATCAGCCATACGCAAAAAAACTGCCATTTGGGATTTGGGGTCCCGAGAAGAAGGGAAGGTGCTCTTCCCCCACAAAGCCACGTGTCCCCCGGAGCCGCTGGGTTTCAGGAACCGCCTCCCTGGAGATGGACCCCTGTGGTCCAGGAGGCTGAGTGTGGGGCTCGGGCAGCTCAACTGCTTCACCAGGTGGAAGCAAAGTCAGCTGCCTTCCTGCTGCTAGGGACACCCCATCAGCTCCTTCTCTCTTTTTTTCAGCCACAAAAACAGTATGTTGATAAGTTAATAGCTCCAGATGCTTTCAGACTTGGCAGCAAAGGTAGGGAAGAGACTACATGCTTGCTTGTCAGAGAAAAATGAAAATAAATCCTTAGAAACATAGAAACACCTTTTTAATGTACCCTCACTCCCTTCTCTAGAAATAAAAAAGGCCTCCGACCATCAGGAATAGTTGTCACAAGTGATAGAGAAGAGACTGCACTGACTTACTATTGAGTGAAAAATTAAGAATGCAGAGTTCAAACAAATTCCGTCTCCTAGCCTTTGCTCCTGTGCACACAGCAAACTAGCCAGCCTCTCCACTTGGCATTCTGCCGTCCACGTCTCTGATACGAAATGGATCAAAAATCCTCAAAGATGTTTGTCCCTCTTTCAGTCCCGTCCACTGAATCACATTCACCTGCCTTCACTCCCGCTCCCTCATATTCCACAGGATGTTCCTCCTGACCCAGTGGCCCTGCCTCTCCAGGAAGGCTCTGGGCCCCTTTGCCCACCTGCGTATCCAGGTGGGTGGCTCTGCTCACCACTCCCATAACCCTTCTCCATTGTCCCCACTAGGCTGAACCTTCGTTCCTTCAGGCACAGACCAAAACATCCATGGTGTCTGAATCTCTGCCTTTAGCCCAGAATTTGGCATATGTGCAAGTAGTTAGTACATTGTGATTTATTAATAAACAACCTTGGATGTCTACTTTCCCCTTGACCATAGATAATTAAATTAAGAGTGATACCTGGTAGTGCAGCATGGCCACCCTTTAGAGGAAGGACTGTTGTCACTGACCATGACAGCTAACGGTGCTAGGGAATGTATAAGGGGAAAAAACAAAACACACAGCAGCCTAGAGTTATGAAGCATTGGGGGAAATTCTCCAAGGGCTAAAGAACCTTTGACACCACTCTGCTATAGAAGGGCTGGTGGACACAGTCACAAACCTGTGTTCTTCCAATGCTTACATCTTGCTAAATTTATTTTAAAATTATAATATATGAAGTATTTCCCTGAGAACAACAAATTATTTTTTTTACATTTCAGATCATAACGCAGATGCTCATAATTGTTGAGCAAAGAATGTCTGTCTGGCATGTAGTGTGTTCCTCTCCAAACATTCTTCCAATGATTATAAAAGGAGAAACTGAGGCCCAGAGAGGTTGTGGCACACGGAATACAGCTCAGCAAGTAGGTGGCAGAGCCGGGCTGGAGACCGAGAGCTGATTCCAGAATGGCTCCGCTCACAGCGATGCCATGCTGCCTCCTTGGACAACAATGTGGGTTATCATTTGAAAATGAAGACATCATTGACTTACATTCAGACTACATACTTTATTCTTCAAAGAGCATACTTCTCTATAAAACTCTACATTTAAAATAATTAGAATATATGTATTAATTTTATTAACCATTTTTATAATTAGATCTTCAGAGAATGGAAGCTTTGGGTTTCATTTAGAAGAAAAGCATGAAACTCTATGGCTGAAAGAGACACTAATTTCTCATAAGACTCAAAAGGCAGCATTTTCCTTTTTCATGAGGGTGAGGCCCTAAGTTAATTAAGGGCATTTAGGCATCTTCCCCTTGGTGACCAACAGCAGCTTATCTTTGGGGTTTTGCTCTTTGTAGAGATTTCTGAGGTCTGGCTGTGGATCACAAACACTTAGCATTTCTCTGACATGGTCAACAATTCTATCAAAGTAGACAGTCTCCCATCTCTCTTTCCAAAACGTGCAACCTCACCAATTACGTCACTTTATTTATAGACTGCGAACACTGACCTGTCAGGAAACCTTGACTCGTCCAGGTGTGACCAGCAAATCCAACCAGTGTCAGTGAACCTTTCCGAGGTGTGTCTGACTGTTAGAAGAACAATAAAATAAGGGATGAGTTTGATTGTTTCAGATATTTTTTCCTTGTGTGATGTTTAATCAAAAGGTTTTTTTTTATATTCAATATCGTTGTATTAGTTTCAGGTGTTCAACATCGTATTTAGACAATCGTATACTTTACAGAACATTGCCCCGGCAGTTCCAGTGCCTGCCTGGCACCCCCCACAGACACAACAGAATAACATTATTGACTACATTCCCTGTGATGTACTTTACATCCCCATGACTATTCTGTAACCGCCAATCTGTACTTCTCAATGCCTCCACCCTACCCAGCCTCCCAGCCCCTCCTCTGTGGCAACCATCAATCGGTCTGTTCTCTGTATCTGAGTCTGTTTCTATTTTCTTTGTTTTATTTAATTTTTCTTTAGATTCTACATCTGAGTGAAATTATATAGTATTTGCTTTTCTCTGACCAACTTATTTCACTTAGCACGGTACCCTCTAGGTCTATCCATGCTGTTGCAAATGGTAAGATTCCCTTCTTTTTTATGACCGAGTAATATTCCATTGTACATATGTACCACAACTTCTTTATCCACTCATCTAATGATGGGCACTTGGTTGGATATTTTTAGAAAACCAAAGTATGGTTAACGGAGAACGTACCCGAAAGGTATGGGTGGTGCTGGGCCGTGAAAGCTGTTCTGTGGCCAGGAGTCTTTCTTGACGAGGTGATCGGACTGTATTATCAGGTACTGCGCTTAACACACAGTGTGCGTGCCTTCCTCTGTACTGCATGAAAGATAATTTGTTCTCTTTTAAATGAAATGCAACCCTTTGAAAACAAAAGAAAATCCCTATCTGCTTCCTTTACTCATTTCATCATTCATGCACTCACTTATTTGAAAACTTATTTACACATGGCTAAATATTAGGCCTACTGAGCATAAATATCAAAATATATTTTAATTACGTCATGGTATTATTTAGACTGATAAAATGGTAAATATGTATTAAACCTTAACCACATCAAATTCTTAATATTAAATTATAATAAAAATGTAACTCCACATTTGTGAAGCATCAAACTTTTTTTAAAGATTTTATTTATTTATCTTTAGAGGGGAAGGGAAGGAGAGAAAGGGAGAGAAACATCAATGTATGGTTGCCTTTTGTGCATCCCCTGCTGGGAATTGGCTTGCAGGGAACTGGCTTGCAACCCAGGTGTGTGCCCTGACTGGGAATCAAACCGCGATTGTCTGGCTCGCAGGCCCGTGCTCAATCCACTGAGCTACACCAGCCAGGGTGCATCAGACTTTTTTCAAAGGTGATATTTGTCTTCTTGCATGGCTTCACTCTAAACCTCAATATTCTGAGATGAAACATGAACTCTTGCCAGTCTCGCCTCGTGGGAATAGTGCTGCTGCTGGGCTCCCAGACATGCAAGAAATGCAAAAGAAAACATTGCCTCTGTGGTTTGTTCGATCTCTAAGCCTTTATGTCTCCACAGCTGGGTCCTTCCATGTTTGATGAAATAGACACAAGCTACCAGAGCAAAGTTCGTGGTCATTACAGAATCCGATTACATGGAATACCAGCAGCACGGCTTCCCTGGACCTTTTGCAATTGCACAGCTGAGTTGATCTTGGGTGGGGAAGGTAGTGACACAACATTGCAATAAACATGGTCAATTCAGCTGCAAAAATGACCACTGATGAAAATGGCAGGGGTATTAAACCGAACTCATAATTTATGCCAGTCATTATTCAATACCGAAACATTTATTTCACCCTTATATAATTCTTGGAGGGAGAAATCACTATCACCCTTTTATAGATTACAAAACTGAGGCTCCAGGAGATTCACTGGTGCCAAATACACAGTTTGTGTAGCAAGATTCACACACACACACACATCTGCCTGTCTCCTGACCGCCCCTTCCTGCTACTTTCTTCACCACGCCATCCTGACCATCACACCCAAACTGTCTGATTTAGCTTAAGCCATATTTTTATTTTGCACAGTGCTGAATTAATCCTCCCATCCCCTATAAATCCTCACAAACCATTCAATGTTTTTATCATCTGCCATGAAGCAGATGATGGAGACCTTTTTTGTTCAAGATTTCACTTCCAAGTGCCAAGATTATATTTTCTTTGTTCGTTTGTTTTCCAATGGACTATCCAAACCGTGCACTTAATTATAATGAAATCTGTCTCACAGAAGCAGGGCGAGATCCGGGAAGGGCCACATTCTGTTCGGCGGTCTCGGAGCCTATCGGGGGTAGCCTGGTCCGTGGGCCTGGAACCAGTGGGGAGGACAGGTGCTCTATGCCAGTCTGCCTGCAAGCACAACAACAGGTAACTGAGCACCCAGGTGCCAGGCTGAGGGCAGACCTTACCACGAGCTCCTAATCTGAGCTCTTCCTCACTGGAGTCAGCTTCTGAAAGAAAGGAGCTGAATTTCAGGAAGACAAATGTGGGGAGGGGACTGACTGCCCACTCCAGTCGCCTTCTCCTTGATCTGCCGTGGCTGTCAAACTGTACTTACTGAGTGCTCAGCTCTGCCGGCCACTGTGTGGAACAGAGAGCTAGTTCCAACCCTTACGGAGTCCTCAGGTTATGGAAAACACATCAAGTAATCAGAGCACAGTGCAATGCAGTTTATAGTTTATATAATAAAGTGCTGTGGTATATGGTTTTGAAGATAAGCCCTGTAGAAATTCAGGGAATAGAGTGATCTATGAAAGAAAAATTACTTACAAACACGCAGGGCCTTGATTTGGAAAACCACAAAACTTTATGCATGGTCATAGAAGGGAGAGGCAAAATACGTTCTTTAATGCAAAACTAAAGATTGTGAAAACGTCAGTTATTTCCTACATTTTCAATAAATTTAATTCTAGGAAGTCCAATGTGACACTTGTTTAAAAAGCTTGTCAACCAGATTGTATAGTTTACTTGTCATGATGGCTGAGTACGTTTTAATTAAAAAAAAAAAAATGATGGTAGGGAACTTTCCCTTCCAGATGTTAACACTGAAAAATTAAATTGTTTTGCTCAACCACAAGACTACAGATGAATATCCTAAAAACAGATCTAATTTACTTATTCATTAATAATAAAATTGTAAAAATTCAAATAGAACCATTTTTCAACCTATCAAGTTTTAAAATACACATACTACTCAAAGTTTTGCAGCTGAAGGAAAGAAGACGGTCTTTTGTATTGTCAATGGAACCACAGATTAGTAGAACCATTCTGGGAAGAACTTTGAAAAAATGTTCAAGAGCCTTAAAAATATCCGTAGCCGTGAATCTGATAGTTTTAGTTCTAGGACTGTGTTACCAAGAAGCAATTTAACAACATCCTTACTGAGATTTACATAAAATGATGTTTACTACACATTATAATAATGAAAATATAATGTCTCAATATATAATTATCTCAATAATTATATTGCTGTAAAGTCTCAGTAGTAAATTATCACATACCTACATGATTATATTCTAGTCATTAAAATAATGCTTTCAAAAATATCTAATAATATGGAAAATATTAAGACTGCTAAGTAAAAAAACATGAAAACCTGCTACATTCAACAACAGTAAAATAATATTAATATTAAAAAAAGATTGGAAAGAAAAGAAAACATATAGGTATAAGAAACATGGTGGTAAATCTACCAACAGTTGTCATTTTTATATTTGTGTGTGTTGAGCACATAGTTGATCTTTGATTTCTACTCATATTTTTGGCATTGCCCTAATATTCCACAGCGAGCTCATGTAGTTCAATATTTAGGAAGCAAATGTTATTTCAATAAAAGTGAAAGACACAGCATGAACAAAATCACGTGGGAATGTGCAGGACTGGGGGGGTCTGTGGGTCAGAGAGAGGATGAGGCTGACAAAGTCAAGGGGGGATGAGGAGTGATGGGAAGTAGGTATGTATAGTAAAAACCATGCTCTAGTCCCCAAGGGACAAACACTGGTTTTTGGTGGGACACACACAAAAAATCTTTCTCTTTTAATTCATTAATCACAGATATAAAAATATATATCAACTGTACAGCGTATTTGTGGACTATTAAATTCCACACTCTGGGGATGAATTAGGAGAGAGGGTAACAGCACCCCGAGAATGGCAATAATGAAAAACACGTTGGAAAACACGTGTCTGCAGAGAGGGAGAGGCCGGCAGCAAAGGGGAGCGCACAGCCAGAGGCGGCCGAGCGCACTTCTATGGGGAACAGATAGGGTTTGGATGGTGGAGCCCAGGTGCCCGGGAGGAAGAGGCAAGAACCAGTAAAGCTACTGAGGTGGCTGTGAGTGAGGAATGGGTCCCAGGAAGCCCCAGGGACAACGCAGGAGGGAGTGGGGCCTTTAGAGAAGTAACAGGCAGGCCCAGATAAAGCTGGAAATTTCTGGTCCAGATGGTAAGACAAACACTGACCTATCCAAAAGCTGAATGTGGGGCTTTGTAACACATTTTGAAAAAGTCCACCATCACAGGTTAGGTGTTGGCAGTTGCTTCCGCCTCCTGCCCCTGCGGGGGGACCTTTGATGACCCCCTCCCTTGCCGAAGGCCTGTGGCAGATGGTCCAGGCAGTGTCTCCAAAGCGAGACAGCATGGTGCCAACGAGTTACCTATACAGCTAAGTGTACTGCTGAAACCAAATTCATGTTACACTCACATAGTCAAATGTTAAATATTCAAATACATGACCTACTTAAAAAAGTGTTCACGTAAATTCGACAAAGGAGGCTTTGCCTTGTCTGGAATAATCCATGAGCCCTGAGCAATAAGGGTCTCTATCCTCTGTGGCCTTTGGTGTGCCGTGGGAGACTTACAGTTTTGTTCCCTTAAGCAGCTCATCACTGTCCACAGTCGGGGTTCTCAGCCTCTGTGAGTCTGAAGGAAGGGAAGGCAGCCTCCTGTGGACTAGTGTTTTCTTGGCAGGAGTCTGCAGGCCGCGAGTGTCTGAGATTCGTCCCAGATGACGGCGTGCCGAGGAAAGCACAGTGGCCCCGACACCCACTGATTTGTCCTCCTGGTCGTTCCTGGGGGAGGGAAATCAAGTTAGTGACCCAGGCGTTAGCCCTGGGAGAACAGGGGACATTTGCCTGTCACCAGACACAGTCTAGCGCCTGACATACTACAGTGCCTGGCTCATAGAAGATACTCCTAACTATCTGTTGAAAATAAATGGAGTATCATTTTCAACTTCAGTGAAGAATCGTTGACAGGAAAAAAAGATCTAAGTTTCTTACTGTTTATGACCAAAAGAGTATCGCCCACAAGATTAAGAATTCACAGCCACATTCTGTTTTTCTTCTTATCTGCCCCAAACTACTAGTCATCCCTTTGCGGTCGATATTAGAAGAGCGTGTTTTTGTTCTCACGCAGTGGCTGTGTCCTGCCCCGAGTGTGAGTCTCGCTCTCGCACCCTCTGTAGTCCCGGGGCTCAAGGGCGCCCCGCACAGAGAGACAGATGGCTGGGAGGTCACTGCTTACACTTACTGTGTCCTGTCAGCCAAGTAGGCAGGTCTCTGTTGAAGTGGCTTTGCTTGAATAGTCATCACACCATTCAGATCATTATAAAAGTTGCTGGAGGAGCGATGGGTCTGAGAAAAGGGACAACAATAAACATCAGAAAGCATCCAGTGGCTCAGCAATCACAAATGCCACTAGGAAAACCACACGCAAAGGGACTAAGTTGAGGAAAATTTAATAAAGGGACTGGATGTTATAAAGCTGTGGGGTGCAAAATCAACAAGGGATAGCTTAATGCCCTGAGACTCATAACAGAGGGGACGCATGAGCCACAAGGGTGGCTGCCTGGAGAAATGCGGCCAACACACTGTGCCTAGGCAGCCGGGAGAAAACCATAAGCCAGGCTTCATTCTGGTCTCATCTCTCAGCTCCCAACAACTGCTGGGCCAGGGAGCCAGCTCACGCAGCCTCCTAGGCACGCCAGGGTGCAGAAGGGACAGAGAGGAGCTGGAGAAGCAGAGCAAAGGTGGCCCAGCCCCTCCCTGGCTGGTTTGCTTTGGAGATCTTCTCCTACCCTGTCCTTCAAAGCTGCCCCCTCGGCTTCCCAGAAGCGGCACGATAGCACCAGATCCCAAAGACCTAGACTGAAATCCCAGTGCTGACCGCTTCCTGGTAGGTGATCTTGGGAAGATAACTTTGGAGTTTCAATTTCCTTATGTTTCAGTTAGGAATAATGACACCTGTTTCACAGAATGAGTACAGGAATCAAATTAGACAACTCAGGCGAGACCATGGAGTAAGGGCTCAATAATGGCTTCTCGATCCAAGCCCTTAACATGTCCAACTAGGATTCAAAACAACATTTAGATCTAGACAAACAGGATACCTGAAACTAGAATTCTCTTCTAGTTCAAGAACAGATGTAGCAACCACAGTCACACTGTCCGTATGTTAAATGGATTAAAAAGAAGTGTCGAAGGACTGAATAAAGACCTCTTATAACTACCACTAGAATGCTTTATTTCAAAATAAGTTCTATTAGTATTTACTTACACTTTCAACTGTGTTGTCCATTCACTTTATTTTAGCAATTATCCAAAAGAAAATACTTATAGAAAAACACTTTTAAAAACCATAAACAGTTATAAAAATCCCCAAATATCTGTGGAAAATGGCTTTGATTTAAAAGTATCCTTGTTTCTCAAGTTTATTTTTTTTGCCCGACATTTAAAGGTTCTTTCCTATGTTGCTCTCCTCTGCTCATTGTTATGCAGTTCATACCGCACATTTTCTTATGCTAAGTGGTAACTACTGTTGAACTGTGGGAGCTGTTTCAAGAGACCAAAAAGCACAACAAGTCGGTAGCAATTCCAAAGCTCCTTTTGAACAGCGAAAGCAGAGAAGACATGGTGAAGCCTTTCCACCAGAGAGTAAGGCCCTCTCACCTGACGTTTCTCTTCCCAACCACTGCTCGCTGAACTGCGTGCCCTACCCAGTCCTTTCAATCTTACAGACTTTCTGTTGATTTGCTCCTGTGTGAAGTGCCTTAGTTTGGGCCTCTGCCTTGGGTGTCCCCCCTTTTCTCTTCAGCGCACCCAATCTTGCCTGTTGTCCAGGATTTAGTTAAGTCTTACTCTGCTTTGTCAAAGGTATGCTGTTTTTCCTTTGAACCCTACATCATTATGAGCAATAATTATTATCTAATTATTATAGAATGCCGTATAATAATATGGTATAATAAAAATTAGCATCTAATGACAATAGTAAAACTAACATGTATTGACTGGCTACTCTAATGCTTCATCTCTTGCAGATTCCTAGATCCCATCGATCAGGGTGCCAAACTCATTTTCACCGGGGGCCACATCAGCATCACAGTTGCCTTCAAAGGGCCAAATGTAATTGTAGGACTGTGTAAATGTAACTACCCCTAAACAGTTCATCGAAAGCTCAGTGCTGCCGCTGGGTAGAAACAGGGTGCCCAGCCAGATAAAACACGGTGCCCAGCCAGATTCAGCCCACGGGCCTTGTGCTTGCCACCTGTGCCTTAGATAACGAAGCTCAGGTTTTGAGCGAAAGGGACTTACTCATGATCACAAAGTTAACGAATCGTGATGCCAGGCTCCAAACCTGCAGTCTACACCCAAAGCTCAGTCTGTCATTCACCCCACTACCCACTATTGCCTTGTCTTGTGTGCATGCACGTAAGTGTGGAACGGTTTGGCACGGCTAGACCCCTCCAGCTCAATTAGATGGTCCTTGAGACCAGGAACCCTCTCTTACCCCTTTTCTCTGCTCCCCTACACAAGGCAGACTGTGCAAACATAAAGTCCCAAAGCCTCAGCACGACTGAAGGTCTCCCAGGAACAAGCCACACTTTCCAACTGGGTGTCTGAGTAAGAACACACTCCAAGAAAAATTTACTGAGTAGGTTAGTTGCCAGGTTCTGTGTGAGTAGCTCTGACTTATTGACGTGGTCTTATCCTCACCACAGTCCCTTGGACAACACAGTATTTTCTTCATTTTACAGATAAGGAAACTAAAGTTTAGAAAAGTTAAACAACACATCCAAAAGCTCTGATCTTGCCACAATGCCCCTGCTGGTCCCAGTATCCCATTCTCTTAACTCGAAATCCAATCACTGCTCCCTAAATACACCCTGTCTCTCATTTCTCCACGCCTTTGCCTGAAGACTTCCTACTCCTTTGTTCTCCAGCGACACTTTTTTACATATTGCTCACAGAACGAATGTACTAAATCTGACTTGTTTTATACTTTTCGTTTTACTAAGCTGGGGACTATGATTTCTTTACCTACAAATCTCTTCAAAACACCTACTGTACTTCATTCACATAATGCAAATTCAGTCAATGTTGAATGAACCCAGCATATGCTCACTGACCGATTGTCACTTTGGTGGGAGGAGAGGAGAACATTTGTAACCTAGAAACAGTGAGGGAAACATTTTTTTTGTCTCCAAACATCTGTCAGCTCAAAGCCGATGCAAAGTTCAAATCTGAGTGCCCCCACTCTATTAAAGAATACGGTGGTTCTATGAACATGCGCGAAATAAGTATTTTTAAATGTCGGTCTTGATCACAAATGGGCCCCAACAGCTTGATAATAAAATGTAACAGGACAGCAGTCTTGACAACTGAAGCCAAAGATATAAAAGCCAAAGGAAAGCAAGGGAGACTAATGGGAAAGTGTTTACCGGAAGTGGGTTAGGATGAGGAGCCAGGGAGATGCTTCGAGTTTCTGAGCTTCTGGAAGGAGGGGCACTTGGTACCTCAGTGGCCAGATGGGAAACAAGCACCTGCGGAGATTTAGTCTCAGCTGCTTTCAATTTTTCTTTCTTGGTTTTTCTTCCTGTGTCAACAGAAAATGCAAGATTGTTCAGAAACATGTTACATCTAATCTGTGTACTTAAAATTCACCGTTCAAAGAAAATGTTTATTCTTGAGTCTGCCATGAGTCTACCACGGCCACGGAACCTTGCTACAGAGAGCAGAGATGCCATCGAGCGGGGGGCTGCTGTGGCACTTCTTCAGGCACACATAAGGAAATGCCTGTCACTTCAGTGTTGGTCAGAAAAACAGAGATTATATTGTGAAGCAAGGAAGATTCTTGGTATTTTATGATATCCTATCCAATCCCTTCGGTTGGAAAAAATAATATTTAACATGTACCCTATATATACCCATGAATATATACACCCTATTATACAAAGTGATTACATAATACCAGTCTACCAGTTAACATTTCTATGATTTGCTTCTGCTCAACTGCAAGTAGCTTATTTAGAAAACATTTTATAAGGTTAAATGAAGTGATTATTAAATTATCCATGTTTACATGTTACTTCACAAATAATGTTAAACACAATTAAAAACCAATATCCCATTACTAGAGATTAGTTAGATGAGGTTTTTTATTATCATAATACATTTTTTACAATGTGACCTCTAGCTTCTTTCTTGTGTATACCTGTGGGGGATTTTCCCAGAGTACATATATATTATCTTTAATACCCAAAAACAATAACGTCCTTTTTGAAATGATTAAAGATCACTTGCGAGTGAAGGCGAACACGCACGTTCCTCTCACCTGGAGCACGTCCTACGTGTGGCCAGGCCAGGGGTGGGGCACAGCGCCGAGAAACCAGGGACTTTTTTCATTGGGCGAAGCACTGCTATAGATAAGTACCTGTGAGCGCCACTTCCCAGTTCTTCCGAATCAGCTTCTCCAATATTTCTACCACGCTTCTCCAGACACGATCGAACACTTCTGCAGCCACGGCATCTTTGATACAGTCATGCGGGGACACAGGCGGAAGTCCGTGTTTGTGCCACGGCCTATAACGGTGAGCGGATTTTTGTCCGGGGCGTTCATCGTCACTGAGGACAAAACCCATTCCAGTTACCGAGAGACTCCATGGTTGAAGGTATTAATGCCAGCTAGCTAGCTAACATGCATGCATAGATGTACACTGTACATATAGGTAATGGCATTCTTTTTGAAACACACTGTTAATTTTCAGTGTACCAATTTTCAACCACAAGGCAAATTTTTATATAATGTTTGTGGCTTTTGTGTAAGAACCCAATAGGCGTTTAGGGAAGAGACCGGCCCATCTCCTTTGCTCTTCTGGGTAGCCAAGTCCCGGGACCAGAGCTCCTGGGCACCAGGCCCACTGAGAGCTTGTCCATCGGTCACCAGCATGCTGCTTTCTACCTCCATCACATCGTCAACAGGAAAGGGACACCCTCCCCCAGCACGAGCATTTCCTGCCGGGGACATAAAACCTTGGGAGAGCATGTTACTCCCCAAAGCACGGAAATCTTTTGAATACGTGAAATATACACAAAGCACTACCTGAGTGTGTAATCTAAATAAACACCAACTACATGAATATTGTTAAACTAAGAAGTTAGTGTCAAATGAAATTGTATTCACTCTTCTTTCCGGTCGAAAGCGAAATACTCTTCAATCTTCCCTTCCACGTCATAGACCTCTTCTTGCAGGGATGAACACGCCATGAAGTCGGCCACCCCTGTGCCCTCGGAACCTGGCTCAGCTGGGGCTGCAAGTGCTGCTGGGAGTATTTGAGAGCCAAAGATGCACAACCTACGGGAGAAGCAGGTTCTCCATGAGAGCTTATAGAAGTTCCAAAATGCAAGGTTTATGTGGTTATGGTAGGCCTTTATATTATTCACAAAGCACAGAGTCCCATATTTGAAAATCAGTAAATGTTACATTTAACCAAAGTCATATCCTTAAAAGCAGCACTTTTAACACAGGCTTCGTTA
The DNA here is from genome assembly GCF_021234435.1 of Artibeus jamaicensis. Lineage (NCBI taxonomy): Eukaryota > Metazoa > Chordata > Mammalia > Chiroptera > Phyllostomidae > Artibeus > Artibeus jamaicensis. The sequence goes on from NW_026522056.1 coordinate 21,321,234, forward strand.
AACATTTTAAGGGCTTCTTGAAAGCCTAAATTGTTCTATGAGTTTGTGTCCTCTTGGCTGTCATGAAAGGATGTCATGGCCCCATCCCAAACATGTGTGACTGGCATACGGGGCCTTGTCGAAATCAGTGGAGGGCAAAGGAAAATGGATGGGGCTTTATTTCTTCTGCTGCTACTGTCTTGGGGCTTAGGGTCCGTCTGTTTTGATTTTGCATCTAGCTCGCCTTTCAGAGAGTCTTCGGAACAAAACTTGAAAAGTTAACCCCCTGGATATCTGTACCACACACACACACACACACACACACACACACACACACAAGTCATTGTCATCATCATCAATTTAGAATCAGAAGCACTATGTGAAAATAATGCTCTGTACCTGTCCTTCAATGACCTGGAAACTTCCCAAGTGGTGGAGCCGGGGCTCACAGCTGAGACAGACATGGAAAAGGACACCTAAATGCAATTAAAAATACTTTTTGAAAGCAGCCGGTAGGAACGTACTGTCTGCTGTTGCCACTGCGTTCACCGGTGTCCGAGAAGGATTCCTGGGCCGTGGAGCGAGGCTCGCTGCACTGGAAGTGGCGGACCCCTTCATCAGTTGGCAGGACGATCTGTCTTCCTAATACTCTGCGAGGTTTTAAAAAAAGAGAGAAAAGTATATACCAATATTTTTACCTAGAAGAGGAAAAAAGGTTTTGCAATTTTAAAGGTCAAATGAAATGTTGTTTTGAGGGACTGCATAAAGGAAGCAAGGGAATGCTATTTTGAGGGACCGTGTAAGGAACATACTGGTCGGAGAAGCATGACAGGGCATCACAGAAAAACCAGAGGCTTTCAGGGAGAGGCCAGAGTGCTCATGCTGCTGCTGGAAAGACCTGAGGCCAAGTCCTCTGGTTCTGTAAGCCACTGATCGCATTCGTTTGATTGGCTGGGCAAGACAAAATACTAATAGTCACCTTGTAGGAACAGCGAGTGGCTTGAAGGTAACATCTACCAGATCCTTACCTTCAGGGTAGTGACTTTCAAGCTTTTTTACCTCCTGGCACACATAAACTCATCACCAAATGTCTGCAGCACACCAAAGAATATACTAGATATTTTTTTCAATCTGACAAAAAAAATAAGTATAATTTTGAATCATTCACAGTAGCAGACAACTACTGTTGTGTGACCCATGGTCATTTTTTTATTTGACAACCTAAAGAAAAAGAGGTCAGTGCCCCTGATGAAATAGCCAAGAACTGTGTATTTTAAAACTTCTTGTGGCAACACCTGACTATTTCATCAGAAGCACTGACCTCTCTTCCCTTAGACTGTCAAATAAAAAAATGATAACAGCCCACATAACAATAGCCACCTGCTGTGAGTGATTCAAAATTATACTTATTTTTTGTCAGATTGGCAGAAAATACAGTATTTTTTGGTGTGCTGCAGATTTTTAGTAATTAGTCTTCATGTGCCATGAGATGCAAAAGGTTGAAAATCACAGCTTTAGAGTAATTTCAGGCACACAGAAGTCCTCTATAAATGTTAACTAATACCTACAAAATGAATAAACATATACAAATGTGTAGAGTTAGCTAATGTGCCTTACAATCTTTCCTTTTTCCATCCTCCCGCCTTCCTCTTTTATCTTAGCTCTGTGAGTGAACAGTGACAGGAAGCAGGTTGGGCTCCTGGCATTTCGGTAGGTTTGCCAGGCCTGGAAAAGGAAGCACCCTCGATTAATACCTCGTGGGCATACTGTACTTTCTTAAGGCAGGAGGTTTATGAAAGGCCAGAAAGAAAAGGTAAAAATCTACTTAGTCAAGATTTGTTTCAAATGTATATAGGTGTGTTCACCAGAGGATCCACCAACATTTGTATGAGTATTCTCATTTATCTGCCCATATATATATGGGCAGATAAATGAGAATATATATATATATATAGAGAGAGAGAGAGAGAGAGAGAGGAACTTCAGATAACTGGTATGGATTTCCCCCCCTAAGTATTTTGGCTAAGTAATTGAAGGAAGAAAAGCTTCCCTTTATATCCAGTCTATATTCTCCATTTTTGACATAAAAAACAACAAATGATCCTTTCTACATAAGGAATCTCGGTGCAGTGGTAAAGTTCATCTGTCCAATCAGTGGGCAAGTAATGACTCTGCCCCTCCCCCCACCCCCACCCTGTGCATTGCTCTCAGCGCTGAGGACACCCACACGTGGCTGTCACATGGGTGCACGTGAAGGTAAAGAACGACTCCTACCCCTCGCATATCGGTTACGCAGGCCATGCCTCTCTGAGGGTTAGCTCAGTGTGCTTCTCACAAATTAAAATGCACTCCAGTGTTGGGATGTCTCTGTATGCCCTACGATGCCATTTCAAAGGATGGGAGTTCCCAGTAGAGGACGTGTGTTTTGGGGCAGGCGTTTCAGCCAAAATGTGCTCGTTGTGTGAAGCCAGTCCGGAGGGGGCAGCGCCACAACCCACTCTGGTGAACTACTACGAATGGCCTCCTACCTCAGGTGCACCGACCGCCTGGCCCACTCAGTGCATTCGGCCACTAGGTTCTGGGTCGGAGGGCTCACTTTCCCTTCAAACAGCATTTCCTCAACCTCCCAGAACAGCTGCTGTACTTTCTGTGCACTGGCTTTGTCAAACTCCTAAAACAGAAATGCATGTTCAGTTACAGGACAAGACGCTGTAGAAATACTGGCTTCATGATCAGTGACGTTTCATAATCGATGATACTCCCCCCACCCAGGATATGGAGCGTGACGTGATAAAAAAGCAGACTCTGTGGTTAGACACAAATGCCGCAATTCTTACCCTTCTGCTAGATTACGCCCCACTCTGAACCTCAGTTTCTGTAACTGTTAAGTAGAGGTCATTTCTACCACATGAGTCATAAGACCTATTCGATTTGACACAGATACAGGTATGCATATTGGCACAAGCCTTGATACACATGCTTAGACATACACACACCTACATACCTGTACACACACAAGTACGTGTATCTATACACACAGACATATGTCCCTCACACAGTGGGGGTGTGAGGCATTGAAGAACATCTGCAAAATACTAAGTATTTTTTATCTGCTTATATCACGGGAAAGGAAAATTACTTTTATAGAAGGGCCATTCACATTATTTTAATCAATGGGGGAAAAAATCCTGAGGCGTGGTTCTTAGGCTGGAGCCAGAGGACTTACTGTTCCTGCCTGACCTAAAGAGGGTCTTGCACCGAGGCTGCAGGGAGGTGAGAAAACCCGTCAGCCTTGGAGTTCTCCATGGCTGGGAGGCGAAAGGCTGCAGGGCGGGAGACCTGGCTGTGTTTTCTTTTTTTTTTTTTTTTTTTTTTTTTATTTGGTTACTTTTCAAGTACATTTTTTTTCTCTTCCCCCCTCCCCCGCCCGGTCTCCCCCCCTCCCTCCCATTCCCCCGCCCCAGTCCTCATCTCTGTGTCATTCATACTTGTTCCTCAAAATCCCTCCCCCTTTTTCCCCTTAAGTTCCCTTCCCTCTCCCCTCTGGTCGCTGCCCACTTGTTCTCTATTTCAGCGTCTTTGTTTTTATTCTGTTTGCTTGTTTGTTTGGATTGTAGACTGGTACAACCATTATGGAAAACAGTATGGAATTTTCTCAGAAAAATAAAAATGGACCTGCTTTTTGACCCAGCAATTCCACTGCTAGGATTATACCCCAAGAATCCTAAAACATCAATTTCAAAGAACCTATGCACCACAATGTTCATAGCAGCACAATTTACAATAGCCAAGAGTTGGAAGCAACCTAGGTGCCCATCAGTAAATGAATGGATCCAAAAATTGTGGTACATATACACCATGGAATTTTATGCAGCAGAGAGAAAGAAGGAGCTACTACCTTTTGCAACAACATGGATGGAACTGGAAAGCATTATGCTGAGTGAAATAGGCCAGGCATTGAAGGACAAATACCATATGATCTCACCTTTGACAGGAAGCTAAAGAATAAAACAAACTGGCTGTGTTTTCTTCCAGGAATGTGTGAACCTGAAATCTACTCCACAACTCAGAGCAACAAAGTGCATGTCAGTCTGACCCACCTGATCCGATGGCATATTCAGGCTGGTTTTCACAGAATGCTGTTCAATATTTTCTGGGTTACGCCTTCCCTCCAACTGATAATGAACTAGAGCACCAGGTGGCAGGGAGTTGAATTCTCTTTTAAAAATGCAAATACAGAGGAAAGCAATAATAATATATGCCTCTTAGGAGGGGCCTGGGTGACTGAGGCCTAGAAGAAGGCTTTCTTTCAATTTTCTCTTTTGCATTTGTTTGCTTTTGCAGCTATTACCAACTGAAAAGTAAATAAAAGTGTTTGAAAGCAACGGGAGGTTCTGGAATAATGCAAATTCTGTATGTATGAAAGTCACACGAATCTCTCTGGATGATGACGTGAAAATGCGTACCGGAGGAAACATACAATTTGGACAGTATGAAGCAATGAGTCTCAGCCCCCAAAGAGTGGGGCGGGGCAGGGAGTGGGGTGAGGTGGAGGCTGTTTATCAGAAGCGAGAGCTGCATCTCATTTAAAGAAGCTATGCATGATTCGCAGCTGACCGGCTTCCTGGGTCCCCTCCCTCCTTTGCGCATCTCTGTTGTACGCTGCAACATTCTGGGTGGAAAAGGAGGCGGTGGAGAACTGCTTTTAGAGAGAAAATGGAACACAAGCAAAGAGCAGGATTTATTACATCCAAGATGCTTCAGTAGAGGGAGGCTCCTCCCAGCCAAGGGCTCCACCAAAGGCCAGGAGCCCCCCGGGCACTTTGGGGACTGCAGAGTCAGACAGGGACCAGGCTGTCAGCAGAGTGCCCCGCTCCGGACTAGAAGCTGCCCCGCCAAGAATCCCACTCCCAAAAAGAATGAAAACCGGGCTGAAGTTAATAGTTTGCACAAGAGTTAGAAAGAAGGTGAAAGTAAAACTTCTGACTTAGAAATCCTCTAATCGTGAGGAATTTTTTACTTCTTCCCAATTTCTCTCTTATTTGAGTTCCTGTTGTCAGCATCTGTCCTGAACTCCCACCATAGATCTCATGCAAAAAAATGTATATAATACCCTGAGAGGCAGGGAAAAGAAGCAGGAAAGACAAAGCTGTCAATGGCTCAGACTCTGAGTTATAATGTGAACGGTTTTTATTTTTCCTTATATTTTTCTCTTTTTAAGTTATGACTTGTGACATGTAAATGTTTTATATGTATAACTGTGTATGTGTATAACAGGTAATGATTTTAAAAATATACCTGTGTATAACAGGTAATGGTTTTTTAAAAATAAAAAAAGTGATTCTTCATTACACACTATAATCATGAGATTATCCAAAGTATTCAGACATACATCATCTCCCCAAGAGTAGATGGAGGTCCTCTCGGTAGAAAAGCCAGTCGTGGGACTCCGAGTCCCAGACCCAGACCAAGAGCTGTGGGCTTCCGAGGGAGCGGGGCTTCCATCCGAGGAGAAGGACGAGGACTCACTGCAGGGACAAAGGTACGAGACATAAATGACATTTCCTGGGAAGACCTTGGTCTGGAAAGTGGCTGTCCTCCTCTGAGCCACTTCCTCTCTCCTTAAATACATGTGTGAATTTCACAGCACCCTGAATTTTGAAACATTTATGCAATATAATGTGTCACTCCTTTTGGTGTCCGCTGACAATAAAGCTGCTTTTCCACTTTTAGAAATCCATGGCCAGTCACCAATTCTGTGTCCCATATTCGTGACTGCCGTGTTTCGGTTTGGGGGTCTGAAGCATTTCACAGATGAATTCTTACCAAGAATATTTACCGATGGCTGTCTGCACACGTCTTGTAAAACGTGTAGGTAAAGGAGCTTCATTTTTCCCAGTGAAATTGTGTTTTCCAGATCCTTTGGACAGTCCTCTTCTGAAAAATAAATACAATAAAATATTAAAAGTGTCTATAATGTAGTAACATCATTTTATCCACTAAAGCCTTTAAAATCTTCCTTTGCCTAAAGTTGCTCCTTCCCTTCTGCCATTTCCCCCTAAAATCACATGTGTGCACATACACACCACGTATGCCAAAGAAAGCGAGGTCCAGGCTTTTAATGTTTCTGTTTCCTTAAAAGGAGGGTTGCCTTTCACCTACAGGCAACCTAATTTAAACTGGACAAAATCAATGACTATGATGTTGTCAGACCGCTAAAAGTTTCCCAAAACTCTGGACAAACACAGCCTCACGCCCACGCAGGACTTGGCAAGTGAACAGGAACTGAACTCAGGTCCCACCTGTCCTTCGAACAGGTGGCCTGTGCTTGCGAAAGCCAACCAGCACTCCAGGAAAAAAAAAAAGTCAGCAATTCCATGTATTTCTGAAATACATCAAATATTCTTGAGTCACCAAACACATAAACAGAAAACATACACAGAAAGAAGTTCCTCCAAGTTAAATAAGGTCTTCAGGCTGGCTGGTCCAAGGCCATCAGCGTTGATCATTAACTTTCAATTAGCCTCTGGAAATGCTGACTGCACTCCAGTCAAAATGCCTTCCTCATGTTTAATAGTAAACAAAGCACGTAAGTCTGTAAAAACGGACGTACTTTCTCGAACAAAGAAGTTATATTAATTTAAGATATGAGTGATTTGGGGGGAAAGCCAACTTTTACTCTTTCTAACAGGGACATCACTTTAGCATTCATGAAAGTAAAGCTTTGCTTTCGCTTTCAATTATAATGGTTCTTCACTTTCAACATCTGTATTTCTGAATGTAAATGGAGTTTTAAGAAACATTAATATATGAACAAAGTGTGTCCTTAGTTATTTACCAATAGGTACAACAAAGGGAATTTCAAAAACAAATCAATTACTATACACAGAGGTTCGCAAGAACCTCTGCCTTCCAAACATATCTTGTAGAAAAGAGAATAGAACTATATGACTTTTTCTTCTCCTTATTGCTGTCTGTCTTCAGTACAACCAAGCAATTCTGAGGATAAAGGTGGTAAAGACAGGGTACCAGAGAAAAGAACACAGGACAAGCTTTCATACTAATAAGCTGCATAACCTTGAATCCTGTTCAGCTCTTTCAAAACCATCAATTATTTACCATTTGCACATGACACAGTAACATCAGATAAACATAAAAATATGTGTGACATAAAGGGGCAATCCATTAAAATTGTATCAGACAGACCTGCTTTGACCATTAAGAAGTATATACTGGTATGTGAGTTAATTGGCTATCATTGAAAAATAATTTTCAATAACCTCAGGGTAGTGAGTCAAATAAAACATTGTTCCTTTATAGTATCTCTGTAACATCAACTGCAACGGTGGATTCGAATTTTGTTCTGCCACTGACAGGGATGTGCCCTTTGAACCAGCAGTTTCCCCTCCCTGGACGCAGCATCTATTACGTCCGTGGAACGGTGACAATCCTGTCAACTGTTTTGTGCAGTTGTTGTGAGACTGAAATGAGATCAAGCGTGTGAAGTGTCTGTGCAATCGGTGCTAGATACCTTGGCTGCTCCTTCCCACTGCCATTATGCTCAGCAAAGGCTGCCCCACGAAAACCCTGCTCTTGTTAACTTGCACCTCCCACGGCATTTCCAACTACACACCTCAGTTTGTTTTATTTCTTTAAGTTCATTTTTAATTTTTCAATTACAGTTGGCATTCGATATCATGTTTCAGGGGTGCAGCCTCGTGGTTAGACATTTCTGTATCTTACGAAGTGACCCCAAAGTGATGCCCCTGGAAAGTCCAGAACCTCCCCAGCACCACACAGAATTGTTACATGATTGGCTACATCTCCTACGCTGCGCTTCCCATCCCATGACTATTCGTACTTCTTAATCTCTTCATCTTTTTCACCCAAACTTCCCACCCACCTCCGCCTCTGGCTTCCATCAGTTGGTCCTCTGCATTCGGGAGTCTGTTTCTGTTTTGTTTGTTTGTTTATTTTGCTCTTTAGATTCCACACATAAGTGAAATCATATGGCATTTGTCTTTCTCTGTCTGACTTATTTCACTTAGCACAATACCCTCCGGGGCCATCATGTGGTCATCGATGGTAAGATTTCACTCTGTTGATGGCTGAGTAGTATTCCATCACATATATGTACCACAGCTTTTTCTCCACTCATTCACTGAGGGGCACTTAGGTTGCTTACAGCGCCCTTTAAAAATTTAGCTTTTTACTGTGATGATCTTGACACTTTATTAAATAGATTTCCTTATCTGTAGCAGCTAAATCAATGCCTGTCACATAGAGATGTTCTGTTGGTTGAAGGAACCAATAGGCAGAGACTAAATTAGTAATTTGAAAGAACATGTTTTTACTCTGTAATTACTTTGAATGTTCATGGTTAGTTCAGAAGATTACCTTGTGACTAGAGCTGAAAATATGCTCCAAGTTCAAGACATTTCTGGGGAACCCTTTCTCCTTTATAAAGAAAGAAAATTCACAGCTCTCACAGTAGCTGGTATATCCAAACAACTAGTTTCTCCCTTCACATTCCACCATATCCTACCAAGACGAATGCTCCTGCTCACTGCGAAGCGAGTGGTCGCAGGAGTCTCCGAGAGGCAGGGGTGCCGGGGTCGGGTGGGGTGGGGTGGGGGGACCGCTATGAAATGGATGCTTTGAAACTACATCTACTTCCACAGTATTTCTCCAAGTCTTTCTCCTCTGCTCTTTTCCACTTCTTCGCAGTCTCTGGACCTCTGCGGAACTTCCTGAGCTTCCGAGTTCGGTGTAGTAACATGTACACTGGACCAGAGAACGCAGAATTCTGAGTCCTGAGGAGGAGCTCACATTTGCCCGAGGCTGTGAAGCCCACAGGGACGGAGCGGGTCCCAGGACCCAGGCCAGCTAACTTGCATGTCTTTCCAGGAGTCAGATGTCACTGACATTGTCAATTAAAAACAGGATCTGTAAAAATGTACCTTTCCTTTTCATTTTTACATCTTGTTTTGGTTCTTTGGCTTCTCTGTCTTCCAACCATGCACTGTAGTGTTATTTCATGCAAAATAGTGAACATCTTGAATTCCCAGTAAACTACTGACTCCTACGTAAGCCATACGCTCTACGAAAGTGTGCAAAGCTCTACGGAAGTGTGCAACTTACGTAGATGTGTCCCAAAACATCTTGAAAGTGGTGGAATGTTCAAGCTCTTATTACATAATACATAGACATATAAGAGTTATATACTAGTTCCTTGTATCTTAGAGATGGTACAACTCAGCTTAGTGGGTACATTTAAAGCTATTCTTTTGGAGACAGGACCTAGTTTTTAGTGTCAACTGAACTGCAACAACTGAACTACACTGTATTAATTTCTTGGTTAAGGCATCAAAGTTAAGGCTGAGTCCCCATCTCCACGAGTCACTCCATTCTAGTTGTCAAGGTAATGACTCGACCATCTACTTTTACTTTGAAAAAGCTGCCTTTTGGTAGCCCCACAAACTTTGCCTGTACAAATAATCACAATTTTCAGTTTCGTATTTCTGTTTAAAAGGGCTGTCTGAAAAGAGCGCTGTGTTCTGAATGAGCTGAAATGCAAGATGATTTTCCCGATGAACTGGCCATCACGAAGCTGCCCCTCCTAGAAACCACGCTGCCCCGATTTAACGCAAGAACATCCTAGAAGTAACCTCAGCTCTCTGGACGGTTGAACAATACTGGTGAACAATCATCTCGGATGTCACAGATGCTCCTCAGAGCCGAGGAGCAACTCCACTTGGGAGGGCCGCATGAGGTCAGCACGAGAGAGTTCATGAATGGATGCGAGACAAACCGAACAGATGGATTCCAGCTTTGCAGGCGGGGCGTGGGGAGGGGCGTGGGGGGAGCACTTGGCACACAAACAGGACGGAGGACAGAGTTAATTCACTTCTCAGATCAGGACTTACCCAATCACAATCAGCCCCAGGCCTGCGCTCGAGACCCCAAGGCCCAGCTGCGCCTCTCCCGGCCCGCGCGCTCCAGGACGCGGACACATCGCGCTGACACCCCGCGGGCCGCGGGCAGCCGTGCGCTCCCGCGCCCCAGGACCCTCGGCTCCCCGCCTGCCCAGCGCTGCGCCCCTGGCCCGGCTAAGGCCGCGCGGGCCGCGAGTGGCGTCTGGAAACAGCGAGCTTCCCGGCCAGGTCTACGGGGCCCACGGGCTAGGCTGCTCACTGCAGGGCTGCCTCCCCCTCCAGATCCTGAGACCCAGCAAGGGCCAGATTCCGGTGCGGCAGGCAACGCCTCCGTCCCTTCCGCGCCCGCCCTTCCGCCCTCCTCCCCTGGTCTCGGCGACCTCCGCTGAGATCCGGCCCGGCCGGCGGAGGCCCCCAGCGCTTGGTCTTCCACGGCCTTTCGGGGCTCCCAGCCCCCACCTGCGGACTTCCTGCCCTCTGCCCACCCCCCACTCTCCCAGGCCCTAGATTTCCAGGAAAGCACAGGGTTTTCCCTTCCCCCTGCCAGAGGCCAGAGAGTTCATAACCCAGTGATTTTAGACTTGCTCGGAGGCACCCGCTCGCCCCGCCGCCCTCTCCAGGCCTCCAGTGAGCTTGGATCTTCCCACTCCTTCCCCGGGCGCTGTGTGGGTGGGAGAGTCTGTCCTGACTGGTGCTGGCTGTTCTTAGTTCTTTTAAATAGAATTGCTGAGACTTGGTATGTGCCAGATGCTCTTCTAATTACCAAGAACTCCAGGCTTAATGATGCACGAGATTTGCTTTCTTTTATATCTCGTCTTTCACCTTCAGATAGACGGTTCATCTCCTGCAGTCCAGCAACTTGTCCGCAAACCAGAGAGCATGCCTGGGTTTCGGTTTAGTAATATGTGCTCGTTCCCATCTTGGAGGCACACGGTTACAGCAGGGCCCGGTCACCAGGCTCTGGGTTGTGAGACAGCAGAATGACCAGGCCACCATTTTCACAACTCAAGGAAATAGCGGTGAGTTGGCTAAGGCAGAACACACTTTTAAAGCGGGTGTGAAAGAGTGGATGCTCCCCTATGGCATGTTTTTTCCCCCATTAAAAGTTTTTTTTTTATCTTTTAAGATTTTATTTATTTTTAGAGAAGGGAAGGGAGGGAGAAAGAAAGGGAGAATGCGTGGTTGCTTCTTGTGCGCCCCCTACTGGAGACCTGGCCCACAACCCAGGCATGTGCCCTGAGTGGGAATCAAACCTGCAACCCTTAGGTTCACAGGCTGGGCATTCAATCCACTGAGCCACACCGGCCAGAGCCCATGAAAAGATTTTTAACAATTACAACTAATCAAATGGATGCTGGTACACTCTCCGGCCTGCCCTCCATAGCCTTTCTCCTTTGAGATCTAAGTCCACACAGCTACAAAGAAGGGCACCCATTCCTCCTACTCAGCACCCTGCACCAAGAGGCAAACCTGCCTGTCCCATTCAGTAGTGAAAAATCCTGCTTCTTGATTTGGAAGCTCTTGTGAGGGACGGCACTATGGTGAGAAGAAACACAACCGACAACAAACCATCCACTTCTTGCACTGCGGATACTAGAATCCTCGCCATGTTGAAAAGTAATCAGTGAGCCATTTTAAATTCTAAAATTAATGAGATGTTAAAGCCTGATACATAGGTGCACACCTGTAGGGTGTGCGTGTATATTTATCAGGCAAGCAGATGGCATCTGAAGTAAACACATAGCTGCTAATACTATCTGTCTGTCAGGGGTTATGGGACAAGGAAACAAAGAAAGGAAAGAAGAACTCTGGTCAAAACACAGGGCAGCTGCTTTATGCATCTGCTATTTTAATGTGTTCAACTGTTTGACACCCATGCCTGGTAGGCCCTGTTATCCAATTTTACTGATAAAAATACTGAAGGCAAAGACCTTAAGTGCCATGTTCAAAGTCATTCAACTGGGATGTGTCGTGTGTGTGTGTGTGTGTGTGTGTGTGTGTGTGTGTCCGTCCCGGGCATGCATCACTGCATCACAAGCCACCCCGCATTTAGTGGGTTGAAAAGACGGTCATTTTGTTCTGATCACAGTTCACAGAATCCAGTACGACTTCGCTCGGTGGTTCTTCTGTTCCATGTGGCACTGGCTGGCATTACTCAGTGACAGTCAACTGGCCACTGGGCTGGCCCAGAGGGTCCGGTAAGGCTTCACCCATCACCTAACTAGCACTTTGGGGGTGGAAGGATGGCTGGGAGCCTGGTCCCTTCTCTCATGGAGTCTCCAGACTTCCCCGAATAGTCTCCCCAGCAGGGTGGTCACGCTTCCTACATAGAAGCTCAGGGCTCCAAGAAACCAAAGCAGAAGCCATGGACTCTTTTAAAGATAGAGTGTCACTTCTATTGCACGCCATTATCAAAACAGTCACAGGTTCAAAGAGTTGGAAAAGAGAACCCAGATCTTAATAGTTAGCGTGTCAATGAATTTGCAGACATCTGTCCTCTGTCATAATCCACCTAAAAGCTCCTCATCTCAGGCACGTTTATGGGAGAGTGCGGACGCTCCTCTTTGGGCCATTTCCTCTGGCCCTTTCGACCCGGGAGCCAGAGGGACAAACCAGCAGCCTCCCACAAGCCAAACAATGATGTGGCAGAGACTGGATAACCACAATGGACACTTGGGGACACAGCAGTCACGGGTCCGTGGCCATTTGAAGTCCAAACAGGCACTAGTTGCCTTGGTTAGGATCCCCTTCTGCTCTTGGGCTTCTTCCGAGATTCTGGCTCTGCCAGCTGCGCTCTCGCTCCACTTTCTGAGCCAAAGTCGTGAGTGTGACGTGGCCCAGGTTTGCAGCTGAGGGTGCTGCTTGCGGGTGAGGCCGGCTGCCTTCCAGAGGAGGTCGGGGGCGGAGGAATGACAGTCCGGGTCCTGCTGGTAGCACCTCCCCCACCCCGACAACGCCATTCTCCTCCAGGCGGTTTGTGCTTTTCTTTGACTTGTATCGGAGTTCACTCCATCAGTCATAAGCCACACTGATCTTTCTTCAGAAATATATTGTATTTAATCCAGTGTTTCTAAAATATTATCATTTCAACATGTAATCAACATAAAAACTTATTGGGATATTTTACATTACTGCAGATTTTAGACTTACCAAGTCCATAACCATGCAAGCTAATTTCTTAAAACAAACCTATCGTTATCTGTCTATAAATATATCTCTCTCTGTATAAACCTATAAGTAGGGATAGAGACCTTGATGCAGATGTAGAGATAGACATACACATATCCGATTGGTTCTAGTTCTCTGGAGAACCCTAATACACTGGAATGAATTAATAAAGTTAGTTCATAATAAAGGAGCAACTTGTAAATTTAAAATAAATAAATAAACCTTCTTATTTATTTAGAAAATAAAACTTTTCTAAAATTAAAAAATTATTTTAAAATGCATTAAATTCCTCTACACATTTAAATACATCTTATAAGTTAGGAACGACTTTCCAAGAAGACCAATAAAACATTATCACCTGTAGTTATTTTAATGCGATTAGTATAATAATCTTAGAAAGTGCTAGGCAAAGTATGAAGTTCACAGCTTATATAAAATTATAGAAAAATGCAGAGATAATGTTATTTAACATAAAAATTTAAAAAAATATTACCTAGGGGGTAATATTTATAAAGATATTGTTGAGTGATTTAAGAAATTTTAATAGTTATATCTTATGCATAATAACAGAAATTTGCTTTACACACATTTTTTTTCTGAGAACATCTTATGTAAAGCAAAACACAACTATATACTTGAATGAACACACCTCTCTCACTCTGGACACACATTTCAATGCATTACTGCCAGAGGACCACTAGGTGTCACTCTTTCCAATCTTTTGCCACTCCGACAACCATGTCAATGGGATTTTACTGTACAATGATTTCTACATTTAGGATGTAGTGAACGTTCACTCGGTACAGATGCCCAGTCCCGTTTAGATCAGAAATCCCCTTTGCAGCGAGCACTGTCCAGCGTGCAGAGCCAGCAGAACGTGTCCTGGTGCCCAGGTGCGCCCCAAACCAGCACTTCCACTGCCTCTGGCACATCTGGTCCGCCTCCCACCCTCGCTTCTCAACCTCACAATCTGAAAGGCGGTGGTTTTTATTTTTGGTACGGAAAAGCAATATTCAGTGAATTACCAAGGGTAGTTTTCTCTAGATCTGGCGGGTCTGACTTTAATAGCTTCCCTTTTTGAAGATTCATCTCAGACCTGATTTGCAGATTTCTGTGTAAGTTCCTGTTTCATAAGACGTTCAGTTGAACATCTGTCATAGAGCAAATATGTTCTCTCCCAATATTCACGAGGATTTCTTTAATACTTGCCACACCCCAGGCTGTTTTAAATACTTCATGTACATGTTAGTGTATGTAAGCTTCACAATAGTCCTTTGAAGGGGGAATGCTGTTAGTGCCATTCTGCAGATTCGGAAACTGAGGCACAGTTAAGTTGTTGGTGTGGCAGAGCCACATTCCAGCCTGGGTTGCTCGTGACAAAGCCGACTCCACACTTCTGTGCAGGGCAACCTCTTCGAAAGCCCCTTGTGTATAATACCAGGAAGCTAAAGCTCACTCTATTCAGCAAAGAATTAAACAATCACTTTAAAATCTAGAGGAATAATGTATCCAAAAGGAAATAGCAGAAGGAAAAAATATGAGACCGACAGTCCTACATAATCTTAAAAATGAGTGTTGAAATCTGTCAAGGACAATAATTATTAGGTGAGATCATATGAAGTTACTAGAAGTATACGGTTTTGAATCAGAGAAGCAGAAATTTTATGTTTCAATATCATACATTGGAGAAATGGGTTCAATAACATTCACTAACATCTAATATTTTTCTTCCTTTTAAGCATTTATTGTATGATACAGTGAAAAAACAAACACTCCAAAAACTGGTATATTATGAATATTTTAATTTTATTTTTTAAATTGTTGTTTAAATATCACAGATATCGTCTTATCCCTGCCCCCCCCCCCCACCCTTTGCCCACTTCCACCCAGTCCCAACCTCCCTACCCCCACCCCCCAGCCACCGCCACACTGCTGCCTGCGTCTATGAGTCATGCATGTTTGTTCTTCGGCAAATCCCTTCACCTTCTTTCATCCAGTCCCCCCACCCACTCCCCGCTGACAATTGCCAGTCTGTTCCATGAGTTGATAACTCTATTTCCATTTTGTTTATCAGTTTATTCTGTTCATTAGATTCCACATATGAGTGAGATCGTATGATATTTGTCTTTTTCTGACTGGTTGGTTTCACTTAACATAATAATCTCCAAATCCATTCACTGTGTCACAAAAGATAAGATTCCCTTGTGTACAGCCACCTAGTAACTGAAATGTAAATGTACCATGGCTTTTTGACCCATTCAACTACTGATGGGCACTTGAACCATTTTCAGATCTTGGTTAATGTCAATAATGCTGCTATAAACATTGGGGCGCATATCTTCTTTCTGATTGGTGTTTCGGGATTCTTAGGATATATTCCCAGCAGTGGGATTGCTGGGTCAGAAGGTAATTCTGTTTTTAATTTTTATGTGGAAACTCCATACTGTTTTAATAAAGAATTCATCAGGTTTTCAAAGTGAAAGCATCCTCCTAAATATATTCTATAAAGAGTTCAATTTCCCAAAATGCAACATCAATAGTATTACTCTACTATTAATTAGTAGAGAATAAAAGGTAGACTTTGTAATAATTGCTAGACCACTATTATAAGTTTCAGTTTCATAGTATGGGTTAAAAAATTTACTAGGTCTGCTATTATAAAAGCTACACCAGCTCTGTTTTCATTAAAATTTACATCCATGTATTTATATTCAACATTTCTGTATTCTTGCATTTAAACTGTCTTTGATAAAAATATAAAGTTGTTGCTCACAGCTTACATTCAGAAGGGATTAAATTTGCCGGTACAGGAGACTGGGCCAGGAGACTCTAGTCGTCCAAATCACCCTAATCCAATCAAGAATTGAGAAGATTTAGGTCTGGGGTTCCATCGATGATAGACTGGCCATTTTTAAAATCTCATCCTAACTCCTGGGTAGTTTCTGTTTCTTGTCTGGCTTTTCTAATTACATGCAGGTGGTGGTTAGTCTCAAGCTATCTAGTCTGCCATTGGTGGAAATGGAGCTAAGGAACACTTTGTTGTGAAGTACTGCATGGTGTGTGATATGAATCAGCATTCACCTCCCATGAAAGTCTTGAGTCAGATATATGTCCCCTCCGCCTGAGACAAAAGCAGGTTTCCAACAGGGACAGGCATATGGATTAGAAGGGGACATGGCATACACGTGGGCACACACGAGATGCTCCATCAAAGTGTTTTATAATGTTAGCTGCTAGTTCAGACCACACACTGTGAAACTAGAACTTAGGTGGAGCAAGTTCAGCTCCTGTCGCTGCTTTGCATAAAGAGGTTTCATAACAGAAGCAAAGTGATGGTCACGTACATATTTGCCACTACCTAACTCTTCAACATCTCATTGTAAGGACTTGAAATTGGTGATTAATTTTAAAATGGTCACTTTCATGAATCTTTAAAACCAATATCTCATTAGATTTTCTTAGATCATTAAAGCCATAGCATTTATGTTAGAAATCAATAAGCAAGACAGATACAAATTGTTAAATGTTATATGAAATAAATACACTCATAGGGTGAAAATAAATAGAAGGGCCTGGCAAGAATTACAGTGGTCAATAGTTAATTATAAGGCATCTCTAGAAGAGAGGAGAAACATCTAATTAAGTGAAACATCTAATTAAGAAAACACTAATGTGTAGGTATATTCTTTCCCCTTGCAAGGGCCATATCTAATTCCTTCTGCTCCATTTTTTTTCTAGTAAGACATGTTCACTCACTACTGCCCTCCTGAGTGAATAAAATATTTGATTTTCTATTAAATATACACAAAATAATTTATAATCATGTATATGATAAGCTAAAGTTGGCAAAACTAATGTTTTATTTTAAAGAAGCTGTATGCCAAAAGGCATTTGTTACTTGTACTTCAAAATGGATGAAGCAAAGCTTTAAATTTGGGCTCATCAGTATTAATAGGAACAGTATTCTGAGGAAGTACTTTTAGGTTATTTATTAACACGATGTTTATTTTTGAAAATTTATTTTTATTGGAAAGAGTATAATTTCTTAGAGTAGACTTGCTACAGGAAAAATAACTCCAACTCCCTTAGAAGTAGATTTTAACTTTCATTATCGTCTTAAATCATTTGTTTAAAGAGACACAACAAAACACTCAGTTACACATATCATGGATAATATCCACTGGCTTCCTCGGTTTGATTCTTACATTTTCCACATACTAGTCATGTGAAATTCGATTATTTCCTTTCTGAGCCTCAACCTTTTCATCTGTGGAATGAAAATAGCATTCTTACCTTGTATGTTCGTTTTGGGATTCATGATAATATCTTTAGATGCACACAGCCTGGTAGTTAATAGACATGGAAATACCAGCTCTTATTTAAATGCTGAGAACCTCAGATCTGTGCAACAAAGCATATTGGAGCAATGCTCTGCTCAGTCGGTGGAACACGATGATAAAAACGCTAAATCTAGTAAGTAGAACCAAAGTCGGACTGAGGCAGGCCTTTTCTTGAAACTATATCATCTGCTTCTTTAAAGCAAACTTCCTATACTAAAGTTAAAGTTCCCCAGGAATTATTTTTATGCATTAATTTGGCAATGAGCTTACTGATTTTTAGGGGAAGGGCTCATCTTATTCAATGTAGATCCTTATTTCAACTGGATTATAGAGTCTTGCATGTATATCAAGGGCTTCTAATACTTCAGTGTCAGGAATTTGCATTCAATGTTCAGTTTTAAAATAAATCACTGATTTAACCTTATATGCACCTAGTGACAGTTTCTGAAATACTATTATTAGTATCAAAAGTCTGGTGTAAACTGTGAGCTCCTAAAGTGAGATTCTTTAGTGAGCTCCTAGCTCAATGCTAGGAGCTAGCATTGCAATAAGCTTAAGATGACAAGGACCCTAAGGAGAATATACACATATATGTGCATCTCAGTTCAGCTTAGCCATAATATTCTGTTTATTAAATGAGAGTAGGAGAAGTCTCACTCGACTGTTTTCCTTGTCATCACCAAAGACCATCAACTTGTTTACCAAGTTCATAACTAGATATTTAATCAGCTTGAGGGGTTTACTTAATTTCTATGCTTTCTTAAATACAGTGTCCTCATTGACCATTTCTACCTCTCAAAACAAAAGAGGCAACTTTGAATTTTGCAGTACATGTTTAATGAATAGCATTTATTCACTCATTTAATGAAAAACGTGTAGCATTTAATAAATGATGTCCTATTTAATGTATGTCTATATTATATTGATACCTACTATCCCTAGGACCACAAAATGTCCAGAAAATTTTTTGCCACAAAGCAAAATTGTGGCAAAAATTGGGTCTCACCTTTGGGTGAGACTATTCATACCAGAGATTTGGCTGCCATTCACTGAAACAAATGAAACACCTACACTTCACTGGCAAGGGAAAGAAGAGTACTCGGGGCCTGTGGGAGACTGGTGGTGGACTATGTTTAAATGTTAACTGACCTATTTCCCCCAGTGTTTTCATCATCCTTTGTCCCTTCCCTGCTGAGTAATCCAAGGCTTTTTCCCCTGCTATTGCTTCAGAAAACAGAGAATGCAAAAGATTCCCCCCTCTTGATTATGGTTTTTTTAAAGCCTAAACGTACAAGATTGGTATGAATTTTTAACAAAGAAAAAGATTTAGGAGGAAACAGATATATAGGGGTTCTTCCCAACTTTCCGAAGGGAACTGGATGCCCTGGAGTAGGGAGATATTGTGGCTCAGATCTGTCTCTGAGAAGAAAAATGTCAGCCACGTCGGGGGTACATGTATTGGGGTGGGGGAGCACTACAAACCAAAATAGTCCTTCAGGGATACTGTGCTCTGTGGGGCGGCACCCAGCCAGGAGGTCACCTGATTTGCACCCTTGCACAGTAACGGGCCTTCTACAGGAAGGAGCGCCTTTTCTCATTCCCCTGGGCATTCAACTCCAGCGATTCCCACTGCGTGTCCTCTAAGAAGGACCCTGTGGGCCAGAGGCATAAATCTGGGACCTCGGGCGAGCTGGAGAGGCTGACCTAAAATGGGACTGTGAGGAACCCGGGTGCTGGTCCTTCGGCCGAGCTTGGGTAAGGTGACAGGATCCCAGAGGGAAAAGGAAGGCTGAGAGGTGTGGATTGGCAAACTCCCGTAAGTCCAGTAATAGACAAGATTGTTATGAGAACGGCAGGCTGATCCTGGGGCTCCTTGGAGAACCACAGACTGGAAGGAGGGAGACCCCTGATTACAGGGCCTGTGGTTGGTGCATGAGACCGGGTTATACAGAATGATGAGATGAGATTATGGACTTTTCAGTGGAGCCAGTCCGGCAAGGACAGAGGTTATCAGAACAAGTGAGCTCTTCCCCCCCACCCCGAATGCCCAGGTTGCAGGTTGATGCCACCCCCTAAGATAAAGATGGGAAAATCCCCAGTAATGGAGTTTGAGTTTCTGCAGCTGTGGCAGAAGCCGATCTTCACTCTCATGGATGCATGGCCGAGCTCTGCAATATTTATCATCCCAATACCATTATTTTCATCAGCTTCATCCCCAGGCCCCAGCACCTACCACCTCTCTGCGTTTATACTCCCTTATGCAGTAATTTAATCCTTCTAAAGCTCAGCCTTTTTCCTGCCACTTCTCTGCCTTAAAACAGTGGCTTTTCTGGTGCTTACTAGATAGAGACTGGTACCCGGAGCTCTCCACAATTTTCTCTTAATTCCTTGTCACGCGCCATGCTCCTAACTAGTTGAATTCTGTGCGTAACACATAGTGTTCCACCTGCATGGGTTTCCTCACACAGGTGTAGCCTCCTGTAATGCGCTCCCAAACCAAAGTACCTATTTAACCCACTGACACATTCTTTATGACCCCCAGCCTACCCGCTTCCCTCCCTATTCCATGGACTTTGCTCTTAACTGTGCGTCCCTGGCAATTGGTCTGGAGCCCTCCTGGCTCATCCATCTAATTTTCCCTGTTCTTGGATGACAAGATCTGTTTCCACCTCTTTAGATCACTCAAAAAGTCCAGCCCCCCCTGGGTTTCAGGTGGAATAGACATTTTATACATACAGGTTGACAATTAATGTTTAGAAAATAATATACTTACCTACCTGGGGGTAAGTATATTAACACTAAATTATACTTTGTGCAAAGGATTCTGACTGTGGGTGATAAATAAAAATGTATTTAGAATAATGAGAATTATAAACTAATAATAGTAGCTATTTATTGTGGGGCTTATATACCAGAGAGACTATAGAGATGTTTTTCTATACCATTTCTTTTAATGTTTACAATATCTCTTTGGATGCGTATTATTATTAATTTTCATTTTATGGGTGAGAAAATAAGGCTTAAAGAGGTTAAGTGAATTCTTAATTGGTATTTTCTTCCTAGTATTTTCAGAAAGATTCAAAGTAAAATTTGAATCAAAGTCAATCCGACCTCAAAACTATGCTCTAAAAACTGTACTAATAATTTAAATTAGCTATTACAGTTTTTGTGCTATAAAGGACTCAAATCCCATATCATAGAATTGTAGCTGTGAACTTGGCACATATCAAATATTATACCTGTTAGCTATTATATTAGAGAAAATTCAAAGTGTGTTCTTTAAATACACAGCAGAACATAGGTAACTGTTACCTCAAATATAATTTGTGCAATCTTAACTATAATAATAAGGTAAAGAAGGTAGTTTCAAGTTTAAAAAACTACTACGAAAGACAGGAAGAACACAATTGTTCCCCTGGGTTTGAGCTAACACTAGACATAGACAACCAAGTCAAGTTTATTACTGTTTTTAATGAAAGTCAAGGTCACTGCAATAGAAGTAATGATGACTGCAGTAGAAGCTGATAGTGCTGGACAATCGTCTCCTGAGCCCTCCCATGATTCGTCCCTGTGCAGACACCAAGTCCCAGCAGAAGGCGTTAACTAACTTTGGGAAAACTCCAAGACAACGGAACCACAAGGCCCAAGACAACAGTTATTCCCCAAGAAAGAGATTTAAGTAGCATCTGCATTTTCAGGAGATTAGGGACCCATGAAGCTGGTGTACATGAAGAAGAAACGATTTCCTTCACTCAGTTAATCAATGTTATTAAATGCCCTTTCTGGGCACGTGTTGCCGTAACTGTCACCAGACTGACAGAGTTTATAGCCTCAAATAGATAGGAAATATGATGTGAACCACAGGATCACCAGTTAGAAACGAGCAAGAGCTACATGAAGGGGGAGCCGTGCATGATTTGTGATGCTACTGACGATTCTGCATTGTCTCTAAAAATTAAAAGTTCATTCCCAGGGTACCAAACACATTTCTTCCAGGTGTTACGCCCCAATCGGTGGCAATGCTAATTAAAGCAAGCTTTATCTACCGTGAGTTGTGCAGGGAACGTGAAGGCAGGTTGCAGTGGCCTATGATTTGTTCTTCCCAATAACTGAGCTCAAAGATGCCATGTATTATAGTCACACGGTAAATGTGAATAATTATCTTTGTCACTCTTTTCTTCACCTGGAATGTGTGCATTTTTAAAAATGAAACACACTCTCAAATTTCACTTTTGTGCCAAGAAGCATATAATAATCGTAGAAAACATTTTATCAGCATTTCTCTGTGTGTTAGGCACTGAAAATATTATTTCACTTAATTTTTGGAATACCCCTGTGAGGGAAGAATTATTATCATCTCCATTTTCTCATGAGGGAAGTTTTACACTTTGGAAAACTCAGTAACTTGACCAGAATTACAATCTAGCAAATGGTTTGAGACTGGAATCCAGCTTCTGTGATTCCTGGGGCCATATACACTGATTTAGGCCACCTTGGTAATGAATGAACTGAGAGGCAAAGCCTTGCCTCTCAATTCATTCACTTTATTGCCAGCCAAGTAAACAAGTACTACAGGCTGTTATGGCAATACATGACTTTATTGTACATGACTCTACACCTACATGACTTTAACAACAGAACTCACTCATCGGAAATAGCAATAATTATATACTCACACCAATAACTTGCAAAAGATATAAATAATACTTCGTGGCCACATGTTTACCATCTACAAACATTTTTACAGAGCAATTTCTATCTACCGACCAACCTTACCTACTGTTAGAAATTCTCTAGTTTCCAGAACAAACAGAGAATAAAACCTTCTACAAGATGCTAATTGTCTTGTTCAAACCAGAAGTGCAAGCAGAGGTAGCAAGCGGGGTTAGATGAGACAGAAAAAACAATGTGGACCAGGGATAAAGTATAAATGCAATGCACAGGCAGGTGAAGGTGAAGGTGAAAGCACTGGATCACAGGTCAGGCTGTGGGAGAGGGAGATGAAAGGGAACCCAGCATCCTCCACTTCTGGTTCAGGGGCGGCAGCCAGTGGGCCCCAGGGAGAGACGGGACAAACCCCTTGCCAGGGCCATTCCTTTACCCAACCAGTGGGTCAGAGACCAAAACCCACGCTGCTACAGAGCGTCTTAGAGACAAAGAAAAAAAAAGACTGAGTTGAACATTTGCATACTTCCCCCAAATTAATTTCACTATTTTTCCTTTTAAAAAAGTCCAAGTACATCACAATCAGGTCAAATGTAAAATGCATGGGCTTTCTTCAAAAATGCGTGGAATAGGAATGAAGGTTTTCTTTCGCAGCTGAGTGTGAGTAATGTTTCTCAGGGGTTTGTTTACATTTGTTTACTTGTATCCACATCCTCTTTACCTACTCTTTTTCTCTTCCTACTCCTACTTTGTTTTTCATTTAAGTATAGTTGGTATACGGTGTTAGTTATGTTAGTTTTGAGTGGACAATATAGGGATTTGACATTTTTAACCAGGGGTGTCCAACCCGCAGCCCAAGGCGGCTATGAATGCAGCCTAACACCAAATCATAGATTTACTTAAAACATTATGAGATTTTTGTGTGTGATTATGTGTCTCAATGTATTTAATGTGTGGCCCAAGACAACTCTTCTTCCAGTGTGGCCCAGAGTTGCCAAAAGTTTGGACACCCCTGTTAAATGGGGATCTCCCATCTAAATTCTAGTCTTCATCGGTCGCCGTGAAAACTTATCCTAATATTACTGACTATATTCCCTCTCCCTTTTCTCACCCATCCCCCATCTCTCCCTCTGGCGGCCATTGCTTTGTTATGTTTCTATGAGTCTGTTTTTGTTTTGTTTTGTCTATTCACTTTTTTTAGATGCCACGCATAAGTAAAACCATACAGTATTTGTCTTTCTCTGTCTGACTTACTTCACTTAGCATGATACCCTCTAGGTTCATCCATAACCCTCAAGTTCATATGGAACCACAGAAGACCACACACAGCCAAAGCAACCCTGAGACAAAAGAATAAAGTTGGAAGTGTCATGCTCCTGCCCCTACTTTAACCACCATGCCTCTGAGTTGTAGACTGGCAGGTGAGCTGGTGGCTGTATAATTTAAATCCGCTGTTGAACGATGTTTATGTAGTCAATGATGTAAATAGCCCCAACCCAGAAACCCAAGAAGGAAAAAATATATACTTCAAGATGCAAAAGGCCTGTAGTACTAAAGGGACAATCACCTTAATATTTTCTTCCTTTCCCTGTTGTAAACTTTATCATTAAAGAAGGAATGAAGCTATTTGTTCATGTACCCAAGGCTGCCTGGTGCCTTACAGAGAGCACAAAGTCATTACCAGCAAGTTCTCTGAACGCAGGTATCTGCATATTCTTTCTCATAGCAATTACCTACACTTCAACATCTGCTCTTTTAGTTAAATTGATTTATTTGCTAATGCCAAACGCTCACTTCTGTCAGCAATGCCAAATACAGTGGTATTTAAAAAGTATCTACTAAAAATGTGCAGACAGTGAAACATGGATGAAGACGCTTTGGAAAGAAAACCAACACCTTTATTTCCCTGACCACACCAATGCGTATCGCAGCCCGTTTGTAAAAAGCAAAAGACTGGAGTTTAAGGTCACTGTGTGGATCTGTTTGCTCATCAAACATTAATTGTATAAACGTTAAGGAGGAGTAGCCAGTAACAAAGGTCTACTTCCTTACACATGCATATCCTGGCCACTTACCTAAATGCCACCGATTTTCCTTAAGAACAAAACACCAGTTGATTTATGCATTTCATACTGCAATACTTTAAATGAAAAGAAACAACTTATTCAACGGCTTATTTTAGCACTGGGGTGAATGTCAGTCAGTTTTGTAACTATTTAAATTGTGAACAGGTTAGAATCCTTCTTATCTCATAAGTACTCCCATTAATTTATTTTTGGTGGGGCATGGTGGGGGGGAGCTTCTGTCCCAGCAGACTTGACTATTCTTCCTCACTACCTTATAAGGCAGAAATCTGCATTCAGGAAATCTGCATTCTGGTCTGCCTTTAACCACTCCACTCTTTTTTTTTTTTTTGTAGGATTCAGAAGGCTGAATAGTGTACATGTTTGTACACGCTTAACTGCTCATTAAAAAAAATAAAACTCACCTTCATTCTAAAATGCACACTTCATAAGAAGGTTTTCAATACTGTTCATTGCGGTGAAAGGCTGTGTGTGTGTGTGTGTGTGTGTGTGTGTGCGCGCGTGCGTGCGTGCGTGTGTGTGTGTGTGTGTGTGTGTGTGTTGAGGGAAATGTCCTCTAATTCTTATTTTTAAAAAATTGCCCTCGTTTCCGGAGCACCTCCAGACACTTCTTAGTAACTGTAGGGTGTGCGTCAGAGGTGTCCGGAGCATTACAAAGGCCACTGGCGTGCGACGAGGTTATACATATGCAAATTAACCAGATGTCACTCAAAAAAGACCCGCCCCCCTTAGGAAAAGAATTGGGGCTGATCCTTGAAAGGTAAGGGACCCACCGCGTCTTAAAACCGCACTGCCCACGTGCGCACTCAGGGGCCCCGCCCCTCTGCCTCACTCTGCATCCCAGAAAGGGACCCGAAGGCTCCTGGACCACCAAACATCCCGCCAGACGAGACACAAAACTCTGCCCTCCCTCCTCGCCTTGGAGCCCTGCTTCATCTCCACTCCTGCTCAGCTGGTGAACAGCAGAGGAAAGTTGAGTAAACGCCGGTCACAGCGTGTTTGAAAAGAACAGAAAGGCAACACAATGAGGAGCCAGGAAATGGGCGTGGACGGTGCCCCAGGACACGCAAAGAACGCGATGGGCTAAAGGGCGCCTGGCGAGGCGCGCGCAGCAGGCGGAGCGCAGAGACCTCAAGGAAAGACGGACGCGCCTGGGCCCTGCCGCTACTCACGCGTCTCCGCCCTCCTCCGAGTCGCTGTCCGAGGCCCACTCCTCGCCAATGTCCGGCAGGGTGAAGAAGAGGGTTTTGGGGCCAGGTCCGGGGGGCATCCAAGCGCTGGGCTCTCGGTCCCCGGGGCCAGGCTGGCGGGAGTTCCGGGGGCTCCAGGTTGAACCGCCGCTGCCCGTGGTGCCCCCGATGGAGGGCAGCGCGGTCCATACCCCGGCAGGAGGGCCGGGGGGCGGCCGCGCCACTGGCACCAGGTGCGCCGGGGAGCCCGCGGCGCTGCAGCCGCCGCTGGAGGGGGCCGGGGGCAGGGCCGGGACTTTGGTTGCTCTCGGGCTACTGGGCAGTGAGAAGGGGGTCCCTACTGCTTCTGTCCTTAGGCTCGCGCCTGAGGCCTTGGGGTAGGAGGCGGTGAGCCGAGGATGGGGCGCGGCTGGCGCCCACCGCGAGGTGGAGGGTGAGTCGGGCGCCAGGGCGGGGAGGAGGGTCAGGGTGGGGGCTGCCAGCACGGAAGTGGCAGCGCCTTCTGCGTGGCTGGAGGAGGCGACAGGCGAGGGAACCCCCGGGGGCGCCATCGAGGTCTTGAAGATTTTGGCAAAGAGGGACCCAAGGTCCAACACTGCGACCTTCATGTCCCAGGCTCGGAAATGCTGCTGCTGCTGCTGCTGCTGCACCCGCAAGGCCTCGGGGAGCCAGGCTTCGGGGCTCCATCCACTGCCGCTCGCAGGGATCCGGGGAAGGCGGCCCCGGGCGGTGGTGGGGGTCCTGGGGACCCTGTACTCCGCAGGGCCCCGGGGACCTCTGGTTCACGTCCCACGCAGAGGGACGCCTGGGGGCGCTCAGCCCCTCACCACTGGAGACCGATCTCCCCGATGCCCAGGTGGTCCGCAGGACTCTGAGGCTGGGGGCAGAGGCGGCCACCTCTGCGCCCAGTCGACCCTCCGCCTTGGTGCTGCGAGACCCTGGAGAGCCACGGTGCAGCCAGCACCACCGGGCTGAGGGTGGGGACTGGCGCCTCCGCCTGCAGAGATACCCCACGGGGCCTCCAGGACGCCCCAGCCGTTGCTAAGCTAAACATAAACCCTGCTTAGCTCACCGCTAATTGGGCCCCGGACTGCAGCCTGGGGCTGTGTCCACAGTAGATACCCTGGCTCTCCTCCTTGATTCCTGCCTTAAAGGAACACTGTCCAATTTCTCCATCACCCTTGAAGCTCCCGGCTGAGGACGGAGAATTTGAACAGAGCCCTGGGAAAGACAACCTTGCTTCCAAAAGACCTGGAACTTAAGTAGTCTGACAAGACCACCCGTGCCGGGGTCAGGAAGATGGCTAGCTCTGTGACAGGAGGGAAGGCTGGTTAAAATGCGCAGACACACACACACCGGGTATTCAGGTCAGGTGACGTGGCCTCTCCTCCCACCTCAGGGCCAGGTTCACAATGGTCACTGAAGATGACACAGGGGAACAACAGCAGATGCCTGACGCAAGAACTTGGAAATAATATTGGGCTCTAACTGCTAACTAGTAAAAACCATACAACATATGTGTTTAAATACCAGTCAGAGTGAACCAAGAGATTTAATAACAAAAATGTTTGAGGACTCAAACTATATCAAACGGATGAGATATAAACCAAAAAGGCAGATACAAAAGGTCAGAGTTTCTTATTAGGTGGAATATATCTCCTTTTGCTAAATCTGAAGAATTGCGGTAGAAGGCAGGGTGCCCAAGGGCCATGATCCACAGGAGTGCGGGGTCAACTGTGAGCAAGATTAAAGAGGAAGATATCGGCGGGTTTGTCCACTACCGTTTAGGAGATGTACTTTCTCATTTGGGGCAGGGAAAGGCAGTGAATGGGCCTGGGAGTGAACACATTACCCGATGTTCATGAGGATGTGCGTTATTGCGCTTGGCAAGGTCTCCAACTGGATTCCGCGCCACGGCAAATTTCCGTTGGTAATGCCAAGTTTTGGATTTTTTTATAGAGCACTAACCAGTCTTCTAGCTATGACATCCACATCCTCTCAGGATCCTTTTTCTGAATCCAAGTGCCACGAACAAACAGGTTCTGGGCAGCTTTCTACCGTGAGATAGTGCCCAGCACTGAGACGTGAGAAAAGGGTGATCTCTTCCCACGGCCAGAAATAACCAGCTTCCGTCACAGCTCAGCGTCAGGTGACTGCGTCGGCAAACAAGCACCGTCGGCGGCAGCCAGGGCACTCGGCGTTAACCTGTAGAAAGATCAACTGTGTGCTCAAGAGAGATGAGAGGCCAGGCTGATGAGGGTCTTCCTCCAGGGCCTGGGATGTCGGCAGAGGGAAGAGCATACGGTTGTCAGCACGTGGAGCACCAGTGAAGAACCACACGGTGAAGAATGGAAATGAGGGAGGAGACGGGAGTAAGAAACAGACATCCGACAACGGAAACTGGAGGCGGCGGTCTCAGGGTCCGAGCAGGGAGGCTGGCCAGCTTCGTCCACACTTCTCATATTCTCACCCTCCCTCTTTTGTAACCACTCTTCAGGTGTCCGTGGAGGTGTGCATGGTCCATCAGAACACTGGGCTCTTTTCCTACTGCGCCGATTCAGGACTGCAGTGCTGCATCCTAAAGATCATGTATTTCAAAGGACTCTTGCTTCTGATTCGCAGAATAATTAAATCCTCAGTAGGTTAGGTCGCTCTCAATGCAAGTTGAATCAGTTCTAAAATATGGGCTTCCAGTGTTTAAACTACTCATCTTCTGATTGACTCTGGACCCTTAGAGCTGACCAGCCTCTCAGGATGGAGCCCCACTAACCTGACTCATAAAATACAGAAGCATGAACCTCCCAACTCTAATGTGTTAACTAATAACGACAATCCAGAGTTGTCCTCTGCTCTTTCCCTACGAGAGGAATTCCTGCTGACATCAAATTAAGTTGAAAGGTCGTTAGGTGAGCATAGAATCAAGCAAGGGCAATGTGTCACATGATTCCTACATAGGGGACACTCACAATAACACAACCTTGAGTGAACTGTGGGGCGTCACCTACCTGTCTTCTGCTCTTTAGTTTTAGACGTTCCTGTGCTTCCATTACCAACCACTTCTGTGCATGTGCTGTTGTTTATATGGAGACTGTTAATAAAGCTACAGAGAATCTGCAAACTCTTCCAGATCCTGAAAACATTCTGTCTTGAAGGTGTGCTTGCATGTCCCCTACCTGTTACAGACTGAATTGTGTCCCTCCAAAATGTTGAAGTCTTACCCCCCCTGTTCTTGGGAATGTGACCTTTTTTGGAAATAGGGCCTTTGTAGAAGCCAAGTTAAGACAAGGTCATTAAGAGGAGCCCTGATCCAATATGACTGCCACACTCTTAAGAAGAGAGAGATTTGACCACCACCACACAGGGAAAACCCCAGGTGATGGCGGAGGCAGAGGCTGGAGGGATGCAGCTGCAAGACAAGGGACATCGAGGGCTGAGGGCCACCACCAGAAGCGAGGAGGAGGTAAGGAAGATTCTCGCTGTGGTTTTAGAGAGAGCACGATCCTGCGGCCATCTGACATCAGATTTCTAGTTTCCAGCATTGTGACAGAATAAGTTTCTGTTATTTTGGGCCACCTGATCTGTGGCACTTTGCTACGGCACTGTAGGAAACTCAAACACTAGTGGGGTATTAGTAAATCGCTAGGGTACTTCATAATTATGGTCTCCTGCTGATACATTTATGAAATCTTCAGTGGGAGCATTGTCTGTAAAAAGCTGGCTGTAGATTAAAATGATAATCATAGTTGTTTCAAATCCACGGGGGAAATGACAGGTATCTTAAAAAAGAAAGGGGAAGATGTATCATTGTCGGTTCAGGTGGTAAATGTAGCATCCTGGTCAGCCAGGCTCCTGAAGCTGGCACAATGAATGAGCGATCGAGCCTTTTGTTCAAAGCTCCTTTGAAAATGGCCTATAATTGCAAACATGATAAACAATTCTCAGCAAGATGCTAGGTCTTTCCTATCCATTGTTCGTCCATCAACAGTCTTTCAGAGAGACATTAGATGCTACCAGGCTTCTCGGTTAATTACCAGTATCATGGCATGTCTTACAGCAAGAGGCTCAGGTGATGTACTCAATCGTTCTGGTTCTGGCTCGGGCAGAATAAGGAGACAAAAGTACATGCAGTGAATCGTTGTCACTAATGGTGACTGTGAATTTCAGATAAACTTTGTTAGAAATGTCAAAGCAATGTTTTGTGTGATAAAATTCTTCAGCTTATATCAGTTAATAAACAATTCAAAGAATTGATTTTCTGATGTGTGCAATAATGCTTGGCTACATTATTGAGAAAGTATTAGGAAGTTGCTATGAAGAAATGGTATGTTTTGGACACCTGGAAGTTAAATAATCTGAGTAATTAATCTGTTTAAGAATTGAAATTGCCTCTCTTAACAGGAACACCAAGGCCAGAACCTATAAAGAAAAGTACTATCAAAATTCATTAAAAACATTTAAAACTTCTGAACAATGAAATGCATGTGTTGATTGAACAAATATTTACTAAGCATCACAGTGGAGATAGCACAGTCTGGTGGACTGAGGTACTGAACCCCTGAGGTTCATGTTGTCACTGCCACTGCCACCCACCCAGGCCCCTCTCTGTCCCTCATGGTCCCCGCCTCCAATGATGAAACGTGGGGAGAGTCGCATGAATTGACACCTGCTCAGTAATGCGAACAGAGCCTCACGTAGGGTAAGCTCCCAGTAGACATTCGTTTTTATCACATGTGGGTCCACTTTACACCAAAAAACAGATCTTGAAGGAAATTAGAGTCACCTTTATGTCCAAGGTTATTCGTTTTTGTACAATTTGGATCTTTTCAGTAAGTGTGTCCTTTTTGTTTTCAGTGATAAACACACAAAAGAAAACAGCGCAGACCAAAACCTCGAAAGCCTCAAGCAAGTTTCTTGAGGTGTGATTAGGGCTGTGGGTTCTTCCATGGGAAAAATACAAGAATAAGAATGCCTTTCGATTGATCAGAAAACTGCTTTAGAAGACAGAAATTATTAATAGACCATGACCGAATCTTCCGGGCGTGGCGGCAGAAACCGTGGCGGAAACGACCGAGGCTGGACCCAGGAGGCTTTGCAGGTGCTCTCGGCTGCAAGGAACCCAGAGAGTTTCACTCACAGTCCCAGAGCTTCTGAGAGGCTTAAACAGCTCACAGCAGGAAGCCCAGGTCAGCTGGTTCTGGGCCATTGGAAACTCAAGGTCTTCCTCCCTTGTTTGTTTGCTCACTGGTAGGGGGTTGAGCCTTGTTTCCTGGTGGTCCCCAAATGGTACCCTGAGCACCAACCATCTTCCCCTCAAATAACTACATTCAAGGCAAGAAGAAGGTACAGCTTACTCTCTCACTTTCCCACTCATTAAGGAACAAAATACTTTCTAGAAGCTTCCCATTGGCTAGAACTAAATGAAAAGTCCTTCCCTAAACTAATTATCAGGAAAGGGGAAGTAAGAGTTATCACACTCTTTAATCATAGTTCCTCACTTTGTGGTCAAGAAAAAGTCTACTTTCCCTGAGTGTGTTACCATCTAGACAAAACCAGGGCTTGATCAATCAAGAAAGAAGAGATGGGTATGTTTGTTGGGTATAGTAATAGCTACAACGAATAGTTTCGAATTATCAAATTAAAAAAGCAGCTACCAATTAACTGTTCGTATTGTGTGCTATGGATATAAACTCATGCACTGAGCATTTCAGCACCATTGTAAGTGCTATCTCTGAAGAGGTAGGAATAGACCGTCTCAAACTTGACCTCGTATAGTTCCAATTATCACAGTCAATGTCAATGTCACATCATGTACATCACTGCAGAGTTTGGTAGTTTCAAAGGAGACTCTGGAGGCAGACTACATGGTTTCAAATCATGACCCTGATAAGAGGCAGAGAGGGCACACTGGGCAAGTTAAGTACCCATGTGCTTCAATTTCCTAATCTGTGAAATGAAGACAATAAGAGTGCCCTGTGTGGTTGTGAGGATTTAAAAATTAATACATGAAAAAGACTTAAAAGCTTGCTGGCACAAAGTAAAAACTCTATTAGGTGATGATGATAATAAAAACCATGACTGAAAATTTGGCAAGTGTTCATAAAAACTCTTCTCCACGATTTTTCAGTTTTTGGTTAGAAAGTGTGCTATTTGTTTAATGGTGTAGCTTCCCACAGCTAGGGAAACTATGTCACGGTGGAGACACCAATGGCTTTGTAGCCATGCCAGCTTAGACTTGAACTTTGCACATATTTGCTGTTTGATCTCACACAAGTCACTTGCTTCCGGTGGGGCTCAGTCCTCCCATCTGTAATAGCCTTTTCCACAAAGCTGTTATGAATATTAAATGGTATAATGCATAGAGTAGGCGGTAGGTTACATATGGTTGCTGAAACAGTTCACTAACAAATTTGTCAAAGTAATGGAGTCATATTAGCAAAAAGATTATGGTCAACTCAAAAGTCCGCTGAGTGTGAGTCTAGTTCAATGCTTCTCGGAGTGACATCTACAGATTCCCCTCTAGCAGAGTCATCTGGGATGATTGTCACAATGCAGAACTCTGAACCAAATATGTGACTCAGAGTTTCTGAGGGTCATTCCCAGGACCTGCATTTTTTAGCAAGTTACCCAGGTGAGTGTTCAGCTTGCACAAGTTTTAGACCTGTTTGTCTGCTTCTTAATATACATGGACCCTTGTAAGCCCAGCATCTGCTCATTTGCCCAGCCTTTATCCCGGACAAGACTGCTTTGCACCAGAACAACCCAAGCGGAACAGCCCTTTAAACCCCTTGCACCCAAGGGTTGTCTGCTGCAAGCGAGTAGAGTGGATGGAGAAAGGCCCTGACCTTAAACCCCCCTCCAAAGTCACACGTCCGAGGCTAAGCCCCCTCTCCTGTCAGGGTTTGTACAGATTCTTGCACCAGCAAGATCTTAGGGTTGCACCCTCTTTAGACTCTTTGGACACTCACACTGTTCAAGAGATCGAGCCTGTCTATCACAGAAGGACTGGGCACAGGGTGAAGGGCCAATGAACCCATCCTAAGGAGGAAGCGTATTTGGGAAGGTTGTGTCTGGGTCAGGTTGGGTCAACAGTTGAGTCTTTTTGTCAGAGAAGTTGATACCTGACCCAACCCTTGAAACTGCAGAATGTAGCCAAGAAAAAAGAATGTCGGAGAGCCATGAAAGCAGAACTACATTTCCACGTGGATAGAAAGTTAAATGGGGAAGGCGTGCTGGGGAATCAACGCAAGGTCCGGGAAGCTGGAGTTCAAGAAGCATCTGCTCACTCAGTCCTTCCATCACTGTGTGGCAGGGACCACACCAATGGGAGGGAACGTTTGGACATGAAGCAAGAGGAGGAAGGGCAAGGTCACGAAGAAACTTCCAGTGCGCACTAAGGCTTTAAGTGGAGACCTGGAACTCCCCGAGCCTTTGTTCCCTGCGGTACTGTCACGCAGTCCTGGAATCGGCACTGCAGAGCTGAAGGAGCCCGGAGCAAAGTTTGGAGCACCTTGATTCTCTTTTGTATATTTTCTCTCCCAGAAGCAGACGACATTTCTGGGTGGTAAAAATGTATTTTCACAAAATAGAATATGTTTATTTTCCTTCTGTGCCCACTGCTGCCATGTCGATACAGTGTTTTCTGTTCAACCATCTGTAGTTTGAAAAATTACTCTATTCCAGTGATTCTTCTAGGTGTTGAGGATTCTAGGACAAATACGATGGAACTCCTTGTATTCAAGGTGCTCATACCCTGGGGTCTCAGGATGGAGTCAGATATAAACCATGTCCAAAACATGACACGCAGTTAGACTAAGGGTTGAATAAAGTACCACAGATGCTAAGTAATAAATTGATTCCTTCTGCATGCTGTGTGTAGGTATGGGGGTGAAGGGGTTGGTATATCACAGAAGAATTCCACAGGAGTTGCTTGGATTGGAGTATCAATAAAAGTAAAATATGAAATTCTGGTTGTTTCTTGTAGCCACACTGTGAACATCCTAAAGACACAATGAGGTGGGACCATGCTGTCCTTCTTTACTACTGCCCACTGTTAGTGCCACAGTGTGAGTTGGTTCACCTCTTTCTGACTCTCCGTAACCCACATATCAGGTACATTTGTATGTGTTGAGGACTGTGATCCTTCTCTGGCCCATGAAATGTCGTTAAATAAAACTTAACAGCTTGACTGAATGCCACAGTAATAAGAGATTATTTGTCACAATCATATTCCAAGACAGTCATGTCTTTTTGTAAATGGGGGGGACAGGAAAGGACCCTGTGTGCAGAGAAGAAATACAGCCAGTACAGGAAGTGGTGGGCCACACAGAAGAGCTCAGGGGGCTGGTCCCGAGCCTGGGAGAAGCAGTGAAAAACAAAAGAAAATCAAGCCAAGGAGATAAGCTTGACCCAGTTGTGAAGAGCCTTGAGGGTCATGCTAAGTGATGTGAACTGTGTCTGATGGACATGGGGGCGTGTCCAGAACTGTCAGTTTGTCCCACACAGCCCCACTGTCTCACCCTTCCTGGAGCCCCTATGCATTTCTGATTAACTTCCCAAGTCTAATGGGTGGGCTTTCCAGCCCCGTGAGCCCGCCCATCCCAAAGTCAAGGGCATCTGCATGTGGGGCTGACATGACAAACAGAAAGTGCTACCAAAAGGCTGGCTAAAGCAATTTGCCAGCAGGGAGCATGTTTGGCTGAAATTTTAAAGTATGGCTGCAAAGGTGAAGGGAAGGTGATGTAGGTAACCTGTGAAGTCCAAGATGGGCAAAGGTATGAAGACAAACTTCTCAGACGGTATCAGAACTAGAATAGTTTAGGTTATCTAGGGTGTTTCCAAAAGTGTACAATGCAGAACATACATTCAGCACGAGGTTAATAAGAGCTACATGATAAGAAGGGTTCTATCATCAAATTAGTTTAGAAAATGACTCGGCAAGAAAAAGCTAAATCCCTTTCTTTAAAGCAGGACCTCTTAGCTTGGCAATACCCTACCATTCATTGCATATTTCTGAGGGGAGGAGATGGTATGCAGTGCTTCTGACATTTACTTGGCAGGGGCACTTTTATAGAATGTTTTCTTGCAAGACTAGTGTTGCAAGACTAGTGAAGAACACTAATCAATACAATCTACAGCAATACTGGGAGATACGCTTAGAAGACTGGGTGGAGTCACATTCATGGAAACCTTTGAATTCATTTTATTAGATGCTAGGCATTCACTGGACAACTTTGTGTGGGGTGGGGCAGGGGATTGATGGCTAACCAGAGCTGTGCCCAGCCTACGATTTGAAAGTGAAAAAAAGAGGAAGAAGGAGTTGCAGTGAACAGATTATATGCTGGCAACCAAATACATGAATTCACTGGTGGAAATTAAATAGGTCAGACACATAGCCTTTTCTGCACCTGTACACTTTCTGTATGGAACTCAAGGGAGAAGGACTTCTGAGGACAATTACAAAGGACAGCCTACAGAAGTTGCTTCCTGTGTAGGTCAAACACAAGTCAAAGCTTACACCTCTGATTAGTTTTACTTATAGTCAGCTCAACAGGTCAGCCCTTGTGTTTTCTGACCTCTTAAATATTAAGCAACTTTTAAAAGATTACATTTGGATCCATTGACAGACTTCTGGCCAAGATGGAGGCATAGGTAGACACACTGTGCCTCTTTGCACAACCAAAAGGACAACAATGAATTTAAAAACAACCAAAACTCCCAGAAAATTGAACTGTATGGAAGTCTTACAACCAAGGTGTTAAAGAAGAAACATTTATATAGACCAGTAGAAGGGGCAGAGATGGGCAGCCAGGTGGAGAGAACTCAGGGCAAGGCAGCAGCTGGCAGAGTGGGAAGTCCCACATTTGTGTGTGGATAGACCGGGAGGAAAAACTGGGAGCAAGACAGACCATGCAACCCAGGGTCCCAGTGCCGGGAAATAAAGCCTCAAAACCTCTGACCAAAAACACCTGTGGGGGTTGAGGCAGCAGGAGAAACTCCCAGCCTCACAGGAGAGTTCATTGGAGAGACCTACAGGGTCCCAGAACATACACAAACCCACTCACCTGGGAATCAGCATCAGAAGGGCCCAATTTGATTGTGGGTAGTGGGGGAAGTTACTGAAAGCTGGCAGAGAGCTGAACAAGTGGTATTGTTCCCTCTCGGACCCCTCCCCCACAGACAGCACCACCATGCAGAAATGTGGGTTGCCCCACCCTGGCCAATAACTAAAGCACCACCCCTTACTACATAACAGGCATGCCCAGACCAAAAAAAAAAAAAAAAATGGCCCACATGAAAGAGGACATCAAAGCTCCAGAAAAAATACAACTAAGCAATGAAGAGATAGCCAACCTATCAGACACACAGTTCAAAACACTGGTAATCAGGATGCTCACATAATTGGTTGAATATGGTAACACAATACAGGAAAGAGTAAAGGCTACGAAAAGTGAAATAAAGGAAAACATACAGGGAACCAACAGTGATGGGAAGGAAACCAGGACTCAGATCAATGGTTTGGACTAGAAAGAAGAAATAAACATTCAACCAGAACAGAATGAAGAAACAAGAATTCAAAAAGGTAAGAAGAGGCTTAGGAACCTCTGGGACAACTGTAAATGTTCCAAAATCAAAATTGTAGGGGTGCTAGAAGGAGAAGAGGAAGAGCAAGAAGTCAAAAACTTATTTGAAAACATAATGAAGAACTTCCCCAACCTGGCAAAGAAAATAGACTTCCAGGAAGTCCAGGAAGCTTAGAATCCTAAAGAAGTTGGACCCAAGGAAGCACACATCAAGGAACATCATCACCAAGTTACCCAAAATCAAAGAGGAGAGAATCTTAAAAGCAGCAAGAGAAAAGGAGACAGTTACCTACCAAGGAGCTCCCATAAGATTATCAGCTGATTTCTCAAAAGAAACCTTACAGGCAAGAAGGGGCTGGAAAGAAGTATCAAAGTAATGAAAGGCAAGGACCTATATCCAAGATTACTCTACCTAGCAAAGCCATCACTTAGAACGGCAGGGCAGATAAAGTGCTTCCCAGATAAGGTCAAGTTAAAGGAGTTCATCATCACCAAGTCCTTATTATAGGAAATGTTAGAGGAACTTATCTAAGAAAAAGAAGATGATCAGAAAATTTGAATAGTAAAATATCAAGAAACTCACAATTATCAAACTGAGCCTAAAAAACAAAAAAGCAAACAAAACAACAAACTAACTAAGCAAACAACTAGAACAGGAATGGAATCACAGAAATGGAGATCACATAGATGGTTATCAGTGGGAAAGGGGAGTGGGGAATGAAGGAAAAGGTACAGGAAATAAGTATCATAAATAGTAGGTACAAAATAGGCAGGGGGAGGTTAAGAATAGTACAGGAAACATAGAGCCAAAGAACTTAATTTAAAACTTAAATTTACCATGGAACTTTTTAAATTACAAAATTTGCTCCTCTGTTCCTTTAGTCCTTAAATACATTTAATGGACTGAATTTCTGGACCCAAGTGCTACTTGCAGTTTATGATGAAAGGCATTTATTCGCTCCACCTGGACTGGCCAGTTCAAGATGCAGTGAGATTTAAACATTCCTCTTCGCAAACAGAGTGTGTGGTTCAGTTTATAATCTGGAATCTCTTCAAGAAAGATCAAGATAATGGAGTCCAGATTTTGTTCAATAGCTTTCTGAACTGCTTGGTGCACCTTGAATCTAAGTAATAAAAAAAAGTAAGTTATGTATCAATATACAGTCTTTAATAGCCAAAAGTTCTGAAATGTAAAATTCCCCTTAGAATTTACTTTAATCAGTCACTAAAAATCAGGTGATATTTTTTCTTAATTTTATTTTTAAAATTCTTTGAGTTGTGAGTAATAATGCTGTTAATATTTAAGAGCTAAATTTAAACAAGTAAATACTTAAAATGTCATAATATTCACCTACCTTTTGCATAATGGGTCTTTCAATAGATTCTGTGTTATAACAAAAATTGTTTTTCTGCTCCTTTTGATGCTACTGACAATTGCTTCAAGTTCAAGAACGCCTGCCTGAAAGTCCCTTTCTTCCAGACAAAATCTGAGGGTTTGATCTTTTTCCTCCATGGGGTAGAAGTGTTCCCACACCCAGTCCCTATCTTCATAGGCATGAATTATATACGCTGCATAGTCAAACTGCTCAGGCTGTCTATCCATTTCTTTGAAACCCAGAGCTCGATGCACTAAAACATTCCAATAAAAAGATAGCCTCCAGCCCTCCAAATGGATGAGCAGTACCATTGAGATAAAAATCAATAGGATGCTGGTACTTATCATGAAAAAGAGTTCAAAGGGTGCACTGTCTTTGCAGGGCGATACATCGAAAAGCATCACGGGAAAACCATGGTACTGAGGTGGAGTGTTGCAGAGGTAATGGCTCGATAGCTCAGAGATGTTGGCGTGGGTGCCATTGATCCAGGTAACAAACCAGGCGATGCTTTCACATGTGCAATCAAATGGATTGAAGCTCATATCTAAATTACTCAGGTTCTTGAAAGCTGGCCCAAAAACATTCTTCTCAACTGATGTGATGAGATTCTTCTGGAGGCTCAGTGACTTTAGCGATGCCTGATCATCAAAGACGGAGGGTGGAAGTATGTTTAAATTATTCAATCCCAAATTGATGCTCCTTAACTGAAATAAGTCCTTGAAGGCATCTACCGGGATCTCATCAAAGCCATTTGACTCTAAATTAAGGATACGGAGGTGAGAAAGACCCTTTAGGAAATGCACGGGGCCGCCAGGGTTTGCATGTTTCCAGAGCCTCGCTAAGTTGTTATGTTGCAGATCCAGAATTTCCAGTTTCTCCAGACCCTCCAAAAGGTCATCGTTTATGTTGGCTATGTTGTTGTTGCTTAGATCGAGAATGGTCAAGTTACGAAGGGAGCGAAAAGGCGAAGGGGCCACAATTCTAAGGGCCACCCTTCGGAGCATCAGTTGTTGAAGGCTTGGAACCGAGGTGAATGAGTTGCTTGTCAGTTGTAGGTATTTGTTGTAGGAAAGGTAGATTTCTGCAATATTGTCTAGACCTCTCCATTCCTCCCCTGTGAGTTCTTGCCCAATTTCATTAAGGCCAAGGTCTAGTACCTTCAGGTGGCCCAACCAAGAAAAAGCACCACCCTCCATTTTTGAGATTTTATTTTTGGTGAGGTTGAGCATAAGTAAAGGAGAATGGGCAAGTGAGGCAAATGTTTCATTTGTTAAAGTTTGAAAACTTGTGAAGGAGTTGGATAGACTTAAATATTTCAGCTTTACGAGTCCCGTGAACATATTGTTTTTTATGCCCAGAAAGTTATTATCGTCCATGTTAAGATACTCCAAACATGTTAGCCACCGAAAGGAAAAATCATCAATCTTGGGAAGCAAAGCAAGGGAATTGCTTTGTTTAGTAAAAGAGTGTCTCATGTTCAGGTATCTCACGTTGGAGAGCCCATAAAAGGAGTGAGAGGACAAGTGGCCTATGTTATTATATTCTAGGAAGAGATATTCTAGATGTGGAAGCCAAACAAAGGAATCATTGCTGATCGTATTTAAGCTGTTATAGGACAGATCGAGCGTGGTGAGATTCGTCTGCTTTAGTCCAGCGAAGGTCACATTGCTCGTTCTGGGCAGCTGGGTGTTGCTCAAGAACAGATTCTGAATGCTTGTGTTCGCTAATTCCAGACACAGTTTCTCTGTGAGCCTGGGACCCAGCTGGACATTGTTCAGCGAGAGACCAAATAATTTTCCAATTGCATGAAAACACCCTGGAGAGAACTAAAGGTGGAGGGAAAGAAAGAGGTAAGCAAAACACAATTGAGGTGGTATGACCCTTGTGAAGTTTAAACGCAGTCTGTTCCTCAACCCCCCTTCCCACTCACCACCCTGTCTGGGTGTTCTCTGCATCCTGCAATGCACTGCCCCTTACTCTGTGCCTGTCACCTGTGCCTCTTACTCTGTGTCACCTGTGCCCTGTCTAGCCCTCCTCTACCCCTGCTGCAGGCGAACTTCTACTCGGCATTCCTGTCTCAACTTGGACATCACTTCTTCCAGAGCTCTCCTGACCTCTCAGTCTAGGTGATGTTCTTAGTACTTTTCCTTCATCGCACTGACTCTGGCTGTCCTTGATCAACTCTTCGTCAAGTTGCCCTTGGGGCAGAGCCTCTTTCTGTCTTGGGGACCACTGCTCTCAGGGAACATCATGGAGGGAATGGCTGGATTTTATTTTTGAAACATTTCCTTCTGCAGCTCTTGAGCTCCAGCCACCCTCTTTGTCTTTGTACCACGGTGTGCTCCTGACTCTTTTCATTACAGGTTTCCAACTTCTTTCTGCTCTGCCCCACTTCCTCACCAGAAGCTTTGGTTGCTTCGGGACATGGCAAAGGCATGAGAGCAGAGGGCAAGAGACAAGGAGTCCAGAGAGGACAGTAGCCAGTCCCCAGCGGCGGAGCACCTGCAGAGCAAAGAGGCTCTGATTTCTACCATGTCATTCGTGAGTTTGGGGGCTAATGGGAGGAGAGGCAGAAATGTACAAGAAAACGTGCTTTCTTGCAAGTAAAGGGAGTTGACCTGCAAAGCAGGAAATTAGTAAACTAATAATGATAAATTTATATGGTAGGATTATTTTGCAGTAAGTAAAATTAAGTTTTTCAATACTTCTTAGTGGCCTGGAGAATGTCCGCAATATGCTTCTTTTACATGGCAGGGCACGCGGTCATCCTCAAACACAGGACATAGCACGACCAATACAACACAGTCTCTGGTCTCACACCGCCAGGAACCAGCTCCGTCACCAGCTGGTCACCTGGGAGACCTGAAATGAGACCTTTACTTTTGAGTGAAATGATGATAAGGATGAGTTGGTTACAGGGCTGTATAAAAATATAAATAAATAACCTGTCGTAGGTCCTGATACACAGTTAATTACTCTATGAACTTAAACTCCTGGGCTTATTATTTTTATTAGAAAGAAAGTTGGAGATAAACGTACTCAAATGCCAACATCGGTGGTCTCCGGATTGTGGGTTTTCCATGGTTTTTATTTTCCCTGTCATTATTTATATGTTTTATAAGATTTCTACATAAAATGTTCTAAACAGAAAAAAGTGCTGTTCAACAATGAACATGAGTAGCTTGCATAAAGTACCTAATTATTGTTAGAATAATTTTGTACACTATTTTATGTCTGAAAATTAATACGGCTTTATAAAGTCTGACTTAATTTAAAATTTCTTTTTCAAAGTTTTTTTAAATTTTATTTTTAAAATATTTTTATTTCTTTTTAGAGAGGGGAAGGGAGGGAGAAAGAGAGGGAGAGAAACATTGATGTGTGGTTGCCTCTCACACGCCCCCTACTGGGGGCCTGGCCCACAACCCAGGCACATGCCCTGACTAGAAATCCAACCAGACACCTTTTGCTTCACAGGCCAGCACCTGAGTCACTGAGCCACACCAGCCAGGGCAATTTAAGATTCCTAATATTCTTATTCTCAGCCTGGAAAGAACAAAACACAGAATTTCCACACGTGAAAATAGTTAACGCGTCAGAGACCATG
Source organism: Artibeus jamaicensis (assembly GCF_021234435.1). NCBI lineage: Eukaryota > Metazoa > Chordata > Mammalia > Chiroptera > Phyllostomidae > Artibeus > Artibeus jamaicensis. The sequence continues at coordinate 21,362,155 of NW_026522056.1, forward strand.
GATCCCAGAGAGAGGGCTGGTTAAGGTGGGCTCTGTTGTAGAGATGCTTCATAACCACCTAGTGCCAGCTGCTCATTGAACGCTTCCATGCCAGACCCTGTGATACTTTTTTTTAACCACACAACCCTGCAAAGTAATTCTTATTGTTATACTAACTTTAAGACCTGGAAACTGGAGCAGAGAGAACTTGAATAATTTGCTTGATTGATTGCACATTTAATAAAAGATAAACCCCCGATAGGGAGGCAATTATCAACTCTCAAGCCTGTGTATTTCAACATCATGCTACGTTAGTTATTTCAGAGACGTTGCATGATGGATGCTATTATTTCTACTTGACATGTGAGGAAACTAAGACCCAGAGAGGTTAAGGTCCCCAAAGTCAAAGTCCAGGTCTTCCCTGGAACGAGGACTCTAACCCACTTCCATCTGACTTCTCTCTGCTTCTGAGTAGAGCCCCAGCTCCTAAGTGGCTACCAAACTCCCTTTCTTGTGCAATGATATCGTGGCCAAGCGGTCAGTGTGAAGGATTTTGGAAAACATGACAACGGCATCCCCTCTTTCTGTAGCGTTTTCTACATTCCCCTCCACATGGTGCAGCCCATGACTGCCCAGACTTGAAGGTAGAACGCAAAACCATTTTACCCACTTCTTACCTCTTTGATGGGATTTGAAGACAATTCCAATTTTTTTAAGGAAGAATTGCCGAGGAAATCAAGGTCTTCACGTGCTAGTACATTAATTTTATTATTTGATAACAAAAGCTCTTGGAGACTTTGCAGCTGGACCTCAGTTCCTAATTTCACAGATGGGATGCCATTATGAGATAGATCTAATTTGATTAAATTCTGGGAGAGGAAAAATATGTACATAAGTCAGAGTCTTGCCACCGAAAACGATTCCTCTGAGTGCATGTGACTCTTACAACTAACTCAAAAGCAAAATGTCACCTCACAGGTATTCTAGAGAAAACTGACAGGAGTAAATAAAAATCTTTGCTGTGACTGAAAATACTATTGTGGCAAGGATTTCGTTTCTTACATCAGGAATCACTGTATCTCTCTTACCAAAATAAATGGACTTAAGCTTATTTATTCGTAAGGAATAGTCAAAATAAGCATGCTTTTACATGTTTATTTATGATAAACATTTACTTGTGATGTAAGGAGTATTCACATGGCTTACCAAACATATAGTGTCATTTGTCAGCCTTGAAACAAAACAACGGGAAAAAGAAATGTTTTCTTTAAAAGAGACATGGGAATAAAGAACAAACTGACCATGACCAGAAGGGGGCAGGGAGGTGAATAACAGGGGAAAGAAGGGGAAGGGTCAAGTCAAGGAAGATGTATAAAGGAACCATGGACAAGGACAGCGGGAGGCAGGTGGGAGAGGATTGAATGAGGGGGTGGGCAGGAGAGAGGAAAGTAATGGGGGAAAAAGCGGGGTCAACTGTCACTGAACAATAATTTTTAAATAAACAGTCATGTAAAAAAACGACTGCAGGTAGAACTTTGTCATCCAGGAAATCCTAAGAAGTTTATATTGAGAGAGATCAACACCTGTGTAAACTTCCATTGTGGCCGGTAGAGAATATTGATTTTTGTTTGTTTTTTTCAGTGTTTTCACCCTAAGCTGTTTTTTTGAATGTGTAAGCTTTCAACTCAAGTAAAAGATAAGGAAAAATTTATATCTGTTAGGCCGAAATCCTCTATCTTTTAAAGAGAACAAGACATTTGTTTATGCCTTAAAAATAAAAACAACATTTTTCCAGTGATTACTTCAACCAGATTTTGAGGTCTTTGTGACCAAAGACATTTTGTCCCCATCAGAATCTAAGAAGACACAGGAAGGAATTTCAAATGGCTTCTAAGCAAATCATTTCTAAGCATAATCAAATATGTATGTTCTTCTTGGCACCTGATGTCAATTTAATGGCCCGTTTGTTATAGGTCCATAAAACAAAACCACACGAAAAGAGAGCATTGAAAATGGCTTTGGCTCAGGAAAAGCACTGGGCTCTCAAATTTAGAGACAATAATACAGAGTGGGCAAAAGTACATTTGCAGTTGTGAGTACGCAAAACACAGTCAATTCTTGTGCTATTATTGATTAATTATTGTACCATTTTCCATATGAACAACTATAAAACTGCTTCTACTCCACACTGTACATTTTTCACAGAACTGAAATTCTAGCAAAGTCCAAAAAAAATTGTAAGTAGTCATTGGAATAGCAATATTGTGAGATTTCTAAAATCACAAGTAGGGAACCTTTAGTTGAATGCCTGATCATGTATCAACATGTTAACCTTATTTACATCAGAATTTGGACTCAACATTTTTTTTCAGCATTTCAGGTACTAAATCAGCAGTTTTGAGAGTTTATTTTGCTGTGTTCCTCATGGGATGTTCCACTTCATCTCTGATCTCTACCTCTTGTATTTAAAAGAGTCCTATTGCCAACGGGAGCAAGCCAGAGAGGCAGAGTTCTTTAAAATTAAAGTTGAACCTGATTTAAGATGATATTTTCTCTTTTTACAACATTTACTATTATAATGGCAACATTTCTGTGTGGCTCCCCTCACCGCTCCCCTCCCCCAATTTGGGTGGACCAGATTTCTCATTCTGTTTTTTTTTCTTTAAGATTTTACTTATTTATCTTTAGAGGGGAAGGGAAGGAAAGAGGGAGAGAAACATGAATGTATGGTTGCCTTTTGCGCATCCCCTGCTGGGAACTGGCCTGCAGGGAACAGGTCTGCAACCTAGGCATGTGCCCTGACTGGGAATCGAACCGCAATTGTCTGGTTCACAGGCCCGTGCTCAATCCACTGAACTACACCAGCCAGGGCCCAGATTTCTCATTCTTTATCTGGATATCTCAATATTAAATCTAAGGATAAATATTTAACTTGATAACTTAGTATTAGAGAACATAGTTTTCATTTCTTACATGAAAATGCATGTTTATCTTACCTTCAGGTTTTTAAAGGGATTATTTTGAATTTTCTGGATTGAGTTGGACCTAAGAAGGAGTTCAGCCAAATTCAGGCAGAAGGTAAAGGTTTTATCAGAAACTTGAGAGAGCTCATTGTGCTGGATGTTCAAAATTTCCAACAAGGGGAGTTTTTGGCACAGTTCTGGCTCCAGTTTGGAGATGGAGTTAAATCCTGCATCCAAGACAGTAAGTTGGCTGTATCTGGTCAAATTGGCAGGTGGTAGTTTTTTGAGCTGATTATGGGTTAGATTCAACACGGTTAGGTTTGCCGGTAGGTCATCGGGTATTTGAGTCAGCTTTAGGTGGCTGCAGTCGGCTACCTCGCGCCAAACAGTACACCTGTGGGTGAAAGATGCACACAGCATCCAAAAGGGCAACAGGCCCAAAAAGCAGGAAACAGGAGGCAGCAGACTCATGATTTTGTCCTATAAAAGAAACATAAAAACACAGTAAGCAACATTAATAATACCCATTTTCACATGCATTGGTACATTCCTTATAAAATATATAACCAAGTGTGATGATGCATGATTTGCTTACTGCAACTCTTAATGATATACAAGTAGAACATCATATGGAAATCATTCAAACGGTACAGAAAGTACAAAATGGAATGCACAAACTCCCCCTTCACACTCCCTTCCACAGAGTGGCAGTGGTCTAAGGTAGCCTCTTGACAGTTTCTATTTTCAATTCTCCTGATCACCTTCACAAACCTAAATAACATGCTTGTGCTACTATTTCTTCATGTACTGATTTTAAGCATTTTCTTGCCACTATAAAGATAAGAAACTTAATTATACTATTCCATCAATGTCTTCACAATTTTTCAGTATTTTTCATCTAATTTAATCTATTGTTACAATTATAATTTTAAAGACTATACTTAAAACTTCGTTTATTGATAAATCAACTTGAGGGAAAAAATCTCTTGCGCCTCACCTTGTGATACAGGAATTGTGCACTCCCGCATTCTGTATACACTCCTTCCTGCCTGGCATTTCCTACAAGTGTCAGCCACAACAGGGCGTGACGTTGTCAAGATATAAAACCTTAGCATTTATCCTAAGACTACGATAAGTCAGATATACTTGGTCTAGATCCATTCATAAAATCTGAAGTCAACAACAAATATCATTCGCCCTTTTACGATGATATAAATGAACTTTCACGCAGAATGAGTAAGACTTTAGAGAAACACGCTCACTAAGAGAACAAACCCTGGAATGCTACCCTCTGAGTTCTCTTATCTTGTAAGTAGATCATTGGGGTAGCCCCTCCCTGGGCTGTTGTAAAGATGAAAAGAGGTAAGTCTCGACATACCTGGAATACAGTGGTATTTAATTGTATTATTATATTAATCAGTATATGATCAGTATATTAATCATGTAATGACCATGATTGATAAAGTGGTCATTATAACTATTTCTTATTTTGTCAATTGTTTACAAAGAAAAACTTATGCAAACAAATTCTCTATTACAGTCTCAGCCGTGAAACAAGAAGGAAAGAGTAGAGAGAGCCAAGCATGTAAAATAATTGAAATTCAGGGAAACTCATGGACAGTGAGAGAGAGCCAAGAAGCTCCTTGTGAACTTGGCCTTGGTTAAGCGGGGCTTCGGCAAAGACCCGGGCTGTCTTCATAGGCTGGGAAGCAACAGACTCCTTGCTGAACAAGAACAGCTGAGAGTCATGTCAGGAGCCTCAATTCCTTTAAAAGTTCTCTGTTTCCCAATTTTATGTTAAAGAATGAGAAGAAGGTCTTGGGTTATGAGGTGTCCATGGGTCATTTTACCCTACTACTTGGTCTAAAAGAGGGAAATTAAGAAATGTAAGCACTTGCTGATACACTGTGCACAAAATCCAAGGCCTTTAAATGTTTTAATAAGGATCTTTCACATACTGTATAAAAAATTGCTTAGGGAACATTGTATAAGCTGCTTTGATTTTTATGTAAAATTCTTATAATTGTTACTAGTTAAACATCATCATGACTAATATTCTTTTAAAGATTTTATTTATTTATCTTTAGAGGGGAAGAGAGAGGGAGAGAAATATCAATGTGTGGTTGCCTCTCGTGGGTCCCCTGCTGGGAACCCTGCAACCCAGGCATGTGCCCTGACTGAGACTCGAACCGCGGTTGTTTGGTTAGCAGGCCCATGCTCAATCCACTGAGCTACACCAGCCAGGTCATGACTGATATTTTAAATGGATGATTTGAGGAGCTTTTTCCTATAGAGTGTGCATTGCCACCTTCAGTTCAATATTTCTGGACAGAGTTTTTCTTTTGATGTAAAATTTGCGTACAATGGAATGCACTAATATGACCATATGTTACCTGAGTTCTGACAGGTGCATACACCTGTGTAACCCGAACCCTAAAGAGTTCCCTGCCTTTTGACGGTTAATTCCAATTCCCACCCCCCACAAGAGACAGCACTGGCCTGACTTTTTTTTTTACTTCAAAACCTCATATCACTGGGATCATATTCACTCTGTGAAATAAGGCTTCTAAGCATTTCTAAAGCCGCACACAATTCTACATACACAGACCACGAGAAACATCACAGCCCACGCCAGTTAGGATGCCTCTTACCAAAGTGCTCAGATTTGTAGAGAATATAGGGCTGGGCATGGTGCACTCTGGAAGTTAGGGGCCAGTTCCCTACCTCCTGCTCTCCAAGATTCTCCCAAACCTCTTCTCCCAGGGCCATGTGGGTCCTACCTCTATTTACAAACTCTAGGTACAATTCCTGCAATATGTTCTTTTCTCCGTCTAGGTGACTTTTACCTTTTCTGGAAAGGTTACAGATAGAGATAGAACCACAGTTGTTCCTCAGCATTCACAGGTGGTCCTGGGACCCTCACAATCCCCAAAACCAGGGATGCTCCAGTCTCTTATGTAAAGTGGTGTAGTATTTGCATATGATATATGCAAATCCTCCTGTATACTTTAAACCACCTCTAGGTTGCTGATAATACCTAAAACAATGTAAACAGTTGTGATACTACATTGTTTACGAAATAATGGCAAGACAAGAAAGTCTGTCCGTGTTCAGTACAGACGCAACCATCCCAAGCCAACTACACAGTACAGGTCAGCAGCAACGTAACATTTGTTTCCTAACACTTTTGATCTGTGGCCACCTGGCTCCACCGCAGCAGGACCTGTGGATGCTACGGGGCCACTACCCTGAGAGGAACAAATCCATTTACAAAGTCTGTCCCTGTGGGACTGAAAGACCTCCCCAGATCTGAACGTATACTCCATCAGATGGAAGAAGACTCATCGAGTGCTAGGTAGAAGCAAGAAGGAAAAATACACAGAGAAAAACTGATGGAAGGTAAGAACTGTGACAATTCACACACACACACACACTCACAAATCCTAAAACCTTCTCAGAAAATGTATGATCAATCACTTCCAAAGGAATGATCCTAACCGGTATAAAACTTTTTATCAGCCACTAGAAAACAATCATAATAAGCTTTCAAAATGTTCAGGAGAAATTATTTTGAACTTAAAAATTTCATTTCCAGATGAGCAATTAAAGATAAGGAGGGGAAGTGTTTTGAGATGTGCAAAGATTCAGTAAATCTGTAACTATGTAACCTGTATGAAAAAAGTTATTTTAGGACGTGCTTCAGTAAAACAAACAAAATACAGTTCAAGGATGAAGTGAGAGTAAAGAATAAGTTGCTGCTAAATGAGACATGGTAAAAACACAGAAGGCTAAGAAGAAATGAAAGGCGGACTCAGCAGGTCTTGCAGGTTGGGAAAGCCTTTCGGGTTGCACAGGGTTACACTTCTCTGTCCAAGCCGGTGCCGACATGCACTGCGGTGAGGACGTAGGGTCTGTGGCCAGGCTGCTCGGACTCGCCACCAGTTACTGATTGGCCTGGACAGTTTGGTTTGTAAACTTTACATTTCCCCCTAAATTTATACAGATACACTGTATGCAGACACAAGCCAACATGGAATCGCATAGTAAAGTTGGGAGGCGGCTTCCTAAAAGGCGTACTAGCCAAGGCTGGCTCCATTTCTGTCCGGCTTAACCCACACCTACCCGGGCTAATCTCCGATCCGCTCACACAGCTGAACGTTTTCCCACTTCTCACCTTCATCCTTTTCCTTTATCAGGTCAAAGAAAGCCATTTCCTTACTCCGAGAAACGGCTGAGTGTTTCTCCTCAAGCACAGTATCAGAAAGTGCCTGCTCCTGTCTCCTTTCCAACCGAGAAAAGGAGACAAGTGCCTTTACGTTCACATGATTTAGTATCTTTAAGACAAAGTTGTGACTTTTTTTAAGTTGTTGCACAGCGATTTCCATACCTACCCTAATATTCTTGTCTCGTTACAAAACTCTACAAACAAAAAAATTTTAAATCCTTTATACAATGTTTTATCATGTTAATTAGAAATCGTTGCTCTTACTTGTGCTCTGAGTTGTGATGCACTTCTCGTTGCCTGCCTTTTCTGGCTGGATTTCAAGCACCAGAGTAAAGAGAGACCCAGGAAGGCTTACACCAACATGCACTCCAGCGTCACCCAACAGGAGAGATCCAGTCCCAACAGGAATTTAAAATATTTAAAACATGTACGTACCTTTGCTAACTCCGAGGGCAGCTTCCCGGGTTCCCATTGAGCTCACCAGGGGAGTGTGGCCAGGGTGCTTCAATCCCGAAAGTGAAAGTGAAGTGTTGTTTTTTGTGTTTTTTTTAAAGCCTTTTATAGTTGGTGCACTCTAAGAAGGGCGAAAGAAACAAAATCTCAGGAGGAGGCATTTTAAATAGCTTCCTAAACATGTCTTCCTTTTCTCTTCTTCAGGGACCATCCCCTGAGTTTCATGAAAAGGGTCACAGATTTATTTAGCAAGGAAGAAAGTTCCAAGAGTGGGACTCTAGCCCTTGGTGTGGGCAGAGCCCGGACCCAGAAGTTAATGAATCCCTAACCCAGAGTGAGTTTCCCTCTCATTAACCAGAGGCTGATGCAAAAACGGTCAGAACTGAGCCCTGTGTGGTCAGAGGGTCAGAAAAAGCCTCAGTCCCTGATCAAAGCTAGTGACTTCCATGTCTCTGATCTCACTTCTTGGCAACACTTTCAGAGAAGCCAGTGCAGACACCCACCCTTTGAGCAGACAGGAGACTGAGTTTCCCAGCTGAGAAGGAGCTGGTTCCGGCAACGCTGAGAGTCCACCTAACACACTCGCTCCTCTCTGCACAGTCAGGACCTGCTAGGGAGCAGGTAGATGCGCCTCCAAGAAAGTTTGGGTTTGCTGTTTAGGATTCATTTCTCCTTACTGACTGCAACTAGTTAAAGAAGTGTGCTTGTCAAGAAATGAACATATTTTTCACTGTGCACATGATACAATATTATTACTGTGGCTATAACGGTTGGGACTGCAGAGGCCACCTCATCCAACTCCTTCCTCTGTGACACGAGGAAAATGAAACCTAGTGAGGGGAGACATTTACCTAAGGACACGCCCCATAATGCATCCCACAAGCAAGCACTAAAATAGCCCGGGACGGTTGAAACTTATCACTAGCTCAACTCGATTGCAGAATCACGAGCAAGAAATAAATTTGTCAGGGTGTAAAATGCCCACTCCGGAGCCTCAGACTTAGCTGTTGGGTATTTAAAAGGGTCAATATTGTGCATAGGTTTGAGTTAGAGTGATTCTTAAGAATTTTTGAACTAAACCTTTCCTAGCAGGAACACAGAGATCATACCAACCAATCCTCCCAGAGTTAGCAGGAAGCCAAAGTGATATATCTTTTTGTTAGTAGAACTTCACGTGGGTTTATAATGTGCTGAATGTATTGGGGGCCCAAATAAATAGTTAAATTCACCACAGAGCATTAGATGTATCTGGACAGTCTTTTTGCACTGTGCTCACGGTCTCCCTTCACAGACACCCTTCAGAAAGGACATTGTCTTGCTCCGTAGCTTCTGAAATTCTAGAAGGTATTTCTTTTTTCTTTTTGAACTCTCCCCCTAAAGGAAAGGTGCAATGCCTCTTCCCAGTGTCCTTTCCACTTCTGCTCACAAAGCTGCAGGGAGTTTAAATTAAGTTCGACCAAACCACAAACTCAGCGAGAACATTAATGAAAAAGGAAGTACCACTCTGCCTTTTCTATCACTCTCGCTCACATCTACAGAGCAGGATTGAACTCGAACTTCCCCTCTGAAAAAGAAGCCAACATTTAAGACACAGAACTTCTGGTTTAACCTGAAATTTTATTTCTTTTTTAATAATTTTGTAAGGTATTGGAAAAGTGGTGATAACTTTCTAAGTCAGTCTGTGAAGTAGGTTAGTGTGAATATTTAAATTCTCATAACACGGCTGAAGAAGACTCTTCAAACTCTGATGTCCACCGGGGAACCCACAAAATGCAATCAGAAATGTCAGACAAGACTATTAAATAATCAGACTTAACACAAGGAAGTTCAAAGTGTTCAAGTAGGTACAGGTTTCTCCTACCATCTGAAAGTAGAATGGTCCCTTGAAACCTTTCATAAGCCAAAATATCATGGAAAGAAAAGAACAATTATTGTTAATTTAATATGGATAAATTTTTGAGCATTCCTAGACCCAAAGCATAAGCTACCAAATAGTACCCAAAATCTAAAATAACACTGATATAGTAAAAGCAGGAATGGTATAAAAATATACAAACCTGTATAAAGTGGAAATAATGTATTTACAGTGTAGTTTTACTTCTTAAAAAAATCTGATTGATTTCTCCTGAGGTACTCACATCAGATAACTTAATGGAACATCATGCTTTGTATACCCATCAACCCACTCAAATCAACAACTTGTCATTTTATCCATTTCCAAATACCCAATAAAAGAGACCACTTTGTTATTTAGCAGGACCAATAGCAACTTCAGCAGCTTTCAAGACTTTTTTCTCTGTGGACATAAGCAAGTTCAAAATACATACGATGCCTTTATTCTCTTCACCATGTTTGAATTGCTTAATTACCTGTACATGCAGCTTTACACTGAGCGTGACGCCCTTACAGACTGTCCTTGGCTTTTCTGATACCAGAGGACAACACATCTTTCTAGTGGGAGCACAGAACAAATTTACATAAAGCTCAGAGGCTCACCAGCACGCCTCTGAGCGCTGGGGGCTTGTGGCTGAGCAGCCGAGTGTGGTGCTGGGGAAGCCTCTGGGGGGGGGGCGCTTTCGCTGTGTGGCATCCACCAATGCGAGCAACAAATGGTCGGTAGCTTTCAGGAGTTTAAGATGGAACTTTATTGGCCAAAGCTTTACCTGCACAGGGGCGAACTCTTGGGGTGTCCGGAGACACGGTGCCAAGAGGCTGCAAATGAGAGTCGCTCCTGGCGCTTACAGCCTAGGGTTTTTATTGGGGTGAGCAAGCAAGCAAAGACAGAAGCAGACGTAGCTGTTAGCAATTGGCTATCTCGAGAGAACACACATGGCTATGTTCTCTGCTTGCAACAATGGATACTTTTCTGCAAAGACAAGGTCATGCACAAGGCGGTTGCCTTGTTCAGCACTCTTTGTACTTTCTGTACTTTCTATCTTCCTTGCTGAGTCAGTCTGGAGCCTGCCTCGGGTTCCTCTTGGCTACTTTTATCTAATTCTGGGCCTAACAGATGCTCGGGGTGAACACCGCCTCTATAAAGGCTTCTGCAAGCCAAAAGCTGAAGGCTATTTTTGCTCTTCACCTTTTTTTTTTATAAAAGCAAAAACCCTCTTCAGATTTCTTGCACCTCAAGGAAACAGGTAGTTGTATAGGTCATTTGTAAAAGCAACGTGGCTTCACACAAACTTTCGAAAAGCAGGACCTACCTGGGATGAGTTACTGTGACAATATTGGACTGGTCGTAGGTGAGAATTAGTGCTCATGAAGACTGATCTCCACTTTATACTGCAAATTCAGAGTCAGCAGGGGAAATCAAAAAGAAGACCCAGGATGGAAGGGTTGGGTCATTGATTTTGATAGGGGACTCAAGAATTGGAAAAGTTTAGCCCTGGCTGGTGTAGCTCAGAGGATTGAGCGCAAGCCTGTGAACCAAAGGATCCTGGTTCGATTCCCAGGCAGGGCACATGCCTGGGTTGCAGGTCAGTTCCCAGTGGGGGATGTAGGAGAAGCAACCATACAGTGATGTTTCTCCCTGTCTCCTTTCCTTCCCCTCTAAAAATAAATAAATAAAATCTTAGAAAAAAATTGGACTATTTTATTTAAAAATTTTTTTAATTTATTTTTTATTGATTATGCTGTTACAGTTGTTCTATTCCCCCCTTCATTCCCCTCCACCCTACCCCCCGTCCCCACCATTACCCCCCTTTAGTTTATGACCATGTGTCTCAAGTTCTTTAGATTCTATATTTCCCATACTATTCTTGCCCCCCCATCTATTTTCTATCTACTGTCTATGCTACTTATTTTCTGTACCTTCTTCCCCCTTCTCCTCCTCCCACTCCCCTGTTGCTAACCCTCCTTGAGGTCTTCATTTCTATGTTTCCACTCCTGATCTAGCTGTCCTTTTAGTTTGCTTTTGTTTTAGGTGTGGTTGTTAATAACTGTGAGTTTGTTGTCCTTTCACTGTTCATGTTTTTTTAACTTCTTTTTCTTAGATAAGTCCCTTTAACATTTCATATAATAAGGGCTTGGTGATGATGAACTCCTTGAATTTGATCTTATCTGAGAAGCACTTTATCTGTCCTTCCATTCTAAATGAAAGCTTTGCTGGAAAGATCAATCTTGGATGTAGGTCTCTGGATTTCATGACTTGGAATACTTCTTTCCAGCCCCTTCTTGCCTGCAAGGTGTCTTTTGAGAAATCCGCTGACAGTCTGATGGGGACTGCTTTGTAGGCGACTGTCCCCTTAGCTCTTGCTGCTTCTAGGATTCTCTCCTTCATTTTAATCTTGGCTAATGTAATGATGATGTGCCTTGGTGTGTTTCTTCTTGGGTCCAACTTGACTATTTTAGTTTAAGGTAAATAGTTAACAAGCCAAGTAGGTAAAGCATGTGTTAAAGCTTTTGTTTCAGGTACTGCAGGTGGAGCCCACCACTCCCCGGAGACACAACCGACCTCCCAGTGGCAGGCAACGCCCACTGCCTGGGGCACAGCTGCAGCCGTCCCAGCCACTGTGTTCCAGTGAGAGACAGGCAGACAGCTACCGCCCAGGGCAAGATTGCTGCCATTTTTTTAAAATCTAATTTTCCCTGAGTTTCAAAACCCCTCCCAGAACTTTGTTCTCTGTTATAAAAAGGTTGGCTTGAAAGGAAATGTAAACTGGTCCATTAGGGTACTCAGTCTGACCACATTTCTTGCCATCTAAGAGGAAGCTTAACCTGTATAATGGCATGATTTGTAATAAAGAATATGAGAACCAGTCTTTAAAAAGTGAGAAGTAAAACTGGAAGGAATGTGAGGAGGAGGAAGTTTTACTGAGAAAAGGGTCGGCGACAAAACTTAGAAAACTCCAATGCAGAGTTTATATGTATCAGAGCTTTTTGGAGCGATATGGAAATTAGCTTTGACTTAAATGTATTGCAGATTTTTTGCCTAATACACTGTCTGCATTTGATTTTTTTAAAGTGATTGTTTTAACTACACGAAAGTATCTCAAGGGCTTGATATCAGCAAAATGTCAGACTAGGATGCTTCAAGGACTTCGGAAAACGAGAAACCGGCCAAACTAGCCCTGCCAGTAGCTCTGGAGACCATCCAAACACCTACAGTAACCAAGTAACGCCCAAGGAGAAAAAAATTAACCTTTAAAGCAAAGATAGGAAATTTCACTGCACTGTTGGATATCGTTGCCCCGCCCCCGTCCTGCACTCAGCTGCTCCGTTCCTGGGCGCCGCCCTTGAAGGGAAGGTTGCAAAGTACACCTTACTGGTTACATTCTAACCTATCTGGGGGCTTCATAAAAAAATTGGCCTCTGTCCCACTGAACTTGGAGCTCAGGCTAAGGGAGAAGCAGCAGCCACCGCGCGTGAAAGCTTCAAGAAGATCACACACACACAGACACCTGGGACAAGAAGAGATCATAATCAAAGACACATGGCAGAGCCTCTAAGGCCCTGCAGAGAAGCTGGAATGAGACTCTTCGGGATATTGAGACATTCATAGCCAGCCGTGTACACAGAGGCACCGAGAAAGCCACACACAATCCCAGGCAGGGGCATTCTTAGAAAAGACTTGAGAGGCTCATGAGCTTCCACCTCAGGCTCATCCCCAAGCATAAATTGCCTCCTCTGTCAACTGGAGACACTGTAACCAATGGACAGAATTGCTGTGAGGTTTAGGGACCATTAAAATAAATGTTTGGCCCTGACCAGTGTGACTCAGTTGGTTGGGTGTCATTTTACAAAGCAAAAGGTCGCTGGTTTGATTCCCAGTCAGGGCACCTGCCTGGGTTGCAGGTCTGATCAATGATATTTCTCTCCCTCTCTTTCTCCCTCTCTCTAAAAATAAATGCATAAAATCTTTAAAAAAAATAAAAAATATATAAATGGTTGGCATATAGAATGCACTCAATAAATTACTGCTATGGTTTTTCACTAAGAGAAGCCAAGTAATTCTTGTAAGAACACTAGACAGGCAGAACCCCTGAGTTTTGAAGACTCCAGGCAAATTGTATGCAACAGCTCATACGTCGGTGAAAGTAATTGCATTGATGAACAGCGTGTCTTCCAAGGAGTAGGCACAGACACAGCCCAGGAGAACCGGGCCTGATTATATCTGTAAAATACCAGCTGTGTGCTCGGATACTGTTACAGCCAGGCACCCATATGGTTCAGGGCCCATCAAAAGGGGAGCTCCATTCAGGAGAATCACCAACAAAGACTTTTGTGAAGGTATTAAGAGACTTTAAAATGCATGTCTTAAAAATAAGGGTATGCTTTTAACATTGTTATAACATAGTTATTGTTCAATCTTCATCAAAAATACTGTAATAGCCACCACATTATATTCCCCCACAAATGGCTCTTAAGAGAGTCTGGTTATCACATAGCCTTGAGAATACTTACCCTTTGACAATCTGACAGATGGAAAATTCTGTCTTCTGTTCGGTGGAATCTTTAAAATATTCGAGGAAAAAAAAACTGTGAGTGAAATCTTTTTACCCATCAAAAGGATCAAATATAAAAGGCACAAACCATCATCAGCTTGCAAGAATTTAGAGGATATTGTTCACAGGAGCCCTACCTAAAAAACCCACTAAAGAATGAGTGTCAGACAACCAGTAGGACTTAGGCCTACCTCTCAACACAGGAGCTAACGTGGCCCTTAACTCTGGTTACTCCAGAAACAATACTCGCTGCAGGTTGAGGGAAAGAACGCAGCTTGCAAAGCTCCAACAGTGTAGCTGCGCCCTCGCTGTGTGTGAAACAGACCTGTGCAGGTGTTTATGCCGTAAAGGAGAGTTTTTCACTGAAACCTTGTGAAAACTAAACTGATCCTCAGGTACATTTAATAATCATCTTCACAATCCTTTACTGAAAAGATCACCTTTCTCTCAGCCTTCAGTGTAGTCCTTCAAACGCCACCGACGACATTCTAAACCGCACACTCACTCACGGACAAATCAGCTGTCCCTTGGAGTAGTCATCAACATGCTCTCTATTGACTGATGTTCTACTCGGACAGAAAGGTTGAGAAAATTGAACAGTGAACACCCCCAAACCCCACTTCTTAGCTTCTACAACTAACATTTTAGTGTACTTACTTTATCACCTAATTATCCATCTACTTATCCCTCTGTTAATCTATCTGACTTTTGGTGCATTCCAAAGTATGTTTCAGACTTCCGTAACCTTCACCCCTAAAGCCTTCAGAAGGCATATCATTAACTGGAGTTCGACATTCGTAGACTTTCTGTGAGATGCTTACATACAATGCAATGGACAAATATTAAGTTTATCAATCATTGTGAATAAATGCAAACCACTATCGAGATGTAGAGCATTAGCACTTTGACCCCAGAAAGTCCCCTCTTGCCCATTTCTGTTTGATTTCTGCCTTTCATTTCCCGTCTCAGAAGCAACTACTATTCTGATTTCTTTTCACCATAGAGAAGTTTTATCCTGTTTCTAGAATTAAGTAGGTGGAATCACGCATTATGTGGTTTCTTTCACTTACCGTGATGTTTTTGGGATCCATTCATGTAATTGCGTATACTTAGAGGGTTTTTTTTAATGTTGAGTTATATTCCTTTTCATGAATTCTATAGTTTATCCATTTTTCTGTAGCTGGTCATCTGTGTTATTTCTAGGGTTGCCTACTGTGAGTGAAGCTGTTATGAAAATTCCCCAGGGTATGTCTTTTTGTGACACAGGTTTTTATTTTTCTTAAGTAAATATGTAAGGTTGGAATTGCTGGTAAGTACGTCTTTGGTTTTATAAGGAAAAGCCAGTCTTAAACTACCTCCCCCCACCAGGAACATAGGAGCCCTGATGCCCTGCAGCTCTGCTCAGATTTCTATTGTCTGTCTGTATAATTTTAGCTGTTTTGGTTGGTTGTGCAACGGTCTGTCGTTGTGGTTTTAATCTGAGTTTCCCTGATGACTAATGTCTATGACCACTTCCCCATGTAGCCGTAGGTGTGTTCTGTTTTGTTTTTTTTTTTTTTGAAACGTCTGTTCAGAAATTTTCCCCATTTAAAAAAAAATGGGGTGATTCCTCTTCTTTCTCTCTCCGCTGGTTTAGGCAGGGCCCGCAGCTGATCCTCCGGGTTTCCTCTCATGCTAGAGCTCTGAAGATGAGCCAGAGACCCTTCCTCTGCGGCCCTTTGCCCAGGTGTCCCATGGTGGCCCTTCCAGAAAGCACCTTCCAAACTCCCATCGGCTTAATGCTGGCCACATGAGCACCCTGGTGTCAATAAGAATATTCCTGCAAAATGGTCATTGCATCACATCTCTTGTTGCACCTTCGGCTGCTGGCTGTGCAAACGTGTATCCAGCCCTGACCAGCATGGCTCAGTTGACTGGTGTTGCCTTGCAAAGCAAGCGGTCACATGCCTGGGTTGCAGGCCAGGCAGGTCCCAGTGGGCACACATGCACGAGGCAACTCATTGGTGTTTATTTCACAAATAGATTTCTCTCTCTCTCTCTTTCTTCCCACCTTCCCCTCTCTCTAAAATAAATCAATAAAATCTTTTTAAAGAGTATGTATCCAGCCAGATCCCTCCAATTCTCTCTCAGATGAACCCTGGAATATTAAAGAAATAAGCTCCCCCCTCTTTCATGTTGATTTGAATTCATCAGCGATGCTATCCTTAAAGTCTGAGAAAAATCAGCTAGAAGGTTCAGGAAGAGGTGGGTGAGGACTTGAGACCCTTCCCTGGGGGAAGGTTCCCCTGTAGAGCGTAAGGGCGTTACCACTGCAGTTGCTTGGGCTTGTGGACGAGGAGCATGTCATTCCCAGACTCAACACTAGATGGAACACAGAGACCAACCTTTCTTTGCATTTCCATCCTGAAATTCTAAATGCCAGCCACGGCCATACCTCATTTTAAAATTAGGTGACTACTCTTTTCATTTTTCAATTCAGGTTGACATTCAACATTATTTTCTATTAGTTTCAGGTGTACAGCACAGTGGTGAGACAATTACATAATTTACAGAGTGATCCCCACGGTGAGTCTTGTACCCATCGGGCACCAGCCCAGGTTATTACAATATGATTGACTATATTCCCTTTGCTGCAGTTTACATCTCCATGACTATTTTGAAATTACCAATTTATGCTTTCAATCCCTTCATTTTTGTCCCCCAGCCCCCAACCGGCCTTCCCTCTGGCAACGGCCAGTCTGTTCTCTCTGTCTATGAAACTGTTTCTCTTTTGTTTGTTTGTTCATTTTATTCCTTGATTCCACCACATACAAGGGAAATCCTATGGCATTTGTTTTTCTCTGTCTGACTTATCTCACTTAGCATAATATCCTCTAGGTCCATCCATGCCGTCACAAATGGTAAGATTTCATTTTTATGGCCAAGTTATATTTTCTTATGTATAACTGCCTCGCCTTCTTTACACAATCATCTATTAATGGGCAGTTGGGTTACTTCCATATCTTGGTTATCGTAAATAATGCAGCTAAATGGGTAATCAGATGATATGACAGCCATCTTCCCAATCTAAAGGATTTGCAGTTCTTGGTCAAGGCCAGCTTATTCAGTTAGGCTTCTTCCTTTCTGTTGCCTTTATCTCATCTCTCACACAAACTTCCCCAAAGTTTATCCTAAATAAGCACCTGTTCAGTGAATAGGTGACTTGCTAAGTGAATGAAAGACTAGCTCCCTTGACCTTGTCCATCTCCAACACATCCTTTCCCTTTTCTGTTCTTCACCTCACCTGCTACCTCCCATTCTATCAATTTGTCTTTATCGTCTGATTGCCCTTGGCCAGTCATTGAATTTGGGGCCCTTGCTCAAGTGCCTCCCTTTCAAGTTAACTCACGAAAGTCATCTTTTCTGTTGTTCTCCATTTGCTCTCTTGCTGTGTTGTTTAATCTCCAGTGTTCTGTATTTTGGTTTCCACTTTGATCTTTGCCTCACACGCATGAGATTTCTGCTCGCTTAGATAGGTAGGCTGGATGTGTCTGGAAATGACAGATTTCTTTCCCATCAGCTGGCAAATAAAATTTGAATCTGTGGGCAAAGGAGACGTTCTTCAGAAAGTAACCTGGCATGGTGATTTGACCCTACATTCCTACCTGGGCAGGTGACAGCAGTCAGTCCTGCACAAGGCCCATCACTCCTTCAGGAAAAGGTGTGTCTTTGCCATAAGCAAGCCCAGTTCACGGTTTCTGTGCATGTGGGTTAACACGCCTTTGAAGTGCCCCCCTTCAGAACCCTGGTTGGTGTGACCACCCCAGAGAGAGCACACCCTCTTGTCAACTGTCCTATAATTTGATGCCCGCCTTGCTTTCTCCCACTCCCAGGTATTCTTCCTTACTTCTGAGTGTGTAAAAAGGAGCTGCACACCTGTTGTTCTCCAGAATATGTGACAACTTGCTTCCTGGCCGTTGTCAGTTTGGGCTCAGATAAACTCTTATTAAAATTCTGTATAGGTGCAGACATTTCTTACATCGACAGCACATACATTTCCAAAACATGTGCTCAGTATAAACCCTCACTCATATGAAAGGAGATGAGTGTGAGGAACTTTCTTTTTACCACCTGTCCCTCCATCACAAATGTTGTCCTGTTTCACGTGCAGCGAACTCTCAGTGTTGTTACGTTGTGCACATTATACGGCGCTAGGGGGGCAGGTCATAAGGAAGACCCCCCACTGAAAAAAGAAAATGCATGCAGAACGCTGATGGTGACCAAGAGGTTTAGTACACTTTGATTAATTTGCTGCACATTTGTTTGCTAGTTCATTGCCATTTGCCTTTGAAATACAGAAGTCTGACAAATTAATCACTTGACAGAATGTCTCCATGCCAAGGTTTCTCCGTGGCTCCAAAACATTTCCTGTTCCCCCTGGGGAGGCAGATAAGAGCAGGGCCTGCCTCCTCTGTCCCCCAACAGCAGCCTTCCAGGACAGGGCTGGGGGAGTGTGTCCTTGTGCCTGACCTTGATTTCTATCCCTTCCTGGTGAAGGAAAAGGGAAAGCCAATGGGCTGAGTGGCAGGTGGATACCCACAGAACTAGGAAGCTGAATGCACGGAGCCCTGAATTCTTCTCACACTAACACGGAGAAAGGTCCCCCCGTTCCCCGAAACTCACATTCCTTCTTTTCTTGTTAATCTCCCTTTCTGGATATTATTCAACCACTGTGAACCACTTCTCAGGCTTTTAGCCTCCTTTAAGCTGTATGAGGAGCATTTTTTTAAAAAAAGCACCTTAAGACCTTGGATTTTTTCCCCTTTCCTTTTCTGTTGCCAGTGAACCAGTTTGAAAAGCCAGCTGGCAGAAGTTCCAGGAATTCCTGTGAATGCCTGACAGAGATCCACTGTGTGCCTGCAGCCCAGCCAGGCCTTCCCAAACATGGTGCTAGCTGCTGGCCTGCACTTTTAGGGCAGCGACCTGCCAGAGTCACCCGTTTTCCCACGTCATAGACATTGTGATGGTCCCCTGCGCATTTGAAGCCAGGTAAGGAAAACACACACCATCTCGATCTCCTTCACACACTGTCTTCCTGGGGATCTCAGAAAGTTGAATGGAAATGTTGTGCCTCTACCTATAGGCATTTTTCCACAGAAAGGCTAGTCGTTTCTCATTTTGTTTTTGTTCAGTCCTCAGATGGGCCTGCTGATTTATTCAGCGGTATTTACAGAGAGCCATCTATGTGCTAGACACTGTGTAGTTTATACTGAGGACACCACAAAGAGCGAGGTGGACAGGGTCCCTGCATGAGTGTGGACTGATAAGTAAACAGGGTAGAGGGAGACATTAAAAAATAAAAATAAATAAACAATATGTGTGTTTTACCTCATTCTCAGTGTTCTCGCACTACGAAGGAAAGAAACACGGTGATGCGTAGTATTTGGTTAGGTGGGAGGTGCAGCAGATATTATGGACTACCTTTTTCAACTCCCATTCCAACCCACTGATAGGATCCCTTTCTGAACTACAATTAGGGTGCATGCTTGAACTGCAGGAAAAAAGTTCCCCCAAATTAAAAATTAAAATGATGTTTCTCTGACTCCCTTGCAGCTAGGGTCTGGCTGTGGCCCCATGTGAGACACGTGGAGGAAATAAGCAGCACAAGGCTGTGGACACTGGTGAGAAGATGAGATTTTGGCCAGTTTGGTAGCAGAATCCTTAGACTGGTCCAGACTGCTCAGAGAGGAGCTGCACAGTTGCAGCTGCCGAGATGCAGGTGGTGGCAGTGAGATTTACAGGGACACAAATGCACGTATGGTGTACTGTTTCACCTAACTGCTGCTCCTGACCGCAAAGCATCTGGGAGCTCTGGGCATGGGAGATTTTCTTGCTTCTTTCCCTGTGGTTACATTCCTTTGTGGTTTTTTGTTTTGTTTTAATTTTTATTTTATTGATTATGCCATTACAGTTGTTCTATTCCCCCCTTCATTCCCCTCCACCCTGCACCTCCCCACCCCTACCATTCCCCCCCCTTTAGTTTATGACCATGTATATCAAGTTCTTTGGATTCTATATTTCCCCTACTATTCTTGCCCTCCCCTATCTATTTTCTACCTACCATCTATGCTACGTATTCTCTGTACCTTCTCCTCCCACTCCCCTGTTGCTAACCCTCCATGTGATCTTCATTTCTATGGTTCTGCTCCTGATCTAGCTGTCCTCTTAGTTTGCTTTTGTTTTAGGTGTGGTTGTTAATAACTGCGTTTGCTGTCCTTTCAATGTTCATATTTTTATCTTCTTTTTCTTAGATAAGTCCCTTTAACATTTCATATAATAAGGGCTTGGTGATGATGAACTCCTTGAATTTGATCTTATCTGAGAAGCACTTTATCTGCCCTTCCATTCTAAATGAAAGCTTTGCTGGATAGAGCAATCTTGGTTGTAGGTCTTTGGATTTCATGACTTGGAATACCTCTTTCCAGCCCCTTCTTGCCTGTAAGGTCTCTTTTGAGAAATCAGCTGACAGTCTGATGGGAAGGAAATAGACTTCCAGGAAATCCAGGAAGTTCAGAGAGTCCCAAAGAAGTTGGACCAAGAAGAAACACACCAAAGTACATCATAATTACATTAGCCAAGATTAAAATGAAAGAGAGAATCCTAGAAGCAGCAAGAGCTAAGGGGACAGTCACATTCCTTTGTTTTGTGTCCAGTTCAGGATCCTGCACCTGAGCCTTTTCCAGTCCCTCCCCACTGGTCACAGGTCTGCTTCTGCTCAGAATCCAGGCACCTGTGTAAGGGACTGTTTTCCGCCCTGCACACAGTGGGAAGCTGCGGGAAGAAGACAGGGAGCAAAGGCACCGTCTCCTGTGTCTGAGGCTCCCGGACATTCTCAGTGATCTCTGCAGCTTGTCCTTGGTCTTAATAACTTGCCAACATTTTCGCTCTTTTCTTCTAGTCCGCTCCAATGCCAGCTCCAAGTTCCTCTCATGCTCTGCCAAAGGTGACATGGCCTCTGTCACCTGTTTCCCCTCAATGCCCTTGTCACTCTTTGGGATTGAGTTCACTCAGTTGCCTTACAACCCCAGCTTCATGATGTGCTCAAAAACTATTCTTATTTTATAGGCTCCCTGGACTTTTCTCATTGCTAAGGTGGGAGCAGCATCCTCCTGAAGCTGCCTGTGCCCCGCGTGAAGCAGAATTATCTGTTTCTGTTTAAATATCCAACCCTGCTGGCCTGATGTTTGCTTTTTCCCCCTGTGGCAGATGCTCAGGGCCTCCATGCTGCTAAAAACTTCAGTGAGATGTGTGTGAGTTCACTGGGCATTTCTTAAGTGTCTGTGTTTGCACATCACTACATAGAGAGCCGAGGATCCGAAGGTGAAACAAGCACAACCTCTGCCTACGGCTGTTCACCATCCAGAGTGAGAGAAGCCACGCGAACCAAGGTTACAAAGCAGAGTCATAGAGACCATAGCAAGAGTGGAACTAAACCCTGCAGGAACCGGGGGCTGGGTAAACAGAGCTCAGGGCACTGAGGTCTATGCACATTATTTCTGGAATTTTGGGAAAGAGTTCTCCAGACAGAAATGGTGAGGAGACAGCCACAGAAAAGTGTTCCTTTCATTCCTGGTTCATTAACAAGAAGTCCATTTCCTGGCGGAGTCGGCCAGGGTCGG
Organism: Artibeus jamaicensis; assembly: GCF_021234435.1. NCBI lineage: Eukaryota > Metazoa > Chordata > Mammalia > Chiroptera > Phyllostomidae > Artibeus > Artibeus jamaicensis. The sequence goes on from NW_026522056.1 coordinate 21,383,879, forward strand.
AATTCCCTCCCGGAGCTCTAGTGGGTCTGCCTGGTCTCAGCCATGGTCAGCTCTGCGCCTGAGTCATCCAGGTGAGCTCAGCATTTCTGCAAGGTCAGCAGGCTCCAGTTCAACAGGACCAACAGCAAGGCTTCCAATAGGTTGTTCGTTACTCAGATATTGGTGCCGTTCTCTAAGACGCTATCTTGAATGCATACTTGCCTTCTTCATATTTTTATTAACCTTTAGATTTGTTATGTCCCAAGTGGGTAGATAACTGGATATCCACTTATTTGAACCACTGGGAATAAATGTCAACATCCCACCGCAAGGACAGGTGAGGTTATGCAGGGGGCACACGTGTCCTGCTTGGGCCCTGTGGCCCAGCCAGGACAGTACAAGATGTCAGTGCTGAGACAGGACTAGTGAAGCCAAACGGGAACTTGCAATAGTCAGATGCCCAAGGGAGCTTGTGACGCAGGCTGTCATTTAGGCCTGGATATGAACGCTGAGCCTGTGTCAGGCTGGGTTCAGACAGAACCCATCAGCTGAGTAGAAGGTGTCCACTCTCAGGGGTGTGAGCACAGTGACAAGCCTGTGGACGAAGCCAAGATCAGAAGGTGGTGGCATAGGTGAGGACAGGAAGCTAGGTCACCCAGTGGTCTCAGTAGGCAGGTGGGGCAGAGTCTACCTGACGGCCTTCAGGCTCAGCCCATTGTTCCACCCCCACTGGCCTCTGAATATCGCTTCTGAAGGGTGTGCACAGTATCCACGCAGGACACACTGGCCACCACTTCAAAAATATGTCCCACGGGGCGAGAGAAGCAAAGCCAATGCATGCACAAGTCCGTGTCCTGTAAGATTAACTTTGAAACATTCAACCTGATGACGACACACTCTGAAAGGGAACTCTCAAAGGCATATAAAACCTTATAGGAAAGGCACAAACACTGTTGGTCTCAGGAACAGAGAAAACATTTCAGCAGTAGAAAAGCTTCTCTTTTCTAAACTACTGATGAATGAAATAACTTGTTAAAGAGAGAGGATCCAAGAGGGTGACCGACTGAGGTCGTAAAAAAATCCAGTCTGTCACTATGTGTGTTGGCACATTGATGCCCTCACTCCTTGGTGTTAAGGTTCCGCCTGCACAGGGGCAGCTGTGCTGAACCCGGCACTGTCCAGCTAACCCCACATGCAAATTAAACAGCCCTCTCCTCCAGTCCTCACAGTCTCCGCAACCCTTTGGCTCTCGTTGTTATTCCGAATTTTCAAATAAGGATGAAGTTCAAATAGTTGTCAGCATTTCCCGAATATGGCCTTAAATATATTGAGGTCCATTATCGAAGAAGAAATCACTGTAAGTAATTTTTACTCTTTGGGACGGTTCCTTCGCATTCCATCTCCCAGCACATACAGGAGCGTGTACTTCCTCTTCTTGTTTTGTTTCCGAATCTGTGGTTTCACGGAGAATATCTCTCGGATGAGTGTGAATAAAACTACCAGCAGATTATATAACTTCACTCAGATATCATTACCCAGTTGTTAACCTTCATATAATGAAAAATTCAGCAATCCAAACAGTTATTTATGATGATTCTCTCTTTTTTTTTTTTGTATTTTAATGACCTGGATGTGATTTCAAGCAAGATCGGTTATATTTAGTAGGAAGCTTCACGCTGACTTGGGGCTAACTCTGTCCACTGCCCACACCGAGCCGACGCAGGCTTTACCACAATGGTTGTGTAGAGGCAGTCGGCTGGAAACGTGGGTTATTCAATTCTTAAAGAAGATCTCTGTGAGTTAATCAGAGAACGGTAAGGACAGTTAGCTCTCAAAGAGTAAAGTCGCCGATAAACATTTTCTTCACGGTACAACTTTCATCAGCAGGGCTAGAGGAGAGGCAATTGTAGAGACTAGACGTCATTTTTATTACTTGCGTACACGTAAGTTCCAGTTGGGAGAAAAATAAAAACCAGCGTCTCTGTTTCCAGTTCTGACTTCGGACCACTAGAGGGCAGTGTTGTGCCCCGCACACTTGCCCAGTGCCGGTTCTAAGGGAAAAGACTGGACCTTTGCCCCCAGTGATTCCACAGCTTCACCCAGGGCGTACTGAGACCCTAAACGCCATGGCTGTGGCTTTGAATATGCAGCTCTGGAGGCTGGCCGACCCTAAGCACTAACGGACCATCGGCCTCTTTACCGGGCAGTGTGGTTCGGATAGAGGGAAGGAAACGGTCTCTGTTGTCATTAATCACGCTCTGCACTGGGACTGTCACTCAGCCTCTAGAACTTAGGCGTCTCTTCCTAAGTGCCAAACAACCAATGAGGATTCAAGTTGTCATAGGCTCATAGGTTTTCCTCTTGATTCAGTTCCTCGGGAAAGGAACACAGTGAATGGACTGCTTTGATCATACTATCAGGTATCAAAAATTATAAAGTGCAGGGGAGAAGAAGAGAAAAAATTCTCTGCCGCTGTGGTTAACATTGTTACATTGCATCACATTGTAACAACTCTCTATGGTGACAGATGGGTACCGGACTTGGCGAGGTGATCACCGCGTGAGGTATATAGATGTCTAATCGCCACGTCGTACAGCTGAAACCAATGTAATCTTGTCAACTGTAATTAAGAAATGAAACTTTAAGTCCTACATAAAAACACATATTGTACAACCGTAAGCATGATGTACAGTTGCCAATGCTCACAATGTTTCCAGGGGCGTGTGGAGGTGGGAAGCGATTCCTGGTGCTTGTCCGACAGTGGAGTGTTTCCAGGAGGGTATAAAAATAGCCTATCGGAGTTTTTACTGTGGAAAATCATGACCCTAACTCTGTCCGGCTTCATGGCCAATAGGACTTGTGCCAATATGCCTACTGACCCACAAGTTGTCGGCACCGTGGTGAAGCCGCAGGTGGCCACACACCCTCACTCGTCCATGACGTCTTTGATGACGTTCTGGGTCTTACGGTTCTGCCCTCCTGAAGTTTCTCTGGACCGAATATTTGTACTCCTTCACCTCGGGAACTTACCATCTTTCTGCTAGTTTGTATTTTAAGTCAGTTTCCAGAGAAACTAGATTGGTACCTCATTTAAAACTCAGTAAAGAGGTACTACGATTTACTGACACAGCTCTGAGCTATGCTTGAAAAGATGTTCAGGTGTGTACGACGCTGGTCTCTGCAGAGCTACGCTGCGTGGTGAGTTCCTCCGACATCCCCCTCCGGAGGCTGACCCGCCTTGCTGGTCCTCACTGCTTCCTACAGACGCACACCCTCCAGGTGGCCCCTTCCCACAGCTCCCTCTGCTTTGATCAGCTGTTCCTGGGAGGATACTGGTACCCTCTCGTGATCTACCTTGCACGCCCCCACCCCTGCTCACGTCTGCTGTCCTCAAAGCCCCATGAAGACAAGGCCTCCTGAGATAGCATCTGTCAATGTGACAGAGGAGAACAGAGGTCCCAGGGAGCCTGAGCTGCTGCCCTGTTTGGAGCCTTCTATACATCTGCATAGATGCAGGCCCAGAGACAACAAACAAATGAAAGCCGAACTCTCCGCCTCATCTTTCTTTAGATCCATGTGCCTGGGAAAGCCCCTCCCCCACCCTCCTGCAGCCACAGACCTCCGTCAAATCAACCCCAAGGCAGTCTCCTCCTGGCGGTCATGTGCGGCACCTCTGAATTCCACCTCGGCTGCTCAGCCTTCTCCCATCAGGGGCAGGTAACAGGAGTCTCCTCACAGGAAGCCCACGCTCGTGGCTTTGTCTGCTCCGGGTCCTTGGCAGAGTGAATTGTACCTAGCAGACGCTGAAGTCCTGTTTGGCAAGCGTGGTGATGATGAGGGTGGGGATTCGTCTTAATTTTAGGGGTTTCTAAGCCTGTCATCTGGTTAATGAGCATTCTGGCAAATGCCAAGAGATATCATTTAGTATTTTAACACGGAATTTACTTGCTGTAGGAAGCACAAGACAGAATCCATCATTAATTACCTATGTCTAACGATTTTACATTCATAAACCTTATCTTCCTAAAGAGATCGTCCAGCTCTCAAGGTCAAGGACTTGATCTTCTATGTATTTCTTTTTTCTCTCTTATCACTGTTATCTCCTCCGTCCATAATCTTGGCTCAAGCATCCCAAGGACCAGCCACCACCTCTGGTGTGTCCAGCTCACTCCCTGGACTTTCCAGTCTCCACCCATCCTCTCTCAAACGTGTCCTTCCAAGTTGTGCCCAAATGTCACCTACGCAGTCACATTTTCCTATTGTCTCACTTCAAAACAGCACCTCCCTGCTTCGTTTTCCTCTATGGCACTTTTCAGCGCCTGCCATGCCATGCACGTTTCCTTGGTTTCTCGCCAGCCCCCCAACAGAGAATAAGCTCCATAAAGGTGCTTTTGTCTGTTTTGTTCACTAAGTTGGTATCGCTGTTGCCTCAATGCCAACTAACATGTCTGGCACACATCAACACTCAGTAACTATGTGTTGAATTAATTAATAAATCAATCATCAAACACAGCATTTTCCCAGAGCAGGCAGTTGGGGGATTGTTGTTTATTTGTGCTGACACAGCTATGTTTTCATCGATTCCCGGAAACGTCAAGGAGGGCTGATGGACGGCCCGCAGGGGCCCGACGGTGCTCACTGATTGTTAAATCCCCCAGAGATTGTTCAGATGTGATCGACTCGGGCAGCAAAACAGGAAGAGAAGGTCTCGATAGGAAGGCTTTGGGACTGGACCCAGGGCAGGCTCTGCAACTGGCTAAGCTTCCGGGATGGTCAGTGCAGGTCTGCAAAACCGTGTGCAGTGCAGTGTTCTTTCTGCCCCATCAAGCGCCCGAACTGAAGATATTGTACAAATGCAGAGGAGCCTGTTGGGAGATCTCTGCAACAACAACGAAAATCCATTGAGTGCGTGTTCCAGCTGTGATTATGGTTAGTGAAGCCCTGCGTTATACCTCGTGGAAAGTGTTTACTGGGATAATGCTTTGCAATGTTAACTGCTCCTAATTTTTCTTTTTTTCTTCTAATTCGAGAAACTAGATACAAATTTCCCACTGCCCCAAATATTCTTTGATACCACAGCATGTCGGTGTACTAACCACGACATATTTTTTTCTTCTTTCTTTTTCCAGTTACACATTAGATCCTGGAACTTTTTCATCTTGTAAGTGGAAGTGTATACTTTTTGTTTTGAATATTTTGATGCTTTGTATCTGAGGCCTTGCTAACCCTGAAGTCACCTCCCTCAACCTTTCAGAAAAAAATCTCACCTTTTAAAAGCAAACCAATGGTTCCAGAGCCCATTGCCCCCAACCACCTCCCCCACTGGGCTCTCAAAGTCAGGGCCTCTGTCCACCCGCCTCCCCACCCCCCTAAGAACCCGAGATTAGCAGACAATTCAGGATAGCGCCTATTCCTAGGAGCTTGCTGAAATTATTCAAACTCGACAATCCTGGACCTGCCTACCCCGCCTACCCCGCCCCTTCCCACAAATAAAGGGTCCTGCCCACCTCTCCCCCTGCCTCTCTCTGTCTCTGTCCCCAGCGTTTTCCCTCGGGGCCTCTGTGGTGTGTGACCCCCTCTTCTTGGGAACTGAGTAACCAGCCCTATTTCAATGGCAATTGTTTCCTGACCTGTTGGTCCTGCCACACCTAAGTAATTATAAAACCTGTGTTTCAAAACAGTATAGAATGAAATACATCTGTTTTTGGCTTTTAAGGGCTTTCTGTAGCTGTGGTCCTGGCATATAAACAAACAACTACTACATTAACAACAAAACAGATTAGAAAGGATGCAAGTTCTGTAGCTGGGAGAAGAGAAGAGCCCTAGGTGACGGATAACAAAGGCACCGACTCAGGAGAGTCCCAAACTCTCTTTTCCACCCACCCCATCTTCCCTTCCCCAGGGCTCAGCCCCGATGAGAAGATGAACAGATCTGAAGGGCAGTCTGGGAACCGAAGCCAAGACCAGCCTTTATCCTACTTTGTCTCTGCAGTTCTAGTACTTGTTAGATACTAGGACATTCTAATACATTCAGAAATGCCCCTAATACATGCAAAAAAATTTAAGATATCATCATTAATCGACAGCTCATAAAAACAAAATTCCAAAAGATTCAGATCACAGGAGCATTACATTTATGACGCTGAATTGCAGTAACAGTGCCATTTACGAGGCGCCTCCCATAGAGCCAGTGTGGCGATGCTCTCGTGTCTTATCTGCTTAACCACGCGTCAGCGCGCGTGGCACAGAAAGGAAGCCGGGGGGGGGGGTTCTGAATTCAGACCACTCGGGGCTATTTCTGACTGTGCCACTTGGGGGCAAAATATTTCATCTCTCTGCAGGTCATAAGTCAGTTTCATCAAGGCCCCTATTGACCTTTTATATAGTTTTCACGTTTCTCTTTAAAAGTCATTAAAGCACTGGATTTGCAAAGTTGGGGGGAAAGTAGCCTTGGAGCTTGTCACACACAGACCGCAGCCACCAGCCTGCTGTTCACCTCCCTCCCTCCATGCCCCGGGGCAATCGCTCTGAACGTCTTTAGGAGCTACTTCCACACAGAAGCTAGTATGTTTATACTGTCATTTTCATTCACCAATTTTAGACACTATTCGCTCGCTGTTGTGGAAGAGAGGATTGAGCAGGTGGATGGGATTGGCCGTCCAATGCTCTGCTCTGCCCCCTGCAGGCCTACCTCCACCTTGGCAATGTGCACCTATCACTTGCCGATTCTATGAACACTGTTCCTGCTATCGTGGCTCTGTAGCTTTGGTTTATTGCAGAAGTAAATCGTGTAACTGCAATTACTTTTTTTTTTCCCACAAAGCATCTCTTGCTCCAGGAGTTATCCATAATCGTCTATATGTTTTATTTATCTCCATGGTACTTATCACTTCCCAACACCCACTGTACCATCTTTAAAGCTATTAGTTGTGTATTTTTCTCTCTTCTCTCTGGGAGGCGAGTGCAAAGGGCAGGGATGTCCTTTTGTCGAACTCCCTGCTGGGACACCGGAGCAGAGAAGCGCTCGGCACCCAGAGGAGCCAGTCTCTGTGAGGAAGCACCTTCTCCTGCGGGATTAACAGAGCTGAAACTGATACACGGTCAGGGAAAATAGAAATGCGTGCGATTTCCCTGCGAGGTCAGAGAGGAGGGGATGCGGCTCCGGGAGCCCCAGGGAGCAGGTGGCTGAGGCGCATCTAAGGAGGAAGAGGAATGGTGATAGAGGTGAGCTGAAGAGATGGCAAGGGGAACACACATCAACAGACAAAACCCATCTTCTTCCAGCTGTTTGTGGGTCCGAAACATCTGTGATTAGATGTTGCAGGTGAACACTCGTTGCCTCACCTGTGATGAATCAAACTTCAGATAATGAGAATGGATTGGAGGCCAACGTTCATTCATTGGTTTTTGTACTTCACACGGGGTTGCCAGACGATCCTTGTTAGACGTAGTTTTCGAGGAGACTTCGCTCCTCAAAGGCTGCGCAGGCACAGTGTGACTCGCTCGCAGTGGGACACCCGACGGCGTTGCTGCAGCATCGACCTGAGGAGTGACTGCGCCCAGACACGGAGGTGCAGGAGATGGCTGTCTGGGCGGTCGGTGTTCTTGTCCTCGCTGGGCCCCAGGCAGCTGAAGGTCACGTTTACTAGGTCACTGCATCTTGGTCTTTACTTGTTCACCTCCAGAGAAGAGCATGGGGCTAAGTGATCGGACACTCGGGTTTCAATCCTTCAACGGTTTCCATAGAGAACATTGCATAGGTCTGAAGGACAGTTTGGAAAACCAGAACCTGAATATGTAAGAGGAAGGGATTGCTACATGCTGATCAGATCAGCTTTTATTCTATATGGATATCTGACCCTGCTCATGACCACTTGAAATGGATTCTCTGAGGGGGCGGGGCCCCAGCATCCATAGTTTTCCAACTTTCCAGAGGATCGCAAGGCAGAGTAAAGACTGGGACCATTGGCTTGTACGTAGGGTCCTGGGCAGGCCCAGGCTCTCAGCAGTTCTGAAAGCAGGTGAGTCAGGATGAGACCAACGTCCGAACCCCAGGCCCCAGCTGATACTGAACCAAGGCAGCCAGCCGCCAGTTGCAGTCAGTCCTGGGGCCCACGATGACAAGTTCAGCTGTGAACTTGTCACAGAGCTACCCCTGAACAAAACTCCCCCGGATGGTTCTCAGCTCTCACTTGCAGAGCTGCTCTTCAAGCCCAAGTTTCTGGTTGCAAAAGTATGTGGCAAAGTCTGGATACCTATTATTATTAGTTTTTAGTTCTGTTGCCATAATTCTATGTAGGCATCACACGTTACACTTGCCAAATTAAGTGCAGTGGTTAATTATTCAGGGTCCGGCAGAAGTAAGGCTTGCTTGCGTGTGGTTGGTAGGGGAATGATAGAGGTGTAACCATTTATAGTTGTAATTTGAACATTTCACCTAAAACGTCATATGGTATGCTTGAGTGTAATATTGTTAAGTTACAGAATTACATGCTTATGATTTTCTAATAAGAGATTTTGTAATGAGAGAGGGGCATTATTTGTGCTGGACCCTGCAGTTGGTTAGGTGATTAAGGAACCGGTCTTTTAAGATCATGGATATAAACAGCGTCTTCCCCATACAGCAGAGAAGAAGTTTAAGGGTAGCTGGCACTGAGAAGGATGTGAAGAAAAAAATAAAGTACAGGGTGTTCCGTTAGGAGACTGAACAATGTGAAAAACGAAACACAGATGGGAGACTTGTGATGTATGTTCCCACTGAATCAAATCACCAGAGGGGTAGCTAATGTGAAGCTGCTGCCAGGAAAATAGAGTGTCGATCACAGAGAACAATGAGCTGCGAGACTTTGCCAACGCACAGAAACTCCGTTCCCTGTCAGCCCCTCCACTACCAGAAGGCAGTCTGAAGACAGCTTTAGGACGAGGAAGCCTCTGCAGGAGTGGTAAACGTGACACTGAAATTAGGTATAAGGTATTCCTGAAGAAGAGAGGGAGAATCTTCTAAAAATGACATCAGTAAAGACAGATTTTGCTCTCTACTGAGACAGGACAAAACCTGGGATAGAAATGGAGGGAAAGCAGAATTTGAGCAAGGAAAAACAATCGGGAACCCTGACCAAATCACAGTGGAGAGTAGTTGTGTAATCACATGACTGAAGGTTGTTTCCAGTTTCTTAGTGTGGAGAAATTAAAACTTTAAATAAAAAATCATGTTATTTTATTGCTCTCTGTGGCTTATACTGAAGTAAATTGTAAAGCCAATTGAAGATAGCTCTTATTCCATGGTGTGTGGCTTTGGCCATGATCACAGACAATGCTATTGGCTTCATAAAGCAATGAGTCACTTTGGGTATTTTTAACACAATACATCAAGACCAGGTAGTCTCCTCATAACCATTAATTATAGTTCCAGTAGTTGCAGATGGATGATCCATGAAGTCAGCTTCTCTCTTCCAGAAATTTCCTTTGTCAGTCCTACTCACTTTGCTTATACTTCCATCAGATTTTTTTCTGAGAACCTACCTGACTTATTCAGTTGATTTGTGTTTTCTTAAGTACTAAAAAACACCCACAGGTGAAAGCTGAAGATTATACCACTAACATCCAAGACACATCTTCATCTCAGATACTTTCTACAGGTCACAAACACGAACACCTGTGTAGTGACACAGCAGCTGCCACCCCCAATGACCCATGGAAGCACAGAAGATGTTGCAGAAATAGGCAGGTGTCTAGCATGAGAATGAACAGATTTAAAGTTGCTCTTACAAAAGGGAGAGAAACTCCTGAGTCATCTTCCGAGGTTTTACTCTCATGTGCAGATGCCGTAAATCACTTGGAGAATTAAGTGGGACTGTCATTCCCAAAGTCACTGCCATCTCTATGAGGACTTGGCAAGACAGGTTTCTTGCAAGTGACAGGAGAGCTCCATTGTCCTGGAAGTGGGGGAGGGAAGGGAGGGCCAGTAGAGAGAATAGTTAGGTAGGTACGGGAATTATTTGAACATAAAATAAATAGTCAAGATAGTTTGTGGGCTCACCAATAGAGGAGGCATGAAAGCCACGGCATGTCTTTATTATTCAGTGTAGACCCTTGGACTTGTAATTATACATAAAATTTCCATATGGCTTCCACATTTTACGGGCTGAAAAACTGAAGAGACCACAATGTTTACATTGCTGCTTCGTTAAAACGAGACTACAATCACGGCGGTTCAAATTTCTCACTGTTATACTTCCATCTCTTTAGTATGGCATGATCTTAACATTCCACAAATAAATAGATGCAATTTTTTTGATCAGGAGAAATGTTGTCTTACTCATAGCCCATAACTGGGATGATATATTACAATTTATTTATTTGAAATTGAACTATCAGTGGAGACGACATTTTGAGACTGACGATGGAGGCAGGGGGACAATATTGTCCCTCGGTGACCTTCTAAGGAACCCGGTGGATGAGAGTGCCCATCCACCCCAGATACCGCAGGCAGCTTTGACCGAAGTAGCTCCTCGGGCCGGGCTGAAGCCTAGCCCTTCTCGCCCTCAGGAGCATGACTGCACCACCTTCAAAGGAAGAGGGTTTTGTTCTTCAGTCAGGGGACACCGTACCCTATCACAATACTCAAGGTCAGCACCTATATATCCCCTGGTGTTCCCAAACCAGGATGCTAATAGACACACTTGTTGTGCATAATAAAACCAGGATTTCATGGAAAAAATTACTGTATCTTCTTAGGAATATCTGCTCCTCAAAATCTGGCTACTGTTTACAAGTGTGTTAATGAGCAGCGACTGTTCTGGGAAAAGAGAGATTAGAAAGAACGAAGAAGCAAGAAAAATAATCAGGTACAAAGAAGTGAATGGAAGGCGCCAAGCCCAGGGTCCAAAGGGAGGGAGAAGCGTTAGGCACGTGATTACTAACAAAGCCCCTAATCAAACCCCGGGGACCGAGGATGTTTCTCGGAACTGAGTGCAAAGGGTAAAGAGGGATTGTTTTGGTTGCAAGGGACATAAGTCCAATTAAGCACCGCAATACCAAGCTAATCAAACATAAAAGAAAATGTTGTCTCGCATATTTACAAATTCCAGGAGTGGAGAGTACTTTAGGCAAATCAACATTAAATACTGTTCAAGGAGCCTGTCTTTACCTCCCAGCTCTGATTTTCAAGAGGTGGGCTTCAGTCTAAGGCTGGTGCTCTCCATGTGGCAGCCAGATGCCGCTCACACCCCCAGGGTCGCTGCCCAGCCGGCTCCTGGGAAAGAGAGCTCCTTCCTGTCCGGTGGTTCAGGAGGAGCCCCGTGGTCAACTCCGGTCCCACAGCCTAGGTCACATGACCACCCGAATGCGGTCTCTGTAGCCAGTGGTTTGGGATATGCCCATGTCCAGGCCAGCACTGTCCCCCAGCCCTGGAGCCCAGGGACGGCATCGGGGCCCCAAACCGTGGGGGTACAGCAGAGAGCAAGGGCCTGGTTTGCCAAAAGAAAATTGGCAGGCCGTTCTGAAGGGAAGGTGACTGAATGGGCAGCAGACGCAACAGATCTTTTCAAGCCAACTTGAGTCTCTTTTTCAGTCTTGGAGAAGACAATCTGTTTTGGGTGATTGAATTCAGAGGCTCACTTCACCCACAATGAATCATACTAATTTGCTTCTGTAAACTGAGCAGAAAACCCAAAATGTCTCATAAATTACTGCATATTGTTTTGTTTTCTACAGTTATACACAAAGCAGATTTTATAGGCCAAGGTTAATATTATGCCATAAATAACAAAACCAAAATGTCGATATATTTATTTGGGAGTAGGAATGAATTAACTGGCCTACAGAAATATTTAGGAATTTCACGGACATGGACAAAAGTTGGCAAGAAAGGGCTACTAGAGTTTTGCATACCAGTGCAAACAAAAAAGCTTGGTCAACTTTAAACACAAGCTATCACTAAGAACCTTTGTTCCACCTACACATCTTTGCCAAATAAATAAGAGATTGGTTTATGACCTGAACACAGAATAAAGCTAGTTGATAGTATTGAACATTTAGTGGCCTAGCAAAAATGTTCCTGCATAGTATTTTTTTCTAAATTTAAAACCCATTGGTCTATGAACATGTGATAGAAAGTGACCTACGAATAAAATGTAAATTGACATCCCATAAAAATTTTCAAATTGCAAAAACTTATGGTCGTTAACAATATTACAGGACACTAATTAATGGCACAGGACATAGAAAGTTCTGCCCAGCTAATAACATCAGGTATTAAAGGCCAAAAGTCAACCATAGACAACACCCATCCAAGAGTGGGGAAGAGAGCGCTCCTGCAGGAGGCCAAACGCACCCCATCTCAGTTTACACCGGTCCCAGCACACAGATGCCAGCGCTGAGGGTCAGGAAGATGAAGAAATTTACAGACGGAAATCTACAGGCCTAGGTCCAGTGGGACCGCCAGTCTCTGTCCTTTTGCCACAATATGTCACATCATGTCACACTATGGAACATCAAGAACCACTCTTGTTTCAAGGAGAAAACTGATTCTGTGTGCTGCTGAACATCCCTGGATAAATGTAGCTCAGACATGTTACTCTTTCCAAACACCTGTAAGGGCTTTATACCCATGTGTTACATCTTTTTTTATGAGCATGGATGACTTGCCTTAAGCCACAGTGAAATATTCAAATAAATTGACCCTTTAAATTCGACAATTCTGATCTAACTCTATAGGAGACATTGCATGGTAAATGCAATTACAACTGAGATGCTATAATCCTCAATATCTATTCTAGCTTTTAATTAAGTCAATATACTAATGACACTTTTCAAATTTTATTTTACCTACAGGTAGTATTGGATATTGTTACATATATATTCAAGTAGCATATAATGCAAGTCTTATGTATTTTGCATAGGTTTGCCACCTTTGAATGACCACTTAATGGGAAGTTTTATTCTTACGAGTTAATTCGGCGTGTCAACTCTAACACTTCCATACTTGGTAAATTCTCTTTTTAACCAGTCCATCTGAAACCTCGCCACCTGTTCATGGATCCCAAGAGGAGGGGACAAATGTACTCCCGAGATCCCCATGTTTTACCTGACCACTCTGCACCCTCTCCGACACATCGCATTGTCCATATTTTCCTTTCCCTCCAACCCATTTGCAATTTGCAGAATCCAACTTCTGGCCGAAGCCCATCTTTCATAGGAATGAGGTCACTCCAGTATCATTTGCCAGATCTCTCCACCAAAGGACAATAACCAAGGACTGAATGGAAAAATCTCACACGAAGCCAGATTAGAATTTGTGCTAATGAGACCGCGGTATTGGTTACAACGATGCTATCTCTCAAAGGCAGCATAGTTACTGTAAATGGTCCAGTCATCTTCCCTGCCTGCTCAAGCTCTCTGGGGCAGACCCAGAGTCTCCAAGGCGAGATTTGACCTTGTTTTCCAAGAGCTTTGTTTTTTTTTACCATGTGAAGTGGCCGGTGGAGGTTCTGAAAATGAAGGCATAACGTTAGAAAAAAGCGGAGGTCTCTGCCTGCAACTATGTGAAATGCAACCCATTGTTTCCTGTTTTCAACTTTACTCCGATGTGGTACATTGCAGAGGTTTCTCGGTAGCCAGAAAATACTTGGGCTTGAAATTGGAGACCTGAGTCTTAGGTCACCATTTACTTGCTATATGGTTTTGCTTAAGTCACAGAAGTTTTCTGTGCTTTCTTTTCTTCATTGTTAAAAACAGGAAAAGAACGAATACTCATGCCTGTCAAATCGACCTTAGACGTATGAAAGTGCTACATAAAGATATAAATGATAAAGAGCTAGAAAATACAAGTTATTATCATTAATATTAAATTAGGAAAAAACTTCAACCTTCTAATGATGTGAAATGTGTAGTAATAGCCCCTGCAGCTATATGAATATTTTGACAAACCAAATTAACCTTCCTTTGACGTGCATGATAAAAAGGAGTCCTAAGTTGGCATTTTGTGGTGCACATCTGAACAGGCATAACTCCCATGAAATTACACTTTTCATGGAAACTTTGACCATCTGCATCTTGGCAGCGTTTGGGTCATATTTTTGGAACGCTGGAAAGGCTCTTTCTTTCATTTCAATTCCCATGAAAGGCTTTATTTTTATATACTGTATTAGGGAAATGACAAAAGGGGAAAAAGCACCATCATACCTGTGATTCATGGAAATAAGACAGTAGGACTGGGAGAGTCTCTTCAAATGTCACGGTTACCATAATCACAATCTATGTTTCCCAATGAGCTTTTCGACCTTCATTCATTAGCTGTCAGTTCACACTTAGTAATTTCGTAAATCCGTGTTTGCACAGTACATGTGGTTTTCAGACAAAGGGATTTTATCTCTCTTGGCAGGACGGTGAGTCGGACGCCCCCGTATGCTCCTGCTCCTGCCACTCCTAACTGTTGTAGAGATAACGGCTTCTTCCTCTGAGGCTGCGGAACCCTCTGAGTGCCGAGCTGGCTGCCGGGGAAGTTCGTTGACTGCAGGGCCGGTAACGGTAACGTGCGGCCGGGGAGCTCCACTGCTGGGAAAAGGCATCTCGAAGCGCTTGAGTCATTGCTCTCACTACTCCACTCACATTGCAGCAGGCGGAGGGGTGGGGGGCTTCTTCTATTCTTTTGTTTGTTTTTTGTTTCTTTTTAAATTCATTTATTTTAATTGTTGTTCAAGTACAGTTTTCTATCTTTTACTCCCATCTCAGCCCACCCCCCGTGCTCCCCACCTCCCTCCCATTTCCACCCCCCTTAGTTGTTGTCCATGTGTCCTTTATACTTGTTCCTGTGAATCCTTCCCCTTTTCCCCTGAAATTCCTTTCCCTCTCCCCTCTGGTCACTGTCAGCCTGTTTTCTATCTCAGTGTCTTTGGTTATATTTTGCTTGCTTGTTTGTTTTATTGTTTAGGTTCCTGTTAAAGGTGAGATCATATGGTATTTGTCTTTCACTGCCTGGTTTATTTCACTCAGCATAATGCTTTCCAGTTCCATCCATGCTGTTGCAAAGGGTAGGAGCTCATTCTTTCTTTCTGCTGCATAGAATTCCATTGCGTTAATGTACCATAGTTTGGGGATCTATTCATTTGCTGATGGGCACCTAGGTTGCTTCCAGCACTTGGCTATTGTAAATTGTGCTTCTTTTATTCTTAAGAGGAGAAA
The DNA here is from genome assembly GCF_021234435.1 of Artibeus jamaicensis. Classification (NCBI taxonomy): domain Eukaryota; kingdom Metazoa; phylum Chordata; class Mammalia; order Chiroptera; family Phyllostomidae; genus Artibeus; species Artibeus jamaicensis. The sequence continues at coordinate 21,399,041 of NW_026522056.1, forward strand.
TAAAGTTGGGGAAACTGGAGGGTTAAGTACCAAGGACTGAGACTCAGCACTCTTGCAAGATGGTGAAAGCATAAGTCACCCCAACCTATGAAAACTGCCTCTCAGTGGTTTTGCCAAAACGGGGCTTTCGAACAGCAAAAGAGAGCATCCAGGCTCCAGTAATAAAAGCCTGGACCCCGGAGTCAATTATGTGAGTAACAGAAGTGGTAAAACTCTCACCCCCAGAAGGGAAGAACCAGATGAATGAGTTGCCAGCCCACTGGGGGCACAGATGGGTCAGAGTCCTCCACTGAAGGAGGTGTTCATGCTCCCCAATGGAGTTGAAACTCTTGAATGATTATTATTGCTAGATTAGTTTCAGGAAATTTTTAAAAAGTAATCAAAGCCAGTAAAAGAAATACTGCATACTTATTTTTCCTGAAGTGGTCCTTTAACTCTTACTCACTATAAAGGGAAATATAAACGTATGTTTAAGATATTAGGGAAAAAGGACAGAGAATGAAAAAAATGACTTTTCCTTGGTGGGAAAAGCCAGGAAACATTTGCTAATGTAAAAGTGAATATTTGGATATTTAATAATTAAGAGTAATGTCAACCCCCACAGAAAAAGGAAGATCAATTCACAGCAAAGATAGATAGGATGCTATCAAAATATTACAAGGCTAAGATGACTATGAAAAATAATAGTGAAAAACCACATATGTCACTGAGTTGGGTTAAGGTTTCAGGTCCAAGAGAGTCCCACACAAATACACTTAGTATATGACTACTGTTAACCAACACAGGTAGATACCATCTTAGAGAATGTCACACTAGAAACACTAGAAATTTTAACCTTAAATTGAAAGTAAGGAAATAATTCTTAATAAGGAAGATTGCTATTTGGGTGGAGGCCACTGGAAATCCATCAAAATCTCCCATTTCTCATAGCACCAGAGCCATTGCTGGGCTCAGGCTGTGCCACCAGATACGACATTTCCAAGTCTCCCCTGCACGTAGGTATAACCAAGTGACTGAGTTCTCGTCTATACCATGAGGATGAAGTGATGTTTGCCACCCTGATGTTCACCTTAAAATATTGAGTAAGCAAGTTCCTACTTCCTCTCTTTCTCTGGAGCTAAAACATGAAGGTGCCACTGAACGAATGAGGAAAGCATTCTCTCCATATACATATGGAATGAAAGAAAAAGAAGATGGAAGGAAGCTGGTTTCCTCAAAGTATCCATGAAGAGGAGCCACACAGCTAACCCAGACCAGGCACCTTGATACTGTCACAGGAAAGGTAAACACACACTTAAACTTTAAATATTTAAACTTCAAATAGGGTGAGCACAGCCCCAGTCTACTCTGAAGGGTCCTGTCTCATGCCTGCTCTCCTGACATAATTACAAATGGCGTTCTCGTTCACCATCAAAATAAGTTACATGCTGCCGCTTTACATTAGTGCTTTAGCTTCCCTGCAACTTATAGAAATTGGCGCTTGGAACTTGTGTGATTAACCCAAGTGATGAACAGTCATGTGGTGGGAGTTGAGGGCATGTATGTATCAGGTCCGAAGACTAGAGACCCTTGTTATGCTCTGCTAAAATATTTAATAACACTTTTCCCTGTGGTACCTTGAAAGGCAGACCACATGTGCTTACCAAACCTGTTTATTTGTATTGGTTAGTCCTTGCCACATTTAACAAGGTATTACAAGAAAAATAAATAAATAAATAAACACGGGCAAGACTTGGCAGGTTGAAAAGCAGAGATGAAATAGCACAGATGGAGGTGGAGATACCTCCTGCTTCCAAACTTTCCACAGCAGCTGGCACTCAGAAATTTCTGCGAAACTTACCATTACGCCAAAGCAAGGGGGAAAAAAACAGATTAAGAGTGTTACCTTCACACATGAACTCACTGTTTCAGGTATCTTCAAGCCAGGTGCCTGGACAGTGAAGAAGGGAAGAACGGCCCAAACGCAGGAAAAGAAGCCTGGCCTGAGATGTACGCGCAGGTTACATGGTTTTGGGGTTGGTGACTGCAACCTGGGACTGACTGGAAGAAATAAAATGACAAAGAAGCCCAGTAGATTTCTGAAACACAAACTTGGCTGGCAAATGCCTCTGACTATTTGAACCCCAGCAAGTATATTCTCCTGACCACTTCAGACATTGGCGCGGAAAACGTTGAACAAAGAAGACCCCATCACCCCACAAAGGATACAGCCAAGGGTAGAGAAAGAGGGTGATCGAGAGCACTCCTCTGGTCTGGGGGTCAGAGCCAGCATGGCAGGATGGGCCATCCAGGGACACATTGGACTGTCAGGGCGCAGAACCTGCCCAAAGCCTGCCTCGGTAAGGACCACCAGTGGATCCCTTTCCCAGCCGAGGTCTTTGCAGCAGGAACACTGTTCTCACCCCACCAAGGGCTGGGCCTGTGGATGGGGAGGGGCCCAGATAACTGCCCTTTTTACAGGTCATCGGACAATGAGGAACTACCTTCAGACCAGACTGAAAAGACTGTCCATTAGCCAGCAAACCTAGACCTTGAGCTGGCTCCATTACAGATGGAACTTTGAGGGGTCCCCTTAGCGAAAGTGGATGTGTTTTCTGAATGAAAAGATATTTGGGTGGTGTATAAAGGGGTCTGAAAGAGACACAGCTAGTTATTCACCAGAATTTGTTCTACATTTCTCCTGAAAAATGATGCCTTCTCTTGGCTTGTGGAGGTCCTTCCACAAATGACATTTCTGAGTTTCCCTTGGAGAAAGCACAAGCCTTGTGACTAAATCCCACCCACGGAATCTGGGTAGGAGGAGTAGAGTCACTCTGGATCAGGGCCTGGAAATGGAGCGTGGGCGCCCTACCCTCCCCCAGCACCCAGGCTGGACATACGGCCAGGTCACATGAACGAGAGTGCACCAGACAAGACGGAAGGAACCTTGCCCCTTGCCAGGCTGCTTTGCTCACTCAAGGGTTGTTATATGAGGGAAGAAGAAACTTAAAAGATTTTTATGCAACTGTTTTGGGGGATTTCTTTGTTGCCTTAGCTAAGTTTTGACCCTTACCAATTATAGCTCTATTCATAAATTCGTTTTGTCTATCTGTCAGGTAAAGTGACATGCAGTGAACATCTCAGTGTCATACCTGTGCTAGACGCCCAGACCTGCTGGCCTTGGCCACCAGCCAGTCACTTTACAATGAGGCCCAGGCTTCCTGCTGAACCCCAGCTTCTCAACAAGCTCCCAGTCTCCGTCTACCCCGGCACCCACACACCTACACAGAACAGAAGTAGTGGGACTGGACGTGGAACTCAGGGCTGTGTGACTCCAGAACTATTTATCTATCACATAGATCCTTAATTTTATAACTAATCTTCCAACACACTGACATTGCTCAGGAATGTAAGTAAGGTTTGGAGGGTTTTTTTAAGGTAACAGACATATTTAGTTTGCTTTTCCAATTAGATGTTAAAATTATTTTGCCCATATTTTGATAACTTGAGTTTTGATATAAATAAATAAAAGCAGAGTATGGCCAGTGCCAACTTAAATTCATAGGCTTAGGTTCTGGGAATTTTCCATATACTTCAAGTTACAACTGATTTATCAGGAAAGCAGTATTTTAGGTGAGTGTACTAGGGCTCTAAGATCCTGCGATTGCAGAGAATCCTGGGTAGAATATGCCATTTCTTATCTTACCATATATTAAACAGTGTAAAGAAATAGGTATTAACTCTGAAGAATGATATACTTCATGAGGAATGCTCTGTGGTCACCTTGCCAAAATCTACCTGGTCCCCTAAAATCCTGTTACAGAATGTTTATTATCTCTTTAGGGAGGAAAATCCAAAGGAGGCCATTTTCTTTAGGTTGGCAGCTTGCTAATCTGAAGAGCATATACTTTTCGTGACTGGTATTGGTTTATGGCAGTTCTTAGTTTACCTGTTAGGGTCACGGTGTCTGGTGAGTGATGCTCAATAAGAAACCAGATGCCTGGTCATGGAAATTCTCATGGTCACAGGGCAAGTTGGGAAAATCACTCCTTGCAATGCCCATTTGGTCTAAAACTTGACGCTGCCTCCTGTCCAGCCTGGTCCTTTGTGCCATCAGAACTTGCTTCCAGGGCAGCTGCCCTGTGCTTCTGATGCAGCTCCAGTCTGTGGTTTGACTCTGTGGTTTTTCTACTCTGAAGAGCCACAAACTTTCATGGTTCCCCTGAGTGTCCTCTGAGCTGCTGCCTGACTTCAGATGGCAGCAAATTTAGCATCTTGAGGCTGGGGTGAGGGCTATGAGGAAAGAGGCTAAAAAGATGATGAAGACAGCCGGCACGCAAGACAAAGGGCAAGGGACATGGGACTCAGAGAGAAGACATCTGTTTGTACGTGGACAGGTGGCCATTGGTAAATGCTCAGAAGCAGTGATCTAAGGAATGAATTGAGTCTGTTCTGTGGTCCAACCAGAGGTTTCTAACATACTTCCTCTCGAAGCAGGGGTATCTTCCTAGGACACAGAAAGCTGCGAAGCTGCTGGGAGAGAAAGGAGGAGGAAATGTGTGAAGACAGGCCCTGTGTTCATGGGGTTCCCCAGTTAAACACTGGTTTAAATGCAAGCGTTTTAGGTGATGAACCCCAGGGGGCAGCATAGAAGGTGGGTGAGGTGGGATTGGCAAGGCCAGAAGCCGAGAGTGTGTGTTGTCCAGCAGCTGCGACGATGGGAGACTGAAGGGCCATCGCAGCAGGAGGATTTTGCTGCCTACCTCTTCTCACTTTGGGAAACAGTGCGTGGGGTAAAATTGGCTTTACAGACCCCAGCTGTTTGGATGGATGTTGAAGAAAGGGTTAGATGATGCGTTTCAGGGCAGTGTCTGGAAACTACAGACCAAGCTCGGACTATCAAGAGAATGTGTGGAATTCACCACAGATTGAAGTTTGAATGATAGTTAATGAGCACCAAGCTTTGTGCCACCCTCGACAGAATTTTTTAATGTTCTCCATACTGTAAATATGAAGACAATGATGCCTTTGTGGAGTATGATATGGCTGGTAGGAAGGAGAGCTTGGGCTGTGCTCAGGGTTCCTAACTCGAGATAGAATGAGAGGCAGAAGAGAGATTGGGAAGAACGGGGCTTTGGAGCCCCCCGTGTGTGAGTGTGAGTGCTCTACTGATGGCGTCAGGGTGGTACCCACACCTCCACAACCAGCAATGGGAGCAACAGAGCAGAGCCGTGCCGGCCGGGTCGCAGACACTTGTGTGTGCCCACACGTTAGCCCTGCCACGGGACTAGCTCCCTAGCTACTCTGGACTTCAGTTTCTCCATCTGTAAAATGGATGTGCAATGTCTGCTTAAAATCCAAAACACTCTGCCCAAAGTCCAAACACATATTTGATGCCCCAACACCTTGGCTGATCTTTAAATCAGTTGGTTCCTGTTGTAAATGTCAACAATGAAGAGTGAACTTCAAATATGTTTACTTCTATGTACCTAACGTTAGAGGCCAGCGTTGAGAGAAATAACCTCCACCACAATATTGTGAAGCATACATTTAAAAACTAACATTTTCCTTTGTTGAAGTTTTTCTTTCAGGTGCCATGATAATCATAAGATTATGACTATCTTATTTTTTAGTTTTTTCATTCATCGTTAGTCCATTATTAAAATAGTATTTAAGCAGCTGGTATGTGCCAGACACTAACTAGGCCAGTCCTGCGAGGGTGGGGTGAACAGACTGGTCTCTATGCTCCCAGATCTTAAGAGTCTGGTTGTGGAGTCAGATGCTAACACGAACTTCAGCAGGAAATATTACAGGACTTTAATTGTGGTCCTAACCAAAAATAATGGATATGAAAGATAATTAATGTTGCATAACAAAGATATGGATAAACCATTTCTGAATGGGTTCATTTGTTCTGGACAGATGTTCTGAGTGCTTGTTGAATTGAAGGACAGGTTTCAAGGACTTTTTCAGAAAAAAATCATTTTTAGTCTGAAAATGACTAGGAAGAGCTGCCATTGATTCAGACTGAATTCAATTTGCTCAAACTCTGCTGAGTTCCGCTCAATGGAATTTAACAAATATTCCTCTAGTATTGGTGTGGAAGGAAATGGTTTTTTCTCTTGATGCCTAAACATGCCCTCCCCTCTCCCAGGACCTAGTAAGCTTTAGACCTGACTTCTAGATTCCACCCCCAAATGAGAGCTCATGTTGGGCCCAGCGACATGCCTCCGGAGGCCACAGGAGTGACTTGTAGAGTTTTGTGGGCTTCTTTTCTTCCTTTTTGGTTTTAATGCATTAAGGGAACAACTGACCTACCCATCTGACAGCAGTTAGTGTTTTACCTTCTCAGCTTTTCTAGAACAGACGGCAACCATTGCCATCTCCATGCAGATTCTTCCGCTTTACATTGGAATTTCTAAAAATGATCTGAATTTTCTGTGTTTTTCACTTTTTAAAGAATGCCCATGTTTCCTTTTGTTTAACTTTAGCCCAAATTCACTTTAAAAGTTAACATTAGCCAAGATTAAAATGAAGGAGAGAATTCTAGAAGCAGCAAGAGAGAAGGGGACAGTCACCTACAAAGGAGTTCCCATCAGACTGTCAGCTGATTTCTCAAAAGAGACCTTACAGGCAAGAAGGGGCTGGAAGGAAGTATTCCCAGTCATGAAATCCAAAGACCTACATCCAAGATTGCTCTATCCAGCAAAGCTTTCATTTAGAATGGAAGGACAGATAAAACGCTTCTCAGATAAGGTCAAGTTCAAGGAGTTCATCATCACCAAGCCCTTATTATATGAAAGGTTAAAGGGACTTATCTAAGAAAAAGAAGATAAAAAAGACGAAGAGTGAAAGGACAGCAAACTCACAGTTATTAAGAACCACACCTAAAACAAAAGCAAATTAAGAGGACAGCTAGATCAGGAGCAAACCATAGAAATGAAGATCACATGGAGGGTTAGCAACAGGGGAGTGGGAGGGGGAGAAGGGGGGAGAAGGTACAGAGAATACGTAGCATAGACGGTAGGTAGAAAATAGGGGGGGAGGGTAAGAATAATAGAGGAAATATAGAATCTAAAGAACTTGAGACATAAACTAACTAGACATAAGAACTTGGTCATAAACTAAAGGGGGGAATGGTGGGGGAGGGGTGTGCAGGGTGGAGGGGAATGAAGGGGGTAAATGGGACAACTGTAATGGCATAATCAATAAAACATATTTAAAAAAATTAATGTGGGGGCAGGGCACAGAATGACTTGCTCACAGTTTGCTGATGAACACAGTGCCAGAAATGCCATAGACAATGAGACTCAGAGTTCCAAGCTACGTGGGACCCAAATTAGTCAGTGCTAATTGAAATTTCCACCCATTTGGGAATATTTTCCACCTGCAAATCTCTGGTGACACTGAAGCTAAAGAAACCCCATCGCTGAAGATGTCGATGCCTTTCACAAAAAGGGTACCCGCAGGTTGACCAGCACGGGTCAACAAGAGACAGGAGTTCCGTTCTGCATTGTTCAAAACAACCTTTGCAAGCTGTCTGCTTTTACCGTCTGCGGGATTGAGAACCAGATTGCTTATATAAAAATGTTTCAAGTAGAACTTGACAGTAATTTATCGCTAATTCTTTAGTTTTGCTTTTGATCTTCTTCATAGAATAAAATTTCTGGTAATATGGACAGGGGTTGCTAATTTCATTTGGAGTCTGCTTAATCATTTTTTTCATATTTCTATCATGTTAATTTCAACATATCAAGCACCAACATAGTGTGCAACATTACAGGAAAACAAAAGGCATTGGAAACTTCCTTTAGTGTTTTCCAGAGACCTGAGATTACTGTGGCATTAGTTTAAAAAATCTTAGATTTGTGGCACAAGTCACATCAGCCAGACAGGAAGCCCTAGTTGGAAGTCACCTTACAAATATGTCAGCCCAACAGCTTCACTTGATGGATCAGGAACTTCCAGAAAGTTCTTCTGGAAGAACTTCTCTTCTTTAAGGAAGAGAGCCATTTCCAGCCTGTTTGACTAACCTCCATCTAGCAAATCTCCCTGCTGCCTTGGCCGAGGGGCCATTACTCCAGACAGAAGTTGCTTCCAACACCTGCCTGATTATCAATCCTGAGCCAAGATCTTAATTTCTCATTTTTAAAGGATCACAAAGGCATGCTAAAGCTATATTCATTTCTATTGTTGATTTGCCCCCCACTAACTCTGATGCTGAGAAGGAAAAGTATCTTTTCCCATGAAAACAGGCATGTTGTTCTAACCCATTCTTTTATCAAGAAAGGCCTAGTACCTTAAGGACTTTAGATTTAGGACAGAACCTCAGTCCTAACTCCCTACCACATGCCAACCTAAAGCCTCACTTCTCGTCTGCATGGGGAGAACCCAGAATATCACCTTCCTGCTGTCAGCAAACACCAGCTCCTCTGCCTCCCCACAGGCCAACTCCCCACTGCTCCTCAAGATGCAGAGACCTGGAGGAAGGAGCTGCGGCTCTACTCACCTGCAGCCATCTCTCCTGGTCGCTCCTGCTCCCCCTCGCTTTCCCAGAAGTCCCTCTGACAGCACTGTCCCCCTTTCTCGGGCTCTGCTGCGTGAGGGACACCCTTAGCCAAGACTTCTTCCTCATTGTTTTTCGACCTTCTCTGAACTGTGGCTGATCTGCTGTAAAGCTCACTGCTTTTTATTCAAATAATTGTTTTGTTTTAGCTATTCCATGTGGTTCTTTTTCAAAACTATTTTTTTAATCCACTATGTACTTTCAGTATGGTTTCTAATTTTTCATTCATGCCGCTGTCTTCCCAGAACTGGGCAGCTACTGAAATCTCTCCTCATCTCTACAAAAATGTTCAATATTTTAAATACATAATGGATGTTGTCTTTTTCCTGCAAAAAGCAGCAGAAGCTGATAGAAAATTCTAGCGTAAGCCTGGAAACATATCAATTAACCAAGCTATCTCCAGTTTTGCTGATTTAAGCTTTACTGGTGAGTTATATTCATAGTGGATCGATGAAAGAAAAATGAATGTTTTTCTAACACAAGCAACTCATTTAATATTCAATATCTATGAACCACAGAGTCCACCTGGGGAAAACCACAAAAGGGGTTCTCCTGGGTACTAGGAAAGCTTTGCCCCTCAGTAATAGTTTCATTGAGTTTTAGACTCTAACACTGAATTTACATACAATTGAGTTTTCCTTATTTCTCTCCTGACTTCCAGAACCTGACTTGTGTCCCTTAAATTTCTCTTCCCACTTCATCCCTGAGCCAAGGTAAAAGGGAGATGCTTTGAATAACGTACATTCAGTTCAATTTTTAGCTCTGTTTTCCCATCTTCCTTTGCCCTAGTTAGAGGCACATACCAATAGCAGGCAGCAATGATTTAAATGTGTCTCGAGGAGGTGAAGACAATAGGCAGCTTGGCTAGAGATGATTTATTTTTACCAGCTAGTGTTTTAAGTGGCATTCTCAAACACATTTTAAAGTAGAAGTTTCTGTGTTCCACCGAATTACTTACAGAGATATAATCGTTTCCTCTGTTTGTTGCCCAGAAGGGCTAAGGTGAATGAAGCAATTTATCAGAATAATAATTATTTGTATCTGAACACTGGTCTAATGAATGTCTTTCAGGGAGGCAGCCTCAGAAGTCTCCGTTTTCATGAAAATAAATGAATGAAGTAGGTCGAGGTGGTAAACCTAGACCAGTAAGTTTCACTGTAAGGCAATTTGGAAACAAAGCATCTCAGCTCCACTTAGCAGACACCAGCCCTTTGCATTGTGTTTGAGATCGGCAGCTGAATATGGCTTTGCAGCGAGCAAGACAAAAGCCTTGACGGACTCAAAAGGACTGAACTACTTGCAGAGCGAGAGTGTGTGCTGAGGAAGGAGAGGGGCTGCCTTCGGTACCACTGGTGAATCACCAAAGGTGTACTTTGTATCCCTGTTTTTGGAATTGGAACTGGCAGTTACCTTTCTTCAACTTTTTCTCATAAATTTTTTGACTTATTGCTCAACTTTCAAGATATTTCCTCAACTTTATCTTCCAATCCTTCCATTGAGTTTCCTAAGAGCTTTCTTGTTCCATGTATTTCTTGCTTATAGCTGCTTATTCTTCTTTCTTAGCCACAGTCCAGCCAGTGTTCACTCTGTGTGATGTGCAGGATTGTAAAAATGGACCTGAGGACAGAACCCGTGCAGAGCAATCTTAATGCTCAATGGAAAAAAGGAAAATTAATCTGTAAACTGTAACAATGTTTTCAAAACATTCAAAATCCGTGGTATGAGTTTTAAATGGATAGGGAAATTAAAAATAAAAAAATATTTAGTACACTATGATTTAAGACATTAAGACATTGACAATTAAAGTTTTTCTCTCTGGCAATAACACTTGCCCCCTTCAAATGGTACAACTTACAATGCTCAGTGGGCATCTTTCCCATGTCGTGGTGAACTGCCATGCTCCTGTCTAAGTTGGGATCAGCTTCCAACCATTTATCCTCTGTGCTCTCAAGTGTCATGAAATATCTCTGAGAGCCCTTAAATGCGACTTATTTTGCCAATAGCACTTCCTGTTGGACATCTTCATCCTTTTCATCACAAGCACTTTCATCCACATAGTATTAACCAACTATAATAGCCTCGTGCCTAACCAAGTACGATGCAAAGTAGGTGCAAACTTCACAGCAGCATCCTTTCCTGATCTACCAACCGCACAAGATAGCTGAACCTTAATCAATTCAGCCAACTTTAGAAACAATGAAACTAGCTTTTACTGGCAATGAAAGTTCCTTCTTCTATTCTGTCGGGATCATCACTTTCTTTTAATATGGCAACTCACCTCAACACCAGATTTACTTTTTAAATTCCAGCCTTCACTCTGACCGTAAACAGCTTTCTGTTCCTAGTGCAACTTAATGTAAAAGATGTTGAAGCCTCTTTACCTTGTTCTTTATATTCATTGGGCTTCTACAAGATGGTTCACATAGGCTGGGCACTTTCCTATCTTGCTGGCCATCACCAGTTCTAATTATATCATATTTCCTTACTGTGTTATATTTTTAATTTCATTGCTGCACTTGCATCTTTGTTGGCCCACTCCCTCCTTCCACTAACCATTCTGCAAAATGTCACGTGGGTTTTCCAGTGGGAAACAAGGAGGCTGCACACCTACACACTTTACTGTCAGTAACAAATCCTGGGCAGATGATGAAAGAAGTGAGGTGATTGGTCACTGATCATCATGTGCATCTATTGTTACTTAGTGACTGTGGGCAGAAGAACTAACAGAAAACTTTGTACTCTATGCAATTCCCCGTGCTTAATACAGGCATACCTCGGAGATGCGGTAGGTTTGGCTTCAGACCACAGCAATAAAGTGAATATCTCAATAAAGCAAGTCACATGGACCTTCGTGTTTTCCAGAGTGTACAAAAGTTATGTTTACACTATATAGTAGTATACTAAGTGTGCAATAGCATTATGTCTAAAAACACTTACATACCTTAATTTAAAAATACTTTATTGACTTGAAATGCTGACCACGACCTGAGCCTTCAGCAAGTCACGATGTTTTTGCTGGTAGAGGGGCTTCCCTAGATGTTGAAGAAAATGCGGCATCCAATAAAGCAAAGGTGGATAACATGAGGTATGCTTGTACCCTGTGCTAACTGAAACCTGAGCTATATTACCAGGGACCAGCACTACACGCTAAGCTGTGTAACTGATATTCATGCATGTTGGCACCATGCAATGTGAGAACTGCCCGTGCATCTCTTATTTCAATGAGGACATTGATGATAGTATTTGAACTATTTTCCCATTGTTTCCTCCAATTTACATTTTTCCATTTTGATCTGTCCTGTCTGTCTATTTACCTGTTTCTTTTTTGTTTGTCTGGTCTCTGCTTCAATATTAGACACCTGTCTGATCTGCTCATATGGAAGAGTGGGCACTAAGAACTCATGTGAAGAGTTTATATTAATGCATCCTTGCCTGCTGGGTGAACCTGGCTGGGCCATTTTTCAGAGAGTAACCAATCTTAATGCCTCTAAGTCTTATCTTTTGGGATGGTCAGATTCCCTGAGAACATTTTTCAAATGTCTTTTTCTAGAGAATGTACATCTTGCTATATATACAGTGTGTATCTGTCTCCTAGGAGTTAAGTGTGGGAGAGAAGTTCTGTTTTCCATTAACTCCCACATTTTTATTTTGGTACCTTTATTCTTAACCACGATAGTGCAGGGATTTTAGTCTCTCCCAAGAATCAACCTCAGCGTTCCACCAAGGTGAGGATGGGTAGTCAGCCCACCTCTGTCTTATGTCCTGACCCCAAACTCTGTTTCCTGGGTTCCACTGTACCCCAGTTCCAGGGCCTTATGCCCTGACCCCAAACTCTGCTTCCTGGGTTCCACTGTACCCCAGTTCTAGGGCTTATCTGGCCTGGCATGTTGGGGATTTCATCGCCTACTGACTGTCCCCATTGCCAGCTGATGATTCGGCATTCGCTGCTTCCTGCCACTTGCCCACCACTCTCTTGTTCTCTAAATTTGATTGTGGTTTTCCCATGTCTTTGTCCTTGTGGGTTTATTGTTTTTTAAATAAAAATATTGTCATTGTAGTGAGGCTTTAGGAGGAAGAGAAGGTTAAATGTATGCAACCAGTTGACCATCTTTAATTGGAAGCCTCTCATTTTAAAAAAGAATATGCCAAAGGCTGTTTTTTAATATCCTATATAAATCCTTGACCAAAGGCAAGTACCAAATTGAATCTAATATATGGGTAAGAGATAATAAAGATAGGTAGTTTTTTTATTCTTCTCTTATTTTGCCTGCTTTCATAGAATAAGAGATTTGCTATTTCTTTCTGTTAAGGTACTTCGAGGATGTTACCAAAGACTTAACCATTTCTTCTGTCATCGATCTTTATGTTTGCATTATCATAGCCACATAAAAATAAACATGAATGCTGTAAGAGCACGATGCATAAGAGCTTTACAGCACTTTCTTGAAATGGTTTCAGTAGCCTCATTCAACTGCACCTCCTGGCATTTTTAACAACCCTCTTAATACATTCTGTCATAACCATCTGTTTTGATTTAATGTTCATTAGACAGACATGCCACCTGACCACTGTGTTATGCGTGCATTAGGCTCACAGTATTTCTGGAAAGGAAACATCCAACTGCTATTGTTAAATTATATCCAGTTTATTAGGTTTCTCCTGGGTAGATTATGTACACCTTTGGAAAATTAAACCTTAGACACAGTCACAGAAAATCACGTCACTGCCTTTTAAAAGCACTTCAATTTAACCTGCCACGAATTTCCTCACAGGCAATTCTCTCCCTGTATCCCTGGGGGAAATATATTGAACACAGCGCAAGGTTAAGGCAGAGGAGTGCAGTGAGACTCGGAAGCAGCCAATCAGAGGGCGAGGGTCTAAAGATCTGATGCCTCCAGGCAAGCAGCACCAAGCTGAGCTGCTTAGTCTCCTTTCATTTCCGACCAGAACCACATACATGTTGTGAATGCTCCCTGTGTGGGCAGCAGCCACCAAGCAGACCCCGTAGCTAAGAAGAGAGGGATACATGCCCAGGCAACTCATTCTGCACAGCAGCCGGCAAGACAGCGATATTCCTGTGCTGGAATGTCCTCATTCAAAGGTATCGGTTCGTTTTCATTGAGTTGCTATATTTCTTAGAGATTGCGGAGAGCAGAGATGCTGGTGCTGGAGGAAGGTCTCTCTGCTTTCTAGTAATGCTTTGTTCCTGTTCTCGGTCTAAATGCCAGCCCTTTGAGAGGGTTAACCTCTGGGGGAGTCAGCAAGAAGCAGGATAAAGGAACACTCGCAAGGCTGACGCTGACCGTGCACAGACCCTTCACTGGGACAGATTCTTTGTTACTGTTGCTATTGTTCTGAGGGCAAACTGGCTGAAAATGCGGGTTTAAAATCATCCCATTCTGCTACGTTTCTAGCTAAAGAGACCCAGGGGAAGAGTGGGGGTGGGGGGATCTGGTGGTTGGGGTGGGGGTCCCTATCTAAAAGGTTGCAGCAGTTTATCCAGCTAACTACCAGCTTCAGAAAGAAAAGGGGCCACACGGCCGATGTAAAGTGGAGGAAGAATTTAGTCACTGGGAGGGCTCTTCCATGCTCCTGACACAAGTTTTATATATAAAAAAGAGGACACTTTGCCTATTTTCATCGGGCTTAATAATTAAGATGCCTTAATTACCATTTATTACTGACATCTGGGGTAATCGTCCAAAGGTCATCAGAATATTAGGAGCTCTTGTTTTAGTTGCCAAGGCGATTGGAAGGATAATCTAACATATTAGAGAGTAACAAAAGACCCGTAAGAAGGAACATATTGCATTAGGTGAGGCAGGAGATTGCCTCGTGGAACATTTAATTTTTGGAGCGAGTCCCTTCTTTTGTCTCTCTTCCGCATCAATTATCTGTTAGAAGGACTGGAGAAAACAGGGATTTCCACCATCTATTATATTAATATATTTAGAAGGACACAGTTATTTCTTCTGTATATTACGCAAGATTTCACCTGTGTCTCAGGCATTGCATTGTTTGCCACATGGGAAGGTTTCACTGGTAAGTTATTGGTTACTCTCCACGGGACATTGGAAGTCTCCCGTCAGCGGGTCATCAGTGGTGGCCTGGAGCTGAGATGAACCGTGGTCCCCAGCAGCAGGGATGACTGCCGAGGAACACGTGGTTTTATCCTCCAGGTGTCTCTCAAAAACTCGGCCCTTTTACATGTTACTCCTCAGAGCTCAGTGTCAGGGCCAACGTCTTCCTACAGTGGCATCTCGGAAAGCTTTCTAACAGTAACGCCGAGTCTTCGTGTAGTTATTTTCTCAAAGAGGGGACGTACAAAGACACTGATGATAGTTTTGCAGTTGCCAGTTCTGTGGTACTTTTTATGCTTGTTTTTATTCATTTATATACTAATTATGGCCTGTGGAGCTAAATACACCGCCTGTGTGACATCATCAATGATGTTCTCATGGTACATATTGTTTTAGTTTCTCTAAATGTTTCTATGGTACACAGTTTTATTAACAAAATGTCGCATAAGCAAGTAACACCGATATGCATAGCTAATATTTAAAACTTATTATTTAAACTTAAAAATTCACCACTTAGTTATATGTAACACCTAGTAATTTGTTATAGTAAAATATTATGAAAATTAAAATACTAATCTTTAAGATTTCAAAATCAGCTCCAAAATAAAAATAAGAATATTTTTTCATATATGCAATAGTTTTATTATATTTATTTCTATGTCTAAAAGACATTGCTTTGGAGAATGGACAGTGAAGTAACTAACTGAATGGCCAGGGGGATGTCATTTGCAACTTTGGTGAATGGTACTGGGAATACAGGAATTAGTATTAGTTTACAGAAGAGAATACGGAAGGTTGCTATCTTGTATTCGAGCTATAAGAAGTGTTCTGACACCTGAGAAGATGTAAAATTTATTTCTATTAAAGGGAGAATAAAAGGAAGAGTCAAAATGTAATCTTAGAAAACAGGGTTAGAGTCAACAAAGCCTTTAAGGACATCAGGACATGGGTTGAAGGGAATGAATTAAGGCAAAAGGAGGGGCATTTTGCTCTGAGGCAGTACGGCGGGAACCAATGGGCCCAGACTGGCCTTTGGCACCAGACAGACCTGGCTGCACCCCACAACTGCCTCCTCCTCCCTGCACAACCTGGGCAGGTAAGCCCCACCCCGCTGGCTTGTGAGAATTAGAAGTCCACATAATTATAAGTAGTTCACGTAAATATGAGAAGGGCGTAATTAAAAAGATATGGTATCAAAGTCGATCGTGACCTTGTTAGGGCTGATTGGGCGAAGACGCAATTACTGCTTACACTCGGAAGAGGGGGTTGACTGCAGTGTATGCAGGAGAAAGGCTGCTGTTCATCTCTCTCCTCCACCCCCTCCTCTCTCCTCCATCTCCCCCGTCAGTGTCTAAACTTCTACCTTTTGAGAGCATTGCCTTCAGGGTAATGCTTTGAATCCCATTTAAATGCAAATCGCCTTGGCAAGACTACTTGAAGATAGTATTACTCCTTGGTCTTCTGGCAGGACCTGGGAGCAGATGCTCATAGGCAAACGCTGAGCGGGAGAGAGATTTTTTGAAAAAGTGAAGGGTGGGAAGGTCCAGGCCAAAGGGATGCTACTGAGAGAGGAAAACCTAATTGGAACGTCTAGAAACTGGAAAACATAGCCTATTATGCCAAAATGACTTAATAAATGCTTACAGAGAGGCCAGGCCGATGAAAAATATGAAGTTAGCTGTGGGTCCAAAATAAAGGGGAAAGCCCAGGTGGGCAGTGATCTTGGTGAGACGGGATATATATACTCTTTCTTTTTCTCGGTCACCCGGGAGGATACTTGCTGCAAGGAGTGACTTCACGCTCTTAGTAGGAAGAAGTTATTCACTGACTTGAAGGGGAACGAGCAAGGGGAAAGAAAGTGAAATCTAAGACACAGCACATTTTATTGTTATCGCATAGTAATTTTTGCCAGAGCACCCGTCAGGAGAAAATGTGAAGGATGGCTTTGTTGAAAACTAACTCTGGCTGTAGGCACACTCAGTGGAGATCTAACCAGAGAATCTGGATGCAGCCTTTAGTGAGAATGACCTTCACCTCACTAGGGGTGTAGCCCTCCAAACTCACCCCCTTCCAACTCAGCAGCCGCACTTCCCAGATTCTCAACCTTGATGAAATAACTCCCACTGGCTGCTCTGCTCCCGTCTGTTTAGGAATGATTAGGTTTGGAGGAGGCTGCCTGCTACTTTGGGACCGAATATTCAGGGCACGATCTAGGCAGGATGGTAAGTGGGAGGGTCCCGTTCTTTCCACCCTCTGAGCAGTGTCTTAAATTCCACCTTTAAACCAGTAAAAAGCATGCACCTCTGGAGGAAGTGACATGAAAAGCTATTTTCACATTTCTGTTCTACCACTTTTAATATTCTTCCTCCTTTTTATCGTTTTGGGGATATTGGTTTGTTTCCTTGACTGGATTGGAGTCCTTCCAGGAAAAGGATAGAGTTTGACTTCAAATTTGCCATTGCCTAGCAAAAGGCCTGCCACCTAGAAAATATTACACAAATATTTGTTCTTCTTATTAACACGACCCATTTCCCAGTAAGCTCATCAGTGTGCACATGTTGAACTGCCAGGCTACCTAAGTTGCATAAGGACCAAGAGACCATATTAATGGCCTCCATTTGACCGCTCAGTAGAATCTGTGAATTAGGGAAGAATTATCTTGGTTTGACATCCCTCAGTGGCCTCAGATCAGTGTGTCCTGGCCCCCCTCATAGTGCTTCTGATACCAGGTACTGTGTTTATGCCCACGCACATCTGACAAGCCCACGATAATTAAGTAATAGGTCACTCTCATTAATATAGAAGCCAAGTCCGGGACATGCGATGTCAGAGAGAGCTGGTGAGAAGAGCTGCAAAGGGACACGAGGAGTATCTGCCAGCTACGGGAGGTGGCGGGTGGCTTCAAGAGGGACAAAGGACAGAGCCTCCAGAGGGGCAGCCCTAGCTGGCAGCAAGCTGGGCTTCTGGAGTCAGATGAAGGACTTCTTGAACGGGCCGGGGTGATGAAGCTGGCTCAGATCACCAGAGAACATAGGAAGCCCTTTTCAGACACTGTGTGAGCAGCCGTGCTTCATCCCTCACAACTTTGTGAAGGTTTCTTAGGACTTTTCCGAACCCGTGTCCTGAACTGGGAGAGGAAGCCAGATGTAGGGTATTTTTGGAGGGTGAGGTGCAGTGGTGACGGGAGGGTACCCTCTGGTTAGCCCCCAGGCTGCACCATTGTAAAACCTGGCAGGCCATGGAAGATAATGGAGTTATTCAGCTGCAATGCTACAGGAAAAACAAAAACAAAAACAACCAACACTTTTTGTTTTAGTGTGATGTCATTAAGAGATCACTGGGTTTATACCGTGTGAATCAGTCAGTGTAAGAGGCTACTCCCTCCCCTCTTCACACCCCCTCCGTTAGGGTTTTTCCTACGAGTGGACACAGGGAAACTTTGTATGTTCATTTGGTAGACACCTGGCTTGCTCTCGAACCATGTGGGGACTCTGGTCCATTCATTTTTCTTTCTCAGAGATGTTTGGGTCCCCTGCCCCCAACACCGTTAGAACTGAGGGCCACCAACGTGTAAGTCGCTGTTTAATATTTGAAGTGTCTCCCTGAGGCACACTCAGCCTGTTCTTAGAGAAAAAAAAACACAAGCAACACTAATTAAAAAAAAAAACAGATTCTCAACAAGTCAAACTGTGTATTCAAAATAAAAGTGTCGTTCCCAGCATGGTCCTGTATCACTTAAGGCTCCACTAAACATGCCTCCGCCTGCTCAGTCCAATCCCTTCCGAAATGTGGAATAATAGGATATGAGGTTCCCCATTACTAGACGTTCGTTCCAGGCCTGACTGTACCATTCCAGTGGCTGACCATGGGAGTTCTGCATCCATCAAACGAGACTGGTATCTATCTAACTGGCATTTTCACTTGAAATTGAAATAGAGTAATGAATGTCAAGTATCCATGATGCTATCTGTTGCAGAGTAGACACTTCATAATTTGGAATCAATTCCTTCTGCTCTGGAGTCCAGTCCGAAGGCGATCGTTGCACAGGGTAGAGGAGGCTTTTGCTCTCTGCCATCCGCTCTCCCTTGGCGGCCCTGCCTCCTGCCCCAACCAACCCACTGCCTGCTTCTCCAACCTTCTTCTCTGGAAATCCTTGGAGCTCGCAAACACAGTACGCTGTTTTAGTCTGCGTTCCACTGTGTTTGCCTTTGCACGTGTTGTTTTTTTCTCGACGTGGAAGGCAGCATTTCTGCCTCTTCCCACTCCCCAGACACCTCTTGTTCCTACTGAACATGTAGCACAAGGAGGATATATATAGTTCTTGTCGGTGATATTCTTTGTACCCTAAACAAGATAGCTAATATTTGATGATTCTTATGATCTGTCAGGTGCTCTTTTAGGTAAATATTTTACACAAGTTATTTTATTTAATACTGAAACTTATTATTCTACTCATTATACTATATTGTCTGCCTTACCCACTACATTTGGATCTATCTGACTGTATAAAAGAGTAATTGTCATAGATTGAATGAATGAATGAATGAATGAATAGCAAGTTGGATGGGAAGAAGATGGAGAGGATAAATAAGTATGAGGGGGTGTGAAACTATTCTCTGAGATGGGCCAATATTTTGGGGAGAAAACTACAATGAAGTTAAAGAAGATACTTTGTAAACGAATAAGCAAACACAGACTCAAACCAGAAAGGACTGGTGGAGACTGGAGAGGTTCAGGTAACTCTAGTTGGTCTGACAGTAAACATTAAAAATATGAGCAGAAGAGAAACTGGAGGAGGACAACCCTGTAGAAAAAGTCCAGGGCTGTGCAAATGGCCAAAGAAACTAGCTGGAGAGCTTTAGATAGAAAAAGAACCGATACTTCTGGAATTCATAGCAATGTACTCAGATCAGCACTTCCATGGAGCTAGGTCATACGCTAAGCACAGAATATGAATTGACTGATTTAAACTCACTTTTAAAAACCCAAGAGAAACGGGATTTCGTCATCCCCGTTTATAGTTGAGGCAACAGAGCCAGCCAGACTTACCTAAGATCCCAGCGCTGGAAATTAGAAAACTTGGATTTGGACCCAAGTCGGCCAACTCTAATGCTCGTATCTTTTATACACCGCTGTTCTGGCTGCATATGTCAGCTGTGGGAGGTGCCAGGGAAAAGGTGAGTTACTTTGGAAGAAAAACATAACAATCAAGAGATCGACAGCTAAGGAAACTGAAACACTAGGAAAAGACAAAGCCTTCCATTCCCTGCCAGACGAATCAGGATCGTGAGTTTTCCCTGGAGCGCATCCTCTCACAGTCCCATTACTGGAGGCACTGAAGAGGGACCCAACCATGGCTGGCGTTCCTCTGGATGAGGGACTTAGGGAGAGGATGCGGAGGGAATTCAACACAACCGAAAGGGGGGAAGCTGTAAATGCCAGGGCCCTGGACTTTGGAGGCAAACCCCTCCTTTCTCCATTGACCCCATTACTGTGGTTGTGTGACTGTTGAAGGAAGGGGTAGAAACTATAGGTTGCTGCCTGGGGAGATCTGTCTGATTTTATCACCCTAACCCAGGTGGTCATCCATAAAAGATGGTTTCCGGAGTCAGAGCGCAATCCCCTAGGCCGTATTTTGCACTTCATGTAACTGAACTAAGTATGTTTTATCTGCATGACAAGATCAAAAGCTAGTGCATTATGGGGGGAAGGTTTTATTATCTTTTTCAGCACTTCACATTTCACATTCTAAAGATGTGTGCCGTAAACTATGCCTGTTTACACAATTAAGTTCAGATGTACGTTAAGTGTTGAATTTCTTCCACTGACGTATTTGGAAAAGAATGAATCTATTATTTGGAAGAGAAAATGAGGTAGATGAGGAGATGGAGGTTTGCTTTTTATTTTGTTTCCTTTGCTTTCTATTCCCTTGGCTGACATTTTGCTTAGAACACTATCTACCAAGGGAACATATTTTGAAACATAAACTGCTCGATAAATGTCACGGATTGATTTTTCTGGAATTCATATCCATGTCTAACCCTCATCACCAGTTTTGTGCCTCGTGCATTTTCAGATGCTTTCAGACAGCTAAACTTACAAATATATTTGTGGGGTTATTGCTCTTTTCAGTACACCTCTTTTCTTCCATTCCCTAAGGCACAATTAATGTGCCTTAATTCACATTCTTAATTTTTTTAATTTAGATTATGGCAAGAACCCTGTCACGTCTCTTGGCCTACCCCATCAACCTCTGCACACACTCCAGTGCTCTCCTTCTAAAACTCAAGCTTGCTGATGTTAGTAACATCCTTAAACTTTGGGGAATAGCCCTTTGTTCTCAGAATAAAGTCCAGCTTCACGCATGGCTTACCCTCTTCCTTGATCGTTTCTCAACACCTGAGATTTCCCCCTAATTGTCTCTGTGCCCCTCACTCATGTTCCCCACATTTTAATGACTTGTAGGTTGTTGAACATATCTTGTTATTTCACTACCCAGAGCCCTTCTGAACGCTGCTGCTTCTACCTGGAACATGTCCTCCACCCCGCTTACCTGTCACTTCCCTGGTGCTACTTCTAACACCTCTGTCTTGGAGTGTCACACCTTACAGCTCTCCCCCACTCATCCCTTCCACTGCTCACACAGGCACACAGCATAAAGGAGGTGACCTTCCTCAGATCTCATTTAGTCCCCTATTCACATTGCTTACAAATGGACCATGCTTTGGTTTCTCTATCAAGTAGGTACAGAGTCAAATAGGTAGATTAAGCAATCACGAAGCTGTTGTAACATTTATCTAAATAATTGCTGAAGGTCAATATTTTATTCCATATTCAGAGCTCCCTCCCAAATCAGCACTGGCTCTGAATAAAATGTGGAGGGCATGAGCACATATGTCCATTTTATTTAATGTAATTCATTAGCTCCAAGGTCCCCTGAGCAGTTAGAGATCTTATATTTGGAGCATCCTTGAAAGTCCTGAAATCAGGGCCCTTCCCCCATGAATTGTTAGTTGCTGCATTTCAGGAATTCCGTAAGAGGGTGATGTGAAACAGACATTTGAAACCAAATGCTTCAGCTCTTGGCGGTGGTATCAATTCTAAACTTACCCGTGCCAGAGGATTAAAGGGAAAACACATTGTTCCCTGGTCGCTGAAACCACCATAGTATTTCCTGGCCTACCCACGACTTCCACGAAATTCACAGAATCGTACTCTTCGACAGTCCTCTTCATTTTTCGGGACGTGAAGTCGCTTGATCTGTCTGGCCGGTGACCGCTTTCAGCAAAGCTTCATGCACGTGTGTTGCAGGGCTCGTTCATACGCCAACACGTTCTCATTAAATATTTATGACTTCGTGCCACATTTCAATTTTATTTATAATGTAAAAACATATAAATTCCTCAAAAGTGCTGCGTGATGTCTGCACTATGTATTGTAGATCAAAATTTTAGACATGCTGTGTCTTCATAGTGTCTCACTGGACTAAATTAAACTATACAAATTCACAGCCTTGAATTGTTAGAAATGGAAGACATGCAGTACAGATCCTTTGATATGAAATAAAGTTGAGATTCCATGTATATAGGTAATTAAGTGGCTTCACCAGCGTCATACATACTAATGGAAGGGGAAGGGTGGGAATCCAGGGCTTGACAGCCCCAAGCCAGTATCTACACAGTGACTCTAATTTTGTACCTGATATTTGCATCTGAGACCCTCAGATACATTTCTTGCCAGTCACTTGTTAGAATTTGCATGGGGTTTGGGAAAGGAAAGTTGAAGGCTGTTTAAGAACTATCACAGAATAGGGAATTTTCATCAAGTGGCTCCTAATAAAGAGTGCAGAGTGACAAATCTTAAGTGATACATAGTTTTGGAGACTAACATTCTAGTACACCACCACCCTTAGCTTTGTTCCAACATTTTCACATTCAACATTCAAACGAACATTCAACATTTCAAATAACCAGAAAAGTTGAAAGATTGGTACATCCAGTAGCCACCGCATAGGCTTAATTGTTAACATTTTTCTATGTTGCTACAGCCCACACGTGTGGGTTTTGAAGGAACTTTTGCAATTGAGCCGCAGGTGTCATGACGCACTCAGTCCTATATATTAGTGACCGAGAGTAAGGATGTTACTCCTCGTAACCTCAATTCCATAACACAACGAGGAAAATGAATAGTTTCCTGGTATCATCTAACATCTATTTAATTTTTGAACTTCTTTGTTTTGAAAATTATTTTATTCTTTTGTCCTCCAACCAGATTGTATTCAAAGCTCAGGCACTTAGTGTCTATTCATCAGGTATTGTCTCCACACACACACACACACACACACACACACATTCTTTCACCACTGCGACACTGACTTTTGGAAGAGAACGAACTAGTTGTCTTGTAAAATGTCCCATCATCAGACTCTGTGTGCTTCCTGATGCTGCAGACCACGTTTCTTCTTCCCTTCGTCTCCTATAAATTGGAAATCATTCCTCACAGCTTGCATTGACACTGTGTCTATGTTTTGGCAAGACCATGTCCTAGCTGATGTTATGTGTCCTTCCGGGATGTCAGAGGTCAGCAGTGCTGCGCTGGGTTTTTTGGTTAAGGCATCAGATTGCCCTGGGATACAGAAAAGTGTTTCTCTTTGCAATCATGTGGTACTCAGAAGGGTGGTAGTTTGTCACGATGTGGAATTCTTATTCCCCAAATAACTACCGGTTTGTCCACATTTAAATGGCCTTAAACCTATGGAGTTTTCCTAGATACACCTTTCCTGAATGTGTTCAAATAGCGATCTATGGAGGAAGTGGTTCACTAGAAATACTGTTCACCATATTCCGTTCTATCAGAAGAAATGCTAAAAGCATTCTGAAAATTATTATTGAATTAAACCATCTATGCTATGGAAAATGTAGATGATTTTATACAAGTTAACTGGAATTTCTTTCTCTTGCCCTAACAATGAAATATATCACTGTCTCTTCACCATGTAAACCAAAACCACATTTCTCCTTTTGCACTCCCAGAAATAATTAGAACAAACTGGGGAGCTGTGACCAGCATGAATTATATTGGGAGACACACATTGTCTCTTTCTCCATGTATTATACACTCCCTAAGGCCAAGAACCATAATTCTGATTTCTGGAATAAAATTACACTCATAGGTAGAAGTTAATCTGTATAAGAATTGTCCTGAAGGTTTAGGGGCAAAGAAAATATTAAACTGGGGAAATGTTACATAAATGAAGACATTGCTCAACTGGAGGGAGACAAAAGGTGCTTTGCTAAGCTATTGGAGACCTGCTGTCTCAGAAATTCCTACAGACTCTCTCTTCCCACCAGCATCTTCAAGTTCTATACAAAGTCCAAAGTCAAAAGGGACTTTTTGTCAGTATCTTGTTTAATCTCTTGGAGTTTTACTTTTCTTATACATAAAATAAATCGTTTGAGGTTATGACCTCTAAAGTACTTTCTACCAGGACAACTACACGGAAGATTTGAAGTGAGGCTGGAGAAGTAGGTACAGTTGGTACTAGCAGTGGGGAGAAGGGTAAAAAGCACTAACTCTGCCTGGAAAAGAGAGGGGGCTCAGTCAGAGAGGAAGCAAGAGAACTGCCTCAGAGGTGGAGAGAATGTCCCTACCAGGGAGGGGGCTGTGCCTGAGAAACCAACGGGAAGTAGTGCTGGACGGGCATGGAGGGCCATTCACTGTTTAAGACTTTCGAGCGCCTGCTCTGTGTCTAGACAGAGAGGATTCAGCGATGAACAAGGCAGGCAAGGCCCCTGCTCTCGTGGTGATAACATACTGGTGGTGGAAGATAGAACATAGACACAGAGTCAAAAAATGTCACCTCGCAGACCTACCATGCAATGGTCAAAGGGGTCGGCTTTGGAGCCAGACAGTCTGGATCCAAACTCCAGTTCCCCAAGATTCAAATACCTTGACCGTCAGCAAGATTTTTAAGCTGTTTCTCAGTGTCTCGTCTATGTAAAAAAGGTAATAATAGTACCAACCTTGTAGGGTTAGCCTGAGGATTAATGAGAAAAACGCATGTAAAATTTTTAGAGTCTTTACTGTATTTACTGAGGAGTATTGGACACATGGTAAATCAGAAATAAATGTGAGGAATTATTATAGCACTTTTTATTAAGCTATTATTAGTAAGTGCTGTGGTAATAATAAAGTGGAGAAAGAGTTTTTCAACACGAGCACCGTTAACACTTGGCGCTGGATAATTCTTGGTTGTGGGGCTGTCCTGTGAGATGCAGGGTGTTTGGCAGCATCCCTGGTCTCCACCCATTAGACCCTCCCAGGGTGACAACCAAAAATGTCTCTAGACATTGTTAAATGACCAGTGGGAGACAAAATCACCACTGGTTGAGAACCACTGGGTTAGAGAATGAGCAGGTGCAGTATCTTGGGCTAGGGCATGTAGAACAGCCCTTTAAAGAGAAACAAGGACAGAACCCTGAGTGATGTAAAAGAAGGAGCATGCAAAATGTGGGGGAGAGTATTCCTATGGTCCACTCAGCACGGACAAAGGCCCTGAGGCAGCAAGGAGCTGGTGGGGCCAGCCTGGCTGGAGAGGAATGAAGACAAATGTCAGAGAAGTAGGTTGGGCCAGAGCATAAAGGTCAATAGAGATCACGGTCGGTCCTAAACTTGGATTTCATTCTTTATATGCTGAGAAGGCATTAGAGGGTTTTAAGCAGGAGAATGATATGCATTGATTCCTCTTTTATAAGTTTATGCGTACACTGCAGAGGGGAAGATGAGGAACCATGGAGACCAGTGAGGAGAAGAGGAGTTTGGACAGGGTTAGTTAGAGGCCATGGCTGTGGACATGGTGAGATGTAGTAAGATTCTGATGTATTATGGTGGAAGAACCTACAGGATTCGTTAAGCATATGAGAAATAGAGGGTAAATGGCAGAGGAGCACGTTTGTGGGAAGGAAGGAAGTTAACAAGTTCATGATTCTATCTAAGCCTTGTAAAGTTGGAGCCTCCATTAGTCATGCAAGAGTAACTGGGACTGACTGGACCAGAGATTAGCTGAGAGGCTGGGGCTGGAGGTACATATGTGGGAGTCATCAGTGTTCAGACGACATTTAAGCCACGGGAGGCAAAGGGAGGAATATGGTGGAAAGTCAAGGACTGAGTTCTGAAGCTTTCCTACATTTAGCGGTACAAACTAAAGTAAACATCAGTGACATAGAAGTCAACCTCAGAGACTCTGTAGCATCCCAGAAGACAAGAAATGCTTCCAGAAGGAGAATAGCACCTGGGTCGAATGCTACAACAGGTCAAGTAAGAAGAGGACTTTCAACTTGGATTTGGATTAGACAAGATGGAGAGTGTTCATGACTATGGCAAAAGTGGTGTCATGGACATGAAGGGACAAAAGTCTCGCTGGAGTGCACTGTCAAGAGTATGGGGGTAAGAAAGTTGAGACAAAGTGGAGACACTGGCTGAAAAACCTCCAGGGCACAGAGGACTTGACCTCTGGAAGAGACATTTAGGGTAAGTGGTGTACTGGGGCTAGAAAATGAAGTAGTTCTCATCCGAATACTTTAATGAAATACGAAGCAACATCATCCGCTGACTGTGTGCCCCTAAAGAACAAAGGTGAAAAGGATGGAAAAGAAGATTGAAAGGTATCGAGTGGTCCTTCAGGAGAGCAGGCAGGATATGTTTGTTGGGGAGGGAGGACAGACACTTTGGGACAGAAGAACCGTTCTAGATGCTCTTGTCAACAAGGGATTCAGTGTGTTCGTTCTTTTGCTCAGGAGGTGAAGCGGTTTCCACCTCTGAAGGTAATCCCTAAAGAGGGAGAGCAAACCTTGACCTTAAGGGATTCTGGTATTGCTATGGCACCAAAGGTCTGAATTCAGACACATGGTTAAAGGGCCATCTGACTTAACCCACCCCAATCTCTGTTTAGAAAATGAATTAGCCCCACACGACTAAGTCAGCAGAAGCCAGGAGATGTGAACTCACCCACAATTACACGACTAATACATTACAAAAAATGATATATTTTACAAAATGGCATTACAGGTATGGAACTCATCTCTCAAAGGTTTAAGAAGCACTGTCATCTAATTCTCCCATAGCAGTCACCCTCACACAACTCTAAGACTAATGAAGTTTCCTTAAAATTGGATGAAAGTAACAAGCAGACAGTAGAGTCTTTCATAATGAAAACCAGCCCAATACCTTGTTAGGACAGAATAACTTATCATTCAAGAAGATCATTGTGGGTGGACTTGCAAGTAAGTGAAGAATAAAATTTATCCTGCTGGAATTTTTTTAGAAGGTAGTCTTATCATTCTCTAAGAAATTGAATTTGCTGGTCCTGGCCAGGTAGCTCAGTTGGTTAGAGCATTGTCCCAGTACACCAAGGTTGCAGGTTTGATTCCTGGTCAGGGCACGTCTGAGAATCAACCAGTGGATGCATGAATTAGTGGAATGACAAATCAGTGTTTCTCTCCCTTCCTCTCTCTCTAAAAGTCAATAACTAAACAGAACAAATTGAATTTGCTTTGTAAAGTGTTCTGATGAGACATTTCTGAGGGATGTCTACCTTTGGCGAAGTGGACAACCCACCCTGTCCTGTGCTGTGGGCAGAAGGCGGGCAGCAAGGGAGACAAACAAAGGTTCGTGTTCACTCTGAGACACGCAGAGCGAGGGAAATGCGCTGTAAAGTGTATCTCTGGCACCCGTGATGGCAGCTTCTGGCCCCCAAACTGGGACATGTGGCCTGACAGAGAGACAGGGTATTCACAGCGGGGATCATCAGAGACATAATGGGCTTCCTGGCCATCCTACTATTACCAGTGTTGGAAGGGGTCTGCTCGGAAAACTCAAGCTTACAATTTAGGGGCAATTTAAGGAGGGTTACTTGAAAATTAACTTCCAAATATGTCATACCCATGAACACTTAATGCTCTGCCTTGCAAGCCCATCACCAACTGCTCCTAAAGCGCCCCTTTCTGAGTTCCCCTGCCTGCTGCGTATGCGTTTACTGGCTTTCTAACACCAGGGGGTGGCTTTCTGGCATCGTCTGCTGCCTATGCTGACCTCCATCCACCAAGTCTTTGCAGTCCTGGCACCTAGTGACACTCCCATTCCCAGTCAGCCCTCAGTAAGTGCTGGCTGAAGGCAGGAGGATGGGGAAGCTGGGGCGAACCACAGCTGGAATAAACTACGTCCCCTGCCACTTTTCCTACGAAGGCTTCATGTTTACTTCTTCTGGTGCATCTAAGTCTGGGACTCAGTTTGACTAGCAGATGCTGCCTCATTGGAAACTGAACTGTGCATGGACCACCCCCATTTTCTTCTCACTGATAACTGACATCTCCTCCCCATGCTCTCCTTCCATGCTCCCACATTATACCTCCACTCAATTGTCGGTGTCTCTATGGAGAGGAAATCACGTTTTCCACCCATACACACGCCTCAGTAACAGCCCACTTCCCTAGTTTTTTAATTGGATCATTTCAAACTGGTGATAATTAATTCTATCAATACCCTCCCTAAAGTTAGTATATCACCAGAACTCTTGGGTACTGACCAAGGGCTGGAGGTTTTGTGGTGTCTGTTCTGATGATTCAACATCTTAACATTGTTAGTCCAGCACTTAGAGTAGTGTTGGTGCAGTGAGCCCCATTTACGTGTTTGCTGTTACTTCGTTGTCTCTATATTTCAACAAGTCTTTGAGGGCAAAGCAAACTGGTGCAGAAGTCAAGCACTCTCTTAAATATGTAGTCTCCCATCGCCTCTATTTGAGTTCCCATTATAGACAAGTGGCATTTAGCATGAAGTCATAAATGGGAAATTTTGTGCTAACGGGGAAACTCAGTCCCTGCATGCTGGGACAGCGGCATGTGCACGTGACATATATGTTGGATTGACCCCCCTGTGCCTTCAAGATCAGAAAAGCTTCCCTGTTCTTTGGCTTGGTTTTTGTTACATGGCCCATTGAGCAACTGGTACGCTGCCCATTGGTTTGTGGGTATGAACTGTGTTTCCTTGTGTTTTCCTCAAGAATTGGAGAAAGAACAATGATAACCTTTGGTTGTTGGTTTATTTTAATATTTGAAACTATTTGAGCTGAGATTTTAAAAAATATATAATATATTTGACACATAGAAGCTGCTACCAAAATATCTAAAATGCAAAAGATGCAAAAGCTACTTGGCTCTAGAACAAACTATTTGAAAGCATCACGATCAAGCACTGTGAGCGCCGAGGGGTCAGGGGATGAACACCGAGGACCATGAAACTAGTTCTAGGAAAAGGGAACCAGTGCTGAGGATTTGGTCATGCTCCAAGGTCAACTGCCTTATTTTCTCTCTGACATCTTTTCTGAGTCACTGTGTAAAATCTCACATTGCTTTGTGGAAGGGTAAAAGTTTTTTACATTTCGGAAGACTGGATGCCTCTGCTGGAGACAGGTGTCTTCACTGGGCTTCACCGCGTGAGGACAAGGCCCAGGGAGCAAGGCGAATGCCTTAGGCATGCTTTTGTACATCAGGGCCTGTGGAGGTCATCCCAGCAGGGGTGGCCTTCAGATCCACATGTGAAATATTCACAATGAAGGAAAATCCTTTTGTCCTCTAGGCCCTCATTAAAATAGGGTTTGAGTCGCTGTATTGCCCCAGAAGGATGTGAGGGAAGAGACGTGAAGGTGAAGAGAGGAATCAGCAAAGCTCACAGCGGGAGAAAGAGCCTACTGGGAATGAACTCTACAGGGGAAAGTTTGAGAAGGTGCCCCCTTAAAGATTTTATTTTTTCCTGTGGGGAAAAGAGCTTTGAAGAAGAAACTTTTGATTTAGGACAAAACTAGAATCCCTGGAAAGCATGCCTCAGAGCAGGCCAGATAGAGAGGGTAACAGCCAGCCAGAGGCCAACTTCTATACCTAGGCTTTATGATCTTTTCAAGAAGGATTCTAATTCAGGCGGCCTACTTTTACCATAACATCACTGTTATCAGTTCCACTGTGCCTTCTAACACTCATATTTTGAAGTCTTAACTCCTAGTACCTCAGAATGTGA
This sequence comes from Artibeus jamaicensis, assembly GCF_021234435.1. Classification (NCBI taxonomy): domain Eukaryota; kingdom Metazoa; phylum Chordata; class Mammalia; order Chiroptera; family Phyllostomidae; genus Artibeus; species Artibeus jamaicensis. The sequence continues at coordinate 21,428,732 of NW_026522056.1, forward strand.
CCTTGTTTGCAAATAGGCTGTCAAATAAATTAGGATGAGGTTAGATTGGGAGTATGGGGGGCACCTCACCCACCACGACTGGTGTCCTTATAGAAAGGGGGAATTTGGACATAAACATGTACCCCATAGGAAAATGTCACATGAAGAGGAAGGCAACAATCAGGTGATGAATCTCTAAACCAGGGAGTGCCAAAGATCGCCAGCAAACCCCTAGAAGCCAGGGAAGAGGCATGGAACACATTCCCCCTCGCAGCCCTTGGAAGGAACGGACCACAACTCACCCCATGGACACCTTGATGTTGGACTTCCAGCTTCAGAACTGTGTGATCACACATTTCTGTTGCTTCAACTATGGAACGTGTGATACTTACTTAGAGCAGTTCTAGGAAACCAACAGACCCATCGAGATCATTGAATCACTGCCCTAATCCTTTAATGGCTACTGCTAAGTACCACAGTTCATGATGATTCTACAATAACCCTGGAGAAGGGCTGTCACTTTAAATTAGACATTAGATCAGTGGGCAGGTGGTGTTTTCACCAACACATGACAATATAATTATCCATGAGCAACGTCCTGCCTTTGAAGATAGTGTTGGTGTAAGTGATTCAGACCTGCCCTGGGAAAACCAGCCTTCAGTCACAGGGGTGTTTAATCAACTTCGTCTTTCTGAGTGGCTAAAAATATTTATGGCAGCATCAAGTACATGGGATCTACATGATTTCTCCATGTTGTAATGATAAAAATGCCTCATTGGGAGAGGAAAGCGTTTTTAGGAGAAGTATTTTAAAGCGGAAAGCTTAAGAAGAGTTCTGCTTTTCCCACGAGTGACAAGGTGGTGACTGCAGAGGGCTGAGGACGTCATAGAAGGCAAACTGACAAGTGATCCCAAAACATCTGCGTTCGTAACAGAGATAAAAGTCTCAAGGAAGTTGATGAGCTGCTAGGAAAAGGTGTGCTCCCACTGGGTAACTCACAGAAAGGGATCATGGCCGGCCAAGGGGACTGAGCAACTGAGCACAGACTGGCTCATCCACACCAGGAGTTTGACAGACACTGCTCTCGGACACTCACCGGTGAATGCAGCCCTGCGGTGCAATGTCATTACCTCCCGGGGACCCTGTTCTCTTCATACTTTCTAATGGAACTTGGCTTTGGGCAGAGAGAAGAAACCATGCTGTTGGTGTGGGTCCTTATTGTTGTAGATCTGGTAGAATTAATGGGTCTCTTTTCAGCCATTCTAGTTGTTAACACATGGGGAAATTTTTTTTAATGTAACAATAGTCACTGGCCAAGGTATATATCTTCATACTTGCCATCAAGAATTCAGAGGTTCATAGAATCACAGCCCCTCCTACTTTCTGGCAGTGACAGCTGACACCGTAAAAACTATGTGTGGGTCATTAGAAGCTGAATTAGCCCCCGCTCCTTCACCCTCTAGTGTTCTCCACACGATTTCTCCAGATTCCGAGGGACTCAACCCCCTTTTCCCTCTGCGCATGCTCTGCCTTCCTCTCCATCCCTCGACAGAGTTCCCAGCTACTTCTAGGCATTCTCATCTCCTGGTGACCTTGGGAACCGATCCCCATCCTGCAGTTGGTACTAACGTGTTTGTTTGCTAATTGATACATTGGTTCCTCCATAAGAGACTGACCAAGACAAGTTCGCATAAGAATTCTTTTTCACCCACTTTCACTTCCTCACTCTGAATGCCTGTAAACTCCATTTATTTTTGCATCCTTGTTAAATTTCTTCTCTCTCTTTTTCTTTCTTTCCTCTATTTTTTTTGCATAGGAATTCTTTCTTCTTTCTCTCTCTCTTTCTCTTCTTTGTTTTATGTACAAGTTATTCTGATCACAATCAGACTGTAGGCCTTTCCAGAACAAAAGCTTTCCCCTTAGCTCCTGAAATAGTGCTGAGTACATGGTAGCAGCTCAACAAACATTCGCTGGCAGATCGAGTCTTCTCTCCTCTCCCACTTTCTCCCACCCCCACCTCATCCCCTCCCTTCTCCTTCGTTCTGCTCTATTTTAAATAAGAATGAAGTAGCATAATAACACATATCTAATATGATCATAATTGATGCCATTTTGCATAGAATTATTTCCTTAATTGTGTCATATCATAAAAACTAAACATGTCTAATCAATTTAAATATATTTTGTGTTATTTTTCACCTAGTATGCCTCTTACTTTACTATGATGAAATTATGTTGTATTAGGGTGGACACACCCATACACTGAGATTTTAGACACATATATTTGGTACTTGGGCTTCTATAAAATGTGGTGTAAGAATACATCAATTAATAAAGGGCAAAGTGGGAATTCACAGAATTTCTTATACATGTCATCGCCAGACTTTTCATCCAAGACTCCTGCCTCTTTTTATTTTATAGGGAGAACATAGAAAACATGATTTTCATATTGTTTGGAAACAGGCTGGGATAGTGAGTCAGGGACAAAGTCATATTCCGTTAGTCGCAAGATAGTGTAAGAGGAAATATTTTATTGAAACAGAAACCTCAAGAGATTTGAAATCTCCCAGTTAAAAACTATATCCTAGTGTTACGGTAGAGATATACTTTTTCACCACCCATATAAGATAATAGAAACTATAACTTCGCGTTGCTTTGTTATGTTTGGGGAATGGGGAGGCAAATATGTAAGACACCGCAGTAAACAAGTGCAGAATGATCCGTTTCATAAGTTTGCAGTGTAATGGGTTGATTCCTGCAGAAAATGAGTGACAATGCCAACAACTGCACGCAGGAATAGCTTTAAGAGCTTTACCTATATCATCTCATTCCTTACAACCACACCATGAGGCCGGGGCTCTTATCATCTCCATTTTACAGACGGCGAAATGAGGCCAAGAGACCAAGTAACCACCCAAGTCCCTTCTCCTTGAAATGGCAGAATATGAGACTTAAACCCCATGGGCTCTAACGCCAAACATTGGGCTTTGAAATATCTCTTTGCTACCTTTAAAAAAAGTTGAGCTGTGACAGAACATGAAGGTCAGGCATTGGGTTGGATGCTACTTCAAAATCAGTCCTAAAAGACTGCAAGCTGGGGCAACAGGGACCCAGAGCTTGGAGCCTTTCTCTGTCATGTGAGACCGAGCCCTGGAAGTCCCTCAGAGCCCGGTTCACACCCACCCAGCGTGAACGGGACCCACGGTGGGCCACCAGCACTGTGGGATCCCACCCTGCCCCAGAAGCCTTTGCCCCAGACCTGCAGAATCAGAAGCCCTGCCTGGTGGCACCTGGGAACCACGGGCCTCTCATAGGATTGTTATGTAAACTCAGGTTTGGAAACCACTGTTCTCAGCAGCATTGCTTTCTTTTTATAGGCAGGAAAAGACTTCATTCCAGTGTTGACGTTTGAAAGAAAATCACTATAATTATGATAAACCTGGAGTTGCAAACTAGTGGCCTGAACCGAAGCCCTTTTTCCCTTGGTTAGCAGTTTGTTTTTTCTTAAAGAGACTTTGAATGCCCACACAGAGGGCTGCCCCTCTGTTTCTCTACACTGATCCCTGAAGATGACTAGGAGAAAAGAATATTCTTTTAAATGGAATCCCACAGATACTGGGATAAATAATGGTATTTCTGGGGCCCTATCTGTCTGGCTCTCCCACAGTGCTCTAGACTCGTCTCCATAGTAGATTTTCTCTCCGTTTCTGGAACTAGATGAGGAAGGACTGCTTATTTTTTTTTCTTCACTTTTTTCCCCAGTAAATGACTCCAAAGGGCATTCTCATATGGGATTTGCAGGCTCAACCCTTTCTTATAACATAAAAGGGAAAAAAAAGGAAAGAATGTACTAGAAATATACATATTATTCAGAAAGTAAGGGAAGAGAAATAAAATTTATATGAAACTAAAAAGACAGCATATTAAGTAAAATGGATCAGACTTCAATGTCACTTGATGATAAAAAGAATGGTAGGAATTACATATTCCTTCAGTGTTCAGAGTGTAAGAGTACATATAATTAATGGCTTTGGGAGGAAAAGCTAGGTTAAAATTCATCAAGACAGTTTTTGGGGGAAAGATTACCTATTTGTTGAAAGAAAGCAACCCCCCCCAAAAAAAGATAGAAGTGACATATAGCCTTAACTTTATTCAATCAATATGGGTAATCGGAAGTTATTAGGCTTTTAATTTCCTACTAAGTATATGTAGTTTTGAAATTAAGACATAATGGAATTTTGACTAATGTTTTAACTTATTTTGAAGTCTTTAGTAAAGGACTGAGTGCTGAAAATGGCCACATGTGGTATGGTCATTTCAAACAACCTGTCTGAAACTAAATTCTTTTGAACCAAATCTCGTCCCATCATCTACAGACAAGTAAATGTTTCCACCACCACTGAGAAGAACTGTCTTCTCTAACTCTGTGTCTGAGAGTAAAGCAAGGGAACTGGACCCAGAAGGTGTCTGAGACCAAATGAGGCAGGCAGCTCCATAGACTGTAAGGGAATTTACAGTGGGGGTAAGTCACTTCTGGGGATGGGGTCAGAGTAGAAGATGACCCCAGAATCTGCACAGCTAACCTCCACTACGAGACAGTTGTTACAGTAAGTATTTTATAGTACGGCTAAGGTATAATGATTGACATGACATAGGGACCATACCTGCTGGTGGTCTTAGGATGGATGATTGCTTACAGTTGCTGCTAGTATCTAGTTTGTCATTTATCTCGGTTTCATGCCATCTTGGCAATTACTGGCAAGAATTTCTATTATTACATAGTATAAGTTCAAAGAACACAGATAATCTTTAACTATAAGGCATTACTATGGTGCCTGAAAATAGTCAGGTTAGTCAGAGTCAACAGCAATGAAAACTTGAACATAAAAAACATGCAGGATCTTCAAAGACGGAGTCAGTCTTGTTCACATCAACATCTATAAACTCCTCCCTACAGCAGCCAATCCTGCAGGCACCAAGGCACTGCTTCCAAGACATATCTGAACTTACTCACTTTCTCTCTCTCTCCCCACCATGACCCTAGTCCCTGACACTGTGACTTCTTACCTGGAAGGTATGATGTAGCCTCTTACCAACGCCCTCCTGGCATTGCAGCCAGGATGATCATACTTAAAATGTAAGTTAGATCACGTTCACTCCAACGCTTGAAGCCACCTTGGGTCCATTTGATTCACACCAAAGCCCAGACCTGGCATGAGACCTGGATGGTACAGTCCTTGTCTAGCTGTCCACCCCATTAAACACTGTCTCACAGTCTGCCCTCCAGGAAGGCCTGGGGGTCTGCCCTCAGAGACTTTGCGAGTGCTGTTCCCTGTGTCTAACACCCTCCCCTCCCATACACCCCTCCTCCTTTCTGTCAAGGAATTGCCTTCTCAACCTTGGCCTCTCGGCTCAAATTCTGCTTTGTCAGAAGAAACGTCTATGCTCTGCCCTGTGGATTGGGACTCCCATTTGTTCTTTCTTATTTGTTACAGAACAAAGAAGCACCAAACAAAAAAATCCTGCACTCAGACTCAATACTGCTTGTACATTTTGTAAATAAAACATCCTTTTCACTCAAGACTTGCTTCACTCGTTAGGCTTCTATGAAAGGGAAGTATGTCTGCCTTCTGCCCCGACTATGTCCTCACAGCTGCAGACACAGTGCGGAGTAGAGGCCAACTTGATCATCGCTCAGTAATGTGTGCAGAATGGTGGAAATGCCTAAGATTTCATAATTATCATGACATATCTTCAAATGCATTTTTCAAATATACATTAATATACACACTTTAACATATTTTGACTATGACTATAACTTAAAGAATAAAGCAAAACTTATTTAATTTGGCTGTAGCTGGTATGGCTCAGTAGATTGAGGGCTGGTCTATGAACCAAAATGTTGCTGGTTTGATTCCCAGTCAGGGCACATGCCTGGGTTGTGGGCCAGGTCTCCTGTAAGGGGTGCATGGGAGGCAACCACACTCTGATGTTTCTCTCCCTCTTTCTCCCCCCTTTCCCTTCTCTCTATAAATAAATAAATAAATAAACAAATAAAACATCTTTAAAAACTCTTTTAAAACTTTTTTAAAGCTTTAAAAAATATCATTTAATGGTTTCCTCTGAGTGGAATTATGCATTTAAAGATATATTTCTGTTTTCCTAATATCCACTGAGCATTTTATCTGTAAAATTAGAAATGATGTTCCCCCTTCTAAGGCGCATCCCTTTCTTGTGCTAATCGGAATTCTGACCGTCCACCTCATCCTCTGCTAATAACTGGGCCATGGGGCCAAGGCATTGTGTTTATCCATTTCAAACCCGCTATACACGTACATAATTTGGACGACATAATTTGGACTGCCTTTGGAAACAGTCCAAAGTGGCCTCGGAGAATCACACAGTACACCCGAAAATTAAACTACTAACAGACAATGAGAATGCCATAGCTAGAAACAGAACTGCATTCTTACATCATGCAAGATTCTTTTTGTTTCCCTTTGTTTCAGCATTCATACGAACTTAAATGGCAGCATCTTTTGAACAGGAATGTGATCATTGTTGTAATGCCCGAGGTATCTACCTAAAAGCCTTGTCAGAGTGCTAACGGTGGCAGGAACAAAAGGTTTTTCCATCCCTACAGTGACCCTTGGTTTCCCTGGACAACCAAGGCCCATACCTTCTCTACCGACTCAAAGGCACCACTCTTGTACTCACTGGTGGTGTGTGCTCTTCTCAGCTCTGTGAGCCATGTCTGCCGAAGGAGACTTAAAGGTCCTTGATGGTGGAAGAGAGTCTTCTACCCCTCTGTGCACCTGTTGTCACATACGTCGAGTGCTAAGCCCATTCACCTGTTCATTTCACTTGCTCCTTCACTTCGCAAGGAGTTCTTGAGACACACAAGGCTCACAGGTCTGCTCTGGGACTCGGACACAAAGCCCCTCGGAGCCTGGGCCACTGCTTTCACGCTGCCTCCATCCTACTGGGTGTTTATTACAACCTCAAAGGAATGAGCTCCTACGCCGTGATTCCGTGATTGAGCCACTGTTGGAAATTCTCGTCCTAAACATCATCAGCTGCTTTAAAGATTTAAGAAAGTATCTCAGAAAATAAGAGACACTTTTTCTTTCTTGTTTTTTTTACAATACAATTTAAAATTCTTTTAAATGTAGAAGCCAACTTTATATCCCTAATATTGTACCTAAGGAAGAAGGTAGTGGAGAGGCCTTTGCCTCCTTCCGTGCCTGTTTTATTTATAGACATACAGTAGTGCATTGTGAAGCCTGCATTTCAGAGTAATCATCACCATGGAAATGAGTATTCATTGCCAATCAGATCTCAAGTGGAGTTTCATAAATGTTTTATAAGAAGTTTTGTATAAAAGAGTATTATGACTGATCCAAGAAAATATGTTACTCAGGAAAGGATGCAGGGCGTGCTGTTCTAACTTGCGTCACAGAGATCCAAGGATGGCCAGAGTACAGCCAGGGAAGGCCTCGGAAGAGCACAGGAAAGGACACATTTGATTGGCTTCAGATCTATTCAACAGACCAACCTTAACGGGATTTCTTTGATCCCCACAACCTCACTGAGAGTCAGCAAATATTATTGCCAGTTTACAGAGGAGAAAACGGAAGCTCGGAAAGACTAAATAGTTCTCCCAAAGGGCCCTTGTCCTTAGTCAGAAAGCTTTGCCAGGGTGTGTATTTCGCTTCAAAGTCCTAACTCTTTGAGTGAGAGACAGATGATGGGAGTTTTAAGTACCAGTTTCCTCAATTTACAAGGAAAAGTTGTGTGAAATCACTTTGGATTCCATAAAACACACTGGGAACTATAACCATATTACATGTTAAAAATATGAGAAGTCTGTAAAATATTTAAGATAAAAATATTCTCTGATAACAAAGGGGAGCAGAAATGGTAATCAACTATATTTTATGGAGGAAAGAGGGGGTCAGCAGCTGTCCTTAATTACAAACGTTGTGACAGATTCCAGAAAAGTGAGAAAATCACCAGAGTACGATGGACTCCTGCAACTGAATTCTGTGACTCGTGCCTACAAATTCAAGTGTAAGAGTTAGAAGGAAGCTTGGAGGAAGGAACTAGGAACTAAGGCCTTAAGTGACTTGCTCAGAGCCAGAGGCAGAATCAAGACCCCTGGCTGCTCCACCCCTGGATGGCCCCCCAGCTATTAACATACTATAAACCCTTTCTTGTAATGGGATTTCACTCTTACCCCCAAAACTCAACATTATAAGTAAACTTCACCACGTAGCCACCATGTGCCTGATTAGGGCCGTGGCAATTGGTCAGTGAACCAAGGGCTCACTAACAAGGAACTGCATGGAGAGCTGAATCTGTTCTTCAGATGAAGATGCTTTTCACCTAGGAAACCACTCCCATTCCCACCCCTACGTTGACTAGAGTGATCATGGGGGTTCACCCAGTCATAAACAGCAGCCCCACTGTTCAAGCTGTCTGAATAATCTCTGGGAGCAAAGGCTCTGAAGAATGTTGACACTTGAAGTGCTGCGGAATGCAAGGCCTCTTTTCTAGACAACCCAAAGCATTCCTGTGAAATCCTAGTGGGTTTGCAAACCAAACATCCTGCGTGAAAGAAGTTGCTAAAAATAGCAGCCAGCTTGGAGGCAGGCTGATACCAGAGTAAATGTCAATGGCTTTGTGGTCGCTAGGGGTCTTTATAAACACGTGTCTTCTCATGACTATTCTCTCTCCTTCATACTATGCGGTCAAAATCTACCCACTTTCTCTTCCTGGTCCCTTGCTTTCCAAACTTTGTTGTGAGATATATTCTCCCAGGATAGTAGGGAGCCCTTTAACAGAATATTTTTCCAAATCCTTTGAGTTTCTCTTCATCCCTTCCATAAACAACTCATTAATAAGAGATAATTAATTTGAACAGCTCCATGAGAGACGAGGTTCAGTTCTGAAGTGACGTTAAAAAAAAAAAGACAACCCTATGGTGATTGTCCAGTACCTACAACTATGCTCAGCTAATCCCTGTGGTATGGGTGTTATCCCTGTTTTAGAAATGGCTAAGTGCAGAGAGATTAAAACTGCCCAGGAAAAGATTAAAGGGTCGCCGTGTAATGTCTATGATAATTAGAACCACGGAAAATGAAACCCACAGATAAGACAAAACACTACTGAAGCCAAGAGCTACCTGATTTCCCCCTCTTTCATTTTCTGCATCCTCGGTAGAGAGGAAGTCGGGCAGGTCATTGTCAAAGACGGCGTCAGCATTCTCCATCAAGTCCTCTGACTCTGGTGGGCCGAGGGGTCCCCATCAAAGGGACATGTCCCGAAACTCTCTTTCATTTTTAATATGCAGACCTTCTGAACAGGAAGTCTCATCGAATGAATCACTGAAAAAGCATTTTTAGGGCCCATCTTTCAGACTGTCATTTTCTGTGAATTTGCGACGATGACTATTATAACCTTCTAATCACTAAAAAAAGAGAATAATAACATTCTGACTTTTTCTCTCTTTTCCTTCTTATAAAGATTCAAAATTCAAATTTTTGAATTGATTCAAACTCAGAAGGAATTTTACTAAATTCCAAGATGCAGTGTACTGAGTCTTTGAAACCTCCTACTTTTTTGAGGGAAACTAGTGACAATGCACGAATACACTATTTTCTCATAAGTTCCTTTCAGGTTGCCAATGTTTTAACAAATAAAAAGCCCTCAAGATTTAAGTTTCATCACACTTGGAATGTTGAGTGGCCAGACCCTCTCAGACATACAGGTCTATTCTGCTCTGCTTTTTCACTTTCAATCAGTCGAGCACTTTTAGGAAGGATGGAATGGGGGTACTTTGTATGGCAAGGCTAGACGAAGCAGGTTCTGTTACAAGTTCCCTGGCTGAAAAAATACACTTCTTTCAGCACTATTGTACATCAGCTGTATCCAGTTACAGCCCAAGTAGGTGTGTAATATATGACTGGACTCGCTACTAATGCAGGTACAGAAATCCTGGGACAGAGACACCTTGTGCCCCAGTAAGGTGATCCGCCCGGGTTTCCATGAAGTCATCCGGCCCACAAAACAGGAGCTCACATCGGAGATGGTGGGAACTGGTTTGCTTTCTGATTTTTATCTGGCCATTCAAGATCTTTTAAAAAAGAGTGAATTTCAAAGTCCTCTTTGGTAGAAACTATGAAGCCCATTTAAATACCCTGACTATCCTGGATTTAGAACGAGGAGGCTAAGATCATGCTACTCGAACATTTAAAACAGTTTGACATAAAAATCAAATGTGCTTATTGCTATTTCTAAACTGATTTTATATTTTGTGTTAGAGTTACTTTTTATACAATGTAAGTGACATATTGTTTGCATTTATTCTCACTGTTGAGGAAGATTAATGAGGAAGGTTAACTTCATATCCCGAAGTTAGGTCATTCTTTGAATTCTAGTTTAGAACAGTAGACAACCTTTCTTTCTGCACTGCAGTAGAACCTGAAGTATCTGGCCATATCATCAGGGATCGTCCTCTTTTCTGAGTTCACACAAGGCTGACCGAGGAATTACAGGATGCGAAAGGTGTGCTGTAGGTAGCAGGTGCCATTGTGACTATGTATGGAAGGTAAAGCCTGGAAAAGCAAGGTCAGGGTTTCATTCTGTGACTCCCCTGACACTGCTGAGCATCAGACCCATGTCGCCCTGGGCTGGGTGTCCCAGAGATGCATGGTATGGGAAGCTGACAGAAAGAGAATGGATGCCTTTGAAATAAAAGATGAAGGACAAGACGGGAGAAGACGACTAATACTAAAACAAGCCCACTGGATGCACTATTTCTGGTTACCTCAGCCTCATGATATGCTTCTGTGAGGTGGTTTAATTGTAATGTGGTCATATTGCTTCTTGTATGGTTTACATTTTACTCTTCTCATTTGACTCCTCTTCCAGACCAGCAATTAGAATGAATTTCAAACAAACAAACAAACAAACAAACAAACAAACAAAAAACCCTTTACAGACAAGCATTTTATGGCTGAGGCATTTTATATTTTCATTTAATTATTATCAAACGCTCAAATGCTTAGGAAGAGATAATATTAGCTTCATTGCACAGATCATGAAGCTCACACTCAGAAGAGTTATGGAGTTTATTCAGAATCACAGATCTATAAGTGGCTGAGAGGAGGTTTGAACCAAATGGCCTGCATGCGGAGCCTGTGCCTGCTCACTGCACAGAGCTGCCCGCAACTCCAAGGGCCATCCGCTTTCAGCAGAGCATCCTATGGATGCGGAGGTGGTGAGGCTCGAGACAGATCTCTGGGCAGAATGCTTATGCAGTAAACTACCTGAGAGGTATTTTTCCATCTCCAAGGAAACTGGAGATTGAACTAAATGACCACAAACATATGCTTTAGGGGGTAGATCAACTCTGCTGGGTCATAAATGAGGAGATTTTGTACCAGAGGAGTTTACGAGAGAATTCCAATTCTTCATGATTTCCCCAATACCCCGTTCTAGGAGGGACAGGCAAATGATATACCGACACCTAGAATCATCTGAGGAGTTACACGTTTTTTTTCTGACCTATGCTTTGATGGTATTTTTAGAGCCTTGTGTACAAAATGCAGCGACTTTGGATTCCTTCTAATTTCCCTGGATATTCCACGCATGACATTTGTGTATCAATGGCCAGTGGAGTCTCCTGTGGGTGCCTCAGATAGCTTCATGAACATTTAAACCATAATAATGTAAGTTGTATTGCTCAGGCTCTCAGCAGAAAACACCGTTACATATTAGGATGCCACAATGAGAGTTCAACCGGGAGACTGTGTGTGATGAGGTGGCCACGGAATGGGGAACGTACCAGGGGCCCTGTTCCCAACTCTAAGCTGGAAAGGATGAGTGGAGACAGAGAGCTGTGCAAAGGGCTGTCTATAATGAGCTGTGGGGGACACTGCCAGGCTGTGGTGACCTCTCGGGGAATAAGACCCCCACATTACTTTCCTCCCTCAGCCCCTCATTAACTAACCCAAGGCAAAGCTGGATCTATTGATAAAGTCTCCGAAGATCAGTCACCTGGGCACAGGTGAAGAAGGGTGGATGGAGAGTGTATCTAGAGAGACAAAGAGAAGATATTCAGCATGTAGGTTTTAAACCTACATGAAGAATTTAAACCAAAATTATTAAATATTAAGACCATAAACTCACTTCGTTATACATTATATGTTTCTTTAGCTCTGTAACCATGAATGTTACTATATGTTAATGGAATCAAACTGCACAACTCTGGGAAATGACAAATCAAATTTTTGCAAACAAAAGCCTGATAAAATATTTACACTTAAAGAAATGTGAAAGATTAGTAAGTCTGTGAAACATCTTGGGTATTATCTCCTTTTCTAAGAAGTGTTTTGAGTTTTACCTGATGCTTAGTAAGATACTGGTTAAATAAATATCTGAAGGACTGCAAATAAGCTCTACAGGATGGAGCCAAGGTAGGTTTACAGTCGTGAGTAAGCAAAACACAGATCATTCTTATCCTATTTTTATGAATTGTTGCTATTTTTTATATGAGCAACTGTAAACCTACTTTGGCCCACCCTGTACTGTTGGACCACATCTCCATTGCTTTCTTTAAACCTCACATTTCTCACGTCATTTCTATGACTAGGCTAAGAATTGGTTTTTGTCTGCCATATTCATGATACGTGGACATCCCGTTCTGGAAGGTCGGAGTCTCTCGACCTCGGTGCTCTCACTACTTTCAGTCAGATCACTCTGCTGTGGGTCATGCTGTGCCGTGTCAGATGGCTGGTAGAATTCCTGTCCTCTGCACACCCGAGAGCAGTGGTGCTCCTCTCACCGGTTGTTACAAACCAGAATGTCTCCAGGCATTGAAAACACTCCTGGGAAGTAAAACAGCTCCCATTGGGAACCGCCCTTCAAAGTGACATGCGGTGGGAGTGTCCTGTCTTGGGCGTCCAGTGCTCACACACCTGGCCTCTCTGTGTACCAGGCCACTTCAAGAATCAGCCTAGAGAAAGCGCTCTCTTGAATCAGGTGGCTACGCTGATCAACTCTGATGATACTTATTAAAGGATTTGCCTCACTCTTCTTCCCTAAGCAGATGGCTGGTGGCTTTCACTGGAACGTGACCTTGGGCATAATGGGCACTGAGACTGATGTGTTCAGAACAATCCCTCAAACCATTCTTCCAGCTATGATGTCTGGAGGGGAGGCCACGTCTACAGAAACACTTCCTAACTGGAAATAGACAAAAGAACATCGGGTGGCTTTATTTTTCCAAGTTAGTTCTAATGATCGGGGATAGAAGTCCACCGTCTTCTGCCTCGGCTATGAAATAGCCTCTTACCTTAGTCTCCGCATCTATTCCTGTTTCCCACTAGTCCATTATTCTTATCATAGCATTGCAAGGTCTTTAAAAATGAACATAGCTTTTGCCATTTTCTAGTGTAGCATAAAACGCTTTCGTAGTTTCCTGACCCATTAGACCTATGTGATCTGGTTGCTCTTTTATTTATGCAGCCTTGTCTTATTTATTTATTTATTTATTTAGTTTTATTGCAGTATAATTGATATATAAAAACTGCACATTCTTAGTGTATGCATTTTGTTGTGTTTGGACATATAACCTGTGACATAGGCTTTGTTTTGTGGCAAAAAAAACACTTAACATGAGATCTGTCCTCTTAACATGTTTTCAAGTGCACAATAGCTTATTGTTAACTCCGGGTGCTGTATTGTACAGCAGGTCCCCAGAATGGATCCATCTTGCATGACAGAAGCATTTTACCCCTTAAGCAACACACCCCCATGTCTCCCCCACACACTCACCCCTGCTGATCGCCATTCTATTCTCTGCTTCCCTGAATTTGATTATTTTAGATCTCTCCTGTAAGTGGAATCATGCCGTTCCTGTCCTCCTGTGATGGGCTTATCTCACTCAGCATAATGTGCTCTAAGTTCATCCACGCGGGTGCAGATGGTAGGATTTCTTCCTTTTTTAAGGCTGAATAATATTCTGTTGTATATCATACCACCTTTTCTTTATCCATTTGTCAGTGGACATTTCGGTTGTTTTCATCCCTTGGCTATTGTGAATACAGTGGCAGTGAACACGTGGGTACACAGGCATGTCTTCGAGATCCTGATTCCAGGCCTTTTGGGTCCACGCCCCGGACAGTGCGTCTGTGCTGCTGCCCTTCGAGGGAGACAGACGTGCGGAGCGAAGCTGAGCAGAGCAGGGGTTGCTCCAGAAATAAGTGCTGCACTCAGATCCTTTCTGGTCTCCCTCCTAAAGCCATCATTCCGTTGATTGCCTACGAGTGTTGTTGAGGGCAGTAGAAAGGCCAAACAACATTTTAAAATACTATGAAAACCAAAAACTGGTCTCAGCGACCTTGCCCCTCAGAACGCCCTTTCCGAAGAAAGCCCTCCATGTCTTTTCCTCGCTGTCCTTCACGTCAGTCTTGACTGCCACTGTTCAGGACTCAGCCCATCTTCTTCACTTACAATTGCTTTGCCACATGTCACTGGTGAAGGAGATGGAAAAAATCCCCTGACATAACCCAGACTTTCTCCTACCAGCGGGGGATCAAGTCATTTCCAATTAATTACGGATTGTGTGTAACCATCTCAACACTATTTGTAAATGATAATAGACAAGTTGTGATTGGGTAGAGAGGTTCGATAAAGATGGTGAGTGGGGAAGAGGGAAGGGAGGGGCAGAGAAAGGAAACAAAGCTGCCTACCAGTCAGGCTTGTGGTGTTTGTGAGTGTCGATGGGCGCTGAGTGATGGATGAGAGTCAGAACCTCAAAACCCAAAGAATGCATAATCTTAACTTAATAGATTCTTTCAGGCCCCGGTTACCACAGTATTTACAGTAATAGCACATTCATGGTAATCACATAATAGCACCTTTCATTCCCAAAGCTCAGATATTTGCACATTTATAAGCTATCAACTTTTGAACAAGTGGTGAATAACTCTCTGGTATGTGCCCATGTAACTTGCCATAAAACAAGTGATATAAGGCGTGGCTTCTCCAAAGCCTAGACTATAAAAGCATAGTTTTAAGAAAGAGCAAAATCATGAAAATATTCTGTATATACAAATCGCACTGGAATGAGGAAATGATACTGTAACAATTTTTTCAACTGAGTTTTAGTAAAACAACAATCAATGCAATTATAGGATTTTTCTTCTTCAGAAGTTAAAAGGAGAGAAAATACACTGATTTCTAAGTTGCCTAGAGAAAAATGGACACTCTATTTTGCCTTTCATCTTTGTGTTTTGTGTATTTACTTGTTTTTTATAGCTCTTGTGGCAACTTTGGCAAAGTTAGGCCCAACTTGTAATTGTCCACAGTAAAAATAACCCAGTTATTGGTCATGGAATTTCTGACTGGAAAAGAAATATACTTTAAAACCTACCTATTTTGGTGCTCTAGATTTACTTTTTTTTTTCACCTTTGTATGTAAACAGTTGAACAGATTTGAAGGTGTGTGTGATAAAAACCTTAAGAAAGGTATATGGTTTTATGAGGAACCACTGTAATTAAATTCAGAGTGACTTCAAGTTAACCATCTCCCACAGGAGAATATTGTAAAAATTAGGTTATGTTTTTATAGGAACTTTTAAAAAATTTAATCTTCAAAGCTCAAATTTTTTTTTTATTTTTCTGGGAATACATTCAAAGTAAATCATTGCAATGAATGGGCCTTTGAAAAGTCATTCCTGCATCCTTAAATTGCAAATGATGAGACACTACTTTTAAGATCCCAAAGAGAGGCATTTTTGTCAAGAAATTACTTTATCTAACTGCTGCCTTTGCTGGTCTGACCAGAAAATCACCGGGCTCTTCACAGCTCCGTCTAATTAAATCCCCAAGAAGTGAAATAAGAAGCTTATTCATGGTTGGAGATGGCTTAAGGCTTTCAACATGGTAACAGATCAGAGAAAAACAGCACAAATTATAAGTGTAAATATTATTCTGTCTTAAAATGGTACTGGTTTAGACTTGTCATAAGAGCATCATTTGGTGAATTTTTTGGTACAATTTTAGCATATGTAGGAGTTGGCCCCCTAGGTCAATATAAATCCAGGTAAATAAACACTCAAAAGAGTTCTAGACAGAATGAACCTCAACTGCAATGTGTTATTGGATGCCATTCACATCTCTTAAAAACTGCCCTTATTTGTTCCATAAATAGATGTGACAATCGTGACCCTGTTTTGTATGACACTTGTTTATGTAACAGGATATCACTGTGCACGGGCTCCCAGGAAAATCATTATCTCTGTTTGCTTCTGTTTTCCCCAACAGAATAATGAAGCAAAACATATTTGTACATTTTTTAAGTTTATTGTAGCTTTTGGATTGTCGTTCGAATTGAATCAATTTCAACACAGCAAGGCATTTCTAAATTCAAGACTGCAGTACTTTAGAAAATGAAAACTATGTTTTCCATGAGTCATTCTTTGAATTACAAAATGTTCATTATCCAGGAGAGTTTATTGTGCCCATAAAAATCAGGCAGCACAATAATAGGTGTTAATGTCAGCAGCATCCGGCTGTTTGTTTGGTAACATCCAATCCTGAAAGGTTAGTGCTTCATGCTTTTATTTGATGTCTAACATTTCAAATTGCTCAAGCTATCAAGTGCCTAGTCAGCGGATCCAATTTTTTCTTGATATTCTCCAGAGCAAAAACAAGAAGAAAAAAGTAAGTTTATTTTTCTTTATAATAGCAAGGGTGAAATGCAGGACTTTAAAAAAAGGCAGCTGCCAGGATCTCAGAGGTAATCGTGTTTTTTTTCTATCTGAGTTGTTTCTCATTTTCGATATGCTCCGTCCTCTCCTACTTTGACCAAGTAGAAACTCTTAGAGGTGGAAATTATCCATCTCTAATACCTATAAAATATATCAATTACACTGCATTGCAGAATGCTTAAATTCTATAACAGTGCATAATGTTCTTCCTGACTATTAAGACATGTGGGTGAGACATATTTTAACATTCTATGTTAGTATAACTAGAGGCTTTGTCCTACTAAAGGCAATTTCTTTCTTACTTTAATTGAGAAAAAAGAAAGAATATAAAATATTTTGGTATGCTAGTTACTGACTAACAACTTTCTTAAATTAACACACTTCATCTCCAGGCAAAACAAAACCAGTTCCTCTTAAAAACATAATTTTTTTGAGAATTAAGCTAATGATATATCACTAATAATGTCAAATTTTGCTTCTTAATGAATTTGTTGTCTCACAAAGAAATTAAGTGAATGGGACTAGGAATCAAGCCAAAATTTCTATATTCTTTATTAGAATGTAATTCTTTGAGCAAAACCTGTGCTCATCATTTTCCCATCTGTTTTTTTTTTTTTACCAGGATAAAATACCTGCCCAGTAAAGATGCTATAAGAATGACCATCTGAATATAGGTGGAAGGCTTTTAAGAATAAAGATATTTTGCTCTGTTGGCTTTTTCATAAAGTTTATGCAGAGCTCACCAACCATTTGCCACAGTAAGTGATCCTTTGATCTAGGGCTGAAGGTTAAAAAATCTAGGCTCTTATTTTTAACTGGTCTTATAGTCAGGTTCACAAATTACATAGTTCAGTATAGACTTAGCATTGTATGGGCTTCTGAGTTCTGGATGCAATTTAAAAGTTTACGTTTTTGCCCTGGCTTGTGTGGCTTAGTGGATTGAGCACTGGCCTGTGAACCAAAGGGTCGCTGGTTCCATTCCCTGTCAGGGCACATGCCTGGGTTGCAGGCCAGGTCCCCAGTAGGTGGTGCTCTAGAAGCGACCACACATTGATGTTTCTCTCCTTTGCTTTCTCTCTCCCTTCCCCTCTCTAAAAATAAATAAATAAAATATTTTTTAAGTTTTAGTTTTTGGAAAAAGCACTGGAGAGAGTCCTTCAATAAGTAAAATAGGGATTGTTAAATGACTAAGAAAGTATATTAATACCCTGACCAATTTAGTACAAAATCTCATCAGGGATGCTCCTTGAAGTTTGATGAAATAAATATAAAACACTTTGGGAGAAAATGCATGAGGATTTACTAGTTGATACACTCAGTGTAAAGTATTTAAAGCAAAAAGGGGCCTCCTTGAGTCTGCAAGGTCAAGAAGGGTGGGGGTAGAGCAGGAATGGAAAGAGTGGAATGGGAGGCAATGGCCAGGAAGGATAACCCGGGAGGAATTTTGTAGGAGTTGTCCGATGACTGACTAGGCTTCTCTACTCAGTAACCCACACTTTCTTTCAGTAAGAAAGAGGTAACCCAGGAAATGCAGGGTAGATGGAGCAAGGTGTGGCCAGGCCCTTCTCCCCAGTCAATACCACATATTTTAGAAACACATCAGTGAGGGCCCCAGCCAATTCTATGGCTACTGTCTGTGGTATCGTTCATACGGCACAAAACAGGGTCAGTGATGGTGAACGGTTGGTTGCATGGCCAGATGGATCTGCTGGGAATTGGGGCTGAATCATGCGCTGGGTGTGTCTTAAAATTTCCTGTCATTCTATCACAACCAGGCATGATGTGGAATCCATGAATGTTGACTAATAGAAACCGCAATGTAGCAGAAAAACCAACGGGGCAAAGTGTGGTTGGGAGTTAACATTTCTTTGCATGTTTCTCTACTGTAGAGTTCATATTAGTTTTCACGGCTTTATTTATTGAACCCAGTGGCAGTGAGAAAGCATCCAACATAAGCCTCATAATTCTTCAAAGTCTTTGGCTGTAGTTATGAGGGGATGCACTGCTTGAAAAACATTTTTTAATGTATTACTTTGATTTGGAGGATGGGGGCGGAGTGGGAAGAGGGAACTTTTATGTAGGTAGTTATTCGGGGATTATACTTGGGAGCCTCATGCATCTGTGTTTCATTGTCCATCCATCACATCTAGCTTTTATCTGGATAGCATGGAGGCCACATCACTGTGCCCAGAGTGAGGCTGTGCATTTCACCACTTTCCTAAATTTTTTCTAGCTTTTCAAAATATTTGCCAAAACCCATTTGGTTAAGGGGTCCTTGCTTTTCATAGGTCTGAAAAGTTATCTCTTGAGAGAAGCCCAATACAACTTGAAAACCATTGCCATACCATTCTTTTGAGAGTTTCTCTGGGTTTACACAGCAGACAGATTCATTTTCCAATGAATTCTTTCAAAGGCTTACAGTTTAGTGGCCCATCAAAAGGAAAAAAGCAAAAGCTGTGTCCTGAGGATGTGTCTGTTTCAGGAGAATGAGCAGGGCGAAGTGTAAGGAGCTGACCAGTTCTCTACCCGACGACTCCAAAGCTAGATTTCCATGACTACCTAGCAAAGTTCCTTAAATGTTTAATTATACTCTGCAATTAGCTGCGCTGAGAACACAGTTCTAAGGTGGTTTCAATCCCCAAAGGACAAGCGATTGTTGATATAGTTTTGTTTACCAAGATGGAGAAAGTGTGGTCTAATGAATCTATTAAAACTAAAGGCACCTTTATGTAAGAAGATGTGAAATAAGCTAAATTAAATCGTGCAATTTAATACATGGGTGGTGGAGAGAGAGCTTGGCTACAGGTTTATAGCTGTATCTGTGCTTATTGTCTTCATCTACATCTCCTGCATTTTTTCCTGAAAAACCATGAAGCTTAACAAACCGACAAAAGCACTAGTAACAGGTAATATATGATTTTAAATAAAATATCAGCTATCAAGAAATAAAGTGAGAACAGGCAAAAAAAAAACATCAAAAAACAACAGTAAAAATCAAAACCTGGCAATTATATTACAAAGACTGTAAATACTCCTGGAGAGAACATGAACTTTTTCGACTTCATAGCACTAAAATATGTTTCTTATATGAAATTTTATATTATAGAGCTCCAAATGAGATCATAGGTAGGTCCTAGTATTCATTCATATTGGTGGGTATATATAGAAATAGAAATCAAATAAATAAATAGGTAAATACTCTCCAAGTATGTATATTAGATTTGAGAAAGCGACTTCTTACAGTTTCTCACCATTGAAACTAACGTTACAACACCAAAAGGCAACTTGGGAAGTACATTTAAGGTAGGGAGACAGACTACCAAGGGAATTTGGTCTGAACCTCCACGGTCCCATGGTCCGGCTTCAGCCAATGCTGACCAGTGTGTATCTGAAGGAACAGACGGACAGCAAGTCTTCACAGCAAGTCCACGTGCATATCCCTTCTTTCAAGTGGGGATTCGGGGCATAATGAGCAAAAATCACTCATTAGAAGATCTTTTTCTTATAGCTGTAACATCATATTCCTATGAATTAGAGTCATGCATCTATATAGTCCAAGATGTGTATAGAGTCATATGTACATGGTTGTGTACTATATGTATGATGTGTACCATACATATGTACATGAGGGGGAAAGGACCTTAAAGAAGGGTGTATACTAGCTGCAGACTTTGCCTTCTCCAGAACGCTGTCCCAGACCCCAAAAGAAACTCCCGCCTATCGGCCTGAGGCATCCAAAGGTCGTAACTTGATGAAATCATGGTGATGATGATAGTAACAATGGCCTTCCCCACTACTTACTGAGTATCGGGCACTAAGTTACATGCCTTACATTTATTATCTCAAACGTCACAGTAATCGTGAAGGGCGCAAGGGTCCAGAGACCCAAATCTTCTCTTAGAGCACACCCCAAGAAAGATCACTATGAACAAATCAAGCCATGTTCCAGTCCTTTTAGTTCTTAATCACGAATAATGATGACGATGATGTCTGAGACTTACTGCATGTGTACTGTGCACCAGGCAGTCTCCACATTGAGAACCTTCTAGAATCTAATACTTGCAACACTCCCATGGAATCAGTGCTATTGCAACTCCTAGTTCACAGATGAGGAGCCCTGCACTCAACGAGGTTCAGGGACCTCTCTAAAGTCATTCGGGTAGTTAATGGCAAAGCAGGTTCTCACTCAGCAATTCCGACTTCAGAGAAGCATCTTTCATTACTTTGCCCGACAGTATCTCAGTTGGGAATCATGCCTAGAGTCCAGAGGAGCAAACAGTTTGCTCTCAGCTGAGGTGAATCCAAGATTTTTACAAAATCAATAACTTAGCAAAGGTTAGAGCAGCTTTAGCAAGATACAGAAAACACTCAGGATCGAACATGCCTGACGATATACATAGATCTCATACCATTCCTACCCCTGACCTCTTCCTCACACAGAGAAGCCTCAGAATCTCCTACGTGAGCTCCTCTCCCCGTCCTTTCTCCAGCGTAATCATTGACGTCAGCCTTCCCTAGAAGATAACCGATCAAAAGATTCATACAATAAATTCTCTTATAATAAGGATTTTTTAATTTGAAAATTCCCTGGCATTAAAATGGTAGATAACTTGGTTCACTTATTTCACAGGCCATTTACTTGGGTATCGTCAAGCTGTCATTTTTTCCCAAAGATGTCCTGTTAGTAACTGTTTTAGGCACTATACCCTCTAATATTATAATTGACTATTGTTGACCCTAATATACTAGAAGATCTATAAATAAAGGATTTAAAAATAATTTGTCTTTTTGTCTGCAAGTATTCAAGGTGGCACTCAGAAACTGACTATTGAAAAAGCAATGTTTCTTCAGCAGTATATCTCAAAAATTTTTTTAACCCAGATGTTGAAGAACTGATAGAAGCATATCTAAGATGCTTTAAAAATACTATTTCCTGATGTACTTTACAGAGAGGAGGGAAAAGTATCCTATAACAATTTGGATGGACAGATAATCAGTGTAACAGCCTTTTTTACAATAGGTCTTTGGTATAATACCTACACTTTTACTGAGGAGCTATCTCATATTTTTAAACTGAGTTAAAATAAGCAGAAAGTATGCACTGAAGACTCTTAAGCACAAAATTGAGGTTTCAAATGATTTTGTTACATGAACTTTCTGTCCAATGAAACTTTAACCTGGAAATTGTTTGTTTTGATGCTTGCCTCATAAGAGCTGCCCAATAAAGACATTTATTTTCTATGCTAGGAAGTTTGTATCTCATTGTTTGAAACCCTACTAGTTATTTTGACATTTACCTTAACAAGAATAATTTAGTAAATATGAATTTATGTTTGCACACTAACTAAAGACCTGTAATCTTTAGAAACCCTAATTGTTAAAAAGACATAAGAATTTGAGTGGTTAGTATGGATATATTATAATCTCAAACTAAGCCCTTGACATTTTTAAAACATTTCTGCCATAAGTCTTCTTATTGCAAATTTACCTTTTCAAAATTTTGGGTAAAGCAAAGGGAAAACCTAGTTTTAGAAATGTATGTTGTACA
This sequence comes from Artibeus jamaicensis, assembly GCF_021234435.1. NCBI lineage: Eukaryota > Metazoa > Chordata > Mammalia > Chiroptera > Phyllostomidae > Artibeus > Artibeus jamaicensis. The sequence goes on from NW_026522056.1 coordinate 21,451,037, forward strand.
ATATATGTATTCTGAGAAGACGGATATGAATGAAATTTTATAACTGGCATTATATTTTAGACTGACTAAACTAATTCTTTAAAAAAATGAATAAACACAAGCTAATTTATCTATCTTATTTTATTCAATTCAGATTGTAAATGTCGGATTTGTACCAAGTGACATCAGCTTGGACCTGGAGAAAAGAGACCCCCAAAGGGTGTGCTTCCACTGGACTGTCCTCAGGGTCTGAGTTGAATTTGGCCCTTGCTTTCAGTTACGGAATCAGATGTGTCTTCTGATTCTTTCATTCTCAAAACATGCACATATACATGCACACAAACTCATCTTTACATACAGACTATTACAGCAAATGGCAGGCACTTTCTGTCTTCCAGTGTAATTGATCATACATTTGTAAATAGAGAACTATTACGTATATAATAAACATTTATTCCAGTATCACTGCCATTAATGTGTGGTATATATACACACATATATGTATGTATATTTTATTATTATTTTTAATATATATGTATTACATATATTTTTAACTATTATTCTTACTATTCATCTTTGCTCCTGATTTTGTTTTAAATTCTTTCAAAATTATCGAGAAGTGAGGCTTCTGTCATTTTGCAGATACTCATCTCCATAGCATCAGAGTAAGTTTATGCCCAGGGTGGATTGTGGGTGGGACTTACAGAGCTGACTCCTTTGCCCTCCACCTAAGTCCAGGTTAAATTCTCTTTGATGAGAGAACAGGGTCGGTACCTGGCCAGAGGAATTCCCATCGTTGACCTACAAGCTGGGTGGTTCTCTGGGTCCCACTACATACTTACTAGGCAGGTCTCTTATTTATCGTAAGTTAGGATCTACCCAATTTAACCTCTTGCTCTTGTGTATAGTATTGGACTGGTCTTATGTACTACACTGATTAATCAATTTATTTAGGAATGTATTTATTTTTTACCTATGGACTATTGACTGTGTCTAATTTCCCTTGTATCTGTCTCTTCCCTACTGATCCTACTGCCTCTACCTTAGACCTCATCTGTTTTCATCTGGATTATGGCAACAGCCTAACTAGCTTCATTATTTTCAACTTCACTGCTTCCTAATGAATCTCCCACATAGTGTCCAGCGTAGTAAACATTTGATGAATGCTTATGGAATGAATAAGTGAATTCGTACAGTTGTAACTACTGTCAAACCTTCAAGGTGAAGTCCTTATAGGATTCTAGTACAACATTCAGAAAGAATTCGTTAAAGAGGATTTTTTACCTCATTTTTCCAACTCTAAATGTCAAATCCTTGACTCTACTACACATTCTTACTTCTGGGAGTTCCTGGAAGTGTTGGTTTATTGGTTTCCAGGTGGGTTCTACACTCAGTGCTTCATAGAATGAAAGGTCAAGAATGACTGAACTGCACCAAAATGAAAAATATGTCTGAATCACTGTGCACACTTAAAATACAGTGAATGGACTAGAAGACAGAATGGGCCCTGCAGATACCAACCGATTCTTGCCCCCAAACCCATGATAACCCTTAACCATGTGGCTGAGGAGTATTTCCTGCCCTTGTCCAACTTTGATCATCTTTACCGTGTCCCAGATGACCTTGTCTAGACCCGATCAACTGCTTCCCACCTCTGGGCCATCACTTCTGAATGCTGGGTTGCTTGTGCAGTGCTGCCTCTTTCTAATGCAAGCACTCTATAGCTGACAAATCAGGTGATGGCTGTCCCCCGTGGTCCAGTGCAGCCTGTGGTAGAGACCAGACTCCTCTTGGGCACTGAGATGAGGAAAGGATTTTAGGCTCATTTAGCTGTTAAGAGCATCTTCCTGATTAAAATGTATGTAAAAAAGAATTCTTCATTAAACCAAAGCACACTTTTCATGAGGCTCCATTGAACATCCCCAGCTAGGAGACGTGACCGAATCGCACCGAGCACAACCTTGTGTGGAGTGTGCAGGCATGGTCATTATTTAGATTACGCTCAATGCCCCTTTATTAAATCATGGTGTTTTGGCCTCTGTGGTGAAGCTCACAGCATCCAAATCATATTCTCTTTGCTTTTCCTGAAGATGAGGCTATCACCCCATGTCACACTGACACCTTGTCCATGTCCCTCCCATTTTATTCCAACTAAATCTTTGATTCCCACCCCCTCGCTGATAAAGACCAAACACTAGGGCTAACATGCACTTGATGAAGTCACAAGGTAGTTTAACTTTTGTTTTTATAGTTTGTGTTTTATAGTTATTTTGCCCTATCTACGAACCCCACGCAGTACAGTCTCTGAAACACACAGGAATTTTTCTGTTTTCATTTTCCTCACCCAGTACCCTATCATCCATTGAATCACTGAGGGCAATGAATTTAACTCCTGAATTTGAAATTAAAAAAATCCCTCTCTCTCCTTCATTATAGACATGGAATTAGTTCAGGCCTTTCTTATCTTTGACAGAAACTATTGAAATATTTTCCTTTCAAATCTCCCTTCTTATTACCCCCCCATTTCATTTGCCCTCTGTTCAGTTGCTATAATAATCTATTTAGAATACTAATCTTAAAACTTCCAACGGTTTAGGCTATGACTGAGTTTTTTTGGCTATCACACAAACATAAGTATTATCAGAACTGTGCTCCCTCATCCCTATCTTCATACAGGAATAGGACATTAATAAAAAATACCCATTAAACAGACAACATTTATAAGTCAGTCATAGTGTTATAGTCCCTCTGCATAGGTGGATGGAATTCTCCAACCCTGTAGCTCTTTAATTCTCTCATATCTTGACTTTATCCACAGATGTCCCATGACTTTATTCATGGCCACAAGTAGTAGGTTATGGGGCCCATCCTTTTCAAGCTTCGATATTTCTGGTTGTTCTAGATGACTACAGCTTTTCCAGTGGCTCAGTAATCCATCCCAGTCGCTGCCATGTGGTAACTTTCCCCCACATGGAAGCAGTATTTGTAACGGAGGCCGGTAGCTTCGGAGCAGCAGGGACTGTCCAGTGAAATTCATTACCAGGCTGCTATGACTACCCAGTGAAGTCATCTTTCATGTAAGAACCCTCTGACTGCAGCCTTCAATGAAGATCCAGCTCTTTGTTAGTGGGTACCCACTCTGGACACAGGT